>NC_135579.1:64835253-67335253 GCF_965152235.1 Eretmochelys imbricata | reverse complement strand
TGAGCTACAGCTCACTTCATCGGATGCGTACTGTGGAAACTGCAGCAGACTTTATATACACACAGAGAATATGAAACAATACCTCCTCCCACCCCACTGTCCTGCTGGTAATAGCTTATCTAAAGTGATCATCAAGTTGGGCCATTTCCAGCACAAATCCAGGTTTTCTCACCCTCCACCCCCCCACACACAAATTCACTCTCCTGCTGGTAATAGCCCATCCAAAGTGACAACTCTCTACACAATGTGCATGATAATCAAGTTGGGCCATTTCCTGCACAAATCCAGGTTCTCTCACCCCTCACCCCCCTCCAAAAAACACACACTCAAACTCACTATCCTGCTGGTAATAGCTCATCCAAAGTGTCGAGAGTGGTCACTTTGGATGAGCTATTACCAGCAGGATAGTGAGTTTGTGTGTGTGTTTTCTGGAGGGGGGTGAGGGGGTGAGAGAACCTGGATTTGTGCAAGAAATGGCCTAACTTGATTATCATGCACATTGTGTAGAGAGTTGTCACTTTGGATGGGCTATTACCAGCAGGAGAGTGAATTTGTGTGTGGGGGGGTGGAGGGTGAGAAAACCTGGATTTGTGCTGGAAATGGCCCAACTTGATGATCACTTTAGATAAGCTATTACCAGCAGGACAGTGGGGTGGGAGGAGGTATTGTTTTATATTCTCTGTGTGTATATAAAGTCTGCTGCAGTTTCCACGGTATGCATCCGATGAAGTGAGCTGTAGCTCACGAAAGCTCATGCTCAAATAAATTGGTTAGTCTCTAAGGTGCCACAAGTACTCCTTTTCTTTTTGCGAATACAGACTAACACGGCTGTTACTCTGAAACCTGTCATAATATCAACAATAATTCTTAGCACTTAAATAGCACTTTTCCTCGTGAAAGCTCATGATACACATTCACTAGTGTACTATCAACTAGCTAATGTTTGCAAGGTGCTTTGAAAATGTATACCATGATGGCACAGATTCTGATCCCCTTACTCACATTGAGTACTACCTCATTCTGTTAACAGTCCCACTGATTTCAATTGGACTGTTCATGGAGTAATGTACTATGCAGCCTGAGTGAGGGTATCATAATCTAGCTCTATAAAACTAAAAATATTATCTATGTTTATAGTCACTTTGAAGATGTAAAGTGCTGCATAAGTGCAATTGTTGCTAATAATTAAGTAATTAATCATCCACAAGGTACAGCATGGTACTTAATGTCTTTCTCTTGTGATGACCTTTTGGGAAAGTAATAAATAATGACTGTCCTATTATTTCCCTATTATTTATTTTAATGCAATATTTTACTACAGGACCTGACTTTAAGTCTTGCTTGATTCAGTCTATATTTATTCCTTGTCTAGTATATCTGAGCTAACTACTTGGAGACAGCAGTATAAAAATCGGCTTCTGTGACTGGCTTCTTGAGAATTTATTTTGCTCTTTCCTAAAATGTCGGCCTGCTTGACCTCTGCGGCCTTCACCAGTTTGAAAATCCAAGCCATAATCCTCTGTAGGGATTTAGCCAGGTGTCTATTACAGCATGTAATCTGTGATACAGCTTCCAATATTCACGCAGCAGAAAGGTTAAGCTCCCCATCTTTGTTCCCGAGTAAAAAAGTCCACAAGGTGTTAGTGTGTACAGGGAGCAGATTGAAACAAGCAACAGCTTCAATCAAGTCCTAAGCCTGTGTATATGCCACAGAAGAATCTTTGTGATGAGAGGAGGGAGGCCCCTCAGCTGAGAAGGAGCAATCAGATTTTAACCCTTGAGAAGCAACTGCAAAACCCCTTTTCACGAGTACCTCCATTATAGCTCAACTACTGAATTGCTGTAGATCTTTGCCTTTAACATGAATATTTATCCTATTATCCCATTTGTTGCCACGTTCTCTAGTGTTACCAATGGCAAGCCGTGGAAGTTTTCTAACAAGGAGAAGAATAAAATGTCAGCTGTAGTTCAGCTCTCAATGCTCCTTTCTGTGAACGACAGTCTGTGCAGCCAAGCAGAGCAACCTGAGGGTTTTTTTTTTTCAGCCTTGTCTACTTCACAAAATGTTATTGTGTTCAAACACCATTGTGAAGATTCAAGTTCTCTGACACAATACAGACCAAAACTAACCCATCAGTGTAGACCAGAACAAACTGTACTCAGCTAATCATGATGAAACCCTGCTGGGACCAGTAAGACCTGGACAGCATTGTGTCAGCTAACCCAGCTCTTCTCAGGCATGTCTGAACATGATCATATTTTGTAAGAGAGACAAGCCCCATAGAATGCTGCTGCTGCAGTATAGAACAAGTCCAGTGCTCTTTTAAAACTTTTCCAGTGTGTCAGAATGTTTCACTAACATCCTGATGTCCCAAAGTGTCAGGAAGCAAAATAGTAACAGCATAGTGCGACTGGCTTTCAGGTGCTAATTAATAACAACCTCAGAGAGGTACTGTAAAATAAGACACTTCCTTTAGAAGGTGATAATGTAGGGAAAACCTTCATCATCCTTCTATTTTTATTGTCAGGAAGTATTTAGAGGCATTAGCTGTTCAGTTATTTAGAAAATTCTAATGGTTTAAATATTGTTTTAAAAAGTTGTGAGTATTTTCCACCTTGTCCAGCTGAAGAGCTGTTGCATGGAGCACTTACACTAAAATTTACTTAATGCTGCCTGTTGGTCACAAAATAATTACTCAATGCTGTAGTCTGTTAGATGTTGGTAACAAAGAATTTTCTTAGTATTGACAAATAAGAGAAAGTTCCTCTTTGATGTATCCGTTTTCTTGTTAGTGCTGTTAAGGAGGATTATCACCTAGATGAAGCTATTAAACTTTGACAGGTTTCAGAGTAACAGCTGTGTTAGTCTGTATTCGCAAAAAAAAAAGGAATTCCACGGTATGCATCCGATGAAGTGAGCTGTAGCTCACGAAAGCTCATGCTCAAATAAATTGGTTAGTCTCTAAGGTGCCACAAGTACTCCTTTTCTATTAAACTTTGTAATTCATCTTTTTAATGGTGATTGTTTTCATACTAACTTATTCTAAGGACCTGATTCTCATTTACGCTAGGACCCCTTTATTCCATTCTGGCAGTGTAAAGGGGACTTAAAGTGAGGGAGTAGAATGGTCCCACCCCCAGTCTGACAGCCTCTGTGCTGTTGAGGAGGATGAAAATCTCAGGGAAGGAGAACATCAAACTGGAGCAGAGGGAAACGATCCCATACTTGGGACTCTCCTTCCAGATGATGTTGTGGTATCCTCTCGCACTGAGGATACCTCACCGGGGGAGGGAACTCCAGATATTAGGAAGACACAGGTAATAGTTATGGGGGATTCGATCATTAGAAACATAGATAGCTGGGTTTGTGATGACCAGGATAACTGCATGGTGACCTGCCTGCCTGGTGCGAAGGTTGAAGATCTCTTGAGACATCTAGATAGACTTATGTGTAGTGTAGGGGAGGAGCCGGTGGTCGTGGTACATGTAGGTACCAATGACATAGGGAAGGATAGGAGAGAGGTCCTGGAGGCCAAATTTAGGCTGCTAGATAAGAGATTGAAGTCCAGGATCTCCATGAGTAGCATTCTCTGAAATGCTTCCAGTTCCATGCACAGGGCCAGTTAGACAGGCAGAACTGCAAGGTCTCAATGTGCGGGTGAGACGATTGTGTAGGGAGGAGGGGTTTATATTAATTAGGAACTGGAGAAACTTTTGGGAAAGGGGGAGCCTATATAGAGAGGATGGGCTCCTCCTAAACCAAAATGGAACCAGATTGCTGGCATTTAAAATTAAAAAGGTCATAAAGCAGTTTTTAAACTAAGGACAGAGGAAAGCCAACAGGTGCAGAGAAGTACATGGTTCAGACAGAGATATCCCTTAGGGGAGGATCTATTAAAGGAGACTCTGTATGTTCTAGTAAGGAGGAGGGGATGGAAGATGATAAAATACAGGTAGGATCTGATGAGAAACAGTCAGATGAAAGAGAGTCCCATTCAATTACATCATGTAATGGCAGACAGCTAAAAAGTGACAAGTTTTTAAAGTGCTTATACACAAATGCTAAAAGTCTAAATAATAAAATGGGTGAACTAGAGAGCCTTGTTCAATATTAAATGAGGATATTGATACAATAGGCATCACAGAAACTTGGTGGAATGAGGATAGTCAATGGGACACAGTAATATTGGGGTACAAAATATATCAGAAGGACAGAACAGGTTGTGCTGGTGGGGGAGTGACACTATGTGTGAAAAAAAGCGTAACCAAACTGTTCCATAGAATCTCTATGGATAGTAATTCCATGCTCTAGTAATAAGAATATAGCAGTAGGGATGACCAGGATGGTGATAGTGACTGTGAAATGCTCAGGGAGATTAGTGAGGCTATAAAAATTAAAAAAAAACAATAATAATGGGGGATTTCAACTATCCCCATATTGACTGGGTACATGCCATCTCAGGACAGGATCCAGAGATGAAGTTTCTTGACACCTTAAATGATTGCTTCTTGGAGCAGCTAGTCCCAGAACCCACAAGAGGAGAGCCAGTTCTTGATTTAGTCCTAAGTGGAGCACACGATCTGGTCCAAGAGGTGAATTGGACCACTTGGTAATAGTCACCATACGATAATTAAATTTAACATCCTGGTGGTGAGGAAAACACCACAGCAGCCCAATACTGTAGCCAGGGCCGTCCCTAGATATTTTGGTGCCCTATGCAGCCCCCCTCCCCTGCAGGGGGGGCGGCGGCCCCAGGCCTCTGTGAGGGGAGAGGTTGGGGGCAGGGGAAACGACCCCCCAGCATGAGCCGGCAGAGTGGAGCAGGTTGGGGCCAGGTCACTCCACTTCCTGCTGCCTGGTGAGTGCAGGGCAGGCCAACCCTGCACTCACGGGGCAGCAGGAAGTGGAGTGACCAGGCCCCAGCCCACTCCATCCCCTCCCCTGGCTCCCAGACTTGGGGGGTAGGGGGAACTGCCCCCCAGCACTCACCGGCGGCACGGCTGGGAGCCAGCGGAGCAGAGCAGGCTGGGGCCAGGTAGCTCCACTTCCTGCCACCCAGTGAGTGCAGGGTACACCCGACCCCTGCTGCAGTCCCCCAGGACATTGCTCAGGGGAAGGGATGGAGTGGGGGCAGGACTGGGGTGGAGCAGGGGCGGGGACCATGGGGAAGAGGTGGGGTGGGGGCATCTTTCTTGGCCAGGTCAGCCAGCCAGGGGATTGGGCTGGCTGCTGGAGCAGCACGCAGCTGCGTAGGGCACCAGGAAATTTGGGGCTATTTGGTGCCCCACATTTCCTGGTGCCCTACGCAGCTGTGTAGTTTCCATATGGGTAAGGACAGCCCTGACTGTAGCGTTTAATTTCAGAAAGGGGAGCTACACAAAAATGAGGAAGTTAATTAAACAGAAATTAAAAGGTACAGTGACAAAAGTGAAATCCCTGCAAACTGCATGGAAACTTTATAAAGACACCATAATAGATGCTCAACTTAAATGTATACCCCAAATTAAAAAACATAGTAAGAGAACCAAAAAAGTGCCACCATGGCTAAACAACAAAGTAAAAGAAGCAGTGAGAGACAAAAACGCATCATTTAGAAAGTGGAAGTTAAATCTTAGTGAGGAAAATAGAAAGGAGCATAAACTCTGGCAAATGAAGTGTAAAAATATAATTAGGAAGGCCAAAAAAGAATTTGAAGAACAGCTAGCCAAAGACTCAAAAAGTAATAGCAAAACCCTTTTAAAATTACATCATAAGTAGGAAGCCTACTAAACAATCAGTGGGGCCGCTGGACAATCAAGATGATAAAGGAGCACACAAGGACAATAAGGCCATTGCGGAGAAACTAAATGAATTCTTTGCATTGGTCTTCACAGCTGAGGATGTGAGGGAGATTCCCAAACCTGAGCCATTCTTTTTAGGTGACAAATCTGAGGAATCTGTCCCAGATTGAGGTATCATTAGAGGAGGTTTTGGAACAAATTGATAAACTAAACAGTAATAATTCACCAGGACCAGATGGTATTCACCCAAGAGTTCTGAAGGAATTCAAATGTGAAATTGCAGGACTACTAACTGCAGTCTGTAACCTATCATTTAAATCAGCTTCTGTACCAAATGACTGGAGGATAGCTAATGTGATGCCAATTTTTAAAAAGGGCTCCAGGGGTTATCCCAGCAATTACAGCCGGTAAACCTGATTTCAGTACTGGGCAAACTGGTTGAAACTATAGTAAAGAAGAAAATTATCACAGACATAGATGAATATAATTTGTTGGGGAAGAGTCAACATGTTTTTTGTAAAGGGAAATCATTACCTCACTAATCTACTAGAATTCTTTCAGGGGGTCAACAAGCATGTGAAAGAGGGGGATCCAATGGATATAGTGTACTTAGGTTTTCAGAAAGTCTTTGACAGGGTCCCTCACCAAAGGCTCTTAAGCAAAGTAAGCTATCATGAGATAAGAGGGAAGGTCCTTTCATGGTTTGGTAACTGGCTAAAAGATAGGAAACAAAGGGTAGGAATAAACAGTCAGTTTTCAGAATGGAGAGAGGTAAATAGTGCTGTCCCCTAGGGGTCTGTACTGGGACCAGTCCTATTTAACATATTCATAAATGATCTGGAGAAAGGGGTAAACAGTAAGGTGGCAAAATTTGTAGATGATACAAAACTACTCAAGATAGTTAAGTCCCAGGCAGACTGTGAAGAGCTACAAAAGGATCTCACAAAACTGGGTGACTGGGATACAAAATGGCAGATGAAATTCAGTGTTGATAAATGCAAAGTAATGCACATTGGAAAACATAATTCCAACTATACATATAAAATGATGGGGTCTAAATTAGCTGTTACCACTCAAGAAAGAGATCTTGGAGTCATTGTGGATAGTTCTCTAAAAACATCCACTCAATGTGCAGCAGCAGTCAAAAAAGTTAACAGAGTGTTGTGAATCATTAAGAAAGGGATAGATAATAGGACAGAAAATATCATGTTGCCTCTATATAGATCCATGGTATACCCACATTTTGAATACTGTGTGCAGATGTGGTCGCTGCAACGCAAAAAAGATATATTGGAATTGGAAATGGTTCAGAAAAGGGCAACAAAAATTATTAGGGATATGGAATGGCTACAATCTGAGGAGAGATTAATAAAACTGGGACTTTTCAGCTTGGAAAAGAAACAACTAAGGAAGGATATTATAGAGGTCTATAAAAACATGATTGGCGTGGAGAAAGTAAATAAGGAAGTGTTATTTACTCCTCATAACACAAGAACTAGGGGTCACCAAATGAAATTAATAGGCAGCAGGTTTAAAACAAACAAAAAGAAGTATTTCTTCACACAACGCATAGTCAACCTGTGGAATTCCTTGCCAGAGGATGTTGTGAAGGCCAAGATTATAACAGCACTGAGAGTAAATTAGAAAAAGATCTATTTCATTGTAATCTAATCAGACACCATGAATTTTAACATTATCTTAAAAACATAGGGACAGGAAGACAAATCACAAACAGAGGCAAGTTCCCCATTGTCTGTACAGAAGTGAGGAAGAATGGATATTCATATTTCATGAAACTGTAGCTAACCAGACTTAGTCTGATTCTCATTTACACTAGTGCCCCTTTAAACCACTGCTCTGGCTGTGTAAAGGGGCCTTAAAATGGATATTAATATAACTAGGGCCCTACCAAATTCAGGGTCCATTTTGGTCAATTTCACAGTCCTAGGATTTTAAAATTGTAAATTTCATGATTGCAGCTATGTAAGATCATAAGAGCAGCCATACTGGATCAGAGCAAAGGTCCATCTAACCCTAGTATAGTCAATAGCTATTTGCCAGGATGGGCAGTGATGGTGTCCCTATCCTCTGTTTACCAGACTGGGTGACTGGGGATGGATCACTTGATGATTACCTGTTCTTTTCATTCCCTCTGGGGCACCTGGCATTGGTCACTGTCAGAAGACAGGATACTGGACTAGATGGACCTTTGGTCTGACCCAGTGTGGTCATTCTTATGTTCTTAAATAGCTGCAATTATGTAGTAATTTTTGTTGTCAGAAGGGGATCGCGGTGCAATGAAGTTTGAGAATTGCTGATTTAGATATTTCATTGTTGCTAGCTTCATGATTTTATTCCAAGTCCTATGGTATTTAGTGTTTCCTCCAAGTCCCAACTCCTGGAGTCTTGTGAAAATATGAGGCTCTCAGCCTTCATTTAAAAAAGAATAAACTCCTATCCCTGATAGTTGTTGAGAAAAACTTGAAAATATGAGCCAAGTGCACCCTAAAAACTCAAAAACCAAAAGGCAAATAAAAAGAATCCAAAGGATGGATGGATGGATATTTTAAGTCAATCTTATGTTTTCTTCAGGCCATGATTTTTGAACACTTGGAGTTGGCAGTACTGACAGTGATAACGATTACTCTTTGTTTTCAGTGAAAAAATTCAGAGAGGGTAAAATCTACCCCGTCCATTGGACCAGGCTTGCCTGAAAATATGTTTTAATGAATATGAAGTGGTCCATAGGATTTGTGCTGACCCTCAGCTCAGGATGAATTTCATCCCCAATGAATTGAGTTCTCATTTGCACTCTTCACAGAATCAATATCTGTTTGGTATAGACCGAAAAGATTCAATATTTAATATCTAGTGGATTTTTATAAGGTCAGTAATAACTTGAATTTATACAACATCTTCCATCCCAAAGCACAATATAAACAGATAGGAATTAAAATGCAGCCATCTCTCTTGTGAAGAATAGCAGCACTGGTGACATATAGAGTTCCATTAATTATGGAATATTTAATTTGCATTGTGCATGGAAGCCTGGAGAGAGCAATAATACAACAATCAGAGATCTCACAAACAGGATTAGGGTGGCTTGGCAGCAGTCAGACTACGTCTACCTAGCAGCACTTTACTTGTATGGGAATATCAATATACTGTACCGGCAAAGTGTTCCTAGTACGGATGCAGCAATACCAGCAGCTGCGCTTTGTACCAGTATAGTAAGGTACAGTTTTGCTGATATTACTGCATCTATACTATGGGCTTCTGCCAACACAGCTGTGTTCATTAGGGAACCACACCTCTTCACAGATATCGCTGTGCCAGCAGAAGTCTGTAGCATAGACCTGGCCTCAGCAGCACATTACCGTATTTGCCAACAAACGAGATCAGCCTTTAATCTTTTGGGGGATTAGACTATGCTGACCTCTAAAATGTAGAGATGGGAGAGTTTGTTCCAGTAAAGTTTGTCTGACTACCTTGAAGTTACCTGTTTTGATTGTCCCTAAGGCAAGCCCTGTCCCTGGAAGGAGGGTGCATTCACTGACTACATCTGCTACATACATCATTAGCAATCGTAGTTTTGTGAAGCCTCTTCACCTGCCCAAAGATCAATCTGAAAACAACAAGCAAAGTTCAATCTTTTCCCACCCAATCATCTAATTAATTTCATTGTACAGTTACTGTCTGCTCCAGTTACTGTAAGGTAAATAGCCTTCCTTTATCCGTTCTGGTTCATGAAACATTGTCTCTGCTGATATCCTGGGACCAGTGGATAGTTTTTAACATAAAAATGACAACAGACCCACATGTGTGCTTGCCGACTGTGCTGTAGAAGACCAAAGCCATTTTTCTGTTCTGCTTAATATAAATGTCTGTGCCTTGCTATCCAGTAGCTTTGATTTTCTCTGTTTGATATTCCTGAACTCTAGATGAAGTAGCTTTTGCCAGAAAGGAGATTGTAGCATGCATGTTCATGGCTCTACTGATAGCTTAATGTGGACAGACTCTGAAGTGACCATATTGTTCAAGTAAATTTCCAGTGATAATGCTGACCTCTTTCTGTAAAGTGCACATTTACATATATTTAAAATGTATAACTCCTAACAGATTCCACAGTATTTATAGGCTCCCTGAAAAAAGCCCAAGCAAGGTTGCAGATCTTTGCATTTGTGTCTCTGGGTATGTTTTTAAACTGAGTTTAATTAATAAAAAACTTAGTGGTTTATCCATCCTGCTTAGAAAGTATTGTTATTTTTCCCTCTTTGCTTTATTTGGTCCCTTCTAACCTATGATTCTATGATGCATAGAAATAGTGATCCTGAGCTTGAAAGCAGGAAAACTGTAACAAGGATCTTCTCAAATTACAGCTGCGTGTTTAGAGTCTGTCAATCTAATAAGCAGTGTTCTGTTTTTCAAATAACCCATTTTCTTCTTTTGCATTATATTTGAGTCTCTATGAATTATTGTCGGTTATGATATTCAGCTACATTAATGGGAAAGAGTGAGAGTACTTCTCTGAGTAGGTAGGAGAAAGTTGCCTCTAGGGAGGTCAGAGCAAGTGCTTAAGACCCTTTTCTTGCCTTTAACTTGAGTATGTCAGGGACTGTGGCAGTGACCAAGGTGGAAACTCATTATTTGAGACCCAGCTCATTCAGTGGGTGTGATTGCAAAGCTTCAGATCCCTAAGGTCTTGAGATGGAAAGAAACATAATTGCAACGATAAGGGAAAAAAGGAAAATTAATTACATAAGGGTCTATTCTCCCATCAATATGTGAGTCGAACTCCTGTTAATGTGAGGAAGAGGAACCCTTATGCATAGATGGGACCATATAGACCTCCAGCTGCTGCAATTTAACTCTAAAAAATACAGAGCAGTAATTGTTTTCTGAAACAAATAAGAAATTATTAAGTAGCCAAATATTAATGTACTGATGAAAGCTTCTAGATTAGGTAGACATGATCCAGTACAGCTTAAAGTAGCCAATAGCTTGCAATGGTTTATCAAGTTATCCCCAGCCTCCAGATGAAGTAGCTTTTGTGAGGAGGAAGACGATTGTAGTGTGTAAGTTAATGCATCAAAAGGCCCAGAGCAGAATAATTCACTGTCACCTTGTTATAGAGGACAAGTAGTAGTAAAAGTTACACATTATTGGTAAGTTTATGTGGTGTTGTTTTTTTTTAAACTCGACACACAGTTCAAACCTCCAGCCACCTAAGCAGCCTTCCAGCTGGACCTGCTGACTCTCCTACCTAATCAAGTGGTGGATTATTTTATCCTGATAAATTGGAGCCCATGTCTGGTAAAAAGTCTTTCCTGAAGTACTTCACTAGCCTATAGCTAATAGGGTGGTAGGTGTCTGGACCAAAACCCAGAGTGCACTGTGTTTCTAATGATTTGTAGTGAACAGTGTAAACATTTTAAGGGAAGACATTACTAAACAGGAACACAGTTAAGTATGATAAATTTGAGGCCAGAGGAAAAGGAAGCATGAAAGCTGTAGTGGGTATGGTTTCATATTGCACACATAGAGAACGTATTGCTGATTCTAAAGCACTTCTCCTAAAAGTGACTTTTTTATGAACTGTGCCCTTGAGGAATGTACTTGTGTTAAAAAGAAATTCTCCTTGCTTCGCTGCTACATCTTTGAAGAATCAGAGTTATTGAGCCTTTAGACATTTGCTCATTGTTCTTGTGCTTTTGTGACTAGATTACTGGCCCAACACATGCGTAATTTAATAAATAAAGCAATGAGGAGAAATCTAGTTAAGATAAACAAAGATATTTTTTACAAACATTTATTTTCTTTCTTAGACAATAGAAACAATAGAAAGGCAATTCTAATTTGTCAAGCAAAGAATGTCTTTATGTACTGTAGGCATTCATATAATACTGCTTGTAAAACTGTTTTGTTCTTCTTTCATAGGGGAATCCCTACATGTGCAATAATGAATGTGATGCAAGTACCAATGAACTGGCACATCCACCTGAACTGATGTTTGATCTTGAAGGAAGACATCCCTCCACATTTTGGCAGTCTACAACGTGGAAAGATTATCCAAAACCTCTCCAGGTTAACATTACCCTCTCCTGGAACAAAACCATTGAACTAACAGATAACATAGTTATCACCTTTGAATCTGGCCGTCCAGACCAAATGATCCTGGAGAAATCACTTGACTATGGGCGAACATGGCAGCCATACCAGTATTATGCCACAGACTGCTTAGACGCTTTCCATATGGATCCAAAATCAGTGAAGGATTTATCACAGCACACAGTCCTAGAAATCATTTGCACAGAAGAATACTCCACTGGGTACATGACAAATAGTAAAATCATCCACTTCGAGATCAAAGATCGATTTGCATTTTTTGCTGGACCTCGGCTTCATAATATGGCTTCCCTGTATGGCCAGCTTGACACAACCAAGAAGCTGAGAGATTTCTTTACCATCACAGACCTGAGGATAAGATTGCTCAGACCAGCAACTGGGGAAATATATGTAGATGAGCAGCACTTGGCACGCTACTTTTATGCAATCTCAGACATAAGGGTATATGGAAGGTAAGAGAATATGAGTCTTTAAGAATGAGTAAATATGTCTGTCCTTAAAGGATGCCCACAAAATGTCCCCCCTCAAAATGTCAGCAGTTTCTACTGAAATGTTTTCCCAGAAATGTAGCTCAATAAAAAAACAGTTTCTTAAAGTATTAGATGCTTTTTTGAGTCAGCAGTACTAAGTCATCAAAGTCCTACTGTCACTAAACTTGACAACTCTCTGTACATCTTAAGAGTGGAATACTTTTAACAGCTTCTTACACTAGGTCTGGGATGTCCAAGCTTTTATGTCTGAGGGTGAAATTCATCCCAGCTGAAGGGACACTCCACAGGGCTCTCCAGGCCAGGCTACCTTTACGCCTTTATGGCCTAAAGCCATTGAATTCACTGGGCTTTAATACAAGCCCTTACTGTAAGGTGTAATTGGTCTGAAGGGCCTTGGATGAGACCTCTGCAGTGGGGTGAATTTCACCCTTTCTGCAGGGTATAGTTCTGTTTGAGTGTAAAAAATAAACCAATGGTTTGAATAACACTAGGCTAATTTGGATAGGAACATAGACATTGCCACATTGCTTTAGACCAGGGGGTCATTTTAATGGAGTCGCCAAGGCTCGTGTTAGACTTGCTGGGGTCCAGGGCCCAAGCCCAAGCCCCACTGCCTGGGGCTGAAGCCAAAGCCTGAATCCCACAGCCCAGGGCTAAGGTTATATTCTCCCTGCCCAGGGCAGAAACTCTTGGGCTTCAGCTTTGGCTCCTCCCCAACCTACCTGGGGTAGCAGAGCTTGGGCTTTGGTCATCTTCTCCCCCCCTTTTCCCTTCCCCCCCGGGGTCATATAGTAATTTTTGTTGTCAGAAGGGGGTCACGGTGCAATGAAGTTTGAGAACTGCTGCTTTAGACAGGTGGCCATCCTGTGTCTAGCAATGGCTAGTACCAGGTATAAATGTCTCATAATAGACATTTGTGCAAAACGTGCCTACGCAGAAAGTGTCTTCCTAATACCAGGAAGCTAGTGATTAGTTTATTACCTGAAGCATGAGGACTGATATCCTCTGAAAACGTTAATCATTGCTACAGGACACTAGTTGTTGGAGATACCTTTTTTCCCCCATGACTGTCTAAACTTTTTTCTGAATCCCACTAAGTTCTTGACCTTATTATATTTTGTGGTAGCGAGTTTCACAGATTTATTTCCCGTTGTGTAAAAAGAGGATTTCCTTTTAGGAATTTTGTGTGTGTTATCTTTAAATATGTTAGCTGTCCCTTTGTACTTGTATTATCAGATGAGGTAAATAGGACCTCTTGCATATATTTTATTATTTTACTTACCTCTTTCATGCACCTTGTACCTCTTATCCATATCCTCTTTAAACTAAAGAGTCCCAAACATCTTTTTTAAACAACTTTATTTTCAAATTTTATTGAGGACTGATGCAATATCAATAATATTTGATTGCATACAAACAAAAATCCACTTAACTTACTGGAAGGATAAAGAATAGTATGTACATTCTGTAGTAAGCAAAAGATAATTGACATTAATGCAGTAGACAAGGAGATTATATAGCATGCTATTGACTGTGTGCTTGTTACTGCTTTTTAGTGGATTACTTAAGTGGGTATTTTTAGTCTCTTTTATATGGAAGACATTGCATGTCTCTAAGCATTTTCATACATGCAAGGAAATCAATTTTATATGTTGCAAAAAATTCCTGGCAGAATTAAATGAATACAAATTAGTATTAATTTTTGCTTATATTTTTAATAGTCAGTTAAATATATAAGGCAGAAAATCAGTGCTGTTTACATGGCTCTGGATTTATCAGTGCATTTTCTCAATGAAAATATATTTTTAATGAGCACGAACAATGCAAATCTAAATGAGTTTCATTGCACAGTTCATTTGCTACCGTTACAATTATTTGTGCCCTATGCGAAATACACATACAGGATGATTAATTAAAAATACAAAAACATTGGATCATTGCTTTTGCATTAAGAATTTTAATGTAATACATATATGTAATATTGCTTATAGACTAATATTGTTCATGTAATAAGCTTAGTGGAACATGGGAAGCTTATAATAGTGGTTTGGATAACCACTGTAGTAATCAATTTATCAGAATTACAGCATATAGTTCAGTTCTCCTGTATCCTTTCTTCTGTCATTTCCTCACGCTCAAGTAGACTAGATGTAGAGATGGACCAGAACAAAACACAGGGTTCAAAAAACACCATACTTCGAGAAGGTGCAGGTCCACATTGGAAAACCCCTGAACTTTGGCAAGCACTCTGTCTCTAATTAGACTATCAGTGTCACATCGCATAAACAATCTGAAGGAGAAAGAGAGTGTTTTAAGGGAATCACAAACAGACACCTTCCAAAACTCAGCTAAAGGAAACAGTAATCCCATAGCAAATTGTCTATAAAAATTAAGTGTGACTGTACAGAGAACTTATCTGATGGTGATGCTTGTTGGCTAAACTACAATAATCAGACACCAGCTACAGGGGTTATCTGCTATGTAATCCTATCCTAGTAGATTAAATTCATTTGAGTGCCTTTATCATTCTGCTGATGATGAAAAAAACACCTCTTGCTGCACTATTTTTTCCCCAAAGTATGTTCATAAATAAATTAATAAATAAAAAAATTAGGGCTTGATCCATCCCCATGCACATGTCAGGGTGCTCTCAGTACCCTGTGAACCTTTGGCCACTCCAAGGAAGAGCAGACTGTAGTGTAGGGTTGCCAGCTTTGCTTGGATGTATTCCTGGAGGTTTCATCATGACATAATCTTTAATTAAAGATTAATCTTTAATTCCTGGAGACTCCAGGACAGTGGTGGGCAACCTGCAGGCCTCATGCACCCCGCAAGACAGTTTGTTTACATTGACCATCCGGAGGCATGGCTGCCCGCAGCTCCCAGTGGCCATGGTTCGCTGTTCCCAGCCAATGGGAGCTGCGGGAAGCAGCGCAGGCTGCAGGGACGTACTGGCTGCTGCTTCCCACAGCTCCCATTGGCCGAGAACAGCGAACCACAGCCACAGGGAGCTGCAGTCAGGTGGCCGTGCCTGCAGATGGTCAATGTAAACAAACTGTCTAATGGCCCACCAGCAGATTACCCTGACAGGCCCCAGGTTGCCCATGACTGCTCTAGAAGTATTTTGGAGGGTTGGCAACCCTACTGTAGTATCACTGCCATCCTCCATCAGGGAAAGACAGCTTTAAACATCACCGGTGCTCTGCGGGAGACCACTGACAGAGGCTGCCCTGAAGATTCTGTGACTCAGCAGTACTCCCAGTTGCCTTGTCTCTTACCTGACCGCTGGCCTTACTGGGCAACTCGGGACCCCAAGCGTTACTCCACTATGTATCCAATCCAGGTGGATTGTCCACCAATAGTAGCTGAACCCAAGAAGTCAATTGACCTTAAAGTTTAGCCATGATGTTTGATATTCTGGGCTTAGAATTTTTTCTGGATATTGAAGAGCTTGTCTGGACTATTCCATGAGGATAACATGCAAAGAGAGGTTACTGAGTAACTTGACATGCTGTGGATGAGTGATGATAATAGACTCTTTTTAATGCTGTAGCTTATGCTGTAACATTCATCTCTAGGTTGAGGATGGTTAAAATAACCAGTCATCTTAACAGCATATTTTTAAAGGAAGCTGATTTTCTATGTAAGTTGTTTCCTGTTGAATTTTACGGATCAATGTCTGTGAAAAGTATTTGTCTGAAAGCTGCTGTATTAAATATGCAGCTTTTTAATACCTCACAGTATATTCAAGCTAGGAAATGTGCCCATTTAATATATAATTTGTTTTCTCATTCCGTTGCATTTTGTTGTGAAATGAGCTTGATGTTTATTGTATTAGAGATGATAAACCCTTTAGTTTTTCTATTACCACTTGTTTATTCAGCTTTCATTGTGTGTTTGTTAAGATAATGAAAAAAGAGGAAACATGGCTGTTAGCAATTTCAGCAACCCCATTGCATGCACATTATTCAAGAAACCTAATAATCCTCATGAACTAATTCTGACTTATGGATGGTCTGCTTCACTAAATCAGGGTGATTTTCTCTGGTGAATAATGGACGAGTGTAGTGTGCCAGTACCTTAATTAAAGAAAGCCTCTCATAGTCTTGATCTCATTTTAATTTACAGGGTAATACTACAATAATATCACTAATGGAAGGTACATTAAAGGGCATCAAGTAGCATTAACTGTATTAAATTATGGCACTTGTGTTAATTAACTGCTGAAGCAGGATGGTCCTAATGGCTAGAAAGGTCGACTAATGAATAAATAAAGCCTGTCAGGATGGGAAAGTAAGTGATGGTAGACATTTGCTCTGTTCATCTCTTTTTGAGCAGAAAGAATCAAAGGCTGGTCCATGAGACTAAACTCTAATTTTTTTCTTATTACGCTGCTTGAAGAGGAGGATTTTATAGCTCTGAATATCTTTGATTAATTGAAAAGTTATGTCCTGACTGTCACTTGTGAGTAACAGTAACTTGTGCTTTCTGTAGGAAATGTTCATTAAGAGTCTAATACGAAATCTTTGAAGCCCAGGGAAAGGCTCCTATTGACTGAAAGGGGCTTTGGATCAGGATCCAGAAGATTAACCATGTTAATTCTTAAATAGGGTAAAAAATAAATAACTGTTCAGTTTTACCGTTATACTCTCAATGGTTTGTATGTTATATGCTGTATGTTGACTGTAGTTCAGGTTAATAATAGTGGAAAATTATTGACCCCATGGTTTGAAAAATGATTGGCAGGTTAAGGTGAAGGACACTGTTGCTCATTGGTGGTTAGTTTTTCAATCTAAGAGCCAATACTTTCCTCTAAAAGCTAAAATATCCAGACTCTATACAATATGTATTTTGCCCTTTGGAATCTATTTTTAAACTCTTCCTCTGCTTGAGGCTTCTGTATTTGAAGCTTGAGGTTATCTGACCCTGTCTCAGCTCCAGTTTCAGCAGTAATAGCAACCTCTACCTTACATGACATAAGTGAAAATTTTCCTCAGTTTTAACAATTTCTCTTCCCTACATTGTCTGTGCTAAATGTAATCCACACAAGATTCTGAATAAATTACACTTGGGGAAAGCATATTCTATATCGTTTCTTCAGTCAGTATGCCCCAAAATCTGCTATGGTTCTAAAGTGTCCATTTTTTATAAGACCTCATTTTGGAAGTGGATGACAGGGCCTAAACAGCCACTTGAAAAGAGCAGATTCTACTATCCATGGTCTGGGACCTGATGTACAATTTGCAGTGGATGTTCACAAAGAAATGGCTGAGGTTATAATGCTTGTATTTTCTGGTTTATGCATATGTGCCCTATGCTTCAGAATTTGTCCCCAAGTGGATTAAATCCTGCTCTCAGTTAGGTTATTGTAAATCTGGATAACACTGTTTACTTTAATGGCATTACTCTGTATTTTACCCAAAAGCAGACTTTGGGCCCCACAGAACTTTTAAATTTTAGATGTGCTTTAATTAACAGGAAATTTTCTCATTAAGCTTCAATTCAAGCTTCAAACCCTCAAACTAAAGATATGCTAACAACAAGCTTTTAAGTGGACAATTGAATGCCATTCTTTTTTGGAGTACTGTATATATTTACTGTACTTGAGGATTTCTTGATTTACAAAGAGAATACTTGTATGGGCAACTTGTTTTCCTTTGAGGTTTTTACCAGTGATTGGAGTGCATATATCAAATAATTCCTGCAATTAAATTATGAACTTCATTAGAGGACAGGAAAAAACAGCTTATATACTTATGTACTTGTCGGTTTATCCTTAACTCCCAAGTGCCAATAGACAATGATTTTTGTATATCTACTGTAAAATGTATTAGAGAAAAGTAACCTTCCTTTTCTGTAAACACTTAGAGGTTTTTTAAGCAAAACATCATGAATTGAAGTAATGAAATGATTTCAATATTCATTCACCCAGATAAACAGTCTTTCCAAAGGTACATCAATATATTGTGTACTACCCTCATGTTCTCAAATAGTTTTTATTCTCAACTTCCATGCTGGTATTTAAGTACTATTAGTTAATCAGACAGGACCCAATGTTCCAATGACTACAAAGGGAATCTATGAAACGGAGGGTACAATTGGGACCTTAATTCCTAGTGCATGATTTAAGTGTAGGTGTATTTAAAACTTCAATCTCCATTAACCACCTTTGATCATCTTCTTTGGCCCGATTTATGAGAAGTCAAGAGTTTCCATAAAAACTACTGACCTCCCTCAGCTCCCTCTTGAGGGCTCTCAGTGTCCTATAAGATCGATGTTTTTGTGAGGGGTGGAACCAGTCACTTTTGTCGTATAATTCATTTTGTCATTCAACATTAAAGAGACATAGGGGAAAATCCTAATTAAATGAAATAGAAGTATCCCTACTGTGTTACTTTGGAGTCGAATTCATGGTCCAAAACATTCAAAGAGCCTTTGTGAATAACTTCAGGGATTCCAACACAAATCATTTCAGGCAGGAACTTTCTTTTCTTCAAGCTTTTTATTTCAAAGACTTTAGGCAAACATAAACACTTAAATAACCTTACAAATCTATTCGCCCATGTATCTGAAAGGTTCAAGGCACTTAAGTGTTCTTCAAAGTTGAGGTTATAGCTACAGCAGAATAGTTCATTCCTGTGTTAAAAGTTTAAAATCTCTGAACTATTTTACAGGTAGCAACAGCAATGATACCTTCTGTGCTGAAGCAAAGCTTAGTGTTTTTCATACTCAAACTACTGTCTTTTTTCAGCACTTTAAATGTCATGGTAACCAATTCTAAACTTAACACACTGATCCAGAAATAAAGAGACTGATTCTCTGTTCCACTAAGGCTCCTTTAGACCATGCTAGCGGCACAGCAGGATCTTACATGAGACAGGAATGGTCCCTGGAAACACGCCCTGCACTGGTGTAAAGCTGCCAGAACAGCCCTATAACTGCTCTGAGTATGTGTGTTGTCATTATACCATCACCCCTGGAGGGAGGGGCTGTCTGATAATTAGCACTCTAGTTCTCTTCCCAGCTGCTAATCTGTGATCCCAGTCACCACTGATAGTGTACATGCAGTTATTTTTGTGTACTTCATTAGGGAGAGAATTACACATGTGCAGGGGTCGATTTTTCCTGATACTGATCAGTGCAAGAAGTGCATCAGTGGTTGAGCCCAGAATGTTCACTTGTTTTTCATGACACAGATGATTATTATCTCTCTTTGTTAATCTCTTTGTTAGTTGTAACAAATGAGGTATCATTCTGCCACTGTGATTCGTGGAAATATTGAAGGGACTTTAAAAAAATCAATCTAATGAAAAAAGTCTAACTTTTTCTAACTTTATCTGAGTTCATCTTTAAGTGTACCTACATTGTTCAAATAGTTAAAAGACAAAGTTACTCCAGTTGTTAATATTCTGGAAAAATTAACTTTTCTTCATTTCCTGATGCCACTTTTGTACATCTGTTACTGTGCTGTGGTAAAAGTTGTGCATCATTTCCTACAAATTATATGAAATTAAGGATTGAAATAAGAGAGAATGATCTCAGTTAATCTCCATGTAAATCAGAGTTACTGACTGAAGTTGATGCACTGCCACAAAACGGATCAGAATTACGCAGGAATATTTTTAGTCAAAACGTTATAAAAAAAATCCAGATGGAACAATCTAATGCTGTTTCTATTTCAAATAAACAAAAACAAAGCTTCTAACCTTCCTATACTTTATGATCCCCAGATAATAGCCCAGATTCTAAGATACTGTAAATTGGCAAGGAGTCCGGTGGCACCTTAAAGACTAACAGATTTATTTGAGCATAAGCTTTCGTGGTAAAAACCTCACTTCTTCATATGCATGGAGTGAAAGTTACAGATGCAGACATAAATATACTGACACATGAAGAGAAGGGACTTACCTCACAAGTGGAGAACCAGTGTTGACAGGGCCAATTTGATCAGGGTGGATGTAGTCCACTCCCAACAATAGATGAGGAGGTGTCAATTCCAGGAGAGGCAAAGCTGCTTCTGTAATGAGTGAGGTTTTTACCCACGAAAGCTTATGCTCAAATAAATCTGTTAGTCTTTAAGGTGCTACCGGACTCCTTGTTGTTTTTGTGGATACAGACTAACATGGCTACCCCCTGATACTTGTAAATTGGCTTCATTCCATTGACTTAAGTGGAGCTGTGCTGACTTACACTAGCTGAGGGTATAATCATATAGGAGCAAATTAGAGTCATGCACTTCAGAAGGCAGTAAAGTTAATCAAAAATGGCCAAATTCTATTTGCCTCACTCACCAAAGTCATCACATCTGTGGCCCATGGTAGCTCTTCCTAGCCTTCACTCCTTCTGACTGCAATCCAGGGATTTATGAGCCCTCTGTTGGACATCTCTCAGTGCTATGAATTTGGGTTAGAGTCTGTTTTTTGCAAGTAGAGACATGCTAGGAGAAAGGGAGAAGAGGGGCTACCCTTCAGCCAGATTTCTTCCCCTGGTATTTTAGCAAGCAAGATTGGTATATTGTAGAAAAATAAAACTCCCAGTGGCATTATTTGGATCTAAAAATATTGGCACACAGAAAATCACATAGGAATTGCATTACAGATGTATTTCATTGACTTATTTGCAGACATTTTTGTGACAGTCCTTACCATTGCAACATAAACCTAAAACCAAGAACATTCAAACAGGAGGCTGATAATCAAGAGTTGCTGTAGTGGGGCCTACTGTAGATAATGCAACACATATGGTATATAGTTACGATATGTTTGAAATAATAATGGGCAATCTTACAAAGTTTGCTTCTGTATATGACTCTATCCTGACTGATGCTGATTCAGTTGCCCACAGCTGACTGTTCCTTCCCTGCAAACTTCTAGTAAGACCTTGGTTCCCCTCTCAAAGTGTCCACCTCCCCCGTCCACATCCCTAGACTCATTTCAGTCTTCCAAGAGGTATCCTGGGCCATAGTCCCTCTCTGCTACCAAGTAATATTCCCAGCCCCACTCTACTCTCAAGCAGCCTCCCAGCTCATAAACTTGAGCTAGGCTCTGAGATATCAGAGTACTTACAAAGTACAAAGTACTTTGAGATCCTCTGAAGAAAGGTCCTATATAAAAGTGCAAAGAATTGTTATAACCTTCTCTCCCCACCCATCCCCCAAAATACAGGCTTTTAATGGGAACGCTGGTGCAGATGTAATTATAGTAGCACTATCATAGTGACAGAGGGATGTCATGGTTCAGGTTTAATTGCTGTCAGTATTTCTGTTACACTGCACATTAAACCTGTAAACTATCAAAAAATTAAAATTTGGTTACAACAAGGATATGTACATTGAGATATGTGTCTTCACACTCAACTAATTAGTTGCCACTGACTGTTTTTTCTTTGCTCAGTGACATGTGGTACATAAATCATTACAATATGTTAAATGCAAATGGTTGGTAATAGGGTAACCATCTGCTCAGTGCTGGAAAGTTTGCAGAATAATATAGTAAGCCTTAATTCTAATAATGATGCAAAACTCATGTCCCCAAAATATCAAATATCTAAAAGCGGTTGCCTGTAGTAATGCCAACATTACTAAATACATCTCTAACCCTTTTCATTTTCACAAGCAAACTATGTATTGTAAAAGATAATTTTGTACTTCAGCTTGAACTTGACTTCAAGGCCAGATCCTTTGTTACAGCCATCTGAGCCACCATCTCTCAGAGCCTAATTTTTCCCTCAAGTTGCACTGAGCGCTTTTGAACAGCCACTACATAATACACTCTCCTCAGGACATTGTTTCTTCCACAAATATAATTGAACCCCCTTGCTCCCCTACACCTTCTGCTTGGCCCTTTTCCCTGGATTACATTATTTTGTAAGTGACAGATCATCAGTATTTTGCTGACTGATAATGTATTGCACTAGACACCATCTAAGTGCACCTTCCATCTAATAATCTACCATACAGTATTAGTATTAAACAGCACCACTGCAAGAGGGGCTTGATTATTTTAAGATAGACATATATTATTGGAGGCTGTCACTTGCCTTCCTAATGAACACCTCTGGGGATACAAGTGACAAAGTAATGCATGGGGAAATTAGTAGTGGGACAAAAGTGAGGGACTCTACCTGCCTAGGCTAATGTTGCACCTTCAAGCTAAAGGAACAGCTCCTTTATTCTTGCCTTTCCAATCATTTCCTGGTCAGGGTCACTATCATGATGCTTAAGTGCATGCTGCCACATTAGTGATCCATTGCATTAATACCTTATCGGAGGAATGGGTCTGTTCAAATGATTAATACTGAACTCAAAATGTGGCCTTGACCATAAAAGAAGCTCAGAAATTAATTCAATTCACATTGACAGAATAAAATCAGAAGGCACATGATTTCACTGAACTCAGATACTAGCGCGACTGTGCCTTTCTTGATCCTGGTTGTTGTTGGTTTCTGTTTGGAAGGCTGTGTGTGTGTTAAGACTGTGCTTCTAGGGAATCACCTGCAGAAGAAGAGGCTGCAGGAGAGCTCATTAGCCCAGCAGATTCTCTGTCCCTGGATGAATTACACAATACAAAGCTTGCTCCTCAGGATCCCTGGGAACCTGGAGCTTTGTGTAGGTGTGAAGTCCTGCAAAGCAATACAAGCTTTTTTAAAATAACTATATTTGTTAATAGGAGAGATTTTTGTACTAAACACATTTTCCTTTGTTGGCTCACGAGAAAAGAAAAGCTGTCTGAAGGCTGCTCACATCTAGCAACTCCATTTTGACTCAAAATGAACACTTGTCGGTTTCAAAATGGGGTGGCTGCACTTTAAAGTTACACAGAAACATTCAGAGACAGAGTTCGTGTAATAAGTAGCACTTCAATACCTTAAAGGCATAATGCCACAGTCAGGAATTTGATAAGCTGGGGTATTGAATTGGATTCCAACAATGGTCATGAGTCTTAGGAAGTTCTCATTTTAAACTGCAAGCAAGGGAAAAAACAGGCTTTCTACCCTTTTAATTGCATTAGTTTTACTGAACTGTGGCACTGCTTCAGTTTCCAGAACACTGTATATATATTTTAATGCAAGTTACCAGGGATAGATCAGCAACAGGAATATTTATTATTTCTGACTCATTTTTGATAATGCTGATTTTATTTATTTCCCCTTCTAACTATCTTGTGCATTAGGAATCTGTAGGCTTTCAGGAGCGTGTTTACTGAAGTTAATACAGGCATATTAATTTGAACCTCCTTGATCTGGTGTGACTGCGTTAGTGCTTTTGCTTAGGCCAATCCAGAGAAGGCAAAGAGAACTGGAAACCAAACAAACAGGAATTGCAGAGAGTTGCAATCCATCAACATGTGTTGAGTCTTTTGTACAGCAGAGTACATTAAAGTCCTTGCCTCTGAAAAGGATTCTTTAGGGAGTCTGCTGGTGCTCACTGTGGTACATGCACCCTGGTAGTGTGGGCAACCAGATGCTTTCCAACTGTTGTTTTTGGGGGTTACGTTTTTAACTTCTGTCTGCCGTGGCTTTGTTTTATAGCGTTGTCGTGCTGTTATGAGCTCTAGATTCTCTCACTGTGTTTATGAAACTGTGGGCCAGTCCATCTCTCTAACTTAGCATCTGCGATGCCTAAACGCCCCCTCCAGACCGTAGCATGACCCAGAAACACCCCTTCTAATTGGAGGAGACTGGAGCTAGACAGCATAAAGCTGGCTATGAGAACTTTAAAACATCTTGGGATGCCCCTATGCAACTGGAATGGCCAGTTTCCCTGTGAGGACAACTCTTTCCCCTTTGTATCACAGGAAGAGAGCTGCTGGTCTGAGCTGGGACCAGGGCTCTCTTCCTGGAACTATTTGTTAAAATGAATAGGTAGACACGGGACAGTATAAGAAAGTCACTTCCAACATTCTACGAGTGAAAAGTCTTGTCCTGCATATGAACCCACCCCACACTGTGATTGTCAAAGCTGTGTTATTTTTCTCCCCTGTTTTGTATTTCCCTGTTTGCTGTAGTGGTGAATGGTGACTAGAGCAGGGGTTCTCAAACTGGGGGTCGGGATCCCTCAGGGGGTTGCAAGGTTATTATATGGGAGGTCACGAGCTGTCAGTCTCCACCCCAAATCCTGTTTTGCCTCCAGCATTTATAATGGTGTTAAATATATTAAAAAGTGTTTTTAATTTTAAGGGGGGTCACACTCAGAGTCTTGCTATGTGAAAGGGGTCACCAGTAAAAAAGTTTGAGAACCGCTGGACTAGAGGACTATAGTAAAAGAGAAACAGCTGCATGGGATGGAGAAAGGCAAAAAAAAATTACTTTCTATTCTAAAAGTGTTTTGTCTGCATGGAGGCACCTAAGGCTATTTAATAACCCTGTGAGGGGACATGGAGACATAAAGTGAAAAAATCCTCATCTAACCAATTGGAAGATGTTTGTTATGGCAGTGTACTCCCCTTCCCTGAAAGAGAACACTGCAGATTTTGAAGGTTTGTTTGCACAGGGTTAACTTCACCTCAGTTAGTAAATGAACTGCCTACAGCATTTATACTCAAGTAGGAAAGTCTTTCTCAGAGATTCGTTTTTCAATTAATCCCCCTATGTAAACCACATTGGATGTCCTAGTTCTCTAAATTTATAAACATTTCACGCTCCAGATTTGGTCTCCTAAAATATTTGCCTGGGTGTTTCAGTTCTCCTCCTGTTCTTTCAATTTTTTACTGACCTGGGATCCAGTAGTTTTGGAGATGGAATGGGTATTATCCATTGACTTCAGCGGTTACTATTAGAGAATACCTTATACTTAAGCCGCTGTGGACTACATTGTTGTTTTGCTTTATTTTTTGTTTTGTTTTGTTGGTTTTTTTGTTGTTGTTGTTGTTATTGCTGCATAAAAATCTCTAGGATTTGTATAGTAGAGATGGTTTTTCTAACTACCCTGAATTACCACTAAAGTGTCCATAGGTTTTCCATTAACTTCTTGACCCCAAAAAGTAGATCAGGTGTTCCAGGCCCTAAACCTAGTTTGGTACCTGGTGCAGTGTGTTTGCTTTCCCCATGTTTGGACTTGGCTGGGAGCTGACTGAAGCATAATCTGGGTAAAACTGAGGTGCTGCTCGGGGGCTGGGAGAAGATCTGGAACAGCATCTGGAGCCTTGCTGTGGTTACAGATTGTATATTGGTCATGAAGTACTTAGAGATGTTTTTTTTGTTGTATGCTTGTCTATGCTTGTGCTTTGTTATGGCAATGTTTTGGGGACATCCCTTCCAGATTCCTGACCTGGTCCTTAGAACATCCAAAGAAGAGACTGTTCCCCATCAGTACATTCCAGGGTGTACACTGACACCAATTCATTATTTTTTCAGTGCTGTGTGAATGAATATGCATGTAATGTAAACATGATCGCTAGTTAAATCCCAGTGCTTTGCATTAAGGAGCTTTCCAGTAGCCTGGGGCATAACACGTAAAAATATGTATTTTCTTTATATATTTAAAAGAAAATGGATTTCAGAGATACAACAGATATACTTCTAACACATCAAGAGGCCCTAAGAGAAATAGGTGAGGCTTGAAGCTCAGAGACTTGGAGACAGCAGCCAAGGGCACTTGTCGGCCCAAGAAGCCACTTGAGCAGGTGACAGTGTGAAAGTGAGAGGCATGATGACTGTTTTGTCAAGAGTGTTATCACAGTTCTCTACCCAGAGTACATTTGTTTCCACGGGAATCTGTGCATCTGCTTCTTTAAAAGAATACTTCTTTTAAAACAAGCTCTTTATCTTTAGAGACACAGTAGAACCTCAGAGTTACAAACACCAGAATTATGAACTGACCAGTCAACCCCACACCTCATTTGGAACCAGAAGTATGCAATAAGGCAGCAGCGGAGACCAAAAAAAAAAAAAAGCAAATAGAGTACAGTGTTAAATGTAAACTACTAAAAAACCAAGGGGAAAGCAGCATTTTTCTTCTCCATAGTAAAGTTTCAATTTTTGTAATGTATTAAATCAATTTTCAGTTGCAGACTTTTGAAAGAACAACCATAATGTTTTGTTCAGAGTTACGAACATTTCAGAGTTACAGACAACCTCCATTCCCGAGGTATTCGTAACTCTGAGGTTCTACTGTAGTTGGGCAGGTGAAGACACAGAGACAACCATGTAATAAGGGGTAAAATTGACCTGAGGCTTTGAGGTTATATGGCAAAGATAGAATAAAAGCCATGAGTATGCAGAGAAAGATGAAGAGACACAGTAAGAGTCTTCTGCTAACTGGTTGGCCAAACCATAGCAGCTTGTTCCCCATGTGTGAAGTGATTATGTGGCCACACAAATCATCCCAAACTTTCTTTTGGTCAATTTGCTTCATATAATGATAAATCTTCGTAATCATGAAATCCACTAAAAGCTGTCCTTTTCTGCTCTTGAGGTGCTCTACCCCCTTAAGAGGTGTAGAAAGAGCCTTGGGGTTGGGGTTTAGGAAGTCCAGAAAGCATATACCTCACCTATGGAGCTTTCCAGTAGGGAACACTCTGGCTTGCTATAGGTGTGGGTAAATCGGGCCAGTCTGCTATAGATGAAGTCTGTAGTACTTGGAGAACATGGCTGCCACATGGAGCTCGTAAATCCTGTCTGAGATGCTTGCCTGCTGACTATGGAAAATTTGCTGGAGGCCTCCCCAATCACCCCCCATTTGCTCTCCATTATGAGGCAGATCTGTGACAGTCTTCAGGACAACACATCCTCTTTTCTTTTCTCTGGCTGCAGAGCTCAGCCAGAGAGTGCCTGCTTTGGGCTGCAGTCTCCTTAAATTTCATCCCTGGCTGAAAGAATTCCATGACATAGGGACATAAGGTGGGTGAGGTAATATCTTTTATTGGACTAACTTCTGTGGGTGAGAGAGACAAGCTTTTGAGCCACACAGAGCTCTTCTTCTTGTCTCTGTGACCAAAAAAAGTTGGTCTAATAGAAGTGATTACCGCGCCCACTTTGTCCCTCTAATATCATCGAACCGACAACTACAACTATGCTACATATGGCATAGGGAAGCATGTATTTCCTCTCTAAATGTGCATGGCCTCAGGGCAGTGAGTTCAGTAACAGTGGGGGTAAAACAGTTACAGGGTTCATTTTACGTTTATACTATGTATAATATTTTGAATGGTTGGAGTTTTCAGCTTTTTTCCCCTTCAGGTTACCTCAAATGTTCTTTGAGAACAGACACGGCCTTTACGTTTTTTATTGGAGAGTATGATTGAGGGAAGCCTGAATGACATTTAAAAAGGGAGAAGAGGCTAAAGGATTTTAAAAGCTAAGTTAGACAAGATGGAGATAGAAAGGTTTATTCCTTAAAATAAACATACATACATTGTTTTGTCAGCAGTATTTTACAATTTGTTTTCCCCTATGACTGGAATAAATTATTCATAACAGGCAATCTATTCCTAAAATTTTCAGTTAGCTATAGTTATGCTGCTAGGGCAACATAAAATGAAGGGAGATATTGATTTGAAACTTTTTAAATATAAATGAAGTTGTTTGATTCTTCTAGTAGTGGAATATTAAAGCAACTGGATCAGATTCAACCTCCCAGCATGTCTGTTTTCAGAGACAAGAACATGCTTATAACACCTTAGTGGGCAGTGCAGTTCAGCTCTAGTTGTGACTGCTTCAAAACATTCTTTGATTTACTCATGACTTATTAAAAATGAAACATGAACATCACTGTAACGAAATAATAAATACCAAATGTGTTTCTGGATTTTAAGACCAAAAGGGATCATTATGATCCTCCTGTCTCCCATCAGAACAGAACCCTGAACCTTCAGCTCCAAATTATAGGCCTCTATCACTTGAGCTAAAGGAGTAATAGCAAGAGAATATTATCATCCCCATTTTGCAGAGAGGGCGCTGAGGCACAGAGACACTCGTATGATATCGCACAGGAAGTCTGTGGCAGAAGCAGGAATTCTGTAGCCACAAGACCATCCTTCCTCAAATACAGAGACTACAGACCATCTCTTAGCTATCATGTACAAAGCCAGATTTATCCATAGTGTAATGCCATTAAATTTGATCCATAATAATTTAGGCACCAATCCTGCTAACACTCAATATTTGTAACTTTACTCCACTGACTTCAACAGGATTACTCTGATGAGAAAGATTGCATTTGGGCTTAAGTGTTTGCAGGTTCAAGGCTTCCATACCTTACTGTAGGGAGCAATAAATTATGTCTAAAATTAAGCAATAATACATGTATTTTTGGAAAAAGAAACAAAATGGGCTTTCAGCTATGGGGACAAAACTGGTCATGGAAAAAGAGTGAATGAAAGAAGGATTGGTTCCCCAAATTACAGAAAAAGACATAGTGGAACCCTCACTTCCTATATGCTTTAAAAGTAGACCAAACAAATTACTTGAATGTGCTGTATTTCTGCAGTAGCGGGGCTAGGAAACAAAACAACCTGATAAGTCTTTTCTGTATCTAACGTCTATGATTCTATGATGCTAGGTTCATTTTACTGTACTGTGCATAGTACACCAAGTAAAGCCATTTTGGTTTTGTCTAATTCTTAATTTTTCAGTAGCAAATAATTCTTATCACAGTTATTTCAGAAGGAATTATACTGTAAAAAGAAGCTTAAGCGCTTTGGAGTTTACAAATTAAAAACTGAAGGTGGCTAGTTTAGCATGATAGGCAGTCAGAAATGTTATTTAAATTTCTTTTTATGTTTTTGTTTGTTAATTTATATATTTGTTTTGATTTAAAAATAAAGAAGGTAAGGCTCAAATATTCAAAAGTGCCTGGATTATCAGAGGAAAGAGCACCGAGAGCTCCCATTAATTTTAAATAGAGTTAAAGGTTCTCAGCATTTCTGAAAACCAGGCCCAAGGTAACTCAAGATAGGCACTACAAATGAGAACCCACTTTTGAAATTTATCTAAGTTCTCATGCTGGCAACACCTATATAGGGCTCTGTTGTGCCCTTTTGTTCTTGAGCATCTTCCCATTGACTATTTGAATTGATGCTAATTTGAAGGGTATTTCATCAGTCATCTAAATTGTGTAACATTGATGAGAGGACTGTGCCTTACTGTGTATGTGTACCATGTTTAGCAGAATTTTTATTTATGTATTTACCGTATTTATTTTAAGATTAAAAATGATATCAAGGATGCCAGTCCAAGACTGTGGGCACCTTATGACACCATTAATAGTAAAATCCCAGCAGCACTAAAGTAATAATTTCAACAGGAACTCAGGTGCCTACAGTGACACTCTTCCATCCTTGCAGTATTATGGGAAGCAAATCCTCAGCCCTGTCTGACAACCTAGTCAAACAGGTGTATTTTGTAACTTGCCCAGAAAGTCACCAAATTTGGGCTATTTCAGACTGGGGCCCAGGAGGTGGAGCAAGTCTTGGAGCCCTCAGAGAATGCCCTGTCAGCCACCCCCTCATTTTTGTAATGAGGGGGATCCAGCTCGGATGCCCGTGCTAACTGCAACTGTGGCGTTATGGCATGGGGAGAGAAGCAAAGATGTCCCTGATCTCAGGGCCTTTTGGTGCTACTGTAATACAAATAGTGATTCCTGGGATAGCAAAACATTGTGGGGAGCAGGAACAGGACATTTACTATTACTATTAATAATTATTACTTGTATTGCAGTAGCAAATGGGAACCCTAGTCATAAACCAGGACCGCATTATGATATGTGCTGTACAAACACAGATGAAACAAATGGTCTCTACCCAAAGAGGCTTACAGTCAAAATACCTTCAGCCTCTCCCTTCATTATGATTGTACCATCATTTCTTGCGTACTGATAGTAGTACAAACATATAACCAGCAGGACTGGAAGAGGGGACTGTGACATTACAAGATAGCTGTTACAGTTAGAACTAATAAGGAGATTATACATTGATTTGAGTACAATTCATATAAAACTAGTTAAATACACAAACGAAAAAAAATCAACAGTCCAAGTCACTTAGGAGGCACGCGTGTCATTGTCTGAATTAAAACGCTCAAAGCCTCCACCACGCCACACTCTGCCCGAGTATTTTGTAAGAATCTAGACCTTTCACGCTGGTATTCATTGAAAATTAGACTGTGATTTTACCATTTGAATTTTCCCAAAAGAAATAAAAAAGTCCATTTTCTTTCTGGGAGAGTTCCAGTCCTAGGCTTTTCAGGAACATTGCCTGGATACAGCTCATATATGACTATATTTACTGCAGAGTATTAATTGGTGCCAGGACTCAGCCTTGGTACTTGAGTGGTATTTTGTTGCTGGCTGTGTGTATTGTTGGTACACCTGGAGAAGAAGCTGGAAAGCATATGTAGGATGAGGAGAAAAATCAGATATATTCCGTTTTTCTTTTCTCTTTTTTCTGGCTCCCTTCCAGGAAAGGAAGGCAGGGACGTTTCTGACCAACTGCTTGCAGCTTTCGTGCTGTCCCCCAACACCAGCTCTGCCTGCATTTTCCTGGCATTTCCCATATTTTTATCCACCTGTTAAGATATGAGGCCTGCTCAGTTTGGCCTGCCAGATATTTTCCTAAGATCCACTGTGAATAAACTGCTCAGCATTTGAATTTTTCTTTCTCTGACAGGATTAGTCAACTTGAGTAAATAGTTCTGTTTTGCATTTTCTTTTCTCAGACCCATGACTCATTATCTCTTTAGAAACAAGTCACTTCCTAGCTGCTGTGTATTTGGTTAAATGGAAGGTAGAAGTCTCCTTGTTAGGGTATAAAGTAAAAATAAGGGTGAAAAGGGAAGAACACAAATGGTAGCATTAGTGCTAGACACCCCAGGGGGGCAGTGACGTGAAGGTGGGACATTCTGTGCCACTCCCGGAAGGGTTTCTTCAGAGCACCAAAGGTGTTGTTTCTCCTTTGGAGGCTGATAGTCAGTCATTGTAGCTAGCAAAGTGCCTCTCTACACACCCTTACTGCAGCAGTTGCTATTAAGGCGCAATCTAATCTTTAATATCAGTCCTTAGGGGGGCTCTTACACAGAAATGCTTTAAAATCTATTGAAAACAGCAACAGACGTACTGCTTCACTAAGCTAGTTTCCCTAGTGTGGGAACACACCACTGATATTCTCCAACACAGCTTTTTCCTTTTGTATCCTTCAGGAAATTATATAAACCAGTATGAAATTAACCTTGCTTGTTTCTGTTGTAGCAGGAATACAGTTCACATGACAATGATTTTCATTTCTGTTCACAAATGTACTGTATTCCCTATTGTGACACAGTAGTTGCTACTGCATGGCTCTTCTCTAAGCAGAAGACAGATAAAGCTATTGCCACTTCAGTCAGATCTGTCCAATAATTATGGTTGACACAGATATATAACAACTCACTTGGGTCTCTCTGCATGTAAGAACAAAATTTTCCCCTGGCAGAGAGTTAAGTGACATTTTTGAATGTCCACTCAGATGGAATATAATCTCCACAATTTTAGACCTCCCACAAAACAAATTGTTCCTTTTTAGTGGCATAGTGAGGGAAAGGGTGCAGGATTCCAGCTGGCAGTTGATGCTAGTGAATACAACTTAAAAATAAAGATAGGAAGTTCAGTGTAATTACTTACATCTTAGAGCAACTTTCTTGAGATTGCTGCTGAGCAGATGTAAGACTGGTGTTAATTAAATAAAAAAATGTGTCACTAAATAAAATTAAAGTGGTAATGCACACTGATCTTAATCCAGAAAATTAAAATCTAATGTTCACTTTTGGTCCTTCCTTTCCAAAGCAAAAACAGTGACACTTAAGGATTTTGTAAAGCTGTGATTTAAGGGTCACAGTTTAATAAATCTCTAATACAACTTAATACAACACCTTTCATAAGAGGATCTCAAGTCACATTTGCAAACAGTTTGGCCAGATTGCAATACATACTTCATTGGTACTGTAGTCCATAACCGTTAGAACACAATGGTATCTGAGATACTACAGTTATGCCTTATGCTTAAAATAGGACCTAAATACATGATAACTATTGGCAAACACTAACTTTTTAATGGTGAACTCCATATTATCCCTATTCTATACATGGGCAAACTGAGGCACAGACAGATTAGGCGATTTGCCTAGATTGCTTTAGTCAGCTATGACAATTGCCACCACCTTTTGCAATCAGAAGTTTCACTGGATTATGGCAAAACAACAACAAACAACCCTAGTATCACAAATGGAGAACCTCATGATAATGGATAGAGAGTAAATCTCAATTCCCATGCAACTTTGACCTTTCTGTAGCATCAAACAGTTGATTTCAGGCTTCTACCGACCTGTTTACATGATATAGCTGTGTAGACAGCACAACATTACGGTTCCAATAGTCATTCCTCTCAAACAGGACCCACAGAACGGTAATGGGTACTCTCCAAGAGTCCTTACTTGTAAAGTTTGACAAGGTTCTTTTCTGTCCCCTTCCTCTTTGATACCTATATGAAACCTCTGAGAACAGTTAGACACCAGAAGCTGTGCTGTTAGCAATATGTTGATGACATCAGCCTTTATATTTCCTTTGCAATAGATGCAGCCATTGCTGTGGATGAGGACCAGTAAATTATACTGAGTTGGATAGGATCAAAGTGGTTCTAGTGAGAAGGAGAAATGTTTTGAGGAACTACAGTAACTCCTCACTTAAAGTTGTCCCGTTAACGTTGTTTCATTGTTACATTGCTGATCAATTAGAGAACATGCTTGTTTAAAGTTGTGCAATGCTCCCCTATAATGTTGCTTGGCAGTTGTCTGCTTTGTCCACTGCTTGCAGAAAGAGCAGTCTGTTGGAGCTAGCTGGTGGGGGATTGGAACCAGCGTGGACCAGCAGCCTCCCCTCAGCTCCCCACTCCCCTAAGTTCCCTGTGCAGCAGCTGCCCAGCAGGCTATCAATTGCAGGGCAGTTCAGCAGTCCCTCCCCCGCACTGCCATGTGCTGCTCCTGCCCTCTGCCTTGGAGCTTCTCCCGGAAGCCTCCTGCTTGCTGTTCGGGCAGGAGCGGGGGAAGAGGGGTGCTAATGTCAGGGTGTAGGGTGTCCCCTCCCCCCGCTCCTGTACCTCATGTCCACAGAGCAGGTGGAGGACACCACAGGTCTCAGGACAGAGGGAGCTTGCCGGCAGCAGCTGCTATCTCAACTTTCTGATCTACTTAAAAAGGCAGTGTACTTAGAGTGGTGTCAGCGTACTTAAAGGGGCAATGCACATCCCTCTTTCTCGCACAGGGTGTGTGTCTCTGTCCCTCTCTGCCATGCTGTCTCCCCTCCCTTCATTCCTGCTGCCTTATAGAGTGTGAGGCTATATTAACAACAATGTGTTAACCCTTGAGGACTCAGCCCAGTGCTAGTTCATCATTTTGCAGTAAGGCATTAATGGGAAATATCCCACCCTCTTCCACCCTCTGACTTCACCACCTCAACCAAGCTTCACAATCGTCATTGTTGTGTACAGTATTAAACTGTCTGTTTAAAACTTATACTATGTATATATATATATGATGCCTTTTGTCTGGCGAAAAAAATTTCCCTGGCATCTAAACCCCGCTATTTACATAAGTTCTTATTGGGAAATTGGATTCGTTTAACATCATTTCGCTTAAAGTAGCATTTTTCAGGACCATAACTACAACGTTAAGTGAGGAGTTACTGTAGCTGAGAAACTGACCTACTGAAGGCATATATATCTATCTACTGCCCTTATACTGAGGGCATATATCCTATGTTTGGTAAATGATATAAAGTCTGATTTGCCCAGTTAATCATTAACCTTGAATGACTAGTTAGCTACAGTGGCAAGAAATGTTTTTATCCATTCGCAGTTTATTAAGAGATTTGCCTCTTCTCAGAAGGAAATATGACCACACAGGTCCACAAATATGGCACCTCCAGACTAGGTTATTGTAATTCCCTGGGATTAAAGTTTGGAGCAACAAGGAGGCTCTAAATACTGCAGAACACAGTAGCCCACCTTCTCCCAGAAGCACATCACTCTTGGATTTCACACTCTTCACTGGCTCCCAGTTCACATCCGAGGTCAGTTCAAGATCTTGGTCCTGACCTTCAAAGCCATCAAAGAATAATCGGAGATCATCTTTCCGTCCATGGCCCACTAAGAAAAATGTTCTCCACTGGGACAATGCAGCCACCAAAGCCCAGGATGAAAATGCATGGAGTCTGGAGATACATTCATTACACTCTCTCCTTTGAATTAATTCCATTGAGCCACACTGATTTAGACCAGCTGAGAATCTGGCCCAAAGTGTTCTCAGTTAGTTGTTTGTGGAAAAAGCTGCCAGCAAAGACAGACTGATTTTTAGAGTGTGCTGCTTTTCCATCAGAACTGAAATCTTTAAGGAAAAACAAAAAATAATACCCAGTAGAGCTTCGTAGATCCTTGGAAAGCCAAAGAGCAGAATTCTCTACAAGATCCACAATGGATACTTCCATGCTGATCTATTTTACCAGCTGAGCACTTAGATACTGTAATGCAGTGGTTTTCAAACTTTCTTTCTGGTGACCCAGTTGAAGAAAATTTTTGATGACCACGACCTAATGGAGCTGGGGATGAGGGGTTTGGGGTATGGGGGGGGCTCAGTGCTGGGGCAGAGGGCTGGGGTGAGGGCTGTGGGGTGGGGCAGGGAATGAGGGGTTCAGGGTGTGGGAGCGGGCTCCGGGGTGGGGCAGGGGGTTGGGGTGCAGGAGGGGGGAAGGGCTCTGGGCTGGGAGTGCAGGCTCTGGGATGGAGCCGGGGATGAGGGGTTTATGGTGCAGGAGGGGGCTCTGTGTTGGGGTGGGGCTCAGGGCTAGGGCAGGGGATTGGGGCATGGGGTTGGGGTGTGGGTTTACCTGGGGTGGCTCCTGATCAGTGGCGCAGCAGGGGTGCTAAGGCAGGCTTCCTGCCTGTCCTGGCACTGCGGAGTGCACTGTGCCCCGGAAGCAGCCAGCAGCAGGTCCGCACATAGGTGGGGGGCCACAGGACTCTGCGCACTTCCCCCACCCCGACCTGCTGGCCACTTCTGGGGGGCAGCGCGGTGTCAGAACAGGTAGACACTAGCCTGACTTAGCCGGGCAGCACTGCTGACAGGACTTTTAATGGCCCGGTCGATGGTGCTGACGAGAGACACCGTGACCCAGTGCCTTCCATTCCGCGACCCAGCTCGAAAACCACTGCTGTAATGACTGGCATTATAAAAAAACACAGAGAGGAGTCACTAACAGAAATTGGAATAGAACCCAGGAACCATGATTCCTGTCCATTAGAGACACTCCTTCGCTTGCCCAAATCAGGAAAGTACTTAAGCGCTGCAATGGTCCTACAGAAGCACTTTTTCAAACTGTGGATCACGACCCAGTCCTGGGTTGCGGAATGTAAGGCGCTGGGCCGCGGCGGCTCTGATCAGTACCACCAACCGGGCCATTAAAAGTCCCATCAGCGGTGCTGCCCGGCTAAGGCAGGCTAGTTCCTACCTGTTCTGACACCGTGCTGTGCCCCGGAAGTGGCCAGCAGCAGGTCCGGCTCCTAGGCAGGGGGGCCACAGGGCTCTGCGTGCTGCCCCGCCCCAAGCACTAGCTCTTCACCAGAAAGCCTGCCTTAGCACCCCTGTTGCACCGCTGACCGGGAACTGCCCAAGGTAAGCCCGTGCCCCAACCCAGCGCCCCAACCCTGAGCCCCCCTAAACCTGGAGCCCCCTTCTGCACCCCAACCCCCTCATCCCCAGTCCAAAGCCCTGACCCCTGCTCCATCCCAACGCCCCCTCCCACACCCTGAACCCCTCATTCCTGGCCCCACCCCGCAGCCCTCACTCCCTCACCCCAACCCTCTGCCCCAGCCCTGAGCCTCTCCCACAGCCCAAACCCCTCATCCCCAGCTCCAGGCATCAACATTTTTCTTCAACTGGGTCACCAGAAAAAAAGTTTGAAAACCACTGGCCTACAGTCTAAATGGGAATTATGAATGTACTTAACTTAAGCACACATTTATGTTCTTTAATGAATAGGCTTGGGGAACTAATAGGAAAGAGAAACTAAAAGGAAAAGTTGAAAAGTCATTGGGTCCAATCCGCTCTGTTAAATAAGTCAGTATTTAATGTGAAAATACATATTTTCTACATAGTAGACCTGAAATGGCTCTGAACTAGCTTGTCTGGTCTAATGCGTACATGGACAGGTTTTTTTTTAAAATGCGCTTTACCTACCTAAGAGACTGGGTTTGCTCTGAAGCTGTTCTTTTTGATTGGTAAAATGCGTATTTCTAATTTTTTAAAATGCTTTTTATCTAGTCAATAAATCAGAGTACCTTCAAATGCTTAAGTATGTAGACACTTCGAAGATTACCTAACATGCTACTGTGACGTGCAGTAGTTCTACACATGCTGGCTCTAAACACTTCCACTATCAAACATTTTCAATTGTTCCTTTTAAAAAAAAAAGATGTCTCACTTGAATGTCACATTTTGAAACAGGAAAGCTAAAAATTCATATGAGGATTAGTAACTCTATATGTACTGTAGCATTCTTCTAAGTATGGGCCACATCATGTCACTCGTATGTAAGTAGAAATCCCTATTGATCTCTGGGGAGGGGTCCTTAACAATTGATGGCACAATATGAAACAAAATGTGTGCCATTTATTTATTTATTTATTCATTCATTCATTCCTTTTGTTTCACTTCTGAATAGCATGAGCTAATGCTCTGCTGTTTTGTGCCTTGTGTAATCTTTTACGTCTGTGCACCGTGTACGTACAATGCTACTGCATTAGAATTCTCTGGTCCCTAATACCAGCAGGAGCTTTTTACATCCACTTTGCAGAAGTGTAAATGTCTATTCAAGGTGAAATGCAGGGGAGAATTAGGCCTGATGTCGCAGTCCTTATACAGCCAAATATGCCATTAATTTTAAAGGGAGTCTTACCTGCATAGAGACTAAGGAATTGGCCCCCCTAAGATCCTATTATGTATTGCTTACTTGCCAAATAGCTTTTTTGGAAGAAAGCTAACATTTGAGTTGTCCAAGTGCTGAAAATCATCTTAAACAGCAGATTTCATGTTTTTTTCACACTTGTGCATGGTAACTCAGATTCTTCCAAACTGAGTTCTCTTGAAATGTTATAAGAAAAAAAAATCTATTTCAGCCCAACACCATGTACACTGAATTTTATGCTAGGTATAAACCTGTAGAAGCAGGGAAATAAAAGGAAATGCTGGCGCTCAACCTATTTCTATAATGACAAAAACTTCCAGCAAATAAAACAGATTTCTTAGGCACCCTTTTCACTCAGATCCCATTCTCTCTCACACACACTGCTATCTAAAATCAGTTAGTTTACCCATGTCTTAAGTATAACACTAATTGTATAGCGAACTGGGAAATCCTCATTTTCATTCCTGGTATATATTATTCAGTGACACATCAATTTGGCTTTTACTATATGTTCTTCAGTCCTGTAAGTGAGCTAATAGACCTTTACTTTTGTAACTTGTGACTTAAAAGGTACCATTGTGCAACACATCTGCTATTTAAAGTACCATTGAAGTGGCAATTCTAATTTTGTGTTGTTCCAAGATCACTTTGGAGACTAAAAATCAGTAGTAAGCTTCAAGGATTATAGCATGAGCATTTACACACATGGCTATAATAAGAATACTTCGTTTTTTCATCCATAGACCTCAAAGCATTTTACAGTTTAGGTATAGATACATACATACAGATAAGGTATGTATCCTTATCCCTATTTTACAGATGACGAAACTGAGGCTAGGAGAAGTGAAATGATTTGCCCAAGTCAATGGCATATAAAGAACAGAACCCTGGTCTCTTGGTGGCCTGTCCTGTGCTCTCTCCAAAGATTATGGCAGCATGAGGCAGAGCAACTCCGCTGTAGCTTGACTGCTGGGATGGAGAGAGGGATTGCACCACACCCAGTCACTTGGACTTGCGTGTGGGGAGGAGGTTAGAGGAGTTGGCCTTTCCTTCTAGAGGCTGAAGTTGTGGAGTTTCAGGACTTTGTGCTACAGCCTTAGCTGGAAAAGTCAATGGAACTATGCCAATTTACAGCACAGGATCTGGCTGATTTCAGGGTGACTACCAGATGTCATCATTTTGTTTAGTGAATTGTGTACTTCAAAGGCTGGACGTGTAAGTTCAGGATGCCTACTTAGCCAAAGCTTATCTGAACCTCTTGGGTCTGCTGTAACAAGTTTTCTTTCAAGTTCTAGGTAGTTCCCATTTTCAGTTGAGCCAGTAATATTATGAGAATGGCCTTTGGCATTTTGGCACTTTCAATTCTGGTCCTAGCTAAAACCCAAAAGTGCAAAAAAGTTCACAACAGGGGAGAATAATGGGCATAACATACATGGGTCTTTAAGGGGAATGAGCGGGCATCAGCTGATTCAGCTGGGAACTGTAGAAATGGATTGTGCTATTCCTTATGGTCCTTTTTGTCTGTTTGGTCAGGCCAGCTGCCATGCCCACAGAAGACTCGGTTGTATTAGGTGGAGTAGGATCTGTTCTGGCAGCCCCCTATAAAGAGACTATGAAAGGAAGCAGCCTGCAGAAGCTGAGGGAGGGTGGTTTGGAGACTGGTGGGCCCACATTCCAGAAACCACTGCCAGATGTAGTGAAGGGGTGAGGAGCAGCACCCTAACTTCTGCTTTTGAACCCCAAAAGCAGAGATTTCTTCTTTAAGGTTTTGCATCTGGTTGGATGATTCAGAGTCCCAGTGCTACCCATCTCTGTAGTTACTTGAGGTGCAAACTAGAAATATCCTAGTTTGACTTTAAGTCAGACTCTAAGTTTACAGGGTTGGCTGATAGAAGAAGCTTTTATTTTACTTGTTCACTGAGCTAATTTGATTTGGGACCACTGAGAAAGAACAGTGGTGAACCCACCATGCCCTTTTTACAGAATAACTTTTCAGGGTAGAACAACAGTTCAGAATCTATTGGTTCTTTTTTCCCCTCTCTCTCTCTCTCTCTCTCCTGTATCTTCCAGTAAACACTTTTATTGCTTGATCTGAGATAAATTGACTCTCACTGTTACAGTATATAGAAGAGGAATCATTGGCTGGCATTTTAAAACAGAATATTATTTCTATCCACTTGAAGGAAGACAGGAAAGGAGGCACTCTCTCTACTAGTCAGTTGCATGAAGAATACTGCAATCTGTAATATGGAGCAGTGTCAAAGAAAGATTAGTAAGTATCATTTGATCTCAGAAGGGTAAAATAGCCTGCACACACCAGTCATCGCTATATACATGCAGATATAGGGGGCACGATTGTTCAGCCTGTGACAGATATGACACTATCCTGCAATATCCTGGGCAAACCTTATGGAATTAAATTAAACCTTATTGCATTACTTTTAATACCTTTTGGGTCCATTGTATTGAAAATGCAAGTGTTTGTGTACTGTTGTAGGATTGTATGGAACTTCTTTAATGGGGACAAGGATTAATACACTCTCTGGGAGACAATCTGAACTGCAAAAGACGAAGTTGAATAACACAGCAGATACGATTAATCTTTTGGGACAATATGTGTAAAGTGGAATTTGTAGGATGTTTAGGGGAGGAGGGAATGGCAAACCCCCACCTAGGAACTCAGCCTTGGAAGCTTTGCACGGACGGGGGACCTTTTATCTATTGAGCACCTGTTATATGAGAACAGTTTAAAGATCCAATCTGGATTCACCAGGGACCACAGACAAAGAAAGGACTTTTGAATAAATGGCCTGATCTTAAACTGACTCAGAACCTTCGTTCTAATCCCGCAAACAGACAAGACCTCCGGTCCTAAAGTGCTCCAGTCATTAGGGAAAGGTTGGGCGGACTGACACTCACCAGAGATCATGTAGAATGGGTTGGGGGTGATCCTGAGAATGCATTTAGGTTCTTTTATTGTTTTTAATATGTTTTCTTTGTAGTGCTTTTATCATAGGGTTAAAATAGGCTTTCTTAAAAAGAACTGTGTGGTGACTTATAACTGTAGCAATTACACTGTGTACTGTCTCTGAGGAAAGAGGTGAAGCAGGTTTGCTTAGGCAGACTGTCTTGTGCTGGAAATAACACAGTGAAGGCAGGGAACTGTTCAGCCTGGAAATATCCCACTCAGGAGGGAGAGAGAGGCACAAGTCTCCATCCAAGAAAGGTGACAGCTAGAAACCTGGAGGCCTGAGGGTGGATGCCTTTGCTGAACTGCAAAGGGGAAACAGGTGCAGTTGCCCTGAGCTGTGACTGAGCCCTTATTCACATTGGTAAGCACTGAACTCAGGAAAGTAACTCTGTTTCTGTAAGCAGAACTCTTGTAAGTGTTCACAATGTGGCCAGCACCACAGAGAGATATTATTTGTATTTAAATTCAGCATTGTACAGCCATGTTATTGTGCTGGTTGGATCTGAATCAGGTGCAGCAACTCAGTTTCCATTAAGTTTTATTTCAGAATCACCTTTTTAGCTATAGGAGGCCCAGGAGTAGTTTTACTCATGAAGTAAAGTGGATCGTGCTTGCCCTTTGGGATTTTATTTGTAAAATTTCGAGCTCTCCAAACTAGTTAAAAGTAGGCCACCAAGAAAGGGAAGTACGCTCCCTTTGCCTGGGTTATATGTTCCCTGCTAGATATATTAAACTCCACCGAGGGGAAATCAGGAAAAAGCTATTTTCCCCAATTTTCCATACTGCCTGTGGAAATTTAATTCAATTTTCACCCAAATTTAGCAGTGAAAACTAAGCAGTAAAGAATAAGATTGAAGAGGCTTCTGTAAATCACTGGATTCTAAGGTACTGTACTAAGGTGCAGTAGGATTATTGAGCACAGGTTAAACTTCTTTTTCAGCCACAAAGCTACTTACAGATTTAAGAAGCTTAAAAAGCTGATCCAACATTAGTCCTTGCTTTGCAAATGAAAGAATAATATATCTCTATATATAAAGTTATATTTATTATTAGTGAAACAATTTTTTCTTTAGTTGTGGGTGCAGACCCTTTCTACCAAGAACTTCACTTTTAAGGGGAGAGATTCTAATACTTTAAGTGCATTCAGGCAAGGGGACATGGAAGAGCTTATATATATATAAAGATCCACTTTTCCAAATCTATTTATAAAAATAGCCTGCATTTATTACAGATCTTTAAATATGGCTATTTTTAAACAATGGGTTATATGACCACAAAGGTCAAGTTCAGAACTGCTGAACTTGTTGGATCTTAAGTTCCATTGACTTAATAGAAGTTGCACCTCTTACACCAGGTCTGAATTTGCCCCTGAGACATTCCTTTGGTTCTGAAAATAGTGAATAGCCCAAATTGGCTTTTTAACTCAAATGATTTGGAGTACAGTAGTTCACAAGACTTGTCCTTACAGCAGACGACCACCAGGGTCATTTGCTGATTGCCAATTGTCCGTAGTTGTTTTGAGCCTTTGAGCTCAGAACGTCCTCAGATTGACTGGTCCTGAAGTGAGCAGCGGCAGTGTAGATTGCAGGAATTATCTTGTTGCCTCTTTTATCTCTGTGTTCCCATTGTCTTACCCAGTTTCTGTCCAAAAGTTATGTGTAAATTGGTCAAAGATGATTTTATTTCTTCACAGTTGTTACACAGTGCTGCGGGCGAGCACTTGAGCCGGCACTCTGGTCACTATTAGTACTAATTAGGTTCCTCTGGAAAAGGCCTAAGTGGACAGAGGTGTACCAGGACAGATTGAGGCTAGTGAGTCAATGAGCCAATTAGCCCATTAACAGGGAAGCTTTATAAAAGGGCACAGGAAGGTGGCTTGGGGGGAAGAGAAGGAGAGAAATAGAGAGACAAAAGGCTAGGAGAGCCTGACAAAGAGAGTCCTCTGAGTAGAGGTACCTTACTTCCCCTCCCCTTTTGGAGAAGGGGTTAGAACATTGAGATACTGTGTAAAAGTGTGGAGGCACTGCTATATATTAGTAGAGGGATTAAAACACTGTATATAAACTACACAATGGTGTTTACAAGCAAGAATGTCTCAGAGCAGCCAGTAGTCATGGAAAATATGAGCCTGCGACATGCTGCCCCCATCACAACAGTAATATGCTCTATACTTTCATCCCTACAAAATCTACTTTTAATAAAAGCGATGTAGACAGTGAGTAAACTTTGGAAATTAGGATGAGCTGTTTTTTACATGACATGGGAAATCTTATGGTTTAACGTATAATATTATTCAGTAGGCTTGTGGAGTTTCTGTGTATACATGAACCACTGTCTGAAAATGTTTTACTTGCTGGGAAGGAATAAGTGGAAGAATAATTTTCTGGGGTTGTTTGGGTTGTGTATCTTGTGCACTGGACAGTGTTTATATATAGCCAGTTTTACTATTTCCCTCTATAGTCAATTTTTTAAAGTGATGTCCCTATGTATATTCCATTCTAGGTGTGCAGGCTCTCCATGCATCTGACACCAAAAGATTCTCACTAGCAGCATCCTTTCATCCATGTCTGTGCACCGAGTAGAGGGCATAAGGAGCAATGCAGACCAACCACCTTTTCAGTTCCTTTCTACTGCCTGTGGTCTGAGACCAAACCTCTTCAGTGACCGCAGCATTTGCTAGCTGCTTCTGCATCTATCTGTAAATATTTGTAAATAACTTTTAGGTAATTTTAGATAGTTATTAGATAATTAGGTACGTGAGGTTTTAGTAATTAGGGCCTTGGGTGGGTCTGCCACTATGTAAACCCCTCCAACCTGTACGGGGTGACTAGCATGCCCAAGATCCCGGGATTCAAGAAATACGTTTTCTGCCCCCAGGCTTTCCCGATCAGTGATGACCACCTCAAGTGCCTCTACTACTTTGGAGTAGCTCATGTCCCCTAGAAGTGCACTATTTGCCAATCCTTCCCAAGCTGATCCTGTCAAGCCCATCAGTCTAAACTTCAGAGACACTTGATAAATCAACCAATGAGGCCCCAATCTGACCATGCCCCATGAGCGCCCCAACTCTCCCATACAACAGGCAGAGGTGCTCAAAAACACCTTTTTGAGCACAGTAATCTCCAGTTCTGGGGCTGATAAGAGCAGAGCTAAGGAGCTCTTCAAACAGGGACATGAGGAAAATAGGAGACACTCTCACAAGAAGCAAGAGAAATCCCCTTCCATGTCCTCCTCCAAGAAGAGGACCTGTTCTGCAATAACTTCCAAGTTGAGTGAGACTCCACACTCAAGTTATGGGAGTATCAGGAGCTCAGAAGAACATGGTGCCGATTTCCCAGGTCTAACAAGTAAAAGCACCCTGAAACCGTCATTAACCACAGGAGCAGGACCATCCCAGTACTAGTGAGAAAGAAATGGAAGCACACGCCTCCTTCATTGACGATACCTTCACATCATGTTAAGGAGTTGTGAGACCATCTTTACCACTTGATGACTATAGGCAATTTCAGGACCTGCTAAGGAGGATCACAGATCCTCCAAATCCCTCTGGAGGAAGTGCAGGACACTCCTCAAACTCCTGTACATTCTCTAAAGTGCCAGACCCAGCAAAGTGGCATTTTCTATTAATGAGGCCATCTTAGAACTGGCCAAGAAGGTCTGGCACAGCCATGTGCCCCCCTACTCTGAAAAGAATGGATAAATACTTTGTACCAGCGAAAGGAGTAAAATTTTTATTTACACACACTGCTCCAGATTCATTAGTAATTCAGTCATTGAAAGAGGCAGACAATATCAGCCTATATCCACCCTCGTACAATAAGGAAGCTAAATGCTTAGATCTTTTCTGGATAAAGATTTTTATTTCAACCAGCTTACAGTTCTGCATAGCAAACTATCAGGCAGTAATGTCGAAGAATGTTTTTATTAATTATAGTAAATTGGCAGAACTCACAGGAGGATAGCCTGCATTTCAAAGTACTCATTGAGGAGGGTAAATTGCTTGCTAGATCGTCCATCCAGGCCTCAGTACATGCAGTAGATTCAGCCTCCTGCTTGATGGTGACATCTATAGTCATGCATCAGGTATCATGGTTTCAATCCTCTGGAGTTCCCAAAGAGGTCCAATCCATGGTGAAGGATATGCCCTTTGAGGGAAACAGGCTGTTCAGTGAAAAGTCAGATGAGTCATTATATTTGCTAAAGAACTCAAGGGCAACCCTTTGCTCAATGGATATTTACACTCCAGTGCCACTGAGGAAATACCACAGATCTCAACCCAACAAGCGGCAACCAGCCCTTCAAACTTTTTATCATCAAAAGGGTTATGAGCCACCCAGGAAACTACAGAGGGTGCAACATGACAAGCAGGATGTCTCCCTTCGCCCTCCTTCCAATCCCATATTTCCATTAGAAAACACTGTTAATGGGACCTTCAGGAGCTGCAAATATATCCCCCTACCACATCCCTCTGTTCAGAAATCCAGTACCTAATTTGGTGGCTGCCTAGCTCATTTATCCCAAACTTGGCATCTCATATCAACCATGAGGTTGTGGAGATCACTTATACTGGCTGCACCACAGAATTTCTCTCTTTCCCCTCCCAACCCGTCTTTCTCTTGAAAGACCTCTCTGGTGAGAGGAGGTTCCATCAAGAAGTAGTCTCCCTGTTCCATATGGGAGTGATAGAACCGATATTCCTCAACACAGGGGGAAAGAATTTTACTTGAAATACTTTCTCATCCCCCAAAAGAATGGAGGATGAAGACCTATTTAACATCTCAGGCCACTGAATGTTTTATCTGATGATTAAAATTCAAGAGGTCACCCTGACCTCAGTAATTCCCTCATTGAACAAGAGTGATTGGTTCACAGTTATCAATCTGAAGAATGCCTATTCCACATGGGCATCCATCGTGCACACAGAAGATTCCTGAGATTCACTGACAGTCAGGACCACTATGGATACAGCAGCACCAAGGTTTTTCATAAAGGTGTTACCAACTATGGCAGCCCACTTCCACCGCCAGGACACATCAGTTTTCCCCTTCCATCATGACTGGTTACTGACTGGAAAATCTCATCAGGAGGTGTAGACATCAACTCTATCACTGCTCAATCCTCTGTGCTCATTGGGACTCTGCCTGTACAGTGTATCGGGGAACCCTGGACACTACCAAGGCCAAGGCATACCTTCCTTAGGACAGGTTCCAATCCGTGAAGGAGCTCGCTACTCAGAGCTGGGTAAGCCCACAGATCTCGGTCCACTCATGTCTGATCTTTTTTGGGTCGCATGGCTTCCTGTACCTATGTGACACTCTTTGCAATACTTTGCCTTCATTGTCTATAGGCTTAGCTATGGAGAGTATATATGCCTAGCAGACAGAGTGCAGATATACTAGTCTTGCTCCCTCACAGAGTGCAAGGTTTCCTCTTATGGTGGGAGAACAGGGAAAAGAGGTGCAATTTGGGGGTCCCCTTTGTTCCTTCACTACCCAAGAAGAGACTGATAACTGACACTTCCTTGCTAAGGTGGAGCACCCATCAAGATGAGCATGTAGCAAAGCAGACATGGACTTCTCAAGATTCTTGGATCTACCTAAAATTCCTGGAACTGCAAGCAGTCCATAAGGCCAGCAAATGATTCCCACCATTCATTCAAATCCTGCAGGTCCAAGTCAAGTCAGACAATGGTGTTCTACATCAAAAAACAAAGGGGAGCAAGATCCACCCCTTTTTGTATAGAAGCGGTCAATCTTTGGATACATCCATCCAAGCATCTGTATGCAACTCTTCTTGGACCTATTGACCCAGGACAAAGGAAAAATCAGGCATCCCAATCTGGCATCCCTCTACCTAACAGCCTGGTATTTGAAAGGGTGATGAATCTATGAAGGACATGCTCAGGAGCAGTTCATTTCATCCTTAATAACAGTAAGAAAGCATCCACAAGAAAGTACTGCAGTAAAGTGGAAAAAATTTTCTATCTGATGTCAACATTGTTGGATAATACCAGAGGATTCCAACATTCCTGTCATCTTGAAATATATCCTCTCCTTAAAGATTTCAGGTTTATCTTAGTTCCATATGGGTGCATTTAATAGCTATCGGTGCCAGTCACCCTGTTGACAACCATTCTATCTTCACCCATCCTGTGACAGTCCATTTTCTAAAGAGTATCATTAGAACTCTTTCCCCAGTACTGAAACTTACCCTGACTTTGGACCACAGTCTAGTCCTATCAGCGTTAATGAAGACTCTGCTTGCATCTTAGCCATACATTCTTTAGCCAACCTATTGATGATAATTCCCTTTCTGGTGACCAGCACGTTAGCCAGAAGAGTAGGTGGGCTGGGAGTTCTTATAGCTGGTCCACCTTACATAGTCTTCCATAGAGACAAAGTCTCCCTGAGATTACACCCAAAATTCACCCCGCAGTGTGATCTTGGGACTCCATGTAAATCAGACTATTCACTTGTCTGTCATCTTCCCAAAACTACTGGTCTATACTGAGAATAAGAAGCTTCATTCTCCAGATGTCCTTCAAGAATTGGCATTCCACCTACAGAGACTACATCTTTTAGGAAATCACCTAGATTATATGTATCCTTCGCAGAGCAGGGATGAAGCAATCTCATCCCAAAGACTGTTTAAATGGATTTCAGGTTGCATCCTGCTCTATTACGAGTTAACAGCAACCCCTCCCCCAGAAGGGCTGAGGGCCCATTCATCTAGATCCCACTCTGCATCAGTAGCCTCCCTTTAAGAAGTCCCTCTCCTGGAAACTCTTTAACACAGGGCTCTGTTCACACTTTCATGAGACATTATGCCCGGGTGCGAGCTTTTACACCTGCTGCAGCCTTTGGCAGAGCAGTCCTCCATTCAGTGGTACAGCAGGGGTCTTTGCACCCTCTTCCTCAATAAATACTGCTTGTGAGTCACCCACAGTGAGACTCATAAGGGCCATCACTCAAAGAAGAAATGAGGGTTACTAACCTTACAGTAATTAGAGTTCTTCAGGACATGTGGTGCCTATCTGTATTCTGCTACCCGCCCTCTAACTCCTCTGCTGCAGTTTCATTCTAGGTTAATTCGCAGTAGAATGACACTGGAGAGGTGATTGATCCATGTTGTCCCTTACGACCTAGCTAGTAGGAGAGAGGCGCAGGCACAGATCAACAAATGCTGCTAGCAAGAATCTTACCGTCTCAGGTGCATGGAACATATGCATACCTACAATGGAATGCAGATAGGGACCACACGTCTCAAAGAACTCCAATTACTGTAAAGTAAGTAACCATTCCTTTCCATTGTTGTTAGCCTGAGTTTTCCACACAACACAACAGAGGAGAAGAAAATATAAAACAAAATTTTTAAAAACCTGTAATTGTAAAATAGCAGAGAGTTCAGGTGCCGGTGTTTATCTGAAACTACTTGGAGCTTTTTTTAAAAAAATATATTGACAGTGTTCCTCTAAAATGATAGCCCATCTACACTCCATCTTCATCCATGACAGGGGGAAACTTGTTACATCATTACAACATGAATTTCCAGTCCCATCTACGTTAGAGATTGTTGTACAGAAACAAAAAGCCCAGTGTTGCTAACACTGTTGAAATTGCCCCATTGTTTGCAACCTTGGCAGCATTCATATAAATGGCTCTCAGACTCTGGCAGCCATCTTCAGCATGGTGTCAGTTCACCCTTTTCAGAGCAAGTGTAACCAACAAGGTGCTGTAAATGACTGCTGGAGCTGGAGAGTTGCCTACATGACGACTCACACTGCTGCTAACCAGTCATTTTGGTAAAAATTCCCTAATGTAGACAATGCCTTCAAAGCTTTAGCATTGTAGGATACTGTTTATATCCTGTCTATACGACATAAAGGAATTGTGTGGAAACTGGGTAAAGGAGTGTCTCTGTCATGGTTGGAGTTGTAGCATTAGAAGGCCTCTATACAGAATCCTGTTCAAGTTCAAGGTTGGGTGACAGAATACATGGGGTGAAGAACTGGCTGATGCAGATCCATTTTATGCATGCTTCATTTTGCATAGCAAGTTGTTTTTAAGTTGATTTGTTAAACTTTGGCAATGACATAGAAGGATCCAAAAATGTGTTTAAGTGAGGAACATATGGCTTGTCATTAAAAATGTATCAAAGAGCCTCTCTCTCTTTTGTTGACATGAATGATCCCCTCATGTGACCTCCAGTCTGCTGGTTGGCACATGCAAGTGAATCAGCATGCTGTTAGCAATTACCTCAGTGATATTTACAGCATTTTAATGTCAGTTGTCTATATGTAAATAGAATTTGTGAGAAATTCAGGATGCCAAGGCTTCGTTCTCCCACTAAAGCAGTGCTATTCCTTGAACGCACCAGAATGCTTCCTACACCTTATATAACTGCCAAAAATATCATTTGTTTGAAATTGCTTTATGACAAAATAATGAGTCTGTCAAAGATGAGTGGTCAGAAAAACGAATTTGTTCTCCTACACAATTAGAGTGGAGTTTATAGTGTTGGACAGTGATATCAATCTCTGGCTATTCAGAATTAAATCTGCACATTGAAAAGAATTGTATTCTTGTGTATGCCCTAAAACGACATTTAGGCAGTAAACATTCTCACAGGTTGGACTGGAAAGATGAAAATCAGCTGAGCTGTAGAAACATCAGGATGTAAGTTTCCAAATATAGACAAACGTTGTGGAGAGTTGGTATTCACTTTCACAGGCTCAGCTCTGACAAGGTGGCTGCCATAATGACCGATAAAGAGAGAGCATGGAAAACTGCTTTGTCATCAGATGTAACAGACAGATGAAACCACTCCCTTTGGGCAGACAGCCAGCGTGGGGCTTCTCTCTCCCCCTTTTTCTTCCAATTGCTGGTGGAGCGGTGAATAGCTTATTGAAGGGTTATGAAGATGTGGGAAAGCATTAAACCATGCCATAACCTCTTATTTTAAATATATGCAGTATGAGATTTATGTTTTGCCTTTAACATCTGCTTTATTCTTACATGGTGTACAGTGTACTGACAAGGTTACTGGATATATCCTCTTCCATTTGCAGCATTTTACCTACATTCTGATAGCTCCTCTGTTTGTTCGCTCTGCCCCTCTCCCCAACACACCCAAACACATTATTGCATGGTGTGCCAGAGGTAGATGGATTTCTGTATATAAAAAGTTATGTGAATATACAAAAGTTTGTGAAGCACTTTGGATTTCTTTGGACTTAAAAAAACTCTAGATGTAAAATTTTATTATAATCATCTAACACTTGCTTTGTAAACAGGATGGGAAAAGACTTTCCAGTTTCTATTACATATCTTCACACATTCTGTCAACTGTATCTGTACAAATAATCATGAAGAATGTAGGCCTGAGAAACACTTTCACCCTCCCTTCTCTCCTTCCAGCACTCTAGTCTTTCCTATTGCTCTTCTGTGAATTCCCGGCAGTTTATCAATGCATGCATTATGAAATGCCCAGAACTAACTGCAAGATTCCAAGTGCAGTCTCACTAGAGCAATATAGAAAGAGAATATACAGCACTTCTCCAGAATGTGATGTTTCTCTGTGTACAGCACACAACTTTACTGGCTTTTTTTTTTTTTTTTTTTTGGTAAGCATAATATATTGAAAACTCATGTCTAATGTGCTGCCCACTATTACATTTTGGTCTCTTTTAGTATTATTGCTATCTAGGTTTCACCGTCTCACTGAGTAGGGGCCTGTTTCTCACATTAGTTGTTAACCAGGAGTAACTCCACTGAAATCAATGGAGTGACACTGGCATAAATCAGAATTTATGTTTTTCAGATTATCTGAATCACAATTTATTATTTTTCTTCCAGTGTTTCTACTCTCTGGGCCAGGTTGTATGATTTCATTGATATTCACTACTCCCAAATTAGTATCCTCTTCAGATTTCATTAGCACACAGTTTTGTCCCATTTCTAGATCATTAACAATGGTGTTTCAGAAGATCAGACTCAACACTGACATTATCCCTGCAATAGTACTTCATTAAAGATCCTTCCACAGAGCAATACAATGCCATTAGTCTTTGGGTTTGTCTACGTGGCCCAACAGCATGGACTACAGGGCTGTGACCTGCAGTGCAGCACAAAAGCGTTGTGTTGTAAAGTCCTGTGTAGATCCTGTTAGCACAAACTCAAAGATACCTAATTTGTGATAACGTAGTCCAGTTTCAAACAGGACTACATTAATGCAAACAACATACCTTGTAGTTCTTGCTAGCAGAGTCTACACAGGGCAGTTATAGCGCAAAAGTTTAGTGCAGCCGCAGTTCACACCCCAGTAGTTCACAATGTGGGGCTGGGTAGACAAGCCCTTTATCTTTTGTTTCTGGTACAGTTTTTCAGCTAGTTTTCCAATCACGTGAAAGTGTACTAGAAAGTATTTTCTACAATCCAAATATGCTATGCTTGCTGCATCCCCTTCATATTTATGGTATCTTTTTGTCAGGAAAAGCAGTCAGTTTTTTCTGACAAGATTTATCCTTTATAAACATATTGCTGCTTATTGCAGTCATGATTCCTTTATTCTCTAGATGAGGTGGTGATCTTTTTCATGTGATAGTTGTTCCTGTATTTCACTTGGGCTATCCTCTGAGCACTAACTCATCTCTCTCTTTTTTTTTTAATTCTTTTTTTTTTTTTTTGCAGCCTTTCTCCTTTTCCTGCAAGCCTTAACTGTTTCTAAGTATTCATCTTTTTGACTCTTGCTTTTATAATACCAGTTGTTGTTGTTTTTATCTCTGATCTTTAAGTAATCCTTCATGAAGTCACATTAGCCACTTCTTGTTCCTTGCAGTCTTCTTCAAGGGAACTGTAGACAGTTATGTCTGAATAACTGTGGTTTTCAGGATTCCTAGCATTGCCTACGCTTTATGTTTAATTATCAATGTTATCTGAATCACAGGTCTTTATGTCTGTCTCCGCTCTGCCCCCATATATTCACTCAGCCCCCTCAGCACTCTTGAGACAGTTTTCATTTCCAGTCATTCAACATTCAACTTTGTTGCTGCTTCTGTAATCCAGTTAGAATTACTGATCCTAGAATTTTACTCTCTCTCTTCCTATTTTCTATTCTTCTCTCTTCCTTTTCCTCTAATCATTTGGTGCTTGTCTGAGATTTTCTTTCATATGTAGGTGCTACATTATTATATTATTATTTTGTGGGTGATTCAAACACACAGGGTTTCAAACACATGCACTGGACAGATTCTCAGCTGGTGTAAATCTGCATAGTTCCATTGACAATTTGTATCTGGCACCTATATATGGCAGAGATTGTAATATCACGTATAGTTAAGGTTGTCCAACACTGTGCATGAGGGAGTTAGTAAGAGCTGGAGGCTTGTCAGAAAAAGAGGTGGTGGGCTGGAGTTGTAAGATGTGCAATGAAAGAGGTAGGGCAGTGTTTCCCAAACTTGGGACTCCGCTTGTTCAGGGAAAGCCCCTGGCGGGCCGAGCCAGTTTGTTTATCTGCCGCTTCCGCAGGTTCGGCCGATCGCGGCTCCCACTGCAGACGCAGCAGGTAAACAAACCAGCCCGGCCCGGTAGGGGCTTGCCCTGAACAAGCGGCGTCCCAAGTTTGGGAAACACTGCGGTAGGGAATTGCAGGAAGAGAAAAGATGGTCTTATGGTTAGGGCAGTTGAATGCCGCACTATCCTTGCCTTTGCCAGAGTTCCTGTGTGTGCTGGGCTAGTCACTTAAATTAAAATATTCAAAGTTGCCCCATACTTGTGTGTTCCTTATTGCCTGGGAACCCAGTGTGAGATACCTAAGGCCAGATTTGCAGAAGTGCTGAGCACTCACAACTGTAACTAAAGTCAGTTGGAGCTGTGCCATGAACATGTAAGTGCTATAAAAATGCTAAGTACTCTAAAAAATCATTTCATAGGTAGGCTCAGATTGGCCACCCAACAATTAGTGGACACTTTTGACAATTTTGGCCTTAATATTTCTGTACTTCAGTTCCCCATCTGTGAAATGGGGATGATAATAATACTTCTTTATTTCAGAGGAATGTCATGAAGGTAAATTCATTAGTGTCTGTGAAGCACTCAGATACTATGGAAAGAGCACCACAGAATTGTCCATGAGGAAATGCATAATTTTGTATTCACTACAGGAGCTGGATGGTGTGCATTAAATAAGCCCTGGGGCCATACACTGAATGAGATGAATAAAAAATATTTAATAACTGCTCATTCACTGAAAGAGGCAGGAATTTTGTGGAGTAACAGTATGTCATTAAAGACTATCGTAATGCTTATACGCAAAGGGCCAAATTAAGGCTACACAGCATTTCCTATCTCTTGAATGCTTGACTTTGTAACCTAAACATTCCTTTAACATAGCAATTTTGGATGTAGTACATATATAGAGCACACCATCAAAGAAAGGTGCTAATGTTGTATGAAAAATGGTCCTTTAAGCAAATTAGCACTACAAGTAATTCACTGCAGTATGTATATGCAGGACACAGCTCATACCTAATTAAATACTGTTTGCTTAACAGAGTCTCTCTTTTTTTTTTCAGTTGTTTAAAAAAAGATTTTTTTGCAAATTTTAATTTAAAAGGTGTTGATTATATTTCCAGCTAGAGTGAGCATTGTTTAAATAACAAGCAATTCATGTCTCCTTTCTAATAGTGAGTAGAATGCATACAGCATCTTCTGTATTGCAAATTCTAGTGGCTTTTCTCCAGCTGCCGCTTAAGGCAACTGCAAGTTTGTTTTACCCTGGGGATATGTGTGTGTATGGCCACTTGCTTCAGGTCATATTCCTTTTAAATGGAAGTTAGCTTGGCAGCTGTTCATTTGCACTTGCTAAAAATCTTGGCTATTCCATGTGCTGCTTTGCTCTAATTACTGGGCACTGTATGGAACAGGTAACAAATGCCCACATGAGAACCTTTTAAATCACTGGATTTATAATCATTAGGAAAACAAAGAACCAGAGTTGCTAAATACTAGTTTCCTTTCCAGGACCAATAACAAGGATATTTTACCCATTTCTGACAACTACTGGAAAGAAATAACGATGCCTTAGTGTCTCTGAACCTAGCTTTTTCCATTCCTGAAAATACCCCAAATATTTTGAAAACAATGTACATTCAAATTCTGATTTATGTAATGGTTTTGATAAGAATTGCGGTTATTTTATTTCCCATTTTGAAAAAAAATACTTTTACCAAATTATTTTTTCTTCCCTTCAGGTGCTATAATTTTGTCAAATTAAGGTGTCAGATTAATTGTCCTTTCTGAGCAATTGGGCAGTGCTTGGTACAATACAAAGTAATAACCTGCCTCTTCAGCAAATAAGTTGGCTTCTGCAATTTTACATTCAAATATGATGTGGGTAACATATTTTTGTGGATATTGCATATCCGTTGGTACCTACTATATATCTCTATCTTATCCACAGCCAAAAAAGCAGGACCTTAGCAAAAGTTTTCCAAATGTATGTAATGCAGTACTTCTTGTTTTGTGTAAACATTTTCTTTCAGAATAATTGGGCTTATTTCCTGGAGACCTTCTAATTACTAATTTATCATCCTCTGAATCTGTGTTTCAGAACCTAGGCAAGGAATTCACACTAGCTTTCCGAGAACAGTTTTTCTGGCGTCTCTGGTACCTTTAAAGCACTATTTTATTGGTTGTATGTATAATAAAATACACCTAAAAAGTGTGTGCATTTACTGTATAACTGTTCCTTGTTAAGAAAGAGTGGGGTGTCGTCGAGTACATTTAACGGGAAACCTGAGCTTGGGACGTGACGTTGATCTCACTTTGGGCCAGACCCTGCCAAGATGGAAGCACATGACTAATTTTATCCCTGTGACTAGTCCCACTGAACTCTTTGCAGGGTGACAGATCAGTGAAAATTAGAAGTAACTCCATTGATTTCAGTGGAACTACACCAGTGTAAAACTGGTGTAAATAAGAGGAGATCAGCTCCTTGGAGTTCAGGTGAAGCTGTCAAAATGCTGCCGAACAGCAGGATACCACAATGTGGCATTTATGCATGAAACCAATTTAAGCTGGATAGATTTCTTTGGAGACATGTTAAAACAATAACACCGCAAAGTTGGAGAGAAATATATTGGTTGCCATAAGCCAACCTGTGACTCCGGAGGCACATGAGGCTTTTCAGAAGTGAATACGCGGCTCCTTGTACAGGCACCGACTCCGGGACTGGAGCTACAGGCGCCAGCTTTCCAATGTGCCGGGGGTGCTCACTGCTCAACCCCTGGCTCTGCCACAGGCCCTGCCCCCACTCCACCCCTTCTAGCCCCCTCCCCTCAGCCTGCCGTGCCCTCGCTCCCCCACAGAGCCTCCTGCATGTCACAAAACAGTTGATCGGGAGGTGCTGATCTGTGGGGCTGCTGACGTATTACTGTGGCTCTTTGGCAATGTACATTGATAAATACTGACTCCTTCTCAGGCTCAGGTTGGCCACCCCTGCCATAAGGAGTATTTTAGTAGGATCTCAGTAGTCTGACATAACACCCTACCTTTTCTCTGATAGGTGCAAGTGTAACCTTCATGCCACTGGCTGTAAAGAAGAAAACAAAAAATTGTTTTGTGAATGTGAGCACAATACTACAGGCCCAGACTGCGGGAAATGCAAGAAGAATTATCAGGGTCGACCTTGGAGTCCTGGCTCATATCTGCCTATTCCTAAGGGCACAGCAAATATCTGTGAGTAGTTTTGTACAACAAGGCTCTATACATCATCATAATTATAATTCTGGTCCGTATATTTGAGGGGGAAAAAATAGTGCTAGCCAAAGTTTGTCATTCATTTGGGACCCAAATGTGAAACAAATCTATGTCTATAATTTGATGGAAAGATAAAAACATTTAATTGCAAGTATGGGTTAAATTCTGCCCTTATATGCACATAAATAACTCAGCATGAGAATGGTGTGTTTACATTCCAGGGCAGAACTTGGCCCCCTACAATAAAATTAAGTGCTATCAAGTGTGGCGGAAGCACCCTAAAAATGGGGGGGGACTGGCGCCCAAACTGTGGCCCCATCTTTGTTGCATGTTCTCCACTCTATTTCCATGCATGGGATTTCCATTAGAGATCATTAGAGTGAAGGGTAGGAGATCCACAGTGCAAACTGGAAAGAATTTTTCCCCAAATATGTAGAAAATAATTGAAATGACAGGGTTGGGGATTTTGGATTGTTGTTGTGTTGTGAATAGGGCAGATGTTTTCATAAAGCAATTTCTTCAAGAATTTTGATGTAGACACGGATACAATAAGAGAAGTATGCCATAGTATCATGCAATTTGAAGATCACAACTTTATTGAAAACCCTTAACCAATGAGGAATCACTCCCCAAACTACCCAGCAGGACTGTATCAGTGCAGATTTCAGCTGGAAACCAATGTCCCCAGTACTACAAACCTGGAAGGCATGAGGGCAATAACGCTTTCCATGAATCCCTGCCCAGGGATTCGGGCTGGAAGCCGAAGCCGCAAACTGTTCTCCTCCTTCACGTAGGAGGTAGGAGAGATGAGATAAGGGGAACTATACATCGTGTGAGACATGATGGAAGCGTACCCACTCATGGTGCATCATTGTGCTCTTGGCCTATGGCAGCCAGTTTGGGTTATAGAGACCTCACATTGGACCCACTTCCTGCACCCAGCAGTGAGGTTGGGGGAGGGCTGGGTGTTCCCATTGCCTACAGATCCATACAAATACACCCTGGCTAGTGAGGTCAGCCTTTTTTTAAGGTTAAACTTCAGACCAAGTCTTTGTGAACTTGGTGGGTGTAATAATAGGTTTTAAGCACTGTGTAGGAAAATTTCAGATTTTGAGCTATGTTCTCTGCTTGAAATCCAGATTCCTTGATACTCATGCAACCACTTTGATTTGTGTGGGATTGCCAAGATATAGGCAATGAAGGCAGAACATGAGCAGTTGTGTCTGTATATTTCTAGCTAACTGCTAGCTCAACACTGGCATAATTGCCCATGTAAGATGCTTAACCACCATTACAATACAACTTTATAGGCCATCTACTCCTATTTGCTTGATGTTACTGAGAGCCACGTGCACAGATTGTAGACAGGATATGGCCCCAAGGGTGCAATCCTGAGAAAAGGGCATGAAAACAAAAATACAGGTATCTATTCTATTTATGCATGCTGGAAATAGACAATAATTCAGATTCCTCTAATTCAAGTTATGCACCTAAATCCCTATGAGGAAAAGAAATAAACTGAAACAAAATCATCCAACTTTTTGGACCGCACTTACTAGCTGCTTTAGAAAAAAGGCTGGCATTTCGCCCTGATTAAAAGCAAAAAGCTGGTTTTCGAATATAACCATTCACTGAAAAATTATTTAGAAGAAACAGGGGTATGTACTGCAGTTGAATGAAAAGTTTAAAAACCAACAGCAATGTGCAATGCTTCGAATGTTATCTAACACTTCAAAGCAGCAGAAGGGAGGAATAAAAACTCAAAAATGGGTATCACAGGAAGCAGGACCATATCAAGTCCTGAGAGTAATAGACCATGAAGTTTGGGGGCATGAAATTATGAAAAAATTCTTACCAGGTAGAAAAAATGAACCTTCAAAAAGAAAAGGGGAGGGGTACTTTGTAAGAGTATTCTCTTTTTTTCCATGTTGTAGAAAAAGTGACGGTCTAACTATGTCCGGCAAAAATTTTGAGACCACAGTTTCTGATCACAGACTCTCTACTGGCTTCATTCAGCATCCCAACTCCATACAAAACTTGCTGTGCTTGAGGTCTAGGGGTAAAATACATCAGAGTGTGAAATCAATGTTCCCTCTACCTCCATATTTCCTGTACCATTTATGTAATCGTACATCAAGTGCCTGCAAAACAATGGCATTGGCACTTGGTATCGACTGCTGACTAGCACTGGTTGGAGAAACTTTGATGGAATCATATTCCATCAGAATGGGTGGTTACATCAAAATGTTTCTTGAAATTGGGTCAATTTCACCAGAATTGTATTTGGAAAAAAAAGTCCCAAAAATTCCAACAGAAAAGTTCCAACGGTATCAAAAAATCCTGTGCTGATATTTTCAGACCAAAACATTTGCATCTTTTGTTTTGATTTTTTTTAATTTTGAATTATTAGTATATAATACAAAATTTAAAAGTTAAAATTGAAATGAAATGTTTTGAAGGGCTAGAAATGAAAAAAATGGAATTTTCCTTTGAAGAGAATTTAATTTTTTTAAAATCTTTGCTCCAATTTGGAACAAATGCAAAGTTGAAAATCTCTAAATCCATCATGAAACAAAACTGCTGTCTTTCACTTAGCTCTACTGCTGAAACCATCACAGCCAGCTTTTGTTCATGAAACTTAATTGATCAGTCTACACCAGCCATAGTCAGAACTTTGGGATAATCCTGTTTCCTATGTTCTTATTATCATCAATTGGGTTTTTTTCATGATTGAGCAAAATATTTCCCCTCTTTGCTTTTGTTCCTTGTGAAAGGGCATTGGATAGTCCAGGGGTCCAAACTCAAATGACCACAAGGGCCCCATGAGGACTAGTACATTGGCTCGAGGGCCGTATCACTGACCCCCCCTCCCCTGCCCCCACTTCACCCCTTCCATGAGGCCCTGCCCCTGCCCCACCTCTTCCCTGTCCCCATTCCAACCCCTTCCCTGATATCCCCACCCCAACTCTGCTCCCTCCCTGTCCCCAAGGGGTGCAGGAGGGGTGCAGGGTGCGGCAGGGGGCTCAGGGCAGGGGGTCGGGGTGCAGGAGGGGTGCAGCAGGGGGCTCAGGGCAGGGGGTCCGAGTGCAGGTGGAGTGCGGCAGGGGGTCGGGGTGCAGCAGGGGGCTCAGGGCAGGGGGTCAGGGTGCAGGAGGGGTGTGGGGTGCGGCAGGGGGTTGGGGTACAGAAGGGGTTCGGGGGGCAGGCTACAGCCTGGTGCGCACTGGGGGACCTGGAGGAGCGGCCAGGGCTACACACAGTCCCCTGTGCCCCCCCCCCACCAAGTCCCAGCCGCTTCCCGGAGCAGCACGGGGGCAGTGCAGGCAGGCGGGCAGGGAGCCTGCCCTTGCCCCCGGTGCGCACCGGGCTGGCCGGAGCTGCTCTAGGTAAATGCTGGGGGTGGGGGGGCACAGGGAGCTGGCGGGCTGCAGAAAATAACTCACGGGCCGCGTGTTTGAGACCCCTGGGATAGTCCATCACTTACTGGAATGACGGATAACTCTGTATTTGACTGCTGCTTAACATTTCAAGTTCCATCTTGTTGACTCTTTTGTGATTAAATGTGTCTCCTGATGCTGTCACATGCCATAGGCAGTTTTGTTATGTAACAGGTTTTGACACTCCAAGTGATCTTACTGGATTTCCCACATGCCTGCTATAGAATAGCTTTTCTAGTCATCAGCCAAATGTCTGACAGCCATTGGTCTTTTCTTTCTCCAGTTGTTTAGGTTTTCTTTCACATTCAGGTGTTACCACTATTCAACTGAGCAAAGTAGGTATCTAAGACTATTTTGGGCTCCCATTCACCAAAATGTATCCCATCAGCGAATAAACTGCACCAAACAGTCCGGACACATCTCCCAACTTCTGCCAGTCCTTCTCCCAGGTCATACCATGACATGAAATGAGGGATTGATCAGGACAACATGGACCTAGGTTCCTTCCCAGGCAACAGCCATCCAGCCAGCCATAAGCAGCTTGCTAAATTATATCTGCATTGGGACTCTCTCTGACAATAGGACCTGGATCTCAGCAATACTTCCTTAATCCTACTCTGCCTCATAACTCTTTTTACTTGTAATGTGGCACAGCTGTCACACAGAGGGGTTTTGGCAGGAGATATGACACTTGAGATATTATGCTGATTTGTCATCCAGACTCATCTGTTTGGCACCCATTCTTATTAAAATATGATGATATAGTGCCATTTTAAAGGAGTGATATGAGTGAAGGGGGCCAAGAGTTTGTATATTAGCAGGATTCCTAGTCATGTCCCTAAATAGCTACCCATCTTGCTCATGCATGCCCGCAATTAGAGAGAGATCCTATCCCTATTCCTTGTCAAAGCTAAATTAGCTTCACTGAAGTTAGTATGTGAGGTTGGCTCAAGTGACTGGAAGTAGCTTTCTAAAGAGATGCTACTTCCATCTGTAGGTTGGAAGAAGCCTCTGTGGTATGATACTGATATGAAGTATGGGACCACTCCTGCTTGAAGGGCAGTGTTGTACAATGATGATAGATCCATGATAGGCAGGAAAGATGAGGTAAGTGGGGTAAAATGTTACAAAATAGCAGTGCTTCCTGTTGTTCTCACTATGTACAACTTACTGAACTTGGCTAGCTCATGAGGACTTAGAGCAGGTAGTAAGCCACAGACTGACGCTGGAAGACCTGATGAAGGGAAAAGAAAATAAATGGCAGTGTATTTGAGCTCAGGCATTCAGGGAAAGAGAAATGTCAGGATAACCTGCAGCTGATTAACTGCCTTCCCTCATATTAGACATCAACTTTAGTGGTTAATAAAAGGTTCCAGATTCACACTTGAAAAACGATACACTGTAAGTAACATTTGCTATATTTTTAAGAAGTGTGACTTGCAAAATTATTCTAATGCACTATTCCCTGTCCACTAACCCTTTGCAGTTGTTTTTGATAGTTATAGTGACACCTACTGTTGGGAGATGGAATACTTCAGTTTCACTGACTGACTTGAAACAAATCTGTTTAAAATAAACTGCAGCAATGAAACTACTTTGGCACAGTCACTAAATTCTAGCACAAGAAAGCAAGGTGACTGTTGCACAAATTATTAAGAGTCCTAGGATGGGTTGTGTTTTCCTTGTGGCTCCCAAAAGTTCTTAATGCATTGTGCTTTCTTAGAAATAAAGTATGCCCAGGCATGCCTCTACACACCCAAAACTCCCATTAACCTCAGTAGGAGCTTCCTACATATAGAGACTGAAAGACTGGGCCTGAGAGACTGAACTACCAAGGGAAAAGGGCCTATGTTTTAAAACATTGATCAACTATTTTCTCATGCCTGTTCAAATGAAAGAGAGCCACATTTCTAGTGATATTGCTTGGAGGAGCATAGACACAGAATAAGTGATAATCCTCACATACACCATTCTCTTGCAGTGAATTAAAAAATTGTGACTTTCTAAAGCAAACAAATGCAATTTTTACAGAAGCAGGAGTTCTAGGGCTGTTACAGGGAAATGGATAAGCCAGGTTTCCTGAGAAATTTGCTGTGTGTAGTCCTCTGGGTCAACAGACATTTGAAAACACATGATCATAACTAATCAGTCCCCTTGGAGGATTAGAAGAGGCTAGTTTCTTACAGCATCTCAGGATTTTCAATCACTAGGAAATTTGTAGTTTCTAAAATTGATGCTGAAGTTATGATGCTGTAATCATACCTCAGCAGGGCACTTGAAAAAGGAAAAAAGACTCACTGCCAGGTCATGCTGCAGTACAGATATTCTAGCAAAGCATCAGATGTGGAATTTAACATCTCTGAACTGACTCCTTGGTCCAGGATCCAAATTTAGTTCACCTCCAGGTGTTAAAACATGCAGTGTGGAATGCTCCAATTAAAGGAAAGCATCCTTTTCAAGAAAGATTCTGATATAGTTAATAATCAGCAATTACTATCAATCCATCTTTGAAGTCAATTGTTTATTGGCTGTTATATACTTTATATAAACCTGCAAAAGAATTCTAAAACTCATTTTCTCTGTGAGGATCTGATTTTATTAAATAATGTCATTTTCTTTACTGTGTAGTTAAGAAAGGTTAAGTATAATTTTTCTTCAATAGGTAATAGAGAAAAATTTGAGATTATTTCATAAAAATCAGATGAGTGATAATTGGAGAAATCCAAGTTATAAGCCTTTAAAAAGACAACTCCAGATATTTTCTATCAAATATTGTGGCTATATGTATATATATTTACAGTGAATTTGCTTATAACACAAGTCAAATCTAAAAATATAGCTATTACTAGAGAGCTATCTGTGGAAGTACATGGTTCTGAGCTTTACTTATGGAGGTTGCTAATTTCCCTGTGATCAGATTAACTGACAGAATCTCTCTCTCATTGATTTCAGAGGGGAAAGCATTCAGATATGTTTCAGAGTAACAGCTGTGTTAGTCTGTATTCGCAAAAAGAAAAGGAGTACTTGTGGCACCTTAGAGACTAACCAATTTATTTGAGCATGAGCTTTCGTGAGCTACAGCTCACTTCATCGGATGCATACCGTGGAAACTGCAGCAGATATTATATACACACAGAGATCATGAAACAATACCTCCTCCCACCCCACTGTCCTGCTGGTAATAGCTTATCTAAAGTGATTATCAAGTTGGGCCATTTCCAGCACAAATCCAGGTTTTCTCACCCTCCAACCCCCTACACACAAACTCACTCTCCTGCTGGTAATAGCCCATCCAAAGTGACAACTCTCTTCACAATGTGCATGATAATCAAGGTGAGCCATGTCCAGCACAAATCCAGGCTCTCTCACCAGAGTGAGTTTGTGTGTGTGTGTGTGTGTCCCTGGGGGTGGGGGGGGGGAAGGGGGGGGTGAGAGAGCCTGGATTTGTGCTGGACATGGCCCACCTTGATTACCATGCACATTGTAGGGAGAGTGGTCACTTTGGATGAGCTATTACCAGCAGGAGAGTGAGTTTGTGTGTGTGGTTTTTGGAGGAGGGTGAGGGGGTGAGAGAACCTGGATTTGTGCAGGAAATGGCCCACCTTGATTATCATGCACATTGTGAAGAGAGTTGTCACTTTGGATGGGCTATTACCAGCAGGAGAGTGAGTTTGTGTGTAGGGGGTGGAGGGTGAGAAAACCTGGATTTGTGCTGGAAATGGCCCAACTTGATGATCACTTTAGATAAGCTATTACCAGCAGGACAGTGGGGTGGGAGGAGGTATTGTTTCATGATCTCTGTGTGTATATAATATCTGCTGCAGTTTCCACGGTATGCATCCGATGAAGTGAGCTGTAGCTCACGAAAGCTCACGCATTCAGATATGAACACTGTATTTAGTTGTATTTAAATGTGTTTTAAAGTTGTGTATAGGAAAATGCAGTTTTGTTATAAATTAACTTGGTATTGTTTACTTTTTATATTTAGATGAGGAGTGGGAGTTCTATATCAAGATAGATAATGGGTCTGATTCTCCATCACTCTGCAGCCTATTTGAACCATTCCACTAGTGTAAAGGGGCCAGAATCCCGGTGAATCAGACCAACTGAAAATTCCCTCAGTGATATAGAAGCCTTAGGCCAGACTCTCCCCAAAAGCCTTGCCATGGGAATGTGGTTGTCTCTCCACTCCAACTATTCTTGAATGCCAGAATGGTTCATTAGTGCCACAGACAGTCAGGTACATAGTAGAGCAGCCATAAGGTGCAAACGCCCACATGACCCCAGGATCAGCGAAAAAGAAAGGTACCTTAAACTTTCCTTTTGCTCATCACCTTAAGTGCTTGCACCAAGCACAGCTCAACCAGCGAATCAAGTTTAATATGTGCCTCCAGAACTCCAGACAATTGATGTTACTGTAAAGCAGGGGTTCTCAAACTTCATTGCACTACGACCCTCTTCTGAAAACAAAAATTACTACAGGACCCCAGTGCGCTGTGTTACTCTGGAACAGTTAATATTTTAAATAAAAAAATGTATTAAAGACCATATCTAGAAAAAAGTAGCCACTAAATATTTAAATTCACAAGACAATCTTTATATCCAGCAGTAAAAAATAAATATGTACCTTATGGGAGGGGTATGCTTGGACAGTAACTCCTCACTTAAGGTTGGAGTTATATTCCTGAAAAATGTGACTTTAAGCGAAACGATGTTAAACGAATCCAATTTCCCCATAAGAATTAATGTAAATTGGGGGCTTAGGTTCCAGGGAATTTTTTTTTTGCCAGACAAAAGACTATATTTTATATATATAAAACTTATATTGTGTGCATTTATAAACAATTTAATACTGTACACAGCAATGATGATTGTGAAGCTTGGTTGAGGTGCTTAAGTCAGAGGGTGGGATGTTTCCCAGTGAATGCCTTACTGCTAATTGATGAACTAGCAATTGGCTGAGCTCTCAAGGGTTAACTTATTGTTAATGTAGCCTCACACTCTACAAGGCAGCAGGAATGGAGGGAGGGGAGTCAGCATGGCAGACAGAGACACCCACCGTATGTGTGTGTGTTGTGCATTTCCCCTTTAAGTATGCTGACCCACTCTGACTTAACAAGGCAGTGTATTTAAATCAGCAAGCTGAGACCACAACTGCTGCCAGGAAGCTCCCTCCGTCCTGAGCCCTGTCCTGTGTCTTCCTGTTCTATGGGGATGGGGTAAGCGGGGTGCAGAAGCAAGGGGGAGGGGGACACCCTGACATTAGCCCCCTTCTTCCCCCCTCCAGTCCCCCCGCAGGCAACTGATAGCCTGCTGCACAGGGAACTTAGGGGAGCAGGGAGCTGATGGGGGGGCTGCCGGTCCATCCTGGTTCCAAGCCCCCCACCAGCTTGCTGCAACGGGCTGCTCTTCCTGCAAGCAGTGGACAAATCAGTCGGCTGCCAAAGGACGTTATCAGGGAACATTGCGCAACTTTAAACAAGCATGTTCCCTAATTGATCAGCAGTGTAACAACGAATCAGCGTTAACCTGGATGACTTTAAGGGCATGGCTAAACTTCCAGATGTAGAGCGCTTTGAGTTAAACCAGTCTTCGGAGAGCACAGTAGGGAAAGTGCTGCAGTCTGTCCACAATGACAGCTTCAAGTGCACTGGCATGGCCACATTTGCAGCGGCATTGGGAGCGGTGTATTATGGGCAACTATCCCAGCATGCAAGTGACTGCAACGTGCTTTTCAAATGGGGGCGGGGGATGGAGTGTGACAGGGAGTGTATTGTGTGTATGTGGGAGTGGGTTTTGGGGGTCCTGAGAGCATATCAGCATGCTGTCTTGTAAATTCAGACCGGAGCAGACCCCCTCTCCCCCGCTTCCCTCTCTCATACACAGCATTCCACACTAATGGTTGCTTTGTCTCAGAGCAGATAAGCAGCTGGCTGTCAGAAATGGCGCTTACAAAGGGCATATCTGCATTCCTGCAGCAATTCAAAAACAATGACAAGAGTGGCCACTTGACTTAAGGGGATTATGGGACGTTTCTGGAGGCTGATCAGAGCACAGTAATGCAACATCTCGTTCACACTGATTCCTGGGTATTTCAGCCAAGACGCAGCAAGCGTTAATCTTCTCACCGAGGTGGAGTACCAGGAGCACTCTAGCCATGGAGTCAGAGCGCTCTAAGTGCCTTGCCAGTGTGGACAGGTAGTGAGCTATAGCACCCAGGGCTGCTTTAATGCTCTCTAACTCGCAAGTGTAACCAAGCCCTAAGTTAGGAGTTACTGTATTGATTAACACAAATCCTCGAAGTGGGGCTCTGTGTGGCTGAGATAAAGACGGAGGTCATCTTCAACAGTGAGATGGGCCCTGTATTTGTTTTTCAGTAAGGTCAGTGCTGAAGAACCAGCTACACACAGGAAGGTGGACAAAAATGGCCTGAGCACTTTCAGTGCTGTAGGTGACAGCTCTGGATATTCTTCTCACACAGAAATCCAGAAGTTAGCAAGAGGTTGTTCAGAAAATCTCATCATCAATGTCTCATGACAGGAAAGGTCCATTAATGTTTCTTTGACTATAAGTAACATAACAGCACTTCTGCATTAAAGCGATTTCTAATCCACACCTCTGTTTTCTGATCATTTCCAGGGAAGTACTCCCTAAACTGCAGTTTAAGGCTTTCCAGGTGGCTGCATAATGGGTTGCAAGTCATGCTTTGGCAAGGCATTTTCATCCAAAAAGTCATCCAGTATAAAACCCCTTCAAAACTGCCAGTTTCCACATGCACATACCATAAGGAAAGTTTCTTGATTCAGCTTTCAATTTTGTCAGTGAGAGAAGTGAGGTATTTAACTCATTTAGGCATTCAAAAATGTCTTCCAGGTAAGCTAGCAAAGCAAGCCACTTGGTACCTGCAAACTTTTCGGCCACCAGGGAATCTTCATCTGAGCTCAAACAAATAATTGAGAACCTTTCCCTGAGACAGCCACCAAACTTTTGTGTGATGAAGTAACTGATGGTGCTCAGCTCCCATCTCACCACACAAACAGATGTACACTTGTTGAGCTGCTCTTGACTGTGTGAACAGCTTCATTATGAACTTGTTTTAGAACGGGTGGCTTTTTGTTGTTGTTGCAACTAGGGCTTGCCTGTGTATAAAACAGTGCATCCAAACTGCTTGCGGTGCAACAGCCTGCACTCAGGTTACTGGCCCACTGTTTTTTCCAGTTATTGCACAAATGCTGTCACTGCAAATTCCTACACAGCACTGCCATTCCAAGTCAGAATCAGAGACAAAAGCACTGAAAAGTGCAAAAAGCTATTCCCATGTAGCATGCTGTAGTAATGGCTGGCAGAACAGAAATTCCTCTTGGAGTTTTTCATCGTTCTCAAATTTTACATATGTCAACATCTGAACAGTCCCCGGCACATCTGTTGTTTTCGCCAAGTTGAATGGGGGAAAAAAGAACTTTGCTTGATTTTGGCGATCACTTGTTCAGTCACATCATTTACCATACTGTGAATACACCTGGCAATAATGTCATTAGACAGGGGAATTGAATCAAGTTGAGTCACTGCACCTTGCCCCAATATAATCAAATCATTCCTTGGCACATGGCAGAAAAGAAGTTTCTCCAATAGAGTGTGGTTCCCAGTTTTACATATCCAGTATGACACAGCAGAAGATGCCTCAAGGGCGCTCTCATTTGTTGTAGCTGCCAATCTGAGAACTCTCTTCTGGCCCTGTAGCTCTCTCAGCTTTTGCTGGAAAAAAAAATCAAGTGGTTTTGTTTGAATAGAACTGCACCATGTCTCCAAGTGGGTGCCACATTTTAGACGGTTTTAAGCTCTCCTTTGCTGGAATTTTGCCACACACTGTGGCCATGGATCCCCCTCAAAACCAGCCCAGTAAATCCCTATTCCAAATATTTCAGATTGTATTTTCAGTTTCTTAGTTTTTTACTGCTGCTTAGATCCTTGTTGTGAGCTCTTCTTTTGCTGCAAGTGGCAACCGATTCCCATTCATTACCCCCCCTTTCCTCCACCTTTTTTCAGAAAACAGTCCCTTGCTAAAATTATTTCTACAGCAACTTTTCAAACTGGCTTTATCTACAAGACGCACTGATTCCTTTCTAGGTGCTGAGTAGAGGAAGTGATGTACAGAGCTGGGGTTAAGAGGTGGGAACCAGGGCAACTGCCTGTGGCCCCATGCCACAGGGTGCGCAAAGCTAAGTTGCTCAGGCTGGAAGTCCTGCTGTGGATGAGCTTGGGCTCTGGCTGTCAGCCCTATGCACCGCAAGGCTTCCACTATCAGCACAGGGCTGACAACCCAAGCCCTGCCATGTGCAGAGCTGAAATTTGTGGTATGAAACTCAGGGCGGGCAGGTGCCCCACCAGCCTCCCTAAATGGCCCCCCCGTGGCTTCAGTCTGAGCCCCATGATTGCAGGACTCAGGGTGGGGCTTTCTGCCCAGGCTCCCTGCCAGTCTAACTCTGGCCCTGATGACCCCATTAAAACAGGGTAGCAACCCACTTTGGGGTTGCAACCCACACTTTGAGAACCATTGTTATAAAGCATTTCCCTGTTATGTGCGAAATTTATTTTTCTGTCTTTTTCCAGGGCCAAAAATATTTTAGGAGACAGAGAGAGTTCACTGCCACTCAGAGCTTCTCTTTCCTTTTTGAGAAATCTGTATGGAAATAGCAAAAGAAGCTTCTCAAATAGGGAATGTGAAAACAAGCTAACAATATTAATGCAAAGTCCTTCAGGCAAGCAGTTACCTCGTTTTCATTACTCCTTATTGCTAAGGAAATGTTCATCATTATTTTTCACTGAGACTTTTGAGATACAGTAAAGGAAGAGGAGTACAAATTAATAAGAAAACCTCTCCCTACCTTGCAACTTGCCTTGGAGAGGAAGAGAAGGTGTGGGGGGTATGTGTGTATATTTTTGTTTGTGTGTGTGTGTGTGTACACATAAAAGGGAATATTTAATACCATTTCACAGGGGAGCTGTGAGAATATTACCTGCCTTTTTATCTGTACAAGTCCCATCTGTGTATAAAGAAAATAAAACATATTCAAAACATGACTAAACTGCCACATATAAATGGTAATATATGTTACTAAAGCTCATCTAAAAATAGTATTCCAAGTTGAGTTCCTTTTCTATTTAAAACAATGGGAAAGAGATTCTATCATTGTTACCCTGTTTCCAAGAAAATATGGCAGCAGTGGAATGAGAGGTTTTTTATTTCTATAAATACAATTTTAATGTTCTCTATTTAAAAATATCAGTGTTGTAGTCTGTGATACTAATTACATGATTCTGAAATTTTGAAACATTGATGGAGTTTCCATTTAAATATCAGTTTATTCTCAGCAGGAGTCAAATACATTGTTTTATAAATAGTGTTTGCTTATGGAGCCCAGTCCTGAAAATTGCTGAGAGTCTTCTGTAAGGTGATACTCTGCACCTTGCAGGACTGAGCACATAGGGTTTCCAAATAGAATATAAAACTTTTGGGACACAATTCTCACAAGTACCCAAAAAGTACCTATCTGTAATTGAGGTGGGGAGTCACAAAGGAGCCATTTATGATTCCCCGACCCTGGAGCTAGTAGTGCTACATGGCCCCAACCAAGAAATAATTTAGAGCTGCCTCATTATGTACTGCTTTTCCTCCCAGCCATGCTCCTAAACCAGATTGCAGTGGGGACTGTACAGGCAGGCCTCGACTTTATGACGTTCATCTTAAGACAAACAGCACTTACCACGTTTCTGAATTGACACCCTGATTCGACTTACGACCACTGGTTTCGACTTTACGATGCTTGGTCCTGCAACAGAGTGTATTGCAGTTCTGATTTACAATGTTTCGACTTACTACGCAATTTTCAGGAACCAATTGTGTCGTAAATCCAAGGACTGCCTGTATTCGGTTGTGTATTCTACACCCCCAGTGATGGTTCCACCTTGGCAGAATCCTCAGCAGACTTGAGAAGCCCAAGGCTCTACTGGTGTAAACAATCTGATAGAGCCTAGGATATAGCCATAATGCACAGTAGGTTACTACCTAATATATGATAATGAAAATAATTATAATAAAATAAGCCTGATTCTGCAGCCCTAGTCTACACTGAGTAATGCATACTCCTGCAAGTCATTCCCTTGAGTAAACGTCGCAGAATCCATCCCACAGTTTCTCTGCATTAAGAATTTCAGGAAGAAATTTAAAAGGATAGTAGATGCTAATGGAGAAATAGATTTCTACACTATAATATGCCATCAAAACTCAATAAAACGTATAAAAGGCAAACTATTTAACTGAGATGATGCAAGTAGCACGGATTTAAATACTGATCTGCAGTTTGTGGCTTTAACTTGTGGGCCTGTAAATAGTCTCATAGGCATGTTTCACTTTAGCTAAGGAGAACTATATTGCAAGGAATATTGCACGTCCACATTTTCTACCAAGTCCAGTCACACTATAAAGTGGTTCTCCCACATTAATTCAACTTGAGAATTGAAGTGAGAGAAGAAAAATCAATGAGGGGCATGATCAATATGAGTGACCTAATGTGTTGTATTATTTTGCTCAATTAAATTTCTATTACATAGCTTAATCCAGACAACTGACAGGTAAAAGAGGAACAAAAAATGATAGCTAGATAAAGTTAATCTAATAAAAAACCAAATGATTTTCAGCAGCCGACTGAAGCAGCTAATAATGGATCTATCCCTGTAGAGACACCGCCCGACTTATGCAATCATTCCGTTCCGGAAAGCCTTGCGTAACTCGAATTTTGTGTAAGTCAGAAACATATACCTGTACATTATGCAAAAATTTCCGCAACTCGAAAATCCTATTTCTGGCTTATGGAACTTTTTCCATAAGTGCGAATTTGCGTAAGTTGGGGTCTTGCGTAACCCGGGGAGCCTCTGTATTAAAACAGTTTCCTAGATATACCTGATACATCATGACCTGTATTTATTGTCCAGACCAGAAACCTAATAACTGTTTAGTATGAATACAGAACTGTTCTGAACAACTGCATGAAGTTATGAGAGCAGAAAAATGCTGCATGTCTCAGAAATACTCCAAATGTCATTTTGGAACACAACAAATACCTTCCAAAAATTCCCTGCAATCTCATATTAAAGAATCCAAAGCCTCTACAATTAAAAATAGAAGGCTTGGATGATGTATGTGCAAGTGCTTGGTTCTAGCTGTTAATTGATACAGTATTCTGAAGTTTATGAGAGTATGAGAAAATAAGTTCCAAATATTTGATGCAATGCCACAGCCTTTTAGACACTTACAGTAAACTGCTAACTATGCCCTTTTTACTCTCTTTTTCTACAGGTATTCCCAGTATTTCCAGTATTGGTAGTAAGTAATAAAAAGCAAATCTAGAATAGCTTTGCTATGTTATTCAGCTTCTTAGCTCTATTTTCCCAACATCCATTTCTGTTGTAGATAATGTTTCACTGAAATGTGCTTTACGGTAAGGGGGCTATATTATTGACTTTGCCATGCTGCATTTACATGTAACTGCATTATGTGATCAAAGAGAATATGTTATGTAGCTCATGAAAGTACATCTGTCTGAAAACACAGCTTCTTGATCAGCAAATAAAAGAGTTAGCATTACAAATTGGAACATCAGGATGGCATTGGGTAGAAAAATATTACCAAGTACATTTTCCAAAACACCAAACTTCATTAATACCTAAGAAGAGTAGAGCCCTTAAAGCTGCATATATGAATAGATAAATATAAGGGGAAATGGAAGAATGCACTAACATGCATTTCTTTTTGTTTTTAATCTAGTGAATGTAGAGCATCCATCAGAGTCTTTCCATTGATTCATAGATTCCAAAGCTGGACAGGGACAGTGGTGATCAGGCCATAGAGCTAAACTAGAGAATATCTTTTCAATTGACATCAGTGGACTCTAGGTCAGGCCTTGAACAGAATAAACAGGTTCTTTGTTGAGATTAATTTTATTGTATGAAATTAAAATATTTAAAACAACTAATAACATATGAAATTGCCTTTTTTAAAAATCAACTATTATAAATAAAAACAATGCAAAAAAATAAGAAGATGGTATTTGAGTCAAACCATCCTACGTGTAAGCGGGTACGGTCATGGAATGACAGCTAATTAGAAATAAAGCACTGAAGCAGAAAAGGTATCATTCAAGTAGCTGTGTGAAAGAATGGTCCTGCACAGCCTCTGCTTTGCATAGGCGTTAGGCACAGATTTTGTACTATGCAGGTCTATCACAGTTTAAGCAGTGTCAAAAGATTTTTTTTTTTTTTTTGCAATACCTGATATCTGGCTGAAAAGCAATATTCTGATCATTTGGATAAAGCAGCTGCCTTGCTTCTTATAAATGCGTGGTCAGGTCTTTCAATAAATCAGTTCAGTTTACTTAAGCGCATGAACAGGCTTAGGCACTGACTTGTTAAGCACTAGACAGCATGTTAAATGCCATCAAAACTAGCCTCTTTGTAAATGGGAATAGTGTTTCATGTCCATTTAGATGCCAGCTTAATCCTATGGCATCCAGTTTGCAACCTTAAATAGCAAAGCAGCATGAAAGACGACAACTTGCCAATGAAAGTCTTCAGTTTTGAGAGTCTAAGTTTTCTGCTTTAGTATCTCCCTCAACATTTGCCTCACTGCAAATGCACAATGATGTGCTACTTTCACAATCTTGACAGTTGCATTTGCACATGTATTTTGTATCCAAAAAGGGAACTAAATAAAAGGCAGTAAAAAGAGATTATGAAACTATTATTCCCTGGAATCCTACGATCATAAGTAACAGAAATGGATAAATGGCAAAATAGCTTTTTGGAGCTCAGTTGTGCTACTGTTTGTCAATACTGTGTTGCATGGACTACATTGTTGTGATTTTCACTTTACACTCCATACAGCCTTCTTCATCACATTCACCATCTCTGAGCATCAGCAGATGTTGGCCTTTGAATACTTAATAGGGAAACTCAAATATTTTTTAATCAATGGTGACCTGAAAGGATGCATTGTTGACCTCTTTGAATTCTATGAACTTTTACAGTGAGGTGATTAGTGTCATTTACTTATTAAAATGAACAAGATTCTGTTTAACATCCCTTAGGAAATATAGTAGTTGCTGCACGTCTATGCCTTATCTTAAATATATCCGGTATGGATGTCCTTTGAATAGATGAGGCAGTGTTCAACAAATTTCCCTGCCCATGTGGAATGCATGAAGCATGAGCACCAATTTATGAGTACACAAAGAGATGACTACAGTGTTTGGCTCCTACCCACTAGATTCCTCCTCCCCCACAGGAGTATTGAGTAGCTTGGGGAAAAAAGTGGCTGTTCATGGCACAATTTTCTAACAGCCTTTCCTATAGGATAGAAATAACAGAATTGTCATTAAACAATGGAGAGCCCCTTGACTTCTTGGTCCTACTCCACTATGTAACTATGTTTTAACAGAATTACAATCAGTACTTAAAAAACAAACATGATTAATTACTTGAGGCTGCTTTAATGGATTCTGCATGATTTCTTCTTCTTTTTTTTTTTCTTGTCTATGCTAATACAATATATGTGTTCATAATAGTAGATTTCTGTCCTCGGCTGGGGACAGGAAATTATTCTCAGATGACACCGTTTTTTTGCCTCTATGAAACAATAAACTGGTGTATTGGCTTTTGTATGCTTCAAGCTTTTCACAGTTTAATACGGAAAAAATGAACACAAAACTGCCAACATACAAAGAAAATGTCACTGCAACAGATGTTCATGTAACACCCATAAGACTTTTATGATCAAAGCATGCCCAAAGAAAAATCAACAATGTATATATTTATCTATGTGTACATATATGTATAATACTGCGTTCTCTTTGATCTCAAAGCATCTCATATTAAAGCAGCACATCATTAAAGTTTAAACACAAAGAAAGAGTGGTCATTAAGTAAACATCCTTTCTGATCATCTACAACAAAAAAAATTAAACCAGAGCTTTCCCATTAAGGTCATTTGTACCTGCTGTTGTCTTATCAATTGAGTAATAGGTTCTTTGATCATTTCCAGCATACTTGATTCCAGTGCTGGTCTTTACAGCATTTTTCAGGCATGACTGGAAAAATATTGGTGAGATTGTTAGCAATTTATGAATCCCAAAACCATTTCATAATTATGTAAGCTTTTATGATCAGTGATGCCTTCATCCAATTTGTAAAATTATACAAAAAGTTACTCAGACTTACTTTAAATAATAATTGTATGTAGGCAAATATATCAAAATGTATTTTATTGTGACCAAATAGCAAAGTGATTAGCTTGTACCTATATGCCTGACCTTAAAAAACTTTAATCTTCTATCGGATAACTTCTATCCTTATTCCTGTGGAGCATAATTTCACTAATTATGCTAAACAGTTTGTTATAAAGAATATAATTAGACATGGATAGGATTGACATGATATGCAAATAGCTTTGTGTGGGTGATTATCACCTCTGAAGCTTGCTGGTGGCAGATAAGTCAGAGTTTAGCGACAGACCATATATTGAAATGCAAGATGCAATCAAGACAATCAAATGGTATTTTATGTTTTGTTTTTTGTTTTTCTAATTGCCAATTTCAAATAAACAGAAATCTCTCTTGGAAGGATAACCAATTCAAGACACAAAAGTCAAAAGATTGTACAGCATGACTTTCATGCATTGCTTTCATAATCTTAAAATATCAGCTGGGTATTTTTCAGGTTTGGCAAGTGTCAGGATGAACACTTCTTTCAGTGGTCTCAGATATGCTTATATGAATTTGCACGTTACCCAAGGTTTTTGCTAACAAACACTTGAGTTCCAGTTCTCCCATTATTTTCATCACTGTAAATATTACAGTCCTGATATCATGCATCACTGAAGTCAGTAGGAGTTTTTGTCATTAACTTTAGTGGTTGCAGGGTTGAGCCCTTTCTGTAGAGCCAAGTTCTGGTCCTGAATGCAATTCCCATTAACTTAAGCAGGAGATTCAACGTGCATAATGAAGTGCAGACTTTGGCCCTTGTTTATTAATCTTTCCCTATTATTATTTGAGTTGATATATTAGTACATAAAGAAAAAGTTTCCCCCAGTTTCCTCTCCTGTCAAGAGACAGGAAAAAGTTTCCTCTTCTGTCAAGAGACCTCTCAGATGTTTTTCTCCTTGAAGACATTTGAAACTGGCTTGATATTATATAGATGTTGGTTTTGACACAGCAACAACATATTCTGATTTGGGTTTTGTTTGATACAAGTGTGAATTGTGAATAAAATAACAAGGTTAATCATCTTCTTAGCCAAGCATTGTTATTAATCATCATAGTCATAACATCAAGGAAGCTACAGTATTTGTCCCCACGCTCCCTCTGCCTTAATACTTCTAAATCCCAAAAATAAAAGTTTAATTTGAATTGCTCTTTAACTAATTAGATGTTCTATAATATAAAAAATTCATTGTGCAAGTAGAGCAAATACATTAATTTGAACTCCAGATCTGGAAGAAAACCTTAATGTCCCATGTGATAAGAATTTGGGAATCTTTTATACTATTTCTTCAGAAAGTCTCATCACAAATCTATTTCACATTTGTACAATTTGTACAATTTACAGCACTTCCTGAAACTGAATGAGCAAAGGAACTTAACTACCAGTTCACCCTGGAAGAGAAAATTCCCATGTGGGGTGACAGTAGCTTAGGAGAATGTATATGCTACAACACTGTGAAAGGTAAACTACAGAAGTTTACACTGGGGGCAAAAAAAAAAAAAAAAAGTATTTTCACCAGGTCCACCAACATAACACATCTGAATAGCCTGGCTTTAGCCACCAGTAGACACAGCCAATGGCACTTCAATATTTTTCATATTCGCCATTTTTGAAGGTGCACTCTTTATCACTTCCAGCTAATTTCAAAGTTACTTTGTCACAGTTACCTTAACTGACTACACTATATGGAGGAATTGCACTGCTGTCTTCAGTTTAATTGTTAATGAGGTAAAAGCAATCAAATGATGAGACACTGGAGAAAGTCAGCAAGCATTTAATCTGTGCCATGACAGCTGTGCAGTGCTGGCTGTTCTTACTACAAAGCCACAGAAAAATGTATAGTTAAAATGACTAAAAAAATATGAAATTTTTCTCCACCTCTCTTTCCCCATGTCCACCTCTGCCCTCCTCCTTCCTAACAATATTCAGTGAATTCCACAGAGTATAGAAGACTGAACTCTCCAAATCAGCTCTCTGACTTTTAAATCCGATCCTGATTACAGAGAGAGAGAGAGAGAGAGAGCGAGATCTTCTGCACCACAGTCTGATATACCAGGTCTTCAACATTAACAGCCAATTTCACCAGTTCTGTAGTAGACCAAAATAACTCTACTCCATAGGAAAAGATTCAGAGCTCTCCTCCTCCATGAACTATTTAGATCTACTATGTATTCTTATTACTACTTTCCTTTAGGTAACTAGAAAATGTCATCAAGCCTGTTGAGTTTGAAGAGACCCAGATAGCCTGCTTGTTAGAAACAGTGGATTTTTTCTGATTTATGAAAACTTTCCACCACAGGATCATCGGGGCCCATTGAAACCATTTCTGCAGAAGCGTACTCTCTTTCTGTGAGAGAATAGCTGGACACCCAAGCCACTAATTCAATTCAAATTCTTCCAACAGTTGTAAAAGCTGTTATGGCTGAGGAGCTTCCACGCCAAATAAAACAACTCCATCTCCACTTTAATGCAGTATTTTCATCCGTCTAAGGAAGAGGTGTGAAATGTCTTACATTGCCCAAAAAAATAGTCTAGTTAGCACTGGTTAACATTTTTTTAATTTTAAATTTTTGAATTTCTAAAACGAGGGAGATTTAGACTAAATTTTGAAACATTTCTTTTTTGCTCAGTTTTATTCTATAGTATTCTATTAACCTGTGAGAAAAAGTTGATTTCATCCCTAAGGTAAGCTTCTTGCATGAGGTAGGCATCACCCTGATTTGAAATAAGAAATACAATGAGGGTGAAATACTGTCCTTGTCATAGTTTACTCCCCCAGAGTGGTGATAAAATATCACCTGATCTAATTATACCCATTTATGCCAGGAATTCATATACAGATCTTCCACTGATTTAAATAGGAGTGGCATATACTTTCATTTATTAATTATTTGTATTACAGTAGCACTCAGAGGCTCCAAATGAGAACAAGGCCCCTTTGTGCGAGGCACTCTACATACGCACTACAAGAGACATGCCTTTAACTGAACTTGCAGTCTAAGAAGACAGTGGCAGGGCCAAGCCTAAATGATCAGGTGCTTTACTTCAACTTGGAATGATTTAAATGAAATTGGATTGTGATTTTTTTAGCCTTCATGCTTTTCTTACTTTTTAAATAAAAATGGTTTAAAAGTGAAGACTTTTAAACAAATTTTCCCCAATCACAAAATTCTCAATTTCTCGGACAGTTGTGTCATTGCTATTATGTACCAGTCAAATGATCACTTGGTCATTCAAGTGGCCCCTGTCAATCTTCAGAGTGAACTAAACTCAAGACTGCTTTTTATTAATTATTTTATTAATAATTGTAAGCAAATGCAATCTTTGTGTAATACTGTTAGCTTAGGAGACAAATACTCTGACTAGGCAAAGAACATGCATAGCACATGGAGCAGTAATATCCTCTTCCACACACTCCATTAACAACGTTCCTCAGTGTTGCTCTGGAAGGATAGCACGTTGGATTGAGAGTACAGTTTAATTACCTTGTCAACTCAGTGTTTGGCCACTTGAAACAGCCAATAAGGGTGATGCTTAATTTCTGCTGCCTGTGGCAGTGGTTTTTGTGTTCCAATCCATCCAGTTGGAATTGGGCTGAAACTACCAACTTATTTCACATAAACCTCCCAAATTAAGACCATACTGTGCCAGTTGGTCCAAATTTTGATTTCCAGTGGTCATTTGATACATATTCCCTCCCTTCCTTTAGCACTACAGATTGTTCTAACATTGTTATAAAAGAATCCAGTGAAAAGAAAAGCAATAGCGAAAATTTCTATTGGCCTTTAAGTCTATGAGTAAGTGATTATACACTTGTTAAGCATCATACAATAATTTTCTCCTTATTACCTGAGCAAGATGTTGCAGGATGGATTAACCAGCAGTACAGAATTTTTTTTCAAGTAATGTTTAAAATAGATTGTCTGCTAAGCTGCATGTCTCACATCCCTCTACACTTAAATGTGCCTAAAGTACCTACATTTTTTAAAAGATGTATTCAAAATGTACTTTCAGAGATCACAATTCCATAGCTTTCCTTTTAAGCCAAACTTTGCTCCTCCTGTGTTCTCAGAACTATTACTGTTAGGTCTTGTCTATGCAGGAAAATTGACAGAGGGATAGCTATTGTAGAGTGAACTATTCTGAAATAGCCCCTATGTGGACACACTATTCTGAAATAAAAGTCACTGTATTCTGGATAAATTATTCAACCACAAAGTAATTCTTTTGTAACAATGTGATTTTTATTCCAGATTTAAAGTGCCCACATGGAGAGCTATACTGGAATATATCTCTTCCAGTCAATTGCCCAATGTAGACAAGGCCTGCCTATTAGTAACTCAGGAAAAAAAAAAGATTTTCACAAATTGCTGTAAATGAATGACTGGCTATTAAATAACCTATTAAAGGAGTCTGACTGGTGGCTGTTCAGAGGCTGACTAATCTGTTCCAGTATCTGGCTTTTACAGTATGCATGCAGTGGGCTCCTTTGATGACTCAAAAACTCTTCTACAATTGAGGTAAGAGAGAACCTAACTACACAGGAAAATATGCAATTACAGGAATGTGCTCCTACTGCATAAAGCCACAGACACAATAAAATACATAATAGAAGGATCCTGTAGGCTTAAAAGCTTAATTTCTAGAATTAACATCTACATTTTTAAACATACATAAAATAATATAACTTTCACATCTTGGAATAAGGCCCTAACACACTCAAGCCCAATCAAAACAAACCTTTAACCTGTGGATGTTAAGGGTCTATACCAGATAATGAGGACAGTCTATATTCTTTGTGAGGCAAGTCTCACAAGGAAGTTTTGATAGAGCAATAAAAATACTATCCAGAAAATAAAACCTTGGGTTTCAAAGATAAGAACAAAGACTCTTCTTGAGAAATTGAAAATCTTGGTGATGACAAGTTCCACCAATAGACAGGGAGGTAACAAAATAAACCTACTCATCATAGAGTAGTCAAAGAAGACCTTCCTAGAAGAGAAGGAAAAATTTCTAAGTAGGAAAACTAAACCAGTCAGTGCATTAGCTACATTACCAAGGTCCAGAAAGTTTATATTTACTTGTATACATCAGATGTATCTGCCTGAACACTGAGTAACCTCCAGGCACAAAAACGTTCAAAATTACTTCAATCAGTTATAATACAAATACATATGTATCACTTTCTTGGGTGTACCCTTGGCAAACTCATCTTACTGTAAATAAATTTGGAAGGTCATTAGAGTTGTATTTTCTAACCTGGTTCATCCCCTATATAGGGTCCGTAGCTTAAATAGGTTTTCTTGAAACAAGCTTTCATAATCTACTTGAGCATAAACATCCTGTACTGCTATCAGCAATATTGCCGAGAGAACTGTAAATTGGTTGATATCTCTAGTTACGTGATTAGTAGTCTCATTCAGACAAGAGACTGAAAATATGTGTCTCCAAGTAAGAATTGCTCTGATTAGGCATATCATAAAATATCAGGGTTGGAAGGGACCTCAGGAGGTCATCTAGTCCAACCCCCAGAGCAGGGCCAATCCCCAAGTTTTGCCCCAGATCCCAAATGGCCCCTCAAGGATTGAACTCACAACCCTGGGTTTAGCAGGCCGATGCTCAAACCACTGAGCTATCCCTCCCCTACCTCCCCAGTATATTTTAGTCAGTGGCAGATACTCCATAGGGCTGGTCTTAAATGTATTACAGAGCTTTAGGGAAACAAGGTGCGTGAAGTAATATCTTTCATTAGACCAACTTCTGTTGGGGACAGAGGCTTTTGAGCTTACGCAGAGCTCTTCTTCAGATCTGGGAAAGGTACTCATGTCACAGCTAAAAACAAGGTGGAACAGATTGTTTAGCATACTTAACATATATTTCAAGGGGCCATTTAAGATAAAGTAGCCCTTTAACACTCCTCCAGTCATAGGGAGGAAAGGAAGGGGGGAAAGCAGCTGGAAGGGGGGTCGTTAGCAGGATAGAGTTGTAGTGGGATAGTTGTAGTAACCCATAAATCCAGTGTGTCTATTCAGTCCATGATTTTTAGTATCTAGCAAAGTTATGAATTTAAGCTCCTAAGTTCATCTTTTGAAAGTGTTGTGCAGATTTCCTTTGAGCTTTGACATAGTATGATGTTATTACTGGTAATGCCTAGGCCATTACTACACCTTACTATTCTGTATTTTTGGAGGGCACGTGCCAAGAAGAGAGCCATTCTGCCAGTAGCACTTCGTATCTGGAATGTAACTTTAGTCTGTCTCAAAGATTTTTGATGTATTATTACACAGTGGCTAGGAGAGTAAAAGGATAAGGTCCAATCAAGGCAACAGGTAAGACAGCTAGGAGATTCCTATTCTCTTTATCCAGACCTCACTCTTATTTTTATTTGTTTTTTATCACATACAGAGACTATTTTCACAGTCCCTTAACACGTGAGATCAGTCCTCAATTATTCAAACACAAGACCAAATAAAGTAATTTATAAAAGTCAGTACTCTAGAAAAGGGGAAGTTATCTCACAGGTGCATACAATTCTAGCCACTCTTTCATCAAGTGCTATGGTGATCTTTCTACCTCTACAAATACAGGTTTTTGATACCTTTCACTTGTGTGTGCTCCCTTTCCTATTGGCTGCTGCAATGCACTTCCAATATGTGTAAACTGATGCATCTGACGAAGAAAAGGGGGATTCACCTTTTACTGGGAAATCTGTGGTTTGGGAATCTACCCAACTAATTCAGAAATCTTTTCCTTTATCTAATGTTTTTAAGAAAAATTTAATTTCCTTATTTATTTAAAAGAAATCAAGCTATATAAGATATTAATGGGGCAATGGGAAAGAGATACAATACACAAAAGTGAGAACAAAATAACCCATTCCCCTAGTAAATATAACTTGCTGATAGTAGAAGCTTCTTTTTATGTAAGTATTTGTAGATTTAAAGTCCTTAAAATGAGATGTTATAGTAAGAAATTACTGTATTTGTATGATATTGTCATTTTATCTCTCGACGCTAGGTTTAAAATAATAGCATAAACAGAAAGGTTCCTGGTTTGTGATTAGTGTTAAAAATATATATATCTTTCCAGTATATATTCTTAACACTGAAGTTAATATCTAAAATCCTGAAAGATAAATTGCTATATACAGTATTTAATGTCCATTCAATGTTTTGGGAATCATCAATTGCTTGTTCTTGTTCAATGTGGGAGTCACGTATTGTTCAAGTGCATCATAGACAAGTCCAGTAGCAGATGTTTGTGGTTTATGTCTTTGTCCATACACTTCTCTGTTTAGAACAATATCACGTATGTAAATAACAAATCCTGATTTTTCCTGATGCATGCAGATCCACCAAAGTTTGATAGGATATGGCCGAATATTTCTTCCCTTGAGGTTTCTAAACCAAATCAAGGTAGGATTCTGTAAAATTCCTACTGGTCGAAAGTTACTTAAATTGCTTTAATAAAATCCCACATGTTTGCAAAAAATAATAATAATCCAGCTCCTTTTTCTGTTGGTACTAAGTAATGGTATTGTCAAAACCAATCTAATGAGAATTAGCATAAACAAAATTTTACATGAAAAAGGCTTCTTCTAATATACAGATTCTGGACTAGAAACACTACTGCAAAAAGTATGGAAAAGCAGGCACCAAAGTTGTAAGCAATTTCATAGATTAAATTTAAAGTGAGTCTCTGGAGAAGCCTGGAATTGTATAGACATCGCAGTTTGCTTTATGAGACAGTTTCAAGACTTTTGAGTGCCAAAGATTTCCATGGTCTACATCAAACCCATTTCTTAATGTCTCTCTTTCACTTTGTTTTCTTAAGTGAAATGAATGTTATTCCCATTTGTATTCAGAGCTCAGCTGCATAGTCGAAGACAGTTGGACCATAGTCTCCTGGAATTTATTTTAACAATCTTATATACAATATTTTCAGAATTTGGGTTTTCCTCCATTTTTTTTTTTTTTTTTAGCAGGTCAGGTCACAGAAGAGATGTTTCTAAGTATTTTTCTTTGTGGTCTAAAAGTTACATCTCCTCTAGCATTGACAGCAATCTCTCTGAAATCCCTAGTGCAATACTTCTGCATCTGAATTCCAATGACACACAAAAAATTACAGTGACAGACTGTGGCATGATGATTACTGCAGAAAGGGATAGAGTGATTTTAAGAGTAATAAAATATAAAGTAAAATGCTTTTCCATTTGAATTTGTGTTCATACTAGCTTGCATGCTACAAATTTGACAATCAGATGTAAACCCGTTCATTATTTAACATGAAATCCCCTTGCTCTCCCCAATCTCCCTTGCACCCTTCCCCCAGAATTGCAGAACTCTGGCCTGCAGCTTGCCATGGTTATGCACAGGATGTTCTTTTTAAACTCTAATGAATACAGATGGAGGAGGAGGAAATGAGCAAGAGGAAGATCCAGGAAATAGCTGTTAAGCTAAACAAAATACATTAGCAATTTGCTGGGGAGTTATATTGTACGGACTGCAGTATTAGTCCTTGATCATGGTGATGAAACTGAGGCTGCCCTAGATACACATAGGTTACTAACAAATAGAATAATCTTAATCAGCTAGTCCATGTTATATTTTCCAAGTTTCTGCATGTGTTCCTTAAAGAAGAGAAACAAATTTATCTTTGCTCTTCTGCTTTCTTTAAGGATTAGCAGCAAAGTTCAGTTTGTTATTCATATGAATTATCAATCAAAACATCCTCAACAAAATGACACTTAGCATTTCTAAAGCATTTCATAGTTTAACAAATTATACTGCAAGTGATTAACATCACTTCACAATGCGTCTTGAGCAGTACAAGATTATGCATTGTTCCCACACACATGGAAATTTTATTTAGCTTTTACATGTTAGGAGAGAACACAAAGCACAAAAAACTTCAAATATTTTGTGGTTAGATTACTTGTTTGGAGCATATTGTTAAGAGTTTAACATTTATCAGAATTAAGATCCTTGAGTCCAGTATTTGAAGTATAATATATGTACATCCTGATTACAGAATGATGCCCATACCTGCACATTATTTATTATGCTTTTCTTTATAGTACAATTAGAACAACATCTGTACATAAATTTGATAAAAACTATACAGACCATGAGGTGTATTGTATAGTCAGTAATTATGGACTTGGGAAGAAACTCCCTAGGTCATGTATAACATCTGAGCCAAAGCCAAATAAAAATGCAGATATTAAAACAGTCTCTCCTTCCTGTTTTTAAAACCCTTCAAATTATTATCATTTCCAATACCTTAATCATTGATAGTGTTTCACTCATTTTCACCTCAGTATCAACCTTCCTTTTCAGAACAGCAAACAATAGTTAAAAAATACTCACTTATGTTGAATTTTTTAAAGCTAATTCAAAATGTAGTGACTAAGGTAATTCATTTTTAAGCTTTTTTATTTGTTCCTATATGATACCTTTCTAATTTATTGTTCATGTTTTTAAACCTATCCAGTTGCTCCCAAATTATCTTTGTCAACTGTTTCTTCTGTTCAAGTTGCAAACCACAAGAGAGGTAGGAATTCTTGGATTCATACAGTGATTTCCTAGTGTTTTGTGTTGTGAGAACATTGCACTGTATGAATCTGGAATATCTGTGAAGTGTACCTATCAGTTTATTGGTGAAGCATGTTTATTGACAGCAATTGAAGCATTAAGTATCACAAACAACATAAGCCATAGTGAAGAACAGAATAAATATGCTTCATAGACAATCTCTGCTTGATATAAAATAGTGGAGCATTTGTTTTTTGAAAGAATTAAATGTGAGTTAGAATATGGCAGTCCAGGTTATTGTTTAGAAAACTAACATGTTAGCCTAGCGATTATCTTTGTCACTAATTTACATAGACTGTAAATGAGGAAATGTAAACGGATTAGTTGAGGGCAGGCAATATGTAAACCATCTCTTGTTCATATTCTCTAGAATAAAACATAAATGCCATCTGGTGTAATGATACGATTTTCAAAAAAGTGTCTTATTGCACTGGTAGTATACCATACATCTCCATTGTGTGTTAATATAGTACAAACTTCATTTATAGGCATGCATTGCATTACATATCAACAGATATGATTTTAATATAAACATAGTGAAATTTTATTGGCATTTTGAAAGGATAGCAGTATTGTCTTGATGACTTAAAGTCAAGCTGTTGCAGCTAAATATCTGTCATTCACAGTCTGAAATCCATCTGAGAACTTTTTCCCCCGTTGATTTTCCTCATCATTTGATCTGTCTGGTGTATGTATAAAAGGTGTTCTGTTTTTTCTCATTTATCCTTATCAACACCTCATTATTCATGAAACATGAGTTACTAAGGCATAGGTTTATTTAACAAAAATCTGAATTAAGTTTGACCCAGTTAATGAAACTGATAATGAGCCATACTGTTTGTTATGAAACTGAAGCAGCTTATTTCGAAAGTTATAATGAAAAGCTAATTTGTTTGTCTTTTGCTAGTGTGTAGTGGAGGAAGAGGGAGAGAGATTCGTCAGGCAATGAAAAAATGAGACTTTTCAAAAAAATTCTCTCTTCTTGAAAGAGTCTTGTATTCTGCTAATTAAAATATGGAAACAACAGGTGTCTCACGCATCACCTAAGGAATGTCTTTTTTCAGAAATTATGATTCTCTTGCATATACCTCTACAACTGTTCATGTGACAGTTTCAGTGGGAATGGTTCAAGCCTGAGCTGGAGCTAGCCTCCATAGTACAGGACTGTATCATTTCACACATGTAAATGCATAGCTGCATTTCCTCATAAAGGAATGAGAGGTATTAAAACTAGAAGTGGAGAAGAATAAAATGATTGATGGTTGATATTATTTTATGCATCTCCTTTAAAGTGCAATTGTATCTTGATTTTACAATATTGATGGGATTGTTTTTATAGAAAAGCACCTCTAATGTGTCATCTCGTTCATCCCTTTGCATCTTGATAAGGGATTTGATAATTCCTGATTCATCCAGAGAGAGATGGTTATCAAATCTGGTCTTTACGATCTCTGCACTCCTTTTCTTTACATTAAATATACCTACCTATCTTAACCTTTCCTCTGAGATTTTATTTTCCAAACCATTTACCATTTACTGTTACTCAGCTTTAAACTCTCTCTAATTTGTCTGTCTTTTCTGACATGTGGTGCTCAAAACTGAAAGCAGCATATGTCAACATTTTAAGCACTTCTCATATTTTTTTCGTTAGTGCTTTAGCACCCTAGCTTTTACCACCTTTTCCCCCTCTATATCAGTGATTGAATGGCTTTGCCTATGATGGAATTCTGCCTTGGCTGCCAGACAGAGCTGTGTGTCTAAGAAACTAAAGTTGTATTTCAGCCTATACTGATCAGAGGGTGATAATGTCATACTCTGGTCTTTCTGTGTAAGGGTTAGTATGACTCACTTGTTCCTATGCCAGAAAGGTGAGAAAGCCGCAACAGTGGCGATATGCATTATCTTTAGACTTGGACAGATTAAATTTTTATTGGCACATGTCAATAAACTTCAGTGTCACTGTACACACACAGACAAAAAAATCCATCAACAAAAATGGAAATATACAGATAAGCAAAGTAAGAAAAATGCTGCTTAAGAACTTATTAAAGTTTGATATAATGATATTTACTGTGTATATTTTGACATGATTTTGACAATTTGTGTTTTAATGCATATAAAGTTTTAACTTTTGGAATCTCAGTGTCTACTACCATTAAACAGATATTGTCTGACCCTCCCATTGTCTGACACTCATCCCCATAATTTCCAGCTGTGAACATTTAAATTGATAAAAACATGAACAATGCTTTAAAATGAACATTGATATTATCCACCAAAAATATCAAAAACAAAAATTGAATTCTGCCAACCTTTGTTTTATCGTCCCAGCTTGTATGATGTAGCATGCAATTCTAGGTACTATGTTCCTGTGATAACTGTGATAACTGGCCTAATGTTACCAGTGGAGAAATTACCTGATTCTCATTTACATGAAGACCCCTTTACACCATTTTCACAATGTAAGCCCATTTTAGGGCACCAGAGCAGTGTGAAAGGGAATTAATGTAAATAAAAATCAAGCCCAATGGCTACAGGCCAAGGCAGCACGCTCATTATTGTATTAGCAATTATCTTATTTAATGATAAAGAGGCAGGGGTTGTTTCTTTCACTTTCCACCTTAATCAGACAGTAGATTGTCTCTGGGGTTAATTTATATCAAGTAACACTATCAGTCTAATAGCCAAGGTTCCCAAATCTTCACCTAACCTTAATGTAGTAAACTATCAGGGCTTGGCTACATATACAGCACTGGAACACTTAGTGAAGATGCTATCTACACTATCGGGAGAACTTCTTCCATTGATGTAGGTATTCCACCTCCCCGAGAGGTGGTAGCTGGGTTGACAGGAGACCCCTTAACTCACAAAGCTATTTCTCTCATGTAATAAAAGCATCAGTGTCCATATTAGTGTAGTTAAGTACAAGACACAGTTTCATTTTTTTCTTTAGTACTGATGAAACAAGAACAAGTGCATGGAATCAGCTACTATGATATGTCTGTCTGTCTGAGAGTGTGTGTGAGAGAGAACTGAGTCAGCCATAACTACAGGATGTGCTTCTTTAGTCCAAACTATATTTTGGACAAAGTTCTGTTACAACAATTTAATGAATTTTTATGCAGCTTTGTTTTTCTTGGCTTTGTAAGGAGTTATGATATTATTGTATTGAAAGGTTACAGACTGTTCTCAGTGGTACCAGATGACAGAACAAGGAGTAATGGTCTCGAGTTGCAGTGGGGGAGGTTTAGGTTGGATGTTAGGAAAAACTTTTTCACTAGGAGGGTGGTGAAGCACTGGAATGGGTTACCTAAGGAGGTGGTGGAATCTCCTTCCTTAGAGGTTTTTAAGGTCAGGCTTGACAAAGCCCTGGCTGGGATGATTTAGTTGGGGATTGGTCCTGCTTTGAGCAGGGGGTTGGACTAGATGACGTCCTGAGGTCCCTTCCAACCCTGATGTTCTATGATCGCAGGGCCATGTGAGTGAGTTCTGCAGTCATTCATAGCACATTCTTTAGCTTCCTCTCTGCTCACTAATAGATGTTAGCAATCATACAGTCAGATTCCCTACCTCCCCTTTATAATGAACACACTTTTATTACCTAATGATCTGATATTATACAACTGCTGGTTGGAAGTTGGCAAAGCAAGATAAATTATTTCTTCCGAATCCACCTACAATATGACTTCATTGATTGGCCAGCTGGCTTGATTGTAGGCTGAGTACATTTGGTGTCCTCATCCCGGAAACTAATTATGCCACGATAGCAGACCACAGAGTCTCTGTTAGACCAGAGAGAAGGGTCAGGACTGCTTCGAAATCTTGTGTTGCTATCAGGTCATTACAAAAGCTAAGGACAAGCTGAACAGACATCTTAGCCTTATGTGTCATGCTTACTTACAACAACAACAAAAATTGCTAATAAAAGTTTAGGATGACTTTTTTGTGCCCAAGCCAGAAATTGGTTTTATAAAAGACGACAGAATTCCAATGCCTGTTATATTTTTTCGATACAATTATAGTTGCTAAAGTGGGCACGACACTTTAGATGGCTATGGTAAGCATTCTTCCTATTCTACACAAACCGAAGAATTTTCCATGATATTTTTCAAATACTAAAAGTGTTGTCATTGGTATAAAGATAGGTTGGGTATTGACTCAGGATGGCAGTTTAACAGGCATTTAAATGGCACTCATCTCTGTTCCTTTCTGTTCTTATAAGTTAATTGTTTTAGGAATGCTGGCCAAAATTATCAAATTTGGGACCATTATGCACCTCAGTGAAATAGCCTGATTTTCATAGGTATTCAACATCCACAACTTTTATTTACTTAAGCACAAGTTATGCTTATTCAGCATCTCTAAGAATCACACTGGTTTATTTTGGTGCTTAACTGTGGATTTAAATGCCTGACTTTGGGCACCCAAGTTTGACAATTTTGTCCTACGTATTTAACATTTCGTAATTTTTTTTAAGTGTAGGAAAGTTTTGCACGTGTTTTGATTATTTCCATCTCAAATGTGCAAAAGATATGCATTTGTAAACTGAGCCTACAAAACCCTTGAAAGGTTTACAACTGCAAATGCTTCATTTCCATCAGATCTACTGCGGAGAAGCAATCTTCAGAGTCATGAATGTCTGATCATTTTAACCTGCCTGAAACAGATGTCATGTTCATGCCAATCAGACATCTGTTGTTGTCCATGTGTTACACTGACTAACATGTATGTGCTACCATTCATCTTCTATGCATAGTTCATTTTAACCAAGCATGTAATGTGCTATTACTCTGCTACTGTATACATTTTGTATACATTTCTGTTCTTCCTTGCAAGACTGTGAATGCTTCGGCCACTCCAACCGGTGCAGTTACATCGAGCTGATAAATACAGTCATTTGCGTGAGCTGTAAACACAACACTAGAGGGCAGCACTGTGAGTTATGCAGGCTGGGCTACTTCAGAAATGCTTCTGCAGAGCTGGACGATGAAAATGTATGCATAGGTCAGTTTCATTATAATTCTGGCTTTTGTTCTTTGCCTTTTCAGCTATTGGGAGCTACTAGTGAGTTGGCTAGCAATTTACACCACCGCTATATATTTGCCAGCTGAACCAGAATGAGCTTTTTCAATGGATAAGAGCATCTCCTGTGTAGACATTCAATGCATTTGTCCCAGTTTTAATTGTGGCCTCGGGGCTGTATTTTGAATGTCTTTAAGAACAGGATAAAGCAGCAAAATCATTGCTAAAGATTTTTGGAAGCTCTTCACAGGAGCTCTGGGATAAACTGATTGTGCAGTGCTTCCACTCAGAAGAAATCACATGGGAGTTGCAAAACATAAGGACTGAGCCTTAAGTTATAAGCTCAGATCTTGGAGTTGGCCTAATGCGTGCAGACCCTTGCACCTGCAGGGAGACCCATAAGAGTTAATCCAAGGGCAAGACTAGTGCCTATATTTGTAACAACATTTTTATGCATCCAGATTTCAAAAACAAACATACTGTGCCCAATTGTCGGATAAAAGGGTATAAATTCAGAGTTAACTCCTTTCACTTTTAATGTATGCCCTTGTAGCTGAGAGCATATTTTTTTTCAAATCAGTTACATCCAACAAAATAAGTCAGACACCAAAACTCACAAAAAAAATTCTATGAGCCATATCTGATACCAGTTTTGAAGCAAACTCCTCAGGGTCTATGATGCTTCAAACATATATATACTATAATCCCATGAAAACTTCCAAACAGCTAAAACCAGGAGAATGCCAGAATGGAATACCAGTAATAAGAATGACATACAGAAGAGAATATAAGACATTTGTGACACTGAAGCAATACACAGCATCCTTACATTATCTCAAATACTGTTTAGTGAGAAAGAGGTTGGACTATCTGGATGAAAAATTAACATATAGTATGTTGAAAGTACAGGTTCATTCCATGGCTATTAGTTAACAAATGGCCTTAAAAGCTTGTTCCAATTATAAACAGAGCTAGTGTGTGTTTTACAATATTGCTTGTAACTATGAGTCAGTCATGGATTTCAGCTATATCCATTCACCACATCTACAAAGCAGGGTGCTTTCTGTCATTAATCAGAGAGTAACCAAAGAGTTAATATATATATATAGGATTGAAATAGGTAATATTTTTGTGCAATTCAAAAACAGACTGTGGACAAATTTTCATAGTAAGTCACATTTCATGTGACTTTTTTTTATCTTCGTTGGAAAGATTCAGCCGAAACCTAATTTAGATTATCATTTGTTCCAACCTGTTCCAACCTGCAACTTATCGATATATTTTTTATTTAATGAAAAATAAGACACATGCACACTGTATTTCATGTGTCCTTTTTAACATTGGTTGATAGCATGTGAAATGATGTGCATTATTCCCTTGGACATTAATTAAGCTGAGGTAATATGAACTTCAGTATGACAACTAGAAAGTCAGGCACTCACATTATCCTGTTAAATAAAATAAACATAGGCCATATATAGTACTGTTGAACAGAACTATCCCTTCCTAGTAATTGTTTGCTGTGGACAAGGTACATTGTCTTTATGACAACAGGGCTATGTACTTTAAACTGGCTAAAGAAGCTATGAGATCTGGAAAGGTATCTAATAACTTTTCCTTTTTTTTCACATTCACTAGATTGTCATTGAATATACATTGAAATGCTGGGAGACAGGGGGATCAATAGTTATTGCAGTATGGGCAACAAGGAGGGGTTAATAAAGCAGGAACCAAAAATAATGACTTTTTAAAATAATTTGCAAGCAATACATTTAGAATTAGTTCACAAAATGAACAACTGAGCAGATTTCAGCATTCCTGACTCAGGAGAAATAAAATTTTAAAAAGTTTAATCAGGAAGATTCTTCAGAAAATAAAAATATACAGACCATTTCCAGACCTTCACACCCTAATGTAAATAAAATTCTCATGGGCTCCTATAGGCATTGTACCATGTGGGATGACTGCAGAAAGGTCAAAATAGAAACAGTTCCTCAGGTTTGCAGTTGATCATACTGCATACAAAATCTGCATATGCTGACTGATGCCCTGACTCCAGAAAACTTCCTTAAAGTCAGTGGGACTAAGGCCAGGTCTACACTACAGACCTATAGCAGTATAACTACGTCACTCAGAGGTGTGGAATACTCACTCCCCGCCAAACGTAGACAGCACTATGTCAACGGGAGAGCTTCTCCCTCCGACATAATCTACCTCTGCTAAAGCGGGTAGCTAACTACACCGACAGGAGAAGCTCTCCCACCAGTGTAGGAGCATCTTACTAAAGCTGCACCTGTGCCGCTCTAGTACTGTACGTGAAGATAAGCCCTTAGGCGCACACTGAAATACTTTCCTAAAAAGGGGTGGACGCAAGCATGTGCTTGAGTGCTTTCCTGTGTTGGGACTCTAGTGACTTGATCCTGCAAGCCGCTGTGCACTCTCAACTCCCCTCGATTTCAGTGAGCGTTAAAGATACTCAACACTTCTGAGACGCGAGCCTGCAATGTGTCTCACTCTATTGGAAATGCTCATTTGATTACCCAGAGCCTGACAGCCAATCAGTGTTGTGGGTTTTAATTACACATTTAGTAGATCAGTGGACAAGCTAATAAGGAGATTTGCATTGATATTTACATATGAATATCTTATTTTTCCAGTGCAGTTGTTTTCCCCATTTCCAGACAGTGTGTTTAGGAAAATTAAAAATGTTTGGCTAAGCTAGCTTTATCAAGGGAAATATGTATTGGCACTATTCAAACCAAGTAAAAAATATACATGGTAAGTGTATGGATAAAAAAAATGACAGCTACATAATATACAATAGTCAAGATTAGACCAAATGGAGGAAACATACGATGTGGTGCTTTTAGAAATGACAGAGATACAAATAACTGAGATACTGAGAATGCTTTTAGCTATGAACGCAAATAAGAACATGTCATACAGTGGGCTTACATCTGATTGAACAAGCTCTTACACTGAAGGAACAGTAACAGTATTTGAAGAATTACACTTAAATATAATTTGTACAAGGTCCCAAAATCCAGATAATGCTTTATTTTGCAGAGGCCATTGGCTATTGCATGTACATGGTGATTAGTTGTTTTGTAATTACTGATGAAGCACTTGGCTTTTCTATATAAACTTCAAATACAAGTACCAGGTCTTTGAATTATTATGCAGTTACTCTATGGTGTAATACCATAATTACATGAAGGTAACACATTTAGTGTCATGTGAATGAATCTTTTTAAGCAAGAATCTGCGAGCTACATAAAACATGCAGTTCCATGCATAGTACCATGGAGCATACATAACCATATGAATACAGTGTAGTTACAGATGAGACACCAAGTATAGCCATTTATTTTGCCTCAGAAAGAAATACTGAAATGATGATTTTTTTAAACTTTCTCAAATAGGTGCTAATCCTGCAGACATTAGGCACATGCTTAACATTACACATGGGCGTAATCTTACAACCTCCATGCCTAAGCACATGCCTAAGTGTTTTTGCAAGATTGGGATAATAATTTGTTAAGCTGCACTTTAATTTTTTTTTTTTTTTGGTAATACCCCTTTAACTTATTTTACCACTTTTTAAAAGAGGCTTGTCAGAACAGCACGTTTATAAAGATGTTTGTCATAACAGTTTTTTTAATCCAGTATATATTGTCCCCTTTAGTCGCAAAATATAAGCCTGATACTCTTTACTTATTGATATGATTCAAGGCAGTGAGAGTTTTTCATTGACCTTTAGATCAGGCTTTCTATTTTGTGGGACAATATATTATATACAGATCATATATTCCATGCTTGACTCTTCTCCCACTTTTACATCAGTGTAATTCCACTGTGTTCAGGAGTTACTTTCAGTTTAATGAGAGGAGAATCAGGCCATTTCCTTATAATATACAGTGCTGTTAGCTTTTGACTTACACTTCTTTAAATAAATTTGACTGACTGCATTTAGTACCTCAACTGTATGCCTATTTACATAAAGGTTTCAAATGTCTGATTAACATAAGAAGTTCCAGTTTTTTATATGGTCCCCCCACTGAGGAATAACTGTGCTCAATGTTTCACAATGGGCTGTTTTTTTGTTGTTTTTTTTTATATGTCAGCATTCAACTTCATTAATTAATGTTGTTAGCTAATTGACTGGATTATTATTGTGGAACTGTGTTTGCCAGAGGTAACTATTCTTCTCCAGCATGCCAAATGTTTGAAACGTCCTCTCTCATTTAAAGTTAATAAGCAGTAAGGCAACAAGTGACAAATTTGTTTCTGGTAGTATTCATTTCCCCATAAAAAAAATTCCATTGGATTTTGAAATATTCTGTTGCTTTTTCCTCTTCTGTCATTTGTAATATTGCTGCAATTTAATGTAATCCAAGCAAACAGTAACAGCAAGGTAGCTTGATTAAAAGAAAAAAAATAAACAATGCATCCAGCAAGGTTGCCAATGGATTTGTATCTCTTGACTTTGATAGCAGCACAAATCAGGTGTGTGGACAAAATTATTTTTAGAGGTAGGGTGTGGCCTCAGTTACAACAGTGAAGTTACTGTAGGTTTATGTTGGTGCAAACAAGATCAGAATTTGGCCCTTAGGCTTAGAGAAAATAGACAGCTGATCCATAGCAGTACCAGAAAACTCAACACTGCTGTCAATGATCTTCCTTCTTTGAAGGGATCTCACCTGCCCTGGAGCCCAGAGCTGAGCACTGAATTTGTGATGGTGTTAAAGAGAGAGTTTTGTGGTTCAAGAGAAGAAGACATACTTCCCTAGACTAAAGGTTGTGGAAGATAAAGGGGTCAACTCAAACCACCAACATTTACTACCGTCTTTGGTCAGGGTCAGGCATTTGGGTGCTGGAGTGCATCGGGATCTTCCATTCTCTCATCCACCTCCCCATGGGAGTGGAAGAAAAGAGGTGAAATGAAAAGGACAGCTTAAAGTCAGTACTGACCAAGTCTTGGAGTATTTTGCTCCCCACCTCAGGGTTGTTTTGGAATATGTGAAAGGTGCATTGTAAATTCTCATCACTACAATGGCAAGTACCTACATAATTAACATAGTACTCCTAAATATAGAGGGAAGACTATCTTGGAAATAAGTAAAGTGCATTATGTAGCACTTTAAAAATGTTCAGCAGAACTCAAAGTATTGAGTGATACAGCTACACCTATTTTAATCATTTAAAACAGATTTCATCCTGATGGCATATTGATTTATCCTTGCTATACAAATCTTTCATTATGTTCATTCAACTATCCAAAACCTCCTTACTAAAATGGAATCTCCATTATGATCAGTTATCTTTTCTGTTTATTTTTTCCCCTCACATAATCAGACAGAGGTCTGCTCTTAAAGCGACCAAACAAATGAAAAGTGGACCTATGGTAATTATTCTCTCTCCTCCACATGTCACTAATAGACAGTCTTCCTTTACTTTTAAACACTAGAATTGCTTCCTTTATTGCTATTGTTTGAATTATGGCCAGCGTATGTGTGTTGTCTTGTTTCTGCAGACTGTAATTGTAACCCTTTTGGCTCTGTCCGTGACCGCTGTAATGACACAGGATTCTGTGAGTGTAAGGAGGGAACATCAGGGCGTAAATGTGATAAGTGTCTGCTGGGATATATCTGGCACAGCCTAGGCTGTCAACGTAAGTAACTGAGAGCTGCCCTTTTCCTGCACCTTTGCTGCCTGTGCTTCTGTATCCCAGCATGTGCAGTTACTTAGAGTTGAAAAAGAGCAAAACTTTTACAAGCTTTAAAAATGCCTCACTCCCTGAACCTTTATGGATACTCCCAAATGAGGGCAGTAAATTGACTGTGCAGTCCATTTATTTCATTATGCTTTTAGTGCCCTCTCCCCTTTTCTCTGCTAATGCCTGGAGGAGCTTGTACTGAAATATGCAGATCTGTGTGTCTTGCCCGCTATCAATTAATTTGTGTGAGCTAAACCACAAGTGCAACTTTCCAAACTTAAAAATTCTGACTGAAAGACAAAAGGTGATATCTAAGTGTATTAACATATTTCTATGACTGAACTTCAGCCTTTTTGAGTAACTTAAAAATGTGAGTTCATAAATTAAATTACATCCATATAATATATATATAGAACAGCGTACTAACTCATTACTTAGTAAACGAAAAATACAGTCTAAACCAGAGTTAATAAATCTAAAGATTTTAATTTCATTTAAAATGGGACAAAAACAGCATTTAATATTAACTTTTAGTAGCAGATGATGATCAATATTTAGCTGTACACCAAGTTTCTTTTCTAGATAACACAAGAAAATGCCACACCATTACATATTGGGCTAGCGTGCTGCTGCTGGATTCTTTGTATCAGATCCTTAATATTCTAATCTCTATAACTACTACTTTTGAGGATTTAATTCTACAAACCCTTGAACATCCTTTTATTTGTTTCTTTCACCTTCTCTCCCTGATTCTCAGCACTTGTGTCCTAATCACACACACATACAAGAGACAGTTTCTGCAAGAAACACTTGCTCCTGGTTAGTAAGATCTAGAAACTCGTGAAAGATGAGAAGAAGAAGAATTACTGGCATAGTGTTTTAGCTACAGATTCTAAAATACTCTAAAACCAAATACAAATGATATATCCTAAGATTACTTCACTGCCTCCTAAAATACAACTAGCGGGGGAGGGGAGCGCTGAGGAGAGGGAGAGAGACCTTGGCCTTCAAATAAGCAGACAACAGTTCCAACGCGAGGAACTTGAAAAACTATCAGGAATTGCAGGTAGGAAAACTATAATTCCTGAAATAGAACGTTTCAGCTACTGAAGGTTTGCCACAGGCAGTCTCTAGAGATGAATGACCTATTCACAGTAAACATTTTATTCAATGAATTTGGCCTGTTTCTACATCTGTGAATTATACACACACAGATTTGATTTTAACATGTTTATTATTCAATAACTGGTTTATGCAAACATATTTGACAGAAACTTTCAAAGTTTTGAAATTTGGTTTCCTTCCTCACTGGCACTAAAACAAAATTTTTCAAATGCTTTTAAGGAAATCAGAACTGTGTTGAATTGTCCATTTTGAGACTGAAACCTGAGGTTTTTGATTTGTGAAGCAGTGTGTGTCCCCATGCCCTGGTTCAAGTCCCTGCTCTGCCTGATTCAGAGTGGTCTGTGAGGGAAAAAAAGCCTGCAGTGAATCAATCAGAGTAGGGACCTGAACCTGCGTCTCCTGCATCCTCACCCAGTTCCCTAACTATCAGGCTATGAACTATGCCTCATCCCTCTAGTGCTGGTTCACATAGATTATGACAACCTCCTACTGCTTTCAATTACTCCTTTAGCTCAAGTGCCAGAGGTCTGTGCAGTGAATCGAAAGGTACAAACCTGCTTGATGAATCATCTGAGTGTCAATATTGGGCCACATGATGGAATTTCTATTTTCTCAGTTTGCTTTTTTTGAAAACCTAGGAAATTAGGCCCAATAAACTACATTAAAGGAAAACTGAGGCTGCACGGTCAAGCACTCAAAAACTTAATTTGCCCCCCTTCTGCATACACATTATCATACAGACTTTAATTATGTGATCACATACTATTTTTCCACAGGATCCCTGCCTTACTCAGTGCACAGGATGGACTTGCTCCAGAAATGATACAGGAGGGAAGGAAAGGAGGCTGTTCAACCCATGCTTAATTTGTTGCAGACATTAGAAGGTGTATAGTGAATGAGCCAGGGGGGACTACAATAAGAGAAAGAATGATCTCATGATTAAAGCAGTTGACAGCTGCCCTGGTGAAATGAATTATCTCCCTGCCTCTGCTGGAATGCTTATGTGATTTTAGTCAAGTCATTCATATCAAACTTTTCTCAGATGGTCCGTAATTGTGTATACCTTATTTCCTGAGTGCTTGTCCTGAGACCCTAGGGCCTGATTTGCAGAAGTGTGAGCACTCACAGCTACAGCTGAAGTCAGTGGGGAGTTGTGCTTTGAACACATAAAGAGCTATATAATGAAAAAGAAGGTTCTAGGCATCTCAAATTGGGCACCCAAAATTAGCGGATATTTCTGACCTTAGTCTTTCTGTGACTCTGTTTCACATCTGTAAAACAGGGATAATACAATTCCGTTATCTCACAGGGCTGCCATGAAAATAAATTCAATAATATTTGTGAAGCTTTGAAGAGAGACTTCAAAAGACTGAGACTGTTCGGCGTGGAAGAGAGGATAGGACAGAGGTCTATAAAATCATGAATGGTGTGGAGAAAGTAAATAGGGAAGTGTTATTTACTGCTTTAAATAACACAAGAAATCAGGGGTCACCCAATGAAATTGGTCATAATAAACAAAAGGAAGTACTTCTTCACACAAGTCAACCTGTGGAACTCATTTGTAGGGGATGCTGTGAAGGCCAAAACTATTACTGCGTTCAAAAAAAGAATTAGATAAGGTCATTGTGGACAGGCGCATCAATGGCTATTTGCTAAGATGGTCAGGGATGCAACCCCATGCTCTGGGTGTCCCTGAGCCTCTGACTGCCGGATGCTGGGAGTGGATGGATCACTTGATAATTGCCCCATTCTGTTCATTCCCTTTGAAGCACCTGGCATTGGCCACTATTGGAAGACAGGATACTGGGCTAGATGGACCATTGGTTTCACCCAGTAAGGCCTTTATTATGTTCTGTGTTCAGAACAGTATTGGAATAGTTAATGCAGCAAATAAAGCATGAGGCCAAATGCTGAACAACAAGGAGAAAACAAAACTATTGAATTGATGTTCTACACTAAAAGAAAAGGAATACTTGTGGCACCTTAGAGACTAACAAATTTATTTGAGCATAAGCTTTCGTGAGCTACAGCTCACTTCATCATGCATCCGATGAAGTGAGCTGTAGCTCACGAAAGCTTATGCGCAAATAAATTTGTTAGTCTCTAAGGTGCCACAAGTACTCCTTTTCTTTTTGCGGATACAGACTAACACAGCTGCCTCTCTGAAACCTGTTCTACACAAAAAACTTACATTGGCATAGCTGTCTCTCTCATGGATGTGAAAAATCCACACCTCTGAGAGACGTAGGTATTCTGACCTAACCCTTGATATAGACAGTACTACTGCCTCTTGGGCAGCTGGATTAACTACAGCGACGGCAGAACCCCTCCCTTCGGTAAAGGCAGTGTCTACAGTGAAGTGCTATAGCAATGCAACTGCTGCTGCAGCATTTCAAGTGTAGACAAGCCCTAAATGAGCACTGCCTGTCCTGTGGAAAAAAACATTATGTGATCATGTAATTAAAGATGTATCATAATGCACATGCCCAAGAGGCAGCATTAGGATTAAACAGGCAACCTTAATTCTGGCATTTCCTACCCTCTGAGTGCCTGAGTTTGCAACCTCAATTTTCTTTTAACATAGTGTTGGCATTTCCGCCAATACCTTAACCTCCAGCAACTCAGCTCGACTCTGAACTAGTCATTTAGGTTTCTTTACTGTCATATAGTAAAACTACACTGAGTTGATCAGACTCTACTAGCAAAGGGGTTGCCACAAATCCAAAGTACATAATCATTAATCTAACTATATACACATTCCCAAAAGAGAATGCCGTATGCCCATTTTACTTTACACCATGTCATGCACTCTGTGATTGGTTCATTAATTTCTGGGCACCATACTCCATACAAATCATGAACTGATCACGTGCCACACATCTGCCATCCGTTACACATTAATCACTACTCTACTGTTCCCTTATCTACTAGTTACACATTTATATGTACTGTGAACACTGCTGTCAATTCATGCTTTGTTCACTGTCTCATGGCCTTGGTCAGAATAGACTTCTTCATAGTGTTTTTTGTGTGTAATATGTAGTTAAACTACATTTTGTTGAATCAAAGTTCTTGCAAATATTTTGCAGGATATCTAGTTAAAACACTAGAAGACTGATATATTCAGAAAGTTAAAACACAGCAAGGGATATTTAATAAGTTTCTTTACTTGACACAAAGGAAACAAATAGCACTGCTCATCTATTCAAAAATCAGAAGAAACTTGTTTCTGAATGCAGTTGTCAGGGTTATAGGCTGGATTAAAATCCGCTGTCTGATATTTCAATGTGCAGCAGAGGAGTCCATGATCTAGTTGCTTTTGCAATTGGCCCATTTTTTTTCCAATTAATTTCTGTCTGGAAGATTTTGTTTACCATTTTCTTCTAGAAAATTACATGAAAACCAAAATCGCTGCACTGCATTATCAAGAGTCTGGAGGGATTATTTGCCTGAGCACACCAAGGGTGGTGTTTATCTAATTCCCTGTAACAGCTTTCTCCGAGCCATGATGCTACAGAAATATATAATGGGACTTTTTCCTTTTTTAAAAAAATATGGCTTATTTACAAAATTAGGCATATTTATGTTTAGGGAGCTTTCCCAGTGTGTAGTATTGACTCACTGGAACCAGAAATTTGACCTGCTATCACACAAATCCATATTCTATGTCATGTCAGTTCATAGTGTAGATTTAAATTACGCAGATAGATTTTAAGTATTAAAAAACATTATTATACATTCCAAGTGGATAATGTTCCAGAGTTGTTAATCCACTACTTTAAAATATTATATGCAAAGACCTATTCTGTTTTATGGACCAAGGTGCTGCAATATTTTTTATACATTAAGGCCCAAATTGTTCTTAGTACTGCATGGACACAAGTCAGAAGAAGGCAGAAAGACACGTAGCTCACCCCTTGCATCCCTGTTAATAGAGGGGCCAGGTAAAATCTTGGTCCTTGCCTTCCAGATCATAAGTACTAACATTAGCAGCAGTAACCTCAGAGTTCAGGGCTTCCACCACACAGACATAACATCTAACTGAGGTGTGCTGGTGCAGGGAGAATGCTTACTGTACTGAATAAACAGGGTGCAGCTGATGTGACCGCTGTGTGCCAATCACCCATTTCTATCTCAGGCATGCGCGCGCACACACAAATGCACAACCTCCCCTCTTTCTCTCACTCTTCTCCCCCAAAGTCTAGGAAATGGATGAAAAACAATCTAGCCCTTAAGCTTGTTTAGAGTTTGAGAAAGTGACCCAGATTATCAGAGATCCTTTTTTTTATTTTGCAATTTTAGGAATTAAATAAATAAATGAATACATAAATAAATAAAAAGCAAGAAGACCAACCACATCTTTGCACATTAGGGACCAGTCCAGAGTGGGTTCTTAATGACATGTGATAAGAGGAGCCTGAATCAGAGTGGGGACACATCTACATCTAGACAAAGGCAATGTCAGTTTTAAAATTAAAGCTGAGTGACTAATAAAGAGTATTTTCCACATTAAATTTCTACATATATTTCTTTTGCCATATTCTCACCTCTTTTGTGTTCCATTACCATAACATTTCAAGAGATTTTACTTGATATATGCAGGAATATTTACAGAAACCAGTTTTTAATTTCCCTAATGCAAGGAGTTATGCTGGAAATGTTTGCAATCAGGTAACAGAAAGAATACTTTGGTAGTGATTCTTTCCACCAGGGACAGCTTATTAACACAGTTTGATCAACTCGCAGAGTTACAAAAAAAGAGTTTGAAAAAGTCAGATAAAAATCAAACAATGGATACAGTTTAAAAAAATCCCAGCAATCTGCTCACAGATATTCTGTAAGCAGGTAAAGCAGCTACTGCAATGAGATCCTGGCAAGCAGATCCTTGACTCGTCACTGAGCCCAAGGGGGGTTCTGGGGAGGTGTAGAGGTCCCCCTCTGTAGATCTGATTACAGACTGAGAACCTAAGTTCATTGAACACATTACTGTTGTGAAGTACTGGATCAGCTCTGTTTTATCATCTGTTGATTTAACAGTACAAATCTTAAACAATTAGCAAGCATAACATTCCTTTCAGACGTGTGAGTTTTCAGTCAAATATCTAATGTTAAACTCTAATTCTTCTTTGAGTAGATGTATTCGAGTAGAATACAGACGTGTATTACGGGTAGGTGTGTGTGCCTCTGGATCCGGAGATTTTGCCTAGCAGTACCTGTAGAGGGGTGCCTTGTGTCTATAGCCCTTCCCCTGACTATATGAGGCAGGGCTGCCCTAACCCCTCTCAGTTCCTTCTCAGCACCCATCAGCTGGAGTCAGAGCTCAGTGTGGTTGTTCTCTCACAACCTCTCATTCATCCTTCTTAGCCTAGTTCATTGTACATAGTTAATAGTAATTAGTGTTAGTTTAAAAAGAGAGAGAGAGAGTAGTGTTAGCGGGAGTGATGCCCTCACCAGGGTCCAAGCATTGCCCTTCCTGTGGAGTGGCAATTCCCAATTCCTACACAAGATGCTTGTTCTGCCTTGGTAAAGCCTACCTTAAAGAGTGTTGTTTGATCTGTCTATCATTCAAAAAGAGGTCTCAGGGGGCGCGGGACCTTCACCTCAAGCGGCATCTGCTTGAACAGGCCATGTGACCTGCCTTGGTACTGAGGCACAGATCGCCCTCAGAATGGCTCCTGAAGGAGGATTGTTTTTGCAGCATGGGACATTCCCGCGATTGGGGTATTTGCGACCAGGGAAAACAAGAAGTGTTGCCTATTCTGCTTTAATGGGAATGCTCAGCCTGGGCTCCATCTCCAAACACTTTCCACTGCAGCTGGCAGTCAACGCTGCTGTACACCTCCCCTCCTATCCCAATCATTATGGCGTGGCTACTGCATGGCTGAATGAAGAAGGGCATTGCTTGGAGGCAGATGAACTGTTCCTACTTAACAGTAGGAAGCCTTCCAATAGGATGGCCTACTTGAGTAAGTGGAAGAGGTTCTCAGTGTGGTCCTTGGCCCACGGGGCCTATCTGGCTGGAACTTCAATCCAGGACATCTTGGAGTACCTAATATACCTTCAGAAATCGGGGTTGCAGCAGTATCAGCATTTCATCCCCCTATCCAAAGAAATCAGTTTTTTCCAATGCCACAGTGACAAGATTTCTGAAAGAACTTCTTTGCTTGCATCCTTTGGTCCAAGGGCCAGTCCTTTTGTGAGACCTGAACACGGTTTTCGCAGCTCTAATGGGGCCTCCATTCGAGCCCCTTGTATCCTGTCCACTGGCCCTCCTGTCTCAAAAAACTACAATCTTCATAGGCATTGCCTCTGCTAGGAGGGTGGGTGAGTTGCAGGCACTTGAAGGAAGGCCCTCCTTACATGCTCTCCAAGGACAAGGTAACATTCCAGTAACAGCCCAAGTTCTTATCCAAGATGGTCTCTCAGTTTCATTTGAACCAAGCGGTGTATTTCCCTAAGCTGCATTCCTCTCCAAAGAAGCAACGTTAGATGCTTCCTAGCCTTTTATCTGAACAGGACTGAACAGTTGCGAACAGGCAAGGCAAAGCACGAATCACATGCGGACCACATGAAAGGACAAACAGTCTCTGCGCAGACCATCTCTAGATGAATAACATCTTAAATCAAGACGGTGTATGAGATAGTGTCAGCTATGCCTCCTCAGAAGATACTAGCTCATTTCAATGAGAGCACAGGCCACATTGGTAACATTCCTCAATGACACTTCCATATTGGACATTTGCAGGGCTACCACATGGTTGTCCATAGAAAGGTTTATGCGATCATTGCTTCTTCCAGAACGGACACTAATGTTAGAGAAGTGGTCCTGCGATCCCTACTCACATAGACTCCGAGTCCCACTCCAACAGAGGGTACTGCTAGTGAGTCACCTACCTGGAATACACATCTGCATCTACTTGAAGAAGAAGAAACAGTTACTCACTGTAACTGTGGTTCTTTGAAATGTAATGCATGACCTGCCCTTCACCCCTCTGCATCGGAGCCTTCCCCTGGATGTTCAATGTGAAGGAACTGAGGGGGGGGCAGGGAGGGAGGAAGGCAGTGCTGCCTCATATAGTCAAGAAAGAGGCAATACGCACAAGATGTGAAGGCTACCTATCTACAGATACTGCTAGGCAAAAGTCTCGGGCTCTGGTGTGCGGGACACACACATACCTAACTGGAATACATATCTGCATCACACCTTGAAGAACCACAATTACAGTAAGTAGCCATTTCATATATTCTTTGATTTTTTTCCCCTTTTCCATTCTTTAATAATTTTCATTAAAGCAGGCAGAGGATTACAATTAAATTCTCATCTCTGAACTTTTCAAACTGCTTGCATCTGTTTTGTGGATTGAACTTATATCATTCCATAGAATACTAGGTTATTCTGTCAGTATGCCTTCTATATATTACCTGATTATTTAAATGTAAATAAGCTTCTTTTATTGTCTGAATTTTCCCATGAGTTACAAATGTTAGCAGCTAAAGCATTTTATGAAAATCATCATGCAGGATGAATTTCCAGAGAAAATCAAACATGAAATCATGAGCCAATGAATTATATAAACATTGCTTGTAGGAAGTTAACATTTGCAATTCAACAAAAAATCTTTTGCTACTGAGAACTTCCAAAAATGTCATTCTTAAAAGACATATTACAGCCTTCTGTTCTTTCTAAATAGTTAAAATAAATAAATGCAGTTGTCCTGTAGAAATCTTGCCTGCAGGGATACTTAACATAGATTATATATGTGTAGGAAGATGCACATTGTACATCACCCTAAATACATACACATGAATCTTATACATATGAGGAAGTATACTCAAGAGGAAGCAACACAGAATTCAGAATCAGGAAGCCTTAATTTCTAATGCAGTTCTGGCATAGTCTTGCTGTGTACCTTGGGCAAGTCACTTACCCACCCTCCCTACTTCAGTTTCTCCATCTATTCTGAAGGAGATAATATTTACTAACCTACCTCACAAGGCTGTTGTGGTGGTTAATTAGGTAGTGCTTTGAATATGCCAGACCAAATTGCACCAGTGTAAATTCAGAGTAACTTGACTGAAATCAGTCCAGAATCACACTGATGTCCTATAAAGGGCAATAGGAATATTGTTATTGAAACATGTAAGGATGTGCAATCCAAGAACAAACAAAATTATAAATCCCCACAGAGTTATTGGGTCAGATTCTCATCTGGTATAAATCAATGTAGTTCTATTGACTTCAGTGGAGGTATATCAGTTTACCAGCAGAAAATATGCCTCATAATTCCATATAGCCTCCTATCATTGTGGATCTTTAAAGTCAGAAAAGACAAGATCCATACCTTGATGAGTACATTGGTTCAGGCAAATATGATATGTGGGATAACCATACAGTTGCAACAAAATATAAGAGACAAAAACACTCAGGTCAAAGCATGGTTTCATAACAAAAGTAGGTTTTAGTGTGGGATTTGATTTGACGAGGGAAAGGGAGTGTGGTTAGCATGAAGAAGGTGAGAGGATGCTCCAAATGTTGAGATTGCAGCATAGAATGTAATGAAGTCAATGGATAGATATTGATAGCATTAGTAGTGGTGGCATAGGCTAAGGAGTGATGCCGAAACAGCATTTTCCACTCTACAGTGAGTTAGTTAGCAATCTTCTCTGACCTACAGAGAAAGTGGCATTGATGGGCACTGGGGGAATTGTGTCTGCGCCTCTCCATGGAGGAAAGGTTTCCATAATAGCGCATGACCAAGACATTGGTTGTAAACACAATGGTCAACAGCTAGCGACATCTACGGGCATTTCGAAGAAAGTCCCAGGAAGATGACAGCCCACAAACAACTGGAGAGGGAATAGAGTAAAGAGTTAGCATCACACTACTAGGCCACTGGGTTCTAGTGGGCAATAACTCTCCTTTTAAAAAAAGAAAAGGATTACTTGTGGCACCTTAGAGACTAACCAATTTATTTGAGCATAAGCTTTCGTGAGCTACAGCTCACTTCATCGGATGCATACTGTGGAAAGTATAGAAGATCTTTTTATACACACAAAGCATGAAGAAATGGGTGTTTACCACTACAAAAGGTTTTCTCTCCCCCCACCCCACTTTTTCATGCTTTGTGTGTATAAAAAGATCTTCTATACTTTCCACGGTATGCATCCGATGAAGTGAGCTGTAGCTCACGAAAGCTTATGCTCAAATAAATTGGTTAGTCTCTAAGGTGCCACAAGTACTCCTTTTCTTCTTGCGAATACAGACTAACACAGCTGTTACTCTGAAACCTCTCCTTTTAAAAGGGCTAGTGTGATCACCTGGTGTGTTTTCCCCCAAAATCAGAGCATATTATACATGAACAGCATTTATAAAACCACAGCACCAATCTGGCCATTTAAGAAAGGAAAGAAGCTCCCCTACCATGATGGTATTATGTTTTTTTCTACTGCAATTGCCTTCACAAAGGTGTCCACTTTCAGGCCTTTCAGCCTTTTTAGGATAGCAACTATTTTTTCCAGATTCCACCATATGGTTATCAATATTGTCAGCTGTCAAGCTAGCTATTGGAATTTTGAGCAAACTAACTCAATCTGTTTTAAGTGCTAGAGAAGCAAAATGCGAAAAATAGGGAGGCTCACAAGACCTAACCACTGAAAAAAGATAAAATACTAATTTAATAGAAATAGGCAGTGCTGCAGGAAATATATTGTACAGATGGGAAGTTATTAACCTTTTATCGAATACATACATAGTATTGCAGTAGAACTTCAGAGTTACAAACACCAGAGTTACAAACTGAGCAGTCAACCACACTCCTCATTTGGAACTGGAAGTACACAATCAGGCAGCCGCAGCAGCAGACAAAAAAAAAAAGGGAAAATACAGTACAGTATTATGTTAAACATAAACTACTAAAAAATAAAGGGAAAGCAGCATTTTTGTTCTGCATAGTGAAAGCTGTAGTAAGTCAGTGTTCAGCTGTAAACTTTTGAAAGAACAACCATAACGTTTTGTTCAGAATTATGAACATTTCAAAGTTACGAACAACCTCCATTCCCAGAGTGTTCGTAACTGAGTTTCTACTGTATCTGTAAAGAGCCAAAATAAATAATGCTGAGGGATATAATAGCAATGCATTTCAAAGCAGCACTCTTTAAAGAGTGTGCATACAATTTTTTGGTTGATCAGTTTTTGTTGGCAGTGTATTATGGAAGTTTTCTGTACATCTAAATATTAAGAAATTCATAAAAAAGTTAAAGTATCCTATTTGTTTTCTTTAGTCGGTATAATTTTAAAACGGTTAATATTTGATAGATTAATAATAAATATTTTAATATAGTATATTGCATTCAGGAGTAGATCAAAAGGAGATACAAATTAAGCTCCAAAAGATAAACTTTTATTAGGCACATGAAATAGAACATAAAGCAATTACCATTTAATCTATTCGTGTTTGGAAACATATTGAAGAGGAAGCATATAACTCAGTTAATTGTTATGAATTATTAATTGATCATTTCAACTGTGATGAGCAGGATTGCTCTTATTGCGAAAAGCTGTCATGCTTCTCTTTTAAACCTACTCAGTGGCCTTAACCTTTGTGTAATTTGCTTGCTACCATTTCATCAGAACAAAAAGAAAAGATCCATTCAACCAGTACTGAGGATTTGATCACATGGGTCTAAAGGGGACAATTTAGGTTGAAATAAAGCAATCATCATGTTTAATCAGAGACAAAAGAAGATTATTGACGTGAGTTAATCAAAAGGTACTTCACATTTCCTTGCCATCCATGTTATTGATGCAATACTGACACAGGGACACATTAACATGCACAAATATTTCCATCAGAGCCTCCCGTTGCCAACAAGATTTCCCTGTTCATGATAACACTTATGTGAGAACCAAAGGTTAATTTAAAGGGAGCTGATTAGGTTCCCAGCTGATTCTGAAAGGTTCTGGGCCATATTTCTTATTGAGGAAATATGACATTTTATGAATGTTAATAAATAAAATTTAAAATATCACTATAAGTAAACTGTTAACACTCCTAAACTTAGAATTAATCAATACAGTCATCAAGTCACAATTAAGGTAAAATCGGATTAGATTGGATTAGAGTAAGATTGGATTAGAATTAAATCATCAGTTTAGTCAAATCATCAAATTAATACAGCAGATAATCAATCCTTATAAGTCCCAAAACCAAATTAGAGAATTTTCCCCATGGCACTACTATCAAAATTTAACTGGTTTTATATTTATTATTAAAACCAAATTGTAATTGAATGTCTTAAATCACAACCTCACAGCCAGTGAAAGCTTAAGTGGATTTTACTGCAATGTGATGGCTAACCCTTTTCGTTCCCTCCAATACTGACAATGGAAGCCTTAATAGGACCCTTTGATGAACAGAAGTTTAACAAATCTTATTTAACAGTTTACAACTGACAATTTAAAAGGTTTTTTGGATGCTTGCACAGACTGAAGAGCACTTGTAGCAAGTATTTTTATGAGGTCTGGTTATACCTGGGAAACTTTCTTACTGGTGCCTTTCCTGTGTGGACTTTACTAGTGCTCACACACATATGCATACAGACAACCACCTTTCCAAGTCCTAAATTAATAAAAGGTTGGGATGTGTCTCCATTAATAAAATGAAGGACAAAAATAGCAAAAAGGATAAATAATATACTTAAGATAATAAGGGTTCTCTCTTCAGCTATTGATTCACATGGTGTAGGAGCTGGATCTGGAGTGACGATCAAGAAACCATATGGTGGTGGCGCTCTAACAGTGCTTCATGTTAGTGGGGCCTTTCAGGTGGTGGGAGACTTGTCAGAGACTGGCATAACTTGTTCATTGTTGCCTTCCCTTTCCCCTCAGGAGGCTGGCCTCAGGAATCAGAAGCATCAGTCTCCCTCAAGTCCCACTTAAGGAAGCATTTTTTAAAAATACTCATTGTTACACACCATATGCACTGTGGGCTTGTGACCCCAACATAAAAAAAGGACAAGCCTGGTTTTGAGGTAGTTGCCATAGCCTCCACTCCTTTTAGGGTGACACTAACATCTGCCCCCAGGGGGAAACTTGTAGGGGAAAGAGCCCTAAACGTCCTATAAAAATAATGAGTTGCAGAAGACCCTCAGAGAAACACCAACCACTCAACATGCATCCATCAGCAATACTAAAAATTCATATGGACATCTCATGACAGATGTCGCCATCTTCCCTTGCAAACAAGACAATGTGGCAATTATCATCTTGTAAAACTGTGTCAAAGGTTACACAGCTTGTGTCTGGAATTCCCACTGTAGAGCAGCAAGTTACTTTAAAGCTTATCAAAATAATCCATTTAAAATAGAAATAATTAAAGTTTGTACAAGGTATGTATTCTCATATATGATATTTCTCTTACACGTAAGTGTTTGAGCATAGAAGGTGCTGAGGACCTCCTGAGATGAACTGAGCTCCCTTCAATTCTTGCTGAAGCCAGTGTTTTTACACTGCTTATTAACATTATACTTTTTACATTCCTGCAGCCTCCAAAAGACATTATCTGGACTAGTTCACCTGAAAACTGAATGGTTTGCAATTGGCTTTTTAAGTTCTTTTAACTTCAGGAGGCATAACTAATGTAGAGTTAAGGTAGAGGAGGCCTGGGATTATTTTAAATTAAAGCTGCAGAAGCTATCGGAAGCCTGCATCCCAAGAAAGGGGAAAAAATTCATAGGCAGGAGTTGTAGACCAAGCTGGATGAGCAAGCATCTTAGAGAGGCAATTAAGAAAAAGCAGAAAGCATATAGGGAGTGGAAGAAGGGAGGGATCAGTAAGGCAAGCTACCTTATTGAGGTCAGAATATGTAGGGATAAAGTGAGACAGGCTAAAAGTCAAGTAGAGTTGGACCTTGCAAAGGGAATTAAAACCAATAGTAAAAGGTTCTATAGTCATATAAATAGGAAGAAAACAAAGAAAGAAGAAGTGGGACCGCTAAAAACTGAGGATGGAGTGGAGGTCAAGGATAATCTAGGCATGGCCCAATATCTAAACAAATACTTTGCCTCAGTCTTTAATAAGACTAAAGAGGATCTTAGGGATAATGGTAGCATGATAAATGGGAATGAGGATATGGAGGTAGACATCACCATATCTGAGGTAGAAGCGAAACTCAAACAGCTTAATGGGACTAAATCGGGGGGCCCAGATAATCTTCATCCAAGAATATTAAAAGAATTGGCACAAGAAATTGCAAGCCCATTAGCAAGAATTTTTAATGAATCTGTAAACTCAGGGGTTGTACCGTATGATTGGAGGATTGCTAACATAGTTCCTATTTTTAAGAAAGGGAAAAAAAGTGATCCAAGTAATTATAGGCCTGTTAGTTTGACATCTGTAGTATGCAAGGTCTTGGAAAAAATTTTGAAGGAGAAGGTAGTTAAGGACATTGAAGTCAATGGTAAATGGGACAAAATACAACATGGTTTTACAAAAGGTAGATCGTGCCAAACCAACCTGATCTCCTTCTTTGAGAAAGTAACAGATTTTTTAGATAAAGGAAACGCAGTGGATCTAATTTACTTAGATTTTAGTAAGGCGTTTGATACGGTGCCACATGGGGAATTATTAGTTAAATTGGATAAGATGGGCATCAATAGGAATATTGAAAGGTGGATAGGGAATTGGTTAAAGGGGAGACTACAACGGGTCCTACTGAAAGGTGAACTGTCAAGTTGGAGGGAGGTTACCAGTGGAGTTCCTCAGGGATCGGTTTTGGGACCAATCTTATTTAATCTTTTTATTACTGACCTGGGCACAAAAAGTGGGAGTGTGCTACTAAAGTTTGCAGATGATACAAAGCTGGGAGGTATTGCTAATTTAGAGAAGGACGGGGATACCCTACAGGAGGATCTGGATGACCTTGTAAACTGGAGTAATAGGAATAGGATGAAATTTAATAGTGAGAAGTGTAAGGTCATGCATTTAGGGATTAATAACAAGAATTTTAGTTATAAGCTAGGGACGCATCAACTAGAAGTAACAGAGGAGGAAAAGGACCTTGGAGTATTGGTTGATCATAGGATGACTATGAGCTGCCAATGTGATATGGCTGTGAAAAAAGCTAATGTCGTCTTGGGATGCATCAGGAGAGGTATTTCCAGTAGGGATAAGGAGGTTTTAGTACCGTTATATAAGGCACTGGTGAGACCTCACCTGGAGTACTGTGTGCAGTTCTGGTCTCCCATGTTTAAGAAGGATGAATTCAAACTGGAACAGGTACAGAGAAGGGCTACTAGGATGATCCGAGGAATGGAAAACTTGTCTTATGAAAGGAGACTCAGGGAGCTTGGCTTGTTTAGCCTAACTAAAAGAAGGCTGAGGGGAGATATGATTGCTCTCTATAAATATATCAGAGGGATAAATACCAGAGAGGGAGAGGAATTATTTAAACTCAGTACCAATGTGGACACAAGAACAAATGGATATAAACTGGCCACTAGGAAATTTAGATTAGAAATTAGACGAAGGTTTCTAACCATCAGAGGAGTGAAGTTTTGGAATAGCCTTCCGAGGGAAGTAGTGGGGGCAAAAGATCTATCTTGCTTTAAGATTAAACTCGATAAGTTTATGGAGGAGATGGTATGATGGGATAACATGGTTTTGGTAATTAAATATTCATGGTAAATAGGCCCAATGGCCTGTGATGGGTTTTAGATGGGGTAAGATCCAAGTTACCTGGGAAAGAATTTTCTGGGAAAGAATTTTCTGTAGTATCTGGCTGATGAATCTTGCCCATATGCTCAGGGTTTAGCTGATCGCCATATTTGGGGTCGGGAAGGAATTTTCCTCCAGGGCAGATTGGAAGAGGCCCTGGAGGTTTTTCGCCTTCCTCTGTAGCATGGGGCACGGGTCACTTGCTGGAGGATTCTCTGCTCCTTGAGGTCTTTAAACTACAATTTGAGGACTTCAATAGCACAGATATAGGTGTGAGGTTTTTTTTGTAGGAGTGGTGGGTGAAATTCTGTGGCCTGCGTTGTGCAGGAGGTCAGACTAGATGATCATAATGGTCCCTTCTGACCTAAATATCTATGAATCTATGAATCTAATGTTCCGGTGCATTGACTACTGACCTGGAATTGAACATACTAAAAGGATGTTGTCCTTAAGTATCCAGCAATTCCTTCCCCAGGCCAATTCTCTATAGATTTATACTGGACCCAATGCTGCGGTACCTGAACAGTTGATGAACCATATTACTTCCATTTTGGGCATTTTCTGAGAGACTTCTAACTTTTTCACCCATGTACAATATTTGTTATGAATACCAAAAATCTTCTCAAACTGAATACCTATTTTATTAAATCTGAGCTAAAGGATTTATTGCTTGGTGTCGGTAGATTAACTGCTTTATATATAAATGATCTCCTGAAAATAAATGAATAAAATAAATAAAATAAATTTTCTTCTTCTTTTATGGAATACAAGAGATTAACTTTCACATATCCTTATCTGATTCCCACCTCAATATATTTTCCCCAGAATCCCTATCTATCTAACCCAAACTACTTTAAAGACCTGATTCTGAAAACTTTTACTCATACAAGAAGTCTGTCTATCTTCAAACTCATTTGGCCCCCAATACCTGTAGCACCTTTAATTAATGCATCGTCACAACACTGCACTGAATTAGGCACATTAGTAGTCTCATTATCTTCAAGCTTTGCTGAAAGTTAAGCATGTGAGTGTTTTCGGGATCAAGGCCCAAGTGACTTGGCAAAGTCACACAGAAATTCAACCACAGAGCTGAGAACCAAAGGCATATCTCTTGAGTGCCAGTCCAGCATCTTCACCAAAAGTCTCGTAGATTTATAGATTTTAAGGTCAGAAGGGACTCTCCTCTCTCCCTGGTATTTATCCCTCTGATGTATTTATAGAGAGCAATCATATCTCCCCTCAGCCTTCTTTTGATTAGGCTAAACAAGCCAAGCTCTTTGAGTCTCCTCTCATAAGGTAGGTTTTCCATTCCTCTGATCATCAACATAGCCCTTTTTTGTACCTGTTCTAGTTTGAATTCTTCTTTCTAAAAGATGGGAGACCAGAACTGCACACAGTATTCCATATGAGGTCTCACCAGTGCCTTGTATAATGGTACTAACACTTCCCTATCTCTTCTGGAAATACCTCGTCTGGTGCATCCTAAGACTGCATTAGCCTTTTTCATAGCCGCATCACATTAACAGCTCATAGTCTTTTTATTGGTTGACCACAGGATGACTATCATTCCTCCCATGATTTCAGTGGAATTCCTCATCTAAGTAAGGACTACTCACATGAATAAAGATTTGCAGGCATCCATACAGCACATACAGGTGTTAAAATGTTCTGCAAGATATTAATAGTATTACCTCTTTTCATTTTCTTTCATCAATATGATTTCAAGATACACATCTGTTGATTACCAGTTATTGTTTTCTTACATTGGACCAAAGTTAGTGGCAGAATAACTAGAAGAGACTTCACTGGAAGCCAGATCCACGTTCATTACCATTATCTTCTCTTATAAAGAAAATAACTAAATCAAAAATAAAACCTTAACCTATGATCATGAGTGAGAAGGGGAAGATGAGATAGTGCCAGAAGTTACAGGATCTCTACAGAGAAAGGGAAGGAGATTGATTGATATGAACCTATCTATCAGTTACTGGAAATTGCTACTTTCTGAAGATCACTGAGGACACGTCTACACTACTGACTTATTTTGGTATAACTACATCACTCAGGGATGTGAAAAATCCACACCCCTGAGCAATATAGTTACACCCCACTGTAGACAGTGCTACTTCGGTGGGAAAGTTTCTCCCATCAACATATCTACCACCTCTCACAGAGGCGGATTAACTACAATGGTAGGAGAAGCTCTCCCATCGGCATCGGATCATCTTCACTAAAGTGCTACAGAGGCTGTGTCAATGCAGCATTTTAAGTGTCTGGAGCCCAGTAAAGGGTCTGCAGTGTTTAAAACATTGTGTCCAAAGCCATTTCTTGCTGTTTGATTACACATTGGACAGGTACATGTTTACAGATGCTATTCTTTCTTTCCAATGATTATCTGTGCTCTCTTGGTGGACCGAACTGCAGATGGTATTTCAGAGCAGCATGTTAACATTCACACAAATGCCTACCCACTGAACCTGGAAAAAGTGTTTAGATTTATATTTCTATTATTTTAATGATCATCCATTGAGTCATTTTGACAGTACCAGTTCTTTCCCACTTTTCAGACAAATATAAAACCCAACAGATTTTCCTGGTCTCCAAAGAACAGAAGCCACATCTTAATACTCATTTATGAGTGAATAAACTAAAATATTGATCTGCTCTGGGGTGCTTGAATGTAAACTGCAAACGTTGAGCTGGTGTTTCAAAGCTACAGAACATATACCCTGAAGCTGCAGCTAAGCTGAACTTCAGTACAGGGGACACAAAGGTGGTTTTAAGCCACATTTACTTTCCATTAGTTGGCCATCCTGTTCTTGGTCTGGTCCCTGCTTAAATTAGAGCAACTTTAAGACTTCTTTAATGGACCCACAGAGTCATTCCAGCAGTAGGGAATTGCCAGGGTATAACGGAGACTCACCCAACCACACCTCCCTTTATGTGTGGATCCTTCACTGACTAGTTATGCTGGCTTTAGGGCAGCTTTGGAAAGCAGTGCTGAGCAGCCCTAAGGGAAGCACTAGACCTATAATCTAAAGAGCTACAAGGCTCCCTGACATATGCTTACCAGTTTCAGTTTCATTTGCATTGACAGGCAACAACAAATATAAACAGCATCCTCATTAAAAGAAAACAAAAAAGCGTCCACAGCAGGGTGTACTGTTAACAAGACGCTGCCTCATAGTGTTCGCTGAATATTATACATGTTTTAAGAAGAATATGAATTTCCCTTTTAACCCAAAAGATCCTTGAAATGAGACTCTTACTTTGAAAAGTTTAGTTTTATTTCCAAGGGATGAAAAGAGCTTCAAGCTTTCTTTCAAGAACTAACTCTGAATTTGGACAATGAGGCAATAGACATTGAATTCTACAGTGAGGGCAGATGCAGATCACAGGGTCCCAAACTGCTTCCACTGGCTAACCTCCTACTGATTTCAAGCAGAATAGGGTTGTGCTCACAGTAGGATGTCAACCGGAGTCACTAGTGCAAGGAAATTCTTAAAGCACTAAAAATCAGTCCCACTGCATCAGTGCTATGCAACACACTGCAGTTCTGTGCCATCAGGCTTCAGTTCACAGGAACACATTCCACCCCGAGAGCTCCTTTACCAAGAGATTGTAATGCTGCACCACGTACAGTTGCTGTACATAATGGCTCAGATATTTCAAAATGCATCTGCCCAAGTTACACGTGCACAAACTCCCATTGGGTGCACAACCTCTTTCTGCATCCCTATATGCATATGGAAAACAAGGGCAGCATGTGTGCAGCAGAATTTGTGTATGTGCAAAGTTTGGAAAATATGGCCCGATATTTGCAGAAATATCACAGAAATAGGGCCACATATTGTGTGCAGACTGGTTACCATGTACTGGATCAGAACAGCCTCAGAGTCACTCTTACTCATGCAAGACTGCACTGGGGTGAAAACACAGCTAAGGATAAGTTAGGGCACCTCATTCTTTCCATGCCCCCTGTTCCCCTGTCTGGCAGCATGAGATATGCCTACAATGCAGTGGGAGGTACAATTCCCAGCCTGGGTAGACAAACTCACACTAGCTCTGCTCAAGATAGCGTGCTAGAAAACAGTGTGAATGTTGCAGCTGGGTGGCAGCTCAATCTAGCCACATAAATCCAAGCCTGCCCAAGCCCCTCAGAGTGCAAGTTCACACTGAACTGCTGCCCCTACTCACACACTGCTATTTTTAGCACACTGGCTTGAGCAGAGCTAGTGGGAGTCTGTCTACCTGTGCTTGGAATCACACCTTTCAGCTCCAGCATAGAGACACCCATGGAGACTCAGTAGTGTAAGGACCCATTGTCAACTCTACACCACTGGAGGATCATGATTGTGTTGTAGATACGAAACTTTACCACTGAACAGTATGTATGTTATCCCAATGTGCCAGCCAAGATATGTGACACACTTTTCCTACCTCCCCATTTTCCCCCTGCCCCTCTGGCTCCGGTTTAAATTCCTTCATTCCAATTTCAGATCTATCCCCCCTTCCTCTCTCTCTCTCTCTCTCTCCAACAGGCTGCTGCTAGGCTGTATGTTCTTCAGAAAGCCACCATCCCAGTCAAATCTACCACATTCCCGCATTGGATCTTGGGGTATGATTTTGATAAGGAACAGACTTTGAGGCTCAGCTTAGGCATTGCTACTGAACCCACTGGAGGGAGGTCACACACTGGAGCAGGTGGTGGTGCTACTTCCTTGAGAGAGGGTAAACAGGGAGGCTGGCTGTACGAGTGGAAAAGGAACGTCACTGGGTGGAGCGGATAGGCTGGCTGGCTGGCTGGCTGAGGAGGAAGCATGATCCAAATATTAACAATTTTATTTCCAACTATTGTATGTGAGAGAGAGGAAGCTAAAAAGATGTGGCTATTTATTTATTTTTCAGAGAGAGTATTTTTGGGACAAGTACAACATTCTTGTAGCAATGCTCAGATGTGAATCTTCCTTACCTAAGTTAAGATAAAGCAGACATAGGAGTTTGTAGTGTTACTACGTGTATCCCTCCTGAAATGTGAGGAAGCTATTAACCTAATACTTTGCCACAATATGGAAAGAAGACAAGGCATTAATGTTGTATCTATGGTATTACAAGTAGTTTAGGGAGAAAATATTATGAGTATTTTAGTTCTCATTTAAAGCTCTTTAGTTGGAGGTATAAGAAAAAATCCTCAATATCACACATTTAGAAGGTGGGAGTGGGAGACATTTCCAATACAACAATTAGTCATTTTCATCATAACATCTAGGGTATTGGTGCAGTGTTTTAAACATTAAATCATTCATCTTTTTTCCTTCAACATATATCGAATAGCAGTTGAAAATATTCTTATTTTTGTCTGTTAACTAGATTAATGGGGATGATATAATTGTCTCACTGTTCTCCAACTCTTTGACACCCAATGACAATCGTCTAAAATTAGGAACTGCCAGGCTAGGAAAAAAATAATGAAAATAAAATGTACATTTCTAACAGTGAGGATAATTAACCATTGGAACAATTTACCAAGGGTCATGGTGGATTTTCCATAACTGACCATTTTAAAATCAAGACTAGATGATTTTCTAAAAGATATGCTCTAGGAATTATTTTGGGGAAGTTCTGTGGTCTGTTCTTTTATAAGAGGGCAGATCACAGTAGTCTTTTCTGGCTTTGAAATCTATCAAAAGCACCAATAATTGGTAACATTTTAAATGGAGCTCCTCAAAGCTTTCCCAAATTGCAGCACAGCAAAAACTGACCTGTCAGTGTTCTGTCAGCAAATCTGTAAACTAAGAGCACTAGTGAAACTGACAAGAACCAGGTCAACATAGCCCTTCTGCTGTATTAGCAGCTTGTGTATAGCATCCTACATAATGATATTGTATCAAAATACACTTCGCTTATATATCTACCTATTTGTATGTATGCAGCAACCTTATAAATTTAACTGTGATCCCATCTGTAAATTGCTTTGAAAATACAAATAAATAGTATTTTTGAAGAAAGGGATAAAGTAGACTAGATATAAGTTAATAAAGTTGTTATACAAGGTCTGTGCTTTGATATAGACTTCTTTTACATATTTATGCTGAATAATACTCAGATTATGAGAAAGTAGAAAATATTGGGCTAAGACATTGACTACCATGATCTCATTTGGGACATCTTCACACCATACTGGAAAAGAGAGGTTAGTATGACCACAGAGGATCATGTTGGAATGCATCCAACATATCTTTTGCCTCTAGTGACTTCTCCTAGTGAGGCTAAGCACACAAAGCTCCCTAGAGCAATCTTGCATGTAACAACAAATGCTGCTGATAAAAGTTATCCCAAAGTGGCTAATAGCTTTAATTATTTGATGCATTACTTCATTATTTCTCATTTTTTTCATTGAATGTTAAACTACAGATGGTTAAGATATCCTGTCACTATTCTGGTAAAAGACAGTATGGAATAATACATCCACCCAAATTAGACTCTATTTACAGTATATTGTGTCAGCATCCAGAAGAAGTTGTTCACAGCAGAAGTGGTACAATTAAACTAAAAACCACCCTTCAACTTTCCTTTTCCTTAAAAATCTGTTTATAGGTAAATTTAATGGGCTAGATCCTCAACTAATTTAGATCAGTGTACATCACTCATGTACCAGCTCATGAGCTTGCCCAATAGATTTAGCAAAGAAAGTGGTTTCCTTTATTTTGAGGGAGAGACTACAGTATAATTAATTCTCATTCTTAATGCTCTGTTTCACTGTAATATTACAAAAAGAAAGGTTAGGTAATATTTTAACACAGAGAAGGCTAAAATGCAGCCCAAGGTCAAAAACAGACAGTGGAAGTTGTATAGTGTCCTTGTTATGTTAAATATGGAGAGGCTGAAGCTCTGATTGCCCATGTCAAGCAAAAACATTGCATGCTAGATCCTGTAGTTGCAAAAACCTGTAACCATTTGCAAATGCTTTAAATGGGCAAGATTTGGATACTCCTCTTTTCACATTGTACTTTACACTTATGTGGCATTTGTCATCTGAGAATCTCAAAATTACTTTGCAAAGATTAATTAACCCTTCCAACACACCTGTCTGTTAGGCAGTGTGATCCAGTGAAGAAGACAACAGACTGCAAGTCTCAAGACTGGGTTCTTTACCTTGTTTTCCTACTGACATTAGGAAAGTAATGTAACTTTCCTCTGTCTCAGCTTCCCCACTGTGAGGGGATAAGTGAGGATAATAATTCCTATTCACCTTTGAAAAGGATTTTCAGACCTACTGGAGAAGTATTATCATCCCTGTTCCACCAGTGGTTAAACGGAAGCACTGAGAAGAGTCTTATCCAAGATCACACCATGAATCAATGATAGAACCAGGAATAGAATGTCTGAGTCCTGGTATCTTTGCTCTAACCAAGAGATTGCTCTTCCTTCCATTTCAGCATATTCCTGTTTTACAGGGAACAAATACAATGTAATTACTAATGTAAAACGTGTAACTATTAATGATCTGGCAATGGGATTTTGGTCTTCTGTACCAGAACATTATCTTCACACTTCTGACACAGACAGGCAATCAACAGAAACATGTCATTAGCCATGTATCTGGTCATTATAATGTAGCAGATTATGATTCACCCCTGTAAAATATAGTGATAAATGTTTAAAATAATTGAAAACCTGTTTCCTTTCATTAGGTTATACGGCCCTTTCCCATTATAACAGCTTAGCTGTTCATGAGCCTGTAGCTAAAGATCTATGGATGTTTCCATTATACACCCTTATTATATGTGATTTATAATTTGACCATAAAGACTCATTTCCAGCTCAGAATTTTTTTGCTACTAATTTTCAAAACAATTAGTTCAGTTGCTTTTAAGCTAAAGAAACATTAAAAAGTGAAGGTTTGCCAACAACAGATGATTTTTTGCTCACGTATAACTAAAGAATGCCAATGATTAAAATTTTAGATGGGCATGAAAAATCCCAGAAAAAAAATGTAAATCCAAGGGATTTTGGCTTTAAAAACTGGCTAGTGAAATGTGCAATCATTATTTTCAAAGAAATTTCATAAGCATTTTTGCTATGCACAGCATGTGTCCTCAACAAAAATTTACGTTACAGACCTGACTTTTTCCTTTGGAGGCATTCTAAGCACTTATTAAAATGTGTCTTTTTCTTAACAAAAAATGCATACATAGTTAAACCAGAACTATTCTAGCCTCTCAGGCAACAATACAGGTTTAAAATGTGTATTAGTTTGATATACATTCTTCATGTTTATTAAATACATAATAAGCATGCTTAAAAATCCATGAATACGTGTGTCTCAAACCAGAAGGGGGCAGAAAAAGCCCACTGCTGTTAAATAGCATTAAGAGGTGGGCCTGATCCTACACTTCTCTCTGCACAAATCTCATTGAAGTTATCTCTAGTCTATACTAGAGACCTTATAGTAGCACAGCTGTACCGATGCAACTGCACCGCTATAAGATCTCCCAGGTAGCCACTCTATGCTGATCGGAGAGAGCTCTCCCGTCCACATAATTAAATCACTCCTAACGAGCAGTAGTAATTGCGTCAGCGGGAGAAGCTCTCCCGCCAACATAGCACCGAGTACACTACCACTCACGCTGGTGGAACGTATGTTGCTCAGGGGGGGTGCTTTTTTCACCCCTGTGAGCAACATTAGTTTTGCCGACATAAATGGCAATTTAGACATGCCCTTAGTTGAAGCTTTATCTACAAAGCACTGTAGGTTGAGGCCCATGAATGTTTTAAAGTAAACTAGAAGAATGCCAAGGCATGCAAAAGCAGGGCCCAGATTCTACCTTCAAACTGACATTTCGTAACTTTTTATTGGCAAATGCATTCTGGACCAGGGCCGTCCTTAGGCATACAAAGAGAAGAGCTCTCCCCTATCCCCCAGATCCTCCCACTCACTGGCGGCCCTGCTGGTCAACTCCTCCCCTTCCCTCCCAGTGCCTCCTCCACAGCATGCAGGAGCCGCTGGCAGGGAGGGGGAGAAGCAGGGATAGGACGTGCTTGGGGGAGGGGGTGGGAAGAGGTAGGGCAGGTACGGGAAGAGGCAAGGTGTGGCTGTGACCTTGGGGCAAGGGGTGAAGTGGGAGCGGGGAGTGGGGCAGAGCAGGGGCAGGAAGAGGCAGGGCAGGGTGGGGGCTTGGAGGAAGGGGTGGAGTGGTAGCAGTCCTGGGGCAGAGGGGGAGGGTCGAGCACTCCCCCGGGTAGAGAGGAAGTCAGCACCTATGCCTCCAGCCACAAAGCAGTTCAATGGCATGGGTAGTCTAGCAGGCTAAGCTCAGGAACGACATCAAGGAGATTCTGAGGAACATTCTAATCCTGGCACTGACACAAACGCAGTGAGGAAGGTGAGGTAGAGAGAGAAAAGTTAAATGACTTTCCCAATGTCAGTAGCAAAGCAAGGTGAAGAACCCAGGTCTTGAGACTATAGTCTTAAAGTCAATTCAACCTTTCAGTCTTTTTACTCCCTTGCCCAAACCACAACTATGTCTGTTTTAAGAGTGCTCATGGCAGTGGAAGAGAGTCTCACCTTTCCCTACTCTTCAGTCAGTCTCCTGTCTCATGCCCTCCTCCATCCTCACCTGTCAAAGATATAGCTGTATGTAAGAAACTGAGAATGCGACCCAGCCATGCTGCTAGTGCTCGGCCCATATCCACACGAGTGTACTGCACCTGTGCAGCTAGGCCTTTTGGTGTTTGTTTCATCTTCTATGTCTGTGTTCAGTTGCCCTACATACTAGCTGCCACGGCTGATAGTTCCTTCAGATTTTACCAATGGCAGCAAAACTAAAAAACTGCAGAGTTAATTGTTTCATTCTTTGTCAAGGAAGGAAACAACAGATCCTTTAGGGCAGTGATTCTCAACCTTTTTGGGCTCAGGACCCATTTGTAAATGGGTATGGCCTGTCATGACCCAGTAAATAGTCTGAGGATGGAGGCCATTGGGTGGTTTTGGTTGAGTCCTGCCCAGCACTTACTCCACCGTGGCAGCTCCTGAGCTGTGGGGCTGGCTGGGCTTGGCTCTCGGCTCTGGGTGTTGCAACCTCCAGGACTGCAGCACCACTCAGATTTGTCCCACCCCGTGACTGGACCAAATTTGTGTGAGTGGAGTCATGATCTGGCTCATGGGGTTGCAATGCCACTCACTCAGATTTGGCCTAATGAACTCCCATCATCATCATGGCTGGGCCTAATCTCAGTGGTGCTGGGACCCCTGGACCAAGGAGGTGAGCCCAGGCAGCCGTGTGCAACAGGACCTGCCACGCAACCCTTTGAAACATTTTGCTGACTCAATTTTGAGTCCCAACCACGGATTGAGAAACTCTGCTTTAGAGGAGGCTCTTCTTACCCTCTGACTTTCATGCTTCCTACATAATACAAATCTTTCTCCTACAAGAAGATGGAAATAATGACACTGCTACCACATACAACTGTAATTGCTAAGTTGCCGCTAAAAAGAGGAAAACACCACAGAATCCTGGCCTAGCAACATTACAGTGTTTCTAGGAGCTGAATATCTTTTAACTGTATTCCCATGCTTTATTTGTAATAAAGTGGTGCCGGGGCTTAAGCAACTTCTTTATGTTCATAACTTATGTGACAAGCCCAGAGGTGCCAGGTCTATAAACTGCCAAACCTAGAGGTGCTGGGGCTCAGCCCAAGCACAAATTAAGCACTGCTGTATTTAGATATTATTTAAGGGTGGGATTTTCAAGAGCACTTAATTGACTCATAAGCACAAGTTTCACTGACTTTCAGTAAGACTTATGCCCTAAGTCACTTGGTGCTTTTGAAAATTCCACTCAAAAAACCAGAAAGGTGATATTAAACATTTATAAACTGATATAAACTATTTACACCTTGTAATCTTCGGGGAAATAAGAGATTCCTTCTTACAAAAGGTGGTACAGAAAGACACTGTAAGCCATGGCTATTAAAGCTAAGAAATACTATTCTTCATACATATATGTATCATAAGTAACCAGGAGCAGTGCAAGCGTGACCATTTCAGTAAGGTATTTAAGCACATACCTAACTTTAAGCATATAAGGAGCCCCACTGATTCCCAGAGGAACTATTCATGTGCTTGAAGTTAGGCACGGGCTTCAGTACTTTGCTAAATCAGAGCCCAGATGAGCCCTTCCATGTGTCTATCAATGACCTAAACCCAGTAAAGTAATATTTTTGGAAGTGTTAGCAACTAATAATGAAGAAACAGAATCTGAAGAGTTTGTAATACAAACTAAACTTATTTTCCAGAGACTGTTTGGAGACTGGAGACTTGTGACAGACCAAAGAGAATAAAAAGTACATAGAAGATATAACATCTAACAAAAATTAACAAGCTTTGCACATTCAAAATATATTAATTGCATGCATGGGGCAAAACAAAGATTGAAACAACTTTGTTTTCATGATAGGGTCAAAACAATAGCTGGTGTCACTCAGACTTCACAGACTTATACCTAAGCCCTGCTACAGCCTCTTTGTGCTCCAGATAAACAGCCATATGGGATTCCCAGTTTAGAGGGAATCTCTGAGTAGCTTAAAGCTGGCACACCCACTCCTTTCCCAGTCTTCATCATCATGGGTGAGATAGGAGAAAGAAGGGACATGACCACAATACTGCACTCTGGGATGTCCTGGTTATCCATTTGTCCCGTTTGAGCTGCGGCATTGTTTAGAGCAGTCCTGAAGATGCTTTAAATTACACTATGGGCCACATTGGCTGTTTGTGGTTCTTCCACCTCTGTTGCACTCATATTGGACTCATTGAATGGTGAATCCAAATGCATAATTGGATTTTTGTTGAAGCAAAGCTATCTACCTCTTCCACAGACTTACAGCTGTAGGAATGGTCATCGACCTCCACATAAATCCAGACGGATACAACTATGGCTTTGATTCTTATTTTTCAAAATAACGTATTGACCAAAGCAAAATATTTTTTTCCTTTCAATGAGGCACGTAAATGTGTCTGTTTTAGAGCTCTGAAAGAGTAATACACAGGTTATTATAGCAGCTTTAAGAACTTTATTACAAAATGACAGGGATCCACATATAATCAAAACAATAAATAGCATGGATGCAGCTGAGGGTTTTTCCTCCCCTTAGGAACCTTCTAGCTGAAAATACTTGATCAGAGCCAACTCAGAGAATCATACAGCTCCGTTACCCATTTCCTTAAACCAAAAGAGATAGGAGGGCTCTGTCCTCCCCTGAACAACAGTAATTCTTAGATGAGTAATCTTGGATTTATTTTCAATGTCATCCATTTTGGAAAGCAATCTCTTGTTATTTCCTGCCAGGCCTGTTACAACATCTCTATCATGTGGAACTGTAGATTCCAGAATTTCAGTTAACTGTTCCACTCAGTGAAGAGGAAGTCCGGAAAATCCTTGCACTGTAGTTTTGATAGATTGTATGGATCTTTTCTAATTGTCCAACCAGGGGTTTTAGAGAGAATGGAGACACAGACAGTACTCATGGAAAAGAATAAGCCATCATCTTTGCTGACCCTACACCACAATTGGAAAAAAAATCCACCTTTTCTCTCCAGAGGATTTTGTTCTTACAGGAATGGGACATAATGTGTCAAATTTACCCACATGGATGCCAGGGAGTGCAATTTACACCTGTGCTGAGGGGCAGGTAGGTAATCACCCAGTGCACCATCATCCTGGGACCACGGGAGAAAGGGTAACTTTGAAAAGTAGCTGTGGGTGTACAGGTGCTCCACTGGCTAGGCTAAGAAGCTATGAATGCTAGCTGTACATGCCTGTTTTTGAAACTGTGCTGGCTGGCTCCAGTCCCCTCCTCTCTGTAATGCTGCCTCCCTTCTTCTGTCTAACTTGCAGCCAAGAGTTTGCCTGAAGCCTGGTCAAAGACAGTGTGACTAGGGAGTGAATAGGGTCCAGTGACATCGAAAGTTGTGCTAGGGAATAATCTATAAACCGATTGCCAGAGATCAGTGGCGCTACAATAGAACAGCAATAAACAAACAATAAAAACAGCCTACGCTGCAGGCCACACTTTCATGTACCCTGGCAATGTTCTTAAATCGGTAAATAAGACAGCTTCAACTCAATGGAGCGTCCAGCAGGAATATCTAAGACAGGTGCTATCAGTTTTCACATGCCACTCTCATCTGCTTAGTATTCATTTTCTTAGATTTGTTTCTAATGCAATGTAATTAGTCAGGATATTGTTTCATATTTGCACCAGAGACCATCTTCTACAGTTTGTCATCTTATGGCCATTATCTTGATGTTGTAAGATTGTCTCCATAGGCTTCCACTTATGAACACTGATTATTTCTGTCTTGACTTTGGAATGTTGCCTCGATGGATTTGCACAGAAATGGTTTTGTTTTCATGTTATCAAATCACCTACCTTGACTTGATTTGACATGGTCATAAGGGAGTTTTAGTGATATTATGGCCACTGCAGCAAACGGCGAATTAGCGTCACTAAAAATATATATAATTATGAATAGTTACTGTTGTGCAAGAGCAGTAGCTATTTTTCGTATTTTATCTCTGCTTAAACCCCCTAAGAAAGCCTAATCAACATTTAGAATTACTATGCTCAATATATATATATATATATGGCATCAGAAAAATTAAAACATAAAAAAACACTTAATCCAAAACTAGATCCAAGTTACATCTTTGGTTTTTTCCTATTTTGTAAAAATCCTTAAAGTCAAGAACCCTAAATCGGTTTTCTGCCTTAAATAATTTCAGATAGATCAGATATTAAACCCTCAAAATTCCAAGTTTATCAAATTAGCTGTAGCTAAAGCAACATTAAGCGGAGTCATGACTAAGGACTATCATGGTAACTTCGGAAGTGATAAACACAACAATGGTCACTCTCAAAAAGTAGGCAAGTTTATCCTAGTTATGATGGCCCGGGTTTTCAAAGGATTCCCTGTACTTTCCTATGGCCTGAATCCTGCAATTGACTCCATTCAGGCAGAGTCTTGTTTAAATCAATGGCACTCTGCATAGGCAGAGGGGTCAAACTACACACAACACATTGTAGGACTGGGTCTATACTTGTTATACAGAACACCTAGGAAATATTACAGATACCAAGGTAATCATACTAAGTTATATACAATAATTTGGTAAGTTTTTAAATGTAGGTCTTAATATGTGATTTGCTGGGAAAAAATTAAAACCTTTTAGCTAAATCTGTAAAGGTATTTCTCATGGCCCTCTTAAACTAGTATCATTCAAAATTCTGCTTCTGCCCCATGCCTGCAGAGGCTCACTTGGAAGATGAGAGAGAGAGAGAGAGTGTGTTTATAATATAGAGACACAGAGTTTCTTTTTGGTTGATTTCTCCTTTCTCCATGTTCCCAAACCACCAATTTATTGACTTAAGTGAACACATTTTTATAGAAGAATGCTTGTAACAGAGTCTTTACAGTAACTCTAGTTTCTCACTGATCTGCATTTGGCAGTAAAGTTAAACCTCTTATATTGAGCTTTGATACAGTGACATTGTTATGCCAAAGGGAAATAAATGTCCCTAATTTTTTCACTGCATGTAAATGTGCTATTTGCAGTTCCACACAAGAGCCAATCACTCTTTCTATATGTGGACAAACACACACACACACATTCTGAAGCTGTCTGTGAACACCTTTACTTAAATCTGGGTTCCATTGTACTGTTCCTCTTCTACTTGGTATGGTTTAACAGAACAATCAGTCTGGATGTATCAGCATACTGAAAACATATCTTAAACTAAACTATTTAAATTTCTGCAGAGATGATGTTAAATATCATTCTCAACCAATGAACATGGAACAAATATGAACAACCTTGCAAGTGGGATTCATATTTCCCAGCCCAGTGGACATGCATGCTGTCAAAGTATGCACCAGGCATGAAATCCTAGGCCAACTGAAGTCAGTTGCAACCTTCCAGTGGATCCAGGATTTCACTCTTGGACTGTTGGGGAATGGTGTAGCTAACTCACCATACATAGGGCCTGATCCATAGCCTATTGAAGTAAAAACCATTAAAACTGACTAAGATATGTCCTACAGTGTAGTCAGGGCTGTCAATCCATCCACTCTTGAAAGGTGATACTCATATATTTACTCTGCCATGCTTTTAACTTCTACAACTCACTCATCACATGCATTTAGAGCAGTGTTTCCCAAACTTGGGACGCCGCTTGTTCAGGGAAAGCCCCTGGTGGGCCGGGCTGGTTTGTTTACCTGCTGCATCTGCAAGTTCAGCTGATCACGGCTCCTACTGGCCACGGTTTGCCGCTCCAGGCCAATGGGGGCTGTGGAAAGCGGCGTGGGCCGAGGGACGTATCAGCCGCCACTTCCCGCAGCCCTCATTCTCCGGGCACAGAGAACCGCAGCCAGTGGGAGTTGCGATCAGCCGAACCTCCGGACGCGGCAGGTAAACAAACCGGCCCGGCCCACCAGGGGCTTTCCCTGAACAAGCGGCATCCCAAGTTTGGGAAATGCTGATTTAAAGGATTAACAATACCTGTACTCCAGCTCCCAAGAAAACTGTCAGGGGAGCGTGGAAAAGTGGAGAAATAATTTAGGGAGGTAGAAGTAGGAAGGGATTGTGGAAGGAACGCTGTAATAGAGAGGGGACAGAGTGAGAGAAGATACTGAAAAAAATACAAATACGCAAGAGACAGCTCAAAAAAGAAAAATATCTTGTAAGAAAGAGAGGGGGCTGAAGAGAAAATGTGAACTGAAAAATTTCAAAAGGATGAAAAAATCTAAAAAAATAAGGAAAAACTGCAGAGCCCTAAAGATGAATCAGGATATAGAAGGAACAAAGGGAAGAGAAAAAGAAAAAAATGAGACATATAACTAGCTCTATGTTATCAAAAGTTTGCTTTCCATAACCTTTTTACTTTGTCATTTAATGGTCCTTTTAATGTTTCTAGTGCACACACACAAAAAATGTGAAGATTGTCCTAATTTTGGATGAGGAGAGGCAACTCCCCCTTTTCCGGACTCAAACCTTGTTATCACCTTCATTTTCCTTTTCAAAAACTGACAGTTCTCTCTCATATCTACGTTTCTGACCCACCTGCCTATCCTTTTTGGCATTACGATGCTATTTTAAGTAAGCTGTATATAGCAAAAGTAGAAGAAAGTGTCCCAGAAAAAGGAGGGGAACCCATTTACTTCCCTGAACTGACCTTCAAACAGAATGTAAGGGTACAAAGAGCTCATAATTGGATCCTGCGGTCCCCATTTGAAAGAAACAATAATTTTGTATATAATTTTCCTCTAAGTTGTAGTCACATCATCTATATAGTTGCTTCATAACTAACAGCAGTCCTGATCAAATCTATTTGTTTTTTTTTAATTGCAAATGCCTGAGAGTTAAGCTTTAAACAAACTGAGAAATTCCTCCATGCATTATTCATACGTGAATATTTAAGAATACAGTATGAATTCAATAAAACTTATCAATTATCCTCTCCTGATAATTAACAATAATGCAAAATCAATATGTTTGATTAGGTGTCCAACTAAACTGTATGAAACATTATTGTACCATCTGCCATTTGAACTGCCTGACCTGGTTGGAAGAACAGGGCTGGCTTTAAAAAAAAAATGCAATTTTAATTACACGGGAATTACAAAACAAATGATTTCTTGTGAATATTTTGTGACTTACAGCAAAGCATCTTTTCAGTATTTATGGAGGTCATAACCTACAAAAGTTTTCAGTATTTTATTAATGATCACTTTGGAAAAGTTGCCTAGTTTTAACTCAGAGAATAATTCACTGAGTTAACTGCAGTGTCTTTTCCCTAGGTAGGCAAATCTTGAAAACTTTGTCCAATTTTGCAGGTGGCCTTCATCCATCTAGTGCAGTGATCTGAGAATAGCATAATCAGAAGACTGTAGTCTACATACTAATTGCTGAGACCAGATGGGTGAATGCATTGGGCCAATTGCTGTTGGTGAAAGAGAAAAGCTTTTTGAGCTCCACAGAGCTTTTCTTCAGATCTCACCCACTTTGTCTCTCTAATATCTTGGGACCAACATGGCTACAACACCACAGCAAAATACTAATTTCTGAGTCACCAAAAGCAGCTTTAAATATGCAGGTCATTTCCTCAGAAGGCAGAAACCATGGAGACCCTGCTGAGAGGGAGTAATCAATACCCCTGAATGCTGCAGAGATCTCCTGCAGAGATCTTCACAGCGCTGATGTGAAGGGTTATTATTTATTTGTATTACAGTAGTGGTTACAGGCACCAATTGAGATTGGTGCCTCATTTTGCTAGGTGCTATATATACATATAAGGTAAGAATCCCTGACCTGAAGAATTTACCATGTAAATAGACAAAGCAGTCCAAAAAAAAGAAAAAGAAAAAAAAAAGAGTATTATCCCCATTGTATAGATGAGGAACTAATATGCATAGATATTGAGTGACTTGTCCAAGATCATACAGGGCATCTGAAGTTGAGTCAGAAATTATACCCATATCTCCAAAGGGTCATCCCAGGGTGTTAACCACAAAACTTCCCTTCCTCCCCAATTCAGGATGGGATAGGGATTTGACAAGTGGACTTCTGTATTGTGTGGATTCACTGGGCAAAAAATCCCATGTAAGATGAGCAAAAGCACACCACATATCCAGTACCCCTCCCCGTAGAATCCATGCTGCTCAGGCCATCTCATTCCTTGTTACATATTAGACTAGACACTTGTGCCTTAAGATGGATATACTAGCAGTATATGATCCCATAAATAGTCCTGCAGAGAAAAAAGTCCCTTTTCTTCTCTTACATCTTGAGAGCATTTGCTCTGTGGTGGGAAACAAGCTTGCTTTTTGCAGGGGAGGGAGGAGGGAGATGTAGGGAGACAGAGAAAAAACAGGTTTCAGAGTAACAGCCGTGTTAGTCTGTATTCGCAAAAAGAAAAGGAGTACTTGTGGCACCTTAGAGACTAACCAGTTTATTTGAGCATGAGCTTTCGTGAGCTACAGCTGTAGCTCACGAAAGCTCATGCTCAAATAAACTGGTTAGTCTCTAAGGTGCCACAAGTACTCCTTTTCTTTTTAGAGAAAAAACAAACCTTTTTGCCTTTTGGAGGTTGTTTTCTGAATGTGATTAATCATGAGTTCCACATAAAAATCTCTTGGCTCACTGTGTTCTTTAGAAACCAAACAACATCTGCAAGTTTTAGAAGTTATATTGAGATGTTTCAGGATCATCAAGTTTTGAGCTTTAGATGTCAAGTATAAATCACATTTTGAAAAGTCATCTGTGAATGCTTAGTGTATACAGTAGAACCTCAGAGATATGAACACCAGAGATACAGACTGACTGTCAACTGGACACAATGGGGAACTGGAAGAAAGTGACCAGACAGCAGCGGAGACAAAAAAACCCCAAACACTGTACTGTACTGTGCCTGTACTGCATCTTAAAGATAGGCACAACTGGACTGCCTGTTCCCACACCCACATCTACTCACCACAGCAGGGGGCAGTCACAGGTAGGAGGTATCAGAGTAACAGCCGTGTTAGTCTGTGTTTGCAAAAAGAAAAGGAGTACTTGTGGCACCTTAGAGACTAACCAATTTATTTGAGCATGAGTTTTCGTGAGGTAGGAGGTAGTGAATGCCGTTTTCCCCTCTCCCTCCCCCGGCTGCGAGGGGGACAAGCTGGGAAATAAATTTCCTGAGCTGCTGCTGAAACCTGGCCTGGAGTTTAAGCTGCTGAAGCCCAAGCTGCTGGAGCCTGTGCTCCTGCCTGCACACTGCGCTCTGGAGAAGCAGCTCAGTTTTAAAGGGCCACAGCCTGCACCACGCAGCCACTGACACTGCAGTGCCCCCAGGGTGCCTCACTCACCACCCTTGCAGCCGGGGGCTAGAACGAGCTGCCTGTCCCCACCTCCACTCGCCAGGCAGCCCATGCAGAGCTGCGAGCCCTGCTCTGAGTAGTCCGCCCAGTCCCATAAAGCATGTTCAGAGTTACAAACATTTCAGAGTTACGAACAACCTCCATTTCCCCAGGTGTCCGTAACTCTGAGGTTCTACTGTATCGAAGCTGCCTAAAATGACTCATTTTAATGTTTTTTTACACACTGCACCATGTCTCCAACACTAAAAGCAAATAACTAATCTTTTAAGGGCAATGGAGTTGTGTCTGATTACTCCAGCAGTGAATTTGTTTCCTGATTTACAGTTCTGGGTAAGCATATAAGCTTGGTGGGATCATCTTCGTCCTATGTGGGAGCACTAGCAAAAAATCCACCACAGTTTGACAGAATCGGCAGCCCAGCAGATATCTGCCAGGTTATTACTGAGGTACCTTTGTTTTGATACTTGGAAGAAAAAATAAAAAGGAAAATCCATTGCTCAGGCAAAGCTTGGACTCTGGACTCTGAAAGCCATACATAGTTATATTCAAGACGTTCCATATAGTCCTTTTCTCACCACAGGAGTGACTGCAGACCTCTTACTAAGGCGTGGCTTATCTGAATGATGTCAATAAATAGAAGCAAAAGATGGTACCACAAACTCTGAAAATAACCACCACCAATTTAAAGTAGCTGGATGGGTACTTTGTGGATCTTATTCCTAGCCTAATACATACAATTGTTTCCACCTTGACATTTCTTTAATAGAAACAAGAACAAATAGAGCCTTGTTCATTTCACAGTGTTGGGAGGGGGATGTTAAATTTTTATTATTGTTTATCATTGGGTTTGTTTGATAGAGAGCAAGTACATAATAATACAAGTGTCAGGGTAAACTCTCCTGGCAAAATATTGCATTTAACATTTAAAACATAGTAGACTGGAAAATCTCTTAATTTTTTTCCTAACTATAACTAACGTATCTGCCCTTCTCTTGGTTTTTGCATCATGCTGACTAGGCTTAGTTAAATGAGCAACTTTGGTCACAATTCAAGTACAGATTCATAGCTTTGTGCAACTTATGTGCTGGAAACATTATCAGAAGTTAATGCAGGTCCTAAGTCAATAAAATAGTAGCAACATATATAACAGTCATTTGAATGTAGATGCGGCTTGTCATTTTCAAAGCCATTTGCAAACAATGCATCTTTCCTTCCAACACCGCTGTGATGTAGGTTAGGGTATTAGAGCTGACTGGAAAATTAAAACAAATATAAAATTAACAGAAACCAGCATGAAAACTTTCACAACTGTTTGCCCCCATCCTCCAAAGCAATCCTACTTATTATCTATGTATTACAGATGAGAAAATTAAGAAAAATGAAATGACTTGCCAAGTTCATAAGAGAAGTCACGGACATTACAAGAATTAGAAACTCAGAATTACTAACTCCTAGTACTTTGCTCAGGTCATTAGACTATGCCTTTGTCTACCTTCATTAGCCTTTTTATGTGGTCTTTGTGAGTACACAAAAAAGCATTGACATTGAAACTTTTTATGCAGCATTTGATGACTTAAGGCAACATTAGATATAATGAGAGATATTGGGCCTAATTGTGAAAAGCATCCTATGTGATGTTGCATCCGCAATTTTGTAAGTGCAAATTATTGTGGGGATATTTTAAAGCAGTTAGATTTCTAAGTGCTTCATTGTGTCTGTAGATCAGATAGAGTTAGCAGTGAATGTACTGTGGAATGCTACCACAATAATTCACACCCAGAAAACTAGGGGCAAAAGATCAGAGACTATCTTAAAAATCAGAGTGTCTGTCAAAAAAAAACTTTTTTAATAGAAAACGTAGGCAAATAAACTTGTTTAATTGGCTACTTGGAAAAGGCAAAGGTGTTGGTATATACCTAATTTGGATTCAAAACCAAACATTAAGAAAAAAAGATCTCATCTTCTATGTAAAAAGGGTATTTAATTAACTATTGATTTCTACTCAATTATTCTAAGGCCAACAATGATTAATATTGATGGAATAGATATTTCCCCACCACTGTTGCCCAAATCAAAGGAAATGTTAGAGGCTTGTTACATTAGAATAAGCAAAGGCCAGCAGCTTTATCTTTAAATAAAACAGTACTTTTTATTTGATCTTTGCTATTGCTATGATTGTTAACACTACATAAATTGTATTATTATATATAAACATTTTTGGTTTTCATTATAACAGACATAACCAAATATTCAATTTTACTTTGAATGTTGAAAAATTTAGTTTACCATTCTGGATTTGGTACTATTGTATGCAGTATTTATTTTGTTGTTTATTATTCCTGTTAGTTTATATTCATCATGTAAAAATAGCCCAATGTACTATACTAAAGAACACTGAAATGCAGACATACAGTCTTCCTCTTCATGATATCTTGAATATTCTGCATTAGTTGAACTTTAATAATCAGTTGAGACACTTACTGAACAGAAATTATAGATGCTTTGCAATGTTATATCAATTGGTTGAAAAGAAAGAATAATTGAGAAAGGTGTCAAGTGAGAAACACTTGGGTAGATGTTGCCTTTTAGTTATTTTCATATTATTACATGCTGGATAGGAAGCACACCAACATCAGCATTTGACTCCTTTGTATGCACCGAATTAGAAAGTGATTATATGTGAGAAAGGACATTTAAGTGTGAAAACAACTCTTGGTGTTTGGGATGGTTGGACTTTTTTGTTGTTGTTTTGGTTCAAGGGGATGGTGTTAAGAGGGGAGTAGATAAAAAATAACTTGTTTTTTGACAAATCAAAATCATTTTTAGAAACACTTTGGGCCAGACCTGTGTAAAGCTGATGTAAATCACCACATAGCCTTGGTAAACCTATGACAGAGAGCTTTACCAAATAACATTTGAGAATCTGGGCCACCTGTTTGGATTTCAGCTATCATGGTATTTTTACATTTAAAAAAGTGAAGCATTTATAAATCTATGAATGTAAAGAACAATTAGCATATCTCACAGCGGAAAGACTGAGAATAATTTGTTTTTCTATCTTGCCTCCTTTAGTGTGTTCCCTGGATATTACATGCTTAAGCAATATATAACATTGTTCCAAATCCTGGAGGCTTTACCCTAGATCCAATCATGCTTTCCTTTACTCAGGGCAAATTCCTAATGATTGCATGGGAATTATGCCCAAATTAGAAGTGCAGGATCAGTCCCTTTGTCCTCTTTAATGTAAAACTAAAATAAACCAATATCTGCTCTAGGAATTATTTGGAGGAAGCTCTATGGTCTGTATTATATAGGAGGTCAGACTTAGTGATCACAATGGTCCCTTCTGGCTTTTGAATCTGAAAATATTCTATTAAAATGGGAATATAATCTATAGCATATTCTACTCTATAATATAATCTAGAATTTACAGTGAGACAATAGCACGGTATGCCTGTACACACCCTTATAGGGGAATGTTTCAATCCAGTTTTGTTTAATTAATGGAAAGAAAAAGCCTAGTGACCGTTCCTCGCTATCTTCAGTAGATATCTTAGGTATTTCTAAAGTGTCTATCACCCTGGTACCTAAGCACCATACACAAGTAAGAAGAAATATGTAGGTCTGTAATGAAAATGGTGCCCTTTCTCTCTCTTCTCACATTGACATGGTGTGTGAATTTAAACTAACATCATTTAACACCCATAGAGCATGCTGACTTTCCCATGCCATATCCCCTACTGCTTTTTGTTGAGCTTCCAGAACATTAATACATAAAAGTCACTCAGTATCATGGGCAGTTCTGTTTCTCATACAGTTCTATTCATTTCACCTCATCGTGTTGCATTTTTAATTGCCATTAATGTTTTTCAAGAGCTCTGGGATGTTAGCATACACACTGGCCTTTCAAATATGGCACTTCACAAAGCATTCCAGTTCAATAAATAATAATAAAGGCACTGACAAACAGCTGGTAGTAAGTAACTTCGTATTCAGTTGTCTGAAATGGAAGATAATATTCTCTCAGATTACAGCAAAAAAATTATGGGAAAATAGCTAAATGAGAAAAAAAGTAAACTGCATTTGTTTGGAAACTGGAATCACATATCTATTTACATCTCTAAGGCGAGAAAAAAAATTAAGTTCAAAGCTTTCTGTAACAAATGAACTTAAGCTTATTCTGCTCTTCTATTTTTCCCCTTGTCCTGCAGCAAATGTATGTGACAAAGAACTACTGCAATGCCAGAATGGAGGAACATGCCTCAAAAACATGCGATGCCAGTGCCCTCCAGCCTACACTGGCATTTTGTGTGAGAAGCTGAAGTGTGAAAGGGATCCAGGAGGCTGCAGCCAAAACTCCGGCAATGTGGCAGTATCACATGGCCCTCTATTACCGCTGACTGCTCTACTAGGAGTAACTGGGCTTTTCATATTCTAGGCTCCGTCTGGTTGATGGCATCGCGTTCAGACTGCTTCAGAAGGAATGTGCCACAAAAAGCAAAACAAAACCCAAGCATTTGCTACTAAAATTTAAAAAAGAAAAAGAATAAAACCACATATAAACTAAGAAGGCCCAACTGAACTAAGCCATATTAATCAATTGTGGACTGCACTCTGAGTCAAAAGACTGTTAATTTCTGACTCAAGACAAGTTGGCAGCTGCCAAGTCTATTACTACAAACAACGCCAGCTGCGAAGAGTACAAAGGATTGAAAAGGCTTTGACAAGTCCCCAAAATGGAAAATAAAAAACATTTGCCACTTTGATATGGTGCGCTACTGTACCTCTGCCCAGTGTGTGGACCAACCAAATAGAGGCATTCTTTGCTGTCAGTGCATTGTGGGTATAAGGAAATCTGTTAAAGCTGCCATATTGGCCTGCTTCAGTCCCTAAATCCCTTCCAACCTGTGCTTTAGTGAACATTGCTCTGTAACCCTTGTTGGTTGAAAGGTTTCTTTGTCTGATGTTAGTGATGCACATGTGTAACAGCCCCCCTCAATAAAACTCAAAGACAGTCATATCCTTGTATATTTTAGCAGCACCGCATCAGTAAGATGCTGTGTTCATCTACTGTACAAGAGTGGCTATAGGACAAAAAGTGTATCTATCCTTTTGTATTCAAATGAAGTTATTTTTCTTGAAATAATGTACAATGTAGATTTTTTGTATTATTGACAATTTGTGTTACCAGACAATTTATTAATGTATTTAATTGTAATCAGATAAGAAAATTACTACTTTTTATTTAATCTTTCTTTTTTTTTCTTTTCTCCTTTCATTTAATTGTGCAGAGATTTCTCTGTATGGGCAACGTGCTGGCATCAAAGAATATCAGTTTACATATATAACAAGTGTAATAAGATTCCACCAAAGGACATTCTAAATGTTTTCTTGTTGCTTTAACACTGGAAGATAAAAAAAAATAAATAAAAATTCCTGCATAAACAATTTCAGGAATTTGTATTGCAATTTCTTAAGACAATTTTTAAAAATTATTTCCTTGATCATTTTACGGTCTGCTATATGGATGAAATACAAATTCAACGTCAGAATTTAGTTCACAATGAAGTCTGACTAACTAACATGTTTTCTTCTCTATCAAACCACTCTGAATAAAAAGATACCTTTTGTTAGAGGAAAAGGTTATAAAAACCCTAAATCTGTATTCACTCTAGTCATTGCCAGAATTATTCCAAGGCTAATTTACAAAAGTATTACAGAATATTTTCTTTAAATCATGCAACTTTTGTGGATTGACAGTAATGAAGTCGATATAGCCCCTGATTAAATGCGTCTCCTAAAGCTTCATTAAAATGAAATGTTTATTTATATAGAAATATTAGTCTGCCTCAAAAAAAGCAATGACAACCCCGTACACACAGAAAAAAGAAGTGCAGTGATTCAACTTTTAATAAAGTCAGATTTAGTATTTAGAGGGAGTGTCAAAATATACAGCAGCAAACAGATAAAAAGTGCTGTTCCAGCAAATAAAAGCTTGTTTTAAGTATTGCTCAAGGTATAATAAATCCTTGTTTCTACCTTTTATTAGCCCAATTACGGAGTGTGACAGCAAGGGATAGAGAGAAAAGTAAGAGTAAACCAAAACCATGGTAATGTTTCAGAGACAAGGAAAATCAAAAGGCAGCAACACTGTGTGGATTCATTTCCTAGCAGATTTTCATCATACATAATGTAAATATTTTACCAATATGATAGTCTAGAATGGAAAACAATTAATCAGCACAGGCAAAAATCCTAAGGGCAATAGATTCTACTTGGCTACTTACTCCCCTGTGGTGAATAGACTGTGAATTTGGGAATTACCTTCTTTGATAGCCTCTCCACCTCCAGGGGGGAAAAAGCCCACTGCTGGCAGATACCTCGTAGGAATATTACATGAGGGAACAGCATATCTTAACAGTTTTTTGTTTCTAGAAAAACCCATCTGGAGATTACTACCTGTTTACCTGTATTGTCATTTGTTCAAGCTACCACCTCAGCCCTGCTTATGGAATGTTTGCTAATCACACCAGCAGGCTCTTTTAGTTTACAAAACAAGGGTGAGATAAATTAAAGGCTTGGCTGTGTGCCAGCACGGCCTACGTGAAATTGTAGATTTATATTAGGTGCATACTCAAGACAATAAACAGAAAATTATATTGCAGAGACACTGAGGAATATAAATGCAAATATAGGTGACATACAGATCTGAAGATTACTTATAATTAAATGGATTTCTAATATTAAATGTGGAATTTAAGTTGTCCCGAAGTTTATTAGCCCAGACCGAATGCAGACCATGTAATTATTGGAAAAGATGCACTTTAACTGTCATTATACAATCAAGGCTTTGTGAAAGTGCTCAGGAATCATGTTGTGCATGTCTGATTATACAGAACTCTGCCAGACAATACTAAAGTATAATGAATATCAGATCTTAATCAGCTCATCTGCATTTCAATTTCATGTAGGTACGATCATCTAAAACTATGTGGAATACACAGCTTTCCATATATTTATATAGCATTTTCTGCATTTCACCACATAGGTCAGCCTGCTTTTAATAAAACGCCAATTTTAGGTACATATCCAATAGAAAGTGAATTTTCTTTTCAATCACCATTTTCATCAAACCTCATTATTTTTGCCATTGTACACACTGTAAAGGAACTGCAGTACCTGAAGATTTTTGAACGTGAGTTCTGCTATAATATTCAGAGTATATTAATAATTATATCATGCGCATACACACAATGAGATTTCCACACTGCTCTGTATTGGTGTAACTCAGTTTCCATTGAAGTCAATGAGGAATTTAGGGAGCCAGAGTGTATTTCCCATATTGAAAATTGGTCAGAACAACAGACTCATCTTGTTGAAATTGCTATGGGATCTTTCAATGACCGCAAGTGGTCACTGTGACACAGATGGCAACTTCCTGCAATATCTTTGGGACATCTTGCTCTATTAAGAAATATCATTGTGGGCCAGGGATTCTGCATAATTCCATGGGATAGGGGGACCACAGCTCCTCCATAAACGAACAACAGTGTGGGGGGAGGGAGAGGGGAAAGGATGATTGTGCAAATTCACTCAGGTTGTAACACCTCCAGAGAATTACCGCCACCTGTCGAGGTTCACGTATACTAGTTCAGAGTGGATCCTCCAGAAACCAACAAACAAAGAAAGGACTTTTGGGTAAAGAGTCTGAGTTTACACTGACTCAGGCCTTCTTTCTGATCTAGCAATTGGACCAAAGGAGACCCCAATCACTAAGGCCACATAAGACTAATGGGTGACATCAAATAAGCTTTTAGCATGCGTATAGGAACTTTAATTATTTTATATGTTTTCTCTGTAATGCTTTCACCATCAGAATAAATGTGCTTGCTTATAAAGGGCTGTGTGGTAACTCATAACTTGAGCAATTACATTATTGTAAGACTTCGCAGAGAAAGCAAAGCACAAATGTTGGACTGTTTAGCCAGTCTCGGTTGGTGGGAATATCACAGGAAACTATGCAGCCTGGAAAAACCCTGGATGCAGGTCTCTACCTAAAAGAGGTGATGGCTAAGGAGCCTAGAGTTGGCACCCTCGAGGAACCATAAAGGGGAGAATATAGGTGCCACTGCCCTGAACTGTGACATATAGGGTTTCAGCATGTGTGGGATCTATGACTGGGTGAATTACCATAAGTCTCAACAGCAGTGAAAGCAAGTACCATGGAAGGGAAAAGCACAGAGAAAAGTCTCAGTCTTTTAGGGAAAGAAAGAGAGAAAAAGAGAGAGACAGGGAGAATGAATTATGAACAGTTGAAGATGCTTGAGCTATGCAAAGAAAGGCAGCTCAGCAGTAAGGATCAGACAACAGTACAGCTCGTGAACTTGCAGCATGCTGATGACCGGGGGGCGGGGAATGATGGTTTGCAGGACACATCCAGCCCACCAGGGGAAATCTTGGATCCGACTCCCGGGAAGAAGGCCGGAGAGAAGCTGACAGAGGCAGCAACCACATTCTGTCCAGCCCTAATGCATCACTGCCACAGATGATCCAGGTGCCTGCAGACCAGGATGAAATGTGAAATTATGAAAGGTAATGGCAGAAACACCATCCACAGAAATAAACCTGTCCAGGAAATAAGTCAATGGGTTTCCGTAAGATGTCGGTCATCCAGTTCTTTAAGGGGAAGATGTGGCAATCTCCGGCAATATATCTGGGAAAACCTACTGTATGAAGTTTATGTATCATTGTGTGCCAGGGATTCTACATAATTCCATGTGAGAGGGTGACCACAGCTCCTCCAGGAACTAAGAACAGTAGGGGGTGATTAGGCAAATGTACTCAGGTACACCTCCAGAGAAGTACCACCTCCTGGACAGACTCACATATACTATTTCAAACTGGATTCTCCAGAGACCAGCAGACAAAAAGGACTTTTGAATAAAGAATCTAAGTCTATTCTGACTCAGGGCCTTCTTTCTCATCCAGGAAACAGACAGGACCTTCTGTCCAAAGGAGGCCCCAATTCTTCCTGGGAAGGGTTGGAAGGACTTTGATCCATTGAGTCCCATAAACTGAAGGTTACCTCTGATAAGCTTTTAGCATGCATATAGGAACTTTTATTTTTTAATATGTTCTCTCGGTATTGTCTAAAAGCTGTAGTCAATTGTTTGATTACACTCACGGCTTGTTCTTACAAATGTTCAAGAAACCAAATAACTGAATTTAGCCACATTTATTGCCTAAAGTCAAAGCAATACAATACAAAAAGGAGGCATACAAACCCTCCCTCTGGGAAGCAAGTTCTCACTGTGTGTTCACCTTACATAGGTGTGCTTCAAAGAAATGAGTTTCAGCTAGTAGTATTTATAGCATGATTTTACAAGTTACAACACTCTTATATGTCACTAAAATCCAACCCACCAGTTTGCACTAATTCCTTAACTTCTTGTTCTGTACCTTTCTTATCTTTATTTTGGAAACAAGCATTCCAGGTACTGGTCTGCGAAGGTACCTCCCTAAAATTTTGAGCTCTTATTTTGAATACTACTGTCAAAGTGTTGATGAGCCATAAAAGTACTCCTTAATTATACTTGGTACAAAGTATTCATGAATCTTTGCTTTCACAAGTTTCTTATTTTCTAATTCCAAAGCTGACTTCAGTTTTGCAGAGTGTTGTGGGATACTTGACATGAGTGAACAGTATGGTGAGAAGAGAATAATACATTCAGTTAGATTAACTTCACAACACTTATGAATATTAAATTAATATCATGCACATAACACCTATTAACATGGTGTATACTACACCTAATATATACATTGGCGAACTTCTTGACTGCTTTCACCTTAAAAATAAATGTGCTTGCTTGTAAAGGGCTATGTGGTAACTTAGAACTGCTGGCAATTATATTGTTCATAAGCCTTGGAAGAGAAAGCAAAGCACAGATGCTGTCCTGTTTAGGCAGTTTGGCTTGCTGGGAATGTCATAGTGTAAGCAGGTAACTGAGCAGCCTGGAAAAACGTTGGTCGGAAGGGAGAGACACACAGGTCTCAATCCAAGACAGGTGATGGCTGAGGAGCCACAAGCCGAGAGTTGGTGCCCTAAGGGACCACAGAGGGGAAATACAGGCGCAGTTGTCCAGAACTGTCATGACCGCTGTTTTATATCTTATCTGAAAAAGCACACCTTCCAGTTTCCTGGCACAGGAACCTTGCACCCCTTCTTTTTACTAAAAATGAAACCTCTTTAGTGCTACCTAAATTGTAATAATAATACCACCAGTGTTCCCTCTACTTTTTCCCACATGGGTGCAGAAAAATTTGTGTTTTGTGCACCAATATGGAGGTGATGTGTGACATATCACCTCCATATTGGTGCACATAACAAAATTCATGAGGCGGGGGTGGCGCTGGGGGGTTAGGAGTGTGAGAAGGGGCTCAGGGCTGGGGCAGAGGGTTGGGTTGTAGGAGGGGGTGAGGGCTCTGGCTGGGAGTGAGGGGTTTAGGGTTCAGGCTGCCCAGGGGCTATGGTGGGGAGAGAGGACTCCCCCCAGCTCTCTCCCGCTGCAGCAGCACCTTTCACATTTCATCCTGGTCTGCAGTCACCTGGACCATCTGTGGCAGTGAAGCATTAGGGCTGGACAGAATGTGGTTGCTGCCTCTGTCAGCTTCTCTCCGGCCTTCTTCCCGGAAGTCGGATCCAAGATTTCTCCTGGTCTGGTGCCTCTCCCTGCTGCAGCAGCCCCGGGGCTGGGGCCACTGGATAGATGCCTCTCTCCTCGAGCCGCGTCTGGTCTGGGGCGGGGGGGGGCTGGGTTGGGACACCTCTTCCCCGTCCTTGGCAGGTCCAGGGGGGCTGGGCTCGGGTGCCTCTCCCCTGTCCACGTCAGGTCTGGGGGGACTGGGCTGGGGCCGGGGTGCCTCTCCCCAGGCCGCAGCAAGTCCGTCTGCAGTCCGGGCTGCCAGTGATGGTCCACCCCTTCAGGCTCCGGACCCCGGGGGAGCTCAAAGCGGCAGACGGTCCCTCACTGGCAGCCCAGAGTAGCAACTGCAGATGTGGGCTCCTTTCTGCCCCCACCCTCTGCCCTGTGTGCAACTGGCCAGCGGCTGCTGCCTGCCAGTCACGGAGGCAGAGAGAGGAGGCCTCAGCCAGCTGGCTAAGAAGCGCGTGGGGAAGGGTCCAGAGAGGAGCCAGTGCTGTGGCCACTGGGCCAGGCTGAGTCAGTGCCTGGGGAGGGGTGCCACAGCAAGTCCAGGGCTGGGGGAGAATTCATCTCTCCCCACCGCAGCCCTGAGCACTTGCACGGCGGTTAATAGGCTGCTGCGCGACCACACAGCTTAGAGAGAACTTAGAATACCACCATACTGAGGCCATCGTTGTACACTAGATCAGAGAGTATAGTGCCTGCTGCTGAATTACCATTATTATTTTCTGAATCTAATAGGCATTCCTTGAAGTTTTCCCATCCAAGTGCTGACCAGGCTTGGCCTTGCTTAGCTTGTATGATTACAGTTTGAGATAATGTGACTCTAAATCCAAAATTAATGCACAGGTATGTTATTTCGCAAAACAATCCAAACTTAGTTATTTCTGAACAATTTCCAGGTTTCCTTTCTACTAACTATGGGCTCAGTTCTGATCTCAGACTCAGAGACAGGCAGGAAATAATAATAAAAATAATGAACAACTTATACATCTGAGAGGCTGACAACAGTTTCAGCTCAAAACTACCATTTTCCTAAAGGTGCATCAAGAAAGATATGTATGTCTAACATATCTCCGTGCTGTAAAAATCAAAAAAAGGTCAGTTTGACCTACGCAAACTAAAGCCTTCACACACCAGTTATCTCAATCTTGTTATGGGTTTTGTAGCTGTTTGCCATCTGCCTGGGCCTTAGCTATCTTGAGTAGTTTTGTATCATCTGCAAATTTTGCCACCTCACTGTTTACCCCTTTCTCCAGATCATTTATGAATATGTTGAATAGGACTGGGCACAATACAGACCCCTGGGGGACACCATTATTTATCTCTCTCCATTCTGAAAACTGACCGTTTATTCCGACTCTTTGTTTCCTATCTTTTAACCAACCAGTTACCAATCCATGAGAGAACCTTCCCTCTTATCACATGACCGCTTATGTGCTTAAGAGCCTTTGGTGAGGGACCTTGTCAAAGACTTTCTGAAAATCTTAAGTACACTATATCCACATGCTTACTGACCCCCGCAAAGAATTCTAGTAGATCAGTGAAGCATGATTTTCCTTTACAAAAACCATGCTTGACTCTTCCCAAACAAATTATGTTCATCTATGTGTATGACAATTTTGTTCTTTACAATAGTTTCAACCAGTTTGCCCGGTACTGAAATCAGGCTTACCGGCTGTAGTTAATCCCAGGATAATCCCTGGAGCCCTTTTTAAAAAATGGCGTCACATTAGCTATCCTCCAGTCATTTGGTACAGAAGCTGATTTAAATAATAGGTTACAGACTGCAATTCTGTAGTCCTGCAATTTCACAATTGAGTTCCTTCAGAACTTCCTTCAGAATACCATCTGGTCCTGGTGACTTATTACTGTTTAGTTTATCAATTTGTTCCAAAACCTCCTCTAATGACGCCTCAATCTGGGACAGTTCCATAGATTTGTCACCTAAAAAGAATGGCTCAGGTTTGGGAATCTCCCTCATACTCTCAGCTGTGAAGACTGATGAAAAGAATTCATTTAGTTTCTCCGCAATGGCCTTATTGTCCTTGAGTGCTCCTTTATCCTCTTGATTGTGCAGTGGTCCCACTGGTTGTTTAGCAGGCTTCCTGCTTATGATATAATTTTAAAAGGGGTTTGCTATTACTTTTTGAGTCTTTGGCTAGCTGTTCTTCAGATTCTTTTTTGGCCTTCCTAATTATATTTTTACACTGCATTTGCCAGAGTTTATGCTCCTTTCTATTTTCCTCATTAGGATTTAATTTCCACATTTTAAAGGATGCCTTTTTGCCTCTCACTGCTTCTTTTACTGCTTGTCTAGCCATGGTGGCTCTTTTTTGATTCTCTTACTACGTTTTTTAATTTGGGGTATATATTTAAGTTGAGCCTTTATTATTATGTCTTTATAAAGTTTCCATGCAGCTTGGAGGGATTTTACTTTTGGTGCTGTACCTTTTAATTTCTGTTTAACTAACCTCCTCATTTTTGTGTAGTTCCCCTTTCTGAAATTAAATGATACAGTGTTGGGCTGCTGTGGTGTTTTCCCTGCCACAGGGATGTTAAATTTAATATTATGGTCACTATTACCAAGGGGTCCAGCTATATTCACCTCTTGGACATGCTCCATTTATAACTAAGTCAAGAATTGCCTCACCTCTTGTGGGTTCCAGGGCAAGCTGCTCCAAGCAGCAGTCATTTAAGAGGTCAAGAAACTTTTATCTCTGCATCCTTTCCTGAGGAGATATGTACCCAGTCAATATGGGGATAGTTGAAATCCCTCATTATTTTAATCTCCCTGAGCATTTCACAGTCACTATCACCATCCTGGTCGGGTGGTCGGTAGTATATCCCCACTGCTATATTCTTATTATTCAAGCACGGAATTACTAGCCATAAAGATTCCATGGTATAGTTTGGTTCATTTAAGATTTTTACTTCATTTGATCTACGCTTTCTTTCACATATAGTGCCACTCCCCCACCAGCATGACCCGTTCTGTCCTTTCAATATACTTTGTACACTGGTATGACTGTGTCCCATTGATTATCCTCATTCCACCACGTTTTTGTGATGCCTATTGTATCAATATCCTCATTTAATACGAGGCACTCTAGTTCACCCATCTTATTATTTAGACTTCTATCACTGGTATATAAGCACTTTAAAAACTTGTCACTTTTTAGCTGTCTGCCATTACATGATGTACTTGAATGGGACTTTTTTCTTTTGACTGTTTCTCATCAAATCCTACCTGTATTTTATCATCTTCCATCATCTCCTCCTTATTAGGACATAGGGAATCTGCATTAATAGGTCCTCCCCCAAGGGGTGTCTCCATCTGAACCACGTGCTCCTCTGCACCTGTCGGCTTTCCCCCAGCCCTTAGTTTAAAAACTGCTCTACAACCTTTTTAATTTTAAGCGCCAGCAATCTGGTTCCCTTGTGGTTTACATGGAACCCATCCTTCCTGTATAGGCTCCCCCTTCCCAAAAGTTTCTCCAGTTCCTAATAAGTCTAACCCTCTCCTCCCTATACCATCGTCTCATCCACGCATTGAAACCCTACAGTACTGCCTGTATAACTGGCCCTGCGCGTGGAACTGGAAGCATTTCAGAGAATTCTACCATGGAGGTTTTGGACTTCAATCTCATCTAGCAGCCTAAATTTGGCCTCCAGGACCTCTCGCTTATCCTTCCCTATCTCATTGGTACCTACATGTACCACGACAACTAGCTCCTTCCCAGCACTACGCATAAGTCTATCTAGATGTCTCAAGAGATCTTCAACCTTCACACCAGGCAGGCAGGCGGGCGATCATGTGGTTCTCCTGGTCATCACAAACCCAGCTATCTATGTTTCTAATGATCAAATCCCCCATAACTAATACCTGTGTCTTAATAATATCTGGGAGTTCCCTCCACCAGAGAGGTATCCTCAGTGCGAGAGGATACCACATCATCATCTGGAAGGAGGGCCCCAACTCTGGGATCATTTTCCTCTGGCTCCAGTTGGATGTTCTCCTTCCCCGAGGCTTTCATCCTCCTCAATCACACAGAGGTTGTCAGACCAGGGGTGGGACCATTCTACTGTGTCCTGGAATGTCTCATCTATGTACCTCTCTGTCTCCCTTAGCCCCCGCAGCTCTGCGCCCTGGTCTCCAAAGCCTGTACACAGTCTCTGAGGGCCAGGAGCTCCTTCCACCAAATGCACACTTATGCCACCTGCCCATAGGACAGGTAATCATACATGCTGCATTGGGTGCAATAAACTGGGTAGCCCCCACTCTGTTGCTGGACTTCTGCCTGCATTCTCTTTTTACTTCTGCGGCTGGTTCCTTTGTTGTTTTGTTTTTAATCAGGGGATTTTTTTAGCTTAAGTTTAAAGAATGTTAAGTGTATGTAGTCATCCCCCCCTCTCCCCCAGACACCCCCTGTAAACTCCTTTGCAAAACTCCCTTGTTAGTCGCTCCTCTGGTTGCTTAGGCTTCACCACTGAGTCTGTGTCCTGGGGGCGGGGTGGGGATGGGAGCGCTGCAAGGTGATCTCCCACCTTTGTACAGCCAGTGCTCCCCACTGCCATGCTGGAGCCTCTGCATTCTGAGGCAGGTCCAGGCCTTGCGCTGTGTAAGAAACACACTGGGGTCCTGCCCGTCTGCACCACATGTGGGGCAGGCAGGCTCAACCAGACAGGATCCAAGTGTGGAGGGGCTCAGTGTGGGGATCCAGGTAAGGGGTGAGAGGATTCTGTGTGAGACAATCTGGGTGCAGGCAGCTCAGTGGGGAGTTTAGGTGTGGGGGGATCTGGATGCACAGAGGCTTGTTGTGGGGTTCCAGGTTCAGGGGAAATTGGACTCAGGGGAGGGGGGGCTTCCAGGTGAAGGCAGTTGGGGCTTAGGGGAGGGGTGGGGGTGCAGGGGATCTGGGTGCTGGAGAAGTAGGGTTTCACGGGGTGGAAGTCTGGGTACAGCTAGCCTGGGGGTCTGGATGTGGGGACTCAGGGTGGTGTAGGGAGTGGGGCATCAGGGTGTGGGGGGGTTGAGTGCAGGGAGCTCAAGGGGAAGTGGTCAGCATGAAGGGGTGGTGGTCTGGAAGCAAGGAGTCTGGGTGCAGGGGGGTTCTAGCTACAGGGGTTGAAGCTCGGGAGGGGAGGGAGTACGGTTCACCTATGGAGGGCTAGGGGAGTTGTGGATGTACTGGGCAAGGCTCAGCAGGGGTGTCAGAGTATGGGAGTATGCATGGGGATTGGTGAGCAGCTCCCTGTACAGTGACCCCTCCCCCAACAGCTGAAGAGCGATGGGGGCAGGAAGCAGGGGAAGATGCTGACTTCGTGGAGCTGGGGGAGGTTTCTGGGGGTGGGTCTGACAAAGCCCCAGTCACTCCTTGCAAGGGAAGAGGAAGTCCCATCCTCTCCTGCCTCTAGCCCAGACAAGACTAGCAGCTGATCCCAGCTCAGGGTAGGAGCTACTGGCTGAGGTGTCCCCAGCTCTGCGGCGATTTACCTCTCCACTGGCTGCTCCAGGTGCCTGAAATGATGTACCTGCACTGCTAGGGAGTGGTGCATGACTGCTCTTACAGATTCCCTTTGCTTCCCTATCAGAAAGTCATTTTTCTGCAGGGAAGCAAAGAAAGCTGTGGAGGACACGAATTATGCACAGAATTCCCCCAGGAATAAGCCACATGGATTTGTTATAGCCTCTTTGGGATTGTAGGTTTATTAAACACTGAATTAACAAGACTCATCAGTACCTAGAGTTTATTCACCTGTGAGAGATAATTTGAGTCATATTTTTCAGGGAATAAATGAGACTAGACTTTCAGACCAGGCTTTGTGTTTTCTCTTGCAAACAGGTAGTCAGAGATCTAACTACTAATATTTGGTACAGCAATTTATTTTAGGTGCACAATTATGAGTGCAATTATTTATGAATGACAAAAGGCATCACAACACAGTCTAGTGATTAAAATCTGTCTTATTATCTAGATTCTAAATATAGATTAGAAATTAGGGCTGTCAATCACAGTTAACTCACTTGATTAACTAAAAAAATTAATTGCGATAAAAAACATTAATGACGATTAATAGCACTGTTAAACAATAGAATACCACTTGCAATTTATTAAATATTTTTGGATGCTTTTCTACATTTTCAAATATATTGATTTCAATTACAACAGAATACAAAGTGTACAGTGCTCACTTTATATTATTTTTATTACAAATATTTGCACTGTAAAAGTGATAAAATAGTATTTTTCAATTCTCCTCCTACAAGTACTGTAGTGCAATCTCTTTTATCATGAAAGTGCAACTTACAAATGTAGACTTATAACTTACAAAAACAAAACAATGTAAAACTTTAGAACCTACAAGTCCACTCAGTCCTACTTCTTGTGCAGCCAATCTCTAAGAGAAACAAGTTTGTTTACATTTACGGGAGAGAATGCTGCCCACTTCTTAATTACAATGTCACCTGAAAATGAGAACAGACTTTCGCATGGCACTGTTTTAAGCTGGTGTCGCAAGATATTTACGTGCCAGATGCGCTAAAGATTCATATGCTTCTTCATGCTTTACCATTGTTCCAGAGGACATGCTTCCATGCTGATGACTCTCATTAAAAAACTAATGCATTAAATTTGTGACTGAACTCCTTGGGGGAGAACTGTATGTCTCCCGCTCTGTTTTACCTGCATTCTGCCATATATTTCATGTTATAGCAGTCTCAGATAATGACCCAGCACATGTTAGTTTTAAGAACACTTTCACTGCAAATTTGACAAAATGCAAAGATGACACAAAGTGATATTTCTAAAGATAGCTACAGTACTCAACCCAAAATTTAAGAATCGAAGTGCCTTCCAAAATCTGAAAGTGATGAGGTGTGGAGCATGCTTTCAGAAGTCTTAAAAGAGCAACACTCCGATGCAAAAACTACAGAACCCAAACCAACAAAAAAGAAAACCAACCTTCTGCTGGTGGCATCGGATGATGAAAATGAACATGCATCAGTCCGCACTGCTTTGGATCATTATCAAGCAGAACCCATCATCAGCATGGACGCATATCCTTTGGAATTGTGGTTGAAGCATGAAGGGGCATATGAATTTTTAGTGCATCTGCCACATAAATATCTTGCGATGCCGGCTACAACAGTGCCATATGAATGCCTGTTCTCACTTTCAGATGACGTTGTAAACAAGAAGCAGGAGCATTATCTTCTGCAAATGTAAACAAACTTGTTTGTCCTAGTGATTAGCTGAACAAAATGTAGGACTGTTTGGACTTGTAGGCTCTAAAGTTTTACACTGTTTTGTTTTTGAATGCAGGGGTTTTTTGTACATAATTCTATATTTGTAAGTTCAACTTTCATGATAAAAAGATTGCACTACAATACTTGTACCAGGTGAAGTGAAAATACTATTTCTTTTGTTTTTTACAGTGCTAACATTTGTAATAAAAAATATAAAGTAAGCACTGTGCACTTTGTATTCTGTGTTGTAATTGAAATCAATATATTTGAAAATGTAGAAAACATCCAAAAATATTTAAATAAATGGTATTCTATTTTTTTAATCACGCAATTTTTTAAATCGCTTGACAGCCCTATTAGAAATATAAATCAGTTTCTCTCTCTCTTTCACAATGCTACGTACTAAAAAGCACAAAAGAATGGAAATTACTGTGCAAAACATGAGCAAGTACTGCAGCATTTTGTAGCAGTGGCATCTCCCTGAATGAAATGGAAGGCCTACTGCTTGTGTTATGGTATGCTAGAGACAAAATCCCAACTTGTGTTAAACCTATCACTTCACTATTATTAAAAAGAAAAGGAGTACTTGTGGCACCTTAGAGACTAACCAATTTATTTGAGCATGAGCTTTCGTGAGCTACAGCTCACTTCATCATTGGGATTGCTGTTTATTATGTATATAGAACCAAATGTGCATTAGGCTCTTAAGATAAATCTGACAAGGTCACTGATTCAAAGGTTTTACAATCTAAAGGAACAATATAGAAGACTGATATGATGCAATAAATAGAAACAAGCAAGGGTTAGTGTTAGGATATAGATATTCAGGCCTGTCTGTAAAGGCCTATACTCTAAGAATTTAGGTGTATTCTTATCACTTAGCTAGTTCTAGAGGTATAAAAGAAAGAATCAAAATCACTGTCTGCCGGTGTAAGGGCCTTCTCTTACCGTGACAGTCTGAGGCCCTCCCTGTTCTTAGGTTAAGGCCTTTGGCTAAGCAACAGAGGCAGCCATAAGCTGGGAAGCAACTGGTCACATCTTCACATTCCAAACTAGTCACATTGAAATAAGGTGCTATTGGGCTGTTAGGAATACAGTCCTGTCCTGAAAATGCCTATTGCCTCCAGAGAAAGGGAAGTGCCTAGAAGATGTAAAAGGAAACTTAGTTTGATAGCATCCTGTCTGGTAAGAACTCCCTTATCAATAGCTGGGATGTGAAATCCTCACTTCTGTATTGTTTTGTCATTATAGTTCCCACTTTGCTATTGTTTGTCTGTCTAATCTCTGTCTGGTTCTGGGATTGGTCCTGTCTGCTGTATAATTAATTTTGCTGGTGTAAACTAATTAAGGTGGTGGGATATAATTGGTTAAATAATCATGTTACACTATGTTAGGATTGGTTAGTTAAATTTCAGTAAAATGATTGGTTAAGGTATAGCTAAGCAGAACTCAAGTTTTACTATATAGTCTGCAGTCAATCAGGAAGGAAGTGACTGAGTGGGGGAAATGGGAACAGGGAATAGGGGTGGGGAAATTCGAATCATGTTTGGCTAAGCACAGGAATGGGAACAGGGACACAGGTGTAAGGTGCTGTGGTGTCAGAGCTGGGAAGGGGGACACTAAGGAAGAAAACTGGAATCATGATTGCTGGAAGTTCACCCCAATAAACATTGAATTGTTTGCACCTTTGGACTTCGGGTATTGTTGCTCTCTGTTCATGCGAGAAGGACCAGGGAAGTAAGTGGGTAAAGGAATAAGCCCCCTAACAGTTAGCATTGTGCCTTGTAGGTGCCTCTGCATTTGTTTTCTGCTTACCGATGTAAGCAGTGTCAGGATGAGCTCCACCCTGACATCTGGTGGTGAGGTGTGGCAAGTTGTGGAAAAGAACTTCAGGGGCCGATGTCATTTGCATAGGCACACCCACCACGCCTAGAATGAGACCATAGCTGCTCAAATGGTCACTTTGGCTGCTGTGGGATCCCCAGCGTCTCTGTTATTGGGGCAGGAAGAATAAATTGTTATTACCCTGATTATGGGAACTGTGCTTGGAACTGTACGTGGCCTTTTGTTATGATGGAGGGATTCACCATCAACTAAGTAGCACTCGCTAGGCAAGGGTCATGGGTTCCAAAACTGTGTGAATAGAGAGAGGCTGGGGATAAGTATTAATACTTGGTGGCATGGGCCCCTTGGTGAGGGCCTTACATGCTAATTGCACTTCCTCCTCTCTCCACTGTGGAATATCAGAGCTAATTTTGATTTCATTAGAAGTCTAGTTATAGGCTGCTGAGCTCACTTTGGGCTGACAGTGCACCAGCACTGGGGCTCCCCTACTACAAGCTGAATTCACCTAAGAGCTGAAATCACTGAGTGTTGTGTTAAGTAGTGGGGGAGCCTGAAGATATATTGTGGAGCAGTTTGCGGCACGGCTGGTGAAGCAGTTCAACGCGGAGCAGTGTGTGGATGGCAGGAGCTGCTTGTGGGTCGTGGAGCTGAGCGAAGGAGTTCGTGGGGCAGCTGGTGGAGCGGAGCGCAGCGGAGCGAAGGAGTTTGTGGGGCGGCTGGCGGAGCGGAGCGCCGCTATGGAGCTATGGGGCGGTCAGCTTCAGATCATGTAAGGTGCCTCTTACCCCCGTCCCATTTCCACCCAGGTTGGGAGGTAAAGCTCCGCAGATAAACTTTCGAACTCTGGGGCTGCCCTGACCAGGGACAGAGACTTTTGGGGCATTGGACTTTTGGGACTTTGGGTGATTTGGGGTTGCTGGACTCAAGAACCAAAGGGAAAAGGGCATGCCCCAATTTGCCTGGGGTGGGTTTTTTTTGCTCATGGGTTGTGTTATGAATCCTGTTGGTGGTGTTTCCCCAACATAATGCCACATTGTTTCTCTCTGTTATTAAAAGGCTTTTGCTACACTCAGGCTATGTGCTTGCGAGAGGGGAAGTATTGCCTCTTGGAGGCGCCCAGCGGGGGTGGTATATATTTGTCCCAGGTCACTGGGTGGGGGCTCGAGCCGGTTTGCATTGTGTTATTGGAATGGATCCCCTAGATATTGAACCCGGCCCTTGTTGCTGCCAACTCTGACGGGCAGAAGGGTTACATTTTTGGGGGCTCGTCCGGGATAGCCTGGGTCAGTACCCCTCGCAAGCACCTGTTGAGTGATCCACTACATTGGGAAACAATTTATATTTTTTTTTGTTTTGTTTGTGCTTATATTTTGAGGAAATTACTGTTTGTATAATGGCTAATATGTCAGGTTTGTTGGGCCCTGGCTCAGCAGCTTCTAGCTCAGGGGCTGCAGCCTCGGCTGATGATTGGACAAAAGCTCTGGGGCAAATATTGGAAAAGGTTGTGCTGCCCCATGCTGAGTCAGACTCTTGTCGTAAGTTAAGATTATTTGCTGGGGAGGAGGAGTTTGAACCCTGGTTAGAGCATACCACTGAAATGCTGCAAGAGTGGGCCGTACCAGATGCAGAAAAGCGAAGATGCCTTATAGAGAGCCTTGGCGGCCCAGCATTAGATGTGATTCGCACCCTGAAGCTCATTGACCCTGGGGTCAGTGTGAAGGACTGCCTAGAGGCCCTTGAACACAACTTTGGGAGCGTAGAGGGCCCTGAAGACAGCTACTATAAGTTCCTTAATTCCCGACAACAAAAGGGCGAGAAGGCTTCAGCCTACATACAGAGACTGGAGAGACTGCTTCAGAGAGCTGTCATGAGGGGAGCAGTGACTGCTGAGCAGATGGATCAGACCAGACTGGCTCAAGTTGTAAGAGGAACTCAGTATCAGAACCCGATTCTACTTCATCTCCAGCTAAGAGAACGACGGGAACATCCCCCAAGTTACTCCCAGCTGATAAAAGAGGTCCGAGTGGAGGAAGAAAGGCAGGCTGCCAGTGAGTTTTGGGAAGCCCAAACATCGGAGCCAGGCAGCACAACACCACTGCAAACGGCCAGTGTACTGATGGTGAGCACCAGAGAGGAACTTGCCCAACAAATGCAGGTCCTGACGGAACGGATAGCTGAGCTGCAAAGTACCGTTGACCGAGTTAAGACTTCCAGGAATAAGAAGCCTCAAACTGTGGCGATTGAGAAGCCCGCACTTAGAGCCACCATCCCCCTCAGGCGAAGGGGAAAAGGTCAATTCTTCTGCTACCGATGTGGTCAGGATGGACACAGTGCTGCCAAGTGCCGTAATGAAGAAAACCCCTCCTTAGTGTATGGAAAGCTGAGGATCAGTTGGGAGAGATCCGGTAGCTGCCAGAGGGTCTGGGGACGGGGACCCCCCAGGTCTGCAGGATTTGAAGATTCCCCCAGAAAAGACTGTCCAGCTGGGATCCCTGCAGGACTGATAGGGCCTCGAGCAGAGGTCACGGTGAGGATTGAAGGGGTGGAGTGTAAAGCAGTGCTTGACACTGGATCTCAAGTGACTATTATATTTCAGTCATTCTACCACCAACAGATGCTTAGGCACCTGCCTATACAGCCACTGACTGGCCTTGGCCTGTGTGGCCTCAGCATGGATGAATACCCCTATCAAGGGTATGTCATAGTGCACCTGGAATTCCCAGAGGAGGTTGCTGGGGTAAGAGAAGAGGTAGACACAGCTGCCTTAATATGCCCTGACCCTAAAGGGACTTCTGATGTGTCTGTGCTGATAGGGACCAACTCCAGTCTCTTCAAGGTACTCGCGGATTACTGCAGAAGGCGGGCTGGGGACCAATACCTGAATACCCTGATGATCCATACGCTTTGTGCTGAAGCCTATAGGAAAATTGAGAGCGCTAAAAGGGACACATCTGAGCTACCGCTTGGGGCACTGAAGTACGCGGGCACAACCCCCTTAGTAGTGCCTGCAAGGACGGAGCAAGAAGTGCTTGTCATGAGTACCTGTCTGAAAGGCAGTAAAGGGACATTAGCAATGATAGAGCAGCCGATGGGAGGAGAGCTCCCCGAAGGAGTGTTGGTCCCCAGTGGAGTCATAACCCTACCTGCTGAAGCCCAGGAAAGGGTGACTATACTGATTGCTAATGAAACGAGTCGTGATGTTGTTGTGAAGCAAGGACAAAAGATAGCAGACCTCTTTGAGCCTGAGTCGATTGTAAAACCCCAGTGTGAAACTCAAGTTCCGACAATAGACCCAGCAAAGTTTGACTTTGGAGATTCACCAGTGTCCGAGGACTGGAAAGATCGCCTGAGGAAGAAACTTTGTGAAAGATCCAAGGTGTTCTCACTGCATGAGTGGGATGTGGGATGTGCAAAAGGAGTAGAGCACAATATCAGACTACATGACTCTCGACCTTTCAGGGAGAGATCTAGGAAGATTGCTCTCTCTGAGATGGAAGATGTGCGACATCATCTTCAGGAGCTGGCTGCGAATGGCATCATTACAGAGTCCCGTAGCCCATACGCCTCACCCATTGTGGTAGTCCGCAAAAAGAATGGGAAAATCCGGATGTGTATTGACTACCGCACCCTAAACAGCCGTACTGTGGTCGACCAGTACACTATGCCTCGAGTGCAAGATGCCTTAGACTGTTTGCTGGGAAGCCAGTGGTTCTCTGTGTTGGATCTTCGAAGTGGATACTACCAGATCCCTCTGGGAGAAGAAGATAAGGAGAAGACAGCCTTCATCTGCCCATTAGGGTTTTATCAGTTCGAACGCATGCCCCAAGGGATTTCTGGAGCACCTGCCACCTTTCAACGTCTCATGGAGAAAGTTGTGGGAGACATGAATTTACTGCAAGTGTTAGTTTATTTGGATGACCTGATTGTGTTTGGAAGAACCTTAGAGGAGCATGAAGAAAGACTTCTTAAAGTGCTTGATAGGTTGGAGGATTATGGTCTGAAGCTTTCAATTGACAAATGCCAGTTCTGCAGAACCTCAGTGAAGTATGTGGGTCACATTGTGTCCCAAGAAGGTGTGAGTACTGATCCTGATAAAATAGAAGCACTCACTACATGGCCACGTCCAAGTAACTACAGAGAACTCAAGACCTTTCTTGGATTTAGTGGCTACTACCGCAGATTTGTGAAAAACTATGCTACGATTGTAAAGCCTCTGAATGATCTTACCAGGGGACATCAGTCCAGCAAGAACAAATCTAAGTCCAAGAATAAGGGGAGGTCCCCAAAGCCTCCTGTGCAGAGACACAATGGCCCCTTTGCACCATTTGGGCCACGGTGGGATGAGAGATGTGAAAGGGCTTTTCGAGAAATCATTACTTGCCTAACTCATGCTCCAGTCCTAGTTTTTGCTGACCCAAGCAAACCATTTATCCTGCATACTGATGCCAGTTTGGAGGGTCTGGGAGCAGTCCTGTACCAGGAAGTGGAAGGCAAATGTAAACCTGTAGCCTTTGCCAGCCGAGGATTGTCTGATAGTGAAACTCGCTATCCCACCCACAAGCTGGAATTTTTGGCCTTGAAATGGGCCATCACTGAGAAATTTCGAGACTACTTGTATGGTGCTCAGTTCCAGGTGTGGACAGACAACAATCCACTGACTTATGTGTTAACAAGTGCTAAGCTGGATGCTACAGGGCAGAGATGGGTGGCTGCCTTGGCTAGCTATGAGTTCAGCATTCAGTACCGATCAGGGAGAAGCAATGCAGATGCAGATGCATTGTCCAGGCGTCCGCAGGCTCCAGAAGTTGCTGTGATACCCACAGATGGAGTGAGAGCTATTTGCAGTGTAAGTCGCCGAGAGCCAGAGGCCCGTGAGGGCTTTCAGGGATGTGTTGCAGAAGCTTTGGGCCTGCCCCCTGAATGCATGCCTTCTGCTTCAGTGAACTATATTGCATTAGACCAATCTCCTTTGCCCATGCTCAATGCGGCTGACTGGCAAGAAGCCCAGCGGCAAGATATTGACATTTGTGATACACTACTTGCCAAAAGGGAGGGGCGAAGCCCAGCTGCGGTTGTCCCACCTAACCCGGAGGGTAAATTACTATTGAGAGAATGGACCAAACTAAAACTGATTCAGGGAGTGCTACACCGAATGACCACTGACCCTTTACAAAAACAACGAGCACAACTAGTACTGCCAAAAAAGTACAGAGCCCTGGCCATGAGGGCCCTGCATGATGACTTTGGGCATTTAGGGATGGAGAGGACCCTGGAACTTATTCGTAGTAGGTTCTATTGGCCCCGAATGGCTGAAGATGTTCGCAGGAAATGTGAGACTTGCGCTCGATGTGTTCAAAGGAAAACTCTGCCCACGAGGGCTGCATATCTCAAGAACATCACCAGCAACAAACCTTTGGAGTTGGTATGCATTGATTTCTCGTCTGTAGAGGTAGACAAGAGGAATGTTGGAAACATTCTAGTAGTGACTGACCATTTTACACGGTATGCACAAGCATATCCCACACGTGATCAGAGGGCCACCACCGTTGCTCGAGTATTGTGGGACAAATATTTCTCAGTCTATGGATTCCCGGCTCGGATACACTCTGATCAGGGGCGGGATTTTGAGAGTCACCTTCTGAAGGAGGTGCTGAAGATAGCAGGAATTAAAAAGTCTAGGACAACGCCTTATCACCCCCAAGGTGATCCTCAGCCAGAGAGGTTCAATCGAACCCTATTAGATATGTTGGGAACTTTGCGACCAGAGCAGAAGGCAACCTGGAGCCAGCATGTCGCATTTCTGGTGCATGCCTACAATGCCACAAAGAACGATGCTACGGGAGTCACCCCATATCTCTTGATGTTTGGGCGAGAACCAAGATTACCCATAGACTTGTGCTTTGGTGTATCAGAGGATGGAGACAGCTATGAAACTCATCAGCAATATGTATCCCGACTAAGAGAAAAGCTGCGGGATGCTTATCGCTTAGCTACCGCTGCGGCTCGGAAGAACGCAGACCGCAACAAACATCGATATGATGCTAGAGTGCGTTCGCAGGAGCTCCAGCCGGGGGACAGAGTCCTGCTGCGAAATTTGGGTATTGCTGGCAAACACAAGATAGCTGACAGATGGAAGGCAATACCTTACCTGGTGATGGAAAAGCTGGGAGATCTGCCAGTCTACAAGATCAAACCTGAAGACGGTCCAGGGCAAATAAAGACGGTGCATAGAAACCTTTTGCTCCCTGTGGGGGAATTGGTAAGCACCCCTTATGAGATGGGCCACGGCAGGGCCGCCGGGCAGAACAGAGGTGCTAGACCAAAGCCGCCATCCAACACAGACAGTGGGCCCCCTGCAGCTAACTTACCCCTATTCTGCACATCTGAGAGTGAGTCTGAGGAGGAAGACACAACCCTGGTGTATCCTGGGATGGAGACAAGATTTCAGTCTCGATCAGCTGAACCAAACGAGAGTTTTCCCTCTTCCGCCCTAAACCCAATGGCGGAACTATTTAGGCCCCTTTCTGATACCCCGGTGCTGCTGATGAGACCCCCCTGTGATGACACACACAGGTTACTGGACAATGGGGACAGACAGGTAGAGGATGTCCTGGGCACCTTGGACCCTCCAGCGTTAGAACTAGGAGTGCAGGGGCCTACACCAGTAGCCGAGGGACCCTCCAGGGAAGCCTCTCCATCCGTCACTCAAGAGGATGTTCCCCCTACCTCGGCAACAGAGATTCTCAATAGACGAGACAGGGTGATAAGACCAGTGAAACGGTTAACTTATGATGCACCTGGGGTGACTAGTGAGGAGCCAATACATTTAGCACACAGGCTTGTGGAAGCTAAAGTGGGCTTCCTGAGGCCCTTTGGAGGAAACCAATGAGTTGGTATAAAGGGGGTGTGATTTGTCGGGACGACAAAGTCTCGGCTGGGGGGAGGATGTAAGCAGTGTCAGGATGAGCTCCACCCTGACATCTGGTGGTGAGGTGTGGCAAGTTGTGGAAAAGAACTTCAGGGGCCGATGTCATTTGCATAGGCACACCCACCACGCCTAGAATGAGACCATAGCTGCTCAAATGGTCACTTTGGCTGCTGTGGGATCCCCAGCGTCTCTGTTATTGGGGCAGGAAGAATAAATTGTTATTACCCTGATTATGGGAACTGTGCTTGGAACTGTACGTGGCCTTTTGTTATGATGGAGGGATTCACCATCAACTAAGTAGCACTCGCTAGGCAAGGGTCATGGGTTCCAAAACTGTGTGAATAGAGAGAGGCTGGGGATAAGTATTAATACTTGGTGGCATGGGCCCCTTGGTGAGGGCCTTACATGCTAATTGCACTTCCTCCTCTCTCCACTGTGGAATATCAGAGCTAATTTTGATTTCATTAGAAGTCTAGTTATAGGCTGCTGAGCTCACTTTGGGCTGACAGTGCACCAGCACTGGGGCTCCCCTACTACAAGCTGAATTCACCTAAGAGCTGAAATCACTGAGTGTTGTGTTAAGTAGTGGGGGAGCCTGAAGATATATTGTGGAGCAGTTTGCGGCACGGCTGGTGAAGCAGTTCAACGCGGAGCAGTGTGTGGATGGCAGGAGCTGCTTGTGGGTCGTGGAGCTGAGCGAAGGAGTTCGTGGGGCAGCTGGTGGAGCGGAGCGCAGCGGAGCGAAGGAGTTTGTGGGGCGGCTGGCGGAGCGGAGCGCCGCTATGGAGCTATGGGGCGGTCAGCTTCAGATCATGTAAGGTGCCTCTTACCCCCGTCCCATTTCCACCCAGGTTGGGAGGTAAAGCTCCGCAGATAAACTTTCGAACTCTGGGGCTGCCCTGACCAGGGACAGAGACTTTTGGGGCATTGGACTTTTGGGACTTTGGGTGATTTGGGGTTGCTGGACTCAAGAACCAAAGGGAAAAGGGCATGCCCCAATTTGCCTGGGGTGGGTTTTTTTTGCTCATGGGTTGTGTTATGAATCCTGTTGGTGGTGTTTCCCCAACATAATGCCACATTGTTTCTCTCTGTTATTAAAAGGCTTTTGCTACACTCAGGCTATGTGCTTGCGAGAGGGGAAGTATTGCCTCTTGGAGGCGCCCAGCGGGGGTGGTATATATTTGTCCCAGGTCACTGGGTGGGGGCTCGAGCCGGTTTGCATTGTGTTATTGGAATGGATCCCCTAGATATTGAACCCGGCCCTTGTTGCTGCCAACTCTGACGGGCAGAAGGGTTACACCTAATACACGCTTTGAAAGAACTAGGATACAGGCCCCTCAAGGAAGAAAGGCATTTGAAGAAAGGACTCATGAACATGCATTGTGCTCCACGTCATGAAAGGCCATATGGAAGAAGGCACAGAGTTGGACATGAAGTGAGTGCTTAATTGTGTGTCTTGGTCAGAACAAAAGTGCTAGGTGGATTAGACTAACTAAAATATTTACTACATGTTCCAAAATGCTCCATCAGCAAATGTTTGCAATATATTGATAAAAGTATGTTATCAGCAGTGGAAACATGCCATTTGTAATTAAAAAGTGAGCAGTAACTATGGAATGGAGGCAATGATTCTGAATTGTAGGTTCTTTTCATATATTTGTTGAATGATCAGTTTAGACTCTACAGTTTCACTCAAATATATTTTTATTTCTCATTTAATGTAATTCTCACGCCCTACACAGACCTTTATGATGTCTAGTAAAGAAATGATTAGGAAATTCATTGTGGATTATACAACCCTGAACGATCAGATCAGGAAAAATATTTGCAAGTAAAGATGCCTATAAGGGCAATGGGGTGGGTGGAATATTGACAGCCAAATTCAAGTACTCCTGTAGCACCTTACTCAAAAAGAAATCCCACTGAAACCAAACTGCTATTCACTGTGAATAAAAGTATCAGAATCTGGCCTGTAGGTATAAAGAATCCTTCATTAACAGAGAAGTGAGCTAGATGAGCTAATATATTTTTCATCTGTAGATTGTATAATCCATATTTGGTAGAGGCATAATATGGAAAAAGGGGATATTGGAATCCCTTTACAGAGATGTACTACATTGGAAAAAATATACTCATACTGAGACCAAAACCTTCCAAACATGGATGCCGAAAGATAAATACCTAAATCCCTACTGAGGCACCTAAATAAAAAGTAGGCGGATTTTCAGAAATGCCCAGCACCGACAATTCCCAGTGGCTTCAAAGACAGCTTGTGGATACTCGATACTTCTGAAAATCAGGTCACTGATTTAGATGCCTATATATTAGAGTTGGGCAGAAATTTTCTGACAAAATGTTTGACAGAAAAAGCAGTTTCCACAAATTCAAAATTTTCCAAAGAAAAATTTTTATTTTTCAGAATTTTTTTGATGTCCTGTTGGGAAAATTGAAATGAAATAGTCTGCTTTGGGTCAGGTTAACTCACATCAGAACATCTGAGTTTGACATTAATCCGAAAAAGAAAAGGAGTAGTTGTGGCACCTTAGAAACTAACCAATTTATTTGAGCATAAGCTTTCGTGAGCTACAGCTCACTTCATCAGATGCATACTGTGGAAAATACAGAAGATGTTTATATACATACAAACCATGAAAAAATGGGTGTTTACCACTACAAAAGGTTTTCTGTCCCCCTTCCCCACTCTCCTGCTGGTAATAGCCTATCTAAAGTGATCACTCTCCTTACAATGTGTATGATAATCAAGGTGGGCCATTTCCAGCACAAACAAATCCAGGGTTTAACAAGAACGTCTGAGGAACGGGGGGGGGGGCGGGGGGGACAAGGGGAAATAGGTTACCTTGCATAATGACTTAGCCACTCCCAGTCTCTATTCAAGCCTAAGTTAATTGTATCCAATTTGCAAATGAATTCCAATTCAACAGTCTCTCGCTAGAGTCTGGATTTGAAGTTTTTCTGTTGTAATATAGCAACTTTCATGTCTGTAATCGCGTGACCAGAGAGGTTGAAGTGTTCTCCGACTGGTTTATGAATGTTATAATTCTTGACATCTGCTTTGTATCCATTTATTCTTTTACGTAGAGACTGTCCAGTTTGACCAATGTACATGTCAGAGGGGCATTGCTGGCACATGATGGCATATATCACATTGGTAGATGTGCAGGTGAACGAGCCTCTGATAGTGTGGCTGATGTTATTAGGCCCTGTGATGGTGTCCCCTGAATAGATATGTGGGCACAGTTGGCAACGGGCTTTGTTGCAAGGATGGGGGGGCGGGAGAAAACCTGGATTTGTGCTGGAAATGGCCCACCTTGATTATCATACACATTGTAAGGAGAGTGATCACTTTAGATAAGCTATTACCAGCAGGAGAGTGGGGTGGGGGAAGAGAAAACCTTTTGTAGTGGTAAACACCCATTTTTTCATGGTTCGTATGTATATAAACATCTTCTGTATTTTCCACAGAATGCATCCGATGAAGTGAGCTGTAGCTCACGAAAGCTTATGCTCAAATAAATTGGTTAGTCTCTAAGGTGCCACAAGTACTCCTTTTCTTTTTGAGAATACAGACTAACACGGCTGTTACTCTGAAACCTGACATTAATCTGAGTCCGCCTGAGCTGCCATGGTGCCTCATGGGAGCTGCTGTTCAGGTAACTCATGCCCCATGGGCAAGGCTTCCTGATTAGACTACGTGGTACACTGCAGTCTCCCCTCTGGGTGAATTGCACTAATGCTTATTGGGAGTCACATGGCCACAGCACATTATGGGAAATCTTCCCACATTATGGGAAATCTGGCCAAAGAACTCAGCCTATACTGGAGAATGGGAGCGCGAGTCACCATGACAGCTCAGGGGACACAGATTAATGTTGAAACAAGCCAAAACAAAACCTTTCAATCAAATTTTTTCAGGACTCTCCATTCCTTGATAATTTTCAATATTTTGTTTTGTCCTGATTCAGGAAGAAAAATTTTGAAATATCTGAATTTCCCACATGGGTTCAAAAATTTTTCTACCAGCTCTACTAAATATGGATTTAGGTACCTTTCTTTAGGCACCCAGCTTTGAAAACGTTGACTTTTGTGTGCCAAAAGATATATCTGCAACTTGCATTATTTTGGTACCCAAATCAGAATAAAGTCCTATTATAATTTATAAAGTGCAACAAAAGCCACAATGAGTCTGGCTGTCATACTCTGAGGTATCTTAACTCAAGAGCCACACAACCCTATTAGTTACAAAAATGCTATACCATTCCTAATTATAGGGAGGTGAATGCACAGGATAAAAGTCACATTAACATACAATAGGATGTTATGAGGGGCAGGAAATGTCATTTACTGTATGTTTGTACAGGGCCCCATGGAGGTCTTCAGGCACTACTACAAGGTGAGTTTCTAATAAATACTAATAAATCATATAAACATGAAAGAGAATTTGGATTGCATATTAAAGCCCCAATTCAGCAAATCAGTGGGACTATTCACATGCTTAAATTTAAGCATGTGCTTAAGCACTTTGCACACCCACAGCCTGATCCTGCATACCCAATGCATTTAAAACTCACTGAAGGCAACTAGGAGTTTTGGGCAGGAAAGGAATGCAAGATTAACTCCATCGATGAAGTGTTTCTGTATTGTGGGATGCAGATACCAGACTACTATTTGAAAGAATTGTAGATGCTTTACTATTAGTGGAGCCCCTCTTTTAAATAATTTAATATAATTGTTTCCATTCTAACATGGCATAACAATGACTCTGGGCTACATTTTAAAAAGTAGGTCCCTCAGTGGGAAAAGAAGGAAGACTTCCTCCATTTCTTTGGGCACGATTTAGACATAAATAGTCCAGTATATAATTAATACATTAATTCCCTCTTTGCTTTTTCCCATCACCTAAAAACCAGTTGTAATAGAATGGTAAATTGAACGAGGGGCAACATTTAAGATTAGGAGATAATTTTATTAGCTTTCAATAATTGCTGGCGAAATAGGCCATTATTTTGCGATACCTAATTATGTTAATACTAAAGATTCACCAGACCTGCTGAAGAAACTTGGAGAGACTTGGAAGTAAAAAATAACATTCATTTTGTTACCCAAGTCCCAGAATTTTCCTTGAATGTCACTTTTAGTATTGTTTAATTAGTGAGCTATGAATTGTGTGTGTTGGGGGCGGGGGGAAGGAGAATGCTGACACTGGAAAATGGAAGAAAAAATTCTGCCTTTGGCTGTATCATCCTCTAGATTTTTATACTGCAAGATCTCTTTCCGTTCAAATTCTCCCTCCCCTCCAAGGGGACAGAGGGAAAAAGAGAGCCTGCTCCTTCTAGGCTCTCCCTCCAGGCAGGGAAAAAGGGAGACCCTGCCCCAGTTTCTATTTCCCTAGCCTGATTCTGGGGGAAACTGTTCAGTCTCCTCATACCCCATAGTGAGAATTGTTGGAAACACAAGGGCTGTCCCTAAATAGCTACAAATGCTGCATGAATATATGCTGTCAAGGCTGTTTCCCCACTCTGGTGCTTCGAGTGCAGAGGTGGGGACCCGCAAGGACTCTAAAAATACTTGCCACTCCAGGCTTGTATTAAACTCACAAGGTTACAGCTTCTCTCTGACCTTGTATTGGTAGATGCTGCCACCACCCAAGTGCAAGCTAAACTCCTTTGAGAACCCAGGAAGGCACACTTGGGAATTCGTTCCTTTGGGGTACCCTCAAGTCCTCTTCTCCCTTCCCCCCCCCCACACCCAGGGAAGAGCTGAGAAAGAAAAAAAAAGGAAATCAGCTGTTGCCACCAGCTAATTAAACAACATGTGCACAAACCTCTTGGACCCAAACATTCAATTCTGTTCTTAAGAAAAGGTAAATTTTATTAAAAATTCAAAAGGAAGAAAATACTTCTGGGAACTTAGGCTATTGCTAGATTTAAACAGAGCAACTACAATGGTTAAGCATCAAGAATAGTTTCTTGAGGTCCAGTTTAAAGGTCACAAGCAAAACAAAAGCACCTGGGGCTAGCACAGAGTCCACAAGCTATAAAGAAATAAAAAGAGATAAACCGAATCGCGTCTTCCTAGACATTCCCTGATCTACTTACATATCTAGAGTTTCAAATGAGGAGTTTTTAGGTATGATACCGATGATTTTTCATACCTGAATCCAAGCTTCTTACTTGGATTCAGTTGCATAGTTGCAGCCCTGTCTGCCTCTCCCTGGAGAACAGACAGACAGACAAAAGGGGAGTCTTGTTTCAATTTTAAAAAGTTCTAGCCTTCCCACTGGCTCTTTTGGCCAGGTGCCCACTCACTTCCTTTTACCTAGGCATCGCAGTGATTTTTTAAACCCTTTACAGGTAGAGCAATTAGAGAACAGCTACTAAGATTTTATAGCTACTGGCTGGCTGGGCGTCCATAAAAGGGAGCTACCCCCCCAATCCCCATTCATTTATCACATATGCACATGAACATGTATGTATTTGGACTGGCTGTGGACATGCTTGGGGACATGTACTCTTTTCAGATACATTTATTCCCTTGTCCCTATTGTGTGATTGGACATGACATGAGGAAGACAAGATAACGTGATGTCTCTTCACTACATGATAAACCTAGCACCACAAGCACTGAAACTGGTAATTCCTCAGACCCTTTAGACCATTCTGTATTGATGGTTGCTTTTTCCTAGCACACACTTCACAGAAGAGCACCCCTTTTTTTTCCCCTCTCCTTTTTTCTTTCCAATATCTGAGTCTCGGAGTTCCCTACAATAGTCTAGTTTTCTTATCTATGCTTACGGCTGCTTGAATTCTTTCCCTTTGGATTCGATTAAAGCCTTTAAATGTTGGACTCCTGATTGGACCTGGGCCAGTTTTTGATCTTTAACCAGTAGATGGAAGCTGATTATTATTCTGGGGGTTCATTTTCTTTTATTGGCCTTCAGTTTCCTTCTCAGTAAGATCAGCTTCGGAAGCCTGGATTTCAATTTGCATTTCTACATTTGACCTTCTAAATTCCTCCTCCCTGAAGTCCAAGAGTTGTTTTAATAATTTCTGTGTCTGATTCCCATTTCTTGTGAATTCTTTCCAGTTCTCTGATCTTATTACTATCGTCCTGCAAACTTTGCTTTGGGGGCTTTATGATTTGCACCAACTTTTGGGTTACATTTTCTTGACCTTGTAAATCTAGTTTTAACTGACTATTTGAGTCCTTCTTTGCAGATTCTAGGGAGAATTTAATAGAATCACTATTCTTAAGCTCAATTGTACTAGCAAATGGTAAATAAGCAATTAAATTCATTTTAACTGGAGAGGTCTAAATATACTGTCACAGTCAAACTCATGATATATTCCTAGCATCAAACACACTATCTTATTGTGCTCAGGAAATCCATTAAAGCTTATGCTGAAATTTATAAATATGATTCCTAACTCTGCTCTATAATTCTCTATGCTGTTAACATTTCAAATACATGCATATATCTTAAGCATAATGAATGTCAATAGTTAATCAAGAAAAATTGATCACTGTACTCCTGTGACTTCTGTTATCACCACCAGTGGGATGAAAATTGATCAATACAGATGTGACAAATGTGGGGATTTTCTGTAGTATTTTTATGAACTATCTGTATGACTGTATCTATTCACTTTGCATTAATACACACTGGGGGGGGATAATTAATTTTCTCCCTGGGAGATTTAGAGGTCAGGGCTAGCATTTGAGACATATACCTACTAGGTCTGTCTGGGCTGGAATCAGCACATTTGAATGGAAGACATTACAGAGTCAATGGAAGCCTCAATAAGCACACATTCACTCCCAGAACAAGTTACTTCCCCCCTGACCTCTCTGCAGGGAAGCAGAGCACTAGCTGGAGAAAAAAGGCATCATGTGACTGAGTGTTAAGATTGGTGGTGCAGACAGAGCAAGGACAGAGGGATTAGGAAAGCCAACTGGGATCTGAGAACACCACAGATCTTGTGCCAGGCCCTGCACCAATATGGACTCTGTCTTAAGTTTACCTTTCCCATTCTAACCTAAGAACTCTGCAATGCTGAATTCCAGGTCAATAAGAAAAGTGACCTTGTTTTGAAAAGGCTGCCTTGCATCACTGCAGATACTCACGGTCTGCATTGCTCCTTAAGAAGGAAAAGCCTGTCTCAAGAGTCTGATCTTCGTTGGACTCCTGTTGTGAGCCACTGTGTGAAATAAGGAGTGCTAGAGTGTGACAGCCCAGGGTATAACCCAGATCTGTAAATCCTCTTTGTAGGGTAGGGCAGGGGAAATCTTACGGACACATTCATTTTTATGTCCTGCTGTTGTCTTAGTAAAGGCGGCATATTTCTCTTGGAACCTCATGCTGGCTTGTGTGAAAGATGTGGGTGTGAATGACGGTGCATGTTAGGGTTTCATATCATAGCTATAACCAATATAGTATAAATTGTAACGGAAAAATGTCGCTATTAGTGACAAAGAATTTTTGCAGCAATTTTTAAGGTTTCAGTATCACACCCTATATTCAAGCACTTAGAGGAGAGGAAAGTGATCAGGAACAGTCAGCATGGATTCACCAAGGGCAAGTCGTGCCTGACTAATCTAATTGCCTTCTATGACGAGATAACTGGCTCTGTGGATGACGGGAAAGTGGTGGACGTGTTGTTCCTTGACTTTAGCAAAGCTTTTGACACGGTCTCCCTCAGTATTCTTGCCAGCAAGTTAAAGAAGTATGGGCTGGATGAATGGACTATAAGGTGGACAGAAAGTTGGCTAGATTGTCGGGCTCAACGGGTAGTGATTAATGGCTCCAGGTCTAGTTGGGATCCAGTATCAAGTGGAGTGCCCCAAGGGTCAGTCCTTGGGCCGGTTTTGTTCAATATCTTCATAAATGATCTGGTCTGGATTGCACCTTCAGCAAGTTTTCAGATGACACTAAACTGGGAGGAGAGGTAGATACGCTGGAGGGTAGGGATAGGATACAGAGGGACCTAGACAAATTAGAGGATTGGGCCAAAAGAAATCTGATGAGGTTCAACAAGGACAAGTGCAGAGTCCTGCACTTAGGACGGAAGAACCCCATGCACCGCTACAGACTAGGGACCGAATGGCTCGGCAGCAGTTCTGCAGAAAAGGACCTAGGGGTTACAGTGGACAGGAAGCTGGATATGAGTCAACAGTGTGCCCTTGTTGCCAAGAAGGCCAATAGCATTTTGGGATGTATACGTAGGGGCATTGCCAGCAGATCGAGGGACGTGATCGTTTCCCTCTATTCGACATTGGTGAGGCCTTATCTGGAGTACTGTGTCCAGTTTTGGGCCTCACACTACAAGAAGGATGTGGAAAAATTGGAAAATGTCCAGCGGAGGGCAACAAAAATGATTAGGGGACTGGAACACATGACTTATGAGGAGAGGCTGAGGGAACTGGGATTGTTTAGTCTGCGGAAGAGAAGAATGAGGGGGGATTTGATAGCTGCTTTCAACTACCTGAAAGGGGGTTCCAAAGAAGATGGATGTAGACTGCTCTCAGTGGTAGCTGATGACAGAACAAGGAGTAATGGTCTCAAGTTGCAGTGGGGGAGGTTTAGGTTGGATATTAGGAAAAACTTTTTCACTAGGAAGGCGGTGAAACACTAGAATGCATTACCTAGGGAGGTGGTGGAATCTCCTTCCTTAGATATTTTAAAGGTCAGGCTTGACAAAGCCCTGGCTGGGATGATTTAGTTGGGGATTGGTCCTGCTTTGAGCAGGGGGTTGGACTAGATGACCTCCTGAGGTCCCTTCCAACCCTGATATTCTATGATTCTCTAACTGCTGTTCAGGGATACCCACAATGATGGCAAAACCTCATTTGACTCTGTAGCTGTTGTGGGATGCTTGGAAACTAACAGTGAAATCCTTGTTCATTAAAGTCAATGGCAGTTTTTCCACTGACTTCAGGGGGGCAGGGATTTCACCCTGAATGTATTCTAGTATCATGTGTGTGGAGTGAATAAAGAGATTCTGATCCTCCACAGTTACCAGAGAAGACAAGGATGTGTTGCAGCAGGGAGTTTAACAAATAGTTTAACAAATAGAGAACTCCATAACCAGGAAGTTCCTCTAATTACTGCTTAAAGCATGGCTCTCTGTGTTTGCATCCCCACATTACATGGTATCAGAAGTGGGGTGAATCCTGCTCTCTAAACAAGGAGTAAAGGAAAGAAAAGTACTCCCCAACCAGGCAGTTCCCAACAAAATCCAAAAAAGTATGTTCATATTCTTGTGCAGAATTTGAAATGGGAGAAATTAGGATTATTTACTAAATGTCCATTTTCTCCCTTAAAATATTTGCAATAATGTTTCCATTATTAGCATTATTGTCCTCCAGATGTATCCCTCTGCACTACATTAACGGTGTCTAGAAGAGCAGCTATGAACCATTTTTATGAATATCATCATTCATATTTGACTTTCATGGATTGTCAAGTGACTGTAGGTAAAGTGGTTCATCGTATCACTAATAGGTAAATATCCCTCTCTCTCTTACCTGTTAGATATTTTCTAGGATAACTTGAATTAAATAGGTTTAATGGGAATTATATCAGGTAATGCAAGTGTCATGTGCCATAGCTAGATCTACAATAGAAACAAATTGGTCTACAGACAGGTTTCATTCATGCACTTAGTTTTGGAAACTTGGTGTTCTGAAGAGAGAAATATAAATATTCCCCTGCACTTTTTTACCATTCTGTAATTGTTTTAAAGTTATCTCCATCTACTCTTGTGGATGTTCACCTCCTCTCACATGGCTGACAAGCTTTCCTTGATGGGCACCAAATTCTAGCATGGGAAAATACTGAAGCGGCTATGGTAAAAATGAGAGATCCATGCATTAGTATTCAATTTTTTAATGAAAAGTGAGATTATGAAACAGAATGAGTGCGCTCTGGAATTTCAGATAAACCACTGCATGGCAGCTAACTTTCCCGTTACATAATTTGAGTTTTAAGAGATTTATGTGTACAACATGTCAAAAACTGGAGTTTGTCTGTACATTTCACAGAAACATATAGACTTGATTTAGCACTACATTTCTAAGGATCCAAAAAGAGCTAAAAAAAATGTTTTGCACATCTATAGCATCTTCCATCCAAGGATAAATTAAAAATACAGTTGCAATGAGCAAGCTCTTATCCCAAGAGATAGTGTTCATAACAGGAAAGTAAAATAAGATACAGAAGCAAAAAAGTAAACATAAAATGTCCTAATTTGAGGTTCGTTCATCAGGGGCTAGAAAGTACTTTGGAACCTCTCAAAAACTTCAAACATTAATGACTAAAATTGTCCAACACCAATGTGTGGCACTATATAAAGGTAACGATTATTAATCCCCATTTTATAGTTTGCAAAACCTGTGGTACAGAGAGGCTAAGTTGCCCAAAGTCCGAGGCAGAACTATTTATAGAATTTAGATCTCCTGACACCTGGTTCTGTGGTTGTCTTCTTCATAACTACAGTTTAGAAATATGAACCAGTTAACAATTTGAAGGTGTGTTTTGTTTTGTTTTTAAACTCAAAACAAAATTGGGGTGGGCAAGTTCTTTGAGATTCTGCAGAAAAACAAAAATATCTTCTTAACTGACAACTGAGTACAAAGAGAAAGATCATCCTAAACGATTGTTCTCATTAGATGAGTCAGGATTACATTAGGCTGGTATAGATCCAGGTTTATTTCATGAGCAGCTTTTAAAATAAGCAAGGAAGAAAGCATAAAAACATTAAAACAGCCATAAAAATACAAGATCAGAGCAGCAGCAGCCGGAAATATAGATAGGGCTGCACAGCATAACATTTATATTCACAAATACCAGTAACTACTGTCAGTTCGTGTGTTTGTAAGCCACGCCCAGGGTGACATCCTGGCCCTATTGAAGTCAATGGAAGCCAGTGAAAAGAAGTAAAAGCAGGATGAGCTCTGGGATAGGAGAGACCTTCAAGCCTAGGGAAAGGAGAGGAGGGAAACTCACACTCTTTTAGCAAAGGAGTAGGAACTGTGCTGCCAACATGTTACCCTGACCTTGACCCTGCTTAGCACCTGTAGTTTGCTGGTCAGATGTGAAGATAGACTCTGATGTGACTGACCCAGCACCTCTAGCCTGTTTCAGTTGTTTGAGCCAGGGCTCTTCACAGATTGGCTCAATGCTCTAAACTGCAGGGAAGATTTCAAGGCAGAGATTTCCACGTGGATTCATAGTGCAGAACTTGTGAGATAGCTACCTGGTCAGTTATTTGCACCCTCACATTTGGCAATACCAATTAGACCGGTCTTTGTCTGCTGCCATTTATTGGCCACTAGCTGCACCAAGCACCACTGAATAGTTAGCTTGACTCCTTTGTTTCATTTCTTGAAACATCTGCTGTCTCTGATTGCTGTTGCTTAGTAGAATGGGAGAAGAGGGATGTACAACAGAAAATATGCATGGGTAATTATATTTGTTCTTAAAAAGAAAAGGAGTACTTGTGGCACCTTAGAGACTAACCAATTTATTTGAGCATGAGCTTTCGTGAGCTACAGCTCACTTCATCGGATGCATACCGTGGAAACTGCAGAAGACATTATATACACACAGAGACCATGAAACAATACCTCCTCCCACCCCACTGTCCTGCTGGTAATAGCTTATCTAAAGTGATCATCAAGTTGGGCCATTTCCAGCACAAATCCAGATTTTCTCACCCTCTGCCCCCCCACACACAAACTCACTCTCCTGCTGGTAATAGCCCATCCAAAGTGACCACTCTCTTCACAATGTGTATGATAATCAAGGTGGGCCATTTCCTGCACAAATCCAGGTTCTCTCACCCCCTCACCCCCCTCCAAAAACCACACACACAAACTCACTCTCCTGCTGGTAATATCTTATCCAAAGTGACCACTCTCCCTACAATGTGCATGGTAATCAAGGTGGGCCATTTCCAGCACAAATCCAGGTTCTCACCCCCCCAGTCTCTATTTAAGCCTAAATTAATAGTATCCAATTTGCAAATGAATTCCAATTCAGCAGTTTCTTGCTGGAGTCTGGATTTGAAGTTTTTTTGTTGTAAGATAGCGACCTTCATGTCTGTGATTGCGTGACCAGAGAGATTGAAGTGTTTACATTGGTCAAACTGGACAGTCTCTACGTAAAAGAATAAATGGACACAAATCAGATGTCAAGAATTATAACATTCATAAACCAGTCAGAGAACACTTCAATCTCTCTGGTCACGCAATCACAGACATGAAGGTCGCTATCTTACAACAAAAAAACTTCAAATCCAGACTCCAGCGAGAAACTGCTGAATTGGAATTCATTTGCAAATTGGATACTATTAATTTAGGCTTAAATAGAGACTGGGAGTGGCTAAGTCATTATGCAAGGTAGCCTATTTCCCCTTGTTTCTTCCTACCACCCCCCCCCCAGATGTTCTGGTTAAACTTGGATTTAAACTTGGAGAGTGGTCAGTTTGGATGAGCTATTGCCAGCAGGAGAGTGAGTGTGTGTGTGTGTGTGTGTTCCGGGGGGGGGTGGTGGTGAGAAAACCTGGATTTGTGCTGGAAATGGCCCACCTTGATTATCATGCACATTGTGAAGAGAGTGGTCACTTTGGATGGGCTATTACCAGCAGGAGAGTGAGTTTGGGGGGGAGGGCGGCGGAGGGTGAGAAAACCTGGATTTGTGCTGGAAATGGCCCAACTTGATGATCACTTTAGATAAGCTATTACCGGCAGGACAGTGGGGTGGGAGGAGGTATTGTTTCATGGTCTCTGTGTGTATATAATGTCTTCTGCAGTTTCCACGGTATGCATCCGATGAAGTGAGCTGTAGCTCACGAAAGCTCATGCTCAAATAAATTGGTTAGTCTCTAAGGTGCCACAAGTACTCCTTTTCTTTTTGCGAATATAGCCTAACACGGCTGTTACTCTGAAACCTATATTTATTCTTGTCCTCTCTAATCCCATCCTATATCCCTCTTGCCTCCCTCTGAATATTTTCTGTGCCCTCCTTATTTTATTATTTTGCTCTAGAAGTCTTCAGCTGGAAAAGAAGTGGGTGGATCAGTGTTTACGTACTCGCCTTGACAGAGATCTTCTTTGCCTCCCTGCTTCTGGTAGGCAGAGCCATAACACTCTCTGCAATTGTTGGGTAGGGTATGATAAAGTGGTGACTAAACCAGGAATATTTACTGGTGAATAATTTTCCACAGGGTTAATCGTCATCTGAACACCTCACAAACATTACTGATTGTCGTCAGTTTACAGATGGGGAAAATGAAACAATGAGAGTTAAGTGACTTACCCACTTAGTGAGTCAGGGAGGGAATCAGCAATAGAACATACGAGTCTTGACACCCAATCCCTTCCCCTAACTACTGGGCTTCCTGCTTCACCAAATTCTTGTAAGTCCAAAATCAAACATCTACAAGCATTTTCCAACCAAAAACTTCTTCAAATAAGCTTACTCCAAATCCATTTTACATTACACTTTCCATAATGTCATCTTTGCCTGTAATGCTTAGAGTCTCATGATACATATCACAAGAAGCTCTGAGTATATCATACAAGTGATTCTATTCTTCTTTTGCTGCTTCCCATCCTACTCCTGAATCTAAGGCTGGGGGTAATCCACAGTTACAGCATCCACTCAGAAATGAGGAAAGAGCCAAAGTAATGCAGATTGTTTTTGTACTTTAGAAAAATAATAGTAAATGCGCCAAATTTTTGCAAAAGAAAGAAAATGGCTATATATTATTTGCCACTTTGATTTTTTTTGTTGGATTTATTAGTGCTCATATAATCATTTCTATAAGAAGCCTCTAAATTAATATACAATGTCTTTTGCAGCTGTAGAATTAAATTTATTCCCAAATGCCTTGGTTTCTGACACAATTAGGTTTTGATGCATGGATATTTCTGCTTACTGGAAACTTGGTAGTGAAGGACTCTACATTTTGAATGGCCTCATAAATATATATTGAATTTAATTTTCTAACACACAAAGACCATTTTCCTTGTTTGGGTGGTTTGGGGGCTGGTTGAAAGAAACATTTTCTATAAATATTTTTGTTGTGTACAACTAATTAGTTCATAAATCAATATGTCCCAGTATGGTGCAGATTATCCAAAAGCCAGCAAAAATGGTTGAACATAACTGTATTCTTCAGACTTACTTATCTCTAGTGCATACTTCTTACCAGACTATTAACTTTTCTGTAGCTATTTAGCCGGTCAGTAAGCATTTGATAGTGCCTCCGCATTTTCTCATTCTACTTCCTAAAATTTTATTCCTATTTTTTTCCTTCCATTTCATTCTTTATCCTAATACATGCATCACTCCAAGCAATTTTAAATCATCATTATTAAACATGCTCCAAGTATTCTCTGTATTCTGTGGTATCCTGATGTGAAACCATTAAGCAATAATCAATAGTAAGAATCATAGAATGAGCATTCTGAGTCTGTAGTGAAAACTCCCATAGTTTTCCATCTTCAGCTCTCTAGCAAAAGCATCTCTCGGTAAGAGGGTGAAAGGAGATATGAAAGCTACAGGTACCCCTATTCAGGAAGGGCACGTAAGCACATGCTCATATTCCACTGAAGTCAATTTTTGTTTGAATTAGGTTTTGTTTTCTTTCTAAATCTATTAAAAAACTTCCTTTATTGTTGCAAGTGGGATGTTAACAGTTTAAGAAGCAGTAATTCCTGTCCTGATGAAACATCAGTTGTAAAGCTACACATCTCCAACTGCCCATCCTGTTCACCATTATATTAAGAAATATTTCAAAAGGACATGACATAGCCCAGATCTATGACGACAGAAATTCCTGACTGCCAACTCATGGCAGGTAAGCCTCAAAACAGCCACCAATCTCAATCCAGTTACTGAGGGACATGTCCACATCAGAAATGGAGAGAGCGTGAGAGAGCGCACGCACATGCTGATCTCTCCTTCCTTAGCACTCGTCCCTCCTAAGCACAGATGAAGCACATTGCTCCATCAATGTTGGGAAATTTAATCCCATTGTCCCTGTTTCAATTCTGTGGAAAAACGACCCTTCATTCTCCAAAGGTTGGCTAATCTGCATTCACCAATGATCTGATCCAAAGTCCATTGAACCCAATAGAAAGCCTTCCATTGACTACAACGGGTTTTGAATCAGGCCTTAAATTAACTTGAACAACAACTTCAAGAATAGATAAAACCGCCACCACAGAATCATTATCCCACTTATGCTATTTTATTCACAACATTTGTACAGGTTCATTTATTGTGCATTATCCTACTCCAACATGGAAATTGTCTTCATCTGAATGTTTTCACAGCCACAGCACTATTGGTGACAAACATCTTCATTTTAAAATCACACCTATGTGGCAGGCACCATTTCTATGTAGCTGACAAAAGGAACTCCCTAGCTGAAGCTGCTTTTACCTACTGTTTGTTTGCCAGTAGCACGTTTTTCTGTTTAATCTGTGTTAACATTTTGTTCAGTTATCCTAACTGGCATGTATTTTATCTGATAAACATCCCCTTCTTTTCTGTACAGAAACATTATTTATGACATTATTGTTACAGACAACTATACAGCCAAGAGGGAAACGCATTTGCTTTCCTGCATGTGCCAGCACATGCTTTTAAACCTAAATTCAGTCTTCTTACAGAAATATATAAAACTTAGTAAAAGACTTCATGGTGTATCTTTGGACTTCAGTGGGGACAGGGAGCAGGGGCAGACAGAGAAGTAGTAAGTGTTCAGAACAACAGGAAAAACAATGTCATTTCAGGCTTTTTAGCTAACACATTAGTCAACTTTCTCCTTTTCAGGCCCAATTCGTCATGTCTCAACAGCTAAATGAACTAAACATTTATTTCATAATATGAATCAAATGTATAGCTGAAAGTATGAGACATTGAAGTCCAATTTGTTTAACTTAGCCACATACTTAAGACTGCATTTGTGTGAAGGTGACGGGGGGGAGAGATATTTTTCTTTAGATTTGTCATGGTTTTCAATTTCATTTGAATGGTTTCTGCTGGAAAGCCTCACTCATTTCATCTCACCTGATCTGCCTGGTGTTCATGAACTCCACCTCATGGTCATTCCCTTCATCCAATCAGGGACTGTTTTACAGTGCGGGACAGTACTATTAACATCATTCTTTCTGCCTGGTCTCAGTCTCAGCAACATCCATCAATGACTGGATGCCTAGGAGTCTAATGGACATATCTGGACTCCCTAAGTCCCAGTAGCATACTGTGAAGTAGATATCTGTCTCTAAAGGAAAACATCTAACCAAATGTAGAGACTGAATCCAAACACACGCTCATATGTGCACTGCACTGTATAGATGGCCAGTTTTCTTTCCTCTGTGAAAGCCACACTTGCCAAGGAACTAAAAGATCACCAAACAGTCTTTTTTTTAGTAAGTGTTTTACATACTAAAGCACTTAAGTCCTTCTGCAGCCTATACACTTTGCAGCTCTTCATGGTTAAGATGTACACAAATTGAGGATAAATCAAACGCTGGATTCACATGATCGCGTATCATGTCACCCAGTCGGAGGCTGGAATTTATTTCCTGTTTTACCTTTTCTAAGTGATATATTGCTTGTGGAAGGTCCCATAAACAGCCTTGGAGATGAACTTTTCCTATATGTCCCTAGAATGAGTAACTCATGTTTTAGCAAAGCAAACTCCTCCCTACCCCGAGCACCACCACTGCTTTACCAAGGTGTTTAAGCCTAGAGCGGTGAAAGGAAAGCCACTGTACAGAACTGATAGTTCTCTCTGCATTTCCATTCAAGTTCTTAATATCTCTGCTGACACTACAAACATGGGAGCCAATTTCCACGTCAACAGGAAGTCTGGCTCACAGCAGATCCATGATGAGGTAACAACAGGCACAGCATTACAAGGTGGTGGTGACTGCCTGGCCAGTTAATGGCTACCCAGAATGGACTGGCTGTACTCTCACAGAACTAGAGAAAAGAGACATACAGGAAGATTATAGAAATGTCAGGATCTAGGAGACAAACACCCCAAACAGACTGTCACCAAGTCAATTAGTACCAAATGTTGTTGCTTTTTGACATGAACACTTGCCACTGGGAAATGGACTCTGAGCACTAAATTAATTTCATGCATGCCACCAGACAGCGCCAAGTTTCAGTCACTACCACCTTGTACTGGATTTGATTTGGTGACCTATCAAATGCTCTGGATCCCATTACCAATCCACTCCTATTCAGGGTCTATGCTAGTGTGAACATATAAAAAAAACAACTTAATGTGTTACCTTCCTATGGGTCTCCCACTGTGTGTTTGTCAGATCTTTGTCTGAAACTATAAGCTCCTGTGGGTAGGGAATCTCTTCAGTCCATCTCGTACAGCTCTGAGCTCAACATTTGTGCTTAATAATTATTAGTTATTATGGTGTGTATGAAAGTGCTCACAATATGCTAGGAATTTTCCAGACATATAGGAAGGAGTGGTTTCAGCACACAGACTCAGGACAGAGAGGCAAGTGGACAAAAGTTATGGTAAGAGGCATAGTGAACAACAATATTTTAATACCAGTTAATTAGATTCACTATTGACAGCAGGGCAGAAATGGCCTTTTAAGAAGAATAAAACGAGGACAGAGTAAAGACCTTCATAAATAATATATATTATGTGTGCATGTTTATACACCCACCAACACATTGGACTGCTGTGTCTGCCATCTGAAGATCTTGAAGTGACTTACAAAAATTCACACCTCCATGAAGTAATATTTATATGTATTACACAAACACAGAGAATAACTGAATCTCTCTCCATCCACTCGTTTGCAAGGTATTTTTTGCTAGCACATCGCTTTTTAACATAAAAAGCCTTCTCTTTTGTGCACTTTTCTTGTCTAAAGAACTTTTTCACCCCAACAACTGCTCCTTACCATGGAGCACCAGGAGGTCTTCCAAGAGCCCTTTGTTAACAGAATCAGCCTTTTATCTGCAGTCTCTCTTGCAATGAAATAGAGACAGGACTCAGGTGTAGTAAACATAAAAGTGATGCTGTACTAAGGAACATTGGACAGTACTCCGCATCCTAGCTCTGTAACTCAGACAGAGGAGCACAGCTTGTGCTATATAGATTAGCCACTCAACCACTTGAACAGGCTGACTCCACACCTGCCTAATCGCCCAACAACAGGAGTCTGCAGGACAACTTGCTTCCAACCACGGCAGCCAGAAGGCACAGGACAACTCACCCATCTACATGCCTGCTCAGGAGGGAAATGCATTGCGAATCAACAGATGCTGGGACAGGAGTAGGTGGAAGGATCAGTGAATCTGGATAAGAGAAGAACATGGAATTGATGAGTGTGTGCAGGGTGGAGAGGGAGAGGAGTGTGTTTTACCCAGAAAATGTCACAAGTATCACTGAGTGATGTGGAAAAATTTTGGAGGAGCCCCTTGTTAAAATTTAGCAGCACATCACGGCTTCTTAGATCAGCTAAGGTAGCTGATATGTTAATAAATCTTCCTGCTTACAGAACTCTGGAGCAGCTCTCAGAAGTTAGGGTAACCAGACCAGCAAGCGTGAAAAATTAGGGCATTTCTTTTTTTCCGGCGGGGGTGGGGGTACAGTTGTCTATACAAGACAAATCCCCTAATATTGGATGTCTGGTCACCCTAACATAAGTAAAACGTAAAACAGCATTTCTGGTTGATGAAGGTAATATATAATCAGAGCAATGTAGAATGACTTCAGTAAAGTTGTGAACAGGTATGTGTAATAGTGTTGTTTACAGTTTAAAATATCTTCTGGGCAACATATAGCATGTATGGGTGAGATTTGCAAAAATCACTCAATGCTGGCCTAATTCTGCCCCCAATGTGACCATTTGAAAATCCCACCCTGTCTCTGCCTATGGCTAGTACATGTAACTTATCTTTATACTTTACTTTTAACCCTGCTACACAGGGTTTTTCTGCATAATAGTTTCAACGGCCATAAGAAGTAGGATTTTCAAAGCATCTTAACTGAGTTAGGTGCCCAAATCCTATTGAACTTCATGGGAGTTGGGAACCTAACTCCTTTGATTTATTTGAAAATCCCAGGTCTAGTTATTCAATTGTCACAATTTAATAAACATTCCTAAATTCTATAGGTAAAACACTCTCCCACACTCAGATTAGCCTGACATCTTGTGGCCACAAAACATAACATTCTGCAAACCAAGCATCTGTACATTGATGCACAGAAGCATGCTAATGACTGCATTATAATTTACACAAAAACAAAATAGCTCTGGAGCAATGCAAGGTGCAATTATTTCATCTCATTAGATGTGGAGTGGGTCTCAGTGTTATGTGTTAATGGGACAAATTGATACATAATTTTAAAGACAGAATGCAGTTACAAATAATCTAGAGTCCTGGTTAACTAAACTATTTTGGTATGCAGTGTTGTTGTAACTACGTCAGTCCAAGGTTATGAGAGAGAGAAGATGGATGAGGGATTGGATCTTTTATTGGTGAGAAAGCTTGTTTCTGATATTACCCCATTCTCCTTGTCTCTCAAATATTTCAAGTAATATTTTGAAATCCTAAACATTGATCACATACATTCAAAACTATTATTTATCTAATGTGAGATGTAAATGGCCAAGGCATCTGAAAGTTTTCCTCTTAAGTTGTGGCTTTTAATATTGCCTTGATTTTTGCCATAGGGACTGAACTGCTCTCTGCAACAGGAATAGAACATGCAGTGGTTTAGTGCAGTGCAGTTAAAAAAAAAATCCCTCTCAGACAGGATGATAAATGGCTAATAAAAAATAGTTTTCTTGACTACAAACGTAGGAACAGTTGGGGGTAGGGGGAACCCAGTGATGAGTAGCTTGTGTTGCTTTTCCCAAAGACAGGACTATTGATTCAATTTAAAGAAAAATACACTTAATCTTGTGGGGGGTGCAGGGCAGAGAGGGGCTCAGACTGGGAAGATTTGGAGCACTGCCTGAAGAGGTTTGATGCTGACTGTGACCTCTCCTTTTTGGCACAGCAAAGAACAATTAAGCAATAACACACTAAAAATAATTTATGCGGTTTGATTTCTTTCCATACCAGATGTTCCCACATTTATTCAGATCTCCCCAAGTCTTTTTCTCCAGCCAAGAGAGTGAGCAGCTGTTACTTCTGAAGTCAACACCAAAGCTGGTTAATGGATCTGCTAGCTAGAGATTGCTACATGACAGATCCAAGTACACTTCTCCCCAGGGCCTGCTCCTGTTCCCATTGAAGTTAACAGCAAAACACTGTCTTTAGAGAGAGCAGGATAAAGTTGCTGGAAAGCAGGGGCATCATTTAGCTAATGCACCTGTTCTTCCACCAAGCCCCAGCCAATGATTTGAGGTTCACTTGCATTCCCTTGGCATTCCAGCTGGCACCATAAGGCTTTGCTCATCAACTCATCAACTGGCCAGCTCCCCTTTTCATTTTTTTTTTTAAATTAGGCCCACATGGAAAAGATTTTTTTTAAAATAATTGCAACATTCCAATTAGAACCACAGGTGGGTTTATTGGTGTTACAGTAGTAATGAACATAAAGTTCAAGAAATGGCAACTACAAAGCTGCATCTCATTAGTATCCTGAATAACCAGAAATATTACTGACTAGACACAATACTTGGGGCCTGAGCTAGCATAAACTGGAAAATCTCCGTTTTTGATTTCTGTGAAACTACACCAGTGTGTACACCAACTGAGAATCAGGCCCTTGGCCTTTAAAGGGACAGTGCCAACTAATTTAATTCTCCAAGTTAGCTCTAGTTCATCATTTTAAAATTAAAAAAAAAAGTCTTCATAAAAGTGTTATCATGACTTTGTATTTGTACTAACAGCATTTTTTAAATGTATGTTTTGCTTGGATTTAAGTGTTCAGTGGCCAGCTGCTGATGACAGAGACTACAAGGCCCAAGAGTGGCTGAAGGGAAGATTTGTCCCTACCGATGGCCGCCTGATCTCTCCTTGTAGTTCTGGAAAGAAGGGGTATGTAACTGTTATGCACATTTATATTTGTAGGAGCTATGCATTTCTGTAGAAACAACAGCCATTTAATTCTCAGAGTTGTTGCAATCTATTACATGTCTTTTTCATGAAGAATTTACTTTAGTTCTTTCTTGTTTTCCTTTATCCAAAATAAAACTATTTATAGGCTAGTGTGTTTTTGTGTATAGAAGCATAACAGGTAGAGCTGGAAGGAACTCAGATTGGACAGTGTTACCTGAGATGCCCCCTCCATCACAGGAACATGCCCCACAGGTCCCCAGCCTCAGCTCCCCTTTGTCAAAAGTCCCTCAGACCAATGGTTCTCAACCAGGGGCCTAGGAGCCCCAGAGCAGGTTTCAGGGAGTCTGCCAAAATAAACCAGAGAGCAGGGCCAGTGTCAGACTTGCTAGGGCCCAGGACAGAAGGCTGAAGCCTGAGCCCCACTGCCTGGGACTGAAGCCAAAGCCTGAGCAACTTTGCTTTGTAGGACCCCATGTGGCATGGGGCCCGGGGCAATTGCCCTGCTTGCTACCCCCTAACACAGGCCCTGGTTTTTATTCTATTGGATCTACAGAAAAACAGTTGTTGTGGCACTGCTGGGCCACAGAGTTTTTATAGCATATTGCAGGAAGGGGCTCAGAAAGAAAGGTTGAGAACCCCTCTGTCAGACCAATACTCTATAGGCTAAAACTACCCTTTCTTGCAGGCTTATTTGTTAACACAGAGGCATCAAAATAACCTAAAATAAAGTCCAATATCATAACTCAAAAGTTCTTACTTGGTTCTGTCATTTTTTGCCAATCCAAGCTCTTCTTCTAGCCCACTCATCCTTCAGAGTGGAGGGCCCCTGGGTTTCCCCCAGTGACCCTTAGTAGAACTCAAGGCCCCAAACAAAGGAGTCAGACAAACAGTTCCCACCTATCCTGGGGTAATATTAAAGTCCCATGCAACCAGAGTCCACTCCCCTGGGCTTATCCTCCTACTCCGTCCTGGATTCTTCCCCAATACTCTGCTCCTGAGCTTTGCTGCTCCCAGAGCTCTTTTCCCCAGCAGGTTTCCACTGCTTCCCTCACCAGGGCACTCTGGCAGGCCACACCCTCTCCCCCCCCCCCCCCCCCAATCAACTGAGACCCCTCCTGTGGCTCATTATAAGGAACACCTGTTTTCTTCTCAGCTACATCTGATTAATAAACAGGGCTGGCTGGCTGCCTCAGCCCTCTGGCCCTTAAAGGGACAGACCACCCGTTACAGACAGCAATACTCAGCCAGAGCTCTTGCTGCCCTCTCAGGGGGTCTGCCAAAAAACAAACAAACAAACAAAAAAACCCATCAAACACAAGCAGGAGAGATGGCCTAGGCTGCTAGACAGTAGTAACCACAGTGAAGGGCAAAGTTTAAATGCCCAGGGGCCACCTTAGCTATATTATTACATAAGGTTTGACAGACAAACCAGGGGCATGATTCCCATCACTAACCAGCAATAACAATAGTAGAGTGGTTTTGGTGGGATGGGTAAGGTGATAGAGCAACAAAATTACAGAAACAATGTGGGTTTGGGAGCTGGTGGAGTGGGTCACCAGGGAGAATAGCTGAAGGGAAGCCCCCTAGCCTAGAGAAAGGTAGTCAGTCTTACCGGACAGTGCCACTAGTACTGTGGTGAGGCCTGAGGGGGTTGTGAGAGAGAGGCTGGCCTACCTAGTCCCAGTATCATGGCTAACTTGCCATACTGAGGGGCAGGGGAGGATAGAAAAGAGCAGCACAAGTGGGGTAAAGGGAACAGGGAGAGCATGGTTTGCATCTGAGCATACTGCCAGTGGCCAGCGAGGGATCCCCACTGGTGAATAGGCACAGGAACTAAGGGTGCGGGGGGTGCTGCAGCACCCCCAGGCTTTGCGTGGGGTCCTGGCCGCTAGTCCCCCACCCAGGGTCTAGGCTACCACTCCCACACTCAGGAGCTCTGCCTCCGGCCCCAGGTCCCAGCTGCTGATCCCATGCCTGGGGTCCTGGTCGCTGGCCCCACGCCCCGGGGCTCCACACTCCCCCATCTGTGGCACCAGTCTTGACGCCCTGGCCGCAGCTCTGGGGCACGGACGGGGTAAGGGGGACACAGCTCAGCACCTCCATTCTAAAAACTGTTCCCGCGCCACCGCACTGGTGACACAGATGGAGCTGTTGCCGTGCATAGCATGCAGGGAGACTCATGCTAGGATGCTTACGTGCACACCTGAGGCTGGAAAGGAGTGACATGGGAGGCTGCTTCTGTTTACCACTGCTTCTTATCATTGTTCAGTCACCACCAAGTCAATCCCATCACTCAAGAGAGGCACTCCATCTGGTGAATGGTGGCTTTGTTTACAAGGAGGGCGGTGCTATTAGTTGGTGAGCACCACGTGAGAATCTCCTGAGGAAGGGGAAGTTGTTCTCAGGATCTGCCCAAGCAATCTGGTACAACAGTGGTGCCATTTAACAGAAATGCTTTCATGGGCGTGGTACGTCACTAAATTTTAGAGGTTAAACATTCTCCTGGGGTGTTTGCAGCCCAAGCAATGTAGCATTGTACAGGTGCATGAGAGCCAGAGCGACAGTGAAACAGACCAGAAAGAATAAGAAAACTGACCTGTTGTTTTCTTTGTCTAGGTTCAATGAAGTGAAAGAGGGCAAACGGTGCAAAAGATAACAGGTAAGTGACAGGATAACATTCATTCACTTTCAATAATTAAATGTAAATTAAACTCCAATTGTGCATGCCTATTAAGTAAAAAATTCTGGTCTTACTAAAGGCAACTGGAGTTTTGCAACTGACTTCAGTGCGGCCAGAATTTCACCCTAAGTGTACTGAGCTAGATTCTAACCTGGTGTAAATAAATGGAGCTATGCCAATTTACACTCTATGAGGATCTGGGTCTAGGTTTTTAACCTTTAACTATGCTGTGAAACTTGTTTGTATTCATGGGAAAAAATATTTTGCCATGTTTTTGCTCTGCTTACATCATACAGTTTTGGGGCCAAATTCTTCTGTTACACTGCTACAAGCTCCCACTGGAGTCACTGTGAATGAGAGAAGGATTTGTCCTGTTTTGCTTATACTCCTAGGGTCAGAATTTTAAAGGTATTTAGACATCTAAAAATGCAGATAGGCACCAAGTGGGATTTTTTCAGAAGCATCTAAATACCTTTAGAAATGTGGCCTTTCATCCACTAGTGATGAAACAAGACACAAGATGTCTTGTGGTGTTGAACAGCCATAAACCATCTTTGTTATTTTATGTCTTTGAGAGGTGATAAGTGGAAGTGAGTATTACATCAAACACATTAGGAGGATGCAGTAAAATGTAGCATATAGGAAATCTTATACTACCCAATCCAATGCAGATCTCCCCCCCCCACAAAAAAACCCACTTTGCTCCACTTCTCTCAATGAGAAAACCCCCCAAACAAACAGAAACCTTCCTCATCACCAATGCCTACTTAGAATACACGGCAATCAAATGGCTTTCTTCACCCTAACTGCAGCAAGCTCATTTTGGTTAAAATTATAAACACAAACACAAAAACAGGTATCTCCTGTGAATCTGGGAGAGAGCAGATGTTAATTGCAATGAAATGGTGGAAAGGCCAAACCTGAATTTGTTTTGTTTTGGTTTTGCATTAGTGCAGCAGCTCTCTTAAACATCACGAACTGCAGTGTATGCAAATCTTGATAGCTTGACAAAGATATATGTAGCCTTGCCCATTCTATGTAGCCAAATGTCACTTACGTAGTTATTAGCAATCGCCCTTAAGCTAATGCATCATATGTCTTTTTGACAAGAAGAATGGCTGGGTTCTGACAAAGAATAATTTTGATTTCAACACCAAAATGTTAAAATGTAACACTTATCCAGCTAAGTAAAATATAGAAATCAAACATGAAATTATTTGTGAGAAATGTAAGCAGAAGAACAGGACTTCTATAATCTTATTAGAATGCTATGGTTTTGGACGGCCCCTATGTGATAGGAGCACTCACCCTTGAGGGCCCCCTAGCGGCTGAGTGTGGTACTACAGTCCTTTTCTCATCCCTGGCACCCCCTGCAGGCTGCCAGATGACCTTAGTGGGTCTTAGTGGGACTGAGTGACAAGTCCAAATAACTAAACTATCTATTTGCCCTTACTAGGGCCTTCAAACCTGGCTCTGAGTCCCTTTAAATACAGTCCTTTTTGGGGGCTCCCGGCTCAATCCTTTCTCCTTTGTGGGGTTCATGCCCCATTTACTTGTTGCTGGTAGGGGAACCTGGGCCTGTCCACTACTCCAAGTTCCAACCCAGGGACCCTATACAGAGTAGCCACATACTGCTTACCTCAGCCCTTCACTGTACTTTCCCTCAGCCTCTTCCTGCCGGCCCTTTTAGCTCCAGCCCTATATCAGGGCCAATGTCCTCAGGCTCTTCTCTTTCAGCAATCCCAATGATGTAAATTCAACCAGCGATATCCTCTGACTGGTTGTTGAGCTCCTTTGGCCAGAGAGTACACTTCTGGTTTCCAGCCTGGAAGTGACCTGCTAAGGCCCATGACAGGCTTGGAAGACGCACCTTCACTGCTCCTTTCTAGGGGAGGGGTGTAGTATAACCATGTGGCCTCCAGTAGGGAGCTGCCAAGGCCAGGCACACCCTGTCATGCTGTAATATAGTTTTAAACAGCATACCATAAAGTACATGATACAAAAAATGGAAGCTATAGTATTTTGAGACTATACAATCATTGATGCCCCAAGGAACTACAGCTCTCTCCCTCAGACTTATGTCAACACTTACTAACCAGCCATCTACAGCACTCTCTGATCACAAGCAGTTTTGCATAGAGAAAGTAGTCTGTCCTTCTACAATGTGCTTGACTATGACCAGGAAAGAAAACACTCGTCAAAGCAACTGGAGTCAATCTACATAACAGCCAATATATTGAACAATTCACTTGTCATTTGGACAGGATCTTAGCAGAAAATATTGTAGACAAGTCAATTAGAGCTCAGTCCTGGAAAGTGGGGAGCACCCTCAGCTCCCATTGAAGTCAGTGGGAGTTGGGGGCACTCAGCAAGCTGTTGGTTTGGGCCTTTAACCCCTACCTCAGTTTCCCTATTTGTAAAATAAGGCTGCTAATACTCACCTACCTGTGCACTGGAGATCAGTTCACTTCAGATCAATCTAGAGTTTATTCTTCTTCTGCACAATGATTTTATCTGGGCAATCAGAGATCTAAGACTTCGGCCAAGCTATGTTCTCAAGCATATACACAGTTACCCAATGGGGAGAAAAATATATATATACTAGCATCAGCACCTACTCTGTAATAAGTAACCAGAGTAGTAATAAGCACAGCAATTACTGTTAGTGGCTACAAATAAGCCCATGCATCACAGTTTAAGGTGACAAATTGACCCAAAATTCCAGATTGCCAGTCAAGATAACAAATTCTGGTTTTTGAACCCAATTTCCTTTTGTAGAGAGATAGGCAGAGGTCTAGTGGCACAGGGCAGCCTAGACATAGCTATATTGTAGAATAACTGGTGCTTGAATGGGAAACAGTCACATTCTGTTATGTCACAGGTTAATCATTGTCATTTTACGCAGCAGCCACATCACACAGTCTATTAATTATTACTTAATGTCACTTCTCCACTAAATGTTTTGATGAATTCTACTGGTAATTAAAACTGTTCTTCTAGTGACATTCAAATAAAGCTTCTTGATGTTCACAGTGTAACCCTGATGAAGAGGCAGAAAGAGAAAATATCTAGTTTTATTAGTGTCAGACTGACTGGATGCATGTTATTTGTAGTACAGCTGTTTTCTGTACTTATTGATTCATTTCACTGATAACTACAATATATTCATGACAAGTCCAAAAATCAAGAAAAAATTCATCTGTGTCTGCTAGATAAACCATTGTAGTTATGTATACACATTCAGAATGCAAAAAAGACGATCCCATAAGCTTGAATATTAATTTACGTTAATAATTCTAGGGATAGTTAGATAATAGGAAGATCTACTTTCATATCTCATACAGAATTAACCATAGCTTTTTACTTGTTTAAATATTTATGGTAAAGTATTTTATGATGATACTCAATATAGGCCAGATTCTGATCTCAGATATGCCATGGATAAACTCGAGTCCATGGATTTACTCCAGATTAACACCAGTGTGACATCAGAATCTGACCCAATAGGTTCATATGGGTAACATTTGTCAGTGATTCTCTTTTTATCTTATCATTCCTTTCTTCACCTAGTCTCACTATACTTCTGATTTAATTTAATTTTAGTAATACTTAAAGTTGTGTTACATTGCAAACAATAAAGATGAAAATTCCATCATCTTCCTAGAATTGTCCTTGGACGTCTACTTGGTGTGCTGGGTTATAACAAAGGTTCTCCCCAACAATAAGTATGAACATTACTAGTAAAGGATTGAAGTGCAATTGCCTCTTACAATCTATGTGCCCTTTTTCCAGAGCCAACCTGGGTGAGCCAATACAATTTCGGAGTTGGGCCTACTCAGCTGGGTTTTATTACCTTCACCCTGAGAGGTATTACCACTCCTCTCCTAAATACAGTACAGTTAGCATTCCCTCACACAGAACACTTCGGTTTTATCTAACTTGAATTGAACCCAAGAGATAGTCAGTGAATGGAACACTACAAAAACCATACAATTTCAGAAAGTTTAATCCTTTAACTTGAGAGCCTTTCCTGGTCTAGTGAAGCTACAGCTTAATTACGGAAAGCAATTATGTAAGGCATTCAGAAATCCATGAGTGCAATTCTGAAACAGACTGCATGCCTGCACAGGGGAGTAAAAAACCCTTAACTCTCTTGTGCTTACTACCTGGAACTTAGGAGACAAAAGGAGATGCACACCCACTTACACTCCCACCTCCTGAAGAAGGCGGCTAAGGAATAGGTAGAGCGTCGTCTCTGGCCTTCCACCCCCAATTCCCATCGGATAGATGAGGGGCACATTACTACCTGCCTAGAGCAAAGTGATGGTGGGAAAGGATCATGGCTTCCTGGGTCACAGTTTCTTCTCTGCACTGCTCCTGGGATAGCTCAGTTACATTCTGCTTGTTACTGTGAGCTGGGTGCCCTTGACACACGATCTAGCCTTATGTGTTACTCTTGTTAGAGTTGATGATCACTGCTTGACCTGCAATACCAGATACTGTAGATCTCATGCCAGGCTCTCAGAGATCTATAGATTCACTTAAAAATGTATTTATCCTTCTCTTACATTTAACAATAGTTCAACATTTCCTTCTTAGGAGAAATCTTTCCCTCTGGCCCTACAGTTTATCTTAAGTAATGGGGAGGAACAGAGCAACGGAGGTAGGAGAAAGAAAGCAGAGAGAAACAGGGAAGCAGGATGTAAGCTCCGTTGGCAAGAACTCTCTTTTATAAAGGGCTTATCTATACAAAGAGTTAGTGTGCAGCAAGATGGCGTGTAAATCTATAAGGCTGCCTTGTAAGACTTACACGCCATCTTGCTGCACACTAACTCTTTGAATAGATAAGCCTTTTGTGAGTAGCCTGCCATGCATTTACTGGCCATGTAGACCAGCTACGTTGCACTAAAGGTTCCCTTCTGCTCCTTGACAGTAGTAGATCAAAATGCACGAGAGAACTTTTAGTGCGCAGTAGGCAGGGTCGCCAGAGCCAGTTAGTGCGTGGCAGGCTAGTGTGTTATAGATTGACAGCCTAGCTTGCTGTGCACTAACTCCATTTAGATAAGCTCCAACTGTTTGTGTGGTACCCAGCTCATGACTGGGGTCTCTGCAATATAAATGTTACATACAACTAATGGAGGAAAGGGGAAATGGGCTAGAGAGGCAAAAGGGGAAGATTCACACATATAGCCAGGGAGGTAGAAGGTGGAAGACAGAAAAAGTCTGTGAAAGCAGGTAGGAGGAGGAAAGAGTTGTTTTTATACAGGACCTGGCACAATGGGGCTGGGGCTCTAGACACTAGCGCAATACAAATAATAATAATAATGACGGGCTACAGGCCAATCGCAGTTAAATGTTCAAGAATATTGTCAAGGCTGATTCTCCACTCTGGCACTTCAAGTGCAGAAGGTGGGGCCTGCAAGGATTTTAAAAATTAATACTTGCCACTCCAGGCTTGTATTAAACTCCAAAGGTTACAGCTTCTCTCTGACCTTGGCTTGGTAAACACTGCCATCACCCAAATGCAAAACCCCTTTTTTGAAACCCAGGAAGGTGCACTTGGGAATTCCTTCCTGTGGGGTACCCTGAAGCCCTACCCCCCTCCTTCAGGGAAGAGCTGAGAAAGAAAACAAATTAGCTGTTGCCCCAGCTAATTAAACAACATTTGCATAAATCTCTTAGCCCTGGTCTATACTAGGACTTTAGGTCGAATTTAGCAGGGTTAAATCGATGTAAACCTTGGCTTGGTAAACACTGCCATCACCCAAATGCAAAACCCCTTTTTTGAAACCCAGGAAGGTGCACTTGGGAATTCCTTCCTGTGGGGTACCCTGAAGCCCTACCCCCCTCCTTCAGGGAAGAGCTGAGAAAGAAAACAAATTAGCTGTTGCCCCAGCTAATTAAACAACATTTGCATAAATCTCTTAGCCCTGGTCTATACTAGGACTTTAGGTCGAATTTAGCAGGGTTAAATTGATGTAAACCTGCACCCGTCCACATGATGAAGCCCTTTATTTCAACTTAAAGGGCTCTTACTCCACCCCTGACAAGTGGATTGGTGCTTAAATCGGCCTTGCCGGGTCGAATTAGGGGTACTGTGGACACAATTTGACAGTATTGGCCTCCGGGAGCTATCCCAGAGTGCTCCATTGTGACTGCTCTGGACAGCACTCTTAACTCAGATGCACAATTGTCTGCCGTTGCTCTGACGCAGGGAGGGGCAACTGATGACACGGCTTACAGGGTTGGCTTACAGGGAGTTAAAATCATCAAAGGGGGTGGCTTTACATCAAGGAATATTTCAGGCAGGACTTCACGGAGGGTTCCAATAAGAAATGGTGCACCTAAGTTATTGTTCTTATTGGAACAAGCAGGTTGCTCTGGCCTCTGATTGATACATGGCTAGATTTACCTCGCTGCACCTTCCCTGTGAGTGCCTGCAGTGTGACCTAGAGGAATGAGTCCCCTAGACGGGGGGCGAGGGGGTTGCAAATGAGTACAAAACAAATCTGGTCTATTTCTTGTTTTGATACACTCCATCTGTCTTTTACATCTTTGGCTGGCAGCAGACGGTGCAGAAGGACTGCATGCCATCCACATCTCATGGCTGCTCGGCAGAAGATGGTACAATAGGACTGCTAGCCATCCTCATCTCTTGCCTGCCCGGCAGAAGATGATGCAATAGGACTGCTAGCAATCTGTATCGCCTGCCTGCTCACCATAAGATGGTTCAATAGGACTGACTGCAGGACTAAAGAGAATGACCTGATCAAGTCACTCCAAATTTAGTCCCTGCGCCCATGTCTGCCCAGACACTCCTGATCGACCTCACAGAGGCGACCAGGAGCACCTCGGACATGACGATGACGGTTACCAGTCCTACTGTACCGTCTGCTGCCATAAGGCAATGGGTTGTTGCTGCTGTGTAGCAATGCAGTACCACGTCTGCCAGCACCCAGGAGACATATGGTGACAGTGAGCTGAGCGGGCTCCATGCTTGCCGTGGTATGGCGTCTGCATGGGTAACCCAGGAAAAAAGGCGTAAAACAATTGTCTGCACTTTCTTTCACGGAGGGAGGGAGGGAAGGGGGGCCTGACGACATGTACCCAGAACCACCCGCGACAACGTTTTAGCCCCATCAGGCATTGGGATCTCAACCCAGAATTCCAATGGACAGCGGAGATTGCGGGAACTGTGGGATAGCTACCCACAGTGCAACACTCCGGAAGTAGACGCTTGCCTCGGTACTGTGGAAGCGCTCCGCCGAGTTAATGCACTTAATGCACTTAGAGCATTTTCTGTGGGGACACACACACTCGAATATATAAAACCGATTTCTAAAAAAACGACTTCTATAAATTCGACCTAATTTCGTAGTGTAGACATACCCTTAGGACACCAAAAATCCAATCCTGTCCTTAAAAAAGGTAAATTTTATTGAAAACAAGAAAGAAAGAAAATACATCTGGAACTTAGGCTTTTGCTAGATTTTAAAAGAGCAATTCCAAAAATTAAGCACCCAAAATAGGTTCCTTGGGGGTTCAGCTTAAAGATTACAAGCAAACAAAAGCATCTAGGATTAGGCCCAGTATTCCCCAAAGGCAGTCAATTATAGTATCTACATTATAGTATCTCTGAAGGTTTCAGAGTGCTGAAGCATTCCAGTATATCTGGTTCAAAGCCAAAGCTAGCACTAGGCATCTGATAGATTGGGCAATAGTTAAAAAAAAGTTATCTAGGGTAAGAAATGGTATTAACGTGAAACTTTACACATCAGACTGTAGGACTACAGCACACATGGCCTGCTATTAATTTTGGTCTTCTTGTTTCCTGGTCCCCTTTTTCTTTTCAGACAATTTCAGTCCTCTCTAGAGCTACATTTTGCCATAGCAATTTTAGCATAACCTGATTTCTGAAAGAAGCAAACAACCCTTTTAGCAAATAGCCACCTCCTAACCTGTCATTTGTTCTAAATACGAGTTTACTGAAGGTTAAACTGCAACATTTTAAAGTAACTACATATCTAGCTTCCAAAAGCACAAGATTAAAACTGTAGTCAAAGCAAGCAAAGGAAACAGATGTTTCAAACATTTCAGGAGGGTTCTTTTACTAAATAAAATCTAATATTATATTCAGAGTAAGCAACAGAGATCCTTATAATGAATGGGTGGCATACTGTACAGTGGATCAGGAATTATAAAACTAAATTAAAAACCCAAATCTAATTTGCTATAAAAACAAATCGCTCTTTGCTCTTGAAAAGAAAGTTGATGAGATATGCAATGAATCAGTCTTCTGCATTTGGAATTTTGATGCTTAATTCTTTGTCTATTCTGTTGTTGAATTATAAATTTCAACATATTGTGAAAAATATATATTATTTATCATTAGCTTCATAAAACTTTTGGCTGTGATTTTAAAGTGACCCACCAGCCACCGATCACTAGTGGAAATTCAGATAAATGTTAAAAATTCTGTGGCCCTTTTCAAGGAGTACTAGAGGACACATTAACATTTGTTCTTATAATAAAACAGATTCTAAGATTTGATACTGTACGCAGATGAAGCACTGGTGCATTTGCTTACCCAGTTTGCACTACCATTGTTTTTTAAAGCACTGTTGGGATACAATCAAAGAATCACAGAAATGTAGGGTTAGAGGTACCTCAAGAAGTCATCTAATCCACCCCTCATGCTAAAGTTATTTGCACACGATGTGCAGATAGCGTCTTTCCAATAATCACCAAAAATACTGCTTTCTATTAGTAGGTAGCCTTCAACAGGGTCAGAATAAACTAGCTAAAAACAAACGTGTGCGTGCACACATATGATACGGATCACTGCCTTCTAAAAGATAGAATTAGAACTACTTAGCTGTGTGTCAAAAGCCCTAGCCTGCTGTGACTCATCTTTAGCTCACGTGGGAGGAGCCAGTGCTTTCAGGGCAGGAGAATTTGAATTCTATAGAATCACAGAATATCAGGGTTGGAAGGGACGTCAGGAGGTCATCTAGTCCAACCCCCTGCTCAAAGCAGGACCAATCCCCAACTAAATCATCCCAGCCAGGGCTTTGTCAAGCCTGACCTTAAAAATATCTAAGGAAGGAGATTCCACCACCTCCCTAGGTAACCCATTCCAGTGTTTCACCACCCTCGTAGTGAAAAAGTTTTTCCTAATATCCAACCTAAACCTCCCCCACTGCAACTTGAGACCATTACTCCTCGTTTGGTCATCTGCTACCACTGAGAACAGTCTAGGTCCATCCTCTTTGGAACCCCCTTTCAGGTAGTTGAAAGCAGCTATCAGATCCCCCCTCATTCTTCTCTTCCGCAGACTAAACAATCCCAGTTCCCTCAGCCTCTCCTCATAAGTCATGTGTTCCAGTCCCCTAATCATTTTCGTTGCCCTCCGCTGGACATTTTCCAATTTTTCCACATCCTTCTTGTAGTGTGAGGCCCAAAACTGGACACAGTACTCCAGATAAGGCCTCACCAATGTCGAATAGAGGGAAACGATCACGTCCCTCGATCTGCTGGCAGTGCCCCTACGTATACATCCCAAAATGCTACTGGCCTTCTTGGCAACAAGGGCACACTGTTGACTCATATCCAGCTTCCTGTCCACTGTAACCCCTAGGTCCTTTTCTGCAGAACTGCTGCCGAGCCATTCGGTCCCTAGTCTGTAGCGGTGCATGGGGTTCTTCCGTCCTAAGTGCAGGACTCTGCACTTGTCCTTGTTGAACCTCATCAGATTTCTTTTGGCCCAATCCTCTAATTTGTCTAGGTCCCTCTGTATCCTATCCCTACCCTCCAGCGTATCTACCTCTCCTCCCAGTTTAGCGTCATCTGAAAACTTGCTGAAGGTGCAATCCAGACCAGATCATTTATGAAGATATTGAACAAAACCGGCCCAAGGACTGACCCTTGGGGCACTCCACTTGATACTGGATCCCAACTAGACCTGGAGCCATTGATCACTACTTGTTGAGCTCGACAATCTAGCCAACTTTCTGTCCACCTTATAGTCCATTCATCCAGCCCATACTTCTTTAACTTGCTGGCAAGAATACTGTGGGAGACCGTGTCAAAAGCTTTGCTAAAGTCAAGGAACAACACGTCCACCGCTTTCCCATCATCCACAGAGCCAGTTATCTCGTCATAGAAGGCAATTAGATTAGTCAGGCATGACTTGCCCTTGGTGAATCCATGTTCCTGATCTGTTCCTGATCACTTTCCTCTCCTCTAAGTGCTTCAGAATGGATTCCTTGAGGACATGCTCCATGATTTTTCCAGGGACTGAGGTGAGGCTGACTGGCCTGTAGTTCCCAGGATCCTCCTTCTTCCCTTTTTTAAAGATGGGCACTACATTAGCCTTTTTCCAGTTGTCCGGGACTTCTCCGGATCACCATGAGTTTACAAAGATAATGGCCAATGGCTCTGCAATCACATCCGCCAGCTCCTTTAGCACTCTCTGATGCAGCGCATCCGGCCCCATGGACTTGTACTCGTCCAGCTTTTCTAAATAGTCCCAAACCACTTCTTTCTCCACAGAGGGCTGGTCACCTCCTCCCCATGCTGTGTTGCCCAGTGCAGTAGTCTGGGAGCTGACCTTGTTCGTGAAGACAGAGGCAAAAAAAGCATTGAGTACATTAGCTTTTTCCACATCCTCCGTCACTAGGTTGCCTCCCTCATTCAGTAAGGGGCCCACACTTTCCTTGACTTTCTTCTTGTTGCTAACATACCTGAAGAAACCCTTCTTGTTACTCTTAACATCTCTTGCTAGCTGCAACTCCAGGTGTGATTTATCTTCCTGATTTCACTCCTGCATCCTCGAGCAATATTTTTATACTCTTCCTTGGTCATTTGTCCAGCCTTCCACTTCTTGTAAGCTTCTTTTTTGTGTTCAAGATCAGCAAGGATTTCACTGTTAAGCCAAGCTGGTCGCCTGCCATATTTACTATTCTTTCTACACATTGGGATGGTTTGTCCCTGTAACCTCAATAAGGATTCTTTAAAATACAGCCAGCTCTCCTGGACTCCTTTCCCCCTCATGTTATTCTCCCAGGGGATCCTGCCCATCAGTTCCCTGAGGGAGTCAAAGTCTGCTTTTCTGAAGTCCAGGGTCTGGATTCTGTGCTCTCCTTTCTTCCCTTTTCAACATCAATGTGAATCTCTGAGTGGGCATAGTGTGCAGCAAAGCCACAACCATGAATGTACTGCAGTATTAATGTAACACATGAAACTAAGTGTGAAAGAGCCCTGGGTTAGTGCAGTGATTAAAACTGCAATTGCAACTTGACTGCAAAATCCATTGGTGACAATATCAATGGAAACCAGAGACATGCAAAACATTTGCACTGAATTTAAACCAAGCCTGGGTCTGAGGTTGCGTGTGTTCCACAAACATAGGCAGAGAATGTTTGCACAAAGAAAAAGCCCACAGTGTTAAGCCAGCAACCTCCCCTCCAGGTGGCATGCCTCTCTCCCACCCCCATATCCTGAACAAGCCCTGGGAACCCCACCTCACCTTACCTTTGGAGGAGAATTAGAGCTTGCTTTGGGGTATAGGAAGGAGTGATCTTAGTGGAGGTGATTTTCCATGTTGAGGAAGGAATTTGTCGAATTCAAACCTCCAAACCAACCTTCAAGTGGCTGGTTCAGTTTTAATTCCTACAAATCAAACTGTGGCATTCAGAACCCCACCATGAACAGCCCCTACAGATCAATTACAACAGTTTCTCTTAATTTCTCACTCAACAGAGGGCATAACTTTCTTCTCTCTCATATAAGTGAAAGGGACCTGCATATATATACATATTTGTGTGTGTGTGTGTGTGTGAGAGAGTGAGAGATGTTAAGAACAGAATTTAATTGAAATGCATTCTGTGTCTTTCAAGTTAGGTGTGACTCTTAGATATATGATATGACAGGACAATTATGCCTTCCATGTGTAGAGATGTGTAAATGCCTCATTAAGTTTAATGATTATCATAAAAGTGGCTCCACAAAGAAACGCTTTGTTACTGAAAAGCAGCAGTGACACGGTAAAGCCATGTTTGAATTGTGTTATCACTGAACTGGCTAAATTAATAAATCGGCACAGAAATTATTCTGTTTGTAAATAAAGGGCTATATTTTCAAAACTTTATGTGAACAGGGTACATTATAAAAAGATAATTTAGCAGCCCAAGAAATTATGCACACAGCATATTTTCAGACTTGATCTCAAGTCAACTTGAATGAACGTGTGCGTGTGTGTCTAAGCACTGAGGGAATGCAGAACGAGGAGATGGGGATGGGCACATCTATACAACAAGATAGACAAGAGGAATCTCTCTTAAAAGGATATGTCAGGCAAGAAATTATAAGTGCAGGTTTTGATAGAGGAAAACATACAAATAAACAATTAACAACAATATATATAGCTGATTCTGAGTATCCATCCATCCATATACAAAGCTATTCCGGATATAGCACAAGGGACATTAGTCTAAGAACAAATCCTCAAAGGAAGGAAGGATATACTGACCTATATACAATGACAACACAATCTTACATATAAACAAGGTTTATACAAGTATGGGTTTGATAAACAGACCGTTAACAATTCCTGCTAGTAACAGCAATTATTTAAAAAGCCACACAGGAGCCAGACCATGCCTTTACACTACCAAGTATGAATTCTGACACATGAATTTAAACAAGAAATTAACCAGTTTATTATATTCACATATGTACAAAATATTACAAATTAAAGTACTGTACTAAGTCACTGCATGACAGCAAGGTCTCCATACAGGCAAAAGAAAGCACATTGAGAAGCAGTGGCTCTGGAATTGTTACATAAGTCTTTGGTATTAGAAATATAGTTTAAGATGCAGCGTTTAACTCATTCAGTACAGGGCATTAAACAGAGACAACCAAGATATACAGTATGAATACTATGAAAAAGTGTTAAGATATTACTTTAATTCTTCTCCAAGGTAAATTGCTGGACCCCTGAGTTGCTAAAAAGCACACAACCAATTTAGGGTAACAAGGCGACTTATCAAATTAATGTTTAAAAAACCCTAGGTTACTGAACATAACAGATGTGTTTCTTAATTTGTATTGAATTAAACTGCTTCTCCTCATACAAGAACTATATGCTAATAGCTAAGCACAAAACATTTCACAGAGCTAGAGCCTATTCCTTTACCCCTAACGTAGGCAAAGCTGCCAAAGAACCAGTGTGGTCCATTTAAGGAGAACAGGATCAGGCCCACAACACATAATACTATTGCATGGCAAAATATAACCAGACAACATACCAAAGTCTAAACTGCTGTACAGATCACTTTATAAAATATCTTTTAGGAATCATTTACAAATGCTCTAAATCAGTTCCATCAAATAAATGTATTCAACTCAATCACAGTTACATAATTTTGAGGTAAACTCCCTGAAACTATGCTACTTTGGCAGAGATTCATCCCTAACCCTAAGGTTAAAATTCACCCATATGCAGAGAATTTCCGAGAGGCTCGCTGCACCACTTGGCCCTGCAAAGGGGCTGCCTACAGGATGCAGTGTGTGTGTGTGAGGAATGGCTGCACAGGTATGTGTGTGTCTCTGCAACCCCCCCACCCCCCACCCCCATGTGAATGGGATGTCTGTGCTGGCCACAAATAGGCCAGCATAAAAGTGGGAATCACGGGGGCGGGGGAGAGCAGCCCAAGGGAGGGGAGTTGGGGTATGTGCTCATTCTGTGGAGGATCATTGGATATCATTCAGTCTATAGGATGGATAGCAGTTGCAAAGGGGCTGTATTGCTGGTCTGTGTGCACATTGTGGGAATGGATTCTCCTGTGTTTTGTACTGGAAGGAGGAGAGTGTCACACACAGGAAAAATACAGTTCAGAATTTTATGTATGTAGGAACATTTTGTTTAGCCCAAATTTTACAGGTAAGAGATTAGCTAAATATTAACAATTGTATATTCACACCTGTACAACATCACCACTAACACTTGTTTCAACTTTTTCTTCTATGAACCAGGACTTTCAAACTTTATTAAAATTCTGGATCTCAAAAGACAGATATCACTTGCTCATACCTGACACCAAGGTTACAGGCTTTCATGCAAACTTGGGGGCTCTTTTTCTTAGGATAATCGACACTTATGCATTACATTGTGGAAGGAACAGTCCACACCACTGCATTGCCATAATTTCACTGCCACTCTGGGAGAGAAGTAACAATCAGGGTTAGATTCCAGAAAAACAGAAAGGCAGGCAACAGGAAAAAAAAAATCTGTAAGATGTTCGTTTACCATGCCCTGATGACCAAGAAGGTATACACTGGATGATACGTGCTCCCATTTGCTAGCAAGGGAAAGAGAAAAAGCCCTTCATGGAGACCTGATGTAGAAAGCTTCCAAAAGCAAAATACAAAAGTGCCAGTAGTTTAAGATACAAAGAGCAGTACTACCCTTAAAAATGATACCTTCTTTCCCAGCAGATCTGTTCTTGTGTGTATTTAGGGTGAAATCTCCTTGCTTTGCTCCAAAAATACATTTTTATTACTATTTAATTCTTTCAGCCCTGCAGAGTCAATACACTTATGGGACAGTGAGCGGGATTCTTTTTGTGTTCACTCAGGAAAGGAATTGTTAACTAAATTCCTACTGCAAAACCAAATCTGCCATATTCTAGGCAGAATATGACCTACAAAATGTTTAAACTATTGATGATACATGAGCTATAAAGAACACATTTTGTCCTTAAGATTCCTGGGTGTGTTTACATAGTTAGCTGCTTATTTGTAAACTGAGTAAAATTTGCTTTGAAGCGCATAACAAAACAAAAAGAGAACACCACAATCCCATTTGTAGTCGTTTTTTCTAGCAGAACCACACGAAGTAACACTACCCTTTTTAAAACTCCTGTCTTAAAAACAAGTTGTTTGAAAATTTAGGCAGGACTTCAAGTCAGTTATAATCATCCCACACATGTACCTTGGAAGAAAAGGCTATAAATATTTACTACATTTCTATTTTTCTCAGAATGGTTTGATGAGTGCACAACTGTTTGTTATGTGATAAATAACATTGCTTGATGTTTCAAGACAGCTAATATTGACTGGCATGACTGAACTTTCCTTTTTCTGTATGCAGTGATAAGGAGTAATAAGCCTTCATCGCCTCCTTCTACCATCACAGATGTTAGCTACTAGAAAAAAAGATTTATTAAACATTTACCAATAGGTAGCATTCGCTGTGTACCACAGGGTGAAATGAAAAGCAGCATAAAGAAATCTGTTTTGCAAGGATCTTCTGGAAAGGTGAGGGTTGGGCTTTATACTGGTCCCTGATGATGGCAAACTGGCAGGTTGTTTCTTGCATAGCTCTGGGCAAACCATTAATCTGTCAGCACAAACTTCTGTAGAAATTCCAACAATAAGACTGGAGGGTTTGGACAGACAGAAAACGCTGCTTTTGAAATACTTAACAAGACTAATAATGCTTTGCAGATTGTTGTATTCCACAGTCCCTGAAATTTCTGGTCAACAGTGCAAAGTAAGTGTTCAATTCATTCATCTTCTTCAACATAGGTTGATGGAAACCAGCCCACCTAAAGAAGGCAAAAGCAGAATAAAAATAATACATAAGATGCTAATGACACAGGACAATTCTTTTACAGGCCTGCCTAGGCAAAAACTGTCATGGTTCTGTTTAGTAAACAAGGGGACACAAAATTATAAAGATAAACTTGATTGTGCCACCACAGCACTTAGTTAGAGTAACGCCTCTCAACCAAGTGATGCAAATTATTGATCCCATGATTTGGAGATTGCAGCACTGGACATTAAAACCTTTTTTTGGAAGATCAGAACTAAACCACTAGCTGTGACTGTGCCCCAAAGCACTAAAACATGGAAGAAGAAGAGTAAGAGCAGAAACAAGGAGTTTTACTAGAGCCAGGCAGCTGCTATTTCCCCATTTTGGAAGTGACGGACATGTAAGTATTCTTCAAAGCTACCATCAGGCTCGCAAGTCCCCATTACCATTATTCACATAAATTAAATAGGAACTGATTTTGTTGTGCTTACGTGCACTCAAGTCTCAATGTAGTCAGGAGTCATTTTAAATGAGAAAGAATTGCAGGGCAGAGCCCGAAATTTTTCATTTATACTGCATTGTTACAAGTTATTGTATTGCTCATGAAAGAAACCACACCTATTAACTTTGGAGAGTGAAGTCCTATATCTATAACAGAGTGCAACACTTCATGCTGCCCTGCCAATGTACCCTGTTCTGGATGAACTATCTCTAGAGAAAGAAGAGAACTCAAGTCCAAAAGCCCATCTTGCTGAGACTGTCAAACAGAATGCCCATTCCTAATGTTTTTCTTTAGTATGCGCCTGTCTGTCCATTAACACCTGGAACAAGATCATCAATTTATTTCACACAGGGCCATAAAAAATAGTTTAGGTTTCTGTATTGCTTCCAGTCTATATGATTATTTCTTTTTTAAAATGTGACTCTCTCATGCTCTAGGCACATGTACAAAATAAAAACCCCTTCAAATAATGTAAAACACAAAACCCCAGACTTCTCCCCATCCTATTGCACAGGACTTTCACTCGCACCCACCATCCCAACCCACATCCACCCTCCCTTACCCAAAGCTGGAGAAACAGGCCCTTTACAGCAGGCCCTGGCGCTGCCACTAATCTCTTCCCACTTAAACCAGGACTTTCAGTGCCTCAATTTATCTCCACTGCGGAGGTATTACATGAGCAGAGTGGTAGCACCTAACGTAGCGATGGAAACCATTTAGGGCTTCTATGACAAAACTAGCACTTGGAATTGTACCTGGGAACTACCAGCAACCTGCACAAATCTCCGAGCACAGATGTAACATGCTCCCTGTAAAAATCACTGCTACATAAGCCTCTTGCCACATTTTGTACTAGCTGAAGTTTCTGAGTGCCCTTCAGGTGTAGCCTCATATAAATCCTGTTGCAGCAATCCAGTCTTATGCTGACAAAGGTATAGAGGGCAGTGGTGAAATGCACATCCAAAAGGAAAGATCATAAAATGCACTCCTGGCCTTTGCTGCTAGCTGGACACCAAGAAGCAACCAGGGATCCAACAAGACCCTGATGTTTTGCTGCTAAGGGTTATAACCTCTGCTATTTCCCCCACCAAACAGTCTTATCCCCGCTGGACATCAGCCAGTTAGTGCTCATCCACGACCCTAGTTCATTTAGACTCTGGGAAAGTTGATCAAGCATACTGTCTGGATCATCTGAAACAGAGCTGATGATGTGTCAGATATGCTGTGAGAGAAAATATGTGAAACAGGTTTATGATGTCTGAAGACTCCATTTAAAAGCCTTATCAGTGAGATAAGTATAAAATGATACCAAATAAAAGAAAAACCTACCCTTCCATTTACTTCACCTCTCCACCAGCCATTGGCACTCATCTTTGTGTAAATTTTCACCACATCACCTTTCAGTAAGGACAGTTCTCTCATGTCTCTTGCACAGAAGTCATACCGGGCAATGGCTATGCCTATTGCTTTTGGACTTAGCACTGAAATTGAACACAAGAAATCAATGTTGTTATGATCTGTTAATCGCAGACTAATCAATTAAGTCAATACTGTAAAATGTATAGCAATGATTCCATTACAAAATAAATTGGCAACAATTTTATGTAAATGTGAAAGTAACCACCCAAAGAGATCAAGAAGCCTTCTTTAAAGGTTAATTCAACACAAGGTTGGAGGATTTTATGTGCAGAGGACAGGGAGGGAAATAGAAAAAACATTACATAAGCCTGAATGTAAATGCCACTAAGGCAAAATTTTTCTCAAGGATTCAAAAGTACTGTAAAATTTATTACACTTTTGTAGTTTATAATAAAACTTGCTGCAAAGTACTTACATCAACATATTTTTCAGGTCACTAGTTTGTTTCCAAATAGATTATTAGCATTTATTGTTGATTTAACTTTAAACCCCTAATGAGGCAAAATACATAGATTATGGTGCTATTCCTTCAGAGAAGCAATCCAGGTTAAATACTATCCATATAAGTCTGTAGACTAACTCCTTCCAACTAACAGCAAAAAGGAAATGCATTTCTACAGTTTGGGCAAGTCTAAGCCAGCCCTGGTGACTCCATTAAAATGGGGTCGTGACCCACTTTGGAGTCCTGATCCACAGTTTGAGAACCGCTGCTGTAGACCAACAGCAAAAAAGAAATACATTTCTACAGTTTGAGTTATCTGTTGTATGGCCACTGGATCATGTAAAGCACCATTTTTCTCGAGAGTACACTGAAAATCAACATCAAAAATGATCAGTTGAACCTGTCTCACAAAATTTCACCACAAAGCGAAAATGCCCTGATCCAGCAAAGAACTTAAGTATTAGCATAAGTCTAAGCATGTGAGAGGTCCCAACAAAATCAACTCTTAAAGGTTTACAGTGATGCACCGACTTAAAATACCTTGCTGAACTGGGGCCTAAATCTTTTAAACAGATATAAAAATTACTTCAAACATTTCTGAATGATACAAGTGCAAAAGCTGCATGTCTCTAATATGTACAATTCAAAAATGGCTTTAATTGTAGCAAACTAATAATCTTTTTATGAAGTCTTATAGAATCCAATCATGTAAGCTGCTGTGGACTGTCATTTCTCATTGGGAGGTAAAAGTTCTCAGCTCCTTGCAGGGTGAGACCTATAATTAGGTATAATAGAAAAAATATACACTGGCTAATACATTAGATTCAGAGGTTAGACCAGCAACTGGCAAAGGTGGAAGCCTACGGTATGCAAAAAGGCATCCAAACAGTGTTTTTCAATAGAGGCAATCTCCCTTTACAACTGGTTCAATGAGTAAACAGCTGCTGTAGACAGAAATGGACTACCATTAGTTCTGACTAGCACCTTACATAGGGAGCTAGGGAGATGGACACATAAAATCCCTATTGAAAAAATCCTGGGTATATTTGGAGTATGGCCAACAACAGTGAGTTGGAGGAATCATCAAAACCATTCTCTTTGTCATAATTCAGAGAACAAGAGAGCAAGCACACTGTTACTAGAGTTTCCCAAAGAGTTTCAGGAATTGCTACTAACATTCTAGTTTTGAAAACGTAATCGAAATTTAACAGTAAAGAATCAGAGCAAGCTGCCTTCTTTGATTTAAAATCAGGGAAATACGAAACATGGCATATAAACTAGAAAATCTAAACAGCTAGGACAAAATCAACCACTTAAGTGATAGCCTTGCTGCATATACTTTTATTTGATGTTTATTGTGACCTCATATGAACAGCAGCTTTTGCATAATAGATACCGTGCATTCAAATAATTAAAACTGGACACGCATCAATGATTAAAACTGAAATAGCTAAAGTTAAATCATATGTCTGAAAATGAATTATGACCATATTTTTCCACATCATCATAGTGCACTACAACTTTACACTCAGCGTTAGTATTTAGCATATGCCTATAGGATATAAATACGTTCTATAGAAGAGAATCAGCAGATTTATATATTGTTCATGTGCACAATATGAAGATGCTGAAGAATATAGACAATCATGCACAGTATATTATCATAAAAAATACACTACTTACACTCTAGCAAGTCAAATACCATGACTATTTGCCTATTTACATCAATACTATGCCAAATACCGTACTGGGCAGCAAGAATCAGTGGTGATGGGGCAGGAACTGATTTTGGGGAGAAGGGGTGCAGCAGAGGCAGTAATTGACATTTTGGGGGGGAAGAGGGCACTAGCAGCACTTATTGATTTGGGGCTCAGTATCTTGGTGGGTGACAATAGCAGTAACTATTGGGGGAAGGGGATAATTGATTTGGAGGTTATAAGGACCAGTAAATGGTTGTGGGGAGGGGAAGGGGAAGCAGAGAGCCGCTCTGGACTCTAGAAAGAGGATAAGAGGTTAAGGGAACAAAGTACCTGGGGAAGATGTGGGGGAGGAACAAAAGGAAGTAGGTAAGAAAGAAGAAAACAAGGGGAACTGAGCGAGGAAAAGAACTAAGGAGAGGAGAAATGCAGGGAATAGTGGGCAGTAAAATATTGGGGGAAATGGGAGGGAAAGGGGGCAGAATCGGAGTAAAGGAGGGGAATATTTCAAACCCCTTTCAAAGTGAGGAGCACGGGAAAGTGAGAAAGAAGTAAGAGGAGAAGGAAAGAATCTGGAGATAGGGGAGAGAGGATCAGAGAAACAAGAAAAGAAAGAATTGAAACAAGCAGCAGGGGAGATTTTAAAGAAGGAGGCGGCTATGTCTACAGTGCAATTAAAAACTTGCAGCTGTCCCATACCAGCTGACTCAGACTCTCTGGGTTCGGGCTAAGGAGCTGTTTAGTTGCAGTGTAGACGTTGGACTCAGGCTGGAGCCCGAGCTCTAGGACCCTGCAAGTTAGGAGGGTCCCAGAGCCTGCACTCCAGCCTGAGCTTGAATGTCTACAGCACAATTTTACAGCCTCGCAAGCTCTAGTCAGCTGACACAAGTCAGCCACGGGTATTTAGTTGCACTATAGACATACCCTGAGAGGACTCACTAATGCTTGTAGCCCCAGAGAACTAGACACTTTGGTCTGTGTCTGATTTCTGCCTTGCTTCTATTCGGGTCAATTTCTCATTAATGTAACCTGTAACCAGTTTGATCTCACACTATGTATTTCTCTTAACTTGTGGCTTTATCCCCAGAAGAGTCATTTTTGGCTAGTGGGTTCTGTGTGTCTTGAAGCAATGTGCGTTTGCTTAATTTTACAAAACTGTACATCAGTTCTTGCCAGTTTGCAAGCATGGAGAGGAATTTCAAAAAAGTGCTCACAAATTGCTGGCTTAATTCTTCTCCCACTGGCATCAATGAAAATTTTACCACTGACTTCCAGTGGGAGCAGAGGTAAGCCAACATTGAAGGTGCTTTTGGAAACCCCACCCATAATATTTAGTGATCATATTTTCCATTTATATTATCATTTAGTTGTGAATTTAATGAAGACTCTTTTGGTGTCTTAAAAAGAGATGATTTTATAAAGAATGCAAAAAGTCAAGCACAGTATCTGCCAGAATATGAAATGCCATCCAAGCAGACATGATTAAATTACCTATCACTGCCTGACACCCCTTTACTGTTGTGTAATTGTTACAAAGACATGCTTTACATCAGATATTGTCAGGATTTCTTTTTGTGGAGGAGACAGAGTGCAGTTAATTCTTACTAATTACCAACATAAAGGGCTCTGTTGGGACTAGTGCTATGCACAAGGGTAGAAGAGGGTGCCGGGGGCCAACCTCAATTCCAAAACCTTGTGCTAGCTAGGCCTGATAATCCACCCTCTATAAGTGGAAGTGAACCAGCATAAGGAGAACAAATGCTGCACTCTTTTAGAGGGTGTAGCAGTTGCTGTTGTGTATGTGCCTTCAGGGTTCTCAGAGACTTTTTGCCTGCCACAGGCAAAATTACTGGGGCTACTGCCAAAGTGGTGCAGCCCCACCATAACTGTGGCTTAAAAGTCACAACAGCATCCTTACTTACTGGTATTTATTAATGGAGTGCAAGTTTGCCATAATGTGATTGGAATTGAAATTAGCATGGCTGTAAATTTCAATCTTTTTATACAGTCTGTTAGTTCAAAATGTTTTTATATTTTCAAAGCAAGAGAAGGTTAAAAGAGAATAAAGAAAACGTGATTACATTTGAAAAGCAGATGAGTAAAATTAACTGAAACAATGGTAGTGCAAAATCTAACATTTGCTACAACAGAACTCTCTAGCAACGGCATTTTACGATGCTGCCACAGTATGGTTTGCTATAGAGATGGGACGAATACTTGATTCATTCATGAACAGTGCAATTTTCAGGTATACATATTTGTATGAATACATCAATTAAAAATATAATACTTGCTATAGGATTCTACTATTGAATGGTGAACTAGTGGCCATTTGAGATCTGCTGCGGCTATTCAAATTCTGCTTATAGGAATGTATACTTTTAAAAGTTGATTTTGCAAGAGTTTGATTTTATTGGACTGCAAGAATAAAAATTTTCTACCCTCCGATTACCTTGTCTTTATAGCTTATCATGTTAACCAGTTACTGAGATTTGGAGTCAGTCTTCAGTATATAGCATTAGCTGCTATTCTGCATTTAGTCAAGAAATGAAAAAGTAGATTCGTCCCTTCCCTAGTTGGCTGCACATAGAAAGAATCTGCAAACAGAAGCAAATTTAGAAGAAATATAAAAGCAGTAAGCAGTACCTGACCAGAAAGGAGTGGAGGAAGGGGGAACAAAGCTGTAGTCTGGAGGAGTTACAAAAGAAAACCCACAGAACAAAGAGGGGGCTTAGAGAAAGAAAGAGAAAAAGAGAGAAGCAAAAGAACGTTGAAATATCGGCAAAATATTTAAATATTAGTATTTCTATTATGTAAGTCATTGGTAATAAGGAAACTACGGTTCCTCACTGAGGAAGTCTGGAAGGAAATTGACTGTGAAAAGTGGAAAATGTAGATCTATGATTTAATTTTTCACAATTACATTTTTCAAAAACAAAAAATTTAAAAAAAATCCATTTTGGGTTTGGCAGAAAAGAATTTTAAACTGTTTTTTCTTACAAATAAAGCTGTTTCTTTTCTTAATACATTTTAAAATCCTTTTGTCCCTGACTCAACCAAGTTCTTAAACATGTGTCTAAATTCAAGTACATAAGTAGTGCCATTGGTATCCCCAGGATTAGTCCCATGCTTAACTTAGGCCTGTTCTTAAGTACAGTAACTCCTCACTTAAAGTCATCCCAGTTAACGTTGTTACGCTGCTAATCCATTAGAGAACATGCTCCTTTAAAGTTGTGCAATGCTCCCTTATAACATTGTTTGGCAGCTGCCTGCTCTGTTTACTGCTTGCAGGAAGAGCAGCCTGTTGCAGCTGGCTGGTGGGGGCTTGGAACCAGGGTGGACCAGCAGCCCCCCTATCAGCTCCATGCAGCTCACTGTGTGGCAGCTGCCCATCAATTGCGGGCAGTTCAGCTGTCCCTCCCCCCACTGCCATGTGCTGCTCCTGCCCTCTGCCTTGGAGCTGCTTCCCGGGAGCCTCCTGCTTGCTGTGCGGGGGTGGGGCAGGGGGGAGAGGAGGAAAGGAAAAGAAGGGGGCTAATGTCAGGGTGTCCCCTTCCCCCTGCTCCTGTCCCCCGCTTACCCCATCTCAATAGAGCGGGGTGGGACGGGACACGACAGGGCTCAGGACCGAGGAGCTTGCTGGCAGCAGCGGCTGTCTCAACTTGCTGATCTACTTAAAAAGGAAATGTACTTAGAGTGGGGTCACCGTAATTGAAGTGGCAATGCGCATCTCTCTCTCTCACACACACACACAGGGTGTGTCTCTCTCTCTGCCATGCTGTCTCCCCTCCCTCCATTTGTGCTGTCTTGTAGAGTGTGAGGCTACATTAACAACGTGTTAACCCTTGAGGGTTCAGCAGTGAGTGAGTTCATCATTTAGCAGTAAGGCATTCCCTGGGAAATATCCCACTCTCTTCCACCCTCTAACTCCACCACCTCAACCAAGCTTCACAATCATCATTGATGTGTATAGTATTAACTTGTTTGTTTAAAACTTATACTGTGTGTGTGTCTGTGTGTCTGTCTGTGTGTGTGTATATATATATATATATATAAATAAATAAAATATAGTCTTTTATCTAGTGAAAAAAATTTCCCTGGAACCTAACCCCCCAAATTACATTAATTCTTATGGGGAAATTGGATTCGCTTAACAACATTTCGCTTAAAGTCGCATTTTTCAGGAACATAACTACAGTGTTAAGCGAGGAGTGACTGTACCTTGTTAAACTGGACCTCACACCATGCATGTAGGGATCACAGCATTCTACTCTGATAACTATTAACATCAACGGGAATTACGTGCACGTTTCATATCCTCTAAGGACTAAATGATGCTTTGGATCCATATATACTACACACATTCAGTTCAATGGAAGTTCTGAGCACACACAAAATGCAGAATTTGGCTCAGGTACTTAAACTTGTGCAGCCACTATGCTAGCCCCCTCTTTGATAGATAAATGTAATGTATCCTCAGGTAAACGAAAGGTTAAAAACACACTAATTAAATCTATATATATATTTATATATTTATAGTAATCAGGTTGCTGGTCACCCAATTGCTCTCCTTTGGGTGACAGTATGTTTTCTACCCGCAAAAGAGTATGTGCCCATTTTTGTGGGTGCAACATTGTGCATGCAGAAGCAGTCTGAAATGAAAACTGGGACCAAAGAACATGCCGTGGCACCAAAACCCATCTTTGTTTACATTCCTCTTAAGAAAAAAGTAAATTACATCTAGATGTCTTGACATATTTGATAGCTGATGAGGTATCCTCATGCCTACTGAAAGTGTACAATGAACATCTAAAAAGAGTACACAAGTCCTGGGATGCTGGGAGATTAAAAAGAACAACTGGACAATTTTCTGAAGTAAGTGAAAAGTCAACTTAATTTTAGGTACAAAATGATAATTCAGGTCTAACAAGTAAGTATTGAGAGAACTGTGACACAAGTAGGCCAGCTTTCAAATCACCCTTTGTCTGACATTCTAAGAAATAATATGGAAATTGTATTGCAAGTCATATAAAAAAATTACAGGAAAACCTAGCAGCCATTTAATATTCAAAGGGGAAATAAATAAAACCATTAAAACCATTTTTCCTATCATCTTAGACAATTAGGTGATTTGAAGCTGCCTTTGGATTTCATATTAGCTCAAAACACTTGGCATTAGTACTTGATGGACTTTTGCAATGTCCGCAGTAGAGCTTCCTAAATTTCTAAAAAATGCTCCAAAACAGAAATGCCTCTCTCTGCTTATGTTGTGAAGTTTTTCCCAATGTATACCACATACTATGAAGGTATCAAAGGACAAAAAAAATGAGAATTGCATCATTAGGGAAGATGTATTTATTACCAAAAAAAAAAAAATCCGAACAGGTATTCATATAAGCAGAGCAGTGAAAAATGTCCATCTCAAACCTCCAGTCAATCTCAGATTGAAGTTGGAAGCTTGACATATTTAATTGCCGCAGCCTGTACTTGTGAAAATCTGGTGACCATGGGCTCAGTTAATGCACCCAGCTGGAAAACTGGCAAATCTCCTTCCCCTCAGTTTGTCATTCAGGGTCCCTCTCAACAGCTATCCCTTCTTATATGAGATGCCTTCAAAGGAGAGCAGGAGGTGGTCAGAGAGGAACTGGCTGAGTGAAGATTCCCCTTGGGGAATGAAGTGAATTCAACTCAAATGTCCAACAAATCTGCAGCAGCTGGTTTGCTTCCAAGTTGTAACCCTTGCTAACAAAATTCCAAGATACAAATTCTCTAACTGCTTTGCAGATCAAAATTGCAGGGTTCAGATACCCTAACTATGAGGGTATTCTAATGACAACTTGGTGAAAACTAACAGGGCAGCTGTAAAACTAAAAAGCATGAGCTGCAGATGATCTGCCAACAATATTTGAGAGGGGCAGAGAAACCCTTTTCCTCTGGTGGCCTTGTAATCAAGCAGTGGATCACCCGAGAAAGGGACTTGAAGCAGCTCCTAGTGATCACCTAATAAAGGGGACTGCAACTTCATAAAAAGGGCTCGATTCAGTAGAAAGGGAGAGAGCGACAGACAAGGCTGTGCAGGGGAGAACAGGGTGAGGAAAATACTGGACCCCTGAAAAGTCACTGACCAAATCCCAAAGGACTGTGGGAGTAGTGAGGAAAGTGAGGTAGGGTTTTGTGTGCAGGTTTTGTTGTTTTTCCATCAACTGTACCAGTTGTGCTGTCTAAGAATAAGGTATGTTCATTTAGAAATTCCTTTGCAGAGTCTGTGTGTTACTTGCTTACACTGTCACAAAGTCCCCAAAAAGGGAAACAGTAAATCAGCTTCAGTGGAACTCAGAGCGTGCAACAGCTACTGGCGAGGCTTGGGACAGCTGGAGCTATTTTCAGGGCCTGCCAAGACGGGTATCAGACATGGTATCTGTACCTGGTGTGTGTGCCTAAAGGCCCAAAGTCAGAGACAATACCTAAATTCTGCTGAGCCTCAAGAGAACACCAGACTCACGATTTGGGTCCAGTACTAAAGTCTGGAGTGTCCAGAAGGAAAAGCTCATTCAGATTTATAAAAACCTTCAAATCCATTAACCAAAGTGTCATCCAGGGTCAAACAATCTGCATTTTGTTCTCAGAGTTGTGGCAAAGTATTAGGTTTTACATGGGGAATCTGAGAATTGAGAGACTTTTCATCAATTTGGCCTCAGGGGGAAATCTTCCAGTTTCCACCAGCAAATATAGTGGGAAAATGTTCGAATTTCAACATAGCAGAAAGCCAAGCCTGCCAAACCTCTTAAGTGGAAAATGCCCCACATTCATTTCTTTTGTTCTTCCATATAATCACTTTTGAACTCCTGTAATGGAGATTTTTATTTCTGGAGTGGAGTGAAGGAAGTGGAATATGCACTATATAAAATCTTGTATCCTGCAGGAATTTGCAACAGTTGTGCTATTTCTCCTGTACGTTAGTACTCTTCTATGTGATACAGATGCCTGCTTCCGTGCCTTCCTCCTATCAGCTGGTCTAAGTAAGAAGAGGCAGTGCTTTCTTTCTGCTCCTCTCGGAGAATAACTAAAATAAACACAAAGGTAAGGCAGGCAGGGTACACTCCTCATGCCAGTCAATGCCCTGGCACTCCATGCCAAGTAGGGGTGGGGAGAAAAGAGGACAGAGATTGAGAGAGATGGTGAAAGGAAGGGAGATAGGATAATGGGGGAAAAAGATCATTCTCTGTTCATCTCTTTTCAAATAACTAGGAATAGACGTGAAGTCCTGAGAAAACATGGGATACAACAGGAGGGAGAAAACTCAAAAAACTCATAGGGTTTGTCTACACTACATTTAAACACCTGTGGCTGGCCCATATCAGCTGACTCAGGCTCACGGGGCTATAAAATTGCACTGTAGATGTTTGGGCTTGGGGAATTGGGAGGGCCCCAGAACTCAGGTTGCAGCCCAAGCCTGAACGTCTACACTGAAATTTTACAGCCCCATAGCCTGAGCCCAAGTCAGCTGACCCAGGCCAGCCATGCGTGTTTAATTGCATTGTATACACCCAGGGGAAACAATGAAAAAACAAGAGAAGAAAGAAAAGAGGAAATAGGATGATAGAAAGAAACACAAAGAAAAAACAATGAAAATGGATGAAAAATAATCTGAAAATAATGTGTCCTAAAATTCACCTAATGTTCCTGTTTTACCAAATAAAAATAAGAAATTCTCTTGGAAATTATATATGCATGTCCATGGAGTATAGATAAACAAGTGAAAATCCAAGAAGAAAACTAATAAGTGAAAATGATGAAATAGTCAAAATTATTTCCACAAGACACTGGGCTTGACTGTATCTTCATTCACAGCAGTCTTCATATTGTTGAAGTCATCATTAATTTTTATTTTCTTCTTCTTATCTGGTGCAGTGCAAAGATAAGGCCATTGCCTGAAACGCTGTGAAGTCTAATATTCTTGCAGGGAAAAATTAAATATTTTCAACAGACCACATAACAGTTGTTTTAAATAGCACTGAACTTCTAAAAAGACAACAACGCTTTTATAGACTTTCCCTTAAAATGGAAAGTTACATGTTCGTAAGAACAATATTACACATATTGTAGCTATTTACTCCAAAAATACATATAGTCTTTTAACAGGTATTTATATGGTATGTATTTTGAAAATTCTTTTAGAAGTGTTTTACAGGCTTGCAAATTATGGCCTTAAAAGAGAGGTGTAAAAAAACAGATGAGATGATTCAACAAATGACATATTACTTGAAAAACTGTGTGTCTCTTTGCTGAAACCCTAATTTAAAAAAATGCAGTTATATTAGATGACTGATCTATTTAAATCTCAATACTACATTAGAAATGGTTACTTATTTATGCATGTAACTGAAAACAGTGCCGCCTATGTAAACACCTGCAAAAACTAGGCAGACTCCAAATTAAATCTCTCACTTGCATTTCTAATAGATTTTTGAACACCAACCTGATTTTAAGTTTGGCAGCAAGGAAGTCTCACTAGACATGTTCATAAACCTGTTGGCAGATCTGATTATGCTTAGCTGTAGAAAAATCCTAGTTGAACGCATTACCATATTAATTGGTTACATGTCAAAAATGCAAAATGAAGATGTTTTAAATATCATTACGCTTTTAGTGTTTAAATGACAGCAAATAATATGTAAAATGATAATACTCACAGTTACTGCTTGCTTTATTACTCCTTTGTCCATCTGAATTTTCAGATGCCTTGTATGGAACCTGAAGAGTAGTATCCAAACTTCGGAAACCTTCTTTGAGAGAGTGGTGCTTGTAGTACTCTACAAGTTCCTTTGAGGAAGGGAGAATAAAAAATGATTGGAAATTTAATTTGCATCCTTTTCAACAGTAAGATATACAGTTAATGATAGTTTGCTTAGATAGGTGATCTTATCATTAGACCTGAGCAAATAATTGATTTTTCAGTTCAGGGCCAAAAACAAAACAAAACAAAACAAAAAACACCCTGAAAATAAATGTATTTGGTTTCATCCAAGAAATGGAAAACCAAAAATATTTCACTTAGGTCAAACTGGCATTTTGTTTTCAAAATGTTGTTTTGACATTTTAAAAATCTTTTTTGCAGATGAAACTTTTTGCTGAATTTTACCTAGATTCATGAACAGTTTCGGTGCCCTGAAAAATGCAGTTTTGGTGAGTTTATTAGTTGCTGAAAAGCTTTCACCCAGCTCTATTTATAATGGATAACTGCCCAGTAAATATACATAAAGCCATGTTACCTAAAATACCTACTCCCTGCATAGATGAGCTCAGCACCTTATCTGTATCACTACCTTCTATTTAGTAAGTTGTACTAGAGTTAGTAACGCTTTATAGGACAAAAAAATCTTACTTCTCTATTTGAAAGGAGTATTTGCTCCTTTCAGTTAGGTTGATTAATTAATATTTGCCCTATGGAACAAAGGTAGAAGGGGAGGTCAGCTGCTTGCTAACTACTCACTGTACCTATCTTTACTTTCTCAGCTTTTTACTACAGTGATAAATAATGATCATCCACAAATCTTTTTCTGAAAACACAGACACCAGATAACAGTGCGAGCCTTATAATCAACAGGTGATTTCTTCTCAGGTATATGGACCATGTAAAGGTTTCAAGGTGATTTCATAAGATAACGTGCATTGTATCAGATGGCATCAGGAATAAACTCAAGAGTACACAGCGTTTCACATTCTCCATGGATCCAATCTGAGAATTTTCCATATATTTCATAAATGATTTGCCAAAATAGAATATGAAAGCAAAGGAGGTACAATACATGGAGGCCAGTGCATTCAGTTCTCATTGTAAATATGAAGGAACACCTCCAAACATTAAGAATTCATGATACTTCTATGCAGTATTCAACTCTTGTGTGCAACTCTTAAGGCTTGTCTACGTGGTGGGACAATGCGCACAACGGGTCTGTGATGTCTAAAGCACACTAACATACTGTGCATTAAGTAGTCCATGTAGACCCTATTGGTATGCATAAGATGTTCCTTACTGCACTTTAATGTATGTTTGTGAAAGTGCACTAGAGAACATTTAATGCACACCAGCAGGGTCTATGGAGACCAATAAATGAGCGACATGTTAGTGTGATTTAGAAATCATACCCCTGCGGTGCACGTTACTGCGTAGACAAGTCCTTAGATCAGTCTATGGATTGGGTCGACAGATTTATGTGAATAAGTTCAGCACAGAGTTTCTCTACAGAGTAGGGAATGAGGGTAAATGTTGAGTAGGAAAATCAAAGCAAACACACTTTAGTTAATTATTCTGTTCCTTCAAGCATAGCATTTCGTTTTTCAAAATCAAATACAGTAATTCATTTATTGTAAACACTTAATTCCCATCACCAATTCATTCAATAATCCCATTTTGTTCTGCCATGTTTAAGTTTCCAAAAACTAAATCAACCAGGCCAAGCTTCAGTCTAAATAAGGAAAAAGCAATAATTTCATTCTGATTTACAAACAATCCCCCCCAAAACCAGCCTATGCTCTCCTACAAAAATCTAAAGTGGTCCATGCTATAAATTAATTCCAATGAACAAAATGACCCTTAAAATTATTCACCCAAGATCTAGTGCACTAAATGTAAGTTCATGAAAACAGTCTTAATGGTAAACTTCAGAACTGAATTTTGGAGCTCTTCAGTCCCATGTTGTACAGTGTTGTATGTCTCAGTAGCTAGCTCAAAGGTAGAGTCTAAACCAAAAGTAAAATCCACACCTGCTTTTAGTAATTCACAATCACAGACCTCCAGGCACTACATGTAAACAGAAAAGCTAGAAACAAAAAGAAATATTTGGGCTTCCGTTATCTTACATTAACACAGCTGGCCATTACTCCAGCTAAGAATTTCTTTAGTATGTCAGCACTCCAGTATGTCCATTCTCTGGATATGCCCCCTTTGCTACAGACAAGGAGTGACCAAACTGTGGCTCACGAGCCGCATGTGGCTCTTTTACAGTTAAAGTGCACAACCTCCTCCATTCTCTACCTGTCAGACTTGGATGGAGAGGGAAGGGAAGAGCTTGGGACCTCTGCCTTGCAATGGGGTGGTGGGGTAGGGGATTCTACCCAATGGGGAGAGGGGCCTTGGGTTTCAGCACTGTGGGGCATACCTGCTGGGTTTTGGCACTTCAGCCAGAGTGGGGCTGAAGCCCCGAGCCCTAGCAGGTCCTGCTGGGCCAAAGCCCCGAGCCCCGGCAGATGTGCCTTGGCTCTTGAACGTCTTAGCAGAGGGGGTGGAGGGTCAGTAAGTTTGGCCATCCCTGCTATAGAGACACACAACGCTGTTTATACAGTGTTGAGAGTGCCATGATAGATAAGACACAGCATTTATTCTATATACACCAGACATTATGAACAGGGTTAGACAGAGCTCGTCCCAACAGGGTTAGCCAACACAAAACTGACAATGCCAGAAACCACTTAGAGCAGGGGTCGGCAACCTGCGGCACGCGTGCCAAAGGTGGCACACAAGCTGATTTTTAGTGGCACTCTGCTGCCACCTGGGGTCCCAGCCGCCAGCCCTGCTCAGCCCGTTGCCTGCCTGGATGAATGGAATCCCAGACCAGCAGTAGGCTGAGCGCAGCTGGCAGCTGGGACCCGGGCTGGCAGGAGCCGGCAGATGGAACCCCAGCCCGCTGCCGGTCTGGGGTTCCGGCCGCCGGCCCCTTGCCAGCCAGGGTCCCAGCCGCCAGCCCCACTCAGCCCGCTGCTGGCTTCGATCGACGGAACCCCGGGCCGGCAACGGGCTGGGCAGGGCTGGTAGCTGGGACCCCGGCTGGCAGGAGCCGGTGGATGGAACCCCAGACCAGCAGCAGGCTGAGCAACTCAGCGTGCTGCTGGTCTGGGGTTCCGTCTGCCGGCCCCTGTAAATGTAAAATGTATTACTGGCACGCGAAACCTTAAATTACAGTAAATAAATGAAGACTTGGCACACCACTTCTCAAAGGTTGCCAACCCCTGACCTAGAGTCTTATCAACACTATTACTTACATGGCAAGAGTAGAACCAGTGGTAGCAACAATAAGAAAAACCTCTTTGGGTAGAGACAACCTGAGCACCAGACTGTGCTTAACAGGCACTAGCCTTCACGGATGGATGACAGAAAAACAAAATTTCTCTACCAGGGTAGCATAGTCCCTGTTAGCGCAGCCCAGGAAACAGGCTGGACAATGTCCCCTGACAGTTAAGGCTTCTTAGATGTGCGGGGGTCATTGTCCAGCCTATGCCCTATCCTTTTTGGGGTGGTTAGCATGAAGAGGAATACTACCAGGGAGTAATCTCTGCTCTCAGGAGAATGCAGAGACTTCACTAGTTGCTGACCAGGTACAGGTTTCTTCCTCTCTCGAGCACGGTCACTGCAGGGGCCCCAAGCTGGCTCTAACTTTACATATAAATATTTTTAAGCATACACCAACACCATCTTCATTGACATCTAAGACTGAATATCACAAATATATAAAGCAATGATGGACATGATTCTAACCTGAAAGTACTTCTGCATACCACATTTCTGCAAATCTAGAGAACCAGCATTTACTTTAACAGCAATAGTTACATGGGAATTGCACACTGAAAAAACCTAATCAATACTTACCATTAAACTTTTAAATTTTTTATTTTCTGCAATGTGAAAAAAGCCATCTCTTGTTAAAATCTTGATGTGTTTCACTTCGTTATTATACCTGTGGGCAATTAATAACTTATGAATATAAATGTGTTTTTAAACAGTGGCAATCAATAATTACCTGAGGGTATACCCCAAAACACTACATGAATAAATTCTTAAGACAAAATGTATATCCAGGCCAATACACAGTTGACATCTAATTAACCAAATATATTTATTAGTGTATGAATGAAGATGTAGCCTGTATTCAGAAAAAAAAGTTACTTCTAATTAGGGGATCCCATCTATTGCTTGCTTTCAAGTTCATACTGAGGATAGATGTGGAAACAAACAAGACTCTCTTTAGTAATTTATGCTGATAGAACACACTCTACTGAAATGTATTTGCTAACGCACTCTTTACTGCAATGTCCGAGAAGCTAAAGACTTGAACAGACTCACCTTAACATCAACAGGAGCTGAATCAGAAGTAAACAATTGCCCGTTAGTATCCGACAGGCCACTGTAAACTGGTATCTTTCCATTAACTTCAGTGGAGCTATGCGGATTTACACTTTTTGTCCTATATGCCTGAAATACTTTTCTAGCAACTGATATTTTTGTGGACTAAGTGACAGGATATTATATGATTATTTAAGATGCAATGAGATTCATGATTTTCTGTATTATTGATTACAAACATCTGCCTATGCAATAAAGAAAACAGGAAGTCTATTTCTGTTAAAGTGCTTGTCCCACTTACTTAATGCTAATTGCGTATTCTCCTGACTCTTTGGTCCTGTGTCGCACCAGGTAAGTTCTATTTACCCTGTTAATAAGTTCACTTTCAGCTTGCAGCCTCTCCATTGCTCCTGCATACCTGTAAGGAAAGCAAATAAATACTAGCCATGCTCATCTTTGAAACTGTGCAGTAGGTCTTTCCAACATGCAGTTTAATGTTCCAATATTTTACATGAGATGGTGAATGAAAGATACATCAAAAGCTCCTGGTAAATGAACCGGATTTCAAGGTTGTGCTGGAAAATAATAAAAAGCACAGAAATTTATAATTAATAGTAAAATGTGCAGTACACTCTCCCACTTTTGGGCACAAAGGACTATGGCTTCTATTCAGAAAAGCACTGAAGCACAAGATTAAGTTCATCCCTGTTTAGGAAAGCACTTATGCATGTGTTAACTTTTAGGCTAGGTCTACACTATGGACCTTACAGCAGCACAGCTGTACCACTGCAGGTGTGCCACTTTAAGGTCTCCCATGTAGCCGCTCTTTAGAGAGCTCTCCTGCTGGCATAATTAAACCACCCCCAATGAGCGGCATTAGCTATGTTGGCACCAGCAATTTTGGCACCAGCAATGTCGGTCAGGGGTGTGTTTTACCGTCAAAAGTGGTAGTGTACTGTAGACAAAACCTTAAACCCTCTGACTTCGAAAGCACTTAAGCACATACTGAAGTACTTTGCTGAACTGGGGCCTATACTGAAAATGTAATTAAAGGGTGGCCTGGACCAGGTGGTGGAATTTACTTATTTGAAATATTTTGTATCACAAACTTAAAAGCTTGGGCCTGATACAACACTATATTATACCAGTCTCGTACTAGTGAAACTTCACTGGCTTCAGGTGAAGTTGGTATAACAGACTGGAGAATCAGGCAGCTGATGCACTAATTCTGTTTTTAAACAAACAAAAATAATTTCATTTGATTCATATTTATTTATTTTACTCTAAAGGTTAAAATTTAAATGTGCAGACTAAACCCTGACAGATTAGATTCAAAATCTGCTTCAGCCCTAAACTATGGCCAGGTCTGAAACGACTGAGACAAAAGATTCCAGAAGGGTCTGCCTGCAGAGATCTGCTTGCAGAATTGGGGCCTAAATTTTTAACTGTGGAAAAAATGTGCATTTATTAAAATGAAATAATTGCTTATTTTTACTTTTTAAAACCAGAATAATTTCAGTCAATATTAGGAACCAGTACTGTGCACAATTTTTTAAAATGAATACATTTTACGTTAGCTATAAATCCATTCATATAACTATAATACAGTAAGTTTCTTAATCCAGTTGTATATATAGTTACACTACTTAATCCATCATTAAACAAAACTTTAAATATCACAAAAAACTTCAAACTTCTACTTTGGGGAGGCTTTTAGTTTTTAAAGAAAGTATCAGAGAGGATTTTCTTCAAATTATCACAAAATATGAGCTCCCACGCTGAGACTTTTTAAGGCAAGTTTCAGCCTAAGGCAATTTCCCACGTTCAAGTTACAAATGCTTAGAAAATTAAGTTTGATCCTGAAAAGGCACAAAGAACCTCAACTTTAGTATTGTGAACACAATGCTATTTTTGTCCTCTCTTCTGTCAAAACTATAAGGAGCAGAATTGAAGCTTGAATCAAATTAAAAACAGCAATTTTTCCCCTTTGGGATTTTATTCACTGGCTATGAAAGCTAAGTGTTTGTTTGGGTCAGTGGATCTGATTCTGATCTCACTTACTGCAACCCAGTAGAAATCAGGAATAAATTTGTAAAACCAGTGTGAAAACAGAATCAGTCACTGTGCATTTATAATCTTTTTAAGTCAAACTCACTCCAGAGCAGAGGGTTCACACTACACTATGATTCACTTTGACAGTGGTTGTGGAGTCGATACATTATCCATTTACATCACTTAATAGATTGCTTTTCTGTCAAACAAAATTTCAGCAGAATTATTCACAAAACAAAATGTCACTTTCTTCATTTTGTTTAGCCACTTAAAATGTAGGATCTTCTTGCATGATTCATGTTGTACTGACTTTTTGTTATACCACTTTAGAGACCTCTGGGATACAGACTGTGTATATATATAGACTTGTAAACAAAATGTCAAAATCATTAAGCACATTATTATATGAGAAATGCTTTTAGGCAGTGCATATTCAGTTTTGTTTTCCAAAACTGCTACACAATACCTTCTTCAGAAGCCAAGAAAGGTTAAAGCAATTTAAATTAGATTGTGATAAACACAGTTCTCTCTCTATGCCTGTCTATTTCAACATGATTTTTATAGGACTAGTCCAGGACTCACCATGGTTGGCAAGAGTAGTCCACTGGTTTAGGCACCTAGGGTATAAAAAGACATCATAGAATATAATTATTTAAAGAATATTTTTCGAATTGACTCGCAAATTAGGTAGCACTGATCTAATGACCAAATACCCTACATCACACTGGGGAGATAAGAATCATATTGATCACATTTCTTCATCTATTAGTCTACTTTATTCAGAATAAATTAATAAAGTGTGAATACCCTGTATAGGTCTGAAAACAGGACAGAATATTAAGCTTATGTATTTTATTGTTGTTGTTGGGAGAATTTTTTTTAATTTTGGACAGATAAGTGCTACAAATCCCATATATATTTTAATCTATCTGAAATGGATTTTGGCAGTACCTCCACTCTCATTTCATCCATAAAATGTTCATCTAATAGGGTATATTGTTGCAATGCATCATTAAAGTGTGCAACTGAATGTACAATGATGCACACTAAATTCACTAAGTGCTTTTTGAATTAGATTGCGTTGAAAAGGCACTATTCTTAGTTGAAGTAAAAGCTTAGGTGGTATGTTATATAATCTCTTGAGATGGTTAACTGAATAATCCATACATTTCTGAGGTATTGTATGAATTTATTAATACATTTGCATGAAACAAGTTTTACTCTTATACTTGGATTTAAATAGGAACACATTTTGAAAGGACAACTGCTTTATTTAATTTTCAAATAGTTTAAAATAAACTAAAATTAAACATACAAAAAAGGATAGTATATATACGCATATATAATATGGGAATTGAATGAATATTTCCACAGCTGACTTCCATGCTCCCCACCAACAGTTACTAAAATCCCTGAGACCCTCTTGGAGGGCACAAGTTTGGCTAGCTTGAACTTACCAACCTGCATAGTGTTGATTTGCTTCCAACCCTTGTGATCCAAACTGTAAGGTTCAGGTTCTGAGCTGACCTTTGCAGAGTTCACAGAGCCCGGCTTACTGCCCTTCGCATATTGTGTGATTGCAATTTTTCCTCCTAAGTGTTTTTGCAAAAGGTATTTTGGACAGATAACCAGCCTAGTACTCTTATTTGAATGCATCTGAATCTATGATTTTAATGCTGACAATCTCTCTTACATCATCACCAAAAAGTGTATTTTCCCCAAAGCACAAAGGAGCCACTAGTGTGAATTTGTTGTCAATATGTTAAAGAGTTCTGCTCTAAGAATAGTGTGACCTATTTATTTGCATGATAATAAATCTCCCAACCAGGAAGCAATCAGACTAGACAGAGAGATTGGGGGAGAGAGGGAAAGAGTTAACCAGAACAATGGAAGGCTTCTGTAAAATGCAAAGAGATCAGGAATGGAATTATTGCTAGCCAAATGTCAGTATATGTTGTAAGAGAACAAGGAGGAGAGTTGCTGTGAATCTATAATGGATTCCAAAGCCATGACAGCCTAAACAAATTCAAAAAGTATACTGTCCATTTGTAACACCGTAGCATCAAAGCTTAGATACAACAGACCTGGGCTGGGATTTAGTTGGTGACACATTCTCTCATATCCCTACACGAACATCTGACAAGTATTAGGAAAATAAAGCAGCATTATATCAGAACGAAACCAGCTAGGCCGTTGCTACCAACGGCTTGTTGATAGAGCTCAGGCATCATTCCCACCTAGCTGAGAGACGGTCTAAACGTTAAAAATGCTGACAGCTAGCACTCCTACTTTCCTATCATTAGTAAAGCTGCTCCACTCAAAAAATGTAAGGATAAAAACCCACTGTATATAAAGCCAGTCTTTATATGTAAGATACTTCTGTAATTATGTTAGCCTACAGAATTTTACATTTTGAATGTTTTGTATTGTTAGAATAAAGTTTGGAAAGTAGTTCAAATTACTTGATGTGAGTATACCAGTGGCAGGACAGTAGTGGCAATTAGGAAGACCACTACCCTCCCTGTATATTGGCTTACAGTCCTATATTGGATGGAATCTGAAATTCTAAATTGGTTTGGCTCATCTATCAGAGCAGGTCATTTTGGTTGCAGACAGCTAGAACATCAGCAATCATTAATCCTTTTCAACCCTGAGTGTGTTGAGTTGTAAAATAAAGATTGCCCATTGCAGAGAAAAAAGAAAACAATCAAACATTGTACTAGAAGCTGTTGGCTTGCACTGTATTATACATCCAAATCAAAGCAACCGCAATGAGAAAACTGAACAAAAGACATCTGTAATTTTCACTCCATGCATCTGAAGAAGTGGTATTTTACCCACGAAAGCTTATGCCCAAATAAATCTGTTAGTCTTTAAGATGCCACCGGACTCCTTGTTGTTTTTATGATATAAAAATGTCTGCAGACAAATACTGCATATTGCAAGAAGAATAAAGCATTTATAGGCATAGCTTAGAAGGGACTGGAATTTCATATTCTCGAACTCAGCAGTTTTTCATGCAATATTCATTCCTAAAGCCTTTTGATATATGTATTTTATGCTGATTCTGGGCATTTTTATATTGGCCAGTTGTAAAGATGGTTACACTTAATAATAATAGTACAAGTTATAATACGTTAAAAATCTGATAGATGTTTTGGTATCTTTAAACTGCATCATTTGTCAGAATAAGATGTTTATATTTTGCCCTTCCAGTTTAGCAGTGGTGGAGAATCAATTCATCTTTTTCATCAGTTTATGCCTCTGGTTGCTAACATGTCATGAATAATATTTATTCATACTGTAAAATCATGCTATTTTCATTCAATCCTCCGCTTAATAGTATATTTCTAAATTTAGCAGAAAGCTATGTCACTAGACACTAAGTAATCTTCATGTTGCCTTGGTAGCTTTAACAGAAGAGATTTTCCTTAACTATGTGAGTTTCCCACTTTAAACTACAGTAGTACTCTTTCAAAATGAGCTGATTTTTCCCAATAAATAAATATGGTCTCTAAGTTGCCACAAGTACTCCTTTTCTTTTTACAGTATTTACAGTAGACCCCTGTATTTATCTTAAGTGCTGCCCTAGAGTGGTGTTTCCAGATCCACAGGGCAGCTCCAGTGATTGACACTTGCTAAAGGCATGTGCTGACTGTGCCCAACAACATCCAACGTGACTGTGTGACACTAAACCGCCACAACCTTTATGCTTAATAAAATATGGTAATAGGGTTACAAAAAACGTTAAGCTTTATTACATAACATTTTTATGAGCAGTATATTCTCTTTAACGGGCATCTGCTTTGTCACTCTGTTTAACAGAACTAAGGCTATGTCTACACTGGAATCTGAACGACAAAACCTGATAAACAGTGGCTACGCTTTTCAGAGTAGCAGCCGTGTTAGTCTGTATCCGCAAAAAGAAAAGGAGGACTTGTGGCATTTGTTAGTCTCTAAGGTGCCACAAGTCCTCCTTTTCTTTTAGTGGCTACACTGCGCGCCTTTTAGCAGCACAGCTGTAGTGACACAGCTGTGTCGCTAAGAGCTGCGTAGTGTAGACATAGCCTTAAATTTAAAGTAACAATGGAATGATAAGTATCTCTGTGAATAGGATTGTGAGATGATAATTAGGGCTGTCAAGCGATTAAAAAAATGAATCGCACGATTAATCGCACTGTTAAACTATCATGGAATACTATTTAAATATTTTTGGGTGTGTTCTACATTTTCAAATATATTGATTTCAATTACAACACAGAATACAAAGTGTACAGTGCTCGTTTTATTTTTTTATTACAAATATTTGCACTGTAAAAAACAAAAGAAATAATATATTTCAATTCACCTAATACAAGTACTGCAGCGCAATCTCTTTATAATGGAAGTTGAACTTACAAATGTAGAATTATGTACAAAAAATAACTGCATTCAAAAATAAAACAATGTAAAACTTTAGAACCTACAAGTCCACTAAGTGCTACTTCAGCCAATTGCTCAAACAAGTTTGGTTACAATTTGCAGGCGAGACTGCTGCCTATGTCTTGTCTACAATGTCACCTGAAAGTGAGAACAGGCGTTCGCATGGCACTGTTGTAGCCGGCGTCGCAAGATATTTACATGCCAGATGTGCTAAAGATTCATATGCCTCTTCATGCTTCAACCACCATACCAGGGGACATGCGTCCATGCTGATGACGGGTAGTCGTAACCATAAGTGTATCCTAAAATTCCTCCTTACCTGTAAGGGGTTAAGAAGCTCAAATAACCTGACCAAAGGAACCAATGGGGACAAAACATACTTTCAAATCTGGGGTGAGGGAGAGGCTTTGTTTTGGGTTCTTTGTTTCTGTGTTCGTTCGCTCTTGGGACTAAGAGGGACCGGACACTAATCCATGTCCTCCGAACCATTCTGAACCAGTCTCTCATATTACAGAAATTGTAAGTACAGCCAGACAAGGCGTATTAGTTTATCTTTGTTTTCTCAACTTGTGAATTTTCCCTTTGCTGGAGGGAGGTTTATCCCTGTTTTGTTGTAACTTTGAAACTAAGGCTAGAGGGGGTTCCTCTGTGTTTTGTGCATCTTTTGTTACCCTATAAAGTTATCTTCCAACCTGATTTTACAGAGGGGATTTTTACCTTTTCTTTTCTTTTTTAAATAAAATTCTTCTTTTAAGAACTGACTGATTTTTTTTTTCAGCATCCAAAGATTCAGAGATTTGGGTCTGTGTTCACTTTGTAACCAATTGGTTAGGATATTATTCTCAAGCCTCCCCAGGAAAGGGGGTATAAGGGCTTTGGGGGATATTTTGGGAAAACAGGAACTCCAAGCGGTCCTTTCCCTGATTCTTTGTCTAAATCACTTGGTGGCAGCAGCATACTGTTCAAGGACAAGGTGGAATTTGTGCCTTGGGAAAGTTTTTAACCTAAGCTAGTAAAAATAAGCTTAGGGGGTCTTGCATGCGGCTCCCCACATCTGTACCCCAGAGTTCTGAGTGGGGAAGGAACCCTGACATGGGTTCTGCTCAATAACAATCCAAAGCAGCGTGGACCGACGCATGTTCATTTTCCATCATCTGAGTCAGATGCCACCAGCAGAAGGTTCATTTCCTTTTTTGGTGGTTCGGGTTCTGTCGTTTCCGCATCAGAATGCTGCTCTTTTAAGACATCTGAAAGCATGCTCCACACCTTCTCCCTCTCAGATTTTGGAAGGCACTTCAGAGTCTTAAACTCTGGGATGAGTGCTGTATCTATCTTTAGAAATCCCACATTGGTACCTTCTGTGCATTTTGTCAAATCTGCTGTGAAAATGTTTTTAAAATGAACACGTGCTGGGTCATCATCTGAGACTGCTGTAACATTAAATATATGGCAGAATTCAGGTAAAACAGAACAGGAGATATACAATTCTCCCCCAAGGTGTTCAGTCACAAATTTAATTAATGCATTATTTTTTAACAAGCATCAGCAGCATGGAAGCATGTCCTCTGGAATGGTGGCCGAAGGGGCATATGAACGTTTAGCATATCTGGCATGTAAATACCTTGCAACACCCGCTACAAAAGTGCCATGTGAATGACGCTTCTCACTTTCAGGTGACATTGTAAATAAGAAGCAGTCAGCAGTATCTCCCGTAAATGTAAACAAACTTGTTTATCTTAGCAATTGGCTGAACAGGAGGACTGAGTGGACTTGTAGGCTCTAAAGTTTTACATTGTTTTGTTTTTGAGTGCAGTTATGTAACAAAAAAAAATCTACATGTGTAAGTTACACTTTTACAATAAATAGATTGCACTACAGTACTTGTATGAGGTGAATTGAAAAATACGGTTTCTTTTGTTTATCATTTTTACAGTGCAAATATTTGTAATCAAAAATAATAATATAAAGTCAGCACTGTGCACTTTGTATTCTGTGTTGTAATACAAATCAATATATGTGAAAATGTAGAAAAACATCCAAAAATATTTAATCAATTGGTATTCTATTGTTTAACAGCGCGATTAATCACGATTAATTTTTTTAATCACAGTTATTTTTTTTAGTTAATTGTGGGAGTGAACTGCGATTAATCAACAGCCCTAACTATAAATGGTAAAAGATATGTTGATCTGCTGTTGAACAATATTATGATGTATTACTAATGTAGAGATTTATTTTGGAGCTAAGGTTTGATCTAAACCTTAAAGGCCTATCATAATGTGTCAAAACAGTTGTATCCATTAAAAGGTGACTCTACCTAATAACAATACCACCATGATGACATCTTGAATGTTGTAATCAAAGTAGATTTATTAATAGAGTTGAATTTAGTTGTGAACCAAGTTAAAGCACATTTACAGCAAAACAAGGAAGCCTTGTTAACCATTGTATTATTTTGGTTTAATACCAATGTAACTCCACTGATTTCAATGATTTCAATGCTATATTAAATCTGGAGTAACATGATCCAAAGTATTATGGAAAGACACAATGAAGGAGTGCACAATATATTAACATGCTCATACAAAATTATGAGTACGTACTGTAAATTAATTTTTCTTATTATCCTGCTGCAGTTCTTAGTATTTTGAGAGTATTTGTCTTCTTAACACAAAACACAGGCAGGTCAAAGCATATAGGGACGCAGAAGTATGTTGAAAGATCCGGTTGGAGGGTTTATTTATTCGTTTGTTCTTTATTCTATTTTTACTTTTACAGGGTTTTTTCTAAAACTCACTATTTATGGTGTAATCTCTCTCTGTAACCCAGAGTGACTGGGAAACAGATTAAAACCACAGCATTTTCATCTCATTGTAAAAAAACTAACAGCTTTACTGCACAATATATTTGTTCTGGAGTCTGATTGTATTTATCTGAAAACTCTTTAGACAATTTAATTTATTAAACTCCCAAAAGTTAAAATCTGTCTCTTGAGCATGTTTCCTTAACATTTATAGTTTAAATCCAATAACCAAACGCATTAGAATGTTATATTTTTAAACATTGAATGTAGCATACAAACACAAGGAAACTAAAATAATGCTTCCCACAAGGCAGGATTAATGAAACCCTGGTACGAACCAGGCAACTTTTCCTATGAATGTTCCTCAGGAAACTATTATACTGACAAACACAATTAAACATTTGTACTTACGCATGGGCAAGGCTTTACGACATCACTTGGAAAGTAGCCAAGCTCCCCTGTGACTAGATTTCTACCCTAGAAATAGACAAAAAGTTCCCATTATGAGCAAATGACTGTGTAGATTGGAAGCAATCCTGTATGCACAGGGATTCATTTAAATAAACATACAGTAAAAGTTCTAAAATTCAATGCCAGTCTTACTCAAATTTTGTAAAGTAATAATTTCTTGACTTCTGTAACTAAGTAATAATTACAAATGGTTAAATCTGAGTGGTCTGGTAGATAGGTGAGAGGATTGGACTCAGGAGATCTGGGTTTTATTCCCAATTCTGTCACTGACTCATGTGGTTAAATCTTCATTGCAGAGCTAATTCGAGTTAACTACTCTGAAGCGTGAGCAACCATGCTGCGAAGTAACTCTTGAGCTGCACAGTGTGATTGTATTAGGGCCTGTCTACAAGGGAAGGTTTCAGAGTAACAGCCGTGTTAGTCTGTATTCGCAAAAAGAAACGGAGTACCTGTGGCACCTTAGAGACTAACTGCTGTAGCTCACGAAAGCTTATGCTCAAATAAATTTGTTAGTCTCTAAGGTGCCACAAGTACTCCGTTTCTTTCTACAAGGGAAGTTAGTGAGCAGCAAGCTAAGATGGTTAGCTTAGCACACTTCAAAGCATATTAACCTAAAGCACACAGAGGCACTTCTGATGCATGGTAAGATTGTCCACAGGCAGATAAATGCAGAGTTGCTAGTGCTCTAAATTAGACTAGGCCCAGCATTCTTAAACATGGGCGCCTAAAGTTAGGCTCTTAAATGCATATTTAGGCACTGAAGTCCAGATTGTTAAAGATATTTAGGCAATTTAAGATGCACTAGGTGCCTAGTGGGATTTTTGAAAGTGCCTGGGTGCCTAACTCCCATTGAAATTAATGCACCATCATAAACCATCATTCATAAATTGAAAACAAGGGTGGAGCTGGATGTAAAAAGGAGCCGAATTAATGAGTATTCTTGAAAAATTGGAAGTTTTCTTGAGTTGAAGTGCCCTAAGCATATTCAAAGGGAACGTTATCTTCCTGGGAAGATTGCTATGCAATTTATCACACCCAGGTAATGATCACAGCAATTGTCACCTATTCCAAATAGACAGAAACTGTCTGATTTTTTTGGTGTTATTCAGACTCTTTAGGCCTTTATGGAGGGGAGTCCTGTGCGACATGCAGTAATGGAAAAGATTTCACAAGTAGTAGGATCCCAGTGGAAGACTTTGAAGTCACTATCAAACACAAAATGGGCATACAGAGCAGAAGCAGTGGCTGCTGTAAAACAAAACTACTCCATCATTTTACAAGCTTTACAAGAGATTATCGAAACAACTCGCCTTGCTGATGCTAAAATAAAAGCCAGGGGACTTATCCATGAACTAAATTCATTCAGGTTCATCTTTGTCCTTCACATGATGCACCCTATTCTCCAGATGGTGGTAAAAGTGAGTAAGGCTCTTCCAACTCCAGCTCTCAACTTACTTACTGCAATGACAGGGGTGAAAAGCTTGTGTAACTCTTTGGCTGCGATGAGAAGTGGCCCAGAATATTTTCAATCTATTTTCAATGACAGTGTGAAAATGTGTGTAGAGAATGATATATCGATTCCCCCAGTTAAGAAGAGAAAAACGTTCACTCGTTTTGATGACGCGTTTGAGTCCCAGCATTGCTTTGATACAAAAGAGACGCAGGAGAGAATAACTTCATTTTACCTACTCCTAGACTCAATGATTACCGGCATTGACCAGCAATATGAACAGGAGACTTGTAAAATTGTGACTGCAATGGGAAAACTGCTGAGCTTAGACATTGGCAGGGACGATATGAGAATCATTGCCAACAAATTTAAAGTGTCCTTGGATGAGTTGGAAGCTGAAGTCGGATTGCTTCGGGGTTATGACGGATCTGTTCCTAAAGGTAGCACTACGAACACCACCAGAGAGTGGCTTGACTGGCTAAAGGAATTGGATCAGTCTTCCACGTTCCAGGCCTTTTATAAATCTATGCAATGCTTTGCAGTCTTATCTGTTACAAGCTGTTCATGTGAAAGAGTCTTTTCAAAACTAGCACATGTAAAAAACAAACTAAGAAGTACAATGTCCCAACAGCACCTCGACTTACTCATGATTTTGTACATTGAACAAGAATTTGCTTCATCAGTTAATTACAATGATGTGATCGAGGAATTTAAGTCCCTAACACCTGGTGAGTGACGTCTCATTCTCTAGGACAGAAAGATGAAGAAACCTTAATCTGCTTTGGTCAATTTGGGTTAGTGCATTAACTGGTTAAAGATCATAAAAATTGACTGTATCTTTGTATACGCCTGGTTATCACTACAGGAAAAAATTGGTATTTTGTGTCTCATTTTTTAAGTTTGTATTTTTTTAAGTAAAGTTTAGTTGTTAATTTTAAAAAAATAAGTTTAGTTAAGTTTTAGTTTCTTTAATTTGTTTGATGAATAAAAATAATGTCCTTTATGATTGAGTATTCAATAAATGTTCGCTTTTAAAAAAAAAAATTCCCTGGATGCACACCGGAATGAAATGTGCTGTGCACACCTATGACACTCATACATTCTTATGAAATGTAACAAGAGATCCCATTGTCAGTGGACATCCTTGCATGTGAATTAGTATACAAGAAGTCTTCCCACCAAATTCAAATTGCTGTGGGATGCATCCACAAGTGCCAGAGCAGCCCTGTGAGGTCACTAGTAAGAGCCATCCACTTCTCAAAACATAATCCTATGTGGCAGCTGTTAGTAAATACTGAATCTTTAATGCCAAACACCATACTTCTAACAAGGCGGCACATGATGTGACTTCAGGTACTGGTGGCACTGTCTAATGGTGAAAGCATAACATTGGAAGTCAAAAGTTCTGAACTGTTTCATGACTCTGAAGACAATATTTAACTTCTCTGTGCCTCAGTTTCCTTATCTGTAAAATGGAGATAACACATATTTAACTCAAAGAGAGTCATTAGCATTTGCTAAGCTCTATCAAATCCTTCCTTGGAAGATGTTAGATAAGTACAAAGCTCTAATATTGCTATTTCCTATAGTACTTCTAAAACTCATTTAAACACTTTGGGGAAAATTCTGCATCACTGGCTAATTGACATCTGGCTCAAAATTCAGAAGGCACAATGGTAGCTTTGCTGTAAGTGAGATGAGTGAAGGGGGTGCCCTAGGGTTGCCAACTTTCCGAATGCAGAAAACTGAACACCCTTGCCCAGCTTTCTACCCCGCCCCACCCTACCCTGACCTTCTCTGAGGCCCCGACCCCACACTTACTTCATCCCCACTCCTTCCAATGCTTGCTCTCCCCCACCCTCACTCACTTGCTCATTTTCACCGGGCTGGGGTACAGGAGGGGGTGAGGTCTCTGGCTGGGAGTATGAGCTCTGGGCTGGGGCCAGGAATGAGTGTTTCAGAGTGGGGGGGGGGCCTCTGGGCTTGGGCAGGGAATTGGGGGGTGGGGGAGGGTAAGGGCTCCAGCTGGGGGTGTGGGATCTGGGGTGGGGCTGGGGATGCAGGCTCTGGGCTGGGACTGAGCTGTTTGGAGTTGGGGGGTGGGTGCAGGCTCTGGGAGAGAGTTTGGGTGCAGAAGGGGGCTCAGGGCTGGGGCAGGGGTTTGTGGTGCAGGAGAGGGTTCCAGGTGCGGGCTCCGGGTGGCGCTTACCTCAGGTGGCTCTCGGAAGCAGCAGGTATTTCCCTCCGGCTCCTAGGAGGAGGCGTGCCAACCAGCTCTACATGCTGCCCTTGTCCGCAGGCACCGCCTTCTGGCCGCAGAGCCAGCACTCGAGGCGGGTGCAGCGGGCAGAACCCCCGTGGGGCTGCACCTCCACCTAGGAGCTGGAGGGAAATGCCGGCCATTTCCAGGAGCCTTGCAGAGCCAGGGCAGACAGGAAGCCTGCCTTAGCCCCGCTGCACTGCCAACTGGACTTTTAACGGCCCAGTCAGCAGCACTGACTGGAGCCAGGATCCCTTTTTGACTGGGCGTTCCGGTCGAAAACCGGACGCCTGGCAACCCTAGGTTGCCTAGAGAAGTACTCCATGTTCCCTTTGCAGTATGGAGCACTGCACCATGGAAGTTCTCTCTCCAGCAACACAGAGCGATCATTTTCCTGGCCTGGGGCGGGGGGGAGATGATCAATGGCTTAGTGAACTATAGAAATCTATGTGAATGCAGGAGGACACCAGCTGACATGGGAGCAGCATCCCGTGACGAGTGGCACAGGCAGGGGCAGGCCCATGCAGGTGGGAGCAGGGATCTCCTGTAGTCTCGGGGGTTGCACCAGTGGCCACCTTAGTGCAGCTGCATGGTATTTCATGGGCTATGGAGAAGCAGTCATCTTCCCACTAGGTCATCCATGCATGTGAGGAGGCTATCACTCTGATTACTTTTTCAAATCAGCTATCAACAAAGTTAGCCAACACAAGGTAGCTGTCTTACCTGTCAGGAAATTAACGTGATCATAGCACTGCACTGCCTCTAGGAATATCTGCACTTGTAAATAAAAAGCTTTGCCTGTTTCATATAATTGTGGGAGTTTTAAAATCCTCAAAAATGTAGCGTACAAAAGTTACAGTAGGCTGAAAGGAGCTTTTTGTTTTTAAAATTCTTTGCTAATTATAGGATTGATATGAATAATTTTATGTTCATTCCTAATTATGTTTAAAATACAAGATGATTGTTTACTTTTAGATAGCCTGCTAAATCCCTCAAGGCCCCTTGTATAAAAACCTGTGATGCATGCTGTCAGGTATATGACTGCGGATTTCTGTACTGAGCGCATATGCACTATCCATCGCAACTAGCAGTGGATTTGTCGCACCACTGCACCTCAAATTTGCTAACAATTTCTTTCAACTGCACGTCTCTTCCTTGTTAACTGTTTCTCATGTGATGAGTAAGTAGTCAATTTCCTTCTAACAAAAGCCTTAAAGGCCATCCCAAATGCACTAGTAAATGTCTGGGCTGACTTGCTAAAGAAATTATATTACAGAGTGCTTGCAGCATATAAAGTAGCAATGAACTCCTTCAGACTGCTACTTTAAATGACACTTGTCAGTGAGACTAGAGGATGATTCATTATTCTTGAATCTGTTTTAATGGGGAGGTTTCCTGGAACCATTTTGCACAGTCACCCTAAATTTCCAGAGTGCTACCTGAGGTTTAGATATGCAACTCCCATTAACTTCAATGGACTCATGCAGAGCTAGGACTGTGCGCAGCTGAAAAGTTAACCCTAGGTTGTACAGTATCCAGTTTCCATCTTATTTTTATCTCAATCCTTTGATTGAGAAATTACTAATCTCGCCACAGATTTAGGCAACAACAGTGAAAAGAAACCAGGTTTTATAACTAAAGCTGGTCAAAAAATGGAAAACATTTCTTGTAATCTGAACATTTCCAATCAATTTTCAATTCTGCAAATTTAGAAGAGGAATAATTTTCAACATTTTTATTGAAAAGGCCTATTTAGTGTATGGGTTTCCTTCGCCTTCTGCTTTTCTACATTCCCACCACAGCTTTTTTCTCTTCATTTTCCCCTTTTTTGTTTTTTTCACATTTAAATGAAACTGAAAACTGTAGTCATTATTTATCTAGTTTCTCATTCCCTCTTGCCACCCCTTCTCATTTTCCCACTGAAAAGGTTGGGGGGATGAGTGAGTAAGAAATGGAAAAATGATGAGCTGAAAGAAAAAGTTACTTTTTATTTTTTTCAGGTTAGTAAAAAAATGAAAATATAAAAAAATCATTTTTTTGTGAAAAGGGCAGGTTTTGTTTTTACAAAAAAATTGTTCATAAAATTTTGGACTATGTTCAGATCTAGTTTATTTGTATCATGCCTGGCACAGTTATAAGTAGACACGTTACCAAAATTAAAATGAACAAATGCTGTTCACATTCAGCAAAAATCACATCCTATCTTTCTCTCTCTCCCCTTTCCCCCCTCTGGTGATGGGACCAAATTAAGGAAAGAACCAAACTGAACACATCTGCACCATGTCCTAAAAGTCACCTAAATGGCACTGCAACAGGAGGAGGAACCAAGGCTCCTTCCACTCCCTGGAGTTTGATTTGCACAAAGAGCAAAAATGTTCATCTTGAATGCTACAAAAAAGCATATGGTAACAAATAAATACTGAGACAATCTGATCCAGTTCCATTCAGAGATATGCAGATAACACTGATTAGTACCTGGAGTTTCATCTAGAGGTGTACTAAGAGCTAGTGCAGAGTACAGGACAGATGGTATATATTCATGTACTATACATTGTTCATGTAGTATTCATCCATCCCACCTATGAGGTCATCCCCACATTCTGTGCTGATGTTTCCAAATGGCCTTCAGAGGTAACATGGTGTAGAACATGTAACATGCAATATGTGATGTATAAGCAACATATAAAAAGGATAATAAATTTCATATAGTACAGATTTCAACTGAATGAAAATTAAGCTTCTTTTTAAACATTAAGACTGAGATTTTCATAACTGCCTACAGGATTTGGATAATTTTAATGGGATTTAGCTGTCCAGATCGCCTAGATAGATTTGAAAATCTCAGCCTAACAGCTCTGCCAACCTAATGCATTTTCAAAAAAGACTAACATGATTTGTTCCACACTTATGAACATCCTGCAAAGTTGCACCTTAAAATGTTTACCCATCCACTCTTCAGCAAGCACCAAAGAGGACTGCACTATTACTATAACTTACAGGAATTTACAGAGTCTCATAACTTCTGGCAACAAATGGGGCCAGAGCTTAGGAAAAATCACTGACACATCCCCTCATTGACACCACAACAGAGGTCCTCAGATATATCTTGAATCAGCCCTAGGAATATATATCAAACAGATTGCAACCAAACTCATACTAGGACAAAAGCAGTTTGAAGACCAACTTGGGCTCAGGTTCTCTACAAAATTTATTTCAATTCAATTTCAAGACAAAATAGAAACATTTAATGAGACCGTGCATAGGATCCCCAGTTACTTTCTTCCAAAGGCAGGTCATTTATGGGGAAACTTACTGAATAGCCAATCATAGTAAATAGGTAACTAGTCCCTGGAGACTCCCACATGCAGATTTCCCCCTGTTAAGTATAGTATAAGTATTTTCATATATAATTCCCCAATACTGGAAGATTTTTTCCAGGCGAACAATGTTGTTATGCTTGATATTTTGTTACTATAGATTTGATGTAGACTGTTTTGTTACTATAGATTTCAAGCCAGCAAGTCTCTACCTATTCTCCATTCTTCTTGTAGTACTTTAGTCTCCGGTGAGTTCTATCTACTACTGAAACATAGAAAATTTCCCCCCAAAAGGTAAAGATTTAATTTTTCATCCAAGAACAAATGTTCACAGCACAGTTACATTGAAAATGTAGAGGGACCATCAACAATAGTGGCATTAGCTTCGGTTATAGCAATGAATTGCTACAGGTTTAAGTCTGTATTAAAGAAGTGTTGTTTTTCACAGTGGAAGAAACTAGTACAGTGCACATTGTATGCTTTTGGCATACATGGAAAACATGATTGCCCTGAGGACAGTGTATAATTGCAATGGAAACCTGTAAAACCAGCATTACATCACACCTTATATGATACATCCTGTAACCCCTGAAAGCTTACCCTCAGGTTAAATAAGTACTTTGCTCTGAACAAACTCAAAAGAAGAGAAAAAAAACACATCAATAATAAAAATCAGACTTTGCACTATTACAGTTGCACCAACAGGCAGTGTTCCAGATAAGAGTCTGAAATTTCCATTTAAAACACCAAATTTTCTCTCTTTCCCCCTCCCTTTCTCATTTAATTAACTCTGTGAGTAACTTTACTATGTGTAAAAGTGAAGCATCAGTAGTACCAGTTCAAGCCACACACAGGTAAGCACTGTGGCTATTCCACTCCTAGACCTTGAGCAAAGAAAGCCAGTCATGCTAACTGGTGTGTCTGGATACTACCATGAGACCACCTCACTCATTTTCATTTGTGACTGAACCCCGATCTTCAGCTGGAGGTAGTGGACTAACCACTGTGGCATCAACCCCCCTCACGCCCACATCCCTCATTTTCAAGGTTTCATATTAAGGCAATTTATATTCCCTGGTTATATGGGAATTTGCTTTCGACGGTTCAGGTGAGAGAGTACAGGTGCTGGGTCCCTCCTTCTTACTCACTGAGACAGGCCAAACGATGACCTATAAACAATCCAGAATTTTGCCATCCTCTAGGACAATTCATGTTTATCCTGCTTGTGAGAGGGAGTAAAGAGAAGGAACCCAGGATGTATACAGTCTTGATTGAGCCACAGAACATGATGATAAAAGTTTGCGAAGGACTGAGACCAAGCATACAAATATGTCACTTGGGAAGATTTTCTTAACATTTATCAAAATGTATTTGGTTGGGTTTAAGTTATTAGAGAAGAGGAAACCAGAGTTTTTGTTTTTTGTTTTTTTCTAGGTTTTTTTCTGTAAAGAACAGAAAAATTGCACATAACTGTGCATACAAACATTTATTTATTACTAACGTCTGAGCTTCTGGTCAGTTTATGAGTCTATCGTATCCACAGTGGTCTTTCAGGTCAGAAATAAACTATTCCAAAATGTCCCCTGAGTAAACATCAAGATTTTAAGAAAACCTTATGTTTTGCGGTGACTTCTTAATATGCATTACAAAGTGATCGAGACATCAGAGTACGTCTGTGACAACATAACCGAGAAAAAAATCACCCGAAGATGCTAATGGGGATGGCACCCTATTCTCAACATATTATTAATTAGGTTATTGCATTCTCAAAGAACAGTCTCAATAACAAAACACAGGAACAGCTATACCAGACACCTTTCAGGTGCCCTTGCAGATATACCTTTTTCTTTACCATCAGCTTTTCCCAAATGTTATTAATTTGCAAATTGTCCATTTTGTGCACACACACACACACCTCCCTCCATTGTGACAAATTAAAAACAAACAAGAAAATATAATTAGAAAAAATTAAAATTCTTATGCCTGTCTTTAGAGCAAAATGTGAAAGCTGACACAGTTTGAATCTCTATTTGGTATGAATGTTCAATAAAGAAAACAATCTCTGTAACAGAATTAGCAACTAGAATCATGTGATATTGAGTTTCCATGGAAGCAACTCTTTTATCCAATCAATATAGTATAGTTTTCCTATAAACACAAAACAGTCATTATTTGACGTAGGCTGCCCCCGAACAAATTAAAAGAATTCTGTCTCAATCTCTGATAACTATTTTATCCGTTCTTCTCATCCAAGTCAAATATTTTATCTGGTTAGCATGCTCCTTAGTTCTATTGTCTGAGAGGACTTGGGAATTCAAAGCACACAGGGTACTCTTGCTGCTTATGTGCCATGCACTTTCTTCATCTTAAATCATTTAAGTAAATGGGTCACACCAAGGGCCCCATCTTGCAAACTTACTCACTTAAATGCATAGAGTTGTAAGATCAATCCCTTAGATATAAAAAGCAGTGTGTAAGCACTGCTGGCATCCGAAAGGTGAAATTCTTACACTAGACATGTATTTTGGGTAAAATGCACAAAAACTAAAGATTTTGTTGTTGATGATGATGATGATGATGATGAACATAAAAACAGGATGATGAACATAAAAATGAGTCAAAAACAGTTTTCTCTCTCAAGCAATAGAATTGTAGCCATTGCTAGTCCCATACCTGCCAAAACCTGCTATGTGCATCTCCTTTGATGAGTTCAATAGTGTCCCCAGTCTGGATGTGTAACGGTGGGCCATCATGTGGTGCTGGCTGTGGTACCCCATTGTAGTTTCTAACGACTTGCATTTTTGGTAATCCTGCCAAAAATTGCATACAGGTTTTTGGTCAATGACATGGCAATCTAAGACATTCCAATGTGCATAAAATAATAAAATAAATATAATAAATAATAATAAAGATAACATATCAATGTTAGGAACTTAACTAGGAGCAGTCGGGGAAGGAAGTAAAAGCACATTCACCAGCTACTATATTTGAACAAGTAATGAAATGAGAAATTTCTCTCAGCTCCTCTCTATTTTTTTTTAGTTCAAGAAAAATATTTCTCTTTAGGCTACTGCTTACTTCAAAAAAAGCACAACACATACAGTTTAATGGAAAAGAATCATTTTTCCCCATCAACTCCATCCCTACCTCCTCCTACTTTCCTCTTGGGGCATTAGTTGATTTCATCACTAAGGAAACTCATCCTTTTCTGTGTATATATAACACTGGCCTTGTATAAGGTTCGTATCTTAAGGTTATCTTTGTAATCCAAAACAAAAATGTGATGGATGTGATGAAGTAATATTTAAGACATTGAAATGGAGAAACTCTCCAGGCTTGAATCAATGTTCCAAAAATGGTGCCATTAAAAGGAACATGTCTATGAAAATCAGAGTGACAAACGTTCCATGCTTCTGATGCAATCTGTTTTGTTTTTTTTAAAAAACCTCATTTTTCTTAAGTGTTATTGGATATACAGTTCAATACTTCATTTTAAAAGGCAGAACTCATGGTAGCATTCTGGCCTTATTGCACCAATATTGGCTGCATCTGAATTGGGATCTTTTTCAAAGGTGAGAATGCCATCTCCTGAAACATAAGCCACTTAAATTAGTCTAGCTTCAACTTTCAGGCATTGGATCGTGTTACATCTTTCTCTGTTAGATTGAAGAGCTCATTATTAAATATTTCTTTCCAATGTAGTACTTATAGACTGTAACCAATTCAACCCTTAACTTTCTCATTGTTAAGCTACACAGATTGAGCTCCTTGGATCTATCACTATAAGGGAAATTTTCCAATCCTTTCATCTTTCTCGTCACTCTTCTCTGAACGGTCTCCAATTTTTCCAACATCCTTCTTGAAGTGTGGACACCAAAACTGGACACAGTATTCCAGCAGTCATTGCAGCAGTGCCAAAACAGGGCTAATATAAACACACTTCTCCAACTGGAGAATCCCCTGTTTATGCATCAAAGGATCAAATTAGCTCTTTTAGTAACAGTGCTGCACTGAGAGGTCACGGTTAAAGGATTATCCACCATCACCCCCAAATCATTTTCAGAATCACTGCTTCCTGGGGTGGAGTCTCTCACTGTATAAATATGGCCCACATTCTTTGTTCCTAGATGTATAATTTACATTTAGCTGTATTAAAACATATATCGGGGTAGTTTATTTTTTGTCAAGGTCCAAATTTCTTGCTCAAGGTATAGAAAAGGTCCAGACTCTAGAGAAAATAATTAAGAAAACCTCAATAATGATAATAAGTAAATAAAAAGATGTCAGGGTCCATTTAAAAGCATCCGGCTGTCCAGATTTGGCCCACAGTCCGCCTATGGACTACCCCTAACATATATTATTTGTTTGCACACAGTTTACCAAGCGGTCCACATTGCTCTGTATTAATGACCTGTCCTCCTCATTATTTACCTTTTCCCAAAGTTCACAATGATGATTTTATGTTTTCTTCCATGTCATTGATAAAAATGTTGAATGGTGTAGGGCCAAGAACAGATCCCTGCAGGACCCCCCTAGAAACACACCCACTCGATGATTATTCCCCATTTACAATTATATCTTGAGACCCATCAATTAATCCATGTAACGTGTGCTATGTTCATTTTATATCATTCTAGTTTTTTTAATCACAATGTCATGTGGTATACAGGCAAAAAAGGACATACATAAGTCAAGCATGAGACAAGATCAGTTCTTCCATCTGTCTTTGATACATACTTTAATCTAATTTGGTTGTTTATCACTACACATGGGATGTTACAGGTTCCTATAATTAATTGGATATACCATGCTGCTGTAATCATATGAACCATTTTAGGTCAAATGCTTTTAAGAACTAAGCAAACGTGGAAGAACACAGTTCACTTGTCTGGACTGATAGATATCAACTGTTTTGCTGCTGAGAAATATGAGATAAACCCGCTTTTGAGACAGGCCTAGAATTTGGCTTTCCATTTTTTGTTTAGAAAGTTCGTCATTATATTTCTATACACAGATAAATACACATACACATGAATTATATTATATAGTAGAACCTCAGAGTTACTAACACCTCAGGAATGGAGGTTGTTCGTAACTCTGAAATGTTCATAACTCTGAACAAAACGTTATGGTTGTTCTTTCAAAAGTTTACAGCTGAACACTGACTTAATACGGCTTTGAAACTTTACTATGCAAAAGAAAAATGCTGCTTTTAACCATCTTTATTTAAATGAAACAAGCACAGAAACAATTTCCTTACCTTGTCAAATATTTTTAAACCTTCTCTTTAATCTTTTAGTAGTTTACATTTAACACAGTACTGTACTGTATTTTCTGCCCCCCTCCCCCCTTTTTTTGGTCTCTGCTGCTTTCTGATTGCGTACTTCCGGTTTCAAAAGATATGTGTGGTTGACCGGTCAGTTCATAACTCTGGTGTTCATAACTCTAAGGTTTTACTGTATATATATTGAACATGTACTTTATGGAGCAGTAAATAATCTAACAGTATTTTCAATGAGTAAGACTAAATTTCAAGCCAACAAAATATTAGGCAAAATAATACCAACTCTATATGATGTGACTTGGACTGAAGTAAAAGAATAACTATTCCATCAAATTGATTATATTATCTAATACATCTAAAATTAGACACCTAAACTTAAAAAAAATTTACTGCCTTCATCCCAGCTAGATGAAATACCAATTCTGGCTTCATTTAACAGTTTAATCAGGTTGCCACTCTGCAAAATACATATTGATCAATGCACTACACAACTGATTCAGCATCAACCATTTTTGCCTTCTGTGTATGGTGTTGCATATGAGTGAGAGAATGTTTGCAGCAGTATAGATTAGTACCTATTTACAAGGCTGATAACTTTGTCCTAATACAATAAAGTTTCCCTGTGGCAATATCTTAGAAGATAGCACTGCGTACTTGGTCAATGAGCTGTCAGCATGTCCTGGCCTCTCACTTTTGAGACCTAATTTCAAGACTAAGAAACTTACATTAAAAATTATGTTTTACAAAATGTCAAATCAAGTGATTTTAGCTTTTTTTCAATCAAATGTTTACAGTCTGCGTATACAGCACTTCACTACCTCTTTGTGACAATCTCACTAGAAAGGCATTAAGGAGTACTTGACTATGTGTTTCACTGGGAATCCTACTTTATTAAAAATAAGAATTTCAACCATTAGAAAGGTCAGAACAATCATGGCACGCAGAATTAACAGATGCAGCCTGATTTTTAACTTTTATTTACGGAAGTGGGAGTTGTGGAATGCTCAGCAGGCCAACAGTGTTAAAGAAATTCCACGTTGTCTCAAACAGCAGAATTGTAAAAAAGATAGCACAGGATTAACAACATTAAAAGATATCACAGTATTATCAACATTAAAATATATCATGCCTGTGTGCCTTGCATAAAGTTTAAACATGCTTAATTCTGTTAAGACCAAATGCTACAGTAATTACAATGGCAAAAGGGAGTTGTTAACATGAGACTGCAGCATTTGGCCTCCAAGAGGCTGATCTAAAACCCATTGCAGTCACCAGAAAGAATACGATTGGCTTTCATGGGCTTTGTCTCAGGTTCTTATTCTTGAGTCATGTGATTTCATTTAATTATTATTGAAACAAAACTCTGTGTGATATTTTCAGTCTCATAAATTTTTGGTGCCAAAACTGAAGTTTCCTAAAAGAGCTGGCTAACGCGCTGGACCATGGATTAATGATCCCAAGCGACACAGGCACTGAGTACTCTCATTGCCCACTTGAAAACTTCAGTGGCAGCTATGGGAACTCAGCATATCACCTGACTACACGAGCCTACTTGTCATATTTGCTTATATAAATAATGAATATTTTTTGTTTTTACTTACAAACACCTCATGTTAATTTAACTTCTGAAATTTGCTTTGCAGCTAAAGTAGAAGGATTTAAAACAAAATTTTCAGGTCTATGATTATTGGCATTTTAAAACAAAATATAAATTAAAAAAGAACCGTTTTCCTTACAGTAGGCTGAAATTGAAGGTTCAGTATAAACTAATGTGCTTTTACCTGTTCCTGTAATTTTTGAACATGTAATGTATTTAACACAAGACAGGCACAGAGGAGACATAAATTTAAAATTCGGCAAACTGAAAATACAATGACCAACTATTAAAGTTATTTTACCTGGCACATTGCATACCCGGAATCACAACAGGATGGAGAATGTAAAAATATCTACTCCACTAAGAGATGCTTTCACAAGGTCTATAAACTGATTTTCATATTCAAGAGGCAGACCTACCATAACAGGCTAATAAAGAACTTCAAAAGCAGGTCAAAGTCTCTCCTGTGTTAACCCTCCTCCAATAATGGGACTGTCTGAGTCACAGAGATTATGTTCTCTGGTTATCCCAGCAAATCCAGACATGGCACAGATAACTTGTATTGATTACACACGTAAAAGCAGTGAATCTGTAGGATGTATGCATCATTCATGATCTGAAAAGTTTCAGTGGAAGGAGCTATATCTGCACCATAATTTTAATATATAGAAAAAAGATTATACTTTTCCAGAGAATGAAGACTAACACGAATCATGGAAATTACTCCAAAATGTGCATATGCTTTCTTCCTTCTATAAAAGCTCGTACCACAGAACCTCAGCTGTATCTCAATTAGGCGTGGAGAGAATGATTGGGGTGCATGGAAGCATATAGCAATGAATGAGAGAAGGTAGTTAAGGAAGGAGAAAGTAGTTAAGGACATTGAAGTCAATGGTACATGGGACAAAATACAACATGGTTTTACAAAAGGTAGATCGTGACAAACCAACCTGATTTCCTTCTTTGAGAAAGTAACAGATTTTTTTAGACAAAGGAAACACAGTGGATCTAATTTACCTTGATTTTCGTAAGGCGTTTGATACCGTGCCACATGGGGAATTATTAGTTAAATTGGATATGATGGGGATCAATAGGAAAATTGAAAGTTGGATAAGGAATTGGTTAAAGGGGAGACTACAACGGGTGCTACTGAAAGGTGAACTGTCAGGCTGGAGGGAGGTTACCAGTGGAGTTTCTCAGGGATCGGTTTTGGAACCAATCTTATTTAATCTTTTTATTACTGACCTTGGCACAAAAAGTGGGAGTGTGCTAATAAAGTTTGCGGATGATACAAAGCTGGGAGGTATTGCCAATTTAGAGAAGGACAGGGATATCCTACAGGAGGATCTGGATGACCTTGTAAACTGGAGTAATAGTAATAGGATGAAATTTAATAGTGAAAAGTGTAAGGTCATGCATTTAGGGATTAATAATAAGAATTTTAGTTATAAGCTAAGGACACATCAATTAGAAGTGACGGAGGAGGAAAAGGACCTTGGAGTATTGGTTGATCATAGGATGACTATGAGCTGCCAATGTGATATGGCCGTGAAAAAAGCTAATGTGGTCTTGGGATGCATCAGGAGAGGTATTTCCAGTAGGGATAAGGAGGTTTTAGTACCGTTATACAAGGCACTGGTGAGACCTCACCTGGAATACTGTGTGCAGTTCTGGTCTCCCATGTTTAAGAAGGATGAATTCAAACTGGAACAGGTACAGAGAAGGGCTACTAGGATGATCCGAGGAATGGAAAACTTGTCTTATGAAAGGAGACTCAGGGAGCTTGGCTTGTTTAGCCTAACTAAAAGAAGGTGGAGGGGACATATGATTGCTCTCTATAAATATATCAGAGGGATAAATACTGGAGAGCGAGAGGAATTATTTAAGCTCAGTACCAATGTGGACACAAGAACAAATGGATATAAACTAGCCACCAGGAAATTTAGACTAGAAATTAGACGAAGGTTTCTAACCATCAGAGGAGGGAAGTTTTGGAATAGCCTTCCAAGGGAAGCAGTGGGGGCAAAAGATCTATCTGGCTTTAAGATTAAACTCGATAAGTTTATGGAGGAGATGGTATGATGGGATAACATGATTTTGGTAATTAAATATTCATGGTATATAGGCCCAATGGCCTGTGATGGGATATTAGAGGGGGTGGGATCCGAGTTACCCAGGAAAAAACTTTCTGTAGTATCTGGCTGATGAATCTTGCCCATATGCTCAGGGTTTAGCTGATCGCCATATTTGGGGTCGGGAAGGAATTTTCCTCCAGGGCAGATTGGAAGAGGCCCTGGAGATTTTTCGCCTTCCTCTGTAGCATGGGGCATGGGTCACTTGCTGGAGGATTATCTTTAAACTACGATTTGAGGACTTCAATAGCACAGATATAGGTGTGAGGTATTTTTCAGGAGTGGGTGGGTGAAATTCTGTGGCCTGCGTTGTGCAGGAGGTCAGACTAGATGATCATAATGGTCCCTTCTGACCTAAATATCTATGAATCTATGAATGGTGGCAAATGGATGGAGTGTGCAGAAAACTGTGCTTAGCTTTCTCTGTGTCAAATAATGCTGATTTGGTATAGTAACTTAGAAGCACTTCTAGCTGGCTAATACTGAAATGGTGTTTACAGCTGTATTTCATATCTGGAATCTAGCTGTTTCCCCATTCTACCCTTTCTCTCCCCTTCTCCCCCATTGTCTTTGAAATAATTAAAAAATCAGCATTCTTTCAAAGGACACACTACAGGAGTAAAAACTTCACAAACAAGAGTTCATACAGAGAAGAAAGTATATACCAAGCCCTGCTAAGGAAAGTCCAAAAAGGAAAATATAACCCAGTGGTGTGATACAGATCCCTTTCTGTGCCCACAGAAAATGAGAGTCAGGTATATGCCTTGCTAGAAAGCCTGGGCTTTTTAGCTCAAGCTGTAGTAGCTGCTTGGACATTAGGCTCTGGAGGTCTTGATGTATCAGCCAAGATGACAGCTATCACAAGAACACTTATGTGGGTTTTGAGATAACAAACAAGGGGTTGAGACAGGCTTCACATTATAGCACTGAGTTGACAGGACCCAAAGCTCCACATTCATAAACAACTGAACATGGATTGCAATATTTTTCATATCACTAATGGAAATCTAAAAATTGGTATCCTTCCAAAGGAGTCCTAAACTATTTAATAACTTCTTAAACTTGATTAAAAATACATTATTAGAAAGGATAGATTTATCTGGAAAGTACAAGAGCAATTTTTTGTTGTTAAACACAAACTTCAAGAAACTTTTCATTTAAAAAAATAGCTAATCAACAAGAGTAAATAATGTGTATGGGTGGGAAATTTGTGATTTAGAATTATACTGTGGCAGAATATATTATAATGCAAGAAAAAAGTATGTGTTTCAAACATCTATAAATTCTACCATCAAAGCAAATATTTTTAAAAGCAGCTTGTTCTCAGTGACATTTGATTACAGAACATTCAAAAATTCCCAACAATCGCCCCACAACGGGGAATCTATATTTCTCCTTAGGAATCTCAGGGAGAGTGCCGAGTAAATGGCATTTGAATGCCAATGACACAAGGAGACATCCAGAACATCTGGAAGGGAGGCTGTTTCCACCAACAACTGAATTTTATTTTCTAAAGTTATCTATACAACCCTATCACTAATTTTAAAAAAGTGTAGATTAGCAGGTATAAACAATTCAGTTGAGTTTCACGGTAGTACAGAGGCAAATTTCTATATACTAAAATTAAATGTTGGTAACCCCCATTATTTTCAGCAACATATTCTGAGGTACACCTCACTGAGTGGACTATGAAAGTACAAAACATCTTCAGTAGAAACAGAGACTAACAACTAAAACGGATTATGTAAAATATAGTTCCAGAGACATTACCGCTGTGGAGTATTACAGCTGCAGTACCAAAGAGGTCTGGCAGATTCACAGAAAACAGTCTGGGAGGTATATATCTGGTGCAAAAATAGGTGCTTGTGAATGTATCTAAATGCACATAGAACTACTGCAACAAAAGAACAGCAATAGGCTAAAATCATGGCCCACTGAAATCAATTGGAGTTTTGCCATTCACCTCAGTAGGGCCCAGGTTTTACCTTAGTGCTTACAAGTCTACACCAGTAAACTTCCCAATACGAACAAACAAAATCAGTGTGCCAACGTCTGATCTTTAAAAAGAAACAGCTGCAATATCGGCCTTCATAACCCATCAAATGGCTGAAATCATGTCCCCTCTGGCTGCCAGACTAAACCCTGAGAACCTCCAGGTGAATGCACCTTAGCAGCCAAGACCGGATCACACAAAAGACTGAGCTGAATCTCAGTTCATGAGAAATCAAGGGATAAACGCAGGTCTGTCATAGCCATGTTTTATAAAGTACCAATCTGGCTACAGTGCAGACTTTACCTTTATTTAAACTTGTATTACACATTTGAATATGTTCTCTGGTAATTACAGGACAAGGAAAAAGGCTCACGTATTCCTTACAGTTTTAGTTTTAAAATAAGTATTAACAGAGAATATATATTACATTAGGAATAAGCTACATATATGCATTAAAGCATCTCTGTATCTATGAACAGCACTGAAGGCCATCAGAGTCTGATACAAAGATTCCCAAGGAGGAATAAGACATGTAAATATTATTCTTGCGTACAACAGGAGTCATTCATGCCAGTGATAACCCTGTCAGAGCAGACCTCAGCATCTGTTATTCCTGAATAATCAAAAGTTTGGTTTAGGCTTTAGTCACAGATCATTTAATCATAGAGAATGATGGAACAAAAATATAGGAGAATGGGGCATACTGGTGAATTTATGCTTACAGTGTGTTTTACTTTCAGGGCTCATTGGGTGAGTTCTGTTTGCACTGAAAGTTCAGTGCAAGTTAATTTGAATCTTGAGGATCAGAAAGAGGATTGGGTTGACAGTGATTGTCTCATGATCCCTTCTTTATGGTTGGAGACTGTTTCATGAATTTTCTGGAATCATCCAAATATTTGGGGTTTGATCCAAAGGCCATTTAAGAAATAGAATGAATTCTATAGACTTCAATGCACTTTGGATCAAGTGCTTAATATTATACCATCAAGTGTATCTGAAAGAATGAGGTAAGACCACATTCTTTAAATAAATAAATAAATAAATAACTCAGCCAGAGCCCTAGCTCAGCAGCACCTGCCTCCCCTGGAGCTGAAGACAGGCTGCTTTGCCTCCCACCAGATCACTTTGTTTCAATCCTACTCCCCCAGGTGGGTAACTCTCTCAAACCACATCCACCTACAAACCAACTAACTGGGGAGAGAAGCCCATTCCAATATTTTTAAGTATGTAACTATTCAGGTTAAGTGTCAGAAATGTGACTCAGAATATCACTCATCATGTAGAATGCATCCGATGAAGTGAGCTGTAGCTCACGAAAGCTTATGCTCAAATAAATTTGTTAGTCTCTAAGGTGCCACAAGTACTCCTTTTCTTTTTACTCATCATGTAGAAGACCCAACATAATGATATACTGGGAACCAAGCGCTAGAATTTAGCTAAATCTGTGAGTTTAAGCTTTTGATTTTCAAATCAGCACCACCACTTGAATTATAGGAGCTCCCAAAGACCCAATTGTGGTGGGGACTGTACAAGCACACACAAAATCATGGCCCCTCCCCTATAGGGCTCTCAATCTAATTTAAGATTTTTAAAAAGCAACAAGTGAGCATAACAACAACAATGGAGGGAAAGCAGATGGGATGATGAGGGTAACAAGAGAAGCATGGGAATACAGCAAACAGCTATGTTCTCAATTTCATGGCTCTGAGACACTTAAAAAAACAAAAAAGTCAATAATCTCTCTAAGGCCAACTACCCAGTCACTATTATTAAAGTGCAGTAATCCAATTTGAAAAGGATATTTAATGGCCAATTCTATTCTGAAAGGTGACTATGCAAAAACAGTACTTATTGTACTCCACAGATCTGATGATGACTCTTCAGAGTCATGGCTGCTGACTTCAGTGACAAAAATATATTCTTACTACATGTTACTTCTGTTTACACTGTACTGATTAAAGATGCTGAGCCAATAAAGATGGAACATCCTAACACCATCTTTTAAGGGTACTTTTCAGAACAGAATGGGGATTTAAGGAATATAATTAATGTTGGATAAAACTACTGATGACGTGGTTGTTCCTGCATCAGAAAGACAATGCATTAAGTGGATGTTTGGTTCTCTCGATTCCAAATGTCATTGTTTCTGCATATCTTGAAGAGTTTAAAAATGTGTAAGACACTTTTCAAAACCTCACAGTATGTCCAGGCAAGATGCCTTTTCAACAGAAATACTGACAATTCCTAAAGAATCAGTTTTGAATCTACCTTTTTTTGTTCTGCTTCTGATTAGTTATCCTTCCACTGTATCATTTACTACATGTTCTCCTTCACTTGGCCCTACATTCATTATGGTTCCTTTTAATCTACAAATTTGCTAAATCTGGCTTCTTGCATATTTAACATTCAGCTCCTGCTCTCCTCCATTAATTGTTTAAAGTTCCACTCATGGAGGCATTTAGACAGAAGATTCCCTGGCAAGGTTCTCCTTGTACCACCGCATTGCTCTCTTGCCTGAGCACAGAATACTCTAGTGGGATATGGGGGCGGGGGAGCTGCACCATCCCATTCCCCCATCTCAGCTGACAAATTTACAACATAGCTCCAAAACCTAATTGAAAAATATTTACATTTCTCTTCCCTCCACTTCCACACAGATAAAAGCTTTTAAAGTTCCATCCCCCAGGACAGATAAATCTACTACAGAAATTCAAATTCTTTGCAATCCTAAATCTGTTCCCAGTGACATTCTGATTCAACTTTAATTTACTTACTCCAGTTCTCCTTCAACACTTCCTAGTACAGTAGTGCTTTAAATTCCTCCCTGAAGCAGCACTCTAGGTCCCCTGTCAATCTCTTCCTAGTTTATCCTCCCTAATTGTGGAACTTGGGACTTTTGTAATGACTGATTTTCTACTTGTTACCATTTACTGCATCAGCCATACTTTGGGTAGCAACTTCTGAAAAAATACATCAGCAAGCAACTAAAGCTCAAGCTGTGAGGGGAAAAATTCTCTACTAACACAAGTTGATTAGCATTCATGTCTTTATCAGAAATGGAAAAACTTTACAACCTCAAGAAGCCCTTTTGCTATCTTGTGTGTACAAACAAGTTTGCAGAGATTGTATCTTCGGTTTACAGAACTGAGTACAGTGCATACCCTTATCCTGATGAGCATATCTTGTCATAAGAATACACCCTATTTTTTAGCCAAAGTTAGAACACACATAGAAACTTTTGGGATTTCAAGCATTGATTTTAGCTTTTAGTTTGCATCAACACATTACTTTAGGATTTATAAAACATCAAGATAAGTCCCTTCCAAGGTGAAATTACCTAGATTAAAAAAGTCTCAGCACAGGTAAAGATTTTTTGGAGTTTTTTATTTATTTATTTTTAAGAGGGTGGGGGGAAATGAAGCAACCCCTATTGCATTTGCTGAAAACTTCTGTAGATCTGGCCAATAGGAATCTAACATTAGCCCACTTACTTTTGAGAATCTAGGTTGGACAGCCTAATCACTGATGACACAGATGGCTCATATGAATAAATGTGGAGTGTAGAGGAAGAAAGAGAAGTTAAAGCAATAGAAAACCCATGCAAAATTGCAACTTAGGTGGACAGTCTATATTCAACATTCAGACGTGTACTTGGAATCTTAATATTCCTCTTCTGTATTTTGACTTCCCAGTTAATCCTAATACAATACTGGTTGGCTTCAAGAGAAAGAGGAGAAAAACTAGGTAACATGCACGCCTTCGTGCTGTGGTAATGAATTATCATTATGAATAATGCTCCTAGGCATTCAAATATTACAATGATGAGCATGGTATGAAAGGTGGAGACATTAGACAGTACATAGATTTTCTTCGCTGATTGGCTAGGACTTCTCTTTCATGGAATTTCCTCTTTCAATAGGCATGTATTAAGAATAATTTCATTGTACATATTTCATTTCAAACTCGCATTCAAACAACCATTTTTTACTTCAAGTGACTTGAATGAGTCTTAAGTAAGGGTTTTCAGGGTCATGTCTAAATGTTGAAGAATCTCAGTACTTTAAACTAACAGTGGAAATTACTAACTGTTGGGAGTTAACAAGAACACACAAATGAAAAAGAGAACAATACCACAAAACATGCACTTTGTTTATTTACTTTGACAACTGCAAAGAAACTTAAATAATTTATATTGTACTGATAAATGTACTATAGTATAGTTTTACAAATAATGATGTATTAGAAATATAAGCCTTCACTAAAAACTTCTGCTATTAAATCTTTGCTAAGAAACAAGAAGACTCTTATTTGGTATGTGAACTAACAAATATGGTTTATTGAGATGCCATAGCTATAAAAGCACAAAATGGCATTTATCAGATGCTGAACAGAAGGTGTTATATTGACTGTTATTCCTTCTAATATACTGGCATGGGGTGCAGAACTTTACAAACGCTTTTGTTTAAGCAGGTACCTGCCCTGAGGAGCTCACAGCTTAAACTGGACAGACAAAATTCAAACAATTAAAGGATGAGTCATGAGGGCAAGAGCAGACAGAGTTGTGGATGATCAGTAACGCAAAACTTGGCAACAGAAGTGGGAATGAAGCGTGGATGAGTTACTAAGCAGATATTCCAGAGCACCTGCCTATATTTTGGGTAGTATATTTTGTGGGCTGTTCACTTACATGTACATTTTAAAGAGAAGTATGGTATATAATGAAAGGGGAAAGAAGCTTCGCTTTGGCAGACAGGATCTTGAGAACATGAATGGAAGACTTCACTGTGGAAAACAAGACATTGAATACCATGAGGTGTACAAGGCTGCAGGTCTTGTATATAGCCTAAACTTGTATACATTGTTGAGCATAATGTCCTGGTACACTCAGGCAATGGATGCTTTCGGATGGAAGTTGATTATTTGCTTTGAGACAAGCATAATGATAATAAGGAGTGGCTTCCAAAATGTGTAACAACAAGAATATGACAGGCAGGGCTCATGTGCAGTGTGACTCAAAGTATATTAAAAGCATGACAATGGGAGAAGGCCCTGCTTTCCAATATGTCAGTTCAGCAAAACGGGTGGTTAATCATAATGTGGACAGCACTGCGCATATATTTAAATAGTACTCATGGAGGGGTGGGCTAAATAACTGTGCACAATGAAATCTTTGAAAATGCAGTTTTATGGCATTTGGGCTCTCTGACTAGTTTTGCTTTTAATTACAATTTATAACATTTACACCAATACACACACATATTACAGAAGATATATCCACTGATGGTTTATAGAGAACAAATTACAAAACTAAGTAGTGGAAGGAGTTTAAGTTCTTCTCTTTTGCACTCAGTGCTTAACAATAGCATCTGCCTTTCCGAATAAAAGATTTAATGGGCAATTGATGTAAATACATTCTCATAAGTAATATATTCTGTGTGTCCAGCAAGCTCCATTGAGAAAGGGTTGTAGCCATAACATAGGAGAGAAAAAAGGTGGGAGAACCCTGACAAAGTGGACAGGATTTGAGCAAATATTTATAAAATCTAAGACATTCTAAATGACAGAACTGGTTTCATTTGTACACTGGACTTTTCAGTAATGCTTCTGAACGCTTCAGTTATGAATTATATTATCATCTGCCTCTTCAACAACCTTTTACTGTGGACTCCACCCTGACTTTGATATACATGCCCTTTACCACATACCTGATAGCTGTTATCTTACACACAATGGGACCCATTCTGATCTAGATGGATTTTGCCTTATGTACATGGCAGCAACTGTAACTGAATATTGCACACAATACACCAACAAAGTAATGTACATTAGATATTCTAGAACACAAGGAATGGAAGCAGACACTGGGAAATCAGATCTTCCCTCATCCAAGTCTGAAATATGGTCTACTTTAAACTGTATCTGCTTCTAGTGAACTGTTTGCTAGACTGCTCAAGAGCAGACAGAGTCAAAGTCCAATTGCCCATAACATCAGATGATGAGACTGTGTGTCCTGATGAATGATCCTGACCTTCTGATGAGGTAGATCTGGGGACCAAAAAGAACACAAAGACTCCACCAGACATTTGAAGGAGATCAGTAAACAACGGTTGATGTAGCCAAGCCAGGGAAATGAGAATCATTCTTGCCCTATCATGACATATCTTTCTCACTACCTTCTGGATCAAGGGAAAAGGAGGGAAAGCATACATCAAGCTTTTCCCTGAGTACAGAAAGGAGGCAACTGAAAGGAATTGACTGTCCCTGCTTACTCTGCAACAAAGGTGACACATTTTGCTGAACCTTGTTGTGAACAAGTCTACATATGGTCAATCCTAGCTAGAGATAGTTTGAACCAACTGATCTTTTACGGACCATGCATGCATTTGGGAGCTCTCTTGGCTCAGACGATCCATGACTTCCTCGTTTTCCCCTGCTAGATATAGGGCTACAAGATAAACATCATGATGGATACACCAAACCCATAAACTTTGGATAGGGATATTCTACTTCTCGAAGCAGCACCAAGGATATCAAATACTGGGTGAGAAGACTCTTCTACAGGCACTGCCGGAAGATTTAAAGAGGACACTATACAATCCACCTAACTGTGGAACTGTGGAACATCCTTGCAGGAAGAACCAGATCTTGGAGACTCTGTAGGGGTCCTAGAAGGAGGAAACAGGATACTCCGGAGTAAGTCCAGCAGCGTCTTCTAGTCTCTTCTTCCTAACGGGGAATGAGGAAGAAGATCTTGAAACTGGGGAAACATGTCTTCTTTTGGAAACCCTATGCTTCCCATTGAGAACTGACAACTCAATCAGAGCTGAAAGGTGAACCTGGGCTATTACAGTTTCAGAGCTCTCTGCAACTGCGGATGTAATTGGAACCGATCCAGTAATCAACAAAGGATCTGACAACATGGACAACCTCAGATCCGACATTAAACACGAATCCATCTCCCTTGCTACTATAGATGAGTGGAACAAATCTCCACTTCAGAACCATAGCAGTCCTCTCCAAATCATGCAGATGCAACAGCTGTGATGCACAGGAACTGGCATTGCTAAGAGTGGCCGTTTTTTCTCTATACCTTTTTCTTCTTTGGCAGCTCAACAGACAGAATCAAAGGTGCTAGAATCATAGAATATCAGGTTTGGAAGGGACCTCAGGAGGTCATCTAGTCCAACCCCCTGCTCAAAGCAGGACCAATCCCCAACTAAACCACAGATTCTGACACAGTGATCAATTCCATCTTCCTCAATCTGCAAGTGGAAGTCGGGACCAGCCCTGGTCCTGCAGCAGCAGGGGTTCTGTCAGAGTTGGATCACTGGGGGCACTGGTAAGGGTAGCGAAACTGTCCCTTGACTTCTCTTCCAGAACCAGAGCAGATGGCCCTCAGTTCAGGCATCTGTAACCTCAGGGGCTTGACTGAGGGAGCTGTGGGAACGGAATCCAACCTTGACAGGGATTACGACTTCTGGGGACCCTGCAGTTCGTTGGCTCTGGTAGTCACTGGGGCAGAGACTGACGTCTTAGACCTAGGATCTGACGACTGATTGGTCCAGAGGGTCTAGTCTCAAAGGCTTCCTTAGAAGAAAAATCTGCAAACAAGTCTCCCTGTCCTTACAGGGTCTGGGAGTAAAGGTCTGGCAGATTGAACACCCAGAAAGCAACTGTCCTTCTCCCAGGCACTTGAGGCACCACACTAAGTCATCAGATGCCAGGCAGACAGCCAGACAAGAAGTGCATTTCTTGAATCCTGGCTTCCTCTGTTTCTTCAGTTCCACTGTAATCTGGAACTGTTAACTATTAGTTCACTAACTATAATAAATGGGCTAACACTAACTATTTCTAAGCAGAAAGAAACTCCAACTCCAAAGAGCAGTCACATCCATCCAACCATGGAAGAAACTGAGGTGGTGAGGGAGCTCTGCCCGCTTCATACCCTCGCCTTCAGCGTATCATGATGCTGAAGGGACACTGCTAGAAGTTCTACCATAAAGCATCACAATGTGGTCCAGTACTCATAAATGGGTATATGCAGAGCCATTCGAAGAACAGAAAATTAAGATAAAATACATAACAAATCAACAATAAGCAGTATAAAGGAATACCCTCGAACTGTACAGATGGAAATTTACAAGATAAAGTCACCATCAACCACTCAAACCCTATGGAGAATAAAACAGAAACTATCAGTTTACCCTCTCTCAAGCAAACATTGGGTAAATCAGAGGGAACATCAACCATGCCTTGAAGACAACATACTGACTCCAGCAGTCCAACAAGGGCAGTTATCTCCAGAGGTCTTTCCATCAAGTGGCCCTCCCCTCAAGTGGCCCTGAGTTCAAATCAAGGAATTTATCATTGGATGTCTCTTACTTTGCTTGATCTAGACCACGTAGGGCTTTATGTATTAAAATCAACACCACTGGAAGTAGACAGTAGCATATGCAACATAGGTGCACAGAATCAGTGTTGGATTTAAATCTTTAGATTATGGGATCTTTTTCCTTTTCAGTCTTTCTACCTTCTCTTCATTTAACTCAATGTTCTGCTAAAGCAAAAGCCCAGAGTCCTACAGTGGACAAGCATTAAAGCTGTGGAAAGGAGATCGTATGGTGTGAATCCAAGGCGATTGCTGTGCTGTAATCATAAATCATACTGTAATGATCAGTAAATTTTCAAGCAAACCGTCACTGGCCTAAGTCACATGTCATTCTGGAAGGAATGCTGTCATCTACCTATGAAGGCTTTGTTGATATATCATACTTCATACAATTTGCTGCCATCAAATTCAACTGGGGAAGCAATTCAAAAGCAGCTTTAGACTTTCAGGTTTACCACCTGAACTAACAGAGTGGCAACTCCAAATGCTTCCCTCCCCCACAAGGGCTGGTTAAAGAATAACCCAAAAGATTAGTGAAAACAGGGTGGTGTTCTCAATGCTTCAGATAATGAAGTTACTATTTAATTCAGCGCTGTGTGTTAAAGATTAAGAAAAAGTTAAACACTTATGACAGAGCTGGAGAGCAAAGTCTGGCTACAGCTGTACTAGTTTCCCCACACCTCCCTGGAAATGTGCCCCAGCATTAACCTGAAGGTACCATCCTGAAGGGATAAAAGGGTTCATTAATCCATCCTCACGTACATTCAAATCAGTGACTCTACTTAAAGAAGAAACAGGTCGATTTCGCTCTACTCCTGCTTGGGAAAGCTCTGGAGCAGCAGTACGGGTAGACATTGAGGCTATTCACCGGGGAGAAGTCATCAAAACCTGAGGCCGGGAAAGGAGTGGAAAAGTGAATGCACTCCCACGGTTTCAGAAACGTATCTGAAGAGAGCAGGTGAAATATGGACATCCTTTGCAACATCCATGAGGCTCCTCACTGGTCTTCAGACTTATCCAACCCTGCAGTTATTGCCAGCTCTCATGCTTTTATTATGAAAGTCTGTATTTAGTGTTTTTCTTAAAGCTCCAGCTTTAAGAAAAAAAGACGGAGAAAGAATTCTAAGTACTAAGGAACTAGCCCTTACAGTTACAGAGACAAGCTTGAATATGTGAACCCAAAAGCTCAAAAACCAAAAGGCAAATAAAAAACCAAAATGCATAATTTTTAAAATCTCATTATTTTTATTTCAATAGCATTTTGGGGGTGGGGGAGGGAAGAGGGCTGACTTGTAACTTTTGAATGCTTGTGCTTGGCAATACTGAGACAGCTACTACTCAATAGCTAGTCTGAAAGATGGATCCCCTTAAAAAGGCCCATTGACAGCATCCTAGTAGGAATCCCAGCAGCCAGAAGAGTGGATGTCAGAAGATTACAGATTTCTAACCTAGGCATTGCCCCTGGACATTAGAGCACCCACTACTTTCCATATCAACCTCTGGCTAACAGTCTTCTAGCTGTTAGGGGTATCTTGTACACTTTCCAACTAAGTAGTACATAAGTGGAGGTGTTTGAGAGTGTGTGTGATGGGTCTATATAGAAATTGAGACGTATGGTACTAAGAAAGAGTCAGTTTTACACAGATTATGGGGGAGAAAAGAAAGAAAAGAAGGAGAAACAAAAAGATAGGGGAGGAATAAAAGAATGTAAGGAAAGGAATGGACATAAGGGAGTGAAGGGAGAGAGACAGAAACCAAGCCAGAAAATGATGCATCCTAGTATACTATAGCAAAATAAGACAGAAAATATGGAGTGCAGCCAGGAAAGGAAAGGAGGTCCAAGGAAGGAAGAGAAAGACACGAGCTAAAAAGCATCAGGTACATTTTTCAGGCCTTGACTATTATGATGGTACTTCTTGTGACATGGATATTTATCCACCATGATCTGAACTGAAAGCACCAAGTTCCTTTTACACAGACCACAAAGTTAATACCCTCTGATAGTTGTTTTCAGTTTACATATTTAGCACCTGTACAGAAATTCGTTTCTTTCTTTTGGTAACAGATAATGTGCTTTGGAAGGGGAAATTAGTTACCAGTAATGCTGTTACATAGTCTACCATATTTCTATCATGCAACGGAAACTAGGCCTCACTTAACAGCATTATGGGTTCATCTACCAGAAGGAATAGCCATGTAAATGTAATGTGTCCTAATGTAAAAGTAATGAATCCCAAATATTTTTTAAAATAAGTAAATTTGATTAACAACGTGAAAAGTAAAAACACTAAATAATAATTATCAGTTACACTACACTATTCATTTTAACAAATCAGTCTCCCCACTAAGAGGTAGATATATTAGATGCCTTACCAAGTTATTTCCAGTTTTAGAGCAATTCCCTATAACTAAAATAAGGAATACTGGCAGAACTGGTAACTTCTCTAGAAACAAAATGATGTTGTAAAGACAGAAAAACTCCAAATTTACCAGAAAGGCAACTGGTGTTTCTACAACATGCCCCCTATTACCTATAAAAGCCTTTTTGGGCAATCACCAGTCAGCTAGGAATGCATGGATTTGTGGGACCTTTGCCATGCTTGACATAGGGGGTAACTATCTTGTATGGCATGCTTCCTTCAAAATCTACTAGCTTCGAAGGTAGACTCAGTGCAGGAGTATTAGTGCAACAAGCATGGGTAGCAGGAAGCCCAAAAAGATGTATAGATCAAGCTCTCTATTGAGAATCATCTCAATTTCTCAGCAGGTTCCCAGGTTTGAAGGCCATTTCCTTTCCCTGAGACATGGCCACAAAACCTTCCCCGATGAGGGCAGGGTACAGCAGCAATTCTGCAAAATTCTCCTCAATGAGTTTTAGCAGTATTTCTTCTCCCACAGAAGGGGAACATTTAGCCCTTAGAAATTTTTACAATGTTTCCTAAATTCTTTGTGTAAGCATTACTCTCAGTAGTGATCAAATTAAATGAATGAATCACAAAAAATCCATAACCTTTTGAGTAATATTAAAATTCAGTGACTTTTTATGATTATTATAATTCATTCCCTTATTATCTCTGTTTTGCTTTCTGAGAATGATAGAACTCTGACAATTAAAAACAAACATGGAAATAAACAGGTAAGGGCAACTCTGCCCTTGCAAATTAATGGGAGATTTACAAGTCCCTGTAAATAACAGTTTTGCTGACGTGCCATTCTCTTCTACTTGCCAGCTGACAACACTAATTAAATTCATATCTTAAATTCATGACATTGCTACCTACTAAAATCAAGGACTGAATAGAGACACTGGATTTATGCTTATTACAACCATCTATAACCCACTTAAAAACCCTTGCAAGCTCCCCTGACCACAGTGACTGGAGAGGTGTTAATAGACAACTTCACCTTGATTGGTCCCTTGAAATATGTGTTAATGACTTTTGCTTGTATTTAGCTGTAACACTCCCAGTACATTTCTCAACGGTGAAGAAGAGCTCTGTGTAAGCTGGAAAGCTTGTCTCTTTCACCAACAGAAGTCGGTCCAGTAAAAGATATTACCTCACCCACCTTGTCTCTCTAATACTGAATAAAAGCAACTCTGGGACATCTTTAATTTGTACACTTGCATTTTGATGTGTGTGTATTGTTTTTTGAAAAGCAGTATCCTATGGTTTTCATAGATTAGACTTGTATGTCCATTTGTGCCTGTTACACTTTAATCTCTTCCCCCCACTTCCTTCTGTGTGCCAACTCCCTTTTAGATATCACATTTTGCACTGAATAATCTATGTTAATATAGTGTGCTTGTGGACCTAAAAGAAGGGTTTAGCAAAACTTTGACCTTGGCGTACATTAAAAATGCTGAACATGGAGTAAACACCGTATTCAGTGGGAGGAAACTAAAATCTGTTAGTCAACCAAAGCAAAGTAACAGCTCCAAGGAGTACATCTAAAAAGTTAGAGAAAATTAATTAGCCACCTGCAGCCTAATCTTGCAATCTAACCACAGAAAAATGGAAGAGTTTGACTAAATAAATATGTTTCATCTTTTGGCATCTGGGTCTTCTGATGTTTAATTAAAAGAAAAGGATGAACCCTAGCCGCTATGTTCTGCTCTTAATGCTAGATCGCTGCTTAGATACTAAAGCAACAGGCACATTGAAAATGCCTATGACAGATACATAAATGTAAATGGGAGCTATGCAAATATATGAAATAAAATATATCCATTGTGCTCAGGTAAATGACATCCCACCCTACCACGAATTTCAAAACAATTTTTATTAAAAATACATTAACCCAAATAAAGGAAAAGAAACCCAGACTGAAACACTTCACATGGAGAAAAAACTTGTTTTTGCCTTTGGACATGAGTTACTGGAAAATATCTTGGCATTAGGCAAGTTGGTTCTTGTGCCATCATGCCATCATTATTCTGGGAAGAGGAAATATCTACCCTTAGCATTAGTGCTACAGCAAAAGTAGCAGTGGTATTAAACCCTGAGATGAGAAATCACAATATAGGTTAACAGCCATCTAGCTCAATATTTAATTGGGTAGGACAGCATATACTTTTTGACCAGATGAGTTCAGCATGCTTAGGGGTGGTACACATCCTAACTCCTCCTTTGTTTGCAATGTGTGAGAGACACCACTCTTACAGAATCGTTTGGGGGAATCTATTTATGCTACAGCATTCAATGAAATGGGGCTGTAACAATTCACTAAAACAGCTGTAGAGCCATTTTACCCCACCCACATTACACACAAATGTGTCAGAAGACAGCTGACCTTACGATGTTCTGGTAAAGTTACACCTGAATGGCCAGATCTAGGAGCACCAGAGCTCAGAGTTTAATGCCCTAGAGCAAAATAAGGAACAACAATAGACTAACACTGGGATTGACTTTTTCCCCTCAATAAAATTAGATATTTTGCAAACTTTTTCCTGTGTTACTTCCAGACAGCTTTTCAGGAAAATCACTGCCTAGAAAATTAAACCAACAATATAATTATGTTCCATATTACCTATGGAATACAAAAGCATTCAGCATTTCCTATGTATAATTGCAACCTACTTGTGATGTTCTACCCATGCATACAAAATGTATTGTTAGATTTGTCAATAGAAATATTACAGTGAAGTTGAATAATGTTGTATATAGGATAAAGCATAAAAGTTAAACAAATTTCTTAAATGCGTGTCAAAGCCCTTTTCAGTTTTAATAGTTTAATCTATTACAATGAAACATTTTAGTGAAAACTTAGCAAGTCTAAAGCTACATAGTGTGAAAAAATATCTCCAGTAAAATATGCAAATGTATGTGTTCTGTTTTTATCATAGCTGCTAATTATTAGGCAGCCTACTCTTCCAAAAATAGTAGAAGTTTAAGAATACCTTCAAGTCTCTACAATGGCCTTGAGAATACTTTCAGCACTTTCTAAGGTCTTGTCCTCACAGTGCTGGCACAGTGCACTAAAGGTGTGCGCTAACATGTGGCAGTCTAACTGCTCAGCTCTAAAAGGTACCTCATTTGCATTAACGTAGTCTGAGTTTGGGACTACATTAAAGGGAACTAGGTAGCTTTTACAGCAGTGATACTAAGACCTCAGTGGTTCAGGAGCCAAATTAGCGATCAACATTACCCAAAACAGGCACAGTAGTATGAATTCATTGTTTCTTTTACTATGGTATTCTTATTTATATATTCTTATTTAAACAGTAAATATATATTCTCACAGCAAAATGTCTAACCAAGTATTATTATTTTATCAACTTCAACTGGTTAATAACATAGTAAAAGCATCCTGATTGGTTACTGCAAAGAGCTGCAGGAGACACATTGCAGGGCCACTGCAGCTCGCAAGCCTCAGTCTGAGTATCACTGTTTTTGAGAGCAGGGTCTACACGGGGCAGTTAGAGCATTTTACAGATCACACCCTTGTGGTACATTTTGCCGCACCGTAAAGCCCTAACTTTATTCTGTGTTTACCATGCTATAAATAAAGTAAAATGGTTGTTTTTAAGATGCCTGTTATTCTAGTCTCCCTGTTTGGATTGGTAATATTTTGGCAGTAAGATTTTGTTTATTATCAGACCTACACAGTATGTTTGAACTACTAGTCTCATTCAGCAATTTATTTTAGCAGCACATCTAATTAGTAGCATAGTCTTTTAATATTAGACTTCTGGTATGGTGCTTTGAAAGTCCATATTATCTAATACAGCATTTCAACAACATTAAGAACATAAAATTCATTATTAAAAGGTCTATACATTTAAAAAGTAATATCCATATTCATGACCCAATCTAATTTGTTGAGAAAATTTAAAACATTAAAAAAATGCCTCAGATTTCTACACCAATTATTCTCACACTGCGATCCACAGAAATTCATTGTGGTGAAGAATCCATCAGTCTTCAGTAAGGATGCTGAGCCCAGCTATTACTCTTATGGCCAGTCTCTGATCACTGGTATAATGGCATATAGAAGGCTTTAGTTATGTTACTGTATAGTTATATCAGCGCAACAGAGATTGGAATCTGGCCCTTAGGCTTTCTTGAGGTTTAAATAATAAAACAAGATAAAACAAGCACCTATCTGCATCTTGTGTGACTACTTCAGTTTTTGGGGGGCACACCCAAGGCTGTCTGAGGCATAATATATAGCCACCCTCTAACACACAATTTCCTTGCTGCTTTCCCTTTGCTTAGGGGAAGAGAGACTTGTAATTTATTGCTGGTTTATTGCAGCAGCAAATCACAACCCTACCACAACAGCTAACCTGGCCAGTGTTGGGAAGATGGAGCAAGCTAAGGTTCCACCAGATCCCTGCCCTTCCCCACCCATTTGTTCTGGACATGGGGAGTGCTGAGTGCATAGGAGAGTAAGATAGATGGTTTTATTCCCCATTGTGGCTTTGCAGGGCTTTGAATATCAGTACGGAGACCTTGAACTGGATTCTATATTCTGTGGGGAGCATGATGATAACATGTTCACAATGACCCAGGTTAATAACCAGACAGGTTTTGTACCAGTTAAAGCTTTTCCAGGGTATATGGCTTCATTTCTATCTGTAATGAGTTGCAACAATCAAACCCAGAGGTCATAAATGTGTAGATCACTATGGATAAATCTGAGTCTGACAGGCTGGATCATAATCTTCTTGCCACCACAGACTGAAGTGGGTGTTTGTCTTCAGTTATGGCTATTTGCTATTGGATGCTATTTGCTAAGATCCTGTGCTTGGTGTCTGTGACAGTGGCTCTTAACCCTTCCAGACTACTGTACCCCTTTCAGGAGTCTGATTTGTTTTATGTACCCCCAAGTTTCACCTCACTTAAAAACTACTTGCTTACAAAATTGGACCTAAAAATACAAAAATGTCACAGCACACTATTCTGAAAATTTGCTTTCTCATTTTTACCATATAGTTATAAAACAAATCAATTGGAATATAAATATTGTACTTACATTTCAGTGTATAGTATATAGACCAGTATAAACAAATCAGTCTGTATGGAATTTTAGTTTGTACTGACTTCGCAAGTGGGTTTTTTGGTAGTGTGTTGTAAAACTAGGCAAATATCTAGATGAGTTGATGTACCCCCCTGGAAGACCTCTGCGTACCCCTGGTTCAGAACCACTGTCCTATGAGACCTCTTGATTGCAAATGATATTCTGTTTGAAATAAGCTAATTTCTTGTAATGGGATGTGTTGTGTTTGTAGGTAAATGGCAAAAGTCTGTATTCAGCAATCATCCAGAGCCTTCAAGAGCTTGCACATTTTTGCCTAGATAGGTCCCGCAGACAAGAGTATTAGATATGCAGAAATTTAGTATTTGTAATGAAAAGCGATAGTTAAATAGAATGCAGCTGTAGCTGCAATTCAATGCACGTAACAATTGTGTCAATGCTTAGCAAGAGGTTACAGTTAAGTCAGGACATCTAAACATTTGAATAAGACAGATTTTACTCTTAGATATACCATGCTGGGTGAGGCCCCCAATGAAATGAATCAAAGTCAGATATATATATCACAGGGCAAAATATGTCCCATTATGTTGAAACATGATACCAAACACTGTGGTATGCTTATGACATATACTTGGGAAGGGAAAACATCATTCGAAATATATTGCAATATTTCCTACTTTTCTAATATGAAAAATATACATTCACTATTAGATGAATATTTCTTTTCAATGCTTATATTTAAATAACATAGGGAATTACAATACCAGACTTGGGTTATGAGATTTCACAGTCTAATGTGCATAGATACCATGAAGCATGCCCTAACCAACCTCCCGCTATATCTTATTATTTAAAAAACCATATCTTTGCTACTTTATTTCCCATTGCACAGTCCAAAATGTATGTTCCTCAAGCAATAACCTCACACTTTCCTTCAGTTCCTTTCCTTTATTAATGGTGTATAATCAGTATTAAAGACTAATTTTGCAAAGCATGTATAGACCAGACATTGACCAGATACATAAACACATACACAATTTTGTAAAATATTTGGGAATCAGATGAAATGTTACAGTGAATTCTTTAGGTTTTCTTGCCATTAACATGAGATACAAATCTTCATTTTGCCCCCAATCCAAAACTAAGGTTGTTTTCCAAGATTTAATCCATGCTTACAAGAAAATCAGCTATTTTAAAAGTCAGAACATGTTTCCCATAGCATTCTTTCACAGATCAGATTTCAAGTTTCTCTGAAACAAATCTGAAGTACAGGTTTCTAGTGTTCCCATTTTTGCCAGGTTTATCCTACTGACATGAAATATGTTTTTTACAGGTTTTGAAATTAAAGTCCCAATATTTTTATTAGCATAAAGGTTTAGGGTGAACCTAGTTTAAAAACACTCAACAGTGAATCCATTACCTTTTAGCTCTATTTATACCAGGAAATAAAAAGGGACAGCCAACAAACTTGCAATATACCAGTTCTATATCAAAGAGAATAACTGTGTTTTTACAAATATTGGGGGGGCAAGCTATTTATGACAATTTTTCCTCATTAACAAAAAGACATTATAGATGTTCAGCACAGTGCATGTTTTTATCAAAATAAGCCCTGAGCCATACAAATCCTCATCCGCATGCTCAACTTGAAGCATGTCAATAGCCCTACTGGCCATTAAGTCAGCTAATGCACATGCTTAAAGTAAAACATGTGCATAAGGGTTTGCAGGATCCCTCTTCAGAATGCAAAAAATTAGAGTTATTTCAGATTTCCCATTCCAGGCAAAGTTTCCTTCAAACCTAAATCACATCTTAAATCCCCTTTCCTACAAACTTTCATTTAATCTTTTGTATTATAAAGAAAATTCAAACATTGGACCCAAATTCTTACTTGCTTTATAGATATGCATAAATATGACAGTAACACATACACACAAGCACACCCATTTTGTTAACTGCAGTGTAATGTAGAGAATGGTTGTCCCAAGCCTGGCACCCATAAAAACCAGTGGATAGACCACTGTGAAGGCCATCCTCAACTGGACCCACATGGGGAAGCCACAGGGCATGGGGAAAGAATCAAATAGTAGACCATATGTTTTTGCTTTTCAGTTTGCTTTTCTTTTGCACAGGTCTAGGTACACTCCCTTTCTGCTGGCTCTTCTAGCCGCTACCAGCTTCTCCCCTTTCTTATCTGTTGCCCCTCTGGCCCCCCGTCTCTTATCCTTTCCTCTTATGCAGCAGAAAGAGTGACAAGTGAATATCTTTAACTCTAAAAGAAATCTGCCAAATGCAACCACAATCTCTGAAGAGAAAAACAGACACTATCCATTTATTGTTTATAGGGTAGGACAGCTGGGGGTAGGGATCTTTCTTCACCAAAGTAAGAGCTTTGCCAGAAAAAGAAGCAGCATTCCTTTAAGCCAGGTGAAAATTCCAATACCTTCATACTTGTTGCTACTTCCTGGGGGCCATATACTGCCCAGAGTCTCCCCTCCAACCTTTTAATTGATTTAAATCCCTGTCACTGGGGATTGCATAGTGTAACTCGGATTAGAATGTGGTCCTTACACTCCAAAGACAACTCAGTTTTTATTAGGTTGGGACCTACCATAGACATCTGTTATTTTTAAAATAGCCAGACACAGAACAGAAGCAGGCTACAGCAGAGGATTTGCCTAAAAAGAGTGATGATTACATAGAGTACCTATTGCTGATATCAACAATATTTGGACATTGCAAGGACATGCTACTGAAAAACAGCAAATATCATCTTTGTTAAAAATATGGCCCATGTTTCAGTATCACAACACTGTGGGGAGCAAAACACATCAGACCTCTCGAACACGTACTAGATTAGGCAATTTTTAAAGCCTGTGTATTAAAGTTTAATTGGTAACTTTAACCTTGACTATCACTTTCAACAGAAATATCACAGTAGTGCTAGGATTTTCAGAGATTTATGATCCTGTGTTCTTGAAAAGATACTAGCACCACTGTAGTAATGTATGTCTCAAATAATTGATCTGTCTCTTACAAGTGTTGTTCTCTTGATTGCACATTGCCTTGAGAGAGAGAAGCTGTTATCTGATGGAAACACCACCAGTCAACAGTACATTTAGAAGGATACAAATAAGATAGGGATTGCCTTGCTATTATGACTTAATTTGAAAATTGCCACATTGCTTATACAGAAGAATGTGATCAATATGTAGTTTTCAGCTATGTTTTGTTAGCTCTTATTTTAAATATAGGTAATAGCAGAATCAATTTTGCAGAAGTATGAAGATTCGACACCAATATTTTCAACCAGGAGACATAAATTTAGGTACCTAAAAATAGAAGAATGATTTTCAGAGTCCTGAACTTCCACTGGCTTCCAAAAAACAATTGAGGACCAGAGTCTGCCATCAATACCAACGTTAACTGGACTTCAACAGAACTACCTGCAGAATAAGGTATTCAGAGAATCTCGGCCTTAATAACTTAGGATTCAGGAAAGCACTTAAGCATGTGCTTAAGTCCCACTGACTTCAGTGGCATTTAAACACCGGCTTAAGCCACCTTCCTGAATAAGGGACCTCAATAATTACTGACTTCAATGGGAGCTGAAAATATTCAAGTTACTTATATTTAAGTGCGTACGCAGGGACTTGAGAGCCTAACAGTAGACAGCAAAGTTTAAACATTCGAGCCTAAATGAGAGCTCACACACACACAGACAATATGCCTAATACATCAGTTTGTATAACTGAATGAGTAAATAGACAATAGCCCCACTAGGCCAATGGCTTGTTACTCTTCATGCTGCCCCTTCTAATAGCAGTACATATTAAAAGTTAAACTTATTTTTAAATGGCTTCAGTTTCCTCGAGTAGAAAGGCATACAGACTGACCTAAGTGCAGAGTGAAGCAAGTTTTGGCTAGAGGCAACAAAGCAACCGTAAACCTTCTAAAACATCTCATAATCTGACATGAGTAAGAAGGGTGTGGATTGTTTCAAGTAGTTACAACATTTAGAACCTGTGCAGCTGAACACTGGGAACGATGGCAGCCTAACCACCACACTTACTCCTCAGCAATCACACAGCTTTTACCAGGTTTTGAGATGGTGCAAGGCTGCTAGCCCATTTAGTGTTCTGCTCAAACTGTACTCAGGTATCTACATTTAGAAACGTTTAACAATAACTTAGTTTTATTCAGAATAACTATTACCATACACATAACAAATCTCCAGTAATTAAACTGTGAAAAGAAACATACAAACGACAAAAGCATAATTACTGTAAAAAAATTCAGTGTTAAACAGAAGAACTATTGAATAGTCTATACAGAAAAATAATTGGTCTCCAGAGGAGATGCTCACCCAGTTAGTACATAGTTTGTAATTAAACCCTTAATTTTCTTAAGAGCCAGTGTTCGTGATTTTATAACAACATCAAACAAACTATAGTGAAAAATACAGCCTTTACGAAGGTGTATGTAAAATTACAGACTATTTATGCCTTTTTTTGGAGAGCAGCTAAAGTCCAGTCCAGCAAAGCACGGATAAATCCCAAGACAGGTTGAAAGCACCGAGAACTTTGTAGGATCAGAAACTAAGGTTTATACAGTAGCTGCCTGTTTTTAACAGCAAAGTACACAAGGGTGGAGAAACTGCTAACCAAAAGCCCAGAAGCTTTTCAATGTGCAAACAAAGCTGAACAAGCACTACTTATAAACATGCATGTAAAAAAGCCTGGAGTTCAGTCAGTCATATGACTATATCTTTGAAAATACAGCCAAGCCATCGATGTAGACGTGCAAGACTTTAGGTTCCCAACAGAAAAATGTTCAATGTGTTCTCAACACAGCGTGCAGTGTAATGCTGATCATGATACAGCATGATGTTATAGCTTGAAGCTTTCTTTTGCCTTTTTAATTCAAAATGGTAATTAATAAAAGGTATAAAACAAACCTGAGTCCATGTGCCTGGAGTTTCTTCGAATTCCATTAGTTCGTTTCTGCATAGCAAAAATACAAGTCAAAAGCATGTATAAACCAGTTTTCATTTCTAAGTATAGTAGAACCTCAGAGTTAAAAACATCAGAGTTACAAACTGATCAGTCAACCTCATACCTCATTTGGAACCAGAAATACACAAACAGGCAGCAACAGAGGCCAAAAAAAAAGGGGGGGGGGAGCGTTCAATACAGTACTGTGTTAAATGTAACTACTAAAAAAAATAAAGGGAAAGCACATTTTTCTTCTGCATAGTACTGTTTCAAAGTTGCATTAAGTAAATGTTCAGTTGTAAACTTCTGAAAGAACCACCATAATATTTTGTTCAGAGTTACGAACAACTTCCATTCCCAAGGTGTTTGTAACTCTCAGCTAAACTAGTGTTTGTAGTCTACTAGGCAAAGCCAATTTTTAAAAAGTTCTCTTCCATCCTACAATGGGGTTAATGCAGAAATATCATGTGTTAATATTTTATTGTTGAGGTGCAAGTGACACAAAAGGTTCATGTGTTAGTCTGTCACCTCTTGACATCTGGGTTCAAACTCCACTGAGATCACATGTGAAAATGATTGTAATAACTCAGCCTATTTTATAGTGGAAAAATACACCACACAGTTTGCAATTGTCTGACTCAGGGAAGGTCCGGGACTAGAACAGCAGCAAGAATGAATGTGAATGAAGCTGCAGTTCCAATAGGATGGGACCTTTACACTGTTCTTGCTTTGTACTAAAGCTCCTTATAGTTAACAATGCCTGTCCCGTCTCTCAAATGAGCATTTAATTTTTTTTTAAAACATGACGTAATAAACTTTTATTCTATTTGTTTAAGTTTAGTTTAGGCAAACTGGAGCCATATGAAATCCCAGGTACACTATACAAACATGATGGTTTATTATTTGGCAAGTGCTGATTTGTACCAGTTGCACAGATCTCTGCATTTAAATAGGCCCTGAGGAACTCCAGTGCATAATAAGGTATATTTGTACGTTAGTCATCTCCTCCTGCTACTTGTTTTAATTAGTAGCTTGCATGAGGGCTCATGCAAATTACAATGTTTTACTCAAGCCAAGCAGAGCAAAAACAAAGGGTGCAATCAGGTTTTTTAAAAATTGAGAATGTATTGTTTATTCACATTGACACAGAGAGGAGCCATAAGCTTGGGGTGAGGGGAAAGTTGGGGGAAGTTATTGTGGTTGGTTGCAAACTGTTTCCATGGATTAACTGGAAAAAAAAAACGTGATAACTTATCAATGTACAATAAAATTACATACACTAAAGGAAAGAAGAGGGCATAAAAATACCCAAGGAAGTAAATGTTGGGAGTGTGTGAAAATGTACTGAATACTTCATCTTATGTTGTTATTATCAGCAGATCTTCACATTTTCTGCAACATAAATCCATCTTTTCTTAAAAACCTGATCTTCATTTACACTATGTCCCCTTTACACCACTCTGGCAGCATAAAGGAACCTTAAAGACATATTAAATACATTTAAGGCCCCTTCATACTACCAGAACCATGTAAAGGGGCCATGGCACAAATGAGAATAAGGCTCCAATTTTACATTCTACATAAAATCAAGGTACAGAAACCTCATCAGGAGAAGGAATTTTTTCTTACAAAAATCTCAAGAATCAAGTTGGAGGAAGAGGCATGGAAAGAGGAGGAATAAAACACAATTAGGATAAATATTATCTCATCCAGTCACATATGTTCCTCATTGGTAGTTTTACTCACTTCTGGCAACCTTGTCCATAACATACCATAAGCAATCTGTTTATAGCGTCTTCAATACTGTATGCCATGTGTAATGATCAACAGACTTTTAAGCAAACAAACCAAGCTGTAGTTTTGGTATTTAAGAATGTTCATGTTTCACAGTTTAGAGAGAGATTAAAAATGTAAAAACAAACAAACAGCACATGGCAGAAGGTAAGGTAGCAAACTGCTGGTGGTGAGGATTCTATTAAAATGAGCACATGCAACAGACATTTTAAAGTGAGTTTATAGCACTGGCAACTGAGGTCTTCTACATAATCATAAAACACGTCTAAACACATGCCAACCACTCCTCCCTCCTCCCCTCAGAGTTCTGTCAATGTTTTTTTTATCCTTATAATGTGTGATCCCCTCAAGGAAAACCGAGTAGTTCTATACCCATTAAATCCTGCCCACTCCCATAAACCTATCAAATAGGGCAAACTAATGTCAACTATAAGAATTATTTTATGATATGGACACCTGCCCAATAGGGGCTGAGCTGAACTGAACTCAACATCTCATCACACATAGGCCACTGAACAGTTATCAAAAGGTAATAGTTCATGGTCCATAATGACCTGTGCCAGATCTCAACATTTAATGGGGGTCACACAGGTGAGATTCCATATCTATTTAACAGTCACCACAACCATCCAGGGCCCATAACATTATACTTTAATTATCCAAAGCACTAGGTTTTCTAAGCTATAAGTGACAGAAATGTATATCCTCCATTAAATTCTCCACAAGTCAAGGGGGTAAAAAACCCTGTTACCTGCCCAGTATAGAGGGCTTATATTTTCAGTCCTAGATTTCCTTTTACAATTCATTTAGCCACTAGATCAAACAACATTAACATTACTAAAGATGACAGACCTGTATATAACACTTCTGTGCACGTAAGTGGTGTAAAACAAAACCAGTTGTCAGTAGGGTTCTATTAATTCCTCCAATAGGTTTTAAGGAAATTTAAACAGGTCTATTAACATAAGAACTTCCAAATAGCAATTAGACAGCAGAAACTAGCTAAAAATGTGCACTATCCTAGGAGCAGGCTGAGAATACAGTCTTAGTTATGTAACATTTATTAGCAGGCAGCATTAATCTGCCATTATATTATTATAACAGTAATACTTTTCTTTTGATTTGCATTGCCAACCTGAGTCACAGCAGGACAGCATGCAAGTAGAGACAATCACAAACCTGAATAGGTAAAATTATCATCCTACAAATTTATATGGTGCTCATAACCATAATGCCAGTTTACAGAATGAATTTACATTCACTGATCTAAAATGGATGCTGGAAACGCAACATAGTGTCCTGGGTTTAAAATATAGTCTGTATTTTGACAAAGTTAGTGGGAAGTAGGACTTTTACTTCTTTCTGTACCATAATGGAAAGACATCAGCAATATGCAGTGAGATACCTCACTGTTACTTGCAGTATTCTTAGAGCTTTGTCATGACATATCACGCGTACCGACTAACTTCTCTGGACATTAGTAGTTCATTTTGCTGTCCTGTCTGGATTAAACAAATTCCATGGTTGCTGAGTGACACTAAGAAAGACTACGGTTATGTAAAAAGTCAGCATTCCACTGCAAATTTTGCAGCTTACTGTAGGCTGAAGAATTGCAGATTTATTAGTCCGTAGTAATATAGTATTATTGCAGAATTTGCTGAAATTTACCTGAGGATAGTTTTATCTCTGTTGCCAAATTTGGCCTAGAACAGTTGGAGACCTGTGATCACTGATATTCTGAGTTAAATTAACATTGTTTTACTTTCCCCCTATAATTTAAGAAAACCTACATTCTTCCCACTATCCTAAACACTGAAAAATCTCAATGAAAATTAAGTTAATCCCCTGCAATTTAATATAGATATAGCTAATTGTTAGTGCATGTACATGGAGTCACTTCTACTGCTAGAGTTTGCATAACTCTAAATAAATGTAAGTTAGCTGCAGAAAAAATACATTATCTGTAGCACTGGCACAGCCGTACGAAGTAAATGAACAATTTGTAAGCCATCAACAAAATAAATATTGCATAAAAATTGAAAATAAATCCTTACCTCATGTTTCAGGATTCCATGTTCTGAAACAAAAGTAAAAACGGGCATTATCAGTGCCTGTCAATTTGCTCTTTTATATATATATATATATCTCTGTACTGTGCTGCCTGAGAACACACTACTGCTTTGTTTTGCTAACTGATACCTGTAATATGGTCCGACAGCCCTGGAGCTGAGCTAATTATTGTTTTGCAAACTGAGTTCTTAGAGCTGATTGGCTCTTGTCAGGTAACACTGAACCAACGCTATAAATGGCCTGTTTCTAAGTTCTGCTGAACTTTCCAACAGTTGTACGCCAAACAATCAAATAATTTAAATCTTTAGAAATGGTTATACTGAGTTTCAAAACACTATGTAACCGCATACACTTTGGGAAATTCTATAGTTAAGATTCCTATTGCAACTGTAATTTAACCTTCCTCTAATCCCTTTGCATCTATATAATATTCTATATTGCTGTATAATCAGTTCAATGTTTTGCCTACTGGTTGTGGTGGGAACCTTAGCTTTGATGTTTCCTGAGATTCATGTACTTAAATTCTCAAGTAGCACTGCACTAACATACTGTAGGTTTTTTTGCAATGAGTTTCCTTGTTTTCTTTTAATGAAATAGGAAAAGCAGAATGAGAAAAGGATAAAGAAAGGTACTCTTGTGGGTTATCAGAATGGCTGCATCAGTGTATTAAAGCTGTGTGCATACAGAGCACCACATATTTCTATGAACCCAGCAAGGGTCTGGGGAACGGGGTGGATTTTGGAGTGTGTGATCTGATCAACATACTTTCTAATAAACACATCACTGCACCTGGATTTTATTTTACTGCCTTATCACACAGCTGTGTTTATTTCTATGTGGCATTCTCCAGGCCCACTCCTGATATCTGGAAAGGAAAATTATGTACTGCACATGTCCAGTGTGTAGTTTACAACCACAGAAAATTTCCAAATTTTTTCAAACTTGGGTGTGAAAATCAGGGTCCAGAGCCCCAAAGAATAAGCAATTGAATCAACTGATTGTATACAATGTTATTGTACTATAAAAGTATACTGAGTAAGATGTCATAAAAAATGGTGATATGTTGGTCGCAGATATTACTGCATGATGTATGTATGGGTTGTGTATAAAGAATTATGTATGTGTCCTGGCAATGTGTTCTTAAAATGTATTTTAGAAACAGTGCATAAACCGAGCCTGCCCTAGACACACAAATGTGGATTTATCTGTCCGGCTGGCTTGATTACAGGCAGAGGATTATGAAAGTACATTTACATATAGGGTAAACAAAACAATCAAGCTAACTAGCAACAGAGGGGGAACAGAGTCAACAACCTACGAAGCCTTTTGGCTTTTGAGGCAAAGACACTGGACTTTGGGAAACAGAAGGGGAACAAAAAGACGTTCTAGTTGTCCCTCAGTTAGGGCAAAACATGCATTTCTTACCAAGGACAATATACTGAATGAGCCAAATATGAAGCTCTAAAACTAAACATTTTGATTTGCTAAAGCTAAAAAATGCATCCAAAATGGTTCTTACTATATGGAACAAACCTCTTGGTTACTAACATTTTATTTAAAGATAAACAGACTTGTTGACAATAAGAATATGAACCAAGAAATCTCAGCAGGAGACTGGAAGGACAGAATGCTAGCAAGTATGAGCAGTATAATTTTCCCCTCATGGATGGAATGCCAGGGGAAAATTTTTTCGTCACACTCAGGGAACTTTTTTTAAAAAGGGTTGTAAAGATTTTTTTTCAGCTTTACCAAAAATATTCATTCACCTTTGTGTACTAAAAGAACAGGGGGAGAGGGGGAAGCAAAGGAATAGTTTTGAGGAGATTATTAAGGCTGAGATTTTCAAAGGAGCCCATTAAGTGTTCAAATCAGACTTGAAATTCAATAGGATTTAGGCACTTAACTCTCTTGGACTCCTTTGAAAATGACAACCTAAGGTAAGGGCATGAAGGTAAGAATGAAATTACCTTTTTGACCTTTACTCCTATATAGTATCACTACCTTGGCATTATAAATTATTTCAAAACTGAACTAAGTACCATATGAGTAACATGAAAATGGAATAATTATAAAAGTTCATTCCCAATCGTAAGTTCTGTTAGTGTTTTATCTTCAGTCCCCATATGTCTCAAATATTAGAGTGCACTGGGTGCCTTTCTGTCCTGGTGTGGGAGAGTTTATCGGAGGAGACTTGGGCTTTTGAGTGAAGAAAGCACCTTGTCTTAATAGCTGACGTGGCTTATTGCTGCTTTTTTATGAATATCATAAACACTAATCTTGGAGTGAGTTTCAAAGTTCACTAGGATAAAGTGAGTTCAGTATCCCAATGTTGTGATTTGATGTAGAAAGAGAAGCTGAATGATTAACTTCTAATATTTGGGGCTCAGAGAGATGCAAAAAATCAGTAATATAGAAAAGCTATAAATATCCCTGATAGCTACATATGAGTTTTACTGAGAGAAGTATTTATGGTAATAGGTCACATTGATGATATTTAGTGTTCAAAGAAAATACTATACTATTCCATTACCCCAAGCCAGCAGAGATTCTGTTGTTAAAGACTGAGGGACAAATTCAAACTTGGCATAAGCAAATGCAACTCCACTGAAGTATTTCATCTATTTACTCCATGTCTGAATTAGACCTTAAAACTTTGCCAAAGTGACATTTACTCAGGAAGACCCTTCAACATGTCTAAAGACCACAGTGAAACTAACCATCTGATATCAATATTGCCAAAAAAGACTTGTTTATCTACAGCATATATACACAAATTTCATTCATTATGGCAGGGGTTCTCAAACTGGGGGTCAGGGCCCCTTAGGGGGTCATAAGGTTTTTACATGGGGGGTTGCGAGCTGTCAGCCTCCACCCCAAACCCCGCTTTGCCTCCAGCATTTATAATGGTGTTAAATATATAAAAAGTGTTTTTAATTTATAAGGCATGCTTATATGAAAGGGGTCACCAGTACAAAAGTTTGAGAACCACTGCATTATGGTGAGAAGAAAACTGCTAAAGCAAAATCTATAGTCTCCAACAAAGTGAAATCATTACTATTTTAAGCTAGTGCTTACATCTATTCAATTTCAGTCTCCATATATCCATGAAACTTTGCATCAGATCCTTATGTGAATCACTTCCCCATGAGTTTCTGATTAGGAGTTCAAGAGCAGATTCCTTGCTTCATCTGCACAGAATTATTCATACTTGTGTCCTAAAATGCCATACCTATTAGGCAGAAGCTCTCTTTTTTCTGCCTCTAACATTTTCATTTCTATTCTTAGTATTTCCATAGTTTGTTATCTTAAACTCATGGTTGTCTTTCAGCTTTATTTTGGAAGTTCACAGTAATCAGACTATGAACCCATATTACAGTTTCAGGGAAAATGTCCAGGCTATAACGGACATCTTTTGACCAAGATCTTGACACGCTTCCACATTCTTTTTATCACATTTCTCCTGGATAATTGCAGTTCATAATTTGTGGATCTTCCTCTACTTCCCTTATGCACTCACAGTTTGCACAGAATTGTGCCTCTAGACTCCACAAAGGAACAATGATCACTAGACATATTAGTCTAGTGCTGAGAAAACTATACCTGCCTTCAGTGAAGCAGCAGGCTAACTTTAAAATATTTTGTAACCTACACAGTAGCAGGACTCCTAACAAGCATGATTCTTCATATCAGGAAAAAGTATCGGTCCATATTATGGGACCCATAACCTCCACTCTCGTTCAGAAGGCCTTTGGAGAATTTCTAGAGCAAGGACTGTACCATTTGATTTTACAGAGATTTGGATTTCATCCTTCCTAACAAATTTGATTCTCTGACTTATTATTCAATTTCTAAAACATCTTTGAAGACTCATCTTTTTAGCACTGCATTTTCATAATCTCTACATATCACTATTTTTGTAAAGCATCCAAACTGGCATCAAAGCAAGACAAACTAGTTCCTACACTGCTGCTATAGAAAATAGGGTCACAATGTCCACCAGCAGAATTTTTACAAAAGAAAATTTTAATTTAAATATGGACTGGTTACAAACAGTACAGTGTAGCCATTGAGGGTATGTCCACACTGCAAAAAAAAGCCCCATGGAACATGTGCTACAAAGCTAAAAATAGCAGTGTAAACATTCCCGCTCAGGCTGAGAGTCCTCTCAGAACCTCCCCCGGCTGGGTTTCAGAGCCCAGGCTTGAGCCCAAGCAGGAACATCTACACTGTTATTTTTAGCCCCATTACGTGAGCCCAAGCCAGTCGACCTGGGCTCTGAGATCTACTGCCATGGGGTATGGTTTTTTTTATTGTTGTTGTTTTTGAGATCCTGAGGGATCTCAGTTTTGACAGCAAACTGCTTTTAATGGATCAGTTCAGCAAAATTTTTATGTTTTGTTTATAGACTGAAGTCATGAGACTATTTGGCCACATTCTCCCGATTACTACAACAGCAACATGAACAGCATCTAGTCCAGACAAGTGCGCGACTGAACGGATAAACAAGTTAGTTAAACTGGAGAAGACGAGGGTTAATGTGAGAATTGAAAGGTTGGTAAGGAACTGGTTAAAGAGGAGACTACAATGGGTCATACTGAAATGTGAACTATCAGGCTGGAGGGAGGTTACTGGTAGACTACTTCAGGTATTGGTCTTGGGACCAGTCTTAATTAATTAACATTTTCATTTATGACCCAAGCACAAAAAGTGAGAGTGTACTAATAAAACTTGCTGATGATACAAAGTTGGGAGGTATTACCAATATGGAGATGGACTGGAATTTCATACAAGATTCTGAAAAACTGGACAATAGAAATGGGATGAAATTTAATAGTGCAAATAAGAAGTTTTGCTATAAGTTGGGGACATAATCAGTTGGAAGTGACAGAGAAGGAGAAAGGCTTGGGTGTATTGGTTGATCACAGGATGACTAGGAGTTGCCAATGTGACGTGGCCATGAAAAAGGCTAATGCAATCCTAGGATGCATCAAGCCAAGTGTTTCCAATAGAGATAGGAAAAGCGTTATTACCATTATACAAAGCACTGGTGAGATCTTATCTGGAATATTGTGTGAAATTCTGGTCTCCTGTGTTTAAGAAAGATTAATTCCAACTGGAACAGGTGCAGAGAAGGACTACTAGGAGATTAGAGAACCTACCCTAGAAGAGGAGACTTAAGAAGCTTGGATTCATTTACCCTAAACAAATGAAAACTGGAGATACAACTGCTCTCTATAATACATTAGAAGGATAAACGCCAAGGAGGGAGAGGAGTTATTTACGTTAAGGGCCAATGTTGGCACAAGAATACATGGATATAAACTGGCCATGAACAAGTTTAGGCTTGAAATTAGATGAAGGTTTCCAACCATCAGTGTAGTGAAGTTCTGGAATAGCCTGCCAAGGGAAGTAGTAGGGGCAAAAAACTTAATTTGTTTCAAAGACTGAGCTTGATCATTTTATGGAGGGAATGGTATGATGAGATTGGCTAGAATGGTATGTAGCACATTTGTGACTACTAGTAGCAAATATCTCCAATTGCCAGAGACGGGACACTAGATGAGGAGGGCTCTGAGTTACTACCGTGAACTCTTTTCTGGGTGTTTGGCTGATGGTTTTTGCCAACATGCTCAACGGCTGACTGACTGCCATATTTGGGGTTTGGAAGTAATTTCCCCTCAGGTCAGCTTGGCGGAGACTTTGGGAGGTTTCCACTTTCCTCTGCAACATGGGAAATGGGACACTTGCTGGTTTAAATTAGAGTAAACGGTGGATTCTCTGTAACTTGGAGTCCTTAAATCATGATTTGAGGATTTCAGTAACTCTGCCCGAGATTACGGATCTATTACAGGAGTGGGTGGGTGAGATTCTGTGACCTGTGATGTGCAGGAGGTCAGACTAGATGATCACAATGGTCCCTCTTAACGTCTAAGAGTCTAAGTGGGAATAGCTTAATCTTCAGTTATATAGCAGAGCAACTGCTTACGTGCTAACTAAATGAACAGTGAAATACGGGGATACAATAGGGGAATACCTGTCTTCTTTTTAAAATATTTTAACTTTTATTTTTTAAATGCAGACAATGTAAAGTAGACCACTTGAAAAGGAGGAATGAGGCTATCTGTTCCTTATGGCTCACAGTGAGGGCATATGGACTCTATGACCTTACATTGTATATAGTGAGGTGTTATGAGAGTATCACAAGCAGTTGCCCAGGACAGGACTTTGCCCCAAAGCACCCTGATCCCACAGTGATTGTTATTCAAGCTCAGTAAGGATGATTAGTTCAACAAAGGCTGAACAATATTATTTAAGTTAAATAAGAAACAGCAACTCTCCAATGAGCATTCTGGGACTTGAACATTTGTTGGTCAATGCTATGGTGGCTTTGGAGGACAGCCAGCAAATCTGTAGCTACTGAACAAGCCAGGGAAAGGTAAATAGGGAAAGCTGTTGGTTTTATATCACGTCAAAAACACATCTTGATTATGAATAGTCTCATATAAGGTAAAAATTACGTGCTGCAACATACGAAAATCTACACAAGGAGCACGTGTACTTTTCAACAAATATGTTATAATAAAAAAGTAGCTTCTTTTGTTTACAGTTCATACACTTCTGTAACATTTTTTAAACAAAAGGAGTACTTGTGCACCTTAGTACTCCTTTTCTTTTTGCAAAGACAGACTAACACGGCTGTTACTCTGAAACCATTTTTTAAACAAGTAATCACATACTATCCATGCATATGAAAGCTATATATCCTTTTCATCTCAGTCCATTTGGCTCTTTCTCAGGCAGAACTATCTGAAATAGTGGAATTTAAATGAAAAAGGAATCAAGCAGAGGCTATCTTGTTTTGTGGTTTTGTTTGGTCTGGTGGGGGAGCAAATGACAACAGATTTTTATCAAGTAATATACGTTAAAATTGTGTTTTAATCAGAGCTCATGTGGAAGAGGAATTCTCCTGACACCATTTGTTTGCTAAAAGATGACAGTGTGAAATGTTCCAGTTGTTCAAGTAGCAAATTTGGGGTGCTCAGATCTGCCTAGCTACAGCACAGTGTAAAAATGCCAGTTTTTTCCTATTTATCTATGTCTGAATATAAGATGATTCTAACATCCATTCTCTGGAGAACCTGGAGACATCTATAAACAAGAGGTTGTCATGGATTTTACTTTATTTATTAAATATTTCTAATACTTTTGCCTATGCTCAGGGATTTATCTCATTGAAAGATTATATTGTCTATGCAACCAGGAAACAATTGTCTGAGACACTCAATCCTATTTTAATGGGAAGGATATAGCAAAAGGGGTGGTCTGCTCGAAGTATGATAATGTAATAAAGTAGATTGGTATTTCCCCTGATTTATATTATTAAAATGGAATCAAGCTCAGTTATTGGCATTCTAGGGTAGTCCTGAGAAGAACACTGGGATCAAGAAACTGTAAGGCCCACAGAGCTGACTCCTATTACGTGTGCACAATGAAAGGGGGAACATGAGGCGGCACAGCTTTTCCCCATCTCTTCAAAAAGCACAGGGAGAATCCCTCCCTGCTCTCCCGCTCCCTGGCCCCAAGGAGTGCTGCTGCCCTAGATCCCGCTCTTCACTGCATCCATATAGCATCACTTTCCTCTGGTGATAGGAAGAGCCCACATTACCAGGCAGGAAATCAAGGTGAAATGGCCCTTCTATCCCCTGTTCTGAGCAGCACTGCATGCGTGACAGGGACAGGCTCAGGGACTGGAAGTGGAAAGATGTTTGGAGAGCTTAACTTTAGATGCTGGTGAAAAGGAGGACAGTAAAGGAGGGGAAGAAATACCAGCCTGTGATATAGTGATGGAGAGTTCAGGCTAGTGAGCACAAGCAGTGTGGATAATATATTTTGAGAAACCTAAGTTTTTTATTTGGACAAAGTTGGGTGCATCTTCACAAAAGATGTAATGAAAATATATACATATTTGTTAAAATCTGTGCTTTGTTACAACTATTCAATGCCACTGAAGGAGTCTGTCAGAATATGAGCCGAAAGGGGAGGCAGGGATGAGGATTTGATCAGAGTTTTAACAGTAGAGAAGAGCTGGTGGGGATTGGAAGTGAATGACAGAAGAAATGAAGGATTGCTTGGGCATGAACAAAGCAGCACTGAAGGAAGACAGGATAAGTGATAGCGGAGGAAGTGAACACAGCCACAGGACTTCTACAAGAGATGTTCAGTGAAGTAGGAGCAAGAACAAAAATAAGAAAAGCCAGGGCTGAATTTGGACATTTTATACCATTCAGCAATTTAACTGATTACCAGAGAACTTTTATCATTTCAAATATTGAATTGGCCTCCTTTGAAACAAGACATCTAAAGAACTGGCATATGTCTGTCTATAAGTCATTGCTTGACAAAGTAGTAATTTATTTTTAGATTTAGTCACATCTCCCTTATCAGTGTATCACCTAAATCTGACACTTATTAAATTTGTCATTCTTAAGGTTTCATCTGTCTCTAGAAGTCTGTGTTTTGAATTTTCAGTAACAGGCTTAGAATGCACTACAAAAGGCCCTAAACCACTCAAGTAAAGTTCTAGGCATCATTTCAGACAGCTCAGTGAAAACATCTGCTCAGTGGTCTAAAAGGAAACAAAATGTTAAACTATATTAAAAAGGAGAGAGAAAATACTGAAATATTAGAATGCCAGTACATAAATTAATGACACACCCTCACCTGGACTATTGTTTTGAATTCGTGTCACCCCATCCCAAAAAGGATATAGCAGAAATAGAAGACTGAAAAGAAGTCACAGCCTGCTCCTTAGTGATCAGTTTTAAAACAAATTTTCTGATTAGTGTGGGCGGGGCACTTTTGTTTTAACAAGTTTGTAGATTCTACAGCAAGTACAGAAACATGGGAGCCTTCATATAGGCAAGGAAAGGACAAATGAAAAAGAAAAGTGTACATGCACAGAAAAAAATTAAACAATCAGAATAAACCAAAATAAAGCAATATGCAATAATTACATCATCCAATTGCACTGAAGTGTGTTGAGCAACTACTGATTCATGCCAGAGTCATATGGTACTTCTATTTTTAAAAACTCAGGGTAAAACATTTTAAATAAAATCCAAAAGAACATACTGTATCTTTGGGTGTTGTAAAATGAAAATTTATTCAGTTCATTAATTCATGAAGTAGCATGTGTGTGATTATTTTGCCTCCAGCAACTGAACAGCATTACTTCAGTGTATATTCAGGAGAATTGAGGAGAAATCTGAGAACCTGAGTTAACTAAACATTTATGACTATTATTGTTGCTTCAGATTGCACCATGTATATATATAATACTTTCCAAACAAATTGAAACATGACGTCCTTCCCCTTAAGGTGCTTATAATCTAATTAAGATAAAAATATGAGCAAAATGATAACAGGTGAAGGTGGGAGTGGGGAAGAAAGTGGAAATAGAGGAAGCTGTTCCTAGGGAGTATAGATCTCTTATGGCAAACTGATTATATACATTGTTTATTTCAGTTTTTAGTTACGTTTGATTGTTTTAGTTAGCAGTAGGCCATCCAGGAGCAGATATCAGACAGATAAACAGAGATGCAATACTAAAGAGAGAGAGAAGAGGTCAGAGGAAGAGAGAGCTTGGGAGTTGTAGGAGAGAGGCAGTAGCTTAAGTCACAAGAGTGGATGAGGTACCAGGGATAAGATGAAAGTGGAAAGAGGAGGACGAAGCTCTGCAGGATCTGAACAGAGAGAGGAAGAAGGGAGAGCCTCAGACAGATACACTGAAAGAATGATTAGAGAGGTAGAAAGAGATTCAGAAAAGCCTAGAGTGGGGAGAAAACCAATGGGGAAGGAGTCACCAGGTGGGATGAGAACAGAAATGAGGTCCTTAGATGTGGACAGTAGTAAGCCATCAATTACATTTGTGAGAACATTTTGAGTGGAGTGTGTGGGAACCATGGAAACCAAAGAGATCGAAGAGAGAATTAACAGGGAGAGGAAGATGAGGCAGCACAAACAAATAGCTCAAGATGTTGAGAGCAAAAGAGGAAGATTGCAATGGAGACACTTGGGGGAGGGGCGTGTCAAATGATAGTTTTCTTTATAACAGATGTTCCTTATGAGCAGTTCATGATTAAAACCAGAACAATCTGTTAATGTACAGCAACACAGGCTAAGGAATCTGCTATGTCCTACAGCAGTTCTCACTCCCTTCCTCTCTTACATTTCAGTTTAGCAAGAATAAAAGTCACTATGAATTTTAAATGCAATTCTAATTGTGCTTATAAATGGTAGTTTCAAAAGCATGCATGTTACAATAAACACAAATTAGAAGTAAATTAAACCTTAATTATATCCAGCAAGTTTTATGTTCTAATTAAAAACAGTATTCCAACAATAAAAATGACTTACCACCTGAATTAGCTCTGCCACAATTGTCTAATCTCCCTAAACATTCTTTGTGCGCTCCAGCGCCACACTTAGAACATAAATAGCCTTGATAAAATGTTCCTCTGTAAAGTAAAATTAGATAGTGATCTATTAAGTGATAAAAATCTGCATATATGAAATAATTAGCATAAAGAAAAATTTTAAAAATACTGTAGATGGCATTAGAAGTCATTTGCTGTGCTGTACAATGATTGTACCTAAAAGCTTGAGGAAGAGCAACAGATCATGGGTAACATGCAACTCCAGTCTCCTTTTCATAACTTCAAGCCATTTAGAGCCAGATAGTTCTCCTGGATTACTGGTAGAATAACATACTTCATTTCAATTGGGCACAAAACGGGGTTTGGCATGGTACACGCCAAAATTGTACCAAGTATAAATACTACAGTGCCTTATACTATCATTGAGCCACACTCCATTTGATTTCAATAGGAATGTATAATGAACATGCATAATAGGACAGGATTCATTTTGGAGGATTTTTTTTTTCAGGAGAGAAGATTTTATTCCCTATATTATTGACTACAAATTGCTTCCATTAAAAAGAAAAGTATAAGGAAATACGTTGATTAATTTTAAGAGCTACTGAGCACACCTCACACAGCCATGCACTCTCCCCTGGAGGAATGGTATGCCTACACTGATTTTAGGCACCCGCAGCTTGCCTGTGCCAGCTGACTTGGGCTCAGAGGGATTGGGCAAAGAGGGTGTTTAATTGCTCTGGAAGCCTCCCACCTTGCAGGGTCATAGAGCCTAGGCTCCAGCCCGAGCCTGAACATTTACACCACAATTAAACAGTCTCTTAGCCCAAGCCCCACAAGCCCATGTCACCTGGCACAGGGCCAACCATGGGTTTTTAACTGCAGTATAGATAGAGTTGCCACCTTTCTAATTGCTGGTAACCTCTTTCCCCAAGGCCCTGCCCCCATCGTTAATTCCTTCTCCACCCCACCCCATCCCCCACCCCGGGCTCACTCTGCTCCAGGGCTGGGATGGGAGCTGCTGCAACCTGACAAGGAGGTTGTATGCAGGTAGGAGGAAAAACCTGGTGCTTCCCCCCACCCCACAGTAAGTGGACTTTTGGTGTCCAATCAGTACACTTGACGGACACGGCCAGGTCCCCTTTTCGACCAGACTTTCACATACCCTAACTCTCATAAATTATAAGCTCAACTTTGAACCCCTTTGAATTTCAAGTGGGGGTTTAGACTCAAGCCTACCCATGGCTTTTATTCCAAGTCTGACCCACTAGGGAAGTAAGGAGTTCATTGGTACATGCTTCGACCATCATTCCAGGAGGACATACTTCCATGCTGATGATGCTCATTAAAAAAAAATGTATTAAATCAATTTGTGACTGAAGTCCTTGGGGAGAGAATTGTTTGTCTCCTGCTCTGCGTTTTACCTGCATTCTGCCATATATTTTGTGTTATAGCAGTCTTGGATGATGACCCACGATATGTTGTTCAATTTAAGAACACTTTCACTGCAGATTTGACAAAACAGAAAGAAGGTACCAATATGAAATTTCTAAAGATAGCTAACAGCTAAAGCACTCAACCTAAGGTTTAAGAATCTGAAGTGCCTTCCAAAATCTGAGATGGACGAGGTGTGGAACATGCTGTCACAAGTCGTAAAAGAGCAACACTCTGATGCATAAACTACAGAACCCAAACCACCAAAAGAGAAAATCAACCTTCTGTTGGTGGCATCTAACTCAGTTGATGAAAATGAGTGTTTGTCCGTCCCACTGCTTTGGATCATTATCGAGCAGAACCAGTCATCAGCATGTAAAATCTCATTTTATATTGTTTTATTTCTATTATCTTTTTACAGTGTCTATATTTGTAATAAAAAATAATATAAAGTGAGCACTGTAAACTTTGTATTCTGTGTTGTAATTAAAATATATTTGAAAGTGTAGAAAACATCCAAAAAATATTGAAAGACATGGCATTCTATTATTGTTGAACAGTGCGATTAAAGCTGTGATTAATCGTGACTATTTTTTTAATCTTGCAATATATCGTGATTAATTTTTTAATCATTTGACAGCCCTATTTACAACCTATATAAAATTGAAGAGCTGGAAGCAGGAAATAGAAGGGGAGAGAGTGGTGCTAGGACGCTTGGTAGTGATGAGTCACAACATTGCGGGCATGAGATTTTAAATGGGCTTTCTGCTCTCATTTTGAGGTCTGGTAAAAATGTTCAGCACCAAAACAAAAACACATAGGTTAGGTTTGTTTTACAGATAGTCTGTCTTGAACAGTTCTCTCACCCTGCATGTCATTTCCATACTCTTTTTTCCAGCAAGGTACTTGAATTAAATTAAAGTCAATACTTTACACTATAAGACTTACCTCAGAAGCATTTGACAGACTTTGCAGGATGTGACACGAGTGAAGGTGTGCATTTTGAACTCATGAAAATTTGTATTTGCATTGTCCGGTCTTATGTTGGATCTAGAGAAAAGTAAATTACATTATTTGATAATACGCTTTTAATTAAAGAAATTTGGGAATACGGTGCACCAAATCTAAACAGGGAATCTGAATCCACAAACTGTGAGCCTTATTTTTGCATTGATATTTCTCTAAGAGACACAGTCTGTGCCACACACCATGAAACAAAACATTTTATTATCCACGCCTGTTCCCAAAAGATGTATAATATAAGCCATTTCTTAGAGACCACAGTAACTGGGAAAATAGCTGCACACATCAGGGAAGTTATTCCTTTCTATTCTGAGGACCACTTCATATGACAAGAATCATCTCATGGATCTGCCTCTCCTTCCAATTCTTCACTGCTTGAGTCTCAAAATGTTTCGTTCTGTGGATCATCAGCAAAGACCATATAGCACAGACTGAGAACCATCGCATTTGAAAATGCGAGCAGCGTATGCTGGACAGAGTTGAGTCACAGTTATCCAGCAACAAATTAGGTAACTAAAGCCATTTCAAAAGTAATTATAGAATATTTACTCTTCTTTTAGCTAGTGTTCCTTGAATGAGTTTCCTAATGCCTACAGATGTCTCTGTACATTAATTTAGCCAATAAAATGGCAGGCCTCTAGTTTTGCTACTAAAATATCAGCTTGCTTGTGGAAAACATGTACCTACAGAACTAATACATCTATAACACATGTGGACTATTTGTTATGATCATATACTAGTTTATCTTCCCCATTGTTTCTCTTTAAGCAGTACTAGCTGAGAAAAACTCCATTAATCATTTTGTTGCATTGTTACCTTGTTGAGGGTTTTTAAAAACACTATTTAGCATTTCATTCAGTTTTTCTTCTGTAACTCTTTCCATTTCAAGGAGTTTGTTTGGACTGTGTATTGTTCTCCATTACAGGTTTTTGTAGTTTTTGTTTTGTTTTTGTTGCTGCGCATTAGTATTCTTGTTCATTTTTATGTTCTATATAAAGCTCACAAGCGTTTAAAAAAATTACATTTAGATTACTACAATGCTAAAAGAACAAGATCATTGATATGCTAAGAACATACTTTGTTTCTAGATAACTTTGTGTAAATCTGTACCAGTGGATAAGGGAAAATAAAATTAACCCTTAATAAAATGTTTTATTAACAAAACAAATTACTTATCACACTGAGGTCTTTAGGATTATGTATACTTCTGGTGCTTTGTTTGCTAAACTAACACAAGAATTAGAATGGGGGGGGGGGGAAATCGAGTAAAGGAAGGGGAGAAAATTTAAGAATTTGAGACACCTAAGGAAGTAGTACCCAAGGTGTTATCAGAGACATACAACTGGCTGGTAAAGCTGGAGATACTGATAAGATGAAATTTCACTTTTTCTATATTATAAGCAATTCCCAGAATAAGATATTTGATAGCGATGAACTGCAGTGATGTGTAACACAGGCAAAGATCAAAACATCAGTATCTTTACTACTGAGTGAACACCTATGAAAAATATTCAAAGCAGCTCTTGACTAGTTAGTATTGATACAGTGGTGTCAGAAAGGTCAGTCTTTTAATGCATCTCCTGAATATGAGTGTGCTGAAAATGACACTGAATTTTAAAGGCAAATGAGACTTCTCTGTTTTTGTGCTTGTTAATGACCTTACTTTTAGCATTGTTTTCCACCATCTGACTAATATCTCTTGTTGTCTATGTGTACAAGATACAGTGATGCAATTGTCCTGTATACTAACCTCCTAGAGGAGGAAGATATAGATATTATATTATTTCATTTTGGAGATTATCATTATCCTATCAAAATCACCGTGGAGCAATGTGTTTTTAGATTGTAAACTCTTCATGGAAAGGACTGTGTCTTAACGTGTATTGTATAAAGTCTAACACAATGAGGCACAGTTCTGACAGGAGTCTTTTAGGCCATGCAAATAATAATGTAAGAATTAAAAACTCTCAAGAATAACTTACAGTACACACTAAGCGCCTAACAAAAGCTACTTCTTTCTTCAACATTTCGATTCAGAGAAGGATACAGTTTGCGAAGGTATTTCAAGAGAATCAGCCTCACACACTCAGGCCTTGTCTACACTATCGGGGTAAGTCAACCTAAGTTACGCTACTCCAGTTCTGCAGTTTCTCTTTGGAGTCTGTTTTTGAAGTTTTTTTGTTGAATAATTGCAACTTTTAGGTCTGTAACTGAGTGTCCAGAGAGGTTGAAGTGTTCTCCGACTGGTTTTTGAATGTTATAATTCTTGACGTACGAGAAACTGCAGAATTGGAATTAATTTGCAAACTGGACACCATTAAATTAGGCTTGAATAAAGACTGGGAGTGGATGCGTCATTACACAAACTAAAAACTATTTCCCCATGCTAATTTTTCCCCTACTGTTCCTCACACCTTCTTGTCAACTGTTTGAAATGGGCCATCCTGATTATCACTACAAAAGTTTTTTTTCTACTGCTGATAATAGCCCACCTTAATCGATTAGTCTCTTTAGAGTCGGTATGGCAACCCCCATTTTTTCATATTCTCTGTATATATATATATATATATATCTCTTCCTACTGTATTTTCCACTCACGCATTTGATGAAGTGGGCTATAGCCCATGAAAGCTTATGCTCAAGTAAATTTGTTAGTTTCTAAGGTGCCACACGTACTCCTCGTTCTTTTTACCTATTTTACAGTCCTCAGTAAGACAAAAAATGTTTCCTCTACTATCATGTTAGTAGAGAATGCAAAAATCTAATGTGTAAAAGTCAAGAATTTTACAAATTAAACATATTATTAGCATATTGGCAAATATTATCTCTCTTTTTTTTTTTTTTAACTTCATACACCAGAAGCTCAAGCTTAAAACCCAAATACTTGTATCAAGGAAGAAAGATCAGCCCCAGAAAACCAAGTATTTTTTTTGAATTTCTTACAGGATGGACTAGACTTGGGCCATAGAAATCATAGAATCACAGAATATCAGGGTTGGAAGGGACCTCAGGAGGTCATCTAATCCAACCCCCGGCTCAAAGCAGGACCAATCCTCAACTAAATCATCCCAGCCAGGGCTTTGTCAAGCCTGACCTTAAAAACTTCAAAGGAAGGAGATTCCACCACCTCCCTAGGTAACGCATTCCAGTACTTCATCCTCCTAGTAAAAAAGTAAAAAAGTTTTTCCTAATATCCAACCTAAACCTCCCCTACCACAACTTGAAACCATTACTCCTCGTTCTGTCATCTGCTACCACTGAGAACAGTCTAGATCCAACCTCTTTGGAACCCTCTTTCAGGTAGTTGACAGCAGCTATCTAATCCCCCCTCATTCTTCTTTTCCGCAGACTAAGCAGTTCCCAGTTCCCTCAGCCTCTCCTCATAAGTCATGTGCTCCAACCCCTTAATCATTTTTGTTGCCCTCCGCTGGACCTTTTCCAATTTTTCCACATCCTTCTTGTAGTGTGGGGCCCAAAACTGGACACAGTACTCCAGACGAGGCCTCACCAATGTCGAATAGAGGGGAACGATCATGTCCCTCGATCTGCTGGCAATGCCCCTACTTATACAGCTCAAGATGCCATTGGCCTTCTTGGCAACAAGGGCACACTGTTGACTCATATCCAGCTTCTCGTCCACTGTAACCCCTAGGTCCTTTTCTGCAGAACTGTTGCCTAGCCATTCGGTCCCTAGTCTGTAGCGGTGCATGGGATTCTTCTGTCCTAAATGCAGGACTCTGCACTTCTCCTTGTTGAGCCTCATCAGATTTCTTTTGGCACAATCCTCTAATTTGTCTAAGGCCCTCTGTACCCTATCCCTATCCTCCAGCATATCTACCGCTCCTCCCAGTTTAGTGTCAACTACAAACTTGCTGAGGGTGCAGTCCATGCCATCCTCCAGGTCATTAATGAAGGTATTGAACAAATCGGGCCCCAGGACCAACCCTTGGGGCACTCCACTTGATACTGGCTGCCAACGAGACATGGAGCCATTGATCACTACCCGTTGAGCCTGATGATCTAGCCAGCTTTCTATCCACCTTATACTCCATTCATCCAGCCCATATTACTTTAGCAAAGCTTTTGACACAGTGTCCCACAGTATAGTTGCCAGCAAGTTAAAGTCAAGGAATAACACGTCCACTGCTTTCCCCTCATCTACAGAGCCAGTTATCTCATCATAGAAGGCAACTACATTAGTCAGGCATGACTTGCCCTTGGCGAATCCATGCTGACTGTTCCTGATCACTTTCCTCTAAGTGCTTCAGAATTGATTCCTTGAGGACCTGCTCCATGATTTTTCCAGGGTGAGGTGACTGAGGTGAGGCTGACTGGCCTGTAGTTCCCCAGATCCTCCTTCTTCCCTTTTTTAAAGATCGGCACTACATTAGCCTTTTTCCAATTGTCCAGGACCTCCCCCGATCGCCATGAGTTTTCAAAGATAATGGCCAATGGCTCTGCAATAGCCAATGGCTCTGCAATCACATCCGCCAGCTCCTTTAGCACTCTTGGATGCAGCGCATCCGGCCCCATGGACTTGTGCTCATCCAGCTTTTCTAAATAGTCCCAAACCACTTCTTTCTCCACAGAGGGCTGGTCACCTCCTCTCCATGCTGTGCTGCCCAGTGTAGTAGTCTGGGAGCTTATCTTGCTTGTGAAGACAGAAGCAAAAAAAGCATTGAGTACATTAGCTTTTTCCACATCCTCTGTCACTACGTTGCCTCCCTCATTCAGTAAGGGGCCCACACTTTCCTTGACTTTCTTCTTGTTGCTAACATACCTGAAGAAATCTTTCTTGTTACTCTTAACATCTCTTGCTAGCTGCAATTCCAAGTGTGATTTGGCCTTCCTGATTTCACTCCTGCAAGCCCGAGTAATATTTTTATACTCTTCCCTGGTCATTTGTCCAGCCTTCCACTTCTTGTAAGCTTCTTTTTTGTGTTTAAGATCAGCAAGGATTTCACTGTTAAGCCAAGCTGGTCGCCTGCCATATTTACTATTCTTTCTACACACTGGGATGGTTTGTCCCTGTAACCTCAATAAGGATTCTTTAAAATACAGCCAGCTCTCCTGGACTCCTCTCCCCTTCATGTTATTCTCCCAGGGGATCCTACCCATCAACTCCCTGAGGGAGTCAAAGTCTGCTTTTCTGAAGTCCAGGGTCCGTATTCTGCTGCTCTCCTTTCTTCTTTGTGTCAGGATCCTGAACTCAACCATCTCATGGTCACTGCCTCCCAGGTTCCCATCCACTTTTGCTTCCCCTACTAATTCTTCCTGGTTTGTGAGCAGCAGGTCAAGAAGAGCTCTGCCCCTACTTGGTTCCTCCAGCATTTGCACCAGGAAATTGTCCCCTACACTTTCCAAAAACTTCCTGGATTGTCTGTGCACTGCTGTATTGCTCTCCCAGCAGATATCAGGGTGATTGAAGTCTCCCATGAGAACCGGGGCCTGCGAACTAGTAACTTCCGTGAGTTGCCGGAAGAAAGCCTCGTCCACCTCATCCCCCTGGTCCAGTGGTCTATAGCAGACTCCCACCACGACATCACCCTTGTTGCTCACACTTCTAAACTTAATCCAGAGACTCTCGGGTTTTTCTACAGTTTCATACCTGAGCTCTGAGCAGTCATATTCCTCCCTTACATACTATGCAACTCCCCCACCTTTTCTGTCCTTCCTGAACAGTTTATATCCATCCATGACAGTACTCCAGTCATGTGAGTTATCCCACCACGTCTCTGTTATTCCAATCACAACATAATTCCTTGACTGTGTCAGGACTTCCAGTTCTCCCTGCTTGTTTCCCAGGCTTCTTGCATTTGTGTATAGGCACTTGAGATAACTCACTGATCGTCCCTCTTTCTCAGTATGAGGCAGGAGCCCTCCCCTCTCGAGCTCTCCTGCTCGTGCTTCCTCCTGGTATCCCACGTCCCCACTTACCTCAGGGCTTTGGTCTCCTTCCCCCAGTGAACCTAGTTTAAAGCCCTCCTCACTAGGTTAGCCAGCCTGCTTGCGAAGATGCTCCTTCCATTGCATATCACGTCTCAGCTTTAATCAACTTCATGAAAGTGAGTTCTTCAAGGTTTGTTTTTAACTCACATAATGGTCTAGATTAGAGGTTCTTTAGATCAACACTTCTGTCTAAATCAAGAATTAGGCCTATCTTCTCTACATCAGATCTGCCCACAGCAATACAAGCTCTCACAGTATTTCCTTTACATAAAAATATACCTCTGGGTTGCAACAACTTTGGCAAGAGGAGTCTCTGAAATCTTGGTTCTTGAAAGACAAAATGCTGTATGCGGCAAATTGCCAGCACTATGATGGGTCCCACACTTTCTCTTCTTGTGGGGGGGTTCAGGGTGCCGTTTCTTGCCCCTGATCTGGGGTATTAACTGTCCCACTAGTATCCCAGAGAAGGATAGTGGAGATGGAGGGACCCAGGCCCGCCCTCTACTTTGGGTCCCAGCCCAGGGGTCCTAGGGATAGCAGCAAACCACCTGAACTAGCAATTCCTTCCCCTGGGCTACTTCCCTCTCCGTCCCTTCAGCTTGTGGGGCTTCCTGCCCTCTCTCTGCTTGGGCCAGGTTTCTCCCAAAACCTTGTGTCTGTGGAGTCTCTCTGCTCTGCACAAGCCAGGTTTCCCTTTACCTAGGGTCCTGGTCTTCTGGTCCACCACAGCACTTCTCCAAACTCTCCTCTGCTTCCCTCCAAACTGTACTCCTTCAAACTGCTCTCTGCTCCAAAACCAAACCACTCTGCTTCAACTCCTCCAACTGTCTGATTGAAGCAGGGAGGTTTTTATCAGTTCACTGGCTTCAGGTGCTCTAATTAATCCATAGCAACCTCTCTTCCCTCTACAGGGAAGAAGGCTCTCATCATCCTGGGGCTTACATATCTCCCCTCTATCACCCGCCTGCTGCCCTCTGGCCATGATGTATCACATGTCACTGAAGTATATCCAGCCACAGATTAAGTGATTCTAGAAGGGATCATAGGCCACTCAGCACATTGCACAGAGGCCTCCTGTGAGGAAAAAGGCATAAATGAAAAGAGAGGAATACTGTAAAGCTGGAACCTGGTCATTCGTTAATACTTTCTCCAGGCTTGACCTTCACTCCTCTGCAGAAACATCCCATGAAGGAAGATACTTCCAAGCAGTAGTTCCAAAATAGATGAATACCAATATATTTTTGAAAAGCGGGATAATTTTTCTTCCGTTTTATCTCTCCCTCACTACTAATTTTTCCTTACTGTTCACGGCACCCTATTTGTCTCTCAATGGAAATGGGACAGGTTCTAGAGCTGGAATTTGTTATTTGGTAATTTCCTTCCTGTGACTGACATTTCCTCCAGTTTACCCACCTGAAATAAGTTCTCAAATGGTGAAATCATGACCCCATTTAAGTTTCAAAGGGGCCAGGATGTCATCCCAAGCAGCTACATGATTGATAGTCTCTTCAAGATTTATATACAGTTAAATTATCCACTACAAAAATTTAGTATTTCCATACAGCATTGGAAGGACTTATCTAGTGTGATGGCAGAAGGGGTATGGCCATGCCCTGAAGTGTCATGGTCAAATACTGCCTCCAATATTTGTAGGAAGAAAGACACAGCCCAACAGTCTCAGATTGGACAAGAGGTCATTTCCAGACAGGAAATCATCATGTAACAAAATTTCTAGTTTAGTTACTGATGCTTTATCAGATGCAATATAAGACAATTAACAATGTAATGGTAAAAATAACGTCGTTCATACCCTGATGACTTAAGGAGGTAAAGTGATCACAGTATGAAAAGCTAACTAAAGATACAGTAACAAATCAGGCAAAAACTGTGGCTAAATAAAAGTTACAAAAACCTGATATATATATTATCCATTGTGTTTTCTGATTTAACAAGGAAAAAACCCCAAAACATCCTTATCTAAACAAAATACAGTTCATCACTAGCTGTGGGTTTGAAAACTCTTTTCCACATATCAATATTCTGCCCAGTCATAACATATTATATTACAGTGAATTATGTAGTCACATGTCACATCAGATGAGACTGAGATAATGTGATATGAGGTACTACAACAGCATATGTCAAGTCACAAATTTCCAAAAGTCTCCTTTTCTAAACTGAAATTTGTTGAATTCTGTTTCTTGACTTCAATGTAGTTCTTTGCTAATGATTTTCAAAATATGTATTGTGTAGTTTTTCAGACATTTGGCATTTGACACGTACTATAATAGCTTAGAGCAGCTGTGGGCAACCTGCAGGCCACAGGCAGCCCATGGAGGTAATCCGCTGGCGGGCCACCAGACAATTTGTTTACATTTGCACAGCCGCCCACAGCTCCCAGTGGCCACAGTTCACTGTTCGCTGCCACTGGGAGGTGTGGGTGGCCATGCAAATGTAAACAAACTGTCGAGTGGCCTGCCAGTGGATTACCCTGACGGGCTGCATGCGGCCCCTGGGCCGCAGGTGGCCCACCACTAGTTTAGAGGTTAGCTAGTGATCATGATACATAGTAAACACCCTAAGTATTCTAATTCTGGAACATTTTTTTTCTCTCTTTCATTTTTGCCGACTATTCTTAAAACTGTACTTCTTTCTATTCCCTGCTATAACAATAAGGACCCATGGGTGCCAGCTTTGTATAATTATTGGTGGTGCCCAGAACGGTCCAAGCAGAGCCGTCCCATCCATAGGACAGACTGGGTCAACCGCCCCGGGCCCTGCACTTTGGGGGGCCCCGCACTTCAGGGGACGCATGGTCCAGGGCAGCCTGGGGGATTAGCAGGGGGCCTGGCACTGGCAGCAGCAAGCGATCCAGCCCCAGCCCGCCCCTTCTCCGCCCGCATTTCACCCCTTCCCCCAAGCCCCCGCCCCACCTCTTTCTGGCTTCTGCCCCCTCCCCCGAGCGATGCTGGGAGCCAGCAGGGCAGAGCGGGGCAGGCTGGGCCAGGTTGCTCACTGCTGCCAGGCCCCCTGCTATCCACTCAGGCTGCCATGGACCCCACGTTCCCCCTGAAGTGTGGGGGCCCCCCAAAGCACGGAAAGCCCAAACATTGGTGGAGCTGGGGCCACTTTCCTAAATATTGATGGAGCATGGGCACCATGGGCCCATATAACTCATCGCCTATGTAAAGATCTTAACTTTCTAGCATCATAAATCCAAATTTCCACATCCTTCCATTTCCAAGGCGTCTCCATCAACCCTAAGCAGCAGGAAGGGGGGCAAAACCCTTAGAGGAGCTTTCACCTTTAAAGCAAATAATTAGTATTTTGCATTCTGGTGCTGTGGAACTGTCGAGGCTATACGCCTACCACACACTTTGGCCCAAGCCTGCAAACATGTACTTATATAATGGGACTACTCACATAAGTAAAGTTGTTCATCGTTGTGTTTCTAGGATTGAGCCTATTTTACCTCAGGTATCCTTTTTAGCTCAGGATTTGAGCCCTTTCTTCAGCCCAGATATCCTTCTTTCTAAACAGATCTTCTCTGCGGCTTGAGACGTGAGCAGTAAGCACAAATTCTGCTCAGAGTACAAATGAATGTGCCAAGGTTGAGAACCTTAGTTTGAGTTGTATTTGTTATGGAGTATATTTTTAGCTGAGATTGGCCCAAATACCCCAATGCTCTAGGAAAGAGTAGAACCATCTCTAATTCTTCTGATACATCTTCAATAAAATGGTTGATAAAAACACCAAGTGTTGAGTGTAGTGGATTTGGAATTTCAGTGACATAGATTGGGAAATTCTTATTTTTTTACTTATTATACAGAGAAGCAGTGGTCATAACATCATGTATGCTTTACAAGTATTTTTCACCAAGTAAAAATCTCTATCAACGGGCAGCGCTCAGGAACTATTTTAATGGTTTGAGAACAGACATCAGTGTTGATGCTGTAGCTTTTTGGTGCTTGAAAGGATTTTTCTTTTTCCCTTCTACTTCCCAGTCTAGAATAAGCTGATGGCTATGGTCTGTGGCAGTAACAATGATATCCCAGAACATGGGCAAGTGTGAATGTCATACTCAGTTTCTTAGAAGGATGATGTATTGATACAAACAGAAGAGCAAGAATCATAGCACATGAAAGAATACCCCTCAAAAATTCAGACTAATGGTGAAAACAATTATTTGTATGCATTGCTCTATGAGGGGGAGTGGGAGATAGAATCTGGGATTTATTACATATGCCCCCTCCACCAACAGCAAAGTAACTAGTCAATTCCTTTACAATTCCCTCTATTAGGGAAGAGTCCAGACTAACACAGGTGGAAAGTTCCTCCAGGATAACCTCAATGTTATGCTAAGGTAGGCCATCTCCCTTGACTTCAGGAAGACTTAGTATGAAACTGTTTAATAGGGTGTTAGAGCATCTCCACTGTGAGGTGTCCAACAGTAAGTCCCCCTGCTCTACGTCCTATATAGTATGTCATATGATTACAGAACATTTTACCAGTGACATGAGGTCAGTGTTTTTAAAAGGGGCTCTCACATTTCTCCCTTACTCTGTGAGCTCTATGTAGTAATAGTGCATGTTCTGACAAAGAGAAGTAATGAGCCATGTTTCTAATGTACTCATTTAGACAAGCATGCCCTCTAATAGCCACAACAAAAGAAAGAAGTAATATCAATTGATAAACATATTAAACTGCAGCCTCTCGGAATATTTTGTTCCTGAAGAATGTACCGAGTATATAGTATACAACAGAGTGATACTCTCTCTCCCTCTCTCTCTCTCTCTCTCACACACACACCCTTGTAGATTGGTGTGAAGATAATCCACCTTCAGAATACATTTAAAAATGTAACTGGCAATTTGGTGCACTCTAAAGGAAAAATATTACTCGTTTTTAGTCTTCTAAGAGTCCCAGGGATGCCTTCTCCTGCTGGGATGAATTAGCAACATACAGAAAGGGGATGAAACCATAAACAGAGAAATCATCCCAATTCTCATTTCAATCAGCAGCAGAAACCTTCCAAAGGACAACTATGAGCGCCCGAGAGCTCTCTTCAGCACATCGCTGCATTCTACTTCCCAACTTTACTCTTCCACCAGTCTTTGCTTTAATGGCCTTGGGCTGCCTCTCAGCCTTCTTGGTAAAGCCTTTTCTTTCCTAGTGACTTACTGAACATTAGCCTCACTGGGACTAATTCACTGCTACCTGATCAACCCAGGGGACCGTCACATACTTGTCTTGTTATCCTCCCTTGTCATTCAGATAATCTCCTCTCCATCAACCATACAAATAACTATTCCAGGATCAGAATCTCCATTATCTTCTCCAAAGCCTTAGTCTCTGAACAAATCCATTTCTCAGAGTTCTGTACTATCAGCTTCTCAGATATCGCACATGACAAAACCCTCATACCACCAGAGCTTCATGTGTTAAGTCTTTTTGCCAACATCATATTGTGAAATACTGCCACTCTAGAATAATTGTAATTCCAGATAGTGAGTACTACCTGTGCTCCTTGAGCCTTACCTGTCAGGAGAGAAATCAAATGAATAGCCCATACTGTCCTTAACCACCCACATAAAACTCAGTCACTTTCCAAACCATGTTAGAAAGTGTTACATAGCATCAGCCCCCTCAAGCTTCTGCAACCTGAGTTTCTCCCAGCCATCACTTTGCCCTAGATTAAGGGTGAGAGAGACTGGAGGTAATGCCATAGGTTATTTAAGCAGCTCAGCACTACTCTGTCAGAGGGACACACTCTAATTTTTCACATGCCTACACAGTATGGAATAAATTATCATCATCAATACCCACTTCAAAATATCCAGCCATCGCTGAAAGAGAAATTACACCAAATTGATTGATAAACATGTCTAAAAATACAGTAGTCTAAACATGGTTATGAAAGAAAACTGCGTGAGACCGGAAAACATGCTAACACTTAACATTCAATGCCTAATATAATGTGTTTGTTCTTTTCAGCTATTCCAGTTCATAATCCTTTGTTTCAGTTTTTCATGCAACAAAGATCTCAGAATTATAGATATGTATGTATATATAAAATATAGCTGCTTGAAATAGAAATGCAAATGTGAGTATGATGTATTCTTTTCCCAATGGCATGGCAAAGTGGGAGAGTGGGTCAAATACTGAGAATATTCTAATAACCTGGGAGTATGTACTCTGACACTCTAAGCAATTTCTTTAAAAATGCATGCCTAAATGAAAACATTGATACTCAAGTCAATATGAGCTGTTGATGTTCAGGAGCCCAGAAAAATCCAGCCACATATTTAGGTACCTAGCTTTAGGAACCCAAGTTTGAAAATTTCAGGTCCAACAACTTTTCCAAAATGTATGCCACAATGAAGGTGGTGCAAGAGCTATAACATATCAGCCATGTTATGACATTTCATGGCTTAAATAAAGCCATAATCTGAGATACTATGAACATAAGATGAGAACAGTGTTCTAATAGTGATGGAGTACAGTAGCATTTGGCTTCCGTAGTGGCAATTTAAGTTTTTATTGTCAATTTTAGGTTTATGTTTATTTTCAACAAGAAAAAAATATCAAGTATCTTTCACAATGGGAGGTCAGACTAAACAGATGAATTGTTATTGAATAATTTCTCTAGTATGTTAGGCACAAACATGCTTTTCCTTACCATCAATTTAAACTGCCTCTGCACTAAATCTTATAAATAAATTGCACCAAGAATACTACTAAACTTGCAGCCTTAACACTCCATCTTATATATCTCCAGGATGCACTACCCTAAATATGTAATTCTTATTGATAGCATGACCCAACACGCTAGATAAGGAAAAGTCTGAAGCATATAGTATTCTGGCTTCCCCCACAATGTGAGAATAAGGGCATCAAAATCTCTGTCTTCATTGCTTCAAAAGGTCATGTATCTAAAAATATAAATGCTCATATCCCTGTTGCAAAAGTTCTGAAATACTGAAAATGTCTCCGATCATGTTATATTTCTAGTAGAGACTGCTGAGAAGGAATTTCAGTCTACAGATTTCAATATTAGCATTACAGACTTAAAGATATTTTGTTTGCTACATGTTTGAGATTTTTCTGGATGAGGCTATTAAAATAAGTATTTACAAAAAATAATACAAAGTTATAAAGAAAACTTGCTTCTTTAAGGACTAGACACTAAAGCCCTCATTACAAACAAAGAATATGAGCTGCCTACATATCTGCCATAAAAAGAAATATGGTAAGAAGTATGTAAAGCAACGTGATCTGTCCCTAATTAATCTTGTTAAATTCTTACAGATGTATGAAACAAAATTTCAAAAAGGGAATGACAGAAGTGACAATAACATGATATAATAGTGAAAGAAAGAAGTGAATGTCTTAGAATAGAAAGCACTGGAAGAAAGAAGCCTTTGAACTCTTGTTATAGGTTTGACAGGTTATTAACGACCAAAAGTTACTCTCATCCAACAATTCTCACAGTTTATGAGAAATTAATTGTGGTCCTCAGTCCAGTCTGTGGTGGATAAATGTCCACATCACAATTCATACCTCTGCAGGAGGGCAAAGGAGCAAGACCAGGTACTGAATGGGCATGAAGAAAGTATTATCTCTTATTTTACTTGGGGTTTCAAAACTTATTTACCATTACCATTAATGGTACCAGTTAATATTTTAGTTCAAAGAACTGCTACTCACTGACTGGTTCTCTACCTCTCACACATATTTAAGGGCCATTTCTTTTAATTGCTTCTCTGGCAGTTTTTCAATATTAGCTAGGTTTTGGCAATTAAAACCTGTACAGATTCTCACCTCTCTCAGTCAAGGCCACTGTGGAGGTTTTGCTTAAAACCAACACAAACATTTCAATTAATCTTGAAAAATTGCTTTTCTGGGGCACTTAATTAACAACTCAACTTTTCCCTCCAAGATTCCAAATAACTTCAATCTAATTTATTTTCTTCATAACACAAGGAAAAATTTATTGCAGAACAAAATGGAGAAAGAGGGTATGTCCTTTGGACATTTCTGTGTATCAGATTCCCATGAAGGGAGCAATCACGTCGTACTGCAGAGATCACAATAAATCTAGGTGACAAAACTAAACACAAATACTTCACAATTAAAATTAAATAAATGCAGAAGCAACCCAGAATGACCCAGCATGCATTCTAAGTAGCCACAAATGGAAATAGGATACCAACAAAAACAGCCACTGACCTAAAAATTGTGGAGCAAGTCATCCCTTCTGCTAAGTGGTACCGAGAGAATGAAAGCAGTGTAAACACTGGCCTAATCTAGCCACTACCCACATGGGAGAAAGAAGATGAACCTCAGAGACATCATCCAAGCCCCCTCCTTTCTATATGGATAACATGAAGTTGGGACCACTCAAAGTTGTCTACCTCAATGGGTAGCCTGCACTCATGGGAGACTCAGGAAACCATGCTACTATATGGATAGAAAGACCACAGAAGCTGCAGCATGCCCTCAAATATGGATGACCTACAGCTGGGGATTGGGTTCCCAATAGATCTTTGGTGGCATCTGTGTAATTGGAGGGCTAGGCTCCTGCCCCCCCATACTTGCCTGCAAAGCTCTCTCCTAGAAGGAGATGGTGTGGTGGGATTTTCTGAGGTTGTGTCGACTTTTTTTCCTAGTCAGATTTACAAAGGAGAGTATGATTTAGCTCTGTTTGTTTGTTTTTGTTTTGAAAAACACATATTCCACATCAGCTCCTCCAGTAAATCAGGCTAATTGTTTCAGCAGAAAATACTCTGAAACTAGGGATTGGATTTCAAGAAGTTAATAGATATTTGCATATCAATAAAATCATTGTCAAAAAATATTACATGTTGTTTTAAACTGTTATGCCACTTCACTTGATTAAATCTTGACTGAGGAGAATCATATTTAATACTTGCCAATCAGTGAGCCCTAGTGGCAGATCAAATAAGTATTTATATGAAGTATCAAGCAAGTAGTCTGTGGTGAATTAAAACTGTTTCATGTATTGAAGAAGAAATGCTACAGAGAGTTAAGAAGAACTCATTGCCTTGAACTCTGCTCTACCCCTCAACCTTGTGTCAGACCTTCTCAATTAAGAGCTCTGTTATTGTTCTGCAGTTAGTGTTTTGCTTATGAAAATTTAAAGCACTGTGAATGTTATTGGTGTGAATGATGAATACTGAGTTGGCACACTGAGCATAAACTGCTCAAGCTCAAACATGTGTTTGATATTTGAAGTTGGATATTATTATATCTATACATTTTAGTAGCATATAAAGATCATACAACCTGATATCCAAACACAACAAAACTTTCCATTCCGTTTGGTCTTACTTATTATCTTAATACTAGGTATCACTGCAAGAAACAAGGCAATTTATCTAGATCTGCACTAGGTGTTTCCCAAGAGCCAAGATTTTCAGAAATGGCTGCCTTATGTTAGGTACCTCAATCATACTTTGGCACCTAAGTAAGTAAAAGGATCTCTTAGAAAATTGTCTAGATAAAGGAAAAAGTTAAAACTAACATTAAAGATGTTCTGAGAATTTCCCTCCACAAAGACAAAAGCCATTAAAACCCTGCTGCATATTCATTCACTGAAGATCCTACCAAGACCAGTCCATAAAGTGTTGAGGCAATCACAGGTGACAGTGGCTGATATCTGAATCTAACCAAGCTGCTGAAAGAAGCGCACCTTCCATCTTTAGTAAGACTACAGAGAGAGAAGGACATAAATCTCTCTGAATGGAGCCATCAGCACACAGTTCACTCAACACAGCTCTGCCTGTTCAAGCAGACATTTCTACAAGCAAGCAAGCAAGCAAACAGCATCAGCAACAAGATACCTCAGAAGAATAAAAGAAGCTACAATACAGCATTAAAAGAAGCAACCTTACAGCCCAGCGTGGTTTCTACAACATTATAACATCACTGAGACTTCATCACTGGTTAGACAGTGTTCGCAAAAACACTGCCAACAGAATAGATTTAATTTTTTCTTTTTATCATTGTACTGGAATATTGAAATACTATTGCAATTTAAGATATTTACAGATTCTCCAGATGGTTTAGATTACTGCTGAAGAGGAGACAACATTTAATCTTGTTAAACATAAAGAAATAGTGTAAGATTCTTCATATTAATTAATTTGCTCAAGACTTCTCCTTGAAGGGCTTCTTTTAAATAACTGAGGTAAAACTTTATTTGCTTTCATAGGACTAGTTAAGATTACTAACCACTGCCCACTTATTAACTGTTTAAGTAATCCATATTAAACCAAACAGGATCCACCAACCCTTAAACAAAATTCCACTGCCCATCTATAAACTATCTTAGCTATCTATGTTACACTGAGACAAGACTCACTATGGATTCTGGGAATAACATACTTTCATTTTAGTTTACCTAGAGAAGAGCATCCCCACCAGCACAGACACACTCTCAAAGGTAGGATTCCTGCTGAAAGCTCTCCACAGACAGACAAAATAGACTGTAATTGAAGTAACCATTGTTTATTATTTGTATCTGTTTTCAATTGTACTTATTTTTACTCCCACACCCCTTTCTTTAATAATCAAATAGTAATTGTGATTAATTTGCTGGTCTTTAACCCTGGTGTCCACTTAGGCATGGAAAGAACCCCATGTGACTAAAATAGTGAGAGTCAAATTCCCAGACTGCTTCAAGAGAGACAATTATTAAGATCTGGCCTCCCATTTCTTGTTTTTCTAGACCAGGGGTTCTCAACCTTTTTCCTTCTAAGTCTCCCCCCCCCCCTCCACCTCCCACCCCCACATGCTATCCACGGCCCACCTGTACCACAAGTGTTTTCCTGCATATCTAGTAGATTAAAAGCTGTATTAAATTGACAGTTATACAGTTAAACGCACACACCTATGTAATATAAAAAAGAAAAGGATAATATAGGTACAAAATAAAAGAAGTAAATATTATGGTCAAATATTAATATGTCTGAGCCCCGCCGCCCAGGACTGAAGCCAAAGCCAAAGCCCTAGCCCTGCCACCCGGATCCCCCTGTGGCATAGGGCAGCAGGCAATTGTCCTGCTTGCTACCCCCTAACTACACCAGCCCTGCTGAAGCCAATAGGTTTCAGCATATCATGCAGGAAAATTAACATGCTCTCCGGTTCTAAAAAAAAAAAAAAGAAGTGTCCAAATAGTGCAAGGTGAAACAGTTTTTATTTTTTCTATGCTGTCTGGTTTATTTTGGCAGACTCCCTGAAATCTTCTCAGGGTCCCCCGGAGGCCATTGACCCCCAGTTGAGAACCACAGCTCTAGACTACATTTTCAGTAATTTTGGGGATAAAATTACGTGCAACTCAACAACTTAAAACACCTCTTTCTTCCCCACAGTTTTCGTTAGTAAAACTTACATGTAGCTTTGAGTTCAGGTAATTTAGGGCCATCTCCTGAATTTTTCGTTTTGAAGAAATAACCCTGCCCCTTTTTACATTATTGGTGTGGGACCAGCAGAAACACTAGGTACACCAGGAACTTCCTGAAGACAAGAGGATGCAGATCCTTCCAAGAATCATCATCCTTAAGAAAACTTAGGGTGTGGGGAAGGAAGGCGCACTATGTCCATTTACAACACCTATTACCTTGCCCCAAAAATTCCAGGAGGCCATGCATCCACAAAACTGACAAACCTGGAAATGCCAGGCAAGCAGATGGTGCTATGGGGCACAGGAGGGAAGTACTGTTCAGGACTGGATAGCAGGCAGTGAAGCCAACATGAGCTCCTCCCTTTTCCCACAGCAGGTAGCTGCAGCCTGGGCCACTTTAATCCCTCTATTCTGCCACTGGGAAGACTGTCTTTCTGTGGCCCCTCCTCTACCCCCATTGAGTCCTGTTTTTTCAAATAAAGTACCATTTGTGGTACATTAGCTGTAATGCATGATCCAGATTAATAACATTCCTACCTACAGAGGTAAATAACACAATTCCTTCTTCCTTTTCATACCACTTCAGGAAACAGGCAGGATATCAAGGAAATCCAGACAGGCATGTTTGTGTTTTGCTTTGGTAAACTAAGTGAACTTAGATCCAGATTGTTAAAAGTGAAATACTTCTCCAGACTGTTTGGAAAATGCAGTGTGTACTTAAAGCTTTTAAAACACATTGATAGCAACAGCTTTAATTTAGTATGTCAGTATTCAATATGTCACAGCTCAAATAGTCTCTCAGAAGGAGTTTTAATGCATATGCATTATTAATGCAGTATCTGAGGGAGCAGATCTATCTGAGTTGGCTTTGACCAATAAGTCATTAGTCACAGAGCATAAAGCAAATTTGGGAAATGGAGATATAATAATAGATAAGAGAACCATTTTCATTTACCCTGACTCTAGAACTAGTTTAAAAAACTAACCATAAAAAAACCACTCTACGTAACCAATGGACTATATCCATGCATTATGGAGCTTTCTTAGTTTAAAATGTAGGTGTGTGCTTATGCAAGATGTGATGCACGTATTTATCATGTTTGTGTGTCAATGAATCTCCGGATTGTTTTCTTCCATTCAGATGGACTGTTCTGGCTTTCTTGTGTTAGAGAACAACGGCTGGTGTCCAAATTAAAGAATGAGTTTTCAAAACCAGCAAACTAGATCATACCTCTACTGCAGCACAAACTACTAAAGAACCTATTAACAACCCCAAAAACTGGATACAGCACTGTTAAAATTAAAAGCACAACATTCAGCAACTCTCTTTCATGAGAGACAGAGCTTTCAAATATTTAAGAATGCTGCCCAAAATGAGAGATTTAAGATAGCTCAATGAAATATTTGATTCTTCCTAGGACAAAAACAGTTTAACATCCAGTTTTAGGCTTATTTGGAACAAGATTCCATAGCCTTGTGAAACTGTTAATATACTAAGTGGGTCCTGAATAAAAACATAAACATACATTTATTTTGGACTCATATTAATACTACACATGGGGAAGACTGGCCCATCATATACCCTAATCACTACAAATGTTCAATACAGCACTTATAATTCAACACCTAAAGTTCCTCACCACAAAGAGCATTTGATGATCTTAGCATATAGGATTCCATGGATTTGGAGAATGTTAAAGAGAACAATGTTACATGAAGTACTGCAATATTCTTTGGCTCTATACATCTTGGAACCTGGGCAGCACTGTTTTATACAGCATATTTCTTAATGACTTGAAAGAAGGTTTGAATAGTGAAGCTGAAGTTTGCTGATGGCAAAATTTACAGTAGATTAGGTAGCGAGAAAGGCAATGAGAAACTACAAAAAGACCTAATGAAATTAGCAAACTAGACATGATGACAGATGAAATTCAGCACAGACGAGAGGCAAGATTTTGCATGTTGTAGTTACACTGATGGGTTCTGAGTTGCTAACTCAATGTGTAAATCTAGTATGCAGCTGTAGCCTTTCAAGGAAAATATCTAGATGTCACTGTGAACACTTCAATAAAGACATCTGCTTAGTGCACAGTGGGGGCAAAGAATGAAAATATGTTTTGCATTAAGAAGGGAACACTGAATAGCATAGAAAATGTAATGCCAATATAAATCAATATTGCACATCCCTGCCTTGCTACCACTGTGTAGCTGATCCCTGTGGGTGGAGTAGGCCCATCACCCCTGGATCATATCAGGTGAGTCCAGTCCATTCAATTAAAGGGGTCTGGGCTATAATTGGAATAGACTACCAAGAGAGGTTGCAGAATACCAGCCCTTGGACGAGAGGTTAGACAAACACCTGTCAGGGATGGGCTAGGTTTATTTAATCTCACCTCAGTGTAGGGGATGGACTAGATGACCTCTCGAGGCCCCTTCCAACCCTACATGATTTAGCCTATGATTCTATGAATACAAGAGGATAACTTGATAAAATTATAAAGAAAAGCACCTTTAAGTCTGATAAAAAGGGGAAAACATTTTAAGTGAAGCACAGTTCACGTTTGGAATTCATTGCCACAGGATTTTGTGAAGAAATTAGCTTGTAAGAATAAGAAAGGCATCTGCAGTAGAATTAGCTAGAATAAAGCTGAAAGAGCCATCAACTCTCCTGCTTTGTAGCACAAACTTCATACTGATAGATAACAAGAAGGAATCTTAACTCTGAATGTTGTATTCTTTTGCATAATTATTATGTGCATCATGGGGAATTCAACATTTCCACTGAATCAACTAGCACTAGTCACTATTGGAGGACGGATAATGAACTAGATGGGAAATCGGTGTGTTCTAGAAAAATAATGCCTTCACGCTTCTACAATTAGTTTTTTTAAAATAGCTTTATAAGCATAACAAGAAACAGTGGACCTGATCTCTAGGGTCAAAGCTCACGATTATTACTTTTACTATACTTACATTGTAGGTCACTAACTTAAGGTGGAGGAGTGTAATAATTTGGCTGAACACAGTATCAGCAGTTTCTCAGATATGTAATGCCTTTCCATTAACATCTACATTATTAGGCATGCTAAAGATTGCATATAGCCTACCACTTCCTGTATACTAAACACTTTTCATAGCACTTTTTCTTTTAAAAGCAACAGTATACGTTAAACTACATAGCTATAATCTAAACCAAAATTACTAATACAGCTTCAAAAACAAAACAACAACTGACCAGATTTATTACAACTGCTTTTAAGGAACACAACTTTGTTGAAACAACATTGACACTGCACCCCATACTCTTCATAGTAATATTAAAATATGATTATGGCATAATTATGATAATTTTGTACAAGATAAGTTATGTGAGGTGTCACTGGGAAAATTATGATTTTCTGAATATGATTATCCTATTTGTATGTCTGTATCATTTTTGTATCTGAAGTTATGAATATTAATTAGGGATCTGTATTTCAAATGGGCTTACTCTGGAAAACACCCACAGCCAGCCTTTCAGGTACAACAATGAAGAAGCCAGATGGGGCTGATAGCCCATCAGCGAAGACAATGTACTATGGAATAGTTTAACCTTCCTGTGGGCATTTTGGTCACCCTGTAAACAATGGCTGCTATAACACTGCAAGGGCATGGGACCAGACCACATGACTCTGGACTCCATCTTGGGACATCAGTATTTTTCTACAAACTGGTCTGGGAACCAAGTTTTGAAACAAAGGGGTCCCACCATATTCTAAAACTATATAAGGCAGGAACTGACATCATCTGTTTTTTTTCACTCCCCACACAAGACGACGCCTGGAAACACCAGAGGAAAAAAGACTGAACTCTGGGAAGTGCTGGATACAGGCTAAAGGGATTTTTTCATGAAGACCTATGTCTGAAGACCTGAGAAACCCAAACTGTAAAGATAATGCAGCTTGTGCCTTAAGAATCTACAAATCTGCCAGTACCATCAGTTAGGGTGAGAATCTGCTAATTCATATCCAATCTATGTAGTATATTAAGCTTAGTTTGCATTTTTCTTTATTTGCTAGGTAATCTGCTTTGATCTGTTTGCTATCTGTTATAATCACTTAAAATCTATCTTTTGTAGTGAATACATTTATTTTATGTTTTAATCTAAACCAGTGAGTTTGGAGTGAAGTGTGTGGGAATCTTAGCTCAGAGAGGCTGTTGCACATTCCTCTCCACATGGGGCGGGGTGCAGGGAAGGCTTTTTGAGTTTACGCTGTACTGTTCCCTGTGCACCACAAGATGGCATAATTTTGGGTTTATGCTCCGGGGCCTGGGGGAGGTGCCTGGGGAGCTGACACTTACCTGAGCTTTAGCCTTTCTATTGTTGGTTCATGCAGCGGCTAGTCAAAGAGCCTGCATGTAACTGCAGCTGGGTGTGTCCTTACCTGTGGTAATGTTGGAGGAAGTGTAAGGCCGAGAGCATGTCTGCAGCTTGTCACAGCAGGATAGTGAGAGGGAGCCCAAGCTCGTGGGTCAGAGGGCTCAGTGGTACCCCAATTCCAGGTGGCACCCCGGGGGAGAACTCATCACACAACATATGGTTTTGTTCTCCCCTTATGCATGCACAATTCCCATTAATATCAATGAGAGTTAACCAGATACATAGAGAGAACCCATATCCCCTCAAAATGGACAAGCTACTGTTAAAAGCAGATCTGTCATAAATATAAAGGCAAGGGTAACCACCTTTCTGTCCACAGTGCTGTAAAATTCCTCCTGGCCAGAGGCAAAACCCTTTCACCTGTAAAGGGTTAAGAAGCTAAGATAACCTCACTGGCACCTGATCAAAATGACCAATGAGGAGACAAGATACTTTCAAAGCTGGAGGGGGGGGGGGAAGGGTCTGTCTGTCTGTGTGATGCTTTTGCCAGGAACAGATCAGGAATGCAGCTCAGAACTCCTGTAAAAAGTTAAAAGAAAAGGAGTACTTGTGGCACCTTAGAGACTAACAAATTTATTTGACATAAGCTTTCGTGAGCTACAGCTCACTTCATCGGAAGTAATCTAGCTAGAAATGTGTTAGATTTCTTTTGTTTAATGGCTGATAAAATAGCTGTGCTGAATGGAATATATATTCCTGTTTTTGTGTCTTTTTGTAACTTAAGGTTTTGCCTAGAGAGATTCTCTATGTTTTGAATCTGATTACCCTGTAAAGTATTTACCATCCTGATTTTTACAGAGGTGATTATTTTACTTTTTCTTTAATTCAAATTCTTCTTTTAAGAACCTGATTGCTTTTTCATTGTTCTTAAGATCCAAGGGTTTGGGTCTGTGTTCACCTGGACAAACTGGTGAGGATTTTTAATCAAGCCTTCCCCAGGAAAGGGGGTGTAGGGCTTGGGGGGATATTTTGTGGGGAAGACATCTCCAAGTGGGCTCTTTCCCTGTTCTTTAACACGCTTGGTGGTGGCAGCATAGGGTTCAAGGACAAGGCAAAGTTTGTACCTCGAGGAAGTTTTTAACCTAAGCTGGTAAGAATAAGCTTAGGGGGTCTTTCATGCAGGTCCTCACATCTGTACCTTAGAGTTCAGAGTGGGGAAGGAACCTTGACAACATTGGACTACTCTTTGCCAGTTACATTTATTCATGTGGAACACACTCACAAACTCATCATGCATGTTAGTCTAACAAAAGTTCCAGCTTTAGGAGGCCAATTGTGATTTTTAGTGTGCTGCCCCAGTTGCCCACTTCCTTCTAATGCTGCCAAGAAGATCCAGCACCCTGAACTAACTGACAATTTTGAAAGGTTGTACACAATACATTAGATTCAAGGCCAATTGAGTCAGCCTCAATTTTGGAGATTAGTGTGAATAGGTCAACAGCATCAAATTTAGTGCTGAGGTGTTGCAGTTTATCATGTCACTGAGGATGTACAGCATATGTACTAGCTCTCTTATGAAAAATCCTTAGGAAATTCTTAGTGGTAATAAAAGTTTAGGTGCATAGATTTTAGCCATTTTTCTAAACAAAATAATAGTCTCAGATTAACAACAAATACAGACACAGTGACAGGAGAACTGCCACATAAATGGAAATAGTTAAAAATATCTTAAATGTATTTTGTATCTTCTTGTAGCAGTACCCATTGCTCTCAAGCTTCCCCCACCACAAGATGACCTGTCATATTACCGTAGATCAGGCCTAGAGTTTGGACTATCTTCATGGAGATAAAAAGTATTCCCAATTTTCTACGTAAAGAGCTGTTCTAATCTGAAAAGTGACCATGCGGGGTTCCATGTTTATTTTTTCCCAATCTTTTCCAGATCATCCGCTCATTTTCTTCCAGTCTTGCAAACTCAGCCTAGGTTTCTGAGAGACAAGTTGGGTTCTTTCCATTACATATTTCATGAGTAATGTCAGGCTCTGCACATCAAGGGCCAAATTCTGATCTCAGTTACACCAGTATAGATCAGGATTAATTCTACTGACACTTCATAAACTTTCTATTGACAAGCCCTAAGTATACTGAATGTGCTTATTCCAATATAGGTTATTCTGACTTGGGAAGCAAAATAAGGTATACCAATATAAGGGACCTTTGTGTTAGTACCTCTGCCTCTATGCTAAAAATAAATATTTTAGTTTTTTTTTTTAAACCACACCCTGAATGGACAGTTATATCAGTAAAACTTTTCTAGCGTAGACTGGGCCCTATTCTTAATTTAAACTGATGTAAATGAGATCTGAATTTGCTCACAAATTAGGTTCCTTAGTAACACCTGGGCAGCCCTAGCTTCATTCAGGAAGCTTCTCAGACAGCAGTGGGTTTGCATAGATATAACTGAGTGGAACATAGTAAAATCCTATTTCTGATGCACAGGAAAGAATCCAGCTCATTCCTTTTCAGCTGTGTTGATTTTGCAGTCCTAACAAAAGTGCTAAATACGTAGTTATGTTTTGCCTGTTAAGTCAGCAATTACAATTCTGAATGTGCTGAAGAAACTGTCATTTTACCACAAAAAGAAAAGGAGTACTTGTGGCACCTTAGAGACTAACCAATTTATTTGAGCATGAGCTTTCGTGAGCTATAGCTCACTTCATCGGATTAATTTTACCACAGTAATTTTTCAGAACAGAATTATACTTTAATAGACACCTTATAGAGTAGGAAATACAACTGAAAAAACAGACTCACCATACAATATGGAAAAACAATGGGGTTAGTTTATTTCAGGGGTTTTCAAACTTTTGTACTTGTGACCCTTTCACACAGAAAGCCTCTGAGTGCGACCCCCTTATAAATTAAAAATGCGTTTTTATATATTTAACACCGTTATAAATGCTGGAGGTGAAGTGAGGATTGGGGTGGAGGCTGACAGCTCGCGACCCTCCCCCCATGTAATAACCTCATGACCCCTTGAGGTTTGAGAACCCCTGGTTTATTCCCAAAGGCAGACTCCATGCTTCAGCATTTATAATCTCATTAGCACACTACATGCTGAGGTAACTCATGGGAGCGGGAAATCAAGGGAGTGCCACTTTTGGGAGATATTCTATAAAGCCAAAACCCACAAATAACAAAAAAATAAAAAGGTATGAGATTTCAAAATTGATTAAATGCTGCAAGTTTTTAAATCTAGTGAGTTTTAGTGGTTATACAAATAAGGAAGCAATAATACTGGCTAGAGCAAAGAATGTCACTATGCAAGGTTACAATTCAGTTCTGCTAATACAACTCAGCCCTGACCTGCAGTAACCCTACTATTCCAGCCCTGTGTTGCTCTAGATTACGACTGCCAATCATGTTAAATTGTGTTGTGGGTTTATGAGGTGGACAAATATCCATAAGGGACCAGGCTGAGACCAACAAATCTCATTTTCACTGGTGACCTAGGCCAGAAGTGAACCCAGGTGAAAGATTATTGTATTAACTCATTGAACTTCCAAGCCCTGTGTTCTGATCATTTATGATAATCAGGAACAATAAATTACCTTTCCCAAAGCACTATTATGAGTAGCGCTATGCCTTAGCTGACACCTACCATTTTTATAAGTACGGTAAGTGTGATTGCATTAGCTCATCATACACAGAGAGAGAAACAGGATAATTTGAAGATATGAAAACACCAAAACTTTCATGCAAACACTGGCCAAAATTAAAGAAGTCCATGCACAGCATCAAATACACTGGCATTTAAAGTGCAGTCATTGTTATCTTTAGTTGAATCACAATATGAGGGTGCTGGAGATCAGGATTAACATGGCTGCAAAGAAATTTGGGAAGAGGTAAGGGAGAGAAAGGGAGCATAAAAAACACAGATTGGGGATGAAGGTCTGGGGATGGGATGGGAGGGAGGGTCACAGGAAAATGTGGCATGGAACCATGTTTCCCAGTATCAGCAGGAAAAACAACGGGGAGTCCTTGTGGCACCTTACAGACTAACAAAATTTATTTGGGCATAAGCTTAAGTGGGCTAAAACCCACTTCATCAGATGCATGGAGTGGAAGATACAGTAGAGAGGTATAAATACACAGCATATGAAAAGACTGGAGTTGCCTTACCAAGTGGGGGGTCAGTGCTAACGAGCCAATTCAATTAAGGCGGAAGTGGGCTAATCTCAACAGTTGACAAGAAGGGAGGAAAAATCACTTTTGTAGTGCTAATAAGTTCAATGTAACCAAGGTGGTCCATTTCAAACAGTTGACAAGAAGATACGAGTATCAGCAGGGGGAAAAATTAGTTTTTGTAGTGACCCATCCATTCCCAGTCTTTATTCAGGCCTAATTTGATGATATCCAGTTTTCAAATTAATTCCAGTTCTGCAGTTTCTCGCTGGAGTCTGTTTTTGAAGTTTTCTCGTTGAAGAATTGCCACTTTTAAGTCTGTTATTGAGTGTCCAGGGAGATTGAAGTGTTCTCCTACTGGTTTTTGAATGTTATAATTCTTGATGTTAGATTTGTGTCCATTTATTCTTTTGTGTAGAGACTGTCCGTTCTGGCCAATGTACATGGCAGAGGGGCATTTCTGGCACATGATGGCATATATCACACTGGTAGATGTGCAGATGAACGAGCCCCTGATGGTGTGGCTGATGTGGTTAGGTCCTATGATGGTGTCCCTTGAATAGATATGCGGACAGAGTTGGCACCAGGGTTTGTTGTAGGGTTTGGTTCCTGTGTTAGTGTTTTTGTTGTGTGGTGTGTGGTTGCTGGTGAGTATTTGCTTCAGGTTGGGGGGCTGTCTGTAAGCAAGGACTGGCCTGTCTCCCAAGGTCTGTGAGAGTGAGGAATCGTCCTTCAGGATAGTTTGTAGATCCTTGAAGATGCGCTGGAGTCGTTTTAGTTGGGGGCTGTAGTTGATGGCTAGTGGCTTTCTGTTACTTTCTTAGTTGGGCCTGTCCTGTAGTAGATGACTTCTGGGTACCCTTCTGGCTCTGTCAATCTGTTTCTTCACTTCAGCAGGTGGGTATTGTAGTTTTAAGAACGCTTGATAGAGATCCTATAGGTGTTTGTCTCTGTCTGAGGGACTGAAACAAATGCGGTTGTATCTTAGAGCTTGGCTGTAGACAATGGATCATGTGATGTGGTCTGGATGAAAGCTGGAGGCATGTGGGTAAGTATAGCAGTCAGTGGGTTTCCGGTATAGGGTGGTGTTTATATGACCATCGCTTATTTGCACTGTAGTGTCTAGGAAGTGGATCTCTTGTGTGGACTGAAATTGATGGTCGGGTGGAAATTGTTGAAATCCTGGTGGAATTCCTCAAGGCCCTCCTTTCCATGGGTCCAGATGATGAAGATGTCATCAATGTAGCACAAGTAGAATAGGGGGCGTTAGAACAATGCCTCCTCGGTCTCATCCCCTAAATCAGCCATAAAAATGTTGGCATACTGTGAGGCCATGCGGGTACCCACAGCAGGGTGCCTCTGTGGCAGGCAAAAGGAGGGACATATGGTTTTGGGGGAGGACACTGGTAGAAATAGGATGAAGAGGGTGCAGGGAATCCCAATAGCACAGAGAAAGGGAACAGGGAGAGGGGACAGGAAAAAGGCATGCAGGGAACCAGGAAAAGTTCTGGGACAAGGCTGTAGGTATGTTCCTCGGGATGGATGTGTGTGGGGGAGGCTGTTTTACTACTTTGATTTATTAGCTGGCTGAGCTAACCATTATTTGTATAATTATGGCAGGGTGGGCATTATTTTCAATTATAAGTCTAATTAATTAGGATGTTGGGGGCTTTTAATAGGGATATTTCTTTATATTTAGATAACAATAAAAGTATCAACAATGACAGCATAGGAGGTATATGCAGGGAACCAGAGAGACATGGCCCCAGAGCTTAGTTTTCAATGTAGTTGGCCGATTAAAAGCCTCTCCGCTCCCCACCTATCACACCCAGGAACAACTCCCACTAGCAGATATACTCCTACGGATTTGATAATGTCAGCAGGAAGGGAAACCATATTTGGTGGGACTCAGAACATATGGCAGAGTAAGGCTCTCTTCCTGCATACCTTCTATGCTACCCCAATTTAAACTCTTGGCTCTCATTAAAAGAAAAAAGGGAAAAAATTAAACAAAAAATATAATTAACAGGAATTAAGGTTGTAAGTGTGTTTCAATGGAGTGCAGCTAACGACATCCATTTCATTCAACCAAAAATTCATATAAGTGATAACCTGTCTTTGTTAATTTCACCACTCTTAGATGGGAATATTCCTCTGCACCCTCCTCTTTTAAAAAAAAAAATAACGCAGTGACTGTCTCTTTTCCACCTGATTTATTTGTTCCTGTGTTTTAAATTTAATCAGAATACTTTCAGTATCAATACCCATGTTTGTTTTTCCAACAGAATCGGAAATAAAAATAAAGCTGAAAGCACATAACTATAATGTAATCTGCAGTGCTATATTCTGACATATTACTTTCTGAGAAGTCTAACACATTCATGCTATTTTTTTACATTAGAAAAAAAAACACACACACACACACACACACACACGATGTCAAGCAATGGAAATCAAACTTAATAAACCAAGCAACCTGATCCAAATGCTACATAATAAATTAGTTTAAAGCCACTAGGAAGAAAGCCAACATCCCCATATCTCTTAAAATGTATTTCAATGTACCAAGAAATAAAGATGGAAAAATCAGTCACCATTATGTTAAATATTTATTGCTAAAACAATTAATATTTTCCCTAGGTGTTTCAGACTGTATTAGTAAAACAATCTTACCAGCTATGCTGGAAAGCAACACATAGCTTAGAGTGCCCTCTATCTTTTCCTAGAAGTGTTTCAGAGGAATACTCTTACATTGTAGATGTCAGCTATGAGTTCTGTTTTCAAAAATGCAGATAAAAGAGTATCCTGGTGTGTGCAGAATTATTGTTATAATTTAAAATGCATATTAAAGCATTGGTTAAGGAAATGTTTACATAACAGAAAAATATATACTTACAATGCCATTTCAAACTGCTCAAGCCACTTTTTCTTCAAATCTTTAGTTTTGCAATAAAATTCCAAACCATTTTGTCCTTGTATGTGGATGAGGTAGAAGCCATAAGACCACTGTGTGAAAGGTATGGCAATTCACTAATTAACAATTTAATATTCAGACAGAAAGAAGACAATATTTTTATATTCATCGTATAACACCAACCCTGAGTTCGGAAAAATGGAGGTCATACCATTTTGCAGCTCTGTTCAGTTTAATAATGGCTCATTCATATCTCTTCATTACATCAGAAATTAACATAGTTGAAGCCCTTTAATAGTCATCTACTTTAAACCACAATGTCCAGTGTGTTTTTGATACTATATGGCTTTGACATTTAAAAAAAAATACACAAATCGCTGAAGCGTGGTTGCAGAATATTTCATATACTCAAGGTCTATGGATCTCAAATATTTAATAGTGGTGTATATTTTGTATGTAGTAGTATTATAAACATTTACCTTTTTAGTTTCTTTATCAGTGGTGGGATTATTTGTGATTTTGTACTTTTGAAGATCTATTATTTCCTTCATTTCATAATTATCACCTCGCCGTTTGCACACAATTACAGCTAAATCAAATAAGAAGATATGCCTATGAAAACATAATATATAAAGGGTTAAAAAACTTGTCTGTATGCCAATTCACTAATCCTTTTAAAATAATACACTATTATATAAAAACATTGCACGGAGCACTTATGATTTTGAAACTTAGCAATTAAACTATTGGGTAACAAAACATGAACCACTTAAAGTACTTTTGCAAGAGGTGCATAGGGATTTAGATATTAATGTAATGGCTAACTTCTCTTGAACCACTTTGAAAATTTACTTCCTTGACATTAATATTAATAGGAGCTATGTGTGTACAATGAAAGGAGGATGTATGCAGAAGAATTCCTGAGCTGACACCAAATTTCACAGGCAGATGCCATGCTGTATTTTACAAGCATTTATCTAATACCAATTCTGACTTTAGCAACTCAAGTACTGTATCTATATTCTCACCTGTCTTGCCTTGCACGTTTGTCTAATGTAGTTATCCTTATTTCACCATCACCTTGTGGTCTTCCATACATTAAGAGAGAATGGTTCTAAAAACAAAAAAAGGAAATAAATTCATTATTTAACATATATGCCAGCAGAAGAGTTAAGATAATATCTGACATTCAAGTGTCAGTTGGTCATTATACTACAAAGCAAGATTCTCCAAGAGTCAAAAAGAACTTGGCACCTTTTGGTCCTACTAAGGATGATAAGGCATAAATAAACTCCTTTTATTCCACCCACCAAGGGACCTGGGGCATCGTGCAACAAAACTGATTTAGCTGCATGCATCTAAGGCAGTGGTTCCCAAACTTGTTCCGCTGCTTGTGCAGGGAAAGGGAGTTGCTGGAAGCGGCATGGGTCAAGAGACATACTGGCCACTGCTTCCAGAAGCTCCCATTGGCCTGGAGCAGCAAACTGCGACCACGGGGAGCCGCGATCGGATGAACCTGTGGACGCGGTAGGTAAACAAACCAGCGTGGCCCGCCAGGGGCTTTCCCTGCACAAGCGGCAGAACAAGTTTGGGAACCACTGATCTAAGGAAATGGAGAGGAAGTCACTGTATACAGATATCATTCCAGGCCAGCCAAAAGAACACCACATACACATACCTGAATTTTACCCAGGTTTCTAGCATTATATAAGATGATAGGGAGCAGTAGATATCAGTAAAGTAGAACAATGGTGAAAAGCTGGAATAAACAAGGGTGTAAATATAGCCTATCACATACCAAATTCTCTATTGATAACTGAAACTGTTTAATTTCACGGAGGGATTCATTATCTCTCTTCACTTCATTTACATATTGAGCCAAGTCCTAAAGCATAAAAAAAAGGAGGGGGGAATATTTCAGTCAGAAAAATTCCAATACATTAATTTTAAGCAACTGTATTTATCTTCCTTATTTTGCCTAATCTGCACAATAAGACTTTTTAAAAGTTATTTTAAGTGTTCAGAAGTTGCTGATATACACACCTAAGTATGCAAGCTTTAAAAAAACTGTCTATTAAGGCTGGGCAGAAAATGATATTCTCATCCTGTTAAAATTTTGAGAATTCAAAAAATATTCACATTCTGCGTAGAGGAAATCTAGATCTTTGGAATTTTTTGGCAAAAGAAAAAAAAGACTCCCGGAATGGCCAACAGCCCAATGGTTCGGGAAACCACCTAGGTTATGGGAGACTCAGGTTCATGGCTGTGCTCCAGTAAATATTTAATTATTTATCCAAAGTGGAAGAGCTCCAATAGGAGAGACTGAGAGCGACCTACCCCAAATCAGCCAAGGACAAAGAAGCACTGGTATCAGCTGGGCTAAAAAAAAATTAATAGTGAAATAAGGAATGTCATCTCCACCTACAGGAACCAGCGTTTAAGTTAAAGGTGGTTTACTCCAGCCTGGTGGAGTGCTTCTTTCAGTCAGGGAATGGGATATCTCCTTCAGTCTTGATATTTGCACATGATTTCAGAGATCTGAAGACAACAAGGCCTTCGTAAAAGATGTAACCAAGTCGAGGCTCTAATTGCTCCTATATGCAGTAATCCTGGATAGGTTTAGTAGGATGCCCAAATATCTACAACTTCAAGACCGAGGCATACAGTGAGAGGGCAGTAATGTCTGAATAGCAAAATAGAAGGTATATAATAGCATGCCAACAGCCAGCGTAATTCTTAGGTCCCATGCACAATAATGGGCCTGACTGACTCTGGAAAATTAATCTTTTCCACATATAGTGTTGGGATCTGGAAAAAGTTTAGGTATGATCTTAAGCCGTGGACCAGTATATCTTCTATATTTGTGCATTGAATGTGCTGGGAAATTTGCCACTTATCTTTCTCTATTCAAATCAGGTGTTTATCCTCATTTGTATGTCCTCAGTGGTATATAATCTGTAATATCTAGGAGCAAACATTTTTTAGGAAATATGTGCTAAATGGAACAATTTTCTAACATATTAACCAGGAAAAGGATAGAGTGGGAAAATATAACGAAAACAATAACTGAACTCCGTGCACAGCATCAGAAAAAAAGGAAACTAAGAGTACTGCTAGTTGCAGAGGGAATTGCAGACTGCCGAGGGATACAGCACCAAACATGTAATGAGATACTGCTATTTTAAAAAGCACTTGCTTGTGTCATTTGCAGTAGCATGTGGAGTAACGGTCACTAGGAGAGATATTAATGCCTTCTAGCCTAAGGCAACAAAGACATTACTAGGACACAAGTCGTGAGGAAAGAGAACTGTGTTTACCTTATTGGGAAACTGTTAACCAAAATTTGAGGTGATCTGCAGTAATGGAAGTTTTACCCATTTTGTAAAGGACTAGTAAAACTGAGAAAGGCAAATTTTTTTCCAAATGGTTAGCAGGCTGAGAACTACGGGACAGAATGTAAAAGTTAGGATATTACAGATAAATAGAAGCCAGTCAGCTCTACTCCATACCATATAAAACCTATTGGCTAAGTTACTAAAAAAGCCTGTAGCAATATCCTTGATCTAGCCTCCTTATACGAGAGTTTGTGGCTAGTTAACAAATATTTGCTAGATCTATTGTGAATTGCAGGACCTCCTTCAGCAGCAAATATACTGTAAACTTCACTTCTGCATGCCCGTGTGTTCTGAAAAAGGCCCCAACCATTTTAACTGGCAGTGAAGATGTAAACATCTCCCTGCCATGGCACACTTACCTTCATTGCATCAAGTGCCAACTTCAGATTTTCCTTCTCAGTTGGGTCAGTGGTGTGCTTCACCAGTTCCTATTTGGCAAAATGCAGGGATATTTCTTATAACAACTTTTCACTCAGCCAGGTGCCAATCAGTTTACACATTTATCACTGAAATAAAATGACTACTGTGCACTGGTCACTCTTAAAAACTTACCAATTTTGCCTTAAATAGATAACAGCCCTAGAATTTATTTTTTTCCTCTATGATTCCCTATACATTGCAGGGGAGGGATAGCTCAGTGGTTTGAGCATTGGCCTGCTAAACCCAGGATTGTGAGTTCAATCCTTGAGGGGGCCATTTGGGATCTGGGGCAAAAATTGGGGATTGGTCCTGCTTTGAGCAGGGGGTTGGACTAGATGACCTCCTGAGGTCTCTTCCAACCCTGATATTCTATGATACATCTCATAGTGCACAACTAGGGATTACCACAAATAGTTAAGTGTTAAGTGTGAGTACTGTTATTTCTCAATACTAATAATATTTGACAATGAACAGTCAACAAAAGCTAATTCTATTCTGGTAACAATTAAAATTTACCAGTCAGATCCTTACTGTACATGTCTGTTACTTCTGGGGGGATTATGTGTGACTGCACACCCGCAGAAAACAGCCCTCCCGCAGAATTCCTGTGCTTCCATGCAGAAAATAGCAGACAAGCAAAGGGAAGCCACACTGGGGGGCGGAGAGTATGACCATGGACACAGGTTTTGGTGGGGGATTGCTCCCCACAAACAGAGGTGAGGCCTGGGGAGGCACACAGGGTAACTTGCCACTGCTCCCTGTCCCCCCATCTCTGCAAGCGCAGAGCTGCCCAGCTGAAGAAAGCTATGTCTGGGCTCTGCTGACTCTACAGCTGAACACTGCCCCCTGGGTCCTAGTGCCAGTCGTTCTCCCCTTCTGCGTGCTGCCAACCTCTCTGTTTTCTGTGCAACAGTGAGTGCCAGTGGTGGGGCTGGAAAAGGGGGAGGTGGGGAAATGAGGGAAGAGGGGATGTGGGGGAAGAAGCAGTGGGAAAGGGAGCGGGGTGGAATAGGGCAGGGGGAGGGGAATGTGGGGGGGAGGGGAGAGGGGTGGAGAAGAAAAGGGGGTAGGGGAATCGTAGGGGGAAGCAGGAGCCCGGCATGCAGCATCACATCGGCAGCAGCGGGGGCTCCCCCATTAAGCAGGACCATTAAACCCTCACCCTGACAAGCCCTACCCCGTACACCTGCACTCCTCCAACGAGCCCCCCCCCCCACTCAGACCCCCACCCCACTGATCCCTAATCAGCTGCATCTGGACCCTCACCCCATCAAGCCCTACTTCCCCAGCACCAGGACCCCCACACTGAGCTCCCACACCCAGACCCCCCCATAAAGCCCCATCTCCCACACCCAGAGCCTCCTTGCTGAGTCCCAACCATCTTCAACTGGATCCACTGCAGAATCCCATTGCCCCTGCACCCAGAACCCCCCAGCAAGTCCCTGTGCATCCAGATCTCCCACTGAGCTGCCCGCACCTAGATTGCCCTGCACAGAAACCTCTCACCCCACACCTGGTTCCCCCCACACTAAGCCCCTCCACACTTGGATCCTGCTGTGCTGAACCAGTCCACCCACACCTGGTGCACCTGGCACAGAGGGGCAGGGTCCCAGGGTGTTTCTGAGGCAGCCCCAGCCTTTGCACTGTGTCAGGGTCGAGTGCAGCTTCACTACCAAGGCCCTGGACTGGGGGAGGTGGGGGCTTCAGGGTGATCTCTCACCTCAGTGCAGCCAGTGACCTGTGCTCCCCACTGCCATGCTGGAGCCACATTTATTTATTGACAAATAAAATTTGCCGAATTTTGCAGAATTTTAAAATATTATACTCATACTTTTTTTTAAAAAGTGGCACAGAATTTTAATTTTTTTGGTGCAGAATTCCCTGAGAAGTAGTCTGTGCTGAAAGCCCAGGCAAACAATATTAGATAATTTTCATGTTACTAGCAACAACATGAATAGTCAAAACCCCAAAATAAGAGTTTGTTTGCAAAGATGAAGTAGGAATATATGCTGACAAAATCTTTAACTAAAATATGTGACTAACCACAATGAGATAGTCACTACTCCAGTACAAGATTAGCTGCATTTATATAATATTTTATAGACATGAATGTGGATGACATATCTTGACAGTATATGAAAATATTTCAAGAATGTTAAGCTATTTGCTATATTTTAAAAGATACATAGCCCATCTAGAATCTAGAAAAATTAATGGGTTAGTTAAAAGCAAAAAAGAAAATCCAGAGAGAAATCAGCTATTTCTTCTTGAATGCATTTTAAGAAGAGGACTATATGTTGTTACCAAAAATAATATCTTGCTAAAATACTGGAAAATGGTGGGAATAGATGCTACTATTTAAAAGTGCAGTTTTTCTAGCAATTTTTGTGGATATTTTGCTTCTGAAAAGACTAATATATTTGGACACCCTGTTACATACCTGATTGTAGTTTTATGATGCCTCACACTTTAAAACACTATGAGTGACATAATCTTTCATATCATTTTTTCATAATATACAATTTGATTATATTGCCTTGGTTCATGTCTCAAATGTTTTAAGAAAGTGGTTCTGTCATCAGTTTTGGTTTGTTTTTTTTCATGATTTTCTGTTGATCAGAATATTGATGACTTGCATTTATATAGATATATTTCAAGAAAAGTAATAAGTTTGAATTACACAAAGCACCGCAGAGTCAAAATTATGCTTCACATAAAGATAGCAGCTCTTTTTAAAATTACATTTTACAAACATCAGCAGGGTTGACAATCTAATACAGTAATATATTTCTTTGCTGCTGAACTAATGAGTCTCCTGGAACAGCTATCAAATTAAATTTATAAGACTCTCCACCCTCATTATAGGACTAACGGTGGAAGCCAAGAGCTTTGTGGGTTATAACAAGAAGCATTTCAAAATAAATATGGTTTTATTAGAATTTACTATAGCAGGGAAGTATCTTAAAGAATGGTATCATCTCGTTCAGCTTAGTCTTTGGGGGTAGTGGTCTACATTACAAAACCACTATTCTCATAGTTTGCCACCACTAACTTTTAAAGAAGCCATTAAATGAAAAGGCTCAAACACCTGGGAAGTGATTGTTATTCTCAGATATGCTTCAGCTGTGTGAAATGCTCACCACAGAGAAGGCTGAACTGTACTGGATTCCACACAGATAATTCGCAATTCAACTCTATAAAAATGTTAATCACTGTCCTTTAATAAAGGTACTGAACCCTCATTATAACAATCCTCTGATGATAAACCTTCACAGCTTTGCGCTTAATCACTTTAAACTTCAAAAAAAAGTACCTGCAGCAGCAGATGATATTTCAGAACTCGCTGCATAGGAACCACTAGAAGATCCCGCAAAGTAAATTTCCCATTATTGGCCCTCTTGGAACATTCCTAGTTTTTAAAAATAAAATACAAGATTGAGCTGTGATTCCTGAAAAATAAAAAAAAATACAAAGCATACTCCTAATTTTTTTTTAAGTAGACATATAAGTTTGCCAGATCACCCAGATATTAGGATACTGGATAAATACCACCATAATGAGGAAAAAATCATCTCCGTAGTGATAAGCTGAACCAAAACCCTGGCTCAGAACACCACTGAATTTGGGGGTATTCAAGATCTGGATCCAGATTCAGATCCTATTCTTCAGGTGTTCAGACAGCAGAGTGATGACTGTGGTATAAACACTGTAATTAGAGATAAGAAACCACACAGAGTTTTGTTGATTTGAAGCTGTGAGTGTCTATAAGAGAAACAGAGATAGCAGTTGGAATCACTCTGGCTAGTGCCCAGCAGGTAGTTCAAGTGCAACACTGCAGGTAAACAGCAGACTCTTTGTCTTATTAGATGTAGGCATAAATAGCACAACAGGCATGACAACTGTGTGGATTGAAGGTGACTAGTAAACCAAAAAATTAGAAATCCTCTTTATCACAGGTGGGATCATCAAACTCCCACCCTGCACATTCACTTCCCCAGCAAAGCTGATGGGCAGTATGCTGCGTCCTATAAAGGGCTGTAGCTGATTATCCTCCAGACCAAAGAGGAACTGTGCTTCCCCTGAAAAAGCACAGGAACAGATCTGTGCAGACACATGCCTAGAACCCTGACCAGTGGTATTCTATCTGCTTCCCAAGATCCATAAACTGGGAATCCTGGACACCCCATCATCTCAGGCATTGGTACCCTGACAGCAGGATTGTGTGGCTATGTGGACTCTCTCTTCAGGCCCTATGCTACCAGCACTCCCAGCTATCTTCGAGACACCACTGACTTCCTGAGGAAACTACAATCCATCGGTGATCTTCCAGAAAACACCCTCCTGGCCACTATGGATGTAGAAGCCCTCTACACCAACATTCCACACAAAGATGGACTACAACCCGTCAGGAACAGTATCCCCGATAAAGTCACGGCAAACCTGGTGACTGACCTTTTGTGACTTTGTCCTCACCCACAACTATTTCACATTTGGGGACAATGTATACCTTCAAGTCAGCGGCACTGCTATGGGTACCCGCATGGCCCCACAGTATGCTTACATTTTTATGGCTGTCTCTAACGTGCCACAAGTACTCGTGTTCTTTTTGTGCTTCCAAGGTTGTCTGAACATCTCGGGTGGTGCATCTTACACACAATCCCTTGTGCAGAGATGTGCCTATAGGCAGAGTTTAGTCTTTAAATGTTATTCTAATTATAACCATATTTTACTCTCAGCTACCTTCACTCTCACCTAAAACACTATGAGAAAAAAGTGTTTTATTGACAAAACCACTTCTTGGGTAAAATCCTGACCCCACTGAAGTCAATAGCAAGACTTCTTCTGACTTCAGTGGGACCAGGATTCGACCTCTTCTGTCTCTACCTGACAAGTTAATTTGATCAGTTAGTCCAGGTAAAAAGGAAAAGAAAAGAAACTCACAGAACCACATGTCAGAATGAACAGTTTTCTTTTTTGGGGGGATGGTGGATATATATTTGTATATAAAAAATAAATATCAGTACCTCTAGCTTCAATTTAACATCTTCTTTTGTCTTAGAGATGTTGTCCAAGCAGGATATGGCTGTCTCCACTTGACTGCAGTACTGCCCATAAATAACCATTCTAAAACAAAGCAAGAAAAAAAAAAACAAGCGGGATGGTGTGGGGTTTGTTTTTTTGTTTGTTTTTGTTTTGTTTTTTTTAAAGAAACAGTCCTTTGTTCACATTTCACAAACAAATATATGGGTCACAATCTTCCCTTCAACTGGGAGCGGTACCTACATACCAAGGCATAATAACTTGGCCCTAAATGTGTATTACAAAGCTTCCCCAAGAATATAATCAGGTGCATGTTTGAAAAATACTAAAGATCATAATCAAAATGCTGTAAAATCATTTCAATTCACTTTAACACTGACATGCATACCCTGACACAATAAAGCACTTGTTTCAGGCTGTAAGACAATGTAACTGCTGCTTAACAGCACCAGAGTCATTAGTATTTACAGTGTAAAGAGATAGATTTCAAAGGATGCAATGAATAAATTCTGTTACACAGGATTAGCCCAGGATTAATTACATCCACTCTTTTTACAGCAACAGTAGGTTTTGCAAACTGATTTGACAGTATCTGTTGAGTTTACATTCCATGAGGCTTTGGGTCAAGATAATAGCTAACATATGTAAAAGCAAGAAATTCTTAACAGCAGTCAGAAACCAGCATGGTACCCACTGGCTGATTTTTTGTAAAGCTATTGGAAAGAATCCAGGTTTGTACCGGGAACTTCCTGTTCCCTTCAGTAACAATTCATTCCACTCTTCTCAAACTGTTCTAAATTTTTAGAGGTGACTCCTTTTTAATCTGCAAGCTCCATCTTTGGGGATCTACAAGCCTCAGTTCTTGCCTTCTATTTTTAATCTTTTTCTCCCTCTTGATCATCTTCTGTTTAGCTTTAGCTTCCACTTCAAAAGTGATGATACTAACTGCACATCTTTCACCTTTAATTATTATTTTAAACCTATACTGCAATACAAATAGAGCTAGACACAGTATCTGTCCTCCCTTGACAAAATAAACTTGTAGTTTCCTCTCAGCTTCCTTAAGTTACATTGCTTCTTTTGGAGAAAAGGAGCATCCTGAGACACAACTCCTGCTCCTGTAGCTCCCCTCTACACTCAGACCTGCCATTTGCCTTCACTGCCTGTATCCTTTGTGACAGGGTCAGGCCGGATGGCTACAGGAGAGTAATTTTTTTTGAAGAAGAAGAAGAAAATAATTTTATTTGTGTAACACTTACAAAGAATCACCAAAAAGGATAAAGCAAAACTATGCAACAAAACAAAAGCAAACACAAGGTATAACACAGCAGCCTTCAGGAGGGAGAAGTGTTCAGGCTAGCCTGGGCCCAGAGCTGGGGGGCTTTCTCGACATTCGTGGTCTTCCACCCTCCTGAATCACCTGCTGGCCTAGAGCCGGGGGGCTTCCTCGACACTCATGGTCTTCCACCCCCTCAAGTTACCTAGTGCCACGCCCAGTGTCACCAATTATTCCTCTCCTGAGAGTGCCCGACAAGATGGGCACGGCTGCGGGGTGGGCGGTTTGGGGGTGGGGTGGGGGGACGTACACCCACGTGTGATAGGACCCCTCCTAGGTGACAAAGATGATGGTATCCACAGCAGCAACAGCTGGGGCTGGGGTCTCTTGCTCTTCCCCTCAATCAAAGGGTCAGACGGAGGGAACCGGACGGGGTCACTGAGCAGAGAACCTCGGACAGCACCCACCACTCCTCGAAGGCGTCAAGAGAGTTGGTGGACGCCGCCCAGAAGAACTCCGCCCGGATACGTGAATGTACTGAGGATCGGAAAATGGCCCTACAGTCGCAGGACGCTTCCTTGGCCAACCTCCCCTCTCTGGTTTTATAGATGGCTGTTTTAGCTAGGGGCTAGGAGGAGGTTAACCAGGAGATCCTGTGATTTTGTGGGGCCACGGATGGGGAGTGTTTCAGAGTAACAGCAGTGTTAGTCTGCATTCGCAAAAAGAAAAGGAGTACTTGTGGCACCTTAGAGACTAACCAATTTATTTGAGCATAAGCTTTTGTGAGCTACAGCTCACTTCATCGGATAAAAAAGTAAGGGGAAAAGTGTAGCCAAAAGCGTAATAAAATATTCGTAAGGAGCCGGAAAAGGGGCTGCAGCCTGGCACACTCTAAATATACGTGCACCAGAGTTTCCCTCACGTTGCAAAAAGGGCAAGTATCCGGGATGGGGGTGAACCGTGTCAAAAACACGCCCGTGCTCACAGCTCCGTGAAGGAGCCACCAACTAATGTCCCCGACGGGCCTTGGGACCAATGTGGATTACAGGCTGGCCCACCGGGGTTGCTCACCCTCCAAAGGTGGCAGGAGGTCCCGCCACTTTCTATCGGGCGGGACACCAGGGTGTGGGAGTGAAGGGTGTGAAGCGTGAATGTGTATAGATGTTTCCGTGGCGCGATTTGGAAGCTGACCGGCTGCAGTTTATGCAGCCGGCTCGCAGGGAAAGGGTGACGGGTTTGTTGGGATCTACAGGGTAGGGACCCAATTGAAAGGTCCGGCGGGCCTGGGGTAGAGGGTGGGCGGGGTGCACCCTCGCGCAGGGCTCGATTGAGATAAGCCCGAGCAGCGGGCATCAAGGCGGCCTTCATCTCCTGAAGTACGCGGCGGGGGATATGAGGTCTGGAGAGCCCCATGCGCCGAGCGAGCGTCAGGGGATCCAGCCAGTCTCCCCGGTCGTAGTCCAGGAGGTCTCTGACTCTCGTGACTTCCGCCAGGACCAAACTCTGGCGCACCGAGCGGGACTCCGCCACCTGCACACGGAGCTGGGGGTTGTGTAGCAGGGGCTCCGCGAGGAGATCTGCTCCCACGGTGGCCGCCACGGACCTGGTTGTTGAAAACAGTTTCCAGGTCCGGAGGAGGTCCTGGTAGAAGACTGGCAGCCCGGAGAGGTCTTGCGGAAAACCTCTCGGACAAAGATAAAAGAGCTGCCAGTCGTATCGACGTGTGCAATATGCTCCACATCGAACTACCTGCACTATAAAGGAGCCTCTGCAGGGCCTGGAGGTGGAAGACATGGACCTGAGTGTGCAGACACTTCAGGTCCTGCCCTCCTTCCTTCAGGGGTAGATGGAGAACCTCAACAAGGGCCCAGTGCATTCCTGACCAAAAGAACTCTAGAATCGATGTCTGGAGGTTGGTCAGGAAACCCGGGGCCGGGACCAGGGTGTTGAGCCGGTACCAGAGCATGGACAGGACTAGTTGGTTAAGCACCAGTGCTCTCCCTCGGAGGGAGAGACATCGGAGTAGCCTTGTCCATTTCCAGAGCCACTCTATCACCCCGCCTTCTAAATTTTGCCAGTTCTCCGGCAGAGAAGGGTGCGTGGCAGAAAAGTAAACACCTAGGTAGAGCAGTGGACCCGCGCTCCACCGGATGGTCTGAAGCGCGGGTGGGAGGGAGCTCACCTGCCGCCAGTCCCCCACCGCCAAGCCAGAGCTCTTGACCCAGTTGACTCGGGCGGAGGAGGCTGCTGAATAGATGGCCTGGCAAGCCTCCACCCGCGCTAAGTTGCCCAGGTCCTGGACCACGAGGAGCACGTCATCGGCGTACGCCGACAGGACCAGCCGCAGCTCCAGCTCCCGCAGCACCGACCCCGTCAACCTCCCTTGGAGGAGACAGAGGAAGGGCTCGATTGCCAGAGCGTACAGCTGGCCCGAGAAGGGGCAGCCCGCCGTACTCCTCGCCCAAAGCTGAACGGTTCGGTCAGGGTCCAGTTGAGCCTAACCAGACACTCCACGGAGGCGTACAGCACCTGGAAAAAACTCACAAACTGAGGTCCGAATCCAAACGCCTGCAGAGTGCCCAGGAGGTACCCATGGTCCACTCTATCGAACGCCTTCTGACCAAGAGACAGGAGGGTGAACAACAGACCGTCTCTACGCCCGAGTTCCAAAAGGTCTCAGACTAGAAATAGGTTATCAAAAATGCTGCGGTCCAGGACAGCGTAGGTCTGGTCTGGGTGGATCACGTCCACCTTCACGGACCCTAGCCGCAGTGAGATTGCTTTCGCTACAATTTTGTAGTCCGTGCTAAGGAGTGAGACGGGATGCCAGTTTCGTAAATCGCGGAGGTCCCCCTTCTTCGGCAACAAGGCGAGCACCGCTCGCCTGCACGAAAGAGGGAGGACCCCGCCCTGCAAAAACTCGGCCCAGACAGTGGCTAGGTCTGGGCCAAGGATATCCCAGAACGCGCGGTAGAGCTCCATGGTCAGCCCATCCATGCCCAGAGATTTATTGGTGGGCATGCGACGAAGGGCTTCCGAGAACTTGGCCAGGGTGAGAGGCAGCTCTAGTCGGTCTCGGTCGCCCACGCTGACCGTGGGGAGTTCTTCCCAGAGCACCCTGCAAGCTCCAGGATCGGTCAGATCCGGGGAGAAAAGGCTTGTGTAGAAGTCACGGGCCTTCCACACATCTCCACTGGATCCGTGAGGGGGGTGCCGTCTTCTGCTAGAAGGCAGGTGACATGTTTCTTGGCCCCCCTCATTTTCTCCAGGGCGTAGAAGAAACGGGAGCCGCGATCCATGTCCCAAAGGAGGCGGATGCGGGATCAAACAAAGGCACCTCGGGCCCAATGGTCCTCGAGGGCCCAGAGCTCCTCCCACTTCTCCTGGCACGCTCTGCAGAGGAACGAGTCCTCGGGGCTGGCGACCAGACGCCTCTCCATCTCTAATACCTCCCGTTCCAACTGCTCTATCGCTGCATTTCTCCGTCGGCTGGTGCCCCGGGTGTTGTCACGGCAGAAGAGCTTGGTGCGCACCTTCCCCAGGTCCCACAATCGCCACGCCGAGAGAAAGGCACACCGCTGCTCTCGCCAGGCCAGCCAAAACTCCCGGAAGGACGTCACTGTCATAAATATAAAGGGAAGGGTAAACCCCTTTAAAATCCCTCCTGGCCAGAGGAAAAATCCTCTCACCTGTAAAGAGTTAAGAAGCTAAAGGTAACCTCGCTGGCCCCTGACCAAAATGACCAATGAGGAGACAAGATACTTTCAAAAGCTGGGAGGAGGGGGAGAAACAAAGGGTCTGTGTCTCTCTGTCAGTATGCTGCTTTGCCGGGGATAGAACAGGAATGGAGTCTTATAACTTTTAGTAAGTAATCTACCTAGGTATGCGTTAGATTATGATTTCTTTAAATGGCTGAGAAAATAATTGTGCTGAATAGAATGACTATTTCTGTCTGTGTGTCTTTTTTGTAACTTAAGGTTTTGCCTAGAGGGATTCTCTATGTTTTGAATATAATTACCCTGTAAGGTACCTACCATCCTGATTTTACAGGGGTGGTTCCTTTACTCCTATTTACTTCTATTTCTATTAGAAGTCTTCTTGTAAGAAAACTGAATGCTTTTTCATTGTTCTCAGATCCAAGGGTTTGGGTCTGTGGTCACCTATGAAAATTGGTGAGGATTTTTACCAAACCTTTCCCAGGAAGTGGGGTGCAAAGGTTGGGAGGATTTTGGGGGGAAAGACGTGTCCAAACTACGTTTCCCAGTAAACCCAGTTAGAGTTTGGTGGTGGCAGTGGTTATTCCAAGGACAAAAGATAAAATTAATTTGTACCTTGGGGAAGTTTTAACCTAAGCTGGTAAAAGTAAGCTTAGGAGGTTTTCATGCAGGTCCCCACATCTGTACCCTAGAGTTCAGAGTGGGGGAGGAACCTTGACAGTCACAAAGCCCTCATCCTCCAACAGGCTGTTGTTAAAATGCCTCTCTGCACGGAGGGAGGCTGTTATGGTGGCTAGATGATGGTCGGAAAATGGGGCCGGCCGAATGTTGGAGGAGTGGGCTTGTGAAAGATGGAAACGGGATAAATAAATACCGTCCAACCGAGAGTGGTGTGACCGATGGGCCTCCACCCAGACAAAGGTGAACGTGGAAGTGTCATCTGGGTGGTAGTCACGCCAGACGTCCACTAGGGAGTGATGTTCGACTATTTCTCGGAGAATGTTCGCGGAGGCCGGGCTCAGCTCGGCCCCTGAGCAGTCCTGCTCCTCGAGGGTGGTGTTAAAGTCCCCTCCCAGGACTAGGCACTCGTGAGAATCTAGGGTGCCGAGGAAGTTGGACACCCGCTGATAGAATTGAGGCCGCTTCGGGCTCGTTGTCGGGGCATAGATGTTAACGAGGTTGACCACGAGCCCCTCCATATGACTCGGAGATGCAGCAAGTGGCCCGGCACGGCCTCAGTGACCCCTAGCACCTCGGGCCGTAGGTTGGGGGAGAAGAGGGTCGCCACTCCAGCTTGTCGAATCGTGAAGTAGCTAAAGTAGACCCCGTCCCCCCACTCCAGCCACCAGCTGTCCTCGGCGGTCAGATCCGTATGGGTCTCCTGCAGGAAAACCACAGAGTACCCCCCTTCCCGAAGGTAAGAGAGCACCTGGAACCTGTGGAGAGCCATCCTACATCCCCTGGTGTTCAAAGTTGCAATAATGAGAGACGTCATGCGGAGGGCTGGGGGGGTGGGGGTCCCTTCTTGGCGGGGGTGTTCACGGCCCCGGCGGGTCGCACAACAATCCGTGACCCATCCCGTCAGTGAGTAAATCATCACGGAAGCTGCGGGCCCGCCTGTAGGCCGTGGCATCGTACCTTCCTTTCCCTCTAACCTCCTTTATAAGGGCCCTTGTGGCCTGGAGGAGTTGATCAAAGTCCCCCCACAGCTGGAGAGCTAGCTGTATCCTGTTGCGGGAGCCACGGATGTCTTCTAAAAACTCCCGCAACACTTTTCGCAGCTCATGGGGGCGTGGGGTTGCGATTTCCCGGTTTTCCCCTGGTGGGGCTCTTGGTGTCAACCTAGTGACAGAGGATGTGGAAAAAGTTAATGTACTCAATGCTTTTTTTGCCTCTGTCTTCCTGAACAAGGTCAGCTCCCAGACTACTGCACTGGGCAGCACAGCATGGGGAGGAGGTGACCAGCCCTCTGTGGAGAAAGAAGTGGTTTGGGACTATTTAGAAAAGCTGGAGGACCACAAGTCCATGGGGCCGGATGCGCTGCATCCAAGAGTGCTAAAGGAGTTGGCGGATGTGATTGCAGAGCCATTGGCCATTATCTTTAAAAACTCGTGGCGAACGGGGGAAGTCCTGGATGACTGGAAAAAGGCTAATGTAGTGCCAATCTTTAAAAAAGGGAAGAAGGAGGATCCTGGGAACTACAGGCCAGTCAGCCTCACCTCAGTCCCCGGAAAAATCATGGAGCAGGTCCTCAAAGAATCAATCCTGAAGCACTTACATGAGAGGAAAGTGATCAGGAACAGTCAGCATGGATTCACCAAGGGAAGGTCATGCCTGACTAATCTAATCGCCTTCTATGATGAGATCACTGGTTCTGTGGATGAAGGGAAAGCAGTGGATGTATTATTTCTTGACTTTAGCAAAGCTTTTGACACGGTCTCCCACAGTATTCTTGTCAGCAAGTTAAAGAAGTATGGGCTGGATGAATGCACTATAAGGTGGGTAGAAAGTTGGCTATATTGTCGGGCTCAACGGGTAGTGATCAATGGCTCCAGGTCTAGTTGGCAGCCGGTATCAAGTGGAGTGCCCCAAGGGTCAGTCCTGGGGCCGGTTTTGTTCAATATCTTCATAAATGATCTGGAGGATGGTGTGGATTGCACTCTCAGCAAATTTGCGGATGATACTAAACTGGGAGGAGTGGTAGATACGCTGGAGGGCAGGGATAGGATACAGAGGGACCTAGACAAATTGGAGGATTGGGCCAAAAGAAATCTGATGAGGTTCAATAAGGATAAGTGCAGGGTCCTGCACTTAGGACGGAAGAACCCAATGCACAGCTACAGACTAGGGACCGAATGGCTAGGCAGCAGTTCTGCGGAAAAGGACCTAGGGGTGACAGTGGACGAGAAGCTGGATATGAGTCAACAGTGTGCCCTTGTTGCCAAGAAGGCCAATAGCATTTTGGGATGTATAAGTAGGGGCATAGTGAGCAGATCGAGGGACGTGATCGTCCCCCTCTATTCGACATTGGTGAGGCCTCATCTGGAGTACTGTGTCCAGTTTTGGGCCCCACACTACAAGAAGGATGTGGATAAATTGGAGAGAGTCCAGCAAAGGGCAACAAAAATGATTAGGGGTCTGGAACACATGACTTATGAGGAGAGGCTGAGGGAACTGGGATTGTTTAGTCTGCAGAAGAGAAGAATGAGGGGGGATTTGATAGCTGCTTTCAACTACCTGAGAGGTGGTTCCAGAGAGTATGGTTCTAGACTATTCTCAGTGGTAGAAGAGGACAGAACAAGGAGTAATGGTCTCAAGTTGTAGTGGGGGAGGTTTAGGTTGGATATTAGGAAAAACTTTTTCACTATGAGGGTGGTGAAACACTGGAATGCGTTACCTAGGGAGGTGGTAGAATCTCCTTCCTTAGAAGTTTTTAAGGTCAGGCTTGACAAAGCCCTGGCTGGGATGATTTAATTGGGGATTGGTCCTGCTTGGAGCAGGGGGTTGGACTAGATGACCTCCTGAGGTCCCTTCCAACCCTGATATTCTATGATTCTATGAGGCGGGCAGGAATGGTGCAGACCACCGACGGGCCATCTGACAGGCTAAAGTTATTAGGTTCATCTCAAGCCTTGGGGTAGAAGGGGACGGCGGAGGGAAAACTGCAGCTCCTAATAGGTCGCGGCAGGAAAATGCAATCCTTGGGAGGGATCCGCAAAAAAAGGGAAAGAAATAACCCCAGGGGCGGCAATAGCATTGCAGGAGGAGGTGGATTGGGCAGAGACAGAGGCAAGACTCTGGTCTTCAGGAGGCAAGCAGCTAAGAGGTGGCGCCTCCCGAACAGATTCGAGGGTTAAGGAGGTGGAGAGGGGGCTCCCAGTCATGCTAGGCACAGGCTCTGTGGTGGATTTGGCAGCCAAGGCATCAGGTGGTGGACTACCCTCTGTAGGGTGCCCGTCTGGGAAGGCGGTTAGGGGGAGGGAGCATGGGGAAAGGAGGACTGGGGTGAGGTTGCCCAGATTGAGGCCAGCCGGCAGTAGGTCATCCTCTCCCTGGGTGACCGGGGCCAAACCTAGGGCCTCGATCTCCTCATACATGGAGAAGAGATCGTCTTCTGCCACCCCAGGGGTCTCCCCTCTGGCGCCCGCTACGACGGTCGCTTCGGGGTTCTGGGGGTGTTCGGGCAGAAGGGGCTTCCTCAGGGGTCTCGGAGGGTAGGGTCTCCCATGGAGGGGAGATCCTACCTTCCAGTGCTATTTTGTCTTCCCCTCCCGACACTGGCAGATGGATCTCACTCGTGGGCATAGCGGAAGGCTCAGTGTCAGTGCCTCCCTTCCTGGTCTTCCGGGGGGCCTCCGCATCGGATGGGTGCAGCGGAGCTCGAGCCTTCCGCTTGCCTCGCTTTCCCTGAACTAGGGTCCAGCCCTCCATAGCATCGTCTGAGGGCTGGTTAGCAGGGGTCATGTCGGGGGGCAGAGGTGATGGTTCAGGGGCTCGGGGGGGGGGGGGTAACGGTGAGGCAGCATGGGGGGGGTCTCCTTGGGGCAGGCCCTCTCCTATGCCCGGTAATATCTTTCCTGCACCCTCCTCCATAGGCTCTGCTGGATTGTTAACAGCAAGGGCGGGGCTCCCTCGCTCATCTGCGCGCTGTAGGGGAGGTGTCTCTTGGGCCCAGGTGGGAGCAGCGGTGGATCAAGCAAGAGGAGAGGTGGTTTCAGGTCCCGGGAGGCCAGGGGCGTCGGCAACGACAGAGCCGATGTCCTGCCGGGTCTCGGCGGTCTTGGGTGCCCCTCCCCGCCGGGCCAAGGGGCAGTCTTTTCGGACATGCCCCACTGATCAGCAGAGGTAGCACCGGGCCTCTCCTGTAGAATAGTAGACCCGATAGCGGGCTCCCTGGTAGGGGATCAGGAAGGACCCCTCAAGTGCCTCTCCATCATGCGCCGCTGGCGGCGGTAGAAGCTGCACTTGCCGGCGGAACGAAAGGACGTGACGGAGGGTGAGGTCCTTGCAGCCCAACGGGAGAGGGCTGATGACAGAGACGGGTTTCCCCAGGGTGGAGAGAGCGGGTAACAGGGTGGCATTGGGTAGAAAAGGAGGGACGGAGGGGTCAGGACTAGGCGGACGCCCAGGTCCTCTAGCGGTTCCAGGGGAACGAACCCCCCCCCCACCGCCAGGCCCTTCTCCATCGCCTCCTGGGCGGCAGCCTCCGATGCTAAGAAAAAGACGACCTTCCCGTACATTTTGGAGGCTGCCACAATAGCCATGGGTCCTGCCACCCTCGCCAATGCCTGCACGTATGTCTCCATGTGGGGCGAGGCGGGCACCAGGAGGCAACGAACGCCGTGCTTCCTGGTCATTGTGGGAAAGGGGCCACGGCTGCTATTGATGGTAGCGGAGGTGGTGGGTGGGCGAGATGACGAGACGGCAGGCGGGGGGGGCTGCTACCGCCCGGGCATACACCCTGGGGGCCGGGGGAGGGACGCTCGCAGAGCTGGTGGAGGGAACAGCGGGGAGGGACACCCTGGTCGATGATGAGGCCACAGCGGTGGGGGCAGCCCCTGCCATGGAGGGCCTGGTGGTTGTAGTGGGGCCCTTTCCCTTCTTCACAGCCTGGCCTTTCCGGCCAACTGGGGGGGCTCTCCTAGAATCTGGGGGGGCTGTGGGCGTAGCAGCGGCAGTAGTCGCGGTGGCAGGTGTTTTGGCAGCAGTGGGGGTGGGGGCTTGGGGGTTGGGCAGGGGGGTAGGTGGGTGAGGGGCAGCTGAGGTTGTTAGAGGGGCCTCACCTCTCTCATTCCCCGCCATTGTGAGCAGGGAGAGACGGGAGACACCAAAAGGAGGAGGGGGAGGGGGAAACAGATTAACCATTTCTCCCTGCTGGGCTGCAGGGGGGGGGAAGGGGGGGGCAAATGGGTCGAACTGGGCGGGGGAAGAAACAGGAGTTGGGGTCAGGTAATAGGGGCAAACTGTGGGGTGAACAGTCGGGGGGACACGTGGACCCGGACCCACGCATGTTTGTCCCAAGAGTCTCGCTTGGTCGGCTGTCGTTTCCGGTCCAGACAATGGAATCAGGGAAAGCAGCTGAATCCAGAGGCAGATGGCAAGTTGCCAGCAGGGACGGACGGCGGGGGGCCGTGACGGTTGTAGTAGTGTTGGGGGAGGCACCGATAGATCGGGGGGGGCAGCTCCATGCCACACCCCCGTTTCCCTACAAATGCAGTTAAGACACAGTCGAACTCCCCCCACATGAGAGTTCAGTTCAAAAGTTACTCAGTCTTACGGCCCCCTCCACGATGGTTCGTAGCTTCCCTGGGTGGTTTTTCTGTCTGCTGCCTTCTCTTCCGCTTTTGTAGCTTTGGACAGCAGGGCTTTCAGCAGGCCCAGAATGTCGCAGAGATAAGAAGATTCTTCTTGGCTCGGTACGGGACCATAAACAAACAGCAAAACGGTTGGGTCTGGGGGCTTCCACTCCCCTCCTCCGGGGAGCAGGTCGGCAGTCCTCCCCGCCTCCTCTGGGGGTTTCAACTGGAGCAGTAGCAGCGTCCAAGGGCAGGCGTGGGGGGGTTGGCAGCTAGCTGGCAGCCGACCAGCACTTGAGCAGCAGCAAAAAACAAAACAAAACGAAGAAAAAGCATCTGGCCCGGTCGGGGGGGATGGGGGGAGCTGAAGCAGGGTCAAAAAGTAAGAAAAGCCCAGGCCAGGGGGCTTTAGGAGAGAATAGAAAGCAGATAGATGAGCAGCAAGCGAAGGAGGTCTCTTTATCCTGGGTAAGGTAACAGAGAAGGTTTTTTGTTTTTTTGTTTTTTTTTTTTAAACAGAAAGAAAGTTTATTGGTAACGCTTACAGAATTACCAAAGAAAACAAAACAACTATGCAACAAAACAACGCAATCAGAAGGTATAACACAGCAGCTTTCAGGAGGGAGAAGTGTTCAGGCTAGCCTGGGCCCAGAGCGGGGGGGCTTCCTCGACACTCGTGGTCTTCCACCCTCCTGAGTTACCTGGTGGCCTAGAGCGGGGGGGCTTCCTCGACACTCGTGGTCTTCCACCCCCTCGAGTTACCCAGTGCCGCGCCCAGTGTCACCAATCCTCCCTCTCCTGAGAGTGCCCGGTAAGATGGGCACGGCTGCGGGGTGGGTGGTTTAGGGGTGGGGGGGTAGACACCCATGTATTATAGGACCCCTCCTAGATGACAGAAAGGATGGTATCCACAGCAGCAACGGCTGGGGCTGGCGTCTCTCGCTCTTCCCCTCAATCAAAGGGTCAGACGGAGGGAACCGGACGGGGTCACCGAGCAGAGAACCCCAGACAGCGCCCACCGCTCCTCGAAGGCGTCAAGGGAGTCGGTGGACGCCGCCCAGAGGAACTCCGCCCGGATACGTGAATGTACTGAGGATCGGAAAACGGCCCCACAATCACAGGACGTTTCATGGGCCAACCTCCTCTCTCTGGTTTTATAAATGGCTGTTTTAGCCAAAGCTAGGAGGAGGTTGACCAGAAGATCCCGCGGCTTTGTGGGGCCACGGATGGGAAGTGTATAGATAAAAAGGTGAGGGGAGAAATGAAGCCAAAAGCGTAATAGAAGATTTGTGAGGAGCCGGAAAAGGGGCTGCAATCTGGCACACTCTAAATACACGTGCGCCAGGGTTTCCCTCACATTACAAAAAGGACAAGTATCCGGAATTGGGGTAAACCGTGTCAGAAACACACCCGTGCTTACAGCTCCGTGAAGGAGCCGCCAACTGATGTCCCCGACGGGCCTTGGGACCAAGGTGGAATACAGGCTGGCCCACCGAGGTTGCTCACCCTCCAAAGGTGGCAGGAGGTCCCGCCACTTTCTATCGGGGCGGGACACCAGGGTGTGGGCGTGAAGGGTGTGAAGTGTAAGTGTATATAAGTATTTCCGTGGTGCAATTTGAAAGCTAACTGGCTGCAGTTCGTGCAGCCGGCTTGCAGTGAAAGGGTGAGGGGTTTGCTGGGATCGACGGGGTAGGGGCCCGATGGAAAGGTCCGGCGGGCCTGGGGTAAGGGATGGGCGGGGTGCGCCCTCGCACAAGGCTCGGCTAACGTAAGCCCGAGCAGCGGGGGTCAAGGCGGCCTTCACCTCCTGAAGTACGCGCCGGGGGGTACGGAGGCTGGAGAGCCCCATGCGCCGAGCGAGCATCAGGGGATCCAGCCAGTCTCTCCGGTCGTAGTCCAGGAGGTCTCCGACCCTCGTGACTTCCGCCAGGACCAACCTCTGGCGCACCGAGCGGGACTCCGCCACCTGCACACAGAGCTGGGGGTTGTGTAGCAGGGGCTCCGTGAGGAGATCTGCTCCCACGGTGGCCGCCACGGACCTGGTTATTAGAAACAGTTTCCAGGTCCGGAGGAGGTCCTGGTAGAAGACCGGCAGCCCGGAGAGGTCTCGCGGAAAACCCCTCGGAGAAAGATAAAAGAGCTGCCGGTCGTAGCGAAACCCTCGGAAACGGCGCAGGAAAGCATGCGCCAGTATGCTCCACGCCGAACTACTTGCACTATAAAAGAGCCTCTGCAGGGCCTGGAGGCGGAAAACGCGGACCTGAGTGTACAGACACTTCAGGCCCTGCCCTCCTTCCTTCAGGGGTAGATGAAGAACTCCAACAGGGGCCCAGTGCATTCCTGACCAGAAGAACTCTAGAATCAATCTCCGGAGGTGGGTCAGGAAACCCGGGGCCGGGGCCAGGGTGTTGAGCCGGTACCAGAGCGTGGACAGGACTAGTTGGTTAAGCACCAGTGCTCTCCCTCGGAGGGAGAGACATCGGAGGAGCCTCGTCCATCTCCGGATCCGCTCTATCACCCCGCCCTCTAAATTTTGCCAGTTCTCCGGCGGGGAAGGATGCGTGGCGGAAAGGTAAACGCCAAGATAGAGCAGTGGACCCGCACTCCACCGGATGGTCTGAAGTGCGGATGGGAGGGAGCTTACCTGCCGCCAGTCCCCCACCGCCAAGCCAGAGCTCTTGATCCAGTTGACTCTGGCAGAGGAGGCTGCCGAATAGATGGCTTGGCATGCCTCCGCTCGCGCCAAGTCGCCCGGGTCCTGGACCACGAGGAGTACGTCATCGGCGTACGCCGACAGGACCAGCCGCAGCTCCGGCTCCCGCAGCACCAACCCTGTCATCCTCCTGCGGAGGAGACAGAGGAAAGGCTCGATCGCCAGAGCGTACAACTGGCCCGAGAGGGGGCACCCCTGCCGCACTCCTCGCCCGAAGCTGACCGGTTCAGTCAGGGTCCAGTTGAGCCTAACCAAACACTCCGCGGAGGCATACAGCACCTGGAGAAAACTCACAAACTGAGGTCCAAATCCAAACGCCTGCAGAGTGCCCAGGAGGTACCCATGGTCCACTCTATCGAACGCCTTCTCCTGATCAAGAGACAGGAGGGCGAACGATAGACCATCTCTCCGCCCGAGTTCCAAAAGGTCACGGACTAGAAAGAGGTTGTCGAAAATGCTGCGACCCGGGACAGTATAGGTCTGGTCTGGGTGGACCACGTCCGCCATCACGGACCCTAGCCGCAGCGAGATTGCTTTCGCTACGATTTTGTAATCCGTGCTAAGGAGTGAGACGGGACGCCAGTTTCGTAGATCGCGGAGGTCCCCCTTCTTCGGCAGCAAAGCGAGCACCGCTCGCCTGCATGACAGAGGGAGGACCCCGCTCTGCAAGGACTCAGCCCAGACGGTGACTAGGTCTGGGCCGAGAATGTCCCAGAACGCGCGGTAAAACTCCACGGTCAGCCCGTCCATGCCCGGAGATTTATTGGTGGGCATGCGACGGAGGGCTTCCGAGAACTCGGCCAGGGTGAGAGGCAACTCTAGTCGGTCTCGGTCGCCCATGCTGACCGTGGGGAGTTCCTCCCAGAGCACCTCGCAAGCGTCAGGATCGGTCGGGTCCGGGGAGAAAAGGCTTGTGTAGAAGTCACGGGCCCTCCCACACATCTCCTCCGGATCCGTGAGGGGGGTGCCGTCTTCCGCAAGAAGGCAGGTGACGTGTTTCTTGGCCCCCCTCGTTTTCTCCAGGGCATAGAAGAAGCGGGAGCCGCGGTCCATCTCCCGAAGGAGGCGGATGCGGGACCGAACGAAGGCACCTCGGGCCCGGTGGTCCTCAAGGGCCCGGAGCTCCTCCCGCTTCTCCCGGCACGCTCCGCAGAGGGATGGGTCCTCGGGATCGGCGGCCAGGCGCCTCTCCATCTCTAAGACCTCCCGTTCCAACTGCTCGATCGCCGCATTTCGCCGTCGGCTGGTGCCCTGAGTGTAGTCACGGCAGAAGAGCTTGGCGCGCACCTTCCCGAGATCCCACCATCGCCGCACCGAGGGAAAGGCACGCCACTGCTCTCGCCAGGCCAGCCAAAACTCCCGGAAGGACATCACAAAGCTCTCGTCCTCCAACAGGCTGTTATTAAAGTGCCAATAGGCCGGCCCCGGTCTCTCTGCACGAAGGGAGACCGTTACGGTGACTAAATGATGATCGGAGAATGGGGCCAGCCGAATGGTGGAGGAGTGGGCCTGTGAAAGATGGAAACGGGATAAATAAATACGGTCCAAACGAGAGTGGTGTGACCGATGGACCTCCACCCGGACAAAGGTGAACGTGGAGGTGTCATCTGGGTGATGGTCACGCCAGACGTCCACTAGGGAGTGATGGTCAACTATCCCTTGGAGAATATTCGCAGCGGCCGGACTCGGTTCAGCCCCTGAGCAGTCCCGTTCCTCGAGGGTGGTGTTAAAGTCCCCTCCCAGGACCAGGCACTCGTGCGAATCCAGGGTGCCGAGAAAGTCGGACACCTGCTGATAAAATTGTGGCCTCCTGGAGCTCAGTTGCGGGGCATAAATATTAACAAGATTAACAACAAGCCCTTCCATACGGACTCGAAGGTGCAACAGGTGGCCCGGCACGGCCTCGTTGACCCCTAGCACCTCAGGCCGTAGGGCGGGGGAGAACAGGGTCGCCACTCCAGCTTGCCAGGTCGCGAAGTGGCTAAAATATACCCCGTCTCCCCACTCCAGCCGCCACCTGTCCTCAGCGGCCGGGTCCGTATGGGTCTCCTGCAGGAAAACTACAGAGTACCTCCCCTCCCGAAGGTAAGAGAGCACCTGGGACCTGCGGAGAGCCATCCTACAACCCCTGGTATTCAGGGTCGCAATAATGAGAGGCGTCATGCGGAGGGCTGGGGGGGTGGGGGCCTCGTATCGGCGGGGGTGTTCAGGGCCCCCGGCGGGTTGCCCAGCAACCCGTGACCCATCCCGTGGGTGAGTAGATCGCGTCGGAAGCTGCGGGCTCGCTCGTAGGCCGCAGCACCGCGCCTTCCTTGCCCCCTGCCCTCCTTTATAAGGGCCCTTGTGGCCTGGAGGAGTTGATCAAAGTCCCCCCATAGCTGAAGAGCCAGCTGTGCCCTATCGCGGGCGCCACGGGTGTGCTCTAGGAACTTCCGTAGCGCATGCCGCAGCTCATGGGTGGGTGGGGTTACAATTCCCGAGGTGTTCCCTGATGGGCTTCTTAATACAGCCTCGTGGTCCGCTAAGGCGGGTAGACAGGGTGCGGACCACCGACGGGGCGTCTGACAGGCTGGGGTTATTAAATTCATTTCACGCCTTGGGGTGGAGGGGGATGGCAGGGGAAAAATTGCCACTCCTAATGGGTCGCGGCTAGAAAGTGCAAAGACTGCTCCCTGGGGGGAATCTGCGAAAGGCGGAAAGGAAATGACCCCAGGGGCGGCATTAACATTACAGGAGGAGGGAACTTGGGCAGGGGCAGGGGTGGGGGCAGGGGCAGGGGTAAGGCTCTGGGGTGCAGGAGGCAAGCAGCTAAAGGAAAGTGCCTCCTGAGCAGAGTCAAGGGTTAAGGGGTAAGGGAGGGGGCTCCCAATAATGCTAGGCGCTGGCTCCATGGTGGTCTTAGCGGCCATGGCATCAGGTGGTGGACCGCCTTCTGCAGGGTGCTCACCCGGGAAGGCAATTAGGGGGAGGGAGCATGGGGAAAGGGAGGCTGGGGTAAGGCTGCCCAGCTCGAGGCCAGCCGGCAGCAAATCATCCCCTCCCTGGGTGACCGGGGTCAAATCTAGGGCCTCAATCTCCGCGTACACGGGGGAGAGGCCAACTCCTGCCACCCCGGGGGCCTCTCCTCTAGGGCCCGCCTCAACGGTCGCCCCGGGGTCCGCGAGGGGTTCGGGTAATGTCCAGGCAGCAGGGGCGTCCTCAGAAGTCTCGGAGGGGAGGGTCTCCCGTAGAGGGGGGATTCTATCCTCCGATGCCAGTCCGTCTTCCCCTCCCGACACCAGCGGATGGATCGCGCTCGTGGCCGTGGCGGGAGGCTCGATAGCAGTGCCTCCTTTCCTGGTCTTCCGGGGGGCTTCCGCGTCGGGCGGATGCAGCGGAGCTCGAGCCTTCCGCTTGCCTCGCTTCCCCTGGACTAAGGTCCAGCCCTCCATAGCGTCATCTGGGGGCTGGTTAGCAGGGGTCGTGTCGGGGGGCGGAGGCGATGGTTTAGGGGTTCGGGGAGGTAGCGGTGAGGCAACATGAGGGGCGGGGGTTTCTCCTTGGGGAGGGCCCTCTCCTATACCCGATAATATCCTTGCCACACCCTCCTCCATAGGCTCTGTTGGAGTGGTACTAGCAAGGGTGGAACTCCCTTGCTCGCCCGGGCGTTGTAGGGAAGGTATCTCTTGGGCCCGGACGGGAGCAGCGATGGGTCGAGTAGGAGGAGGGTTGGTTTCAGGTGCTGGGCAGCCAGGGGCGTCGGCAGCGACGGGGCCGATGTCCTGCCGGGTCCCGGGGGTTTCGGGTGCCCCTCCCCCCCGGGCCAAAGGGCAGTCTCTGCGGACATGCCCCGCTGAACGGCAGAGGTAACACCGGGCCTCTCCGGTAGAATAAAAGACCCGATAGCGGGCTCCCTGGTAGGGGACTAGAAAGGACCCCTCAAGCGCCTCTTCGTCACGCGCCCCTGCCGGTGGTAGAAGCTGCACTTGCCGGCGGAACGAAAAAATGTGACGGAGGGTGGGGTCCTTGCAGCCCAACGGGAGAGGGCTGATGACAGAGACAAGTTTCCCCAGGGTGGAAAGAGCGGGTAACAGGGCAGCATTGGGTAGGAAGGGAGGAACGGAGGTAAGGACGAGGCGAACGCCCAAATCTTCTAACGGTTCTAGGGGGACAAACACCCCTCCCACCGTCAGGCCCCTCTCTACCGCCTCCTGGGCGGCATCCTCCGAGGCTAAGAAGAAAACGACCTTCCCATACATCTTGGAGGCCGCCACAATAGCCGTGGGTCCTACCACCTTCGCCAACGCCTGCACGTAGGTCTCCACGTGGGGCGAGGCGGGCACCAGGAGGCAACGGACGCCGTGCTTCCTGGTCAAGGCGGGGAAAGGGCCTCGGCCGCTGGTGATGGTGGCGGAGGCGGGGGGGGGGGGCGAGATGATGAGGCGGCAGGCAGGGGGGAGTCCGCTGCCGCCCGGGCATACGTCCTGGGGGCCGGGGGAGGGACAATCGCAGAGCTGGTGGAGGGAAATGCAGGGAGGGGCGCCACGGTTGATGACGAGGCCACAGCGGTGGGGGCAGCCCCTGCCATGGAGGGCTCAGTGGTTTTAGCGGGGCCCTTTCCTTTCCACCCGCCCTGGCCCTTCCGGCGAACCGGGGGGGGTTTCCTAGAATCTGGGGGGGCAGTGGGTGCAGCAGCAGCAGCGATCACCCTGGTGCTTCCTGCTACCGGTGCCCCAGCAAGGGGGGTGGCAAATATCTTGACAATAGTGGTAGGGGGGGGACCTTGGGGATCGGGCAGGGGTGGTGGTGGGGGAGGGACAACTAGTTTTGTTGAAGCAGTCTTGCCCCTCTCGTTCCCCGCCATTGTAAGCAGGGAGAGACAGGAAGACACCGGAAGGAGGAGGGGGGAGGGGAGAAGGCGAGGTAGCCCCTCCTTCCGCTAGGCTGCGGGCAGGGAGGGGGGAATGCTGAGGGGGTTAAACTGGGGGAGGGGAGGGAAACAAAATCGGGGTCCAGTAATAGGGGCAAACTGTGGGATAAGCAATCCGGGGGGGGGGCGGGTGCAGACCCACACACGTTTGTCCAAAGAGTCTCGGTTGGTCGGCTGTTCTGTCCGGTCCGGAAGGCAAAGTTCAAAGCGAACAGCTGGATCCGAAGGGAGATGGCAGATTGCCAGCAGGGACAGACGGCGGGGGGCCGTGACAGTTGTAATAACGATGGGGGGGGGTGGGGGCACCGATGGATCGGGGGTGGGGGTCTCCACGCCACACCCCCTGTGCCGCCACAAACGCGAGTAATCACAGTCAAACTCCCCCCACGAGAGTATAATTCAGAAAATTACTCAGTCTTACGGCCCTCTCACGATGATTTATATTATTTCTTCTGTCTGCTGAATCTTCTTCTCCAGCTGTGTTGGCTGTGTTCCAAGGCTTCCGGCATGTTAAGAATGTTGTAAGGTCCGAGCTACTGGCAAAACGGCTGGGTCTGGGGGTTTTCACTCCCCCCTCCGGACAGCAAAATCAGCAATCTTTCCCCCCCCTCCTCCGGGGGCTCAGCTGAGGCAAGTAGCTGCGCCCGAAAGCAGGCGTGGGGGGGGGCGGGTGCTGGCGAAGGACGTAGACGGGAAAAAAAAAACAAAAAATCAAGAAAAAACAAAAAAAGCGTCTGGCCCGGTCGGGGGGGGACTAAGGCAGGTGCAAAAAGTAAGAAAAATCCGGGCCAGGGGGCTTTAGGAAAGAACAGAAAGCAGATAGCTGAGGAGCAAGCAAAAGACGTTCCGTTTCCCAACAGAGAAGGTTCCAGAACAATCAGGAACCTTCTGGAGACAATTAAGACAGACAGGCTGATTAGAACACCTGCAGCCAATCAAGAAGCTGCTAGAATCAATTAAGGCAGGCTAATCAGGACACCTGGGTTTAAAAAGGAGCTCACCTCGGTTTGTGGTGCGCGTGTAAGGAGCTGGGAACAAGAGGCACTAGGAGCTGAGAGTGAGAACGCGGACTGTTGGAGGACTGAGGCGTATAAGCATTATCAGACACTAGGAGGAAGGTCCTATGGTGAGGATAAAGGAGGGGGAGGAAGCCATGGGGAAGTAGCCCAGGGAGTTGTAGCTGTCGCACAGCTGTTCCAGGAGGCGCTCTAGACAGCTGCATTCCACAGGCCCCTGGGCTGGAACCCGGAATAGAGGGCAGGCCTGGGTTCCCCCCAAACCTCCCAACTCCTGGTCAGACACAGGAGGAGTTGACCTGGACTGTGGTTTCACAAAAACGGCCAAACTGAGGGCTGCCGTGAAGCTCTAAGGCGAGCAAATCCGCCAATAAGCGCAAGACCCACCAAGGTAGAGGAGGAACTTTGTCACACCTTCCAATAATCACCCTTTCCCTCAGTCTGTCACATCTACCCAAGCATACATACCACTGCCATAAGCTGCTCCTCTGCTGAAATCTTCATATATGGCTTCATTTGAAACCTTCATATATCACTTCAATGTGACTATGGCAACTTTCTTTCCCATCATCTCCCTAAAATCCAGCTTTCCAGTTTCAGACATTTTCTGTTAGCTTATACCTGCTTTCTCACAAGCATAGTGTGACTGCATTAACCTCTTCTCAAACAACTCAACTGGCTCCCCAGCTACTTCAATTTCCAGTTCAGAAGTGACTTCATGTACACGTTCCATGGAACCCCTCAGACTCTCCTCTCTTCTCCTCAGCCTGTTTCACCCTTCTTTCTGTCCTTCTTTCTGCCATCTGGAATGCCTCGCCTGTATCTTTCTGTCTTATTTTATTTGCTTCCCCATCTCTGATTATTTTATCTCTGTACCTGTATTGTTTATCTCTATAAAGCATTCGAAGATAGTTTTCATGCCAGAAGCTGTGCAAAATAAATTTTATGATTTCATATAAAATATGGATGCTATTTTTAAATGAAAAAGCAATGACAAAAAACAGTTGGGGAAAAATGAACAATCCATTCTATAAAATAATAATAGCACTTCCTTGGTACTTTCCACATTCAAAGCCCATTATATATACTGATGCTGTTACCCATAGATATTCAGTTCAATTATATAAATGCTTATGGAGTACTTAATCATTGAGAAACACTTCCATGGACTGAGTATAGGTTATCACTAAAGTATATAAAAGTTGTTGAATAAATATTACCTTTCCTTGTAGTTAATAAAAATTTGATACAGGTTCTGGTCATTTTTGTTTACAATGGAGTCATAAATATCCTGCATTAGACTTCTGTGGGTTTTCACCAATTCCTTAAAAACAGTAATAGAAGAAAAAAAATTAAAATGCAAATAGAACCCCTAAAGCTTCCAGAATGAAGATTAGTGTCTCCATGGATATCTGTTAATTCCAAGAAACTAAGACACAGATCACTTATGAGTAGCTGCTACTTTCAATGTTTGCTTTGAAATGCCGGATCCTCCATACAATGTGACAAGGGAAACTAAACTCAGAGACCTATTAAAGGCTAATTTATTCCAACTTGAAATGTGCCCTGTTAGTTCAGCTTCATTTTATAATGATAATTTTAAAATTAAGCAAGTCAAGTCAATGTTTTAATGACAAGACAAAAGTAATGATTTGTTTCCCCGAGCTGTGAAAAACCAGTTTTGTACATTACGTGGGTCAATTAGTAGCATCCTGGTGCTAAGTTAACTCCAATTACAATAAGTTTCTTGATACAACGGTCCACTAATGGCACAGGAAAAAGACAAGGATGCTGCAGAAATATTTGAGCCAAGCTATATTGCAGCAGAAATTTTAAGATTCTCAATTCAAGACCAGGTAGGTAACTTCTGGGTACTCTTCTGGCTCTGTCAATCTATTTCTTCACTTCAGCAGGTGGGTATTGTAGCTATAAGAACGCTTAATAGAGATCTTGTAGGTGTTTGTCTGTCTGAGGGGTTGGAGCAAATGCAGTTGTATCGTAGAGCTTGGCTGTAGACAGTGGATCGTGTGGTGTGGTCTGGATGAAAGCTGGAAGCATGAAGTGACCTATAGCTCACGAAAGCTTATGCTCAAATAAATCGGTTAGTCTCTAAGGTGCCACAAGTACTCCTTTTCTTTTTGCAGATCCAGACTTACACAGCTGCTATTCTGAAACCTGAAATTAGTACATCACTCACGTGCATACTTGGCTGCTCACATAAGTGCTGTACGTACTCACTAGGAGTGCTTGTGTCGATGTAAAGTGAGGTGCACCACAGGTAGGTATCCCAGCGTGCCACCATCCAGCACAATGCCTTTTGGGAAACATTCCCAATATGTTGTGGGAAGGAAATGACCTCTAGCTCCAGAAATCCCCGGGGAAGTCAAGTTCTCATGATGCAACTCTCTCCATTCAGCAATACTCCAAAATTTTTGTGCCTTTTAAAAAAATCCCCCAAACCTGTGCAGCACTTTTCAATGTCTGCCCTCTCTGACATAGCCCGCAGGGCTCTGCACTATTCTCATGAACACTGCAAATACAGGATGCATAATTCTCCTGTCTTTGCAGACCTGCAGGAAGTACCACAACAATGGGGCGACATGACGATTTCTTCAAGGGCAGTTCACTGAGGGGAATAATGAAAAACAATTCAAGGTTGTTGGTGGTATTCATGGAGCAGCTGCAGATGGTAAAGTGCCACCTCTGGGCCCAAGAAACAAGCACTGACTGGTGGGATCACATCATAAAGCAGGTTTAGGACGAGGAGCAGTGGATGCAAAAGTCCACATCACTGGATCTGTGTGCTGAGCTCGCCCCTCAGTGGAGAATTGAGTTGTGATCACAATCTGGAAGCTTGTAATGCCGGACTGCTATCAGTCAGTGAAGAAATCATTTTGGAATTGGAAAATCCACAGTGAGGGGCTGTCATACAAGTCTGTAGGACCATTAATCATCTGCTATGCAGGACTGTGACTCTCAGCTACCTGTAGGAAATACTGGATGAATTTTCAGCAGTGGGGTTCCCGAACTGCGTTGGGGCAATAGACTGCATGCTTATCCCTATTTTGGTATGAGCTCACCTTGCTACAGAATACATCAACAGAAAGCGCTATTTTTCTCTGCTTATGCAAGCATTGGTGGATCACCAGTGGCACTTCACCCATATCAATGTGGGCTGGCCAAGGAACGTGCACGATGCTCGCATCTTTAAGAACACAGGACTGTTCAGAGAGCTGCATGCAGGGACATTCTTTCCCTGCTGGCACATTACCATTGCCGAAGTTGAAATGCTGAAAATGGTTCTGGGGGACTCAGCCAACCCTTTGCACCTCTGGTTCATGAAGTCATACACTGTCCACCTCAATACCACCAGGAAAGATTAACTATGGCTCAGCAGATGCAAAATGACAGTTGAACATGCTTTTGCTAGATTGAAGGGGCACTGGCAGTGTTTTACTCATTAGACTGGATCTCAGTAAGAAAAATATCCCAATGGTTATAGCTGCTTGCTGTGTCCTGCATAATATTTGTGAGGCAAAACTGCCACCAGGGTAGAGGGCAGAAGTGGAGCATCTGCCTGCTGACTTTGAACCTTGTGTCTACAAGGATTATTACAAAAGCCCAACACAGAGCTATATGAGTGAGGGAGGTTTTGAAAGAGCATTTTAACAGTCAGCCACAGCAGTGTTCTCTAGGCCTGGAGCTTTAGTGCTGCTAAGAATTGTGTAGCACTTGCTGTACATTTATAAACACGTCTAGGTATTTTCCTGAAATTATGAATATTGTGATGTTAGATGTGCATTTACAATTACAGTTTGCTTTGAGTATCTCTATGCATTCTGCAATATTTGTTGTGAACTAAGACAGATAATTTCATTCTCCAAAAACTGAACTTGACTGAGTGGGGGGAAAACAGCACAGAAAATCTATGACATGCAGTTCCTGGTAGAAGCGGCAGGTCTGTGGCACAGCATCACATCTACTGTTGGCCTCCCTGGCTTTGTGGCCACCCTGGCAAAATTCCTTAAATTTCATGCAGCATTGCTGCAGGTCCCTGTCGTACCCCTTTGTCTGCATCCCTCATGCAATCTGCTTGTAGATGTCCACATTTCTGTGGCTGGTCACACAGGTAATCTCAACCCATATCAACTCAATAGGAAGTTTCTTAGAGACTACAGAATTTTTTTTTTCTTTACAACTTTCACTGTCAAATTCTGAGTATAAGGCTGTAAGCTATATTGATTTTTAAATGTCTTCAGTGACAACACATCGAGGGCAGATACCAATAAAAATCTGCAAGCTTGTTATAAAGTCTTTTCAGAAGCATTCCTGTAACTCAAAATACTGTGTAAACGTTCTCTACACTGATGCAACACTCAAGTGTACTAGGCTGATGATGGTCACGTGCTTTGTAAATTTCTGAAGAGATGTTTTCCATCTTATCTACACAAAATATGATCCATGTTCTCTATTACGCATAGAAGGATGTGAGGAAACTCATACATGGTTAATGTCTAACTTAAATCAATAAAATACTTGCATATAACAGATCTTCTAAGAGTTACTGTGGTATAGTGCCAAATCCTCAGCTGGTGTAAATCAAGAAATACACTCCAGTGTATACCAGCAGAATATCTGGTCCATACTATTGCTGACAAACTGCTGTGGCTGTATGCAACATTTTTTTCCTCATAGTAACTATAAAAAAAATACAGTCTAAAATCATTTTCACTAAGATGTACAGTAACCTACTGAATATTCAAAAAAGCTTTGAGGGCAATTTGCACATCACATTTCAAGTCATCACTTTGTTCAATAGCACGTGACCGCACAAAATGATAACCAGACACAAATTCTCTGCCTTTTTCTTTAAGTGTACAATTACTTACAGGAATGTTGATGAACACTATATCAAACTCTGATGCTGACAGAAACCTTTTCAATGGCACCATGAAAAACTGTTAAGAAAAGTGAACATTGACTGGATTAATATATTCTCTATTCCATTATACAATTATATTATTACTATATAAATAACTATTCTACAAGCATAAAGTTCAGTGGCTTACTTTCTCTATTGACTCCAAGGTCTCAGTGTATTTCTCTTCAGTCTGTTTTATTTCAGTAAGGCAACAGCTTCTTATGTCATTTTCAGTACACTTCTGCAATTAGAAGCAAGTTAAGTTTAATTAATTTGTGGACACCTTTTGTACAACAAACTCTTTTATTTGTTTACTGCTTAGCTATTAAGACACATTGCTTGTTGGAAAATTCTTAGTATTGCAGCTTCAAAAGATTGGAACAGCTACCAAGGGAATAGTTTTTAAAAGCGCAAATAGCTGGCAACTTCTAGAATTTTAGTAGGGTTGAATTTTGATAAAATTTGTCATTCAGTATGTTATATTTTAAGATAAACAATAACTTAATCCTTCTTATATACTTTTAAAAATAATATAATGAGATTAAGATGAAATATAGATCCATATTTATTTAATTTGGGCCTTTATTTACAACAGTGAGCAGCTACTCATCGTAGTTAAAATCAATGAGACTCTCATGCTGTGAGTAATGGGCTCGCATCTAACTCTTTGTGTTTGTTTATAATTTTTCCTTTTACCTTTTCCCTGAAAGGAACTTGCATTTAGGTCCATAGTCCCATTCTGTTCCGAGTCAAGGACAGTAGCTGGATCTTAGGGCTCTATCCTGCAATCTTTGTATGTTTGTTTGTTCTTTACAGGACTCTGGGATTGCCTCACCCTAACAGGCCTGCTTCAGTTTCCTGCAGATGTGAGATCAGCAATATAGTGCATGTTGGGGCATATCACAGAGCAGAAGCTGATGTTAGATTTGAACATCATGGGCTCACTGCCACATTGGGCTTATTAAGGCTGAGCACAAAATTCCTGCACTGGAGTTCAGAATTCCAAGGTATCAGAGTTCTTTTTCCAGGATACAGACAAATATGAAAGAATGTGTTTAAAAAGATTCTTAAAAGAAACATTTGGGCAGGTGTTGGTTAGCTTGCGGATTGGACACAATTCCTGGATTACTCCTGCATGGACATTTATCGTTCATGTCATTGTCACAATTGGATTCTCCACACCCAAAAAAACCTCAGCAAATAATAAAACAATAATAATATAACTTGTCTCCCCTAAATTCTTTCCACCTGTTCCCTGTTTCCTTCCAAATTCTATCCAAGCTCCTCATTCACATTTCCAAGGATCTTCATGACTGTAGCCCTGTCTGTATCTCAGCTCATTGCCTACTGTAACGAATCCATGTGCAGCAGATAAAGACAATTACTAGATACATTTGTTTCACACAGAGGAAGTCAGAACCAGAATCCTGAGACTTTAGTTCCAAAAAACACCCTGGCCTCTAACCCTTGAGCTAAAGGAAGACTCCTGTAGCTGTTGATCATAGTAGAAAGTCTACATCCACTCCATAGTCTAAAGAGCAATGTCACTCACTCAGACACAAAAAGTCACACTACTATTCCCCAACCCCTTCATGTCATCTTTGTCTTTTTCCCCCTGCCTATCACTCCACACCTTCTTTCAAGTAGTTCCCTACATCTGCCTCCTCCCTTCCACACACTAAACCACGTCATTCTCTTCCTGCAGATCCCTCCGTCAAACCTATTTCTTTCAGCCTAGTGAGGAAGATTTAGATAGTATGGGGAAGATGCTGTGTGCAGTGCATTTCCTTATCAGTTTGAGGCAGAATGAAGTTCTCTCTGAGGATACAGAGTCTTTCACAGTCAGTGGAAACCTGGTGTGTGGACATTAAGTTATGATTAAGAGCTGTCCCAAAATGTGGTATTTCCTGGCTATCAAAGATTTGTATTGGAGGGAATGTCACACTTTACCCATGTCCGTTCCTTTTAAACAAGTTTTTGGGTTTCAAATTATTATTTTGATTGGAGTCTATTTTTAATCTCCTCTTTGTGAGCTATTTTGTAAATAAAATGTGCGTGTATTACATTTCCAAAAGTGGTTTGTATAGCTTGGGCCCAACTGTGCAACCCTTACTTATGTTGCTGAGCACTAATTCATGAGAGCAGCCCCCAAGAAGAGCCCAAGTCAACAGGACTGATCTTGTCTGTTAGTGCTCACACAATACAAATTAGGGTTGCATAAGCGGGCCCTTTTTGCGAGTGTTATTATTTAACACATCAATCTGCCATCTATAGCAGATGCTACAATATCTTGGAATTTGAATACAGGAAGTAATGACAATGGTCAAAGGGGCTAAAAAGAGTGAAAGAAAACAGTCTGCTCAGTACACTAAGAAAATTGTTCTGTGGCAGCAGTCTGCTGGCACAGGAAACTTTGGTACCTTAGTTTACGTTGTGAGGCAGTCACATCAAACAACAAAGAAAGGTGTAGTTTTAAACTGATACACGTATTCTTCTCTAGCTGCGTAAAACACCAAACATAGATTTCTAAAGCATTTTCATTCTTCTAAAATTGATTTGCAATTGCAAGTCACCTCTAAGCCCCCTATGCTAGTGAATTTCATTCAAAGGACTCAAATGAAAGAATTGTGCCAATGTGTAATGTTACTGTGCATCACATTTGCAAATCTAATAGTAAATTATTGTATACTAAGACAGCCATCAAATCCAACAAAGATATACAATGCCAATGAAACAAACATAATACATCCATTCTTACCATATCAGGTATAAAAATGTGTGGACATAATGCACCATGTTTTAATCTACTGTTCTTTTTAATTAGGAAATTAATATTAAACATTTTTAGATCTTTAGTATTATTTTTTCTTCCCACAAGCAAATTCAGACTACGGCTGCCATTCCCTCCTAAACTCACCCTGTTATGTCCATTGAAGCTACATACCTTACAGTACTTCATTTGTAAAGGCAAGAAAGAAACAGAGTTTGCAAAGGGGAAAATATGTCAAGGTTCGTCAACTGCTAGGACTGGGAGAAATATCCATAATGATACCTGAATTTCACATGGTTTTGAGTTTCATTGCAAACAGAATACTCGGACTAGGATTATCGAAAGATCCACAATAGTTCACACCCATTTTAAGCAAACAACTGGGCCTAGTTGCAAGTGAACTTGATCTGATTTATGGTTATATATAGAAATCATGCAAAATTTGTACTTTTAACTGAGTTTTGGTAAAGGTTACCCCAAAACTCAAAAATTGATCAAATCCAAACAAAACATAAACCACTACAAACTGAAACTCTCAAGTTTCACAATATTTTACACATCACTTATTTTACTTAAAGGTACTGTGATGCAGGTTGCTGAAAGTAAAATGTCCTTAGTATAAAAATGTCTTGGAAAAAGTGATGATACTCTTAAATTGTCATTAAGATGCATAGTAATTGGCAGAGTCTAGACTTACATGAATCATATTGACACAAGTCAAAAATCTTTCCAAGGAAATAGTCTTCTCACGACATAATGGTAAATTCTCAGAATCACAACAAAAACACATTGTATGAACTGCAGGAGATACCTACAACTTGCCGCTTTTATAGCAGGAGAACACAGGAAAACAACCTTCAGACCTTTTCATTTTCTCACTTCTACAAGTCACTATATCACTGGAATTCAATCTGGAAATGTAGATGGTGAGCTCCCACCTTAAAACACGCAACTTCCTTGAAAAAGTGTGCATCATCACAATAGCACACTAAAGATTTGCAGGTAAGCCAAATGAATGCTTGTAAAGAGATGGACAATAAGTTATTAGAACGGGTTTTGACATCACCTCGCTTCCAATTACCAGTCCATTAAAAATGGCTAGTGAGTAAATTTTGTGCATGGGCATGTAAATTTCATGGCACTTTTGTAAAGCTGACACACATGTATATCTATATGTACAATATACATGCTAGCTCTCTCTATTTAACTAGTTCATGACTAATGTTGCATAGTGGCCAAAATAATATGGGGAACACTTTTTTTTTTTTTTTTTAAGTAGCATACTTTTGAGTAAACAGTAGCATTTATTTTTTCAAATGGTCTTAACTCAAGTAGCTAATAAATCTTAATATCCATACCTAACTGGATCTTAACTAAATAATGATTTATTTTCATGTTCTCTTTTTACTGTTGAAATAGTGTTGGTATTTCTTTCACAGAAAGAATTACCAGAGTGAATCTTTGACCCTTTCTCCATAAGAGAATGTTGGATTTCACAGCAGGATGATAATGTTATGATCCACTGCATATGTTACATGGTCACTGTACACAAATGTGAACTCAACCATAACAACACATCAGATCTGAAATATCTAAATTTAAAAAAATACATACAGTGTTAGTGAAAACAGCTAACAGTTATTTAATGAATGTTAGTAAAATTTAACTTTCACACTACCACTATTTCTTTATGAATATGTCTGTAGTCACCCAAAAAATAGAAATCATACAGGTTGATGTGCTGCTTCATCTTTCATTAAGTCTTCATATACTTCCCCACCTTCATCTTCTCCATAGACACAATCATATAACTCTTCATCCTCATCGCCGCCACTTTCACTAAAAGAAAAAAGGAAAAGCAACAACATAAAGGGTCAGTGTATTGAACAGGGATTACAGAGTCAACACTAGGAAACAGAATTTACCAAGTGTCTGGGTTTTTACAGTAAATCTAAAACAGATGAATGAAAAAGAACTCTCTAACTGAACTAAACCACAAAGGGACTATACAATCAATACGGTTTTTTGGTTTTTTTACCTCAACACATTTAACATCTGACTTTATAAAATTAACACAAGTTTGAAGAAACAGAATTAAGTTTCGAACCATGACAGGAATTGAAATAAGGTTTCTAAGGAGAAAATGGGGCACTGAGTTCTTGCTACCTAAGTTACAGATGGGCCTCAGCATCCGGGCAAATTAAAATCTATCCTAAAACGAGTGACTCCCCACGTACTAAATGGGACGGTGAGTTCCTCCGACACCATTTGGACCCAGAGAGAGATCATTAAGGTGGAATTATTCTTGTAAAATAAACTTCCCTGGTTAGGGGGAAAAACCCAGCTCTCTTGAACTATTTATATTTCTTAAGAAATACATACTTCTTCCAGTTGTTTCCTATCTATATTTTAGAGAGCATCTAACTATTACATTCCAGTGTATGGTACATGCTACCTGACATAATAACCAATCCAAAATAAATCCATTGTAAATTTTTACATGTGAATCCTATAACAGTGCATCAAAATAGAGGCTATTGCACCTAATATTGTAACAGATTTCTATTTTAGAAGCATATGTAGGAACCATGTTTTTAATGCTGATGCACATATTGCAAAAAGACTATAAATCTTAAATGGTAACTTTTGTATGTAATACCAAACTTCTTGTTCTTGTTAAAATCACATTTCTATCCCTTTGTGTTAGGATTTTGTGTTTAATAATATTGCTATAAATAAAAATTTTGGCACAGCTGTATGATTTTCTGTATTGTAAACTGTTAGATGCAGGGATTTGAACTGCTAAATTTATAAGTGTCACAACTGAAACATTAGGATTTTTCACAAAACTTTAGTCATTGTAAAGGGAGAGAATGTCAAGGTCTGTTATAGCCTGCTCTGCTACTCAAACAGAAGGAGGATGGCTAAAATATGAACCCTTTTTCTTTTGACTTTCCCTTGTACAGCAATGTATTCTGCCCAGAACAGCAAGCATCCTGCAACCCTTAACTACATGTGGAAATTAACTCACGTGACGAGTTCCACTGGATTATGTGGGACTACTTACATGAATAAAAATACATATACACATAATTGTCTGCAGGATCAGGGAAAAGCATTCATTGATTCTGTCATTTTACGTAAGCATTCTGATGATACAAACAAATAATTCTAGAGAGCGCACTGATACTTCAATTCATCACCAGACCCCATCATGAAATATCATCTGATTTTCATGTGTATGAAAATCAATCATTAAGCTAAGGTGCTTTTTTCTGGACAATTAATTCTTCCTTTCTAACCAATCCTTGGTCAACCAGATAAAATAACTTATTTTAGAACACTATTTCATCACGTCATTTAAATAATAGCTACATAACAGAAAATTAAAAGCTTTCATTCTGCTTAAAAGATTTACGACATACTCTAGTAAATCAGGAAGGCCTTTGTAGATATCTTCATCATCAACACTTTCTTCTGTAGGGAATGGCCTAGAGAGACAAAAGACAACAGTATTAATCAAAGACTGTACCAGACTGGGTGTTCAGTTTGGGTGGTCTGCTGCCAAAATTTCAATTTATATTAATATGTCTGTCAATCTGTTTGTGTGTGTCTCTCTCTTTGATATTGTGGTTTATATGATTGAACAATTTAAAAAAAATTGCCACACATGCACGATGGAACTGTTACATGTAATCATGAATATAAATCAGAGATTTTAAAAGCAAGTATTAACTACTATGTATTTACAATTAAGTCGAAAATCCGTGATTTTCAAAGGATTTTTTCTTCATTTATGTTTTAAAGCCTTCACTTCTGATATTTTGGGTGAGTGAATGTGATGATCAAGAATTCAATCTGAAAAGCTTGAAAGTGACCAAGTCAAAGTGTGGTCTGCGTGGGAAGGTGAGAGAAGGTATAATTATGGTTCCTAGTTTGTCAAAGTGGGAGTATCTTACGCTCAGACACAGGTTGTGATTAATCAGCTGCCTTCCAGCTGAGGCTGTAAGGTCAGGGTTCAGGTGATAACTTGGAAGATCACCTGGTCCTTGTAAAAGCCAGCAAGTAGTTCAGCTGAGAACTGCAGGAGTCCCTGAATCAAGGGAAAGAACCCAGTTTGATACGTATGACTCTGAGGAAGACAGCCTGCAGAGCATAAATCTATAGGGAGCAGGCTAAGATGGAGAAGGGAGTCAGGAGGCCCACCCAGACTCTAAGCAGATGGCCTGTGAAGTGCAATCCGACAGGGCGTAGATAGGCCTTTGTAGAAGACCCCATGGAAAAGACATGGTTGATTGTACAACACAAGTTCAACAATTTTGGTTTGAAGAAATAAAAGTGAAGCGCTGAAGAAAAAGGGAGAAAAAAATCCTCTGGTTGGAGAGTGTTCTGCAGTGCATGGGCCAGTGAGATCCCCCTGCCTCCACCTCAAACACTTACACAGAGTGTTAAGAGGAATCTGCACAACACTTCTGCTCCTGCTGCCTTTGCAGAGAATGAGGCAGGACAGCAGCAGTGGCTCTCACCTGTCTGTTTCCTGCGCTGTTGCTACAGGACTGAAACAATAGGCACTGGACTAATGGTTTTAAATGGTTTTAATGAAATGCACACAGGAGGTTCATATCACTGACATCTGTGGGAGCCATCTCTGTGCATTATAAGGCAGTTTTTGACCCTTGCTATATAATTATTTCCCCACCGTAAACTGTGTTTCTGTCATTTTGGCCATTCACCAGTTCATCTTCTGCCTCAGCACTATGTGGGAGGCCTAGGGCTCCTCAGCAAATGTACCAAAAGGAGAGAAAGAAAATGCCCTAGTGGGCTCCACAGAGAGTTTAAGGTTCAGAGAGCCTTGGTTACTTGTCCAACGAGGGAACCCAAGTCATAATCAATGAGGTGCCCAATAATGTCTGAGTTAATGGAGGGAATTTCTTTTGCCTTAGAGGATCCCCTGTATTTCTTGCTTTCCCTTCTCTTTCTCTACACTCTTTCAGTTTTACAGGTGAGGTGGGCAAACTGTCCCAGTGTGTTGAATACAGGAGCAGATAAATGTTGAAAATTCACCAGACACCTATTTGCCGGCCTACTAACCAGACACAGAATCACAGAAGGGACCTTGAGAGGTCATCAAGCCCATCCCCCTGCACTGAGGCAGGACCAAGTGTTTGTCCCATTTGTTCTTAAAAACATACAAAGATGGGGAGTCCACAGCCTCCCTTAGAAGCCTATTCCAGAGCTTAACTATCCTGCAGTGAGAAAGTTTATAGTTAGAGTATGAAAAAAAAGGATGTGAGGTGAGGGCCCCACCGGAAAGTGGCATTGAGATGGGAATGAGCTGGTGAGAATCACAGCCATGTTGTGCCTAATGCTAGGAAGAAGGATTCCTACCAGAATGTCATGTGTTTGAGGGCTCCATCCTTTGTATCAAGTTCTGACTCACAGGTATCAAATGAACACGAAACTCCATACCCTCTTTCTCGCCCCCTAAGATGCTGGACAGGAAATAGAGATTTCTGTCTCTTTTCCCCATTCATTACTCCCCAACTATTGCGAGGGTGGAGGGGGGAAGGTCTCTTCCCCAGGCTCACCTTTTTCTGATCCTCCCCAGCCATTAAAAACTCTAGACTTGCCTTTGTTGCCATTTACAGCTTTCCCAAGCAGTAGCATGAAATTGATGTTCTTGATATTTTAACTACTGCCCATAGGGTTCCAAAGAGCAGCAATGAAAATTGAGCAGAACCTTGAAAATTTTGCTCTACTGCTGCTTGAGAAATCTGTCAGCTGCACCAGAGGCACTGAGAGCTGCCTACTGTCTCAGGAAAACATCTGAATTTGGTTTACATTCAGCTGACATTTGGAAGGTTATCTTCACAGCCATAATTCTTGTAAATATGTTTATTATTATTTGAAAGAGAGCTTTAATATTTCTTAAACCAATGAGGTAGGACACAAACACTGTAAGAGAAAGCCTCTCAGGAGCCACTGGTGAGTGCTGTTTTTGAGCCCTACGCAGGAGTATTAGTTCACAACATATGTAAATACCTTGTGAGGTGGTCTCATTATAACATACTTAAAACATACACAACAATTCCTTTACGCTGTATAACTGAGGACACACATACAGCAGGTTATCAATAGAAACCCAATACATTTTTTTAGAAAAAGTTATTTGTTACAAGTTAGATTGTTTAAAAAAATATATACTTTTGTCAAAATATTAAGAGCAATTGGACTATATATTATAGACAACCCATTCGATCAATTTCAAATTTTAAGTTGTTTACATGCAAAAGAAATAAATTTTAATAACTTATTTTGTTTTATCTACAACTATTTATAAAGAGCCAAATATATATTTCAAATATGGTTTAAAAACAAAGCTGAGAGTGAGACTTTCACTGCTATTTCCATTCCAAAATGAATTTGATCAGACAAATTATAAACTCTCGAAAACAGGTGTTTTACCCAAAAATAGGCATTGGCCTTCAGATGCAACAACGGCACAAATGGCTGTTCCTTAGCATAGCTGTTTACTTCTAAATATAGAGAATGCAGACAACCCCACGGAAGAGGTGAAAGCAAATTTCCAGTGGTGACAGGGGAAGGGAAGGAGGCACCTTCAGCTCTCAGTTCTGGAAAACGTAAAATCTCACTGCACACTAGCGTGAATTAGCACCCTGGAGATTCAGCATGAAGGAGTTCTGCTTTGTGGGCTATGTGATATGGATTTCCTTTAAACATGTAGAGTTTTAAAGTCAGAACTACTGATAGCGCTACTCTAGACAAGAACGGACCTCTATATACAATTAGAAGCGCAGAAAAAATAAGGCTAAAACAGTGCAGCTGAGATCATATTTCTTTTAATTGTATATCATGTTACTTGTTTTATAAATGATAAAATGGAAGTTTAGTAGCACTAATGTCGTACCTTATTCCTGTTGCTAATGCAATAGAAGTGCGAGAAAGTTTTGATAGTGTTTCTATGACCTACAGAAAAAGGGAACAGAAAATATTTGTTTAGTTGTGGAACAGAAACTATATCATACTTTGTACTCTATTTTTCAATTCTGTAATGAGATCCTGCTTAATTTGCATCATACACTACAAATAGTTGGCACTCTGGATCTGGCCCTGCAAAGTGCTGCATTGCCCTCAACTCCCAAGGTCACAGCAGCTCCCAAGATTAGGTCTTTAGCGCTTTTGGGGGATTGGGGGAGAGGGGAGAGATGGGCTCTTGATAAAGAGTTAAGTTTAAACAATTTAAATAGATTTCAGAGTGTAAATAAAATAATATTTTTAAATCCACAACAAGCAGGTTCAATGTGCATTTAGACATGAATGAAATGTTTACTGGATGTTATCCTGGAAACCGCCATGAGAAGGCTGTTTTTTAGCTACCAAGGAAGAAAAGAATATCCATTCCAGCTATTCCACCAACTGACCAGAAGAGGGACCCATAAGACAAATCATTCTTAACGTGTTTCTGCTAAAGAAGTTGGCAGCCTACAAGAAGCAAGTCCCAGCTCATCTCTAGAAAATGAAAAAATTCTTAGTTTCATTTTAAGAAGGGTGCTCAAGAACATACATCAAGAAAGAAGAATACACGGGAAAGAGGGAGAGTTAATTTGATAGTATGTGTGGAATTATTCTGCAGTCATCTGCAATATAAGGCTACCTTGTGGTCTGCCCACCAGTTAAGATTTGCTCTGTGTCACTCATAAGTTGTCCCACTTTGAGCACTGACTGTTGACTGTAAGGCTAGCAATTATTGTTGTCCAGAAAAATTGAGTCAAAGGCGATGTAAATGCCTGCAACTCCACTGAAGCCATAAGAGCAGCACCCAGTTACACCAGGACTGAATTTGGCTGATTGTCTAGTCCATATTAAGCTAAGCCTTGCATATCAGAGGAAATATATTGAACATATTTCTAGGAATGCCACATTCTATAAATGTGGCGTTGGTTGGAAATAATCCTCCACAAATAATTAGTATAGCAGCCTGCTGATAAAACTGCAAATTAAGACCTTATCACCCTCAACAGAACAACAATGCGATATTTAGAGAGGAAAACAATGCGCTAAAAACACACAGTAGTTATCAACCCACTGCACACACTGCAGATAAAAAAAACTCCATAGCTAGTAAGTATGGCTGGTTGGGAAATGTTCAACAAAACTTCTTTCATCAGAAAATGATGATTCATTGACGCCAAAGCTTTTCATGGAAACATTGGCTTCAATTAAGCTTCAGTCAAGAAGGTTTCTCAGGTCAAAGGGAGACACCCACTCAAGAATAGCCAACTGTCAGTGGTTAGGGCACTCACCTGAGATGTGGGAGACCCAGGTTCCAATTCCTGCTCCAAAGCAGGTAGAGCTGTGAAAATCAGGCTAAAGAGTCAGTCTCTCTCTCTCTCAGACCCAACGAAGTAGAAGAGCTTCAACATGAGGCAGTGAGAGAGAAACAAAACACTAACTCTATAGCTCAGGGCACTTGCCTGGGATGTGGCTCCTATCAGAGCTTTGCTGAAATCATACCACCTCTGTGAAACATTTCACTTTAGACAAATCTGCAAATTCCAGTGAGAAGTTTTTCATCAGAACGTCTCCAACTAGCTCGTTAGAAGTACTTGCTATACACACACAACATTTTCTGATTTTACAATATTTCATATGACAGTAGGTTATTCAATGTGCTGTGCGGGAAGCTGCAATACATCTTAGAAGAGGCTCTGTACTCATGGATTATAATGTGCCCTCTCTTTAATGCCCATTACATTGTATTTCACACTTTTCATATTATCTCCGTCCTTCATTCTTATTTTTCAGAGGAACTAAATATTCTGTTTTTATTGGAATGAAGGAATCTTTTTGGGTTCCCAGCCTTCTTCTCCAGAAGGGGACTGTAATACTTCCTCCCAGCAAATCATACTCACAATAGGCTACATTGCACAATTGGATTTAGCTGGATTTTAGCTTTAGGTGCTAACTTAGACTGTAAGCTCTTCAGGGCAGGGACCATCTTTTTGTCCTGTGTGGGCACAATGCTCAACACAACAGGGCTCTGATCTAGGACTGGGGCTACTAGCATTACCGCAACGCTAATGAACAACAACAGGAGTGCATGGGACTTTGCTCCCCTCAGAGACAGGTGCATGGAGAGTAGGCCAGGAGAAAGCAGAGTCATAACTCTGCGCTGGTTGACTGCGGGAGGTGCGGGGAAGAAGTAAGTTATACCCTTAAAAAGGCTATAACAAATTATTCATCCAGTGTAACTGGGGAGGCACAATGACGCATGGGACCCCTCTGGGGACAGTGCAGCTACAAACTGCCCCTTATTCAGGGTTGATTCACAAATGCACAATCTAGATCTGATTTTTTTAAACACTTCAATATTTGTGTATGAAAAGATTTAATTAGGCTCAGTTTACTACAGCTCACTACACAAGAGAAAAACCCCCCTCTGACACTTTTCTAGCAGAACATGGGAGCCTTCAGGGAGAGAGACAGTCAAACAAATGAAGAGGAAGTTCTTCTGGTATGCTATTTCTACATTTCCTTTACAGCAACTCTGAATGTTTGAGAATGAGGTTATGTACCTCTTCAGAAGCACACTGTCACATCAAAGCCAAACTCTCATTTCTAGAGCATAACACCCAAGACTGTTTTTCAGTGCATGAGTTTATGCAAAACAGGGCATGAAATTCAAACACAGGACACTCCAAAAGAAAGTGTACCCTGGACTGCTCCCCCGTGGGCGATGTCTTCCTGATTCATATATTTCAAGCATACTTGGCAGAGTGAATGGGTTTGAACGAAGCATTAACTTTTACTTCATGAAGTTCTCTAACAATAGGCTTTTTGGGAGTTAGTATTTATTATTGCTTCATCTGATTCACACCAAAAACTGCAACAACTTGGATACACGTGCTAAACAGTTGTGCATTAAGGGTTAAGAAGCCATTCATTTGTTAGCCGTTTGTGTATGCACATCTGTATCCTCTGTTGAAATGTTTATTTTGTAACTTCCTGCAGCAATATTCCTCAGTAAGTCACATTGACTATTCCTATGTGTAGTTATAGCAACAGTACTGTAGGGTGACTCTTTTTCATCTCTCTCCAGTCCTGGAGATTTCTCCTAGTTTAACTGTGCTATGATACAGCAAATGTGGGTGTTGTTGTGTTGATGGTGGTGTATTTTTAACAACATAGTCAACCTACAAGTCCTGCACTTCAAGTCCTGCACTACAAGTCCTGTCTTCTTAAAAGCCTTTCCCATTGATATTTAAGAAGACAACTATAAAGATAAATCATATTGCAATGTAATACTGAATCTACATTCATCCTTTAAACAGGCAACAGTTTAAATACACTGAAGCACCTGGCCACACATGAAGAGTATATAACAATTAATCTGTGTTCATTTACTATTTACAGCATCTCAGCAATTAAATGCTTTTGTTGACTGTAACCTTTGGGCCCAACCCAGCAAACACTACAGATCTGTGTTTACTATGCTGATTAGGCCCACAGAGGTCAATATAACTAGACATGATAATAAGCACTACGCACTCAGGGTTGTTTTCCAGATTGGACCCATGTTTGTAATAAATACTGTATTTTATCTATATAATAAATTAAATGTTTGTGGTAATTTCATAAACTGCAAGTTGTCTAATGCATTGACAGCTTAATAGCTTTGACTAAAAGTACAGTTATTCTGTAACAAGTTGGAACGAACAGTCTGGGTCAGATTTTCAAAGTAGCGTGGCTCCTATTTAGGCACTTAAATAAGCATGAGATTTTCACGAACACCCAGCACCCTGCAACAACCATTATGTAATTTATGGCCAGATTACAAGCTGAGCTTTTTGAAGCCCTGACCCTTAATTCTTTCCCCTAAAATTAATTTAATCAGCAGAGGGAGGGAGGGAGGTTGAGAAGGAGGATAGATAGATAGATAGATAGATAGATAGATAGATAGATAGATAGATAGATAGATAGATAGATAGATAAGCCATTTCAGTAGTGACTGCTATAGTTAACATTGTAAAACATTTCCATTACAAACATATTTTTACTCTTTCTGAAACATCATAGTCTTTGCCCAAATTTTTGGGTTAGGTTTGTTTGGCTTTTAATTTTTTAAATTTTTGAGAAAAACCTCTTTAGCCATTGGATTCAGGAGAAGATAAAAGGTAAATATGCATGTTCCCCTATTTTATCAGTAATTTCACCGCTTCCATCACACATAAAACTTCAATAACTTGGGATTTGTGCAGTGAACTCCAAGGGCACTGGAAAGACACTCCTACTTGCCACAATCTTCAGACAGGCAGTAGGTGTGCAACACACCCCATCCACTGCCTCAATTCCTGTCTGAGATTGGAACAGTGATGCCAGCCTCTGATACATTCATCTCTTTTTGATACTTCCTCTTGTAGCGCCCTGTGTTTTTGGATGGGTTTTTGTTTTGTTTCCAGAGATTAGTACTAGGTAACTGTCTGCCCTGGGTAACACTCTCACACAGACCTCTAGTCTGTCACTCTGCCCAGACCATGTATACAGTATTTGAAGATGTCACAGGGTATAGCAATGACTCCACTATGGAGTTAAAACCCAGATCTACATCTCAGTTCCATCAGATCCAATCAATGCAGTTGAACGACTTATCCAGTGTCAGGCCAAGATCAGCGCATGGATGAGAGTCATCAGGTTGGCCGTCAGACAACTAAAACCAACGTGATGAATGATGCCTGCACCAGAAAAAAATGACACAAATGCTATGTGCTCCTTCAACTGAGCAAGTATACCTGTTCTCTGTTACCCAGCCAGGAGCAAACTTTCCCCATCAGTGCTTGGCAAGGGTGTAGCGTTCTTTACTTACAAACCTCACAACAATTACCCATGCCTTAGTCACCTCATGCATGGATTCCTCATGGGACTATGCACTAAGACCATTCAAACTCCAGGTAGCAAACCCACCTGTTTAATATGAAATCAATGTTTTAGATAAGGAACGTATTATACTTCTGCTTGCTCTACAATCAACACTTTATAGGTAAAAAACATAACCGTGGTTCTAAATGATTTAGGTCCTGATTACCAAAACGACCACCTTTCTCTTCATGTAATTGCAATCAGATGAAGTACTTCAGGAAACAGCTTTCTGGTTTAAACCAGCAAAATGGTTTCACTGAACAGCCTTCAACTCTGGAAATTTTTCCTCTCCTTCAGCCCAGATGTGTTAATTTTTAGGGCACACATTACATTCTGTTTTCCTAGGCTTTTCCTGGGGGCGGGGGAGTTTGAAAGGGAGCAAGTGGGCTAAAGGTAGAGTTTGTTGCTTTTATATGGTGGGAGGGAGGTTCTTAGGGATGTTCAGTGGTTTGAGCAAAATAAGTGTTTGAGGAGATTATTTGGATGTATACTTTTATGTTTAGAGATTTAGTCAGAAGCCTGATACACTGGAATAACTAAAATAAAACGGAAAAATCAGATGTCTGTGAGGAAACAAAGATGTTTACATGCTATAGATCGAGCTACTTACGCAACTCTCATCCCCCCTAGTGTCTGAGGACCTCCTATGCACTTTATGCAGATAACATGCAAGCGACCACTCAATCTCACATCTCCATTCTGTCGTGTTCACTCACGTAAGGTGTTGGGGAAAAAAGTAAGAGAAATGTTCCCATTTTGCACATCTAAGGAGCATGCAGCTTTAAAAGATAATGCCAAATTGCACTACTTATACTTTCTCAGTTGATTCATGCTGAGAAACAATTGTTATCTTTTCAAATTTATGACTGCTGCTCTGAGGAAGAAGGCTGGAGTTTCCTTTTACAAATCATGAACAATACTGGGTCAACATTTTATCTGACACAGAAGGGGAAAAAATATATGCATGTCTTATTGTACTCCATTTGTTGACTTTTGGACCCATAGTTCTCTCCAGGAAGTGTTACTTTTACATTTGAATCTCTAATTCAGCTGACAGATGTGAAAAATGACATGTAGCCAAATAACTCCATAGTGACTACTCAGCTGCTGATGTGAAGAGCACATTATGTCAGCAAAGGCGGCTGTTAACTTATGCTGAAAACTTTTCTCTCCATCTGTCTTCCCTGATAATGTAAGACTTCGCATACTGTGCCAATTCAACCTACTTTCAATCCAACCACAACTCTTTAGGGAAGAGGAAAGGGACAAGGGCTCTTTGAAAAAACAAACATAGAAGATATGTGGATCTGGGTAAAAATCTTTTTAAAAAGAAAAAAATAGCAAGCATGATACCAGATCCTCACTTTGGTGCAAGGACAGCTCTTAAATACATAAATAAATGCAAATTGTGGAAGACCAACCATGTAAAACTAATAGTGTCAAATAACATGATTAATGGCACTTGAATTCTACATGGGTATACGAAGATGTACAGAGATTAAATCAGGAACCCCAGACAATAAGTTACTAGCAAATCTAGGAATAGACTCCAGCAGTCCTGATTCTCAGGCTCCAGCTCTTAACTACTAGAAATATTGCCTCGTGGCACACGAACATTTTTTTAGCATTGTTTCAAACATACAACAGTTTCTAATACTGTCTGTACTTCCTTCATATCACTTCATTTGCTCCTCACCTTACAATCTCTTTTTGATTTCTCTAGTTTTGTTTTGTTCCTATTTACTCTTTAGTTAAAAAGACTAATGGAACATAAGTGGATTATGCACATTCCCTTCTTTATTAACTGCTTCCTTTAAAGAAATTCCAATCACTTTTGAACAAACTATTAAAGAAAAAAAGTTGTAATTAAAACTGTTTACAGATTCATGGTATGTTTTAACTCATTCAAATAAAAACAATACATGAGCACCAGGTGTTGAGCTCTGATAGCAACAAAATAGAGGAGGATTTTCATCTTAAACTTGTACACTTTCTCCGTAAATGACCACCAATTCGTAGTGGGTTGCTAGCCATTTCATCAGGAACATATAGCTCTGCTTCATTTAGTACGGTTTTGAAGCCTCTGCTCCTTCACATACAGCCTCAGATCTCCACTCAACTATATCCATTCTCCCTCACCTCACTGTCTTCTGCCTGAGACATACCTGGAGAACAATGGGCAGCCAACTTCTCTATGCATAAGACTGCTGGTAAGGAAAGAAAATAGTGTGGCCAGCCCACAGGGGCATGGCAGAAAAAATCATTAACTGAACACTGAGTCCTGGCTTCTGTGACTGAGAAAGACCTGCCCATGATATTAGATACAAGCCAGATGCCCATGATATTAGATATAAGCCAGATGTCTAACGCCTTGACACAAATGGCGATGGCAGAGCTATGACTGAACAAGATGCTTGTGGTTCTTTCAAAAAATCTGACTCCAGCTTTAATTTGCAAGGATCCTTCAGAGAAACTGACACATCCATTGAGATAGAGGATTTCTCAAACTAAGCAATATTTCAGAATTAATACAACGGAAAGTTCTTCATTCTTCTAACATGGTCCTTAATGTGTATATCTGATCTACACAGGATCTCTTGGACCTGAATCCAGCCTGTTCTTCTCTAAGCTTCTTCCACTGCCTCTTTCATCCTGTGTAGTATCACCACTTTCCCCTCAAAAGGCTTTCCCTACAAAGGGTACTCCCCTCCAGTTCATTACAATCAGTGAGATCACCTTTCTTTTTTTTCCCCCCTGATAATGATTACATTATGATAGAAGGATTCCACCATAGAAAAATGTAGAGAATGGCACGCTCCCCTCTTCATCAATTTAACTGATTTTCAAAAGGCATCTGACAGCCTCCATAGATGTACGTTCTGGAATATTCTTCAGTCCTACAGATCCCAGATAAGTTATCAACATAACCACGGCCATGTACAGATATGCAAAGTGCTACATAAGTGTGGACAATCGGACAATAGAGTGATTCAGTGCGAACACTGGAATGAATTAGGGCTGCATTTTATCTCCACTATTTAGCTCTGCCATAGGCTGGATAACAAAGAAGTGTATTAGCAGCAAAAACACCAGAGACAGCATGAGTAGATGGCAAATGCTTAGAAGATGTAGACTTTATTGATGATACTGCACTATTGAGCAACACCCCCGAAAAGTTACAAACAAAGACAGACAGCCGGCAAAAATAGCAGGCTAAGTAGGGCTCAAAATTAGCTATGCTAAAACAAACATCTCTGAAACCCAGATGTCAAGCAGTAACATCACGTTAGAAGGCAAAAATCTCTACGTAGAACAGTTCATCTACCTGGGCAGCACCATATTAACCTAACAGAGATCTCAAAAAGAAAGTGACATCAAGAATAGGAAAGGCACACTCAGCATTTACTAAACTCAGCAATGTAGGGAAATCAAAGACATACAACCCCGAAACAAAAAAGTGAGAATTTTCAATTCAAACACAATCTCAGTGCCAACATATGACTGCGAGAGCTGGACAGCGACTAAAACATCAAAACAGAAAACTAGACACCCTTGAAAATAAAGGCCTACAAAAGATTCTGGGTATTGGTTAGAAAGACTTCATTAACAATGAAGAGATCAGAGAAATCACTGACCAGCAGCTCGTTTCCACCATAATTAGAAGAAGCTGTCAAGTGGAAACCAACTAGTATGAGGAAACGAGGGAGGCCAAGAGCAGCCTTAAGAACCGCCCTAACAGAGATGGCTGAATAGTCAATCCCAACAAACACCATACAGCAAATGACAGAGAGGAATGGAAGAGACTGGTTTTCACCCTGTACTCTAACATTGGGCCGGGAAGGATGTAAAATAAAATAAAAAGGACTCTATGATTTATGACATCTCTTATTCAGCCTGGACAACATATGCATTGACTTGGAGAAGTCTCATCTGGCATCTGTTTTCTCCAACAATCTCTTCAATGACATCTTGCATAGAGAAGCAGCATTTTTCTCCAAACTTAAACCTTTCACCCTGGAACTTAACATCCACTCTAGGGATATGTCTACACAGCATAAGCCCACCCCAAGATGGTAGTGAAGACAACACAGTATGAAATGCAGAATGAACTAGTGAGCGACATACATACCCAGGGTGCATTTTGGGCTTATACTATCCATGCTGAAGCCTTGCATTGCAGTGTCTTTACTGTTATTGTTACCTGCACTAGCTGGATTCAAGCTATCTTGGGAAGGCTACAGTCACCATGAGAATTATGAAAAAGCTGAAAAATGCACAACACAGTATTCTGCTATAATTTTAACAGAACAGGACTAAATTAAACACACTATGAGTAAACCATTAATAAATCAGTATCCAGTTGTGAAAAATATATATATATATTTACTCATTAACAAAGTTGTGCTTAACATCTATTTCCATTTTCAAGTGACAAGATTAAAATTGCAAGTTTTAAAGTACAAAAGCTTCCCTAGATACTTGTATGAGACTCAGATAATCCAAACTGCATGAAGCAGTATACCCTTGCTGATCTCTAGAGTTCTTTTTCTGTCCAAAAGGCTGAGACGTTTAAAAAAGAAAGCAGTGGGGGAGGGGAGTTTTTACAGCAGTTTCCTGTCTGCTTTTGTGGTTTTAACACTTATGCAGATCTTCTGAATCTTTACAATGCCCTAAGGTTGTTTAAATATTGTTTAAAAAAGGGCAATCTTACTTTAAGTTCTGTTGTAATAAACACAGAGCACTGTACTGTCCATGAGCATATGGCTGGAAGCTGACGCTAGACAAATAAAGAGTAATTTCTTACCTTCAAAAGACAATGGCTGTGCAATCAGTATTTCAGCATCAGTATTTTGTTTTACACGGAGACATGCTGCATATGACATGAAAATTAAAGACAGACAATTCCCAGAAGAGTGTACAGTCCAATGACAACAACAACAACAAAAAAGCAGGAGAGACCAGGAAATGCAGAGTAGTAGATTTTGAATTATTGCTGTTTTTAACTCACATCTGTTCTATACACCACTGTTTGGTTCTGTAAGACCACTGGACCAAACTCATTCCTAGTAATATTGAAACATGAAAGTGTTTTAATACAAGCAAAAGCCATACAGGCGCAAAAGAAAATCCTTCTCTCATTTTGATACCATTTTGAACTTAAACATTGGAATTTGTGCACGTCATATTTTAAAACAAAATATACTAGAAATTGATCATGTGACATCTCTAGCTCTTTCTAGTGTGACTCATGTAGTGAAATTAGCGGAAGAACACAAGCACAAGCACACTACCTTGTGACTTGATACATAGATGCCATCCTCTCTGAATTCCTCCCCCTCTCACTCCCGCACTCCATTTATTTGATTATGGATTTTGGTTATCATCATTGGTGGGTTTTAGATTTTTTTTTTTCCAAAAGCATTCTTCACATCCATTCTAGCACAATTCTTCCACCACTCTACACAGCGGCAACAAAATCCCCTGGCTTTATTCCCCCAGAAGTAAAAAAAAAAAAAAAAAACACCTTACTTGGGATGTTAGTTTTGATGACATAAACAAGAAGGGTCTTTTATTGCAACAGTGTGCAAATAGTCCATGGTGATAATTCCTGGCAACTGGTGTGTCTGCTGTTATTTTAAGAACTGCAACAGCAGGTGAGAGTTAGGGCAGATCAAACTTACAAAGGCAATTTCTGAACACGGAAAAGTAAAGTAAGATAGAATTCTAATATTGCTACCCCATCCTTTACAAAATGTGCTTCAGATAGGAGACTATTCCAGTTGCGTTTTCATTTCAAGTGTAGATGAATATTTTGAATGCCTAATGTAAATGTATATTTAAATAGTCATACTGTGGTAAATACAATATAAGCAAATCAAAATTACACACAAACACACACACACGTTATACATAAAAAATTTATTTGAGCATAAGCTTTCGTGAGCTACAGCTCACTTCATCGGATGCATCCAATGAAGTGAGCTGTAGCTCACAAAAGCTTATGCTCAAATAAATTGGTTAGTCTCTAAGGTGCCACTAGTACTCCCTTTCTTTTTGCAAATACAGACTAACACGGCTGCTATTCTGAAACACGTTATACATAGTGACATTTTGTAGAAGACCATTTCTTAGCATAATATAAATTTTATGGGTAAGTGCAATAATTTTCTGTTTCTGTGAAATGCAAGACATGAGGGAGAGGATTGACTGTCTCAGGAGGTTGGACACAAAATCTTCATCTAAGGTTGCTGGCCCTGGCTCATGTTACCAGTGATTGAAAGTCATTACTAGTAGTTCAGTGAAATGCAGCTGGATCTCAGTCCAGTACACTGCGTCCAAATAAGAAATAAATCCACCACAATCAGTATTAATTGGCCTCGCTGTTGGCAGTCTCAGCAGAGAGGCCTAACACTGAATTGACATGAAAACTTGACTCCAGGGCTTTGAGTTGAGGTTCATTGATAGGGTGATGTAGAAAAGATTGGACTGCTGCTCTCTGTCCTATACATGGTCTGTGGATAAACAGAGGACTTCAAGCTGCATGGATTTCAGGCCACATCATCTTTCCCCAGGAGTCAATTTACACAAACATTTATCTTCGAGGTAGCACTGGGAAAATATACTGCTATCAAACTGCTAAATACATCATTCGCTCAAACGAAATATCAACTGTATGTGAAACCCTTTGGGGTACAATGTATTAAATATAGTTTGCAAAAGAGAACATTTTCTATTTCTATAAACTGTGCTAATAAGAATTATTTATGATGATGATAATGGTCTTATTTAACTAGGGAGCAATACCTAAATATGTGTCAGTCATTCAATTATACTTTTAACATGTGGTCAGGAAGTGTGGAAACAGCTTGAGGAGATTAGATTTTTATATTCATAACTGTTTGGGGGGGGAGGGAAGCATGTTAATAAGCAATTAAAACTTCCCAGATTCTTGCTACTCATTGCTGCATATTTAATTTCAAACATAAAAAACAATAGAAGTGTTAAAGAATAAAGCAGGTCTACGAATCAATGAATGCTAAATAATATCATTGAAACGGTCCTGTGCCAAGACTTCAAAGACACTGTCAACAACTGGTATGTATGTGTTTACTCTACACTGTTTGTAATATGCTTTTACAAGCTTGACCAAAAAATCCTTTAGTTAACAGATTTTCCCTTTTTATTTTAACAAATATTGATTTTTTTCCCCACTTCTGTTTCCATCAGAATTGAAATCTCTTGTATTGCACACATCCAACAATATTCACTTCAGGAACGGATTGATGCCAAAACCTGACTAAGGCACTAAGTCATCCCCAATGCTGAATTATATAAAAGCCTATTAGACACAGGAAGAAATATTCTGGTCTTTCTTACTGGGGTGAAGCGGAGGGAGCCAAGTGCAAGGGAGGAAGAGAGAGGAAACAAGGGAGAGAAGATTGATTGACCAGAATTGACGGGGAGTCTCCAGGAATTAAAGATTAATCTTTAATTAAAGATTATATCGTGTGATGAAATCTCCAGGAATACCTCCAACCAAAGTTGCCAACCCTAGATAAAAGGGAGAGAAAAAAGAAACAAAAGCAAATGAGGAGGAGGAAGGGGAAAAGAGAAAGAAAACTGAAAAGGCAGAAACAGAGCTCTTTTGATTCAGTTTGTATTTCACTGGGTACTACATTATTAAAACATAACTATGCTGTTCTAGATCTATTCCCGTTTACATTGAGATCAAGGCTCAGTCCTCAGCCCAGTGCTTTCTTGAATAAACATAATACAAAGAGCTGAGATTTTGTATGCATGGTGCACTATGATTTTTTGGTCTTTGCCCATTAAAATTACCTCAGTCATCCATCCTGCACGGCTATTAGAACAACACACTTGGTGATGTATATCACATGGGCCTACTGACATGAACACCATGAACAGGTTGAGCATGGATCTACAAAACCTCCCACTTCCCATTAACAGTAGTAGAAGAGCAGGCAAGAAAAAGGATTCCAAATGAGATTCACTGGGTTGCTAGTGCACAGGGATCCTCAGGCCATGAGACGCTTCACACAGAAGAGGATTTTGCCCTGAGGATTTGTCTGCCCAATGTGTGATGAACTCACACCAATCAATGTAACGCCATCAGATGGTTTGTGTCATTCTGTCAAATTGATTCTTTTGCACAAAGGCAAGGCAGGCTTCATGAAATTGGACACAGCTCATAGCACTTTTGAAAATGCCAACCTTGCTTTCAACATATTACTTAACATTACAAAATAGATTTACACCAGGATTTAGCTTTTTCCTCATTTCTAATTAAAAATATATATGAACCAAAAATTCATAGTTCATTCAAAAATAACCATTAATGATCAAGTCAAGAGATTCCCCTGACGTATTTGCTACACAGTTTGAAGAGTGGAGACATGAAGGAGTAGAAACAAAATATAAAATAAAAATATAATAGGCCCAATATAACTCTTACAATAAGCATAATTTGGTTTTGTGAACAGTTCCATTGAGTTCAGTGGGGTGACTTGTGACTAAATCATATTCAACATGAATAAGGATTGCAGAATCAGGCCCAATATTAATTATGTTCAAGTGGTGAGGCAGCCTCATATGCCATCTAACACCCAATATTAATTGGGGTTCTGTCTATTAGGAGATTGAAACATAGCTTAAAATCGTTTTCAACAACCGTTCCACTTGAACCACCATAGAAAACAGTTCAAGTGCTAATGTAGCCAAAATCATTTAAGAACACATAATTAAGACACGGTGGCAGCAAGTCTTTCTGAAATGGTATCGGAAATGGTTTTGTCTGGTTTCCACAACCACCAGAATCATTTTCCGTTCCAGTTCAGAAGGAATCATTTGGAAAACTATCATCAGTAACAACGATTTCCTAGCTTACATGAGTCTTAACTGATCAAAACATCTCCTATGCCTTTATCATCACAATTTATTGTAGATCCTCACTGCATAGGCCATTTTATTCTGTGTTTGTACAGTGCCTAGCACAATGGGCTCCTGGTCCATTACTAGGGCTCCTAGGCACTACAATAATACAAATAGTTATTGTTAATAATTAATAATAATAATAATAATAATGGATTCCCCCCTCTGCTCCCATTCTTCCTTTTTCTCCTCATACTTTTCCTTTCTGTGTCTTGCTATCTTCTTAATTTCTCCTCTTTCCTTCATTTTCATTTCATACAGACTAACAGGTTGTTAATCTTCAGAACCACTAGGGAACCACTAGCAAAGCTGCAACCTAGAAAGGGAGAGAACAGTTTATATTCCACTCCCACCCTTTTGAACTCAACACTCTTATTACTAGGATATTGTTAATTTGGTACTGACAACACTGGTAAACTAACTACCTAGATTCAGGCAACTGTGCAAGGCACAGGTGGAATATTGTGACTCAGGAGAAATGAAACGTTCCCACAAAGACCAAAACAATGAGAAGATCTAGACACCTGCTAACCTCAAATGAAGTCACTGATATCTTGAGACTGAACCGTAAACCAGTCACTGATATCTTGAGACTGAACCGTAAAGTCCAAAGACAAACGGAGCCCTTGGGGAGTTGCAAGTTGTATGACTGCAACAAATTGAGCTGTGCAAGGATATAGTAATAATTACCATGGGTGGCCAGAATGCGCCTTTAGCTCTCCGAAAGCACCTGCTACAGTACTCCACATGAACATAGCACAGCAACTCTCTCCCATGAGAGCCCTCTACATCAGGGGTCTCAAAGTCCCATCCCACGGGACATCTGCGGCCTGAGAACCTCCCCACTGCGGCCCGCCGCCCCCCACAGCTCCGACTGGCTGGGAGAGAGGGACAGAGATACCATCACTAGTTGCCAGGTGGGGTCAGCCATGGAGGCAGCATCACTAGTTGCTGGGCAGAGTCAGCCATGGAGGCAGCGTCACTTTTCTCCACAATGAATATAAACAAGTCAAAATACCAAACACAACTATCTGACGCACACCTTGCTGCAATCCTGAAGGTTTCAACTGCTCAGTCACTGAGGCCAAACATCAACAAACTGACAGAAATTCTTCAACAAAAAAACTTCAGAAACTGACTCCAGCGAGAGACTGCTGAATTGGAATTAATTTGCAAACTGGATACAATTAACTTAGGCTTGAATAGAGACTGGGAGTGAATGGGTCATTACACAAAATAAAACTATTTCCCCATGTTTATTCCCGCCCCTCCCCCCCCGTTCCTCAGACGTTCTTGTCAACTGCTGGAAATGGCCCACCTTGGTTATCACTACAAAAGGTGTCCCCCCGCTCTCCTGCTGGTAATAGCTCACCTTACCTGATCACTCTCCTTACAGTGTGTATGGTAACACCCATTGTTTCATGTTCTCTATGTATATAAATCTCCCCACTGTATTTTCCACTGAATGCATCCGATGAAGTGAGCTGTAGCTCACGAAAGCTTATAATCAAATAAATTTGTTAATCTCTAAGGTGCCACAAGTACTCCTTTTCTTTTTGCAAATACAGACTAACACAACTGCTACTCTGAAACTAAAAACTCTCTGGCAAGCGAACGGGGAACTGTGGCCAACGGGAGCTTCGGAGGAGGTACCGGGAGGAGCAGCCAGGGCAACAGCCAGCCCACCCTCCCCCAGGTCCTGGCCACTTCCCAGAGTGGCGCGGGGGCAGGGCAGGCAGGCAGGGAGCCTGCCCTGCCCCCGGTGCGTGCCGGACCGGAGCCACTCTAGGTAAATGCTGGGGGTGAGGGGGGAGCGCTGGGAGCTGGCGGGCCGCAGAAAATAACCCCGCGGATCACGTGTTTGAGACCCTTGTTATAGACATATGTTGGGCCAAATTAATTCCTTGGCAGCTGTTGGCATAACCAGGCTATGGAGCCCCCAAGGATGGAATATTAGCCTAGCGGGAGGGCACAGCAGCATAAGGTTGCCACAGCACGCATTCTATAGACGCACCTAAAGTGCTTTTATGGGATCCCATCCAGAACTTCAACCCTCCCTCCCTCCAATAGCAAACCTTCCAAAACAGGAAAGTGACAACACTGTCATCTGCCACCTCCCCAGGGCAATTGTCTCACTGGTGCAGATATCCTGCAAGCTTATGCATTGGTGAGTCAAGCCCATCACACACGTATGTAACTGAACTCTTCTTTGTAACATACCTTTGGTTACAATTAATTTAAAATATTCAGGTTGAATAAAATAAACTAAAATGGAAATCTTATAATAATCCCCAGAAGACAAAATAGCATCCAAGAAAACCAAAGATAATTTAGCTGCATTCCAACAAGAAGAAATCAGATTTTACTATATTTATTTTCTGCCTGCAAATCTGCATTTGAGAAGATAGATCTGAAAATATCAACCTTATTCTTCAAATAAAAATCTTGCTTTAACATTATGTAAGCGGGGGAATAGTCCCACTATTGTGGGAACTTTCCTGGCTTCTGCACTACCCCAGTGAAGTGGGCTAACGAAAGGATCTGAGTCCTCGCTCCCACTTCCTTTACCCAGTGGCCTCCCTGCCCTTGAGAACTCCCCTTCTACGCTCCTGTCTGGCAGAGTCCTCATAACCCCAACAAGGCTGGGCCCAGGATTCCTGGGGAGGGCTCGACCCCCAACCCTGCTGTGGTCACCTAGGATAGGGGCTAGGGTGTGGCCACTCCAGGGTACTCTCTCTGCGCTGGGCACTTCTGTGACCCACTGACCATTACATACAAGTTAAAGCAAATGCAAGTTATTTAATCAACAATTAATTTTAAAAAGAATAAGTAAAAATGGGAAAGATTAAAGGAAACACATCAACCCGCTCTGTGGTAGGAACATCACAAACAGTGTCTCTGGAATGTCAGGGCAGTTCACAGTCTGTTCCTTGTAAGTCCCAGGCCTTCTTCTCAGGCTCTGGCTGTGCTGTAGGGATGCTCTGGGTTGGACACTTGCTCTGGTGGTGGCCACACACTCTCAGGCTCTAAGTGGTAGGACCCTTCTTCCCAGTGTCGCCCCCGCTCTGTCAGGGTTACGATCCAAGCCTGGCCCGCAGAGCCTCTTGGCTGAGGCGTCTCCCTGTGCTGGGCCCGCTGCCCAGGGTCCCCCTCACTCTCTCCAGCTGCTCACCACACCCAGCTCCGGACTGCTCCAGCCCCAGCTCCACCACTCTGTCTCAGCACTGCTGCTGCTGCTGCTGCTCTGCCTCCAACTCCCTGGGCTGCTTCTTTGGCCCCTCTGCCTCTGGTTGCTACAGCTCTGCTCCCAGGACAGGTCTGCTTTGCAGGCTGCTTCTGTGACTCTGCTCCCAGCACTGACTTGCTTCCTGGGCTGCTTTTCTTGGCCCCTCTGGCTCTGGTTGCCGCAGCTCTGCTCCCAGGGCAAGTCTGCTCTCTCTGGGCTATGCCTCTAGCTTTGGGGCTGCAGCTCTGCTCCCAGGACAGGGTCTGCTCTCTCTGGATCTGGCACAGCTCTGCTCCCCAGCTCAGCTTGGGCCCCTGTTGTCTCCTTAGCTCGGCCCCACTCTGTCTGACCCAGGCAATTCCAGCTCACACAGAGGACGGGACCTCCCTGGCCTCCTGACTCCCTGATTAGCCTGCCCGCCCTGTCATTCAAGCTGACCTGGCGCATTGGCCTCTCCCCATTGTTCCTGGGGACTATCAGTCTCAGGGTCCTTATTTCCCATAGACCCTTCCCCTTTTAGTACTGGGAGCTAGCCAACCAAAACATCCCCACTGACTGTTAGTAAGGGAGCAACAGTCCCCTTATATTTTCTTGGGTGCAACTATGAGCTCTTGATCAAAAATACAAAAGAATTTATCAGAAGCTACACAAACTGGGATGTCTAACCTAACTGCATCTTCACTAGTATTGATTAAGCTTTTTCTGTTTGTAAAGAAGGATCAAATTTCAACTAAAAAAATAGCTGCCAATAAATCCTTAACACCAGAAGCTGTATTGCCTGAATGCCAACTCAACACCCCAAATTCTCAAGTGTGTACTGCAACTGATTCTCCACATTATTCACTCTCATGGTGCAAAATTACTGTACGTAACCCCTTTAAAATCCCTCCTGGCCAGAGGAAAACTCCTCTCACCTGTAAAGGGTTAAGAAGCTAAAGGTAACCTCGCTGGCACCTGACCAAAATGACCAATGAGGAGACAAGATACTTTCAAAAGCTGGGAGGAGGGAGAGAAACAAAGGGTCTCTGTCTGTCTATATGCTGCTTTTGTCGGGGATAGACCAGGAATGGAGTCTTAGAACTTTTAGTAAGTAATCAAGCTAGGTATGTGTTAGATTATGATTTCTTTCAATGGCTGAGAAAAGAATTGTGCTGAATAGAATAACTATTTCTGTCTGTGTATCTTTTTTGTAACTTAAAGTTTTGCCTAGAGGGATTCTCTATGTTTTGAATCTAATTATCCTGTAAGGTATCTACCATCCTGATTTTACAGAGGGGATTTCTTTACTTCTATTTACTCCTATTTCTATTAAAAGTCTTCTTGTAAGAAAACTGAATGCTTTTTCATTGTTCTCACATCCAAGGGTTTGGGTCTGTGGTCACCTATGCAAATTGGTGAGGCTTCTTATCCAACATTTCCCAGGAAAGGGGGGGTGCAAGTGTTGGGAGGATTGTTCATTGTTCTTAAGATCCAAGGGTCTGGGTCTGTAGTCACCTAGGCAAATTGGTGAGGCTTTTTACCAAACCTTGTCCAGGAAGTGGGGTGCAAGGTTTTGGGAAGTATTTGGGGGGAAAGATGGTTCCAAACAGCTCTTCCCCAGTAACCAGTATTTGTTTGGTGGTGGTAGCGGCCAATCCAAGGACAAAGGGTGGAATATTTTGTACCTTGGGGAAGTTTTGACCTAAGCTGGTAAAGAGAAGCTTAGGAGGTTTTCATGCAGGTCCCCACGTCTGTACCCTAGCGTTCAGAGTGGGGAAGGAACCTTGCAACCGCCCCTGCCAATCCTCTTCCCCCAAGGGCCTGCCCCATTGCTCGCAAACCAATAAATAGCAGAATTAAAAATCTGTTCTCCTGGTTTTACCTAGTGCTAGAAAATAAACCTCCCCTAATTGCTTAGTAAACATTATCTATAATGAATATGTTTTTCCATAAGCTTTGGGCCTGTTTTGAAATTCTGAACAACAAACTACCAACACAAGAAATGGAATAGTGGATTTTTCTGAAGCAAATATTGGAAGTAAACTTTCTACATCCTTGTTTCACTGTGAACTACATTATACTTTTATTCCTCTCTCCCATATGAGCACTGTCAACCAATATTCCCTAAACTCATTTATACAGTTTGGTGAAAGCTGGATAACATCATGCACAGAATGTCTTTGCTAACATCAGTTTGCTACTGTAGGTAGCACACATCATTCACTCATACAACGCTGCTAATGTACTTTTGCTCAAGTCAGTTATATCTTAGAAACACTTTAAACCTTTTAACCCATAAAGTAGACTTTTGGAGGATTAATTATATATGCAAGAGGATTAGCTCTCAACTGTTTTCCTAAACAATTCTGTCAAATGTCACTTAAGTAGATGTACAGTAGAAAATGTTTTCTGCTACGCATATTCAACTTAAAGTATACCCATGTCCATGAATAAAATCTTATTTAACCCTATTTTTTAAAATATGTGAAATGCATAGCACCTTTGTAGGAGCAGGATTTTATATTTGTACTATAAGAATTAAATGTGTGTTTTGATCATCCTGCCAGCCACCCTTTCTGAATAGCACAAAGGAATGACCCTCTGGGACACTGGTAGAAACACATTTGACAGAATGCCAGTGTCTGTACTGATGTTAAGGCAGGGACAGACCAGAACAACCCTTATGACTGATTATGGTCACCCTTTTGTTTTAGGATAAGATTTCATTACAGTATTTGCTATGAGGTCTTGCTTCTTGTATGCATTGCAAACTAAGTTGTGTAAGGTTCTTTTGTAATTCCTTTAGTAACCATATAATCCTTTCCCAAATGTTATCCTGTCTGAAGGTCTCTGTAAAAGACTGTTTGTGTAAATGAGGAATGTATGCATCAGGAAAAGATAAGGTGTGAAGGCCACTGTTAAAGTCAGATGGTCAAGGAAGGAGGAGTGAAGAAACTTAAGGATACCAGAGAACCATCAACGCACATCCATAAGTGAGGAAGGGCAGACTGACAACCCTGAGGTGGAGGTTGGCACCTCTAAAGACAAGACAATTGATTAAATCGAAACCAGGACAGGAGGACCCTCTTGGAGGTGTTTTGGAATGTTAACATCAAAAGGTAACACCAACTAAGGAGTAACAGGTCACAAACTGACACAGCAAAATCCAGACTTCAACAGAGGAAAAAAAGACTATAATAACAGGGTGCTTCGCCATGGGACTTTGGGTTCATCTTGCCACAACTCCAGGAGCATCGGATCGCGACCAAATTAGCCTGGCTCCCCTATGACCAATCTGGCTGGCCACTAGATAGTCCAGACTCTGGACTGGTAACTATAAACATCGACTGGCAGGACTGTGTGTGAGAGAGACTGAAAAGCATATGCTAACTGCTGTATTCTCAATAAATGTGGTGTGTTGCCTTTTTCCCTGAAAAAGATCCCATGTGCTTCTAGAAACACTTTCTAGAAATGTAAAAATATTGTGCTCCAAGAAATAAATTTAGCTCTAAGTGCATCGCATACTACACATTTCAAGGAAACTCTGTGTTTGTGTCCTGAGACTTGTCTGAGTTTTCTCATTATATTTTTTGCAGTTTGTTTCCAAAAATAAAATACTAATGTGGCATGACAGAATTATCATTCTTGGAAAGACTGAATATTACATTAACCTAAAGTTTGAATCCTCTCCAACTGTGCTGAAATTTAAACAAGTTCACTACCCAGCTGTTGTCATTCTATGCAAAAAATTTATGCTGCTTACTAGTAACTGAAAGCCCACGCTGTCCCACAGCTGTGGCAGTAGGCCAAGTACTCCACCATCTATGCAGTCTCCCTCGTACAACCAATGATATTGTTGCGTGCAAATTAGCTGCAGAGTAAGGGTGGTGATTGGTTATCTCTGATGACAATCTAGGACTCTTGGCATGGCATAGATAAATGCCTTACTATAGCTGTGCACTGCACAGGTGTAATTCATAAAGGCAAAAGTCTGAGAACTTATTAAGATAGCAACAGAGCTTTGGCTTTTTTTTTGGGGGGGGGGGGCGGGTAATCCAGCCCCAGTGCAAGAAGAATCATCCACAAGAATCTTCTGTTCTTCTTTCCTGCTGCCAGTGTAGCAAGGAAAAAGTCATGGCCAGATCAAAGGTCCAACGGTGCCAAAACCCCCTACAACGTACAAATACCCAACTCTGGTTTTGGCCCCTTGGTGCCATTAGCAAATGGTGTTAGAGCAGTGAGGTGGGTAGGAGGAGAGAATTGCTGTAACTCAAAGCAGCGAGTCCTGGTCCTGCATGCTCTGTAAGTTTAGCAGCCTTTGCACCCCCTCTCTCAATACGCACTTTGTACTTCTCAGGCATAGCTAGGAATCTGGCCCCGGATGTCTGTTAGAGATTCAACACACACAACCCCTTTCAATTAAGATGCGAAAGTTCACAACATGCAAGATTTAGCCCCCAGGACGTCCTCAGAGAATCAGAGAAGACAAGACTTGAAATTTCTAAAGGTAAAACAGAAAGAAAAAAAGTTTAAAAAGTCATCCTGGCCCCCTTAATACATTAAAAAGAGCAAAAAAAAGCACAAGCCAAATTATTTTTAAAATGCTTTGCAGATCACCCGTGTCAGATTAATTAAATTCTACACTTTAACAGCTGCAGAAAAAAGCATTTTGGTAGGCAATACTTAGACTCAGTTCTCCTAAATAATGGTCTCTAGGTTGCCTAGCTCTAGATATTGCCTAGCTTTTACTTTTTGCAAAAAGAAAATCTTAATCTTTGATTTATGTCTAGGCAGTGTTAGTTAAAATGAGAAATGTTTTTGTATGTTTTATTCCCCTTTTTAAGAGACAGCTACTTCACGGAGTGACGTGTGTCAGAGCATATGTTACTCATGCAGTAGATTACTCATAGAGGAAAGGCATTCCACATCAGATGAGACACAGCTAAGCAAGAGCTAACTTCTCCCTATACAGTACTTCAGTAAGTAAGTGTTCCATTCAAGATTGCCTGGTCATGTGCAATTGCATACTGTATTAGGATTAAACTCAGTCGTAAACTGGAGCCGGTTCGCTAGAACCAGTTGTTAAATTTAGAAGCCCTTTTAGAACCGGTTGTTCTGCAAGAGACAACCGGTTCTAAAAGGACTTATAAATTTAACTAGCCAAAAGTGGCACCTTAGGCACAGACTCCATGGGTGCTCCAGCCCTGGAGCACCCAAGGGGAAAATTTGGTGGGTGCAGAGCACCCACCGGCAACTCCCCGCCCCAGCCCCCGGCCCCAGCTCACCTCCGCTCCGCCTCCACCTCCTCCCCTGAACACGCCGCTCGGCCCTGCTTCTCCGCCCCCCGAGGCTTCCCGCGAATCAGGTGTTCGCACGGGAAGCTAGGGCAGGCTGAGAAGCAGGCCGCGGCTTCCTGCTCAGGCCCAGGGAGGCGGAGGTGATCTGGGGCAGGGGGGCACGAGGAGGGCCGCCCGCACAGCAGCAGGTAACCCGGGGGGAGGGGGGGATCCGCGCTGGGGTACCATTCCTTGCCCCATTTCACCTCCGCCACCCTCGGCCTGAGCGGGAAGCTGCCACCTGCTTCTCAGCCCTCCCAGGCTTCCCACCTAACAGCTGATTCGCGGGAAGCCGGGGGAGGGGGCAGAGAAGCAGAGCGGGGCAGCGTGTTCAGCAGAGGCGGGGGAGCGGAGGTAAGGTGATCTGGGGCCAGGCGCGGGGTGGGGAGCTGCTGGTGGGTGCACCCACCAAATTTTCCCCGTCGGTGCTCCAGCCCCGGAGCACCTAGGGCATCGGCACCTAAGGCACTATTTTTGATGTGATCAGTGGCGGATCCCCCTGCTCCCCCCCTAGCTACGCTCCCCCGCCCCTAGGAGTGAGAGGGAACTGCCGGATGCTTCCTGGGAGCTGCCCCAGGTAAGCACCTCTGGGACTCCCCACCTCGCCCCCCGGCAGGTGCCTCTGGCTCTTAGGGGTGGGCACCCACTACGGTGGCCCACAAGACCCTCCTGCCCGGTTCTGGGGGCAGTCAGGGGAGGGGGGTGGATGGGGCAGGGGTCGGGGGGGGGTTGAATGGGGCAGGAGTTCTGGGGGGCAGGAGTGGGCAACGACCCCCCCGTGGGGTAAGGACAGAACCCGTTGTTAAGGTTTTGGCAGCTCATCACTGATTAAACTACTCTGCCTGGCACACCCAACACATTGTAGCAAAACTGGTGCCCATTCTAAAGAGGGCACCAAATTTAATACTCTATTGGCTTTTACTCTCGAAATGAGTATCATAATACCTTACACCTAATGTCACTAAGGCTTGTTTAGAGAAGTTTTTTTTTCAAAATTGGCTTATTAATTCACCATTTATCTATCACAAATTAAGCTTCAGCATTTACATAAAACTGCGCTCTTAAATCCCAACTTCTGTGGGAGCAAGTCACAATTTCTCTCTGCCTCAGTTTTCCCATTTGTTCCTCTGTGAAATGGGGATAATACTACTTGCTTATGTATAGGAATGTTATGGAGATCAATGTCTGTAAAGCAACATAAATGCTAGGTATTACTATTAGCATAATAAAAAAATGAATGCTCTTTTTGTTTTATAATTTGTTTTACAGGAGAATTTGGCATGCAATTTTTTTTTAAACAAATTGCTCTGACATTTCAGCATGCTTTACTGATTTCAAAGACAGAAGAAATCCAAAGATCTCTGCATTTGTGACATGGAGTGAACACCCACGTTAGACCTGTGAGGCTTACAAGTAGCAGACATCATGGGGTGTCAGGCATCAAGGATATTATCCACAAGAACAACCCGTAAACACTGTAATGCCCATATCTCTGTATTACAATCAGAGTCTCAGATCACTGGGGACATCAGCTCTGTACACTATTCACTGACTTCCGAGTCTGGAGAAATTATGTCCCCAAGTTAAACAGCTGCAAGCTGAAGGAAGTGGAACCAAAGCCCTGCTCTTGCAGAGTTCCTGAGCTCAGATCCTGAACAGATGGGAGGTGGGTCTCTGCAGCTTGGGCCAACTGAGAGATGATGGACAGCAGGAAGTCTCCCCAATAACTTTCTCATCAACACAGGAAAATAGCACCACAGAAGAGAATTTTGGATAGACTGTCAGATCCTCTTCTGCAACGTTTGCTAAAAAATTCTCAAACAGAGGAACAGACCGAAAACATTTCAAGTCAGTTGGTTCAATCTGAGTTAAGTTAGGGCAAAACCAGAAAGTACTTGTTCTGAAAAGCTACAATACAGTATGGAATACAGTCTCTCCATAATAAACTGCATTTGTACTCACTCCATGCTCTGTGAATTGACACAAGGAAGCAAAAGGGAATCTATTCCAAAAGAGAAGAGTCATTCTCTCAAATGTAGGATGTGGTACTGCATCGGTAGTAGAGATTCTGACATTTTAATCCATTGTGAAGTATATTCTAGTTATATAGCCTAAAATGCAAAGATACTGAGCACTCATAACTTCCACTGACTTCCGTTGAACCAACAAGTGTTCAGTACCTCTGAAAATCATGTCCATAATGTAGCACTGAGAAGGGAATTGGCTTCTCACAGGCATTGGGAATCCCCATTTTTTCTGTCAGTCTTTGGCGCCGAGGGTTAGGCCCACTGACTATTCAAAATCTGGTAAAATCTTTAAGCCCTACAGTGTTGGTTAGGGGGCATGCATGTTAATATATGTACATGGGGCGGGGGGGGGGGGAGTGAAAAAGAAAAAGAAAGGAGGTAGACAGTCCATTGAAGAGAAAGAAACAGATAAAGGATTGAGGGAGACAAGGACATAGTATAGAAAAGAGAAAAACTGAGCAAAGCCAGGAAGAGAAAGAAGGTCTAACAAAGGCAGAGCAAGATGGTAAGTCACATATTTTAAAATCATTAAAATTGTAACATTGACTGGACAATGTTGCAATGAAATATAGTACGCAGCAAGAAAAAGTTTTATTCCTTTAAACACACATTGCAGATATTTTTCACCCTGGCTTGTAGGCATCGTTTTTCAAGTCCTTTACAAGCCCAATTATCCTCTATATTGAAGTGTGTTGATATCCAAGCACATCAGTCTGCTGCCCATTACTGCTTAAGCCTTGATCTACACTAGGAGTTGAGGTTGAATTTAGCAGCGTTAAAACGATTTAACCCTGCACCCATCCACATGACTGACGAAGCCCTTTTTTCGACTTAAAGGGCTCTTAAAATCGATTTCCTTACTCCACCCCCAACAAGGGGATTAGCGCTGAAATCGGCCTTGCTGGGTCGAATTTGGGGTACTGTGGACACAATTAGACGGTATTGGCCTCCAGGAGCTACCCCAGAGTGCTCCATTGTAACCGCTCTGGACAGCACTCTCAACTCAGATGCACTGGCCAGGCAGACAGGAAAAGGCCCACAAACTTTTGAATTTCAATTTCCTGTTTGGCCAGCGTGGCAAGCTGCAGGTGACCATGCAGAGCTCATCAGCAGAGGTGACCATGATGGAGTCCCAGAATAGCAAAAGAGCTCCAGCATGGACCGAATGGGAGGTACGGGATCTGATCGCTGTATGGGGAGAGGAATCCATGCTATCAGTTTTCGAAATGCCAAAACATTTGTCAAAATCTCCTAGGGCATGGAGGACAGATGCAATAACAGGGACCCGAAGCAGTGCCACGTGAAACTTAAGGAGCTGAGGCAAGCCTATCAGAAAACCAGAGAGGCAAACAGCCAGTCCAGGTCAGAGCCCAAAACATACCGCTTCTATGATGAGCTGCATGCCATTTTAGGAGGTTCAGCCACCACTACCCCAGCCGTGTTTTTTGACTCCTTCAATGGAGATGGAGGCAACACGGAATCAGGTTTTGCGGACGAGGAAGATGATGATGATGAGGTTGTAGATAGCTCACAGCAAGCAAGCAGAGAAACCGGTTTTCCTGACAGCCAGGAACTGTTTCTTACCCTGGACCTGGAGCCAGTATCCCCCGAACCCACCCAAGGCTGCCTCCCGGACCTACCACGCAGAGAAGTAACCTCTGGTGAGTGTACCTTTTAAAATACTATACATGGTTTAAAAGCAAGCATGTTTAATGATTAATTTGCCCTGGCATTTGCAGCTCTCTTGGATATACTCCCAAAGCCTTTGCAAAAGGTTTCTGGTGAGGGCAGCCTTATTCCGTCCACCACGGTAGGACACTTTACCACTCCAGGCCAGTAGCACGTACTCGGGAATCATTGTAGAACAAAGCATTGCAGTGTATGTTTGCTGGCATTCAAACAACATCCGTTCTTTGTCTCTCTGTGTTATCCTCAGGAGAGTGATATCATTCATGGTCACTTGGTTGAAATAGGGTGCTTTTCTTAAGGGGATATTCAGAGGTGCCCATTCCTGCTGGGCTGTTTGCCTGTAGCTGAACAGAAATGTTCCCCGCTGTTAGCCACGGGGAGGGGGGAGGGATGAGGGGCTAGCCACACGGTGGGGGGAGGCAAAATGCGACCTTGGAACGAAAGCTATGTATGTACTGTTAACAGCAAGGTTTACCGTGAAAGAGTGTACCCGTTGTTCTATAAAATGTGTCTTTTTAAATACCACTGTCCCTTTTTTTCCCTCCACCACCTGCATGTGTTTCAAGGATCACAGGATCTTCTCCTTCCCAGAGGCTAGCGAAGATTAGAAGGCGGAAAAAACGCACTCGCAATGAAATGTTCTCTGAGCTCATGCTGTCCTCCCACACTGACAGAGCACAGACGAATGCATGGAGGCAGACAATGTCAGAGTGCAGGAAAGCACAAAATGACTGGGAGGCGAGGTAGTGGGCTGAAGAGAGTAAGTGGTCGGCTGAAGAGAGGGCTGAAGCTGAAAGATGGCAGCAGCGTGATGAGAGGAGGCAGGATTCAATGCTGAGGCTGCTGGAGGATCGAACTAATATGCTCCAGCGTATAGCTGAGCTGCAGGAAAGGCAGCTGGAGCACAGACCGCCGCTACAGCCCCTGTGTAACCAACCTCCCTCCTCCGCAAGTTCCATAGCCTCCTCACCCAGACGCCCAAGAACGCGGTGGGGGGGCCTCCAGCCACCCAGCCACTCCACCCCAGAGGATTGCCCAAGCAACAGAAGACTGGCATTCAATAAGTTTTAAACTTTTAAAGTGCTGTGTGGCCTTGTCCTTCCCTCCTCCACCACCCCTCCTGGGCTACCTTGATAGTTATCCCCCTATTTGTGTGATGAATTAATAAAGAATGCATGAATTTGAAAAAACAATGACTTTATTGCCTCTGCAAGCGGTGATCGAAGGGAAGAGGGGAGGGTGGTTAGCTTACAGGGAAGTAGAGTGAACCAAGGGGCAGGGGGTTTCATCAAGGAGAAACAAACAGAACTGTCACACCGTAGCCTGTCCAGTCATGAAACTGGTTTTCAAAGCTTCTCTGATGGGCACCGTGCCCTCCTGTGCTCTTCTAACCGCCCTGGTGTCTGGCTGTGCATAATCAGTGGCCAGGCGATTTGCCTCAACCTCCCACCCCACCATAAACGTCTCCCCCTTACTCTCACAGATATTGTGGAGAGCACAGCAAGCACTAATAACAATGGGAATATTGGTTTCGCTGAGGTCTAAGCGAGTCAGTAAACTGCACCAGCGCGCTTTTAAACGTCCAAATGCACATTCTACCACCATTCTGCATGTGCTCAGCCTGTAGTTGAACAGCTCCTGACTACTGTCCAGGCTGCCTGTGTATGGCTTCATGAGCCATGGCATTAAGGGGTAGGCTGGGTCCCCAAGCATACATATAGGCATTTCAACAATCCCAACTGTTATTTTCTGGTCTGGGAATAAAGTCCCTTCCCGCAGCTTTTGAAACAGACCAGAGTTCCTGAAGATGCGAGCGTCATGTACCTTTCCTGGACATCCCACACTGATGTTGGTGAAACGTCCCTTGTGATCCACCAGTGCTTGCAGCACTATTGCAAAGTACCCCTTGCGGTTTATGTACTCGCCGGCTCGGTGCTCCGGTGCCAAGATAGGGATATGGATTCCGTCTATGGCCCCACCACAGTTAGGGAATCCCATTGCAGCAAAGCCATCCACTATGACCTGCACATTTCCCAGGGTCACTACCCTTGATATCAGCAGATCTTTGATTGCACTGGCTACTTGTATCACAGTAGCCCCCCCAGTAGATTTGCCCACTCCAAATTGATTCTCGACTGACCAGTAGCTGTCTGGCGTTGCAAGCTTCCACAGGGCTATTGCCACTCGCTTCTCAACTGTGAGGGCTGCTCTCATCTTGGTATTCTTGTGCCTCAGGGCAGAGGAAAGCAAGTCACAAAGTTCCATGAAAGTGCTCTTACGCATGCGAAAGTTTCGCAGTCACTGGGAATCGTCCCTGACCTGCAACACTACGTGGTCCCACCAGTCTCTGCTTGTTTCCTGAGCCCAGAATCGGCATTCCACCGCATGAACCTGCCCCATTAGCACCATCATGCCCACATTGCCAGGGCCCATGCTGTGAGAGAAGTCTGTGTCCATGTCCTCATCACTCTCGTCACCGTGCTGATGTCGCCTACTTGCCCGGTTTCGCTTTGCCAGGTTCTGGTGCTGCATATACTGCTGGATAATGCGTGTGGTGTTTAATGTGCTCCTAATTGCCAAAGTGATCTGAGCGGGCTCCATGCTTGCCGTGGTATGGCGTCTGCACAGCAAAAAGGCGCGGAACCATTATCTGCCATTGCTCTGACGGAGGGAGGGGCAACTGACGACATGGCTTACAGGGTTGGCTTACAGGGAATTAAAATCAACAAAGAGGGTGGCTTTGCGAGAAACAGAATGGCCTCCTCAAGGATAGAACTCAAAACTGGGTTTAGCAGGCCGTTGATTTCAAGGAGGGAGGAAGGGGAAAATAAATACAAAACAAATCTGGTCTATTTCTTGTTTTGATCCACTTCATCTATCTTTATCCATCTTGCTGGCAGCAGACTGTGCAGTACAACCGCTAGCCATCGTATCTCCTGGATGCTCGGCAGAAGACAATGCAGTATGACTGCTGGCCATCGTCTTCTGCTGGCTGCACATTAAAAGACAGTGTACTGCTGGTAGGACTGAATCGCCATGAGACGAAACTTAAAAGGGAAATGACTTGGCTGAGTCACTCCCATGTTTGCCCAGGCACCCCGACCTCATCGAGGTCGGTTAAAAGAGCACCCTGGACTACGTCGATGATGGCTACCAGTCATACTGCACTGTCTGCTGCCAAAAGGCAATAAACTGCTGCTGTGTAGCAATGCAGTACCGTGTCTGCCAGCACCCAGGAGACATATGGTGACGGTTAGCTGAGCGGGCTCCATGCTTGCTGTGGTATGGCATCTGCACAGGTGACTCAAGAAAAAAGGCGCAAAATGATTGTCTGCCCTTGCTTTCACGGAGGCAGGGAGGGAAGGGGGGCCTGACGATACGTACCAGAACCGCGACAATGTTTTAGCCCCATCAGCCACTGGGATTTCTACCCAGAATTCAAATGGGTGGCAGAGACTGTGGGAACTGTGGGATAGCTACCCACAGTGCAACGCTCTGGGAGTTGATGGTTGCCTCGGTACTGTGGACACACTCCGCCGACTACATGCACTGAGAGCATTTGTGTGGGGACACACACAGTCAACTGTATAAAAACGCTTTCTACAAAACTGACTTCTACAAATTCAACCTAATTTTGTAGAGTAGGCATACCCCAAGGAACATAAGATGTGGTACTATCCCAGTATAATAGACAAAGGCACAGAGAATTGCTCTTGGCCTGCTTAAATTTATGCACCATGGCTGAACATTTTCTGGAGCCATGGTTTTGTCATCACAGTAGAATGTCTTGCTTCTGAGTGTGCAATACTAGCCTGGCACCCAAAAATCAACTGAAAAGTTTGAGTCCAGCTAGCTTAATGGAACATTAGATTTTAATATTCCTGATACTGAAAATGGAATCCAAACCATCCACACAATACCCTCATCACCGACACGAATATAAATTATGAACACAAAGAGATCCCTGAACCAATACATGACATTCCAGCAACGTGAGTAAATCTTCTCTCGTGAGTTATAAAAGATGTGCAGTCAACCCTATCAAAAGGCACCGCCATGGAAAATTGGTATCTAAATGAAAAAACACGAAAGATTTAGAACTGACAATAGAGGGCACCTTGGAGGAGTTCAGCCTGCCCCACCTCCCCCCCCATCAAGCCCTAAAGCATGGTAATCTTCCGCACTGTACACTGTATGCTCTGCTTGGGTCACAAGCAACCGGGTGGGGGGGAGGGGACACTAGTTTTAGTGGCTATACCTCATCGTGGATGATGTGATCTTGTAGCAAAGTGACATTCTAGCATCTTTGTGCTATAGGACATGGCACAGGAGACACAACAGGGAGAATAGAACAAGCATATCAGAAGGGAGACAGTACCCCCTACGGCCAGTCACACACAAAGAGCATGGAGCTATATAGAGGGGCAACACTGCTCCCACAACCACAATCCAATATGGAGAGGAGTGGAGATGGAATTGACCAGGCTGTTCTGTTTCCCTGGATCCTGGATAGGGAAGAGTAAAAAGGTGTCCCTTTCTCCACTGAAATAGGGGCAAACTGAAGGCAACAAGCTTCACCTACTTCCACTCTCTGCCCCTTTGAGAGGAGTGGAAATTACCATGGAATATCTGTAAAAGAGAGAAGGCAAATCAGTGAATCACAGCTTGGACAGTTCTTCTTTCATTAAACAGATGCTGGTGCTACTGGCAGGTAGGCCTTGGAGCCCTACCAATTTCCCTGCTAGGCACCATTTCCTACTGATGCTACCTCTTGAAACTCCCCCACCTAAAGAGGCATAAGGAGAGAGAGATTTAAGGGAACTGAGCCTCCCCAAGCCCGGGGGAGTGAGGGGAAGGGAAGCCTCTACACTCTCCAATGCTTCTCTGTATCTTAACCACTTTTCTGCATATTTAACTTGCAGGGTTGATGACAAGACACAGACATTTGTGAGCTTGATGGCTCTACACTTCTACTTTGCTGGTCTGATCTTAAGGACAGGCCACTATAAAGTCAGTGGCCAATCACCTCTAATTTGTTGGGTAGATTTCAGGGCAAAGGCTTCTATGAGTTAGACCAACTATATAGCTTTCTGGTCTGATATCAAGGCACAGGTTGCTACGAGGTCACTCGCTCAGCAACTTTAGCTTTTTGGGCTAATGTCACAGGTATTTGTGAGGTTACTAGACCAACTATGGTGATGAGAGGTCCCCCCGCCTTACTGAGCTAGTCCCATGATACCCTATTAGTAGGGCCCTACCAAATTCACAGTCCATTTTGGTCATAGGATTTTAAAAATAGTAAATTTCATGATTTCAGCTGTTTAAATCTGAAACTCCATGGTGTTGTGATTGTAGTGGTCCTGACCCAAAAAGGAGTTGAGGGGAGGTTGCAAAGTTACTGTGGTCCTGCTACCCTTACTTCTGTGCTGCTGCTGGCAGAGGCACTGCCTTCAGAGCTGAGCAGCTGAAGAGCTGCGGCTGCTGGCCAGGAGCCCCATTCTGAAGGCAGAGCCTCTACCAGCAGCAGTGCAGAAGCAAAGGTGGCATGGTTTGGTATTGCCATCCTTCTGCACTGCTGCCTGCAGAGCTGGGCCCTCAGTCAGCAGCCTCTGGGCATCAGGTTGTGAAGGCAGCAGCGCAGAAGAGTGGCATGGTATGATACTGCCACCCTTACTTCTGTGCTGCTGCTGGCGGGGCACCACCTTCAGAGCTGGGTACCCGGCTAACAGCCACCACTCTCCAGCACCCCAACTCTGAAGGTAGCACAGAAGTAAAGGTGGCAATCCCACAACCCTAAATTTTGCCACCCCCATACAACCTCCTTTTGGGTCAGGACTCCTAATTTGAGAAATGCTGGTATCCCCTGTGAAATCTGGTCTTTTGTGTGCTTTTACCCTATACTATGCAGATTTCACGGTGGAGACCAGATTTCACGCGGTCCGTGATGCGTTTTTTCATGGCCTTGAATTTGGTAGGGCCCTACCTATTAGGTTCTAGTGAAACCAGAAGTTTCTGCCAGTTTTATTGCAACCTCAGAACATATGGGAGGAACGAGAAGGAGCTAGGGAGCCAGGGCAGCAGATGCAAGGAGATTCAAAGGCAGAGGAAAGGGGGAACTGGTTAGTTTGTTTTTACATCAACTGTTACTGTGACCAAAATACTGGGTGGGGAAAAAAGTTTGTTATCAGTCCCTGCTTCTGCCTGCTCAGCTCCACTGCCATGAAATTGTCATAGTTTTTCATCTTGGAAATCTCATCATCCTAGGCTCAGCATCCCTAACTTGCTGGGTTGATGTGAAAAAACAGGTCTCTGAACAGTTACTGGTTCAACAAAAGTCCAAAACCTGTAATATGAATTAGTATGAAACAAAAGTTTACATACATATTTGTGTTCCCCCATTACATAAAAATGAGGCTTCCCATTCCTCATAACAAATCTCTAAAACAAAGAAAAAAAGATTTACTCGCATGTCACATATTGTAAACAAACATTTCTTGACTATTGTTTACAACATGTGATATTAATTTGGTATTTTCCCTTTGAAGTAGCTACTCAACCTTAAATTGTTAAAAACGGAATAATTTTGAAAATCCAGCATGCTCGTCAACCACAAATACCTTTTATTTATCTCTTTTCTGTTTGTTTACAATCAGTTTCACTTTCAATATCTTAGTGCTGTAATGCTTAGGTTTCAATACTACAGGAAATGAAAAACAAAATTTACTTTTTATTTTATTTTTTTAAATATTTCAATTGGTTTTATAAAGTTTGTTTTAACAACATTTTATGACAGACTTTAACAAGTATCCCCTTTAACCATTTTAAATCTATTCAAGGCAAAAACAAAGACCTATTTTTCAATATTTCCCTCACCCCAAACAGAATTCCATAATGCTACCCTACCCCGGAGGATACCTGAGTCATAGCTGAATAACATTTTGGTAAGATCACTATAGCAACGGAGACACATGGGCAGGAAACGAGAGCTTGGAAGCTCAATTTTTCCATTAATCCAGGCTCCACAGACAGCAGGTCATGTTTACTGAGAAGAACCTAACTGAACAAAAGTCCACATTATGAAAGTCCTAAAGGGCTCCAATACTGACAAGAACATTTCACTGCCTGGATAAGAACTCTTCATTAGACCTCAAACACCTGTAGATTGCCTAATGATTTTGTGATGTGGCAAGACAAATCAGCACATCTCACTGATAAACTATCAAAATAAAATTCTGAGCCATAGCTACATTTGAGAAGCCTAAATATTTAGGCATTTGACCAAAAAAAGACCAACTGTAAAAAACTGATTTCTGAAGCAAACCACCAAGCCACTTTTCTAGATCCACTTCTAAAATAACTGGGATCTTGTTTTTAGTGGAGATACAGAATATATATTTTGAATGACTCCATTATCTTTGTAAATTCACTCTCTCCAAACTATTTCCCCACATTTCAGCACTTTCACCATAATAAAAAGTAATACTTGAACATTTTAAATTAATGGTTCCCAAAAGTGCTGCATTTCAGTATCTGATACTCAATAAAATCATTGGGGGCAGGGGTTATATCTACAATACAACATCATTAAGATGCCATAACTTTGGCTTTTAAAAAAAAAGTACACGAATCTCAAACTCTCATAACTTTCATTAGGATTTCATATATAGAGTCTCCTCTTTTACCCTTACATGAAGATAGCCACCAACCAGCATCTTGACTGACAGCCCCATGAAACAAGTTCATACTACAATCAAATACTCTATGTTTGCATCTTCCTTCTACAAATACATAATACAAAGAATATCCTTTAGTATTTTGAACTCCAGTGACAACTTTTATTCACAGATGAAATTTTTAACCCAGTAAGAAACACAATACCTCTGCTATACACATTGGGAGGGAAAAAGGCAGAAAATGTAAAGATTGAGGGAAGTCCCACTTAAGTCGATCTAACTTATGTTGCTCCGAGGTGTGAAAAAGACACGCCCCTGAGCAACACAAATTACAGCGACCAGCTCTCCTGCCAACATAGCTTCTGCCTCTCACAGAGGTGAAGTAATTATGTGATGGGAGCGTGCTCTCCTGTCAGCACACAGCATCTTCACCAGACTCTACAGCGGTGCAGCTGCACAGATGTAGTGCTTCTTGTGTAGACCTGCCCTAAAATACATGAGAAGCCTTTAAAATCATAGAATCATAGAATTGCAGGACTGGAAGGGATCTCAAGAGGTCATGTAGTCCAGTCCCTCTCTCTCACAGCAGTACTAAGTATTATCTAAACCATCCCTGACCGGTGTTTGTCTAACCTGCTCTTAAAAAATCTCCAATGATGGAGATTCCACAACCTCCCTAGGCAATTTATTCCAGTGCTTAACCACCTTGACAGTTAGGAAGTTTTTCCTAATGTCCAACCTAAAAAGCCCTTGCTGCAATTTAAGCCCATTGCTTCTTGTCTACCCTCAGAGGTTAAGGAGAACAATTTTTCTCCCTCCTCCTTGTAACAACCTTTTATGTACTTGAAAACTGTTATGTCCCCTCTCAGTTTTCTCTTTTCCAGACTAACAAACCCAATGTTTTCAATCTTCAATCATGGGTCATGTTTTCTAGATCTTGCATCATTTTTGTTGTTCTTCTCTGGACTTTCTCCAATTTATCCACATCTTTCCTGAAATGCTGATTTTATTCTAAGCTATTTGGGGACAATGGCAGGAGTGTCTTTACCCACAGCTGCAAATGTGTATTGCACTGGAGTGGCGAAAGACTAGATGCAGGTTCATGCAGTTTTCTCCACTCCCTTTCCTCTTCTCTTCTGCCTCACAACTCCAGTCGTGGGCACTCCACACAGTTTCCTTAACTTCAGAGGTCAATGCCCTACGTGCATCGTTCTCCTTCCACTTCTTAACAACCTAAACCCCTGAGGTGCTGGGCCTCGCCTAAGAAATGCCTTCAGTGAACTTCTATTACCTTCAATGGGAATTTAGGACACTCAGCACCTAGCGGGATCAGTCTCCAAAGGAGCAAAATTCTAAACAGTAGAATTATGTCTTCAGCAACGTCAGATAGGCATTGTCTACTCCTAAAAGTTTTGCAGTTTTAACTACGCCGGCACAGTAAAAGTGGCAAAAAAAAAAAAAAAAAAAAAAAACCCCTAATGTGGATGCAGTTATACTAGTATAGCTATTCCCATACAGGAAAGGCAGGGGTGAAAGTAAGGCACTACGGGTCGATATCGGCCCGTACAGCTGACTTTGCCGTGGCAGCACTTTAAAGGACCCTGCTTAAAGCGCTGCCACAGCAGCACTTTAACGTCATTGCCATGGCAGGGCTTTAATGTAGTTGCCCCTTTTACATGCCCCCACTCCCTCCGCCCCCGGCTGCCAACAGGAGGGAGGGCAAAAGGAGCAGCTGCCCCGGGCCCAGTGATTTAAAAAGGCCCGGGGCTCCAGCCGCCGCTGCTGCTACTACTGAGGCCCTGCCCCTTCCAGGAGGGAGGCAGAGCCAGCCCCATAATGGTAAGAGTTCAATTTTATTTTCACCCCTGAGGAAGGGGAATAAGTTACACCCATATAAGGTACCTTTATTTCTTGTATAGCAGCACCCACACTAGGGCTTCTACAGGTATAACCAGTGATCAGCTGCCAAAATCTTAACAACGGGTTCCCTCCTTACCCCACGAGGGGGTCGTTGCCCACCCCTGCCCCCCAGAACCCCTGCCCCATCAAACCCCCCCCCAGACCCCTGCCCCATCCACCCCCATCCCCTGACTGCCCCCAGAACTGGGCAGAAGGGTCTCGTGGGCCACCGTAGTGGGTGCCCACCCCTAAGAGCCAGAGACACCTGCCGGGGGGCGAGGTGGGGAGTCCCAGAGGTGCTTACCTGGGGCAGCTCCCAGGAAGCATCCGGCAGGTCCCTCTCACTCCTATGGGCGGGGGAGCATAGCTAGGGGGGGAGCAGGGGGAGCGGCCGCTCCCCCACTGATCACATCAAAGGTGGCGCCTTAGGCACAGACTCCCTTAGGCAGAGCACCCACCAGCAGCTCCCCACCCCGCGCCTGGCCCCAGATCACCTCACCTCCGCTCCGCCTCCTCCGCTGAACGCGCTGCCCCGCTCTGCTTCTCCGCCCCCTCCCCCGGCTTCCCGCGAATCAGCTGTTAGGTGGGAAGCCTGGGAGGGCTGAGAAGCAGGTGGCGGCTTCCCACTCAGGCCGAGGGTGGCGGAAGTGAGCTGGGGCGGGGAGCGGTCCCCCTGCGCCGCCCCCCCCCCCAGCCGGGTTACCTGCTGTGGCGCGGGCGGCCCTCCTCACACCCCCCTGCCCTAGCTCACCTCTGCCTCCCTGGGCCTGAGCGGGAAGCTGCGGCCTGCTTCTCAGCCTGCCCCAGCTTCCCGCGCGAACAGTTGATTCGCGGGAAGCCGGGGGAGGGGGCGGAGAAGCAGGGCCGAGCGGCGTGTTCAGGGGAGGAGGCGGAGTGGAGGTGAGCTGGGGCCGGGGGTGGGGCGGGGAGCTGCCGGTGGGCGCTGTGCACCCACCAAATTTTCCCCCTACGGTGCCACTTTTGGGCAGTTAAATTCAGAAGCCCTTTTAGAACCAGTTGTCCCTTGTGGAACAACCAGTTCTAAAAGGGCTTCTAAATTTAACAACCGGTTCTAGCAAACCGGTGCGAACCGGCTCCAGCTCACCACTGGGTATAACTGTATCAATAACTATTTCAGTGAGGGGGATGATTTTTTTTCATACTGATACAAAATCAGTGTGTAGACCAGGACTTACCAACTAGCATAATTAGGTATTATTAACTGTATTATCTGAACATTCACAAGGCATTACTAACAGGGAAGTGTATTTTCATTGTGTTTAAGTTTACACAGAAGGACCACATCCCACCAAGCTTCTTTTACAGTTCTGTCAAACTTCTGTGCTCCACCCCATTCTCTCTGATGCACTGACACATTCCCCACCCTACTCTCTCTCACACACACACACACACAATTTATACATAAACCATTAAATAAAAATATAGAGCTACATATAAGACTGTCATCATAGCAAATCCTAAAGGGATGTAACCTCCTTGCAGATCGAGCACTACTCGGCTTGATCTCTGGCAAGGTACTACGGTGGTCTGGCTGTATATTTAGTTCGTGTTCATCATTGGCACTCTTGTCATGCTAACAAAGCTTTTGGTGCCCACGTGATCGTCAGCTGTGTAGCAGCATTCCTTGGTACACACACTTCAAAATTCATTTGTCTTCCATTCGAATATGTCCGTACCAACAAAGCTGCCTAAACTGAACAAGTGTTCAGGGAGGTGGTTACTGGGTTCAGTTTAGAATGTCCTCATTTTTGTTCTTTTCCTGCCGCTTGACCAAGATGATGAGAATTGAGAACATCAGTCCTGTGTTCTTCAGATTTCCTCAGCACCCACGTTTCACTTCCATTCAGTACAGTGGTATAACCATGGTTCTATAGATCTGGAGCTTTGTAGCAAGCCTGATGTCACAGTGTCCCCACACAGGGCACTGAAGGGCCTGAAACATGACAGTAGCTGCTTCTATACAAGTGTCCACATCTTTCAAGCACCCTTCAGCACAGTTTGTGATGCTGTCCAAATATTTGACATGTGCCTCCTAAGACCAAGACAGTGGTGGACCTGTCACATCACATCATTGTACTGTTGAACTGCACTTGATTTCTATGTATTGAGATTTAGTTCTTGTCTGTGAATTTCATTGTTTTTAGAACCATCAAGCTGCCATGTAGATTTTGGCATGTGAATGCTCATATCTGTCTGGTTTCAGAGTAGCAGCTGTGTTAGTCTGTATCCGCAAAAAGAAAAGGAGTACTTGTGGCGTGGCACCTTAGAGACTAAAATTTATTTGAGCATAAGCTTTCGTGAGCTATAGCTGATGAAGTGATCTGTAGCTCACGAAAGCTTATGCTCAAATAAATTTGTTAGTGTCTAAGGTGCCACAAGTACTCCTTTTCTTTTCACATCTGTCTGCTCTTCCTGGAATCTTTTGAACACATACTTGGTAGAATTCCAGCACACTTGGAACGTGATACTTCAGCTGGTTCATGATGTTCTGCTGAATCAGTGTCAGGATTTCCTTAACAGTGACAGAGTAGATAAAATGACCATCTAGTACAAGACTCTTGCTTACACATTCAGTATTTTCAGAGCACTTTGCTGTGTACTTTGTGCAAGTGAGCCTTTTGAGTGTGATGGAGGATGTAGCCATGCTGGAAGTTGCACTATATGCTTTTTAATAAAACCTAGCTCGTATATAGCATTTTGAATGATCAAATACTCGTTTACACCACTTTTGCTTAGTGAATCTAATGCCCTTTTGCTCTCTGATGTTATTCACAAATCTTGTATAATAGCATGTAATCAAATAAGTTCAAACTTATTAACTTTACAGATATGATTTAAACAAGGTAAGAAAACTAAGCTAAGCTTGAAGCAAGGAGTACATCTGTGATCAGCACTCTATTCCTTATACTTCCTAAGACCAGAGTAAAGATAGCTCCAGTCAACAGGACTCCTATTGACTTCAGCAGGCCTTTAGATGCCCATTTCCATCACAGAGCTATTCTTTATCAAAGGAGTCCTGTAGTAGGTTGAAATCACCTTTGAGAAGCTATAACAGCTGCAATTGCCGAGACACAAGACACACCAAAGACCGGGAATGCTAGAGGACTATGTAATTCTGGCAGAATTGAAGGCACAAGTATCAAAATTATTTGTTGATTCTGGCACACAGGTATAGAGAGGAAGAACCCAACAGTCCTGGGTTGGAGAAAAATGAGATGGAATTTTTAATGAAAACACTGCCTGGCATCAGTGTGTGTGGGGGTGGAGGTTTTCATGCTACAACAGCAAGCTAAACACAGCACTGAAATCTACTAGAAGAATAGGCAGTTGTGACTAGAAGTGGATGAATCTCGTGGAGTTTGAGGCTTGGCAACTGTCTAAACTTATTTTTTTTCTGATTTTGTTGACCTAGTTCAAGAACCTTCTTTTTTTCCTGCAATTTAAAACCCTTCCCCCCCCCTCCCCAAGGCAGACTCAGTTTAAAAAAAAAGATAAAGGGAAATCAGTGCTACGTATTCGGAAAAGAAGAACACTTTCCTACTCCCCTCACCTTGATCCCAGTATTAAAGCTTGGGTCTTTGTTTTTCACTCTGTTCACTCTCCGCTTCATCCTCACCTAATTTTTTCCTAAGGAACTTTAATCTCCATTCCCATCACCACTCACACACTCTCTCTCTCTCGCTCTCTCTTTTACACACACACACACACACACAGTCGTTGCAAAGCAGAACATAAATTCAATAACATTACGGTTCAAGTCGAATTTCCAATCCCATTATGTCATAGTGGGTTCAAACTGGAAAAAAACAGTTCACTTGCTCCTACCTGTGTTAGTTTTACTGTTATACCTAACAGTTTGTAACAACTGTTCACCATAGTTAAAAAGCACCAAATAGTTTTTAAAAGTACTGTAGTTACAGCCTGGCATACTAAAGGATTGGATGCAGCCTGTCCCTGATAGCACTTCTGCTACTGGAGTTTATAGCTAGACAGGGAAGAAAACATGGAGGAAGTATCCAGCTACAGCTAGCACCTACCATCTGTGACTGCCACTGTCTAAACAAAGGAAAAGATTTGAAACATACAAGAGGGAAAAGATCAAAACTATAAAACCATTTTTTCCATGGGAGGACAAAAAGGCAATACTAGACATACAAGTCATATCCCATCGCTTATTTTAAAAAATAAGATCTTAATAAAATAACTGCACAATTCTGGAATATTTCAAATGATAATCGCCAGGTCTCCTTTTTGTTTCTCCTCTTTTTATCCCTTTCTTTTCTTTAAAATCAGTTATTCATTTGCATCTGACATGTTCTTCCTAATTTGTTTGCTTAAATGGGTAACATGGAAACCTATAGTATAAAACTGACTACATATTTTCTATTACAATAAGTTTAAAAATTCAACAATTATGAAAATATAATTGCAGTACAAGCTACAAAAACTCAACACATCTGTGATTGTATGTGGTTTCAGAGGTGGTTCCTTAAATAAAAGGAGTTCATGAAAATCAAGACACGTTGGGTTTGTGGAGTTGCCCTCACTTATACGTCTGAATTTGGCCCCTTAAAAGCATTAAGCATTGGTCAGCATTGCACTACAGTTTCTTCAATCTCAAATATCTACTTTAAGATTTTAGTGCATTAGAATACCCTGGAAGTTGTGGAAATATATACACATCCACCTAATCCTCATTTGGCCAGCAGTCTGGAAAATGCCTGTGGTCCAAAAGATCCTCTTTAAACTAGAAATCTTCTTGAAACTAGAGTGATCACACCACACTACCAGCCTTCTCTCTGTGCACAAAACTCCTATTAACTATGTACATGTGCAGGGAGAAGGATTCAGAAAATGGTTCTTATAATGAAGAGAACATAATGGCATTTTTTTAGTTGATGACTAACAGGAAAATCCAGTGGTGCTGATCTTGTCGCCCTTTGCACGTGCCTAACTCCTACTGAATTCACAAAGGGTTTTGTGGGAGTAAAGACTGTAGGGTTGGGAATGTATACAAACATTTTTTTCCATATAGAGAAATAATTAAAGAAAATTTGTTTGACCACAGAAAAATCAAAATAATCAGAGGAAACCTTCCTTTTCATCACCACTGCTTCTAGTAAATAGAGACATTTCCAAACCAATACATCTTATTTTGTAGTCTTGTTAGCTCAACTCTCACACTATGTTATACTGTCCTACACATTTTACAACCCTGAGACTACGCTATACGTGATATTTTTCCAGTGCTCCACTCCTTTTTAATGGTTTCAAATTCACTATCTGCTCTAGAAAGTTGACTATGTCCCCAAGCATTTAAAGAGCCTAGTTAAACACAAGTCAATTTATCTACCGCTAGAGAGAGCACACAGCAACCTCCAGTCATGTGTGACAAGCTTTCATTCCTGCGTGCAGTGAAAACAGATGAACTGCAAACAGAGTAATGGTGAAGCTGAAAAGATGCCTGTTACACACAGCCACTGCAAGTATTGCGCTGTCTTCGCTGTTCGGTTTAGTGGCACCACTTTTGCTCAAACAGCTGTTATTATTCACTGGAGGCAAGTCTCATTAAATAACCCCTTGTGCCTTTGTCACTAGTCTCACCAAGACTATGGAAGCATGTTTGCATGCATGCACAGCAGGAATTGCTGACTTTTCAGACATTGTTAGGCCCCTGACACTGAGCAGCACAGACAATGAAATTGTCAAATATTGTAAAGACAGGAATTGTCCCTTCCTTCCTATATGTTGTACAGCACCTAGCACATGTTGTTCACTACAATGTATACATAAAAGAAATAATGTACTATTAAGGCTAATTTTGTGTCGGGAGAAGAAAAATGCAATAGTTAAAATCTTTCATGAAAGAGATAGTATCTCTGCAAATACCAACTTACATTATTCTACTTCAGTTTTACACAAGATAAAAGTTTATTTTGGAACACAACTTTACAAAGCACAAACCCAAAAAGCCATGTGTCAAATAGCCATCGACACATTGTGGGCTACATTTCTGAGACAGGCCTCAATCCAGCATGTTATTTCACAGGTACAATTTTGCACCAGTAACTAACTGAATCTGCAAAAATTTTCCTTCAAGACTAGTGGCTGTCTTAAAAATCAGGCCCTTTATGGTCATATTAGAGTAACTATATAAACCAGGATCTCTCTCAACAACTAACTAGAAACCAATAGTAAGTAATCCTACGCTATCATAAAGCACTTTTTAGCCTATTTAAAAAAGTAGCAAAGGCTTGACACAAACGTCTAGATAAGGACCCTAACATTATAGCAAGCAACTGGATACCTGGTAGAGCAGTAGCTGTTAAAAGACTTTTTGTTTTAATTCCTCTGCTGTTCACAGAACCAAGAAAAAAATCTTTGGCATTTTTGAATAGGCAATATAACAAATTTAAAAACAAAAGACTAGAAGTACAATGCTATATCTTAACTATGCCTAGCATGGCAAAAAAAAAAAACGTACAGTAGCATAAAAGGACAGGTAAAATTTCTTGGTTTGCCAGTCTCTTTATATTGCACAAATGATCAAACAAAAGTATTTAGATATGCTCTGTGAGTCACTTCAATCACCAGTACCAGAAAGCAACACCATCGGCTTGATTCTTATTTACACTAAGGCAGCATAAAGGGGCCTTAGTGTAAATAAGAATCAGGCCTCATGTCTATTATAAAGTACAATGTATAAAAAGTAACGGAAATATTGTATCTTCAGATGTTAAAAAGGGGAAGTTATGTCTGTGATATTTGTTCTGATCTGGAATATTTTTAATATGGCATGGTCTTTAGATAATTATAGGCTCTTCTGTTAAACTAGGGGAGTGATCCACTGACTCAGAAGTAGAAATCTGTGCTGAATACATGCTGGCAACTGCAGAGAGCAGACAAGTATGTAGGAGGTTACAAACAATACACTAGAGAAAGCCAGCTTTTGCTCACAGAAAAACTAATCACAGGTTTACATACATAGCTCTTTATAATTCAGAGTAGCCCACAGTAACTAATCATCATTGTGTCTCAGTCTCACAGCAGTAAAAATGGTACTTTGGAGCTTGGCACTTATTATACAAACAAGGAGGGTGAGGGGGTTAAATCTTAAAACTGTTTGAAAGAAAAAGATTCCAAAGTTGTCAAGCAGTTCCAGTCTGGAAGGGCCCATGGCTTGTGGCACCCCCACCACTATTTTAACTATGGGTATATCAACACTTGGAGCACCTCCCTCCATTCTGCTCAATCAGCCTAACTCCTTCATAACCCCATATCCCTCACATTCTTCTTACCCATTACCTTCCCTCATCTATCCTCTTCCTTCTTAAGTCAAGCTTTCCTTTTCACAGTTCCCAACCCTTTTTCCCCTCTCTCTCATGCCCCTTCTTTTACTTCATTGACCCTCTATTCTCTGTCTCCCATTCACCCTCCCTTTCTCTCTTCCCCACCCTCCTCCTATACTAAATACATATCCCTTTGGTCATATCTGCTTTGCCTGTGCACAGAAGTCCTTCCATCCCCAAATAGCAAGGTAAATGTGCTATTATCTAGAAAGCAAACAAGAAGACTTCTTGTAAGGTTTGCTTTAGGGTGAAAAATGTAGAGAAAACATAAGAAATCCAGAGGTACATAAAAAGCCAACACAGTGGAACTATGTTATGTAGATCACTATTTGCAGTGATCATTTGGCTACATGAATCAAACCATACTTGCCAAAAGCCAGGTCCCATATATGGTGATAAATTGCTCCTCATTTATACTGAACAATGAGCATTCGGTTGTAAGGACCAGACCGAAAAGTGTTTATTTGGTTTTTAAAAGGCAGAACACAAATTGCACCTTTGTGAGTGGCACTGGTAGAGAATGTAATAGCTTGTGGGAGTGCTAATTATAACCTAACTGACCTGTCTTGGCATTAAATTGCCTATTACAACATTGGCAATGACCTGCATTTAGCGTTCATACAGATGTGATCATCAAAAGAGGGATTTGCTCAAACAATTTCACCATACACAATCTTAATGTCTGTATTTCTTATTAAAATGAACCTGCTATTCATGGACACAGTTGGCAATTACATCCTTTCCCCAGACTTCAGAGATTGCCTGTCTTGCCATGCAATTGGGATATCCATTATGACACACTAACTGTACGTAAGAGATTTTTTCCCACAGACTGTAGTCATAGACACCAGGATATTTGCCTGCCACAGCATGTTCCTGCTGTCTGATAGTCTGGTTTGAAAATATTGGAGAAAAGAGATAGAGTGTCTGTATTAAACCTACATCGATTTCTGCCAGCCTAGACAATGAAAAAAATTATAGGTGCAAAGATGGTGATGCTGCGAGTTAGGGACATCCCACTTCCACTGTCACTTCATCTGACTACTGTTATCGCCTGTTGTTCATACAAAACCCTCACTTTTCTCTCCTTCCCCATGCTTAGCCACTCTTATCATCCTTTCCTTCTTCCCATTACTCTAAGTGCCAAGCCTTACAATTTGAAGGCCCACAGGCAACACAGCGGCTTCAAGCAACAACGGGGGGGGGCACAGAATTCAAGTCTTGAGTTGCCTACCACTCCTTTCCCTTCACCATAAGAGGGTGGGGATGAAGGGCTGAGAGTTACTGTTTCCCCCCTCCTAAGTCCCACTGCTGGAGAGAAAAATAGGGTTACTCCAAGGGAGTGAGAGCGTGCATGGTATAGGAGGCTCCCCGCAAAAGATATGGCGCGCCAAGTGACTGCTTGATTTACTTGACTTTACAGTCAGCCCAGACTCCTCTTCTCATCACCCACCACTGCTACTCCCTGCTCCTCCAGCCGTGCACATTTTTCCTTATGACACCGATCCACTGTATGGTCCTTCTCAGCCCCATAACATTGTTCCTTTTGTGCCTGTAACTTGCTCCCAACAGAACAGCCCTTGTGAGCAAGCCCAACCAAGGGAGGAATCAAGAGGTAAATCCGTCAGTAGAACATTAGGTGTTTGACCTCTTTGGCCTCTCCTACACTTTTCCCCTAAAGTCTTCCTCCAGCGCTAGCACTAGTGCATCACCAGTCGCGCCGATGATGGGACGTGCTAGTGTACATTGGCCACTGCAATTCTAGCCACTGGGTTGTCTGCCCTGAGTAGATCTAAAGGACACAATGGTCAAAACACCCAGGCAGGTGGCCTCTGTCAGCTATGACTTAAAGAAAAGAAAAATGCAACACAAGTGTGAAAAGAACAAAACTAGACCAAACCTCTCTTTTGCATCAAGGTAGTCGCTATATAAAACCAATGGCAAGCATTACCCAATAACCACTTTATCCAGCCAGAAAAGAAGATATGAGTAAACAGGAAATTTTAAATTACCTTTCCAAAATCTCGCACATCAAACAAATCAAATGCTTCAAAAAGTTCACTTTTCTTCATCCCAAATATCTCACAACATGCTGAAAGGAATGTTCTTATATTCTTCAAGCAGAGAAACTAGAGAAAAAAACAAATATTGTTAGTGTACAGGCGTGTAATTACCAAATGCTTTGTGGTATATTTTGGAAGCTCATGATTATTTTTGCCATTATATATGTTTAGCAAAACCCACTGCAATATTACCATTTCTAAGGGTTAGCTAGCACCTCTATTAAACCATAATTTTCAGATGGTTTGTAATTCAGCCATTAAAATTCTCTTTAGACTGAAATAGTGTTATCCAAGGCCTAAAGAGAGGAATTTTGTTCAGCATAATTTGTTTAAGCTAATTTTATGTTGGCAAACAGAAAAGCTAAGAAGTTACCAGGTTTAAGTTAACTTTAAAATGGCTTCAGTTTTAAAAATTAAAATTTGTAAGCTATTAGTGTATAAGAGTGGACCAAACTCTTTAGGTGCTGAAAGAAAAATTACCACAGCACTGAACTTAGAAAAAGCAATCAATTTGCGATATACCAAGTATTTTCATTAAAAAGAATTAATTGGAAGTCTAGCTGCAGAGATTTACTGAAAATACATGCACTGCGTTTACAGATTCGAGACACCACAAACAATATTGTCAAAATGGACCATAATTACACACTGGGGGATTATACAATTATGATTTTATAGTAATTTTTGCACAATTAAGAACTAGTTCCCAATTTATCAAGTGGCAAATTAGTTTGATAGAACGATCCTGACTATTCGGATGGAATCGGAGATTCGATTTGCCTGAACACAGCTATGGCTACCAATGATTTGCACTTCTGAATCATACTCTGCTGAGGAATTGCACTTAAGCCTGGGACTGGAGAAAGCTTTATCAAGTGAGCATTCTGCTTCCGACTCTACTACTCCCTATATACATCCTGGACTGTCTCCTCTTCAGGCCGTACTCCACATAGCCTCAACTCAGCGTCAGACTAGACTTCCAGGTGTGGGAGAGGACACTTCCTTTTAGCAACCCCAATAACCACTTCTCATTAATAACCCCCACTAATACACACACATGCACAAAACAGAAAATGAAAAGGCAATTGGGGGATTTTGTAGTCCAATGAACTATTATTGTCCACAGTTTAGCAACAAAACACAGCTGTCACCCCAGGAGTTCTGTTTTCAGGATGACAGGCCTCCTCTTTAAAATTATTCCTTGGATATTAATTTGGGAATAATTTTCCCCTTCCACACCCCCTCTGTAGAATACTCAGGGCATATGCACATTTAGCACAAATAGCAATTGATTTAGCCATGGGCTAGGACTCCTAACTGGAGAAGGGAGAGCAGTCACAGGCAATTAAAAAAAACCTACACTAGTGAGGGAGAAATAACCACTTGTGGGAAAAGCCTCAGCAGCTGCATAGCCCCACTACTGTGTACAGCAGCACTGGACGTTGTTTTCTTCTAGATAAGGGACTGTAATTTGTTTTCAACATAGCCCAGACATGTTATCTTTTGAAACAGTAGTGAAAGTGACAACCATTGTCAATAATTTTGAAGCAACTTGAGAAAGACACATATCTAAAAATAAAATAGTGCAAGATGTACCGGTTCTTTTTATGAGATGATAAAACTCTACAAAGTCTATTTTTATTAAATCTTACAATGCAATACATAACAGTACAAAAAAATTGAATGTTTATGGGCAACAGTATTATTTCAATGAACACAGCAATCTGCTTGAAATTTTCTTTCAAATGTTCTTAGTCACACAACAAACCAGGATTAAAACCCAATTCTCTCAATGCCTGATCCATGAGAGTAAGGATTACAGGACTGAGCCCATGTTTTAAATTACTTTTGTTTATATATAACTAAAATGATACACTTATTTCTTCATAAAAAGAAATTGTGGTACTCATGCCAACATTCTCATATGCAGAAAAACAGCCAAATGGTTTATTGGCATGCATGCATTTCAGCATTTACTTGTGTAAATAAGGGAAGAAATAGTAAGGTGGAGACATAGTTTATTCATTTACTTTTATTCATTTTACTGTGTGTTTACAGACTTGCCAGAGTTGGGCGAAATGACACTACCAGAGAAGCAAAAACATCCGCCATCTGCGGTGTAGCACTAAACATGCTCAGTAGTCCTTTTGAAGCTATACAGGAAACTTTCCTTGTGGGTAGACCACCTGGCATGACATACTATAGTCACCATCTGAAGGCTAAGACAACTGTACCTCAGTGAGAGTTTGGAGACAGCCGAACAGAACTCAGCAGCTGAACCAAAGAGGGATAAGATGTGTCCACTACAAGGTCTAGGTCTCCAAACTGTGGTAATCTATTTGGATCCAGATGGTGTACTCACTATCTCACTGAGAGCCAGCAAAAGAGACAGGAAATTAGCACTAGTTGCGAGAGTTTGAAAATGTTGGTGCTGAAGAGATGCAAAGGATTTGGGACAAGGGAGGAACTGCCTACCTGCTCTACCTGAAAGAAGCTCAAGAGACATACACACTCACGGTTTGAATTGCACACATTGCAAAGAAGACCAAGAACTCACCATGAATTAGAGGGAAGTGTATGTATACATGTGGGTACAAGGTATATGGTCCCTCAACATTTTGTAATAGCAACAAGTGTGGAAGTTTGGGTAAGAAATACCAAAGGGCTATCACATAACAATAGTTTATGAGAAACATTTATAGCCTGGGGAGGGGAGCGGACAAAAACAGATTCTAACAAGTCTGTACTCATGTTGTAAAAGCACTCATTCAACATTAGCAACCTTAGGTATTAGAAGATATCTGGGATGGTCATGGAATGTCAGATAAAGACAATAGCTGACAAATTTCAATATAATGCACCATAAACCAAACCACAGCAGTCAAACCATAAACTAAAGGTTTCCGGTAGTTCTGTGTCAGATGTACAATTTATAGAATAAAGAACAGAATAAGAGGTTTTGAATCAGACACAAATGTGTGTCAGACTTACAGAAGAAGACAAGACATTTCATTGGATCTGCATTACAAACTTCTTCCCTGGTTTCAGGAACCTTATTTATGGTTTTCAAGCCAATACTGAAAAGAGGAGTGGAATACATGCCACTTTATCCTGCTCACTGAGGAGGCCAAGCTCATGTACTCCTGCCCCCACCATACCACTACAGTGTGTCTGGAGGAAAGTGGTGTGGTGGAGTCTGCAACTTCCAAGAATTGAGTCACAAAATAACCCACAGAAATTAATCGGGGGCGGGGAAGGGGTTGCTACTTTTTAAAAGTTACAGCCACCAGGTTTGTTCAACAGAGTTTATATTACAGAGCCCGCATTGCATTTAATGGTGTCCTCACAATGAAATATATACAGCACACTTGTAATCACTGTCTGATGCTCTCCATGCTGGAAAGATCAGCGGGGAGGAGCACTTTGTACATTAATCAAAGACAAAATCTGCCAGTGTAAAGAAAAATTAAAACCTTGTGAAATAAATCACCTTTAAGGAACTGGAAGCTCAGCAGCAAATGACCTACCTGAAGGAACAGGAGTTGTAATGAGCCTAAAACTTCCCCCAGATTTGCAAAAAGGTTTGAGAACATTTTAGTAAAGAAGAAACAAGTTTCAGCCAAGACTGATGCCACCCACTTCCTCCCACATCCCTTGTCACAAGATCTTTCTGTAGATAGGGGTGGGGAGGAGGGGTCTATCTTGCCAGCCCATATGAAGATGAGCCAGATAGCCACCCCAGAAGAATTTAAGATGGAAGGAGGGAACCAGCCATCACACAACCTTGACACTGAGGGGGATGGAGTTTAAGAAAGGTCAATAAACTATGTCCTCTAACCCCTGTGGCAAATTGCCGGTACGATTATGATGGGTCCTGCACTTCCTCTTGGGGGGGGGGGTGAGGGGGGGTGTTCAAGGCACAGTTTCCTGCCCCCGAACTAGGGTATTTACTGTCCCACTAGCAACCCAGAGAAGGGTAATGGAGAGGGAGAGACCCGGGCCCGCCCTCTACTCCAGGTCCCAGCCTAGGGGCTTCGTCTTCTAGCCAGCCACAGCACTTCTCCAAACTCTCCTCGACTTCAACTCCTTCAGACTACTCTCTGCTCCAACTCCTTCCCCTGGCTGATTGAAGCAGGGGGTTTTTATCAGGTGACTAGCTTCAGGTGCTTTTAATTAATCTATAGAAACCTTTCTTCCCTCTACAGGGAATAAGGCTTCTCCTCATCCTGGGACTTACATATCTCTCTTATATCACTCTCCTGCTGCCTTCTGGCCATGCTGTATCATACCCCCAAGGTCAGCAGGAAGCGTGTGGCCCAATGGTAGAGAAGAAGTCCTGGAGGAGGGGAAACAGAGTCTTGGCCTAAGTCCTCTTCTGGCCCCTCAAGAAATAAAAGGGTTTCTAGAGATCTTCTCCCCGCCCAAGCTAGAGAAAATGATGGAGGGTTTAACAATTTTTCCTTGAAAACATGCAAAATTTAGCACTGTTTGCCATATTTTTCCCTGGGTGTTCCTGCTCATTCAAACCAGAAGCTCAAAAGCAAAAATACTGGTGTTACAATAAAACAAGACATCTTTAAAAAGCAATTGAACAAGGGCAGCAGAGTCCCCCATGAAACAAAGCAGTCAATTTTTGTCTCAATAAATGTACTTGCAGTGGGAGAATATATTAGAACAAACAAGGAATGGAACAAAAAAGGGAAATTAGATATTTGAAAGCAAAACAAGGTTTTTACTTCACTGGGAATTTTGCATGAGTAAGGACTGCAAGACTTGGCCCCACCATAGGGTACAGAGCAAGGAACATGATGGTATAAACACTGAGACAATCCCTCTACATACACTAGTTGTGAAGTCACTGGTCTTCTGTAGTCCCACTTTCAAAGGCATTTCTATGAAAATACATCTAAGCTCGTTCATGGAGATAAAATATCTATTTTATCCATCAATACATTACATATATATCACATATACATCAGGACCCCTGCTACCATGCAATAAGGTTCCTCATCATGAAAATATTCCTACTAAACTAAAACAATTCCTACTAAAACTAAAAATAAAGGACTTCAGAATTACATTCCATGATAAAGAACCATCAGTTATGTCAAATCTGGAGATACCCTGTGATATCTGCATGTTATGCATTATATATAATAAGTCATAAAAGCAAATAAAACAGTATTAAACAATCATATCCACTTGGCTTTATATTTTGAAGGAAATTGTGTTAAGATAAATGAGTACCAATATTAGTGGAAATTAAATAAAATTCCTAAGACTATTCTAAACGAATGATTAACAGGATAAAACGATTTTTTAAGTACATGAAAATTACAAGAACATGTAAGTAGATTGGTAAGGGGTAAGTAATGGGCCCTGAGTTTGCCATAATTCTTACCTCTATTATCTAACATTCAGTAGATATTGTGTGGCAACACAACACTTCTATTATCTCTTTTGCATGAGCCTGCCTCCGGGACCACATCATTAGTTACACACAACATAATTTCTTTAAAATAACAGGCCCCCTGACAATATGATGAAATCACCCTGTTAGCTGAGAGCATACTTAGCAAATTTGGTTTTAGACTTAACAGTTCAATAACTATCAATTCTATCGCTCAAATGGATTAAAAGGTTTATCATCTCTGAACAGTTAAACTAATCATAATAGCTTCCTGGATATAATTTGAAGGTTACTAAAACCAAAAAGATATGCATATTATTTTCACTTTTGTTTCAATAAAAATTATTTAAAATTATGTGGGAAAATCCTTTTCCAAAACAAATATATAAATAATTTTCAATGGACATTTTTCTCTATGAAAAATACATTATAAACAAAGATGGCCATCATCATGGTAGTTACAGCAAGGATCAATTGTTCGTATTTCTTGGGTTTCTCTTAACTGGGACCTGAAGTCTCTCACACACCTACAATCCAGAGGCTTCTGTAGATAACACTGGACCTTCCTTACTGGTGCCTCCTCATCCTGGGTGTCAACCTCTGACTAAAAGAAAAGGAGTACTTGTGGCACCTTAGAGACTAACCAATTTATTTGAGCATAAGCTTTCGTGAGCTACACTTCATAGTTCACGAAAGCTCATGCTCAAATAAATTGGTTAGTCTCTAAGGTGCCACAAGTACTCCTTTTCTTTTTGCAAATACAGACTAACACGGCTGTTACTCTGAAACCTCTGACTAGTAGGTTTAGCCCTCTAGATATTAGGGGCCTTATGATGTTACTGTATTTCTTCCAAAAACACATTATACCTTGGTACACTATTGGGACACCTGTCACCTAACTCTCACAGAATTTCACTGACAGTGCAGCACCTACCACCCTTTGTATCTCTGAAAGTCTCCTCTACAATAAATGCAGAATTCCAGCCCAAAGCTGGGTTTCTCTTCTTTTACAATGTTACATAATTTAAAAATGCTTAATAAAAGTTAAGGAGTACTTGTGGCACCTTAGAGACTAACCAATTTATTTGAGCATAAGTTTTTGTGAGCTACAGCTCACTTCATCGGATGCATACTGTGGAAAGTGTAGAATCTCTTTTTATATACACACAAAGCATGAAAAAATACCTCCTCCCACCCCACTCTCCTGCTGGTAATAGCTTATCTAAAGTGATCACTCTCCTTACAATGTGTATGATAATCAAGTTGGGCCATTTCCAGCACAAATCCAGGTTTTCCCACACACACCCCCAGCACACACACAAACCCACTCTCCTGCTGGTAATAGCTTATCTAAAGTGACCACTCTCCTTACAATGCGCATGATAATCAAGGTGGGCCATTTCCAGCAGAAATCCAGGGTTTAACAAGAACGTCTGAGGAAGGGGGGGGGAGGGTGAGGAAAACAAGGGGAAATAGGTTACCTTGCATAATGACTTAGCCACTCCCAGTCTCTATTCAAGCCTAAGTTAATTGTATCAAATTTGCAAATGAATTCCAATTCAACAGTTTCTCGCTGGAGTCTGGATTTGAAGTTTTTTTGTTGTAATATCACAACTTTCATGTCTGTAATCGCGTGACCAGAGAGATTGAAGTGTTCTCCGACTGGTTTATGAATGTTATAATTCTTGACATCTGATTTGTGTCCATTTATTCTTTTACGTAGAGACTGTCCAGTTTGACCAATGTACATGGCAGTTACAAGTTGTTACCCTTTACAAATACACTACAGTGTTTGGACATCATGTTCCAGATCACTATACTAAGCTTCCTGGTCAATGTAGTGGTGAGTGGAATGAAGTTTTTACCATTAGACTGGAATGCTCTTGTGTGTTATTTTTAACGTTCGTAAAAAAAAATACAGGTTTGTCTCCAATACTGCATTGCGTCATACCAAGGCTTAAATTTTTATAGAGTATTTCCCGGAGCTCCCCACACATGCTATAAAAACTCCAAGGGGGTTGAAATATTTACCAGAGCTTTGCTCTGGACAGCTCCAGCTGAATTTAAGCCCTGCCTCATACGGCAACTAAAATGGCCTAATTTTAAGAAGTTAAAGGCCAATTCCGCTTGCCTACTAGACAGTTGCTCAGTGGGGGAAGGGCAAAAGAGCATCATGAGGCACACAACCAGTACTCTCTAATCCTGGGGGGATACTCAGTGCCCTAAAAGGGTTAGGAGAAGACAGGACCATGGCTCTGCCATTGTCCCCACCCCACCCTATGTACCAGCTATATGGAGGATAGTAACCGGCAGAATGCCTCCCATTGTTCCCTCTGCAGCAGTGTGGCTTCACACCAGCCCTTGCAACGTACTGTGCCTACAAGGCATAATTGATCCCTAAGTATTACAGACCCTTCAGGCCTTTGTGTGGACTAGTATCTTGAAGCAGAAGGAAAGGTTATTCAACAAAACATTTTTAATTAACAAATTACCCACAATGAAATTCTATTCCAGTACATTACTTACTGTTCCATTGATAGCATTGCAGATACAAACGGTCTGCAAAAACTTGATAATATAAGCATCTCATTCAACTGCATTTACATTGTACTGACTCCGAAAGACCTAGCAATGGAGAGATCTCACACAATTCTTACAGTTCCAATGACATTTATCTTATCAAGTCTAAATTACTTGAGCTCAGTAGGATGTCAAAGCCAATCTCAGTCTAATATTAATAGAAGCTTTGTCAACTAAAGTATTCCATACAAGTTCTATTATCATACATATTGAATAAGTTCATGACCAAAAGGCAAGTATAATGGGAAAAAAATATATTTGTTTTTACATACAAGTTAATTGTGTTGAATTCTCAGTTGTTTTCAGTCTTAAAAGCTGTAGGTTTTAATATAATCATATCTGACATTTCTAGAGCACCTTTTCCTCTCTGGCGTTCCCAAATTCAGGGGCGCTGGAACAATCTTTACAGTGGGGGTGCTGAAAGCCATTGAACCAAACTGTAAACCCCATATATAATGGAAACCACTTCAAGTCAGGGGGTGTGGCAGCAACCGCAGCACCTATGCCCAAATTATGTACATACACCAGTACTGATATGCAGACAAACAAAGCACACTGTACAGTACTGTCAAGGAAGGAGATTGGACTACTGGCTAGGACACTGTGGTAAACCCCTACTGAAAAGTATCACCAGGGTGTTACAAGCCCCTGTCTACTCTGTGAGAAACTTGATTTTAAGAGGTCTTAAAAGCTATCTTTTTGAAAGAAAAAAATCAGTTTGCACAATTACTTCTCCACTAGGAAAGCAGATGTAATTGGTGTAATTGTTAAGTGATGAGCAACACAGCATCAAAGAACTAAATGCTACAGACTGGAAGAGTGATCAGTATGGCTTATAATGTCTGCCTCCACAGGAAGAGTATGCCTTTTTCCACCTACAATGTTTGTTACCTGCCACAAAAAGAGCATTTCTTTAAGGCTTATTCAACATTGCATAAGCTGATGTCCAGTGATAAGGAAATGTAAAGAATTATTTTACAGTAAGTACAGAACAGAAACAGCTAATTGGGCACAAAAAGCGTAGGCAGGAATCTGTAACGGCCGGCACGGAGAAAGGATTTCTCTGTGCCACATCTCTGATAAAATGATAAGTGAAAATGTAAAAGAAAGAACAACTTCCCATTTCCTCCATTTATATAAGGTTAAATTATATTTCTCAGGAAATATCCTTTAATGCTGAAGATCAAAGTACTTTAGTAAGAGTCACGTTTATTGTTCATAGACAATATTCTGTATCTGAAATATTTTATATTGGAAGAAAAATTTTAAAGAGGAATGAGACACCAGCATAACCAATTTTAGGGGCCAAACTCTGCCTTAGATATTCATGTTCAATGCCTATTGAAGTCAATGGCAAGAGGAGACTAAATGTCCACAGAAATGACTGATGTGAGGAATTAGGTACATACACCAGAACTTTTAAGAGTTCATTTTCTAAATTTTGTTGTTGGAAAGTGGAATGCAAGTGTTTTCCTACTCTCTTTTTATTACAATGAGACAGTCAGACAGCTTTGCTTCTTGCTTATACTTCCTTACATTTGCTTCTGGTTCACTGAATATTCACTCAGCATTTAGAACAGATTCTGCCCTTAAATATTGATACACAGCTCTCAATGAAGTCTGTGATTGTTTGAGGGCAATCTTAGCCCTCAATAGAGGATTAAAGAAGCAGATGCAAATGAGAGTAAATATAAGCAAGAAGCAATGCTTGTACTGTTAGATTACTGTGTCACCCTACTGAAAAAAGATAGGAAATTGACTATAATTTGTTCTCCTCCAGTATCAGAATTTAGAGCAGTCTAAAAAAAAAAACCTCACATAATATATATTCGCAAAAAGAAAAGGAGTACTTGTGGCACCTTAGAGACTAACCAATTTATTTGAGCATGAGCTTTCGTGAGCTACCATGTCAAGGTTCCTCCCCCACTCTGAACTCTAGGGTACAGATGTGGGGACCTGCATGAAAAACCTCCTAAGCTTATCTTTACCAGCTTAGGTCAAAACTTCCCCAAGGTACCCTTTGTCCTTGGATTGGCCGCTACCACCACCAAACTAATACTGGTTACTGGGGAAGAGCTGTTTGGAACCGTCTTTCCCCCCAAAATACTTCCCAAAACCTTGCACCCCACTTCCTGGACAAGGTATGGTAAAAAGCCTCACCAATTTGCCTAGGTGACTACAGACCCAGACCCTTAGATCTTAAGAACAATGAACAATCCTCCCAACACTTGCACCCCCCCTTTCCTGGGAAATGTTGGATAAAAAGCCTCACCAATTTGCATAGGTGACCACAGACCCAAACCCTTGGATCTGAGAACAATGAAAAAGCATTCAGTTTTCTTACAAGAAGACTTTTAATAAAAATAGAAGTAAATAGAAATAAAGAAATCCCCCCTGTAAAATCAGGATGGTAGATACCTTACAGGGTAATTAGATTCAAAACATAGAGAATCCCTCTAGGCAAAACCTTAAGTTACAAAAAAGATACACAGACAGAAATAGTTATTCTATTCAGCACAGTTCTTTTCTCAGCCATTTAAAGAAATCATAATCTAACACGTACCTAGCTAGATTACTTACTAAAAGTTCTAAGACTCCATTCCTGGTCTATCCCCAACAAAGACCAGCATATAGACAGACACAGACCCTTTGTTTCTCTCCCTCCTCCCAGCTTTTGAAAGTATCTTGTCTCCTCATTGGTCATTTTGGTCAGGTGCCAGCGAGGTTACCTTTAGCTTCTTAACCCTTTACAGGTGAGAGGAGCTTTCCCCTGGCCAGGAGGGATTTCAAAGGGGTTTACCCTTTCCTTTATATTTATGACACGCCCCCCAAATCTCAGCTAGGGTGAAACACTGGCTGGGATTTCTTCCTGGAGCTCTAGGAAAAACAGAGTTAATAAGACACATGCATCTAAATATACTACCAAGTACATAAAGACTAACAATATTTTCTACATCTCAAGGACGATTTTAACCAGTTGATTCTGGGAAACTTTCACGGGAGAGTGCATCAGCCACTTTGTTAGAAGCTCCTGAGATGTGTCGGATGTCAAAATCAAAATCTTGGAGAGCTAAACTCCACCGAAGAAGTTTTTTGTTAGTTTCTTTGATGGTGTGAAGCCACTTCAGTGCAGCATGGTCGGTTTGCAGGTGGAAACGCCGTCCCCAAACATATGGGCGTAGCTTTTCCAGAGCGTAGACAATGGTGTAACATTCTTTTTCAGTGACTGACCAGTTGCTTTCCCACTCAGACAGTTTTTTGCTGAGAAACACTACAGGGTGGAATTCTTGATCAGGTCCTTTCTGCATTAAAACTGCTCCCACACCATGCTCGGACGCATCTGTGGTTACTAGGAACGGTTTGCCAAAGTCTGGGGCCCTTAGTACAGGGTCAGACATGAGTGTCGCTTTAAGCTTGTTAAAGGCCTTCTGACACTTTTCGGTCCACTGAACAGCATTTGGCTGTTTCTTTTTGGTTAGGTCTGTCAGTGGGGCGGCGATTTGGCTGTAGTGCGGTACAAATCGTCTGTAATAACCGGCCAAGCCTAAGAAGGATTGAACCTGTTTCTTTGACTTTGGGACAGGCCACTTTTGGATGGCATCCACTTTGGCCTGTAGGGGGCTGATAGTTCCTTGACCCACCTGGTGTCCAAGGTAAGTCACTCTGTTTAGGCCTATTTGACACTTCTTAGCCTTAACAGTTAGTCCTGCCTCCCTTATGCGCTCAAGGACTTTTTGTAGATGTCCCAGGTGGTCTGCCCAGGAATCCGAAAATATGGCCACATCGTCAAGGTAGGCGACTGCATATTCTCCTAATCCCGCTAGGAGACCATCTACAAGTCTTTGGAAGGTGGCGGGTGCATTTCGCAGCCCGAAAGGGAGTACATTAAATTCATACAGCCCGAGATGTGTGATGAAGGCTGACCTTTCCTTGGCAGATTCATCTAGCAGTACCTGCCAGTACCCCTTGGTTAAGTCCAAGGTAGAGATGAACTGGGCCCGTCCAATGAAGTCCGATGAAGTGAGCTGTAGCTCACGAAAGCTCATGCTCAAATAAACTGCTTAGTCTCTAAGGTGCCACAAGTACTCCTTTTCTTTTTGCGAATACAGACTAACACGGCTGTTACTCTGAAACCTGTCATAATATATATTATCTCCCTAATGTCATGCAGCTCACTGAGATGATTTTTATTTGTTTTCTCATATTACAATGTATTTCCCCATCACTTACTGCACTTTAAAAAGTATTTTATCGGTTTCAAACTATCACATGAAGAAGTTAACAGATTCCAAATGTACACAACATTAGAACTCAGGCAGGTGATTCATAGTGACTAGTATCCAAAAGGGAGGATGTCAGAACCCATAAGGAGAGATTACTGCAGTACAAATAAAGAAATTACATTATTTAACTCTGTACCCTCTAGATCCATGATTTTTTTTCTTTGAAGAAATGGGGCCTCATCAACTAAGGGAGAGTTCAGCATACCATCCCTTAATGACTTTCTAGATATCTACACTTACCCTTGCCTACAAGCTTTTTAGCTGTGGTTTAAAAAGTCTACAAGTGTACCCACACAACTGTGGGTTCTGATGTAAGAATCAGCATTTTAGATGAAAAAAATTGTAGACCAAAGGCAAGAGATTCAAACAAACCGTACATGTGACAAAGTGATTGGATAAAAAAAACTGGCCGTTGTCAATGCGTCTTAGAAAGTCTAGTAATTTGTTTTTAAAAAAGTGATGTCACGTACATATGATGAGAACCACTACTCAGATAAGCAAGACCAGTGAAGTGGCAGTTGGAGGAGAAAGTGATTCTCCTAACTGCACCTTTTTATAATTCTTGGGAAAGCAGAATTAAGCCAAAAGAGGAGAGAGGCACACTAGAGAGGAACTGATCATGGATAAGACGTCTTTCTACTTTCCAAGTTCTCAACTCTTGCTGCAGAACTTGGCAAGCTGCTTGATCCTCCCTAAGTAGGAAAAGTCCATTTCTGGCGTGCTCCCAAAGAGATTAGGTAGAAAGACATCATTTTTACTCCCACTCTGCGGGACCAAGAAGGAACAAGGAAAGGAGCAGGTGTGCAATTGTATGTCTTAGGGAAGAGGAGGAACACAGAAATTGCCATACTGGATCAGGCCAGTGCCACATATATCCTGTCTGTATCCTGTCATCATGTCTGGCCAGTCTGTGCTGCTTCAGAGAAAGAAACCCTGTAACAGAATAACCTGATTTGAGGGAAAGTCTCCTCCTAAGAATCTGGTTTACTCCCTGAGGCTTGAAGGTTTCTATCTCTCCTCTTGCTTATTTCTTTTAATATTTGTTATAACAAGTCCAACTCTGAAGATTGTTGCTATGTATATAAATGTCTAATCCTTTTTTTAATCCTGCTAAATCTAAATCTTAGACTAGGGCCTGTAAGCCTCACATTTCGTTCTGTGGCAACAAAGCTGTCACCTTTTATACAAATATAATGAATATTCTGTGATGACCTGCACACAAAGAAAGTCCCAGTTTTTTAAGTGAAGCTGTTCGATGACATGGTTATGAAAGTTATAATGTGACTCTGTAAGGAAAAATAAAAGATATTTACAGGGGTGAAAGTAAGTTAGAGGACTTACTGGTACGCCGGAGTCCTGAGCGGGGGGGTGGCCTCAACTGGAAGAGGCGTGGCCTTAACCAGAAGAGGAGGGGCCTTAAAACGCCGGGGCCTTTAAATCTTGAAAAAGGGCCAGGGCTCCAGCTGTGGTAGTGGCAACTGGGAGCCCGGGGCCCTTTAAATCACCCCCGAGCTACCAGCTGCAGAGGCAGCTGGGAACCCTGGGGCTCGGGGGCAATTTAAAGGGCCCAGGGCTCCAGCTGCCGCTACAGTAGCAGAGCCCCAGGCCCTTTAAATCACTGAGGAGCCCTGGGGGCTCCCAGCTGCCGCCACTACCCCAAGGCTTTAAATTGCCATCTGGGAAAGCCGGTCCAGGTACGGTGCACTGGGGCGTACCAGGGCGTACCGGCTTACTTTCACCTCTGGGTATGTACCATCTACTCATACCTTATACAACAATCAGTGAATGCTTGGGTCTGTCTATCATGAGTTAACATTTTCCACCCACACCCTCACCCCTGCCAAAAAGGAAGAAAGTCAGATCCTTACAGGATTCAAAGAGAGAATCCCCACTAAATGTAGCTTCCCACACATGCAGTGCTCATCTTCTCTAAAATTATAATGGTTTGTTCCCTAACATGCATAATCGTCATTCAAACCCAGGGTTCCCAAAATACAATATGTTGCACTCTCACTACTGGATATGTTCTTTTTAAAAAATCTGCATATTCATTAGCATCAGGATATTTGCTATTTAGCAATAAGGGGATGACAACACACTCCGAAACTTACAGGATTGTATGTTCAGGGTTAACAATTTTTCCCAGAAATCATTCTTGGCCCCTTCACAAATTTCAGCAGCCAAAACAGATTAAATTAGTTCTGCTCTGCCAACAGCTGTAATTGTCACTACATTCAATAAAGATAGCTGTAAGCATTCTAAATGAACCAAATAGGGACTTCTGATGAAGTCTTAATTCAGAATCTATTAATGCCTTTTCCTGAGCCAGCAAAAGGAAAAATCGCAACACTGAAGTGTCAAAAATGGGATTTTAGCAATTCTGTCACCAAATGAGGATCTCAAAATCTAGGTTTTTATTGGCGGGCGGGGGCAAGGAGAGAGCCAGGGGGAAATTAAAAGAGAACAAATAGTTTTCAGGAAGGTGTGAGTGTGTTTTTGGTGAGGGGAGTCAGCACGTATGACCATTTCCAAATATGTTGTTTCTGGATCACAGAGGTGCCACAATGCAACTTAACCTATGATCATTACTTGTTTTCCAACTTCAAATATAATTTATTGTTAATGCCTGGGAACATGCTGGCTTGGTAATCTAGTAAATGCACCATCCTGCGGATCCAACACTGCATTCCAAATTTGCTTCCTTGTTCCGTGAGATGCTAGGGCTAGAAATGCTGTGGAAGCAGCATCCTCAGCCTCATTGACAAGTTATACAGCTCACACAGAATCCTTAAGCTTGCAGTTTCTACTGGACAAAAAATTAAACACACCCACCCCTGAAGGGGGATGTTTTGAATGTTTCCCTGTTGGCGTATCGGTCTTGTTATAGATATATGCACAGTTGCTTAATCATAGAATATCAAGGTTTGAAGGGACCTCAGGGGGTCATCTAGTCCAACCCCCTGCTCAAAGCAGGACCAGTCCCCAATTTTTGCCCCAGACCCTTAAATGGCCCCCTCAAGGATTGAACTCACAACCCTGGGTTTAGCAGGCCAATGTTCAAACCACTGAGCTATCCCTCCCCCCATAATGAGGGCTGGAAGGGTTAGAATCATTAGCAGCTAATCAGATGGTTGAAGACAGTATTTTTTTTACACTTTCCATAGCTGAAGACTCATGATGTGAAAGGGAATCATTTCATTTTCAAACAATAAAATGTACTACTAATAAAGTGCCAGTGCCGTAAAACACACAAAAACAAGTAGTCCCTGCCCCACAGAACATGCAATCCAAGAGGCAAATCCAGAGAGGATGTTATAGGCTGGGAAGTCCAGCAGAGGTAATAACTTGGGAGTTCTGTATTGTATTAACAACTTACCAGTTGTGAACACATATGTACAGCTGATGTTTGTAAAACATTATTTTATTTTAAAATCCATGAAAATATTGTTACTAGTACTACTAATAATAAATATTCCTGAAGTCTCACACTCTCAGGGTATGTAGGAATTAAACACCCCAGGCAAAGACCTCCAGATGATTCATAATAAGCTAACAGTCAATTGTGTCTGGGACGCTATGAACAGAGCTTAGGGGAGATTCTTGTTTAAATGCCTTTGTTGTTCTCACTGCTCTGTTCCAGCACCAAGAAGATGAGAACTGATCATCTGTCATACTTCTTGCAGATGGACAAGAGGACATTAGTAGGGTACAGAGCTGTAGACAGCATTGATGGGAGAATACAGCAACATGGGTCAGAGAAAGCTAACAACTCCCTTTCCACTTCTGCAGGAGGCTCTCTCCTTCACTGCACTGATGCCAGGATGCCGGAAAATCAAAGGGGGGATTTGAAAGTCTCTCTGTCTCTTTGTTCCTATACCCCAGTGGTTCTCAAACTGTGGGTCGGGACCCCATTTTAATGGGGTCACCAGGGCTAGAGTTAGACTTGCTGGGGCCCAGGGCTTCAGCCCTGGGTGGCGGGGCTCAGCTTACAGACTCCCCTGCCCAGGGCTGAAGCCCTTGGGCTTCGACTTTGCCGGCCCTCCCCCTTCACCCTGCCCCCCCGGGGCAGTGGAGTTTGGGTTTGGGGTTTGGCCCTCCGCCCAGGATGGTGGGATTCAGGCTTTGGTTTTGGCCACACCACCCAGGATGACAGGACTCAGGTGGACTCTGACTACAGTTTCCCCTGCCCCACCCCCCCAAGGTCGTATAGTAGTTTTTGTTGTCAGAAGGGGGTCACAATGCAATGAAGTTTGAGAACCGCTGCTATAGCCTCAAGCATGGCTAGAGGAACCAGTGTACCATCAGTCACAGAAACATTTGATGAAAAGCATCATCACACACACACATCCCTTCATCCTTTCAGTCATGGAGTCATAGGCACCCCTGAAGCAGTAGGGAACCTTCTTTTCCAGAGAACTCACTGCAACTGGAGGAACAGGAGAGGCAGGCAGGGGGAGGGTGAGCAGTCACTGAGTGGATAGGGAGGTCCAGACCATAGTCTCCCTCATGAGAATTTGTTGTATTAAGGAAGTAATGGGCATGAAGGGAACTGGGTGGCGCTGAGGTTCTGGAGCATAACCTAGGACAAAGGAGAATTTTTGAGAGAGTCCTTTGTTAAAATGTTGGAAGAATATCACTGAACTGTGCTACCTCACATTATACAAGAGCATTATTATCTCACTGGAGCTGACCCAACAGCCAGTAAGTTTCACATACTGTATTTAGTTACCTTTTCTGATAATTAATAATCTATCTACAGCTTCATCCTGTATTTGCACTTCTAAAGCACCTTTCCTCTGAGGATCCCAAAGTGGTTTACAAACAGCTAAGAAAGGGGAAGAAAGACAAAGGGAAGGAAGAAAACAAGAAAAGGAAAGAATGGAAGCAGCTGGAAGACAGGGGAGGAAGGAGAAAGATAAAAGGAAAACAAAGAAGAATCAGAAGTGAGAGAATGGGAAAGGAAAGGGAAGACAGACAATGAGAATCATGTCAGGAACAATGGTCTAGAGAAGAAATTAAAAATAGATGCAATGGAAAGTAGCAGCAGGAATAGAAGAGGCCTGAACCACTGAATCAATGTTAGGAAGATTACGAAGAAAAACTCAACAGGAAGAGGGGAAAAAAGGCCACATCTCTTTGGCATTAAGATGCTTCCAGGTAAAAGCATTTATAAAACAGCACTTTAAACCAACTTATTGATTACTGTCCACTGATCTTGTGTATTTACAGCTATGATGTGCGGAATGCTTTTTTAAAAGGCGTATCTATAATATGCATTGATTTTCTGCTAGGATATATTTTTATTGATTCCAATACAGGGTTTCTAATCACTCACATTTCATTTCAGATGATGGACATTAGCACTAGCCTGAATATTGCTTACTTTCAAAGTACCCCTGTAACTCACCTGATTTAATCAGACTGTCAATGACTGGAATATCTTTAATAAATTAGCATTCAAGATGCTCTGATGACCAAAGGAAAGAAAAGTAAAAAAAGACAACAGCTGCAGTATGAAACACCTCTAAGTCTGTTGGTAAGGCATGCCACTTAAGGGCACTGCCACATTTATTTCAGTTGTTGTGACTATTTCCTGGGGTACAAGAGTGCACTTACTGCTGGAGCATCCCCTCACAGCTTGGCGTGGTGTAGCATGCTCTCTTCATCTCGTGCCCCGGCCAACAGCTGCTCCGGCCCTTCAGTGGTCTGCCTCATCTCGTGACTCAGCCCTCCAATGAGTCACATTTAGTCCCACTCCTTCCAAATCAACAGAAGGTGTAGCAAAAACAAATATCTGATCCCCCCATCTGGTCTCCCACCCTCAATTCTGGACCCAGTGGTCTATACACCTGTTTCTCAGGGATCTCAGAAGTCCTTATCGGCTTATGTCAGAGGCTTCACATCACCTTCCCTGATGGCTGGTAGGGGAATCCAGGCCTGCCCTGCCCTTCTAACTGGGTTCCATTCCAGGGACACTAGAACACACAGGCAAAGTTCACTCCACCAGACTCCTTTCTGCCACATCTCTGGACTTCTTCCTACCAAGCATTTCCCTAGACTTTCTCCTCACCCTGCCAGAGCCCTTCTGTTCCCTACAGGTCTCTTCATTCCCTACTATCAGGAGAGTGACTGCAGAGTTTCTCCCTGCAGCTTCCTTCTGCGCTAAACTTCTTCTGTTAATCACATTTAGCCAGTCCCCAGCTGGGTCACATCATTAATTACACCTGGCCCACCCTCATCAACCCACATTAACCCTTTCATCATCGGCATGGGGTGGGCATCACACCCGGGCATGCTAGATTTCTGCTTATATGATATTTAGTTGGATTTTATTCATAACTCCATTTTGTTTTACAAGGCCCACATGTTGTTTTACTGAAATGTTGGCATGTGTAACATTTTCTAAATCCCCACATAACAGGCAACATTACCTGTTGATATTTCACTTTTAAATATCCAGGCTGCTCATTGGTACAAACCAGTAGATATCAGACATGAAGCTAAACCAAATATCTTCTGTGTTTTTATGTACCTGAACTGCATATTGTAGACATCTACATTCACGTAGATGGTTTCCGGTTTTGGGGGCAATGGGGAAGGAGGGGTAGGGATCTAATTTTTGACTGGGGGCTGGGGGTTAAAGATGATTACAGTTAGGAGTGAAGGTAGCTTCTTAAATCAAAGTTGTAAAATGTTATTTTTTTGCATCATATCAAGAATTGGTCTTTGCCCAAGACCTGTACTCATGGGATGAGCTCCCAGCAATCACAGAAGATTCCACAACTTTCCACAAACTAACAAAAGTGAAGATTTTTGGTATTTTCAATAGTTATTTTATAAAAACCTAATCTGTACTATAACCCAAAGGGAATTCCCATGTCTGAAAGACAAATACCATTAGAAGACCTGCAGCACAGTTGTAACTTAAAACCCACTGGCACTGGACATGCACTGTATACAGTATCTACATTTTCTACGTCTCACAACATTCTCTGGGGTTTAGCCAACTATTTCATAGCACCTTGATCCTTGTCCCTGCCCCTGCACCAGCTGCCAATCTTTCTGGAACTGAATGTGGTAATACAAACTGACTTGTTTCTTCTATCAGAGGAAGCTGATGAAACCCTAATAAAATTGCTTTTATCTTAATTGCTTAAACCTATACCTGTATCCCTAACTGGTCACCATCTCTGGGACCAGGAAGGAATTTTCCCTGGGGTCAGACTGGCAGAGACCCTGTGGGTTTTTTGCCTTCCTCTGCAGCATGGGGCACGGGTCACTTGCAGGTTTAAATTAGTGTAAATGGTGGATTCTCTGTAACTTGAAGTCTTTAAACCATGATTTGAGGACTTCAGTAAATCAGCCAGAGGTTAGGGGTCTATTACAGGACTGGGTGAGTTAGGTTCTTTGGCCTGCAGTGTGCAGGAGGTCAGAGTAGATGATCATGATGGTCCCTTCTGATCTTAAAGTCTATGAGTCTAGACAGACCTACCCTTTTCTTATCACATTGTGAAATCTGGGTACTTTAATGGCCTCCATTTCAATAGCACTATACGAGTGATTACTATTAATGCTGCACAATTAAAATAAAAGCAAAACACTGAGTTTCACCTTAATGTTTCCAAGCTATATGCAATAGTGCCAATCATCATATTCAAAAAATACATTCAGCTTTCTTTTTCCATTTGTTAAGAAACCAGATAGCCTTTGTCTGGATGATCTTTAGCATGCATTCACTGAGTATGAATGCTAACATGGGGAACTTGTAAGTTAGCTCTCTCTTCTCAAAGTAGGAGTATGAATTAAACACACCTAAAAAGGTATTTACCAGTTCTCGGCACAAATTGAAAAGTAATCTCAAATACTGCAACAGCAAAAAACTGAAGCGGTAAAAAGGCAGTAAGGAGCTATCTGACCCCTTCAATGCTATACTAAAATGTTATTAAAAGGCAATATGTATAACTAATTTGAAATTAGGTTTTGGCCCCCATTCCCTTACGACTGCTCCTCTGCCTCACTGCTTTAGGTTAGGGGAGGGAAAGCCCAGAAGTCCTCCCCTACTCTCCTAAGGGCAGGGAACCCAGGGATACTATTAAGAAAAACATACCAAAAGTTTATAAAACTCAAAGAAGAAATATTTTAAGGGGACTATAGAAAAAAAAGAAAAGGAGTACTTGTGGCACCTTAGAGACTAACCAATTTATTTGAGCATGAGCTTTCGTGAGCTACAGCTCACTTCATCGGATGCATACCGTGGAAACTGCAGCAGACATTATATACACACAGAGATCATGAAACATTACCTCCTCCCACCCCACTGGAGGGCGGGGGGTGAGAAAACCTGGATTTGTGCTGGAAATGGCCCAACTTGATGATCACTTTAGATAAGCTATTACCAGCAGGACAGTGGGGTGGGAGGAGGTATTGTTTCATGATCTCTGTGTGTATATAATGTCTGCTGCAATTTCCACGGTATGCATCCGATGAAGTGAGCTGTAGCTCACGAAAGCTCATGCTCAAATAAATTGGTTAGTCTCTAAGGTGCCACAAGTACTCCTTTTCTTTTTGCGAATAGAGACTAACACGGCTGTTACTCTGAAACCTATAGAAAAAAAGTTCTTGGTCCCAGATGCCATTAGTTCTTGCAAATTGTGCATGTATTCACTTGATTTGATTTCTGAAATGCATCTGTCCACATGCTCTTGGCACATGCTACAGCCTACAAGCAGTACATCATTCTTGTCTGGAATGAGCCTTAACCAAATTACACCCAATCAAATCTCAATCTCCAATAGGCACTGGGTAACTCATTCAACTGCACTGACTAAGTTAGATGAGGAAGATATAGAAAGCTTGGCTTTATAAGGATACCACAGACAACACAGCCCACATTTACTCAGCAATCCTCCTAACAGCTCTACAGACACATTGAACAGGATGGGGCCACAGAAGGGAACCCCGTAGAGCCACCACAGGTGAGCAATTCCTCAATATTACCCTCTGGAATCTCTCAGAAAGAGCAACCTCATCTATCCCTAATCGTGACCACATACAGATCTTTGGCTTAGTGCAATATACCATTGTCTTAGTAATTACCCTCCCTAGAAATATTGTACTAGTATTTCCTCCTGAGGCAGTCAAAATGTGTATAATATGCACCCACTGAACATTACACAGAATAAATAAAAATAAACCGTATAAAACTAAAATCCGCCAGTTATGTCTCACAAATGGCAGCAGTTTGTATTTGTGTAACAAACCAAAAATAGCAAGCTCCAAGATAAAAGAGACAATTCCAAATACCCACCACCCACATCTTCAGAAATCATTGACTCTATAAATGAGATTGCAGGACCACTAATTTCCTATTATGGTGAGACGTCTGTTCCTGGAGCCTCAAGCAAAATACCGCTGAGCACCCTTCTGCTAGGATTAATATAAGCCTCATAAGATTTTACTAATCATATCAGGAAAGTGAGAAGTCCAAGGTGATAAAAAGCTAGAATCATTTCATGCAGTGAGATGAGACAACCCTAGCAAAACAGCACTAAAAATCTAACTGACGGCTTGTCTGCACTAAGCCAGCAGGAGATGCTCTCCCGCCAACATAACTTCCGCCTCTTGTTAAGGTGGAGTAATTACGTTGACGGGAGAGCGCTCTCAGGTCGACATAGTGTGTCTTCACCAGAAGTGCGACATTGCATTGACGCAGTGGTACCAGTGGCGCTGATGTAGCACGGCAGTGAAAACAAGCCCTGTGCCACAGAAAACTCAATTTCTTAACACACAAAAAATAATTTAAACGCAGCACTCATCACGCAGATCGCTATAATGTATAATCACCACATGCCTCGCTTCTCAGTACACATTCTCCGAGTGAGCAGATGGTGTCACCACAGGAGCTTCAGCATCCTCACTAACTACAGATATATAAATGTTTCAAATAAAAAGTAAATAAACCAAAAAAAAAAAAACATTTCAACTTAGAACCAGAAAAACAAAATATGTTCTATCATGTAAATTATTACAGTTTTCTAAAATGCCCATCACTTATAATATATACTATAGTAGCTCTTTCAGAGGAAAGATGTATTTGGGCCATTTTTAAAACTCCTACTTTGCATATGACAGATCAAAAGGTCTATTGTACAGTATTGTCTCAGAGTAGAGTTAAAAACACTTGCAATGTTAAGTGTGTTCCATAGGGTTAGATGCCTTATTTAAAAGCTACCATGCAAATACCAGAGAAAAAAACCTGAAGTTGCAAATTATCCAACAAACCCACATGCCCTGAACCACTCTAATGTTTGAGAATATCGGAAAGGTGCTCAACAGATTCTGTCCATCTCCAGGTTCTCCCTGTAACTGGTTATGCCTTTGTCATATATTTATTTTCTCTATTCTATCTCATTTTTTTGTATTCTTCCCTCTCTATCTGTATAATAGACACCACTCCACCCTCATTCTTTTCTTCTGCAATTATTCCACCTTAAGGCTCCTATTTCTGTATCTATCTCATTCCCTGCCCTCTATTTTGGATTACAATTTAAATGCTCTATTTTCAAGGCCTTCCTTTCTATTCTTATCAACACCGCTTTGCCTGTCTCCAGGCTACCCTCCACCTTTGACTATCACCTTTGTTCTTAATCACCAACACTCTACTACTTCTCTCCAAAAGACTAGTTCTGCCCTTTTCTGTAGCGCGTGCTCTCTCTTTCTGTATTTTACTATTCCTTTTCCTACCTATAAATGTGAACATCCTGATCTACTTACAAGTATCACTAATACTTCCTCTCTCTTCCCTTTCATGCTGTCTCCCTCTTCACTAATGCACAGCCCTAATACTTTTCTGACATATTATGAAGTTCTACATATTGGCGTTGATTATCAGTGTTTTATACCAGTAACTGTCATATCCACAAGGGTAGTTCTACACAATCTCTGCAATTCTCAGCATCTCTCTCACACCACTTGGTTTATTCCTTTGTTCTTGTTCTCCCTCCTGAACACATACATTATGTACTGAAGAGTATATAATATAAATAAAACTACAGAACCACATAAGAACTGGGCATCTGGATGGAGAAATTTCAAAGTTTACCATAGACTTCAGCACTGATGATTAATTACTTTAGTTGGAGGGATGGGAAAGTCAGACTGCTGGAAGTAAGTGTCACTTCCCTAAGTCCCTGGGAGAGGAAAAGGAAACATTTTTATCTTCCTTCCATCTGCTTCGAGTTTGTTTGTTCTTTAAGCTTAACTTTCTTTTTACAATATCACTAACTACATACACAGGTGGTGTAGCCTCCTGATGTAAGCAACAGAGGAGGAACAAGGAACTCCTGAATGCCAGTTCCAGCTGACACATTCTCTTGTGGCCTTGGACACGTCACAATCTTTTTATGCCTCCATTTCCACAGGAATGTTTAATGAACATGGGGGCAGGAGGAGGGGGCCCAAGTGCTTTGAAGATGAAAAGCTCTAAAAGTGCATCATTTGTTATTATTAGGACAGCGAACCCTGTCTTAAGCAACTACCCAAGGATCTAGCAAAGATAGCTGTCTATTAGAGGTAACCTTTAAATAAGAGCCAAACAAAACTATCCTGATAACCTTGGGGGTATACTAAAGTGGTCACTTAAGAAGGGGGTTAGTCACAGGTCTTTGGTGCAGGCTTCACTGCATATTTACTACTTCCATTAGGAGTTTCACAAACTCATTCTAATTGTGCAATCTACCCCATTTCAGAAGATCTGACAGCTGGATGGCAGCCTTCAAAAAAATGTGCACAGATACTGACAGACAGGGGTACATTTTCAGGGCTGCATGTCCATATTGTTGATTATAAGCTAAAAGTCTACACAATATTTAAATGTCATAAAGTAAAAGGCATTGTATGGCATTATGACTCTAAGGTCTGGTTTGTCATTAGTGGCAGACTTCTACCATCAACTTCTTGGAAGAAGTAAAAAAAAAAAAAAAAAAAAAAAAGATTAGACATTTACATGGATAAAAAGAACATTCAGAGTTAGAATAACAAATACTTTCAAAAACAAACAGGAGCTTTGTAAAGGATATAAACCCTCAAGCTTTGGGGCATAAAACAAATTCTTACTATTGAGGGTAACAGGAAACATTCTCTGAGGGCAAAGTTTTATATATATAAACATTTAAACACCCATGTCTCCTTGCACCTGCTACAATTCTACTTGTACAGTAATTCTGTACCCAACTGAATCCCATCCAGTGCAGGAATTACTATGCAATTCTCAGAGCCCCCTATTTCTTCAGTGACATATAATCTCCCTAATTAAATAATTAAGTCAGAATGGAGTATCTATACAATTTGTAAGACAAGAATTTATAAGTTCTTAGTTTGAATTCCAATTTACATCATCAAATTGTATTTTAAAATTTTCCTTTTTTTTTTTTTCTTTTTTATTAAACCTATACACAGCAGTAGATTCCACATCTTGAGAATGATGATAAACATGGGGAATTCAGCACTTCCCACTTTGCTTCTACAACCCTGCTGAGACAATATGGGGAAAACAGATTGTCAGCAGGGGCTGGCCGGGTGTATACCAAAACACTCTCCCAGGGATTCCCCAGGGGTAATACACCAGGTAGTACTGGCACAGATCAGGAGTGACCAAAAGTTGTTATTCTCTCACAGTTTTGTCTTTGTCAACATGAAATATGTCAGTGAAGCCAATCCAGGTCTTAAGCTATGTCTACACTTATGGCATCATACAGAGTAACATACACTGCATGCCCCCCTAGCAACAGACACAAATAGCCATTTAGACGGTGAAGCACTGCTAGGTCGAGTAGAGTAAAGACATGTTGGGACACTAGGGTATATACCCTACACAGCTCTCTATATATCTAAGCAGTGCCTCTCAAATCTATGTTGCTATTTTTAGCAGTGTAGTGTCCCGCTGCCTCCCCACTGCCAGAGCTTTTCCCTGCCATAGGGATAGGCTCCAGCAGAGGAGAGGCTGTGGGGAAAAGGCTCCAGTACCTTCCGACTACTAGAGCCTATCCCCACTGCAGTGAAAGAGTCCGGCAGTGAGGAAGGGCTCTGGCAGTAAGGCGCTACCAGAGCGTTTCCCCACTGCCTCTCCCCTGCCAGACCCTTTCACTTCTGCATATAGCTATATTCCGCAGCGTGGACAAAGCTTTTCAATGCGGCATGTAGCTACACGTACCCTATATGCTGAAACAAAAGTGTAGACGAGGTCTAAGTGGGGATATGCTAGAATCACATATTTCAGTTGGCATGAACTGATACCTGTGGCAGACTCTGCAGAGGCAAATGATTAAATGGTCCCGGAGACTAAATTATTGTCACCTCTACAGGTGGCCCTTTCCAGATCAAGGCTGGGCCACGTTAGCGCAGAGGGAGCACTTCTAGCTTGTCCTGCCTGCAATATAGCACTGTCTGACCCACGGACGAAAAGAGGACTTCCCTCTCAAGGGCTATCAATTCAGTAACTATCATTAACTTTAAAAAAAAAAAAAAAAGCTCAGGATGCGCAGGTGTCTTATCAGAAGGAAGGATATTTATGAAATAGAAAAATGTTTAAAGCCAAAATCCCATGATGTATAGCAGACTACACTGGAAAATCTAAAATGATTAATGAATGTTAAATAAACCTGAGAACACAAAGCCTTCTATTGAATGTTTTCAAATTATCTGGACTCAGAGCCTGTTGAACAACGTTCTGGAGGCCCATAGGTGAACATATAGCACAGAAGCCCCAGTTATAAAAAAAAAAAAAAAAATCAGCATTTACCAACCGCACAGTGATAGTCCATTTATTCTCCATTCCAAGCTCAGGAAGAAAAACGGTCGATTACTCTTAAGACACTTTCACACCTATTGCATTACTTAAAACATTTCAGTATAATTACCACGATGATGACACATTTATAGTACAAAACATTACAATTTAAAAGATCCAGCCCTTCAAATCCTCTGTAGGTGAAGTCAATGGGAGATTTTTGCCTAGACAGCCTTCAATATTAAGTGCTAAATTTGGATTGGCTGCTTATATGAGTGCAATATGGGGCCCAAAAGATGGAAGGAAGAATTATTTTTCAATTTTGCTTTAGATAAACTGTTCCAAAATCCTGTGAAAATGAAATCCTTCAATGCATAGTGCAGCAGGCAACTGCCATCCCATAGCTCATGGGTGGCCAACCTGCGCCTGAGAAGGAGCCAGGATTTACCTATGTACATTGCCAAAGAGCCACAGTAATACGTCAGCAGCCCCCCATCAGCTCCCCCCCCGCCCCCGCCTGCCAACAGCCCTGCTGATCAGCACCTCCCTGTCCTTCCCCATGCCTCCTGAGGCATGCAGGCGGCTCTGGGGGGAGGGGGAGGAGCGAGGGCATGGCAGCCTCAGGGAAGGGGGCAGGAAAGAGAGGGGCCTTGGGGGAAGGGGTGAAGTAGGGCCTGTGGCAGAGTCAGGGGCTGAGCAGTGAGCACCACTCCCCTCCCCCGGCACTTTGAAAAGTTGGCGCCTGTAGCTCCAGCCCCAGAGTTGGTGCCTATGCAAGGAGCCGCATATTCACTTCCGAAGAGCCACGTGCAGCTCTGGAGCCACAGGTTGGCCACCCCGACTGTAGCTACTATTCTCAATTGAATACAATGCAGCAAATCCCTGTATATAATATACTCTTCTGAGCCTATCAAATGAGGGTTAAGTCTACTTACTTTACTCACACAAGTAATCCTACTAAACTTGTTCGTGTGAGTAAGGCAAGCAAAATCTGGTTTTTCATGCTTTAAGCAATAGTGTATGGTATATAATTCAAATTGTTTTACATACATATCCCTTTAAACTCCCTTGGTTACATAAAATTCAAGTTTTCAAACAAAAATATTAAAAATTGGTCTCATATATTGCCCATCAGTGTAAAATTTCCTAAAGAGTCTCTGATCATGCTTGATCTAGATAAGCAGCTCAGTAGTTTTTCTGCATGACTAGTAATCTATTAATATTTGTGGCTGCAAAACATACATAAAGGAAATTGCACCAGCCCAATGTGGAAGTAAGTAAAAGCACAAGCCTGCCTGCAAGTCAAAGACAAAGCACAATAAGCCAGGTTTTTACATAGTGTATATATATATATATACACACATACACACACACACAAAACCCGCACAAATAGTGGCTATAATTTATATTGCTTATATTGCCTATAAAAGAACCACTTTTAAAGGGAAACTATTAACATGGAAAAAAAATTACCCTGCTATTAGGGCTGTCAATTAATCGCAGTTAACTCATGCGATTAACTCAAAAATAATTAATCACACTGTTAAAACAATAGAATACCAATTTGAAATGTATTAAATATTTGTGGATGTTTTTCTACATTATCAAATATAATCGATTTCAGTTACAACACAGAATACAAAGTGCATAGTGCTCACTTTGTATTACTTTTGATTATCATTTTACAGTGCAAATATTTGTAAACAAAAGAAATAGTATTTTTCAATTCACCTCATACAAGTACTGCAGTGCAATCTCTTTCTCATGAAAGTGCAACTTACAAATGTAGGTTTTTTTGTTTACGTAACTTCACTCAAAAACAAAACAATGTAAAACTTTACAGTCTACAAGTCCACTCAGTCCCACTTCTTGTTCAGCCAATCGCTAAGAGAAACAAATTTGGTTCCATTTATGGGAGATAATGCTGCTCACTTCTTAATTACAATGCACCGAAAGTGAGAACAGGCGTTTGCATGGCACTGTTGTAGCTGGTGTCACAAGATATTTACATGCGACATGCACTAAAGATTCACATGCCTCTTCACGCTTCGGTCACTGTTCCAGGGGACATGCTTCCATGCTGATGGCGCTCGTTAAAAAAATACTGCATTAATTAAATTTGTGACTGAACTCTTGGGGGAGAATTGTATGTCTCCTACTCTGTGTTATCCACATTCTGCCATATATTTCCTGTTATAGCAGCCTTGAGTGATGACCCAGCATGTTGTTCGTTTTAAGAACACTTTCACTGCAAATTTGACACAATGCAAAGAAGATACCAATGTGAAATTTCTAAAGATAGCTACAGCACTCGACCCAAGATTTAAGAATCTGAAGTGCCTTTCAAAATCTGAAAGGATGAGATGTGGAGCATGCTTTCAGAAGACTTAAAAGAGCAACACTCCGATGTGGAAACCACAGAACCCAAACCACCAAAAAATAAAATTAACCTTCTGCTGGTGGCATCTGAATCAGATGATGACAATGAACATGTGTTGGACTGCACAGTTGGACAGTTTTCGAGCAGAACCAGTCATCAGTGTGGACACATGTCCTCTGGAATGGCGGTTGAAGCATGAAGGGACATATGAATCTTTAGCGCATCTGGCACGTACATATCTTGCAATGCTGGCTACAACAGTGCCATGCAAAAAACTGTTCTCACTTTCAGGTGACATTGTAAACAAGAAGCGGGCACCGTTATCTTCTGCAAATGTAAGCAGACTTGTTTGTCTGAGTGACTGGCTGAACAAGAAGTAGGACTGAGTGGAATTGTAGGCTCTAAAGTTTTACATTGTTTTATTTTTGAATGCAGGGGTTTTTTTGTACATAATTCTTTATTTGTAAATTCAACTTTCATTTTATAGAGATTGCACTACAGTACTTGCATTAGATTAATTGAAAAATACTATTTCTTTTGTTTTTACAGTGCAAATATTTGCAACAAAAAATAAATATAAAGTGAGCACTGTACACTTTGTATTCTGTGTTGTAATTGAAATCACTATATTTGAAAATGTAGAAAACATTGAAAAATATTTAAATAAATGGTGTTCTATTATTAACAGCGTGATTAATTGTGATTAATTTTTTTAATCGCTTGAGAGCCCTACCAGCTATCTCCTATTGTTACTAGTAACACCTAAAATTTCTAAACAATTTCAAGGGTCCTCTATCAAAAACCAAAATTCAAGTTAACAGTGTCCCTTTCATAAATTAAACTTAGTTGATCATACTATCAACATACTATCAACTTTCAACATCACTTGAATAATTGAAAAACTCCCAGTATATTAAAATTATAAGCTACATAATATTAACATTTTAATACAAATGATCTCTTAGGACCTTTGTAAAATGTATTGTGTGCTAAATTTGAAGCTAAGCTATAAAAATGTCTTAAATCGCCTTTGCCATTCTGACACTGATTATTATTAGAGAAAAAAGGGGGTGTGGTAATAATATTTTATTTGGACCAACTTCATAATAAAATTCATAACAGATATTACTTCACCCTCCTTTTCTCTCTAATATCCTGAGACCAATATAGCTATAATAACACTGCATCCATTGATTATTATTTAACATTACACTAGGTGCTATCCAAACATAGTACATGATAGTCCCTCCCCAAAAAGCTTGCAATCTACAAAAGACAAGACAGAACAGGTGGATGAGACAAGTAAGCCAGTTGGGGTGGGGGAAACAGGGTAACAAAAATAAGATGTGTGGAACTCTTAACCAGTGAGTAGTAGCAATCACAGCTTTTCCCCTGCCTATCCATTATCAGGTTTTAGCTTCCTGCATAGATTAAGGAAGAGTCGAGTTTTGAGGAGTGATGTGAAGGAGGACAAGCTTGTGGCTTTGCAGATTTTGCCTCATAGCTTTTCCCCCACTCATAAAGGGCAGCATGGAAAAAAGCATGAATATGCATGTTGGAGAAGTGAATAACTGAGGCTGGCATCATTGTCAGCACAAAGGCATGAATCAACCTTGCAACAAGTTAACGGGTCAGACAGACAGGACTAAATTATTGAGGTTCTGTACACAAAAATGAGAGGAAGAATGCACTGGAAGAAAGGGAGCCAGTAGAGGGACTTAAAGTGGGAGATGCTGTAGTCAGAGCAACGAGACAAGAAGATGATTTTCGCAGCAAGATTTTGAATGGATTTGAGGGAGGACGAGGTTGCTAGAATCAAGGGAAGAGAGGAGATTACAACAGGCAAAGTGCAAAGTGATTAGAATATATATTTTTAGGGCTGTCAAGCGATTAAAAAAATTAATCGCGATTAATCGCACTGTTAAACAATAATAAAATACCATTTATTTAATATTTTGTATGTCTTGTACATTTTGAAATACATTGTATTCTGTGTTGTAATTGAAATCAAAGTGTACAGTGCTTATTTTATATTTATTTTTATTACAAATATTTGCACTGTAAAAAACAAATGAAATAGTATATTTCAATTCACCTAATAGAAGTACTGCAGTGCAATCTCTTTATCTTGAAAGTTGAACTTACAGATAAAGAATTATGTACAAAAATACCCTGCATTCAAAAATAAAACAATGTAAAACTTTAGAGCCTACAAGTCCACTCAGTCCTACTTCAGTCAAACGCTCAGACAAACAAGTTTGTTTACATTTGAAGGAGATAACGCTGCCCACTTCTTGTTTACAACGTCATCTGAAAGTGAGAACAGGCACTGTTGGCACTGTTGTAGCCGGCATTGCAAGGTATTTACTTGCCAGATGCGCTAAAGATTTGTATGTCCCTTCATGTTTCAACCACCATTCCAGAGGACATGCATCCATGCTGATGACAGGTTCTGCTCGATAACAATCCAAAGCAGAGCAGACCGATACATGTTCATTTTCATCATCTGAGTCAGATGCCACCAGTAGAAGGTTGATTTTCTTTTTTGGTGGTTTGGGTTCTGTAGTTTCCGCATCAAAATGTTGCTCTTTTAAGACTTCTGAAAGCATGCTCCACACCTTGTCCCTCTCAGATTTTGGAAGGCACTTCAGATTCTTAAACCTTGGGGAGAGTGCTGAAGCTATTTTAGTACCTTCTTTGCGTTTTGTCAAATCTGCGGTGACAGTGTTCATAAATCAAACAACATGTGCTGGGTCATCCTCAAAGAGTGCTATAACATGAAATATATGGCAGAATGCAGGTAAAATAAAACAGAAGACATACAATTCTCCCCCAAGGAGGTCAGTCACAAATTTAACTCACTATATTTTAAAACCAACATCTTCAGCATGGAAGCATGTCCTCCGGAATGGTGGTAGAAGCATGAAGGGGCATAGGAATGGTTAGCATATCTGGAATGTAAATACCTTGCAGTGCTGGCTACAAAAGTGCCATGTGAATGCCTGTTCTCACTTTCAGGTGAAATTGTAAATAAGAAACAGACAACAGTATCTCCTGTAAATGTAAACAAACTTGTTTATCTTAGTGATTGGCTGAACAAGAAGTAGGACTGAGAGGGCTTGTGGGCTCTAAAGTTTTACATTGTTTTGTTTTTGAGTGCAGTTATGTAACAAAAAAAAATCTACATTTGTAAGTTACACTTTCACAGTAGAGACTATACTACAGTACTTGGTATGAGGTGAACTGAAAACTACCATTTCTTTTATCATTTTTACAATGCAAATATTTGTAATAAAAACTAATATAAAGTGAATACCGTATACTTTGTATTCTGTGTTGTAATAGAAATCAATATATTTGAAAATGCAGAAAAACATCCAAAAATACTGAATCTATTTCAATTGGTATTCTGTTGTTTAACAGTGTGATTAATCGCGATTAATATTTTTAATCGCAGTTAAAAAATTGTAATTAATCGCATGAGTTAACTGCGATTAACTGACAGCCCTAATTTTTTTTCAAATTGTGTTGTAGCTACATGGTTGTGGTTCAGAAAATGTTTGGTCAGGCCATAAAATCTGTTTTTAAAAGCAAGCAGTTTTCTATTAGTGGCTTTAATATGCTACTTAATTAATTTAAGAAATTCACTAATACTATCCCCTTAACATTCACTAATTCTAACATTAACATTAGCATTTCTGATTCATTATTCCCTGATAGAGAGAGCACAGAAGGGTGTCTCTTTCTCACATTGCAGGTGTATTAATCCTTTCCCAACACACTAAACTGATGGATCCTGTAAATGTGACCGCCCAATATCTATGCTGATCTTTTCATGGGAACCCCTACACACCTTTACATGTTTCCTTGGCATGCTCTTCCAGCAGCCATGCATGCTGCCAATGCCTCCCCACCTGCCAGTGCCCTCAAACCTCCCCTTGGAGAAGGAAACAACTCCTTCAGGTGGGGGGGAACCTGTGTATGTTAAATTCATACTGCCAGCAATAAATTATGCAAATCAGGATTTGCAGAAGCCAATCCCTACAGAGTACCTGTGGAAGGAGTTCCACAGGGACGGGGGAGTAGGGTGCACAGCAGAATGGGCAATCTCCACCTTTTATACTCCCTATCACTACTCACTGCTTCCCCACCACCACCATCCTCTCACTGCAGCAACCAGCGCTCATCAATATAACCACACATAACTTACTTTAAGAAAAACAATACTTGGATGTTATCGGATAACATCAGCTTGGATAAGCACTGGATGGTATCTGTAATGATGGATGACTTTACTTCCTTCCATTAGTCACTAAGTGTGGTCAGCTGGAAATATTTTTAACCTCCTGCCAGATTTGTAAAGCTTATAACTCTCTAGAGTACAATCAAATCATATTTATGCTGCGGTAACATGTGCTCACTCCTGAGGAGTTTACAACACTAGTACTGAGTTAATGTGTAATGAGTCAAATAACTTAATACTTTTATCTCAAGTAGTTCTGCTACTGTAATGAATCCTGGTTTGGCATCAGAAAAGTCCCTTCTAGATATTCTGCTTCTAATGAAGCTCTAGAACCCAATTCACGAAGAAATTCCCTCTGCGTAAGACAATTAAGCCCCGTAATTGGAGGACATTTCTGATTCTTTGACAGCGGTGCAGGCAGCGCTAATATAAATATTTCATTCTACCCCTGAACGAGTCTGAGATTCTGCCCAACCTGAAGAGGATAGGAAATATTACTGACCCTGCATAGGAAGTCCACTGATCTCCTAATGCAAAGACGTGCACTTTCCTGGCTATCATAAGGAACAGATGTCTCTTCCTTTAATCAACCAGTGATAATTTGAATACTTGAAGTTTGATGGATGATTGGCCATGGCCATTCCTGAAGTCAGCCTGAGAAAGGTGAAGGTACCAACCACAATCTCTCCACTCCTTTTCATTCTTGAAGGGTCTCATCCTCTCTCCAAATAAGGCCTTAAGTTATTCTAATGCACATTAGACTGTGGTGTCTTAGTGTTAATACCATATAGTCAGACATAAACCAAATATTTTTTTCTTATGTTTGAAAAATAAGTATTTGGCCATTGCAGGTGTATTAATCCTTCCCCAGCACTTCCAGGGTCTTGTAATATTAAGGGACTTTCACTCAAATCAGTATTTTCAAAGAACATTTTAAGTGTGAAGTAAGGTACAATTGCACACCTCAGTGAGCAAAAACATTTTCACAATGGCATATCCAAAACCTAGCCCATTTGTAAATAGAATATCTACAGAATAGGAAAGCAATAGTAAGCTAACCTAAGGCTACATGATATGTTGGAAAATGAGTGCAGCAGTCTCAGGGCATATGTATCACAGCATTAATCTATAAAAACTGAGTAAAAATAGCATGGCCATTCTTGACCTCTATTTACTTAGGGGTAAAAAATATATATAAATAATAATTACATAAGAACGGCCATACTGGGTCAGACCAAAGGTCATCTAGCCCAGTATCCTGTCTTCCGACAGTGGCCAATGCCAGGTACCCCAGAGGGAATGAACAGAACAGGTAATCAACAAGTGATCCATTCCATCACCCGTTAAATTAATTTAAAATGACAACAGCTAATATTAAGGATCTGACTAAAACTTTTGTAAATATTAATGTAAGGATTAAAGGATTAAAGCTGAAAGACAACCCTCACACTCTGGTCTTAGCACATCATGAGGTGTTAGCCTTATTTTTGTCAGCAGCCAAAAGACTAAAAACAGTGGAGTTGGAAGAGAGGCCCGGAGATCTAGCCACAGTGGAGTCAGAAGAGATCTTGGTGACAGCAGCTTGAGGGGAGGGGAGAAGAGGGAAGGCCAGATTAGAGGGGATCCAGGATAGATTTGGAGGGTTGGAACTCAAGGCAATAGTAGTAGAGGATACTTTTAAATGAGTTTAGAGGTGAAAGTGGTAGTTAGAAAGGTAGAAGGAGACAAGGGTGAACTTTTTAAGGATGAGAGACCACAACACCTTTGCACTGTGAGAGGAAGAAGCCTAAGCAGAGTGAGAGTTTAAGGAGGAAATTGAAGGAGTGGATAAGAGAAGTGATGTCTGAGGTCAGGAGGTAATGGAGTTGATCAGTGGGATTTCCACATATGGAGACAGCTTCCAGGATTCACTGTAAATTGTTGTTTAATTTAATCACTTGCAAACCAAGTAGTTGTAAATGGTCTGTCCTCAACACATGGGCTGAAGTTGCCTTCTGAGCCCTCCTTGAAACACCTGCCAGCAATAGCAAACCCACAGAGAGAGCCCTCCAGCTGGAGGAAACAGGCTTCAGAGAGCTGCTGTGCAAAGTGAGAGAGTTTGTCTCCATGGTACTAATGGGTGGCTGACCAGCTCCTGACAAGGAACCAGAGGTGCAGCCAAGCCTAGCGAGAAAACTTGGACTGGTCTTTACATTGTCCTATTGTTGCTTAAAACAGTCAAAACTCTGGAAAGGGGGTGAGTTTTGACCCAGATAATGCATGTGGACTGAGGAGGTTAAAAAAAAAAGCACACTGTCCCAGTTTTGAGTGGGAATTAGCAAGGTTCTGCTCTAGCAACAGTAACAGTTTAGAGAAATTTAGAGACACTATGCCTAACATTCTCACTTTGAGACTTTAGAATTTTATGGTATGTGTTCTTATGACTGTGGTTTTGAAGACCCAGGAACGCTACTTCACCCACATACAGTCACAGTACCACTCTCCACTGCCACAGGAAGCTATGGCTCCAGCAAGAATGAAAAAGAAGAAAATTTTTAAGGGTGAAAGAAGGCAGGGAAGGTTCCTTTTTATATTGCAACAGCGGATTTATTTTTCATTTCTCAAGTCCAGCATATTGTTATCTTGCTGCCGTGGAGGCTGATACCTTTAGGCAGAAGGTAGACAATAGCTACTTGAATGGTGGTAGAAATGGTCTCTAAAGATTCTGAAACAAAGGAAAATTTCTATTAGCTTTCCTAATGCTATCTGATTTTTTCCTCTCTTTGTCATTAGAAAATACTACCACTGCGCCAGTTCCAAGGCTGTTTTCTGGCACTGGAGTTATTTTGTTGTGGTTCTAGTCTGTATCCAGACTGAAAATTGTGTGTGTTATCTTACCACAGGCAGGGCTAACTTCATTTTCCGATGTGGGAAGGAAGGGAAATTCTACTCTGTTCTTCCTTTCCTTATCCCCAAATACATTTTCAAATGAGGGTGAGAGAAGCCAAACTTCAGGGCAAAGTTTTATTTCTAAGTATCTTTCTGCTACCAGTCTAACTAACTGTGAAAGATAAGTGGATCAACAGCCAGCAGAAACTACCAAATACAATTCCACACAAACTAAGCACTTTCCATTATTTACTGTTCTCTCTACCTCTTTCATCCCCTTCCCAGTGGTATTATTGTTTGGGTCCCCAACACAGTGCGATTTTTTTAACGTTCCTATTTAGAGCCATTCTCTGTAAGGACAGGAGCCAAACACATAGCAGTGATGCTTCTACATCATATCCTGCTAATTATAATAAACATAGATTTAGATAGTTCTTTTCATTCTTAAGGATTTCAAAGTGCTTCACAAAACTATTTACACAAGAATCACTTCATTCACTGAAATGTGGCTACTTCTGGGGGGGGACCTGATAGCTATTTAAGAGCACCTTAAACACAAGTAAAGCAAGGTTTCAGAGTAACAGCCGTGTTAGTCTGTATTCGCAAAAAGAAAAGGAGTACTTGTGGCACCTTAGAGACTAACCAATTTATTTGAGCATGAGCTTTCGTGAGCTACAGCTCACTTCATCAGATGCATACCGTGGAAACATTTGAGCATGAGCTTTCGTGAGCTACAGCTCACTTCATCAGATGCATACCGTGGAAATACGGTATGCATACGGTATGCATCTGATGAAGTGAGCTGTAGCTCACGAAAGCTCATGCTCAAATAAATTGGTTAGTCTCTAAGGTGCCACAAGTAAAGCAAGCTATTCCTTGGAACCCTGAGTTTCTACCCCATAGTCTGATGGAAGATACCAAGTCTGATCTCACCTCCCACAACAGGAGTGCAGGACTGTCATGTCTATAAGCACCACTCATGGCTGATGGGGCGTGTAAAGGAACCTCACTAAAAAGGAAGAGAAGTTGTCATACAAGTTCTGCTCACGCTCTGCATTGTCCCTTTAAATCTCATTGTTCAGTGTTTCTATATACAGATCACCTAGTAGGTCCTTCCTGTCTAACATTCTCACCAATACAGAAAAACAGCTTTTAGAGGATTTGCAGAGACACATTCCCTATTGAGGCCAACAGGAACTGTAAAGAGGGAGACAACAGCGAAGGGAAAATAGCTGAAAACAAAGGAATAGCATCAGGGAAGAAAGAGAATGTAGAAAAGAGGAAATAGATGTATTGAAGCGGGGGGGTGTGTGCAAATACCTGGTAGAGAGGGGTTTAAAGACGGTAAAAATAAAGCAGGAGGAAGAGACAGATAGCAGGACATACAGCTAACACAGAGATGAGTCAAAACCAAGAATGGAGAGGTAGAGATAAGAAAACACCAACCAAAAAACCAAACCTTGTCAGAGCAGCACCTCCAATTAGTCACAGACCACAGATGCTACTATCAGAAAAGCCCATCTGGACTTCTAGACACATCTAATAAGATAAAATAACCTGATCCAGATAAAAAAATGTAAACTATTTTAAAATAACAGGAAGAGGAAAGGTTAAGAAGCAGCCATGCTTCTATGTTACTAGAGTGGTCAGAAAATGGAATTTCTTCCTGCAAGAAAATAACATTTTGAAATTTGTTTTCATCCTGAATTAGGGCAAAAAGTCTAAATTTTAAAATTTTGCATATGACAGAAATTCAAAACAATTTCAGTTCAGAAACATCAAAGCTAACATCAAAATTCTGCATTTTGATAAACACAAAACATGAATATAATGGAAGCCAAAATTTAACATGAAAGTCAAAATCAAATCCTGTATTTCAGTTTCAAATCAATTCAAAATTTTCTCTCAAAGATGTCATTGAAATAGAAGCAGTCCCAATAGGGCTGTCAAATTATGAAAAAAATTAATCGCAATTACTCATGTGATTAATCGCACTGTTAAACAATAATAAAATACCATTCATTTAAATATTTTGGGATGTCTTCTACATTTATTTCAATTACAACACAGAATACATACTGTGCAGTGCTCACTTTATATTTATTTTTATTACAAGTATTTGCACTGTAAAAAAACAAGAAATAGTATTTTTCAATTAATTTAATACAAGTACTGTAGTGCAGTCTCTTTATCATGAAAGTTGAACTTACAAATATAGAATAATATAAAAAAAAAACCTGCATTCAAAAATAAAACAATGTAAAATTTTAGAGCCTGAAAGTCCACTCAGACCTACTTCTTGTTCAGCCAGTCACTCAAACAAACAAGTTTGTTTACATTCAAAGGAGATACCACTCCCTGCTTCTTGTTCACAATGTCACCTGAAAGTGAGAACAGGCATTCTCATGCCACTGTTGTAGCCAGCGTCGCAAGATATTTATGTGCCAGATGCACTAAAGATTCATATGTCCCTTCATGCTTCAATCACCATTCCAGGGCACATGGGTCCATGCTGATGATGGGTTCTGCTCCATAACAATCCAAAGCAGTGAGGACCAATGCATGTTCATTTTCATTATCTGAGTCAGATGCCACCAGTAGAAGGTTGATTTTCTTTTTTGGTGATTCGGATTCTGTAGTTTCCACATTGGAATGTTGCTCTTTTAACACTTCTGAAAGCATGAGCCACACCTCATCCCTCTCAGATTTTGGAAGGCACTTCAGATTCTTAAACCTTGGGTCGAGTGCCGAAGCTATCTTTAGAAATCTCAAATTGGTACCTTCTTTGCGTTTTGTCAAATCTGCAGTGAAAGCGTTCTTAAAATGAACAACATGCTGGGTCATCATCTGAAACTGCTAGAACATGAAATATATGGCAGAATGTATGTAAAACAGAGCAGGGGACATTGAACTCCTTGGGGGAGAATTGTGTCACAAATTTAATTAACGCATTATTTTTTTAACAAGCATCATCAGAATGGAAGCATGTCCTCTGGAACAGTGGCCAGAGCATGAAGGAACATATGAATGTTTAGCATATCTGGCATGTAAATATCTTGCAATTCCAGCTACAAAAATGCCGTGCAAATGGCTGTTCTCACTTTCTGGTAACATTGTAAATAAGAAGAGGGCAGCATTATCTCCTGGAAATTGAACCAAACTTGTTTGTCTTTGCGATTGGCTGAACAAGAAGTAGCACTGAGCAGAATTGTAGACTCGGGAGTTTTACATTGTCTTGTTTTTGAGTGCAGTATGTAACAAAAAAAATATACATTTGTAAATTGCACTTTCATGATAAAGAGATTGCACTACAGTACTTGTATGAGATGAACTGGAAAACTCTTTTGATTCTCGTTTTTATAGTGAAAATATTTGTAATAAAAAATAATATACAGTTTAATTTCAATTACAACACAGAATACAATATATATGAAAATGTAGAAAAACTTTCAAAATATTTTGTAAATTTCAATTGGTATTCTATTGTTTAACGGTGTGATTAAAACAGCGATTAATCGCGATTAATTTTTTTTAGTTAATTGTGTGAGTTAACTGCGATTAATCGACAGCTCTAATTCCCAGGAAACATTTCTATTTCAACAAAACAGTATTTTCCAACCAAAAACTGTTCCATCGAAAAATTTTCAACCAACTCTAAATGTTATAACAGTTCTTCAAGGGAGCAGAACGGGGCTGTGACCATCAGGGTTATTGCACATCTCCAAACATAAAAGGAAGTTTTAAAATATAAACACACATCATAAAATAGAATATTCCAACATGCAGAACACTACACAGTGCAATGCATTTTCAAAATACCCTTTTAGATTTGGAGAAATACTCCACAAAACTGCAGTCCCATCTGTCCCGTGGAGCATTCTAGGATCAAGACAGATCCATCCTCTTTTTAAAAAAAAAAAAAAAATTTACATGCTGACCCTAAATTGTTTGTAGGATTACATGGAGCACAGGATCAGTGAAAAACTCACAACTCAGCCATAAGGCCAGACTTGGCCCACAGCACGACAGTGTTAATCATAAGCCTCATACATTCACAGCTGGTACTGTATTACTGATGGAAGCAGAATCACCCGTTATACTTATTCTTGGCAATGTGTGCCAAAACCACCCCTGCCTATATCAGGAGATAACCAAATAATGAGGAACTGTGTTTTAATTTCACAGACACTTTCCTACTCTTCTTGTGTTAGCTGGGCAAATGATATATATACCTAAAATTCCTATAAAAACTATAAAACAACATTTGATTATTGCAACCGAGAACCCCCCCAAAGACAACAGACCATTTAAAGTCTTAGAGCGCAGGACATGTATCACATAAATGAAGTAAACTCCGAAGGGAACCATGAATCCGGACCATTTTGGCTTAGAACAGACAACAAACTTGAATTGTGTTCCAGTTTGCTCCTTAAGAGCTGCACACATAGTATTAACAGCAGGCATTCTGTTCCCAACACCACTCATCTGTCCTTACATATGTGATCCTCTCTCGTCACCAAGACTACATTTTGATGCAAATCACACTGTTCCAGGCAGCAAAGGCTTTCATCGCAGCTAATCAATTTTCCAGAGTCTTCTGTAAAAAGGGAAAGCTGTAGGACCCTGTCTCAAATATAGGGATACTCCAACAGGATTACTGAATTCATCCGCTTAATGCTTCATAGAGCCTGTAACTGCACAGCACCATTAGTTACTAAAATTCTCTAAGGCACAATCCTCTAATCAACGGTCTCCTCAGCAACGTTGCTTTTATGTATTGTCTGAGAACAAGCCAGAAGTGAGGGGTTAAAACATCAACTTTCTTAACAAAGATCACCGTCTATTCAGTTTGGTCTTCTGTGAAGTACGTCAGTGGCATCAGTGCAAGCTCTTAGTGGACAGGAGCCCACATCAGAGAAAACCACCAGATTTATCGCATCCACCATGCCAGCTCAAAGACAGAACAAACACAGACCCTGAGCTACCTCATGATTACTGGAGGTAGCCCCTCAAGGGCAGGCCGAGGCACACTGGTGGAACAGCATGTGGATAAACTCATGCTGCTCATGAACTACTGTTCTATGGATAGGACTGAAGATTTTTCACCTTTTGCAAAGGAACAGGAACTTGAAGGGGGTGTGGTAGGAATTCCAAAAAAAAATAGCTCTCTAGAAGCAGCAATGAGGACAAGCCCTAGGCATGGCTCACTACTTGTTAGAATTTCTCTTTCCTAATGGCCCTCCCACAACCTAAATACACAAACACCTTCCTGAGAAATGAATTTCAGGGGGCCAAACACCTCCTAACTGCAACAAGCCTAACACCCACTGTTAGTTGATAAAATCCTTGTTTACCTCTTTCCCCTCCCACATTAAACAACACTAAACTGGGAGGAGAGATAGATACGCTGGAGGGAAGGGATAGGACACAGAGGGCCCCAGACAAATTAGAGGATTGGGCCAAAAGAAATCTGATGAGGTTCAACAAGGACAAGTGCAGAGTCCTGCACTTAGGAAGGAAGAATCCCATGCACCGCTACAGACTAGGGACCAAATGGCTCGGCAGCAGTTCTGCAGAAAAGGACCTAGTGGTTACAGTGGACGAGAAGCTGGATATGAGTCAACAGTGTACCCTTGTTGCCAAGAAGGCCAATAGCATTTTGGGATGTATAAGTAGGGGCATTGCCAGCAGATCGAGGGACGTGATCATTCCCCTCTATTACACATTGGTGAGGCCTCATCTGGAGTACCGTGTCCAGTTTTGGGGCCCACACTACAAGAAGGATGTGGAAAAATTGGAAAGAGTCCAGCAGAGGGCAACAAAAATGATTAGGGGACTGGAACACATGACTTATGAGGAGAGGCTGAGGGAACTGGGATTGTTTAGTCTGCGGAAGAGAAGAATGAGGGGGGATTTGATAGCTGCTTTCAACTACCCGAAAGGGGGTTCCAAAGAGGATGGATCTAGACTGTTCTCAGTGGTAGCTGATGACAGAACAAGGAGTAATGGTCTCAAGTTGCAGTGGGGGAGGTTTAGGTTGGATATTAGGAAAAGCTTTTTCACTAGGAGGGTGGTGAAACACTGGAATGCGTTACCCAGGGAGGTGGTGGAATCTCCTTCCTCAGATATTTTTAAGGTCAGGCTCGACAAAGCCCTGGCTGGGATGATTTAGTTGGGGACTGGTCCTGCTTTGAGCAGGGGGTTGGACTAGATGACCTCCTGAGGTCCCTTCCAACCCTGATATTCTGTGATTCTATGATTAAGGACATGTTCACTGACCTGCTTCCCCCACTTGCTACAATGCTCTAGTATCTTCTTAATGGCATGCAATCTTGACCTGACACAGCCCAGTTGCCAATGTGCTCTGTGGATGATAGGAACTGGCCCAAAGCTCATCAGCCGTTATTTTACTCAGGACCCCACAAAACCAAGTTGTAGTCCAAAAGAGTGTTAACATTTTAACTATTAAGAGAGGGAAGCTCGGTAAGAATTTTAGCTTTTTACTTAAAGATGTGTCATTACTGAATCAGACAGGATATAGGATTGAAGTGTAGGTTACTGCATTAACTTCACATCTTTGAAGACCAAAGTTCAAACCTGTTTCAAGTATCAAGTGAAAATTTATTCTCTAAACCCTAACATAATTTGGCATGATTTAGCAAAACTGCTGCTGCTCAGCAACTCAAGACTTGCAAAGCATGGTTACCACAAGTCAGAGCTACAGTATGTCAGAGAGTAGCATGAAGCAGCTTTCAAAACATCTGCCTAAGCAGTCTAGACAATTTGATCAGTCTGCCACTTTCAAAAACTCTACAGAAATATACCACATACTTAAAAGAAATTCAGAGAAAGGCTAGTCCAGAACTTCAGTTTATGTAAATCATTATGGTTCTTCTAACTTCAACAGAGCAACCCAAATTTACATCAGCTAATAATCTGGCCCCGAATACTACTTAAAGTATTAGGATATATTTTATAAATAAAAATCATGATCATTATCATGGGAGAGAAGGCAAGGAATCAGAAAGGGATGCAAGTTTTTTCTCCTACAGCACAGGGTGTGAGGAAGCTGTCATTAGGACATTATAATAAGAGTAAGATAAAACTGGAATGCTATTCTCAGTGGTGCTAATGTGGAGCAATAGGTAGCAGCATGCTATATTTAAATAAGGATCATCAGTGAATTCCATTGTCATTAATAAACTGTAATAGCAAAAACACCAATCTGATGACAAGAACACAGGCACTGAAATATCCAGATGTGAAATCAAGATTAGTATTTAGCTGCAAAGAGAAATAGAAAAGCTATGATCAAATAAAAGTAATGTTTGCAGATAAAATCACAAGAGGAAGAAACCAAGTTTAAGTCATAATGCAGAACAATTGAAATTCACAGGTGCAGAAAAATCTATGGCTTAAGAATTTAAAATCTTTGTATTAATATCCTGTGTATTGTTTCAAACTGTATGCTCACACAAGGTATTTCAGTAGGACTCCTCATAGACGGTCCACTTTGCAGGATCGGGGTCTAAGACTCCAACTTTTGAATATGCAAACAAACAATCAATTATTCTGTGACTATTCTTTTGACTATGCAAAGTTACCAAGATTGTTATTATTGTTCTTAATAAATGTGGTATTTGACTGAATGCTTTTCTAAAATATTATTCCCACCAAACTACAAGTTGAGTCAGGCTCAACAGTGTTCAGTTACACAGGAGAGAATATCTTTTTCCTTAAAATAAAAAGACATATCCGTGCTATTAAGTTAACAGTTTAGAAACTATTATACATATTTCTAAGAAATCACAGGAGGTAAACAAAATAGTATTTCACAACTCTAAGTTTTGGCACTTGTCCTATCAAACTGAAGCAAAAAATGGGCAAAACAGTCAACTGCAGATGATACCTAGCACAACCAGGATGTGTAGAAAATAGAGCCAATTTGCCACCAAAAGAAAAACCAAAGTATGCAGATATACAGTCATGTTTTCTTTAGGTCACCAAGTCTGGTAATGAATTGAAATGAATGTGAATAGGAGTGCTACAGAAACAAGCACTGTAATTAGGTTCCATAGAACAGACACAAGTAAGTTGTGTACGTTTAAGGTAATTCCTTACAGAATCTTTAATGCAATTCTAACACTGAAAATAAAGGTAGGACTTCAAAGTGAATTGACCGGTTGCTATTTTTTATCCTCACAGTGAACCAAAGATCTTAATAAGAGACAAGCGCTAGTGGTCCAATAAAATAACTATCTCAGTATTCAGAGTCATCTAAACAACATAGAACGAAAGAAAAACTTCCCTGCTCTTTCAAAGGGCTGCAGCGCACCACGACCCCCACCCCCACCCCAATCTCAAGCTGCCTCCCCATTTCCTGGCACATCACAGCAGAACAGATCAGAAAGTGTTCTAGGTGGCCTTTTCCACAGTATAAGATACCTGGCTGCCCTGAATTCCTTGGTGGTCCACAAAAACTTCAACACAAAAATGATACTGGCAGATAACATCATTATCTTTCTCTCTCACACACACACAAAATCTGTCACTCCCTAGCTAATTCCTCCCCTCCTCATTCCCTTGCCAGTCAAGCCTACTCTCAGCTATGAAGCTCTGTCGGTTGCCAGGAATTTAACTTATAATTACCAGGTCCCCTAATCATCTCCCAACATTGCCACTCACTCTCACCCTACCGTCAACCTGGTGCTGAAATCACCTGACAATGTTCCATATTCCATAAACAGCCCTCTTTTTCTCCTTCTTTCCCCTTCCAATACCCACATATTTCCTTCTCATCTACCAGTCACCTTACTGTCTTTACCTTCCCATTTGCTTCTTTACTCCCATAATTTCCTCTTTTACTGAAGGTCAAATTAAAAAACGGGCAAAGGAAAAGGTTGGAGCCAGAAAACCGAGATCCTTTATCCTCCTGATGTTTAAATCCACAGACAATATAGCTGTAGATTGTCAAATACTACTGCCTGGTAATTAACCTCCTAGAATACAGTCAGCAGGTTATAATCGGCATTCAGTGGCATGCCACCATTACTGCATTAAGAGTAACACAGGACATCCAAGACCTGGCTCTGTGGACTTTTCTTAGCATGAATCTTAAATGATTTTCCTTTTTTCTTTCCAATCTCTCACTTGTTCTCTGATGCCCCTTCTAATCTGTCTCCCTTCTTTTCCTGCCTATTCTCTCTCTAGTTCACATTCTTCTCTTCTGATTGCTTGCCTCCCACTTTTGCTACCTCTCTTCTCTGTCGTCCACCATCTTTTTTCACTCATTCCCTTTCACAAGGATTTGCTCAGCCTGCTGCCACCAGAGCACTCCCACCCCGTCAGCTCAAGAATAGGGGATAACTCAGTTTCTCCTGCATACCTAGCAGAAAACATCATAGGCTACCCCAACTGAATGTTTCCTCAAGCCTATCTGGATGTTTAATTTAACTCTTTGCCGCTGATACCCACTATAGCTTCTGTGAGAGACCAGTGGCAGCATATTTACTGCTAATAGGCCATAGAACATGCAGCATTTTAAATATGGTGCATGGGGCAGTACCTAAGATGAGCTTTGCAACATGCCACTGCTACATTAAGTACTAATTAAGTGGTTAACATGTAAATATAATCCTAAAAAATATTACGAGTGCATGTTCCTTTTTCTCTCCAAGGGAATCAAGTAAAGAATATTTGGAAACTGATCTGATGACCATTTTTATTTCCTTCCCTTTCTTAGAATAAGTGCAGTTGGTAACTTTGTCAAAAAGTTTCATACCAAGAGCCAAGTTATTACTCTTCCTGTGTAATATTTTTTTTTGAGCAAAATCGATCAGGTTACAGCTACGTTTTCTTTACAAGGAAATCTCTTTCTTTTTTTAATCTACATTATTTATTTCATGAAGGCCCCAATTCTGCAAATACTTATGCATATATTTTACTTGGCCTCAATGAGACTAAGCATGTAAATAAAGTTAAACAAGTGCATAAATATTTGCAGGATCAGGGGCTAAAACAAATCAAAATATTCACTTGTTTAATTGGGCATGTTTGATGAGACTGCCTGCTATTTGAATTACAAACACTTTATCTCTCAAATATTGTTGCTTATGCTCAACAACAGACATTACTAATTAATTAATTCATGTTGTTGTTTCTCCCTCATGTTATTCCCCCCATCCCATACCAAAGATTAAATCATTTCCCAACTTTAGCTAAACCAAATGTTTTTATAGTTAGAGAAAAAGCATCTTTAACACCTAAAAATAACCCTTTTAGCATTCTCATAACTCAATAACCCAAGTGCAAAAAGCAATAGAACCCCGATTTTATGAGCACCAATCTTATGAACAGCCAATTATCTAAATCATTTTTCTGCTGCCAAAGTCATCTTTCTGCCACTGAATGTGACTTCAATCCTTCAGCCAATATTCAAGTAGCTGTTAAGGACTGATCCATTTGGCAGCAGGGAAGAGAAGCAATTCTATCAAACAAAGAAACATCACTGTATACATTAGTTACCGTTACTTATGTGCATTGTCACTGGATGATTAATAAATTATTTTATGCACTATAAATATTGTAATTCTGATATGTTAAATTTTATGAACTTTTTGATTTTATAAATTCCTAAATCCCCAATTAGTTCATCAAATAGGATTTCTCCTGTTAAAAAAAAAATATAGTTTTCCTGAGCTGATAACTAGTATGCCATGTTCCAATCTTGTAAGACTCTCTCTCACAGCTCAAAATCCTTGAGAAATCAAATTTTAAAAGAGATTATAATAAAAATGATGAGACAATCATGGCTCCTGGGGACATTACCAAGGACTACTATAAATTATTTTATATTTTTTTCAAAATTCAGATCCTTTGGTCCCCTCCTAAGATTTAAGGGATGTAGTCACATCTCTTTGCACAGGGAGTTTGGCAGATATATTGCCACCCAAGCATGAAGTAGTTTCTCATTAAATCTTAATTTCTATACCTAAAGATAACTCAGAGCCAGAATGGCAATAACGTACTTCCATATTTTTAGGTGATCATTTGAAAAAAACAAACTCCCTTCAAAATAAGGGGTAAAAATTTAGACAAAGTAAACCGTGATTTATTTTATTATTTTAAGAACGATTTCAGGAAACGGTTATTTTAAATAAATAATTTATATAAATATCCCCTTTAGTGAACTCCAATGCTGGCAGCACATCACTTCCTGCTTTCCTGTTTAGCAATTTCTCACTAGTTAACAGAACTCATTGCAAAAACTATTTCAAAATGAAATTTACGAAGTGCCACAGATATAGAAGTTGAAAAAAGACAGTGTAATGCAGGTCAGCCCAGCTAATTTGTTTCTAATGACAATTTAACCAGTATCTGTTACAATTAAGATTAAACATTATGATTAGAACTTTCAGTTATGGGTCATTTCTATTTTTATTATTTACACCAGTGTAATCCAGCCCTGGGGAAGCAGTTTGTCATGAAATGGAATTACCACAGTTACAATGCAACACTCCAACATTACCTTGTGTTGTGCAATCCTCATGACTCAAGGTCATCGTGTATTGATGCGACATCTCACGAAAACTTTTCCAACAAAATGTTAAGGCACCATACAATGGTCTCTGTAATTAAACTAACACAGTCCTCTCCTATCCCCCTTTCTGGCTGCTAGGAAGGCTCAACACTGCTTTACAGTGAGGACCACGCTTGTAACGGGGCAGCTTTGTTTGTTCTGTGCAACACCAGACAAAGTATGCACTATTACCAATATCAAAGTTCAAAATGCATGAGTCAAATCCAAAAACACATAAGGGCAAAAAAAAAAAAAAAGGAGTCTTTTTAAAGATTAAACGTGTTTTTTGTCGTCTTCTGAACTCCCTCTCCCAGTACGCGCATGACACTGATGTTGCCAGTTCTTGCAAACTTACAAAGTAATGTGATTTTGGCCCGTGCTACAGGATCCTCACCGGACACAGGGGTCCCATTGTCAATCTTTGTGCAAACACATAGCAGGGACAGTCCCTGCCCCAAAGAGGTTCTACTCTAGTGCAAAGCATAGTAGTGAATTTGTGACATGGGAACTGGAACGGGGACCTGTCAGACTCCTCTCACGTGAGCTATTAAATATCCATTGATGGGAACAACTTTTAATCCCTGCTGAGCTGGGCACAATTCACACTGGTGACCTACAGGCAAAAGGCTGTATAGCTCATTAGCAGTCCCTCATAAGCACTAACGTTAGTCCTTCAAAAATGAGGCTGACTTTCTGGAAAGGTAAGTTTACGAAATCAAGTTCTGGTCTTCTTAGAGCTTGAACACACTGGGTCTTCCACTCTCATGACACACACAAAATCTCCCGCACATTGCTGTCAGTCAGCCAAACACTATTCTTAAAAGGGACAACTGCCTGTAACCAAATACAAATAATAAAAATGCAACACTAAAACAAACATTTGCACAATAACCAAATTTGCTTCTAAATACAATGCTTTGCAGGGTCCTTACACTGACTTGTACACATGTGTGTGGGTTTTTTTACCTCCACATATGTCATCAGCAGGGTTTGAATCCATAACCTTCAGATCCACAGCACAAACCACTTCCACTTTAGTTATAGGAGTAACTTGAGTAAGGGGGTGGGTGGGAGAGAACAACATGCTGTTATCTTCTATGTAGCCCAGCCCATATAGGGAGAGACCACACACATCTTGCCAGTGGGCCACACATGTGTTTGTGACTCAACAGTGGAATGCTTGGGCAGCAGGATGCTTGGTTCCTATTCCTAGCACTGACAGCGGATTATGGTCTAGTGGTTACAGACATCACAGCCAAACGTAACAACGCTCCTACTTGAGTCATGTGTGGGGACTGAACCCAAGAGCTCTGGATGTAAAAACCAGAGTCTCTACCATTTTATCTAAAGAATTAGTTCTCTTACCATGGGAACAGAGTCATAAATCTCTATGTGGTCTAGCGGCTAAAAGGTGGCATAGAGCCACACTGTATTAATGTGGGATACAGAAAGATCTAATTTGCTGTGCTCCTTCTGAAAGCATTATGTGGCAAAGTGGGGGACTTGGACTCTGTAACATTAGAGGCCTGAGGTCTATTCCCAGCTCTACCTGCAATGCAAGCTATCACTTATCTGCTCTCTGAAACTGGTTAATGATAGCCACCCCACAAGGCATGAAACCTTGGTTCACAACAAGTGATGTGAAGGACACAGAAATGTCAACAGCAGTCAGAGGAAAAGCTGGGAGTAGAACTCGTGCTGTCTAGGCGTGCAGTTTAATGCACCTTTCACTAGACTACAGGACATTTTATGACAGGTTTCAGAGTAGCAGCCGTGTTAGTCTGTATTCGCAAAAACAAAAGGAGGACTTGTGGCACCTGAGAGACTAACAAATTTATTTGAGCATAAGGTTTCGTGAGCTACAGCTCACTTCATCAGATGCATTCAATGGAAAATACAGTGGGGAGATTTATATACACAGAGAACATGAAACAATGGGTGTTACCATACACACTGTAACGAGAGTGATCACTTAAGGTGAGCTATTACCAGCAGGAGAGCTGGGGGGGGGGAAGGGGGGAACCTTTTGTAGTGATAATCAAGGTGGACCATTTCCAGCAGTTGACAAGAACGTCTGAGGAACAGTGCGGGGTGGCCAGTGTCTTGCTCTATGTCTTTTGTTTCCCAAAAATTGTGTGACAAGCAGAATTCTTCATGTCATCACAACTCTGCTTGTAGCAGGGACCAAATCCACGAGAGTTGACAAAACTGAACAGGAAAATACCAGTTTGACTCTACAAAAGACATATGCATAACCATAAAGAGCCACATGAGGGTCAAACAATACAGGCAAAATATTACCACAGGCATCTTGGCTTACAAAGCAATAAAGCACTAGTGGACTGTGAATGCATCCGGGAGCCAGGACCTCCCAAATTCTAATTCCAAGTCTACCATTGGCACTTTCCTTCTCTGTGCCTGTGGGGATAACATACTACTTTCTACATCACAGGAATAGGAGAATAAACTAGTGTTTACAAAGCACTGTGAGATCCTACGATGCAGATATAACATAATGCAGAGAATTTATTAGACTACTGACAAGTGTAACTATTTCTGAAAACATTGCAAATGTACAGCCCAATCATGAAAGATTTTCAGTATCTCCCCAAGCACCTTCAGTTCTCTTAAGCTACAATGGAAGTTGATGCTCAGTACCTTTTTAGAATGCTCAGCAACTCACAGGATTAAGCCCTTAATTTTCTATTTATGCACTGCCGACCTAAATACATTTTTAAATGTATCCAAGGTCATAATAATTTCTGAAATTTTCTGGGGATGATTCTCTAATGTGAAGAGTGCCTCCTGCAAAGGTCTAAGTGACTGCTCTCATGGAAATCAATGGGAGAAGAGGATTCTCTTCACTTTGCAAAGGCACTTAGCACCTAGCATAAATTAGCAAGATCTTTACTGAGATCACAATTTGGCCCTTATAGGTTTTGATCCACATAAACAAACCCCTGTACCTGAAAGAGTCAAGTTCAAGTCAGTGAAGTTTGAAACAGTTGCAAGTGTCGATCTGCACAAAGCAGCTTGCCAGACCGCGCATCATCAAGAATCTACAACCTATCCTGAAGGAGTATTTGTGGCACCTTAGAGACTAACCAATTTATTTGAGCATAAGCTTTCGTGAGCTACAGCTCACTTCATCGGATCCGATGAAGTGAGCTGTAGCTCACGAAAGCTTATGCTCAAATAAATTGGTTAGTCTCTAAGGTGCCACAAGTACTCCTTTTCTTTTTGCGAATACAGATTAACACGGCTGTTACTCTGAAACCTATCCTGAAGGACGATCCCTCAGTCTCACAGATCTTGGGAGACAGGCCAATCCTCGCTTATAGACAGCCCCCCAACCTGAAGCAAATACTCACCAGCAATGGTAGGAGGTTTAAAACAAATAAAAGGAAGTTCTTCTTCACACAGCGCACAGTCAACCTGTGGAACTCCTTGCCTGAGGAGGTTGTGAAGGCTAGGAATATAACAGGGTTTAAAAGAGAACTGGATAAATTCATGGAGGTTAAGTCCATCAATGGCTATTAGACAGGATGGGTAAGGAATGGTGTCCCTAGCCTCTGTTTCTCAGAGGGTGGAGATGGACGGCAGGAGAGAGATCACTGGATCATTACTTATTCAGTTCACTCCCTCTGGGGCACCTGGCATTGGCCACTGTCGGTAGACAGGATATTGGGCTGGACTGACCTTTGGGTTGACCCAGTATGGCCATTCTTATGTTCTTTATGTTCTTAACCACACATCACACCACAAAAACACCAACCCAGGAACCTATCCTTGCAACAAAGCCCGTTGCCAACTCTGTCCACATATCTATTCAAGGGACACCATCATAGGACCTAATCACATCAGCCACACTATCAGAGGCTCATTCACCTGCACATCTACCAATGTATATGTGCCATCATGTGCCAGCAATGCCCCTCTGCCATGTACATTGGCCAAACCAGACAGTCATTTTTTCACGTTCTCTGTGTATATATATCTTCCTACTGTATTTTTCACTGCATGCATCCGATGAAGTGGGTTTTAGCCCACGAAAGCTTATGCCCAAATAAATTTGTTAGTCTCTAAGGTGCCACAAGTACTCCTCATTCTTTTTGCTGATTCAGACTAACACGGCAACCACTCTGAAAGAAAATATTGTGTTATTATGAAGAAACCTTTCTAGTTCATTAACCCAGTAGAATATATTTGCATATTTTATTCATAATGAAATGTGAGTATTATATGAAGCTATATCCAACAGTTGATCTTGAAATTATTTATAGTTTTGCAAGCTGTGGAAATAATAGCAACAGACCGTATGCATTAGAACACAAAACAGATTGCCTACAAGGATCAGCAAGGAATCATCCACACTCATTCTACATACAGGGATGCATAAATGGCTAAATATATGAGTTGGAGAACCGGGATTTGGAGGAAGAAGAATTCTTCCCTCCAAGACGGTCACTGCCAGAAGCTGAATGTCAGAGTAGATGAACTAGTGCTCTGTTCCAATCTAGCAAGGCCTACTTAGCTTATGCAGTTACTAAATATGTGCTATAATTTCATCTGAATTTGCTCCACTTAAAATTCATGTCCTCTACAATCTCTACGTCATTTAACAAAAGTTACAGAATACCACCTCTTCTATACAGTGTCATGTATACTACTCAAATTTTGAAGAATCAAGTATTTTAGAATGTCTGTCATAACATTTGCATCTAGTATGCTGCTGGTGTAGTTTTTATTTTGACTGGTTGCAATTTATTCTTGATATGTTTTTTTTATAATGCATTATTGGCTTTTACAGAATATTTTGCAGTAAATGCATTTGCCAAGATGAGAATGGTGTCATAAAAAGAAAGAATATAACTGACACCAACCAGTGACTGTGGACTAAATACGTCAAGCAAACATAGTCCAATTTACATTAATTGTACAAGCATCTATTTTTAAAAACACATGAAATAAGAGGAGGTTCCTAAACCTGGGTACTAATATTGCCTTCCTATTAGTCTAAAATAGCTTCAATGAAAAAAGTAAAATGTTACAAATTATTAGGTCCTGGTATTCTGAAAGTGTTGCAAAATGTTAGCACATGTTAAAGTCTATTCTTGCTTCAGCAGACATCTACTTAACTTCCGTATACGTCAGTGAAGTTACTGGTGCATATCAAGTGGGATTAGAAGCAGACCACTTGTACTCAGAATCTCTTCTCATAATATTTTAATATAATGTTAACATTTTACATCGCCATATTAAAGACTGGCATTCTGGGGCAATGAAGATATATCCATTTACATATAATCCTCAACAAAATCTTTGTTTAAAAAGAGTGAAAAATTGAAACCATGTTGCACTGGAGTCCAATTAACTCCTAGTGTCTGTTTGTGTATATATTATGTATATAAGTCCCTAATTAATTCACAATACTGCAGCAATTGCGGATCCCGCAATATTAAGCTTCCACAGCAATTTTGTCAGCCAGGCGGTGCTGAGAGCGTGGGGCTGACAACGGGAGTCCTGGCCATCAGCTTTCTGGGGCTGATAGTGGGAGCCCAGGGTCCTGCTGTCAGCCCCACACATGGCGGGGTTCCCGCTGTCAGCCCAGGCAGCTGACAGCCAGAGTCCTGGACATTACTGACTGTAATATAGTTGCAGCAAAATGTCTGGTTATCAAAAAAAATTAGCAGGCATAATATAATACTTGAGTGTTTATATTGTTCCAGCAAATTTTTCTTAAACAAATAGGTCTTCTCTGGCTTTTCCAAATTAACACAATTAATAAAGGTCCATTATTACTTTTCCACAATTTTCCATGTCTTGTCCGCAACTCAGCTGCAATTATTTGACAATCATCTCGTGATTCAAGTATGGCCTAACATATATATTCATACAAAAAATTTGACCTCTCTTTAAAAAAAACAAAAACACAAGAATGTCTGGAAATGAACAGTGAAGAGACCCAACCAATTCGCCACAGACATATAATCCTTCATCACTCTTTATCAACCAACCTTAACTTGCCACCTTAAAATTTTCAAAAATATATGTAACGGCCAAAACAACAAGTTACAATTACACCCACCCACCCTCCCCGTCCCTTTAACCCTCTCATGCCTCTTCCAGTCCCCTGCACACGTCCCACTGTGCTTCCCCTGTCCTTTGCAACTTCCATGCCCTTGAGGAGCCCTACTCTCTCCTGCGTACCACTCCATGCACTTGCATTCTCACCCCTACCCCTTCCATTCAAAAAACAGGAAGCATGGCAACTTGCTACCTCACCAGGTACCTCTCAGTCCTCAGACCTACTATCATCGTCTGTCTACTCTTCATGCTCTCTATATCTCTTCCCAAACTTCTAACTCACCACAATTCCCCCCCCCACCATGCTCCCACTTCCAATCCATGCCCCCCATGTACCTGTTTGTCCAGGTCAATCCAGCAAAACCAGAAACAAAAAGTCAGTTAATTATGAATTGTTTATAGTAAATACATTTTTCATATTATTAGTTTTAACAGTGCTCTTTATCGCCCCCTGTAAGACTAAGAGGAACTTGTCTTCAGCAAAGCCAAAAAAATGCAACCCCAGTTCTGCATGAGTCTCCACAGGAGCACAGAGTCCACCCAAGCAGATTCATTTGCAGGTTCAGGCCCAATTTCAGAGATTCTAAGTTCTTTTGAGACAAGACACAAAAAATCATTAGGAAACTTTTCAAATCTGACGGACAGGTGTTTGCAGTTCAGAACACCATAACTTTATAACTGCTCAGTTTTTAATTTTTTAAAAATTAAAAAAAACAATTTCTCAGATAAAATCTACCAGAGTTGATGTGCAGGATGTAAAGATTCAGGAAGATTAGAGGGAAAAGCAAAGTGTACTAAAAATCAGGCTTATATTGGGAAGGTAGCTTAACTATGGTTATTAACACTAACTATGGATTAACACTATAATTTATACAACTCAAAAAGGTATACAAAACAAGGCCTTCATCCTGCAAAAACTTATCCACCTATTTAACCTTCTGCATATTTAACTCAATGTGACTACTCACATGATTAAATTTAAGCACGTGCTTTTTTGCAGGATCAGTGACTGGACCCCTGATCTTTGTAAATTATTCCATGAGAAAAGACACCTTTGCAAAACCCCAGTGACTTCAAAGGAGCTCCCCATCTGCATCATGTGCCATATAGGCTGGGGGCCTCTCAAAAATAAATGAAAAGGAAATTCACAAACACCACTGGGCAGGGGGGTGAAAAGAAGTAACATTAGGTACAATTTTATCTGACAAAAAGCATGAAATTTACAGTCGAAACTGAAATCATGTGCTTAGGGTATCACAACTTTGTGCATGGGTATCACAGCTTCCGAGGTCCAGAAGGAGCCCCTCTGTTCTGAGATCCCCAATAAATATGTAATCCAAGACCTAAGCACACAGGATTGACTGAGAGGGACCCTGAGCTTTAGCTTTGATCTGCATGAAGATCACACACCTAAAAATCTCACACACAGATTTTGTTATATTTTTTGCCTGTCTTTTGAGGAATGGTTGGGGAAACACAAACAACACCAGCATGTGATTAGACCACATGCCCAGAAACCTTCAGAGGGCTGAAGCAAGATTTATGTCAAGTTAGTCTTCTTGGGATCTTTTTCCCCCTAGCTATTGTAATTATAGACAATGGTAATTCAGCTTCCTAGATTCCTCATTCTACATGACACCGTTCTTTTTAAAATTGCTGACCTATTCATCGGGACAGAATTTGACAACAAAACAAACCCGAAATATGTTGGGGAGGGGTTGTGTCTTGTATGGTTTTAAGAGGGTTACTTTTTGCTTTTTTTTAAAAAAAAAGAGGCATTTCAATACCTCCTTACTTCACAATAACGACTGTAAACACAGAGTAGCTTGAGTACTTCTCATAAAGCGTGCAGTGACTACGGTAGGGGACACGGAGGGTGGACACGTGCCCCTCCATACAATAGGGTTTAACTCCCTACAGCATCTTTCACCTCGCGTGCATCCTCCCCTCCAATACTTTGCAGAGTTAAATGCTACCGCGTAAGTGAAAGCAAAACACGAGCAGGATACTTAGCGCATCTCCGCATTTGCACAAAGAAATTAAGCAGCTGATTAATGGGGGATGCGAGGCGAGGGCGGCAGCAGCAGCCCTTGCGGAGCGGGGCCCTTACCTGGGACATCTGGGGCCTGAGGTTGATTTCCTTCAGGTTGATGGAGTGGCTGCGCAGGTTGTTGAGCAGCTGGCAGAGCAGGACCCCATCGCGGAGGGTCTGCGCCAGGTCGAACACCTGAGCCGTGGGCCAGGTCACTCGGTGGTTGTGCGGCAGCACCTTGCAGTGGATCAGCCACTGGGCGCACTGCTTCCAGGGCTCCATGCCGGGCACCAGGCGGGGAGGATGCTGCGGGCTGCAAGCGCCCGGTCCCCAAACCCAGAGAGGCAGGGAAGCCCTCGGGGCTCCGCGCCGCCGCAGTGCTCCGCTCCGGCTCTTCCGAGCGCCCCGGCCCTTTGCAGAGCGCGAGCGGCAGCAGCTGCCGGGCGGCGGCGGCTGGAGAGGCTGCGTGCGAGCTTCCCCCTCCCCCTCTGCGCAGACGAGAGGATGGGCTCGGGACAGGTGCGCGCGCATTGTCCCTGGGCCGGTGGTGCACGCTCTGCGGAGGGGCCGGTGCTGTGGCGCTGCCTGCAGGGCTGGTGGCCCCGGGGCCTCGCCTTCCTAGGCAGGGCCTTCTCCTGCAGCTAGAAGCCCCTGCCAGGCAAAAGGACAAACGCCCCTCCAGCCCCGTGTCAGAGCGGGGAGCTCGTTATGATCAGGTTGGGCTGATGTACCCACTTTCCTGTAACTCTACAAGCCTGCACATTGAGCAGCCTGTTAGTGGACAGCAGGGACTCAGCAGCCTTCTTCCCTCAGCCTTGGCTGAGGGGGGGCAGCACCAGGAATGTAGGCTCAGGCCCTGTGGGGCGGTACACCAGTAATGGAGGGTTGGTCCTCAAAATTACCATGCACCTTTTAACTCCACAGAAATGTACTGAATCGGGCCCTGCTCCTGCAGTCCTGATTAAGATCAGCAATCTCTCTCTCTCGCAGGGGTGCTGGAACAATTTTAATAGTGGGGGTGCTGAGAGCCACTGAACCAAACTGTAAATCCTGTATATGATGGAAAGCACTTCAAGCCAGAGAGTGCGGCTGCACAGCTAGGGTTGCCAGGCATCCGGTTTTTGACTGGAACACCCAGTGGAAAAGGGACCCTCGTCGCTCCGGTCAGTGCTGCCAACCATGCATAGGCGCCGACTTACACTCATGCCGGTGGGTGCTCGAACCCTGCCTCTAGCCCCGACTCCGCCCCTGCCCCCATTCCAACCCCTTCCCCAAAGTCTCCACCCAACTCCACCCCCTCCCATTACGACTCCTTCCCCAAATCCCCACCCCCCGCCTCTTCCCCGCCTCCTCCCCGAGCAGGCCACATTCCTGCTCCTCCCTGCTCCCTCCCAGAGCTTGCTATGCAGCCAAACAGCTGTTTGGCAGCGGCAAGCACTAGGAGGTAGGCGGAGGAGCAGGGACACAGCATGCTCAGGGGAGGAGGTTAGATGAGGTGGGACAGGGAGGGGAGCTTGGCTGCTGCTGGATGCAGAGCACCCACTAATTTTTCCCCATGGCTGCTCCAGCCCCAGAGCACCCATGGAGTCGGCGCCTATGCGACCATGCTGTTAATAGTCCAGTCAGTGGCACAGCGGGGGCCCAGGGCTAAGGCAGGCTCCCTGCCTGCCCTATCTCTGCATGACTCCTGGAAGTAGATGCCCTGCAGCCCCTACACCAGGGGTGGGCAAACTTTTTGGCCCAAGGGCCACATTGGGGTGTGAAACTGTATGGAGGGCCAGGTAGGGAAGGCTCTGCCCCCCCAAACAGCCTGTCCCCCGCCCCCTATTTGCCCCCTTCCACTTCCCGCCCCCTGACTGTACCCCTCAGAACCCCCGACTCATCCAACCCCCCCTGCTCCTTGTCCCCTGACTGCCCCCTCCTGAGACCCCCCTGCCCCAAACTGCCCCCCCTGGGATCCCACCCCCTATCCAACCCCCCTGCTCCCCGTCCCCTGACTCCCCTGACCTATCCACACCCCCACCCTCTGACAGGCCCCCCCCGGGACTCCCACGCCCTATCCAACCCCCCCGATCCCTGACCCCGGACGGCCCCAGAACCTCCACCCCATCCAATCACCCTCTGCTACCTGTCTGTGCCCCAGGACGTCCTACCCAATCCCCCCACTGCCCCACACACCAGCGTCGCTCCCTTACCAAGCCACTCAGAGTGTCAGGAGCTTGCAGGTGTGGGGGAGGGGTCGGGGCGAGCCTTCTGGGCCAGGAGCTCAGGGGCCAGGCAGGACGGTCCCACGGGCTGGATGTGGCCTGTAGTTTGCCCACATCTGCCCTAGAAGCATGGACAGCAAGGGAGGCTTCATGTGCTGCCCCCACCCAGAGGCCTGGCTTTGCAGCTTCCATGGTCTGGGAACCATGATCAATGGGAGTTGTAGGAGTGGCACCTGCAGGCACGAGGGCAGCGTGCAGAGCCTTCCTGACCAGCCATGCATCTAGGGGCTGCAGGGACCTGGCGGCCACTTCCTGGGAGCCATGGTAAGTGCTGCCGGGACCCCGCACCCTAAACCCTCTCCTGCACCCCAGCCCGGAGCCCGCAGCCCTCATCTCCAGCCCCACCCCAGAGTCCGGAGCCGGCACCGCCTCCTGCACTCCAAACTCCTTGCCCCCAGCCCAGAGCCCCCCCTGTACCCCAAATCCCTCATCCATGGCCCCAGCCCAGAGCCCACACCCCCAGCCAGAGTCCTCACCCCCCTGCATCCCAACCCCTGCCCCAGCCTGGAGCGCACTCTCCTACCCTGAACCCCTCATTTCTGGCTCCACCCAGAGCCCAAACCCCTAGCCCAAAGCCCAAACCCCCCCACACACACCAATTCCTTGCCCCAGCCCTGTGAAAGTGAGTGAGGGTGGGGGAGAGCGACAAAGGGAGGGGGGTTGGAGTGAGCAGGGCCTCGGAGAAGGGTCAGGGCAGGGGTGTTCGTTTTTGTGCGATTAGAAAGTTGGCAACCTTAAGCACAGCACTCCTAGTTCCAGCACCTATGAGCTCACTGACAGGACTCAGTTCTGCTGTCAGTTATGCCAGCGTTAAGTCAGAATAACTATTGTTTTCATTTCTGTAATGCGATTGAAACCAGTGTAGTTTGAGAACAGAATTTAGCCCCAAAAGCTTAAAGGTGACCTACAAGGAAAATGAAGTGAGGTTTCTGCCTTTTGCTTCTATATAATGAATGAAGAATGCTAGAAGTTTGTTTATTGAGGCTTGCTTTTTTCCTCCCTGCTTCCCTGACATTAGAAATTCAGGTGTTCTCGACGCTGGAAGTCTCTGTTGCTGATTGAAGAACTAGTAAGATTAAAAGGACACAGAAACAAAGGGAATAATATCTAACTAAACTGAGAAGGGAAGTAATTTTTTATACAAAATATTTAAAACTTTTGGGAGGAAAGCTCTCCTTTTTTAATTATTTTTAATTATTCAAACACTCTCCCCTCTAATTAAGGCCTTTCAGGGTTCTGAATTGATGAGTCCATGAAAAACAGACTCCTTATGTCCACAGAAATCAATGAGAGTTAGGTACCTTAATGTCGTTGAGGATCTGAACCAAAGTTGCTAATCCTGGTACTTCCATTTTAAAAATACAAGCAGAAAATATACTTTAGTATTAAGAGAGACGCTAGTGAGAGAAATATTTCAGGCCTCCTTTTATACATCAAAAAGAACCTGAAAGGGATACAAACTCAATTTTTTCCTTTGCGTGTCACCATTAAACATTGTAGGCTGAATTCAGCCTTCGTTACACCTGTTCAACCCCATTGGCGTCATTGGGGTTGCACAGATGTAACTCCGGGCATAATTTGGCCATATGTTTCTTATATCTGAGTCACTCATGAAATGCATTGGCCATGTGAAAAATTCTATAGAAAGCTTTAATAAATCCCATAGCATATTGTAACTTTCACTACTAAAGCCACATAGGGTGTTTGAATATGCTTAGTTTTAAGTATTGCTCATTTTAAAAAATTGAGGGTTTTTAAGATTAGAGACTGCACTATAAAAATTCAAAGAAGAAACAGAAATGATATAAATTGATAGCCATGTATTATTCTTACTCTACACTAAGAAAATATGTTATCCTCAACTTTAATATAAATTACCAGTTTATTCTGGAAGGCCATCCATAGCTATCAATCATACACAGCAACTAAACCAGATTAGATCAATTTAAATGCTGTTGAAAAAATGAACATTAATGTAATACCTCCCAACCAACATACAGGTAATCTGAATATAAAACATTCAAATTAAACTGTTACAGTCAACCAAAATATTCTTATTTAACTATAAAACAAACAATAATTATGACTAAGTTTTGATGGGAAACAGTACTAATATCCATCAGAGTTCACAGTACCCTCTAGGTCTACTTCTTAAAAGCCATCATTTCCTCTGGATTTCTGAGAAGGTACCTTTTATTTCCTCACAAAAGCAACAATCTAGATGACGCAAACAGTATGTTTCTGTTAATTAAAATGATATGCTTGTTTTGTAACTACAAAACTTTTTAAGAAGCACTAGTATAAAATGAAAAAAACATCTCTATCTTTTTCCTTCAATATCTAGGGGATCAGAAATTCTTCCAGCATCTTAATTTGGTTATAAACACCAGCAGGATTATATGAGATAACCCAATGCCACCTGCAATTTTCAAATGTCCTTTCTGGCACTCTTGACTCCTGTTGCTTCTTGAGGTCAGAATACTTCACCCAACCTTTTTAATAAATTATAGACCAGTTAAAATAGGTTTTTTTTCCTGACAATACAGTTTTTAAAAGCTGTAACTCAACAAGAGACTTCTTTATTTTGCTAATCATAAAATTCTTTTCACATTTATATAAATATACAGTGCTTTTGGGAGTGGTGGTTACTTATGCAAGGAGTTACACTGGCATCATAGGAGTTACACGAATAAGTGCAGGTTTATCAGATGGGGTCTGGCCTGTAGCTACCTCACCATTTTGCATAACTGAGTGGGGCTGTATCTCCTACCAAAAACAAACGTAAATGTCCCTGAATGACTCAAAGCCCCAAGAGCAAGTAGGGTCAAACGCTAACTTTGCAATCACATTGAAGATAGTGAGATTGCACAGGTGTAATTAAGAACATATTTGATGAGAGTGGGGCGCTCAGGTGCACTTGACAGCAGCATTTGACTCTCAGTCATTATTACTGGTAATGATTTATTAACTCTACCACTATTTCCCAAGGCCGGATAAAAGGAGGATTCTGCAGCTGGATTTGCAACCCACTCAGGTACAATCTTATTGCAACAGAAATAGTTCAGTTAAACCAAAACTTGAGGACAGTAGACATAGATGGAGCTCAAAACCCAAGTATGACAGATCTCAGTGAAAGAAAAAAGGAGACTGAGATTTTGAGACATCAAATCTTGATGAGTAAATCTGTAATGAGAGTAGGCACATGGAATGAACATACTTTGTATAATAGGGGAAAGCTGGCACAGGTTACAAGAAAAAATTTTTAAAAATACCATCTGAACATACTTGATGTCAGTGAGACAAGATGAGCAGGGAGTGGCAAGATGGTGTCGGATGGTGCTACAATCTTATAGTCACAAGGATGAATGCATGAAAGAGGTGTAGGAAGTATGCTAGATAATATTATAGCAAAGACCTTGCTGTCTTGGAAGCCAGTGAACATCAGAATAATAGTAGCCAGGCCCAAAAAAAATATGTCTAGTGTACAGTAATCCAAGTATATGCACCAACAAATGCAGCAGGTAACAGTGAAAAGGACACTTTCTATGTGCAGGTGCAGCAAGTATTGGATGACCTGCCTAAGCATGACATCAAGTTCATGATAGGTGACTTCAATGCAGAAACCAGCAACAACTCTATTGGTTGGGAAGAATCATAGGAACAGCAGTGGATGGCATCAGAACTGATGATGGTGAACGGATTTTAAATTTCTGTAGCGCAAACATCTCAAATATAGGAGGCGGTCTCTTTTAGCACAAGAGGATTCACAAGCTTACAAGGAGATCACCAGACAATTTGACTGTCAACCAGAGAGATGTAGATGTGCATCATCTTTCAGTGATGTCAGAGTCAGAAGAGGAGCAATGTTGGCTCACATCACTATCTTTTAGTGGCCAAGTTTCAATGTAAACTCAAAATAATCATGAAGACAGACAAAAAGTGTGTTATAGCTATAGACAAGTTCAAGGACAAAGAAACGTATATCAGATTCCAGATTGTACTCAGCAACCATTCCGTTGTTTTATGGGACCAGGCTCATGAACATCTAGAAGATAGATCATCAAACTGGAAGAAGATGGTAGTTGAGAAAGCAAAGGAAATAGTGGGCCTCCAAAGAGGATAGAAGAAAGATCCATGGGTTACATCTGGAACATGGGCTATGATTGATGAGCAGAAAGCTCTGAAGGCAAAAAAGGAACAGTGCAAGAGACAGATGTAAGATTCAGATAATAAGACAAAAGAAATAAAGAAGAGATACAGGGAAGATAGAAATGCCTGGGTTCAGGAGAAGTCTGTAGAGGCAGAAGAAGCAGCACAAAGGGGAGACTTCAAGCAGCTCTACTGAATAGTGAAAGTCCTCTCAAGAAGAACCAGACCATCATAGGTGATGCCCATCAGGGACTGTCATGCATAGATGTTGAAAACAGATGAAGATCAAGCCAGACAATGAAAAAAAAATTCCATTCCCTATTAAGCTGACCAGAAATGCAAATGCTAAGTAGGAAAGAGAAGAGAAAGCAATATCATCTGATGAAACTAAAGCAGCCATCAAAAGCCTCAAACAGAGGAAAGCTCCTGGGGTTGACAGAATTCAAGCACTAAAGATGGAAAGTGAAATTCTAATTCAGCAGTTAACAAAACTGTGTAATGAACTATGAATGAAAGAACAAGGCCACAGAGCTGGAAAAATGGTATAATCAGGGAATTGCCAAGAAAAGGTGATGTTACTGCATGAACTGTAGAGAGATTGTACCACTGTCACTCCCAGGCAAGGTATTGGCAACCTTTACACTGAATAGAATGAAGAAGGCAGTAGTATGGAATATTACGAGAACAGGCTGAGTTCTATCCAAGTAGATCATGTTGTGAACAGATATTCACTCTTCAATAGATCATTAGAAAAGCTACTGCTTGGCAAAAACTCATCTTAATCAACTTTATTGACTTTAAGACATAATACTGACATAATAAGGAGATCCATGGTAAGACTGGACATAGCCCTGAGCAAGTTGTTCAGTATTGCAACTGGAGGAAGACATGACTGTGTGTTATCACCATCCTCTATGCATTAGCAATAGGCTGTGTAATGAAGCAGGCAACAAAAGGTGGAAAAGAGTTACATGACCTTGACTTTGCTGATGATATTGCTTTACTATATATGATGTAGAATTAAATGATTGCCCTTAAATCAGAGGTAGAATAGGAAGCAGCAAACATTTGATAGAAAGTAAATGCAGAGAAAACCAAGACTGGGAAGGTAGGAACAGATGCAATAGTGTATGTGGATAGAAAAGAAATAAAAAAGGCAGAAGAGTTCTGGTGTCTAGGGAGCATGATGACCGTTGAAGGTGGCTGTGATAAAGATACTCATATGAGATTAGGAAAAACATTACTTTTAGAAGGATGAACAACATCTGGTCAAACAGGTCTTCACATTGAACTAAAAGTCAGATTATACCATGCGATTGTTCTGAGCACACTGCTGTACGGAGCAGAGACATGGCCAATCACAGTGGCTAACAAAAAGGAATTGGAGGCTGGCCATTACAGACAGTTGAGGAAGATACTACACATTTCATGGAAAACAAAATAACAAATGCAAGAGTAAGGGAGATGAAAGCAAGACATGTTAGAAAATATCAAAGTAAGAAGGCTCATGTGGTTGTGACATGTACACATATGGAATTGGCTACCCCGGGAGGAAAAAGAAAGTGAGGAAGAGCTGGAAGAAGACAGTGGAAGAGGATATTGAAAGTGCTAGTATCACATGGGAAGAAGTACCACAACTAGTGAGCAACCATATTCAGGGGAACTGGACTTCCCAATGTGTCAGTGCTACAGAAGGTACTAAGGTCTAATAATGCATGACCCAGAAAGAACCCAGCTTGACTTTGAGATCCCTGGTTGCGTAAGCAGGAACTAGCAGAAAGAAAAGACACATTTCCAACTTGTAAATGTAACATTTGATGTGGATTTGGTGAGTGTGGAATCTTATGAAGCCATTCTCACAGAGCAGCTTGTCAGAGTAGAAATACAATTTTACAATTTGTAAGTTTCAATTAGCAGTAAGTATTTTTGTTTGAAAAAATACAGAACATACTTTTTTAAGGATTTGTGACAGTGTGACTGTGCTATTATGTTTTTTCAAAATAATAATTGGTGGGGAAGGTGTAACTTCACTGGGAGTCTTGCTTGCAGTTCCAATTCTGCTATCCTTGTATTGAGTAGTACCTTATTACACAATGGGGTATTTTCATAGTTAAGTACTTCTCAGCATAGACTCAGACCCTTAGTTAGCATTTCAGGATTGGGCCAATGGGTCTGAGAGTAAATAACTGTACTGTAAAGTTATTTATTCAGTGCAATGTATGAATTATTTTATTTTCTGAACAAATGACTAAAAAACTATGAGCTAGTAATATAATGTGCTAGCACAGAATCTGAATGCTTGCAACTATGTAAAATTATAGGAAACTTAATTCCTCCATTTAAAATGGAAAAGAGATGAAATTACCAAACTGCACTTTGATCACTTGGATGTCATCACCTATCAGAATGGGTGAAAATGGTTTGATCAGGAATACAGAAAAAACATGGTTTTATATTTAGATGTTTTTATCTGCTATCATTAAGTTAATATAAAATGGTATAAGAGAATGAGTTTCCGACTATACCCACAAGCTATTTCCTGTTAATGAATTGACAAGAATTGTACCAGTGATGCCAAAAAAATGAAAGGAGTCACACATCCCCATGTCACCTGCAGCCAGTCGGAATCAATGAGACATCACATATAATTGCAGTATAAATGTTGGGTTGCATTTACAAACAATATATGTGAATGAGTGTGTGTCATCTGATATTCTGATTTCTAAATGGCATAGCTAAAAAAGCTGCAAGCTAATTACTGGAATGGGTCAAATCCTTTTATGCGAAGGAACATTCTAGTGCTGTTTAATCAAGCCTTGCACTAGTAAACAAGTATTTTCTTTAAATGATACCTAAATCCCAAATATCTTAGAAATCCCTGTTGCAAATTCAGAATGTTTTACAAAGTTAAAGGTTCTGACTTTACTCCATGAAGACTCCCATATTGTCCAAAATGTGTTTTCTTTATTCCTATACTGTATCACTTCCTGCCTCTCAAATAACATTTTACACAAATACGCATACCTAAACAGATCCTGAGCAAATTAGCTTTGAAGAAGGAACTACATGGGCACCTAGGGGAATAGGATCCATGCCCCAATCTCTGTCCAAGCAGCCTGATCTGGAATTGGAGGCAGTTACCCCTGCACATCCCCTCGGGGGACGGGGAGGGCGGGGACGACGAGACAGAAGTGGGGCTGTGACTGCTAAGTATCATGCATCTGACGAAGTGGGTATTCAGCCACGAAAGCTTATGCTCCAATACGTCTGTTAGTCTATAAGGTGCCACAGGACTCTTTGCCGCTTTTACAGATCCAGAGTAACACAGCTACCCCTCTGATAAGTATCACTTTGTAATTTATCAAAAAACACCATAATTGGGCAAGACTGGGCATTGTTAATTGGCCTTATTTGTTTTTCTTATAAGCGTATGTTATTTGCTGTTCATAGTTCCATTCCCCTCATTTTGTCTCAGTTGTGCCCTGCAATCTCTCTAATGTTGAGGTTGCAGAGTATAAATGGAAACAGAATTTGGTCTTACAAATTTAGAGTTTCCAGTTACACCAGTGTAAATCCATTTACTTCAGTGGAACTACTCAGATTTACACCAATGTAATGAAAATAAGAATGGCTGTTGGTGCTTTTCCCCACATCATTATATGTTCCTTTATTTTACTAGAGAAAGGTTACAGAGACTGTCAGGATCATTCTTCTTTTCTTTTGTGCAGATTTGCACAACATTTACTTTCCTCCTATTTTCCAATACTTTTCCAATTCTCCCTGACTTTGCAAATTGTCCACAACAGCTCATTTGTAGGTGTTCAAATTTTCCAATATTCCCAAATCTGCTCTATATCAAGAGCTATGTGAGAATATCTTCATTATGTCCCAACTATTAAAAATATTTTATTTTTCTTGTTAAGCAACACATTTTTAAGTGAAGGACTCAAAAACTGAAGTCTGTAATTTGGTTCTCAAGTGAGCCAATTGCTGAAGATTTGTTTGGAGATTGATTCTGGCTAACTCTATCCTTCAATGGAACATCCACCATCCTCTCCCTCTCCCATGCCCCAGAAATCCCTTCTCTCACCAAAGATGTCTTTATGGAGGGAGGTCTCAGATAATCTGAGGAGCAAGGCAGGCCACTTTCAAATCTTCTCAGTCCACATCCTCCACTCTTTCACAAGCACAGATTAAGGTTCACATACCTGAAACACGCCACTGTATAATGCTGGTTCTGGTGGACCCAACTGAAAGTGTCAGTTCAGGACAAATTGCTTAAAGCAGGGCAGTTACAGCCCAAGGCTGGGGTTTCTATGCACACCAAGGCAAACCAAACCAACCAGACAGAGAGGACTTTGGTTTTACCCCACTGGCTAACCACAAGTCACACAAGCAATTCCCTTAGACACTCCAGTTGCCCAGTATCACCACCAGTGCCACTCGTTATGGGGACAAATGGTTATGAAAACCAATACCCCAGTAAAAGAAAAAAGGTTCTTTCAATCCCCAGTCGCAGGTCAATATACAAATCAGATCTTACCCACAAATCACACTGTTGCCAAAGGTTTATTCATAAAAGGAAAAAGATATAGATGAGAGCTTAGGATTGGTTAAATGGAATCAATTACATACAGTAATGGCAAAGTTCTTGGTTCAGGCTTGTAGCAGTGATGGAATAACCTGCAGGTTCAAATCAAGTCTCTGGGGTACATCCACAGCTGGGATGGGTCTTTCAGTCCTTGGTTCAAAGCTTCACTGTAGCAGGAAGCTCAATTTGAATGGGTTTTAAGGTTCAGTGTGAATATTTCTCATAGTTCTTATTAACACTTAATTAACCTATTCACCTATGGTATTTTTAGCTTCAGATTCCTGTAACAAAACCATTAATACCCCTACATTACAGTCTTGCTTTAAAAAACCTGGACAGCAGCTGCAAAAGAAAAGAAAGAAGAATGTTACATTTAAGAAAGAATTACACATTGAAATGTCACTGAAAATAGCCTTCAAATAGTCTCCTGCTTCTCTTATTCACTGGAGTTTTCAGTGAAATTTCGTTAGTTCTACCCTGTGCTACTTTCTACCACGATGGCAATCTCCGAGTTCCTTTATTTTTTCATTGGCTTTTCTGTTAAACCACGTTTTTGTACAAGTTTCAGAGTAACAGCCGTGTTAGTCTGTATTCGCAAAAAGAAAAGGAGTATTTGTGGCACCTTAGAGACTAACCAATTTGAGCATGAGCTTTCATGAGCGCCGATGAAGTGAGCTGTAGCTCACGAAAGCTTATGCTCAAATAAATTGGTTAGTCTCTAAGGTGCCACAAGTACTCCTTTTCCTTTTGTTTTTGTACAAGTGATTTTGGAAATTTTCTTGGATGTTTCCCTCTCATCAAATTTAAAATTAACACCTTAGTTATACTCCAATTTTTTTAAAAAGACTCATGGTGCATTAATTATTTGTATTGCACTAGTACCTGAGCCCCAATCCTGGACCAGGACGCTACTGTCTTAGGTGTTGTACAAACACAGAGCAACATGATGGTTCCTTTCCCAAAAAGCACCTCTCCCCACTTCCTTTTCCTGTCTTTATGTTGTCATCTGTCTAGGCACTACTTCTGCAATGAGCTCTGCACAGAAGAGCCCCAGCACTTAGCCAGAGCTCCCTGAAATCAATAGTGCTCCACCTACACAGAGCTTCTTGTAGGATGAGGACTGTACAACCTAGCATAGCACTTACTACAGTAAGCAGTCCTACTGAAGTGATTGGGACAGTAGCAAGCACTACACTTGTGTTTGCAGCTCAGCCTATCCACCATGTATTTTTCCAGACACGGACTTGTCATCCTATATGTCTATAGGAAACACCTGACACACTTTTGGTTGCTATATTAATAAACAAACACAGATCATTTTAATCCTTCCCTGCAGCAGTAAATTCCCATCATTCTGAAGTGGAAGAGAGGCCCTGTTGGCTGACAAACTTGTCAATGTTTTGAAGCTTAAAGGCTTGTCTGCTTTCTGAGTTTGGCAGTTTCTTGAGTGTGTTTTTGATTAACATAGGTGAGAAGCTGCTGCACACTAGAGGTGAAGGCCTGACATCATTATTTATAGGTAATAAAGGCCTGTGTCTAGACTGAAGCAGCTACTGAGCTACTGCTCAGCATGTCTCAGGTCCACTTGATTACAGTGATAGGGAATTCATCTACACAGAGTGTGAAAGTGAACGAGAGTATGCTTTCAGTGCCTATCATCATTCATTTTTATCTGTCTCCCATTTGAAAGTCCATTGGGAAAATGTGGCTGCTGGCCAAACTTTCTCATTGACTCTGCCTCTTTTCAATTGAATGGGAATAGTAGGCATGTGGCCCCTGTCCAACTTTTCTTAAGCAGCCTGCTTACATCCCAGTGAAAATAAATGAGATTAAGAGACCATTGACTAGAATTTTCCAGTCTGCCCTCTCTCTACCACTGAAAATGAATGTGATCAAGGGTTAGTGCCTCTCAGATAGGTCTGGCTATATCCAAGTTGTTGGCCAGTGTTTCTCAGTTAGATTTGATGATCCTTAATATCCACTTAGAACGTATACCTTACATTTGTTATTAATAAGAATATGATTCTGTCACAGAAGTCACAGATTCTGTGACTTTCCAGGACCTCTGTGACTTCTTCTGGGGCAGGCTGGAGTAGCTGTCAGACCTGGGGCCGCTGGAGCAGCAGCCCCAGTGCTGAAGCAGCAGCTGGGTTTGGGTCAGCACCCCTGGGGCTGGAGCAGCAGTGGTCAGACCCTGCTACAGGAGCAGCAGCGTGGCTGAAGCAGCGGCCAGCAGTCAACCCTGGTGCCGCCAGAGGAGGAGGAGCAGCCTCTGGGCTGCTAGAACAGCTGGCCAGTGGTCAGCCCTGGGGTCGCCAGAGCAGTGGCCGGGATTGGGTCAGTGCCTCTGTGGCTGGAGCAGCAGCGGTCAGCCCCTGCCACCAGAGCAGCAGCGGGGCTGGAGGAGCTGCAAGTACCCAGCAGCACTCTGTTTGTCCTCCCCCCCAGGGTATTTTTAGACAAAGTCAGGGACAGGTTGTGGGGTTCCATTAATTTTTGTTTATTACCCGCAACCTGTCCCTGACTGACTAAAAATAACCCATAATAGAATCTTAACCTTAGTTATTAATAAATGTTAACGAGATTATGGAGAATATGTTTTGCCATACAAACTAGATAGCATTTTTTAAAATATAGGGTTACGATAAGTGTTGACAAAAGGAATGCCTGGGGGTAACCTATTTGTATTTTAGTAAAGCATTTGAAAGTATAGCTCATGAAAACTGACATGAAACATTAATTCAAGTAGGCTTGGAGAGGAGCGCAATCACATAGCCTGAAAGCTAACAATGTCTATAAACAAAAGGACAAGAATAAACAGCAATGTATCAAGCTGGGAAGACATGTACAGTTGTGTATTATATGGATCAATATTGGGTCCTTTCTTCAATAATGACCTGGAAGATAGCATGCTAATTAAATGTCCAGGTGATTCTAAATTCAGAGGAGTTGCAGATGCTGTGGAGGGCAGATAAATGATGCAAACGGACCCAAATAGTAATGGAATGAAATTTAGCATAGTATAGGCTAAATATATGGAAATACTTCTTGACAATCAGATGTAATAAGCTGTGGAATACTCTCTGTAAAGAAAGTGGTGGAAGCTTCACCATATGGGACATTTAAAATAGCAAACTGGGAAAATACTGTAGTTTATCTACACTTCACTGAAATATGTCAGTAAACCAGTTACCAGTAAAATAAAATAGACTATCCAAAACTCAAATAATTGTCCACCATATAATAAACACAAAACAATCAGACGAACTCTCCATTCACCATGAAAGACATCCTGATCCCATTGAAGTCAGTGGGAATTTTGTCATGGACTTCAGTGGGCAGGATTTCACCCTGTATTCTTAGCTGTCGAGAAAAAGAGATCAGCTTTGTAGTATTCCAGCAGTTTAACTATTCCAAGATCTGGCAAACCAAAGGAGGATGTATGGTGATATGGGGTGAGGTGTTTGGTTGAAGTTAACACAAGGAAGAATCATAATTTACAATAATTAAGCTCACCTTGATTTTTGCTGTAAATATGCAGACATGGCAACTACAAATTGGGAAGGACACCTGAGGGCAGAATGGAGAAGGGAATATTTCAAGATTTAGCATTTTAGAAAACCTGCATCTTTACCAGAACACCATCAAAATGGGCTGGTGCTTTGTATTAGGGATCAGGGATGTTTTGTTTTTACAGTTACGTGCTAAGAATCCAAGTGATATGAAACAGCAAACAATGTCCTGACATCACCTATGCCTAACAGGTCCAAATCAACTCTCACCGACTTCAGTGGGAGATGGATCAGGCCCATCTCTAATATAGCACATTATAATACGTAACTGCAGGCATTTGTAAGATTTGATGTTGGTGAGGGGAAATTCCAGCCCACCCCTGCCTTTAGGCAACTGACTTTTCTCCCTATTTCTTCCTAACGTTCTCGCCTTAGAATCATAGAAGAGTAGGGTTGGAAGAGACCTCAGGAGGTCATCTAATCCAACCCCTTGCTCAAAGCAGGACCAACACCAACTAAATCATCCCAGCTAGGGCTTTGTCAAGCCAGGCCTTAAAAACCTCGAAGGATGGCGATTCCACCACCTCCCTAGGTAACCCATTCCAGTGCTTCACCACCCTCAGAGTGAAATAGCGTTTCCTAATATTCAACCTAGACCTCCCCCACGGCAACTTGAGACCATTGCTTCTTGTTCTGTCATCTGCCACCACTGAGAACAGCCAAGCTCCATCCTCTTTGGAACCCCCCTTCAGGTAGCTGAAAGCAGCTATCATATCCCTGCTCACTCTTCTCTTCTACAGACTAAACAAGCCCAGTTCCCTCAGCCTCTCCTCATGAGTCATGTGCCCCAGCCCCCTGATCATTTTTGTTGCCCTCCGCTGGACTCTCTCCAATTTGTCCACATCCTTTCTGTAGTGGGGAGCCCAAAATTGGATGCAGTACTCCAGATGTGGCTTCACCAGTGCCAAATAGAGGGGAATAATCACTTCCCTCAATCTGCTGGGAATGCTCCTGCTAATGCAGCCCAATATGCCGTTAGCCTTCTTGGCAACAAGGGCACACTGTTGACTCATATCCAGCTTCTCATCCACTGTAATCCCCAGGTCCTTTTCTGCAGAACTGCCACTTAGCCAGTTAGTCCCAAGCCTATAGCAGTACATGGGATTCTTCCATCCTAAGTGCAGGACCTCATCAGATTTCTTTTGGCCCAATCCTCCAATTTGTCTAGGTCACTCTGAACCCTATTTCTACTCTCCAGCATATCTACCTCTTCCCCCATCTTAGTGTCATCCACGAACTTGCTGAGGGTGCAATCTATCCCATCTTCCAGATCATTAATAAAGATGTTGAACAAAACTGGCCCCTGGACCAACCCCTTGATACCGGCTGCCAACTAGACATTGAGCCATTGATCACTACCCATTGAGCCTGACAATCTAGCCAGCTTTCTACCCACTTTACAGTCCATTCATCTAATCCATACTTTTTTTTTACTTGCTGGCAAGAGTACTGTGGGAGACCTTATCAAAAGCTTTGCTAAAGTCAGGATATATCACATCCACTGCTTTTCCCATATCCACAGAGCCAGTTATCTCATCATAGAAAGCAATCAGGTTGGTCAGGCATGACTTGCGCTTGGTGAATCCATGTTAACTGTTCCTGACCACCTTCCTCTCCTCCAAGTGCTTCAAAAGGGTTTCCTTGAGGACCTGCTCCATGATTTTTCCTTCTCTATCAACACTATCAATCTCAAGAGTCTTAAGATACTTTTGTGAGATAACCACATGCAGCATCTGCAAGGACTGAAGGAAGCATGGCAATGTACTCATCGAGCAGCGGTGCCCCAAGTAGAATCGCACCATCTGCAGATGGGGTTGCAATCTTCTGTGCAAAGAACACCATTTTTCTCTACAAAGTGGCATCCTCCATGCTATTTGTGATTGTGGGAAGCAGTAAGTCTGAAAATGGGATCATGCAGGTAAAAAGTTTGGGAACCGCTGCCTTGGAGAGTAAAACACCCTCAGAGAGAGGGGGAGGGTGTTCTAACAAAGATGGTTTGTCATGGTTTTAGCTAGCAGGAGCGGACTAGTTTTCACTCAGTGTGCCAAGATTGTAATAACTAACAATACCACCCCTGGGACATATGTATTATTATTCCTATTTTGCAGATAAGGAAACTGAGACACAGAAAGATTAAGACACAAATTTTCAAAACTGGTCTCTTAATTTTGGTTGCCTTTATTTCTGGGCACCCAATGTTAGACTCCAGGGTGAACTCCTGGCTCCACTGAAGTCAATGGCAAAATTTCCATTCATTTCAGCGGGGTCATGGTCTACCCTGAGGTCTGATTTTGTTGCTGAGCACCCACAAGTCCAGTTGAAGTAAACTGCAGCTGTGGGTGCTCATCACCTGTGAAAACCAGACTCTAGCGCTCTAAAGTTGGGCACCCAAAAATTGGGGCACCCCAAATTGGAGGCCACTTTTGAAAAGTTGGCTATCAGTGACTTACCTCCAATCATATAGGAAATCAGTGATAAAGACAGGCATAATTTTTTATCTCCTAGCCCTAGGACCACCCTAATGTGCCAGTATCCAAAGTTCTTCCTTCATCTCTGAAGATGGTCAATATAGTGGTAAAACTGGCTTCACCATTAATGCAAAATCAGGAATTGAAAAAACAAGAAGTAAAAAAAATATTTGGGTTCAGAACTACCATATAAACTCAAATACCAAAACTGAGATCTGCTGTTTTCATGGCACTAAAAGTAGTGACAGAAACATGCCACTTTAATATATTTATTATTATATTGAGATTTATATTTGGCATTATTGTATAGGTCATAAAATGCCAAATACAGTTATGAATGTTGGTAGCTGTCCATCTGTTGTGCGTTGCTATTAAAGGATTTTGTGAGAAGTTAGTAAAGCCAAGGATCCATATTGCTCTAAAAAGTTCCCTAGAGGTTCATTTGAAGATGCTTTTCATTTGAAAGACAATAAAATTGCTGAAGCATGTAAGTTAACACTCACAGAGTCGATGGAGTTTGCTGTAGTAGCAGGGCATGTTTAAAGCTTCATGTAATGTATGACCTAGGTTAGAGGTTCTGCTGTGGGCTAAGGGAATTAAACAGAATGTATTGTCTCAATTTGACTCATCCTGACAAGTTCATCCAATTGCCAACTTGTTATGAAAAAACAGAATCCAGCACAAAAGCCATTTCTGTATTTATTCTAATCATAAATACTGAATATTGCCCAGAAATGTGAATTATAAAAGGAATATTTTGAAAAGGCAGGAGCTAGATAAATAAATTCTTATGTTAGTGTGCATTGTTTATATTACTAATCATGTTCCCAAAAAGTACCTGATGCAGGGTATTTTCGGAGTGTGTGAATGGTGAAAGGAAAAGACATGGATGGACCTTGTAAGATTGCATGGATGACCTTGCTGTCATTACCACTGAAAAACTCTAGGGAAAAGATTATTTATTAACATTAAAATTCAAGATGATTGTGATTTTGGAGCATTTTACCTGCACTTTGCACTGATGTAAATGCCTTTTGTAGGTTCACAGTAGTGGAAGCCCAGGCCCAGTGGATTTGCAATAGGTGTAAAGGAGAGCAGAATGTGGCCTGCAGAATCTTGATGGTTGGTGATGGTACATGAGCCAGAAAAAACACAGGCTGAATTTCAGAACTCAGCCTCACTTTTCAAATTAGATGCAAACATTTTCTTTCTTGTAAATTCAGCTAGTTCATCCTGGAAATCATAAAAAGAGACAAATTTAAAAATGGACTCCCATAATGCCCTTTTTACAGAGTCAAGCTGCACATTATTTATTATTCAATTTTCATCTTTCCTGTGCAGTGAAAAAGCAAGAGGGGAGTTTATGTTTCCATGATCAGTTTGGTTACATCTTCTCCAAAATTACAACATTCCAAATGTACTGTAAAAATTCAGACCTATGTAAACAAGTTTCACTTCAGAGTAGAAACAGTGTTAAATGGTGGGACCAAGCCTGCACTCTTTTCTCAGGAAAATTCCCATTACAGCCGGTGAAAATTTTAACAGAATAAAGACTACAGGATCTTGCCTATTATGTTATTGGCAACCACAACACTCAGTGCTAGATTTCCTGAAAGCTGGATGTAATCCTCTCTGCAAAGTGGAGTAATGTGTACTTCCAAACTGTTCCTCAGGCAGTTCTTGAATATGAGCCAGCCATCATGATAATTTAGGCAGTGAGCCTGGCCGATGTCAGCCCCAGATTGTGCTTTTCCATGAACAGGATTGCACTTTGAAGATGGTCTCTTTCCCCTGTCTTTGCTGCAAGCTGTGGAATGATATGCAGAGTGATGTAGGATTAGCCTACTGCTAAGCCCTATTGCCCTTTTGGATGCCATATTTTTCACAAGCCAACATTCAAAAAATAGCAGGGGTAAAAAAGGCTGGCAGAATTTGTCCATCTGTTGTGATTTGATTGTGATATAGGGACTATTTTGTTCTTTAAAGCATGTGTAGAAATTTCAATGCCTCTGAAAGGTGCTGACCCAGCCCTGGAACCTGAAGTCTTCTCAGAATAGGCTGAGCAAGGGCAGCGGCAGTGTAAGTTTTCTCACAATCCCTATCAGTGTGCCTTGGCCCATGGCATTTCCCCACAGTCCTCATCAACTCCCCCAGTGGCCAACACAGCATTTTTTATGTATTTAAATGGCACCCTCAAAGAAAGGGCAAGTGCATGGCCATTTTCTCAACCATGTAATTGCATTATACTCATTTGCAGCAGTGCACCTGTATTTAATAAGTGTCTTTCAGAGATAATTAAACACTCTTGAGACAAATTAATTCCCAGTGAAGACTTTATTTCACTAGAGTTATACTAGGAATGAATCTGACCACTGTGTCCTTTTAAAATGAGGGTCCCAGTCCCACATTTGGGATTCACTCAGAGGAATACTTCTAAATAAATGCATAAGCGTGTGCAGGATCAAGGCCTCAGAATGACCCCTATTACAATTTAGAAAAACAAGTGTACTGTATCCCTAACAGGATGCCAGTCAAGCACATCCAAATATGTAGGAATTACAGTGATCTGGTCTTTGTAACACTTTCCTGTATATTTACACTGGAAACCTTAAAGAAAACAAATCAACCTTATTTACAGCCCGGAAGAACTGAATAGCAATTACTCTGAAAGGGCAAAGCATTACAAAAATATGAGCCTTTATCATCTGGGAAAGTGTTTTACGATTTGTTCACATGAAAGTGAGGTTTCTAGCAGATGGTGAAAATGTCAGTCAGTCTGAGGCAGAATATAGATCTTCCAACTAATGAATAATTAATGAAAACACCCTACTCTCTCCCTCCCCCATGATAGCCATTCTAACTGCACAACTGTTCTAATAATCTGTGTTTAATAATATTGCTGCTGTGCATATCTACTAAAACTCACCTGTTATCATTAGTTACGTTTTCTGTTGTGTGTGATGTACTGAGTGCTGTACAGAGTTTATTACTGTTGCTTTCCTCTCCAGCCCTTCCCACAAAACAAATTCTATGGTCCTTAATCAAGTTCCACTGAACTCACTTCAAGTTAGCTTGATTTAGGAATGCAGCGTTTGGTCTTTATGTGTGAAAACCTGGCTCCATTAAAGTTATTGGGAGTTTTGCCATTGACTTCAATGGGGCCAGGATTTCACCCTTTGTGTTTTTCCTGCTTATTTGCCTACATCCTTATCCATTTTTATACTGACTCATATGGGAGTTTGCCTGGCAAGGGCTTTAAGATGTAACCCATATTTAGTTATCTGGATGAATTATTTTAGAAAGATTTAAAATAATATTGAACTTGAGAAACAAAAGTCCTGTTAGCAGCTGATATTTTAAGGAGATTATTTTATCTTAACATTTACATTTCCTTATAGTAGTAACTGCAATGGATCAATAACTCTCCATCTTTTTTATATAGAGGGAGGACAACACTGGACTTAAAAGAAGCTGGACAAACGAGTCTGTGGGGTAAAAAGAGGTTATGTAAAATAATGATAATCAGGCAGGAGAACAGAACAAGGGGATGCACCCTAATTGGTCACAAGTGAAACACACTTATCAGGATAATGTGCTTGGCTCACAGTGGGTAGAAACTTAAAACCACCAGGTCAATATCTGGCTGCAGTGATAAGAGTAAGCAGAACACTGGAACACACAGGAAAACAGAGCATAAATTGAAAGGATCATTGTGGTTCAGTACAAAGGTCTAATATGGCTCTGCTTAGGCTACACTTTTAAACATAATATTACCCAACATGGACTGCTATCTTCATAGCGCACTCAACCTCTGCAAACCCGAGGAATGAGGGATACGTACTTGGGCCTGAACTCCACCAGGCATTGGTTGACACTAGAACACTGTTTCTCAAATGCAGCCACCATGGCTGTATGTGGGCACCAGGGGGTTTCCCTGTGGCCAAGGCAGTTTCCTGGGCGGGGGAGGGGAAAGCAACAGCCCCTCCAAGTTCCCTGTAAGCTGCAGGGCCGCGCAGCAGCCTATTTAGCACCATGCAGGTGCTCAGGGAACCCGCCCGGGGACAGGCCGGGGGAGGGGCACCTCTCCCCCCCAGCCCCAACCTAGCCCAGCCCCCAACCTGCCATGGCCAGGACGCCCCTCCACCGGCCCCAATACTGCTTTGGCCCAGACCCAACCACAGTCATGGCAGCGCTGTCCTAGGCCTGACCTGGGCGCCCCTCTCCCAGCCCAAACCTGTTGGGGCAAAGGAGCACCTATCCTGCAGCCCCAGCCCCGGAATTGCCACAGCGGGGAGAGGCACCTCTCCACCCCAGCCCAGGTACTGCTGCGGGGAGAGAGAGCTGGGGGGAGTCCTCTCTCCCTGTCATAGTCCCGGACAACGCTCCTGCACCCCAAACCCCTCATCCCTGGCCCCACCCCAGAGCCCACACCCCCAGCCGGAGCTCTCACACCCTTGCACCTCAGCCCGCTGCCCCAGCCCTGAGCCCCCTGCCACACTCCAAACCCCTCGGCCCCACCCCCACCATATGAATTTTGTTACATGCACCAATATTAAGGTGATGAGGAGGCAAGCAGTGGGGGGCAGGAGCAGGAGGAGGCAAGCGGCAAGGTGAGTGGTGGGGGGGCCTGGCGGGGAGTAAGGAAACGAGTGGCGAGCCAGCAGCAGGGTGAGGAGGCAGGTGGGGGGGGCAGCTGCGAGCGGGGGGGGCAAGCGACAGAGGGGGTGAGGAGGCAAGGTGCAAGGCGAGTGGCGGGGGGCCTGGCGGGGAGTAAGGAGACAAGCCAGCAGCAGGGTGAGGAGGCAGGCAGGGGACGTCCGGCTGCAAGCGGGCGGTGAGCAGTAAGGAGGTGAGCAGTGAGCCACCAGTGAGCAGTTCTCGCGGTGGCAGGGGGGTGAGGAGGCGAGCGGCGGATGGGGGACTGAGGACGGATGCAGGAGGTGAGCGGTGGGCACATGGGCAGCAGGTGGAGCCCCCCTTTGGGGAGGCTAGCCCCTGACTCCACCCCTTCCACCCACCCCTACCCCAGCAGCCGGAGCCCCGAGACCCCTTTGCCCTCCCCCCCGCAACTGGAGCCACAAGCCCCCCGCCCGGCGAAGCCCCAAGCGTGTGTGTCCCTCCCTCCCCACCATGGCTGGAGGAGCCCTGGCTGGCTGAAGCCCCGAGTGTCCCACACACACACACACCTGCCCAGAGGAGCCCCAGGTTGTCTGAAGCCCAGAGCGCCCACCCACCCCTCAGCCAGAGGAGCTCAGGACCAGCTGAGACCCTGAGCCCTGCCATTTGCCTGGAGGAGCCCTGGGCTCCCCTCCCCAGACCCAAGCCGCCCAGATATGTAACTATTTGGACCTCTATTATGTCAAAACGTTTTTAATTGTCAGAATTGTTGTACAACCACTTTTACCAAAAAAGCAAAAGAAACAATAATAAAAAAGACAAGAACATTCAAAGCACCTTATTTGTGTTTCTAGTCTGTTAGGTCCAGTAAAGAATAGAGATAACTATGCATTATTTCTATTATTGAGTCTGCAAAAAAAAAACCCCAAACTTTTACATAAATAAATTACAATGATTTGGATGTACATATGTGCATAGTACTTTATTAATTTAGGAAAAATAAATAATTTTAGGAAAAAGTGTCAGTGTGGCCACAAGCAAGATTTGTTGCAAGAACCCCTGCACTAGAATACCATGCTGGTCCTTAGCATTTTCAGTATTGCCAACCCCACCAAAAAATTTTTTTTAAATCATGAGTCAGGCCCCCAAAGCCCTAAGATCATCTTAAAAATCATGAGAATTTAAAAATATTATAGTTGGAGTCTTGACATCCTTTTCAACCAGGCCCAGAATCCCTCATGAGAGTTTACCCAGTACTTAGAGGAGGCCATAGAAAAGTTAATACAGATTTGGACTGCATTGATTTTTCCATATGTACTTACAGCAGCAGAGCCCTCGCAGTTGCCTCAAGGGATTTATGTCAATTGTATCAAGAGATACGAACATAAGAATGACCATACTAGGTCAGACCAATGGTCCTTCCCCGTCATCCACTCCCTCGTCATCCTCTTCTGTTAGTTAGAGGTTTAGGACACCCAGAACATCCCTGATCATCTTGGCTAATAGCCACTGATGGACCTATCCTTCACCAACTTTTCTAATTCTTTTTAGAACCCACTGAACTTTGGGTCTTCACAATATCGCCTAGCAACAAGTTTGTTTTTGTTTGTTTTAAACTGCTGCCTATTAATTTCATTGGGTGACCCCTGGTTCTTGTGTTATCTGAAGGTTTAAATATTCCTTCCCTATTCACTTTCTCCACACCATTCATGATTTTATACATCTCTATCATATCCTCCCTTAGTCATCTCTTTTCTAAAATGAGCAGTCCCAGTCTTTTTAATCTCTCCTCATACAAAAGTTGTTCCATACCCCTAATCATTTTTGTTACCCTTCTCTGTACTTTTCCAATTCTAATATATCATTTTTGAAATGGAGCAACCAGAACTGCACACAGTATTTCAGGTGAGCGTACCATGGTTTTACACAGTGATATAATGATATTTTCTGTCTTATTATCTATCCCTTTCCTAATGGTTCCAAACATTGTTAGCTTTTTTGACTGCAACTGTACATTGAGCAAATGTTTTCAGGGAACTCCACAATGACTCCAAGATCTCTTTCTTGAGTGCTAACAACTAATTTAGACCCCATCATTCTGCATGTATAGTTGGAATTATGTTTTCCAATGTGCATTACTTTGCATTTATCAATACTGAGTTTCATCTGCCATTTTGTTGACCAGTCACCTAGTTTTGTGAAATCCCTTAGTTAAGTCCAAAGCAGATTACAATCTTGAATAATTTTGTATCATCTGTAAATTTTGCTAACTCATTATTTACCCCTTTTTCCAGATCATTTATGAATAAGTTGAACAACACTGGTCCCAGTATAGATCCCTGGGGGGACACCACTATTTACATCTCTCCATTCTGAAAACTGACCATTTATTCCTACCCTTTGTTTCCTGTCTTTTAACCAGTTATTGATCCATGAGAGGACCTTCCCTTATCCCCATGACTGCTTACTTTGCTTAAGAGCTTTTGATGAGGGACCTTGTCAAAGGCTTTCTGAAAGTCCAAGTACACTATATACATTGGATCAGCCTTGTCCACACATTTGTTGACCCACCCCCAAAGAATTCTAATAGATTAGTTAGGCATGATTTTCCTTTACAAAAGCCATGTTGGCTCTTCCCCAACAAATCATGTTCATTTATGTGTCTGGTAATTCTGTTCTTTTGAATAGTTTCAACCAATTTGTGCGGTATTTAAGTTCGGCTCACTGGCCTCTACTTGCCAGGATCACCTCTGAAACCTTTTTTAAAAGCTTGATGTCACAGTAACTATCCTCCAGTCACCAGGTATTGAAGTTGATTTAAGTGATAGGTTACATACTACACTTAGTAGTTTTGCAATTTTTTATTTGAGTTCCTTCAGAACTCTTGGGTGAATACCATCTGGTCCTGGTGAGTTGTTACTGTACAATTTATCAACTGTTTCCAAACCCCTCCTCTAGTGACACCTCAATCCATGACAGTTCCTCAGATTTGTCATTGAAAAATACCTCATGTATGGGAATCTCCCTCACATTCTCTGCAGTGAAGACCTATGCAAATAATGCATTTAGCTTCTCCGCAATGGCCTTGTCTTCCTTGAGTGCTCCTTTAGCACTTTTATCATCCAGTGGCCCCACTGATTGTTTGGCAGCCTTTCTGCTTCTGATATACTTAAAACATTTTTTGCTGCTAGTTTGTGTGTCTTTTGCTAGTTGCTCTTCAAATTCCTTTTTGGCCTGACAAATATACTGTTACACTTGACTTGCCACAGTTTATGTTCCTTTGTATTTTCCTCAGTAGGATACGACTTCCAGTTTTTAAAGGATGCCTTTTTGCCTCTAACTGCTTCTTTTACTCTGTTGTTTAGCCATGGTGGCACTTTTTTGATCCTCTTACTATGTTTTTTTAATTTGGGTATACATTTAATTTGAGCCTCTATTATGGTGGTTTTAAAAAGTTTCCATGCAGCTCACAGGCATTTCACTCTTGTGACTGTACCTTTTAATTTCCATTTAACTAGTTTCTTCATTTTTTTTGTATAGCTCCCCTTTGTGAAGTTAAATGCTACTGTGGTGGCCTTCTTTGGTATCTCCTGTCCCACAAGGATATTAAATTTAATTAGATTATGGTTGTTATTACCAGGCGATTCAACCATATTCACCTCTTGGACCAGATCCTGTGGTCTATTTAGCATTAAATCAGGAATTGCCTCTCCCCTGTGGATTCCAAAACTAGCTGCTCCAAGAAGAAGTCATTAATGGTATCTAAGAACTTTATCTCAGCATAGGTCCTGAGTCAGTATATCTGACCATCACACATTCTATGCATTTGGGAAGTTATTCTGCCTTAACCCTGCTGAGGTCACTTAAGGTTTTCCATTAGAGCACAAGTTTGATGAAGGTGGGGTAAATGTTGCTTTTGGATATCTGTGGGAGATGGCAGTAAAACTCTTATGGAGTGTATTATTGACAGTGTTGCCGGCAATATGAAGGTGGAGAGGATTGTCAAGTCTTTCCACTTAACCTCTTTCCACTTTGCTGCTGGACATAAAATAAGTGCAGCATCAGGTTCTGGGATTAATGCTAAGAGGCAGCACCATGTGGCCAACCCGCTCTCTGGATCACCAGCAAGCGCTGTGCAGACCACAGTCCTAGAATGAGCTAGAGCAGCAAACATCTTTGCTGCTCAGACAAAGCCTCCATGTTTCCTTGGACATTTACTTTAGATGTCCTCACTTGAGAAGTTATTCCACCTTAGAGGAATGTTCATCAAGCTTCATAAATATGTAATAATAATTTTCAGTTCTGCTCAAACATGGCCATCCTGAAAAACTAAAACATAAGAACGGCCATACTGGGTCAGACCAAAGGTCCATCTAGCCCAGTATCCTGTCTTCCAACAGTGGCCAATGCCAGCTGTCCCAGAGAATGAACAGAACAGATAATCATCAAGAGATCCATCCTCTCTTGCCCATTCCCAGCTTCTGGCAAAAAAAAAAAAAAAAAGTGATACAGGCTATGCTTTTCCTGGCTTTGGAAGCCCTGGAGACCATTATTTCAACCACACCACATTAACAATCTTCCCTGTTAACTGCTGGGTGCCTGATGCTGCAAAGAGCTGACTGTGAGGGTTTGTGGAAGATAGGTGCCAGTGACCCTAGTCATTCTGGATTGGTGGTCAGTACAATATTCAGGAACCAGAGGTCCATGGGCAGGTCCAGAGTCAGGTGGTCACTGCTGAAAGTCAGACCTGGGGTCAGACAGGAAACAGGAGTCAAAGCTAATGGTCAGCGCTGAGTCAGAGGCCAAAGAGCCATAATCTAGGGTCTGAGCCAGAGTTGTCAGAAACTAGAGTGACAGGGTTCAGGGACCAGAATAAGACTGAGGGCAGAAGCCAGGAATAGGGCAGGATCAAAGTCAGGAACTGTGGACAAGGCTGGGAGTCAGGCAGCAGCTGGCACAGTCCTTAGCACCATCAAGCCAGAATCCACCTTGCTGGATAGACAACTTCCTGTGTCTCTTTCTGGCTTAAATAGCACACCTGGCCCAATCAGAGACTCTGTAGATCTTCCAGTCATGTCTCTGAGGGCAGTAGCTTTAGTGGAGTGTAAAGCTTTAGGACTCCCAATTCTCCAGTCACTAGTAGAGCCACAATGGTGTTCTGGATGCAGCAGCAGCCTGAAAGCCAGCATGCCTGGGTTCAGGACCTACTGATCTTCTGCTAGGAGGTGCTGAGAGCCCATTAACTTCATGGGCAGTTGAGCGTGCTCAGCACTTGTTGAATGCCTTGAAAGATCAACCCATGTATTATTTAACTAGACACAGTGGACCAAGTACATCCCTTGTGTAACTTCATGTATATGTTCAAAGAACTGTCTTGGTGGCCACTCTTAAAAAGGTGGATGGCAGCAGCACACACTCAATCCCTGCCAGGGTATGCCACAGACAGACTATCTCCTATTACTCGGGCATGTTACTGCTCCACACCACCCACATTCATGCCTGTCTTATTCATGCTGATAAGACACAATGGAGCCCCTCACACTGCAGAAACTGTGGTTGTCTGTACTATAAAAAATAGTCACAGCATGTTTTAATGCTGTGGATCACATAAATGAGTTTGCAGAAGAAAATGCAGACTCCAGGTTAATTCACACTTGTCTTTACTTGTCAGTGATTTGATCATGTTCCTCCATGTTTGCCAGATTCTCTCATCTTTCCTGTGGTGCAAGAAATTTCTTGGCACTCTACAGATGAACAATATGTTTTGTCCAGAACAATCCCAAAGCTGCCCCAAATGGTGTTCACAGGTAATTGTGAGCAGCACAAGCACAAAACACTTATCACTGAATCTCTCTATATCTGACTATTTGTTACAATGTGAGTGCATTCAGCTACGAGAGAAGCGAAAGCATTTGATATAAACTGCTTGAGGGGGATTATTACTTTTACTTTAAAATGTGCTTACTTCTTTTTTTAATTAAACATCCATTTGTTTAAAGTTATTTAAAGATAGCATTTTCTATGTGTGGGGATACTGTTACAGGAAGTATGTACCTCATCCTCAGCAAAGGCAGGAAAGAGTTATTTCTGGAGGGAAGGAAAGTATAATACCTGCTCCACCCACAGGAAGTTACTATTCCTGGAAGGAAGACTGGCAGCTGGTCTTCTTCAGGGAAGCAGGTCTGTAAACGGAGGAAGGCAGGGTACTTGGTTCCAGGAAGAAACAAACCAATCTGGATATTGGATCAAGAGGGTTACTGTTTATGACGAAGATATATAGAGAGTAAGAGACTCTGGGCTACATTTATCCCTAGTGAATACGTCATTATTAATGGAATTATTCCAGAGATGAATTTGGCCCTCTGTTTATTTTGGGTGTGAACCTACAGTTATGTCAATCCTTGTTATGTGAACCTTCAACTCCTCTCAACTCCAGTAACTGCTGCGGCTGTTTCAGAAAATGGTTCCTCCTTAAAACAAATAAATACCTGCTTGAGTATTTTGCATTAAATTATTTATACGCGTGAATGCCTTTAGGTGCTAAGAACTACTTTTAGAATCTGCAGCTGGGTCTTTTATGTTTTGCTTTGTTTTTCCAAGAAGGGGCAAACCAACCACTGTAGACTTGAGCTGGTAACCTAAATAACATTTTCCCCTCTTAGGTGCTGATTGCTGCTGTTCTTTCCAGTCTTCCTTTTTTACTCAATTATACACACTTCTATGGAACTGGAGGACAGATAGGCCAAAATAAGATATAGGACTGTTTTTAAAATATGTGCCTTTTGAAACCTTTTTCTACTCTCCTCTGTTGACTACTTCCAGGTAAAGAGGAAGTGCCCACCCACACCCTCTTCAGGCAAACAAACATTTCATTCTAATGAAACCCAATAATAGAAAGAACAAGTAAGAAAGTGGAATTTGAACACAGACAAGTGAAAAATTATGACTGTAATTTTTGAGACATCCCGGGATTTGGATGCCTCATTCCGAGTTGTTTCAGTGGGAACTGGTGGCCAAACCTCTTAGGTGACTTTGCAAATCTCAGCCTAAGTGTTCAAGAAGCCTCTACGATGCAGACTAAATAAGCAACAAAGTATGTGTTGTTTAAGGGCCTAACCCTTAAGTAAATTAGAGTTTTGCATCAGACTTCATTGGGAGCAAGATTGGGTCCTAATAAAGTCAGTGACTGAAAGTGACTAGCTGCTTATTTAATAATGAAGTGGTGAAGACAGACCAAAGACCCCTCAAAATAAATATAAAAATATTACATCTGGAATATGTATGAAAGGTGGGGATGGGACAGCTCTGAAGAGACTTCTACAGTTCTACATATATGAGTATGTTGAATTCAGGTAAATGGCCAATAGAATTATCAAAACATAATAATCCTGTAAAGTATGGGAGTGAAGTCAGCAGTAAGGAATTTTTATGCTATTTAAACCCCATGCAGTATGTACTGGTACAAGATACTGCAGGTCAGCAAGGAGCATATGGCATGAGATCTAGGGTCGACTGAAGCACCATTTAAAAGACCATGATTTGCTTGTATTAGAAGAACTGACCAGGCCATCAAATAGACTATTTTATATGCAGGAAGATTTTGAGAGTCCTTGAGAAGGTCTCATTGACTCTCTACTTTACAAATCTAACCTACAATATGTCTTTCTTCCGACTTCGTATTTCCTCAGTATCTCCATCTGCTGTTATTTATTAATTAACAATGTAATTATATTGCTTAAATTTCCAAAGCCATTTGAAATGGAGGCCCAAAGTTTTCACACCTTGTACTCATAGCTCCAATTATGTCAGGTTTGGGTTAGCAGAATCAGGCCCATATTTTGTGTGGAAGATGCTTCACGAAATGACGTTGTGTTTTTATCTATAGGAAGTACTGAAGAAACATGAATATGCAAAAAACTAAGGGTTAAATTATGCTTTGTGCTGTGTGGATGAGTGGGGTGAAGGAGAGATCACAGGAAGCTAATTTCTGCTACAACACAACCATCCCCACTGCAGCAAAGTTGGATTCATACTAGAGCACAAGAGAGGATTAGGAAGAATCTGCCTATTGCTTTTGTTGGCACAGTCCAATCCCAAAAGGATACAGCCTGCTAGCTATGGAACAGCAGGAATGGACTAAGTAAAGAACTATAGATCCAGGCCAGGAGGGAAGTCCATAGATCCACAAAGTTTGGATCATTATGAGAAGCCCATTACCAGAGAGAACTGGGGTCTGCTGCAAGGACTGGTAAGCAAGGAAGACCAGTGGAAGGATAAGGGACTAGAAGCAGTAGGGTACAATCAAGCTGTCAGCTGGTTGATATGCTGAAAATGGTATTGTTCTATGGTAGGCTGGGAGCACACACTACACCTTTTTAATACAGCAGCAAAATGTGTCCAATCATCTATACTGAGCCATTGTACCCTGCACCAACAAGATAGTTATTGGATCATACGTACAGAGGTTCTGCTTTTCCTCTTACCACCCCATCTCTCCCCATGTCCCACCCCCTGTGCATGGATTATATGGATTTTTTTTTCATCCTACAATATGCCAAGTTGACTACATCATTGACGCATGGGCCATTCAGGCTCTGAGTGACAGCCACCCCAGGGCTCCTTCCATCTGTTGCCAACACAGTGTGTTGCATTGTGCTACTGATACTGTGCATACCTGACAATTAGAGTCACTTTGGGGTGAAACACTCCACTATTTCTGTCTTCTCCTGAAGAGGTCTTCAGTTCTACTAGCAACAGTAGGAACAATGAAAGTAAATGATTATTAAGTTTGGTAGAATTCTTTTATTAAACTTGGTAGAATTCTTTATTTATTTAAAGTAGTTTTTTTAGATTTTTATCCATTTACATTTTCAGAAAAATGTGGGAGGGAGGGGTCAAACAAATTTCTAATTACTGTAAACATTCAGATTCAAAAACTTAAAGCTTTATGAATGCCACATAATTATCTTCAGTACCAGCTTGGTTAATGCCTGAGCTGGCTATTTTAGAATAGTTGTAAATACATGCTTTATGTATCAATAATTATATACAGTACATTTTATACACATTAAGGTGGGACTCTAACTTGTTTTTTTTTTTAAACTTTGTCTATCCATATATTTTGATTATTATCGATGGAAATATCTTTTTCATCAGCTTGTGTGTGTGTGTGTGTATAGTGAAATCGACATTTACGGATAAAAATCAAATCCTTCCGAGCCTAATGATTGTACACTCAGCTGATACCAGCTCCTGCACAGCAGCTTGGTTACAGTGTATGTCAGAGGTGGGCAAACTACATCCGGCCCTTCAGACATTTTAATCCAGCCTTCGAGCTCCTGCCGGGGAGCGGGGTCCGGGGCTTGCCCTTCTCCAGGACTCCAGCCGGGAGCTTGCCCCGCTCCACACAGCTCCCAGAAGCAGCAGCATATCCCCCCTCTGGCTCCTATGCATAGGGTCGGCCAAGGGGCTCCGCAGCTTCTATTGGCCAGGAACCATGACCAATAGGAGCTGCGAGCAGTGCCTGTGGATGAGGCAGTGTGCGGAGCAGCCTGGCTGCGCCTCCGCATAGGAGCCGGAGCGGGGACATGCCGTTGCTTCCGGGAGCTGCTTGAGGTGAGCACCATCTGGAGCCTGCACCCCAACTCCCTACCCCGATCCCCCTCCCACCCTCCGAACCCCTTGGTCCCAGCCCGGAGAACCCTCCTGCACCCCCAACCCCTCATCCCCAGTCCCACCCCAGAGCCTGTACCCCCAGCCAGAGCCCTCACCCCCCTCCGCACTCCAACTCCCTACCCCATCCCACAGCCCCCTCCTGCACCCTGAACGCCTCATTTCTGGCCCCACCCCACAGCCTGCACCCCCAGCCGGAGCCCTCAGCCCCTCCCGCATCCCAATCCCCAATTTCATGAGCATTCATGGCCCGCCATACAATTTCCATACCCAGATGTGGCCCTCGGGCCAAAAAGTTTGTCTACCCCTGGTGTATGTGAACATTTCAGTTGCAGTGCCAAAGATTTTTCTGAGACATATTAAAAAGTTACAGGTCACTCATCTTTTACCAACCACTGTAAGTATTTTTTTAGTGTGCCATATGAACAAACTAGTGGAGATTTTGTCCATCCTGAAACTTACAAGTTATTATAAATTACTTCGAAAAATGGAGATAGTGTAACTGCTTGAAAGAGTTCAATTCCTGTCCCTTACAAATATATAAAATAGACTCAAGCTTGATCCCCAGTACTTGGCACCTTGGGTTGTGCACAGTGGGTCTCAAACACTACCACATCCAAATGATAGCACTTTATACTCCCTTTTTACAGGCACAGATAGCTACACAAAGTGCAAACGAGAAGAAAATCAGGCTCCTTGAGAACAGCACAGTCAAAACATTAAGGAGTGTAATGGCGTTCCCGCAGGGCCCTCCTGGCTCCTGCCCCCGCTGGGCTGAGAAAGTCACACAGAGACCTTGGTGCAGTGCTCACCCGGTGCTTTTATTTACAGGCTGTGCTCCTACCACCTTTCCACCATACACATAGTCCCCTCCTTACAGTCCACCAGCAGAAGAGAGGGGGCAAGCTATCGCTCTCTGCTTCCCCTCACTGCCTTTCCCCTACTGTAGCTTCCCTCTTTCCAGCTCCTCCCCCTGGCTTCTTCCCCCTGGGGCTTTTATCCAGCCCCAGCCTGATGAGGTAGCAGCTGTTCCAGCTTCCCCAATCAGGGCCAGATGATCTACCCAGCTCCAATTCACCTCCCTTAATTGGAGCTGGAGTGACAGAGGGTTGGCTAAGCAGTTTTCTGCTTAGCACCCTGTCACAAAGACATAGCGTATATCTGCCTTGAATCTGCCTAACATAGCTTGAATGGCTTGGTATTTGAATAGATCGACTGATGAACATAGAGGAAGTGCAGCCTCCGGGACGTCAGTGTTTACTTCATATAAATTACCATCGGAAAATGTTTAGTGCAGGAGGAAGAAAGATGACTACAAAGGAAATAGATGTACATTTGTATATTTTCCACACAGAAATAACCAAAGAGCTTTATAGCTTGCAATGAACTGGAGAGAGGAGCATGATGTGACTTCAGAAGCTATGGTGACCCCTTCACCAGCTAGTTTGTTAAAGACACTGTATATTGTGATACAGAGGGCATAAAAACATGTTGTTTTCCAAAGGCTTTTGATACTCCAATGTTTCTCTGACACTAACTGATTTAGAGGTAATGAGTCATTTTTACAGACAGACATTATGCATTTAAAATATCTTGGAGTCATGAGCAAATAGTAAAGTAGCACTATGTTGATTATGTTTACTAGCAGACTTTTTAATTATTCAGAGCAGACTTTTAATTAGAAATTATACACACTGACATAGTCTATCAAACATTACTAATACTATTACAACTAGTAATATTAATAACTTTAAGGAGATTAGTCTATCCTTGCACTGAATGCTGAGTTGTTTGGTATTTGCCAAACACAAAAGGTTTAATACCTTTAGGGTTTGGGTGTTTTTTTTTCCAGCTGACAATCTCAGACCCCATAGTTATCACCTTTTCTCTCTCCCACACTGAAAATCCTGCTGGCTTAAAAATAATTGCCATGAAGCTCTTGATTCCCCTAAAGACTGGGGACTCTACGATTATTTACACAATGCCTGAAGAGTACATGATGCTACACAGAACAAGTACAAGACAGGTGCTTGCTTCAAGAAGCTGACAAACGCCGCAAACACTTACATATGCACTTAGCTTTAAACGTGACTAAACTCCCATTGGGACCAAGTGACTTCAGTGGAACTACTCACATGTTTAAAACTTACAATTAAGTTTTCAGTTTCTTTCCCCATCTAACCAGCTGCTGCATACACTGACTTGTCACATGGACTCACATCATTTCTGTGACTGGACCGCCCTTATAAAAAGTTCCTTTTATTTCCCAGAAAAATAATAGACTTAATATTTAAAATATCAATAAGAAATTGGTGCACTTTCTCCATGTAAATCCCCAAACAACTCAGCACAGACAGTATATGGAGGGAAGCAAGAGTTTAAATGAATTATTTTTAATTAACATATTAATGTTCAGAATTTAATATAGCAAGTTTTATGCTATTTATATGTTGTTATATTTCTGAAGTCTAAATTCCATTGTGGATGCTAGTACAAAAACTCTTTCCAGCGTGGTAACAGATGTGTCATCTCTTTGCATTACAAATGTCAAATGTGCACTTTTCACACATGGAAAATTTTGCCACCTAGACGTAATGTTAATGTGATCTCTGCCCTTGCATGAAGAGTGGTAACAAAACAGAAAACTAGTCAACTGTAACTTATCAGTAGTATGACCACATGTGGAAATATAATTTTTTGCTCTAAACATTTGCTTGGTTATGCACAATTTAACATGTACACCATTCAGCTCTCAGCATAGTTAATAGATCCTTAAGTACAGCAATGCAACATCTGCATGAGGCTCACTTTAGTTTACTGTACTTCTAATCCTGTTTTACCTCTTCCAAAATTCTATCAATTGGTGATACAGTAATACAAACATATGCTCTAAATTCATCCCAATATTTAGAAAACAAAGAATATATACAGTAAATCTCAGTTTTACTTAAGTATCAAGGGGTAGCCATGTTAGTCTGTATCCACAAAAACAACAAGGAGTCCTGTGGCACCTTAAGACTAACAGATATATTTGAGCATAAGCTTTCGTGGGTAAAAACCTCACTTCTTCAGAAATATGTTAGTTTTACTTAAATCACTTTAATCACAAGTCCCCGTTTGCATGGCACTGTTGTAGCCAGGGATGCAAGGTACTTATGTGCTAGGTATGCAAACATTCAAGTGCCCATTCACACTTTGACTTGTAGGCTCTAAAGTTTTACATTGTTTTGTTTTTGAGTGAAGTTATTTAAAAAAAATAATTATAATAATTTGACATTTGTAAATTGCACTTTCAAGATAAAGAGATTGCACTACAGTACTTGTATGAGGTGAATTGAAAAATACTATTTGTTTTATTTTTTTACAGTGCAAATATTTGTAATAAAAAATAATATAAAGTGAGAACTGTATAAAAACAATAACTTATTTTGAATAACAGGGACTCGTGGTTAAAGTGATTTAAGTAAAACTGGGATTTACTGTATACTTTGTTTTCTAAATATTGGGATGAATTTAGAGCATATGTTTGTATTACTGTATCACCAATTGATAGAATTTTAGAAGAGGTAAAACAAGATTAGAAGTACAGTAAACTAAAGTGAGCCTCAAGCAGATGTTGCATTGCTGTACTTAAGGATCTATTAACTATGTTGAGAGCTGAATGCTGTACATGTATTCTGTGTTGTAATTGAAATCAATATATTTGAAAATGTAGAATGTTGGCATTCATCTGGTTTTACCATTTTAAACTTGACATCACTATTACAACAATTTGCACAAATATATTAATTTTTATCTAAGACTATCAAAGTGCTCTATGATGAAGGGTGGGTATTGCTATCTCCATTTTATAAATGGGGAAACTGAAGTCCAGAGAGATACAAATGATAAATGCAATATCACATAAGGAGTGAGGGGCAGTTGGAAATGGAACCTAGGTATCCTGACTCCTAAAGCTTGTTTACACAGGGTCATCCAGGAAAATTAATCTGGATTAACTAAAGATGTGAATTTTAAGTGGCTTGATTGAACTGCATTAAATCCTTATGTGAACACTTTCCTTCAGAATTTAAGTAGCCTTAATTTAGTTTAGTTTCCTTCAGTTGCAAAGTGAATGAAGTTAAACTGAAGTAAGGCCACTTTAATTCTGAATAAGTGTTCACACAGGGATCTAATGCGGTTTAACTAATCTACTTTAATAGTTAATTTGGATTAATTTTCCAGAGATTTGTCTACATTTGAAAATTAGTTTGATCCAGCTACACTACTCGGGGTGTGAAAAACCCACACCCCTGAGCAACATACTTAAGTGGACCTAAATCACTGAATAAACGTGAAAAAACATCACTAGGTTGACAGAAGAATTCTTCCATCAACCTAACTACCACCTCTCAGGGAGACAGATTACCTATGCTGATAGGAGAACCCCTCCCATTGGCATAGCAGTGTCGACACTGAAGCACAACAACAGTGTAACTGCAGAGATGCAGCTGTGCTGCTGTAGCGTTTCAAGTGAAGACAAGCCCTGACTGTCCCTGTGTAGACAAAGCCTCAATCTTCTTCTGTTGCCACTGGATAACACTGGCTGCCAAATTCAGAGTTTACACAAGATTCTGTTCTCACATTCTATAGATACAATGAGCACATTCCTGAAAACTAAAGTTAAATCAAAAGGAAATTGGGACATGGGAGGAAATCATAACCCAGACAGCTCATCAGCTGCTTCATCATGGCAAAGGCCCAGAAATATTTCAGAGCTGGCACTTAGCCATTCAGAGAAGAAAACGGCAAAGCCAGCCAATGAAGCATTCACAAACGTCATCTAGTTACTAGATCTTTACCTCGTGTTGTTTTCCACTGCAGGAAAATAGGATTCCAAAGCTCAGCCCTGATAGCTGCCCGCCACACTCCATGCTCAGCTTCTGCTTTCCCTACCAAGTAGGTAAAGAGACATGAAAGGAGCACAAGGAATATTGACAAAAGTCAGTTACATACCCTGTTGCTGTGTTCATAATAATCACTACACTATATTACATGTAGGATGGGGAGAGTGAGCTTTATTTATTTTTTCCTTATATTTTGGTCCTATGCCAACAAAAATAGTGCAAAGATCATACATGGATGATGCATGGATGTGTCACTCAAGTTTAATGCAATTAACAATCAAGGAGTACACCTAGTAAAGGACATTCTTGCATGATGTAAGGATCATGTGTGGAATATGCACATGATCCTTGTACTTTAGCCCATGGTGGGAGGTGGTTGGGAAGGGTGAAACCTCAGGTGAAAGTTCGCTTTCCAAGTTTTTAGCAACTCTCCACATCACAGCAAGTTTTTTTAAATTACTTTGACACATCATTTCATTGTGTGTTTTATATGAGGATGATGTGTATGTATTAATATCCAGAATAAGCGTTTCCAAAAGAGAGCTAGAGAGAGTGGGATTGTGGGGAAGACTCGACTGAAGAGTCCACAGCATGGTGTCAGTTCCTAGCTCAGCCACAGATTTCCTCTATGACTCTGGGTGAATCACTTGACTTCTCTGAGCCTCAGTTCCTCATCTATAAAATGAGGATAAAAATATTTCCTTTCCCCACACTTAGTTTTGTTCATTTAGATTGTACGCTCCAAAGGCTTAACACTTAGTACAGAGGTCCCCTTAGTACAGAAGTTCAGGGAACAGGGTGGGTCGGATAGGTGTGGGAGTCCTGGGAGGCCTGTCAGCAGGTGGGGGTGTGGATAGGGGTTGGGACAGGGAGCGGGGGTGAGGGGGAGTAGATAGAGGGTGGGGTCCTGGTGGGGGGAGGTTAGGGGACAAGGAGCATGGGGATGGATGGATGGTTCTGAGGGGAGTGGGAGGGGGCGGGGGCCAGGCTCTTTGGGGAGGCACAGCCTTCCCTACTCGGCCCTCCATACAGTTTCACAACCCTGATGTGGCCCTCAGGCCAAAAAGTTTGCCCACCCCTCATCTAGATAATATTTAGTCCTGCCTCAGTGCAGGAGACTAGACTAGAGACGTATGGAGGACGAGGGCTGGATTTACACCTTACGTGCACCTAGGCACAGCCTCATCAGTGCCCCCAACAGCTGACCTTTGTGTTTTCTGTAAAAAAGGAAACTTTTAATCCACTTTTAACTTTAAGGTGCCCCTAGAACACCGGCACCCCTAGGCATGTGCCTACTGTGCCTAATCGGAAATCCAGCCCTGTTGAGGACCTTTCCAGTCCTACTATGATTCTACATACGACCTCACTGGCAAGAAGGCAGACAACAATAGCATCATATCCGTGTTTCATATGCAGTAATATCTCTGGAAGAAGGGCTTGCACATGTCTCCAAAGCAGTGACTCAGTCATTGGTGGGCTGATTTGAGTGGGATCCTTGAGGTTCTGGGGCCTGTTGCTGTTCCTCTTTAACTGAATGGAAAAACTCCTATTGACTTTAATAATTCAGACATCATTTATTTAATTACCCTATCATTTTGAACTGTTAAATTCCCCTTCCATTCTCAATCCTGCTCCCTCTCTCAAATTCTTTTGCCCCTTGGGAATCTAAATTTGACCCCAAAATCAGATTTCCCATATATTGATCATCCAAACATTATTAACCGACGCTATTTGTAAAATGACACCAGCCTAGCTGCTGTGTTGGGCAGTAAACAACAAAAAAACGCATATACACAATAAATAATTCAAACAAATCTTAATTACAAAATTACAAAGAATAGATGCACAGCAAAAGCATATATACATGTAGTAGATTAAAGTGTCCTTTTTCCCCATCCACACCCGTGAGTCATACTGACTTGGAAAACATTTTATGAATGCTAGTAATTGCACTCCACCTTTTTAATTAGACATGGCCTAATTAAAAAAGGATAAAGCCATTTATAGTTCATGCCTCCCCAGTGCGCAGCAGTGATCCCCATTGTCATGTTGTTTGGCAAACAGGAAGAGCATTTGTATTATTTAATAGGTATAAGGTCATCAGCAATGTTTTTGTGCAGGATTGTTGGCATACACCCTATTTAGCAGACACTCAGATCTCTAAATGAGATCTCAAAGCATCTCTAAATGAAAACTACACATAAGGAATATGCTGTATTCTCTGGCTCTTTTTTTGGCCACCAGCAAACTGGTGGGCAAACTGGTTCAGATTAAGTGAGAATTGGCCTAAAATATCAAAGCGAAATTCAAAATTAACCAAATTCGAAACCTGTTTGAGGTTTTAGTTTTTAAACAAATGACAAGTTTGGAGCCCCTTCCCCCCCCCCCCCGCCCTTTTCAATTTGAATTGCCCAGTTCTGTGGAAATAACTGACTCTTAAAGGAATAGAGTCTCTCTGAGGAACCCCTCAGAGGGGTTCCCTGTGAATCTCCTCTGTGTCAGGAATGGGAGAGGTAAGAATTTCTCGCCTTAGTGCATGTAGAGTCCAAATACCTCAGGCTGATTAACTTTTCTGTAGGGTGTGGGTAGTGGGGAGAGGAGAGAAACATGTTTCCCCCACAGGCCAACCACGGCAGGCTCACAGTCTCTCTCTCTCTCTCTGCTTCCCCAGCCATAGATCCCTGATCCTGCAAAGAGCCCTCTACCATGTTGGAGCTAGGCAGCACTGCCAAACGACCGAACACCCCCTCTTCAGCCTACACAGGGGAGAGCCACAAAAAGGGGAAACTGCATGCTGTGACGGGAGACTGATCAGGCAGGCCCCTTTGTCATTTCACATGTTTGCTGTAACACCTCGGTTCTGTTGGGACGGGAAGTAGAAATGTTACCAGAAGAGCACTTTGTGTGATAGTTCTGAGCTGGTAAAACCCAGAAAGTACTGGAAAGTAGACGGATGTATGTGCTGTATTATTTATTTCTCAAGATTATTTCTATTTCTGTCTTTTCTTGTATTTTTCGCTGGTATTTTTAAAGTCACAGAGATTTAAATCATGTTAGCTGACATATAGTAAAAACCTCTCTCTCTCTTATCAGTGCATTATTTCTTGCCTACAGAAGGAAAATGAATTTAAAATAACAATGCTGAATGCAATAAGCTTTAGTAAGCAGTAGCCATGCATTCCTCTTGATATGCCAATATGAACAGGGATTGGCTTATGGAAATAATATAGATTCTAGCTTAAACTATAGTGCTAGCCCAACTCATGGATTCCTGTTAATCTTGCCTCACAAAATTAATTAAGCCAAAGTCCTGAAACATCTCCCTGATGATCTGCTGCTTACAGCCTCACCCTGATTTGGTCATATTAAACACAGCTCCTTGAATCATCCTAAATGTGTCTTGTGTCATCGGTATTGACTAGAAATGAAGATTCTCAGACCTCCTACTTCCATGACCAGCAAGTTTTTATACTGCTGTACAATTTGAGTAAAATAACATATTTGATATGAGTCAAAAGCAGTGGAAAAGACATAAATTTTGTTCTCTGATAGACTGTCAAGCCATCTATGAAAATACCAAGCAAAGATTTTAGCAAGAGACTGCACTCCTACTAGGATAGCTAATCTTAGGTGCTTGGAAACCACTGTGGTGGGCACAATACCTCACCTTAGAGGCTGTGGGTGGAAGCGCACTGCCTAGCTGGGAGCTCCAACAAGCAATGTGCCTACATTAGGAACCACATACCCTTAGAACTCTGTGTGATTGCTGCTTACTTGAAGTGGCCTTGATTGGTTGTTTTTTTCCCTCCTCCATACCTGGGCAGTCCACTAGCCAGTGGGTGTGACCCTTTCCCAATCCTCTCTGCCACCTTTGGAAAGACTAGCACCAGAAACACACCAAGCAGTCATTGAACTCTGTGTAAAATGTGTACTTACGCCCATTCCCATAATTACACACCCACAATCTACTTCTTAACTGCTAGTCTTCTATTTTAGCCAACAGAATACGAGTTTTAACCAGCACAATATGCATGACCTAGCTCAGATAAGCCTGCTGAAATCAAGAACTGTATGCTCAAATGGCCTCAGCAAATCTGCCTTTGTGATGCCGCAGTGACTGTAAGAAAGAATTACCACCAGGTTTGTACTCAGCAGCCATGACATGAAGAGCTACTTTCTGCTGAAGTAATTATAATTGTTCCAACAAATAAAACACTGTGCTCCAGTGAGCTTCAACATACCAAATCAGGCAATAACAAGGAACCTTCCTCTCCATTTGATAATGCAAAAGCTATTCATCTGGTTTGTTAGAAAGATGTAAATATGCACAGGATTCTCCAGAATCTCCCATACCAAACTATATTAGATTATTAGTGTGTGTGTGTGTGTGTGTGTGCAGTGCCTAATGGTCACATTCAGCTCTGGTGTAAGAGGCCAAAAGCCTGACTTCAGTGGAGTTCTTCCCTTCCCCGCCCACCAATCCTTCCCTTTATTTCAGGGTTGAATTTGGCCACAACACAGCAATGGATATCAACAGCAAAAATATTCAAACCTCAGTGCCTACATCAAGTTCCTAAATCAGTATTTAGCCACCCAAATAAAAATGACCAGACTTTCAGAAATGCTGCATGCCCAGAGTTTGTATTGAAGTAAGTGGGAGCTTCAGGTTCTCAGTGTCTTTGAAAACCAGGCCACTTCTATTTATGTGCCCATATGTGGATATAGGCACATAAATATATATTTTACTTTAAATACCCAGGTTTGAACATTTTGCCAAGAATGGCCCTTGCTGCATTTTGAATTTTAGCTCCTTCTAATATTCTGAGAGCTGATTTTGTCTTCCTAAAGGTTGGAAGTTTTCTTCCAAAGCCAGAATTTATTCAACTAAATTAAAGATAATTCCCCTAAATGGCTGCTGGGTTTATTAAAATAAGTGTAGGGATTATTCCCCAGAAAAATGGAATTAATTAAGGGAACTATTATCATCACCAGCCAGTTTCACAAAGCTACAGTTCTTCCCTCAGTGTCCAACCACCTCATAAAAACAGCTGATGTTGCATGACAATAGACTTCAGGGGCTGAAGATGCCACAAGAACCAGCCTTCTCATGGTATTTCCTGGCTTACAACTAGGCTTCTCTTCCTCTTTCTGTCTGAGGTTAAGACTGAGCATCTTTTCCTGGAGTCATGAAAATGACCTCAGAAACAGAAAGAGACCAGGCCATCCATTAGTTTGTCAAACTCCATAGGCTATACAGGTCCATATGATTCCTGCCATTGCAGGTTATACTCGAGTTTGTGCAGGACCCCAATTACCCACTCTATCAGAAAACATTGCCCAAACACCTGATTGCTAGACCAAACTTTAGGTTTCTCGTATGCTGTTCCCATATGTCAATAAATCCAACAGCAAACACTGCTGGCCTTTGTTGGTAAATACAAGGAAACTATCTGAATTAATAGTCAGTTTTCTTTCTGAGAGGTAGGGCTTCTTTTCATTGTTATATATTGTATCACATCGCTCTAGGCTGTCATGGGAAGTGACAACACATTAAAATCAAATCAGTTTATTTTAGAAGTTATTGCTTTGGAATGATGTTTACTCTAAAATGGGAGTACAATTGGCTACATCGAATAATTTGTAAATTGAACCGCAGAGAATTCCTGAGACGTCTTATAGGCTGCAGGAAATGTTTTGATAATTCCATGTTATCACTTTACATTGAAGATTATGTGTGACAGATATGGCAATTTCCTGCAATATTCTTGAAAAAACTTTATTGTATTAAGTTTATGTATTACTGTGTGCTAGGGTTGTATGTAACATCTCTGGTGGGGAGATGTGATTGATGTAACAGAGACTTCAAAAGTCTATTGAAAATGTACCAGACAAGTATGCACTTTTGGGATAACAAGCGTTAACTGAATTTCTTGGAGATTCCCTAGGGAGAAGTTAATGCAAATTACCCAACTCTGGTTATGCAAAAACCAAGCCCATTGAAGCTATACTCTGAGGAGAGGGTCTTAGTTTTCTGATTACCTGTTACTGAAGGCCAAGATCAAAGGCACAAGCAGTATAAAGAAACACCTGCTCTACCGAGCCTGTGCTCTGAATAGAGACAGCAATGAACCTGTAACCCTGGGGAAAAGCCAGTTGCGGGTTTTGAAGGACTGATACCTACCAGAGCCTGAGGTTGGAGTTGGGGTGACCTGTGGTAAGCTTTTTAGCATGCATGTAGATTCTTTTAGTGTTTTTAATATGATGCAATGCTTTCGCCTTAAGAATAAATGTGCTTGCTTATAACAAGTTGTGTGATAACTTATAACTGTGGGAAATATACTAGGCACGGCCTCTAGAGAGAAAGCAAAGCCCAGATACTGGCCTTTTAGGCAGTCTGGTATGCTGGGAATACCACAGTATAAGCACTGAACAGTGCAGCCTGAAAAACCTCTGGTCAGGAGAGAGCGGCAGGTATCCACATAGGAGAGGTGATGGCTGTGAGCCGGAAACCTTTAGGAGCATCCCCTTGGTGGACCACAAGGTGGGACTATAGGTACAGTTGTCCTGAACTATGACAACATATTCAATAAAAATCCTGAAGTCTCTGCCATCACTGTCTTCATTCTAGAGGACTTTGCAAACAAATGTCTGTTTTCTCTCAGCATGCTGGGCTTGATCCTGTTCCCTTTGAAGTTGATTGGAAACTTTCCTTTAATTGTAGTGGGAGTTGTTTTGGGTTGTTACTTAGAATCTGTTACATGATTTTCGTCATTTCCTTGTTTTAGGGAAACAAACATTCATCTATTTTTTGATAAAGTGTCAGATGATGCTTAGTCATCTATTGCTCAAGATATTAAAGAAGTGTATCATAGAAGTACACAGCAATGTTTTTGGTATAAAGTTAGGAATACTGTCCTGTCTATAGCAATGCCATTTTGAGAACCTCATTTTTCTTCAGAAATGTGTTTTCAGAAACACTAGTTACAGTGCCATCAATTACAGCTTCAAAATTTCCTTTTAAGTACTGATTGTTATTTATTATTTCTTTTCCAGTAGGACCTAAGAACCCCAATCAAGGATCAGGGCCCTATTGTGCCAAGCCTGTACAGAAAAGTAAAGAGATTATCACTGCCCCAGAGAGCTCACATACTGCATGTCAGACAGGCCGTACCAGCTGGATGAAACAGATAAACTCTGTGGGGCTAGGACAGGGTGGATGACACAATGATAAAATGAACACAGAGTTAGTAGAAAAGCAGAACTCACAACTCACCACTTATTTAACCAATGCCATGCAGGAGCATGTTAACAGGCATAACAGGAGACGAAGTTTTTAAAGAAGGATTGAGCTAGTGGCTTTATTAATTATGATGAACTTTTTCCCGTGCAACCAGGTGGCAGGGGAGAACATGTGCTTGAGGGAAAAGCAGACTGGTGGGTGATTAAGGCTGCCATGATTGGCAGAGCAATGGTTGGAATCAATGACTCCACAAGGTTGTAGATCTGCATTATTCTCTGAAGCCTTGAAAGAACAGATTAAAACAGAGATTTTAAAAAGTGAAACCTTTCAATCATTTATTTTAGAAAGTTGCCTGTTACTTAAAAGCTAAACCAGGTTTTGTCAAGACAGTAAACAGATATACCGTACTTCTCTGAACTCACCCAAACTGAGAACTACTTGGCCACTGGCCTGCATTAGATGAGTGCACCTCCAGGTGGGTCTGGGCTGCAAGAGGGTTTAGGCCTCAAGAGGTACAGTGTTGCTCCAAGTTTTGCAATGCACTTGAGAATACAGGCTGCACCATCCATTAGACTAGTACAGCTTGCATTACTCTCTGCACTTGCACAGCTCCATGAACTGGGGTGTCTGGAGGGTGAAAGGACATGCCCTTCTCCCATCCCCACTTGCCTTAGGGTAGATTGAGCACGTGAGGGCACTGGAGGGAGAGAGCAGTCCCTGCGCTTATCCAAATGTAATGACTGCAACTGTCCCTCTGCTTTTTATTGGCAGCACAAGGGAAGGGGCAGCGAGTTGTTTGGGCCCATGGTGCCCCGCATCCAGCAAATTCAGGGCTGGGGAGGGGCCCCCACGCCCCGGAGCTTGCTGCTGCTGGTGTGGAGAGGGCTGGGGGCGGGAAGGAGCCTGCCTGCTGCACTCCAAACTCCTCATCCCTGGCCCAGCCCCATGCCCTGCACCTCCTCCCATGCACCAACCCTCTGTCCCAGCCTTGAGCCCACACCCAGCACCCAAGCTCCCTCCCAGAGCCTGCACCCCACTCCCTCCCAGAGCCTTAGGCAGATGGGGGTGGGGGGTTGGACCTATTCTGGGCACCACCAAAAATTATACAAACCTGCTGCCCCTGCATAAGAGGAGTGTCCAGAGGGTCTTTGTATTCCACCTTCGCTTTTCCCTGCATGTGAAGATGACTAAACTTCCCCTGGGGCCTCATCTGTTCCCTCTTCCTGAGTGGCCACTCCATCTCTTGTATCTCAGAAGGGATATAACAAACTATGCCTGCCACAAAGAATCCACTAAACTTCAAGAGCTCTTTGCAGGGTTCCAGCAGCTACTAACACATGAACTGGAAGAAAAGTGCCATCTTGTTGCCCTACTCATCTGGCTTTCTCAAGCATTCAGCTCTATCTCTTCTTTATATTGCTCTCATTCCCTAACTCATTCCCTGCCAATTATTTATATCCCCTTCTCCCTTGGGATTCAGGGGCTAGCTGCAACATCAGCATTCTCCTAAGGAACTCCTGTGTTCCAGCTTTGTCTAGCTGCCAGGTAGATTGCATCCAGAGTATTAGATGGCCGACTCCCTTTGCAATTCTGACTGTGGCGGCAAGGGCATCTGGGTGTATAGGACAATGATTTAAACACCAACCCCTGCTGCTTTCCACAAACCATGTACAGTTCCTCTGCCCTACCACATCTATTTTAAAAACCCAAAATTATCCGAGTAATAAATATTGTATTTTTAAAATAGTTAAAAATTTATCTGCCACTTTAAAAGCTGTTTAACATCTATCAAATTCTTATATATTATTTAACATTTTGGAAATCTTCACGTAAAATATATATTTATGCACATTAAAATTTAATTGTACTCTTTTTATATTCGTTTATAATCTTTTCCGTCCATTATGACTATCAGCCAGGACCCTGCCACTACTATGAAATGTTGACTTCACGTGATTTATATTTCATGTCTAAATTACCTACTTCCAAGTAGACAAAGATGCCCTTGTCAAACGCAATACACTTTCTGATGTCAGCAGCATCATTTGTTTAAATCATGATGGACAGATGGGACTGATTTAAGTTTCTCATCTGGATCCTTTTTTCCAAAAGTGGAAGATCAGAAATATGAAATGTGGACACTTACTGTTATGCGATTATAGACAAAATCCATGATTTTATTGTAAAACTAAAGGACATTACCTTTGGGATTCTACAAGGGTAAAAGGAGGGTCTTAGATAGTACCTTTATGAGGGAGCATGGTACCAATGCTAAGACCACAGAGGCTAGACCTAAAGATATATATTGTTGAAGCTGCTTACTTAAGTCCAATTTATGCCATCCTTAACTATCTTGAGTATTGCCTTACTTTGCAAGTAGAGTCCCACTAAAATCAGGGAGACTACTCAAGGAGTAAGGTACAAATCATCTTGAGTAAGATGGCAGAACCTGGCCCACTAGTTATGGGAAGAAAGTGACAAATATGTTCATACCATCTTTCTTATTTACTGTTGTAAAGAATTTCCAACGACTGGATGGGAGCAGAATTACTTGGCTCTGGGCCACAAGCACTATACTGCTAGTAAGTAATGGAGATATTCCTTTAGCTCAAGTGGCAAGAGCCTGTGCTTTTGGTGCAAAAGGATCTGAGCTCTTCACCTGCTGCAGCCATGAAGTTCTGAGTGGCTGTGGGGTGCAGCACAGGGACACATTTTCAGGCCTGGTCTACACTACAAAGTTAGGTCGACATAAACCGCGTTTGGTCAATTTAATAACATATGTGTCTACACTACTGAGTCCCTTCCATTGACCTAAAGGGCCTGTAAAGTCGACTTCTGTACTCCACCTCCACAAGAGGTGTAGCACTTGATTCGACATCAACGGGTCACCATAGGGCTAGTGTAGACACTGTGTTGTGTAATTCAAATGACTTGGCCTCCAGGAGGTGTCCCACAGTGACCACTCTGGAGAGCGCTTTCAACTCCACAGTATGTCAGCCAGGTACATAGGAAACAACCACCCCACGTTAAAGCTCCAGGAACTTTTGAATTTTCATTTCCTGTTCGATCAGCGTGGAGAGCTTGCCAGCAGAGCTGATCATGGATGCTTAATGCCACAAACGTGCTCCAGCATGGAGTACACAGGAGGTGCTGGAACTTATTGTTGCGTGGGGAGAAGAGTCTATGCAGGCAGATCTCCGATCCAGCAAAAGAAACACTAACACTATGCCAAAATCGCACAGGGCATGGAGGAGAAGGGGCTACATCAGGGACATGCAGCAGAGACACATGCTTGCTGTGCTATGGTGTCTGTGTAGGTAATCCAGGCTTAGGGAAAAAAGGTGTGAAAAAAGCGTGGTTTCTTTGCTGTTGATTTCAGGCAGGGAGGGACGCAAGTGCATCATGGGATGCTAACGCCATGTTCCCATAACCACCCGTGCAAATGTTTTGGTCCCATGAGACATTGCAAACCCAACCCAAAATTCCACTCATCTACAAGCACTGTGGAATAGCTACCCACAGTGCAGTGCTGTGCGTGTCAATGCAAGCCCTGCTAGTGAGGATGCACTCCGCCAACACAATGAGCATAGTGGAGACATGCAAGATCGACTTGCTTAAATCGGAGGCTCAATGTTGACTTACATAAAATCGACTTAACTTTGTAGTGTAGACATGGCCTCAGACTCCTGAGTGGCTGCAGAGTTGTTACAGTACTTCTGTAGAACAATCAGATCTGAATTAGATATTGTCATCTTCTTTATATTTACTTAGCAATTTCCCAGCCCTAACAACACACAGCAAAAACATTAGCCAGTCCTGTCTCCTTCATGGAATTAATCTGAATACAGTCATATGTTATGCTCTTGAATAGAAAAATTGTCCTATTTAATTGATTTTTGTGCCCATCCTCTTCTCCCTTCACTTTGTCATAAACACTATAGATGCAATATAAAATACTGCTTATGTATTGGCTAGCATGAAACTGGTCTTGGATGGTTGGGTTTGTGGGTGGTTTCTTCCATGTAATTAAGACTCTTTTTAAACACAAACACGAGGCCCAATTCTCCTCTCTCTGATACTGAAAGTTTAAGAGTAATGTCTATGGAGTTACACTATTGTAAACTGGGTATAAATGAGAGGAGAACTGAGCCCATTATTTGGTAAGAAAGAAAAAAGACAATTTAATGTAAATTTCCAATATACAATTATATTTGTTTTACAAGTTAATTCACATTTAATTCTTTTTAAATGTACTTTAAACAGACTTTTCTATTAACCAGGATGTTATCGGGATGTTAGTAGAAGTTGAACCACCATCTGTCACTAATTCTCCTAGTGGGTATACCTAAGATTAGGCAGATCTGACTAATTTAGATCTTTAGCAGTTTGGCCTTGGTTTTCTGCATACTGCACCTTTTAAAACTTAAAAGCTCAAAAGTCCACAGAGGCAGGAATCCATTGTGTGTCTACTTCAACGCAGCCATCACAAAGGAGATACAAACACTGTGAGCCCTGTCCTGGAGACTGTACTTCTGTGCTTTCTTGTTTGGTTATAAAGCAGCAATCATTCTGACTGAAAATATCAGTTTGCTTTCTGTATATGGACAAGCAGATCAGGATAGGCTTTTCCCACACTGTTTAAGCTTGACATTGATACAGTATGATCTTTACACAACAGTGTCAGTAAACTGAATATACACCAGCTCACTTTCATAGGTCACTAGCCTCCACTGAATTCTACCTTATTTAAAATATTTTTACAAGGATGGGTAAACATTTTTTTATTCACCCCAACATTAGTAGATATGAGTTCTGAGTGTATGATTCAGATCTGAATTTCAAGCACAGAAAATCGGTATAACAGTTGTTTGCCATTAATGACAGGATCCTGGAAGGATACAATATTATGCAAACACCAGAGCAACCTAAATAGCATTACAACTACTTCTGGGAAGGATAAAAGGGAAATAGGAGTTCACAATGTAAATTTGGTCTAACTGAAACACCCAAAGTCCCACCATTAGTCATTTAGCCTTTTAAACCATTAGTAATGACTTTAACTGTCATCCCATAGAAGAAGTTCTTTAATTTCTGATTTGCAGAGGATCACTCACCATACATAGATGTACAAAAATGCATGCCTATGCTGAGTTATTGCATCTGTCAAAAAGATTGTATATAGCTTGTCTGCATCTAATTATGTTGTAAGACCTTTTCATTAAAAGGAAATTGTCCGTTGAGTGGTTTTCATGGTTTGAAAGGTCAGATATATGTTAAAAGTGACAGAAAGAGCTTAACCAATATGTTATAGAAAGAGAGGAGACAGAATAAAATAAAATCAAGATCAAGCTCCATAAGGTGTCTTTCTGAAGAAATGGATCATTGCTCAATAGTAGCAGGAGACAATTAAAAAAAACAAAAAGAAAAGCTAACAACCTGTTAAGGTTGAGCTGTCCCAAATACCCAAAGGAGGTCTGAATTATGATGTGGGGTACTAGGAGCAATCCAACAACTGAAACAGTTTGAAGATTCAGCACTATTCCACCAAGAATAGTCATGAGAAATGGATGTGTAAGTAGGAGGCAGCTGAATACCCATTCAGGAAAAAATAAGGTTCCCAGCAAGTTTTCAGTTTGGACTGTATGCCATTATATTGCCTATAGCAACAGAACAGGGCAAGAAAGATCCTTCACAACCACCACCCAAAAGAGAAACTTGCTACTCAGGAAAAGTACTTTTTGTCTGAAGTATATGGGCTGAGAAATGTGTTGATGTCTAGGCAAAATGGGTTGGTTGCACTATGTATGCGACTCTACCTTTTATGGTATTTAACATTTCTACTGAAGCAATTCAAATTCATGTCTGGTATCCTGCCAATTTGTCTGCTTTCTAAGATGAAGGTCTTGAGTGATCATACTGGATTTGCTATGATGTTAATGCATAATTGTTCAATATTGAAATTAGCTATGGCTTGAGTGTGTGACACTAGTTACGGCTAAATGATTATGACTAGGTAATTAAATAATAGGGTTTTTTCCTACAACACATCACATCAGAAGTTTAAATATGTATGAACTGTGGGACAAAGGAAAAGAGTTCAACTGTTTTCTGTACTGAAAAATCTCATGGAAATTACTATTTTGTGTAACTTTTGTAAAAAATAAAAGATATTTGGGGAGAGGGGAAAATAAGGAGGATAACTATGGACAGTGAAATGCTTTATCCATAAAGAATATTGTTTTCTTTCACTTCCCTTCCTTCTAAACAGCTGGCTTCAAGGAACAAAACTTAGCAAGTCTGAGGTGTAGGAAACCAGATAGCACATTCTGTAGCAGAACAGGAAATATAAGGCTCAATGTGTTTGAGGTTAAGATTAATTCCCGACTTCCTCTGGGGCTATTTTAAGCAGTGGCAAATGATAGCATGCTTTCTTGGAAGAAAAATGACAGATGATCAAACATTGAATATGACCTGTATGTCAAGTATTTGTACCACTGTGATAGGTCTTTCCTTGAGGCATTGAGCAGGGAAGTATTTTGACATAGTGTCTCCTACTTACCCTCATCTGTGTTTATTCAAAACATACTGGTAACTGGGAAAAGCTGAAGCACTGCCTGAGGATAATTGGCTGAACTAGCACATGCCTGCAAAAGAAGGGCAGCTGGAGCTGGCTTTGTTTTGGACTGTCAAAGGTTAACCTCTTACTGTCACCTCCGCCTCTTCGGCGTGACAGCAGGCACCTCACTCACCTCCTGTGTCATTCTCTGGGCAGACCAGATGCAAAGGGGGATGTAAAGCAGTCTAAAAATAAAGAAAAATACTCCCCCAACCCACTTGCTCTTGTAAGGGTGAGGGAAGCATTCTCTCAGTCCCCACAGGCAGTCCCAGGCCGGTCTGCACTGGGAACTCACATCAGCGTAGCTACATCTCCTGGGCAGGTGGATTACCTATGCCGACAGGAGAACCTCTGCTGTTGGTATAGGCAGAACCTACACTGGCACTATAGTGGGGTAGTGGTTTGACCTTCAGTTCCTGCTCCTCAGTGCAAGAAAAGGTCAGGGCTTAATCAACTCCCACAAAAATCAACTCTCGACTTGTATGGCAGAAGATGCTCAGTATATTGCAGTCACATTTAGGGCCAGATTTTCAAAAGAGCGCACCGCTCACAACTGGAGTCATATTTTCAAGAGTTCTGCTTCCATTTAGACACCAAAGTTCAGCACCCATTAAGACTCCAACTTGTGGGGTGCTGAGCTCTTCTGAAAATCTGGCCCCAATTGAGAGCGCTGAACAACAGAAAACCTGGCCTTTGGGGTGTTATTCCCATACAGTTAAAGCCAGATGTCTTTGTTGCAGTGATCTAGTTAAGTCAATACTACTATTTTGTATGATTGTAAAGAGCATAATTAATGTGGGCTTATTTTTCCTCATATTACGTTTTAAAAGCCTCCTTGTAGAACTAATTTAATTAGAGTGTGAGAAGAGGAGGGTCAGGAGCCTGGCAATGAAATCACACAAATGAGGGTCATTCTTGTCAGTTGCCAGCTTGTGCAGATCAAGGAGTGACTGGTTCACATTCTTTTCCAGGTGCAAGACACACTCCATTGCTGTCAACCCATTCTCCCAATCATCACAATCTGGTTTCTTGATGTCCTGCAAAAAGATGCGACCGCCCCTCTGGTTCTGCAGCTTCATGAGTTTTTCAGCATGTTCACGCTCCTCATGGGACTGGTGCAGGAAATACTTGGCAAAGTTCTTTAGAGCCACATCATCCTGGTCAAAATAGAAAGAGGTACATGCTGAGGTACACGTAGGAGGCATAGAGCTCCAGGTTGATCTGGCGGTTGACGGCCGCCTTGCAGTCCTGGTTGTAGTTCTGGCCAACCTGGGATGGAGACGAAGACATGGCGCTGCTGTTCCTGCTGCTACGGGAGCCGAGAGGATACAAGAGTCGGAGGCAGAGGTGGCGTACTATAGCAGCCCACAGAAAAGAACAGAGTTTCACAAGTGATTTATTAAGTTTGTTGTGTCATTTATACAATTATACCTCTCAGAATTTACAAGGGTTCTTGGTTACTAGTGAGCACAACAAAAAAACCCACAGATCATAAAAAGTTAGGAGGTATTTTCTATAGTAATTTTGTATCAGGTTTCTCTCTATTCTGAGTCTCCTTAGCACATCTGGAAGTCTCTGTTATGGGAGGTAGGAGAGTGGGAAGACTACTTTTTATCTACTTCCCACTCTTAGTATTTATGACTTTTTTTTTTTTAACTGGACTGCGAACATCCACAAACATCCAGGCTGAATGTTGCCATGTCAATAGAAATGGACATTACCTACCTTCCAGGACTAGTTTACTATCAGTTGATAACCATAAACAGTATAAGATTTTTACATGTACATATACTAATCTTCACACCAGAAGTGGTTGTACGCTTATCTGAACAGAGAACAAAAGCAATATCATGTGACTTGGCTGGCCACTCATAATTCGGGTCCTACCAAATTCACGACCGTGAGAAATGCGTCACGAACCATGAAATCTGGTCTCCCCCTGTCAAATCTGGTCTTTTGTCCCTTTACCCTATACTGTACAGATTTCATAGGGGAGACCAGCATTTCTTAAATTGGGGTTCCTGATCCAAAAGGTAGTTGCAGGGGTCACAAGGTTATTTTAAGGGGGGGGGGGAGTCGCAGTATTGCCACCCTTTCTTCTGCGCTGCTGCCTTCAGAGCTGGGTGGCCAGAGAGTGGCAGCTGCTGAGGGCCCAGCTCTGCAGGCAGCAGCGCAGAAGTAAGGATAGCAGTACCATACCATGCCATCCTTAGAGCAGCTGCCAGCAGCAGAAGTATCTTCAGAGCTGGGCTCCTGGCCAGCAGCCGCTGCTCTCCAGCTGCCCGGTTCTGAAGGCAGCACTACCACCAGCAGCAGCACAGAAGTAAGGGTAGCAGTACCGCCGTCCAGAGGAGCATCACCCAGCATCATGAGTCAAAAAGGTCCTGCAAGTGATAGTCGAGCGCCTAGCAGTAGCAGTATCACTAACAGCCAGAAAACCATTCATTTGGGTACTAAATTAGACATTTTAAGGTGTTTTGATGCAGGTGAGCATGCAGGAGACATTGGCATCACTCTAGATCTTACTCCTACCACTGTGAGAATAATTCAGAGTATTGCTGAAAAGATCAGGGCTAGTGCTCGGTGTGTAACACCGCTTAGTGCTACTAGAATAAGTCTATCAAGAAGTAGTTTGCTGGAAAACATGGAGCATCTTCTTTCACTGTGAATCGAGGACCAAAGCCAGCGGAACATACCTCTAAATTGGCTAGTGATACAAGCTAAGCAAAAAGTTTGCATGACAATTTGAAGAGGGTCCAAGGTGAAGGATCAGAGAGAGAGACTTTCACAGCAAGTCAGGGATGGTTTGATTGGTTCAGGAGGCACTTCCACATGCATAACATCCAGATGTCTGGTGAGGCGGCTAGTGCTGATACTGCAGCAGCTAAAAAATTCCCTGACTATCTCAAGAAAATAATTGAGGAAGGTGGCTATTCCCCTAAACAAGTCTTCAGTGTCGATGAAACGGGCCTGTACTGGAAGAGGATGCCTGAGCGGACGTACATTTCCCAAGAGGAAAAGACAGCACCCGGATTTAAAGACCCATCTAACCTGGCTTCTAGGTGGTAATGCTGCCGGAGACATGAAGATGAAACCGCTGACAGTGTACCAATCCAAAACATCACGTGCTTTCAAGGGATTTTCAAAATATAGCATTCCATTAAACTTGGCATTTCTGAAGCTCATGCTAGCAGCAACTCTCTGATTTGTAATATCATGTGTAAGTCCAGCTCTGGGGATGCCATGCTGAGGCAGCATAAAGGCTGCTCCCATTGTGCTTTCATACTAGCTTAACACCACACAGGAGAGAATTAGACTGCAGAACATTGAATATGTATTTGAATTGGAAAGTGTGGATTCTCCTGTTAAGCTGGTAGGGAATCAGGAGGCGATTTTTTTGTTTGTTTGTTTAGTAATATAATTTCCATACACTGGGTGCTGACACTGCTGGAGGCAAAAATCATTTCACTTTTCATCAGGGTGCTATCAGGAGCCTTGGAAATGTCAGTGTTAAGTGCCATTATAAAATTCATGTTACCATTTATATAGTAAGAGATGAGTATCACGTGAGCCTTCACTATGCTGCACTGAGCAAAATGGGTACCGTTTCTTTGTAAGCATTAAGCCTTCTGGGCCCCACTGCTGTGTATGTTTATGGGCGACAGTAGAATACATAGGTTTCTCCCTATGTGAATCGACCTTCACAGGGACCATGCTGTACAGCTATGGCACAAAACAGGCTAAATACACTGAACCTTCCAGTCCTCCCTCTAAGAATAGGAAGGAGCCACTGAATATAAAGCACTCTCTCTCGCACTCATTTCTTGGCAGGGATCTCAACTTTAGGGATCTCAAGTTCCAACAAAAGAAGCCATGGGTCAATCCAAAGCCATCACACAGAAGCAATTTGGCAAGAGCAATGTGTGGATATTTTATTCTTATTCTGAATCAGATGGGAGTCCATTACGAAAAAGGACAAGAGCAATCCTACACAGCTAAGGAAGGTAAACCTACAAGACGACCAGACAGTTGGATTCAGAATATTGACCAGGGTGAAATGGAGAAAATACCCTGACAAAATACTATGCCTTACTCAGACCCACTCCATCTCACATATTGCAAAATGACCAGAATGAGCAATCCAAAGGGCAGTAGGTGACCACCTAAGGTGCAGGATACGCTGACATGGAGCTATGGCAAAAAATGAATAAACCATGCAGGCTGACACCATTTCATCCCATGACTTGCTTTGTCCACATTTCAGATTGTCAGCTATTGACATTTCGTCATATACCATTTAAGCCAATGCTAATGGTGATGCAATTGCAAGACAAGGCATGAATATCACTGCCTTCATGTTTAAAATTTCATTACAAAATAAATGAACGAATGTTCCAGCTGTGAATGTTCACACCCAGACAACAAAAGTTTAGGCAAGTCTATCAGATCAAAGGGGAGGTATACAACAGATCAGATGCTATTATAAAAGGTACTAATCCCGGTCAGGCTACATAGGGCTAAAATCGCTGATCCACTGCAGCCCTTTTGCACCGACTCCACCAACATAAAGACGACAAGATACCACTCTAACAACTCCCAAGGAATCCTGGCAGGGACAGAGCCAGTGTAGTCAGGCCTACACCATCTCCTGCAGGACCCTCCATCTCAGGGGACGCGGAGGACAGATACATCAGAGGAAGGAAGGGATGTGTTTGGGAATTCCTCTGTCCTTGCTATTTCCAGCTTTGGAATGGATTATATAGGCCATTGCTGCTGGAGTCCAAGTTTATGGTGTAACCTGAACCAGGGTCAAAGCAATTCCAGCATGTCCCAGGCTAGGCCTACTACAGTGTCACCTTTGTGCCTCCACCTCAATCCTTGTGTAAAGCATCACTCAGGTTCATGGACGAAGCGGCCCTGTAGAATCTTCATAAGGACAAGGATAAAGGTGAGTTTTGAGCAATATATCACTATGAAGGTCCAATAGAAGTGCACTTCATTGTATTCACTAGAATTATGTCTCCATCACTCAGACAATTGAGATAACTACGAACAGTGACAGACTCACTAATGGCAAAAGTAAAGAATTAATTGACTTCTTAGTTAGTGCAGCCAGAGATAGTATTGCTGGGCTTTAAATTTAAAAACTGGGGCTATATGCAAATAATTATGTGCCAGAACTGGGTCTCTCTTGTATTTATTTAGATATTTAGGATGTTTTTAAATGAGAAAAGGAGATTTAAAAATTAATCCTTTCATTATGTAGACTCTTTTATTGTTTGTCGGTTTGGCTATTGCCAAGAGCTTTTGGAGTCAGTTAAGAAAACTGGTGGTGATCCCTTTGGCAGAGTACAGAATGTAGAGGCCTCATGAAGAAATTACATGTTTGGGCATTGAATTGGATAGAGGAAACATCATTTCTCCCAGAGAATAGGAAATAAAACTTATGCTCAAGATTTGTGGTTCTGGCATCAGAGACTTTCAAGCTAATCATAACGTTTGGGGAGATTGCTGTCAGTACATGGAGGTACTCACGTGGGGGTGAGAGTTTTCACACTGCTTGGATTAATTCACAGTATTTAAACATATTGGTTCTTGATTCTTGTCTCATGTACACTGATGTAATTTCAGTAAAGTTACTCACAATTTACACATGTGAATGAGAAGAGAATTTAGGTCCACTGTCTACAATAGCTGGACTTACCAGTCTTTGGTATGTTGGCTTTGGATCAGCATCTAAATAAGTAACACTATGAAACAAAAACATTGTTCTCTAAGGGCAGATCTACACTATGGCAGGGATTGATGCTCAGATCGATCCACCGGCCAACGATTTAGCAGGTCTAGTAAAGAGCCACCAAATTGACTGCAGATTTCTCGTCGGGAGTAGCGTACAGGGGTCGACTGGAGAGAGGAGTAAGGTAAGTCGACGGGAGATTTTCTTCTGTCAACACCCCATGGTGTAGACCCCACGGTAACTCAACCTAAGGTACATCGACTCCAGCTACGTTATTCACATAGCTGGAGTTGCGTAGCGTACGCTGACTTACCACAGTAGTGTAGCCATAGCCTAAAGGTGGTTGGCAGGTACTCAAAGAGTCTCACTCAGGCATTATAATATGATTCAGAATGGTATGTAGAAACTGGGTGGTTCTAAATACAGGATAAGATAAATTTGTAAAAAGGCACAAAAGTAATTGTGCAGGCTAAAGAGGATAACTGTGTGAGGCTTTAACTCACACTGAGCCTGCATCAATTAGAAGACTAAGCATGGGCATTATAGCATGGAACTCCTGAATGCTATTGCTAGTTCTGCCACTAACTCTCTGGAAAGCCATGGGTAAGTCACTTAATCTTTCTACCTGGGTTTCCCCATTGCTAAAATGGGAATGTTAATATTGACCAACCAGCTCATGGACATATTGTGAAGATTAATTAGTTAATTGTAAAGTGTTTTGAGGAGATTAATGCTTAGCATTTTGCAGTGCTTTAACTAATATTAAGCTAAAGTCACAGATGGAAAAATGCCAATTTCCATCAGTTGCATCAAGGCTGACCCTGGATTTAATGCCACAGATATGTGCAGTCTAGTTAAAAAAAATTAATATGATTATGAATAGACAGAGGAAATAAAATAACTCTTTCCCATTTATCCATTTGGAATAGAAGAGAAACTGAAGTAGCTGCACTTCGTTTGGCCTGATAAAACCACAACCATATTAATAGCTATGGGCCATATTTTGAGAGTTGCCAAGTAACTCCCAAGAAGCCCTATGTTTTCAGGTCCTGATCCAAAGCCTAACTAAGCCAGTGGAAAGACTCCCATTGACATCAGTGGGTTTTCGATCAGGTCCTCTGTGGGTTCCAAGGCAATCAGCACTAGAACTGGTTGGAAAAATTCAGCCGAAACCCATATTTGGATCAAATTTGCAAAATCTAAATGTGCTGTGGAGGAGGTTCAATTTTGACAAAGCTCTGTCACAACACAGGCAGAGGACTGGCAGAAGCCTACCTGCTAGACAAGGTCCAACGGAAATCTACCTGTTTTCCTGCCAATTCACCAAACTGCCTTGGAGTCAGGGATTCCCAATCTTCCAAGTCCATGGCATTGGGGCAGCCCACCAGTCACGCTGTCCCTGAGCCAGAGCTCCATTCCCTTTCAAAATCCTCCATGAAACAGAATTACCTTTTTGACCCAGATCTACTTAGCACCTTTCAGGATTAGGCCCCAACGACCTAGTAGTTGGTATTATTAATCTAAGGTTTTTACTGGACAGGCAATTCCGCACCCATGTGGCAAACCAATTGGTTTTTATATTTTATAAAACTACATTTTCCCCTGTGGGTCCGGGGACAGAATAGGCTCTCTGCTCCTCCTGCATGTCGTAAGAGGCGACTAAAAGGGGGCTGCCTGGAAAGGGATGGGCTCTGCCAGGTTAGAAATGTGCCCAAGACACACCATATGATGAGCAAGTCAACCATGTCCATACCAGATTGATCGCAGCCCGGGTTGATAATGACTGCACCATCCATCTCCCACCAGGGCGGACACAACAAGTATACTACTGGTGTAACCCCAACAAAGAGGATCCGTGGAAGAGATTACATTCCATGCGGCTATGGTGATGTTAGGACATTGAGACGAATAGGGAGACTGAAAGAACTCATGTACAAAATGGAACAATACATCTGGCACCTCCTAAGAATCTCTAAGGTCAGATGGAAGAACTTTGGAGGGGTACTAACAGAAGGAGGCCATATACTCTATTACAGTGGAGAGGACAAACACGTCAACAGCATAGGATTTCTTGTGCATAAAGATATCAAGAATTCAGTATTAGGTTGCTGCCCAATGTCCAGCAGGTTTATTTCCATCCATCTAAAGACAGTACCGTTTAATATCACAGTGGTAAAAATCTACTCCCCTACAATAGCCTAGGACTATGAGCAAATTGAAGATTTTTACAATCAGCTCCAAATCATCATCGATAAGGTACACAAGAAAGATATCCTGATTGTACAGGGAGGTTGAAATGCTAAAGTGGGTACTCACGCACAGGCAGATTGGTGAGATTATTGTGGCCCTTTCTGTAATGCAGTAACCAATGAGAGAGGATTGAGACTTTTGGAGTTTGCCAGCTATAACAATCTGGTTCTTGCAAACACATTAGGAGCACATAAAGCATCCAGACAATCAACATGGCACATACTCAATCGACTACATCATGGTGCAAAACTGATTTCGTTCTGGAATTAACGGATCTAAAACAAGGAGCTTCCCCACTGCTGATATTGGAAATGATCACAACCCTGTGATGCTAAATTTTTGGCTGCAGCTAAGGAAAATGGTCAGGCCAAAGTTCACCAGAACCAAAGTTTGACTTAGAAAGACTCAGAGCCCGAAACATTGCAGAGTTATTCCAAGCAAAGATTGGTGGAAAATTTGCCCCGCTGCTTGCTCTAGAGGAAGATGTAGAAACAACGACCAACAATTTCGACACTGTAATGAATGAGGCAGCACTGGACATCCTTGGGAAATATCATAAGATAACAAAACAATGGGTTACAAATGAAATACTACAAATGTGTGTGACAATAGAAGAGAACTTGAGAGACAAGAACAGCAATCAGGGAACTGATACATACAGAGTGATTGGTAGAAAGATCAAGAAAGGAATGAGCATGGCCAAGAAGATATGGATTGAAAAACAATGCTCTCAAATTGAAGAGTGTTTCAATAATAAGAATAGCAAACGAGCCTTTCAGGTTGTAAAACATCTGACAAAGGAAAGACGGACCAAAACTAATGCAATTCAAGACAAAGAAGGGAACAGTTTTACAGAAGAAAGGGACATCATCAATAAGAGGACAAACAACTGCTCTGATCTATACAGCCACCAGACAAATAGAGATCCTAGTGTCTTAGCCCAGATTCGACAGAGGAGGATGACTTTCCAATACTGTACTGCATGAAGAAATGGAGACAGCTGTGAAATCACTCAAGAACAGAATGCCTGGGATGTTGTCAATACCTGTAGCCTAACTGACGAAATTCAGAGGAGAAATAGTAATAGATGTACTCAGCAAGATCTGCAACAAGATCTGGCAGACGGGTGAGTGGCCCTCCATGTGGACACAGTCACTACTCATCATTCTGACAAAGAAAGGCAACCTGCAATTGTATCAAAATTACCGGACCATAAGCTTAATTAGCCATCCCAGCAAAGTGATGTTGAAAGTCATATTGAACAGATTGAAGCCACAAGCAGAGAATATCATTGCCGAAGAACAGGCTGGCTTTTGTGCTGGAAGAAGTACCACAGAACAGATTTTCAACCTTCGTGTTCTATATGAGAAGTACTTACAACAACATCTACCACACTTTTATTGACTTCAAGGTGGTGTTTGACAGAGTATGGCATGAAGCTCTCTGCGCAACCATGAAGAAGTACAATGTTGGTCGTAAGCTTATTTTTACCATTAAACAACTTGTATGCCAAGGCCACCAGTGAAGTTCTCATCAATAGCACAATAGGAGAGTGGTTTTGCACCACTGGAGGAGTCCGGCAAGACTGCCTTCTTTCGCCCACACTGTTCAACATCTACTTGGAACGCATAATAACTGATGCCCGAGCAGATCACGTATGCACAGTCAGCATTGGGGCGAACAATCTCAAATCTTCAGTAAGCTGATGACATTGATGGCCTGGCAAGCAGCGAAAATGAACTTGCCAACCTTGTGAAATGATTGGATGAAACCTCCGCAAAATACAGCATGGAAATCAGTGCAGAGAAAACCAAGCTAATGACAAACAAACATGATGGGATCAGCTCACATATCATTATCAGTGGACAAGAGCTGGAGACAATGAAACAGTTCGGGTATTTGGGGGCAATCACTGATGAAGGATCCAAAGACAGAAATTCTGGCAAAACTGCACAAACAGCAGCAGCAGCAAAGCTAAAGCCAATTTGGAGAAATAAGAACATCTCCCTGGAATCCAAACTGAAACTACTGCACTCATTGGTCATCTCCATTTTTCTGTATGCGTGTGAGACATGGACCCTTATGGCAGAACTTGAACAGAAAATACAGATAGTAGAAATGAGATACTTCCGTAAAATCCTGGGCATCTCCTAAGAAGAGCAAGCTGAAGTGGTACGGTCATGTAACAAGATCATCTGGCCTATCCAAGATCCAAGGGTCAGTACAGGGGAAGAGGTAGGCAGAAGAAGAGATGGACTGACAACATAAGAATAGTCAGGAATGGAATTCGTGGAGACTCAAGCACTGACACCCAATTGTCAGGGGTGGAGACAATTGGTTTATTGCTCATCAGTGATGGTGCCCCAATGACCAATGTGGTTATGGGAGTGATGATGATGATGAACTCTACATTATACATTTACTATCAACTATACTGGGTCTTTACTTGGTTTATCTGCTCTACTATTCAAAGAAATACAGTGGACCTAATTCTCTGGGGCCCTGTACCTTGGGTAATCATTTCCACCCATGTGCAAAGTACTACTACTCTGATTTGGTACCATTGTACACCCACTAGACTCACATAGCAGCTGTGTACAAGATGGCACAAGATTTAAAACAGAGAGTCAGGGTCAACAAGTGTAGGAAAGGAAGGGTACACTAGGTACTGAAGAATCACAGGGCATTCACTTGTAGTTCTTTAACTTTTATTTAACACAGACAAAGGTTCCAAGTATTTAGGCTATGCTGCTTATACCAAGATTTAAAATCCTACTGGAGACAAGGCACAGTAGTTTTCACCTTGATGTACCATCACCCCCGCCCTCCTGGGGCAGACCTCATATCCATCAAGGTAAAAACTACCTGTGTCTTGTCTCCACTATGATTTTACAGTATGATAAATAAAATTGATGTAAAAAGACACCTATATTTCTGATTGATCAAGAGAGTAACTCCAATAGCTTCTGAGAATTCTTCTCTCCAAGCAGTGGCCAACATAGCTCTGCCAGAAAGACCAAGTACAACCATCTAAGAGTTTGCAACCATTTAAGAGTTTGCAAAAAGAAAAGGAGGACTTGTGGCACCTTAGAGACTAACCAATTTATTTGAGCATAAGCTTTTGTGAGCTACAGCTCACTTCATCTAAGAGTTGTAAGCAATTTCCACCTTTTGACCTAAAGCACTTGTAGACAATAAGAAAAGACAGAAGTGCCACTTCCTGAAGTAATAAAATATTGTGCAATTACGATATCTAATATGTTTCAATGCATTCCGTTTCCAGGTATTGATACGGTCCTCATCTGTATAGTTTTCAAGTACTTTCCATTATTTAAAAGTTGATAGTGGTATTTTTCCTCTCTCTCTTCCCTCCCACTGCCCCCATTTCCTGCCACAAAGAAGCAGGCTTAGTTTGCGGGGAGGTAGGACATGATAGTACAGACACAAAGATTCTGTGATTAAAATAGGTTTTAATGGGAGATATTTTCCCCCTGAGAATACAGAGAGCTGCATCCAGTGAGCCTGATTCTCCTTGACTCTAAGGCCCCTGTACACCACTCTGGCACCGTAGAAGGGCTTTAGCCCATATTAAGGGTCATTTACAATGCCAGAGTGGCATAAAGGGGCCTTCATGTATTTGAGAGTTAGGCCCTAGAAGATACTTAGTGCATTTAATCCAAAATTGGCGTTCTTCAAATTTTACAGCAGTATCACTTAACTCTTCAGACACCTATTTGTGGGAAAAAATAGTATATGATCATGTAATTAAAGACTAAATCATAATGCACATGCAGAAGGTGGACAAATTAATGTGGCATAGGCCACCTTAGTTCTGGCATTTCCTAACTTTTGAGTGTTTGACTTTGCAACCTTAATAATATTCTTTTACTGCAGCCAGTGTGTACACACACACACACTCACTCTGTGCACTCCTGCACAGGGCTGTTTTCACTAAAATGGCATTTTAAAATTCTAATACTGAATCTTTGTCATTCTGAACTAGGGCTCTGTCAGCTACTTAGTTATTAAAGTTTTAATGATACAGCAATTAAAGTTATTTCTGTAGACTTGAATATCTGTGTGGGGGAATTGGGGGGATTATTTGATTGTTTTACTCAGAGATGGGTGTTTAATGGTACATCTGGTCTCAGATTTCACTGAGCAATCTTAACTGTAACTTCAATATTTTTGTTTTGCTATAAAAAAACTATGTAAAATATGTAATATGCAGATACACTAGCTAGGATAAAAATATCTAAGAAACATCATCCCTCATGCTTAAGGATATCACCCAGCCACTAACCACTTGGGATTAGGGGGCGGGGAAAAACTTCCTTTACAAGTTTTGCATAACTATTAATTTGTGAATTTCACACTTTCCATTGTAACTTCTGGCCAACATTGGAGGCGGAACCCTGGACTAGACAAACCAAATTTGATCCTCTATAGTAATTCCTATATTTGTAAAAAGAAAAGGAGTACATGTGGCACCTTAGCGACTAACCAATTTATTTGAGCATAAGCTTTCGTGAGCTACAGCTCACCTCAGCTGTAGCTCACAAAAGCTTATGCTCAAATAAATTGGTTAGTCTCTAAGGTGCCACAAGTACTCCTTTTCTTTTTGCAAAGACAGACTAACACGGCTGTTACTCTGAATCCTATTTTTGTATCATTCATATGTCTCAGATATATCATCTATAGTTACTTTTATCTCATGTTAAACCAGGCAGGGCAAAGCATGGTCTCTGATTGACTTTAGAGGTTAGTCCATTACATTTTCCTGCTTTTTCAAATATCAAAAGCCAGTCACAGGCCAGTGACAACCTTGTGGATTTGTTTTGAGACAGTATGAGCCCCCTTTCATTTATAGGGAGAGTGATGGGGGCCAGAAAACTTCCTAAAGGCAAAGTTGCACATTTCGCAGTACCTGTCTGACTACAGGGGTAATTATTTTTTAAAAAATTTTAACTTATGGTGAAGGGTATACACAGCTGGCTCAGTAGCTTCCTCCGAGTCTTCTGGGGAGGAGGAGGAATGCTTCATGTTTTATGCCAAGGCATTTTAAGGATGAAAAACAGGATACCAAAAACAAGGCTCAGGTGGCAACAAATCTGAAATCAATAAAACCCTCACTATTAGTGCTCGTCAAATAATGAAAATCATTATTGACTAATAACTTATTTAACAAATGATAGAAAGCATTTAAATATATTAGTTGCAAATACTGTATTACATGGTCAGTTCTACTTGGTATTCACAAACCTTTGAAGGATTAAAATTGCTTGTAACTATATAATTTCTGTACTGTTCTACAGGAATTACAATCTCATTAAAACCATTACAGTTTCTAGCAGGCTTTGCAGGGAAGGAATACTCCTAATTTCAAGTATTGTACAGCACAAGTGAGCAAGAACAGCACACTAAATTATTCCGAGGAGGCCTGGTGTGACTTTTAGTGGCTTAGAAAGAGCTGTTATAGCACCAGTTGGAAGGACTTACAGTTTAGTTCACAGTGTATTGGGCACAGAAGCTCTACAGACACAGTAAAATGCCAATAGAAGTGTCATTTTCTTTGAGAGCAGCTCCTGAAGCCAAAAGAAGAACTGTACCATTTCTATTCACAGCACGCTGGATCTAAAAGAAACCCCCAAACAGACAGAATTTAAGACACTCCTCTTTTTCTCCCATTATTGACTTTGAAATAAAAAGCTAGGGTTAAACACCTATGTAAAGCTGGTCAGAACTGTTTGAGTTTCAGCATTTTTATAAGAAAAAGATGGGGCAAATTTTTTCTCACAAAAAAATTCCCATTTCCAACCAGCTGACGCTTAAATAATATTGTTATGGCTTTTGAGTGCAGTTCTTAAACAGAAGCAAGATATTTGTTTGAGCATATTCTGATGTTACAATGTGTACTTGGCATTGTCTCTTTCTCAGTATTATTGGTCTGAGAACACTGCTGGAATGTAGGTAAAGTTACTTAGTTTAAGGGCATCTGCCAATGTCGTACCACACCAGGTGGACACATTTTTCCAATTTTTTTTTTTTAAACAAAAACACCCTCTGTGTTTTTCACCATGGTCAACATCCAAAGGAAGATAGGTACAATCAAAGTGATGGCACATTAGTGCTGTGCAAAGGGTTCAGGCAGAACCCAGAACTCAACCCAATAAGCCCTAAAACAAGCAGTTAGGTCTAACATTTTCACAGACATGAGCTCATGCTCAAGTCCTGGTTCTCACTCTGCTAGGCTCTTCACTTGGAGCCTTCCTTAGAGGTCCTGGGAAGCTGCCCATCCTACCCTCATTGATTTTGAGAAGCCAGTGACCTGATGCCCCATAGATCAGATGCCACTTTCTTCTTTAAGGGCCATCTTGTTTCTTCTGTGTCTGGCAAGTACCCCATACCCCACTAAGCCACTGGCTCTTCAGTGGGAGTCAAGAAGTGACAACTTCCACACCTCTCCCCCACTCATAGAAGCAGCAGGAAAGTAGACACATTCCTTGTCCTTCTGGAGCCACTGCTAGGTGAAGAAGCAGGGTCAGACAGCGCCCCTTAAGGCTTAGTACATGGTTGCTAAGCAACATGAATGCTGTGGGGTGATTTACTGAGTTGGCTGCAGGTTAAAACTCTGTAGAACCTGAACCTCAAAGTGAGCCATCAAGGGTTGGCCTACTCCTGCTAAATCCTAGGACAGTGGTCCCCAAACTTCTGAGGGTCATGCTCCCCATCTGCACCCCACCAGAACCAGGGCTGGGAGCAGGGCTGCAGCTTGCAGGGGTGGGGGAAGACATGGACAAAGGTAAGAGGGCTGAGGCTGGGGCCAGGTATGGATCCGGGAGCCGAGGGTAGGGGTGGGAGTGGAGCCACAGCTGGGCTGCAATGGGAGCTGGCCGTCGGGCCCACAGCCAGGGATTGGAGCTGCAGCCGGTGGCCGAGGCTGGGAGCAGGGGCAGGGCCAGGAGCCAAGCCATGCCAAGGCTAGGGACAGAGCTATGCACGGGGCCAGGAGCTGGGGGCAGTTGGGGTGGGGTGAAGCGGGGCTGGGTGGCGCTCCCTCCCTATCCACTATGGGGGCTGGCCCATGCCCCACCACATCCCCCTGGACATTCCTCCATGCCCCCCGGGGGGGGGGGAAGAGTGCCAAGTTTGGGGACCTCTGTCCTAGAAAGAGACCATGGAAGGTTTGGGTCATAAACTCACATAGTCTGGACCCTGCAGAGGTCAAACAAGCCCTAGTTCCAGTAATATTAGGGCATCTAACAAACTTAGGCCCAGATACTCAAAGGTATTCAGGCACCTAACTCCCATTGATTTCAATGGAAATTGGGTGCCTAAATACCTTTAAGGATCTGAGCATTAGTGACAAGGCTGCTGCTGTCCCATAATCAATGTACTATCCTGAGCCTAGATACTGTGTTGCATTAGATATGTGTGCTGTTGTGAGACACACAGGAATAACAGTGCTAGGAAAGGCCAGATCTGCAGGTTTAGCTTGGAATTTCTTAGCCACTTTCAGTTTGTCAAACTGAGATTCCCTGAAATACATGCTATTTAATCATAGAATATCAGGGTTGGAAGGGACCTCAGGAGGACATCTAGTCCAACTCCCTGTTCAAAGCAGGACCAATCCTCAACTAAATCATCCCAGCCAGGGCTTTGTCAAGCCTGACTCTGAAAACCAGAAAGGAAGGAGATTTCACCTCCCTCCTAGGTAACCCATTCCAGTGCTTCACCACCCTCCTAGTGAAAAAGTTTTTCCTAACATCCAACCTAAACTTTCCCCACTGCAACTTGAGACCATTACTCCTTGTTTTGTCATCTGCTACCACTGAGAACAGTCCAGATCCATCCTCTTTGGCACCCCCCTTCAGGTAGTTGAAAGCAGCTATCAAATCCCCCCTCATTCTTCTCTTCTGCAGACTAAACAATCCCAGTTCCCTCAGTCTCTCCTCATAAGTCATGTGCTCCAGCCCCCTAATCATTTTTGTTACCCTCTGATAGACTCTTTCCAATTTTTCCACATCCTTCTTGTAGTGTGGGCCCCAAAACTGGACACAGTACTCCAGATGAGGCCTCACCAATGTCGAATAGAGGGGAACGATCACGTCCCTCAATCTGCTGGCAATGCCCCTACTTATACAGCCCAAAATGCCATTGGCCTTCTTGGCAACAAGGGCACACTGCTGACTCATATCCAGCTTCTCGTCCACCGTAACCCCAGGTCCTTTTCTGCAGAACTGCTGCCTAGTCATTTGGTCCCTAGTCTGTAGCCGCGCATGGGATTCTTCTGTCCTAAGTGAAGGATTCTGCACTTGTGCTTGTTGAACCTCATCAGATATCTTTTGGCCCAATCCTCCAATTTGTCTAGGGCCCTCTGTATCCTATCCTTACCCTCCAGCATATCTACCACTCATCCCAGTTTAGTGTCATCTGCAAACTCGCTGAGGGTGCAGTCCACACCATCCTCCAGCTCATTAATGAAGATATTGAACAAAACTGGCCCAAGGACCGGCCCTTGGGACACTCCACTTGATACTGGCTGCCAACTAGACATGGAGCCATTGATCACTACCCGCTGAGCCCGATGATCTAGCCAGCTTTCTATCCACCTTATAGTCCATTTATCCAGCCCATACTTCTTTAACTTGCTGGCAAGAATACTATGGGAGACTGTATCAAAATTCAAGGAACAACACATCCACTGCTTTCCCCTCATGCACAGAGCCAGTTATCTCGTCATAGAAGGCAATTAGATTAGTCAGGCATGATTTGCCCTTGGTGAATCCATGTTGACTGTTCCTGATCACTTTCCTCTCCTCTAAGTGCTTCAGAATTGATTCCTTGAGGACCTGCTCCATGATTTTTCCAGGGACTGAGGTGAGGCTGACTGGCCTGTAGTTCCCAGGATCCTTTTTCTTCCCTTTTTTAAAGATGGGCACTACATTAGCCTTTTTCCAGTCTTCCGGGACCTCCCACGAACGCCATGAGTTTTCAAAGATAATGGCCAATGACTCTGCAATCACATCCGCCAACTCCTTCAGCACCCTCGGATGTAGTGCATCCGGACCCATGGACTTGTGGTCGTCCAGCTTTTCTAAATAGTCCCGAACCACTTTTTTCTCCACAGAGGGCTGGTCACCTCTTCCCCATGCTGTGCTGCCCAGTGCAGCAGTCTGGAAGCTGACCTTGTTCGTGAAGACAGAGGCAAAAAAAGCATTGAGTACATTAGCTTTTTCCACATCCTCTGTCACTAGGTTGCCTCTCTCATTCAATAAGGGGCCCACACTTTCCTTGGCTTTCTTCTTGTTGCTAACATTCCTGAAGAAACCCTTCTCATTACTCTTAACATCTCTTGCTAGCTGGAACTCCAAGTGTAATTTGGCCTTCCTGATTTCACTCCTGCATGCCTGAGCAATATTTTTATACTGCTCCCTGGTCATTTGTCCAGTCTTCCACTTCTTGTGAGCTTCTTTTTTGTGTTTAAGATCAGCAAGGATTTCATTGTTAAACCAAGCTGATTGCTTGCCATATTTACCATTCTTTCTACACATCAGGATGGTTTGTTCCTGCAGCCTCAATAAGGATTCTTTAAAATACAGCCAGCTCTCCTGGACTCCTTTCCCCCTCATGTTATTCTCCCAGGAGATCCTGCCCATCAGTTCCCTGAGGGAGTCAAAGTCTGCTTTTCTGAAGTCCAGGGTCCGTATTCTGCTGCTCTCCTTTCTTCCTTGTGTCAGGATCCTGAACTGGACCATCTCATGGTCCCTGCCTCCCAGGTTCCCATCCACATTTGCTTCCCCAACTAATTCTTCTCAGTTTGTGAGCAGCAGGTCAAAAAGAGCTCTGCCCCTACTTGGTTCCTCCAGCACTTGCACCAGGAAATTGTCCCCTACACTTTCCAAAATCTTCCTGGATTGTCTGTGCACTGCTGTATTGCTCTCCCAGCAGATATTAGGGTGATTGAAAGTCTCTCACGAGAACCAGGGCCTGTGATCTAGTAACTTCTGTTAGTTGCCGGAAGAAAGCCTCGTCCACCTCATCCCCCTGGTCTTAGGTCATATGTGGCATGTAATATTTTCTGGGTTTTATTGACATTTTTCATTGGCATGCAAATAAAATCTTAGTTTCTGAGAAGACTTAATCTGCTCCTGTTACAGCTAATTGTGCACTTGAAAAATGGGTTTAGATGGAATCAAAGAGGTACGAAGGCTTTGTGATAACCCTCAGCACAGGGGTGATTTTCCCAAAAATGATTTATGTTGAGACGACTATGGAAATCATATTCCCAAATTGTCCAAATATCAAAAGATTCTGATTGCTGGTAGATAAAATTTTAAATTAATCTATTGTCTCTCTTACTTTAGTAAAGTGTTGCCCGGTTGTGCTACTTTATCTATGGTTATAAACTGCTAGAATTACTATTGCTGCAGACTGGAAAAAAAAGAATGCTCAGCACATGGCTTATGAAAATCTGGGAAGTCATAACAATGGAAAAAATGGCTAGCCTTAAGAACAGTTTGTACAAAAGATATCTGATCACATAGCTGCCTTTCATCACCCATGCTGAAGATGGGAACTGGATTAAAAAGCCAACACTCAAGAACTTTTCTCCTTATTACAGTCTCATAGAATATATACTGTTTGTCCAGCTCTGACCCGTGTTCCAGAAGCAGGAGATTTGACCCCCAAACCAGTGACTCCCCCAGGATCCTTATCATTGATCACCATCACAAAGGTCTCATGCCTTCACACTTGCTCCCTGCCCCCCAGTTATCTGATACAGATTTTCCAATTATGGACCCAGAATGTAACTTAAAACTGGTGAAGTCCACAGTATGCAATGAAAGGTGATTTATTGTTAGTTCACTCACAGTTTAGGAAAAGCCCTCGACAGTTTAGGAAAGAATAGCTCTCGACAGTTTAGGAAAAATAGCTCTCTGTTAAGTACCCAAGAGAGACTGAATTACTAAATGAGGAGTAAATCAGGATTGTGCAGTCAATTCTTAATGTGAAAGACAAAACATCCTCCATACTGCTACTAAAAATGCCAGAATTACCAGAACAGCCTCTCCCAAACCAAAAGAAACACTATTACTTCTTCTTGATGACTCTCATTTGGTAAGCTGAGGTTAACGCACAAGACCAAGTCTCAGGATATATGGGTTCTATCGCTGGTTGTCACAGATTTCCCTATGACATTCGTCAAGTTACTTCTCTATACATTAGTATCCCCCTGTAATAAAATGGGATACAATAATACTACCCGGCCACCATATCACTGAAGACTTAACTAATGTTTGTAAACTGGTTTGAGACCCTTGATAGAAAGTGATAGAACAGTCAAAAGTTTTAATACTACAGTAGCATACAGGGTTCCCTGCAATGCAAAATACTAATCAACCTTGTTATATCTGGCTTAATCTGGATATGATCTGAAGGGAGTAAAAAGGGGATTGTTTAAAAGTTACTACTTCATACTTATCTATGGGTGGGGAGAGAGAGAAAGCCAAATAACCTAAGGATGCACTTCATCAATCTGTCATTGCTTCACCCGCAGAACAAAGGCTGTTGTTTTAAATAGAATTAAAACCGCACACTTGCTCTTGTAATCCTCATAAATCTTTCTGTGACATTCATATTTGTGAGGAACCCTGTTCTCAGCCTAATACATTAAACAGTGAAAAAACTATCTGATAGGACTGAATGAGATAGATGTTCATAAGATGTTGTTGTCATTATGCATAGCAGTAAAGATCTGACCACTATGTGAATTACAGTGTCCAGATGATACTGTGATGAGCCCTGTATAGATACACCTGTAATAATAACTTGCCCCTAATTCACTGGAGATAAAGTGACCCCTTATCATAGGGACAGCTTATGGGCAGTACCTTAGGGAGGAGGGCAAACCAGCTGCACGGGGAGTCTATGCGCTCTGGGTATAGGGGAAGAGGGATCTTTGGACCAGCACTGAATAAGCTGACAGGGAAAGAAGGATTAGGGAGGGGCCACTTCATTCACATTCATGAGGTTAGTGAGTAGGAACACCTTCACAGAGCATGTGATATGGCAGCAATTTCTGGTGCAGTCCCTAAACAGATGAGCTAGACTGGACAAAGTCACGGAGAATAATGAGAACAATCCTGCAGTGGATGTACTCAATAACCTAGCAGATCTTTTCTGACTCTAAAAATCTACCATGTCCAACAATACCAGATGTTTCAGCTAAAACAATAAAAGGCAAAACAGCTTAATGTTAATATGTAATTTATCATTAGGCTTCAGAGTTAATATCCCATGTTGAATGAGGCAATACATACAGCTACTTTTTCAGCCTGTCTGCAGACTGAGGAAGGCATTGGATCGCAGTGGAAGATTTTCTATTTTGTTTTAATGATAGCTTGAATTCTGTGGGGACTGACAGAGGCACCCAAGAAATGCTGGATTTACACACTGGCATCCTTAAAGTCATGCTTATATTCTTGACATGAGGTTAGATGGAGCGGCTATGTAAACAACAAGTAGGTACATTTCTTTGACTTAGACATTATAGAAAACTCCATACTCAAACAAACAACAGGCAACTGCAAATTACAAACCTGTAATTACATTGAGAGTTTCTGGTCATGTCATAAATCCAAAGAGCAAAATTGGAATGGTTTATGTGATCTCCCAAGCCTAAAGATGGAATTACAGCTCCATTACTCAAAACAAGCTTTTTTAAAATAATGAAATAAATAAAATAATAATAAATGTTGCATGGATCTGCCCTTCTTTTCTCTTCCCTTTTCAAACTACCACCAGAGTTGTTAGATCTAAAAATTGCTCCTTTTTAAGGAATAAGTAAGGTCACTCAAGTGAATTTCAGGATTTTATTAGTCACTGCAATCTATGTACTACAATGGGGTTTCTTAGTGTCTCCATAGTTGAGTTCTCTGTAAATGGATTAGATCTACAGCAAACACAGATTTTATATTATAGCTTCCTTGATAGTACTAGAAAGGAGTTCTAAGGTTTTCTAGCTGAAACATCACATTCCTTCACATTGTGTAGGACTTTCCATTACAGTTATTCCATTCCATTCAACCACAATCCCTTTAGAATCTAGCCAGTTTATTTTTAGCACTGCTAATACAGGAATTTTAATTATGACTCTACTCATTTCATTGTAGATACATGAAAGTACCTGCATCTGCAAACCCTCGGTGCATGGATCTTTACCGACTACAACAAGAGGCTTCCATGTGGACAGTTGGCATGAGTAGGCCCAGAGTGTATAATCATAGAAATGTAGAGTTGGAAGGGACCTCAAGAGGTCATCTAGTCCAGCCCCCTGCATTGAAGCAGGACCAAGTATCCCTCCTAGAGCAGGGTTTCTCAACCCATGGGTCAGGACCCAAAACTGGGTACCAGAATGTTACAAAGGGTCACATGGCAGCTCCTGTGGCTCCTTTCCCTCAGGGCTGGCTGGGCTCACCTTCCTGCTCCAGGCACTGCAACTTCTGGGGTCCCAGTGCCACTCAAGTTTAACCCAGCCATCATGATAACAGGAGTCTGGGTAGGCCAAATTTGAGTGAGTGGCATTGCAACCCCATGAGCCAGGTCACAACTCCGCTCACACAAATTTGATCCAATCAGGGGAGCAGGGCCAAACCTAAGCAGTGCTGCAACCCCAGAGGTTGCAACTCCCAGAGCTGACAGCCAAATCCAGCCAGTCCCACAGCACAGGACCTGCCACTGTGGGGTGAGTGCCAGGCAGGACCCAAGCCTCCTGGGGGGCAGGACCTAACCAAAGCCACCCCACAACCTTCATCCCCAGACTATTTACTAGATCATGACAGGCTATAAACATTTACATATGGGTCCTGAGCCCAAAAAGGTTGAGAACCACTGCCCTAGACAATCCCTCATAGGTATTTGCCTAACCTGTTCTTACAAACCTTCCATGATGGGGATTCCACAATCTCCCTGGGTAACCTATTCCTGTACTTAACTACCCTTATAGTTGGAAAGTTTTTCCTAACATCTGACCTAAATCTCCCTTGCTGCAGATTAATCCCATTACATCTTGTCCTACCTTCAGTGGACATGGAGAACCATCTACTTTATAACAGCCTTAACATATGAGAAGACTTATCAGGTAGCTCCTCAGTCTTCTTTTCTCAAAACTAAACATACCCAGGTTTTTAACCTTTCCTCATAGGTCAGGTTTTCTACACCTTTTATCATTTTTGTTGCTCTCCTCTGGACTCTCTCCAGTTTATCCACATCTTTCCTAAATCGTGGCACCCACATTTGGGCACAAAACACCTGCTGAGCCTCACCAGTGTGAAGTAGAATGGGACAGTTACAACCCGTGTCTTACATACAACACTCCTGTTAATATACCCCAGGATATCTGAATCTTTTGCCGGCGCGACATTTTAATTTGTGATCCACTGTAACCCCCGATCCTTTTCAGCAGCACTGCCACCTGCACAGTTATTCCCCACTTTGCATTTGATTTTTCCTTCCTAAGGGAAGTACTTTGTATTTGTCTTTATTTAATTTATTCTTGCTGATTTCAGACCCATTCTCCAACATGTTAGGTCATTTTGAATTCTAATTGCATCCTCTGGGACACTGTGTCCAAATGCTAGTCTTTAATTTTTAAAAACCCAGACAGGTGCCAACAAGGTGTGTAGGAAACAAGTAACCTTTGTTCCACACATGGCCTTTTCCCCTTTGTTATTTGCAGTCCCTAGCTTCCCACTTGGGTATCTATAGGGCACCCATCACCTTGGAATCTGAGCACCAACAACTCTGTGTTGGCAGCCAGACTTCCTCCTGGGTGCTGTTTTGTGTCAGGAGGGGCATCTTGAAATTATTTTTCGTTGGCTTTACACACACCCCTTTCCTTGTATTTCTTCCTTATTATTTGTAGTACTGACTAGAGATCAGGTCCCCTGTGTGTTAGGCACCGTTCACCCTCTCATCTATCTCATTATGATAGATAGTAGAGGGACAGATCCTGCTTAGTTACCCTAGTGCAATCTGAAGTAATTCCATTGAAGTCAGAGTCGCTGCTCCAAATTTACCTGCCATGTACAAGAGATTGTTTGGGTCTCTGCCCTGAGGCGCTCACAAAGCCCCACCCACATCCCTGCAGCTCATACTACAATGTATTCAACAGCACTTCGTCTAATTTTGAATATCCGCATGGAGAGATTCTGCTACCCCCTGAAGGACTATCCCATAGCGTAACAGATATTGTTTTTGGAGACAGTAAAAGAAGGGGGCGAGGGACACATACCACTGAGTTGCCTTCACCGCTTGCTTTCTTTGGGTAGCCTGTCTACGCATCTCAGAGCTTGTGGGAAGGGACTGTGTTTCTATGTACTATACAAAGGGGTGAAAGTAAAATTTCTTTCTTATCAGTAGGGGGCAGGGCTGGCTCCCCACATCCTCCCTGGAAGGGGTGGGGCCTCAGGCGAAAGGGGCAGAGGTGGGGATCAGCATCCCCCAGCCAGCCCTTCCACACTGCCTGGCTTGCGCCACCTGGGCCTCCTGAGGCAATTTAAAGGGCCTGGGGCTCTGGTCACTGCTGCAGTAGCAGCAGCAGCCAGAGACCCAGGCCCTTTTAAATCGCCGGCTCCAGGGCAGCTTCTCCTTTTGCCCCAACCCACCCCCCATTGGCAGCCTGGGGGGGGGAGGGGGAGTGGAGGGAGACAAAAGGGGCAACGATGTTAAAGTCAGCTGTAGGGGCCGGTACCGGCGGCCACTTTTTACCAGTACGCCATACTGGCCTGAACCACCTTACTTTCACCCATGACTGTACAGCACAGTGAAGGCTGTTAGCACTTAATAGAGGAATGAGCACCAGGCTGGGAGCCAGGAACCCCTGAGCTGAAACAGATTCCACCACTGACTTGTGTGAAACTGGAGCAAGTCACCACCTCTGCCTCAGTCCTCCCTGGTAGAAGAGGGCTAGCACCTCCCTCCTGGGGGACTACTGTTTACACAGCACTTTGAAGCACTGGGTAAGGATCGAGTGGCCTTGGTCTCAGGGCCTTTTCATCCAAGTGAATTTGTCAGAATCAAGGCTGTCAATTAATCGCAGTTAACTCATGTGATTAACTCAAAAAAAATAACTGATTAAAAAAATGAATTGCGATTAATCTCACTGTTAAACAATAGAATACCAAATTGAAATTTATTAAATTTTGGATGTTCTTCCATGTTTTCAAATGTTCTTCAAATGTTTTCAAATACATTGATTTCAGTTAGAACACAGAATATAAAGTGTACAGTGTGCATTTTATATTTTTTATTACAACCTAATACAAGCATTTAGTGCAATCTTTTTATAATGAAAGTTGAACTTACAAATGTAGAATTATGTACAAAATATAACTGCTTTCAAAAATAAAACAATGTAAAACTTTAGACCCTACAGGTCCATTCAGTCCTACTTCAGCCAATTGCTCAAACAAACAAGTTTGGTTACAATTTGCAGGAGATAATGCGGCTCCCGTCTTGTTTACAATGTCACCTGAAAGTGAGAACAGGTTTCCGCATGGCACTGTTATAGCCGGCATTGCAAGATATTTAGGTGCCAGATGCACTAAAGATTCATACGTCCCTTCATGATTCAACCACCATTCCATGCATCCATGCTGATGATGGGTTCTGCTCAATAACGATCCAAAGCAGAGCGGACCGATGCATATTCATTTTCATCATCTGAGTCAGATGCCACCAGCAGAAGGTTGATTGTCTTTTTTGGTGGTTCGGGTCCTGCAGTTTCCACATCGGAGTGTTGCTCTTTTAAGACATCTGAAAGCATGCGCCACACCTTGTGTCTCTCAGATTTTGGAAGGGACTTCAGATTCTTAAACCTTGGGTCAAGTGCTGTATCTATCCTTAGAAATCTCACATTGGTACCTTCTTTGCATTTTGTCAAAGCTGCTGTGAAAGTGTTCTTAAAATAAACATGGTGGGTCATCATCGGAGACTGCTATGACATGAAATACATGACAGCAAGTGGGTAAAACAGAACAGGAGACCCACAATTCTCCCCCAAGGTGTTCAGTCACAAATTTAATTTAAAAAAATGTGTTAATGAGCATCATAAGTAGGTCCTCTAGAATGGTAGCTGAAGCATGAAGGGGCATATGAATGTTTACCGTATCTGGCACGTAAATACCTTGCAATGCTGCCGCAAAAGTGCCATGCGAACGCCTGTTTTCACTTTCATTGTAAATAAGAAGCGGTCAGCAGTATCTCCTGTAAATGTACACAAATTTATTTGTCTTAGCAACTGGCTGAACAAGGAGGAGGACTGAGTGGACTTGTAGGCTCTAAAGTTTTACATTGTTTTGTTTGAGTGCAGTTAAGTAACAACAACAAAATCTAACGTTTGTAAGTTACATTTTCACAATAAAAAGATTGCACTACAGTACTTGTATTAGGTTACAATAAAAAAATATAAAATGGAGCACTGTACACTTTCTATTCCGTGTTCTAATTGAAATCAATATATTTGAAAATGTAGAAGAACATCTAAATATATTTAAATAAATGGTATTCTATTATTGTTTAGCAGTGCGATTAATCATGATTAATTCTTTTTTAATTGTTTGACAGCCCTAGTCAGAACTCATGTTTTGAAGTCATCCATTTGAGATCTACCAATTCAAACAAGAGTGTCCATAACAGCTAAGACAGAGAAAGCAACATACTCTAAGAACTGTGAGCTATAGTATTGATTTGCCAGCTCAGAGGATTCATATAGCTGAGTTATAACTCCATACAAAAACACCATCTGTAATGTAAGTGCTGCCAAGCCCAATGGCAATTCAGCCCTGCTCAAATCCTGCATGGATCTGTCTCTCAGCAGGCAGAACATGCCACCATAAGGGACTGGCCCACTTCTCCAGTCTAGATAAGTGAAAGGAAGCCAGTACTATAGACGTTATGTCGCATTAAAATATGAGTAATTCTCCATGATCTAAGTAGGTCCCCAGATAGGGCTTGGGCTATTCAAATCAGGGATCCTCAAATTTCAGCAATGCAACAAAAGAGATAGAAGGTACTATTTAGGAGATGCTGGATACAGAAGGCATTTAAATAGCTTTGCATTCTCCTATTGCATCAGAATGGGAAAATTTAAGAGGCATTGGCAGGAAGTTTGGCCCCAAATGTAGGTTTTTTTAAAAACTAATTCCTTTTATCACCTCCAAAAACCCCACATGTGCTATTAATATAAATGTTTTTGATGACATTCATTAATTTCAATGAAACCAGTTTTGTCTGGATCTGAACTTTCTCCTGCAGTGTTTGCATCCCAAACATCACAACACTGGGCATGTGAGAACCAAAAAGTGCTAGTAAATAAAAGTGAAAGAAACCAGCTGCTTTCCATTGTCGAAGCTCACAGACACCAACAGTAAACAAGAAGTCCTGAAAACCAATGTAGATTTTTAAAATTCGTTCAGCTTAATAACCTGGGGTATTATCAGCAACATAGGATAGCAATTTTTTAAACAATGTGATTTTAAACTTGATGGTGGTCCTTTAATTTTTGGAAGCACCAACTAGAGACTGAAGCCAGGAGCAAATATTGTAAATTTTTTTGCCAGTACCTAAATTCCTTCTCATTAGCAATTCTGTGCTCACTCACTCTCAGCCCATCTGATCATCCTACCAAGAGGTTATGATTTCTACAAGGGCACAAGTGTGTATGAATTTAACATATACAGTAGTGGTTTGTTTAATCTTTAACATTTGCCATTAAATGAAAGGGAAATAATTATCCCAACTAAGCAGCATGCTCATTAATACAGTCTTTAGGGAAAGATTTAGCTCAGCATCCTCATTCATTTTATTATTTGAGAAACTTTCCAGCTAGCTTTAGGCTGGGTTCTGTTTAGTATGATATTTTCCCTCAAGTGAAGACTATTCATGAATAAAGACCCAAAATGGAAATTAAAGTGCATATGAGCTTTGGTTCACAGCTCTCTCTCTCTCTCCCTCCTCCTCAAACCCACACGCCTGCCCATCACAACCTTGGGAAACCAGAAACCTGAAACCAAATAATCATAAACAGAAACAAAGAAAAATCCCCTAATTTATATTTAGTTGAGCAAAATTTTTTTAAAAATCCCCTAGTTAAAAAAGTCATTGTATGGTAATGAGTAGGGAGTGGGTCTCTATTCTGTAGAGGGAACATGCCTGAATGTATACAAGGCAGAGTATATTGAAACATTGGCTGCTGACTGAATTTCCTGACGTTTTAATTTAAATTCTCAGTCAGTGAGAACTGCATTTCATGAGGGAAAATTAAAATATTTTTCTTACACAAAGATAATCATCATGCAGAAACCATACAGACCTCCCTCCCTTGATATGAGTCAACATATCCCTTGAACAGAGGGTTGGTTTGTAAACTAAAATGCTAAAGGGAAGAAGCACGGTCCAGTGGTTAAGGCACTAGCCAGACATGCAGGAGATATGGGTTCAATTTTCTGCTTTCCCATGGAAAATGATCTTGAGCATGTTTTCAGGCTCTGTGCCTCAGTTTCCCCCCCCCATCAGTAAAATGGGAATAACAGCACTTTCCTACTCATAGGATGTCTACACTCCATCTGGGAGCACGCTTCCCAGCATAGGTAGACAGACAAATGCTAGCTCTGCTTGAGCTAGTGCACTAAAATAGTGTAGCCATGGGTAGCGGCTTGGGCTAGCTCCCCGAGTACAAACCTGCTGGGGATCCCTGGGTATGTATTTGGGTGGCTAGCCCAAGCTGCTGACCATGCTACCTCCCGTTACGCTATTTTTAGTGTGTTAGCTCATACAGAGCTAGTGTGTAACTGCACTACATGCTCTGGAAAGCATGGTCCCAGCTGCAGTGTAGACATACCCTGTTGTGAGGATAAATATGTTTAAGATTCTGAGGTGTTCAGACACTGGTAGTGGGGGCCATATAAATACCGAAAACAGAAATAAGACTAGCATTATTAGAGGCCTTGTGCTGGAAATTCAGTGAAATCTTGTTAAATCTGGTGGGTGTAACAGCCACCCTTTAATAGAGCTCACTCACTTTTTGCATTGATCTTGAATGTAGAGCAGATAACTGAACCAATAAGAGCCTCCAGCCCAACACAGGCTACATGTAAGGCTGGAATAGGGGCTGGGCCATGTGGCCCAAGGGGTTTCCCAGACATCTAATATCCACTCAACCCCCTCACCCGTGCATTTGTTTGCAGCTGTGTGCGAGCGTATGCACACAAAAAATATGAGAAAAAAAATGAGAATCACCACAGAGACACAGATAATGCAACAGAAAGCCAAGGACAGCCAGAGAGGGACATGTATCATGACCCCAAGAAAAACCTGAGGGGGAACTTTTGGGGAGATTGCGAGCTGGCAAGATTTGGCACTGTGAGCAAAGAATCGGTCTCCTGCTATATTCAGGGAAACAGGGCTTTATGTACATTCTTGTAAACAAGATTGCATCAAACAAATACTGACGTCATCATTAGTGTCTTCTATTAATGGAAACAACCCACAAGACCCTGACTGTTGGCTAATCGCCTAGATCAAAAGGGGTAACAAGGTTTTTCTGCAGGTAGTGGTACCTCCAGAAAAAGTAGTTTGAGACATTTAAAATGACTGAAGTATTCCATTTAGAACAGCTGCTGTTAAATATGCACAATAAAGTCACAACCATTTCATGAGGACTAGGTAAAGTGTGGACTTCAGGAAAGACTTGCGGCAATGCACTGTCAGAAGACTTGGTCGATTTTACAAAATAAGTAGCTACTGAGTTGTCAGTTCTCATGTTATTATTGCAAGCCTTGCAATATCGGGGGTGGGGAGAAGGTTAAAGCTGCTCCTGGTTTCATGATCACTCTTACTCTTGTCTTCCATTCTCTTATATTACCCTTATTCAAAATGGCTACCTCCACCCATTTTTCTCAATGGGACTGAAGCTTAGTGCCTTCAGGTTTCCAGTGAGAAGGTCACAGACCTGGCTGAGCTTCCCCCAGGCTGATGAGATTAGATCCATACATTGGTCTGGGTAGGCTCCAGCCATTGTCTCTCCCTTTGGCCTCGAGGCTCTCCCCTAGAACTGTCCAGTACCACTTCAGTACCCTAGATGTGGGACCCTGCATCCAGCTGCCCTAGCCCAAGACCAGTGCTGAACCCCGCCCAAGATTCCCCAATAGCTTAAGCATACCCTCCCCAGAGCTCCAGCCTTGTGGGTAGTCTGATTTATAATTTAACCCTTCAGGAATATGTGATAGTTGAAGCAAATAAGATGCAGACTTTAAAAAGTGATTGGTTTTAGAAATCTCTCTTCACTTTAGACAGCACCAAGAGATCTACAAATTCAGGCAAAATAAGAAACATAATTCCCTGCCTCAATTTCCTCACAACTCAAGAGTTCTTTGGAAGTTGTCACTGCTTTCTGAGGTCTCCAGTTCCCCTCTCCTGGCCCTCACTCCTCTGGCTCAGTCTTCTTCTGGTTGGTAAGAGATTTCTATTTAGTGGAGACCTGGTTTTGTTAGAATTTCCAATCCCCTCTGTCATGTGACACTCCTGGCCAGCCTCAAAGCCTCCCTCACATGAGCAAAATTCCCTATCAGGTGGTCTGCTCCTGTTACCACCCACCAGGAGTCCAAATACAAAAAACTGATTTTACCTAGGTTGCAGCCACCCCATCATTCTGCTGTGCAAAGGCTTATTCACTTGTTGATGATCTTTAACTACTGTCCCATTCAAAGGCTGTCACCCAGGCACCAGTCTCCCTCTTCACCTCTGGAAGTATGATGCAAGAATACAATAAAGATAACCATAAGGCATAAACAGACAGATTTCATTATATCAAACAGAATTTGTAAGTGCGAGATGCCTGAAATCTCCTTTTTAAAAATTAGTTACAAAATAATACAAATCAAAATCGTCTTTCTGGTTTAAATCACAAGACACTAGATGCATAATTAGAAAACAAGCCACTAGAGATCAACAGGAGATGGATGAATACACATTTTATAAACTCTCTAAAGACAAGTATTAAAAATTATCTAAATATACAGTATTTCTAGCTAAAAAGGCACCTTCAGTCACATTTCAACTCTTACATTCTGACAGATGTTTTCTCTTTGTTTTAAAATGAATATATTTTTAAAGGAAGTTATGCAACAAACTATATAGGAAGCAAATATAGGGCTCTGCCTTAAGGTGACAAAAAGCAGGAAATTCATTCTATAGCCCTTCTTTGAACCTCTACTACAGCTGTTAAGATCCTTTATCAGTGGCCTCAGAACTGAGGAAGATACTACATATTGTATTACATACGTCACAAGACTGTGGCACAGCAACATGAGCTAAGGATGGAGTTTATCCTGGACACTGCATTTCCCAGCTTTGGTCAGTTTTATTCATATATGACTTTAAGTTAATTTAATAAAAATATTCCCGGCATGGCTATGCTCAGATGTCAGTCCTGCAATTAATAGTAATACTTCAACAAAAGTATATAACTTATGAGAAATTAATGAATCTGTCACTTTTTAAAGAATAAAAAATTCCAGTGATCCGCAGTAAATCAAGAGTGTTCTACATTTATGATAAAAAACCAACAAGTGTGTCATCTTAACAAAACGTTCGCAAATATATTGTAATGATCTGATTAGCGTATGTTTATACCACTGATCTCTAATTATAGTTAAGATTACTATTACTGAAAGAAATCAAAACGATTCAGTTGTATATCAGACTCTATATCCTCTAGAAAATCTTTTTTGCTCAAGAAGTAGGGGTCCGCGCCTTTGGAGCAAGAGGATATAAGTTCTAGCCCTTCTGTTCTTACTTCTCTTCCACGTGCCCAGAGGGTGTGGGATAGTGACAACTGTAAAGTCCTAAGGTAGTGCCAATTCCTCACAGCCCCCGCAGCCAGAGGTCCCAGCAGTGGGCGGAGTTTAAGAGACAATTTATGCACTTCTATCCTCCCAGCAACAGGGGCTTCTTGAGACCAATGCTTAATTTGTAATGAAAGAGGTACTGAGATTCAAGCAATTAGGTGCCAGGGTTCAAGCAATTTTTTAAAAAACTTTCATAACTGATGCAGAAACCAGACAGGTGCTATAAACTGCCAAGTCTTGAGTTGCTGGAGCTCAGCCCTGGCAAGCCCTGGAACAAATTAAGCACTGAGAGAGACCGGTTCATTGCAGCAGGCTCTCTGCTCTCCCCCATCTGAAGACAAACCCAAAGGAGACATGGAGCGTGACAAGCAAGGAAGACACCCCCAAGGAGAGAGAGCGCTTCTGACAAACTGTCCAACATAATAAAGCCTCAAGAGGAACATGAGTGCAGGGGCAGTGAGCTGGCCAAGGAGATCAGAGGAGCAAAGAGAACTCTCAGGAGAGAGTGAGATGCTCACATTGGAGATACTACTGATTTACATTGGTGTGAGGAGACTTGGGCTCATGTTTCTAAGCCGTGCTACAGCCTTAGACCAGGAAGAGTTTTAAATGGTTGGTTCTCTTTATACACTGTATTTTTCTATGTGCATCTAAGGGGAAAATATGAGGGGATTTGGAATCCTGATATTGTTGTGTTTGCTTTCTTCTATTTCCATCCAACAGTGATCCAAAGCCTCCCCTACTCCTGCTTGTTTAGCTGTGGGTCTCATCTTGACACAGAAGTTCTCATGCAAGTTTCGTGAAAGGCAGGTTGAGAGACTGAAGTTCTGTATTGCCAGTCTAAATAAAGCACCACAAGCATCCTCAAACCACCCTACTCGCATGCCTCAATTCACACCTGGAGAGACCACTTTTTAAGGCAAGAGAGTAGCTCATGTTCCATACCCATTCCAACCTCAGTCTTCTGTTAAGGCTGTCAGCAAGCTGCTAGTTAGTACTCATTGTGATGATGGTTTCTGTGATGCAGTCTCCTGACCTTTAGGAATTGGACTGCCATGAAACCGATTTCACAATAGCTACTGAAGAGCCATCAGACAAAATAACTTTGAGTCAGTCTAAAGCCTGAGAACTCAGAGACTGAGGCCTAGGTATTCCAACAGGCCAGATTACTGGAAAATCCTAATACTGACAATAGATTCACCTCCAGAAAGCACCTTCCAAAAACAATTGAAAAGAATGTCATTTGTAGAAAGCCTTTGAAAGCGGAATCTCTCTTTTTCAAAGTATAAGGTCCATTCTCAACAGATCCATTCCATTACAAACCCACTGAATATCTAAACTTCAAATACTAACGAGATAGACTTGAAAGTTAAAAAAGTCTGTAATTACAAGTTTCAAATATTTCTAGTAAGCCACAGTTCCTGAAGATTAAGGTGGCACCAGAGCATTGGTTTCCTGTTGTATCTTTTATGACAAACTCCAGCACTGGATGTCTTTGATTTGTATAAATCACCTTAGAGACAACTGTTAGACTTTTTAAAATCCCATATCTTCCAGAACTTTTGCCATTTGGGATCACAGTCTTAGAAATAAATCAACTGGCTTCTTTTAAATACCACAATTGGAAAGTTAGAGAAGTAAAAGTCAGAATTCCTCAAAAAGAAATTATTAATATATCAAAAAAGATGAAGTATTTAAACATGACTGAAATCTCAAATTATTCTCTGTACATTCTTATCAGAACATATGTGGGTAAGAGCACGAAGTTGGACACATGGAGCTTTTTAGATTTGGAGCGTGGGCATTTCGTATCCCATTTGTTTGTTTTAACAAGATGTGCCTTGTCAGCGTTTAGGCTCTGACACACCAATTCTCAAGAATCTAGGAGGAGAATGGTATAGATTCAAGGGAAGACAACAATAATTCTGTATGATGGAGAAAAACAGTAGTCATAGACAAAGGCAAGAGATCTCTTAGTTCAACTCTAGTCAAGACACAGGCAGTACAGGATTATACTCTATCGCATGTCCTAACGGGTCTGATTAATTCCATCTTTAAATAGCATCCCAAGCAATGAGAATCTCTTGGGAGATTATTTCACTACGGGAAATGTTCCTGATTTTCAGCCTAAAATTTCATTTGCTCACTTTGATACCATTTTCCCCTTAGCCAACTCCCACTACTGGTACCAGTGTTCACTTTTCCTCCTCCACCTTGGTGTTTACGCCCTTCATATACTCTAGAGCTGGCTGTTGTATACATTTTATTAATTCTTTGAAACTTTCTTCCTAAATCCCTTAACCATTTTTGGATCCCTCCCTTGAGGTCCCTTCAATTTGCTGACCTTCATCTGTTATTAGGGTTTCCTATTCCATACATAGCACAAGAGGTGCTGTCTCACCTGAGCCATAATATAGTTTAAATGGGATTGCTTGTGTGAGCACATACTATTTACATGAATAAAGGTTTGAATGATCAGGCCCTAAATTAGCCTGTCAGACATGACAGTAGAAAAAGAAAGGGACGAAAGTAACAAAAGAGAAGATGAAGAAAAGCAAACGTTAGATACAAACACTGAAAGAACCTGTTACTAAAACTGAGAGGAAGGGAGAGCAGAAGAGGTGTGAGGAGCAGGAGCTGAGGTGAAGATGTTAGCTGGGCTTTTCTAGTCAGATGTTGTAGACCAAAAAAAAAAAAAAAGTGTGACTTCCCACTGGCCCTCTAGCCAGTAAAACAGGGGCAGAGATGGGTGCCCCGCTAGGATTTTTATTCCATAAGGCAAAATAACCGTGTTGCACCCCTCCCCCACATAATTATGGAAGATGGAGGATATTTATATCTGGCCTCAGAGGTGCAGTGGTTTTTCTAAGTCATGGGGAAACATTAACAGCTTTAACAAAATACCCTCCAAGACCAGAGAGCAGCGATACTCAGACTGAGGCTCACAAGCGGCTCTTTAAAGTGTCTCCTGCAGCTCTTTGCAGCACTTGATATTAAAACACTGATGTAATTATTAACCACTCTAAGTTATTACCCAATCAGGATGCTTTTATTATGTTATTAACCAACTGTAGTTTATAAAATAGTTTATTATTCTCATAGCAAAATGACTAAACCAAGTATTTTCCCTGTTATGCTGTTTAAATATGAATATATAGTACTATACTATATGAAACAATAAATTCACACTACTGTGGCTCTTTTGGGTAATGTTGATTGCTAATTTTTCTCTGAACCACAGAGGTCTGAGAATCAGTGCTAGAGAGTATCTATTTTGGCAATTGTCTGTAGTGCAGAGCACCTCTCAGCACTGAGAAAGGTGTGCCACCTACTGGAAATATTAGGTAACTGAAGGCTGATTTTTTGCAGGGTAGTTTTGGTCCCCAAGAACAAGAACCAGAAAACAAACAGCTGAATGCACGGTAAAAAACATTTCCCCTCTGTGGACAGAACCCAAACACCGCAATATATAGGGCCCAACACTCCTCTGGTCTGCACCTTGTTGTCCTGATTCTTCACTATGCCAGAATGCGGATCAGATATGTAGAGTGACCGCCACAGAGACCCACTTGGGGTCCCTGATCCTTGTCCACTTGGCCGTGCAAGAAGTTAGAGCAGCAGAAGGTCTATTCTAAGTTCCATTCTTGGACCTCCTAGCAGTGGAAGATCAGACAAAGTGTACCTCAGCTCCACCATGCCCCCAGCTCACCTCTTACACCAGAGATACAGACAAGAGCTGGTATAGAAGGCAGCTACACTTGCAGAGATTCTCCCTACACAGTGGGGATTCTCCTTTGGGAAGCTGCCTGGTTTAATCCCAGATGATGATACTTGCTTTGTGAACCACTTTGAGATTCATAGATGAAAAATTGATATAAGAGCTAAATATTGTTACTCCAAACTTGCATCAAGGCTCATTCTCTTATCACTCACCTTTCATGTCTTTGTCAGCAAGGTCTCTTCATTCAAGAGACGTTCTGAGGGGTAAAGGACAGAGTTTATAACAAGAAGATAAGGTAATTCAACTAAGCAGGATATCTAACAACCTGCATATTAGCACATTGCTGGCACTTAAAATTATAATTTTAAAATGCTACTAATAAATAGAACATTCCCTAGCTTTAAATTCATCCCAGTCCTGGAGTTTAGGCCTCTACCACCCAAAGCACTCTATTCCTTTCCCCCCCACACCAGACAGTTTAACAGACCTTCTCATCAGTACCAGTAAGGGGATTGGGAAACTTGAGTGGGAGTTAACCACACCCTTCCCAGGAGCCCAGTAGGGCCCAGAATTTCTCCTGTTATCCATGGGGATAATTCCAGGGTGTGAAAGAGGAAGGGGAAAGCTCCACAAGTGTTTTGGTAGCAGTACTATTTAACTAAGGCATTCTAGACAGAAAACAGCTCTACTATCATCTCCATGTAGCTGGCTTTTTGCAGCTGGCAAGGAGAAAGGAAATAATGGAATATCTACCTTCGTTTTATAAATGCGATATAAGTACGTGGCATGTTTTGTTTGAATGGGGGGAGGGGGTGAAGTTAAGTTGCAATTCCCTTATTCCCTTCCCTGCTGTTCTGTGCATGCTGAATTCTGAACACCAGCTTGAGTTCTAAAACTAAAGTCCCTCTTAGACAATGAAGCTGAATTTACCAATCATGAGAACATTAAATCCTTCCTCTCCTCTCTCTGGATGCTGAACATTTTTCCGCTGCAAGTAAGGTTTGCAACTCCAGTTCTCAGCAGGCTGATATGCTCCATATTGGGGATTAGGGTACATGGTTGGTTTGCTGTCAAATTGTGAGGAGCACTGCCGGTGAATTAAACAAAAAGGCAGTGCTAAAATTACCGAACAGGAAGTCAAATTCCTTTCTCTAGGTGCAGTCTATGTCTACACTACAGCTTATGTCAGCACAATTTGTGTGAATAAACCACTCCTGAATGACATAAGTTACACCGACCTAAGCACCAGTGTGGACAGCACGATAGCTACCGCTCCTCATGGGGGCTGGATTAATTAAACCAACAGAAGAGCTCTCTCCTGTCAGTTTAGAGCTGCTACATTAGAGATCTTTCGGTGGTGCAGCTGCACTGCTATAAGCTCTAACATTGTGATCTGGTGGGATAGGTGCTGTGACATTCTATACTTCAGGGGAGCACCCTGTAATCCCCATATTCATCATGTATATATAATTGTGATATTTCATATAAAACATGACATAAGGTATCATGGGAAAGGTATGATTTTCTGAAAGCCATTGTTCTATCTAAATATGTATATCATTAGTGCATATGAAGTTATGAGATTGTGTTATATGGTTGTCACTAAAATATGTTGTGGGTTGGGGAAATCACCCAGATATTAGCTCCCCAGAGACAACAAGGGAGGTAACCAATGCCTGGGCAGGTGTCAAACAACCATCAATAGTCATTGTCCAGCAAGAGAGCTACAACTCAATGATTCACTTGCACAAGGTCACGCCAGGGGAATTTCTCAACCTTGCCTGGTGACTCAGCGATGCCCACCAGACATGCCTGGACTTCTGTTCTCCAAACACATGGAATGAGGATATAAAATAGAGGACAGATACCACATGGTTGGTCCTGTCTCTTGCCCCACCTACACTGAAGGCAACAAGAATGCTGGAACTGAAGAGACAGGTCCCCAGGCTAACAGGGTGAGCCTGCATATGAAAGACTGTAACCAACCTGTAGTATCCAGTGGGGAGAGGAAAACTGCTTAGTCCAGATATTGCATAGTCTAATAAGGTTGAGAATTTAGACTGTATGCTTATCTTTTATTTTCCTTTGGTAACTACTGACTTTTGCCTATCAATAAACTTACTGTAATGTTTATCCTTACCAGTGAGTTTGACTGAAGTGCTTGGTAAATCTGCTCAGGTTACACAGGCTAGTGCATGTCCACTTTCCATTGATGAAGTGGTGAACCAATTAATAAACTTGCCTTCTCAAAAAGGGTCTTGAGCAGTGCAAGACAACATATTCCTGTGGTACAAGGCTGGTGGGGGGCGGGATTTAACTGATGCCTTTCTCTGTGTGATTCGTGAGTGGCTCTGGGAGCATCCATGCAATCTAGCTGGGCATGGGGCTCGACATGCAGTTGTACTGAGTGGTAACAGCACCTCAAGGGGTTTGAGAGAGACAATCCAAATTAGTGAGTTAAGGAGGCACCAGAATATTATTTGTTATTTGTATTCTAGTAGCACCAAAAGTCTCCACCCAAGATCAGGGCCTGATTCTGCTAGGCAGTGATCAAACACAGTGTAGGATTGTCTCATCTGTTTACATTGTAATCTAGTTGAGGCAGGGACTGAGTTTATGAGGGGAAAACAGGCACAGAGAAGTGAAGTGACTTAACAAGGTCACTGTCACAGCTGAAATTAGAACCCACATCTTCTGGACTCCCAGTCTAATGCCCTAGCTATTGGGTTATATTCTCTCCTAACAAAGGTATCACCCTGTGACAATGATTAGTGGCACTGGAGCATTGTCCAACAAACTATATGTACAGCAAGGTGTAGGTATTAGCTACCCACTCCAAAAAAAAAACCAAAACAAGTAATATTAATTAAATAAATCTGCCTCCATCCTTTCTTCTTCCTTAATATAGTGAATTTGACTAAAATTTTACTGGTCAAATCATAAACTAAAAGGCAGATGTTCCCAGTAGGGGCATTGAACATGAATTTATGTCAACTTTAACATAAACAAAGGGGATACAGAGATGGGCAGTACCAGAGAGTGATTTAAAGTCAAGAAGAAGAAGAAAGCTGAAGTATAGGAGAAGCTCCTTAGGGAGAAATGCTATGCTGCACTAGCCTATTCTTCTGTGCTGCACTGGTATCTGATCCCTTCCCAAACCATGGCTGGCTGGCAAATGCAAAATGAAATATTTATGAGCCAGATATCAGGTACGAGCTGTGTGTGCCACCATTGATCCATCTGTACAAGCTGCAGGCCAGCAGACAGCTTGGAATAAGAATGCCTTATGTTTAATAACTGGGCCTACAGATTTACCCAAATTATGAGTTCAACTGTAGAAAGTGTATAATAGCTTACCAACTGTCACAATAATCTATAATAATAAATGCTGATGGGAGAAGGTAGAAAAGGGAGACAGACTAAACTAATTCAGTCCTACACTTTTTTTTTCTTTTTAAACTTACGGCGTGATCTGAACAAAGTCCTTCAATTATATTAGTAGGCCTTTGTTTAGATTAAAACAAAAAAGGCCGAATATAATTCAAGAACTGTGTTGAGATCATGCTTGGTAAATATGGAAAGTTAGGACCCAAAAAAAACACCCTAATAAACCAAAATTGGTGTGTTGGAAATTAGGCCTATTGCTGGACAAAATAACGAGAGGATGGACTATTCTGCCCTACACTCCCTTTTGGGGTTCTTAAACACTAAAATCTTGGGGGGGGGAAATTACCAGAAAAAGCAGCTGTCTGCCAGCACCTGCTGTGGGAAGCTTTACCATCACGGCTGCCACCCTCCCCATAGCCCGGAACTCCCAAATCCAGCATAACTCCCTTGTGCTTTCATCATCCTGATCACAAAAGATATCCTGACCAGGCTGGGCCAGAGAGAGAGAGACCCAAATGACATCACCACCTCCACAACCCTGGCTAAATCCCAATCCCCACCAGGGTGTAACACTTAATCCCCCTGCCTGTCCTTTTTCTTTCCTACCTTATTTCTTCTCTTTTCTGTCCCTCTTCTCCCACCACCCAACATCTAACAGAAGGCTGGCTGAGCTGGCAAAGACTGTATAATTTGAAGCACTGCTGTTAGCCTGTAATCAAAGTTACAGCTAAAAGTAGGGTTACCATACGTTCGTATTTTCCCAGACATGTCTGGCTTTTTGGTTCTTAAATCGCCGTCAGGGAGGAATTTTTAAATATCTAAAAATGTCTGGGATTTTGCTATTATTATTTTTCCCCAAAGAAGAGTTGATCATTCAAGAAAGAGTGAATGTTGATCACACGCGAGAGTGCCCACTTTTTCTCCCTAGCTCCCAGCACTTGCACCGTGAAACAGCTGTTTCGCGTGGCTGGGAGGGAGGGGGGAGAGGAGGGGGAAAGCGGCGCACTCAGGGGAGGAGGCGGGGCCGGGGCAGGGATTTGGGGAAGGGGTCCAATGGGGCAGGGAGAGGACAGAGTTGGGGTGGGGACTTTGGGGAAGGGGCGGGGGGGCACAAGCAAATTCTCCCCTCCCCTCCTCTCCCCCACCCCGCGTGGAGTGTCGTCTTTTTTGAATGTTCAGGTATGGTAACCCTAGCTAAAAGCAATACCCTAAACAGCCCACACTGCACTAGTTTGCCAGGTCTCAGACTGGCTGATAAGACAGCGTGCTAAGCTTGTATTTTCCAGCAATGAGTTTTCAAGCGAGAGAGTCAACACCAGAGACAGCAGCTGTATTTTCTATCTTTTCTAGTCTTCTTTCCCCTCTTGTATGTATGTATGTGTCTTGTTTTTCTTTTTAGGAAATGAAATCAGACTTTAACAACAACAGATCCAATCCATTTCAACTAACTTCTCTTTTTCTGCAAACAAGGGCCGTTACCACCATCTAAAGGCCTGTCAAATAAGGTTTGGGGTTCTCCCTCCACCACATCCCTTCTAAAAAAAACAAAAAACAAAAAACCCCAAAACTCTCACCAGCTAAAGGGAAAGAAGACAGGGAATGTTATTAAAATAAAACCCTTACTTAATATAGGTCAAATTTATAAGTCAAATGCTTTCACAGTTTTCCCTTCTTTTCTTATTGTTTGCTGTAGTCTCAGCAAATTCTGACTGAAATCAGTTTCTATCTGTAGCAAAACTGGTTACTGAGGGCATATCATTTTTGCTACCCCATCAAAAATACCTCCTGTTGTTCAGAGATGGGGTAGTAAATTCTGACAGAGGCAAGCAAAAGTGGATGGGAACCTGGGAGGCAGTGACCATGAAATGGTCTAGTTCAGGATCCTAACACAAGGAAGAAAGGAGAGCAGCAGAATACAGACCCTGGATTTCAGAAAAGCAGACTTTGACTCCCTCAGGGAACTGATGGGCAGGATCCCCTGGGAGAATAACATGAGGGGGAAAGGAGTCCAGGAGAGCTGGCTGTATTTTAAAGAATCCTTATTGAGGTTACAGGGACAAACCATCCCAATGTGTAGAAAGAATAGTAAATATGGCAGGCGACCAGCTTCGCTTAACAGTGAAATCCTTGCTGCTCTTAAACACAAAAAAGAAGCTTACAAGAAGTGGAAGATTGGACAAATGACCAGGGAGCAGTATAAAAATATTGCTCGGGCTTGCAGGAGTGAAATCAGGAAGGCCAAATCACACCTGGACTCACAGCTAGCAAGAGATGTTAAGAGTAACAAGAAGGGTTTCTTCAGGTATGTTAGCAACAAGAAGAAAGTCAAGGAAAGTGTGGGCCCCTTACTGAATGAGGGAGGCAACCTAGTGACAGAGGATGTGGAAAAAGCTAATGTACTCAATGCTTTTTTTGCCTCTGTCTTCACGAACAAGGTCAGCTCCCAGACTACTGCACTGGGCAGCACAGCATGGGGAGGAAGTGACCAGCCCTCTGTGGAGAAAGAAGTGGTTTGGGACTATTTAGAAAAGCTGGACGATCACAAGTCCATGGGGCCGGATGCGTTGCATCCGAGAGTGCTAAAGGAGTTAGCGGATGTGATTGCAGAGCCATTGGCCATTATCTTTGAAAATTCATGGCGATCGGGGGAGGTCCCAGATGACTGGAAAAAGGCTAATGTAATGCCCATCTTTAAAAAAGGGAAGAAGAAGGATCCTGGGAACTACAGGCCAGTCAGCCTCACCTCAGTCCTGGAAAAATCATGGAGCAGGTCCTCAAGGAATCAATTCTGAAGCACTTAGAGGAGAGGAAAGTGATCAGGAACAGTCAGCATGGATTCACCAAGGGCAAGTCATGCCTGACTAATCTAATTGCCTTCTATGACGAGATAACTGGCTCTGTGGATGAAGGGAAAGCAGTGGACGTGTTGTTCCTTGACTTTAGCAAAGCTTTTGACACTATCTCCCACAGTATTCTTGCCAGCAAGTTAAAGAAGTATGGGATGGATGAATGGACTATAAGGTGGATAGAAAGCTAACTAGATTGTCGGGCTCAACGGGTAGTGATCAATGGCTCCACGTCTAGTTGGCAGCCGGTATCAAGTGGAGTGCCCCAAGGGTCGGTCCTGGGGCCGGTTTTGTTCAATATCTTCATAAATGATCTGGAGGATGGTGTGGATTGCACCCTCAGCAAGTTTGCAGATGACACTAAACTGGGAGGAGTGGTAGATACCCTGGAGGGTAGGGATAGGACACAGAGGGACCTAGACATATTGGAGGACTGGGCCAAAAGAAATCTGATGAGGTTCAACAAGGACAAGTGCAGAGTCCTGCACTTAGGACGGAAGAATCCCATGCACCGCTACAGACTAGGGACCAAATGGCTCGGCAGCAGTTCTGCAGAAAAGGACCCAGGGGTTACAGTGGACGAGAAGCTGGATATGAGTCAGCAGTGTGCCCTTGTTGCCAAGAAGGCCAATGGCATTTTAGGCTGTATAAGTAGGGGCATTGCCAGCAGATCGAGGGACGTAATCGTTCCCCTCTATTCGACATTGGTGAGGCCTCATCTGGAGTACTGTGTCCAGTTTTGGGCCCCACACTACAAGAAGGATGTGGAAAAATTGGAAAGAGTCCAGCGGAGGGCAACAAAAATGATTAGGGGACTGGAACACATGACTTATGAGGAGAGGCTGAGGGAACTGGGGATGTTTAGTCTTCAGAAGAGAAGAATGAGGGGGGATTTGATAGCTGCTTTCAACTACCTGAAATGGGGTTCCAAAGAGGATGGCTCTAGACTGTTCTCAGTGGTAGCCTATGACAGAATAAGGAGTAATGGTCTCAAGTTGCAGCGGGGGAGATTTAGGTTGGATATTAGGAAAAACTTTTTCACTACGAGGGTGGTGAAACACTGGAATGCGTTACCTAGGGAGGTGGTGGAATCTCCTTCCCTAGAAGTTTTTAAGGTCAGGCTTGACAAAGCCCTGGCTGGGATGATTTAGTCGGGGATCGGTCCTGCTTTGAGCAGGGGGTTGGACTAGATGACCTCCTGAGGTCTCTTCCAACCCTGATATTCTATGATTCTGAGTCTCCCTGTCCGAATTTGCTGAGTTACAGCTTTCTTTCGCCAGCCACTGGTCTCCGGGGTAGCAAAATATGACAAATATGGAGCACCACCTCAGAATTTAGTACTCTTCACTTTTCCGCATCCCTGTGAAACTGATGTTGCAAAGACAAAATAAATTTGACTTAACTCTGCCCCCTGAACCAGAAACAGCCACTGAGTGTGGTTCAATAACCGAAGCGCCATAATAAGTAGACATGAGAAAGGACTGACTCTTGTGTTGTGTTCCACAGATTGGAAGCATGTAAACAAATGCTAGAATTCACATGACCATTTGCAACAATACTGCTACATGGATGTTTTCCTGTCCAGATGATTTATATACAAGTGGGAACATAACTAAGATAACATGATAAAAATATAGAGTTTAAATGTTATGAGTAAAATTTTTACAAGCTCATAAATGACTTATCGCCAAATTTTTAAAGGTATTTAGGCGCCTTTTCATACAGCATTTGAAAAGCAACAGGCTGAGACCTATAACTGAATCTTGAGATCCGAAAGCCATAACAATGCTTCTAGGGTAACTAGATGAATGCCCCTGGTGCCACCATGTAAGTGATTGCATGCAGGATGGTTTGGTGTTGATAACACTGGACATGGCCATTCCCATGACAGTGGCCAGGACAGGATCCTTAAGGTCGTGTTTTACATGCGTCATGAGTCCATATTTGAGTTGATGGCTTGCAGATATGAGGACATATCCTTTGATTGGTGGCTTTCACTCTCCAGCCATTCCTTGTAGTGCAAGGACATCAATGTTTTAAGTCAGGATAGTTGCGATGTAATCGCACTTTGCTTTAGATAGTCCCTCAGTGCTGAGCTGCATAATGCACAGCAATTGGCCTATTTGAAAGAAAGTTTGGCCAATAACAAGGGCTGTTATTGCTGTTGCTTTTCTGACCAGGAGATCCTTTAAAGATGTTCAGTTGTCAATAGGACATTCGCTGTGCTTTCACTCATAACTGGGGAGACTGTGTGAAGATTGTCATCTCTTCCCTTGGCACCTTAAGATGCAGATAGGTGACTAGTGGAATTTTCAGTTGAAATTCATGGGAGTGAGGCACCTATCTGCTTCTTTAGATGCTTAAGTACCTTTAAAAATCTGGCCCTTAATTTCTTTGTGCTTCAATTCCCCAGCTGTAAGGTGTGGCTAATCACACTTCCCTACCTCACGGGGCTGTTGTGAGGCTAAATACATTAAAACGGTAAGGTAATGGTAATAGGGTGTGATGTTTTGGGGTCCACCCAGACCAGTAAGGGGGTCTGTTACCACCTGCCCTGTAACTTTGCAGCTATGGTTCACCGCAAAAGGCCCCCAAACCCCTTGACATCAGCAGCCTGCCCACATGCAGAAGGTCTTACCCTGGTTCTCACCAGCCTAGTTATTCTTTGTAGGGTGATACCAACAACCCCTCCAGATCCAAGTCTCCCCCAAAACATCCTTCCTAAGTTCTTCATTACTAGACACTAGAATCATTCCCCTCTAGTTCATCAGCACCTGAAGGCATGAAATCAGTCCCCCTCCCCCCTCAGTTATCAGCTCACTTTGGCATACACACTCTGCAGAGTCAGCACACCAGAGATTTGCTTGGAATGAAAATAGAGAGTTTAATAGAAAAACTACAGAGTCAAAGATGAAATAGTAAAGAGCAAACACGCACACATGTTACAAAGAAAAACAATAAAAGAATAAATGGACACAAATCAGGAATGGTAACATACAAAAGCCAGTAGGAGAACACTTCAATCTCCCAGGACAATCAATAACAGATTTAAAAGTAGCCATCCTTCAACAAAAACAAACCTTCAAAAACAGACTTCAAAGAGAAACTGCAGAGCTACAATTCATTTGCAAACTTAACACCATTCATTTGGGCTTGAATAGGGACTGGGAGTGGCTGGCTCACTACAAAAGCAATTTTCCCTCTCTTGGCATTGACACCTCCTCATCAATTATTGGGAGTGGACCACATGCACCTTGACTGAGTTGGCCTTGTCAGCACTGGTTCTCCACTTGTAAGGTAACTCCCTTCTCTTTATGTGCCAGTATATTTATACCTGTATCTGTAATTTTCACTCCACGCATCTGAAGAAGTGGGGTTTTTTTTTACCCACAAAAGCTTATGCCCAAATAAATCTGTTAGTCTTTAAGGTGCCACCGGACTCCTCGTTGTTTTTAGAAGAAAAACAAACCAACAAAGACAACCTCAGGCTTTACACTTTCTCTTTCTTAGAAAAGAGATTTAATCTAATATGAAACTTATTGTCTTTAATCAGTTTAACCAGTATACCCTCTAGCTATATGAGTGTTCCATTGTTCACGGACAACCTCTCACCTTATGACTGTCCCCCTAGTTCTAGGTGCCCTTCAGTTCAAACCTCTTCCATTTTAAAAGAGGTTACAGGTATGTTGGGGGCGGGGGGGTGTAGTTTTCCTTTCACTCACTATAGATATTCCAAGTGTGTCAAACACCCTCATTTCTTTAGTGTTTGACAACTTCTGTTTTCTTTTCAGTTTCAAGCTGTTCCAATTTGTTTTGATGATTCCTCATTGTTTCTTTCCTGGGCTGAACAATGGCTATCTCCTTTCATTGGAGAGGTAGCCCTTTCCTGGGGAATTGCTTCACCACTGGTTGTGAGATGATGCTGAAGTCACACCAGAGTTACAATTACAACATACACACCCTGGACATCTCATCGTGATTATTAAGTTCAATGCTTTACAAATTTTCATAAAAGATCTTACTCAATAGACTTACAGTTGCAATCAGTTTCTTTAACTGCTTTTGGGGGGTGGGGAAGAAAAGAAGGGTTTAAACCTTCTGTCCTCACCTTGCAGATCTGGTACTAACATGCATACTTGTCACAGTGTGACATACAAGTACCTTAGCTAGAATTCTCCCAAAATATGTACAAGATAGTTGTTATAACATTTATATGCCTAGGTCCCTATATTTAATTATGGATCAATCATTCTGCACAATCTTATTTTTAAAAAAGTTGAACAGCCACTATTATTGACTGTAAAGGGCTCCACCCACCACAGTTACACCTCCTTGTGTCTAGGCCCGGGAAGTAGCTGTTGCCTCATATGGCAACCCCTGTTGTCAGTTGCTCATGCTGTGGTGTGTGTGTGTCTGAAGTACTCCCTCTTTGAGACTCAGCCCTGTAGCTCACTACACAGTCCCTACCCCCACTTCCAGAGTATCAAAGTCCTCACCAAACAAGCTGTCCAGATGCCACCTCAGTCTTCCACTCCACCTCTAGATCCTGTGCCACTTCCCCACAGCTAGAAGGTGAACCCAGGGCCCCCACACCCAACAACTCTGGGTTCCAGACAAGGACACTATGACTGGCCAGTCAAATCTGCTCAGTCTCAGTCAATGTTTTCCTGGGCTCCTTTCTACCCCCCCCCCAAGTCATGGCCTATCTCAGAACTTTTTCTGCTCCCTGTAGCTATTTCACCCCTCTCAGCCCCTTACTGGACCAGGACATATTTTCCACTGCCACCCTCCTAATCCTAAATTCCCTTTGCCTGTCAGGAAAGGCTTCCCTACAGCCACTGCTTAGGTCTCACTTCCTAGTTTTATAATCCTACCCCCACTGGCTTCAGCTGCAATTAATCCTTATCAAGCTCTGGCTTCCCTTCAGGTGCAGCCTATAAAGTTAATTGGCCCCTTCTGGCCCCCTCAGTAAACCAGGCAGGGCTGTGTGGAATGAATATTCCTCACATTGGCCGAGTTTGCAAAGGTCTTAATTTGATAGCATTTCTTTAAGTATGTAACAACTTTTGAACACGATGCAATTTCAAAAGCTTAGGCAATTTTCTAAGGATCAGTGGCCTGAACCTTGTTAAATTTGGGGAAAACTGGAAAACCGAAGGAAGGAAGGGGGGACACACAGATCTTCTACCATCTGTTTAGTACAGCTTCAATAGCTCAGACTATATAGCAGGGGTGGCTAACTTCTGGCTCCGGAGCCACATGTGGCTCTTCAGAAGTTAATATGTGGCTCTTTGTATCGGCACAGACTCCGCAGCTGGATCTGCAGACGCCAACTTTCTAATGTGCCAGGCGATGCTCACTGCTCAACCCCTGGTTCTGCCACAAGCCCTGCTCCCCACTCCATCCCTTCTTGCCCCCTCCCCTGAGCCTGCAGTGCTCTCGCTTCCCCTCCCAATCAGCTGTTTTGTGGCATGTGGGGGAGGAGGGTGAGGCACTGATCAGTGAGGCTGCTGGTGGGTGAGAGGTGCTGGGAGCGGGGGAGCTGATGGGGGCAGCTGATGTATTACTATGGCTCTTTGGCAATGTACATTGGTAAATTCTGGCTCCTTCTCAGGCTCAGGTCGGCCACCCCTACGATATAGCTATAGGTGCCATTACATTACACATTTGGTAGAGGACACCTGGAAAGTTGTGAGCACTTCACTTTTTTATTCCTATACTGCAGTGTACCAGTAGATGGCATTGCTGGGTTTAAAGTTTCCATACATGTATATTGTGCAATTTAAACTCTGAGAAAGGGTTACAGGGGCTTACCATGTATACAGTGATTGGCTGTTTTAAATGAGTTATTGGAAATAAAAAATATTGTAGTTAACCTTTTTTTCTTTAGTACTCCTGTGCCTTAGATGGAGGTGTACTGACAAGAGCTGAAAGACAGGTCAGGTACTGTAACTAGAGAGCCTTCTTTTATATATATATAGGTGCCATAGTAACATCTTGCATTATAACAGTACCCCATGTCATCTCTGCTTCTCCTCCCTGTAGAATTTAACAGTTTGACACCCTGAATACCAGATTAAAAATAATGGGAGTGTGAACATAGCCAAGCCATGAGGGACCCCTGAATGGGAGGTACACAGAGCACCAGCTATGGGAAAGAATGGGGGACCCTGGTAAATGGGGGCACACAACCCATGGCACAGGGGAGATTAGGGGGAGTTGTAGGGAGTCCTTGAAAAACGGGGTTGGGAGGATGGCACACAGGGGGAGAGATGGAAATGGAGGAATGCAAGAAACCTCTGGTGCGTGCAATGAGCTTAGCTGACAGAAGCTACGAAGTGTGTGACCCTGCTATTGGTCACTGCATCACCTTTTCAGTTAGAAGAAGAGGAGTTCTTTTCCCCCAAGAACTCATACAAGTCAGCTGCCTGTCTTGCCGCTAGAATCCAATGCCACTTTGGATCACTACACATTGGCACTACCAGAGCTGAATATAGGGCCCAAGCAGGTCTGTTGCTGTGCTGCTACAGGCTAGAGTCCCTTTATTTTAACAAAGGTGAAAGTTACCTCTGCTGCTGCTGACATTTTCCACTGATGGTGGAGACCTGCCAGCTTCTTTCCCATTGTACAGCCACTCAGCTAGCTGAACTCTGTAGAACACATTACACATTTGGCAGAGGACACCTGGAAAGTTGTGAGCACTTCACTTCTTTACTCCTATACTGCAGTGTACCAATAGATGGTACTGCTGGGTTTAAAGCCTAGATATATGTATATTATGCAATTTAAACTCTGAGAAAGGGTTACAGGGGCTTACCATGTATACAGTGATTGGCTGTTTTAAATGAGTTATTGGAAATAAAAAAAATTGTAGTTAACCTTTTTTTTCTTCAGTACTCCTGTGCCTTAGATGGAGGTGTACTGACAAGAGCTGAAAGACAGGTCAGGTACTGTAACTGTAATAAAGTGTTGCCCTCCATCCTTAGATTATTTCTCATTTCCTACATATAACGTAGTGTGGTGGTGGATATGCTATATCACATAATATTGCAGTGGGTCTAAAACATTCTTGCCTTGGTTTCACAGGGCTGACTATGGTTTGGGTAGCATAGTCACGTACTACCATATAGACGACACTTGTCTGCATCTATTGTCTCTTGCAGAAGCAGTGCCTGTATAACACTGGCCCACTCAACCCATAGGTGAGAAGGGTAGGTGAACTACTGCATTACCTTGCAAAGCTCGCTAAAGAAGCATTGAGGTGTTAAAGGAAGAGTTCAGGAAGAAGGGATGAAATTTAATAGAGAGACTGCCTTTGGATGACAGTGTACACTTGCAAAGGCATATAGCTTCGGACATCTGCCACCCTGCTAACAGTCATTATGTGTCTGCTACTCATTTGCGAGGGAGGTGGAGAATATTTATATTGATGGTATCCACATTTTCTGCATCTTACAAGACAACATAAGGTCTTAGAGCTTAGCTAGAACTGTCCATATGCAATATCACTGCAAGTATTGTTCTTCAATCCTGGTTCAGGGACCACTCTTGTAAGATGCCGAGTGCCTTCAGCACTCAGAGTTCAGCTTCTCACAGAATTGGGGCTCTTACAGGCTACATTTTTCTTATATACTGTTTAGATCAAAATTTCATATTATGATGCAATGCTTGGCAGTGGTAGTTATGCCTTTTCTAGCAGGACTTGGGATCATAGCTGCCTCAACTTTTCCATAAAATATCCCTGATGGTATTTTGAATATTAAGGGTAGAGGCATGCTGATCCTTTATCCTATCTCCCTATCTTTGCTCATTTTTACAGAGGTGTTTCAATGAGGCTAGTTTTTCATTATACAGTGATGAAGAAATAAAGCCGTGGAAGGCCTTTTTTTAATTCCTGGGCAGAGTCTTGCTCAGTTCACTTGTTTGTATTGTGGTATCATACAGTCTGATCAGGGCCCTATTGTGGTAGGTGCTGTACAAACACATAGGAAGATCCATGCCTTAAAGAGTTTATAATCTTAAAACAAGACACAGTAAATGAGTGCAAGAAATACTAGGAAGGGAGGATAACACAAGGGCTTGTCACCATGAGGAAACTGACCAGCATAGGTATGGTTGCGTGTGTGATAGCTCTGCTGGTAAATTCCTCTGTGTAGAGGAGCCTTAATATTAATAGGAGCCTACAATTTACATTGGCTAACAATGTGCACAATTGGATAGTTCTGAATCAAATGAAACTGTGGGGAAAGGTCTATGAATACATAGTCAGCCATCCCTGACTCCTCTTCAGTGTGAGCAGTATCTTATGTCAGATGACCTTTCTGATAGTTCTTTGTTAGATGCTGAATGACCTGCTCACATTGAAAGGAGGCTGCTGTTCAGAAATGATTGTTAGGAATACCACTGTGCCGGGCTCCTCTCTCAGAGCACTTTGCAGGAGAGGGATAGGGCTTTTACACTCACCTGGCCTTTGGTTGGCAACAACCAGGCACTCTGCCACAGAGGTCAAGTGGTGAGAGATGAAACACTTTACCTGGGTCTAGGATAGTCTCCCCTTCTGGGTTGCCAATGAATCGTCACACAGACATGTAGAACTCTTTCCTCAGAGAGCCTCTCATAAACTGTAGCCCCAATTAGGCTTGAGCTAATCTGTAACAATAGTGATTCAGAGTCAGGCTATCCCTCCCTTCAAGGAGCCAGGGGCTGTCAGGCAGTAGCCATTTGCAAAGCTCCAGCCTTTATGTAACCCTTCTCTAGAAGCTGAGCACTGAAAGCCTACTCTCCTCTGGTCTGCTCCCAACTATGCAGCGGTCTCCTGTTTTAAGCTCCTCCTTCCAGGCCTGACATTTCTCACAGGTGTGGTGCAGCAGATTGAGGCTATGACAGCTCATTAATCCTGTGTTACCTAGTGTGGGGTTGGTATACCCCAGCACAAAAGCTGTTCATTGGGATCCACCTCCAGGCTAAACTTCTAACTAGGCAAATTAAAAAGGGGCTGTGCAGGTGGGAGAATTGTGTGAAGAGAGTTCTGCTGCATGGAACTGCCACCAACCCAAGAGTCTGAAACGAAACGGTGAGTAAAGACAGGGGTCACAATGGAAGGGCTCAAGCTCTTGCATGATATGCAGTTAATGTCAGGCATAGAGATAAACACCTCACAGCTCCTGGGTGAGCAAGTCAGAAGCCCATTGAAAAGCTGTGCCTTACCGCATCATTGGAATAGTGGGTGCTACTCATTCTGTTGGAAAGAAAATAATTGGCAAGTTTTTGTTTCACTGCATCGTGCTCAGCGATACATTACACTTCACATTAGCAGGGCTATATGAATCAATAGGCTCAAAGAAGCCAGGGCTAGGCTACAGCAGTTGTGGAGGCTCCATTTTGGAGAGAGCTCTGAGGGAAGCAATGTGGACAGACTAAGGAGTGACTGGCTGGCCAACACTCCTATTGCAGCTGTGCTGGCTGGCTCAATGGAGCTGTACAGACACCTTTTGATAACTAAGCTGTTCCTTCAGTGCCAGTTTAATGGTGTAGCAGGGGTACAGGGTAATGGCCAGACTCTGCACAGGTGCTTGAAGAGGCAAGGATGCAGGGATCCTTTCTCTTCCCTCCCTCGTGCGGCTCCCACCTCTCCTTCCAATTGAAGGGGAAGGGCAGAACTGGAATCCTTTCGCTCAGAAACACAGGGGGTTGGCTCTGCTATAATCACTAGCTTTAGCAAAGGAAGTAGGGAATAGATTTGTGCATGAGCCTTCCTACAGCAGACCAGCCAGGCAGGGTGGGCACACTGCAACTATTACAAGCAGTGTGTGTCTCAGAAGCCCAGGACTGTGACTACAGGTCCAGCGCATAGGGCAGTAGACAAGGAATCAAGGATTCTATTCCTAGCCTTGCCATTGATTCACTGTGTGACTGAATAAGTCACTTACCCTTGCTGTCCCTCAATTTCTCCATGTGTAAGATGAGAATAGTTACATTTACCCTTTGAGATCCATGGATGAAAAATGTTAATTCCACACTTTGGCCCCATGGATATTGTTTGTATGAGTTATAGACATTTCATTAAGTTAATCTAACTGCCTCCCACCAAAATGCCTTGAAACTGCAAAGTGAAGTAATATCAGACGTAGTATATTTAGCAAATGATAATGTAAATAGACATAGGAAGGAAAACACACATTTTCCTGGGCTGCAGAGTTTAACAAAAGTTTAGATCAAGACACAGATAATTTGAGGAGTGGGAAGGAGAAAGATGTGTGCAACAACTATACCACTAATAATTTCAGGACTGAACTCAGTTATGTTACTTGGATCGTACTTTCCTTTAATAAAGACCCTCTGATCACTGTGTCATCATCAGTGGTGTGGAGTACATTGAAAGTTATGGGAGCAGGTATGAATAAATGGTTCTTGATTTATCATCAGTGTTCTGCTTCTCTGCGAGTGCCAGACGGTTTTAATGGGAGATGCTGGTCCAAATGTTTCCCTCTTAGAGGGGTGTGAACTTTAGTGGGCACAGTCACTTCTGTCCTGTCACTTTCATCCTGCCATCCCAGTCTTCTCTTTTCCACATCCTCGTTCGTTGTTGCCTATCTTCATATTCTTAATGTGGGTCTGGGTTTTTTGTATGGCACTGTTTGGCATTGTGGATCACTGCTATCTCAAAATCAATCATCATAAGCAGTCGCGTTCTCTTAATTATGATAGCTGTGGTATATCTGAAAATATCCTATCAGGACTAGATACCAGTGAGAATATTGTAGAACTCAGCCTCTCAGGGTAGCAGATTTAAAGAAAAACAATGTTTTAGTACTAGTTTTATTTATGTACATTTTATACTGACTTGGACAACATGATTCATACATCTTCCAACACACATCCCTACACACAACTACCTTCTCAATTAATATTCAATTGCAGAGTAGCTGGCAGGACTGTCCCAGTACAGAAACTGTCCTGTAAGTTTCTTGCCATTACCTCCAAACACATCAGAAGGCAGGTGGCAACTAGAACTCTTTTTCTTCCTTTTCTACGTTTTGGGCTAAGTCTTTCCAACAACAGTTCTGCACATGCACGTTCTCGCCTTCTCTGAATGAAGAACCGAACAGCAGACATGTTTGTTCAGCCAGGAATCATACACACCCCTTAACTCACCGTGAGGTTAAGAGGGGAATTGTACAGAATCTCTGTTTAGTTATGTATGATCTACAGTACTTTAGGGATTGAGTGACATTCAAATTTTGGGAGGCTTCTTCCCATAGAATTCCAACCTTTAGAAGGAGAAGAGTGATGTGAAAGACTGCGGCATCAAAAGGAATTCTTTACGCTGGCTATTTGTTCCATGCTTAACTGGACAAACAAACCCTTAAGTGTACAGTGGAAATGAAGCCAGTTGTTCTGAAAATGCTGTATATACTGATCCTTCACTTTCTAAGCTAGCTTTAAATTAAAGACGGACAAGCACAAAGTTTACAACGAGCATCAGCTACGTTAAGTCACTCTTACAAATATGGCTGTCCTTTGACAAGTAAAATGCTCTTCCATCTTGCAGAGTAGACCATACCAAATCATGGTTTCACAGTGTCCATTGAACTGTGCTAAGGATCAAGACTTTGGATACTTTGCTTTTTCCCCATCTACATTGCAAGATGGAACAGTGTTAATACTTCAGTTGGGACTCCTGACAGTTGATTCTGTAGTGTAGCCAGGACACAGCCTTTAAATGCTAAAATAGGTGTTCAAATACCATTGTAATGGGTACAGGGTACACTGATTTCAGTACTAATTTTTGGCTAGAGCTGCTTTGTCTTTCATTTGACATTAAAGCACACACACAGTTCTGGAGTTAAGGGAATTGTCACTTTTGGACATCTGTCTTTCAAACCATGAAAAACATAATACATCCCAGACAGATTAGGAAACAAACATTTATTATAAACTGGTAGTTTTACAGATCTATAAAAGTGATCATCAGCTTTTTTCAGTACATAGACTAAGAATACATAATTTGAACACATCCCGTCAGAGGCACATGGTGAAAAGTTAAAACTCAACTGGTCTCATGTTCTTTGGCAGTTGAAAGTGTCCCCACCACAACTGAACACTCATAATGGCACTTATACAAAATATTAACAAAATGGACTGACACACAACAGGCGCTGCTTAGGTCATCTTTACATTGCATAAAGAATATAGCTGTTACAGTCAAAGGGATAATTGAAAAACAAAACTGGATCCCATGAATTATATGCAGGTACAAAGGGATTGGCAAAGACAAAAAGAACATGGACAATCAGATCATAAAGACATTGTACATAAGCACCATAATACCTGCTGTAAAGCAATAGATTCTGGCTTTTAAAAGAAGTGCATAAACTAGAGGGCAGGTTAACAAAGGTAAACCCAAAGAAAGCTGCCATTTTATAATATCACCAGATTAACTCACTGGATTTATAAGATCAAGAATGAAAAATGGTTACCCCTTGTGTGTGTCTTACATAAAAGGCCAAATTCTGTCTGTTCTGTCTGCCCACCCATGGAATTAGTGCAAATTAACGCTACAAAAACAGTTATATTGTGCCAGCGTTCAGGCCAGCAAGCAACTGAAGTATACCTTAGTGGGGAAGCCATTTACAAAGTGTCTGTACATTAAAATATCCATCCCATATATGGGAGAAACTGTGAAATAAATGACTTATCAAAAATGAGTTCTTGGGCTCTTTGACTGCTTTGTTTGTATTTTTCCACATTAATATAAAAACCAAGGACCACTTTAATGTTCTGATTGTGGTGTCCTGCCTAGCCACTTGGCAACCTCATCTCATTTTCTGGTCCCAGTCTGACTCCCTGAGCCAGTGCTCTCAGCCCTTCAGCTTCGGTAGGCGGGGAGAGAGAGTGCCCCACACTTCAACAGTAACTACCCCTCCAGTATTACAACTAGAAGGATGTTGTTGAACTGCAACCATTCTGAAGGGGAAACAAATGAGTCCTCAGACTCTAGTAGGAGGACGACAGCACTCCAAACCCCACTGAGAAAAATCATTCAAAAGCCTCCCAATAATCAGCCATGTGACCTTTGCTAACTTGCTTGTTTTGGTACACTCCAATTATTACAGCCAAAACCTAATGCAGCATCAATTTTATATTAGATACTTCCTTTATCCTGGAACTGTAACCTGCGCTTACAGGGAGTTTAGTGATCCAGTACTTCTTTTCTGTTGCTATTATGATCCTATAAAACTTGCATCAAGAACCAAGGCAATCTTGGCTAATGCTGCCAGCATTTATAAATTAAGTGGAAAGCAGCCCAGTGAAATGAGCTATGAAGGTCATTGTGACTGTACAATAAAAAGGTAGCATTTAACTCAGTTTGAGGTATTCTGATGTCATAGAACAACATCCCCTTGCACTTGCATTTCTTTAGAGGAAAAACAGAGGAATAAAAGCCAAATATTTTGTCATCCTGAAAGAAAAACTATCAGGAGACAAAGTTTAATATGGTGTTCTAGTCTTACCTGCCTCTAAGGCAATGTTTTCCCAGGACTTATTTTAACAGTTTATCAAAAAATCAATATTGCCTTTACAGATGGTAAGTGCAAAAGGATAGCTGTGAATTGCTTGAGTACAAGATGGTGACACAAATCTACGTGTTTTAATACCAATGCAGTAAACACTTTTCCCAAATGTGGCTTCAGCCCAATCAAATGCATATTTAAGAGAGCAGTAATTACAAAAAAAAGAAAAAAAAAAGAGCCAAGACCTAAACCACAGGTGGTTTCCTAATAGTCTTTTAACTTGTAGCTGATTTAAAGATGCTGTGTTTTTTTTATTTTTAAAATCCATACTATATTGATAGCAGTTTGGGGATGGGGTTTAGAAACTAAGGAAGTTCCTTCCAACTTGGGCGGAAAACAAAACCACAGCTTCTTTGCACAGTGATCTGTTCTCCAATTATAAACAAGAACAAATCATTTATTTGAGAAATCCTTTTGGTTTGAATATTCCTGAGAAGGCTAGAGGCTTATCAGCTTTTTCCTTCTTTTCATGCTATTCCCAAATTTTGTTTCATTTTTTCATAAACCACATAGCTGATGCTGACAGCTGGAAGCACTTTCATGAAGTTTGGGCCTATGCCCCTATAAAGTCCTAGGATTCCTTCGTTAGCAATTATCCTTTGAAAGAGTCCAACCATGTTTAGCTGTGGGGCTCCTTCCAACAATGCTAGAAAAGAAAAGGAAGATAGCAATCTCCATCATTCAGCAGTTCTAGTGATGTTAATATTCTAATCATATAAAGCTCCTCACTACACAGATGCACAACTTATCACCTCTAACCCTATGGACTTGGTACAGTCTCTTCTCAATACTATTTCCTAGCACAGCAAGGTCTGCTCTAAGTCGCTAAGTTTGGGGCAAGTCTCTTTCAGCTGCAGACGTGGGCCTTGGAACTCACTCCCATGAAAGGTCCACAAGAATACCTTGCTGGTTGCCTTAACAACATGCTGGAAGTTCTATCTGTCCTGTTGATCTATCCTCTCCTGTCTGAGACCTTGCACTTCCATGCAGCTTCTACTACCTTTCTACTCACTTATTTGCAACAGTTAGTAAAAGTGACCCTTTTTCAGTGGTGGATTTATTTTCCTTGAAGGTCACAGAGCTTTCCTCTACACCAAATTCCTTGGTCTCCTCTGGCCATGCATTTGCTCTGGTGGTTAGTGCTTTCTTTCTTTCTTTCTTTCTTTCTTTATTTTAATTTCAGCTTTGTCCTTTGATTTTACAATATGGTCTTTGCATAGTTTGTGATGGGAACTCCATAAATGGGTTAAAATACATAAGGTGATTGACACAAATCTATAAAATATAAATATTAAAAACACAAAGAATCTGGAATCTGTAACATGAAGGTTGTGTCAACAACCAACAAAGCCAATCAAAAGCTTAGATGGGCAAGGTCAGTATGGTATTAGACACCTTAAAAACCGGCCTACTAAGTAGGGAGCATTCTCCAAATTATAAATACCTTTAAAAGATATTCTTCCCAAACCCAAATCTCACCTTGAGCCTGCATGCGAGTTCTGATGAGAGCAAGAGGGTAGCTGGCTAACTGACCACAAGTGCTGGAGACAGTACCACATCCGAGCAACACAAAGACACCAGGGTTAGCAGAGTCTGATGCATAATGATCTAGCCAAGCAGTCTTCAAAGCCTGTCAGGAAAACATAAATGGATATGAATAAGAGGTATATTAAAATTTACACTAGATGGTTAAGCAGACTTTATAGCTATCAATATTAAGGTGCTCCTTTGCCTCCATAAAAATATTCCAAATGCATTCATGGGCTTGATCCTGCTATGTGTTGAGTGCTCTGCCTCAATCCAACAAACACTTAAGCATATGCCTCTCATCCTCACCCCCCGATCGGCTGCCTTCTCCACTCACCTGCCTCTTGGGAAGGGCAGCGATTCAGGATTGCTGCAGGAAGCAAGCAGAGCTCGCTCTCTCCCCACCCCTCAGGAGCCAAAGTGGTTCTCACAGGAATGGAGAGGGACACAAAAAGCTCAGCAGCTCAGGATACTTCTGCTCTCTCCTCCCCAGTGTCCTTCCTCTAAGCAATAGCATCACTCCTCTGCTCCTCTCCCCTCCTATCTCCCTCCCTGCAACACCAGGCCTGGGAAGGAGGAGGAGAGGACTCCATTGCCGCTGAGTCCCCACAGGCCTCAGAGAAGGGGTAATGAACCCCTGGAGCTGCAGAAGGAGCAGATGTGGGTGTGAGAGCTCCCACAGTGGGAGCCAAAATTATCACAAATCCAGACAGACCAAACCACAATATAAATTTAAAACAAAAACCACTCATGATTCTGGGGGAATCTCATGATTTTGGTGGGTCTGACTCATGATTTTTGAATCATAGGGTTGGCAATACTGTAACACAGTAAGGAAAAAGATGTGAAAAACCAGCCCTGAGCATACTACAGCGGATATTTTTTAAATTCTCAAATAAGTATAACTACAAGTAAGTTACAGATGTGAGTGAATGATACATATTTTAAGAGGGTAATGAAGAGGGCAGATTACATTTTTGTGTGTCTAAAGAAATAATACATGCATCAAGTAAACAAACTGACCTCGTAGACAGCCAGGTCTATACCAGCATAAGGAATTATGCCCAGAATGTTGGGTACATAACCTTTGTAAAAGGCTGTCAACCCTTCTCTTTTTAAAATCTTCCTAGCACAGTCAAACATCCCAGAGTATTGTCCTGTTTTACCCACTGCCAGTCTGGTCTTTAAGACCTGAAGGTAGAAGAAATGTAGAATTAATTATTTGACAGGTCACGACCCAGCTTACATATAGGCACAACAAATCTTTGCATACTCATAAGTTTCTATTTCCAAAAAGTGAACCTCTTTGCATTTGCTACTTAAAGTCTCCTTTATAAACAACGAGAGTTAAGGTTTGGTTAGCATTAGTTTTTTCACAGTTTTATCATTTGTAAGAGGAATAGTCCACCTAACAAGCTCATGGTTGTGAAGGAACAGGGTATATTTTTTTAGTCAAAATCAGAGTAAGATGAAAGTTGTGATTTGCCTTTTTTCCCCTTCTCATGTTCAAGAGAGACAATTTTTTAAAAACAAATTACAAGATATCTAGAGCCTCTCATTAGGGCTGGTGCTTAGCCTAAGAACAAATGCGAAATTAGCATTTAAAAAGCAAAGACTATGCAGGAACATGAACTAATTCCTTCTAAGGCTTCATTGGATCAAGCTTTTCAACTGAGGATTGCAAATCATATTACAAACATTAAAGAAGACTCATGACATCCTTTTGAGATAATTAAGGGATATACAGGGATCACTTCACTCACTACTGAAATGCAACACAACAGCTGTGTAACAGTGCCTGTGACTTTACACCAGCATTGCAAGATAGGGAGCGAAGAACACCATGTTCAAATGAAACTGCCAAGGGAATTCCCTGAGCAGGAATTTGGCCTGCTTGGAAGTCTCATAAGAGATGGCTCCCATATGTGATATCTGGCACGTCAGCATGCAATCTTGGCCAGGAACACCGTAAAAACCAGCTTTACTGAGATACTCTGGCACCGTTAGGAAGATGAGAATATCTTAGGGCTTTTCTAAGTGACGAGTGCTACAGCGGCACAGCTACAGACCTGTAGTTATACCACTGCAGCGCCACAGTGCAGACGCTCTCTACAGAGATGGAAGCGTTTTTCTGTCATTGTAAGTAATCCACCTCTCTGAGCACCAGTAGCTATGTCAATGAAGAAGGCTTCCACTGACCTAGCCACATCTACAGCAGGGTTACATCAGCATCATTATGGCGCTCAGGGATGTGAGTTTTTTACACCCCTGAGCAATGTAGCTATGTCAATCTAAATTTTAAGTATAGACCAGGCCTTATTGTAGAACAGGGCCTACATACCTCCACATCCATTCTTGTGTAGTACGCCACTTGAATATAAAAGGACCAACACTGTAACATTTGGTTGCTTTATTCTATGTGCTTAGAAACCAGCTGTGACTTGATTTTCTAAGGACAATAATGACTTAACTAAAAAAAACAAACTCCACCACAGTGTGTAGAATGCCATTGTTTTTTTTATCCCCACAGAGAGACACTCCTTATCAGAAAGAGTTCAGGGTGAGTCACTATTTATATCAGTTTCAAATCTTGCTAAATCCTGGTCCCAGCACAGAGCATGGGCAACCAACCATGCTGTGTGATACAAGAGTAATTAATCTTTTAGGGAGAGGGAATGGATCTTCTACCCAGGCTGCAGAATGAAAAATAGTCACTCTGGAGCTATTATTCTATTCTTGAGGCTGGAAAAATTGTCGCAATACTGTTCTGCAGGCCGCTACCTGTTGAATGGAGGAATAATAGCAGTGACTCCACAGAGGAGCAGATCAATCTGCCAACCCTGCCCATAGTGCAAGGAAATCCAACAGAGGTAGCTTAACTTCATCTGCACGGGCTACCTAAATCTAACCCCAACTCTGCACAGCAGAACTATATTGGTTCTGTTGCAGGCAAGGCCTGCTCACCCCATGCCAGGGTCTTGGACCCAGTAATGGCAGGTACTCGCCAAAGGAGTTTCCCCTGGTGGTCTGGTGTAGAACTTCAGTTACATTTCTGCCTCAGTTCCCCCTAGTGGTTTTTCAATGAGTTCAGTGATACTTATATACAATGAGCAATGCCCCTTCAGGGATTTTGTTTATTTAATCAACCACCAAACAGTGTGTAAACAAGCCTTCTCCTCCCCTAAGTTCCCAATCTTCTCCTTTGCCTGGAGTTGTGCAGTCTCTCCCCTGTGATCTCATGGTATCTCCCAGGCCTCTCTGCCTCAAGAGCTTTGTAGTCTCTCCCCTCTGGAGCTGTCTCTCTATGTTTTGGGGACTGTTCCTCTCTCCAGGAGCCTCTGCTACCACTGCACGTAGCTTCCTACCCAGCTCCTCTGAAGAGTTCTCTTCCCAGGAGCTTCCTCTCTATGTTCTCGTCTCCTGCCTGACCCTCAGAACCATTTATAAACCAAGTGTTCCTTTATTAATTAATTACCCCACACAGCTGCTCATCCAATTAACTATCCACAGGTGGATCTGGATTGGCTTGTTTGCCTTAGCAAAGCCTGTCAGGCTAGATGCCTGCCCCTTAGAGGACCAGTCCCAGTGGCAGGGCCACATTTAGGGAAGTATTTAAGCACACACTTAACATTAAGCATATGCTTAAGTCTTTTACTTCATGGGACTTAAATATACACTGAAATGTTCTGCTGAACAAAGATAATTTCCAGACTTAGAGACTTAGCATGCAATCTGTGACAACCAAATTTCTAATATTTTAAAAGAGAAAGAACACAACCCCCAACACGTATGCACATAGTGGTTTGGGTTTGTTTTTTTAAATGACATAATTTAAATAAAAAAAAAATTCAGAAAATAGCAAAACCCCACATAACCCTAAACACCAGAAATTCTAAGTATAGAACATGCCATGTTGTATCCCAGAAAGTGTCAGGTAGCATTATGGTGTGATTCTGAAGGAGTAAATCTACAGAATGCAAGTGAAAGTTGTGATGTCGGCAGAACTCCTTTAATGTTTCCACAAAAAGCCTTATCTTGCTCTTGGTGCAGTCAACAGGATTTTTGGCACTGACTTCAATGGGAGACCAGTCCTCTCTTGCTTACCTCCATAGGATAAATAGAGGTTTGTGCTGTTGCCCCAGCCAAAGAACCAGACACAAATCTTTCAACGGTCCCTATCTTTCCATCTTCATTAGCAAATAGCTTCTTATACTGTGTAGGTAAAATACATAAAGACAAATATATCACACATCTTTCTGAGGCAGGTAGAATCCCCCAGCAGAAGCAGAAATATGACATGAGGTTTTCCCATGAAGTTTGCATTATAGATGTCCAATTAACACAACTTAAAAATATTTACATTCCAATTCTATGTGTAATGATTTATAAAAATATAGATCTTCCAGCCTGTAAAAGTCCTTTACATTTGGTCCCACTGAGTGGGATCAATTCTGCCCATACTATAGTGGCAGAGGAGCACCACTATAGTTAAGTTTGCCCCAAGACATTGGTTTAAAGGTCAACCTTTCTAAATCCTCTAAAATTGACTTGATTAGTCTTTGAAATTTGGTATGCCTCAGGAGCGTACAGGGTAGGATTAGGGACCCACATTTAGAATCATTTGTGCCAGAGGGCCCGGACATACAAGCCTGAGAAAAAACAGCCTTTTTAAAAAAAAGTTTGGGGGGGTTTGGGAGGGAGGAGAGCTAGAGATCAAGCTATTGATGTGATGAGGGTCAAAATGGTCTCGATCTCTCAAGTTTTACCCAAGGTAGTGCTTTGCGTGCACACAGTCTTTGAGGGACCCAAACTGAGAATGGTGTTTAAGAAAATACACATTTTTACTACGCACATGTACCAATACAGAAAAGCAGCTAGAGGATTTTAATTCGCACCATTTTATATGCTTTAAAGCTCAAGTCTTCTAAGTACTCTGAAATTTGAATGGTTAGTCAGGTTGGTTTGAAAATTTGGTGTCTCTCATGAGGGCACAGGGTAGAGCTAGGGATTCAAATTTGGGGTCATTTGACAAAGAGGTTCCCAGGTTGTCTTAAAAAAAGTTTCCTTCTGCTGCTCTGTACTGTTAAACTGAACGTTACTAATCACTGGATGAATCAGAGCTCATTCTGTTTGACTGCTGCAAAGTCATACTTCAATTAACATAACTAAGGATAAGTTAATCACAAGCACCCACATACCACAAAAGGAATTTTGAACTGAGCGGATGTAGTGCTACCATTTGAGAGTCATGAGTGGCAGTTTTATTTTGGGGGGAATATACTCAAAGTGGAATTAGACATGTGAATCCTTAAGAACATAAGAACTGCCACACTAGGTCAGACCAAAGGTCCATCTAGCTCAGTATCCTGTCTTCCGACAGTAGCCAATGCCAGGTGCCCCAAAGGGAATGAACAGAACAGGTTATCATCAAGTGATCCATCCCCTGTTGCCCATTCCCAGCTTCTGCCAAACAGAGGCTAGGGACACCATCCCTGCCCATCCTGGCTAACAAACACTGATAGACCTATCCTCCATGAATGTATCTAGGAAAGGAGGCATTAGGGAAAGGAGGCGCGGTACATGTGTTAATGGGATGAATTGGGGAACTGCTGAAGGAGGGCAGACTTAAAGGTTGATCGCCTTAACTCTGCATTTCCGGGTTTTCAGAAGTTTCAGTTTCGATTCACTCAACATTCTGCAATGGGATGGCATATCACTAAGCAACCCTAACTCTGCAGAAATGTTGGGTTTTGGTCATTCAATACCTATATGGTTGCACTTTTATAACAGATGAGAACCCCGCATTCCTTGCATAACCAGAACTCCAACTTAAGTGAATGGGTACCCAAGGAATGGAGAATTAGGCCTTATGTGCACCATATCACTTGCTGTAGGCAGCCAAATACAACTACTCAGGCAGAACAAAGACTAGACTGCAGTATCAGTTACAGATAAGCTGAAGTAAGAAGTAATGTACTGGGGGAGGTAAGCAATAACTGCACATTAGAGCAAACTACAACCTCTCATCAGAAGTTGTAAATCAGATATCCTATACTCAAAGGATAATTTTTTAAAACAGATTTTGGGTTTGGGGTTATTTGTTTACAGCATAGAAGAGTGTTGATGTATTGTACATTACTTTGCTCTTACTTCTGGCCCTAGCAAGACTCTGCCATCTTCACAGATGAGAAAGCAAAGATCAGTCACCGGGTGTTCTAGAATTTCAAACTAAAACTGTGACCGCAGGGAGATCTCTATTCCAAAGGAGGATCAGGCCTTTAATATGTTGTGTAAAGCTGATTCAGAGGTAAATATAATGCTGAAATCCATGCTGAGGGCATCTTACTGCAGCACATTGACATTTGACTTTAAAGAAATCCTGTACATGGGTATGTGTTAGGCTAATACAACATGCTAGATTTTTATGTGGTTACCATTTAGAAAGTACAACTGAAGTATTTACAATTAGAGCACCTCTCCACAAAAAGTTATATAGATAAGTAGGTAGCTTTAAACTCGTATGATGTGAATTTGATTTCTTTCCTACATTGTTCACAGTACAACAGTAATAATCCACATTACTCAAATATTTTATTAACCAGTCATAAGACTATTTTAACTGTGATCAATAAAACCATTATATATATTTTCATCATCATTTGCATTCTGTTTGTTTTTCAGTATTTAGTGTTCATCACCTTGATGTGACACATTACCTGTTCATATGCCCAGAACTTAACAGCTGTTTCAGGTGCGATTTTAATGACATTCACACCATTTCCCCTCCAAAGGGAACGGACGCCTCCTTCTTTCACCATCTGCTTAAGGCCACTTGATATATTCATTTTATTTGACTTTGAACTATGAACCTATTAATCACAGTAAGAAAAAGAAATGCTTAGATTGAATATAGGACTCATTTTTAAGCAACAAAGGATAAGTGTTTTAGTAAATACTTAAGTCAAAAATCCCTCGAAGACAGACAGTATAATTACTGGTCTCATAACTGAATAGCTGTAGTCAATCTGAGATGCTGCAATATGACTGTAAACTAAGGATTGTTTTCACATCATTAACATTATCTGTTGTATTTCTTGAAAGCTAACACTATAATAACAATATTCCAATCTTTCATTTGTGATATTTCTTCCAAACTAGCTACTGGCTCAAAAGGGAATATAAATGCTCATTATCAAGAGAAATGCAACATATTCCTTAAAAGGCATACTATAGAAACACTACATAATGTGCTTTTTAGATTGAGTAGTACTTTCTATATGGCAGACTCAGAAAACATAAAGCAAGCTACTGTTTAAAATCCTGTGATTTTGAAAAATGTCTGGAAAGCGTGTAAAAAGTGTGAAATTTATTGCTGATCTTAATACACTATTGTAGTTTATACCAGCACAACTGATTTTGATAGGGTAGATGTATTTTTCAGTATCCGCCTTTTATTAATCATTTTAGATATCAAAAGGGAACATATTCAATATAATATCTGTACCACAACACACCACAAAGCAAGTCTCCTTACAAAAATGCATCATTTGAATTCTTTAAAAAAGCAGCAAAATGCATAAAACAAACATGTAAGCATCAGGGTGCAAAAGACATCTACAAATTAGGGCCTAACCCTACAAACCACTATGCCCACAGGACTAGTTAGGTGTAGTTTATCTTTGCGGATCAGGACCTAAGTCAATACAAATTATGAAACAGTTTTAAAAGCACAATGAGGGCCTCTCTAGAAGTAAGAGGATATATTCTGCTATTAGTTTGCAAGAACTCCCAGCCAGCTGGAACTCCTCTAAAAAAACTGCCACAAGATGGCCCAGATTATTCTAAATGGGAAAAGTGATTTAGCAGAATTTAAAGTTGCTTAAGTGTTGCAACTCACCTGCATCATGACTTTAAGGCGATCTAGTGGTGCTGTACCTGTTCGAGAAACAGCACCAGCCACTCCTCCTGATAACAGCTGTCTCCACCACTGCCCAGACTTTTTCTCTTCCTCTGTGAATTCATCTGGGATAGTCAAGCTATCTCCTATATCCAACACCTGTCACAATGCAAAGCAGAAAGGGGCAATGACTATATTTCCTATTTCATCTACTTAGTGATTTTACTGATAGTTCTGACATGGGCTTGACTACAAATAGATACCGTACCAAATGACAGTGTATAAAAAAGTTACGTTAAAGACATAAAAATAGCCATCAATAACCTGTAATGTACATACTGTAATTTCATTCCATTGTTATAAATTCAAGTAAGACCAATTCTATACAACAAAAATCAAAAGTGACCCTTTGTTCCCTTTACATGTATTTAGAACACCACCACCCAAAACCCACCATTTCAAAGACAGCACCATCATCATTAAAAATTATGACAAACTCCTTTCTTGAGCATGGCTGTAATGAAGACATTTTGTCAAGCTCAGTAAAGCTTTCCAGACAGTGTCCAAGTCCAAAATGCTTACATGCTACTAACCTTTCATCCAGGCAGCCTTTATGGATTAGTTTGATAATCTCTTAAAGATGTTGTCAAGAGATTAATCATTCAAGGTAATTTATTCATGTATTTTACAGACACACACATTTAAAAATAGCTTTCTATTGATAAATTAATATAGCACCTAATTATATGATTCATTTCACTAATCCATTATGATCTTTCTTGTTCCAACCAACAATTTTACTGATTGTTTTGAAGAGATATTATGACTATCCTTCAGTTGTGAAAGTCTGAAATCTCCCTGCCAGATGTGTGTTTAGTTTAAAATACTTACTGTTCAACTTGAACAATGAACATTACCAAAGGCGACAGGGGTAAGGTTTCCCATGACAGAAGGCTATGGATTTTTATAAATAAACTTAAATACACACCTTCATTTTCATCATATCATATATATAACAATAAAAAATTAGAGGGACTGCACCATTTAATACTACAAATCCAGTTTCCCATGAGAGTTACATTTGCCATTAAAAAGAGAGAGCGAAAAATCTTTCCAATAAGAGAAAGCAATTATTGCCAAAGTAGCTGGGGAGTGGGAGGATTAATTTTTTTCCTTTAATAAAGTGAGTTATATTTACACTGTTGCTGAATTTAATTTTAGATGCTACCACTCTTAATGCCGCAAGTCCCCCCCCAATCTGTAAAATGGAGTTAGTACACTATGTAGCGTTGTCTTGTTTATTTAGACTGCAAAAGCTCTTCTGGGCAGGAACTCTCTCTCTGCATCTGTATAGTGCCTAGCATGTTGAGACATACATTTTTGAAAGTGATGAGTGATTTTGGGTGCCTAATTAGAGACCTCTTGAAAGGGCCTGATTCCCAAAGGGTGGGCGCTCAACACTCAGAGTATGCCTACACTAGAAACACTATAGCGGCACAGCTACAGCTGTGCCACTGTAGCATAGACACACTTACTACAGCAACAGAAAGAGTTCTTCCATTGCTGTAGAAAATCCACCTCTCCAACCGAATTCTGTCGACCTACCAATGTCTACACCGGGGCTTGGGTTGGCTTAATTACACTGCACAGGGCATGAAATTTTTCACAGCCCTGAGCAATTGTAGTTAAGCCAAGCTAACTTTTAAGTGTAGACCAGCCATGAAAATCTGGCCCCTTTAAGGGGTTTCCAGTTGGACACCCAAAATGGAGCCCCCCCAAATCACCAGTCACTTTTGAAAATGTTGACTGGGTGTTCTAGTTTGTGCCTATATTAATAGCACCTGCCAGAATTTGGCCTTATATGCACTGGACATTAATATCACCTTACAACTAAGCCTAAGAAAAAGAAAAAGCTAAAGTCACCTTTTGGGATTTTACTTTATAAACATTACAACAATAGCCAGCCCACAACACTCCTATGCTATTTAGATTCCTGCTCACCAGAGTCCAATCACAACAAGAGCCTTCAATTTTAAAATAAAGAGTTTTCAAAAGGCTGTTACCATGAGAAACTGAAACAAGATTTCAAACATTTTGGCTATGTAGGACACCCCCTGTATTGCTGTGGTAACTGGTTCCAAGTTCTCACAGTAGGCCAACTGCAACAATTGTAGATCTCATGGAACACTTCTAAACTGAATATTTAGGATTAGATGAGGAGGTTCCATAATAACCAGAAAAAGAACTTATAATTTTCAGCATTTAAGAAACAGAAAAAGTCTTGGGCATTTTTCACTAAATAGTATAGACTCAGAACTATCCAATTTCATATATTTGCCTCATGTTTTCTTTTGGCGAGTCATCTAAGAGGATAGCTGGATGTTATTAACCATGTGATACTCCCACTGTGAATTCAACCAGGGCAGGCATATACGTTTAGCCTGGCTTTAAAATAGAAAACTATGAATCGTTGTTTTCTTCTTACAGTTTCATAGCTTAAAAAAGGTCAAAGACTATTCCCCTCCAACTTTTAACTATAAAATTATTCTCGGGTTGGGACTATGTACTGCAAATCAACCAAAACTGTAAACACCTATAAGCAAGTTTTTATCATGAAAAGGCTGACAGATCCTTCAGGATTCAAATGATCTCGTTATATTTAAAGTAATTACAGTTTTTAGCCATGTGGTCTTACCCTGATCATTTACAGGAAAGTTCATTCTGTCAAATTATTTATCTGTGCACATGCAATATTTCACTGGAGTGTTACCTATAACTTCGCATTGCTTGCATATCAAAGAATTATTAATAAAATAAGATCTCAACTCTTGAGGAATTGGACTTACCAAGGCTGAGACAAATGCAGCGCATTACTTCCTGCCATTACGTATTCTACTCTTACTTAAAATTCTGGAGAGAGCATGCACATGTGTGTGTGCAAACACTCACCTAGAGTCTACCTTCAAATAGCAATTTTGTGAACTTTATGGTAAAATTGCTAGTTAAATGAAACTGCTAACACAATACCAATATTTTGAAACAGCTAAAATACTTCTCCAACTTGTATGATCACATGAAAGCAACAGTCCGTTATAAAATGCACATAGTAACTAGAAAAAGGATTTACTATTGTGTGACATTGTTTTGTGAGGCCTCTCCAAAGGGACAAAATTCTTATTTCTAGTCCTAATGGTTGGCAAGATACTGGACCTTAGACTTTTCACTGATCCAGGACTAAATACTCATACACACACAAGGATACCTGGGGCAGGAAGATGGGATAAGAACACCACATCTGGGAGGAAAAAAACTATACCAGCTGTCTAAAGCCTCTCAGAAGGCTTGAAGTTCTAAAATTAGTTCTGGCAGAGATGGATTTGGAAGCAGAATCCAGGTGAGGAGTCAAAGATGCAGGATAATCTCTCTCTCTCTCTCTCTCACACACACAGAGCTACATAAAATAGATCTCCTTTAAAATACAAGCTGAACTTACAGTAGAATGTTTCCAATAACGGATTATTTCCTCAATGTCTGTTGCTGGGTTAAATAAAAAGTGATCCCGCCATTCATTCCAGTCCACTGACATTGTCCCATCAGCATCGATGCTGAAAATAAAACAAAACAAAAGTATGCAAAATATTAAATTATGTCTGGAAAATAGTAAAAATAAATAAAATATCTGGTCACTCTACCTGCAAACTTTTTCAGACTTGAAGTCCTGTGAACCCATGCAAACCAGTCCTCACACAAGTGTGAAAATCCATGTACAGCAGTGGATACCAATCTTATGAATGGTCAGTAAAATGAACCATTTTTCCCAACTGAGGTGGGGGGAAGGGTAAGTGGACATAACAAAAGTCACGTTAATGAAGAACAAGTTGACATCCCTTCACATTTCCAATGCCTTCCATGAACTGGAAATCATACTCTGCAGGACAAGAAAACAATGCAGTGCACCATACTACAACTTATGCACCATACCTACTGTAAATTTGAGATGTTCTATTTTATGAATCTTTCAATTTTATGAACTCAAATACTTAGTAGAATAGGGATTCTACTATACTATCACCTTTGGAAGGGTATGCATGGCTCTTTAGTTCACTAAGAAAGGAAAATAGATCATGTTTCTATTCTTAAACTGGAGGCCAACTACTGTTGGTTATGCAGATAGGTGTGATACCTAAATATTAGCATAACTCAGATTCAGTCTTAAATGTATATGAAAATAAAAATTAGACAGTGTTTTACTTTGCCAATAAATAGTTATCTTTGATTTAAAAAATTATCCTTTTACATCTGATCTGGAATTATGTAAACATGTTTATGAACAATCATTTGAAGAATACACAAACTCACAAACACTGACTAGAAATAAGAATGGTTTCTGACCTTTGTAGAATCTTTTCTGCCTGTTGTTCTGAAATATTTATACCCAATAACTTGAGAGACTCTACAATCTCTGATGCTTCAATTTTTCCTTAAAGCATTAAAAGAAAATATGTACAAGTTAAAAGCTTCTTCAGATCTCGTTATGTAAACTCACATGACAATGATCTTTGTTCTACTTAAAGATTTGGGAAGTCTTTAAACTATCATTTAGTACAAACAAAGCAGCACAGACCATTTAATACACTTTTACACTGAAGTCCTAAATGATATATAATTGGATTATATCTGCTCAGTATTTGTAATACATAAGTGCATCACAAACACCTAGTGAGTCAATCTCCCTCTATCAAAGAGGGAAAAATATATTTTCTAACTAGAGACCTCCTCACAGCTCCTCCAGCTACGGAGCAAAATTCCTTAGTTCTACCATCTTGAAGGGGGTTAACTGGAGGAGAATAATTAGTCATTTGACTATGATGTGGATACTCAATCAAAATTATGAGCCTGCTCCTACTCCAATTGAAATTAATGGGAGAAGATACAAGTTCCACATTAGCAATACAAGTTCCCTCTCAGCAAACTTTATACTCCATTTATTACATACAATATTTACATTACAAACAATATATTTAGGTCCTTGAATGTTTTGGGGAAATAACCATTTTATACTGAATTATTCTGAAATCTAGTTCAGTAATTGGTACCACACATTTTTCTTTCTTCTTTTATAAAGACATACCATCATTGTTTTTGTCCAGACTCTTAAAGGCTAGTTTCATTTTCTTCTCATGGTCTTTAAGATACTGCATAAATTCTTCGAAGTCCAGCTGCCCATCCTTGTTAGAATCTCCAGTTTTAAAAATTTTCTGTTGAGAGAAAAATAATTAAGGAAATATCACTGATCAAAGAATGAATGAAAGAAAAGTGCGTTGTAATATTAAGATCTGCACAATCAACTGTGACAGGCATCTCACACTGGCAGAGTTTGGGAAAGAAACACTTTTCCTCGCTCACCAAAACTGACCCCCAATTGAACCTCAACCCACTCATTCTGGGTAGGAAAGTATTGCTACTTCCATTTTATACTAAAATGACTGTCTGTAAGACAGCCATTAGGAAGCAATGATAAGACACATTGAGACAAATAAAACACACTCTTAAATGTAGTTCTACCTATGAAATTATCCAAGGGTTAAATACAGCCTATATGAATTATGCATCTGTGTCATAAATATAAAGGGAAGGGTAAACCCCTTTGAAATCCCTCCTGGCCAGGGGAAAGCTCCTCTCACCTGTAAAGGGTTAAGAAGCTAAAGGTAACCTCGCTGGCACCTGACCAAAATGACCAATGAGGAGACAAGATACTTTCAAAAGCTGGGAGGAGGGAGAGAAACAAAGGGTCTGTGTCTGTCTGTATGCTGGTCTTTGCCAGGGATAGACCAGGAATGGAGTCTTAGAACTTTTAGTAAGTAATCTAGCTAGGTATGTGTTAGATTATGATTTCTTTAAATGGCTGAGAAAAGAATTGTGCTGAATAGAATAACTATTTCTGTCTGTGTATCTTTTTTGTAACTTAAGGTTTTGCCTAGAGGGGTTCTCTATGTTCTTGTATCTAATTACCCTGTAAGATATCTACCATCCTGATTTGACAGGGGGGATTTCTTTATTTCTATTTACTTCTATTTTTTATTAAAAGTCTTCTTGTAAGAAAACTGAATGCTTTTTCATTGTTCTCAGATCCAAGGGTTTGGGTCTGTGGTCACCTATGCAAATTGGTGAGGCTTTTTATCCAACATTTCCCAGGAAAGGGGGGGTGCAAGTGTTGGGAGGATTATTCATTGTTTTTAAGATCCAAGGGTCCGGGTCTGTAGTCACCTAGGCAAATTGGTGAGGCTTTTTACCAAACCTTGTCCAGGAAGTGGGTTGCAGGGTTTTGGGAAGTATTTTGGGGGGAAAGACGCGTCCGAACAGCTCTTCCCCAGTAACCAGTATTAGTTTGGTGGTGGTAGCGGCCAGTCCAAGGACAACGGGTGGAATATTTTGTACCTTGGGGAAGTTTTGACCTAAGCTGGTAAAGATAAGCTTAGGAGGTTTTTCATGCAGGTCCCCACATCTGTACCCTAGAGTTCAGAGTGGGGGAGGAACCTTGACAATCTGCAACTCCGACAGACTGGAAATACATCTTTGAGACAGGGATGAACTGGATTCAAGTTGTGATCTTGCTTACTAGACATTTAGTCTGCATTCAACACCTTGCCCTGCTTGTGTCTAAAGAAGTAACAAAAATGGGGAGTTATAGCATGCTAATCTCTTAGAGCGGAGGTTCCAAACTGTGGTACACGAGCTTGATATTGATTTCACAAAAAAAATTTGAAGGTTGAATGTGAATGAATAAAGTTTGGGAATCACTGATTAGAGGATAGCATTTAAGGTGAAGTTCTGCTCTCATACTTCAGGATGGATATGAAAGCCTATATTCCACTCTCCCTACTCATGTAGAGTTCCTATGAGACAGAATACACAATTAGAGATGCACTGGATGGATCAGAGACTGATTTGAGAGCAGAATTTTGAAGAATATATTTTGAAGCACCGCATGGTGCATTTGAAATCTCTGCTAAAAAAATTAATATGTTTTTAGTTTAAATATTTTCATACAAGTGTGATGAATCAGGGCTATATCTGTACAACTTATGAATTCAGATTGATTTATGAAGCTGTATTATGAAGAACTGCTGTATTATGAGTGCCTATATGCATGTGGATCCACTATTGCTGATAGGGCCTGTAGCAGATACACACAAGACCGGGAAAGTGGGAAATACTTAAGGTTAACAATAGTACTCAAACTCACAAAGGTCATGATATAAAGTAGCTGAAGTTTTAGAAATCCAGTTTTAGCTTAACACCTCCAAAGATAGTGGGGGTGGTAGAAGCAGTGGAACAAAAGAGATCAGGTGACCAAGAGGGGTTAAAATAAAGAAATACACAGGAATAGGGGAGTCGGACAAGAAGAGGAAGCATGAGGCAAGAGAAAGAAGGGGTCAGAAGCTGAGTAATGGGCTCCAGGAGAAGGAGGTCACCCAGCATGTAGGAGCCTCATAGGGCAAAGGAGCCCTACCTGCTTTCCTGCACCCAGATGGCCCCAAGGGACTACAATCCAACCCCAAAGAATGCCCTGGAGTGGTGAGGAAACTGAGGTGGGGACATGCGTTTAGTGTTTGTGGTTTGTATAATCTGTACTCTATTGTACTTTAACCATAAAAGAACATAAAGTTGTTAGACTCTGTGCATAGTTTGTGTGTGGACTGCTTGACAACCGCTGTGTGCCCCTAAGAAAGTTAAACTATAACCAGAAATTTCACACCTTTGGGGTAGAGCTCTTGGAGAGGTGTGTGTTTGAGTAACTGGGGTATCTCACAGGCCAGCACTAATCCTGGGAGCCTAGGACAGGTGGGCTGAGGAGCCCCATTTCTGAGGAGTGATAGCAGACTGAGGGTCAGTACCCAGGAAATGTGATAGAAAGGCCCAGGGAGGAGCCAGTGCTGCAGCCTGCTGAGGCTCCAGAAGCTTAATACACCCTAGGAGAGCCCAAGCACAGAGGCTTTTGATTCCTCTCACACTGGTTCTAGTGGGTGGCCAGGAAGAATTGCTTGCTAGGATCTGTGACAACCAGTTATATCCAAATGTACTCATTGTATAAATACAACATCCCTGCCAATTTATTGCTGGTCTGCACTCTGGCACTCCCCATTGCCACTCCTGCTCCTGAATAGGACTGGATTATAAAACAAACGAACCAAGAACCTAACATAACTCAAGTAATTGCAAATCAGGGTTTACATACACTAAAACAAAAATGGTCTCCCAAGAACTTCCCCATCAGTTCCATTCTACTTACCTTAGCCACCCACTCATGTACTAATGATGTGTTATCTGTATGAATTATATTAGCCACAGGATCTTATGCAGGCCTTGTCGTAAAATGCCTTGCACACCTCTGGCACTTATATAGGTAGGTAATCAATCTCAGTACAATTTGTATGGCTATTCTGAACTATGACATTTTACTGAAACCACATTGCTTACTTTGATTTGGAGACAATATGCAATAAGTACTCATTCTGCTGTAACCGGTTACAACTTACTGAAATAAAAAGCACATTCCAAGAATGAGTAGCCCAACAAGATTCAGCCAAAGAATCTACTGAGCTTAGAGAAAACTAAAAATTTATCATGTGCTGGGTGTACAGGTCAGGAGGAGATCTCTAAAACATCTGGGTATGTTAAATGTCTCTTTTTTCTTCCCCAACCCTTCCACTAAAGTAATGTATGCTCATATTTGAAGTTTTAAACATTTTTGATCTTGTGAACAAAATTCATGAGATAAGACAATTGTGACTAAATATTTAGAAGGGAAAGGTCACATGGCACTCAGTTATGAAATAAATAAAAAGTGACTTACATGCCTTCCTCTAGCATGGCAAATTGTGCATAGTGCAAAATAAAATGTATAGTTTTTAAACTATCTCAACTATTCTTAACTGACTGCAGATACAACTTCAATATTACTGCTCTTAACACACTGTAGATTATGGCTAAAACTTCATTCCTTTTAGCAACAACTGGTTGATGAGGGACACCCAAGCCAAGCTCACTCAAACACCCTTATCACTGTGGTTGGTCCTTCCAGATTCTGTCATTTCTAATAACACCACTCAGAAGTTCATCAATAGATTTCCTGTCACTGACTTTCTTAGCTAGGAGATAAAAGTCTGATTTCTGGATTAGTCCTTTATAGAAAGAGGTTGTTACACTGAAGTTCTGGTCAGAAATGTGACTATCTAGAAGTGGTATGCAGTGTTTTTGTAGCCATGGTGGTCCCAGGATATTAGCGAGACAACGTGGGTGAGGTACTATCTTTTATTAGACCAACAAGCGTTCAAGCTTGGCCTGAAGAAGAGCTCTGTGTAAGTGCAAAAGCTTGTCTCTCTCACCAACAGAAGTTGATCCAATAAAAGATATTACACCTCGCCCACCTTGTCTATCTAGAAGTGGCACCGTCTAAACCAATAAACATGTTTATATTCCAAGTGTTTCACTGACTAAAATAAATTATTACTACTCCATACTTTTGTGTGCACCTCCCACACACACACATACACATACACCCCCATACACCCACCCCTATGGGAAAATGAGCAAGATTTTGTTCTGGCTCATAGCTGCAACAGAATGCTAACTAAGTTCCAATTACAGAATCTCTATTACTGGAGAACAACAAGAGAATCCAAGAGAACAGAGATTTCTGGTTGAGTTTGTAGGGCTTGAAATTAGAAAACATAATTTTACTTATAAACTCAACACATTTTATATGGAAGTCACTAGAAAGTAATAAATGTGGACTCCCTAATTTTGTCTTTACAATCATTTGCCACAGTTCCAGTCTCTCCAAATCATTTTGACATGGCAGAGGTGGAAGGGCTTGTTGGGGGACGGGGGGGGATAGGAGAAGGTGTGTTCCAAAAGAAGGATCATCTATTTTGCTCACCCTAGAATTCTGGAAGTTCCTAGGATGAAAATCTTCTTTCAAGCTATACAATCTACAAATTATTTTTGAGACAAAGTTTTGGATTGAAGCCAACATTTCTGAGTTTCCTGCTGGTGGACGTCTTACAGCACATACTTTATTTGTGACACCAACTGTTTGAAAATCTGGTGTCAGTGATAATCAACTAATTTGCTTCTAGTTATTGTAATTTGTTAATTCATTTGTCATATAGGAGGAGCAATCACTCATGAGTGCAAGAACAATAACTGAATTATTTTCATGATGCCAGAATATAGAGGTGTGTGTTATTTATACACATATACATGCTATCATTTTTATAAATAATGATAATAAAAGGAAATTTTTAAAGACAACATTTATTTAGATGAATTTTGGAAAAGTGTGCCAATCAGATAGCTGCATGACTGATCATTATTTACACATGAAAAAGATTTCCCAACCATAAGCTTTAAAAAGAAAATACAGATAACCTGTTTTTTGATAGGCTGACACACATAATAGGTCAATTTATCCTCAGATACTGGGGCAAAATTCTCATTGACCCATTTGATATGCTCTCTAGGCTAAGCTAATTGCCATGTAGCAGGTCAATATATACATCCAGTGAGCAATTTTAATTCTGACACACCAAACATCAGATAAAGGGACTCCCTATTATCTTCAGTGGAAACTGGCTAGTGTCCTAAATAAAAATTTAATTGCAATGACTTTTTTCAGAATTCAAAGCATGTGTTTGAAAATAAATAGGTAGTGAATGCAGTTAATTTACATATTTTTAAAGTGTGTTTTTAATTTTTTTAAATGTGAATTTTGTTGTGTTTTTTTTAAATGTGTCAGACTATGAAAATAGACAGGGTGCATAGCGCTCTATTCCCCCAACCTAGCACTGGGAACAGACCCAGATATTTGACTGTGAAACTATACCACAGAAAACAAAATGACTTGATTATGACAGAAACTGAAAAACAACCAGAATTTATATTCCAAAACTAAAAGCTTCTTCCTTCCCCCTCTGCCCTAAATTTAAAAACAAAAAGAAGAGAGCAGCAATGCTTGGAAGATCAGAAATTCATTATAGGCTGCAGCCCACATATTTTGTGAGCATAGCCAATGCAGTGATGCCTGCTTGAGTCTGCAGAGAACCTGAAACAATAACTCTGAGATATGAATTGCCCCTTCACCTCAACAAGGGCCCTATGGACTCTGCTATTCTGTTGTTGCAGAATTTGGCATTTGTCTAAGACATGACAGATTTCAACACTTTTGCCACCAAATTTTCTATTTTGTTGCAGGTGCGGACTGGTGCCAGACATTGTTTTCTATCTCCCTGTCCTTTTGGAGCCTGCCTGCTGCTTCCTCTTGCTCTCCAGCTTTCTCCATAAGGGGTCATTAGATGAATTACAGTGCAGGCTCCCCCATGTTACTCCCCAGAACCAGACAACAGAGACTTAGGGAGGCAAATGATGAGGCTGGCAGCCTGAGCTGCCAGGAGAGCTAGCATGCTATTTCCTGGTATAGACTTGCTCACCACACCCTTGGTTAGGTTCAACAGCAAGAGAAAAAAATGTTGTTTGCATGTTTCCCCAAGACAGGCCATTTCATGTCTCACTATCTGAAACTTTGAACCCAAGCAATAAAGATATTACACAAGACATAGCAACAAGGCATATATACAAAGAACTGATAACTACTAGTTGAGCACACCAGCAGATTTAATGATACAAAAACCTTAAAATTGCCTTTTGTCTATTTGTATTTTAATATCAAGGCCTTCCATTTTTTGACTGAACATCCAGGTCTGACATGTTATACTATTCAAACTGTGGTTTCTAACAAATTAACAGTTTGTCGCTGTTCTTCTGCTCCTGGTGCCTTTTGTACAAACAGCCAACTCTGTCACACTAAGGCAACATAAGCCCAAGCATTTGGAGGTGGAATGAAACACAAGAAAAAATTCAAACCTTGAGTTGGGGGAATAGGCAAGGATGCTGCAGTGTTTAATTTTTCCCAGTATTCTCAGGTACATCCACAGCCATGATTTGTTGTTCATAAATAAACAATATTCATTGCCAAACAAGGGAAACCTGCAATAAGCGACTAAATATTTTGCACATGACAACTGACCTGGCACATTGCTAGATTACTAAGTGGTACAGTTATGACCCATGGATATTTTCAACATGATGGTACCTACAGAGTAGAAGAGGGTAGAAGTTATTTTATATTTGTATGTAGATTTTTCTTTTAAATTCCTGAAAATATCACTATTAAAGTATTTTAACCATGATTTTTAAAAAAGTTAGGGAAACTTTTTCACATTCAGAATTTATCATTGTTCCAAAAAAAAGAAGTGGTGGGTGAGGAGGTTGGTTTTGTTTTTATAAAATAATTCTCAATCAAATTAGCTTGTTAATTTAACTGATTAATTAAATCTTATGAATGCTTAAAAGTCAGAAGTCACCAAGAGATTGCTGGGTGTTTCCAACTTCCTGCCTCTTCATCTTGAGGAGAAAATAAGGACAAAGGAACAGCATTTAAAGACTCTTAATTGGTGCAATTAGTGACTCATGATCATTCTGTAAACTATGACTAGTAAATAGAGTGCAGTGCTGCAAATGCATTACAAAAAAGCCAAAATCAAAACAGCACCACAATAAGAACAAAAAGAAAAGGAGTACTTGTGGCACCTTAGAGACTAAGTACTCCTTTTCTTTTTGCGAATACAGACTAACACGGCTGTTACTCTGAAACCTGACAATAAGAACAGTAACTATCTGCCCAGCTATGACCAGAGGTTTTCACACTGCATATTAAAGAGTTGTCACTTTGGATGGGCTATCACCAGCAGGAGAGTGAATTTGTGTGGGGGGGTGGAGGATGAGAAAACCTGGATTTGTGCTGGAAATGGCTTTTAGATAAGCTATTACCAGCAGGACAGTGGGGTGGGAGGAGGTATTGTTTCATATTCTCTGTGTATATATAGAGTCTGCTGCAGTTTCCACGGTATGCATCTGATGAAGTGAGCTGTAGCTCACGAAAGCTCATGCTCAAATAAATTCGTTAGTCTCTAAGGTGCCACAAGTACTCCTTTTCTTTCTGATAATGACCAGTTGTTTCACAGGTTTTCCCTAGTCTGAAGAGGGGGTATAGCTGAAGGAAAGCTTGCTTACTGAATATCCCTTCATATGGGATCATCTAACTTTGCATCCTACTCTAACGTTACCTCTGTATTAGACTGCAAGCTTCTTGGACCAAATTCAACCCTGCTTAAGTGAGTGCAACTCCACTGTCTTCAGTGAATGTGTACCCCTAACACCAAGGCTAACTTTGGCCCCTTGTCCTGTTTATATCTGTAAAGGACAATGCACACTTATGGAACTCTGTAAATGACAATATTAAATACACTAAATACAACACTATAAATAAATCAGTATTTCCACATTGTAATGGCTGAGGGATAGTTCCACTACAGATCCTTTCAAATCCAAACGAACCTGAGCCTACCAGTATTTTGAATTATTTCCCCTCCTTCCCAGGAGTATTGCTGTCGTTTAAAATATATGGAGTGGCCTCTTCCTGCTCCCAAAATTGACATCCATCCATCCAAGAAGCTTGAAGGAACCATGATATATAAATGTGTGATGCTGATCACTACATGACAGCTTTGTCTCTGTTAGTACTTTACACCATTTATTGACCTGAAGCTCTCCCTTCTTACAGTACCAGGGAGCAAGAGATCTTCTTTTCACCAGTCCATTCCAAGCAACAAAACCCACAAAATGAGCCTAGCTGAACAGATGCCAACCCCATCAGTTTACTACCTATGGCATGCAGAAAAGGCTATCGTAAAGCCTGGATTAATGCTCTCAACTCAGGGCAGGTCTACACTACTGCTTAAGTTGATCTAACTTATATTGCCAGGGGTGTGAAAATGATACCCTCCTGAGCAATGCAATTCAAAGAAACCTAAGTACTGTCCACATTGGCGCTATGTCGGCAAAGGTTCCGCCTCTCACGGAAGTGGAGTAATTATACCAATGGGAGAGTGCTCTCCTGTTGGCATACAGCATCTTCACCAGACATGCTGCAGCTGCACCGATGTAGAGCTTCTAGTGTAGACCTGCCCTCAGTCTCAGGATTGGGAGTTAAAAGTTGCCAAGAATCTGAAGCAACACAGCATAAGAGATATGAGTTGTCTTTGCATGAGCTCTCCATCTGCATTCTTTGCAACTCCGGCCATATTTGGCAGGGTGATCTGTCCATCGCGTACGATGGCCCGTCACGTGGGCTTGTCTACATGGAAACACTCAAAAAAATTAATCCAAACTAAAGTGTGAACTAAAACTGGTTTAGTTAAACTGAATTAAAACCCCTGTGTGGACCCAGTCATTTTGAATTAAAACAGTTTTAATTCAGTTTAGTTTAATCCACTTTGGAAGTGAATTAAATAAAACTGAATGCAGTTTAACTAATCCAGTTTTAATTCACACCTTTAGCTAATTTGGATTAATTTTTCCTGAGTGTCCCCATGTAGACAAACCCAGAATCATCCTCACTTTACAAATCTTGGATGGATTAGAATCAACAGTTTTCCAATGGACTGGGCCCATTTGTGCTGACTCAAAACCATGATTCAGCAAAGAAGTTAACCACATGTATAAGAGCTTTGCTGACTTGGGGTCCGTGTGGCCCAATTTCTGTTGCTATGAGCTGGAGCAAGAGGAAGAGTTATAATCACTTATGACATTCTTTCATAAAATCCTGACTTTACCATCAAGCATTACTTAAACATAGAACCAAAAACCAATGAAACCCAAATGTACATAAAGATTAATTTTCACTTTTCTGAGGCTTAAGGATGATAAGCACACTTTATATATCTTTTTAATGGAGACTCGGGGCCTGCTGCATATGGCAGGCTTTGATGGTCATCAAAATTATTTCATTTTAATTAATCTGCATATCCTATGAAAACTAAAATCAGATTATTACTGAGGAAACATTTGTGATTTTGGATCACTGAAGTTTACAAAATAAGACATTGGTTATGGTAAGGTTTGGGACCTTCTATGCCCTCTGTTGCGGGTTTGAAGAGAATTAATGGTTGCAATTTCATTACTCATTAATCAATATTTAGTTACTAAAAAGAGTATCTATGAACAGAGAAGGGGAATGAGACAGCTGACATTCAGAGCAACAGAAGACTTATCTGGCTTGGAAGAAGGACGCAAGAATGGAATAACTAAGGAAATAGATCACAGTCATACAATTTGAATGGAACATAGGGGAGAGGGATAGCTCAGTGGTTTGAGCATTGGCCTGCTAAACCCAGGGTTGTCAGTTCAATCCTTGAGGGGGCCATTTAGGGATTTGGGGCAAGAATTGGGAATTGGTCCTGCTTTGAGCAGGGGGTTGGACTAGATGACCTCCTGAGGTCCCTTCCAACCCTGATATTTTATGATTCTATAGGGGGGAATTGAGAGAGAAATGTGTGAGGAACTTCATGGGTAAACTCTGTATTATATGGATTCAAAATGTAGTTACCGTCTGCTTTTGGAAAGCTGTCCAAATTTCTGTTCAAGCAGTTGCTGCAGCTACAGTCACTTCTGAAATGTTATTATCCAGGTTACATCATAATGAAGAGGCACTAATTTAGATTAATTTGGTCTAAAATGCTGCTTACTTCACCAAGAAAATTAAGAAATCAAGAAAATTAACTGAAATTAATAACAAAACTATGTGACATTTATGTGGCTTTTAGGGGCGGGGTAGGAGGTTGCTTTTTTAATAGCTGAAATAAAAGGGGGAAATGCTTTCTATGCTAGAAACATCTATGACAAGTTTCAATCTGATTACACACACACACACACATTAGCTTTGTGGCATTTTAAGACACTTAAAATAGACAATTATCAGATTATATACAGACTTAGCTATGCATTAATAAATATGGAGGTATAATTATGCATTTAAACCTCCTCTCAGACAAAAGGAACAGAACTAAAGAAAATGCAAACCTCAAAATGTTTGGTTTAGCTGAAAATATTTCTAAATAATTTTTTGTTTTTGTACTTTTTATGTTATATACATTTCAATGTTCTGTAATGTTTTCAGGTCTAGGAAAGAGGTATTTAGAACTAAAACTGGACTTCTGGGTCACTTGCTGGTTTATTTTCAGGGCATAAAAGAAAAGTCATTTACTTGATAAAATGTGGATATTAGTGCAAACCAATTGCTGAGAGGTAAATATCATTGGGCTTGATTCTCATTTATACTAAGGCTCCTTTACATCACTTTGAAAGTGTAAAGGGGCCTTCATGGGGGTATAAATGTAATTTACTCCCACCTTAAGGCCCCGTTACACTGTCCCAGCTATGTAAAGGGGCCTTAGGCCAAGTCAAAAATAAAAAGTGAAGCTGATCCAGCTGTATCTCTTAGGAAAAATCCACACCCTTGAACAACATAGTTAAGCAGACCTAACTCCTGGTATAGATAGTGCTTAAGTCGACAGAAGAATTCTTCTGTTGACTTAGCTACTGCCTCTTGTGGAGATCAATTAACTTCTCCCATCACTGTAGAGAGTGGCTACACTGAAGTGCTATAGCAGGGTTAAGTGTAGATATACCCTTAGTGTAAATGAGTATCAGGCCCATTATGTCAAAATATGATTTTAAATAAAAGTACTTCAACCCAGACCATAAATTGTCACTGGAACTTTGAATATTCAATCTGATAACATCTCACTAGTCTTATCTAGATATATAACAAACATCCAAATAATCTGCTATCATTCTGAAAACTAACACCTGAAAATTCTTGTCCATCTTCAGCTTTATCACAAAGACTGATATGCAATATGATGAGATGAACAAAAATAGAACTCGACATGTAAATGCACTATTTATGGGTTGCTAGTTTAACACCTTCCGTGTATTCTGAATAGATCAGATCACTGGAGCTACACTAACTTAAACCAGCTGAGGATCTGGCCCAAGTTTCTCTCTCTCATTTAAAAAAGAAATAAGTATCTATTTTCCTTTTGCTACTCTGCAAAAGGATTTTTTCCACTATTCAGAATGACTGTGCATTAATGGTATTATTATAATTAATGCTGTCTATGGAAAGCCATATGATACTGTGGCCATATTGCATTTCCTCTTTGTTTGACTTGAAATAGTGTGTCCATTTGGCTTTTGTGCAACTTTGTAATGTGATCTGTGCCTCTACTTGATTCTGGGAAGTAGCATATACTACAAACTATAATCAGTGACATTCTGGCAGCCTTTCGTATATATGCACATTTCCAATTTTTAAGAAGTCTGGGTTTGGTCTGTTGCAAATTGACAAGATGAAGGACAAGCAGACCATCAACTCATCATGTTTTTATTAGTGTGATCTATGGGATCATCTTGTGAGATAGAATAATTTATCTTTAAGGGCTGTGCACATAAATACTCATATACCTACAATGTTATTTCACTTGCCAGAATGTTTGATCAAATATTGGAACTGAATAAAGTTGAATGAGAAGACAGGGAAAGAGGAAATACCAGAGCATACCATATAGTTCATTATCCCAAAATCGACAGTGACCTTTATCTGATGCTTCTTTCGAAGAATCCAGATACTTTATCACTCCTTTTATGCAAGAGGCCAATTACATAATGCTTTAATATAAAAGGGAAATTAACTACTTGAATGGTTCAAGAAGAAACTTACATCATGAACCATGAGATTTATCATCTTTTCATAGGCCCCAATCCAGCAAAGACTTATATGTGCACTTAATTTTATGCACTGAATTTAGTGCCATTTATTTCAGCAGAACTAAACACCCACATAAGTCTTTGCAGAATTGCAAAGATTGCAAGACTGTAAGGGCAAGGACTACTTCCCCACATACATTTGGATAAAATTGAGTACATTGTGCACACCACTGAAATAATATTTATGTAGGTATAAAATTAGCCAGCACAGCTGCAAATAACCACGCAGCCAGAGTTAGTTCACAGAAATAAAACAGCACTAAACTTGGGTCATGTTAGTATGTAATAGGACTTCTCTGCAGACAAGTAGTGTTAGTCAGGAATAACATTAGGATTTTTGTGCAAGGAGGAAGTAATAAAATTCAATGACAATCTGGTCCTTTAAATTTTTTCAAAGTTGTTGCGTCAAAGGCATTTGAATTATTTTCCTTTTTCAATAAATGTATCATGTCTCTAATACAATTAATCTATCCTCCAAGCAAAATTTGGAAATAATGAAGATAGCTGTCTTTTCAGTATCGCATTAACATTTCCTTACTCAGCATTTCTGTCATCCTTTACTGAAGGATATTGTGAGTGTGTGTTTCTGTACCCACAGATACAGACCATTATCATTCAGACTTCTAATTTTACTAGCAAGATGCAGTTTTATGAAGAAATTTGCTAGTAAAAGAGTGTAAAAAAAATCAAACAATATTTTTATGGAAGACTTCAAAAACAGCACCAGGTTGGATGAAATTTGCAGTGCTGCTTGTAGTGTGACATATGCAGCATCAGATAGAAGGTTTGTCTACACCTTGGGCATATCTACACTACAAAATTATGTTGACCTAAATTACATCAGCATACAGCCGTCACATTAATTATATCGCTTTTGCACATCCACACTATGCTCTCCTTGTGTCGGCAGTGCATGTCCTCATCAGGAGTGCTTGTACAGACCATACTGTCACTGCAGTGCATTGTGGGACGGCTTCTGAAAGCCGGTAGAAGTCGCTATAAGCAATGCAGAGTCTATACTGATACTGCATTGACCTAATTACAGTAAAAGCTGTTTTATCCGGCACTTCACCAAACGGAAAGCTCTATAAACTGACATTATTGAAATTCCAGTTTATACTCCGGTTGGAGCGGGGTCGGCAGGGGGTTGGAGTGCAAGAGTGGGTGTGGAGTGTGGGCTCTGGGAGAGAGTTTGGGTGCAGGAGGGGGCTAGGGGCAGCAGGTTATGGTGCGGGAGGAGGTATAGGGTGCCGGATACAGGTGGCGCTCAGCTCAGGCAGCTCCTATTACAATATAACTGCGCCCCACCCACCCACCCCTCGGGTAAGCAGTTTAGCACTGTATGTTGCTAGCGCTTGTATATGTAGTGAAGTGTATTGTGGGAAGGGTTGACCAGGCCTTAGAGCTTGTCTACATCAGTGCAGCTGTGCCTCCGTAGTGCTTAGAAAAGATGCTATCTACACGAATGGGAGAGCTTCTCCCATCAGCATAGGTACTCCACCTCCCTGAGAGGCAGTAGCTATGTTGACAGGAGAAGCCCTCCTGCTGACATAGCACTGTCTACACTGAGGGTTATGTCGGTATAACCATGTCCCTCAGGTTGGACTGGTACACATCCCTGAGGGACATAGTTATACCAACCTACATTTGTAGGGTAGACCAAGACTTGAAGTGAAGCAAGGCACCAGAACAAGACAATTCTACTTTGTTTAGACTCGGAAAAGGGCAGATGAAACTGAGTAGCTACCTAAACACAGGAAAAGAGCTGGAGGTGAGGCTGCCTGTGGCTCTCTGAAGATAGCCTTAAGCCGTTTCTGATTCACGCTATTTGCAGAGTAAGGATCTGTCTATACAAACAGCACTGCAGCAGCAGAGCTGCACCACTACAGCTACACAGCTCTAGCGCATCTGGTGAAGACGCTCTATGCTGATGGGACAGAGATCTCCTGTAGGCATAAAAAAAAAAACACCTCTGTAAGCAGCATAAGCTATGTTGGTGAGAGAATGAGCGTAGGATGGGCTTGCAAATGCAATTTAATTACTGCGGCAGCTGTATGCTGACGTAACTTAGGTTGAAATAATTTTGTAGTGTAGACATGCCCAAGGTGTAGGGAGAAGCTCTCTCGCTGTGCACATGAATGCTTATGTCAGTGTATCCTGTGTCACTCAGAGGGGTGGAATGTTCACACCCCTGAGCAACATACATTTTGCTGACATAGGCTGTACTGTAGAAGTAGCCTAAGTTTAAAACAATTAACATACAGGAAATTGAGTGCATTCCATATGTATTTCCCACCCTTGCATGGCTCATGGAAGGTACGGTTTTTCTGGTTCTGTTTTGTTTTTTAATTTTGTAGCAACTAAAGGAAGGGAAGACAATTTCTGCTCTCAGTCACATCACTGTAAATCCAGGTAACTCCACTGATTTCAATGGATTTATTTCCAATTTACACTGATGTAACTGAGCAGTACTTGGCAGAGAGATTCTCAATCTCTACATTTGGTTCATCTTTTCCATATGTAAAAGTTACCAAGCAAAATTGGAGAGACTGACACAATTATTAGGAGGCTGCCATGATAAAACTATTTTACTTATAACCTTAGAAATGGCATTTTGACTCCCAAGGTTTTCAGTGCAGTAGGTAGGTGTGATGGTGCCCCCCCATAAGGCTTTATGGAAATATGCTTATGAATGTATATATGACATAACTGGAATACATTTTATGCTATATATGCCATGTAACATATCTATGTAAAGGTTATGATCTACTGCATATATTCATCCTATTTGTATGCATGTGAAATTGTTGTATTCGGAGTTATGAATATTGGCTGTATACTTGTCTGATTTTAAATAACCTTAGTAAGGCATTTGGTCAGCTTCTTTAGAAAGGAATTTGCAAGTTCAGTGCCCAATCAAGAAGCATTTAACAAACAATGGATGTTGCAAGGCTCCAATCCACATAAGAAATCTTCCTGGAGACATTCAAGATACCATGTGTGAAGAGAGTGGTCACTTTGGATGGGCTATTACCAGCAGGAGAGTGAGTTTGTGTGTGGGGGGGTGGAGGGTGAAAAAACCTGGATTTGTGCTGGAAATGGCCCAACTTGATGATCACTTTAGATAAGCTATTACCAGCAGGACAGTGGGGTGGGAGGGGGTACTGTTTCATGGTCTCTGTGTGTATATAATGTCTACTGCAGTTTCCACGGTATGCATCCGATGAAGTGAGCTGTAGCTCACGAAAGCTCATGCTCAAATAAATTGGTTAGTCTCTAAGGTGCCACAAGTACTCCTTTTCTTTTTGCAAAGACAGACTAACACGGCTGTTACTCTGAAACATGTGGGCAATGGCTGCTGCCTGTAAAAACTGAGTCATGCATTCACTTTGGTGAACCTGCTCTGGATCTGCACCCTCACAGCTGAAAACAAAATCAATCCCTCTGATTTGGAGACCATATGACATGTTTCCGTCTCAAAAGTGCACTTCCTGTGTTTTTTTCCTGTATGAATATTAATATATGCCTTGGGTAATGACAATATAGAATATGAATGAATACCAAGGACAGTCAAGAAGCTAAAAGCTCCTTTAAGTAATCTTTTATTTATTCAAGATCAGCTTGAAAGTGATGAGTTTTAAGAATACATACTATATGTAACATCATCATTAGGCCACTTTGTCTTGGTTTCCCATCCCCTTTGTAGGATAAGTGTGCACACGCGCACACACACCAGTTTATTTCCGTAAGTGGAGTCCAAATCAATAATGCATGGCATTATTAAAAAAAAAAATATTTATTTCACATAATAAAAATGAGAGAAATGCACGTTACACTATGGTTATGTTACATCAGGGGTGGGCAAACTTTTTGGCCCAAGGGCCACATCTGAGTGAGGAAATTGTATGCAGGGCCATGAATGTAGGGCTGGGGCAGGGCGTTGGGGTGCGGGAGGGAGTGCGGGGTGTGGCAGGGGGTGTGGTGTGTAGGAGGGGGCTCAGGGCAGGAGGTTGGGGTACAGGAGGGGTGCAGCAGGGAGCTCAGGGCAGGCGGTTGGGGTGCAGGAGCAGTGCGGCAGGGGGCTCAAGGCAGGGGGTTGGCGTGTAGGAGGGGTTCGGACTCTGGCCCGACACCGCTTACCTCGAGCGACTCTGGGGTGGCAGCGGCGTGCAGTAGGGTTGAAGCAGGCTCCCTGCCTGCCCTGGCCCTGTGCCACTCCTGAAAGTGGCCAGCATGTCCAGTCATGGCTCCTGCTGGTGGGTGGGGCAGACAGCTCGGCCGCATGCTGCCCTCACCTGCAGGTACCACCCCCAAAGTTCCCATTGGTCACGGTTCCCTGTTCCCGGCCAAAGGGAGCTGCGGGAGGTGGTGCCTGCAGGTGAGGGCAGTTCACAGAGCCCTCTGCCCCGCCACTGCCACTGCTTCCAGGAGCGGCGCGGGGCCAGGGCAGGCAGGGAGCCCTACTGAAAGCCCTGACAGGCCAGATCTAGCCCACAGGCCATAGTTTGCCCTCCCTGTGTTACATAGAAGTCTGAGATATATGGTAACTCCCTACTTAACGCCCTCTCGCTTAACATTGTTTCGATCTTACGTCCCTGCTCCATTACAGAACATGCTCGTTTAAAGTTGTGCAACGCTCCCCTATAACGTCATTTGGCCGCCTGCTTTGTCCACGGATGGCAGCCCCCGTACACGCCCCCCTCCCAGCGCCTACCACCCGCCGGCGGACCCTGCGGATGAACGCCGCTAACCAGCTGATTGCCGTGGGCAGGAGGCAGGGGAGGGAGGGAGGGGGAGGCTCTGCGCTGCGTCCTTGCTCCTCCCCCCAGCCTCCTGAACCCCGCAAGACAGCTGATTGCCGCAGGCAGGAGGAGCAGGGGGAAGGCGCAGCTCCTCAGGGTCCACTGGCGGGTGGGAGGTGCCGGGTGAGAGGCTCCTCTCTCTCCCTGATGTTTATGCCTGATCAGTGCATTGTGGGTAGCTATCCCACTATGCAACTGACTGCAGGGTGCTTTGGGAAAGGTTTGCAATGCCTCATGGGGCAGGTACAACATCACACGATGCAGGTTTCTTAATCCCATCGTTCCATGGGCATCCTATTAGATTGCCAGCCGCTTTTTCAACTGAAGTGGGTGGTGGGGAGGAGAGTGTGCGACAGGGAGTGGGTGAGGGGGACGAGATAAAGTATGTGTTGGGGGAGCGTGTAAGAATGGGGGTAGAGTGTATGTGAAAGTGTATGTGTTGGAGGAGAGTGAGCATGTCAGCATATGGTCTCTAAATTCGGACAGCCGCCGGATGCCGGGGGCATAGGAGAGCTGATAGCAGGGCTGCCAGCCTGTTTAATACCTGTATTAAATTGCTTGTTTAAAATTGTTTAAAATATAGATAATGCTTTTGTCTGGCCAAAAAAAAATTCCCTGGGACCAAAACACCCCCTCCTCCCCATTTACATTAATTCTTATGGGGAAATTGGATTCGCTTAACATCATTTTGCTTAAAGTCACATTTTTCAGGAACATAGCTACAACATTAAGTGAGGAGTTACTGTACTGTGTATGGTTTCAGAGTAACAGCCGTGTTCGTCTGTATTCGCAAAAAGAAAAGGAGTCCTTGTGGCACCTTAGAGACTAACCAATTTATTTGAGCATGAGCTTTCGTGAGCTACTGTATAGAGCTATTTATCTTGCCAAACTAATCTCAGGTTTGATAGCAAATTTGGAAAGTCAATACAAATTGAAGATAATAAAAACAAATGCAAACTTTTAAGATTAGCTATCCTAGTAAGGCCAATCTCACCAGCTTTGGCTAACAAAGAGATCTAATTAAAAGTCTCATACTTTGAACCACATGTTGCCTTCTCAGAAAAAAATCACCTTACCATAGATGACTCTTATCCATAGAATTATGTATGATAAGCCATTTCACAATATATCCCTAGCCATGGCTAAAAGAGAGTAATAAATAGGAGTTTCCTTTTTACATCTATATGGGACCAGATTATCACCTGGTGTAACTCCGAATAGCAATATGAAACTCAGTGCAGCTAGGGTGATTTTCACCAGCCAAGAATCTGGCCCTGGTATTTCTGTAATATAGTCAGATTTTTATATTCATAAATGAAATTATATCACTGACAGTAAAGGGCATGCAAGTGCAATGGGCCAACAAGAACACCACAACACAGTGAAGTATGAATGTTTTGGGGTTGTGTGTGTGTGGAGTCATGGAATGTGTCCTAAAAACATATAAACTAAAAAAAGTATTTTAACTCTCCATTGCCCAGGCCCAGGCCAATCATTTCTACTTGCATCTCCTCTTCAGTAGCCAGTGCTAATGTTACACCTCTCTGACACCGAAACTGAAGGTGCTAAAACTTTTCTTACCTGCTGCCCAAGAGGAACTTACACTGCCATGACTCAGATCATGCAAGCAGAGAGATGCAGATTGTGCAGCCAGGGCCAAAATCAGCAATTCATTCTCATTATTATGCTGGGCCTGGAATGTGCTATCAGGTATCATGCAAGAAAGGGTTGCGAGATACCACTGTGAGCAAGACCAAGCCCAACTGCCCACAGAATTACCAACTGCCAAGCTATTAATAAAATTTTGACTCAGGACATTTAATCTATTTACAGCCTTACAGAGAGCCTACATGATAGTTCCTACTATAAAAGCTGTATACTAAGGAATTAAACACACAGGCCTCAGTCCTGAACTAGATGCACACAAGCATACCACTATGACAGCACAGAGTCCCACTGAAATGCAGATCCATTTGCAGGATTGGGGTTATAAAGAGCTAACAACTCCAGCAATCCTGGCACTTTATTTAAAAAATTGTCTGGCCTAAGAGATCTAAATTAGACATATTAAAAGGAAAAACAAAATTGTTTCCCACTGGAACCCTGACAAAAAGGTTTGCACATTTTAAGCCTGTCTCTCCTTTCACCTAGACTATTGTAATTCCACTGACTTCAAATGAGTTACTCCTGATTTGCACTGACACAGATGGGAGGAGGATCTAGCCCTTCTTATACAAGATATATCTAAATGTAGCAAAATTCCTTCTGAAATGTAGCTCCATTTTGGTTATATGGCCTGCTTCTTCTAATGGGTTCGGCCTTGTACCCCACTGCAGGGCAGAAGGGATTTGAAATGGGCAAGAGAGCAAACAAATCAGCTGGCTTTAAGAGCAGGGGGGAGGGACTGCCTGTGTACCTTGGTGCAGGGCATCAGAGTTCAAACTGCTGACCAGAGTGGTCAGGATGGGCATTGTAGGATACCTCCTGGAGGCCACTTACAGGATGGAAACCAAGCGTGGTGTCTACACTGACACTTTGTCCAACTAACTTTGCCGCAAAAAGCGCTACGCCTCTCATCAAGATGATTTTATTTTGTTGGCAAAGCAGGAGGGTTTTGCCCGCGGGAGGAGCCTTGCAGTGTGTACACCTTCATCCACTGGTTTGTTGACAAAAGGTGCCTTTTGCCAACAAAACTCTGTAGCGTAGACAGTCTCCTGGGCACGCTGGGCCCCGCTCTGCACACCGGCCAGAGGCGAGTGGTCACTGGGGACATCGCACTCACTACTGCAAAGGCCAGAGCCTGCTGCTCACGGCCTCAAAGCCCAGAGTTTTTTCACAGGATTCACCTCCTCTCACACACACCCCGGCCCCAGCCCCACCCAGCCCCTACCTCTTCTGCATCTCTGCCCAGGGGGATGCCCAGGGCTTTAAGGCCCACATGGAGCTCGGCGATGTCCACTCTCCCGTCTTCATTGAGGTCCAGCTTCTTGAAGAGGTTCTCGTACCTAGAGCTATTATTGTTGGCTTCCTGGCAGGCAGCCTCGGGGAGCAGCGCGCCCCGCAGGAACCGAAACATGGTGGCGGCGGGAAGCGGGCCGGGGACGCAGCCAGGCAGGCGGAAGGAGAGACCAGAGCCGAGCGGGGAGGCAGAGCCTGGGCAAGCCCGGCAGGAGCAGCCAGTGAGCGCAGCGGGAAAGGGAAGGGCGGCTCCCCCTGGCCCGGGCGCCCTGGCCACGGGCTGGGCGGGGCGTCGCTCCCCTCCCTGAGCAACGGAGCCGGCTGCTGGGCTGGGCCAGGCGAGCTGGGGAAGCCGCCGCGGTGACGGGTGGGGGATGGGAGAGCTGCCGCGGGCGGGGCTGCTCGCGGAGGGGAAGGACCAGCCCGTGCCGTGTCCGCCCCTCTCGCCTCAGGCGGCTCCTGGCCCCCGGTGGTGGCGGCGGTGGAGCGCGCGGCGGCGGCCGCTATGAGTGACACAGGGAAAAGCCGGAGAAGAAGGATCGCTAGGGGAAAGCTGCGCTGGGCGAGGCTCTCCTGTCCCTGGGAGCAGGCGCCAGGGCCGGAAACCAGAGAGTGCTTAACATCACCTGTAGGCAATACAGGGAAACCCAGTTTAACTAGTTTCAGAGTAAAAGCCCTGTTAGTCTGTATTCGCAAAAAGAAAAGGAGTACTTGTGGCACCTTAGAGACGAACCAATTTATTTGAGCATGAGCTTTCGTGAGCTACAGCTCACTTCATCGGACGCATGTTTAATGTTTTGCCAGTTTAACTAGAGTTCACTGACACCCAGCTACAGCCCCCAGTACAGTACCAGTGTGTGCGGCGGGTCAGTGCTTAGCAAGGTGGGACCCTGCAAATACAGTGGTTACTTTAAACTTTATTCATCCCCCTTTTCTGCTGTCCTTGGTCTTTCCATTTATGGTGACTCTTTTCTTCTGCATAGGATTGGAGAGGAAGGATGGTCCAGTAATTAGGGTGCCTTGGGACTCAGTAGGCCAGCGTTTAATTCCCTGCACACTTCTGTGATCTTAGATTAGCCTTGTACCTCAGTTCCTTGTTTGTAAAATGGATATCATACTTCACAGGGTGTTGTGAAGAGAATACATTAAAGACTGTGAGGCACTTAGATACTGTGGCAACAGAGCACATACAGTACCTCAGATGCATAGGCTTTTACATACTACACACATCAACATTGAATCTGAGCACTTATGTGATACTAATTTAAAATAAATATTATAAAACACAATGGGAAATAAATGGTTAAAGGGAAACTGCCAGGTTGAAGTTAATGCTTTACATTACAAAAATAAAAATAATTTGCTATAGCCAGTTTACTTTTACTTCTTGCACTTTATGTAACTTTGACAATTAAGATAGTCAGTTTCATTTTGTTTGTAGACTGTTTCACTGTTTCTCAGGCAACAGCAATCCTGCAATAGTTGCAAAAACTGTAAGGCATTATATCCAACCAAAAAACACCTGTTTAAATTTCTTTCTATGAGTAGTACGTTTTATTATTTTTCTTTTTTTAGCTAAACTCTACATTTTAGGTCTAAATTACCTGCCAATTGACCAAATTCTCTCTTGATACACACACATACCCTACTAAGGTTCCATGGCTGTAACTGAGGGCAGAAAACTAGTGTAGTTTTAATTAATAGGATGTATCTGGTCCCAATATAAATGACAGTTTTTGTCATTGATTTCAATAAAAGCAGGCTCAGGACTTGAGATACTAACCCAGACTTATTTTATTTGGAATTTTGCTACTGCCAAGAGGCTGCAATTTATAAGTTAATATAGAGGGAACGTTGTCACAAGTTATGGAAGATCCAAATGAAGAATGACCAATAAGATCAATACTCAAACATGGTGACATTTACTGTTAAGTGGAGTGGTATTGCTTTTCTTACTCTTACTACATGGAGCATTCATCAAAAGGTCTTTCTTATAATCATTGAGGCCCCAATCCTGTAAATTTGTGCTTAACTTTAAACACAGCTGCTCATGTGATTAAAGTCAACCTTATGGCCAAGCATAAGTGGTTGCAGGATTGGACTTTGGGTAAATGTAATTGCAATGCTGTACCAACTAAGTATACTGAAATGTGTACTTGAGGAAGTAGTGTTTTCTTCCCAATTATTTCATACCTCTATTATATTCAAAAGTCACTAATGATAATTTTCTTACAAATAATGTGGTTCTATTTTGTGATAGGAGAAAACCCTGTCCTTAAAATTCTTTAGTACATTGGAGAAAGAATGGAGTAAGAGTAGTCAAGCAGAGGATCCACAAGCCATCCTGCTTGCTTATTCTGGAAGCAACGGGTTCAGAAACATTCCTTATTGTTATTCCAAAAGGGAATAATTTGTACACATATATCTCCTGAACCTGCTGCCAAGGGCAGCATATGGACAGAATGGCCAAGAGTCTGGCCATGCTACCAAAATAGCAGACCATATCCCACATGGATCATTACTAAGTCTATTAGCCAGGTTACTCAACTAGCACTGAAGGAAACACTGTAAACATTCTGTCTAGCTGCTGCATATATGTAGGGAAGGGGATTCCTGTACTGTTATCCACCCTGCTCCCAAGTACCACATGCACAAGAGAGTGCAAGAGTTGGCCCAGGGATTGCATTCACTATATTTGTTTAGCTTATTTATAAACAGAATCTGAAAAATGTGTTTGAGATTATAAACTAGCTTTAAAATAGAATCTTAGTCTACTGCAGTCTGCCCTGACATATTTATCCAGTCTGACTTGCATTTTAAGGTCATTTTCTGATTTTCTAACCTATGTGTGTGTGTTCTAACTTAGCTGTGTATCTGAGTACACAGCATGAACCATGCATCTGCCTTTTGGAAATCTAAGACACATTAGACCATTGTAAGCTCTCAAAGGCAATTCACATGGGCCAATGGCAAAACAAAATGTAATCAATCAAGTTTTTTCCTCCAAAGCTTCTATTGTCCGGTGAGGAAAATTAATCAGCTTTAACAAATCAAAACCACAATCAGAGAGGGGTTGAAGGAGGATGTGCTAACAAGAAGCATGAGCAAACAGAAAAGCCAAAGTCCCTGCTCAAGCTAAAAAGTTCCTTTAACATCTGGTACAACTATCTGCCTTGTACAGTACAATGCAATCCAAAAATGACTACAACAACACTGCATACTAAGGAAATATAGAACTCCAGGTTTCAGGGCTGGTTCACTCAATTACTGTTATTTATTATTTATATTCTGGTAGTACTCAGAGTTTACCATCCAAACAGGGCCCCATGGTGCTAGGTGCTGTGTAAGCAGAGAAGACAAGGTCCCCAGTTCAAGGCTCTCTAGGGGTTAAAGAGATCATTGGAGCCTTACATTACTAGGGAAACATGTTGAAATCACAGTAGAACATTTAGTACTCATGCTCCAGCTGTGGAGTACAAGATGTTTTGTGCTGACTGAGAGCTCTGTGGAGAGAGCATGATACCCCAAGGGAAAAATACACACCCCAGTTCTGGACACATTCCTTATTTGCCCCTATCTGCTGTGGCATCATAGCAGTCTGAGGAAAGCTGGGGAGAAGGTCATACACTAAATCTCGAATACTTGGGTCCAACTGATTGTTTCTGCAGGGGGCCCCATATTTGTTTGAGTTGGCTCTGTTGTAGTTTACCCCATTTCATTTAACAGGGTACTTCGGCCCTTTCATTTTATTCTATCGTTCCATGCCAGCAAGAGACATGCACAATGAGTCAGCTCCCTGCCTGTTACCCAGGCTTTAGAGGGCCTCTCTACCCTGCCACAACCATTTGAGGTTGCATTTCAGAATTTAGGAATGGTAACACTTGTTGGTTTTGCCATCATCATTAATTGATTCTTTTTATTTATTTTACTTTTATTGTATCGTAAAGGCCAAAACAAGGACTGGGTTTCTATTGCTATTCATTAAGGAACACATTTAATTAGTCCTTCCTTTGATTATTGTTAATGTGCCCAGGTGTAAGGCCAACACCATGCTGCTTTAGCAAGATATGACTTTATTTCTTGCAACATTTTGGAGTGCATTACCACAGAAAATATATTGTCGTCCCCAAAGCTTATGTAATACAACAGCCACAACATGCATTAACCTTTAAATACAAGTTATATGTTATTTATTCCATATTATCTATCATTTATGCAAAGGCTAATTATTTTTTGCACGATCACAGAATGCTCTACATCAGGTGTGAAGAACTTTTTTTTTTTTGAGCAGTGCTACTAAACAATTTTTCTAATATGACAGACTTGCATCTGACCTCTCACCAGTTTTATACTGGTGTAATTCCATTAACTTTCATGGACCTACACCTATTGATTTACGCCAATAAAGGTGAGACGGGATTCAATCCCTCTATGCTTTCACTGCAGCAACAGAAGACGTTATAAAGCTATAAAGTGTTTTGAAGCAAGGTCATTGTTAGTTATTTCTTCTGGTGTACTGTGTAAGATAATAGAACAAGTACTGTGCTATATAGTGTATGAATTAGAGTTGCCCCAAAGTGAACACAGAAACATCTGGATCATAAATTAAAGTTGACCTCAGGCAACTTTAACTTACAAGCTGAGCCAATAAGTCATTCCTGTGCTCAACATCACCTAATCATTTCCATATGAGTAATAAAATTGCATGTAAATATTCACAGGAATCTGTTGGCATTGACATTTTCCTAACTGTACAAAAGTAGACACTACATTTTCTTAAATTACTACACTTAGGACATATCTACGCTACAAAATTATGTCGATCTATGTAATGTTGGCATACAGCCGCCACAGTAATTCACTTTTCCGTGTCCCTACTATGTTCCTTGTGTTGGTAGTGTGTGTCCTCATCAGGAGTCCTTGCACTGATTGTACTGTCAGCATAGGGCATTGTGGCATGGCTTCTGAAAGACAGTAACAGTCGATGTAAGCAATGCAGTGTCTACATTGACACTGCATCAACCTATCAATAATGACTCTATGCCTCTTGAGGAGGTGAAGTTATTAAGTCCGCGTAGTGGGGGAGTTACATTGGCAGGCATCAAATTTTAGTGTAGACACTTACATAGTTAGATCTAAAACTCTGCAGTGTAGACCAGGCCTTAGACACTGATTTTTACACATGAAATGTTTTCTCCTAATGTATATTAAATCAATCAAATAATACTGTAGCTAATGAAAATACATACAGGTTTGTGTAGTAACAGCACCTTGCTATAATTTATTTAAAGTCCCGGGAACATATGAGTTCAAAGACACTATGGCACAAAAAACAGCTTTTGATTAAATTAAGCCAAAGGAGTTGACTAATCATCCTTACACTGCAATGTGGAACTTGAGTCAGACTTGAGTATCTACACTGCATTTTAACCCTGAGTTAAGAAATTTCTGACCTGTGTTCAAACCTAAGGCTCTGGTGTACACACTGCAGTGCACAGACCTGAGTCAAAGTAAACATATCCCTAACTGCCGAGGGCCCCCGTCACACTCTAGCCCTAGGAACATGGTACACTGTGGGGAAACTTTACTGCCCATCCTGTTTCCTAACTGTGCTGGTGCTGTTGATGGGACTCAGGTGCCCATAAGAAGCATAATTAGTTCCTTTGGTGGCTGGCTCAGTAGAATGACTGCAGTTGGAGAAGACTTTATAGTGAACTACCGTCTAATCTGAGAATTGGTCTCTCCACCTCTAGGCTGAGTCACATTGTCAGGAAAATGCCCGTGTGCACCTATTCTGAGGATAATTAAGACATCAGCCTCCAGCCTATTAAAATGAAACTTTGCAATTCTTAATTTTTGAAATAGGATATTAAATATTTTTGTTTGGTTGTTTTTTATTTATTTTTGTCTGTTTGTTTTGAAGTTTGACATAAAATGTAGGTTTCAGAGGAAAAACACACATACACCCCAGCCTGGCTGCTACTTGCTGCAGAGCGTTAAAGTGCATCCCTAGGGCTTGGAGTGCAATATGCTCCAGTACCCTCTGGGGATCCCTTATCCCTACCCCTGCTGCACCCCAGGAGGCAGGGATACGGGATCTGTGGGAGGCTGTGGGGAAGGTTTGGGACTGGCTCCCACTCACCACCCTGACAGTCCATGCAGCCTGGGTGCCCCTGCCCACGAATCCCTAGGGAGGAGTGGGGGGACCCAGGAGCAAGGACCAGAGAGCAGAGCTGGGACCAAGTGCTTCCCTGCAGGCAGGGGGGAGCAGCAGGGATCCAGGGTTCAGCACAGCTGGGTGAGGGATGACTCACAACATTCCATGTCTGGGAGCTGCCTCCTGCATATAAGCTTTGCTCCCTACTCCTGGCAGGGTTGAACCGCGCTCAGCCAGGCAGCAATGGTGCTGCTGGCTGCCTGCAGTGCTGCTCCTCTGCCACTGGGAACTCTGGGATACATCTGGAGGACTTCCAGGACCCGAGTCAAGCCAGGGCCATGTGCACACAGGAAAGCAATAGGAGTCAGATCCTAGGTCCCTGCTTACCATGGGCTTAGACCCTCTAGACCTGCAGGGTCCTGAGACCCTGGATCTGAGCCCTAGGTTAGCACAATTGGTGTGTGGAGGCAAGGAGGGTTTGGCTTCAGTCCCGGCCCAAGCTGGGCTTACATTGCTATGTAGACATACTCGCAGGGGTGGAGAGGCTGAGGCTGAGTAAAGCCAGGACCCAAAGTTCAAGCCCTATTGCTTTGCAGTATAGATGCAACCCCACCGGACTTATGCTCTGAGAGCTGCCAAAAGTATTCCACGATCCCATGGGTCAACTTTATTTGTCCTCTGGATAGTCAAGTTTGGTGGACAGTCAAGTTTTCCCACACTATACCACAAACAAAGGGCTACAGCAGCCACAGTTTGGGAGGATGCTAGGAGGAAGTCTGGCATATGGGTGGTTGGACTCAGGCCTGCATAATGAAGTGTAGTGATGGTGAACTGGACTGGGCAGCAGCTGAGATGGTATAGCTAACCAAGTGAATACAGACTAGTGAGATGTATGTTACAACTGGATCTGGTGGTGTGGGCTTTGCTGAACTGGAACGGAGCCAACCTCTTCACCACCACTGAGTCTATTTGAATTCATGAAAAAGGCATTGGTGGGGTGGGCAGGGATTGTTTTGTGATTATGAGTTCTGCACTGCAATAAATCAGGTAATAAATAGTTAGGATTGTGGGCTAAGCCATACCCCTAATACTGTTTGGGGTCTGCTCTTTTTATATAAATATGATTGTTGTAACTTTCCCAAATAAAAAGTATTTTTGGTTTCACATTCCCAAGGGCTCCTGTATGCTTGCAAGTGGGGAAAAAAGCCTGTAAAGGTGTCCGTGGGATTTAAATTTTTAATTCCCTAAATCCTGGGAGACAGAGCAAGGTTTGGCGGGGGCTTGACATTTTATTTATTTATAGAAAGGGTCCCTTGAACCCAACTGTGATGGGGTTTACCTACCCCGCACCAGCCCCCAAAGGGTTAACTATGCTTTGCAGTCTGAGGAAGCCCTGCCCCTCTGATTCTGGTGGGCATGCTCAGTCTTGAGGCAGAGTATAAAAGGAAGCAGCCCAACCCAGTCTGGGTGGGTTGCTGAAGAGGGAGGATGTAGACTCTTTTCAGTGAGCTGTTCAGGCCTGGACTACAGCACAATGGCATGCAGCACTCCAGATGGACCCCAGGAGAAGAGACTGTGCTGGCAGGAGCTAGGCTACTTGAGGACTCCAGAGACTTGGGGGAACCATGGAGCATTACTGGGGGAGAAAGGATAAGAGGCAGCCCAGGGGACTTAGACTTTTCTCCAGTAAGTGAACCAGTTAGTGTGTTTTGGGAGGATCCCTGCTGACTCAGTGGTGAGCATTCCCACCAGGGCCCTGGACTGGGACTTGGAGGGGCAGGGAGGGCCTGAGTCACCTTACCTTGGTGCCACACACCTCTAGGTAGTGCCCCACTTCCTCAATGAGCCAATAGGTTACATGGTACCCCAGAAGTAGGTGCCTTTATTGACTCTGGCCATTGGGCAATGCTGCCCTGACTATTGTTTTATAGTAAGGGTCATCAGCATAGGATCTAAAAGGCTGAGTATTGCCTCTGCCCTTTACTTTGACCACATGTGACTTGACACCCCATGACACCAACCCTAGTTACTGTCATTGACAGATGGCAGTAAGGTTAAGTGCATTTTACCTCCATTTTATATCCACTTTGCACAGGTGGAAATAACTACACAAGATAAAGTAGTAGAGAATTAAGCCTATTGCTGCAAATGGAGTGATTCCAGATTTTTCACTAGTCTAACTCAGGGTATGTCTACACTACAGAGGCTATACTGGCATAGCTAAGTAACCATGGCTATGCCAGCATAACCCCATAGTGTAGATACAGCTTACGCTGATGGAAGTTGTTTTTCCATTGCTGTAGGAACACCACCTCCTTGAGTGACAGCAGCTATGTCAATGGACACATTCCTCCATCAACTTAGCTGTATCTACTCTGTGGATTGGATTGGCACTTTAGAAGATGTTTTTCACACACCTGACCAATGTAGCTATGTTGACCGAACTTCTAAGAGGAGATCAAGCCTAAGAGGGGAATTGATACCACAGATTAGTGCAGAATGTCATCGAACCAATACATTGTGGTTTAAAATATTAATGCAGAATGGTTCTGTGACGGTGTGTACCAGTGTCTGAGGCCCCTGGAGGCCTTAGGCTCTTACCACACTCCGTCCAAGAGAAGAGCAAAAGAATGGTTGCAGGGAAGCAGCCAATGAGGGAGGCTACAGGGAGCAGCCAGTCAGGGCCCAGCAGACTCACATAAAAGGAGCTGCAGGGCCAAAGTCACTCAATTGCTGTCTGAAGCTGGAGTAGTGAAGATTGTGGCTGGTGGAGCAGCAGAACGGTGCACAGATGAGTTGCTTGCAAGGACTGGGGAATGAGAGAAACTGTGTGGCTGGCAGGGACTAAGGGGAGCAAAGGAGGAGCTCCTAGCTGGCTGCTGGGACTGACTAAAGACTGAGCCCAAGGAGGGCTTCAGGAAGATGGTCACTAGGGTGGAAGCCCTGGGGATATGGCCTCATACTAGAGTTAGGACTATTTAAAGACTGAGCCTGGGGAAGGCTACAGAGATACCAACAGAGGGGTACTGGGATAGGGCCCTGGAGGACTGTATAACCCAGAAGAGATCTGGTCTTTCATTTATAGACTGAGTGAGAGTCTTGGCTGGAAGGCTGAATCACATAGGTGTGCAGGAACAATTTTTATGCAGGGGGACTAAAAGCCATTAAACCAAACTATAAACTCTCTAAATAATAGAAACCACTTCAAACCAGCGAGTGCTGCTCTAAGTTCCCTCTAAGCTGCTCGGCTGTGCAGCAGGCTATCAAGGGCTGCCATGGCCGGGGGAGAGGCACCCCTTGCCCTGCCCTGCCAGGGCTTCTGTGGGGAGAGTCCTCTCTCCCTGCCACAGCTCTGGGACAGCCTGGCCCCCTCCCAGAGCCTGCACCCCCAGCCAGAGCCCTCATCCCCCTGCACTGCAATCTCTGCCTGAGCCCCTTCCTGTACCCCAATCCCTTCATGCCTGACCCCCTCCCAGAGCCTGTACCCCGAGCCGGAGCCCTCATACCCCCTGAACCTCACCTTCGGCCCCAGTTAAGCCCACTCCAAACCCCTCAGTCCCAAACCCATCACACCACCTCCATATTGGTGCACGTAACAAAATTAATTCCACAGATGGATCTAAAAAATTAGAGGGAACACTGGTGCTGCTGCACTCCTAGTTCCAGCACCTATGCGGAGTCACTGAAAACCCACCTGAGAAACCACTGACAGAGGTCACCACAAACTGAGAGGGTGCAAGTACATGCACCTGACCAGGGTGCTTGCAAGAGGTTGATGCCCCACTGTTACAGGCTTGTGTTGATTTAGTAGTAATTTACACTTTTAATTGAAGGATCTGAAACACTTTACAAACACTGGGCTAAGCATCACCAATATCCCTTTTGTCCCCATTTTACAGATGGGACAGCTGAGACGCTAACTAGGTAAAAGTGTAAATGACTTCCCTAAATTACTTTGTAATGAGTCAGTGGGCATAAATACAATCCTGGCATTCTAACTCCATTTCCACCCCTAACAATGACTGACTAAACATCAAAGGATAGATCCCTATTAATTCAGTGGGAAATAAGAAAACCTAAAGGGGTGAAATAGAGTACACGTGAAGCTCCTGCCAGCTCTTTAGCACAGCCATAACCTCAGCACTCTTACAACTAATGGAAGATCAAAGAATTGGTGGTTGGCACCCTGAAAAAAGGGGATGGGAGGTGTAATACAGGCTGGAGGAAGATGTTGGGATGTAAGAAGCCCCCAGGGTGTGCAATAAGCTCTGCCTATGGAAGCTACAAAGGCCCATGACCCCCTAGCTTGCAGTACTAATCTTATTGTAACCCTTCTGCCCGTCAGAGTTGGCAGCAACAAGGGCCAGGTTCAATATCTAGGGGTTCCATTCCAATAACACAATGCAAACCGGCTCGAGCCCCCACCCAGTGACCTGGGACAAATATATACCACCCCCGCTGGGCGCCTCCAAGAGGCAATACTTCCCCTCTCGCAAGCACATAGTCTGAGTGTAGCAAAAGCCTTTTAATAACAGAGAGAAACAATGTGGCATTATGTTGGGGAAACACCACCAACAGGATTCATAACACAACCCATGAGCAAAAAAAACCCACCCCAGGCAAATTGGGGCATGCCCTTTTCTCTTTGGTTCTTGAGTCCAGCAACCCCAAATCACCCAAAGTCCCAAAAGTCCAATGCCCCAAAAGTCTCTGTCCCTGGTCAGGGCAGCCCCAGAGTTCGAAAGTTTATCTGCGGAGCTTTACCTCCCAACCTGGGTGGAAATGGGACGGGGGTAAGAGGCACCTTACATGATCTGAAGCTGACCGCTCCATAGCGGCGCTCCGCTCCGCCAGCCGCCCCACAAACTCCTTCGCTCAACTGCGCTGCGCTCTGCTCCGCCAGCCGCCCCACGAACTCCTTCGCTCAACTGCGCTGCGCTCCGCTCTGCCAGCCGCCCCACGAACTCCTTCGCTCAGCTGCGCTCCGCTCCGCCAGCCGCCCCACGAACTCCTTCGCTCAGCTGCGCTCCGCTCCGCCAGCCGCCCCACGAACTCCTTCGCTCAGCTGCGCTCCGCTCCGCCAGCTGCCCCACGAACTCCTTCGCTCAGCTGCGCTCCGCTCCGCCAGCTGCCCCACGAACTCCTTCGCTCAGCTCCACGACCCACAAGCAGCTCCTGCCATCCACACACTGCTCCGCGTTGAACTGCTCCACAATATATCTTCAGGCTCCCCCACTACTTAACACAACACTCAGTGATTTCAGCTCTTAGGTGAATTCAGCTTGTAGTAGGGGAGCCCCAGTGCTGGTGCACTGTCAGCCCAAAGTGAGCTCAGCAGCCTATAACTAGACTTTCTAATGAAATCAAAATTAGCTCTGATATTCCACAGTGGAGAGAGAAGGAAGTGCAATTAGCATGTAAGGCCCTCACCAAGGGGCCCATGCTACCAAGTATTAATACTTGTCTCCAGCCTCTCTCCATTCACACAGTTTTGGAACCCATGACCCTTGCCTAGCGAGTGCTACTTAGTTGATGGTGAATCCCTCCATCATAACAAAAGGCCACGTACAGTTCCAAGCACAGTTCCCATAATCAGGGTAATAACAATTTATTCTTCCTGCCCCAATAACAGAGACACTGGGGATCCCACAGCAGCCAAAGTGACCATTTGGGCAGCTATGGTCTCATTCTAGGCGGGGAGGGTGTGCCTATGCAAATGAAATCGGCCCCTGAAGTTCTTTTCCACAACTTGCCACACCTCACCACCAGATGTCAGGGTGGAGCTCATCCTGACTCTGCTTACATTATAGTAAACATTTCCTGAGTGCAGCTCTGGCTATATGATTTCTAGGGCCCTAGGCTGCCTGAGAAGACCATGAGAATCAACACACAACAGGAAATCCCAATAACACTTTCTGGGACTGACACAGAAGAGGTCTGATATTTCACATATCTTAGCAGCATTGTAAGTATACAGTGCAGGAGGTGAAGACATCATAGACATGAAACCCAGGTATGCCTTCGTAACTCTAAATCTGATCTGGAGAAACAGAAAGCTTGCCCTCCAAACTGAACTCCAAACTGAATATTTAACACAATTGTTATATTATATGGTGCAGAAACTTGACGGCTTATTTAAATCTTATTACCTAAACTCAAGATTTAAATAAACAGCTACCTTAGACAAATCCTCAATATCAGATGGCCAGAAAAAAATCAACTCTGGAAGAGGAAGATACCAAAACAGCTAGGACAGGAAATTACTGAACAAAAATGGAGATGGCATAGGCATACATGGAGGAAAGGTCTAAATAACAAGACAGGTGATGGACTGGAACCTCCAGGCAAGAAGCATTGAGAGAGACCAAGGATAACATGGAAACACAATAGAAACAGAACTGAAAGCTTTCAAAATATGGGAAGAAGATAGGACTGCAGCAAGAGACCATCAAAGACAGCAGTGGTGAAGGCCCTCTGTTGTGTATGGAAGAGAAAAGCGTAAGTAGAGGGAAGCTCAAGCAGTGAAGTGCCTCCCTGTTTAGATCTGTTGTTAGGAAGGAGTAACTGGACCATAAGATGAATCTGTAACTTGAATAACTCCTTTACCAAGGATAATTTATTTTTAGATCTATCATTTTATGAAATGCTTAATTTGCTGTTTTGAATGTAACAGGGTTTTAACACTGGATAAAACAATGTATTTCATATGAGTCTGGCAGAATATACATTTAATTTAGTAAAGTAAAAGCTTTTAATTAGTGACTCCCATGGGAATTAATAAATTTCAAGTACATCAATACCACCCACTTTAGTATATTTATAGCTCTTCATCTAAAGACTACAAGCCTTATATATCTTTTTAATAGCCTGGTGGTGGGGAGACAACTCAGCTGAATTTTATGATTCCGTGTCTGCACCAGGTATCATGGCTCTTGTTGGATATGTAGGTTTTCTTGGTGCACTTTTTTAAACAGTTATGAAATGTGCCTATGCCATGAGCCAAAATCAGTCCTAGCCTAAATTCACTGACTGTCATGAAGTTGTAGCCTGCTTACACCAGGACTAAATTTGGCCCCATCTCTTAATTCTGCATTAGGCAAGACCCATGTTAGTCAGTCATGTCTGTTTCTTTGAAAATGCTTTGTTTTGTAATTATCCTGAAAACAGAGGGTAATTATAGTATGCAAAAATATTTTACTCAAAGTTATTAATAGGGAAATATTTGATTTCCCTATCATACACTAAATTCTGTGGTTTAGTTCCATCCAGTTTTCACATTCTAACACTTGTCACTGGAGTGTTTTTTTTTTTAAAGTGAGAAAGTACATGGCATTGTTGGAGTCGGAAAGGGAGTACCATTGTACTCAATATTTTATTTAATCACAAATTATTAATTGTACCCTTCCCCAAACCTCACTGGTGCTTTGTCTCCAAGAAAATGTTACATTACAAAACTGTTAAGAGAGAAACCCATTCCCTGTTACAAACATTGATTAAAAGCCTGGTTGAACAAATAAGTCATACTGTTGTGGAGGCTCACCAAATTACAGTTCACACATTCCAATCAGAGCAGAGGACAGTCTGGAGCTAGGCAGTCAGTTATCAAAGCCATCAGTCCCACGGTATAGTCCCTGGTTTACCCACTTACGTAGTGATCGCAGTCCAGCTAAAATAGAAATAAACAAAAACCAGTAGGTAAACAGTAAAATTGAAATGTAAAATTTATATCATCCTTAGTTTATGGTATTATAGGCTGAGTGGACCTGATCTTGCTTCCACCAAAGTCAATGGCAAAACTCTCACAGGCTTAAATTGTGCAGGATCAGGCCCTTACGGATTTGGGAGTTCCTAATACAGAGGATGTTCCTCTTGCAAAGCACTGTGTGAGGACACCTAGAACCTTGCAAGATTAAACCCTTAAACAATTTACTTTTTTTTTTAGAAATAACTGCAAAACATTAAGGTCCTGATACTTTGGAGATTACTCAGGTGCTTAAAGTTAAACATGCATAAATGTTTGCTGGGTTGGGGCTTAATGGTGTACCCTTTAAAATGAGCTAAGAAGTTCAGTTATTAAGGCATATTTTACTTCTACATTTACATTCATGCTTTAAATGTAATGAGGTTGTCCCTTAGCCAGTTTTCTTAATTCTTAGCAATTTCTTCAGCTGTCTCAAACTAAACTTCATTTTTATGGGGAATAGTACACTTAAAATCCATTACTATGTGAATACTGTTCTGACTTGCAAAATGTGCATAAACTTAGAAACATAGGCATTAATATGCTGCATCACATCAGTGTTCATCTAGTCTGCTATCCTGTCTGACAGTTGCCAGTACTGTACTAAATGCTTCAGAGGAAGGTGTGAGAAACCGAATCATGGACAGTTATGGAATAGCCTGTTTATAGAGGAAACTTCTTCCTGGCTCCATCACTTAGTGATTGGTTTAGATCCTCATGCTTCAGGTATATCTTCTTCCCCCCTCCCCTCCTCCTTTTTTTTTAAAATCCTATCTAATATGACTGTGGGACTCTGGAGCCATTACATTTTTCTGGATTAGCCACAATAAATACCTGCTTGAATCGCATCCAATATATTAAGCACTCATAAGGCTTCCCTAAAATAAAACTTTTGAGCTCTAACTGTTACAGATTATTAGGTGAAGCTTTAAATCAAATGTACATTTATATTGATCAAGTTGCTATATTTTGCCTACAGTATTTTTTCTTTACTTCAGATAAAGATCTCTCTTGCTATTTTAAGAGATTTCCTCACAGTTAAAGGTTATAAATACACTAGAAATCCATAGTTCTGACACTTTTAATGTTGAGCCTTTTGGCTAAGGTCATACTACGGGTATGTCTGCAGTGTTGGTCCAAAGATGTTAGAGATAAGGCAGGTGCGGTGATATAGAAGTTGGTCCAATAAAAGATATGTTAAAGAGACAGGTTTTTGAGCTACACAGCGCTTTTCCAGACCTGCAAAAGAGCTCTGTGTAGCTTGAAAGCTTGTCTCTTTCACCAACAGAAGTGGGCCCAATAAAAGATATAACCTCACCCATCTTCTCTATACTAAGGAAATGAAAGACACTTTCTCCAAGTCACAAATCTGAGAACATAAACATATGCTAGCAGTAAAGAAGCTGATTTACTGAGCTATGCTAGGCCTTGATCCAAAGACGAATGAAGTCATGGGGACATTTTCCATCAACTTCAGTGGGCTTTACATCAGGCCCTAGGAGTTTCTATAATATGGGGAGAAAATAATTATACTGTAGTTCTAACAATATTGTAGATTACTCACATCAGACCTACATGTACATCGTTCAATTACAATAGAATTTTCCTTATCTTAATTTGCATGGTTTTTAAACAGAAACCTTTTGACCTGTGTAGGCTGCTCATCCCTAGCGCAGGAAGAATTAAACAGCAGACCTAGAGTCTGTTCAGGACCTCTCTTCAAGGCACCATTTCTTGATTGCACCAATAATCTTTAGCAAACTCAGAAATAAAACCGTTCAACATAAATGCAACAGCTTTCTTTACTGTATACCAGGTGCTTCCTTGCCACAGCCTCCCTGCTCCTTGCAGCTTTTACTCGGTTGTCCTATAGCAGTGGTTCTCAAACTTTTTTACTGGTGACCCCTTTCACATAGCAAGCCTCTGAGTGTGACCCCCCCCCCCATAAATTAAAAACACTTTTTTAATGTATTTAACACCATTATAAATGTTGGAGGCAAAGCGGGGTTTGGGGTGGAGGTCGACAGCTTGTGACCCCCCCATGTAATAACCTTATGACCCCCTGAGGGGTCCCAACCCCCAGTTTGAGAACCCCTGTCCTATAGACTATCTGACTAGGAAAGTCCCCCTGCTCTGTAAGCCAACCTGCTTCCTATAGCTTCCAAACATCTTTCCAGCCAACACTTTACCCAACAGCACTCTAACTTTTGTCTCAGGGTTACCTCCTCTGGCTGCCCTTGGCTCTCTACTGCTTTCACTGAGTTTGGGATGATTTTCCCTCACACACACACACGCACAGAACTCCAGTCCTATCCATCTATCACTCCTGTGTTTGTTACCAGACTCTTGGTAAACTCTTTGGTCTCCCTGACTCAATTTCTACTCTACCCTTACATGTGGCCTGAGTTTGTGGCAGAGGCTCCTATTGTTCCAGCTCTCTATTTCCTAACGGTGCTCAATTGCTTTATACATTTATCCTGGCTGATATTACACCCACCAGCTTCAACTAGGTTTTGTTCAGCATAACATATTACAGCAGGTGTCGCCAGATGGTGGTGTTACACCATCTTACAAGTTGCTCTTCCTAGTGAGCAAATGTTCAGTCTTAAGAAAAAATATTGTGTGGAAAAATTCCCTTTGTGCAGGGACCGATGTATATGGGTGATCAAAACAAGTTACGTAGCTTATACCTAGACTCAAATGTCACTGATTTCCCTTCCACTGAGAAGCCAACCAGCAAAGCCCTGGTATGTGTTACTGGTAACTTACTGCAGGAAGATAGGTGGTAGAGTCAGAATGGGATATAGGGGTCAGAAATTGGGGCAAAAATATATGTAGTTGTAAAGTGCCAGCCTTACACAGAGTAAGCTGCTATAGAAAGATAAAGAACTGGACTCTGCCAAGATTTGAACCTAGAGCTCCAAGTAGTCTAGATGTTTCAGAGTTGAAGTTTCAACTGCTAATCTGCTCACAAGAATAAAGTAAAATTGTGAACAATGAAACCCTCTAACTCAGCGTTTCCCAAATGTTTTTGGCCATGGAACACTTATAAAATTATTTTGTAGTGGTTTGTTTTTCAAATAAAGAATTACGTTACTTATGCTCAAATACATTTTATTTTATAAAACAAAGCAAAAATACAAATTTAAAATAACTTGCACTAACAATTTCTAACTGGAAAGTGCCTATAAAGTAGTACAAAAATCAAGTGTAAGAGTCAAAATTAAATTCTAGATTCTTTCACGTGACACCTACTCACATTGTGTGGAACACCAGTGTTCCGCAGAACACAGTTTGGGAAACGCTGCTTTAACTGAACTCAAATCTGTTTTATTTTTCTATAACTTCTACAGAATATTACATTTAAGAATTGTCACCATTAGGAAAATAATGGGCTTTGTTTCTGTGGTGGGGTCAGTGAGCTGCACCACACCAACAAAATGCCCTGGGAAACACTGAAAGAGCACCAGCACATAGCAGCATGCTTTATGCTACTGAAAGGGATACAACCTGCTGCTTCCTCTGCAGCTGGTCAACTCTGCTGAGTGGTGGGACCATGTTAAATGAGACTTCAGTGGGTCTACTCCCAGGCATAAAGTGCAAGCATAGCCTTTGTAGGATGGTGGCCTGCATTTGGAAACACCAATGTTGTCGATGTGGAAAGAACAAGGAGTACTTGTGGCACCTTAGAGACAAACAAATGTATTTGAGCATAAGCTTTCGTGGGCTAAAGCCCACTTCATCGGATGCATGTAGTGGAAAATACTATATATATATATATACAGAGAACATGAAAAAATATGGGTTGTCCTACCAGCTCTAACGAGACCAATTGATTAAGGTGGGCTATTATCAGTAGGAGGAAAAAAAAACTTTTGTAGTGATAATTAGGATGGCCCATTTCAAACAGTTGACAAGATGTGAGTAACAGTAGGGGGAAAATTAGCATGGGGAAATAGTTTTTAGTGTAATGACTCATCCACTCCCAGTGTTTATTCAAGCCTAATTTAATGGTATTCAGTTTGCAGATTAATTCTAGTTCTGCTGTTTCTCATTGGAGTCTGTTTTTGAAGGTTTTTGTTGAATAATTGCGACTTTTAGGTCTGTAATTGAGCGTCCATGGCGGTTGAAGTGTTCTCCACCTGGTTTTTGAATGTTGTAATTCTTCATGTCTGATTTGTGTCCATTTATTCTTTTGTGTAGAGACTGTCAGGTCTGGCCAATGTACATGGCAGAGGAGCCGTGGTGGTACATGATGACATATCACATTGGTAGATGTGCAGGGGCATGAGTCTCTGATAGTGTGGCTGATGTGATGACTTATCCCAGGGTTCCCAGCAGTGGCCAGAGCCCCTGGCCCTTTAAATCACCATCCAAGCCCTGCCACCACTACCCCAGGGGCTCCGGCAGCAGGGCTCTGGTGGTGCTTTAAAGGGCCTGGGGCTCCAGCTGCTGTGGGGAGCCCCAAGACCTTTAAAGTGCCAACCTGAGGAAGCTGGTCAGTTCCGACATGGCATACCGGCTTACTTTCACCTCTGCGTGCTAGGTCAGTAGTTCTCAAACTTTTGTAGGGGTGCCCCCTTTCACATAGCAAGCCTCGGAGTGTGACCCCCCCCCTTATAAATTAAAAACATTTGTTTATATATTTAACACCATTATAAATGCTGGAGCCAAAGCAGGGTTTGGGGTGGAGGCTGGCAGCTCACGACCCCCCCTGTAATAACCTCGCGGCCACCTGAGGGGTCCCAGGCCCCAGTTTGAGAACCCCTGTGCTAGGTCAAGCAGCTGTCACACTTTAAGGTGTAGATAAATACCCCCCCACACACACCCTATGCTTTCCATTGCATACATGAAGAGATCACGGGGGCTCTGCAGGGGCGGGGAAGGTTTTCTGTGGATTGAAGATTTCGTTGACCTCACACCCCGCGGCAGGTGCCCCCAGGCAGGGTTTCAGGTGTTAGGGCCGCGCGCAGCAGCCCGGCGGCGGAGCAGCGCGCTGCAGGGAGCTGAAGGCGCAGGGCGTCAGCCGCAGGCGGAGCGCTGGACTCAGTCTGGGGACCCCGCCGCCGGCCCTAGGGCAGCGCAGCACGCTCGGGCGGTTCAGCCGCCGCCTCTAGCGCTTCCCTCAGCCCCGCACCCCGCCGTGTGTTTCGTGCGTTGAGGCGCCCTCCCGCTCTCTTTCTCCCTCCTCCTCTCAGCTGGCTGCGCGGCGGGCCCGGGCCGCTGGGGGCGCCCGCCCGCCCGCCAAGGGAGCCTCGCCCGACGGCCGCGCGGCTAGCGGCTCGGCAGCAGGGCCGGGCTTTGCAGCCCTGGCTGGGGCTCCGCGCGGCGCTGCCCCCTCCCCTCGGACAGCGGAGGCGGGTTGGTTTGAAAGGGAGGCGGTGGCTGCCATGTAAGCGGGTCGAGCGGGCGGCAGGAGGAGGCGCCGTTGGGAGCCGGGTGGGCAGCACCGTGGGCAGGGGGCGGGCGTGCCCGTCCCAGCAGCCATGAGCGCTGCAGGCGGGCGGCGGCCGGCCGGGGCGAGGCGCTGAGGGCCCGCCCGGCGGCTCCCCGGCCCCCGCCCATGGCCTTCATGATGATGGTGAAGAAGAAGAAGTTCAAGTTCCGCGTGGAGCTGGAGCTGGACGAGCTCTCCTCCGTGCCCTTCGTCAACGGCATCCTCTTCTGCAAGGTGCGGCTGCTGGACGGCGGCAGCTTCAGCGGGGAGTCCTCCCGGTAGGTGCCTGGCCCCCTGCGCGCCCCGGCCCCTGGCACCAGTCAGGCGAGCGGTGCATGCAGACCTCCCCCGTCGGCGTGAAAGCCTGTCCGCGCCACAGAGACCGGTGCAGCCGCCTTGCTCCGGAGCGCCTTGCAAACCCGCCGCTGTGCAGCCCTTCTGCCTCCAAATAGCCTTGCGCCTCAGATGCCGGCCCCCCGCCCCAGCAGCCTGGCAGCCCTCTGTCGCTGTAGCCTTGCGATAAAAGCAGTATCCTCTGCTCAGAATTAAAAGCTTATAACCCCCTTCACCCACCAGCCCGCGCTGTAAGTACATCACTTACGAGTTGTCACTTTGCTGCTTTATCTCCAGTGCATGCATCATGGTAACTGTACGTTTGCCAAGAAGGTAACAATTTCATCCATCTCATAGTGGCTTTCTGTTTGTTCTTAGCAAGCTTCTGAACTTAGAAACACGGAAGAGCAAGCAGTTGAGCCTTTTATTGAATATACTTGGTGATTACTAGAGTCCTGCGCGGATACCGCATCCGATCGGCGATCCGCTTATCCGCAGATTTTCAGGGCTCTACTGATTACTGTGCGTGTTGGCTGGGTTATGGGGGTGTACAGTGCAAAGTACTAAACTTAAGCATGCAATATACGCCTTTCCTTGCGCAAAGGTGACAGCAGCACTTTACCGTTGGAGCTTCGTCATTGTGGACTTGCTCTTAAATTATTTATTGCTTATGATTGGATTACCCATTTTGAAATAGCGATTAATGAACCACTGCAGAAAGATTAGATGACTCAGAAGTGAGGTGTCCATCCCTGAACCTTTTAAAAAAATGTTTCTTGCAAGTTTTGCTGGCATTTTGCAGTGGGTTTTAGAGCATCTCTTCCCATATAGACATGGCATTTAGGGTGATGCAACAGCTTGGAAGAAGCTAGCATAGGCTTCAGCTAGATAAAGGCTTGGATAGGCTTCAGCTAGATAAAGTGATTTGCCATACATGCTTCCCCCAAATTTCTGTTTATTTCCTAGGTTAGAAAGTAATAGTGTACACGCATACAGAGACACACTGTCTCTCTAAATAAGAGTCATGCTGTTCTAAAGCATGGACTCTCCAGTAAGGGCAAAGTTGTATTGACTTTAAAAGCTCACAGGAATGTAGACTTATTTACTGTAGTCACATTAGTGGGTTTTTTTTTCTTCAGTCTCTTCCATATCGATCAACAAGAATGTTAATGTAATAAGAATATGGAAGTCTGTCTGTCTGCAGAAATGTTGTAGACAGAAAGCCAAGAAAATTAGCGCCTAATGTAACGTGACTATGTACTGTTTTTTCCTGTGCAGACTTTTTTAAACTAAATTCTGACTTGCGTTCTCTTGTCAGTGAAATTGATATATTACATAACATAATATGACTAGAAAGGAAGGACAGTTTTATGTAGAAGAGTGGAAATAAGAATATTCAGGCCCTTGCAACCCAGTTAGTGCAACACATGGTTGCAGTCAGCAGTGTCCATTAATGGAAAGACAGCTGGATTCCTTTTTGCCTCATACGTCAGCAACAAAACTGTCAGCTCAGTTCTGACTGTAGAGTATTTATTTGCTGCTGACGGTATGTGAGATGGAACATAACTTGATTTTTATCTTTCCAGATACCAGGTTGAAGTTGCAGTGTTGGCAGTTATAAACTCTTTCTATTTTGGCTTGTCAACTTGTTCAGTAAATTCTAGAGAGAATAAATATTCAACCCCAATATATTATTTGTCCACATCATTACCAAAATGATTACTTGCTGAATTTTTTCAAGGCTGGACAGCTAGAAATTAGTGTAAAAAAATTCTATTGCTATTCAATACTTGTTATTAAATTACAATATATGTGAGTCACAGACTTCACTGAATTATCTGTTTTGATTCTGTGGATGGAAGTATTTTATGAGGATGAAGTTATGTTACCTGGAGTGGCTCCTGAGTGAGAATACCAACCTCCAGGCAGACTCTTGAGAAGCAGGGCACAAACCCCAACCTGTTTGTGAGTTCTGTACTTAGATTTCACTAGCCCAGTAACAAGTGTAAACACCTCAAGCACTATACCGCCTTAACATGGAGTTACAGACAGTCCCCTTGGGCATTCCGATCTATCTTGCCACCCAGGCAAGCTTGACTCTGTGATAAGATGGTCACTTTACACCAGAAATCACAATGTTCAGGTTACTTCCAGTCCCAAAGGACAGGTCACTTACCCCACGTTAATTGTACTCCGATCTCAAATCAAAGAGATTTGTAGCCAAACCTGTAATAAATTAACTAAAGATTTATTAACTAAGAAAAGAAATAAGATCCTTATTTACAAGGTTAAAACAGGAAATGCACACACACAAATGAGATACAGCCTTAGATTTTAAAGGGTTATATAAGCTATACAGACGCCCCCGACTTACACAATTGTTCCGTTCTGGAAAGGCTTGCGTAACTTGAAGTTTGCCTACGTCGGAAAAGTATACCCATACGTTACACAAACATTTCCGCAACTCAAAAATCCTATTTCTGGCTTATGGAACCTTTTCCATAGGTGTGAATGTGCGTAAGTCAGGTCTTGCGTAACCCAGGGAACATCTGTATAATAAGCAGCTCTGTATATCCATTAGGGCTGATCCATGCCAAGCAGCATAGGGCTCTCTTGCTTATGTTTAAGAATCTTTGTCCCTCGGAGTCCAAATAGCATAAAGAGACCCCAATTCCTTCTGTTAAGGGATTTTTATGCCCCCCCCCCGTAGAGTTCAAGCTGATGGGATGAGCAGTTCTGCATATAAGAGCAGTTCTCTTTGGGGTGGAGCAATTGACAGAGTCTTTGTTCTACAGTGGCCCATTTGGATTCAGTTATCCTTCCTGATGGTCAGCAGGTGACACCTTCTGTAGGGTCTTCTGCATTTTGTATTAGGTAAAGTGTGTTTTTTAATTTCCCACCCCACCCAGTTGAGTTTCAGAACAAACATTTTACAGTTATAGAATACACACACATAAGTATTACCTTTTATAGCTGGATACAGATCTTATAAGTAGGATTCATACATGCAGTCTCCTACTAGCATTCCTTGAAGTCTAAATACATTTTTATTACACTAATATCTGTGTTTACTATACTAACCCCCAAGTAAACCAGACTGGTTTCCACCCAGGCATTTAATGGTGTTCTGTTAGGCCTGGGGCCTTGGCATGAGCTGGCACCGGGTCTGTCAGCATCACAGATAATTCCACCAAAATGGAGTTTTGGACCGTGCACTTCTGAATCAACTGTAACCTTACACACAAGTGTAGTCCCAAGTAACTGGGGTGAGGGTTTTTTTGATGGGAGGAGGGACTTCAGACCAGCAACACTTTACTCTCATCTCATTTCTGTTTAACACACTGCTGAATGATTTTGCTTTAGCAGTAAGATGATAATTTTCATGTGCTGATTACTTTAGGTGCTTATATCCCATTACTGTTCTAGGCAGACGCTACTGCCTTAGGCCTGGTCTACACTTAACATTTAGGTTGATGTAGCTGAGGCACTCAGAGGTGTACATGATCCACATCCCTGAGTGCCATAGCTATGCTGACCTAACCCTGTCACTCGGGGTAAGGGTGTTCCTACAATGACAGAAAAACCCCTTCCATCACGATAGGCAGCATCTACACCATGCAATTTTGCCAGCATAGTTACAGCACTGTAGCTATGCTGCTATAGTCTCTGTAGTGCAGACATAGCCTTACTCACTTTCTCTAGTTGATGTACAGTATATCATCTGGGAAATCTCTTTATGTTAAAAGACAATAGACTACAACCAAACAGACGCATATGTTGTTGTAAGCCTTGTCCTTCCTTTACCTCACACCCTTATCACTATGTGATGTCAAAGTGAGGCCCCAATCCTGAAAACACACATTCTTAATTTTCATATGTGAGTTAAGAATGTGTCTAAGTGTTTTCAGAGTGAGGGGCCTTAGGTCTTGATCCTGCAATGTGATGTACTTGGGCAGCTCTTAAGGAACTTAGTGGGGCTCCCTGGTGGGAGCAGGGATCCACAAGTACGCACTGAATTGCAAGATTGGGACCTGAGAGGATGAGCCTCCTTAGTTTTTTTTTTTTTTTCTTTTTTTCCTCTTTGGAGTGTGGTTTTTAAATGGTAATGAGCTGTAAGTTATGTGCTCATATTACAGGAAACCAGAATGCAGGTCTCTAAAAGTTTGGCCTGCAGAGTTGGATGAATCACAAATATGTTGCTTCAGAGTAACAGCCGTGTTAGTCTGTATTCGCAAAAAGAAAAGGAGTACTTGTGGCACCTTAGAGACTAACCAATTTATTTGAGCATGAGCTTTCGTGAGCTACAGCTCACTTCATCAGATGCATACCGTGGAAACTGCAGCAGACTTTATATATACACAGAGAATATGAAACAATACCTCCTCCCACCCCACTGTCCTGCTGGTAATAGCTTATCTAAAGTAATCATCAGGTTAGGCCATTTCCAGCACAAATCCAGGTTTTCTCACCCTCCACCCCCCCACACAAATTCACTCTCCTGCTGGTGATAGCCCATCCAAAGTGACAACTCTTTACACAATGATACTTTCAGTCCTCACGTAATAGGATGTGTTCTGCTCTCAGTCAAAGCGAATGGACTGCCCTTTGCAGGAAAGAGCAAGTCACTCAGAAAAGCCTGGCTATTCTAAAAGCCTAGCTGGTGGAAGCCCTCACACTGGCTCCTGCTGGCGATGGACAACAGTGAGAGGAAGAAAGCTCTCTATGATTTTTTATTTCATGTTTCTATGCCTTTGTTAATTGGTGTATATCTTTACACAATGTGCATGATAATGAAGTTAGGCCATTTCCTGCACAAATCCAGGTTCTCTGTACTTGTAGAGGAAGGTATAGAATTCCTCTGCAATAGTCCTTTTTATGCCAATTTAGGGAGTGTCAGTGCTATTGGCTCCAGAATGAATTGCTTTATTCCTACAGAGGTAAACTCAACAAATCTTTTCAATAAGAATATAAGAACTACCATACTGGGTCAGACCAATGGCCCACCTAGCTCAGTATCCTGTTTCTCTGACAGTGACAAGTACCAATAAAATGAAGGGGTTAGTGTGTTCAGCAGACTTTTCAAACTAGCTTAGTCTTTATTTTTTTAAATGAGCATTCTATTTGCATTTATTGTTTAATGTAATAAAATGCAAACTGCACTAGTATTTTTTAAGAATTGGTAATTGTGCTGAAAGTAGTTAACTTTATAGCATTTTAAGATGTTCAGGGAAGCCTGTTAAATGTTTCAAGGAATGATATACAAAATTTTCCAAATGTGTGATAAATTAACCATATTGTCTCCTATGCAGCTTTTTTTTAAGTGTTCACCCAATGTCTGGTAACATAATTGCTTTGGGAGAAACTTAATGGGGTTAGGTGCTCCATTCCCAATGATTGGGTGCTTAACTGCCATCTGTGTCTTTGGAAATCTTCCCTTTTAAGAACAGCAAAACAGCTTTGTAAATGCCTTTCACTTCCTTCCCAACACTTATTTCTTCAAACATGAGATTACAAAAGAGCCAAATATATATCAACACCTTAAGATAGCATCTACATTTGTCAGCAAAATGTGACCGTAAAATACAACGTATATGTGTTATAAGCCAAATGGATCCAACTAGTCTTATATCCACAAACTGTCTTGCTAAATTGTATTATGTGACTGATTAAATCCCTGATCCTGCAAACACTTTCATATGTCAGTAGTCCCACTGAGCTCAAGGGGAAAATAGACATGTCAGGTAAAAGTTCAGGCTGTTGGAAAATATTTATTCTTCAGCACTGTTATCTCTTCATTGTATATTCCTGGAGGCATTCTGCGCCAAAAAATTAAAAATTCTGTACACAATATTTTAAAATTCTGCAAATGTAATTTGTCAAGTTAACACTACATAATCATGCTAGTTTCAATTATTTTGGTAATTTATTTCAAAATACCTGTCAGCAAGTATATCTGTAAAAATACAGATGCATGCACACACATTCCCCCAGGAGTAGAGAGTTAAAGAAACCCCTATGACAACCTAGTTCCTGTTTCTCTGCCCTCTTTGGCCCCCCAGCTGGGCTCTGTGGGGAGTCACCCACAATCCCTCCCCCCAGAGCCCAGCTGCTGTTCTCCCTCCAGCCAATATACCTGCACCCTCTCTTCCTCCAAAGCCCAGCCGCAGGCCCCCGTCCAGAGCCCAGACACCCCTCCTTCCCTCCAGAGAACAGGGATCCAAGCCTAAGTTAATTGTATCCAGTTTGCAAATTAATTCCAATTCAGCAGTCTCTCCTTGGAGTCTGTTTCTGAGGTTTTTTTGTTGAAGAATTGGCACTTTTAGGTCTGTAATCGAGTGACCAAAGAGATTGAAGTGTTCTCCAATGGAGACAGGCCAGTCCTTGCTTACATACAGCCCCCCAACCTGAAGCAAATACTCACCAGCAACCACACATTTGCAAACTTGATACAATTAACTTAGGCTTGAATAAAGACTGGGAGTGGATGGGTCATTACACAAAGTAAAACTATTTCCCCATGTTTATTCCTGGCACACACACCCCATTCCCCCCATTCCTCAGACATTCTTGTCAACTGATGGAAATGGCCCACCTTGATTATCACTACAAAAGGTTCCCACCCACCCGCCCCGCTCTCCTGCTGGTAATAGCTCACCTTACCTGTTCACTCTCCTTAGAGTGTGTATGGTAACACCCATTGTTTCATGTTCTCTGTGTATATAAATCTCCCCACTGTATTTTCCACTGAATGCATCCTATGAAGTGAGCTGTAGCTCACGAAAGCTTATGCTCAAATAAATGTGTTAGTTTCTAAGCTGCCACAAGTCCTCCTTTTCTTTTTACATAATTAGTTATGACCTGTGAACAGTTTTGGGTTAAGTGATTTGCATAGCATCATATAGGAACTCTGTGGCAGAAGCAGGAATAGAATCCAGTTCTCCAGGGCAGCATTCAATTGCTGTAACCACAAGTCCTCAATTCTCTTTCTGCAGTCGCCTGCCTCCTTGACTACACATCTTCCAGTTTCTGCAACAAATGAAACAGGAGTCCTACAGACAACAGTCTTCTTCACTGCATAACCTTGATTTATCTCCAGATTAGGTCCATCCACTGCACTGAATGGAAAAAATAATACGTTATGTAATTAAAGATTATCGTAATACTTATGCACAAGAGGGCTGGATTAAGATTGCACAGGCCATTTTAATTCTGTCATTTAATAATCTTTTAATGTAGCTTTCTTATGTGCAATTTCCTACGTCTTTAAAAAAGCAAACAAAAAAAATTAATCCTGTAGCATCATATTGACATTCAGATGGTTCATCAGCAGGGTAGAAAACTTTAAATCCACTGCATGGAGCACTTGAGCAAGCAGTCATAGATTGTTATATTCTGTGTGGACCAGTAGAGCAGGATGAGAGATGCACTATACCTCCTGGTTTCAGTTATTTGTTGACAACATTGGAATGGTGAGACTCAGGGAATCTTGGGTTTGCTCCTCTCCAGGGCTTGGAATAATTCTCTAGTAAGCACAGACTCTTCTGCTAGTTCCCACCATCCTTCACCCCTTCTAACTCCTCTCCTCCAATTTGTTCCAGTCCTGTCTTTCCAGTCCCATTCTATCATAGAGGAAGAAATAAGGCAGCCATCCCTAAAAACACTCATGAAAGGATTGCAGACTATCTCTAGGACTGTTTCATCATGATCTCTCAGGAGGATACAAGGGACATCCCTATGTACATAAACTGCTCTGGATGCTGCCTCCCCACTTCTCTCCCCATAACCCTACAGATACCAAATTCTGTCTCTGTTTTTGTACTGCTGTCTCTTGACACCTATATGAATTTTCTCTGGGGACTCAGTATACCCAAAATTTCTGTGTGGAACACTTGGAGTAAGAACCATTCAAGTCAAATTGCTTGTTTTTAAACTATATATACCAGGATAAGGGGTTTTTTTTTTTTTTGGTTTGTTTGTTTTGATTATCTTGTTACTGGAGTGTAATGGACTGTTAGTGGTTTTCTGAAATGGATAGGTGTAACTATCTGAGGGAAATAAATGGTGCTTTTTGTAAATCCCTTATGGTGGGAATCCACATTTTTGTAGCCTTTAAACCTTGTAAAATCATCAGTTTAATGATACATATGTGCAACTGATATGGCACCTTTACCCCATCCTTTTATAACAAACAACTTAAAAGTCTGGCAACTAGAGCTGTCAGTTAATCACAGTTAACTCAATTTGTTTTGAGTTAATCTCTTAACTAGATTTTAAAAATTATTAATCATGATTAATCACAGTTTTAATCACACTGTTAAACAATAATAGAATACCAATTTAAATGTATTCAATATTTTTGGATGTTTTTCCACATTTTCAAATACAGTGTATATTTTGATTACAACACAGAATACGAAGTGTACAGTACTCACTTTATATTTTAATTACAAATATTTGCCCTAAAAAGATAAAAATAGTATTTTTAAATTCACCTCATACAAGTACTGTATGTAGTGCAATCTCTTTATCATGAAAGTGCAACTTAAAAATGTAGATTTTTTTACATAATTTCCCTCAAAAACAAACAAAATGTAAAATTTTAGAGTCTGCAAGTCCACTCAGTCCTACTTCTTGTTCAGCCAATTGCTAAGACAGACAAGCTTGTTTACATTTACAGGAGATATTGCTGACCACTTCTTACTTACAGTGTCACCTGAAAGTGAGAGGAGGCAGTTGAATGGCACTGTTGTAGCTGGTGTTGCAAGGTATTTACATGCCAGATAAGCTAAACATTCCTATGCCCCTTCATGCTTCGACTTGTAGATTGTAGATGTATCTTTTTTACAGTGCAAATATTTATAATTAGCCCCGTACCTGGTCGAAGAGGTCTGCGTACAACGGCAGGTTGCTATTCTCACGGATCTTGGCAAGCAGCGTGACAGAGACCTTTTCGTGGTGAATATGGGGCAGTGCTATTTTGCTAAGTATCGATACAGGCACCTTTTGTTGCCATGGCTAAAGTCAGAATAACAATACACATAGTTTTGTTAAGCTCTACGTCAACCAGCCTCGAGTGAGACGAGACAGAAGCACAGTAATCCGCTGTTGAATAGCAGAGGGCAAGGGCTGATGATCTAAGCATCCAGGTGCTTTCACCCCAGGTTGAACTGGCCAACTTTCTGAGCAGGTTGTTCTGACTTCGGCTGCTGTCTTCCTCAAATGGTTGTGATATGTTAATGATCTATCCAGTCACACTGATGTAAACTGGGTTTGGATCATAGGAGTGCACAGTACATTTCATTAGGGTGTGCGCCCAGGGAGTCCTGCCCCCCTCAGAACTCCCAACCCCCCTGCTCCTTGTCCCCCTCCTGGGACCCTGCCCCTAACTGTCCCCGCAGGACCCCACCCCCTATCTAAGCCTCCCTGCTCCTTGTCCCCTGACTGCCCCCTCCTGAGACGACCCTCCCCCCACTATAACTACCTCCCTAGGACCCTATGCCCTACCTGTCCCCTGACTGCCCCAACCCTTATCCACACTCCCGCCCCCAGACAGACCCCTGGGACTCCCACGCCTATCCAACCGCTCCCTGCCCCCTGACAGGACCCCCAGAACTCCCCATCCATCCGTGCTCCCCGCCTTCCCTGACAGGCCCTTCCAGAACCTTCGACGCATCCAACTCCCTTGCTCCTTGTCCCCTGACCGCTCCCTCCAGAGACAACCCCCCTCTCCCGACTGCCCTAGCCACGCCCCTGCCCCCTGACACACCCCCTGGGATTCCCGCGCCCTAACCAACGCCCCCATTCCCCATCCCCTGACTGCCCCATAGACTCTCCGGCCCATATCCAACCGGCCCAGCCCCCTTACCAAACCGCTGATCAGAACAGAGTCCCCACCAAATCCCACCCTGTCATGGTTCTCTCCCCACTCTGAACTCTAGGGTACAGATGTGCGGACCCGCATGAAAGACCCCCTAAGCTTATTCTACCAGCTTAGGTTAAAAACTCCCCAGGCACAAATTCTCTCTTGTACCTTGGGTTTAAGTAATTCTGCCACCATCACATGCTTTTAACAAAGAACCAGGGAAAAGGACCACTTGGAGTTCCTCTTCCCCCAGCAATCCCCCCAAGCCCTTACACCCTCTTTCCTGAGGAGGCTTGAGAATAATATCCTAACCAATTGGTTACAAACTGATCAAAGACCCAAACCCCTGGGTCTTGGAACAATGGAAAAATCAATCAGGTTCTTAAAAGAAGCATTTTATTTAAAGAAAAGGTAAAAGAATCACCTCCTGTAAAATCAGGATGGTAAATACTTTACAGGGTAATCAGATTCAAAACACAGAGGATTCCCCTCTAGGCAAAACTTTAAAGTTACAAAAAACCAGGATAAACCTCGCTCTAGCAAAGGGAAAAGTCACAAGATGACAACAAAAGGGGAGGAGGTGCACCCTAATGCGCCTTGCCTTATTTACTTACTCTTTTTGTAATATCAGAGACTTGTACAAGATGGTTTATAGGAGGAGTTTTTTTGACCTGATGCTTCTCTGCTTTCCCCAGAGAACACACCACAAAGCCTTTTTTCCCCCCTTTCCCCCCCAAAGATCTGAAAGTATCTTCTTTTCCCATTGGTCCCTTTGTTCAGATGCCAACCAGGTTATTTGAGCTTTTTAACCCCTTACAGATAAGGAGGAATTCTAGGCTACCCTTAGCTGTATGGTTATGACACACCCCCTGGACATCCCCTTGACCAATGACGTGATGGCACTCACGGGGCAGGTGCAAAGAGTGCCAACCAAGCTGGAGCGCAGCGCTGGAAGAGCACTATGACTGATGTAAGTCAACAAAGGTCACATGTAGCGCTGGGGAGGCGGCGATTGGCTAGGCGGGCCTGGGTGGGCGGGGGACCAAGAGGGGTCATGGTAGCAGCATGGGGTTCGCTGTGTGACACAATTACAACAACTTTGTGTAGCTGCTGTGGAAGTTTGTACAGGCAACAAATACATCCTGCGTGGGTGGGAGGGGGGGACCCTGTCACCAGGGGTGGCAGGTTTGTAGAAATTTTGGTGGTGCCCAGAACCTGCCACCGCCCAAACTCCACCTCAACAAACTCCGCCTCCCACCTGCCCAAGGCTCTGGGAGGGAGAGGTCTGGAGTGCAGGCCCTAGGCTGGGGCAGGGGATTGGGGTGCAGGCTCTGGGAGGGAGTTTGGAGATGGGAGGGGGTGCAGAGGTGAGGGCTGTGAGGTGTGGCTGCAGGTGAGGGATTTGGGTGTGGGAGGGGCTCAGGGTGAGAGTAGGGGTGTAAGGGGTGAGGGCTCTGCGGCTGGGGGGGTTTGGGGTGTTAGGCTCAGGGCTAAGGCAGAGGGTTGGAGTGCAGGGGGATGAAGGCTCTGGCTGGGACTGGGGATAAGGTGTTTCGGGTGTTGGAGGGGCTCAGGGCTGGGGTAGAGGGTTGAAGGGGTGGCGGGGGGGCGAAAGCTCTGGCTGGGGGTGTGGGCTCTGGGGTTGGGCAGGAGTTTAGGGTGCAGACAGGCTGCTCTGGGACAGGGGCCAGAGAGGAGGACTCACCCCAGCCCTTTTCTTGCCGGCAGCAGCAAGCTCTGGGGGAGGAGCCCCCCTTTTTTTGCCCTCCCCCCGCAGCACACTCACCCCCACCACTGTCACTGCATGTGCTCCTAGGGCCCCTCTCAGGTCCAGGAATCTCCCTCACTTTCCCCCCATGGTTGGTGCCAGGGGGTGCTGTGTGCACCTCCTCCCCTGCTGTTGCTCCTGACTGTAGCCTCACTGCAGGTGAAGGATGGGGCTGCCTCCTTGTCCAGCATGGGGCAGGAGCGGTGACTGCGGGCAGGGGGGGCCCCTGTGCTGGTGGAGGGTCCCCCCGGAAAAGGGAAGGGTCTGAGGTGGAAGGACAGGCCCTGGCAGTCAGTGTGCCCTGGCAGTGGAGCTGGGGGGTACTAGGACCCTGCCACAGCAGTTGCTGCAGGGAGGCAGCATGGAGCTGCACAGAAGAGGCAGGGATGCTCTGCTCCAGGGCCCAGGGAGGTGTGTGGGGGTAGCAAGAGGGAGCTGGGGGAGCCGTGGGGGGGGCGGCAGGTGGGGACACCCGGCCCCAAATATTAGTGGAGCTGGGCCCCTGGGCCGACTCCACTCACCCCGTGCCGCTGGGGCCAGCAGCGCAGCAGCAATGTAAACATGGCTCTGCTGCCATCACTGCCTGCAACTGCTGCAGCCTCCTCCCCCTGCCCCCCCCCCCCGAGCCTCCAGTGGGTGAGGGGGAGGAGCAGCCTTCCCAGCTGGAGCTCAGGGCATTAGGGTGTGCCTGGACACACCCGTGCGCACGCCTGTGGTTTGGATCATGCTGCAGGCATTGACCATTGAGGAAAACTTTCAACTCGTGGCTTGCGCTTGCATTATGCAGGTGGAATACCATTATGTAGTAATGGTCTTAGAAAAGCTCGGCTGCAGGCACCATTGACTACAATAGTCTGCCAGGAGCTTCATATCTTCAGTCAAGGCCTTGTCAATTTCTGAGAAGGACTGTGCTTGGTAGCTGCAGCAGATGTCATGGCATAGATAAACTAGCACGAGAGTGTAGCTGGCAGGTGGTTGATGTACACATTGAACAGTATGAGGGGAGCCACTCATCTGACACTTCCAAGAGCTACAGCAGTTGCCCATGTGTATTCTAAACTGCCTGTTTTAGAGAAAGAGCTCTATTATTTCAACCACCTGAAGTGGGGCAACTCGAGAGAGTTTAAATGAAAGCCCTCTGTGCCAAACTGTGTCATAGACTGTGGTCAAATCTAAGAAGATGGCTTCTGTCTTTAGATTTTCTTGAAAACCATTTTTGATAAAGATGGTCGAGGCCAGGACTTGATCACAGGTGCTGCGTCCTTTCCTAGCCTGCTCAACTTGGAAGACATTGTTCAAATCTGGAGCAATTTGTTGGCAGATCAAATGCTCAAACACCTTGAAACACAGCAAGGATATTGGGCGGTAACTCGACATGTTGTAAGGGTCCTTTCTCGGCTCAAGAATGGCAATAATCTTTGCTTGACACCAAGTGCATGGTAACTTCTTCTCGTTGATGTCCCCTATGTAGAAGTTAGTAAGTCACTGTGACCTCTAGGTGCTTGAGGAATTCTGGCAAGATGTTATCATAGCCCACCTTTGTGCCTAGCTTGATGGAGGTAAGGGTCTTATCTAGCTTGTCAACCATGAATGGCTCTGGTTAACTTCTACCCACATTCCGATGTTGAAGTTGGCTCCATTCATCATATACTTTGCATTTGAGTCGCTTCTCCAGTGGGATGTTTGCTACCCTCATAAGGTGGCTTGCAACCTGGCTGGACTTAACCAGAGGGCGATTTTGACCTGGAGGTTATTGAGCAGTGCCCAGCTGCTGGAATAGGTGAAGTCAAGCTTCTCAGTAGAGTCCTTCCAGAGACTGTCAGGCGGTCAGTGATATCCAGGTCACCAGATAATTCAGATGTTCTGAGCAAGGCTTTGCGTTCAGCATTCAGACAAGGAGTGTAAATTGGATGACAGTCCCGCGGTATAGCTAAGCATGTGGCTTTATAAATGGCTCCTTGAAATCAATGGTAGGCTTCATCGACTGGGATACAATGTGATGGAATGGTAAACACGCTACATTCCAGTGCGTCACAGAACTTTTCTCAGTCTGCCTTGCAGAAATTCCACTAATGCTTGATTGAGTTTCAAATGATGTGTAGCTGGAGCCATGGGTGGCTGGTGACCTGGCTGTTGGGGGAGACTAGCCTATGGCCCCTCCCCCTCATCTTCTGCTCCCCTCCCCTGCAGAAGCCAAGAGCACCCTCACCACGGCCCCCAACCCCAGTGCTGGGCGGCTGGGGGGTGAGGACCCAGCCCCGGCATCAGCCACCCTGAGGTCCTGCGGGAGGTAGACTGCCTAGCCCCAACCAGCCTGGACCAGCCAGGGCAGAGTGTTGGGAACTGCAGGAGGGGGCCTGGCCTGGGGGCAGAGCATAGGCGAGGCCACACTAGGCTGTTTGGGGAGGCACCCATTGCTGGAGCCCAATATGAATAAGTGATGGTCTATGCTGGCTATGAGGAAAGTTATCAAGTACTATACCGTTCACTGATTGTGAATGGCCGCCTAGCGAACTGACCGAGCAAAGATCGGGCGAGTACTTTTTTGACCATCTAGCAGAAAGAAATGTGTCATGTTGTTTTGCACTGTGAATCAACACAAAGTCGTTGTTAGTCACTGTTCACCATCGTCACCCAAATCAGCGTACCCCCCACCTGAGAATGGGGGCTATTAAAATCACCAACCAAGATTGCACCTATCTCTCTCACCAACTGAAGTTGGTCAAATAGAGAAGGTGGGTCAGGTAATATCTTTTATCTCATATCATTGGACCAAAATGGCTACAACAATACTGCAAATGAATTATTGGTGCTCACTTAAAACAGCCTGCCAAAGTTCTTGTTTTATCTAAATGGCTTTCACTTGGGTATGTAAAAGAAAGAGAAGTAAATGTGTCTAGAAGAGAAAGTTTATTCTGACTGTACAATTAAAAAGAAAAACACATTTAATTATTCATTTACTTATCTTAATAGTAACTACATCAGTACAAATGTAAAAAGCATCGGTGTGTAGCAGAGAAATGTATAAAAGCCATAAATAACTTTTTAAACTCCATAACCACCTTCCCTTCCCCCTAAACAAACCAGCCCAAGAATTTTTAATAGTAGAAATCTTAACTATTGACTGTGACACTGCACTATAACTAGTTAATTCTGTTTTCACGAGCTAGTTTTCATTTTCTTTTAATGCTTTCAAATTACTTTCATGTAAAAAGCATCTGATGACCTATTTTACTGACTGACAAGTTTGATGTTTTTTCCATAGTACCCAGCCTTGGCAAGTTCAATTCAAATCGCTCTCTAGGTGTTAAAATCGAACTTTTGTTGGGAACTTTTTTAGGACGTTACTGGCTGTTCATACAGATGAGAAATATAAATCAGGTCCTGCTGACTCAAGGGATCTTACATAAAATAGAACTTGAAGCGGTATTCAATAAAAGGCTTACTAATTTGTATTAGGTAAGCAATACTTTTCTAAGTCTTTGTAGGTCAAATGTAAGTAGAGCTTTCATGTTTCAGATAATACAAAGTTACTGTATTTCTGTTTTGTTTTGAGGCTGGATTGCTTAGCAGAGCTTTGATGCATCACTACTCTGTTTTTGCACAACAGTGGAAGAAAATTAAGTAGCAAGATAAAAGAAAGCAGTTAAAACAAAGTCTTATTTGTCTTTTCAAAAACTAAACTATTCAAATAGCTTTAAGTAATATAAGATGAACATTAACAAGATAAAACAGGAGTACTTGTGGCACCTTTGAGACTAACAAATTTATTAGAGCATAAGCTTTCGTGGGCTACAGCCCACTTTATCGGATGCATAGACTGGAACATATAGGAGGAAGATATATATATACACAGAGAGAGAGAGAAGGTGGAAGTTGCCATACAAACTGTAAGAGGCTAATTAATTAAGATGAGCTATTACCAGCAGGAGAAAAAAACTTTTGTAGTGATAATCAAGATGGCCCATTTAGACAGTTGACAAGAAGGTGTGAGGATACTTAACATGGGGAAATAGATTCAATATGTGTAATGACCCATTACACAGGACAGGCCCAACAAAGAAAATAACAGAACTCCACCAGCTGTCACCTTCAGCCCCCAACTAAAACCTTTCCAGCGCATCATCAAAGATCGACGACCTATCCTGAAAAATGATCCCTCACTCTCATAGATCTTGGGAGACAGACCAGTCCTCGCTTACAGACAGCCCCGCAACTAAAGCAAATACTCTCTAGCAACTACGCAACAAAAACACTAACCCAGGAACCTATCCTTGCAACAAAGGCCGATCCCAACTCTGTCCACATATTTATTCAAGTGACACCATCGTAGGACCTAATCACATTAGCCACGCCATCAGGGGCTCGTTCATCTGCACATCTACCAAATGTGCTATATGCCATCATGTGCCAGCAATGTCCCTCTGCCATGTACATTGGCCAAACCGGACAGTCTCTGCGCAAAAGAATAAATGGACACAAATCTGACATCAGGAATCATAACATTCAAAAACCGGTAGGAGAACACTTCAACCTCTCTGACCACTCAGTAAAAGACTTAAGGGTGGCAATTCTGCAACAGAAAAGCTTCAAAAACAGACTCCAATGAGAAACTGCTGAGCTTGAATTAATATGCAAACTAGATACCATTAATTTCCGTTTGAATAGAGACTGGGTGTGGCTGGGTCATTACATATTGAATCTATTTCCCCATGTTAAGTATCCTCACCTTCTTGTCAACTGTCTAAATGGGCCATCTTGATTATCACTACAAAAGTTTTTTTTTTCTCCTGCTGATAATAGCTCATCTTAATTAATTAGCCGCTTACAGTTTGTATGGCAACTTCCGCTTTCTGTCTCTCTCTCTCTGTGTGCGTGTGTGTGTGTCTGTCTTCTTACTCTATGTTTTCTGCATCCAGTGAAGTGGGCTGTAGCCCACGAAAGCATATGCTCTAATAAATTTGTTAGTCTCTAAGGTGCCACAAGTACTCCTGTTCTTTTTGCGGATACAGACTAACATGGCTGCTACTCTGAAACCTGTCATTAACAAGATATTTCAACACAAGGGCCCTAGATTTATCCCCCTCTTCTCTTTGTGATTAGTGAACAAATGGTCACTAAGGTAATCAGTGCCATGCCTCCTGGCTTTGTTTTTAATAGAAATATTAAAATAAATGTCCATCTCTTATGCTACAATATTTATTTTGTTCTTTTTTTTGTGACTTCATCCATATGCTCATTACTATTTAGAGAGAAATGTGTAAATTCCCTTTAACATAAAGAGTTTGGTATCAGTCTGCCACTGCTGGTGACCAGGAAAACTCTCCTAAAGGATGAGCTAGAAAGACTGCATCCTTCCTATTCACTCAGACATGAAATCCCTGGTATTGCACCTAGACAGAAAGCTCATGGTTGTAATTCTCTGTTTTGGTAAGAAGGAACTATATTTTTCCCTGGCCATGTCAGGAGTGATTCACACGGGCAGGAGAGTGTAGGGAAGCTTCTACTTCCACTTCCTGTGCTGTATTTGTTTTGAGGTTAAATGAAGGAACCTTCAACTAACTGACATATTTCAAAGTCTTTAAAAACAAAATCAAATAACGCTTCAAAAAAAAAGAGCAAAAAATATACGTAAATGTGTAAGAGTCTCAGGTGGGGCAGTGGGTGAATGCATTTGTCTTCTATCTCTGTAACATAAAGGTAAGGATTGAAATTCTGCTCAGGTGTCATCAGAGCTCCATTTACTAACTTCTCTGTTTTGTCAAATGGAAAGAGTTGTTTTTAGAGGCCACCAGTCATGTTAGAGCCCTCAGTGGAATGGCAGGGATGTTACATGTCAGGATTAATTAGTCTTGCACAAAACCGTATGGGGAAGCTTGTACAATTCCTCCTTGTGTTATGCCTAACTTAAGCTAGTTGGCTTTAGCTCTTCACTTTTAGGCACAGTAAATGAACTAATTTACATAAAATCCTTTCCCTTACTGCTGACCTAACAATTAGTCCAGTCATCTTTCTTCTTAGTGTCAAGTCTGTATACTCTTGCATGGTTGAGATGCAGCTTTTCTATGAAAATGAAAACGTAGTGGTCAATTTTTTTTTCCCACCCAGCATGTTGTGCTGTGCCTATCACAAGAGCTGTACTAAACACTGGAAGTACTGAACATGGTTAGACTCCTTTTTCTTTTTTAAAAAGGAAAAAGAAGTTTGTTTAATTTTTCATCACATAAAGACATTTTAACAAAGATTTTGATAAGTAATTGAGTTGAAGTGGCACAAGCAAGAATGTTTACGCCAATTTGTCCAGTGGTCTTTTGTGGTTTTGACTGCCTATGTAGTTTTCTAGATGTTTGTTTATAATGGCTGTCTGTCTCCTTTTTTCTTTTTTCTTCCCCGCCTCCTTTTTGCAGGGAGGTAGTGCAGGCAAACTCTGTTCACTGGAAGAAGAAGTTCTTATTTATGTGTAAAATGAGTGCCAGTGCCACTACAGGCATTCTGGATCCTTGCATCTGCCGAGTATCTGTACGGAAGGTAAAAACAGCATTTTTCCTCTTCTAGACCATAATTTTTTCCCCACAGTAGCTCTCATCATTTGCTACTCTCCTCTCTATTTTTATAGAGCTAGCAGACATTAGGAAATGAATTGTACCTGTAGCCACGTAAAATACTCATTATTAGTAAACATAGTTTTGTCATCTGACCATTGCTTACTTAATTCTAATTCACATATTGTAATTTGAGGGGGCTGTAACAATTAACATAATTTATGCAAGCTAAATGGCATAACAGCCAGCTATGATTAATTTTAAAATTAGTTCTGAACTAAGAACCACCTCCAGTGTGCAAGATCTCCCCTCCCCTCCTGGTGATCTCTCTTGGCTTCCTAATGGGGCCCCTGGGTAGCCCTGAGAAGAAGCTGGGAGAAGCACACAAGCACACTCTCTTTTTAAGTGGTTTTGCTGGTTCACAACTTAAGCAGCATAAGTACATTGCTACTTTTGTCATATGATTTTTCAAGTATGATGTTAATATATGAAGCCCAAAGAATTTGTATGATTTCAAACGGAACATTCATAGTGTTTTATATATGCACTGGTATTTTCAGATAGCTATCAAACAAGATAACTTTCTTTTAATAATTTACGTTGTAATATAACCAAGGTAGGTCAGTGCAGATGCAGTTTCAGCATAGTTACAGAAGGATTAAACTCTCTCACGTTATAAAACTTATCTTCAATTATATTAAGGTACTAAATGTAGCAGAAATTTTTAAGAGCCTGCAGATTGAATGTGTTCAGTTGTACCTCTGGCAGTTGTAACAAGGTGACTGCGTCTTTCTACTCTGCCAGAGACAGATCTTCTCTACTGCTGTGGGAATTCAGAGTTTTTTGAAAAGATTAGAGTGAGGAAACAGTAATGCCTTCACTTTTAAACAAGAACTCAAGGACAAGTAATATATTTAAACTGCTTATTCTTTCATCCAGTAACAGCTGGCTTCACTTCCTGGGAAACGCCCAACTCTTTCTGGTCAGTGACTGATGCAGTGCATAGAAGTCCAGAGCAAGAAGCAGCAAGCTTAGGGTATGTGTACACTGGAGCTGGGAAATTGCCTCCCAGCTGGGGTAGACAGACTTGTGTTAGCAGGGCTGAAGGCACTATGCTAAAAATAGCTGTGTGGACATTGTGGCTCCAGTAAAGACACAGGCTAGCTTTCTGAGCTCAAGTCTAGTGGCTCAGATGGGCTTGAGCTTGGGTGATTAGCCTGAGTCTCTGCCAGAATCAGTGTCCACACAGCAATTTTTAGCATGCTAGCTCAAGTCCCGCAACCACAAGTCTGTCTACCTGAGCTGGGAAACTCATTCACAGTTGTAGTGTAGACATACCATTAGAGGCCTGAACTTGTGCCATGTACTGGCTTGATTTTCCTGATCTCCAGAAGGGCATCTCCTGCATCTCTTACCCCAGCAGCAGAAACAAACTGGTGCTGTAGCACTGAACAGCTGTCTGTCTCTCCTGAGGTGACTTTGTGAAGGCAGCAGGGATTTTTTTGTTTTGTTTTGGGAGCCATCCAACTGTATGCACTAGAAAATAAATTGGATGACTTTTGTATTTTTATTTAATTACCAGCTGGTTCCTCAACATTCAGGGGTAGGTTTAGAAATTTTGTTTTTTTGCAAAAATGCTTATTTCACAAACCAGGGTATGTAGTTGGTGGGCCCCACAGTGATGGAGGTTATCCACACCCTTTCACCATTTGGATGGGGAGAAGTTGGGTTTCTTCAGTTTACTTCTCCCCTCCCCTCCTGGTGATCTCTTTTGGCTTCCTGCTGGGTCCCTGGGTAGCCCTGAGAAGAAGCTGGGAGAAGCACACAAGGTCTGTTTCTGTTACAATTAGCAATACAACAGACTAATACTATGGCAATATTGTGTTCAGATATCTCTTAAAATATGTGTACGTGTTGGGTTCCTTCAAAAAGGCAATACAGACGCTCCCCGACTTACGCCATCATTCCGTTCCGGAATGTCTTGCGTAACTCAAGTTTTGCGTAAGTCGGAAATGTATACCTGACCATTACATGCAAAAAAAAAAAAAAAAACAACCCCAAACCCTCCTATTTCTAGCTTATGGAGCTTTTTCTGTACATGCGGATTTGCATAAGTCGGGTCTTGCATAACTCAGGGAGCGTCCGTATTTTAAATTTTTATGACTTTTTTAGTTACTAGTGTGTGTTTCTTTTTGCAGGAGTTAAAAGGTGGAAAGGCATATGCAAAGGTAAATGGACATAATCTATTCCATAAACTGACACTTCCTTCTTGCTGTCTTATGCTCGTTATATAATTTATCTTAATAATAGGCTAGAATACCTATCGTTCTAATACCAAAAATGATCTTCCAGCTCATCTATTTTTGTAGAGGTACTGATGTTTGAGCGGTAGCTTGGACATACTTATTTTGTATAGTAATGTCCCCCCCACACCTCCACCTCTCTTGGAGTTTGTTTTTCTTTGCCTCTCAAGGATGATGGAAGTCTTTACTTCTATATTTTTTGCGTGTATGGGATCTTAAATATTTAGAAAGCCTTCCTAGGGTTTTTTTAGGTGAAAGTTGAAACTAAGAGTACAGCTGAGCAGCATTTGGCATTTAATCATATTAAACAGTATCAATTCTAATAATATTTACAAGGTTTTGTAGACCTGATTTTTTTTGTGTTTGTTTTTCTTTTCTAATGTAACTTCCTTCTTTTCTTTTCTTTTTTTTGAGTCCATCCCTTCTGCATGAATCCTTCTCATTCAAGTGTGATTAAAGGCTAATAACTAGTACTAATTATTGTGCATACAGTAACTGGCCCTGGATTATATTATGATATCTAACTCTTCCTTCTCTCTTAATAGCTGGGCTTTGCAGACCTAAACCTTGCAGAGTTTGCTGGATCGGGAAATACCACTCGTCGCTGTTTATTGGAAGGTTATGATACCAAAAATACCAGACAAGATAATTCCATTCTCAAAGTAATTCATGGTTTGTTTTTTTTTCCATCATACTATTTGAGGTAAAAGTGTATTTTTATTAACTGCATAAGGGAAAAACAGGAACTAATATGTTGTGGAACTGAAAACCATAAACATTACAGCCAAGCATTTAACAAGGTTTAAAATATATTTGCTGTTGCTGAAAATCCTCTCTGTCAGTAATCACTCTTACTGGAGGAAGACTGGACATGTAAGTAATATAATGCAGTGAAAATCTTAGCCTTATTTTTGAGAACCAAGTGACGTCCACACAAGCAACAAATTGGTGGATTATTTTTGCCAGTTTTGGAACTCTGATTAGTGAGCTATATAGGAGAACTATTTTTAAGTATTAAATTAATTTTAGTTTCTGATTCCAATAGGAATTGGGCAATGCAAAGTAAATTCAATATAAGAAGACAATCAAAGAGTCTAGCGTAGACATAGTTTATATAAATACTGTAACAGTTATATGTTCTTGTAACTATACAGTTAGTTCTTTTCAGGGTAGTTTTCTTTAGTTGGCTTGCCTAATTCTGTAAAGAATGAGCCAGCTTTAACATTCAGTCATGGATTGTGATGGATTCTACTCACTCTCTAACCAGTGCCAAAGAATTTGTGGAAATATTTGAAATCTTGAACCCCTGAGAGTGATCTAGAACCACCATCCTTTTCTGTTCTAATCCATTTGGATCAGTAGAATTTGGGACAGCTTTGTGTAATTTGATTAAATTGTGATGTTGGGGCACTGGGATTGATCAGTCACACAGGTAACTATACAGTTTAGGTCTTCAGTTTTTGCTTGTTTGAGACAGTCGTAGGCTTCTCCAAAACATGTTTCTTTAGTCCAGAAAACATTCATGAAAACATGGTGTTCACTTTTTGGTCAAATGAGTCCTGACTCGCCGTGTTCATGGATGTTTGATGTCATTATTTGCCTTTGTGGTTGCCTTCACTTGTGACTTTCCCAATGAGGGTAGCACAACCACTTTTGACAATTTAATAAGCAACTCTTGATAAATGATGATTCGGTGAAGTAAAGTGCCTGCTGCTGGTGTATGTACAAATGGAATTCCTTGTACATCCACATTGCTGATCTAGGGGGACAGATGAGATCTCCTACAGTCCTTCTCTTTCTTGAACCCCCTACTGTTGATACTTATTTTTATTGTATTGTCTAGTGTCCTCTTATAGAATCCTAAGGTAGAAATGAGATAATGTAATTGATTTCAAACACTAGTTTGTAGCTTTTGCTTTGTTTAAAAAACTGTCATGTAAGATTTATAGTGGTTTAACTCTCTTCTGTACCAGTATTATTTTGGACACAATTAGTTTTCTTTACAGAACCATGTGGCCATTGTGTGTGTGTGTGTAACACACACACACATTTTCAATTTAAATGCAAATTTGGTAGTGAGTATTACTTATTGACACACCATATAACATCACAGACCAATTCCTTTGCTGACTTAGTGTTTTCTTTGTTTTGCTCATGTGTCTTATTTTTCCTGATTTGTAGGTATTGATCAGCATGCAGCTAATGTCCGGAGACCCATGTTTTAAAACGTAAGTTTATGAACGCTATGCAGTCTTGAATTTCAATTGTAATTTAGTGGCTCAACTCTTGTTTAAAGTTGTGCATGCACAAATCCTTATCTTCAAAGTGACAATATTAAAGAAACATGAAAAATTTAAATGGAAGATGAATATTGACTAATAGAATATAAATACTGGTAGTTGAGAGGCAGTTTTTTCATTGCCTTGAAATACTTCATTATTCTCTACTTGAATATTGTATCAAATTTTAAAGGTGTAACGGTATAGAAATTTAGAAAAACACTTGAGGCAAATACTGTTCCCTGCATAAAGCCTATGTAAACTTGCTTGGTGGAGAGGAACTCCATTGATGCCTGCGTTTAGAAAACGTATTACTACATCTTTCAGTAACTAAACCTTATAGGTTTATAAATGATTTCTTTAAAATTCAAAAGTTTGTGTGGTCTGATTTCGTATAAGAAAGATTTGTTACCAAGGACATTGTGTAAGATAGCAAAAAATGGCATGCATGCTTTGGGAAGGGAGGTGGTAGTGAGGAAAATACACTGCTTTGTTACAAGGATTCTGTGGCCTCGTATTTGATTTGTAGCTAAGGGAATATAATAGCTCTACTTCACTGTGTGTTTACTTCTGCAGCTAACCACATAGCAGAAAATCATGTGCTGCACCTTAGGGAAAAATGTAGTTATGAGTAAGATAAATTTTGCCTCCTTTCCTTTTTATTCTGAGTCATACAAGCTTGGCAGGTGGCCTAACTGTAAAAGTGCAGTTGGGAAAATTCCTGTTTCCAGCAAAGCCACAGTTTGCTAAACACAATTTAGATAACCTGGTCAGTAGAAATGGAGATACTATGCAGCGTTACCAACATAAATCATATTTGTAGGACTCTGGAGGTTAGTTTTTTATTTTTAAAATGTGCTTTTTTGAGACCACTTTCATTACCATTAAATGGAAAAGCTTTTAAATATTAGATGCATCATTGTAAGACATACCATATTACCAGAACAGCACAAAACCTAATGCTACTTTTCTGGCTTGTAAAGATGTACAAAGCACTTACAGTCTCTTCAAAATGACAAGCTATCTTCAATTCTAGTTCCAAATGGCTTTTTTGAAATTTGTGGCAAGATTTTCTAATTGCACTTAAAAGCTATTAATTAGGCTACATTTTAGTCACGGGTATTTTTAGTAAAAGTCATGGACAGGTCACAGGCAATAAACAAAAAGTCACAGCTCCATGACCTGTCCATGACTTTTACTAAAAATACATGTGACTAAATCTTACCTGCTGGAAAGGGGACGTTCCTGAAGACTGCTGCTGGGGGCAGGGCAGCCCGGGGCAATGCTTCTGCTGGGTGGGGCAGAGGGGCAGCCCAGTGCCCCTGCTGCTGGTCCGGGAGGGGAGCAGCCTGGGGCAGCACCAGGGACAAGGTGCCTGGGGCTGCCAGAGCAATGGCTGGTGCAGCTGGCCCCGGGGCTTCCCCTGCTGCTGGGGTGGTCCTGAGGTCAGCTGCACTACAACTGCAAAATTCACGGATTATACAGGAAGTCATGGAAGCCCTGACTTCCATGACCTCCATGAATGATTCACAGCCTTAGCTATTAAACACTTTTGTCTTATTCAACCAGACCTGTCAGGCTTATGTTTAAACCATTCAAGTAATTTGAACTTTATTTGTACTGAGGTTTTTGTTGAATCCAGGCTGCAGTTCAAATGAAATTACATCCTGTAAATGCAAGGTTCTAGATATGACTTTTAGTTTAAATTTGAACATGGTTTTGGGAAGTTAATGTTTGATTACATGTACATCTCTCAAAATATTTTGTTGTCAAAAAGTAAAAGCAACTGCAAATCAAAAAGATTTACATGTTTAAAATCATGACCCTTGAGCCAGTTTAGCAATTGTCCAAAATAAAGAGCTGCTGTTTAGGGATAGGCAGGAGAAACACTAATCCTTCGAAGTTCATATAAAGAAGTATCTTTCCTTCCCTCCCATAATGGTCTGCTGTCTGCTGCTTTCTTTTAACACTCAATACAAAATTATACACTTGCCTTCATTTTAAAAAAAAGACAGTATTTGAACTGGTAAGACTTTTGGATGTCATGTACACATTTGTAACTTCAAAATAGGTGAACTAGATGTTAGGATGATTTATAAATCCCCTCCTCTCTGAACTGAAATCTTAGATTGCCAGTTTTAGGCTCAACCGCTGTTTACATACCAAGCTATAAATCCAGAATAATGGGCACTTAATGGGGGAAGAGAAAGACAGATAGTCTAACTAAACTAGTTAAGGATGGGGTGTGATTCTGTTACATGATATGTTTTTATTAACAGTATATTGTGCTGAGCACCAACTCAAAATATTGTATAGAATTCTTCCGTTTATATTGTTGGCTACTATTCTTTTAGTTCTTTCAAACAATATCCAATGGGACAAAATAGAAAAACCTTAGGTGACACTCAAAGATTAAAAACTAGTCTAGAATAAAGAGGAGAATAATAGTAATCTGAAAAAATTGCTGTCTTCCTTCTTATTTTGTCAGTGTATCTCAGATGTCTTCTCCTTGAAGATTTCTAATCTTATTTTCCTACTTTCTGAGCCTTAATCTGGATCAAAGTTCAGTCCCCTTGTGAATAAAGTAGGGTTTGTCGATTAATCGCAGTTAACTCACGCAATTAACTAAAAAAAATTAACTGTGATTAAAAAAATTAATCACTCTGTTAAACAATAGAATACCAATTGAAACTTATTAAATATTTTTGGATGTTTTTCTACATTTTCAAATATATTGATTTCTATTACAACACAGAATACAAAGTGCACAGTGCTCACTTTATATTATTTTTATTACAAATATTTGCACTATAAAAATGATAAAAGATAAACAAAAGAAATAGTATTTTTCAGTTCACCTCATACAAGTACTGTAGTGCAATCTCTTTATCATGAAAGTGTAACTTACAAATGTAGATTTTTTTTGTTTGTTTTTGAGTGCAGTTATGTAACAATGTAAAACTTTAACGCCTAGAAATCCACTTGGTCCTACTTCTTGTTCAGACAATTGCTAAGACAAACAAGTTTGTTTACATTTACAGGACATATACTGCTGACTGCTTCTTATTTACAATGTCACCTGAAAGTGAGAACAGGCGTTCGCATGGCACTTTTGTAGCCGGTGTTGCAAGGTATTTACGTGCCCGATATGCTAAACATTCATGTGCCCCTTCATGCTTCAGCCACCATTCCAGAGGACATGCTTCCATGCTGATAATGCGTTAATTAAATTTGTGACTGAACTCCTTGGGGGAGAATTATATGTCTCCTGTTCTGTTTCACCCACATTCTGCCATATATTTCATGTCATAGCAGTCTCGGATGATGACCCAGCACATGTTCGTTTTAAGAACACTTTCACAGCAGATCTGACAAAACGCAAAGAAGGTATCAATCTGAGATTTCTTAGGATAGATACAGCACTTGACCCAAGGTTTAAGAATCCGAAGTGCCTTCCAAAATCTGAGAGGAACGAGGTGTGGAGCATGCTTTCAGATGTCTTAAAAGAGCAACACTCCAATGCGGAAACTACAGAACCCGAACCACCAAAAAAGAAAATCAACCTTCTGCATCTGACTCAGATGATGAAAATGAACATGCGTTGGTTTGCTCTGTTTTTGGATTGTTATCGAGCAGAACCAGTCATCAGCATGGACGTATGTCTTCTGGAATGGTGGCTTAAGCATGAAGGGACATATGAATCTTTAGCGCACCTGGCACGTAAATATCTTGCGACGCCAGCTACAACAGTGCCATGCAAATACCTGTTCTCACTTTCAGGTGACATTGTAAATAAGATGCGTGGACAGCATTATCTCCTGCAAATTGTAACCAGACTTGTTTGTCTGAGCGATTGGCTGAAGTAGGACTGAGTGGACTTGTAGGTTCTAAAGTTTTACATTGTTTTATTTTTGAATGCAGTTATTTTTTGTACATAATTCTACATTTGTAAGTTCAACTTTTATGATAAAGAGGAAAGGAGTACTTGTGGCATCTTAGAGACCAACCAATCTATTTGAGCATAAGCTTTCGTGAGCTACAGCTCACTTCATCGGATGCATACTGTGGAAAGTGTAGAAGATCTTTTATACACACAAAGCATGAAAAAATACCTCCCCCCACCCCACTCTCCTGCTGGTAATAGCTTATCTAAAGTGATCACTTCTCCTTACAATGTGTATGATAATCAAGTTGGGCCAGCAGGAAAGTGGGTTTTTGTGTGTATGGGGGGGGTGGGAGGGGGGTGAGAAAACCTGGATTTGTGCTGGAAATGGCCCAACTTGAATATCATACACATTGTAAGGAGAAGTGATCACTTTAGATAAGCTATTACCAGCAGGAGAGTGGGGTGGGGGGAGGTATTTTTTCATGCTTTGTGTGTATAAAAGATCTTCTACACTTTCCACAGTATGCATCCGATGAAGTGAGCTGTAGCTCACGAAAGCTTATGCTCAAATAGATCGGTTGGTTTCTAAGGTGCCACAAGTACTCCTTTTCTTTTTGCGAATACAGACTAACACGGCTGTTACTCTGAAACCTATGATAAAGAGATTATTAGGTGAATTGAAATAAACTATTTCATTTTGTTTTTTACAGTGCAAATATTTGTAATAAAAAATATATAAAGTGAACATTGTACACTTTTTATTCTGTGTCGTAACTGAAATCAATATATTTAAAAATGTACAAAACAACCAAAAGATTTAAATAAATGGTATTTTATTATTGTTTAACTCTGCGATTAATCACACAATTAATTTTTTTTTAGTCACTTGACAGCCCTAGTTTATTTGTTGTGCAGAATATAAAATGAACTAATAAAAATTTAAGTATTAAAATAAAATATACTGGGAGATATTCTGGACTGGATTCTAAAAGATGCAGCACAGTATTCTCAGCCTAATATGAGGTGTGGAGCTGATGTGGCTTTAAGGCTACCATTTGCACCCTCCAGATTCTGGGTTGCTCCAAGGTTCAAAGCAGACTCTGATGTAATGTAGACAGTAGAAAGGACTGTTTAAGTTATGGCAACCAGAATCTTTGCAGAGTTACATGCTGTGGCCATATCCCCTACACTAAGGCTTGTGAGGGTGTCCTCAGAGGATGCCCTGCCTGCAATCTTCCTTGGTTCCTACAGTGCGGGAGTTCTCCCCGGTCAGATCCAGGGCTAATAGAGCCACTGTACACTGCTCGGGCCCCTTTTTTAACCTGGTATAAATGGGCCAGAGTGGAAGGATGAGGATTTCACTGACTACATAGTGGACAGGAGATGAAAATGTATTATCTTAGTTTGTTTAGCAGGGCAGAGTTTGTTTTACCTCTGTTTATTGCACACTCCTATATTTACTTTTGGCACATGTCTACATATGTCACTGGCACTGATTGCATTAACCTGATATTACTCAGAGCAGTGATTCCCAACAGGCTACTAAATTCTAGCCTGTTTGCTAATAAAATAATGTATTCCTTTTCTCTGTACACTAGTACATATAAAGTTGAAATCAACATTTAAATTGAGTTTTCTGTTTTTTGCCATAAAAAGTGTATCTGGGATTTATGGATAACGTTGTCTCCAGAAAAAAATTAATGATCAGGCTCTTTAAAGCCCTGTTATAGGACTACTGTAAAGTCTATTTCTGTTGTATAATTGATGTTAGGGGCTTGTAATAAAAGCAAAAAGAATCTCTCGGTTATGTGTTAAAGCTTGTATTTTACTTCACGATGGCTTGACAAAATTATTCAGTCTTGATCTTCTCTTCCAAACTGATGATCTAATTCTTTCCTGGAATACTAAACTTTCAAATCAAACCCGGCAAATATTGTAGCTGATTGTGGGGTTTTGTTTTGATTAGCTGGCTATTTCCTTAGAAAATTTAAACTTTTTTCAAATTTTCTAATCAAATGAAAATCAGCTACTGCCTATCTGGCTGGCTCTGGGTGTGGAACTGGAAGCATTTCAGAGAATGCTACCATGGGGGTCCTGGACTTTAATCTTTTACCTACCAGCCTAAATTTGGCCTCCACGATCTCTCTCCTATCTTTGTCATTTTTGCCTATCTGTACCACCACCACCACTGGCTCCTCCCTAGCACTGCATGTAAGCTTATCTAGATGCCTCGAGAGGTCTGCAACCTTCACACCCATCAGGCAGCTCATCATGTGCTTCTCCCAGTCATCACAAACCCTACTATCTATATTGCTAATAATCACTTTTACTATTACCTATCTCTTCCTAATAACTTGGATACCCTCCCCCAGAGGGGTATCCTCAGTGTGAGAGGATAGCATGAGGTTCCCAACTATGGGACAGTTTCCTTCTGCTCCTGCTTGATTATCTCCTTCCCTGAGACTTTCCTCCTCCTCTTCAACTGCACAGAGGCTCTCCAACTCCATGATTTTGTGGTAGATACCCATCTGTAGTGAAACCAGTTTGTGTTCAATAAACTCTATCTCCCTGAGTATAGTTGGTTGAATATTTGGTATGGGGTAGCTCAGTTATGAAATTTTTATATTTTTGAACTGTTTCTGGTTGTACGTATCTTTATCCCTATTACTCCCTATTGTGAGGGAGAGGGTGTGTGTAACCAAACCTATTGCTTAGGTATGCATTTGACCTAAAAAAAATCCTAGGGAAGGATTAAGATTTTAATAGGAAATACGCCTGCTACCCATTGTCATTGTCCATAGACCCCATGTACGTGGGTGAGGCCATTGAGGCAGTTGTTAAATTATTATTGCTGTTGCAGGCCATGAAAAGCATTTCCAACTGGAAATGCACCAAACAACTCAACTCTGCTATTGTTTGACTAGCCTGCTATCATGTAATCATAAGCTTAGTGCTGTGGTATTAAATGTCACTCATTCCACATTGGCTCTCTTTAAGTAAAACAAATTAATAATGTCTTATACATGTATATTTTAAGTCAGAATTGGAGTCAAGTGTCTGGCTTTATATCCCTGCAAACAAATTTACATTCTAGTAATGTAAAAGGTTATGGAAAGGGGACACTGGGCACTTGGTTATTCTTACTGAACCTGTGTGTTCTGCCAAGGATAGAAACATTTTTATACACTCAAAATGCCTATCCTGGGCTCAGAGTACTTTAATTAAAAACTAAATCCAAACCAAACACCTCCCCTTCCAATTAAAAAAATAACAACCAACAGTCAACTCTCAACAAGATGTATCTGCATCTTTCCATGGATCCTCCAGAAGTTTCAGTCCTCCCCAGAAGGCTGAGTAAATGGATGAACTTCGCAAGGAACCCTGAATTTGAACAGTTTTGGACAAAGGGAACTGGGGGAGTGTGTTCCTAAATTTATTGATATTACAGTCTTATTAAGTGCCAGTGAAGTCCAATGCAAATTGAACCTATGATTCCCCACCCCCAAATCATGATGATGCTTCCAAAAAGACAGAAGCACAGGTAAAGCAAACCCTGATCTCTGTGTATTTGCTTACAGGCCTCCTTCCACAGGAATGTCCATTGCAGTTGCTGGAGAATCAGAATCTTTACATGAAGACAGGAAAGGTGGAGAGAACTTGAAAGTGGTACATCTGGGTGTATCAGGTATGAAATAATGCTATTGGTTTTACTGTTGTTTGAGACCTAAGCAGCAGCAAATACATTTCATGAAATATTCTGAATCTTAAACAGACATGGATATTTTATCCAAAATCCCCTTTCTGCTCTGTTTGTTGAGCAATATTGCTCTTGGTACCACTATGTACATGCAGAGTAATTCCTTTGATATGCTGGGTTTATACTGGTATAATGGAGCAGTATTTCTATTGGAAGTGGGAAAGAAAAGGAAATCGGATCAATTGCTTATGTCCCTTTTTAAAATTCAAAATATTTTGTGAGCGTATTTGCCGCTACTTAAGCAAATCTCAGTGCCATTACTCTGGATTTATACCAGTGTACTTAAGAGCAGAATCTGGCCCTTAATCTTTAATTTATGAATGATTGTGCTTTCATGGGTATATTGGCCCTTAATATTAGCTAAACTCTTTTGTGATTTGGTGCATTATGGATAGATATTGAATAAGATTTTGAATGGTACAAGTTTAAGAATCACTTAGCATTTGTCATACTGAAAGCTGATAGAAATCAGTTCACTTACTATTAAAATTCTGCAACTCTAGGGTGAGCCTCAATATATTTTACTATATCACACAATATGCACATCAATATTAGACAGAGATTAGGACAGGAAATGGTATTCTGTCAACTGAAACTACAGAGAATTTTATAAAAGTATCTGACTGAAAAGTGGCCAGCACATCTGGGTTAACACTGCTTTTCTGGGGAAAGTGCCATGGGCTCTTAACTCAACGCCCAGCTGCCTGTGTTCATTAATGTATTTCAACCAAAAGCTGTCCAACTGTGTACCCTCTGATACTCTCTCCTTTGAATCAGTAATTATTTATAGTCCAGGAGAGTGTCATGTACTTGAATGCTGACATTTCTTGAAGCATCTGGATTTTCCTTAGAGGTTTCTTATCTAACTGGTATCAAGTCCCATTCTGCTTATCTTGTGAGATCTGACATCTCAGTCTGATAATGGCTATAGGCCAAAAACTGAGTGATGGATTCAGCAATATTTTCTGATTGCCATTTATTGTAGATCTCTCAGCAAAGAGTGCGTCACTCCCAGATGAACTTGGTGCATGTGGACATTCCAGAACATCAAGCTATGCAAGCCAGCAATCAAAACTGTCAGGTAGAAGTTGATGTTTAATTCCTTTGAGTTATTTTTATTAGCTTTGGTATTTCAGAAGCTTCACAAAGCATTTTGATGTAAATAGGCTGCTTGTGTGTGTAAAGAAACATTCTACCTAGTTCGGGCTTTTGAATTGTGAACCCTTTTAAAACCAAACTACCAACGGTTTTGTGTGGGTTTGTTTTTTAATCAAGAAAAACCCCACCTACTGGTTTTTGGGGGACTTATTTTTTTGGAAAAGGGGGAGGTTTGTTTTTTTTAACTCTGCCACTTGGAAATGTTTACATGGACATAGTGTATATGAAAACAAATAACTGACGTTAGAACCTGTTTCTAATTTGTGACTAAAAGCTTCAGGCGTTTTAAAAAGTAAAAAGGGAAATGATGATGAAAACACCAGGATTGTTATGTCTATTAGGAAATGAGAATTAAAAGCCTAGGAGGCAATGGGTGGAGTTACTGGTGATTGGAGGCAGGGTCATGGCTAATGCATGCAATCAGTTGAAGAGGGGATTGGGTAGTTATAAAATCAAGCCCTTGAGTTTTTTAGACTCTAGTAATATCTGGAAGGGTATCTAATAACATGGTTCTGCAGAAAGCTGGCTAGCTCACCTTATTTCTCATTCTTCAAAGTATTGAATTCGCTAGATGGTAAATTCTACTTCTAACTGTAGTAGATGTTTAAGCTGCTGATCATACCACAAATGAACGACTAGTGATTACCAGCTATCATTGTAGGACTTTGTCTGATTCCACCTGCCTAATGTTGAAAGAAGTGACAGGGAAGAAGCAACTGAATAAAATCAAGTAATAGAAACTAGGAATTCTTCTTCTAAAGTAAAATGAAAATATTTCTAAGAGTTGGTAAATGAGCAAGATAGAAAGGATTCATGCTCATTCCAAAGGCTGAAAACTAGATTACTCTGAGTCAAGATCAAATGTGTAAGTTGACTTAAGTTGTCTGAAGTGGTGGAGCAGAACAATGAGGAGACAAACCTCCAACAGGAACTTTTTTTATTTTTTTGCAAGTCCATTATGTTCCTTTTCCAGCAGCTCTTCAACATCAGATACTGCACCTGAAATTATTTGTCTTCAAAATTCACAAACTGGCAAAAATCAATCCATGATAATGCCATAAAATACTGAAAGGGAAAGACTTGAACTTTATCAATTTTCATCCTTCTTTTACATGAACAAAATTACCAAAGCATGTTTGCTCTGGATATATGTCTCCAGATGCAGGAAGTGAAGAAACAGAAGAAAAAAATTTAAAGGAAGACCTGAAAAAATCCAACACTGAAAGGCAAAATTAGTCAGTCAGATATGAAAAAGATCTGATGATAATAGCTACAGTCATCCACATGGAAAAATGCATTTCTACTTAATACACTTCTTTCTTAATCTGAAAAGAAACCCCAGAATGTGTCCAAGCTGATGAAGATACCATCCAAGAAGGCAGAGAAAAGAATGATAAAGACACCAAAGGAAAATATACTAAGTGAATTGGATAGAGTGTGAGAGTGTATGTAGCTTCTTAAAACCTTTGTAGGCTCTCGTCGGAGAAAAAACAAACCAAATAGTGGGGGAAAAGCACAGCCCTGGCCATTAATAATTTAACTAATGTAGCTCTCTTCTCTTCTCTATTTTCCAATAGGCTATAGCACATGCCACTCCAGATCATCCAGTTTTTCTGATCTCTGCCACAGGAGAAACACTTCAGTGGGAAGTACGTCTACAGGAATTGGAAGTATTCTAGAGCCATGTGAAGAGACTGAACCAAAAGTAACTGATGATAATTTTTATACTCCTGTTAAAGAGAGATCTTCAGAAAAACTTGGCAGGTACACTTAACATAACTTGAAAGGCTTCTTATAGTGACAGTACTCTGAATTAAATGTATTGACAATTTTAGTTTTTAGAATCTCTACATGTATTTATCCTGACAGGCATCCAGTGAAGCAAGACTCTGTAGAGTCACAATTGAAGCGGGTTGATGCCACTAGAGTAGATGCAGATGATATCGTTGAAAAAATATTTCAGAGTCAAGACTTCAGTTTAGACTCCAGTGCAGAAGGTATATATGGGGAAAACAAGTAAAAACTTGAAAAGATGATGTACAGTAGAGGCCCAAATGCACTAATTTAATGAACACACCCCTAGCTCCTACTCCCAGTGCGAGAAGGGAGTGTTTATAGACCAATCCAGGAAAACTCCTGGCTGGTGCTGTCTCCTGAGAGGCGGGGACGGTTGCTGGGCTTTGTGCCCCTGGGGCCCATCACTTTAACTAAGTCTGTGCAGCAAAGGGCAGAGGCAATCCTACAAGAAAATTGCCTTCCCTGAAGCACAGCTGCTTATGATTGGGTCCCAGTTGTTTTCAGATGCAAACATTTTTAAATGTCATTTACAAAGTTCATGGATTTAAAATCTTTTTTAGAAAGATTCTTTAGAGAATATTTGTTTGTCAACATTGAAGGTGTCATATTTAAACACGTTAACTTCTTTCCTTTGTAGAAGAAGGGCTGAGATTATTTGTGGGCCCTGGGGGGAGTACTTCTTTTGGAAGTCATCATCTACCCAATAGGTATGTAGTTTGAACAATTAATACTTGTTAGGTACCAGTTAGCAAAGGCATATTGTACTAGGTTTTTATGAGTACTTTGTCTATGTTACATGCCAGTCCCATTTTTTCAATGACTCTGATGATACGGATAATACAAGGCAAAATTTTCAAACCTGGATGCTTAAAGTTAAGTTCCTAAATCCATATTTAGGCACCTAGATAGAAGTGATCTAACTTTCAGAGGTACTGAACATTTGGGAGTTGGGGTTGCTCAGCATCTTGGAAGTGACTCGAGTTTCAGTCTGGGTATCTGAATATGGATTCAGAAATCTAGCTGTAAGCATCCAGGTTTGAAAATGTTGGCCTTATAGACTTCCTTTGGGTCTAATTATTCCATAGGCTAATTGCTCTCAGGAAGCTTTTTCCTGTCAGTCTTGACTATTTCTTTAGTATCTAAACTCTCTGATATTTTCCTGATATTCAATTTGTTTTTTCCCTTCAATTTAATCCCACAGCTGCTACTCTTATTTCCATATAATTAATCTTTTTTTCTTCATCCTTCAAATATTTGCAAACTCTGAGACATACCCTTCCCTCTTCTTTCATTTTTGATCTCTCAAGCAGACTATACAGATATAGATGTTCTTATGTCTTAAATCTTTCTAGCCTCCCAGATAATTGTTGTTCTCTGAAACCTCTCCTGATTTCTCAAAAAGAAAAGGAGTACTTGTGGCACCTTAGAGACTAACCAATTTATTTGAGCATGAGCTTTAGCTCACTTCATCGGATGCATACCGTGGAAACTGCAGCAGACTTTATATACACACAGAGAATATGAAACAATACCTCCTCCCACCCCACTGTCCTGCTGGTAATAGCTTATCTCTGTGTGTATATAAAGTCTGCTGCAGTTTCCACGGTATGCATCCGATGAAGTGAGCTGTAGCTCACGAAAGCTCATGCTCAAATAAATTGGTTAATCTCTAAGGTGCCACAAGTACTCCTTTTCTTTTTGCGAATACAGACTAACACGGCTGTTACTCTGAAACCTCTCCTGATTTCTGGCATTTATACTCAGAGCTGAATGCAGTATTCCAGGTTTGGCTGCACTTGAGCAATACAGAATGGGACTTGCAGTGAAATATAGCGTCAACAATCAATCCCTGAATAGGTGTGGTACAGTCCTGATGTTCGATACAGAGGTAGCAGTGGTACAGACTGATGTTAGATTTAGAGATAGCAGTTCATCTGCCTAAGGTGTTATAAAATGGCAAAGTAAGCATTTTGTAGTAGTGTAGGATGCTGCTACCGAAGAGTAATTTTGAAGAGGTAAACCAATTGCAGATAAGAGATCACGCTTTCTCTTTCTGGTTGTGACAGTGTGCTCCGTAAAGGGGGAAGGCAGCAAGAGACTTAATTCTGTGTCTAAGGGCTACCTGATCCTGCAGTTCAGAGCTGTGAATTGTAGTGCACACTAGCATGCTGCCTTCTAACTGCCCTGTTTGGACACTGGTGGCATGAACTGAAAGGTACCTAATTTGCATTAACATAGTCCTGTTTTGAAAGAGCTCTATGTTAATGTGAACTAGCTACTTTTTAGTTCATACCAGCAGCATCCACACAGGATAACTAGAGGTCAACAATTTGGTTCATGCTGCAGTTCGCACCCCCATAGTCTGCACTCTGGGGCTGTGTAGACATAGTCAAAAACTAATCCATGATACCATCCAATAATTGACTACAGGTGCCTCCTTGTAACCAGATTGAGGGAACTGATGCTTTTATTTCTTCTCTGGTAAATAATACAACTTTACTGGCTGTGTGAGACTTAAGTGTTTTAAACTACAGGCTATACATAACCACTGCGTACTAGGGAAATTATTTAACTTCCCTATAGTAAATTATCATCTGTTGCACTTGCCTGAAAATATAAATATATTATAATATATAAATGAAAACAATTATTGATCAATGGCATAAGGCATTTTCTAACCTGCATGTTCTGCTGTTGTACTATAACAGTTTTACACATTCAAATAGACATCTGAAAACACTTTTCATTTTGTGTTTTCTCTGAATTTGTAAACAAGCAAAATTCCATTGTTCTATATTCAGTATTAATTGGTATCTTCCATTTAAATTAGAACTGAAAACTTGTTTGTTTTGCAATATTTTTTCAGGGTAGGTTCCGGAGCATACGAGCAAGTGGTGATTAAACGCTAGGACAGCAGAACTTGAATAGAAGAATAGTGGTAGAGTTCCTCCATCGATAATTAAGATGTGTTCATTTAATCCCAACAGTTATCAAAATTGATGTGATGAGATAGACTCTTTCAAGAGGCCAACTCACATTTGGTCTGAATTGTCTGAGTATCTCCTGCTCATAAAAGATCCTTCACGTCTACAGTGGTATAAAGGCAATTTTTAGTATCTGTGCCTTGTACAAGTTTATAACCATTGTTGTGACTGTTACCTGATGTTAGTGGATTACTTGCTTTTGTAATTTAAGTGTAAAACAGTTTGTGGAAAACTGATAAATGGTGTCTATTTGAACACAGTTTTATATGGAAGTTCACTAATGATAATGATGTGCTCTGTTTGCAACTTGGCTTTCAGAAGAAGCCCCTTAGAAAAAGATTAGTCTTAAATTAATCTAGTCCAAAACTTAAATTCTACCATTAGAAATAATTCTTCATAAGTAACTTTTAAAATATTACTTGCCATTTCAGTGCTATAATGGCTAATTCCTTCTATCAGGCCATAATTAATATAAAATGAGGATTAATGCTTCCAAGAAAACAGCTGAGTTGTGCTTTAAGATGTCATATTATCTGCTTCAGTAATATTAACTGTAAGGTTGAGTAGCAGATGGTAGAGACAAATATATAAAAGCAAAATACAAGTGACTAGGTCTAATAACACCAAACAATATGTGCTGCTACTTGTAAATAAAATCTGGTGTCTTAAGTGCATCAGTATGACTTCTGGCCCTACGTAAACGACAAAATATATTTAAAATTTCACATCAGAATTACCAAGTCACAGTAAAGCACTCAACAAGCAGGCCTTGTATGCCTTAGGATAGTATGATTTTATGGTTTGGGGTATAAAACTTTTTTAATCTCTGTAAGTGAGATTTGTCTGTCTAAACAAAAAGTAAAGCTTCTTCCAAATGTGATTTCGATAACGCATGAACCTGAAAGCTCAGTGGATGACAGTGTATGGTGAAAAGTAGTCAGCAGCTTAACACCACAATGAACACATTTTTCTAGCTTAACCCTTCACAGTTGGATAGTACATCCCTTAAATCTGAAGGTGCCTTGTTCCTGTGGGTGGGAGATGGGGAGGGAAGGATAGATTACTAAATGAACATCTAGACTAACTACTGCCAATACAATTTACTAACAGAAGCACTTTATAGTATACATGCCCTCTGCAGTCTGAAAAATCAATCTCTGGGCAAAGACCTCACCTTTTTTGTGTAGAATCACTAACAGCTTCACTATCTGTCCATTGTTACACTTTGACCAAAATGTACTGTACTTTAACTTGCACAAATGGAATAGCTTGGGCTAAAATGTATTCGTTTTAGACAAAAGGTGAGAATTAAAGATCTTTTAACAAAAGAATTGTTTTGCTGACAGCTGTAAAAGTACTTGCTTATTTTTTTACAAAAGATTTCTGGTGGGATGACAATCTTAACAGTTGAGGTTTAGATGTATTTTAGTACTAAATTGCAGTAGAAAACCTAGTTTTGCTGAAAATTAGCCATACAGTTTACAGATATGATCTGATAGGTTTGAATGAATCAAAACAATATTGCGGCCATTTTTTTCTTTAACAGTCTGAAGGTTTCACATTCTTCTCTGAACCAGTTGGTATTTAGGATCCTTCTCTGGAAGTAAAATTCGAAGTCTTAATTCTTAGGCTGTATTACGAAAACTTTGTTTTATATGGTTTTTAATTGGTTTTACTTTTTCATAAGTATATAGTATAAACTGTTCATTATTGAACTCAATGTTTTATTTATATTAGCTTCAAGGAAACCTTAGAGTTCAAATTTTGTTGAATACTGTTAGATAAGAGCTATTTCTTCTTAATTATGGTATTTAAAAGGAATATTTTTCTATTTCCCATTGCTTGTGTAATTTTTTTAATTTGGACTGTTCTAATGGGTAAAATGTATTAAGTACAATTTGTGCTTAATAACTGCAGTTAAAGAGTGAGACTGTGGGGGAGATGACAAAATGCTTACAAGAAATGTAAAAATGATCCTTTCATAAAAAAAAGTTGCCATTAGTGTGTTTACATCATACAGATAAAACATGCCAGTTTCTGTTTTCCAAATTTTTGAATAGAAAGTATTTGATAAGGTTACTGGGTTTAATTTAAAGCTGAGAAACCATAGCAATGAAGTATGAAGGGTATTTTTATGAAATAGACCAAACTTTTTGTAGTACTAAATTGTTTATGGAGAGTGGTGATGGTGCCTAATACTAGCTTTTATAGCTCATTATAAGGGGCACACGACTTCAGAAGGGGCCCCATTTTTTCCCTGAAATTTAAGGATGTTGGTTTTGTACATACTGATTTAAACTGACTTTTACTCCTATAAAACTATCCATAATTTGCTTGTTGCCACAAACCAGTAACTCTAATTGGTAAATGCTTCTAGTTTACATTTACAATCTCTAACTGCAAGCTGCCTAATATCACATCTTGCTATTTCATCCTCTTCAGCATACTGTGCTTTTTTAAAAAAAGTTAAATCAATTAATCCAGTTCTTCAGCTAATGTTATTTGATAGACATTTACCAGACTTTATTAAAAACGTACAACTGTAAAAGACCACTTTTTAAGTGCAAAAAGCAGAACTTGAAGTGTCCTTAAAGAATTTGAGGAATAGAAGCTGGCTGCTACTGATTCTTTTCTTCAAATATATGGATTACATTTTTAATAATATAAAATATATATTTACAATTCACAATTTATAAGGGCAGAAGCTAACCCCATAATGTTGAGATTTAGAGGAAAGCAAATTTGTGGTTCCAAAGAGCAGGTTGGTTTCAGATAATTTATTTAAAATACTCAGAGACATTTCTAGTTAATCTAGTCACCAAAAATGCCCCTCATATCCCTCTGGCCTTCCTAATGTTATTTCAATAGAACTGCTTCGTTCAGCAATAAGTGCCATCCTCTGTTAGTTCAGAGGAATCTTGAACATTTGGAATTTTCCATAAAACCTAGAAAATTGTTGCAAAATGTAGTTTTGATTGCATTGACACCAAGGGGTCCAGCATCAGTTACTACATATTGGTTTGTTGATTCAGTGCCTGGGAGCTAAAATAACATTCAGCATCGTTAATCCTTTAATGTACAAAAGGCACAGGTTTTAGTTACAACATTTCAAGTATGTAAGCCCTTGGTATCCTCTAGTTTCCATACCTAATTTTGACAAGTGTTCATGCAAAGTCCATTAAGTGAGAAATAAGCTATTTGTACTCTGTTTCAGTGTGAAGAAATTAAGCTGTAATTACCTCTCCCTTCGTGTTGCAAATTTTTGCATTTTTATGTAACTTATTACTATTGTAGCAAGCTGTGTAACTGAAAGCCAAACTGCATATATAACTTGCAAATGTGGTTTTATTTACTCCCAAGTTGGATCTTGGTGCATGTATTGACAAACTTGTCAAAAACAAGAAAGTAGTTAGATGGTGACAGGCTGAAATTATTTTTTTTTTTACTTGTGGAAAAATGGGTAATTAAAGGCTGCCTTGTAAAAAATGCATTGTACGAACACTTATGCAGTATCTGGTAAATTCAGCTTTTAATTCTGTTTAAGTACACAGATAACTAAAGCCTATGCAGTAGGCAGTTTGTCCTCCGGACACATAAGATCTTGTAGGGGGGGAAATGTTGGTATGTAAGTCAAAATTTGAATAAATCTGCATTGTATTTTGTTGGTTTATTATTCACTTAACTCTCCATGAAGTGATTCCTTAAGTATGTCCCTTGTACTTGGAGAATGACCTTCATATTTAGGTACAGTACTTATTGTGTAAACTGTAATATAGTGAAATCTAGGGAGACTGACATAGTAAAATCTGTTTTTCTAATAAAATGTAAAATTTGTAATGTAAAAATGGCCTCATGTAGACAATTAAAAATCCATGTCTTCAGCTTGGAATGTGTTTTTTAAAAACAAATGCTTGTTGAGATTAAAAGAATCTGGTCTACTATAAAGTAAGGAAAAATATAGATTTTCTTTTTGGGAAGGACTACTAGAAAACCTTCTTAATGGTTTTGGGATGGAGTCCAGGTGTTCCCTCTTCTGACCAGGAGTAGGTAGATAATTATTTTGCTTTCTCTCCTGACTGTTGGGGGAAATACACATGTACCACTTGCCCAGAAGAATTCTGTTTGAGGGAGATGGTTGTTCAAGTGTAATCTAATAAGCAAATGAGCAATAGGCACAATGAGCTGGCTAAATCTCCATCTTATTGGGGCACAGCAAGTTCATTTTAGCGCCAAGCACATCACATTAAAGATACATTGCCACAGGCTGCATTTCTTTTATGCATCCATTTGCCACCTTTAAAACTATATTTAAACTGACTCTTACGATCCTGAATCCCAGTGCTCACTACAAAAAAGAGCAGCACCATCTCCACAAATGACTGGAAAAGCTAGCGCTGTAGAGCTGAATGATGACTAAAACTAAGCCCGACTGTTTATGCATAAGTAAGTAGAAATTTATAGTAGGAAACAACTCAAGTTCCCTTTCAAGTAAAGGTAAATCAGTAGTTCTTTACCCAGCACTTGACATTCTTCACGTGCACAACTCAATTTGCTATTTTCTTAAAAACCCTGATACTTTTAAAATTCTTCACATACCGGGCAGAACTCTGTTAATTTACTACCTCATTTTCCCTTCTTGACTAAACTTTTTCCTTACTTTTTCCCTTTTCAGTATAACTTCTTGCCATTCATATTTAATTTAAACAGTTAATCTTTGCTGGATAGATGATAGCTTACTAAAAAAGAGGCAGTTTTAAGTCTAGTGTTTCTTTACCTCTTTATTACTCATTCTGACAGCACAGTAACACTATTCTTGAATGTAAAACTCTGGCCCAGTTATAGGACCATAGATAACTAGCACAAATGGCTCATGAAAATATGCCTGGCTATTTTAGCAATAGGGTCCATTCCGTGCTACCCTTGCACAGTGAGGAATTAAGTCACTGCACCATAGTTGGCCATACCAAGAAAATCAAAAACAAATACATCCATTTACTTGTGGATATTATTAGCAATAAGGAAACTCAAACTCAACTCCTGTTAAGTGTTCTCTCGACACATTTGTAAAAAAAACAAAAACAAAACTTTTGAGTATGGACAGGATTGGTAGTTTGTGTAGTGGGGGTCTGTGTGGTTTTTTTTCTTTTTCTTTTTTTCCCCCTACTACCTCTGCTTCTGTCCCTTGTCTTATTTACTCTCTCTCTTCCTTGGTGTTGTGTGTGTGTGTGTGTGTGTGTATATATATATATGTGTATATATATATATATAGTAGGATATAAAATGATCACTACTACGGTAAGTTAAATTCTGGAGTTAGGGAGGAAGAGACCACCTGTAAGGAACAAGAAATATGAATAAGTGTAAACACATTAGTTTGGTGGTGGGTAGGGCAAGGAAAAGATGGCTATGGCTGCAGGGAGGGGGAATTTTCCTTCTACTGAAAAAAGTGGGGGGGAGAGGAGGGAGATGTAGGAGAGACATGAAATACCAGATCTTACACCTTAGTACTGAACGCTTACATTTTACTATGATACTGCATTCTCAGGTCAGACATACCACAAATGGATAAAATTTATCATCATGAAGAGTGGGAAATGATTTATTACTTAACTGGGTTTGTGTGTTAAACCACACATTCTCATGGCAGAGCCTAGAAAAATCTAGTGATAAAATAAATACCTACATACTAATCCTACCTCCTCTGGAATTTTTCACAGTTAGAGCTAGCAAATACGTAGAGGTTTGCACTGCATAGGGCAGAGGATTCTCATATACTGTTGCACCTTTCCGTATCAAAGGCAGTAATGAGTAGGATTAGTGAGGCTATCTACTTATATTGTAAGAATTTATCCTTTTGTGTAGACTATAGTTTCTTTTTTGCTGATGTTCTTCAAAAGCTACATGACTTTAAATATTGTACACACATCCTCAGACCAGTGCATTTTTATATATTAACCAATTAAGGTTGGTCCAAAGTGGAAGTTACAACTGTACGTACACTTGGTGACTACAAAAAAGATTGTTCTTACATTTGGAAACAGCAATGTCGTGTTCAGGGCTCACAACACCTCTTCCTTGCAGACAGATACATCAGAGAGTAAAGGAGAATATTGACTAACACTATGTGCTAGCACAAATTTACTCTTTTTGGGAAGGAAAATGTTTTCCCATTTAAATACACAGCTTCCAGGATATTAGACTTTGATTTCTGTGGCAGTACAGAACTAAAGCTAAGGATAAAGCATGATTTTTTCCATCAGCAGATTCAAAGCACGTGTAAACTGAGTTTGTAATAGATTTAAATTAATTAAAAATAGGAAGAGACCTATTTTATGATGGCGTAATACTTCCCACAGTGATTGTCATAATAGGAATACTGTTTAGCTCATATGGTGCCTTCAATCTATAGACCTCAAAGCACTTTAATAAAAGGTAAAGATAATAAGAATACAGTATCAAGACAAACTGTTTTAGAGTCTAACATGTGAGTCCCAAACAATGACTGCTAAGAGAAGTGTGCCATCTCCTGGTCTATGACCATGTCACATGACTGAAATTTTTATTCTGTACACTCTCCCCTTTGGCTTCCTAATTTAGAGTATTAGGATTGACCTCTTGTATGGCCCTGATTTTAAATTGGTAAAGATAAGGTAAGTAGTCTAACTGCCTATATTTAAAACATCTAAAATCAAACTGTTTATTATGAAGAGTCCTGTTTATCATTACAGAAAATTCTGAGGGAAGGCTTTACTATACTAGAGAACTACACTAGTTTAATTTTAAAATTGCTCTACTTAAACCAGTACAAACCCCATAATGTAGACATACCTGAATCAGTTTAACCTTTGCTTATTTCAGTTTAACTCAAAGCAGTAAGTTACCAACTTAAACTAAATTAATATAAGGCTATGGCTGCACTCTGATGAGAGCTCTGTTGACTTAATTAATCCACCCCTAACGAAGCAGAGAAGCTAACTCCGGTCACAGCAGAGATAAGAAGCTACATCTTACACATCCTGGGTGTCAGTGAGAGCAGATGGACGGGATCAGGAAGATTAACAGCCTTGGGAGAAACTTTACTGTTTTCTGGACGGGATGAAGGACAACACCATGAAGGTGTTGCCCTCCTTTTGAAGAAGGGAGTGGAGCATTCCCTGCTTGAATGGAAATCCAGCAGCAGCAGACTTATGAGAGCCAGACTGAAAGGGAAACATAATATCACCCTGATTCAGTATTATGCTCCAACAAATGACAGTGACGAAGAAGTAAAGGACAAATTCTACCTTACACTACAGGTGGAGTTAGAGAGAGTACCACGCCACAATCTAAGTATTGTCATGGGAGACCGAATGCCAAGATTGGTAAGGACAACACAAACAACAACAGAGCAGTGGGAAGACATGGGTGTGGCACTATGATGAAAATGGAGAAAGGCTTGTTGATTTCTGTAATATGAATGACCTAGTCATCCGGGGAACCCTATTTGAAATAGTGAAATTCACAAGCTGACATGGTGTTCTCCAAAAGGCAAAAATAAGAACCAGATTGACCATATCATGACCAATAGCAAATGGTGAGGCTCACTGATAGATGTGAAAGTGAGAAGGGGTGCAGATGTTGGCAGCGACCACCACCTTGTGACAGTCTCCATCAAGCTAAAACTGAGGAGTGTGTGTCCACCATACAAGGGACATAGACATTATGATATTGACAAGCTAAAGACTCTTGATGAAGAGGAGGGGAACGCATATGAGGAGAACAAGATATGGGACAAAGTAAAACAATTTATAAACAGAGCAGTGAAGCCTGTCTCGGCTACAAGACAAGGAAGGAGTAGATTACACCCAGCACCTGGAACGCCATAGAAACCAGAGGAGCTCTGAAGAAAAAAGTTTTAGACACAAAAGCCCAGAAGCTAAAGGACAAATACCACAAGCAGTATAGCAAGGCACACGGGGAGGTCAAACACCTTGTGAGAACGGACAAACTGCATCATGTTGATAATAAGGCAACTCAAGCACAGGATGCAGCTGCTTGTAGTGAACAAGGAACCATCTACAAAATGATGCGGCTTATCAGTGGTAAATGGCAGACACCAACAAACACTCTCATCAAGAACAAACAAGGAGACCTACTAACAACAGAAAAAGAACTAGAAATACACTGGACAGAGCATTTCAAAGAATTGCTGAACCGAGAGCAACTTAAAGAGGAAGCAAACATCCAGGAGGCAGAAGAAGATCTTGATATCCGCACAGACACGCCAACTAAGGAAGAGATCATTCAAGCCATCCTTAAAAAATGGGAAAGCTCCTGGCAAGAATAACTTGAATGCAGAATTGTTCAAGGTAAATCCTAAATTAGCAGCATCTATTCTGGCCCCTCTATTTACTTCAGCCTGGGAAAGGGAAAAAGTGCCAGATGTGTGGACCAATGGGGTTATAGTGAAGATACCAAAGACAGGAACTCTCAGTGATTGTAACAACTGGCATGGTATCACACTTTTATCTGTGACAAGCAAAGTATTGTGTAAGATCATAGTCCAGCGTGTATCTCAGGCAGTTGACAGCGTTCTCAGAAAAGAGCAAGCTGGTTTTCGGAAAGGGCGTGGATGCCCAGACCAGATCTTCACTCTATGAAATATAATAGAACAGTTAGAATGGCAACGGCAACTCTACATAAATTTCATAGACTTTGAGAAGGCTTTTGATAGCATTCACAGTACCAGCCTATGGCGCATTCTGCAGGCATATGGAATTCTTTTCCGTATAATCAACGTCATCAAAAGTTTCTATTTCAACACTGCATGTAAAGTTGATCAGTGAGCTCAGTTTTGAAGTCAAAACAAGAGTACGTCAAGGGTATGCAATGTCTGCAATCCTCTTCAACGTTGCCATCAACTGGATAATGCAGAGTACAACAGAAGACATGCCAAGAGGCATTAAATGGACACTCTTCTCATCCCTTGAAGACATGGACTTCCCAGATGATGTCACTCTCCTATCACATACCCAACACCACATACAAGAAAAAAAAACTTGACTCAATGCATTCTGCCAGCAAATTGGACTGAAAATCAAGTGCAATAAGACCGATATCATGACCTTTAATATTGCCTCACCATCACCAATACACAGAGGATGTTCTCACCAATGTAGAAACATTCACGTACTTGGGCAGCACCATCAGCCAGGACGGTGGAACAAGCCAGGACATCCGGAACAAAATCAGTAAAGCCAGAAACACCTTCAGGAGTTTAAATACAATCTGGAAATCATCAAAATACAACATCAAAACCAAACTCAAGATTTATCAGAGCTGCGTCCTTTCAACACTACTTTATAGTGTAAAATGCTGGGGAATGAGAGAGTAGGACATGTCCAAACTGTCTTCATTCCATACAACCTGCGTCAGAAAAATCCTCTATCCTTTGGCTTAGAACAATCTCAAACCAAGATCTATTGACACAGTGCAGCCAAGAGGATCTGAGCACCATCACTGCCAGGAGGCGTTGGGCATGGCTCAGTCATGTGCTTCGGATGGAAACTGATTCCATCACCAGAGTAGCAATAAGATTGACACCTGAAGGTAAGCGAAAACGAGGCCGAAAACAAGATGAAGAGCTGTGGAAGCCGAGCTGAAAAACGTGGGGCACAGCTGGGAAACCACTGAAAGACTTACCAAAAACAGACAGGAGTGAAGATGTTTCATCACTGCACTAAACGCCAGAGGCGTAATAGGAATGTGATGATGATGAACGCGCAGCGGTAGCATTGTCGGAGGGAGAACTCTCTTGCCAACATACCACAGTCCACACCTATGTTTACATCACTGTAACTTAAGCCACCCACCTGAGTGATGTATTACACCCCAAAGTTACATAAGTGGTATTGCAGACATAGAGCCGTGGCTTAGGCTATCACTGATTTGCTGTAATAGCTTGGGCAAGTCACATGACTTCACCATGACCGAACACCTTTTTTACAAAGAAGCTTACCTATCTACCTACCTCACTGGGATTTATATGTCTTAACATTAATGAGGTAGTTTGAGGTCTTCCTATGAAAGGCACCACAGAAACACAAATTATTTATTCTTGGATTCTTTCTTCTCCCTTTTAAGATGTTAACATCCAGTACTATTCCTAAAAGTCCAAGATTATAGAAGGAAAAACTAATCAATCCTGCTATGTGGAAGTGGAGTTTTTTGGAGGATATTATAAATACTTTGGGATAAAGGCAGCCAACCCAATATTCACGCTGACCAATTTCCAACTGGGTTTACAGAACAAAATGTTAGGGGTCTGATCTTTCCAAGAAGAGTAATGGTGTTTCTATGGGCACCCCTATAATTAGATGTAATGTGACGACATATTCAAGGCAAATATTGTTCCAATTCTGCCAGAACCATCTGTTCCTTATTTTAAAATGACCAGGCCACAAAGTACACTAAATAAAGAAATACCAACAAGAAAAAACAGAGTGGGAAAGAAAGGAGGAAGGGGGGGGGGGACTGGATAAAAAACCCTAACAGACATAGTGCCTTACACCTCTGAGGTGCAGGGATATTTTCAAAAAATGGCCAAGCTAATGGTTCTCAACTCTGCAGTAATTAAATAGTTAGGCTCATTATTAGCCAAAGAACAGTTTATTTACAAGCTTTGAATTTCACAAGTGTAACGTTTAAGGCATTTTACAAATTAACTGTACAGCCAAAAAAAAAACAAATGAAAAACCACCGAGGAAATAGTTCTAAATAGTTTTGATTACAAGTTAACATTTAGTAAGCATAGCTGTTTAACAGTGATAGAAAAATTCCACACAAAACAAAGTAAAAGTATCAAGAACTCATAAAAGCATTTGGAGGGAGGTGGAACGCTTCAAAACATTAGTCTCTTTCAGAGCGTTCGTCTCATCCTACTTAGATTCTGACCTACCCTCTGCTCTAAGTTACTGCCCCCTCTTTCTGTCTGGACTTTCACCATGAATGATTTGAGAGCTGAAGGAGGGCCAAAAGAGGCAGAAGCCTCCCTACCCACAGATTCTGAAGGTGGAGCAAAGGCCATTCTCTGTCATCCTCTACGACACGAGTTAGCCTTTATACAGAACTGCTTTACATTTTTGTAAATATCTCACAAACATTAGGCCTGATCCTGCAGCATTTGCCCCCCCCAAATCTGCCAGTGACATCAATGGGAGCATCCAAGGAGTGAGGCCTGTTCACTAGTTAAATGCTAAAATGTTTCTCATGTACAATTATCAGATATTAACAAAAGAAAACCATGTGCCTTGACCTAGTCACATCAAAAATATTACTTACCTTAGACAAAGGATAAACTAAGGGGAAAATTTTGCAACATGTGTGAACATGCTATTCTTGTGCATACATAACAGTTTTAGTTCTTAGAGATTAATAGTCAGTGGTTTGTTTACTACACATTTATGTGTGTGATATATCCTTGCCTAAGGCAGGTCGGCCCGCTCTTTCTAATAGAATCATCTCCTTGGCCTAAATCACACAGCTCCACTATCACTGGTATTGCACAGCCTTCTATTTCTATTGAGAGTATTTAGGACTAGCATGTAGTTTTAGGGAACAATTACTTATTACTTTGAGGGTAATTTTTCCTTAAAGCAGATATATTTTATTAAAGATTTTTAAACAAGTCAGAGATATTTAACACAGAACTGTGGGAACACATTTTATTTAGTAGTACAGTACTTTTACATGTTAATGCCTGCAACTTTCCCATCAGATTATTCTCATTGAACTTCTTCTGCCACCACTAACTAGCAGTACCATTTTTCCCATTAGCCTAGAAGAAGCATTTAACTTTCTCCGAGACTGACACTGTGCGCTGGGTTGCAATGACATCCATCAAAAGTGTTTTTTGTTAATAAACACCACCTAGAGGCGTGAGACTCTCACGTTAATGGGCATTGCACAGGTCCAGAGGAACACATATCCCTATGTTTCCATGAAGTTATGTCCATGAGATCAGTGCTGTTACAGTAAGATGACCAAAAAAGGGAAGGAGAAAAAACATACAAGAACTGGTACAATAGCTATGTCCACCTCTCCATTAGTGGCTGATCCTACAGGAATATTTTTACTTCTGTATTTAGTCCAAATGTATGCTTTTTTCCCCCCTCTTTCCCGCATCCTGCTACATGTCTTCTACCTGCTGCTTTTATTTCTCTTCCAGCTACACTATACAGTGATCAATAAGATAGGCTTTCTGAATTTCCATTTCTCTTGTCTTTACATTCACCCTTTCAACCAAAAAAATAAAATTAACTTACAAGCAAAAAAAAAAGTAGATAAGTTTTACCAAAAATATTAACATTTTGGTCCTCCTTACCCAACATCTTGTTTTATAGCTGACATATGATATAATTAGAACTGTTGTCTAGGTTTTAGCATTGGAATCAATATGTGAAACCTATCTACATCACCATTCACATGACTAGTCTTGGGGGACTCACTCACAGCTAGTGAAATCTGTATATATACACTCCCAACATACCTAAAAGAGTAATTATGATACCTGAGAGATAAATAAGGGGAAAGCAAACAAAACATGGCAAAATAAACTATTACCCTTCAATGGCAGTTGGATGCCTAACTGCTCCCTTTTGTGCCTTTGAAAATCTGCCCAATAATCCTTAAAGAGTTGTGCTGCTTTTAACAAGAGCCATATAGCAAAAATTCTAGGTCCCGATGGAAATATTTAAAACTAAAAAAATGTGAGTGCTGTAACTCTAGTCACTATATAGAAATAACATCAGCATGAATCTACTAAAAATGTCTTCTTTGTCACCACACTTTGAAGGATTTTCTAATTCTCTTGTTCTTCATTTTCATATTCGATAGTGACTATCACAGCAGAACCATCATTGCTCAGTGCTACTTTGCCAGCAATAAGCTTGCTTAACTTCTCAAAGGTGCCACAAAGTTGATTCACTTTGGGAATAGAAAAGATTTTTGCCAGAGGTATATAGACTGTGTTTTCATCGATGAATGGCTCCATGCTTCTCTCAGCAGCAAGTTTTTCAGTTTCAGCTAGAGAAAGGTTCTTTGAACACCTCATGAAATATTTACATGGCTGAAATTTGAGTTCCATCTCAAGGCCATCACTAGGCGCCTTACCCTCGGACTTGAAATCGCCCAGTAGTCTTCTTTTAATGATGTCTGCTCCAAAAATAACTTCACTGACCACTGCATTCTGCAGGTACTTTTCATCTTTAAGACTTGGGTACACTGCCTTGAAAACCTTTACAATGTGCAAAAACCCAAAATATTTAACTTTATGACAGGCCCAGAAACAACATAAGTCTCTAAAACAAAGCACACAAATGTCACTGCCCAAAACAAAGGCCACTCAATAATTTGAACTATAGGGGTGGGCGGCATTGCTGAGTACTGTTTTGGATAAGAGCATGTGGGAGAGACAAGCAGAAGGCAGACAGTAACAGAGTTGGGCCTTGTCTACACTACAAAAAAGTCAGCTTTTGTCAACAAAACAGCGGCGGTACACACTGAAATGCTTCTTCCGCCGATGTAACTCACCTGCTATGCCGACTACTAAAACAACCTCAACAAGAGGCGTAGGGCTTATATCATTATAATGAGGGTGATGCAGTATCTGTGTAGCCACTGCATTCCTTACATCCACTGTTGGGTGTCATAATTGTCAATTTCATGGCTCTGCTGGAGTCGTGAAATTGACAAGAAAGCTGGCTCGCAAGCCAGGGTGCTACCCAGTCTCCACTCCAAGGCGGGCTGCCACCTAGACTCCCGGCTCGGTCTGCTGCCTGGGCTTCCCACTACCTGCTGGGAGCCCTACTGCCTCCCAGGGTCCAACTCCCTGTCAGGACCATGGCAGCTGACCAGATTCAAGGCACGGATCTCCGACACAGGCAAGAAGCCCCTGACAGCTACCCTCCTACCCCAGCCCCCCACCTCCCGCTCCTGGAGGGGAGAGCTAAGGCGAGAAGTCCTAGGGGACAGCTGGGCTCCCAATGGGGAGCTGCATGGAGCCGAGAGATTTGGCTCTCAGTCCCCAACACTGCCCCTCTTCAGTTGGTGGAAGCACTCCTGATGAGGACATGCACCACTGACAGAAGGAGGGTAGCGTAGATATTAGCCACCGCAGTAATTAATACGGTGGCTGTAAGTGGACCTAACATAGGTTGACTTATCTTTGTAGTGTAGACATAGCTTTAAAAAGGTCAGAAGACCAATACAGCCTGGATAAGCTGGGTAAGAGAGGCTTGGGGCTGTAAGCAAAGGAATTATCTCCTGGGGTTTTTTTTGATTCCTCCTGTGTTTAGTGAAATAGTACTTTGTTCATTCCTTGTAAATAAATAAAATTACATCAAAGATACCCAACTCCTTCATCAATTTCTCCTTCTAACAGCTATAACCTGAAAGACCCCAAATTTTTAGCGAGGGTAACACTATTTTAGTTAGGGTAAATTTACAAGGACACAAGATTGCCATCGGTCTAAAACTTGATACCCATTTTTCCCCATATATATTTGCTAATTCCATGGTGTTCTTCAAAGTACACATTCCCTCTTAAAAACATTAAACCTGTAAGTATCAATGCCAGTAGCCAACACCATTAGCAACCAAACAATAATAAACTAGTGAATACAATGGAAGAGTGTGTGTTGACAATGAAAGATTTTAGTTCTAAGGATTATATATAGTAAATTAAAATAACCACTTTTGTACAAATTGCTTTTCCACTATAAAAAAAATAAACTGATCAGCTCCATATCACAAAAAATAATGCTCGATCATTACATTAAACAGCAGCCACTAGAGCCACCAAAGACAAGTTATTTCTACTTTGCTCTGCCCTCCTCCCCCAACTTTAGGAGTTGATACCTAGACCACTGTCAATTTTTAGGATTAAAATTTTGTTTACAAAGCACTTTAAAAATATTAACTACCTTTTGGAAGCTAATTTTCCAAGAAATCTTTATGTATTTTAAAATGTGGTTCTACTCTGAAAATTGTGAGGACAAAATTCACTTTTCCGTGTCATAACGTCAGCCTGAATGTTTGGTATTTTTAAAAACAATCACAGGCTTATTCTTTTCTCAATGCTCTTGAGTCTGAGCTGGTCTACACTGGGAACTTACATCAACATAGCTATGTCTCAGGACTGTGAACCCCTCCCGTTGGCATAGGCAGTATCTACGCGGAAGCACTGCAGCTGAGCCACTGTAGCATGTAGCAATAGTCAACTCTGGTATACACATAACCCTTATGATTCTGTCTCTCAAAACTGTCCCTTTTTGTTATTTATTGATCCCTATACAAAGTAAACTAAATGGATATGTAGAGGGAAAGCAGGAGATACTTACAGTTTTGTAAGCATGTTCTGTGTGTTTCTCAGAGTTAACAGTTTCACCACTCTTTGGATATTTTCTCACAAACACACCTATTTGGGTACAAAATCCAACATCCTCACCTCCAGGTGGTGGGGTCCCAAGTCCAGTAAATTCAACTGTATAATCATAGCGAGTAGCTGCATCTATTGCCCTAAGAAAAATAATTTAATCTTATTACATTGAATAGTCATATTTTTAACGTGACGAAGAAATATGAACGACAGTGCAAGAAATAAGACCCCGATCCTGCTAGCTCTTATGCACTTGTTTAACTTCAGGAATATTTATTTCAGCTACTCATGTACTCGAAGTTAGGCAATACATAAGCATTGGCAGGATCAGAGCCTTATTCTGTAGTACTGTGAAATAAGATTAAATCGGGGTAGGCAAACTATGGCCCTACAGCTCGTGGTTCCCTGTTCCCGGCCAATGGGAGCTGCGGGGGGAGCAGTGCCTGAAGGCGAGGGCAGCGTGCACAGCCCTCTGCCCGCCCCGCCCCACCCCAGGGGCCGCAGGGATGTGGCGCCAGCCAGTTCCGGGAGCGGCACGGGGCCAGGGCAGGCAGCCTGCCTGAGCCCCACTGCTGCCACCCAGAGCTGCTCAAGGTAAGTGGCACTGGGCCGGAGCCCGCACCCCAACCCTCTGCCCTGAGACTCCTGCCTCACCCCTCCTGCACCTCAACCCCCTGCCCTGAGCCCCCAGCCACCTGCCCTGAACCCCCTCCTGCACTCCACACCCCTCCCTGTACCCCAATCTCTTCCCTGAGCCCCCTCCCGCACTCCGCACCCCGTCCTGCGCCCCAGCCCCCTGCCCTGAGCCTCCTTGTACACCCCGCACCCCAACCCCTTGCCCTGAGCCCCTTCCTGTACACTGCACCCCCTCCCACATCCCGCACTACCTCCCACACCCCAACCCCCTGCCCCAGCCCTATATTCATGGCCCTGCATGCAATTTTCCCACCCAGATGTGGCCCTTGGGCCAAAAAGTTCACCCACCCCCGGATTAAATTGTTATCGCTGTATTTTTAAATAAACCAAAATTCCTTTAATATTTCGCAAGCATCTGCTGGAAAATATACATATTCATTATTATACCCTCTCTCTGTCTTAACAGAGCAAACAGAATGAATAAAAATACAACAGCTTGTGTAATACATCAGCTTCTTGTACTTTGTCAAGTTTTCAGAATTTAATCACACTATTATCTTTTGAGACGAGTGCATTTAAAAAAGGCAATACTGGCTAAATGATAGAAATATATGCTTGAATCTGGAAGTCTGCAGGCCCAGTATAGCTTTACTAGTATCTGAAAACCCATGCTGTTGCAGAGGTGTAATTTATGAAGTCAAAATGGTTGAGAACTTAAAATTTGGATGGTACCAGACCCCAGTGATTACTGAACCTGGTGATATTCTAAACAAAAGAATCTTTAGAGTCATGCTTGCAGCTGCTTCTTTGCATCATACTTACTCAACATTCTAGGCTTCAGAGTGATGTTTGGGGTTAGAGTGTGCTGGTTATGTTGTGTGGGTGGTTGTGTTATACTGCAAAATTTGTATTTATTTGTGTAATGTAAATAAAGGGTGTGTGCTGTGGTGAAGGACTGTGTGTGTTTGGGGCTACTGTGTATGGTGGCTGTGTTTTTGTGTAGGTGGTTGCATTGATTTGTGTCTGGGGGAGATGTGCTGGGAGATTTGTGTTGATTTGTACATGCAGTGAATGAGGGATGTATGCTGCAGTGAGGAGCTGTGTGTGGTTAAGGTTATTGTGTGTGCTGGTTGTGTTGCTGGGTGGGTGGGTTTGAAAAACTGGCAGTTGGGTCATGTCTCCATCATCTGTGCAGTTTCCCTTATACAACCAATTAAACTTCTACATGCAATATAGCTGTATAGGAGGGGTGGTGATTTGTTTAGTTACCCTGATATCATAATGGTCTTCTAGGGACTCTTGGCATGGCACAGATACATGCCTTGCTGTCTAATAGATGTAATTTGTTAAGTCAAAATGGCTAAGAACTTAAAAACTGGACAGTAACAGGTTGCAAAACCAACCTGGTGATATTCTGAACAAAAAGAGAAGCATAGAATGGTAAGTCAGTGTGATGCAAAGAAAAAAGCTGCAAGCATGCTTATAGCGGTTCCCATCACTTCTCACTGACTCTGCAGACATAGTAAGGCTTCAGAGTGGCAGTCTTGGAATCTTATTATACAGATGAGGAGAACGGAGGCATCTCAGGTCCATAACAGTGTGCATGGGGATCATATTAAGGTGAGAAAGAGATCTAAAAGGGCCACCTCTCTTCCTCTGCACTATTCCAAGAACCAATAGGTAAAATTGGCGGACCTCAGAAGCAGCTCACTGGAGACAAAGCACCCAGCTGTAGAATTCTCTGCCACAGAAGATCAGGAATGCAAGATTCACACCACAAAATTTAAATATTTTCCTATATTTATTACACCAAATACAAGACAGATGTTGTGACATAAGAACTCCTCAATGCCAACTGGCAAGGGAGTTACAGGAATATCCTAATTCTAGTATATACATTCTGGTTTACCAAAAAAGGTCATCTGAGCCCTTAAATGAAAGCCAGGGTCACACAAGTCGTTAATATTGTTGTGAAATGTAGGTACAAATATTATGTAAGGTGTTATAGGTGTATACTGAAAATAGGTTCTTAGTGTCTGTAACACAGCAGAGGCGAACAGTTTTCCTGACAGAAAAGACGTTTATTCCTCTGTCTCTCTGTTGGCATGTAAATTAAGCACTGAAAGCTAACACAATGGAGGCACATTTACATACAAAATCAACAGAAAGATATGAAATGAACCACAAAGAGCACGCAATGGGGGGGGAAGAGAACCTTATCTTGAACCACACTTCAAAGGTTTGCTGGACTATATTTGAGGAACAGAGAAGACACCTCACCTTCCTGCACTTAGGAAGTAAACAGGCAGTGTGTTTAGATTCATGAAAATAGGATCTTAACCATCCTTGACTGAAATATTTCAGAGGACATTTGGGGTGACAGGAGATTAGCCTGTTAAATTTAGTCTCTAGAAAACATGTTATGATTTTGTTTTATATGTAACCTTTTGCTTCCAATATCCTTACTATTTCTTGAATCTTGGGTCATAAACCTATCCTTGATTTCACTATAAATATATTAAACTAGGTGAAAAGAAAAGGAGTACTTGGGGCACCTTAGAGACTAACCAATTTATCTGAGCATAAGCTTTTGTGAGCTACAGCTCACTTCATGGAATGCATCCGATGAAGTGAGCTGCAGCTCACGAAAGCTTATGCTCAAATAAATTGATTAGTCTCTAAGGTGCCACAAGTACTCCTTTTCTTTTTGCGAATACAGACTAACACAGCTGCTATTCTGAAACCCATTAAACTAGGTGCTGATCCTGAGTTGAATCCTACAAGTTGCTGTGTATACTGTTTCCTTGGGGACAGCAGACCTAGTATTTCTGTGAATGTTCAGTGGATAAGGGGCTGGTACCACAGGGGAATGCTTCAAAGGGATTCCGGACTGAGTCACACCTATTATTAACCTGTAAGGCAAAGTTATGCTGGCATACCCTGTTGGATCATATTAAAAAAGTTCTGTATTAAAATCACAAATGAGTTTGATTCCCCATAGTTTAAATTCCAGGCTATTACTAATTAAGAGGTCTCTTGGTTTTTGGTACTGTTTCTCTCCCTCTATGTGTGAAACTTGCAAGCTGCTAATTGTGTTAGAACATTCCAAGACAGAGTCTGTTCTCAAAGCAATCTTTGTAACAACAACTACTCACACAGAGAGAGGCTCAAAGCAATACTCTGTAACAATAGAAACAGCACCCAGAGACTCCCCGCCCTTTTGTTGTATTCATCTTGCTTTGTTAACAATTGTGATTAAAATAGAGATACAGGATGTATGTTGATGGATGCTTGGTGTGGATAATAACTGAATGATCAGGGAGGTGCCAGCCTAAGAATCCAGTGTCCATCGGCTGAAGAAGGCATCAAGTGGAAATAACCAGAGGACCCCCGGAGGGCAGACTGGAATCCACCCAACAGCCTCAAGAATGGGAGAACCAAAGAACAACACAACATCTGGCAGCACGGAGCCATCAGGAATGTGCCAAATCTGCTGATTGATTCAGCAACAGCATGATGAAGCAATTCCCATAGACTTGCATAGGAAGAAATTCCTATAAAAATGGACTCTAGAAAGTGAGAACTTTGGGGTCTGATTCTGCAAACCAACTTCCAGGAGCATCAGATGAGCATCTGACAAGGCCCTGCTCCCTCCTCATGTCCAGGCCACCTAGCCAGTGGCTTGGCATGAGCAACTCTAAGGCTGGTAACTATGATAACAACCTTGCAGAACCTGAGAGTGTGTGTGTGTGTGTGTGTGAATAAATATGAAATTGAATAGAATGTTATAGCTATAACTAACTGCTTACTATGATTCTTTCTGTATTCACAATAAATGTGGCATTTTGCCATTTCCCCTTTAAAAAGATCCTGCTGGTTTTTACTTTTTATTGGTATAACAACCCCAGAAGAGAGAGCATGTGTGACTAACAGGCTGGTACTGTCAAGCAGATGATATCCAGTTAAACATAAGCAAGCCTCCCTCTCACTGGAGGCAAGGTAACAAGAAGAAAAGGAGTACTTTTGGCACCTTAGAGACTAACCAATTTATTTGAGCATAAGCTTTCGTGAGCTACAGCTCACTTCATCAGATGCATACTGTGGAAAGTGTAGAAGATCTTTTTATACACACAAAGCATGAAAAAATACCTCCCCCCACCCCACGCTCCTGCTGGTAATAGCTTATCTAAAGTGACCACTTTCCTTACAATGTGTATGATAATCAAGGTGGGCCATTTCCAGCACAAATCCAGGGTTTAACAAGAACGTCTGGGGGGGGAGGGGTAGGAAAAAACAAGGGGAAATAGGTTACCTTGCATAATGACTTAGCCACTCCCAGTCTCTATTCAAGCCTAAGTTAATTGTATCCAATTTGCAAATGAATTCCAATTCAGCAGTCTCTCGCTGGAGTCTGGATTTGAACTTTTTTTGTTGTAATATCGCAACTTTCATGTCTGTAATCGCGTGACCAGAGAGATTGAAGTGTTCTCTGACTGGTTTATGAAGGTTATAATTCTTGACATCTGATTTGTGTCCATTTATTCTTTTACGTAGAGACTGTCCAATTTGACCAATGTACATGGCAGAGGGGCATTGCTGGCACATCATGGCATATATCACATTGGTGGATGTGCAGGTGAACGAGCCTCTGATAGTGTGGCTGATGTGATTAGGCCCTGTGATGGTGTCCCCTGAATAGATATGTGGGCACAGTTGGCAACGGGCTTTGTTGCAAGGATAGGTTCCTGGGCTAGTGGTTCTGTTGTGTGGTATGTGGTTGCTGGTGAGTATTCGCTTCAGGTTCGGGGGCTGTCTGTAGGTGCAGTGAAACTTTGTCCTTACTGAACGTGATGAAATGGGGGAGTTGCTGTTAGAGGGCTTATCCGTTCACCCTCTGAGTTCCCTGGTCCTTCTCACGTGAACAGAGAGCAGTAATACCCGAAGTCCGAAGGTGCAAACAATTCAATGTTTATTGGGGTGAACTTCCAGCAAGAAATGATTCCAATTTCCTTCCTCAGTGTCCCCCTTCCTAGCTCTGACGCCACAGAGCCTTGCCTGTGACCTTGTTCCCATTCCCCACCTTAGCAAAACATGATTCTAATTCCCCCCCATTCCTGATTGACTAAAGACTATATAGTAAAACTTGAGTTCTGCTTAGTTATACCTTAACCAATCATTTTACTGTAACATGATTATCTAACCAATTATATCCCACCACCTTAATTGGTTTACACCCAACAAAAGTAATTATACGGCAGGCAGAAACAATCACAGAACCAGACAGAGATTATACATACAAACAACCACCTTCACACATAAACTGTATTTAAAAAGTAAATCTCTACCATTGCTTTTTACTGTTTTGAGTACAAATAATGTAATGTACAGTAACTAGCAAACTCACCAACTCTGAAATTGTGTTTGGTCCCATTCAAATTTATGGTCTGAATGTCTGAACAGTGTCACTCCTGGGAGCAAAGGATTAAATTCTGAGTTTGGAGTGCTGATTACAATCATGGCTGGAGCCATAAAACCAAATACCACTTCTGGAAACTTTTCCAGTTCTGCTGCTTCCAGGTGCTCTATTCTGAAAAAGATAGGATTACATGGGTCCTTGAAGTCTTACAGGGTCTTTTGACTTTCTCTACAATCAATTCAACTAAACTATGTATGTCCTAATATTTCAGTCACGTGGTTAAAATTACACCACTGCTGCAAATAGAATAAATATAAGTTGTCCAAGGGGATTCTTTACTATTTTTCATAATCTCTCCCTCTTTCATACTTTTTTTCACGCTTCCATCGACACACATTGCCCAAAGTTCCAAATATGATTACCTTCACACATTAGAAAGGTCAGCCACATCCCGCTAATCTTCCATTTGAATTATGAAAGTGTTAAATGTACAGGATTGAACAAGTTTGCTAAGAGTAAAGGCTTTGAACTCTAATTTCAACCCTCCTGACCTCAATGAGTCTTGCCACATTACAAAGTACGATGCAAAGGAAAAACAGAATGAAACATGGAATTCTGCTCTATGAATATTTATATTTACAATGTGTTTGATAAGAAAAATTGGAGAACATAAGCTTAATACTCACAATTCAATGCATGTTACCAAGTCAAAACCAAGCATGCAAGAATCTTTATGAGCAACTGAGCCATGATGCAGGGTCACAGTTAGAGATCTTTCACTTGGTTGCAGGTAATCAGCAGGAAGGGGAGACAACATATGCCTAGGAAAACATTCAAAATTAAACAATTGTTGACCTAAAAACTCTATATCCTTATATAGCCTATTAGCTTGGCTATGTGAGCAAGTGTACCCATTGCTATGTAGTTGTGCTAAGAGGAGAAAAATGCCAGCTTCCTAGAAATTATTACCTCAAGAATTGTTAAATAAGAATAAATATTGTTAGCAATATTCTTCACTAACCCCAACAAGTACCAGATATTTAGGTTAGCAAAATACAGTAAGTAAATAACAGATGTTTGATCATACAGTTGGACATTTATTGGAAAGTTTGTAAATATGCTAAAAATAAGTCTGTCTGTGAAAAAGAGGAAATTAAAAAAATGAAACTGTAAACAATTCCTGTATAAAATATGCCAAGTTGTAAGCAAAATTAGAACCAGACAAATAGGTCAAGCTAATCATCAGGCTGCAAAGAGCAGTTCTCACAGACTTGACAATAACCAATTTATTTGAGCATAAGCTTTCGTGAGCTACAGCTCACTTCATCGGATGCATACTGTGGAAACTGCAGAAGACATTATATACACAGAGACCATGAAACAATACCTCCTCCCACCCCACTCTCCTGCTGGTAATAGCTTATCTAAAGTGATATTAGTTTCTGCAGTTTCCACAGTATGCATCCGATGAAGTGAGCTGTAGCTCACGAAAGCTTATGCTCAAATAAATTGGTTAGTCTCTAAGGTGCCACAAGTACTCCTTTTCTTTTTGCGAATACAGACTAACACGGCTGTTACTCTGAGACTTGACAATGTACCTTTCTGTAATGCTCTAACAAATTATTTAATAAAATCAAAGTGACTAATCTGAGGTTTTTTTAAGTACTGAGTAAATTGGAACCTCACTCAATTTGTAACACAATACAAGAAGAATCTGGTTGGGACAAGATTCTTGTCCTTAGTCTGTCCTTAATAAGGGCCTCCTGTAAGAAGCTGTACATGCTTAACTCCTGTTTATTTCAATGGGAGTTGAGCATGTTCAGCAACAAACAGGTACAGGAACATGCAAGACAAAAGAATAAGTACGCATTTGTAATTGTTTGGTGCTGAACAATTAATATGACTCAATCTTCCTAAAAAACATTAAAGTTAACTTTTTACCGAGGATAAGTACCTCTTAACAGACAAAACAGTTTTCAGTACAGTTCTGAAGTCTTTAATTAAGACTTAAGATTAAATTTAATTTAATCATCCAGGAGATGATTTTTGAGGTTCTCCTGGATAGTTGCTTAAGATGGGAATCACTGTGGTCCCTTACATAGAAAAATATCAATAAATCAATAATCTTCTGAGTATGTCAATAGACACCCAAGTCTTAAAGGAAGCAAACAAAAGAAAAACCTACTATGTAAAGACTAAAGTTAATTGAAATCTATAAATAAGCACACAGGCTGAGGCTCCATCTTTAAATTATGATAATGTTTAAAATCTGAGAGACCAACAATAAGTCCCCGACTGGAAAAAAAATCAGCTTAGATGTTTCGCCTCAATGATTTTAAACCCAAAACTTATTTATACTTTGTTTTTCTTTTGAAATTATGAAGATTCTACATACATTGTTCCTTATAACCCAATCACTGAAGCCTGGAGATATTAAAAAGATTAAAACATAACCAAAATGTCCTGTGTGGACTGCACAGAACAATGGGGATTTGACAAATGGGCACTGGTTGCTGCAGTAGTTGACTGATACAGGAAAAAATGGCAGATGAACCCTCAGCTTCACAACTACACAGAAAAAGTAACATTTAAGTTAAATTTGGAGCCTGAAACCTTGACTGTAATAAAGCCTCAACTGAGAACTGATACAGAATAAAAATTAAAAAAAAAATCTGAGCTCTTTTATGGGCCTGACCTTAAAGGGTCTTTCACCATGTATACTGCAGAAGAGGACCCCTGGGCCAAATCTCAACCTTGAAGAGAAGACTACAGCACTGTACTCTCCTGATTGGTGATAAGTTCACACCAAACCTATTCAAGCGTGGGGGAAGGAAGCTAGCTTTGTTTCCAGCTAATATACTGTCTTTGAAGTTCTTTCTGTGTTAACCTGTCATATTTCTTGTGAATTGATGTGACATTAAAAAAAAAAAATGGCCAAAACAAGCTTGTGATTTCTTCCCTTCATCAAAGGCAGTTTGACCTGGACATAGGCAGAACCCAGTAATTGAAAAATGAAAGTATGAGGTGTGTTTTTGGAATCTACGAAGTGCCTCTTATTGTCCGTTGGGAAAAGAAACAAACCTAATGCAAATGAGCAGCCACCTGCTATGACTATCTACAATAAGACAAGAAAGTAAAGGAGGAATTGGACTTCAGCAATAGTCCTCCAAGGTTGCAAAAATCCAACTTTGCTGCCAGATATCTTTGAAGATAAGAGATGCTATTGTCAACTCTGATAGCAATAGAGTTCCAGAAACATAGCAAACTGAGATGCTTACAAAAACCAAACCAAAATTAAAAAAAAATCCTTATAATTTCCAATAAGAAAGTTACTATGAATGCATATTAACCTCCTTTCAAAACAAAATAACTAAAATAAATTGGTTATTGAAGACATTTGTAAATTTCCTTTTAAACATTTTGTTTATACATAAATAAACAACATATACAGTAATAAAAAAATAAATATAAAGCTCCTTCACCCCAGGTAAATAACAACCACCACGAAAACTTGTGTGTGGTACAATCTATATCCTGCAGCTATCACTGGAGCAATGGTACTTTCAACTTCAACTTCTGTGTTCAGGAAACAGAGCTTTTTCACCAACTGGTGCATAAATTTGGAACTCAGTCCTGAAAGAGCTCACATAACCACAAACCCCAGTGCCTTCTCAGCAAAATACAAAACCCATTTCTCTAACCTCACCTTCCCACAATAAAAACAAAAACAACAAAGTCCAATCCATATTGACTGGAAGGAAAAGAGAGCAAAATATAACTTATGCAACTGTCAATTTTGGGAAGTGCTCAGCTAACCGTAGTGATGGGTGCCACATAAAAACAAACAGATTTGATGCCAACAACAGCATGTGGCATACCAGTAGTTTTACAAAACCACCATACCAATTCCCAATATACTCAATCTTTACATACCAAATAGTTCACAACTTTACATTATCTTTATGCTGAATCTCTTGACAACTACCGCTGCAACATGCTGTTAGGCGGAACCAAATACTGAATTATTAAGAAAAATAATGCAAAAAGCATCTTACATTTTCTCCTTCATCACATTTTCCCTGATATCTAGCCCGGCTAGCACCTCAATGCATTTGCAGAATTTCAGCATCCAGAGTAGTGTACAGTCAGCACATCCCAAGTCTGCAACCTATAAAGTAGGTTTGAAAACAATGGCATCTTAATACCCCATATTCTTAAGTTATTTGTGTGACTCACAAAATATGTTCTGCATTGATATTAAACAAACTTTTTATGAAGTAGGAATTAAATGCATGGCATTTCTATGAAAATTTATAATTTAGTTTTACAAGCGGTACATGAATTGAAAAGATTCTTTACAAAGAAGGACATTTAGGCCCCAGTCCTGCAAGCTGTTCTACACAGGTTGGCCTTTATGCAGTTAATAGGGCTCCACATGAGCATAAGGGTTCACTCATGTGCAATAGTTTAGATCCTGAGCCAGCAAAGACTTACACACATGCTCATAGGTGCTGCAACTGGGGGTGCTGCTGCACCCCCTGTCCTGAAGTAGTAATAACAACCCAAATATATGGTTTCAGCCTTCAGTAGCCCCACTATAAAAATGGTTCCCGCACCACCGCACATGCTCAACTCTTCTCAATGAATAGCTCCATTTTTTTCATTGGGACTACTCACAATGCATAAAGTCAAGAACCTGCCCAGCACCATCCAGATAGCTAGGCAGGGCCCTATCAACAATGAATTAGTAGGCTTTATCCAGCTTTTTTTTTTTTTTTTTTTTTGGGGGGGGGGGGGGCATCCACTAATCTCAAGGACAGGATGAGCATGCAAACTAAACAACACTCTACACCCCAATACTCCGTTCAGATCAGGACTGAAGCCCACTGAAGCTCAGCTGATGTGGGGAAGCCTAAACTGTTTCTACGCAGGCTAAATCTGACCTGTTGATGAACAGAGAACTCCAGTTTTTACACTAAATTAATTTATCAAAAAATAAATAAATAAATAAAATTTTGTATTGCCAAGCCAGAAGCATTAAAGTTTTATAGATACAGATGCAACAGAGCTACTGAACAGATCCTGTTCAAAACCAGATCAAAATGTCATGATCTCATACAGTGGAACAGAAAAGTGCTTTATAAAGCAATAAATTAGCTATTGGTAATGTGAATACATAAGAAACACAAATGTCATTATACAACTGCCAAAAGCTCACATATTCCCTGAGACATTAAAACCTGTGTCACAGAGACCCAATGTTGGGGAGAACATGGAGATTAACCCTAGATCCCTACACTTTTTTTATTTCAAAATTTAGAAAATTAAAAAGGTTAGCATTTTTCATCTTCAAATCTTTTTAAAACAGTAAGTGCCTTGGCATCTTCAATTTCCAGTGGAAAAAAAACATGATTCTCTTTTATTTTTTCGCAGATGATTGCATACTAACACTATCCCAGATTTTTAATGTCTTTCTTTTGTGTAAGTGTGCATTTTTGCATGGCTGAGAGAGAGGAGCCTGGCACTATATTGGCACTACAAAACAGAGAGACTGAAAGATGTCTAGGGCTTGTCTTCATTGCAACAGTTAGCTTAAGTGAGAACAACCACTCTGCTAAGCAACACTGTACATAGTTACACATTGCATAATTTTGATTAGGAGCACAGGGTACATCTACACTGCAGCTGGCAATGTGCCTCCCAATGCAAGGAGATTTAAGCATGCTAGCATGCTTAAAATAGCAGTCTGGCCATTGCAACATGGGTGGCAGCTCAGGCTAACCATTCAAGCTTGGCGGAGCTTGGACTCAGGTGGCTACCCCAAGCTGCCATGTGTGCTGCAACATCCATCACATTTTTTTTTTTAGCGTGCTAGCTTGAGCAAAGCTAGTGTGTGTCTTTCTACCCACTTTGGGAGTCATGTTTCCAATTGCACAGTAGACATATAGGCAGAGTGATTGGTTTAACTGCTTCTGTGTTGTTGTAACTTGAGCTGCTGCATCCCCACAGCATTACTAGCAAGCATCAGCAGCACTTGAGTTTCAACCCCACAAGCTACCTTGAGTTTAAAGCACCACTTAAAAATCTCTAGTTTGAGTTACGTGTGGACAGGAGTTGGGTTAGGGGCAAAACCTGAGTTGGTTCAAGCTAACATTGCAGTGAAGACAAACCTTTAGGGGAAGGAGCTCGGACTAAGCCCTTCAAAGAGTCTTTTCAAATATTTTTTTCCTCTAAAAAGAAAACAATAAAATGTTCAGAAAATCACCCACTGCCCAGCAAGAGGCAAACATACTTTTATTTGTGTGTTTTAAGCCCCAAAAAACACTTGAGTTCCAGTGTTTTTTCTTCAGTTGACTAGTTATATGAGCCTGGAAAAAGCCAAACATGGCTGTCAAGAATAGTTTGCCAAGGTAACTCAGCTTTAACAAAACTCCCTGACGTGCCGGTTCTTGGCATTGGAAGTCAGACAACACTGGTATTTCCTGTTTCTAGATGTCTTGTGCAAGCATTTACTGTATCTTTTAAAATGTAAGCTCTGAAAAAACAAACATACCAACCTTCTTAGGTTTGTACTTAATCACTAAATCTTTAATGAACTGGTAACGTTGTTTGTACAGGGGAGGTATGAACTTAATTGTTCCTCTGAGATCATCCTTTTGAAGATTTGTATCCATCATACTGTCCACACTAAAAATTAAAAATAAAGTTTTCTGAAATATTTTCACAACAAATTTTGTCAGTTTATTGTTCTCTGTGGTATTTAATTCATAATATAGATGTGATCCTGTTTTCATATTAAGTCAGTGACAAAATTCTTACTGATGTCAATGGGAACAAAATGAGGCTTTATACCCCTTTCACCATATTTGACAATGAAAATACCCTTTACACAGTCATAATACAAATCAGTCATTTCCCAACAGCTTATCTTTGTCCATCCAAATGGGGGGAGCAAGAAGGAACAGGTGTCAAGCACAATCCACTGTAGCCGGGTCGGCTAATTTTTCAACCAATTGCAAAAAAAAATTACCTAAAATATCATTTTCATACCTTTGCTATTGCAACTGCTTTGTTTTATATTTACTGTTTGTGTATTTGTTTGGCTCAATATACTTTATGTAAAGTGGCAAATAACAGGAAATGTTTTTTGTGATTAATGTTCCTATATAACATGAAAGGTTCAGTCAGCCCTTAGCTTTAGATTTATTACAAATTAGAGGCATATAATCAGTGCCCGCAGTAAAATTTTACATTACATTGCTAATAAAATGCAATGTCTCACTGGAAAGATAATCATTACTGCACTTTCAATCTCTGCATTTTCCCCATTACTTAAGTTACATCCTTGAACAAAAAAATGTTTGGAAAGAAATATCCTCCTAAACCTAAAAACAAGGGTTTCATAATATTAATAGCATGATAAATTATGAATGAAGTCAGCAGGAATAGGGTAAGCTAGGCAGTGCAAAGTCTTTTGAATAGGTGTCTTTCTAGTTCAATGCTCATAGTTTGCACCTGTGGTGAACAGCTCCCTGGCAGGTCTAATTAGAAAGAATTGCTATCAAACATGTTTGTGACAAGGCTACTGACAATTTTGCCTTTGCATGGCCTTCAAAGCCTTCTAGGGCTGTCTCATCACTGAAAAAAATGTGATTTAGGATCTCTCTCAAGAAATACGAGAAATGAAGGGAAATACAGCTCTTTGTGCCGTGGGCGAGGCTCCAGGGCCAATGCCCAGGCTTGGCAATAGGGCATCTTCCAGCCATTCCAAGCGAAATACAGGACTGTTTTTGGTGGTATCACCAACTACTGAATTTGGAATAAAAAACCCCACTCATGTCACATCTTCCTCTGGAGCCCCAAATTCCTGGGCTCCCACCCCTCAGTCTGCACTCACAACACCCCCCAAATACTAGGATACGCCCCCACCTCATTCTGCAGCCCCTGCACCCTCGGGCCCTTGCCTACACCTCATTCGCTGAGCTCCAGATCCTCGGGAGCTTCCCCCCACCCCGGCACCGATCCCTGCCCCCACTCCTAAACCCTAGGGCTCTTCACGCTGCCTCAGCCCCAGGAGCCTCTCCTCCCCCCACTGACGGATACCTGTAGTCGCCCTGCCGGAGTAAGATGCCTCACAGGACCCGTGGCCGCGCGGGGTCGAAGGCAGAGAGCGAGGGGCTCTAGAGGAGCCGCTCACGCGACGACGGTTAGCATGTGGCAGAGAGCGGAACGCCCCGCCCCTCTGCGTCCCACGGAACACCCAGTTCCCCCCTCCCCTCGGCTTGGCTACCGCACATCGGCTCTGCTCTAATCCTCCTCCAGGCTTTCTGTATGCCCCGGGCCCCTTCGTCTCTCCCTAGCCCCCAGCACTGGTCTGTTCCCCGCTCTTCCTCACCTTGACCACCCCAACCAAAGCCACCCTCTGTCTCTGCCTGGCTCATCTCCCAGTCCTTTCTGTCCCAGCCTTACCCTGCATATTTCCTTTACATTAGGGTTTTCCCCTCTGGGGGAAGAGTGAAAAGAATTAAGCAGTCCTACTGCAGGTCAGGGAGGATCACCAATGCACAGCGACTGAGCAGCTGTCACTTTCTTCAACACAGCCCCATGATTAAAAGATTCTGGACTTGTAAGGCCTAGTACCATGGGATTTATTTGGCAATGAAAGAATGAGTTATCAAATCCAAGTCACCACTCAGGTGCTGATGAGCTCCTAAAAGACTAGGTCTATTACTCAGCCAAAACCAGAGTCAGGCTTCTTCTCTCTGTTGGAGCCAGGTCTCAGATCTGTCTCCTTCACTAAGGACTGTAAAATAAGCCATGTTTGAAGTTTCTTGCTTCAGCCATTTTTTACTTATATGGCCACAACATTTTACTTTAGAATTCATGGGAAAAGAGCAAGAATTAACTTACCACATAAAAATAGCAGAGCCTATTTTGCTCCAACTTTTTTTCAGCAAAATCTGTTTTTCAGTCTGGAAAGTTTCAGCCCCAAAAGATTTTTTTTTTTAGAAGTTATGAGCAGAGACTTGCAAATCTGCAGATACCTTCTTTGTATCTATGGATACATGCACCAGTGGATGCAGATATCCATGGACCATTTTTGTGACCCGCGAATCAGATGCAGATACAAATTTTGTATCTAGAGTCCTGCAAATCTGCAGACATCTGGTTTATATCCGTGGACCATTTTTGCGTATCATGAATCAGATGTGGATACAAATTTTGTATCCATGCAGGACTCTAGTTATGAGCAAGTGAAACAGTGGTGAAAGAATGGAAACAGCATCTTGGCATTAATGCAATTACTACTAGCAAAGTCTATTTATTTACATATTGTGTTCAAACTTTTTCATAGTATGAACTACAACAGTAAGATTTTGCAGACTTTGTGTATGTGTGAGATAGAGAGAGAGAGAGAGATTTTAGGAACAGCTTGAATTCTAGTCAACATCCAAATACAAATTAAACTTAGTTTCAGGTCAGACACCTGCTCAAGCATCCTGGGAATTTTTATTTTACTGTTTTTTCTGTTTTAAAAACTTTTCTCTCCTGTTGCTATATGAAAAACCTGGACAAACAGTGAAAACTGACTTTGATTAAAATGATGACATGTAAAGGACCTGGATCCTGCAAGATCCTTTTCGGGGTTGGACCTTTGCATTTGTTTACTCTGACTGCATAGTTCTTCTTGCAAGATCAGGGCCAAAGTGCTGTCAAATACGCAAACTGAAAGCAATAGAGAAAATGTTTTTCCTTGTAATATCTTTTAGTTGTAGTAATTTTTGTATTACTTTTAACCATAGTAGGTTTTAAACAGCCCTCAGACAGAAGTGTGATTATTTAATTAATGGCATCCTTTTAACATATACTTGTCCATTTTTAAACAAAATCTAAGTTAAAATTTGTATGAATTTTTAATTCAAAAATTAAAAATAGTGTTTTTTAATAGGTAGGTTGTTGTAGAAATGCATTGGGATTACGGGCCAGTCACCAAGGCTCAGATCCACACAGGGACTTCCTGTCTAGTCACCAATCCCCAGGAAATGGCTTGACCATCAATTACTTACTTCATTATAAAACGGTTTTGAAGTTAGAACAGACACCTTTTAATACAGTTGTCAGTAATGTTGGGACCCTGTCCATACTTTTAAAGTTTTTGGATATCACATTTTTAGGTTGTTATAGTTCCTGCATGTCTTGTAAATAACTGAGATAAGGTGGGTGAGGAAATCTATTGGACCAACTTCTACTGGTGAAAGAGACAAGGTTTTGAGATGCATGGAACTCTTTTTCAGGCCTGGGAAAGTACTCAAAGTGTCACAGCAAAATAGGAGGTGGAACAGATTGTTTAGCATAAGTAGTTAACATATATTCTAAGGGTAGTGCCCTGTTACATCTCTGCAGACAGGCCAAAAAAGACAGGTAAGTGGGTTACGGGTTGTTGTAACAAACCACAAATCCAAGGTATTTATTAAGACCAATATTGTTAATGTGTAGCAAAATGATTAATTTAAGCTCCCATGCTAATTGTTTGAAGGTGTTGTGCATAGGGTTGCCAACCCTCCCGGTTTCGTTAGGAATCTCCCGGAATCAGGCTCCATCTCCCAGAGGCTGCTGAAGCCAACCCGGGAGACTTTAGGCCACTAAAAATCCGGCAACGTGGCAAGGCTAAGGCAGGCTCCCCGCCTGCCCTGGCCCCACGCCACTCCCGGAAGTGTCTGGCACGTCCCTGCGACCCCTGGGCATGGGGGGTCAGGGAGGCTCTACGTGCTGCCCCCACCCATAGCACTGACTCCGCAGCTCCCATTGGTCGGGAACTGCAGCCAATGAGAGTGGCAGGGGCAGTGCGCGGAGACCCCATCCCGTCCCGTCCTGTCCTGTCCCATTCCTCCCCCCCCGGGGCCGTAGGGACATACCGACTGCTTCCAGGAGTGGCGTAGGGCCAGGGCAGGCAGGGAGCCTGCCATAGCCCCACTGTACCACCACCCGGGAGCCACCTGAAGTAAGTGTCGCCCAGCTGGAGCCCGCACCTCTCACCCCCTCCCGCATCCCAACCCCCTGCCCCAGCCCTGAGCCCCTTCCAGCACCCAAACTCCATCCAGAGCTTGCACCACACACTCCCACCTGCACTCCAACCCCCTTCCCCAGACTCAGCCCAGAGCCCCTCCCACACTCCAAACCCCTGGACCCCAGCCCAGAGCCTGCACCCCCTCTCGCCCCCCAACCCTCTGTTCCGGCCTGGTGAAAGTGAATGAGGGTTGAGGAGAGCAAGTGACAGAGGGAGGGGAGATGGAGAGAGCAGGGTGGGGCCTCAGAGAAGGGGTGGGGCAGAGGTAGGACCTCAGGAAAGGGCAAGACAGGGGAAGGCAAGGGTGTTTGGGTTTGTGTGATTAGACAGTTGGCAACCTTAGTAGTGCAGGATTGCCTTGAGGACAAGGACTGAGAGGTTAGATATGGAGGGATCATTTTGTGAAAAGTGTTTGCCCACAGGTGATAGGGTGTTTTTGTCTTTTATGCTAAATAATCTGTTCCACCTCATATTTAGCTGTGAAACTCAAAAGAGGTACTGTGAGATTTTATTAATATTTGAAAAACACTTTGAATTATTTGGATCAAAGGTTCTGTATTTCCTGTTTTGATTCATTATAGCCTGGTAGAATCATCACTGGATATAAGAGTCAGTATAGCATTTGTGAAGAGGGGAAAAGTGAACCCACACACCTAAAATGATATTTTTGTAAAGGGGGCCTTCTCCACAATTACTAATTTTGAGGTCACTTCTCCCCTACAAAACAAAAGTCATCACAAGAAAACATTTTTCTTGATTGTTAAATATTAGGTAGTGTGTATAAAGGTGGAGATGGGAACCTTTGAAGATTGTCAGAATGAAAGAAGTAGGAAGTGCTGTCAGCAATTTTCAACTTTAGTGTTTTGCTTTGAAGAATTCAAAAGTGAATGCTTGATCTGCAAGTTTTGAAAACCTTTTCTGATAAGAGGGGAAACAATTTATTTTAGTTCCTCACTTCATAAAAGCAGAGTTCCTCAGATTTAGTCTGTTATCTAAAATTTTTGTTTTATTTCTGTCATGCAGTGGCAGATCCAGCCATCCAAGAGGGTTGTTCATTATAAGGCTATTTACACATTATAATCAGTAATTTCAGGCAAGGTACTCCTGCTTCATTCAACTCTAATAGCATCTAAAGGTAAGTGTAATTGTTCAAAGAACTTTTAAATTACCATAATCTACAGAAAGCAATAAATTGAATTATAATACAGATTTTTTTGATATCAGCATAATCCCATATTTTGCATGCTGCAGGGATTTTTCTGTTCAATCACCTCCATCCTAGCTAAGGAGGAAGACTCAGACTTATTGCCAATTTTAGCTATTCTGTCAAAACTAGAAATTTCTGAGTTAAAGTAGGAAAATTTGCCAAAATATCACATGAATCAAGAAAGTCTAAGACTATGTCCACACTGTCTCCCGCCGACATAGCTACCACCGCTCGTTGGATGGAGGTGGCTTAATTATCTTGATGGGATATGACTCATTATTTTTTGAAGGACAAACAAAAAGAAAAGGAGTACTTGTGGCACCTTAGAGACTAACCAATTTATTTGAGCATGAGCTTTCGTGAGCTACAGCTCACTTCATCGGATGCATACTGTGGAAGTTTCACAGTATGCATCCGATGAAGTGAGCTGTAGCTCACAAAAGCTCATGCTCAAATAAATTGGTTAGTCTCTAAGGTGCCACAAGTACTTCTTTTCTTTTTGCGAATACAGACTAACATGGCTGTTACTCTGAAAAATGAGACCTTGGTATCCCAGTTCACTCAGATATAGCACAACACATAGAGGCTGCAACTAGAGGTGCTGGGGGAGCAACAGCACTCTTTGGTTTGAAGGGGTTTCTATCATGTACAGGGTTTACAGTTTTGTTCAATGACTTTCAGCACCCCCAGTATAAAAACTGTTACAGCACCCATGGCACAAGGTTTTATATAGTCTTGCTTCTATACTAGCTTCTTTTTTCTATTTTTATGCTGGTAATTCCCAAAGGTGCTACACTATTCCAGTTTGCGGACCTAATTTATTAGAGGCTGCTGCTAACAGGAAGCTTTCAGCTTAAAAGGTTTGGGTTAGCAGGCCTTTTCATGGAATGATGTCCTAAACCCCCCAAGAGGGAATTTATTTCCCATATTTGTAGTCCTTGACTTCAGCGTATGCTCTCCACTGGTGCCAGAACCAGGGGCTCATAGCTCTTCAGCTAGTTTGTTCTTGGGATAGGCCCAAGCGGCATGAGACACGTACTAGGCCGGATAAATCATTTCCTGCCAAGTTGGTTTCAAGCAAACGAAATTATTGCACAGTTCCAAAAAAAGCGACAGCTAAGTAGCGAGGAGAGGCTCTGCCTTACGGATCCTCTGCCCGCTGCGAAAATTAGGAGCCCGGGGAGTCACTCGTCTCCCGGAGCAGAAGGAGGGCCCTAACTCTCAGCACAGGGAAACGGCGCCATCCCAGCGCTCTCACAACCGAAGGCTTCTGGGGCCATCGCGGCCGGGCGGATGGGCGATTGGTCGGCCGCGCGGTCGGTCCCGGAAGACGAATTCGTCACTTCCGCAGGGCCCGCCATCTTGTTGGCAGTTAGCGGAGACAGCCCCCGGCTCGGCCCCTCGCGTTTCGCTACAGCGAGTCAGTCCCCCGCCCCGGCCGGAGCACTGAGCCGCTGTGGCGCTATGGCCAACAATAGCCCCGCGTTAGGCACCGGCAACTGCCAGCAGCAGCAGCAGGCGGCCCAGCACCAGGCCGGATCCGTCCCGCCGGCTCAGCCGCCGCTACAGAGCGGGGCCCCCAAACCGGCGGCCTCGGGCAAGCAGGGCAACGTGCTGCCGCTGTGGGGGAACGAGAAGACCATGAACCTGAATCCCATGATCCTCACCAACATCCTCTCCTCTCCCTACTTCAAGGTGCAGCTCTACGAGCTCAAGACCTACCACGAGGTGGTGGACGAGATCTACTTCAAGGTGAGGCCAGCGGGGGCGGGGAGGGCCCATCGTGGGAGCGGCTGGGGGCCTGGGCCGGCTGGCTGGCTCCCCCCAAAGGCCTTCCCGCTCGTCTGCGTGCTGCCCATTTCTTTCGGGGGAGCGGGACTGGGGGCGCTTCCGGCCTGTGGGTTCCTCCCTGCTCGCCCTCGCTCCGGGTGGCGGGGTCCCCTTGTCCTCTATTTCGGCCCAGTAGCGAGCGGCATCCTCCTTCGCTGCGCGTGAGCAGGGGAGGCCAGGGGCTGCCTCCTGTGCCCAGCTGGGCTCAGGGGAGCGGCCCCGCGAGAACGAGTAGGGCTTTCCGGTGCTGAGCGGAATGGTGGGCGCGGGAGCTGTGTCAGCGCTGCGGGGATGAAATGGCCGCTCACGGCCTCTCTTCAGGCCCCCGGGCTTGGGGAGCGGGGATCCGTGGCCTTCCCGCACAAGGGCGCGTGAAGCCGAGTCCGTGAATGTGGCGAGTAGGAGGCTGTAAAAACCATGTGCAGCGGTTGAAGCACGAGCGCACGTCTCCGAAAGGGAGCTTGTCTGCTCAGTGCTTAGAGCATAGGAGTCTCCTCAACTTGTGTCCCTTTTCCAGGGGGCACGGCCACCCCCCACACCTAGCGATTGCTAGTACGTTGTACTGCTGGGGTGTAAAAGGGATCGCGGTGCCAGTCAGCGGTCCCAGTAGGAGCTTGCATGTGGCCTTCCTCTCCAGTTAGAGATTGGGGCATCCAGGTATTGAAACGAGATCAAATAATAGTGCTGCTGTTGGCATTAGTCTGGCTGTGCTGGGGAGATAAATGAACTCCTCGGTGCATCCTTGTCTCAGTTCTTGTTTCGTTAGCAGGATTGAATCAGTCTTGCAGCGAGGCTTCCATCAAGCCAGGGTACCAGGTAGAGGTATGCAAAATTAATGCTCATCAACACAATTACATGCATTGTCCTGCTAATGTATACAGGTTTAGGGTTATTTCGGCCATTGTTTTCAGTCACTTGTACTCTGGAAAATATTGACGCTCTTCTGGCATGTATTGATCTTACTCCTCAATTCCGTTGTCACTAAGTGGGTGTAATATATTTGGAAATAACCTTTATTACTTTCTTGCTTGGCTTAAAACATTATTGATGGGTAGCTCCATTGCTTAAAGAACAGTGTTCTCAAAAGTGATTCTGTAATAATGGCTCTGTGGGATTCCATGTTTGTGTCTTGATTATTTCTGAATCAAGTTTGCTCAGTTTACTGGTTAAAAAGGATGGCATTTTCTCCTAAATGCTAGAGTGCTGTTAACTTCCACCTGGTCTCTTGAGTCAAGATGGACTCTTTTCTTATCATGCATAATTTCCAGTAACACAGATTCTGGAGGCTAGTGTATTGGTCTCAATTACCTGTGTTACTCATTACGTTCAGTGAGATTGCATAGGAATAATCAATTGGAATTCTATAAACAATCCTGTTGATGCTCAAGAAGTAACAGAGCCCATTTCACTTTCCTGGAGCTGTGTTGAAAGTGTAGGACTAATAGAAGTGAAAGGGTGTAAAGACTATTTTTGTCACCTAAATTGAGATGAAATACTGAATAGCATATCTGGAATGAGAAGAGGTTGTTTTACATAGTCACATTTTAGATGCATTCCAAATATTTTAAAATTAGTACATATAAATTGTTTTATACTAAATTTAAATACTCTCTAAAGTTTAATTAACTAGGGTAGTTGAAATAGTTTGCATACTCATGTTGAAAAGCAGTGTGTTCTGTAGTGTTGGACTCTTAGTCGTTATTTAACTTCCAATTTGTGAAAACCTGTAAGGGAAATATATTTTCCATTCTTCTTTAAATAAAAATGTTGAGTAGATTAATTCGACACACAGAAATGGGGCTCTTGATATTTAAAAATATTTAGAGGTTTATGGCATAGAGGTTCTTAGCTGGATTGAAACTAACAGAATTCTTACCTGGCACTTGTGTGTAAAGTGGGTGTGATTAAAAAGGATGTTTTTTGTGGTTAAGGCACTAGATTGGGGTGCAGAAGATTTGGATTTAATTCCTGCTTTGACACACACTTATGGCCCCATTTTCTAAAAGAGTTCTATTCCCATTTTGTTGTCAAAATAGTCAGATTTTTAAGATTTCATCATGTTGGGTGCTGAGCTATGGGCAAAACTGACTTGGAGTCATGCTCAGAACTACTGGCTGTTGAGCACTACTCAAAATCTGGCCTCTGTTTGGATTCCTGAATTAGTTAATTTTAAAATCTATCCCCTAATCTGTGTGTGTTTCAGTTCCACTTAGTAAACTCGTGCTCTTCCTTTCTCCTACTGTTTTATACATTTAGGTACTGATCCTGCACCTCAACTTTAGGTATTCTGAGTGGTCCCATCAAGTTAAGTACATGCAGTTGGGATCTGGACTTTATATTTTAAGCTTTTCAGGCTGGGGACTGTCGCCTACTATGTGTTTGTACAATCCCTTGCACAACAGGGCCCTAGTTTTGGTTGGGGCCATTAGCCACTACTGTAATACAAATCAAATTTGAAGAACAGCTTTTTGTGTTCAGTGTTTATTATTTGGTTCTTGTCCTTTGACTGAAAAGGGAACTACTTTATTCAGCCCATTAGTGCCTTACTGTGTGAGGAAAAAGGTACAATTCACAATGAATAATATGAAATATACTTTCAGTATAATTTATCTGGTACTTGCTATTTCTGAGCTCTTCAAATGTGCTGCTGGTAATATGTACGATAAGTGTGATAAAGCAGGTTGAATGGGTTTCCATATTTTTGGTATATGAGGCAAGTTCACATTTTTTAGCGAGATGGCTACTGTCAACGGTAATTTAGCTGTTTGTAAGATAAACCATGGACTACTTCATTGGATTTCAGCATGCTTTATGCATGTATTCAACATTTTATTTCATAGGTTCTCTTAAATAATTCTGAATAGGGCTGTCAATTAATTGCAGTTAACTCACACAATTATCTCAAAGTTAATTTGATTAAAAAAATTAATCATGATTAATCGCACTGTTAAACAATAGCATACCAATAGAAATTTATTAAATATTTTTGGATGTTTTTCTACATTTTCAAATATATTGATTTCTGTTACAACACAGAATACAAAGTGTACATTGATCACTTTATATTATTTTTTATTATAAATAAAAGAATAGAGTTTTTCAGTTCACCTCATACAAGTACTGTAGTGCAATCTCTTTATCATGAAAATGCAACTTACATATGTAGGGTTTTTTGTTCTGTTTTTGAGTGCAGTTATGTAACAATGTGAAACTTTAGAGCTGGGGCGGGCAAACATTTTGGCCTGAGGGCCACATCGGGTTTCTGAAGTTGTATGGAGGGCCAGTTAGGGGAGCCTGTGCCTCCCCAAACAGCCAGGCGTGGCCCGGCCTCTGACGCCACACCCCTTCTCCCCCCCCCCCCCCCCGGACTCCTGACCTATCCACCACCCCGCACTCCTGCTCCCTGACCACCCCAACTGTCCCCTGCCATCCCATCAACTCCTCCTTTCGTTCATGCCTGCTCTCTCCCCCCCCGCCCCATCCAACCACCCCTTCTCCCTGTCTCCTGACCACCTCCGGAACCCCTGCCCCTGACTGCCCCCATTCAACCCCCCTGTTCCCCGCCCTCTGACCGCCCCGACCCCTATGCACGCTCCTGTCCCCTGCCTTCTATCCCACCCCCCACTCCCTGCCCCCTTACCATGCTGCCTGGAACACTGGTGGCTGGCAGTGCTACAGCCGCGCCGCCTAGAGCCCCAGGACAGGCAGCTGTGCTGCCTGGCAGGAGCCAGCCTTGCCACTACACAGCACAGAGCACCAGGTCAGGCTGCGGCTCTGCAGCTGTGCTGCCTGGCAGGAGTGCGCTGCCCAGAGCATTGCGCTGGTGGCACAGTGAGCTGAGGCTGCAGGGGAGGGGGAGCAGCAGGGGGCGGGCTGGGGGCTACCCTCCTGGGCCAGGAGCTCAGGGGCTGGGCAGGAGGGTCCCGTGGACCGGATGTGGCCCGCAGGCCGTAGTGTGCCCACCTGTGCTTTAGAGCCTACAAGTCCATTCAGTCCTACTTCTTGTTCAGCCAATCACTAAGAGAAACAAGTTTGTTTACATTTACGGGAGATAATGCTGCCCACTTCTTAATTATAGTGTCACCTGAAAGTAAGAACAGGTGTTCACATGGCACTGTTGTAGCTGGCCTCACAAGATATTTACGTGCCAGATGTGCTAAAGATTCATATGCCTTTTTGCTCTTCGGCCTTTGTTCCAGAGGACATGCTTCCGTGCTGATGACGCTCCTTCAAAAAATAATGCATTTGTGACTGAACTCCTTGGGGGAGAATTGTACGTCTCCTGTTCTGTTTTACGTACATTCTGCCATATATTTCATCTTACAAGTGTCTCGGATGATGACTCAGCACCTTGTTCATTTTAAGAACACTTTCACTGCCAATTTGACAAAACGCAAAGAAGATATCAATGTGTAATTTCTAAAAATAGCTACAGCATTCGACCCAAGATTTAAGAATCTGAAGTGCCTTCCAAAATCTGAGAGGAATGAGGCGTGGAGTGTGCGTTCAGAAGTCTTAAAAGAGCAACACTGATGTGGAAACCACGGAACCTGAACCACCACCACCAAAAAAACCCAAACAAACAAAAAAATGAACCTTCTGCTGGTGGTATCTGACTTAGATGATGAAAATGAACATGTGTTGGTCGGCAATGCTTTGGATCGTTATTGAGCAGAACCTGTCATCAGCATGGACGCATGTCCTCTGGAATGGTGGTTGAAGCATCAAGGGATATATGAATCTTTAGCACATCTGGCATGTAAATATCTTGCAATAGTGCCATGCAAACGCCTGTTCTCGCTTTCAGGTGACATTGTAAACAAGAAGCAGGCAGCATTATCTTCTGAAAATGTAAACAAACTTGTTTGAGCGATTGGCTGAACAAGAAGCAGAACTTTGTGGACTTGTAGGCTCTAAAGTTTTACATTGTTTTGTTTTTGAATGCAGGTTTTTTTGTACATAACTCTACATTTTGTAGGTTCAACTTTCATGATAAAGAGATTGCACTTCAATACTTGAATTAGGTGAATTGAAAAATACTATTTCTTTTTTACAGTGCAAATATTCGTAATAAAAAATAAATATAAAGTGAGCACTGTACACTTTGTATTCTTTGTAATTGAAATTAATATATTTGAAATATAGAAAACATCCCAAAATATTGGTATTCTATTATTGTTTAAAAGTGCGATTAATTTTTTTAATCGCTTGATAGCCCTAATTCTGAAGTGTAAAGTAAAATGTTACCACTTTATACTTGGACTCAAGCATTACACAGTGTCCGTGTAAGACCAGTGGATTTTTGTCTTCCAGTTTCTGAACCAAGTAGTGAAACTGACCCATATTAAATTGATGAGTTTATAAAATTTACATACCTCTGTCTCCAAGTGATTATTCCCTCCTCTATGGATTGCTCAATTTTTAATGTAGCTTGAGCAGATCTTTGTGTCTGACTCTCATTACAAGAGTCCAAGGATGGTATTGATCAACTTAGTTCTAGCACTGATCATCAAATTTCGTTTTAAGATGTACTTGAACTATGCTAAAACCCTTCATAAAACTAAATCTGCCATTATTGTTTAGGATGCAGAGCTGGTCATTATCTCAGAGTATCATCACAATCTACAAAAAAGCCATTAGCTTTTTAGATTAAAATATTACGGTTCATAGTTGTTTTTTCTCATTGTCTTAGATTTAGGTTATAATGAGGAGAGAATAAAAAAATATTAATCTCTTATTAATCTGCATAAGTAGTGGAGTATGTATCCCCCATAGTCATGTGCAGTAAGTACCATAGACTAAAATGCTCTATTAACAAGCATAATGCTAATAGTATGTTTAAGTGAAATTACTCAGCATTGACCATAGTAATGATTGTTTTTATCCCCAGATAAATACTTGGGGGAGACTGCAGTGTAATATAAAAACAGTTACTTACTTGGACAATTTCTTTTTAAGTTTTGAGGAAAGGTTATTAAATTAAAATCTTGGGTAACGTGGTCACAAAAAGACCAGATATTTTGTTGTTTTGCTGAAGTATCCAGCTTACCTTAAAATTCATATGAGTTGATGAGCACTACTGAAAACTGGTTTAGGAAATTTTTTTATGAACTTAATTGTATTTGTTTGGGCACATGATGATTGTTTTAAGTACTTGTACATCATCTTTGAAGCTACGTGTGATGGCTGTGATAGTAATCTTTTTCACACTTTCAGGTTACACATGTTGAACCATGGGAGAAAGGGAGCAGAAAAACAGCAGGCCAGACAGGGATGTGCGGAGGGGTAAGTAGAAGTACGTGCCTTCTTAAATACTTTTGTGTGGTAAATAATCACCTGTAAAATATCCCAGTCTTGTCTACACTTGAGTATTGGATCATAATGTAGATGACAAATTTCGAAATTACAGAGGACTGAGATACCCCATTTGACCCTGAAGGATGTGAGTTTGAGGAGGCAAGCAGTATTATTCTTGCTTTTTTCCAATAGAAAAGCTTCATTCTTTTTACGTTCTTATTCTTCTGTCACTGAAAATCTGGAGTAATGTTTTAGCGACTGTCTGTTAAACATCTGGTATATCTTTTTTTTTTCTGTCACTAAAGGTGCGAGGTGTTGGAACTGGTGGAATTGTGTCTACAGCTTTTTGCCTGCTTTACAAATTATTTACTCTGAAACTCACTCGTAAGCAAGTGATGGGCCTCATAACACATACAGATTCTCCGTACATTAGGGCTCTTGGATTTATGTATATTAGGTGAGTAGCAATGTATTTAACTATAAACTAGTTTAATACACAGAAAATTTATTAAATTTACACATTTTTTTGTACTTCAAGGTACACACAGCCTCCTACTGATCTATGGGACTGGTTTGAATCGTTCCTTGATGATGAAGAGGTATGTCGGCGAGGGTAATAATTTGTTTTCTTTTGTTTCCTTTCATGCTGCTTTTTTAGATTAAGAATTTTGATACATTTTCCTGTAGTTTGAGCATCTTCATGTTGTGATTTTTTTCTTTTAATTTAATTACACTAATAGATTAATGTGGGGAGTGGGTCTGATCTGGAAACAAACTTTGCTTTTTGTATTCAAAAGATTTAGTTGAGTTTTCCACTGGCTAAGATTAGTGATCATTTTAAACTTACGTCATATGTTAGAAACTGACGTGAAATAAGTTTAAATAAATTCTTTAAGGTGAGACGTTTGGACTGCATGGTGGTGTGTCTAATGGCTTTATACTCTATACTGTTACACCTTTTTTTTTTTTAAAGGGGGGGGGTGGAAAGGGATATGCTAAACAGACCCCAATAAATAAAAGTTTATGGCCAGGACTTTCAAAAGTGTTTGAAATATTAGGCTTCTAAATGTATGAATTGTGTATTACTGAAAAATTTAATCATGTACTTCGGATGGAGAGAGGTGTGTGATTGGAATCAACAATTTTACAGCAAAACTTTATCTGCTCATTTCTGTGGCAGTTATATCTCAAGTGACTAGAAACTAAATGTCACTAACTAGAAGTGAGCAACTTAATTACTGGATAGGATGGTGCCACCTGTACTTGTCTGAACATTCCTGTTGATCCATGGAGTAACCAGGCAATTTTAAGTGCTAAGTTCTGAACTCCTTCAGTCAAACGGACTGTATTATTATGCAGTAGGGAGGGAGAATGAGAAAATAGCATCATGGGAATTATTGTTCTCCCTTATCCCAAAGTTCCTGGCTAGAGAAATTGAGTGGGGGAATACGTAACACATTTCTAGGGTTAGAGGATTGAAATACACAATCCTCAAATTGCAGTAATGTGTAGTATTTATTGAGTTTGAGTCTTAAGTTATTTACTAGATTTAAGAACATATTTTCCTTGACTGGTTGAGACGAACACCCTGTATTACAAGAAGTATCAAACTTCATGCTTACAGAGAAGCCCTATTTTTAATAAAAATGCAGTGTAATACATACGCGTGACTACAACACAGTATATTTATTTTACACAGCTACTTTCATACTAAGCATCAAATACAGTACAAAGGAGACATTTGTTAATCCAGGTAAACCTGTGTTATTGTATATTTGTAATGTGATCAAAATATTCCTTAATTAAGAATTCAGCTGTGGGGTAATTGCATAATTAATAGTTAGCATCCCTCCTTCCCCTTACCCCCCCAAGTGGGTGCTACTTTAATTCTTGGATATGAACATTAACTACATTTCTATGAAGTGCTGCCTTGTAACTTTTTTTGGGGAGGCTTCAATTCCAGTGTCCTACAAGCTATTTCCTTCATAGGACAAGCTGAACAAAAAAATGATTGAACTTGCAGGCCTTAATCGGTGTCATTACTATTAAAGGCCTTACTTTGAATTTATACATATGACATACTACACAATTTTGGCTCTAATATTTTTAATAGCAGTATACATTAATGTCTCCTATCTCTCCAAAACTGTATGTTAGAGGAAGTGTTAGAACCAGTCTTTCTCAGCTGCTTCCCCAGTACTTTTTTATGTAGGAGGAAGTGCTTATAGCTGGTTCGTATGCACTTTTTTGCCAATGTTGCACAAACTCATTTAAAGATATGGTAAACATTTATGATAAGGATAATTTTAACCTCTAAAGTTTTTTCTCAAGTCCAGAAATCTAATATGTTGAAACTGTTCAACATTGTCACACTTTTCTGTAACAGAAGGCCTCTTTCTGTTCCACACAGTTATTTTTCTAAGTGCTTCTAATGTTTGTTCTGTTTAATCATGTAGATACTCGCAAGGTGCTACATTTAAGCTAACTCATTGTTTTCTTCTTTAGATCTCTGTGAAACGATTATATTTGGAAATACTGTATATCTGAACACTTAAATGTGTGTGAGTGCAAGCAGTTTTACATTTAGATTTTCTCTTCATGTTTAGATAACAAATCTCACTTTCCTTGTGTGCTTGCACTATAGGTTTGGGACTTGACAATAGCTGACTAACATGTCCTGAGCTGTGAGAGGGCATAGCAAGAAGGCCTTCATGCGGTAATGACCCTTTTCAGAGACAATGGTCATCATGGATTATGCGTTTCCAATTATTTGTTCATTTATTTATTTTTTTACATATTTCTAAATTAGAAACCTCACTGCTTCATGGCAGTTGGTTTGCTATTGCTTCCAATTTTGTTAGGACGCCATTTTGTATTACAACTTTCTATATGATCATTTATAGAGAGGAAATGGAGTAGTTCTTATGTGGATAGGCCACAGTGTTGGCTATCACTGTGTACAGTCATGCACCCATAAAATGAGGTATTAAATATAGCCTTACAAAGAAATTCTCAGTTTTGTTGCATTTAAATAAGATACAAGATCATACCATTCAACTAGACCGAGTAAGAGGATTACACCTTAATTTGTTCATTGAGACAATCCCTTAACATCCAGATGGCTGCAGGCTTACTATGGACCTGCATGCATGTGTATTAAGTCCCACTCCCTATCTGTAACATTTATTGCCAAATCCAAAGGGTACAAGAATTGGAATTTTTTCAAGAACATTTATTAAAGTGTGAAACAAGTAAATTTTCATAATTGAGACTTCAAGATGGCAATAAATATATCAGCATTTGTTTAAAATAAGCAATGAACTTTTTTGACGGTCAGGATATTTTTTCTTTGTGTTTTGTAGGACCTGGATGTGAAGGCAGGTGGGGGTTGTGTTATGACCATTGGGGAGATGCTTCGTTCCTTTCTTACTAAGCTCGAATGGTTTTCAACATTGTTTCCAAGAATTCCTGTGCCAGTGCAGAAAAATATTGATCAGCAAATAAAAACCAGACCTAGAAAAATCAAGAAGGATGCCAAGGAGGGAGTGGAAGAAATAGATCGACATGCAGAGCGTAGACGTTCAAGGTTATACATTATCTTTTCAAAATAGTGCAATTGTAAAAGCCAGTATCTAGTGCCTTACACTTCATATTATCAGAAAAAATAGTGTCCTACCTTTGCTGGGACAACAAATGTTTCTAAACTAACCAGTCAAAAGAGTGGATTGATGGTAATACTAATGAATAAAATAATTAAATGATATTGAAATAGATGCACTATGTTTGGCAATTCATGTGGAACGTGAAGATTCATAAAACACAAACTGGAAAAATCCAGAGAGCTCATTGTTAAAATTTCAACTTGTAAATCCTTTATTTTTAACGTAGGTCTCCAAGAAGGTCTGTGAGCCCCAGGAGGTCTCCTAGAAGATCCAGAAGCAGAAGTCATCATCGGGAAGGTCATGGATCATCTAGTTTTGATAGAGAACTAGAAAGGGAGAGAGAACGGCAGAGATTAGAACGTGAAGCTAAGGAGAAAGAAAAAGAAAGGCGAAGATCACGAAGTACTGATCGTGCATTAGAGCGGAGGCGAAGCAGAAGCAGAGAGAGACACAGAAGCCGTAGTCGAAGTCGTGATAGAAAGGGAGATAGAAGAGACAGGGATAGAGAGCGGGAGAAAGAAAATGAACGAAGCAGGAAAAAAGATAGAGACTATGACAAGGAAAAGGGTAATGAAAGAGAGAGATCTAGGGAACGGTCAAAGGACAGGAAAAGTAAGGGTGAAATAGAAGAGAAAAGACACAAAGATGACAAGGATGAAAAGAAGCACAGGGATGATAAGAAAGATTCCAAAAAAGACAGAAAACATAGTAGAAGTCGAAGCAGGGAGAGGAAGCATAGGAGTAGGAGTATAAGTAAGAATACAGGTAAGCACAGTAGAAGCAGGAGCAAGGAGAAATTAAGTAAACATAAAAATGAAGGTAAAGATAAATCAAATAAACGAAGTAGAAGTGGAAGCAGAGGAAGAACCGATAGTGTTGAAAAGTCCAGAAAACGAGACCACAGTCCCAGCAAAGAGAGATCCCGAAAGCGTAGTAGAAGCAAAGAACGATCCCATAAACATGATCACAGTGATAGCAAGGACCATTCAGACAAACATGATCATCGAAGGAGCCAAAGTACAGAACGAGAGAGCCAAGAAAAGCAACATAAAAACAAAGATGAAACTGCGTGAACTCAGTGAAAAGTGGATCACATTGAATCCTATAAATCTTTGATTAAATCCTGCTTATTTTTTTCTTAAAGTTGAGATTGTGCAGTAGTTGAGCACTCTTTTTTCAACCTCCCTCTAGGCTGCAGATTGTCATTTCCTATGTTGGGTAGGGAAGTGCCTTTGTAATCCCATTTAATGCATTGATGGTTTCAACCCATGTGTTTAGTTTAATTCATAATGCAAAGATTGTTCTTGCGTTTTTATTGTTCAAATGTTTCTGAAATGTACAGTCTGTACATATGTCCTGAAAATGTTTTAATTCCTTTGGCATGGTTGCCATGTTGGTTAAATTTGTATAAGGCAATAAACTGCCACTAATTCTACTTTTGTTTTGTAGGTGTGGAATTATGGTTTATATCTAGAAATTAGCATGGCTGTGCTTTGCATAATAGTATGACAGAAGCTTTGGGGGTGGGTCTTGATTGTGTATTATAGCTCAAATATTTATGTGCATATGATGTACATAAGGGCTGAAGATTTAGAATTAACTTGTGTCCATTGTATCTACTGTCTTAGAAAGCTTTTTAAAATGTATTATGTTTTAATCCCCAACAAAGTGTTATATTCAGAGTAGGTTTTCAAGCAGGTAGCAATTTTTAATGCAGGGATTTAGATTATGCTGAGGCTTATTTAGTAACCCTCTTAAAAATGCTACCTCAGAGGGACACTGTTAAGGTTGGTAGGCCTGTACCATAACTACCTATGCATTTTTTCTTTCTTGTTTAAAAAGTCCATGTAAATTTGCTCTTCTTTTCAACACAATTTCTTCAGTTTTTCATTTTAAAAAATCAGTGCTGTTAACCTGTCATTCATCATAATCCTAGGCTAACAATGGCGTGTGAGAATGGAGGAGGGAGGTAGGAAGGAGAATTTTTGCCAAGAAACAGATTTTAGTTTCAGACTTCCAAAGCATTTTTATAAATGAAAAACATATTTAAAATAAGAAATACCTTGATAGTGTCCTTTTTTTAATTCATAATGTTTTCTACAAATAGTAAAGATTGCTGTTCTGAGCTGAAAATTTCATCTCCAGCAGTGGGAAAAGTAAATAAGTTTTTAAAACAGATTAGCTAGTAGGAGGTAATACCAAAATGCACTATTGAAAAATCATATAATAAAAGTCCAGTTCTGCTTGGTAGGTTGTTCTGATGTCTTGTATATTGAGTGAGGAGAACCATCAGTCTGGAATAAACACTGGATTAACTCCTTTGTGCTGGGTGTCAGCTTTTCCCCGTATGTTCATTGCCAGTTGAAAAGATGTATGTGTGGATTTTTTTATGCCTTGCTCTAAAGGAAAATGATACTGTGTATGGACTGGGACTTCAAAGTAATAGGTCAATGTATAAAGACTAATCTGGTTAACTCAGGGTTTAAGACTGTTGAAATGTGGATCATTGGTGGTTTGAGTGACCTGAAAGTGAAAGAAGAGGTTTGTGTCGTCCCCTCCCCTCCCTTTGCTTTTGTATGATGTACCACTTCTAGGTATTAAGTTTAAACAAGTGTTTAATGCAGTCACTTTCCTTCTCCTGTTCTTTCTTTCATAGTATATGTCAATAAATCTAGTTAAATTAATTTACTGTAGTAAAACAACTTTCTAGTTGTCCCTGATCTTGCAGAATAAATAGCGAGTGCCTGAATTACTAAGGCAAAAAGAAAATATTTTGGAGGAAAAAAATCAGCTTGTTTCTGTATTAAAGAAGCAAAGGTAGCTCAAGCTCAATTTTTTTTTCTTCTGGTCACCTTTAATTCTAAATGTATTGTTGTTCTTCCTGGTGTTCCCCCCAGCAGCAGAGAAACACTTTCTAGTATTGAGGTGCTACTCCCTTATGTGATTTTTTTTAAACCGATAGGTAATTGAGCTTGAAATTGGAGTTTGGGGAGAAACTTGTATGGGGTGCGAGAGTATCCACTGCAGTAGAAAACCCAGACTGCTGTTGCCCTCTATCTTTTCCTCTTGCTTTAAAAACAAACAATAAGCCCCAAATGTGTTCTATCAGAAAATTAATGTATGATCAGCATTTTATTTGCAATTTTGATTACTTTAGTTTCTATTTGCTTTATGGGGTGGGAGGGGTTAGCAACACAAATGTAGAAGGTAGTTCAGATACTTGGTTTTAAATGATTGACTGTTACTCCTCATTTTTACTGATCTCAGTAGTTGCCTGGTTCTTTGCAAAAAGTTTTACTTCTCTTAGTGAATTGGATACGGGGCTTAGTAGATAAGTCTGTTAACACATCTTTCCATTTATTTTCCTCCTTGGCTGTGCTGATTGAGACCAGATTTCTGTTGTTAATATTTGGTTAAATAATGTGACTCTTCAAATTTCATTCAGTAATACAGACATATTATGGTGGGTACTTCTGACAAATAAGTAAATGCCCTGCCCTGTGGAGCTTACAGTCTGACTGGAGATATGATGTAATGAATGAAAACAACAAGTGGATGAAGTTCGAAAATAAGGAGACTGAGAGTTGCAGGGTTACACAGTTTAGTGAAAAACTGGGTGATCAAGGAGCAGGTAGGTCTATGGTGCCTCTTCCACAACTCAGCCACTGCTGCCTTGCTCCTAATGTTGTAGTCCTGTGATTCTTCTGTGTAGATTATCTCAATCATAGTGAACTGGATACTTTATATGGTGGATAAAAGTTTTGTGGATGGTTTGGCTGTAGCCAGAAGTAAATAGTGGCTTAAGTTTTCAGAGGTGAAAACCTATGCTGCTTTGTAACTTAACAATACTGCATGCTGATTCATTGCCAGAGAAATACTATATCCTTTGTAACCATCAGCAGTAACAATCTTCCATGTAAATGTGAATAAAATCCTCAACTTTTGCTTTCAAGCGAACATGCAAATATACCCAAACTTCTAAAAGTGCAGCCTCACGCGTTCTTTCATTTCTCAGATTTTGGATTCACATTTTAATAGAGATTCTTACAGATAATCTCCCCTTCCACATGTGATCATAATCATCTTGTGCCAACTAAAGCTTTCTTGCATGGAAAAAAATGTTAAGTGTATTTTAGTAGTCTTAATGATACTTAAGAGCTGTCGCCCTCTGAGTCTCCTCTGCAGACCACCAGCAAATGCAAGAAGACTATAGTTGGGCAATAGCTCTCAGCTGCCCTTTTGGTTGTTGAGCATATGAGAACAAGCATTACACTTAGATTCAGAATCTTGACCTGGCATGCCATACCATAGAACTTTTACTTTATTAATGCAAAAAGTGTGTATCTGGGAGGATGGAAGTGAAAGAGAAAGTGACGTCTGAGAAGCTTTCTGTTTTCATGACTTGATTCCCATGTGCTCAGAACCCTGTTTTTCAGTTGGCATCCCTCTGGCTGAAGAAAATTGGGAAGAATTCTCTTCTACGTCTGAGGTTGCTGTTTAACTGTCTAGTCTAGTGATTGGTGTCCAGTAATGATGGGAATTTTCTCCTCAGAGTATCAGTACAGTGCTGTATACAATAAGCATAGTATTTTTCAGTTAAAAATTCAGTGATTAGTGTGGTCTAAATGCCTAGACTTAAATCCCTTAATGCAGTAATTTCTTACGTTTGTGTGGCAAGTAGTAAATTTCAAGCAGTTCTTCCAGTAGATGAAATGCCTCCTAGTACAATGGTTAATGTAAATTGGGGAAAGGTATAGAAGTTGAACCCTTGCCAAACCTAGAACAGATAAACACACTACAGATAAATCCTGCTGTCTTTTATGCAGTATCATACCCTTCCCTGGTAAAACCTGTGGGAGAGAAAAGGAAGGAGGGCAATACAATTCTGTAAAGCAAATATGACAGTGCTTCTGATTAATACCTCACTTAAAAGGGGAATGGTTTTGGAAAATGCAGGTTCTCCAAACCCAGCTGAACCTAAGGGAATCAAAATTACAAGCCCACATTAATACCCAGTTCTTATATAGCCATATACAGACATCTCTTTGTGCCACCTTACTGGCACCATGACTTCTCAAGGAACCGTGTTTCCATTGGCCACATTAGCTAAGCCTGGGCTGTCCTGCCATGTGTGGAAGGGACATAGCCAGTGTTAACTCCCACTACTTTTGTTTGTTGTATTTCAGCTGGCTTGGTAAATAGCTGGAATATAAATTCTTTGTTTTCACTGGAGGACTTCTTGGGACATCTCAGAAGCATGTAGTGGGAGCTTACTCAACATTTAGGGTGAGTGAGGGTTTGAAACCTTAACAAATCTTTTTTTCTTTCTTTTTTCCCTCAAGTGTATTTTAAATTGCTGTTAAAGGCAACTGGTTTTAAGTGGCTTGAATAAAGATCGCTCCCATCGGGTTTCATTTTCTGTGTATTTACGATGCCCTAATCCTGTACTGGTTGTCCCATTATCAAAAAGTCTTCTAGACTCAACTAAATTTCTGCTGTAAAAAGGCAAGAAGAAAAACCTTGTATGTTTATACAGCATAAAGAACCACAAAGTGCAAGTAATGTGGAGCAACAAGGAGCCAACTGTTGTTTAACTTATTCATGTGAATAGTGCTAAGTGAGCAGGATTTGTCCCACTGTCTGTACTTCTGTACTCTATTCTTGGAAGATTTGGCAGACACGTTCAAATGCCTGGCTTCTTTAAACATCCCTCTTCCTCCCTCCCCCAAATCTAGGTTAATGGTTTGGTGAGCCCTGCCAATTTTGTCTTGAAAGGCCTAGATTTTAAAAAAATGAGTTGCACAGAACCCCACTGACTTCAGTGGGGCTCAGGTAATCTTTCAGTATTGGGGCCTACTCTAGCAAGAGGTTTTGCAGATATATATACTGCCCTTCTATAATAGATAGAAGCAACAGATAGAAAGAATGGGACACAGTAGATGAGGAATCCATAGTGTATGCACCGGGTGAAAAAACCCCAAACCCAATGGTTACGTACAGTAGTTGTTAGAAATGGAATCTGTATATTTCCAGTCATAGGGTGTCTTGATGGTGGAACTTTTTAACAGTAGTACCTGAGTGCTTGCCCTCTCCCCCCTTTGGTATTCCTGAAAGTTCTGAAGGCAGGGCTATAAAAGGAAGCATTGTGCCCCAGCTGCCTCAAGTCTGATTTAATTAGGAGTTGACATGAGTGGGGAGTAAGACTCTACATATATTCAATCTTGAAAAACTCTGCTTACAGGTAAATAACCTTCATTTCTTAAAGAGTAAGTTTATACAACTGGGTGCAATTATGTTGCTGTTTGTAGCTATTCGAAACCTACATATTTAATTAAAGTTAGCTCATTTTCTCTTAAACAGTCTTTTATTAAGTATGCTTGAGTTTAATGAGGGCTGATATGTAATTAAAATATGCAAATCTTATGCAGCTGGTTGTTCTGATTCAATGTAATTAATTTGATTTTTATCAAGGACCATCATAAAGTTATTCACTTACAATTAGTGTACCAATTAGTTTACAATTAGTTGTTTGTATGCCAGATAAAAGCTACAGCCCATGTTTGGCCCTGACCTTATTAGAAATTGATTGCTTAGGACCCGAAAAGCAGGCTCAAGACCACCTATGTACATGACTAAGTTTAGGGACCCATGTTTGAAAATGCTGTTATGACTATAAAGAGAAACCTACTGCATTAAAACCTGTTTGGGGGGAGTTGCAAACAGAACAACGCTAATTTCTACATTCTCATACTTTTTCAAACCCTAAATTGGAAATAAAAACTAGCTGTTTCTTAGTAAGTAGTGCAATTCATTTATTTAAAAAAAAATTCCTAAAGAGGGAAACTTGTATTTAACAGTGAACAAAAATCCTTTTTATTAAGAGACAATATTGTAGTACTGGTGTTATGAAGTGTCAGAATGTTCCATCTGATTGCTTTGTGTAAGTGACCTGAAGTGATGATTCATGTGCCCGATGGAGTTGCATAGCTGTATTCTGTGAAGACAAACTTAAAGAAATGTATGGTCTGCTTTCCAGCTACATAAATTAGTTTAAAGAAAGTCCTATTTTGTTACTGGTTGTGCATCAGCTTTTCTGAAGTCAGAACATGTGCTCTGTTTTTCTGAGAAGTGATGGTTCTCTCCCTCTATTCCTCCCCACTAAATACTGTACCTGTTACTTACAGCTAGGTTTATTAAACCTGAAAGAATGCCTATAATGTACTCTCTTCCCCCATTATGTGGGTGTTTACTTTTTAAATGTCACTTAAGTTGTCCGGTGAAACTATATACACTACCAGTTTCACTTTTGTTTCTAGTCAGTTTCATTTTTCCAGTTGTTAAGAACTAAAATAATGGTGACCTGCTGGAGTTTCCACATTACATAGGAATGGTTATTTTATAAATAAAATAAAGCTCCAAGGTTTCTCCATAAAGCCTCCAGAGAGAAAAGGAAATTCCAAGTTCTCATTCACAAAGCTTCCACAGCATCCTTATCTAGGAATGTGGAGGGATGGCTTCCTAACCCTGTTAGTCCAAAAGCTATATAGATCTTGAGGGATCCACAGAGGCTAAGGCTATCCACAATGGCTGCTTGTATTCCACAATGGCTACCTGGAACCTGCAGGAATTGTTGCTCCATCACTTTCCAGGCTATTGCCTCCAAATTACCTCTAAGATGAGATCACTTCATTCATAACCATGAATTAGGAGAGCAAGGCTCAGCATTATTTGTGTGCTCTCCAATGAGGCAATGCGTGGTATGGATAACAGCCACTACTCCTTCTCAGGCTGCCAAGCCTGGTCCTTGCCATAGGATTACAGCAAGGTTGGGGGGAAAACTATGGTATGGAGATGGCATGCCTGCTCACCTCCCAGCTCCACAAGCTGAACAGTCACCTCTGCTCAAAGAAGAGATTGCTAAGGGGATCTGGCCTTCTATTTTCATGTTAATTGGGTCAATCATCAAACATTTTAACATTAGGCCTTGAACCTTTTTGAGAGGTGATGGTTAAACTCTATTTTGTGGGACTAAACTGCTGCCAAGTATTTAAATCCAAATAGTTCAAGAATTTTAATACTGCTTTTTTTATTTTTACAGCAGTTCACTGACAAAATATTTCCAGAACAACTGCTGATATTGCACATAGACCTACTACTTAACATTAGCAACCCACACTTAGCACCCTCACACAGCTCCTATTATTGACTGTATTATAGGGAGACTTATGGCCCCAGATAGTTCTGTGCACATTTCTAATGTACGTGTGTCCAGGAGGAGATGTCAAAGGTTGGGGCTGCTCACATCTGGGGGTATGGTTCAGATCCACATCTAGCTGTTCTAGGGCTGCCAAGGGGAGTTGTATGGGAAGCAGGGAGGGTTTGTGGCCACTGGCAAGCAGGACTAGTCAAGACTGCTACCTACTGTGACTCCATTGCCTTCAGACCAAATGCAGCATGGAGTGATACAAAGCAGAGGTACTTGGGAGGTGCGGCTTCCTGATTCAATTCAGCAGAGGCAGTAAGCAGGTGAGTGTGTGATCCCAAGTCTCCTCACCGGCTTGGAGTTATGGGGCTCTCAATGTGAAAGCAGCATGATATTAAGAAAGGGCTAATGAGGTAGAGAATGGCTCTCATTGAAGTGGGAATAAGAGTAGAATTATGCAGGGCAGGAGAACAGACCTCATTGGATCTGTGGTTGGACACAATAGAAGGTATCTCTAATGAGTATACTGGTCCTCAGGATGTTAAATTCACTCATGCTTATTAAACTGCATTATCTCTAGGGTCCTAAGGATTCATAAATGTTAAACATTTTAATTCATTTAGTACATCCCAATTACAGTTGTCATTCAAGTATAACAAACTCTTTCTTACCTGCTTGTCTGAACCAATGATTCCATCCAGAAAAATGTTATTCTGGACTTCTCTTTCCTCTATAGATCACTACAACAAAAATTCAGAGGGTTAGATAAATTCAAGTGAGAAAAAAAATGACAAACACACACAAGAAATGTTTATTTGAATAAGTTGCTTATGCAGGTGTCCCCAGCAGTTTCGGTCAGGAAATTGAATGGAAATATTGTATTCATTTGAAACCACACAAAAAACTTAGAATGGACCATACAATGTCACCAATTTGTTAGTGGAAAGTAAGTGGTGCTTCAAAAATCAGTGGAACAATATAGCTAAATTTAATTAATTTTAACTTGGCCAGGCTCTAAAAGATAGAACATACACTTTCAAAAAGTTCCATGGGCTCTTTGCTGACTGAGTGGTTCAGACCTCAGGTTTAGGTCTCATGCAAGAGTATAAAAGTCTTGTAGCACCATGCTGGGCCACATTACAGATTCAGAGGGTATAATGTTCCTTACACCCCTCCAGTAGCACTCTGTTTTTCAAGGTCTTCCATCGAAGTGCTGACTAGGCCTCACACTGCTTGGCTTGTAAGAACTAGTGAGATAACAGCCTGATGTGGTATGGCTGCAGGCCAAAATATAGGTAATATCTGTAAAACACTCATAATCTAATTTTTCAAAATATATAGAGATAGCTATTTATCTGTGTAGGCGGTGATTAGAGTCCCACTTAAGTCTATTTTTAGTTTAAAAATATATGATTTTGTGCTGTGTTAACAAGGCTTTATCTGAATGAGTTTGGAATGGTCCCAATACACAAGAGGGGTGAAGCCACAGATGGGCACCATCCTCAACTAAACACCAGTAAAACCTTTATACCACACCACACCAATCACGAGTTCTGTATGTGCCGCATATGTTGGAAAAAAAATATATTTTGGGAATGTGTTTGTGAGTTTTACAAAATTAGGACCATTTTTTGGTAACCCTATGCCTGTAAAGCTAGGTGCCAAGAATCCAACTCTGCAAGGCTCAAAGGAAGCCATCTCCAAAAGTGGGGTAAAATAACTTTTCTGTATATAAAGGTGACACAACTTTAAAGTGTAATGTCTCTAACCCTGGAAGGGCAGAGGTAAGTGCTGGTTCTGATTAGAAAGGAGAAAATCTCCTTAATGATATAGAGCTCTTGTTTCTTCCTCTGTAAGGCTGTGAGGGCTCAAACTTCACAGCTGTGGCATTTAGAAAATGCTGTTAGTAGCTCAAAGCTGAATCTTGCCTCTCCTGGGCCTCAGAGAAGTGTAATTTGGGGGTGTGAATTGCACATTTGGGGAACAACTATGAAATATTTCCCTGACATGTTTTTTTTGTTCGTGGCTGGTTGAAACTCCTCGGAATTTTGAAAAGTTAGACATCCAGTCTTAATTTAAAGACTTTAAGGGAGAGAATACCACAACCTCAGGTAAGATGTTCCAATAGTTTTTACTCGTTAAAAATTTGCATTTTATTGGGCACTGGACAAACAGACACAAGATAAATGTATGACGTGTCTGTGCTGTTATGTCTCCAGTTAATTTCATGGATCTCACTTGGACATATGTGTAAGGCCAGATTCTCTCACTGGTTTAAGTCATTTTTTGCACAGGGTGAATACCATATTCAGGAATCCTCTGGTTTTCTAGAGCTGACATACAGCTGCTTTGCCAACCTCCCTCTTACAACTGTAGTAGGGGCTGTGGCCAGGAGAAAATGGACATGGCTAGGATTCCCCTGGACCTCAGCAACCCCTGGCTGTTATAAGAGTCCTTTGGGGCCTTTGGCAGGCATTGTACTTAACAGCAGCCTTCTGGCTGTTCTAACTTACACTGGAGGACTGGATTGGCACAGAGCAGCCCCAACATGAGGGGACCAAATCCATCTTTGCACACTCCCTCCTGAGTCATACTGTGTGCTTCTTAGCTCTAGCTGAGGATCTATCTAGGCCATGGTATATATGTTTCATACAATGTAACTTACAGACGTTGTAATACATATTATGTTGGGAGTAAATGTTTTATCTTTGATAGAATTAAGGGAGTCCTCCTGCCAGAAAATGTTATTTTAAAGTAAAGTACTTTTCATTCTAAGAGAAACATATCTCACTAGAACCACCATTTTCATGAGAGGTGAAATGCTGACAGCATTCTCATACCCATTCCAACAGAACTTCCAGAGCAGGTCACTAGAATGAAATACAAAGAAGGGGCATGAAAGTTAAGTGTATAATTATAAGCTGAAAAACATTAGCAATTTGTATAGTAAGGGCCATATTATACAACTAGGCAATTTCATTAAAGTTTAGTATGATTAAAAATGTCATCATGGATTTGAATGTCTACCATGAAAAAATAAATCACTGTTTGGCTTTTTGTTCAGTGCTTCCAAGGTAATTCTGCTAATATGAAGCATCACTTTTACAGGAAGATTGTAGAGACAGTTTGTTTTTATAAGGGTGGCTCATCAGTATTGCTTCTGATTTTTTTTTAATTAAAAAAAGAGCATTAAGGTATTTGAAAACCAGTACATATGAAGAATTACATTTGCTTTTTTTTCTTAGTCTGCTTTTAAATTAATCAGTTTGGTACCCAACAACTAAAACTGAAGCCCCAAAAGAGTAAATCATGCTGCAAAAAGCAGCCTTGCTGTGTATTTTATTGTCATTCCTTTCCATCTACATACTAACCATTAGTATCCAGACTCAACACCCACAGCCCTTTGTTCCCTTATAGATTATTCATGGCAGAATCCAGAGAAATCCATGTGAATTGGGGTGTGTCATTTTACTGCCAAGTACATAAGCAGAAAATGTCCTATTTTCTAGGCCTTGACCCAGACTGTAGCGTAGTCTTTTTGTGGGTTATGTGGTGAGCCAGCACTGGGATAGAAAACTTCTGCTCCGTGCTGTATCTTTGTTTCCTCTTATTCTGGAATATGACTACACCCAAATACGAGCCAGAATTTGGCCCTATATAGTCTATAAATTACACTGATATGCATTTAACAAAATATACATAGTTGAAAGGACTATAATTGAATTTTACCTGAATATATTTTTTTAGGGCAAAATGTAAGCTTTGATCCTTTCTCAGGAACTGGAGAAACCACCACTGTATAGACATCCCCACAAGGTATCTCGGTGACATCACAATAACTCAAACCTGAAGTAGGGGTACAGGTGAAATTGCCTTTTGATCCATATAGATCTGTACTATACTTTATCAACCCTGCAGAAGCTCGCCAGTATATTCGGATACCATTATTGCGCAGTCTATATAATTTCACCCCAGAAGGACAGCAAGCACCTAATAAAGAAAATAAACAAGATTAAGTCTAAACTGCAGATTATGCTTGTTCTTGAAAGGAAATTATAAATTTTCGTAACAGGTTTCACACCTGATACCTAAAGTCGACCTACAAAGGTTCATCATCCCACACAAAGTCAGGGAAATTGTACGAGGCAATGGTGGGGAATAAAGGAATGAAAGTTGCCCTCCAAACTGGCTCTTGCGCTGGAATACAGCCCCTCTGCAGACACTGTTTAGTATCATACATTAGAATACTGGTCACTATTGCTCCCCACCCACTATGGGGAATGTTAGGGCTACTGGATCCACACAATTGTAGAACCTCTGGCCTCTTTGTGTCCCTAGCCTCTGTTTGGCAGAAGCTTGGAATGAGTGACAGGGAATGGAACACTTGATTACCTGTTCTGTTCATTCCCTCTGGGGCACCTGGAACTGGCCAGTGTCGGAAGACCAGATACTGGACTAGATGAGCCTTTGGTCTGACCCAGTATGGCCATTCTTATGTTCTCTCCCATCTCCAAACTTCAAGTAGATATTGGCCTGGTTGGGTCTGGTGTGCAGCCCCCTTCCATAGTGCACAAAGGGTGCAAAAGTCCCCTTGCACAGTCAGTCTGCCTCAACCCCACACACAGCAGCCCTACCATGAAGTTTCTGTGATACAGAGGGCCTTGCATGAATTTCATCCTACGTATATTTAACTATTTAAAATGGAACTGCAAGGGTTTTAGCAATTTCTTTAATCTCACACATAACCTTGATATGAAAATAAATCATCTGCCTACTATACTCTGATTTTTTTTTCTTTTCAATTCCATTTATCATTTACATACTGGAAGAATAGTCTTGATATGTGCAGTCTGAGGCCAAACCAGTTTCACTAATCACTTTCAGAGACACTGTATAGGTGGTGCCACATGTAATGCATCCCAGGAGACAGTGGTTTTGAAGTGTGTGGCACTTGGCCGGTCCTTTTGGTGATTCCAGTATTGTTATGTATGTCTTTGCACCAGCCCCAACCGACCAGCTGATATTTGTTATAGACTGCATCACTTGAGTTACTGTCAGATCATTAGGGCAACAAGGAGCTTAAAAGGAAACAAAGAAAGGGAGATCAACTTTGTGTCTACTGAGGTTCTATGCAGATATTTTTGTCAATGATTTTGTTTTAGAAATAGTTTATTTAAAATCTATTCAAAAACTGCCAGTTTTGTCAACCACATTTTTACTGATCTTAAGGCTTGATCCAGTTCTTGTTGAAGTCTGGGGGAGTCTTTTCATTAACTTAAGTGCCTAACCCATCTCGCACTGAGGAAGAAAAATAATCTTAGTAGCAATTTTTAAAAAAGGAAAACTAAGTACTTTTTAGCTAATGTTACCAAAATAGTCAGATATTTAACTTCAGCATTCTACAATAGCTAACATCTAATATATATATAATAACAGCATAAGATAAATGATTTATTCCTTCTTCACCCATTGTGTGAGACAGTTATTACCGCAGGATTATTATGTGATCTTGTTAATAAAAAAAATGTCTACAATGCATCATCAGAATATCAGTGATTTTCTCAGCCACATTAAGGATCAAAGTGCTAAAAAGGAAGCCGTGTATTGCATAAAAAGATTATGCCATTATAGCTTAATTAGCAATGACCCAGGAAACATAAGTACCTGGATTTGGGTTTAGTAGGATGTAGCTACTAAAGAGTAACATGATCTCTCTTTCTCTTTCTCACACACACATGCGCGCGCGCAGATGCCATTTCATCCAACAGGAAAGAGTAATACATGTAGATACATTGTGGGGGAAAAAAAAACATGAACATAAAGACACACACATTTACCACAGTATTTTTATATATATATATATATATATATATATATATATAATTTGAAAAAGGTTATATTTTCAATTACATATTAACTGCAACGTACCTGTCTCTAAAGGGACACTGTAACTAGGTAAGCTCTGTCCTGCTGTTGTAATTGCCACAGCACTAACTGAGAAAACTGATCCACAGGGAAGATCAGTTATGCTACAGGAATTTCCGGAACTTGTGCAACGCCACAATCCAGCCTCTCCTCTAGCAGTAACAGTGTATATAGTTTCATCATTATTGGCCTGCCAGTGTACACTAATTATGGAAAGATCATCCTGTGAGACGTTTTTTATTTCAGGACTGCATGGAGCTGAAATATTTTAGACAGAGGAGATTTGAGATGTGTTGTTATCAGCACATAACTTCCATTTTATATTGTATAGCTGTGTCAATAGCTGCAAATTATTGTAGATATCTGACAAACTCATTCTGATAGTGATATCCTAGTCAATAATCTTTGACTAATTTGGAACAGTTTATGAACATACAGACTTTAAATGAGTTTTACAGGCAAACTCTTGAAAAACTGACATGTTAAGGTTTTGCATACAAATATACATATTGGAATCATAAATCTCATTTTCAGAAGTGCTGATTACATAGCAGCTTCCAATCTGACCACTTATTGAGGTGCCTGGTTATGGATTTAGGAATCCAATCTTAGGCACTCATTTTTGAAAATCTTGACAAATTTTCTTTTCATTTGCAACTATGAATTATAATAACCTTTCTTAGCACTCACATTATGTTTTCCACCTTCAAAGCACTTTACAACTGCTAACTAATTATTTAACTAATTACAACAATGCAAACAGCTAATTATTCTGTGTGTTAAGAGAAGTGAGAAAAATAGCCATATACCTGTTGCCACATATTTAGATACACATGATGTATTGCTGCCCCTGATTTCACTGTAAGAATACACAGTGATGTTATATTGGGTGTTACATTGCAATGCAGACAGGATGCAAACTGTGGCAGTGTCATTACACAATACTACACCAACTCCATCAACAGCTTTTGTTTCATACATTTCAGCACCACGGACAGGAGACCAGACAATCTCAACTGTATCACTGGACACAAACACTGGGTAAAAGTCACTGGGGCAACAAGGTGCTGAAAAAGCCAAAACAGAGAGGGAAATGTCAACAGCGCTCATGAACTAAAAAATACTACATATTAAACAGGGTAGTGACTTGTTTACACAAACACCTCTTATATGAAACCTCCATTATCAAAAATTTAAAAATTAATTATGTTCCCCACATTGAAGTCCTTCATTTTTTGATAGATTAAGTTTTGGATAAAAGTGCCATGTCCCTCATCTTATCTGGACAAAGAATTCTATTGCAGAATTTTTATCGTCAAAGTGTATTCTTACATCTCTTTAGCGTCCCTACAATAGCATTCAGTAATAATCCATTAATCTGAAATAATACTGTATACTTATGTTGCACCTTCCATTTTAGGTTCTCAGACATTTATGAATCACCAAACTAAGCCTCATAATCAGATATTTCCCCATTTTATACATTGTGAAACAGGCACAGGGAAGGTTAGGGACTTACCAAAGATTACACAGCAAAGCTATGGCAAAGCCAGGACTAGAATTCGGATATACTGACTCCTAGTCCTGTGCATCCATAACACCATCCTTCCCCATATTTTGAACATGTTTTAGAATGATTGAATGATCAACCCTTGTAATTTATAAACTGGTGGCATACTTGACTGATAAACTGGCTATTCAAATAAACATTGAATACAATTTAAAGTTTAACCCTTTTCCTTTAAAAAAATATTTACTAAAGCACTGATAATTGTTAATTAGGGCTGGTCAAAATTTTTCATCAAAAACTTTCTTTTTCAATGGAAAATTGGGCTTTTGACTAATTTTTCTGGTGACAAGTATCTGCTTCTGTAGAAAATTTTGACTTTCTGTTGAAAAACTGAACACTAAAATATTTGCATCTATAGGCCAAGTTCCACAGCCACCCTATATCTCCCATGACACATCATGGCCAGGGACTTTGAAGATGTACTGAAGTAAATCAGGAAGAGGAGAATGTGGTATATTATGGGAGATGTAGTCCACCCAGGGAGCCCAATCCATACAGGAAAATAGGAGCATGTGTCACTTGCATGACAACTCCCATGGAACATCACGGCAGCACTTCAAAATCTAAATGCTCTGTTTTAAACTGAAAGTTTTCTGCCCAAAATTTGGGGTAGCAGCCAAAAATTTTCACCTTTCAATTCCTCACCAAAAATTGATATTTTCTACAGGAAAAAAAACATTTTCCAACTAGCTCTATTGTTAATACTACTAGAGGAATCACCAAATATGTTTGCATAAACATAGTGCTACTTACCAGTAGTATAATTGAGTACATCCCCTAAAGGACTCTGTCCTGCCTTGTTATATGCGAAGACACTAATGAAGTAAGTGAAACCACAATCTGATTGGAAGTGGCATTGGGTATGGGATGTGTTGCAGTGCACTTCCAAGCCATCATCGCTTTTCACAAAAATCACATAATAATCTCCAAGATCTACATTAGACCATGAGACTGACAATTTACCAGGGTTGTCCTCTTCTATTGTTATACTTCCTGGTGCACAAGGGACTGGGAAACCAGATTTAAAACAAAAATGGGGCGGGGGGGGAGAGAATAGGTTACAACTGTATTCACAAGATTTTATTTAAGCAACATTTTTACTACACAAACATCAATGAAAGATATATAGAATTTGTTTGATATGTTTAGCTTGAATAGTTGACACATGTCCAGTTAAGAAAAGAGCAACTTATCTGGATTTGTAAGGCTACTGGGATGACATGTATGTGATTATTTTAACATGGTGCTTGTTCACAACATAAAATATGTGTGTGAAAAGACTAAAAGTGTGTATAATTTATAGGGCTGTCAATTAATTGCAGTTAATTCACACGATTAACTCAAAAAATTAATCGTGATTAATTGCACTTATAACAATAGAATACTAATTGAAATTTATTAAATATTTTTAGATATTTTTCTACATTTTCAATATTGATTTCAATTACAACACAGAATACAAAGTGCACAGTGCTCACTTTTATATTATATTTTATTACAAATATATGCACTGTAAAAATGATAAACAAAAGAGTATTTTTCAATTCACCTCATACAAGTACTGAAGTGAAATCTCTTTATCATGAAAGTGTAACTTACAAATGCAGATTTTTTTTGGTTACATAACTGCACTCAAAAACAAAACAGTGTAAAACTTTAGAGCCTACAGGTCCACACAGTCCTACATCTTATTCTGCCAATCACTAAGACAAATAAGTTTGTTTACATTTACGGGAGATACTGCTGCCTGCTTCATATTTACAATGTCACCTGAAAGTGAGAACAGGTATTCATATGGCACTTTTGTAGCCGGCGTTGCAAGGTATTTACATGCCAGATATGCTAAACATTTGTATGTAATTCAGTGTATTGGCATCACTCTAGCTGGAAATGGAGACTTGTCAATCTTGTCACCTACCAATTTTGTATTACCATTATTAATCATCATCCTCTGTATTTGAGGTAGCACCCAAAGACCCACTCAGCACCCTGACTCCATTGTGGTCGGCATTGCACAAACAGGAAAATGTGGTCTTTGATTTAAGAGTAACCCAGGACAAAAATAACAGGAGCACTGGAGGTCAGAACTGGGTATGGGTCAGAACTTCATAATATTTAGCATTTATACAGCATATTTTTTAAGAATTTCAGTCCACTTTTCTAATACGCTCACATTAAGTCTTACAAACACTCCTGTGCAGTAAGTTAGGGTAAGGTGGCAGGCACAAATAGGTTAAATTATTTTTCCAAGTTGCAGAGTCACTCTGGGGCAGAAACAGGGACAGAATACAGGTCTGCTGACTCATAGTTCTGTGCTTTAATCACCAGATTATCTTTTCTCACTCAGTATGGGGAAGCTTGCACACCATCTACTTATATTGGGCCTATTCTCCTCTTACTTCGACCAGATTTAGACTGGTGTAACTCTATTGACTTCACTGGAGTTGCTTCTGATTCTCACTGGTGTGAGAGAAAAATCAGGCCTGTTGTATCTGCCAACTAAATATGCCATTCTCAAATTAATTCAAAGAATAAAGAAGTTAGCACAGGATTCAGAGGGTAAATGTGATGCTTCATGCATGAAGTACAACAAAAGTTTCAGAATACACACTGTTAAGTGCCATAATAACATGATAGCCACGGAAACAGAGGCTTTATTTCAACATAGGGATTAATTTTCTTATAAAAGAAACACAATATCTCAATATTTAACAGGAGCAACAGAAGCCCCAGTAGAAGTCACAAGGGTCCTCCTACCTCCCCATAAATGATGGTCCAAGTTCACCCAGGGTCTGCATAGTTTTCAATGGCACAGATCCTGGCATATGGCCTTGGAAGTGGAAATTCTGCAGGAGGAGGAAATGGTGAAGGTGCCTACAATATCCCCTTCACTGAGGGACTTGAAACCAACCCCCAAAAGAGGATGGCAGTGCCTAAGAATGGGACATGGCCAGAGCAGCCAGGGGATGCACCTCTACTAATAAACCCATAAGGAAATTTAAATTGACCTTCCCTGGAATAATCCCTAGGGGGCAATGGTGGTAAAACACTGCCTGCCCTCCTCTGGGAGAGAAATCCCCAAACCATGCGAGAAGCCGGGCTGATGAAGACAGGCACAATTTGTATTACCCGTAAAGATAAAATTGGCCCAATGCTGATTTCCCCAAACTTTCAAATATATAATAATTAAAAAGTTAGATATAAAAATAATATGTTTATATGAACACAATGGACCAGATTCTTCTCAATGTTACTTGACTTCAGTTGAGCTACTTCAGATGTATATTGGTGTCACTGAGAGCAAAATATAGCTCAATTTCTTTAAAAAATATTTGTCCATAAAGTAAAATGCAGCAGCGAAACAGTTTTTCAGTGCACTGCTTTATGGAAACATCAGCACTTAAAAGAATGCTGCAATGGACAACCATGATGAGGCAGTTTATATACATAATAATGGAATCTTTTAAAATAAGGTGTGAGTGTAATACCATGTGAGGGCCAGGCATTGACAGTATTTAACTGTTCTGAAATATTTTAATGATTAGTATAGCAAATTCCCCTAAAACTATTTAATATTAAGCTAAAATTTGGGCAACTTTTGCTTTCTTCTTTCATTTTATGGCAAAAGAGAAACAATATTATGGGCCATACAAGCATCACTATAGTTCACGTACCAGTTTTTAAACTCACTGCATGTGTAGGTTTACTGGATCCAGCACCATTATTTGCTATGACATAAACAGAGTATTCAGAACCACACTGGAGTGAAGACAAAGTGCAGGAAGTGGAAGATGTGCTACAGTTCAGTTCGGAGGCTCCACTGCTGGCTGTCACACTGTAATTTAAAGTTCCCTCTGTCGGTATCCAAGAAACAGTGGCCCTCAAAGTTCCACTATCAAAAGCAACTTGAACATCTGATGGTGCATGAGGACCTACATTAGTTAGAAACAACTGTAAATACACTTAGTATCTGGCGTAGAGATGATCCTCAACCAGACCCCTGAATCCGAACATCATCAAATTTTGGGAAACATTATATCCAAATGTAACTTTTGTGACACAGGTGTAAGAAGATGGCTGGGGCCTATTACAGTTACACAGAATATTTTAAACAATTACTCTAATTTTGCTCTGACACAAAAATTTCTGTTGAAATTTCAATATTTATATAAAGATTAATGGACATATCCTAAGTTCCTTTACTCAGTTCTTGCTCAGGCAAACCTTTAATTGAAGTCAATGGTAGATCTGCCTAAGTAAAGTTTATAAAATTTGACCCATGTCCTTTAGAACTTTCCTGAACCTAGAACTGACATAAATTGTCATAGCTCCAGTTGGACAATTTACACCAGCTGAGGATATGCCCGCAATGTGTCTTGTCAAAAACACACATACTGCTATCAATATTATTTTAACTTATAGTTTTACAATAACTTTGGTTTCAGGAGAGAAAACAGTTCTTACTTGTTATTTGGTTGTACGTGAAATCATCTCCAGGTATCCCATTAACATTCCAGGCATGTGCCTTGATGGTATAGAGAGTTCCTGGATCTAGACTGGTAAATACCAAGGAGGTATGGGTGGTGTTCTCTTTCATCATACTGCCTAAACCATCTGATCTCATGATGGACACAGAGAATCCAACTGCCATATATACAGCTCCCCAGCTCACCACTATGGAGTCGTAACTTGGAGAACTTACAGACAGGACCGGAGCAGCCAAGACTGTTAATTACAAATATACATTAACAATTTGGATTTCCATTAATAGCTATGCTGCCTAAAAGTTAGAATAGCCAAATTCAACACGGGGTAAACAGAATCAACTTTCATGGACATCTCTGGGCCAAATGCAGTGGTCACGTAAATAGTAGTAAAAATTGATCAGAGAATAAAATGGTAAAGTTAGCATAGTTTGCACCAATTTACTATTTAGTAGACTTGCATAGTGAAAGTGACTGGCACACCAAAGGGTGAAAAGTGGATAAGTACAGCAAGAAAAGCAACTAAAAGGAGTGCGTGAGATCAGTTAGATTCCCTTACTTTGTCCTATTAACTTACACCCTCCTTTCAGTTGCTTCCCCAACCCTTCCACCCCCTAAGAATGTCAGAGTACATCTTCTATTAGAAGGTAAAGCCACAAGTTTACACTAACTCACTAAACAATATATAAAGAAAAACATATAAAGGTTTTACTGTCATGGGTTTGGACAGCTATGTTACTTATGCCATGCGTAAGTAATGCAGGTCACCCTGAATGGGTTCCAATAATTTTTTTATACCAAGGCCAACTGTCCAGGCCTTAGAGAAAAATTACAACTCACACACTTCAGAAATCTATAAAATTTAACCAGCATAATTTATCTATTCATAAAAATGTCCTGATTTTAAGGTCCAGTCTCTCAGTGCTGCGTCCCACAGGCAGACTGGGAATCTCTCTTTCCTGGATGTATAAAACTCCCATTTCTAGTCTTGATGGGACACTGGATATTAGATTTTATCATTGGTCCAGGCCTGAATACTGCTCATCTTGACAAATTCTGAGAACTGGTCAAATGTGAGTGATAAATGCAATGTATCATATGGCACAGTAATCTATCAGCTGGGTATCTCCACTACATGCATAGGTCTATGTCTACTTTTCACTTATATAGCACCTTCCACCCAAGGACGGTAAAGCTCTTTGAAAACATTAAGCCTTAATGTCATTATTCACATTATACAGATGAGAAATGAAAGTATAGAGATGTTAAGTACAGAAGCAGAGCTGAGAACTGAATTCAGAAATCCAGTCCTATGCACTGGCCATGAAGCCACTACATCTATATACCTATAATTATATTCTTGAACACTGCAATGGTGATACGTTCAATATTTAAAATATAAGATTGCACTAATTCATCACCAGTAAATGCTTGAACTATTTTTACTTTCTGTACTAGAATTTTAAAAGATAGTTAGAAAATTCCATGAGCCATATATGTTATGCACTTCAGTAATATGACAGTTGCTAAATAAAATCAAAAGCTACCTGTCTTTGCCTTCTTTGAAGGCGAAGGTAGGCTTCTTCCTCCAGAGTTTATAGATCTGATGGTGATTTTGTACAATGTAGCAGCCTTCAATCCTGTCACTGTGCCTGGTGAATTTATGACTATAGTTTCAATGAAAGACTCTCCGTCCTGTGCAGTCAGTAAATAACTGGTAGCCCCAGGAACAGCTGCCCATTCCACTGTGATACTGTTGCTCAGTTTTGAATAAGCTTGGTCAATAGCAGGTATCTCAGGAGCTAAAAATGAAATTATGGTAAGTTCAAAATCCATAATCATGTTCAAATATAAGGACCTGCTGCTGTCAGGTGCTAAGTGCATTGAGCATTTTGCAGGAGGTGCTCAGGAAAACTGGGATATAATTTCTTTGATACTTCTAATTTTACTTCTCTAAATCAAATAGCAAATTTAAATTGAATACAAATATAATTGGTTTTATTTGTGCCATGAAATAAAAGAAATGTTTGTTCAGTGTCCACAGTTCAGTTAGCAATGAAAAACTGCATATAGTTAGCACTGATGATATGCAATTTATATATGTACTCAGATTTCTCTTTAAAGGGGAATGGTGGTACGTTAACCAATTCAGTTGGTCTTTTGACTTTGGAGAATGGTTGTTTTGTATAGTCACTTGGGTAGTCCCTATCCTGCAAATTTGTCATTCCTCTCTGTATCTTACTGAGTGATGGAGCTGGGTTTTGGTCTCCCTAACTCTGAGCTATGTCTACTTTATCTTAATCTAATCTAATCTAATCCAATCCATCATGTGCCTAATGACCAGCTGCCAGAAAATAACATGTTTAAAAAGCTGTAAAAAGTGGGCTAAATTCATCTTTAATGCATTGACTTCATTAGAATAGCATCAGGGATAAATTTGGCTCAGTATGGCTTCAGTCACCAGAATATTGCAGGTCCCTAAAGTGATCATCTTCTAAACTGAGGAAGAGGAGATGCTAAATTACTCGGCATCTTTGGGGACACTTGTGCCCTTCTACAGTCTTTCAAACAAGCACTGTGACTTACCTGTGTAAAATGTGGTACTACTGCAGGTTTTAAACCAGTTTAAATAGTACTAACAGTACATGCAAGATTGGATTTATTTTAGATCATTATTGAAGTTACTAATGACAATACCAATGTTTTGATCATGGTCACACTAGATAATCTAAGTGCATCTTTCCCATGTTGCTCTGTAGCCACATCCAGCTCTGTAGTTCTGGAAGGTGTCCGTATTATAATCAACAGGAAATAGCTTTTCTTTCTACAGAACAATCTAAAATGGGAAGACTGAATCCTAGATACTACATGTTAAATACTGCAACTCAAGGAACCTTTTTCTAACAGCCCTTACTGTGAGCCATTCAGAAAACTACATGTCATGTACTACAGTCAGAAAAGTACCTAGCTATAACTCTCCCAACTAAATTTCAGTAATCAGGATTTTGGGCCTTGAATAAGCACATATAGCAGGTTCGATATGTTGTAAGGCTACAAAAGACCAAAAAGAGCAGGAAACCTTACAAAATGGATGCAAGTGATCCAATTGCACTAAATATAAAGTAAAAATGTATCCAGAATGTAAGCATGTACCTTGGAGCATAACTATCAATTTCAAGGCAACTAAACCACAAGTTCAGAGCCTTTGGCAGCAATTACAGGCGTAATATTTTCACAAGTATAAACTCTTCAACAATATCTCTACTGTATTAGGCCCAAAGATGTTTTCATTCCACATTAGCGAGGCATGTCCCCTTTTCCACCATTTGTAAAAATTACAAAAAACAGTATTTTCTACATTTCTACATTTTTCTTTTAAAATATTGTACAAATTTAAATTTAAATTAAGTCTATGGGAGTTTGTCTGATAAATGACTGCAGGATTTCACCCTTAATCGGGGACCAATCCTGCAAACCTTCCACATAAGGAACTCTTATTCAAGTCGAAGGGAGCTGTGTGTCCACGGGCTTGCAGGAGTGGATCCACAGTATATTATTTATTTTAGAACTGCATTACAGAACATTAAAACATTATGCTATTTCTCCCATGACTGAGGTAACCAAGAGGTGAAAAAGAGGTAGATTATATTCTAAACTTTCTTGACTATAACCATGAATTTAATTTTAGTTATTTGCTCAATAAGATGAAAATTTTGAAATTTTTGAAAAGAAAACAAGGATATTTCTAAAGTTTTTCAATTAAAATAATTTTTAAAAGGAATTTCAAATGACTGATTTTTTCTAAAACTAAATATCAGTTATGGAACAGAGAAGAGGGAATACTGTCTATCTAGGTTCTATAATGCCCAAGACTGACTTAAACAGTACAGAATCAGGTTCTAAATGGAAATAAAATGTCAATTTTTCACATTTATATGAGCTCACTTTTGTGTTCTTCAATTAAAAACAAGGCAGCTAATTTTGAAAGTTGTGATTAGGTGAGCATTGATGCAAGGGATGCATGCACACACACACGAGAGAGAGAAAGGGCTAATCATGCTTCCACTGAAGTCAGTGGGAAAACTTCCACGGACTTCAATATGAGTAGGAGTCAGCCCTAAAAGTCAAATAAAATATACAGGGTGAAATCTTGGCCCTACTGAAGTTAATGGAAAGCTTGCTTAGCAATCCATCCCATACTAACCTGTTAACTGCATAGTTTGTGCTTCTGCCAGGATAATTCCATTCTTATCAATGGCTTCCACTTTTACAGTGTGGACAGTGTTGGGAGTTAGTAAAGTAAGAACGCCTATAACAGGAACATCATTGAAGTGCGCCAGCAAAGGGTGGCCTACTGTGTTCATGGGGGTTGCTGTGATTCTGTAGGAAAAGGCTCCTGAAAACTTGGACCATCTGAGATATATGTTTCTTGATGTCACATTATATATGGATATAGAGAAACCTACAAAAAATACCAAACAAATTTTAGTCTTTGAAACCTGAAATACACTACTGGGCAAACTGTTTGGACAAGACTCTTTAAAATGTTTAAGTAGCCTGATTTTCAGAGAGCAAGTATTAAACACTTTTTTGGAAATCAGGCCCCTTTAAGGGGCCTCAAGAAGAGTACCCAAAATAATCTCTTTTGAAAATTAAACTTTGCGTTAAACTATAACTGAAATAATTTTTTCTGCTCATTTCTATCACCCATTAAACACTGTAGTATACAGTGTCGCCAGCTCTCATGATAATATTGCAAGTCTCATGATAATTGCTATTTTACTCAAGCCCCAGCTACTGGAACTTTCTGAATACTTGAAAAATCTCATCTTTCATTTTAAAAAGAGTTTCTAGGTCTCATGGTTGCAGAAAAAAAGGATGAAAATGTGACCCAAGTATATCCTAAGGCTTAAAAACCAGAGGGCAAATAAAAAGAAGCCAAAATTTGGTGGTTGTTTTTAAAATTTCATTATTTTTAGAGGGCTGCCTCATGATCTTTTAACATCTGAGGTTGGCAATACTGCTATTATTTACATATGGCTTTTGTAATCTTGCAAATAGTGGGACTAATCCTGTACCACTCTGTGCATGGAAACCCCTCTGAAATCAATGAGAGTTCCACACATGAAGAGCTTGCACAATCAGGCCTGTGGTTTATAAAATCTCTGTGAAAAGAATATGGTATGCTGAAGTAATTGCCCAAATACTATAGTAACTTTATGGTAATATGTAATGGTTAGAATTCTAGAATATTGAAATATATACTAATATGTACTGCCACAACATATACTAAATGGATGACTTGTAAGAGCCCAATCCTGCGTTTGTTGCTCAGCCAAAACTCAGACTGCAGTGCACAAAGAACGCAAGATTGAAGAAAAGGAAAAGGAAAATGGTGTGGCGTATTTATCTTTAATTTTTAAACTCAAATAAAAATTATGCTATTTTAAGAGGGGCAAAATATCACAGAAAAGCATGCACACACTGAATAGATTGTATAGACAATGGGTATAGTCTAAGAAGGTACTGTTCAGTGCAAATTGCGTGTAGGCTTAGGATAGTGTCATATTGTAAGAAGTATGTTAGAAAGTTTATGCAAATATATAGTAGCATAGGTTACTATTTTTCAAAGCAAGTTTTTTGTAATTATATCATATCTCTTAGTGTCCACCTAAAAATGAACTTGTAAAAATACCTTTTTAAGTCTTTACCTGTGTTAGCTGAAACAATCTGAAAAGAAAGATATAGAACATTAGAATCACAAACTGAAAAATTATTTTGGGAAAAGGGAAAACATTTAACTTTTAGCAGTAATAACAATGACTTCTTTAAAATTGTATTTTGTGAACATAGCTTACTAACGTGCAGCTTTACTTATTTGTTCGGTTTGAATGAATGTACAGTAGTAAGGTAAATCTACGAGGCTGTTATTAGTGAATTTAACATAGTTATGCAGCTCACATTACTATTTCATTATCCTCTCTGAATCTGGCCATTGATCCAGAAAGGAAAGTTTGCAATTGCTGACAGACTTTGAAAGACACTGTGTTCTAAAAGTATAATAGCGTAGTTTTTCTGTGGGTCTGTTATGAGTCTGGGGAAAAGTAATTGTATAACTCTTACAAAAAACATAATAATAAAAAATAAGAATAAAAATTTGATAAATAGGTTGCTTTTGGTTTTTTTTTTAAAAGGACATGTCATTCTTAAAAATGTTTGAGAACAAAATTGAACTCACCATTTCAAGACTGATGAGGATAAATCCAATAAGTACCGAAGATTTACCTTTTCCACTGCACATCTTGTCAGACAAAGCTTTTATTTCACACTTTGTGTCTGGATGTGATCAGTAAGATACCCCATATAGAGCAGTAATCACCTCACTATAGTTGTTAAGACTAGTCTTTGAGACAGTGAAAAGAAATATTTGTCTGTAGCTCCTCCTCCCCTGTTCCGGATGGCCTATAAGCAGCTGCAAGGAATATTTAGTGAAATGAAGCACACTGCATCCAACTGAAAATGCAGAAAATGTTACATGGGAAGACTGTGCTCTGTTCTTTCCTCTGTTACACAGGTGCAATTCCTGTATTGCACATATGTAACAGATAGCAAAATTGAGCTCAGTTTAAATACCTCCATTGGAATTTGGTCTTACTGGTTGAAGTTCACTATATATTGTGATACTATTTCTAGCAAATGCCATCTCTTTCTTTTTGTTCAGAATTATGCTTGGGTTTTGTTCTCTATTTTAATAGGAAAATGTCATACTATAGTTGTTAATTTGAGGAAGTATGTTTCTTATACTTCTTTGTATGGTGCACACTGAAGTAGAAATTACTTTCAGTTTTAATGTTTCTAGTGTGGTTGGCACAGATGTTCATCTTTGGATTTCCTTTGGTCTCCAGATTACTATTATAGTTTGTGATACATGACTCTTTATTTGTTAAAAGTCTGCCTGTATTTTTCATATTTCACTGTGGCAAAGAATATGCTTGGGTAATCTTCTGTGTAGAAATCTATAGCAGTTTATCTGACATCACCATGATATCCAGGCACTAACAAAACTACATAAAATAGTCCATCTAAAATACTGTATCCTCCACTCTTCATTATTCTTTTTTGTTCAGTTAAAGTATGCATAAATAGTTTTAAATTACATTATTTGTTATGTTCAGGGAAGCAATGCAGAGTCTTAAGGCTATTTTTATGGAAAGCAATTGCAAAGAGATGAATCTTACATTTGTGTCTGAAAGTTGCAAACCCCTGGTCATTACCATTTTTAATGGAAAGGCATTCCACAGCCATTAGTCAGCCTCTTGCTCCTGCAGCAAGTGTAATCCTTGCTACTGACCTCATCCCTTGTAAATGTAATTGCTGTAATAAATCACAGAGAAAAATGCCTGAGATCATCTGGGTTCCCCCACTCAGAGATTTGAAGATCAAGACTAGGATTTTGAACTGAATCTAGTTTTGGACAGGGAGTCACTGTAGGTTTTGGAGCATTGGATTGCTGTGCGTGTATCACCCATCCTATGTTAGTAGACAAGTCACTCCATGTTTGACCAGCTAGAGTGTAAAGCCTTTACTTTCAACCCCGGGTACAATGCATTGGAATACATCAGCATGGCCCAATTTCTATACAATAGGACTGAATGCATCCCCTGGGCAGCTGGAGCTAATAAGAGGCATTTCTAACCATTATAGTTATTTGTGTACCCAGAAGAAGCAGAGTCCAGAAGAATCCCCAAGCCATGAACTGCCTTTTTGATTACACTGAAGACTTCTTCAGGTGAGGATGCCTTTTGTAGTTATGGCCATTTCTTTTGAGTAAATTCCCACACTTACATAATTGTCCATCTTGCCAAAGACTAGTTTCAGTCGGCTGCTTCAGGCAGCTGCATTTTGTTCTCAGGCAACAGGAAAACTGGATAATAGGATGGTTTGTGTTTGAGGTGAAGGGGATGAGAGAAGACATCTGGCCTGGCACCACGTGTGGCTCATGGAGTTTGATGCATGCTTCTCAGCTGCTCCTCTATTGCCTTTAGGTTCTGCAGTAGTGTGGTGAGTGAGTGCTACTCGATATTGGGGGGCTACTGGTGCAGGTGAGTCTGTCTGCAAGACTGGGACAGCCCAGGCCCAAGGCTGATCGGATGTGGACCATGATTCTGGTGTTGGTCCGCCAGTACTCTGTGCTGGAGGGGAGCGTAATGTCCCTCTCCTATGACGCCGGGCACGGTCCCCATTGGTAACGCTTGGTTTCCGTCAGTAAACCTCTGCTCGGAGCCGTGCCCGGGGGAGCCACTCACACCCGCCCTCTCCTCCGGCTCGCCTTCTACTCCGCAGCCCGAACCGGCGCCCAGCTCCTCTCCCGCCCGCCGGGGCGCACTCCGGCCGCGCTCGGCATACGTCACGGCGCAGGGCCGGAGGGGCGTGGCTCTCAGACAAAAGCGCAGTTTCGGCGGATCACTGGGCGGACTTCGAGGGGGATAGGATGGCATAGATGAAGCGTAAACAGGATGCGGATTGCGTAGAAGTGACGTCAGGGGGAGGTGGAGTTTGGGGGCAAGATGGCGCCTGCGGCGGTGGGGGCCGTGTTCGGGGAGCGGGGCCTCAGGAGCCTGGTGTGGCAGAGTAAGTCCGGGGCACCCATGTTCCCTTCCCGTCCCTGCGGGCTCCCGCTGCTCCCTCCCTCTCCCTAGGGAAGGGCTGACATGGCTCCGGCGCCGAGTTAGCGAGTCCCGGCCCTGGGGCACCAGCAGCTGCCTTGCGGCTGCGCCGCACCTGGCTGCCCCAGTGAGGCGAGCCCGGGCTGCGGTCCTGCCCTCGCTGCTTTAGGGGCCTTCCTCCGTGTGCCCCCCAGCCCGGTGAGTCACTGCGTTCCGCCTCTGCGGTCCCGGAGCCCGCGGCCCGCTGGGCGCCGCCGAGAGGGTGCGGAGCCGCAGGGTCAAGGGCTGATTGCTGCGGCGGCATGGACCGTGCCTCACTGAATGGGAGACAGCCGCCGGCTCCACCGGCCCTGAGCTGCTGCCTCTGCCTAGTGATTCGGAGGCTGTGTAACGCCCTGCCGCGGAGCCGCGCGCTTGTTCGTGAGCGCCGGGAAGGGTCCCCGGTCAGTGAAGGCATGGGGCATGTTAGAAATGTGTTGCGGAAGCGCAGTATAGACTGATGTTGAAAAATGTGGTTTTGCTCCATGGGGTTCTGTCTTCACTGGCCTGGGAAATCCTGTTGGTCTCATTATAAACTTACACCCTTACAGAAGTGCTACAGATGCTGGGAAGTAGCACTGACTTATTATGCTGACAACAGGTCTTTATTCTTAAGTTTTCGTCTATGCTCCAGTTTGCACCAGTTTAATTAGTTTAGTCTTTGTCTTGATCATTATTTTTCATGGGAACGTTATAAGGGAATAGTTCTGTTACAAAAACTGCAGCATTGACACTGTTCTAAGCACAGCAATTTCTAATCTCCCCCCTATGATCAGTGGTGACAACAGTTGTCATGGTGTTGACAGGGCTCATCAAGTGGAGTACCCATTGCAGGAAAAATGTGATAATGACAAATGTTGAAGTTAGTTGGCACTGTGTACTCTAGCTGAACAGTCATCTTCTTCAGTGGGTTTTGAGGGAAATGGGAGGTTGCCAGGCTCTGGACAGAGGACACCCACTGTCAAATGCAGCAGTTTTTATAGTATGGAGCCAATGCCCCTGAAAGGGGATTTTCATCATATTTCAAGATAATGGTCATTTTTTTACTGAATATATTCAAGTAAATGTTGCTCTTCAAGGACTTCCACAGACTCATTTTTTGCTTATTCTCAAATGTTAATTACAGAGTATTTCATTTTTTTTAATTGTTGTTAAATGACCACAAGGAACATAGTTAGCACTGTTTATTATTAACTGCATATGTGAGCAGAAGTGTAGTGTTCTTAGCACACTTACTTTTGTCAGAAAATTGCTGTTTAAAACACCTTGTACTACTTTTCATATGGGTGTAGTGAACATTTGTCTTCTGGCAACTTGATACTAGTAACACAATGTATTTGGGAAAGTAGAAGTCCAGTCAGAAAATTTATTAAAAAAATTTTTAGCAGCTAAAGATTTTTCTGTATATCATCGTACAAATGGATGTGCATTTCACAAAGTGTGAATAAATGAGGGAGACAAAGCATTTATTACCAATGGTTATTGTCAAATTTGGCAGCACTGGGAGAGTTGCTATCACAGAAGTATGTAGAGATTGAAAATTGAGTCTGTCATCCAGAACTTGAAAGAGTTACTTGTTTTTTCCTCACTGGTGACTGGAAAGTTTTCCTGGAAAATGCAAGGGAATTAAGCCATTTCTGCCAAATGTAAACTTTCCTTTGGTGTTGCAAGATGGCAGCTGAGTTTCTAGCCTTTACAGTTGTGAAAGTAACCGTACCTATATATACCCATGTAGTGTGGCATTCCTGAATCTTTCTTCAGTGCTCCCTGTAGATTTTCCAAAGCAGCAAAAAAGTTAAAATATCAAGAGACTGAACACTTCTGCTGCTATTCTGAGTCCTCTGAGTTTCAGTGAAAATAGCAAAAATTCTCTGTCATTCTGAGCAGCAGTAGAGGCAGGTGGTACTGTTGCTGTCCAAGCAAAGGACTTTTCCCACCCTGAGAAAATGAGGCTGTATATAGTAGATATGTCCCTTTCAGGAGCCAGAGTGCTGGTGGAAAGGTAAAATATCAGAAAATCTGTCTTGTGTGGGAGATGGACAGGATATTGGAGGACCCCGAAACAGAAAAATAAGGCTTTGAAGCTGTCAGAAGGACTGTTTCTCCCCTTCCTTCCTATAACAGGCAGGAAGGATTAGAATTGGGTAGTGAGGAAGAGTTCTACCATTCCAGAGAAGTGTAGTAGTGGGAGCTTTATATTTATCAGACATGTACTAGTTACAGGTTGGCATAAAAAAATGGAGCCCTGACAATGATCCAGGGGCAACACTCTTTCCCCCTCCGGGGGAAAAGTACAACACCCTTTTTTTAAGGAAAAGGGGAACCTGGGCTTCTTTACAGTTAACTATCTGCAGGACTTTATAGTAAATTCTCCAACATGTGCTCTCTCCCAACGTACAGTTTTCTCACTGAGGCCTTCTCTACGCTACTCAGTTTTGTTGGCAAAAGTTGCCTTTTGCTGACGAAAGTGGGGAGCTGTACAGACTACAAAGCGGGGATGAGCAAACTACAGGCCATGTCTGGCCTGTCAGACCTTTTAATCTGGCCCTTGAGCTCCCACTGGGGAGCAGGGTTGGGGGCTTGGTCCGCTCTGGCACTCCAGCCGGGGAACAGGGTAGGGGGCTTGCCCTGCTCCGTGCCTGCTGTGCCTCCTAGAAGTAGTGGTATTTCTTCCTCCAGCTCCTAGGCATGGGGCAGCCAGTGGGCTCCGCATGCTGCCCCTGCCCCAGGCGGTTGCTTTACAGCTCCCATTGGCTGGGAACCATGACCAATGGGAGCTGCAGGGGCGGTGCCTGCGGATGGGGCAGTGTGCAGAGCTGCCTGGCTGACACCGCACCTCCGCGTAGGAGCCGGAGGGGGGACATGCTGCTACTTCTGGGAGCTGTCTGAGGTAAACGCCACTTGGAGCGTGCACCCCTGACCTCCTCCCATGCCCCAACCTCTTGCTGCAGCCCTGATTCCCCCTCCCACCCTACAAACCCCTCAGTCCCAGCCTGGAGCACCCTCCTGCACCCCAAACCCCTCATCCCCAGAGCCAACACCCCCAGCTGGAGCTCTCACCCCCTCCAACATCCCAACCCCCAATTTTGTGAGTATTCATGACCTGCTATACAATTTCCATATCCAGATGTGGCCCTCAGACCAAAAAGTTTGCCTAGACCTGCTATTAAGCTACTTTTTGGCAGCAAAACTCTGCTCTTTTGCTGGCAAAATAGAACCACCTCAACAAGAGGCATAAAGCTTTTTGCTGCGTAGTTAAAGCCACAAAGCATCAGTGCAGATGCTGCCATTCGTTATGTCGACATAACTGGCCGCCTCTGGTATACCACAATACCTGCTGTGACTGCTCTGCTCACTGTTTTGAACTGGGCTGCCCTGCAGGCATATGTCCTTCCTCTTTCAAAGCTCTGGGAAATTCAGACAGCTGAGCATGCCTTCTGCTCCGGCAAATCGTTACAGTGGAATCTTCCTGTTCTCCCTTGCTCTAGGAACACCATGGCAGGCAGACTGCTGGTGGGGGGTGGAACTGCTGTGTTGTGCTTTGGGGACTGTGTCACACCCCAATGGCCCCCTCCCTCAGGGGATCCCTTGGGAGAGGCAGATCAGCATTGTATATTGCTAATGCTGTTGAAAGCTTCACAAGGCATTTTGGAAAGGGTCAAAGGTGAGAGTGTGGAGTGGAAGATTCCTTTGCAGGCTGTGAGAAGTCAAAGGGGGTGAGAGGAAGAGAGCAGAGAATGGGTTAACTCAATACTTCAGCTAGCTCAGTCCGAAGATAAGATGCTGGCCCCAGTCCAAGGTCACGGAGCCTGATGAGAAGTCTGTAGCTGTATTCATATCTTAACCAACCCTGGCCAGCTGTGAAAAAAGAACTAAGCTGAGCAGGACTACAGAGATTGCAAAAAGGAATAAGATGGCAAAGGCCAGCCTGGGGGGGGACAAAGTTTGGTGTCCCTGGAGCCGTTGTGTTTTGGGAAAGCTGAGTAGGCCACAGAGACCCAGTCTGGACTGGTACAAAGAGCACGGGGAAAAGAGGTCGCTGAACGAAACGCCCCCAAAAGAACCCAGGACTTAAAAACCCTTCTGAGAGCCGAAGCAAGTTGGAGATCAACAGCGAACCCTGGACGACCTGTGCACAGGACAAGAACTCCCATCCACTCCTCCCCCTCTTCTTCTTACATTACACTGAGGCTTGGCCAGCCTTAGGTAGTGCGGGTGTGAGTATGAAAGTGGGTTAGGGTTGGGGCACTAACGGTTTCTTCCTTCCTCTGAGTGATGTGGGGAGCCCCAAGCGCTCTCCGCTGTTCTATTTTATCAATAAAGCTTTAAAATTCAGACACTTGGTGTGCTCTTCATCTCCCCTAAAAATCCTGTGGCCTCAGCCTGATCACTTGATGCCTCAGGCAGATTGGTAACATAAATCTGTCACAACTGCTGTGCTGTTTTGACATTCCTCCATGTAGAGAGCTCACAGAGCTGCTGAGGATGCTGCTCCTGTCAGCTGAGGAGGCTGTGGGAGAACTCAGAAGGAATCATAGAACCATAGGCAGGCAGAGCAGGCTTCTGCTGTGGGGGAGAAAAAGGGGGAGAGACTGCTGTGAGGGTGGTGATGTCCCCCTGCTTCAGGATAGGTTTGTCAGGAAGCTGTCTGAACTTAGAGACTGCATGCCAACACACTTGCTCTTCCCCAACACACATTCTGTTTCTGTTTCTCTCCCCCCACACACATGTCCTGTCACACAATGTCCCCTCCTGTTCCCCACCTCAGTTGAAAAGCAGCAGACAATCTATGCGGATGCCCATGGAATGATGGGGTTGAGAAACCTGCATCATGTGATGCTGTACCTCCCCCATGAGGCATTGCAAACCCTTCCCTAAGTACCCTGCAGCCAGTTGCATAGTGGGATAGATACCCACAGTGCACTGCTCTGTGTTGATGCAAGAGCTGCTAGTGTGGATGCACTCTGCCGATCCGAGTATAGTGTAGACATGCAACAGCGGTTTAAAGTGGCGTAACTTTTGTCAACAAAACTCTGTAATGTAGGCATAGCCTGAGTCATTTTGGCTCTCAATATGGGGGTAAACAAGAAGTGCTATATATACATTCAGTACATTATATGTATATCTAGCTAAGTTCTTAAAATTATTTGCTGTTTATACAGCAGTGAGGCAATTAACGTTACAATTAAGTGAATTTAATGTAATAAATCTTACAAATAACACCTGGGTCTGAGGAGTTTTTAGTCATATACATGAAACCGCAAGTGAGGGTAACTGTGTATGGGGACAACGGAAGGAAGCGTGAGGGTTGCAAGAACAACTTTGAGATTTGACTTAAGTTATGTACGCCACTTAAATAGAAACAGACAGCAATACCATTATGTAAGACAAGAATGGCGGTACTGGGTCAGACCAGTGGTCCATCTAGCCCAGTATACTGTCCGACAGTGGTTGGTGCTAGATGTTTCAGAGAGAATGACAGAATAGGGCACTTTAACAAGTGACCCATCCCTTGTCATCTAGTCCTAGTTTATGGCAGTCTGAGATTTAGAGATACCAGAGCATGGGATTGCGTACCTGAACATCTTAGCTAACAGCTCTTGATGGACTATCCTCCATGAATTTATCTAATTCCTTTTTTTTAACCAGTTATACTTTTGGCCTTCATAGCATCCCCTGGCAACCAGTTCCATAGGTTGACAGTGTGTTGTGCGAAAAAGTACTTCCTTATGTTTGTTTGAAACCTGCTACCTATTAATTTCATTGTGGGGGGCGTCTCACGGGGTGTCTCTGTTTGTTATTATGTGACGGGGTGAAGAAATCACTTTCTCCACAACGTTCATGATGTTAGCCTCTATCATGTCCTCCCCCACCCTCCCTTTAGTCCTCTCTCTTTTGTAAACTGAACAGTCCTAGTCGTCTTAATCTCTCCTCATCTGGAAGCTGTTCCATACACACACCGTTTTTGGTCCCCTTTTCTGTATGTATCTTTTCCAGTTCTTTTTTTTCTTAATATGGCACCACCAGAACTACATGCAGTATTCAAGGTGTGTGTGCACAATGGCTTTATATAATGACACATTTATTTATCTTATCTATCCCTTTCCTAATGGTTCCTAACATTGTTAGTGTGTTTGACTACTGCTGCACCTATGTTTTCAAAGAACTATCCACAATGACCCCAAGATCTTTCTTGAGTGGTAACAGCTAATTTAGACTCCCATTGTTTTGTATATGTAGATGGGATTATGTGCTTAATATTTGGATTTCTTATAATCTAATCCTTAGGATTGCTTCTCCTTCACTACTTTCCTTTCTCTCACATTAAGTGGAATTAATTGGTCTTTTCAATGATATGGGATTCTTCTAGAAGAACTAGAAGAAAATGGATTTTTAGGAGGTGTCTGAGTGAAGAAAGTGAGGGGGAATCTGGCATGCTGGTAGTAGGATGTTCTAGGCATAGGGATAGTATGGATGAAAACCTCAGGATGAGCTGAGGATATGAAGGTGGGGGCGGGTGTGAAGGTGGCATCCTTGTTGGAGCAAGAGAGAGCATAATCAGATTAAAGATGTAGGTGGAAGTGGAGTTCACACTGAATGGTTTTGCATATTGAACTTGTAAAAATGAAGTATGTGAAATGGCATTGTAGAAATAATGCTGCTTTAGATATATGGAGTAGAACTGGGCAGATAACTGACTTTTGGTTCACTTACAGCAGTAAAAAGGAAAAATCAGTTTGGCTTGAACCAAATCTGAAAATCAATTTTAAAAAAAATTTTTTTTTTTGAGAAATTGAAAATGCATTTTTTGGTTTGAATGAAACAGTTGTTTATATCACTGACACCATTCTACCAGAGGGGGGTGTGTGCGTGTGGGTCCTCTTGATTATTTCACAGAATCAGGTAGTAGGAGAGAAAAATGTCCTAAAAACATTTATTTGAACATAAACCTCTATCCTGATATAACGCGACCCAATATAACACGGATTCACATACAACATGGTAAAGCAGCGCTCTGGAGGCGGGGCTGCTTTAATAATGAAAATGCTTGAGGCCAAAGCAAGTTCCATATAATGCAGTTTCACCTATAACACGGTAAGATTTTTTTGGCTCCCGAGGACAGCGTTGTATCGGGGTAGAGGTGTATATGGGGCGATTAGAAGGAGAAAGAGCAGTTAGGACAAACACACTAGGTGCTACCTAATTTAAAAAAAAAAAAGGAAAAGCGTTCAGGAAAGGAGTGTGGACAAGGGTGCAATACTAGACATGATTGCATTTATGATTGGTGCCTAGATCCTATGATGATAGGTGCATTTGAAATGCCTAATATAGATAACTAGAAAGACCAGAAGGCTTTTAGAACAATTCATGGTGAAATACTCAACTGCCGTGGCAAGCTAAGCCAGTGAATTTAGTGAAAAGTTACAGATCCAGGATCAGGGGATGTGACAGCTAGAGTGCCACAGGGGTGATGTTCACATGATCTGTTGATGATTTGGAAGAATTGCTCAGATGTCATGAGTGGGAATGCCAACTAATACCAATAATAGGTAGATGAGATTTAGGATGTGAGCTAGCAAGTGGATTTAACATTTACTTTAAACATTTTGTTCTAGTTTTTGGCCAAGAAACTAAAATATTTCATTGAAAATTGAGATGATAGTAGCAAACATTTGCCAGGAATAAGTTTATTTTTACAATGTGGTCTTTATACAATGCAAGATCTAATTTAAAATTAGATCACTGGGTTGAGCATTCTCAAGAATGAAAATAGAATTCTTTCAGGTTTCATTGCACTTCAGGAATTCCCATCTGATCTTCTGAAACTGAGATCTAGAAGAATGTATGGTAATAGTATAGTGTTATAAAAATGATTGGTCTGATACAACAGTATGTTAGTGTGCTAGGTGCTGACCAGGGAAGGTCTCCTCTTATGCTAATAGCTAACAAACTTAACTAGTAGTTATGTTTCTGGCAACAAATATAGGGATGAAATGGATATTGACACATTAATAAGAGAACAAATCCACAGAGATCACTGTGGTTCTGTACAAAAGTCTAAGGAGACCACACCTGGAGCATTATGCACAACTTTGGATTGTGTAGTATGGGAGGGGTGTTGAATTATTAGAATTGGAAACAACCCAGAAGGTGATAGCAATGAATGATAAAGGGCTTTAGGGATTATATAAGTAGAGAACTTGAGTTTTTCTAAACTCTTTAGTTCTGTTCATTAATAGCATGAACACAACATGCCAGGTTATGTCCCCTCTGAAACAACTGTAAACATGACACTGGGTGATCTAACTGTGCAGTGCAGTAAGAGCTAAATTATGCAGTGTGGGAGAGCTGAGTTGTGTGACAAAATCATTTAAATTTCAGTGAAATTCTAAAAAATTCACACAATGAAAATAGACGGAGGCCTGGGTAAGGAGGAGGCAGCATCTGGCGTCCTTAAGGGATGCAAGGGGGGAGCTTTACTCGTGTACTACTTACAGATTTCTGTCTTAGTGAAAAGAAGAAAAATAGTTGGGGTGGGGACAAATTATACAGCCATGTAATCATGGCAGACATTGGGTTGTTGGCTCTAGCAGGCATGGTATATGTACAAACACTAAATGGATGGCCTCTGAGGTGCATGCCTTCCTACTATCCTGAAACTTTACCATGCATTTTGCAGTACTTCTGCAATAATGTGGGTTGAGATGTTGGTTCATGTTTTCAGACAACTCTGATTTTTTTTTCTTGCTTTTTGTTTTATTTTGAATAAATGGTCTGACACACTTCTTAGTGGTTTTAAACATAGTGGATATTTATGTGACTGAAATAGAGAACAGAATAGTTTAGTCAGACTTCTTTATTTAGCATTTATAAAGTGGTGGCACTACCAGACTGGATCCTATTGTGCTATGTAAACGTGCAAGGGGGTGAATTTATGAATTTGCCAGAGCGCCAGTTAGATTTTAAAGCTAAGGACTAACAAACTACATTTGCCGGTATATAATAGAATCCAGTAGGCCGACCCCTTATTTATTGTGTCCACAGACTGTTAGCTTACTAGTTCTAATACTGGGTTCTTTTAAAATCAACTTTTAACTTGTACAGTATTTCTCAAATCAGGACACTTGCTTATTCTTAACCAGCCAGCAATTATTCCACCAGAACAACATTTAATATATCAACAGTTAACTACTCAAATGTAGATACAACCAGTTGTGTGTATTACACACATACTATAAAATTGTGCAAGCAATTCTCATAGACTAGAGTTGAGGCTTAGCAGTCATATCAAAGAATAATGGACATTACTAAGATTTATTATTACATTTACTCGGGGGGAGGGATAGCTCAGCGGTTTGAGCATTGGCCTGCTAAACCCAGGGTTGTGAGCTCAATCCTTGAGGGGGCCATTTAGGGATCTCGGGCAGAAATTGGGGATTGGTCCTCCTTTAAGCAGGGGATTGGACTAGATGACCTCATGAGGTCCCTTCCAACCCTGATATTCTATGATAATCCATTCTCAATACTTTAGTGCCTAACGCAATTATCACACTTCCAGGGTGGCACTTGTTTTTAAGGCACTTTTGAAGAGTGTAGTTACTATAGTTTGAATGGATCGGTCTCAAAAGGAGAAATTTAGAATATTAAAAGCAGTTGCTTAAAACAGTTTTTTCAGGCCAATTTGCTTGGATTAATAAGGGAGTTAAAATCTAAAATATGGTTACTTGAGGTCTCACTAGAGAGTGGAGACTCGGCAAGATAACCTAGTTATTTGTATTTCCCCTTCTATTATGTAATAATCTTTGAATACTTCTTATCCTCTTAACTTTGGGATTGGGGAGAGTCCTTTCCACACAGTTGGTCCAGGTGTCTGTCACGCTCAGGATTCTTCAGCTTGTTGGGCTCAGTCAATTCTCATGAGCATGTGGTGACTTCAGTTTATATACCTAGTTTCAGGACTTGTAGGAAGGGGCCACCCTCTTATTCCCTTTGGACATATGCCAAGTGAGTGCTTAGATTTTAGCTCTTTCAGTTTTTGTTGCTTTCATCAGTATCCAATAGATGGTGATGGTATATAACTAATTTCTTTAATCCTTTCCTTATCGGAGGTTTTTTAAGTTCGATTTGTTTCAAGGATTGTATTTCATTATTCGCTCCTGCTATCAACTAGGATCCTCTCCTTTAAGCAATTTCTCTTAATATCCTAAGTTATACACTGGTTTATATTTTTTTTATATTTTTTTCCTTGTGTCAGACAATTCCTATTACTTCTGGAGTGCAACAGTTGTTTACAATGAAAACCAACAAAATCCTCAATCTTTTAAATTTGGAGGACATACTCCATACAGCAGTTTACATTGTATTGGACTTGCCATAGAACAAGAGACATTTTTCACATATAGAAGGATGTAGATCTGACTCACAAGGCAAACAAATGGGCAGGTTCTGGTATGGGGTGAAAGATTATTTACAGTATATTTGAGTTACAAAGAAAACAATATATAGGTTGGGGTGAACATTTTGCTTGGATTTCTTGGTGTAACAGTTATTTTGTTCAATTTGACCTTCAGTTTTACAGCAACATTTCTAATTTGCTTGACATGCATCTTCCCCAACCGTTTCTTGATCCACTCATAATGTGCAATAGGTCTCTTTGCATAAGAAGACAGCATATCACCCTTACATGGTAACTTGGAGTTCTTTTTAGGTAGGTTGGGAAGGAGAAAGAGCTTTTATCCATATACAAATTATGAGAGATTCTTGCCTAGATGTAACAATATTCTCATTTAATAATTTTATTGGAATTATGGACTTTGACTGTGGGTCCTTAGACAAAGTGTGTCTCACATGATGTGAACCATTTTCTTATTGTCTTCCTAGGTGGATCTTATTTTGGGATAAACAGTGATGGATAGCTTTTCCAATTTTTAAGGGCCAGAAGGAATCAGTAGTTATTAATCAATCAAGACATATTTGTTCCGTATATCCCTTGCAGCTAGGCTCTGTTTGCAGGATCAGGGTAATCCATTTGGACAGATTATATGGATCTGTAAATTTTGAAACTAATTAGTTTAAGTGAAAACTACAGCTTCAAATTTTGCACTACTTTTTGTAAAATAGAGCAAAGTACTAGTTGCAAAAATGATACTTCTGGAGACTCACCTAGCAGAATATTACATCTTGTGCTTTTTGACATCTCCATAAATGTAACTGTAACTGAATAAGTAGTTATGGTGTTTGTTCTTGTATGTCTTTTAATCGACAAGTGTTGTTTTTTGTTTTTGGTTTTTTTTACAGAGCTAAAATTATCAGTATTTGATGATTGTAGGAAGGAAGAAGAATGGAAGGTATATTTCATTTTGCTTTTTGTTACACTTTAGAATTACTTAAAGTATATTCTGTTTCATTAAATACACTATTTCTTAGCTTGCTTGAAATTTCTTCGCAACACTTTCATTAAATGACCCGTAGTAGATGGACAAATGGATATGTCTTCTGGTTTCCTAGTGATGTAAAAAAAGACCTGAAAGGTGATTCTGTTGGTTTCTAAACTTTAGAAATTCAGGTCTTGTCTTACTCTATTTTCCTGAAAGACACAACAGCCTCCTCACTCATGTCTCTGTAACTTTCCATTGATTGATTTCCAATGGTGGGAATGGTGTGTTGGCTTTATATAGTATGCTTATGCTGCAGTTAAAACCCCCCAGCTGGCCTGTGTCAGCTCACTTGGGCTCAGGGTAAGGGGCTGTTTAATTGTGGTGCAGAAGTTTGGGCTTGGACTGCAGCTCGAGTTCTGAGACCTTCCCACCTTTCAGGGTCCTAGAGCCTGGTATCCAGCCTGAGCCCGAACATCTACACCACAATTCAACAACTCCTTAGCCCAAGCCCTATGAGTCTAAGTCAATTGGCACAAGCCAGACACTGGTTTTTAATTGCAGTGTAGACATACTCTTTAAGTCTGTTGTGTGTATCTGTTTTGAGCAGGGTTAGATAATATGGCGCTTCAAATGCTGGCAGCAGTCTAGATCCTTGTGTACATTAATATGTCTATCATCAGTGGGACTGTACTGGTGGTAGCTTTGTTGGGATATTTTTGGCAAAAAGTCTAGTGTCTTTTATTCCCTATGACAAGCGTAGAACTGATAGGATTGACATTGGAGATTGACTGGGAATTAGAAATTATTTTTATTTAGCCTATTAACACAATCTAATTTGAAAAAAAAAACTTTTCAGGTTTTTTTATATTTAATATGGAAGTTAGACCCAAATGCAAATTCTTCCTTTTAAAAACTGGTAAAACAGTAAATCCTTTGGGGTTGGGTCATGTCTACTTGAAAACAGCCTCTACAATGTCCCATAAGCTAATACTTTTTATTTAGAATTTGGGGGATTTTTTTTAAATCACAAAAAAAATCAGGGTTATTATACAGACAGTAAAAATGCTCCCCTTGTGGCTATGCAGCTGTTCTTGCCATGAAAAAAGATCTGTAGAATAAAATTTGCCCAGGCAGATCGGGAGAGGAAGCTTAAAATAATTCAGGATAAACTGATCTGAAGAGGAAAGTTTTACACTAAACCAAATGTAATGAAACAGCCACTGCAGGACTCAAACAGATTTTCTGACATAGCAAATTCTGCAGATAGCTCTCTGAGCCACAAAGCTCTCAACCCAAGCAAGATGAAAGTTTGGAATGTTGAGTAAGACCAGCCAGGCTGATCTCAACTGTCATGGAAGACCTATGATGAGAAATGGTTAGAGTATTTTAGGCACAAATTGGGAGTTTAATGGCCTACTGTACCCTTTTTATATTTATATATGTTGCTTTGCAAAATCCATGTTACTTTTAACTCCTTAAAATAAAAATCGCAACCTTGCAGTAATAAAGTGAGCGATTGGGGAAAATAAATTGGTAAGAAAATAAATTTCAGTTTCAAGCTTCCACAGCTGCTTATCAATGAAAGAGAATCAGAAACATGAAATATACCTTGTCTTACAGTAACTGTAGCTGATTCTGAATTATTTGTCTAAATGCTGCTTCATTCGTTTTTATACTTAGATAATTATTTTAGACGACTTTACCACTAAACTACTGTCGTCATGTGGCAAAATGACTGATTTACTGGCAGAAGGCATTACTGGTAAGTGTAAAAAAGTTGTTAAAGGTGCTTTTTTTTTAAAATCTGGGGCAGATGAAAATGTTGGGTTAATAAATAAGGCTACGTTTTAGTCATGAGTATTTTTAGTAAAAGTCATGGACCGTTAACAGAAATTCACTGCTGGTCACATGTCCATGACTTTTACTAAAAATACTCATGACTAAAACATGGGTAGGGACTGTGGGTGTTCCGCGGCATGGGGGGCAGGGGCACTGCAGGTGCTGGGGGAGGTGGCTTGCAGGAAGGGACTGGGCAACATGAGGGGTAGGGGGGGCAAGCAGCATGGTCTGGGACCCCCACTGTTGCTGGCGCAGGGCCCAGAACCCTGCTGTTCCTGGGTGCGGGGGGAGAGGGTTGGCGGGGCTGGCAGGGGCTCCCTTCCCAGCTCTGCATCCTAGGTGGCAGAGGGGTCAGGGGGCAGCTCCTAGGTGGCGGAGGGGTCAGGGTGCTTTGCGCCCCGCTTCCGTCACAAGCGCTGCCTGCCGCAGCTCCCATTGGTCGGGAACCACAGCCAATGGGAGCTGTGGGGGTTGGGCCTGTGGGTGCGAGCAGCGTGTGGCGCAGCGCTCGCCCTTTGCTGCTTAGGAGCTGTGGGAGCCCCCTTCCCTAGCCTCCCACTCACCCAAACTGCTTCTGCTGGCCCAGGGGCTGCCTGGCTTGGGCTGCCTGGCTTGGGCAGCCCCTGAGCCAGCACCAGCGGCTGCAGAAGTCACAATGGTCACGGAATCTCTGACCTCCGGACAGACTCACAGCCTTACTAATAAATATATGCACTGTAGATGGTATTACTATTATAAATGAGAAAAAGGTCATGACTGTTTCTTTATTTACTTGTTTACTATTCCATGGTTTGTTAATTGCAAGTCTGAAAAATAGCATTTAATGCTGCTTTCTTGAAAGAACCTTGCAGCACTGGTGTTGCAAAGTGGCATGTAGGCACGTATAATATTTGCAAATGCAGAAACTGGTCTGCCATAGCTGACTGGCTGTTTACTATTGAAACTTTATGCTGTCAGTTCAGAGATGTGCCCTTTGCCTGTCTGCTGTCCTTAAAATCTGATATGTTTGATCCAATTTGAAGGTCCAGTGTAGAAAGACTTGCTTGAAAGAACTTTACAGTCGGCTATTAACTTTTCTTCACTTGGAGACTTCGCTTTTGGACGAAGTCGTCTTCAGTGTTTTTCATGCTATATAAGTGATTTGACGCTCCCCTGTACTTTCAGGGAAGCATCAAATCCAGTATGTGGTCAGACACAAGACAAACTTCTTGAGAATATCTGTCTGTCTTTTCAGATGTAGTTAGCTCAGTGAAAATGTGTTTAGTGTAGTGATGATCAAAAAGAAACAAAGCATTAGAATGTATGAAGAACAGGATATAGTATTCTCAGCATTTTCTAACCCCACATATAAATCAATGGAATGCCCTCATCTTGAATCCTGTATCCAGTCTTGAGAAAGCAGAAATAGAAGAGGCCCAGAGAAGGGAAACCAAAATTGCTGAAGGCATGGAAAGACTTTCCTATGGAAAAGACTGAATCTGAATCCTTCCCATGCCACCAGACATTGTTTAAGGTGTGGACAAGGCTCTGCAAGCCCTGTCCATCATGCCACTAGAGTAGAACCTCAGAGTTATGAACACCAGAGTTACGAACTGACCGCTCAACTACACACCTCATTTGGAACCAGAATTATGCAATCAGGCAGCAGCAGAAACCCAAAAAAATGCCCAGGAAGGATATTACTGTGTTAAATGTAAACTACTAAAAAAAAAAGAAAAAGAAAAGAGAACTTTTTGTGCTTGCTTCATTTAAAGGAAGGCTAAAAAGTGCATTTTCTTCTGGGTAGTAAAGTTTTAAAGCTGTATAAAATCAATGGTCAGTTGTAAATTTTTGAAAGAACACCCATAATGTTTTGTTCGGAGTTACGAACATTTTCAGAGTTATTGAACAACTTTAATTTTCAAGATTTTTGTAACTCTGAGGTTCTACTGTACTCCAAATATTTGGTTGTGTTTCTATAACTTTTGTACCAAGATGGGTTGTAGTTCCATTGCTCAGCCCAACACTGGAGGACCAGTACGCTGCTTTTACTCTGATCCCTACACTTTGACCTGTACAGTTTGCGTGGCCCTATCAGTAGTTAAAACTCCTGCAAGCGTAGCTGTCAGGGTCACTGGAACACAAGCCTTCCCTCTGTATCAAGGTGCAGTCTCCAGGGAAGGATAGAAAGACTAAGAACCGTTGAAGTTTATAGTGGAGAGAAGAGGAGACATGATAGCTGTGAATAAAATAATGAATGATATAGAGAACAAAGGGACGTTCAATGAAACTAAAAGGTAATGTTTAAAAGGGAATCCTTCTATACAATGCAGAATTAACCTATGGAACTGTTAAGGCTGATTCTCCACTCTGGCACTTTGTGTGCAGAAGGTGGGGGCGCGCAAGGACTTCAAAAATTAATACTTGCCACTCTAGGCTTGTATTAAACTCCCAAGGTTACAGCTTTTCTCTGACCTTGGATTGGTAGATGCTGCCACCACCCCACTGCAAAACCCCTTTGGGAACCAAGAAGGTGCACTTGGGAATTCCTTCCTCTGGGGTACCCTCAAGCCCTTTCACCTCCGCCCCCCTCTCTGGGAAGAGCTGAGAAAGAAAGAAAAGAAGGAAGGGGAAAAAAAAGGAAATCAGCTGTTGCCAGCAGCTAATTAAACAATTTGCACAAGCCTCTTAAGATGCACACATCCAATTCTGTTAAAAAGGAAGAAAATACATCTGGGAACTTAAGCTTTTGCTAGATTTAAAAAAAACAAAAACCTACAAGAATTAAGCCTCAAGAATAGCTCTCTGGAGGTCCAGCTTAAACGTTACAAGCAAAACAAAAGCACCTGGGGTTAGTACAGAGGAATTCACAAGCCATAAAGAAATAAAAGGGATAAACCTAATCACATCTTCCTAGACATTTCCTGATCTATCTGGGGTTTTAGATAAGTAGTTTCTAGTATGATACTAATGGTTTTTTTTAATACCTGCCCCGAGCTTTTCACAGCATAACTGCTCCCTGTCTGTCTCTCCCCGAGAACTACACAGACAGACAAAAGGGAGTCTTTGTTCAATTTTAAAAAGTTCTAGCCTTCCCATTGGCTCTTTTGGCCAGATGTCCACCCACTTCCTTTTACCTATGCATAGCAGTGAGACTTTTTAACCCTGTACAGGTAGAGCAATTAGAGAACAGCTACTAAGAGGGATTTTATAGCTGCTGGCTGGCTGGCTGGGCATCCATAAAATGGAGCTACCCCTCTTCCCCCCTCATTTATCACAGGAATTCATTGTCACAATATGTCAGTCCAAGAGCTTTCCAGAATTAAAAGGATTAAAAATGGATAATGAAAATATTCTTGGTTACATTAGCTAGAGTAAAAAATGAAGGCTATAACTCCACATTCTTCAGGCAGTCACTTTCTGCAGCTCTTTAAGGAGAAAGTACCCTGATGGGGAGTTCAATATCTGTCCATTATGGAGTTTCTTGCACCTTCCTCTGAAGCATTTGGTATTGGCCTCTGTCATAAATATAAAGGGAAGGGTAAACCCCTTTGAAATCCCTCCTGGCCAGGGGAAAGCTCCTCTCACCTGTAAAGGGTTAAGAAGCTAAAGGTAACCTCGCTGGCACCTGACCAAAATGACCAATGAGGAGACAAGATACTTTCAAAAGCTGGGAGGAGGGAGAGAAACAAAGGGTCTGTGTCTGTCTGTATGCTGGTCTTTGCCAGGGATAGACCAGGAATGGAGTCTTAGAACTTTTAGTAAGTAATCTAGCTAGGTATGTGTTAGATTATGATTTCTTTAAATGGCTGAGAAAAGAATTGTGCTGAATAGAATAACTATTTCTGTCTGTGTATCTTTTTTGTAACTTAAGGTTTTGCCTAGAGGGGTTCTCTATGTTTTTTGAATCTAATTACCCTGTAAGATATCTACCATCCTGATTTTACAGGGGGGATTTCTTTATTTCTATTTATTTCTATTTTTTATTAAAAGTCTTCTTGTAAAAAACTGAATGCTTTTTCATTGTTCTCAGATCCAAGGGTTTGGGTCTGTGGTCACCTATGCAAATTGGTGAGGCTTTTTATCCAACATTTCCCAGGGGGGGGTGCAAGTGTTGGGAGGATTGTTCATTGTTCTTAGGATTCAAGGGTCTGGGTCTGTAGTCACCTAGGCAAATTGGTGAGGCTTTTTACCAAACCTTGTCCAGGAAGTGGGGTGCAAGGTTTTGGGAAGTATTTTGGGGGGAAGGACGCGTCCAAACAGCTCTTCCCCAGTAACCAGTATTAGTTTGGTGGTGGTAGCGGCCAGTCCAAGGACAACGGGGGAAATATTTTGTACCTTGGGGAAGTTAAGCTTAGGAGGTTTTTCATGCAGCTCCCCACATCTGTACCCTAGAGTTCAGAGTGCGGGAGGAACCTTGACAGCCTCTGTCAGAAGCAGAATATCAGATGAGATTTAATTTGATAATGTAATTCCTATATGATATATTTGAGACTAGATTTACCTATATTCTTGAGAAGATGAAACACTGCAATCATAAATTTTATAGCCTATAACAACTATTTATTAAAGGGAATGCCTACATTTTCTTTGGCTCAGCAGTCTTATATTTCAAAAAGTAAGAAGTACTTTTTGCTATAAAACTTATGTGAAGTGTGTTTAAAGTTAGCATTTCTGTGATGCCTGATGCCTAAATAATCTTGGTGAAAATTAACATTGAAATTGGTGGTGAATATATTAAACTTTATGAAAGCAGTTTTCTCTAACAGATTTTTTTTAATCAGTGTTTTATGGTGAGACAGTATTTAAGATCGTCACTTCACAATTCTTGCTCACATGAGTAGTCAATAGGACTACTTAAAGTAAGGAAGAGATTGTATGATTGGACCCTTAATATGTAAATTTAAACATTGATTTTAAATTTATCCTGCTTTAAGACTTACTTACTCTGATACTGTATTTCCATATGTCCAGTATCACACATGCCACTTCAGAAAGAGCAATAAGCTCAAATCTCAACTGTAATTCACTTTTCAAGTGTATTTTACTCATAGTAAATTGCTTTGCTGTTTCCATCTGAAACATTTTCAGAACAAATGGGTATAACTTTTCTTAACTACTAAGTGAAGTGAAGTGCTGCTTAAAGTGCCAGACTGACAGTCCTGGAAACTGAAGTTCTCTGTTTATTTACAAAAGCTGTGGCATGATCAGAAGCAAGGCAAGTTTTCCCACCAATGCACTGCAACCCTATCTCAGGAAATCCTCTATATGTAATATCTGTAGTGTAATGAATAAGCTAAACAGAGAAGCCAATGGAAGGACATGGGTTACATGAAATTGTTGGTTTTTAAAAAATGACCAACTTGTGCATGCAGTTACATGTCTAGTAGGTTAATTGCGTAAGAAATGGCCAAAGGACAGAAAAGGCTAGAGTCTTAAAAGTACTCTGCGTTGGGTTTTTTTTTTCCCCCTTCCGATGTTGAATATAAGCATAATTTTATTAAGGTGGTGATCCTGTAAGCTGCTGTTCTCATGTAGGCCCCATATATGGAGCTACATTGACTTTACTGACGCTCTACGTAAGGGCAGAGGGTCTATCTGTGTAGAACAACTTGCAAGATTGGGCCTAGAGGTTTAGTTAGTATGTAACTCTGTTCTACTTTCTTTGTGTTAACCTCCAATGTAAAAAAAAAAAAAAAAAAAAAGGGGGGGGGGGATTCTTTATAGATAAGGAAGCATCTGGCCCCTGATTTTGTAGGCTCACCCACAGACTTTACTTAATCAATTAAAAGTGTAATTCAGCTCTCTCCATAGAATTAGTTTTACACCTATTTTAGCTTATGGAAATATTAATGTAAAATACAATCATTGGTCAAATGGAGCATTATTAGAGGATACAATCCAGAATGCTTTAGTTTTCTTTTTTGTTTTAAAAACTTTGGTGTTCAATGTAGTTTTCCAAACTTAATTTCTTAAGAAAGATATATTGAGTATTGCATTTTGAAATGAGTAACTTTATATATTTTAGCTGTGGAGAATGTTTATAAAAACCGTGAACCTGTCCCACACATGAAGGCAATTTATTTCATCACTCCAACCGAGAAGGTTAGTATTTTTAAGGAAAAACTTTTTAGTTTTTTTTAAATCTTTTTTTTTGGTAGTACACAAAGCATGAAGCACTAAACCATCGTAACAGTTTAAACTGAGCTATTACAAAGCTGCCACTCAAAATAAAGGCTATAGAAAAGAGTTGGCTCTACTGGTACTATAGAAATGTTTGGAAGAGACTGAATCTCTAATTATTAAATCATTTTCAATCTATAACAATATAACATAAGATTTTCCTTCTCCCCTGTGCTTTCTTTGCTTCATTAAAGCAATCTTTTGTACAACTTCTATAGATGAGAATATTACTGATCTTCTTGCATTGTTTTGTCATCCTTGGACTGGATATATGAATATTATAGTTCATTGTTTACATTCCCATGTGACTGATTACAGTATTTCTGGTTTCATACTGATCAATAAAAACATGAACTTTTCAAAAATATAGTCCAAGAAAAGTTTGTTCTAAGGGCAGGCAAAATAGACGCTAATAACAGTTATTTTCTTTATAGTAAATTACAATTTAGCATTTTTATCTTAAGTCTGTAGATGGGCTTATAAATGACTTTGTAAGTAAATCATCCAGCAAGTACAAAGCAGCATATGTCTACTTCACTGACTGTAAGTAATTTTTTTTTTGAGTTTGCTAATGATAAACTAATGATTGAGTTTAAGTGGTTGTCAGTCTTATCTTGTTACTAATATATTTTGATTTTCTAGTTGGTGCATATTGGAGATATTAACTACTGCACTAAGCTATGAGGGGAGTTTTGAGACTCGGCTTGTTTACCAGAGTTGAGAATTTAAGTTGAAGTGTTTAAAAAACAGCAACAACCCATAATTCTGTCTTTGCCTGTTAATTATTCTGTAAGGCATTGTAGACAGAAATGGAAAGCCACAGAATGTGGATTAGAGTTTCTGTGCAGTGTGGCACCGTGGCTTCTTATTTCCCAGAATAGGTATGACCTTTAGTTTCCAATGTTACATGTTTTGGTTTTATTTTTATAACATGCTAACTCTATTTGTATGCTATAGAATGTAAAGGAAGAAGCTTTTGAGCAAAATTATGGGGTACAGAAACATATAATTCTGTGCAGAAATAACACCAAAAAATGACTTTCTTGGGATGACAGTTTATGCTGCAAGGACAGTGGTTTGAAGTTTGATTATATTTCACTTATTCACTATGAACTCAGTTTTGAGCTGGGCTCCACATGACTGTAGGGGAGTAAGGAAGTATAAGGTGCCCTCTTAATTCCTCTGCATAGTCTTCTTGCATCATAAGTTGCATGCAAAGGAAAGAACAGCTGTCATTCCATAGGTACTCCCTCAGTCTGTGTGGGTGTGGGAACTAAGGCTGCGCCCCCTCCATTATCAGTCCACACAGCTGAAAGAGTGTGGAGAGGGAAGTAAGCTGTGCTAGGAAAAGGACACCTGTACTCTGGGTGTCCCTAACCCTCTGACTGCCAGAGGCTGGGACTAGATGACAGGGGTGGATCACTCGCTAATTGCCCTGTTCTGTTTGTTCCCTCTGAAGCATCTGGCAGACCCACTATGACCATTCTTATGCCCTTATATTCCAGTTCAACTTACTTCCCCCATGGGAAGCAGACACTGAATTTTGGCTGCATCAGTTTGGTCCCTGGTCTACTCTTGGACTGTGCAGCTGCACGCTTCCCCAGTTCTATTTGTTTCTCCTTGATGAAAACCCGCCCCCTTGGTTCATTCTACTTCCCTGTAAGTCAACCACCCTCCCCTCCCCTTTTCGATCATCGCTTGCAGAGGCAATAAAGTCATTGTTTCAAATTCATGCGTTCTTTATTTATTCATCACACAAAAGGGGGATAACTGCCAAGGTAGCATGGGGTGTGGGAGGAGGGAAGGACAAGGCCACACTACACTTCAAAACTTATTGAATGCCAGCCTTCAGTTGCTTGGGCAGCCCTCTGGGGTGGAGTGGTTGGGTGCCCGGAGCCACCACGCTCTTCTCTTCTACTCCCCCCCACGTTCTTGGGCGTCTGGGTGAGGAGGCTATGGAACTTGGGGAGGAGGGCAGTTGATTACACAGGGGCTGCAGTGGTGGTCTGTGCCTTTCCTGCACCTCAACCATACGCCGGAGCATATCAGTTTGATCCTCCAGTAGCCTCAGCATTGTATCCTGCCTCCTCTCATCACACTGCCGCCACCTCTCCTATTGCTCCAACCATCTATCCTCTCACACGTCCCTCCTGTCCTCACATTCATTTTATGCTTTCCTGGACTCTGACATTGTCTGCCTCTACGCATTCTGCTGGGCTCTTTCAGTGCGGGAGGACTGCATGAGCTCAGAGAACATTTCATCGCAAGTGTAGTTTTTTTCGCCACCTTATCTGAGCTAGCCTCTGGGATGGAGATGCTAGTTGCAGTGTTGAAACATTTGCAGCTGCGGGAGGGGAAAAAAAGGGAGAGTAAAACTGAAAAAGACACATTGGCCATTTAAAAGTAGGGGCTAATGTTTTCGGGTTAATGTGCAGCACAAACCCAACTAACCCCCCTCTCCCCATGCACCCAATTTTCTGGGATGATCGCTTCACCCCTCCCCCCACCACGTGGCTAACAGTGGGGATGATTTCTTTTCAGCCACAGGCAAACAGCCCAGCAGGAATGGCTACCTCTGAATGTCCCCTTAATGAAATTGCCCTATTTCAGCCAGGTGACCATGAATGATATCACTCTCCTGAGGATAACACAACGGATGTTGCTTGAATGCCAACAAACACTGGGACCACACGCTGCCATGCTTTCTTTTGCAGTGATTCCAGACTATGTGCTACTGGCCTGGCGTGGTAAAGTTTCCTACCATGGTGGAGGCAATAAGGCTGCCCTCCCCAGAAACCTTTTGCTAAGGCTTTGGGAGTACCTCCAGGAGAGCTTCACTGAGATGTCCCTGGAGGATTTCAGCTCCATCCCCAGACACGTTAACAGACTTTTCCAGTAGCTGTGCTGGCCGCGAATGTATCCCAAGTCTTCAGGGCAAATTAATCATTAAACACACTTGCTTTTAAACCATGTATTATATTTAAAAAGGTACGCTCACCAGAGGTGCCTTCTCTGCCTTCAAGGTCCAGGAGCCCGGGTTGGGAGGGTATTGGCTCCAGGGTGATAAACAGTTCCTGGCTGTCGGGGAGAACAGTTTCTCCATTTGCCTGGTGTGCGGTATCTTCAACCTCCCCCTCATCATCATCTTCTTTGTCCCCAAAATTCTCATCCCTGTTGTGTGAGACTCCCTTGCAGGAGTCCACGTACAGGTGTGGGGTAGCTGTAGGAGCACCCCCTAGAATTGCATGCAGCTCCTCATAGAAGCGGCATGTCTGGGGCTCTGACCTCGAGCGGGCATTTGCCTCTTGGGTTTTTTGGTAGGCTTGCCTGAGCTCCTTAAGTTTCACACCGCACTGCTGCGGGTCCCTGTTATAGCCTCTGTCCTTCATGCCCTTGGAGATTTTTTTTCAAATATTTTGGCATTTTGTCTTTTGGAACAGAGTTCTGATAGCATGGGTTCGTCTCCCGATACAGCAGTCAGATTCAGTACCTCCCGTTCGGTCCATGCTGGAGCTCTTTTGCGATTCTGGGACTCCATGGTCACCTGTGCTGATCAGCTTGCCACGGTGGCCAAACAGGAAATGAAATTCAAAAGTTTGCAGGGCTTTTCCTGTCTACCTGGCCAGTACGTCTTAGTTGAGAGTGCTGTCCAGAGCGGTCACAATGGAGCACTCTGGGATAGCTCCCAGAGGCCAATACCATTGAATAGCGTCCACACTACCCCAAATTCGACCTGGTGATGTCGATTTCAGTGCTAATCCCCTGGTTGAGGAGGAGTACAGAAATCTATTTTAAGAGTCCATTAAGTCAACAAAAATGGCTTCATTGTGTGGACGGGTTCAGGGTTGAATCGATCTAACGCTGCTAAATTCGACCTACACTCGTAGTGTAGACCAGGGCCTAGTTAAAATAGGCTATAGAGCCCTTAAAATCCACTTGGGTTTTTGTGTCCATACAACACTTCTACAGTAGGTTCTGATGTTCCAAGAGAACCATGTCTGCATGGCTTTGTTTGTGTATCTCCCTATTAGAGATTTACAGACCTGCAACTTAAAGGTTTGTTCATTTATTTCATTTAAGGAAAACCCATTTGGCTCTGTCTCAGATTTATGTCTGTTCAAGGAATTTGCTAAGTATCCATATGGTCTTATCTGCATATATTTACCAATCATTGTTTAAATTCAGTTTCTAGAGAAGAATCCAAGTTTAACTTCAGTATTACAGAATATATTTCTAAGATAGGTGCAACCAAACTCTTGTATCTGCTTTATATTTTGTTTGAGGGTGTGTATTGCCTATTTTGGGGGTGGAGGAGAGAGCTATCTTCTCCTTTTTTGTAATATTTAGGAGGTACCTTGCTACTCGTATGAAAGGGAGGAGAAAGAACATACACACAACCCTCTTGTTGTTTGTTTTTCACTATTCGGGATGTGGTACATTACTTTTTCTTCTCATTATCGTTCCAGTATCTCTCTTAAATTCGTTAGAAATCTTTCTCAAGCTTCAGTGTCCAAAAGTTGGAATCCGCTGGAAAGTAAAGTACCTGTAACTCTTCTCTGAAGAGAGATTCTCAAACCTAGTGGATTAGCACTACTTATCTTTTCCCTTTGGGAGAGTTCTATAATACTTTTTATCCATTAATAGTGATTGACTCTTGTTTCAGCCTTTCTCTTGAAAGGACCTGCTGCTGGAATTCTGTAAGCCATGGGCATGTTTCTGGTTTCAGAAAGTTCAGAATTTTCTAGCTGGGAGAGTTCCTGTCTGATCACATGCTGGCGCCACAGACTAATGTAGTAATTCTCTAAAACAAATCTGACTTTTAAAGAACAAGATTTATGAATGTGAATGAATTAACTGAAAGGAATAAATATAAAATGGCTTCATAACCTCTAATCTCTTTCCCCAGTTTGCCCTGACATTCTCTTTAATAAAATGAAGTCCTCCTGCTCATGGGCTATAAGAAGGTGCAAAGAAATAAATGTTTCCTTCTTGCCATATGAATCTCAGGTAAACTTCAGTCTTTATATTAGCATAACTCCAGAAATTATACTGCATTTTATATTTCTAAGTGTTGATTTATCCACTATAAAGTCGTGAAATGTAGCTGTTTTTTATTTTAAACCTATTTTTCAGACATTGTGACAAACGGTACACAAAGCCTACCACCATTTTGGCTTATTTACAATATATTTGCAAGATGAAAACAAATTGCTATTGCTATCAAAAGTTTATTTTCACTGTCTTCATTGCATGACTGGGTTCAGTTGACATGGAAAGCTTTTGTCATTCAGTGCAGCAAATGAGTTTTGGCTCATCTTAAGCAATGCCAAACTGCACTACTCACTATTTTGCTATACTGTTCTTCTTACTCGTAACTGGATAGGATTAGTTAAGACCCCAGAATCAACTACTCATAGAGATATGGGAAGTCAGCAAGAGCAAACAATTCAGAGAATTTAGGATTCTAAAAGCAAAAAAGACATGGTTAAATGTTACATTTAAGAGTAGTAGTATGAAGAGGATAATCACCAGCTAGTTTCCAGCCTCTTTCATTGGTGGTTTTCGCTCTATCTGCAATAGTAGATTTGTCACTCATGCACTTCATATCAAAGGGGGAAAAAGAATGAAATACTACATCAATACTGGCCAATATAGGGAAGCCCACAAGGCCAAGAATCCTTGCTCCACTGTAGGAAGTTGTAGAAATGTCTGAGTGTTACTCTTCTCACATTACTTTTCCTTGTTTTTCTGTGTACCTTCCCTTTCTCTGTTTTGCACACTGCTAGGGTGTCAAACTCTTGTACCCCAACTGATATGTGAGTATAGGAGTGTAGTGCCTCCTATTATTTTCTGGTAAGGGAGCTTCGTAACTGAAGGACTCCTTTCCCTCTCCTCACTACTTTTTTTTTTATTGGGTGAGTCATGGGGTTGTAGTCATGGAAAGAGAATCTTGTTCCTCATGTCGACTTACACAAAGGGCTTTTATCACAACTGTTTGTCAGAGGGTTGTTTTTATTAAACTGCTTTTACAAAAAAAAAGTTTTTGATGAAACATCTGCATCCAAAGTCAACTTAGGGCTGTGAAAGCTTCAGTCTATTGTGGGATTTCACTATCCTGATCCTTCAGAGAACCTCTATCTGAAACTGAGAAATTGATCATTGGTTTTCTAATGTAAAAAGTAAGCAGAATCTGTACCTCTCTTCCTTTTGCTTTTCTTTTTTTTCCTATGCCTTGGGATCAGGGAACCCTTCAGGTCTTTGTGAATCATAAAAATGCTCTTTACTGCATATTTGCTTGCTTGGCTGGCAGATAAGAATCTCCTGATGACATTCACTTAAGCCCAGTTTGCATGGTGATAGAACTGGGTAGAGTCAGACTTCATTCTGAGACAGGTTTGAATGGCCATGTTCTGCAAGAAGGAAATAAGCATTTTGCGCCTTTATCTGCAGAGGGAATTCTTATTTGGAATTTGGCGAGAGAGCCTGTTGATACAAAGATTGTGTGAATCTCTGGCAGCAACTTGCTTAACTGGGGAGCAGCCAGAAGAGTGGTTTTTAATAGTGTCAGAAACAAGTAAAATCTTTTGCTGAAGTTCTACAATTGTATGTGTGTAGTTCCCGCAGGAGGGGCCCCCCCGCCCCGACTATAATTTCTTAAATGTATGTCAGATTGTGGGCCTAAGCAGGTTTAACTGTGTCTCTTATTATAATCACTTTGGCATTGCACTGTATTGCTCCATGCCAGACATTGGATGGTATTTAGTTCTGACTGCCTCAGGTTCCTCCATCTGTACAGGTAGTGAGCAGGTTGAAACATACAGTAAAGTCTATAAGGGAGAAGAGAAAATGGAGGAAAGTAATAGAGGAAAGGAGTGTGAGAACAAGAAACAAAGATGAGCTCAAGAGGACAGAGAAAATGAAATAGGATTGAAGTAAAAATAAAATGGTATCATTAGGCAATGTTAGCTTAGATATGTATTTTCTTGTGCATGCCTTTTTTGTTACAAAATGAGGTCCTAATCCCTCTGACTGTTCTTACACCAGATCTTATTTCTAAAGAAATGTACAATGCTAAGCTCTTTCATGGCTATGCTTTACTTAGGTATTTACTCTCGATGTCCCAGATGCATTCTTCTGCTGTTACTGTCCAACTGTGGAAAAGGCAAAGGGTAAAGATGCCATCATGGAAGCAATGGCTGAACAAATTGTTACATTATGTGCAACTTTAGATGAAAACCCAGGAGTAAGATATAAAAGGTAGGGCAGAAAATAGTGTTAAATATATGTAGGATTTTCATTGTTGACTTCCTACTTGTGGTGCTGTTTAGAAACAACAATGTTCCATCTTCTGATATGCTTTTAATAAAAACATAATATTTGATCCTTAACGATAATTAAATAGGTTGGTATGAGTCCACATAGAGTAAGTGTAGTGCAGGTTGTTTTTGCTTCCCTTGAGCATTTGTCAACTTTTAGTAAATAGTCAGTCTCAGTGCTTTTGTTGCTGGTCACTTGCACTTACTGTCTCATTTGCTAGTGTGACATTTTCAGTACTGCTTTTTTTTTGGGGGGGGGGGGCACTTGCATGCATCCTGTTCCCCAGGTTCTGCATGTGTTTTACCAGTAACCCAGCAACAGAACTTCTGTTATTGAATTTGAGCCTAGGAGAATGTCTCCTTTTTCTGGGGTCCCTGCATGGATTTGGGACGCAACAGGAGCCAGAGGAGAGGGGAAACAACTAAGGCCTGAGGTGCGGGGGGGGGCGCGCGGCGGCTAAGGAGCAATCGGAGTGGAGTCGAGAGTCCCCTTCCCTTTCTGAACTCCTCCAGAGAGCACCGAACAGTTGATCCTTGGGGGTCCAAGAAAGCTCCCAACTTCCATTCTCCTGGAGTCCTTTGTGGGTCAAGGGGAAGGATTTACACAAGTGCTGTTGGAGTGGGAAATAGAGAGGCATGCCTGAGCACATTTGTGTTTCAAGCTGCCCATTCTCCTTAGCTGAAAAGATGATTAAAAAAATAAACAGGAGCAGAAAAAATCTTTTAAAAATTAAAATGTGAAAGTTTAAAGATAACACTTTTTAAAAGGGTACTATACAGAAACTCAATCTTAAAAAAATAAAGTTGTCCCTTTAGTTTTCATTCTTTTCATTGTGCCCAGTTTGGTGTAGTGAGTAGATACTCTGAGCTCTAGCATTGAATTTTTTAGCTTTTTATGGATGTCCGTCTCACCGGTAATTTTAAATCTATTTTGTTTTTGTTCTAATGTTGGTGGTTCTGCTCAGAGATAATTACAGTACAAGCACAGACTGGTTGGAATGATGCCATTTATTTAGATAGTATTTCATTCTCTGGTAAAATAGTTAAGCAAAAACTGCCTGCCTGCTGGTTAGCTGCTTAGATCTAAAGAAGAGCTCTGTGTAAGCTTGAAAGCAGAAGTTGGTCCAATAAAAGATATTACCTCACCTACCTTCTCTTTAGTATCTACTTACTCTTTCTGGAGAAAGGAGAGCAAGGAGGTCTGACTTTTATTCCTGGATCTGCCATAGACTTGGTCTATATAACCTAAGACTATTCTTTTAACTTTTCTGTCTGTCTCCTTGGCTGTAAAATTGGTAACATTACACTCACAGGAGTGTTTAGGACTTGGATCAATTCAAGAAAGTATTTAAGAACATGTTTTAAGTGCATCCCTATTCAGTAAAGTACTTTAAGCATATGTTTAAGTGTTTTGAGTAAGGATGCTCTTCTGAATCAGGGCCTAAATGCATAAAAACTTCTCAAGCATCTTTGATATTTTCTGGTCAAAGGCATAATAGAAATGCAGATCATTAAATTTCTCTGCCACTTCAGCATACAGTCTAAAAAGCTATCATTTCCTATAATATAGTGGGAACAAAGTACTAAACAAGTTTGTGTTTTAAATAGTAAATTAAAAGTAGAAAAAGTTTCCTGTTTTTTTTTGTGTGATGAGCACATAACTTTTTACACACATTTTCAACAAGCAGCATTCTTTTACAGTTAAATGCCTAAAGGATTTTGACAGTTGAACCATAAAACTAAAAGCTGTTTATCTATTTTATAGCATCTAAGCTAAAAATTACTATAAATCTGAATATTGTATTGTGGAACAAATTGTTGTTTGTGGTTAGCTTTGCAACTAGAATTATGGGGAGAAACACTGAAATTTTTCACTCAGTATTTCTGCAACCAGAACTGAATAACCATCCATTTTTGTTCTTTCGCTCTTCTTATTGACTATTGTGTATGCAGGTAAGACTTTCTGTCCATTTTTTTTTTTTTTTTTTAGCTGTCCATTTTGGTCTTGCTTATTTCTTTTAAAAAAACACCTGTGTATACTTTGTTTTGAGTACAAGATCATTTACGGCTTGATCGTACAGATATGTGGTCTTGATAGGAGAATAGGAATGAAATTATTCACGTTGCTTAAGTGTGTTTAAGATTAAGCTCTTAAGCTGTTTTATGTCATAGTTGAGGGAAAGTACTGTAAATATGCATTTTGGCAAAAATGTGTTTTGAAATGTTTTAAAATTAAGTAGGAGTTCTGAAACTACAGATCTTTGAAGATAAGTAGTTGCATTATAGAACACTGACACTAAAATGTCTTATAACAGAAATTTAATAAACAATATTTGACTTTTTATTTTTTTCCTCCAGCAAGCCATTGGATAATGCCAGCAAACTTGCAGAGCTAGTTGAAAAGAAGCTTGAAAACTACTATAAAATTGATGAGAGAAGCCAGATAAAGGTAGAGTGAAAACTACATCCCATGTTTGCTTTATTTTTGTAAACAAAGGAAATTGTTAAAGGATGTTAGAAGACGGAATGCTGTTCTTAAAAAAAGATTTGGTTACTAAATACTGTATAGAAAACTGTCACTTCAATTGCTTTTTGTGTAATTTAAAAACAGGTTGGAAGAGTGGAAGATAACTTGTGCAGTGAGAAAACAGAATTGATGCTCTATGTTCATATAACAAGACATGGAGACATCCCACCTGGAGGAGGGTTGCCAGACTAGTAAATGGGTGGTGCAGATCAGGGAGAAAATGCATGATTTTGACTCATCCCACCTTTTAGGGCACTGGGCAAAGCAGAGGATTATTTCAGGGGCATAGTTTTCCCACTTCGGGATTCATAGAACTCCCATTGATGTGGGAGAACAGGGCTCTTAGAAATATGCCTACCATCCTTCATTTCTCCCACAGTAGCACCTAATAGTTTGTTATATGGGGTAGGTCATGTGTACAGGTGGCAGTAGCCCACTGACCCAAGCGTTTCTGATTCCATTGCATTCAGCTCAGCCACAAGAACAAATGCAGTTGAGTCCCTTTTGCCCACCAGTAGATACTCTAGTGTTTGGGGCAATGAGGTGGGCACAACCACCAAGAGACTGGGAGCACAAACAGAAGCAAACAAGAATATAAGAGAAAATGGAGGGGGAGGGGAAGAAACTACTGATCTGTTGGGGGAAGGAAGAGCCTCTGATAAAAGGGTTGGGAATCAGTCATACATTCTGGGACCTCTGGTGCCACCCTGAATGCTCAGTCAGTTTGGTCCTGTGTCTTTCTGACTTGATCAAAGCCCTGAGGTTTTGTGATGCTGGTCTTCTAGTGACTCCTAAAGAACTTAGTTTTGAATCCACATCAAGATCAGCTGATGATCACATTTAAAACTGTAAGTTCTCTTGCTTGGTCTAGGATTCAGATAATATCTGTTTGTGTGTCAAGCCTAAGACATGCTTGTTTTCTGTTGCATCCAGTTCAACAGGGACTTTTGCTTTTGAAGTGAAAAATTAAAGGATTGTATTGTGCCTGAAAACACACTACATAAAAAACATCCAATATGAACTCATATGGTCTTTAAACAGAAAGCTGCCTCTACTTCATGGCTGAGAAGTAGCTGGGCCAGTTTGGTATAGCTAAAGACAACTTAACTGTAATGGGGTTTTGAATTACAAAAAAAAACCCTTGCTCTTGATCAGAGAATAAACCAGTCTGGCACTCTCTAGGATTTTCCAAGAAGGCTTAGAATGTGATTTGGTTGCTTCAAATAGATTTGGAGTGTTGTAGCTTTGTACAGTATGTCTTAAGTTTTTCTTCCCTTACGTTTTTAGGGTAAAACCCACTCCCAGCTGTTAATAATCGATCGTGGCTTTGACCCTGTGTCTACTGTACTCCATGAACTTACCTTCCAAGCAATGGCGTATGATCTGCTACCAATTGAAAATGATACATACAAGCAAGTATAACTTTTTGTATCTAAGTACTTCATTCTGACTTGAGTTTAGGACCTGTCTTTGATATCTGTTTTATTTGTAGTTATTAAAGGTGAACTACAAAGGGAATTATTTGCTATTTTACTACTTTATGCTGTGTAAAGATGGCTTCAGTTTATTTAAAAACTTTTTTCTTCCATCCTCTCTTTGCCAGAGATATTTGATTGATTACATTGTCTTGCTAACTAAAGCTTCTGAGTGGACCTTCAAAGATAGAGCCCCAGTAGTAAGACTAATGTGGCAATGGGAGTGTGTCACAGACGTATGGATAACTATGGCAGGAGGGGAAAATGTCCATAGCAGCAACAATTTTTGGCTTATCCTGTGATCAGAAAAATTAAGACATCTATCTGATGTAGCTATATTTACTACCCTAATCTGAAAGCTTAATTGGTGACTAGCAGAGCTGAATTTTTTTATATTTATTGAAGTTGAGATCCAGGTATGAGCTCTGGAACTTGGATCTAATTTAGTTCGAGTCTCTTCCATAAAAAGACTGTCTCCACGTTATAGCATATAAGTCTCATAAATCTTGAATCTGCTTCCAAATTTGTTTGTCACAAACAAGTCGTCATACTTCTGCCATGCTATCAGGCAACCTTTGTGGGATGCATTTCAGATACATAGTTCTTTAGCAGATTCTCAGATATCAAATGGAAATTTACAAGAGTTTCAGAAATAATGCTAAGCTTGCAACATATATTTATATTCTTATGAGTCTGAAACTTATTGGTTAGATTTTTTTATCCAGTCGGTAGAGCCACTATTTGATTTTTTTTAAATTAAGTTTGTATTTTTCTGTTATTTCTACTGGCTTCTGGTTTAACCACTATTTGTGAGTTTCTTCAACTATATCCAAATATAAATGAAAGTATTGTGTCGCGAGATACCCAATATGCATCATATTCCTTCTGTTCACAGAAAACTACTTAATAATTGAAGTCTGTGATGTTAAGCATGTTAGCTGTCAATTTATATGGAGTAATTAGTCCACAAAAGTCTGTTCTGTAGCTCTACATAGTTTGTAGACAGAAGTCCTTCTGCACTTCAAGAGGTATATAGACTTCCAATGCTATCTAGATTTTGTCACCTCCAATGTGTTTGACTTTGCACTCAACTTCAATTCAAAAGGGAAAAATCAAAAACCTAGAGAAATGAAAGTGCATGTGTCATAAATATAAAGGGAAGGGTAAACCCCCTTGAAATCCCTCCTGGCCAGGGGAAAGCTCCTCTCACCTGTAAAGGGTTAAGAAGCTAAAGGTAACCTCGCTGGCACCTGACCAAAATGACCAATGAGGAGACAAGATACTTTCAAAAGCTGGGAGGAGGGAGAGAAACAAAGGGTCTGTCTATATGCTGGTTTCTGCTGGGGATAGACCAGGAATGGAGTCTTAGAACTTTTAGTAAGTAATCTAGCTAGGTATGTGTTAGATTATGATTTCTTTAAATGGCTGAGAAAAGGATTGTGCTGAATAGAATAACTATGTCTGTCTGTGTATCTTTTTTGTAACTTAAGGTTTTGCCTAGAGGGGTTCTCTATGTTTTTGAATCTAATTACCCTGTAAGATATCTACCATCCTGATTTTACAGGGGGGATTTCTTTATTTCTATTTACTTCTATTTTTATTAAAAGTCTTCTTGTAAGAAACTGAATGCTTTTTCATTGTTCTCAGATCCAAGGGTTTGGGTCTGTGGTCACCTATGCAAATTGATGAGGCTTTTTATCCAACATTTCCCAGAAAAGGGGGGGTGCAAGTGTTGGGAGGATTGTTCATTGTTCTTAAGATCCAAGGGTCTGGGTCTGTAGTCACCTAGGCAAATTGGTGAGGCTTTTTACCAAACCTTGTCCAGGAAGTGGGGTGCAAGGTTTTGGGAAGTATTTTGGGGGGAAGGACACGTCCAAACAGCTCTTCCCCAGTAACCAGTATTAGTTTGGTGGTGGTAGCGGCCAGTCCAAGGACAACGGGTGGAATATTTTATACCTTGGGGAAGTTTTGACCTAAGCTGGTAAAGATAAGCTTAGGAGGTTTTTCATGCAGGTCCCCACATCTGTACCCTAGAGTTCAGAGTGGGGGAGGAACCTTGACAGCATGTAAATCTCTGTGTGTGTGTGGGGGGGGGGGGGGTGTTTTTGTTTTTGTTTGGTTTTGTGGGGTTTTTTGTTTAAACCAACAACCTACAGAATATTCAAAGGATAAGCCGGGATGGATTTCCAACCTTAGCTGAAATTACTGAAGAAGAAAATTATTCTAAAATGGATGTAATTTTGCCTGAATTATTAAGGACTTCAGATCAGCCTTAACTTTTCCTGAGCATTATGCATAAAATATGGTTAAAAGAGTACCTATTGTTTCAGAACCACATTTCTTTTTTTAAAAAAGAAATAATCTTTGTGCATTACCTGCCAATGTTAAAAATAGTTATTTTAATTTTTTTATTCTACGTGTTCAGTTGCTTTATGTAAAACATGCATTGGAAATATCTAATTTCACAACCTGATTTCCTGTCTGTAGATATAAAACAGATGGACCCAGTGGAAAGGAAAGGGAGGCAATTCTGGAGGAGGAGGATGAGCTCTGGGTGAAAATTCGACACAAGCATATTGCAGATGTGTTAGAGTATGTGACTACGTTCTTGATGTTTATGATATTTTATACATTTCGGGGATATTATTTAATTAGAAAATACTACAGTAATAGAATTGACAAGGGTATAAAGACAGAGAATAATTATAGAAAGATTACAGATTTGTAAGGGGAAAAGATTAGCTGGTTTGGCCAGCTAGTAAGGGAGAATAGTCAGTATGTACAGACCTCTCAGTGGTGTACACATTAAATTCTAGTATCCAAAAACTGATGTTAGCAAAATAACACAAATGTATGTTAAGCATATACCAATATTTATTGAAATCCTTTATAAAAATAATTTTAATTTCTATCTTTCAAAGATGATGAGACTCCACAATCTTCATCTAAATTTTGAGGAGGAAATTTAGAATGCAAGAAGCACTTAGCTTTGCCATAAATGGAGAAAAGAGACTTCATTCCCATCCAAAATGAGTATTTTTGCAGAATGGAATACCAAAATACCTCATTTTTCACTAAAAACAGTTATGATAATTGGAAACCATAAATCTCTTGAGTTTACTACTTCATCATACTGTTAACTTAATAATTTTAATTTACAAATTACTTGTTTCAGATTTTAAAGCATTCCTTTACTTTCTCCTAATCTGACAGGGAAATTCCAAAACTTTTGAAAGAAGTTTCATCAAAGAGAAAAGCAACAGAAGAAAAAGTAAGAAATAGTTACTTATTACTGACTTATTGTTAAAATATATATATATATTTAATATTATTTGTCTGCCCAGTGTATTTTTCAACTAGGTCAGCTAAAAGTTCTGTTTGGTTATTGGTTCTTAACCTGCCTGAGAAATTGATATGAGTTTCTCAGTTGTGAAGTTGGGAAATCCCAGCCTCCAGCAGTAAGGGAAATAAAATTTATTGAATGAGAAACATCAATTGAGTTTAAACTGTGTCCTCTTTTCACAGTTATCACTAAGTAATCTGGCCCAGCTAATGAAAAAGATGCCCCACTTCCGTAAACAGATTACCAAGGTAAGCAGCATCCTGTACATTGCTATGCTTTTCTTGTCAACTGTTCTCACCAAATAGTATCTCTGGTTTTACAGGCTATATTTTTATGATTTTAATTCAAGAACCCTAGGGTGGAAAAATCTGTTTTTTATATTTAGCTTTTGTTGTGCATGTTTTCATGTTCGGTGCTTCATATTTTTGTTCTCAGTGAATACATTTTTTGAGTAGTAAGTCCACTTCCAAGTGTGACGGCTTTTTTTGTCAATATGAAATGTTTAAGCCTTCTGTTGGATGCATTCATACTCTTTAAGTAAACTAATGCACTTGGATTATGATTGTAGATACCTGTCTGAACAGCTAATGCTTCATAGTATTGCTTTTACTTTCTCTTTATATAGCAATAATGAATGGAAGAAATGTTTCAAATTAATAGGATCAACACACAATTAGTATATTGTCAAACTGAACTTTACACAATGGTATTTTATTTACTTAGTAAAGATTCTAAAGTTAAATAGTGTAAAATGCAGCAATTAAAACTGAAATGAAACCCCTATCTGCAAAAATACACATCTAAAGGAAACGACTGAAGCATGATCATGTTCTCACTTGACCTGTAACCATAAATTAACAGGTGTGGTTAATCACAAACCCACTGCAGAATCTTCATGCATTATGGAAATGAAAAACAGAGACTGAAAAAGATGTACTGCTGTTGCACACATTTCCCTTTAAAATGTTCTGGATTCCTGAGTGAGATCAGGTTCCAGCCAGTTGCATGACACGACTTTATCACGTAAGCTGGTTGAGGGAAAGAGGTCTCATATAGATGAATCATACTACCTAGAAGTCTGATAAACCATCTTTCTTTGTGAATGGCACTCTCCTGGTGCAGACTTTGTTTTTCACTCCATGGAATAGAGTAGTGACATTGCAGATAGAGACTAGCAGATGATAGAACTTGAAATTCTCAGTGAAATTATCTAATCAAACACCTAAAAAAGAACCTTCGGTTGTGGTTTTAAAGCGTCTTCATCTTTTATTTTTGGTAATGCCTTCAGTCAAAAAACAGCAACATCCAGGGTCATAACTTGCATTTGATAAATTTTATTATTTCTAATATTTAGAAAATCATATTTTGTATCTTAGTTATTTGTGAGAAGACATTCTAATGGGCTAGAGTTTGAGATAATCCAGATGAATTTAATGCTCTGTAATGATCTCACAGCATTGAAATAGTCAAATTACTGGGAAAGATTGGTTTTGGTAAAGGCATCTTTCAAAATTAATAATCATAGAGTGGCCTTATACAAAAGCCTAATGGAATGGCATCAGCTTGTAATCAGTCACATTGTGCTTTTCTGGAAGGATGTAAGGGATTAGTCAAGTAGGGTGAAGCAGTCACCGGAAGCTAGCAAAATATAGAATCCTAAACTAATTCCCATATCCTAAGCGAAGGTCATAAGTCAACACTTCCCTATTTTAGGCCACAAGGTTTTTCACTTATTGTAGGCTGATAGACATTTTTCGAGAAACGAGAAATTAGTAAAGGGGGATGGGGAACCTCCGATTCCAATAATTTCATTGTAGACTTTGTAACTAGAATTTGATCATCAACATTAATTTAGACAGTCTCTTCCTCCTTGCACCTTAATCGGACTGATGGATGTTATGGAGATATGTGAAGACTAGACTTCCTAAATTCCATGTCTTTGGGACTGATCTCCACCTTGTCAGGACACCGCAATTTCTGCTTAGTGTTTTACTGCCAAGACAGGTCATCTCAACTGTATTTGGCTGTAGCTACCAATCACACAGATTACCACCTTCCTTAACCTGAAGCTGTCATTTATAGTCTTAACAAAACAAACAAAAAAACCCACATGCAAAAATGTTTCTGCCTTTGAAAACCTGGAATTTGATCCTTACTGAATAACCCATCACTTGTTCTAAGTGAGGGGTAAAACACAAGCACAAGGTGGTTACAAAATTAAACTCAGCTAGTCAAAAGATGACTCTGTAACTAGTAAAAATGAACTAAATTGTACTCCTGCTAGGGCTGAACTATGTGAAAAGAAGTAAGTTACGATGTTTGTTCTCTTACAGCAAGTAGTCCATCTTAACATAGCAGAAGATTGCATGAGTAAGTTTAAATCCAGTATAGAAAAACTGTGCAAAACTGAACAGGTATGTGAAAGTCATTAGTGTAAATAAAATCTAATGTTTGCAGACTATGCAGAAATAGTCATTTTCATAACACTAATTTTGTAGCTTGTATCTGCCTTTTTCATGGTGGATTTTTTTAAATTTTCTACTCTGAGTAATCATACTGTAAGACTTCATCCCCAAGGTTTCTATCCTGTCAATATTTAAGTCTCTATTAAAAGACCTACTTTTGCCTATGAGTAATCTAGTTGACCTTCACATTTTAAAAAAAAATCCCAATTTGTTTTTCCCTTTCCCTAATTTCTTGTCCAGTTATGTCTCACCTTAGATTATGAGCACCTCAGAGCCGGTACTTTCCCTTTCTGAATGTCTAGAAAGCATTTTGTATACTGTGGGCACTACCATAAACAAACAAGCTAATGCTGTTAACCTGAAGTATGAAGTACAAAATCATATTTAAAATGTTGTTTAAGCTTATTCTTTAATATTATGAACATAAAGACTCTTTTACAATAGCAAAATATAACATGGATATGATAATTAACTTTTCTTATAGTGGTCTTTGGTCTGGAACTTGGTAATACAACATTAAACAAAATCTGACCAAACATTTACAATAGTTACAATGTAAAAGCTCTTTAGTTTTGAAAATGTTGATATTCAGGCTGTTAGTTTCATCTGTACAGACAGGGCCCTTACTGACAACTGTGTTTAATTATAGCTGAAATTCTTTGGCAGAGCTGTTTTCTATCAGGATTTGACTGGCCAGCGTGGACTGTCAAAATTGTTTTGCTACAGGGTTTAAAAAATACAAGCTCTGATACCACAGTTGCAATACACAACTATAATAGTTGTTTCAATTGTATAGACAAAGGACCTTTAAGTTCAGTGTGAATAGTCATTAGTGAAACTCTTCCATCACAACCACTATGATGATGATGTTTGTAAAGTTAGTGGTAACTAGCTTTTTGCTGGAACTAAATACAGAAACACACACTGATGCTATTTGTTTTAATGACTGGTCAGTAAGACCACTCTGTTTGCTTTTAACTTAGGATTTAGCTCTTGGAACTGATGCAGAGGGCCAAAAAGTGAAAGACTCAATGAGAGTCCTCCTTCCAGTTCTACTCAACAAAAACCATGACTCTTATGATAAAATAAGAGCTATCCTCCTTTATATCTTCAGCACAAATGGTATGATAAGTTGCTTTGTTTTTCAATATGTTATAGATTTCAATACTAGGTTTTAGTGCAGCGGCCAACACTGGGTATGGACCAGTCGTACTAGGCCATGGCAGGGTTAAAAGGAAATGCTGCCCATAACTTGTAGCCTCTTTCTCCCAGATGCCTCTTGAAGAGGTTGCTCATACAGGGCTAGAAGTGATCCAGCACAACGAGCAAGCACATTTATTTTTTACAATAGATTCTGAGCAGCATCTCAGTACTTGGGATGTGGGATATTTTCTTGAATTCTTCCTTCCTTACCCAGGTCAGTGTTTGGAGGATTTGGGATGGGATTTGCTGTTAGGTGCATCCTGGGAATTGGAGTGGATGGGGAAGAGTGGTGACAGACTGGAGAGGAGAATGCATTCCTGAGCTCTCAATCATAAGCACTGAGTAGCAGAAACTTAGATAATGAGGTTTGACTTGCCTTTCCTTCCGCCTCCATTTCCCCAAAAGTGAATTATTTTTCCAAGTGGGACCTTGGACCATCAAGATCTGCTGTACTGGACCCAGAAATGTACTAATTGCTGTTGGAGTAAAGGAAATAGAGGCTCCTATAGAAATTTGAATGTATTATCAAAGATTGGCGTGAAGTGACGACATTTGAATTTCCAAGTACACCTCTATCCCAATATAATGCGGTCCACAGGAGCCAAAAAATCTTACTGTGTTATATGTGAAACCGCATTATATCGAACTTGCTTTGTCCCCTGACTGCCCCCTCCAGAGACCTCTCCCTACCCAACCCCTCTGTCCCCTGACTGCCCCGACCTCTATTTCCTCCTCTTCCCCCCCCCCCACACACCCTACCCCCCCGACAGGCACTCACCGGCAGTGGCGGGAAGCGGATCAATGTGGCCCTAGCCGCGGCGTTCCGCTTCTCGCTGCCAGTGAGTGCGGAGAGGTTGGGGAAAGGATGCTCACCGGTGGCGGGAAGCAGAGTGCTGCGGCTGGGAGCTGGTGGAGTGGAGCGGGCTGAGGCCAGGCTGCTCTGGTTCTGCTGCTGCCGGTGAGTGCGGGGGGGGGGAGATCCCTTCCCCCAAACCTCATCCCCCGAGCAACATGGCTGGGGCTGGGGTGAGGGAAGTGGAGCGGGCTGCTCCTGACCCCCCGCTAATCACCAGGGCCACTCTGGGCCTGCGGGGCCCCCAAAAGTTCCCACCCACAGCTCCTGCCTACCAGGCCCTGGAAGCCTGCTTCACCGCGTTGTGTGCGAACCCATGTTATATCTCCTTCAGATTCTGAAATAATGGTAAATTTAAAAGGATGGATTTATTATGAACTATCAAAGAAATATATCCTAGTTTAAATCATCAAAAATCGTATCATGTCTGGGACCAAGAGCTAATTTATCTTAAGTATCAGATGGACTTTTTAATTCAAAATCTAACTTACTCATTTTTTCTTTCTGGCAAAAGGAACTACACAAGAGAATTTGGACAAACTGATCCAGAATGTACAAATAGAAAGTGACAGTGACATGATAAAAAATTGGGAATACCTTGGTGTACCTGTTGTGGTCTCGGTAAGTGTTAAGTGCTGAAGGCTGGAATGTTGTTGCTGTGGTAATGCTATTTAGGGGCCACTTAGCTGTTCCAGGTACTTAGTGCTACTTTTCTTGGAGCTCTGATATTATTAGCCCTAGCAGACAATTCAGCCTGCTAATTCAGCAGGCCTCGGTGTTACTCATAAAGAAAGATCACAGGCATGGTTTGGTGACAGAGGCACTCGGTTTAGTACCTTCAGGCACAGTACTAGCATCTCATAGGAGCTATGGGTACACTAACACGAGTGCCCAGTGGCAAGGAATGGCTCAGTCAGCAGCAGGAATTTCTGCTGTCCCCTTGGCTGCACAAAGGGATAAGGCAGGGGTGGGCAAACTTTTTGGCCCGAGGGCCACATCTGGGTGGGGAAATTGTATGCAGGGCCATGAATATAGGGCTGGATCAGGGGGTTGGGGTGTGGAATGGGGTGCAGTGTGCAGGAAAGGGCTCAGGGCAAGGGGTAGGGGTGCAGCAGCAGATTGGGGGCTCACGGCAGAGGGTGCAGGAAGGGGCTTAGGGCAGAGGGTTGGGGTGCAGGAGGGGTTTGGGGTGCAAGCTCCAGCCTGGCACTGCTTACCTCGAGTGGCTCCAGGGTGGCAGGGGTGCGCAGCGGGGCTAAGGCAGGCTCCCTGCCTGCCCTGGCCCAGCGCTGCTCCCAGAAGTGGCCAGCATGTCCAGCAGTGGCTCCTGGGGGTGGAGAAGAGCAGGCGGTTCCACCATGTGCTGCCCTCGCCTGTGGGTACCACCCCCGAAGCTCCCATTGGCTGCAGTTCCCCGTTCCTGGCCAATGGGAGCTGCGGGGGGTGGTGCCTGCAGGCAAGGGCAGTGCACAGAGCCCTCTGCCCACTTCACCTCCTCCAGGGGCCACAGGGATGTGGTGCCAGTGGCTTCCGGGAACAGTGCGGAGCCAGGGCAGGCAGGGAGCCTGCCTTAGCCTCACTGTGTCACAGGGCTGGCAATCCCGTGGGCCGGATTGAAAGCCCTGATGGGCTAGATGCGGGCCGTAGTTTGCCCTCCCCTGGGTTAAGGCAAGGTTCCCCGACGTTTATAGACCTGAGACAACTTATGTACCACCTTACATGTTTCATGACAACTGCTTGTTACCTCCCCCTGTACTTTGCTCTAGATGTCTCAGGCAAAACATCCCTATTCATCACTTCTGTCAAACCCTCTTATCTGGTGTTAGACAGGATGCACCTGGGCTAATTTTTTGGAATGTTTGTACACACTCACTCAGTCTATCTGTTGCTTCTTAGGAATGCCTGCGTTTTAGCAACACTAACAGTATTTTTGTCAAGGTCACATCCGTGAGTGTACTTGTAAGCATCTACTTTAATACATGGCCCGACTTTGGTTCACAGCCTCTAGTTCAGGCCTCAGGTCTTGCACCAGGTCGAGTGCTTCAGGCTCTCGCTCTCCCCTACAGTAAGAAATACTGCATTTTTTTTCATTTAGCTCTAAGGCTTTTTCTGCAACTCTTAATGTGGCATTCCACACTTTTCTTGGGAGAATCCAGAAGTTACAGAAGTTAATTATTTTGTTAGGAATTCTTGAGAAATTCCCACTGCTAAAATTTGTGACATATGTAACTTTTAAAACAGAGTGGTTTTACACCCGATAGTTTTCAAAGTAGTATCTAACATTTCTGCAAAAATCATCTTATTTTGATGCAAGTTGTTTATTCCATAACTCGTCAAAGTTATGCAGGCTTTGCGTATCTAATGTCTGAACTCTACAGTTTTCTTACTTAAATGATTAGATTCTTAAAATTAAGTATATGACAGGCAGTCCTAATAGTAACCAAAAAATGCAATTTTTTTGTTTTGTAACTTAATCATACTTCCTGGAAAACGCTCTTTATTCCTGTTTCACTGTTCTATCAAAGTATATAGGTGCCTTACAATAAAATCTAGTACAGGGAGGCAGACAGGAGGTAAAGAGTTTGGGGACCACTGCTATAAATCCTAGGCTCCAGCAACTGGGCAAGAATGATATGTGGAGATCCATTAGCTTAGCAATTGTATTATATACACTTCAGTATTCAAACAATCAGTTTTTTGGGTAAATATCAATATATCCAGCTCTTTTCTTCTGAAGTAGAAGTTTTCAGTACTTAATTTTGAACATAGTTTGATACACATGGTGCAATATTTCCTTAGAACTTTCTATTTTGTTGGGATTGATTTAAAAGAAATAGTATAATAAAACTATAGCCTCTTTTAAAATAAATAAATAAATCTTTTTATTTAGTCTGTTTCTCAGCAACGTAGACAATCAAGGAAGGACCGCTCTTCAGAAGAAACATTTCAGCTTTCTAGATGGACACCTGTTATCAAAGATGTTATGGAGGTAAACTCTAAGAACATGGTTGTTTCCTAGGTGTAATATAGAAATACTCTTAAGTACTTTGTAAGCTAACAGTTTATCCAAGATCTTTTGAAATGGCAATTTAGAAGTTGAGTTAATTACATTTTATGTTCCATAAAATTTTCTTAAGAGGAAAGTTCTTCAGACATGTGCACATAACCACTAAATTTCTAGTTAGTATATTAAAATAGAAAATTAAATTTATAAGGTAAACTTAGTTTTAAGTATAACTGGAAAATAGTTTAAAGCTAGCTGAAGCAAATTAAGGTAGAGAGAGACATTTGAACTTCCTCTCCAGTGGCTGATAGTTTTGATATTGGGTTCTTTAAATTAAACGTGTGTGTGTGTGTGTGTGTGTGGTGGATCTTTAGACTATAGTTTAAATGTTAAATTCATGTAATGGATGCCATTAGTGACCTGGGAAATCCATGCAAAGTCAGTAATGTACTTTGTCTTTAGAAACCTGGGACATACATACATAATTTTTTTGTGAAGAAATTAAGTAGGTTAATGCAGCTATAAATAAAAAATCAAAGTTGAAATCTGAACAATTAAATCAATGTGTTTAAAAATTAGTTAGAAATTACTTCCTTCTGTTTTTCTTCCTCATCATGATACATGGAGTCTGTCACAAATTACTTTCAGCACTACAGTAATTAAATATAGATCTGGTGTGGTGCTTAGTCTTTTTCACAGTAGGAGCACTGGTTCTTGTGAAATCTGTTTGACTTGATTGAAGTTTTAAACCAGACAGCCTTGTCAGGAGTTGAAATTTATGGGGTTTTGTATATGTATAGTGTTTCAAGTTAACATAACTGGTTAAAATGAATGTTTTTTTCCCTTCCAGGATGCTATAGAAAACAAACTAGATTCAAAAGAATGGCCTTACTTTTCCCAGTGCCCTGCAGCCTGGAATGGTTCAGGGGCAGTAAGGTAAATTGTTACAATTTACATTCAGAATAATAATTTACTATTCTCACTGTATTTTCTTGCGTGCATTGTATAATTTTCATTTTGAGAAATAATGCACGCTAGGGGCCAAAGTAACTATTTAGTATAAAATCTACTGAAAAGCATTTCAGTTCATCTGAAATGATCTGTGGAGCTTAGCTGTTTGACCAGGGGTTCTCAAACTGGGGGTCAGGATCCCTCAGGGGGTTGCGAGCTGTCAGCCTCCACCCCAAACTGCGCTTTGCCTCCAGCATTTATAATGGTGTCAAGTATATAAAAAGGTGTGTTTTAATGTATAAGGGAGGTCTCACTCAGAGGCTTGCTGTGTGAAAGGGATCACCAGTACAAAAGTCTGAGAACCCCTCTGTTTGACCTTCAAGCTAGTTACTTATATAGCTCATAATTGTAGTTTGAGTGCCTCCAACATATTTAAAATAAAACTAACCTCCTTCTTACTAGAATTAAGTCACCTTTTTGGAGAGTTAGCTTGAGTAGTTTATAAGTGGTGGTTTGTGTATGAATTGTGTGTTGTGTGTGTCTGTATTAGGCTGAAGAAATGGTTTTTTTGCATTTAGTGACCACTCCCATCATTTTTTTCTGAAAAGAGTGAAGTCTGTAGGCTAGGTCTGAGTTTTGTGAAAGTTGTCTCCTGTACTCACAAGCCTCCCCTTACTGAACAATTTAGTTATCCTAGTGGAATTTAACTCTTGTGGAAATTGGTGGCTCTCTAGAGAGAGATGATCACTGGTAGCTAGGTCCAGTCCCATGGAAGTCTTCAAATAGCAGTGACCTTCAGATTAATTCTGTATTCAATGGACAACTAGCATGGGGAGTATAGTGGAGGGAGGGGTGCTGTTTATGTGTTCAGTGAATCTTTGCATAGTACTGGTTAAAGCTATTTTCAATGTGTGGAGTCAGATGTGAGCTGCAAGAATCAATGTTGGCTATCACAAATGTTGATCATTGTAGGCAGGGTCTTTGTCTGTAGGATAGGTAGGGGCACAATTTTCTGGCTAGTCACAGATTTGAAGTTGGGTGTCTGTTGGGGCATTAGTAGTTTGCTGACCTATTGAGGTCAATGCAGGGCAAATGGAGAGACTGAGACCTAATAGTCCTCCAGCAGCTGTCCCACAATGTCAGCAGTCTTTTTCAGTATTGGCCAGACACCCTTCATCATGGTGCTATTTATAGCTAGGTATTGAGAAGGCTAGAACGGTGATGTTTGTCTGACTTAAAGGAGATGAACCTTTTTTGGGGAAAGGTGTAATTGGATCATTTGGATTCAGAATTTTCAAGCTTCTCTCTGAGAAGTGTGTGTGTGTGTGTGTGTGTGTGTGTGTGTGTGTGTGTGTATATATATATATATATATATATATATATATATATATATATATATATATATAAAAAAACATAGTCCAAGTGCATCTCAAATTTCTCGCTTGTATTTACTTTTTCCTTTTGTGATAACTGTAGTTTTAGACTTGTATTTATGGTGTAGTACGCTTTTTGTCAAAAAAAAAAAAAAAAAAAAATTAACTGCGACTTACAATTGGATGACTTACAAAGGGAATTTGAGTCAAAAGATATTTTACTACACAGCTGTGAAAAATACTTGTCTAATTTTCTTTAAGTTTTCCTGAAATGGTTAATTGGTCAGACTTGCATGGAAATTTTCTGAGACCAAGTGGGTAAGATGGTATCATCTTGTTGGACAAGCCTCTGTTAGTGAAAGAGACAAGCTTTTGAACTGCAGAGTTCTTCTTCAGGTTTTGGAAAGGTAGTCAGTATCACAGCTAAATATGAGATGAACAGATTTGTTTAGCATAAGTAACTAATACACATTCTAAGGGACCATTGAAGGTGACATAGCCCATTAACACCTCTGCTGTCATAGGGCCAAAAAGGGGTTAGTGGCTTACAGATTGTTGTAATAATGAAGACCATGATTTTTAGTGTCCAACAAAGTTATGAATTTAAGCTCCCAGTCTATCTTTTGAAATCTATAGCAATACTGCAAACATGGACATTTTCTGTCATTTTTTACTAGTACATTACACTATGTGGGTGATGAAACTAGATGCAATATATCACTGTGCTTTTATGTGCTCAGTTTTTTTTATGAACTATTTTACAGTGCTCGCCAGAAGTCCAGGACTAGTTACCTGGATGACCGAAAGAGTGGTTCAAAGCTGATCGTTTTTGTAATTGGAGGCATCACATACTCTGAGATGCGCAGTGCTTATGAAGTTTCTCAAGCCTACAAATCTTGTGAAGTTGTTATTGGTAAGCCTGTCTAGGGAAGAGGACATAGTAGATGAGATGAGGTGCTTCATTTGAGGCTAATGATGTTTAGTTAAGTGCATATTTGAAAAACAGAAGCATATTTTTCTGTGTCCCCTAGGTCAGGCTAAAAAAAGCATCAGATGGCTACTATGCTCTTTTGAAACTGCATCCAGTATCCCTAGATCTGAATTGGTCCTTTATGGCTGTTGTCTTTAGTTTCTTGTTCTAAAAAGACATGTTCCCACAATTACCCTGAAAATCCCTAAAGAAGAATTTGTAACCAATGTGAGACAATTCAGACCTCAGTCTTGCTGCTGAAATGTAGTATCCGAATTTCTAAATTACTGAATCAGATGTATGACTCACAGGAGTCATGCCACTGAATCGCTAAAGGTACGCTTTACAGTGAATCTCCTAACTACTATTTTTTCATATTTGCATTCACTTGCATCTAGCCCATTACTGAACTTGTTGCAGTTACTGTTACCAGCTGAAACTGGAAAACACAAACCAGAGTAGTGCAAAAATATTACTGACTTAGAAAACTTTTCTGCAGTAATAACTGAAATGGCTTCAGTTTGGCCCAGAATTTTTGGCAGCATTCTTCTAGTTCTAGCCAGGGGTCAATCATTTACTTCTGATGAAGTCCACATAAGGCTGAGAATTGTGTGGGTCCTGGCTGTTTCAAGACACATGCCAAGAATTGATCTTACCAGTATAGATGCTGCAGGAATTATTGGAGATAGTCCTTCTACCAGCTGCTGTTACTCTGTCTAGATAGCCATTAAAAATCTTATCATATGTGTCAGAGGAGTAAAACTTCAGTTTTAAAAAAAAAAGTCTGATGTCCAGAGCTGACTGAGCTGTTGCTCAGAGAGGGCATAATGGTGGCTGCTATTGTCCCAGACATCACAAGAAGGAAGACAGGACACCAGGAATGTGATTTAACTAGGCTGCAACTTTAAGTAACACATCAGGAAACCATCCAGCAGCAACTCATCCAGTGCAGGTCATCTGTCCTTTGTAATCTGTTCTACTTGGTGAATGGCTGCCATCAGCTCCCCTCCCCCACACTCTGTTTAACCTGATCCTAGCACAGCTTCTGGGACTCCATCACCTCGCATGAGGGTTAAGGGAGTGGGGAAAAGGCGTCTCCTTACTGTTCCAGACAGTAGAAGCCCAGCCCCATTCCCTACCTTCTTTAGGAGATATCTCCTAATTTGCTTCCAACTCGGGTTTATCAGAGAATCCTGTTGAACAATAACCTGCATTGGGCACCTGCAACATTGTGACAAAATGCGTTTTACAACCTAGCCAAACTGTTGCCTCCCTAGGCTACTGGGAGGCAGGCAAAAAAACTACTCCTCACTGCCCAGGCCACTCCTTCCTAGCCCTTAAAAGGGGACTAGCAAGGTACCCACAGCACAGCCCCGAACCCTGGTCGTCCTCTAATACCAAAAGTGGGGGAGGGAGGAGGAGATCTTTTCTTCCTGGTGCTCAGATTATGGCAGCTGTGGGTATGTGGAAGCAAATAAGCTGTACAGAAGAGCACAGCCTATTGAGTACTGATTCTCCACTTCTCAAACCTATATGGCGGGGAGGAGGAGTGGAATCCTTGAAAGGCCCCCAAGGTTTTGTTCTCCTGCTGACAGTCAAAGCCACCCCTACCTTGGGGTGGGAGGAGCATTTGCTTCCATAATCACTGCATGTGCAGCATCAAAATCATTAAAGTAAAGCATTTTAAACTACTTTAACGTATGAAAGGTGCAATAAAAATACTTAACATGCAATTTTGATTTGGTAGTGAGTCATGCTGATGTCTGCAAATCATACATAGTTAGCTGCATCCATCTAAAAGTGTATTCTGTTTTACCAGGCTCCACTCATATTTTGACACCCAGAAGACTGCTGGATGATGTAAAGACGCTTAATAAACCAAAGGATACATTTTGCATTAAGGATGAAGAGAAACTGTAATGTTCACGCAGTACTATTTCAGTAATGATTAACTAAAAATTTATTAAGAGATCACATAATATAAATAGCATGTAAATATTTTAATGGAATTAACTTTTCTGGTGATGTATTTGGGACAGTACACACCCTCAACTAATGGAGTATCTTTTTATAATTTAAATTTGCTGCTTTTCTTTTGGGAGTTATGGGCAGGAAGAAGAGGGGAAAAGTGTCTAACACTTTGTTTTTATATTGTATTGGGTATGGACACCATTTCATGGTAAAGTGCTTTCTGAAACTGGCATTTTTACCACTGCAACAAATCATTGTAGAATTTAAGAAATCATCATGTTTGTGTGTATATATACTAATGGCTTTTTCAGTAATTATGATAGCTTTCTATGCTGGAAACTGGAGAGGTTTTCTGAAACTGCCATAAAAGTACCTAGACTTAGAAGTTTCAGAGGCAAAAGCTGTAAATATAAGCATATGGTAAGATTATAAGTGCAATGTCTCTTGCAATATGTAAAATTCAATTAAAACAATTTATATTAAAAATGGAAATTTATATTGTCTTGTGAAAAATCCTCGGGTAAAATATGACTGACTGACTGACTGGTGCTTTCAGATGGTAGATTGTGAGGGGAGGGGAATTAATTATGGAAGTACTAAAAGAAATGGTTTTACTTTCAGTAAAGAACTCCGGAGAACGTGCTTGTCCATCTTATATGAAATGTTTCAGTGCATGAACACTACTGTTTAAGACTTTCCCCATGTTGTTCTTCACAAAAAAAATAAGCAGCTTTGATTTATTAAAAAATTTCCCCACTATTGTGTGTGCATGGTACATCTATTTTGTAAATTGAGTTGCTTGTGAACTAATCTAACGAAGATTTCCTGGTGACAATTCAGATACTTCTAAGCCAAGTTTTGGGGGAAATCTCACTTTTTCTACCTTTTTATTGCCACTGCATTGCAAAGTACCCCCCTCTTGTTTGTTCATGTCATGTGGGCAGTGAAATACTCCAGTGTATTTTTTTTAAAATAAGAGTGGTTGAGAGTAGTTCGTCAGGGTGGAGAAAAATCATTGTTTGTCGATTTCAAAATTCAATTTTAAACAGGTTTATTTTTAAAAAGGAAAAGTATTTAAAGTGTAAACTTACTGTAATTAACCATTTGAATAAAAATATGCAGAAAAGCTTTTACTTTTGGTCTCCATTTAGTTGGCAGATGCAGAAGGAATATTTGTCTTTATTTGGTTTAGTTCATTCAAAGTTGAAAAAGTAGAAATGCCTATTTTTCCTTTTCCAGTCTATGAATGAAAACAAGGTTGGAGAGGATAAGATCTAACTTTTCAAGATTTAAGGACATGGGGCCAGATTTTCAACCTAATTCCCATTGGTTTAAATAGGAGTTAGGTCAGAGGTGGGCAAACTTGGGCCCACGGGACCCTCCTGCCCGGCCCTCGAGCTCCTGGCTGGGGAGGCTTGCCCTCGGCCCCTCCCCTGCTGTCCTCCCTCCCCCGCAGCCTCAGCTTGCTCTGCCGCCAATGCTCTGGGTGGTGGGGCTCCGAGCTCCTGATGGGGAGTAGGGAGTGGTGGGGTTGGATAAGGGGCAGGGGACTCTGGGGGGAAGTCAGGGGTGCAGGGTTCCAGGAGGGGGCAGTCAGGGGACAAGGAGCAGGGGGCGTACGATGGGTCAGGGTTTCTGAGGGGGGCAGGAAGTGGGAGGGAGTGGACAGAGGGTGGTGGCCAGGTTCTTTGGGGAGGCACAGCCTTCCCTACCCAGCCCTCCATACAGTTTCAGAACCCCGATGAGGCCCTCAAGCCAAAAAGTTTGCCCACCCCTGAGTTAGGCACTGGACATGCTTGGGCACTTTTAAAAATCCCACAAGGTGCCTATCTGCATTCTTTAGGAACCTAAATACCTTTGAAAACCTGGCTCACAGTGACCAGAGACAGTCTTGTCAATTCACTAGCTACAGTTAATGCTGCCTTTGCCTTTAAAGCTTTTTTTTAAACAAAACATGTTTGGATACACTTTCTTCTCCCTTATGTATCCAGCAGAAAGGTAGTTTTTATTTAACTAACACCAGTGTGTTTGTACTTTTTTAATTGAATTGTTTCCCTCCAATTACAGCTTGACATAAAATCTAGAGTAAAATAAAGCTAGTAAAAAATCATTCACCATTTTCTATCAATGTAAAAGTTAAGAATCTGAATAAATGTGTATCGGTATAGTGCAGTCTCCAAATATAATATAATGTTGTTTTGCAACTAATTTCAATGGTAATGAACCTTTCTTTAGAACAACTAATTTAAGTACAAATGCAAAATGTGATTAAAATCAATTTGAATCAAAATTTCCTGCTCCCTGACTTAAATCATGATAAAAGTTGATGTTTTAAAATAACTGCTGGAACAACTTGTATAGTGGGGGTGCTGAGAGCCATTGAACCAAACTGTTAAACCCCATATATGATGGAAATCGCTTTAACCCAGGGGTGCAGCAGCACCGCTAGTTCCAGCACCTGTGTTTTAAAATGCTAATGTGAATCTGTCCTCTTGGGTTTGTTTAAATGATCTGCACATAACAAAACCAAGTGGTTTTAATAACCTAAATCTAGCATTCTGCTCTTAGAATCCTAGACTGTCAAGGTTGGAAGGGACCTCAGGAGGTAATCTAGTCCAACTCCCTGCTCAAAGCAGGACCAATCTTGCAAAAAAACCTAATCCAAACAGTGGCTAATAAGGATGATTGCCAGTTAACTGGCTGTATAGAGATGCTTGACAACAAGAAATCTGATTACTACACTATAGTCCAAAAATAATTACTGTAGTTTCTCATGTTTGAGTTGCTGCATGCTATGTAAACTAAACATTTACCTTTTTAAAAGAAGAATTGCTCAGCTTTACTGCTTCCTCTAGTCACTATCAGTGGCTAGTTTTAACTAATGGAGAAAATAGCTATGCTGCAGTTAAATTAAAAAAAAAAAAACACAAAAAAACTCGCATATAAACCATAAACTGTTAGTGGCTCACTCCAAAGCCAAAGTAGGGGGCGTAAAACTTTACATGAATTGTGACCATCTCCCTATCTTATGGGACATGGAATCATGGGACTGCAAGGGACCTGGAGAAGTCAGTCCAGTGCCCTACACTCGGGGCAGGACTAAGTATTATCCAGACCATTCCTGACAGGTGTTTGTCTAACCTGCTCTTAAAAATCTCCAGTGACTAGGAAATTTATTCCAGTGCTTAATCACCCAGACAGGAAGCTTTTCCTAATGTCCAACCTAAACCTCTTTTGATCCAATTTTAAGCCCACTGCTTCTTGTCCTATCCTCAGAGGTTAAGGAGAACAATTCTCCCTCCTCCTTGTAACACCTTTTATATGCTTGAAAACTGTTTTCATGTCCCCTCTCAGTCTTCTCTTTTCCAGACTAAACACAATTTTTTTTCAATCTTCCCTCATAGGTCATGTTTTTTAGACCTTTAATTACTTTTGTTCTCTGGACTTTCTCCAGTTTGTCCACATCTTTCCTGAAACATCACCCAGAACTGGACATAATACTCTAGTTGAGGCCTAATCAGCACAGAGAAGAGCATAAGAATTACTACTTGTGTCTTGCTTGCAAAACTCCTTCTAATACATCCCATAATGTTAGTTTTACTTGGCAACAGTGTTACTCTGACTCATATTTAGCTTGTGATCCACTATGACCCCCAGATCCCTTTCTGCAGTACTCCTTTCTAGGCAGTTATTTCCCATTTTGTATGTGTGCAACTGATTGTGATTGTTCCTTCCTAAGTGGACTATGCATTTGTCCTTATTGAATTTTGTCCTATTTACTTCAGGCCATTTCTCCAGTCTGTCCAGATCGTTTTGAATTTTAATCCTATCCTCCAAAACACTTGCAACACATCCCAACTTGGTATCGTCCACAAACTTTAAGTATACTCTACTCTCTATGCTATTATCTAAATAATTGATGAAGATATTGATGTTGATGAACAGAACCAGATCCAAAACTGATCCCTGCAGGACCCCATGCATTATGCCCTTCCAGCATGACTGAACTACTGATAACTACTCTCTGGGAAAGGTTTTCCAACCAGTTTTGCACCTACCTTACAGTAGTTCAATCTATGTTGCATTTCCCTAGTTTGTGTATGAGAAGGTCATGTAAGGCTGTATTAAAAGCTTTACTAAAGGTAAGATATATTACGTCTACCATTTTCCCCCCATCCACAAAGGCCTGTTACCCTGTCAAAGAAAGCTATCGCGTTGGTTTGATACAATTTGTTTTTGACAATCCATGCTGTTACTTATCACCTTATTATCTTTCCGGATATAGAAGTTAAGATGACTGGTCTGTAATTCCCTTTTTATAGATTCGCACTATATTTGCCCTTTTCCAGTCTTCTGAAATCTCTCCTGTCTTCTATGACTTTTCAAAGATAATCACAAATGGCTCAGGTATCTCCTCTGTCTGTTCCTTGAGTATTCTAGGATGTGTTTCATCAGGCCCTGGTGACCTGAAGACATCTAATTTGTCTTTTTAACTTGTTCTTTCCCTATTTTAGCCTCTGATCCTGCCTCATATTCACTGTTAGACATCCAATTGCCACCAACCTTCTTGGTGAAAATCAAAACAAAGCAATCATTAAGCACCTCTGCCATTTCCACATTTTCTGTTATTTTTCCTCCCTGTCCTTGGTCTTTCTCTTGCTTCAAATGTATTTGTAGAATGTTTTCTTGTTACCCTTTGTCTCTAGCTAGTTTGATTTTTGTTTTGTCCCTTGACCTTTCTATTTTTTTCCCTACATACTTGTTTGTTTATATTCATGCTTTGTAATTTGACATAGTTTCCACTTTTTGTAGGATTCTCTTTTTTGATTTAATTGAAGATCTCCTGGTTAAGCCAAGGTGTTCTCTTGCCATACTTCCTATCTTTCCTATGCAGTGGGACAGTTTGCTCTTGTGCCCTTAATAATGTCTCTTTGAAAAACTGTTAAGTGTCTTCAATTGTTTTTCCCCTTAGACTTGCTTCCCAGGGGATCTTACCTACCAACTCCCTGAGTTTGCTCAAGTCTACCTTCTTGAAATCCATTGTCTTTATTTTGCTGTTCTCCCTCCTACCACTCCTTAGAATCATGAACTCTACCACTTCATGATCACTTTGACCCAACCTGCCTTCTACTTTCAAATTCTCAACTAGTTTCTATTTGTCAAAATCAAATCTAGACACGGTATAGATCAACATTGTTCAAACATCTAACCCACCCCTAGACGGGGAAAAGTAAGAGCAATCTTCTTCCAAGTATTACTCAGTATACTTGACCTTTGTTTCTTTTAACTATGGTCACAATCTTTGAGGACAGTTATGAGACCCCTGCCCCTTTACCCATGCATATTTGGGAGTTAACTTCACACAGTAGGGAGACTATACTTTGTTATTAAAAAGAATGCTAGTAGTATCTGTGTGTGATTGGTCCTTAATCGCCAAGCTTCATGCACTAAATCACTCTCACTGCATTTCAGAATACATATACAATCAGTTTACTAGTGACAAATTTCTGTACAGGCATAGGAGAAGCTTATCCCCTTTGTAATTTTTTTATTCATAATGCTGAAATAGCTGAAGATTTGTATTTGCTGTTTTATGAAAGCTAAATCCAACAGATACTAAGAATGTCACTGTACAGATACTGACATTTTGGAATATAAACAGGAATGATGAAAGAGCATTTACTGAGATGCACAAAAGCGGATGCTTAACAATACAGCCTATTCTTTGTCAATTTTTGAAGGACATATTCAATGTCACAGCTAAAACTCATTTTTAAAAGATTATCCAGAAACAAAGGGTTTCAGTTATTTCCCTCTGTGATGTTCAGTAACAAGCAGGATACAGAGCTGGGCTGTGATACTGCTGAGAACACACTGATGAATGAGATGTTTTCTTCCTGGCCCCAAATTACACATTTTAGAAACTACAGCTAAGCTTGGTTACCTAGAGCAATTCTATAAAGAACTACCATTGTTGAAGGCTGAGGGAAGTCAGCTCTATGGCCATTCTTCACTAACAGATGTGACAGCTTTCAAGGGCTGTTGGTTTATAAACCTGGCACTCTGTTTTTCTGCTCTTAACCTGTTGCTAATACCACACATAAGGGCAGCTGTTCTCCTAACTTTTGTACTATTTGTTAATCCAATTTTTCACAACTCAGAGTTCTGTCTCTACATTTCAGCTGACAAATTCAAATGTTTGAAACAGGCCAGCTAAAAAACTGCTTAGCTCGATGAGTTTTGACTTTAGCTAGATCTTCTGCAACTACTTGTACCATTCGTTCTGTAGTTTCCTTCAAACTGGTTGCAGTCTGTAGTGCATGATCCAAAGTAGAGTTTAAAATCTGTTAGGCATAAAACAGTCAAATTGTAGGATACTTACTATCTACTTTATCCGATAATACACAGGCTTAAAGATAAATGTTCCCAAACACAAAAAAACAGAAGGGGAAGGAATGTTCAATCTGGGATCTATGTAACCTTTTCAACAAGTCTACCTTAAAGTATTTGGAAAAGTGCTGCAGGTAGGGTTTTGGGTTTTTTTGGCAGGGCAGGTGCTTGTATTCTTCTGTGTGCAGCCTATTCAATGGCCACATATAAAGCTGTGTACGTAAGAAATCTATGCAGAGTTGGGGAGGAGGATGTGTACTGGAGGGTACCAGGTCTGCTATATGTCATTCTCTTCTACAAGTACAAAGAAACTCTTTTAGCATAGAGAAGGGTGGCCCTCAGCCATTAATCAAAATAAGGGGAAGAAATAGCAGAAAGGGCTAATGTAGCCTGCTGATGCAATGGGTGCACTATACTAAACTGAGGGGACACCAACCACCCACAGCATCACCCTCTGCCCCAGTCTCCAGGGGGGTGGGAAGTGGCTGGAGAGCTTGCCCCACAGCAACAGCTCCTGGCCCGCAGGACCAGACCTGAGTGTGCTGCGACCCCACGTGCCGCGACCCCACGTGCCACGTTGCAACACCCAGAGAGGGGAGCCGGGCAGAGTTCCACGCAACAGGAATTGCCACTATGGAGTAAGCTTGTTCTATAATCCACCACCGTGCCTCCCCTCGGCCCTGGACTTGGAGAAGCGTACGTCTGGTTGTTTTTGGATATTTGGTTTCATGATTTCTGTGTCTGCAAATGCACTCATGAATCCACACTAAAGCCACCTGAAGTAATGCACACAATCTTAATTGTAGTAAACATTAAACGTTTGAGAATGAATCTATTCCCTGCTGTTGGTTAAAAAAGTATGGTATGATACACCCACAAATAAGACATTGAGCGTATCTAAAATAATACTTTAGGTAGTCGTGCAGTAAAAAGGTTAGCAAAGTATATCCTCAAATGACATTTTTAAAGTCTGAAACATCAATTATATTTTGCCAATAAATCTTGATGAAATAAATTCCTCAACTGAACCATAATGAAACTGCTTGTCCATGAGTGGGGACCCTTTTCTCCTCTGATAGGAACTGGAAGAAAAGGATTGGGGGGTCTGTGAGCTATTTTGGAAGGAATAGGGACCTAGTTAAGGATCTGGGCAGTAAGAGAGCTCTCTGAGGAACAGGAAAAAGAAGCAACAACCTGAGGGCTTGTGGGTATCGGGCTCAAGAAGAAAGCCCGATGACAGCCTGACAGCGAGAGCAAGCTGGAGGTAGCAGCTTAGGACTTGACTGTGAAAAGCTGAGTAGGAACACAAGCTATTGATAACAGGGAACCAGCAGTACCCTGTAGTTAAGAAGTGTGATGCAACTGCATGTACAGACAATAGACAGGACAACAGACAGGGGTCCTGAATGAGATCCGACAACAACACAACTGAATTCTGGCACCAGGAAAGGGGTGGACTGGAAGGACTAGGACTGAGAAGCCCTTCAGGTTACTCTGACACTGGAGTCCCGTGGTGGACTGCCACAGGGCTGAGTTAGCTCATACTTTATATTTTTTAACTGTTTAAGCCATTGCACCCATGGGATTTCCACACTTCCATAGTGCTAGCCCTAAAGTATCCTTTTCCCACTGCATGAGTGTGGCATTTAGGAGCCACCTAGGACTACAGGCTGGTGCATGAAGTGCCTAGAGTGTGACTGCTTCTTAGCTTGTGGTATGTAAAGCGTAACAGCCCAAACTTTAGCCCCAGATCTCTGCCCCAGCTTTAGCCCCTTTACTCTGTAAAAGGACCCCTAAAATCCCTGTATCCACCCAAGGGAGGATTCGATTCCCCCAGTGCAGGTGCTGCAGGCAATAGCCATAAGACTGCCTTCCAAGGATCCTCTCCCAAGTTCTGGTGTAAGGGGCATACAGCAGGAGGGAGAGGTGTGTTGAGGGAGAAGCTCTAGATATAGCACTGTGGAGGTTCTGGGAATCCCAGGGAGACTGCTGTAGTATAGACAGGCCTCCAGGGCTGTCTAAATTACATCATAGGCAACAAAGCAGCCCCAGATCAGGAAAGTGTCTACCTCCTGTCTATCTAAGCTGCAAGTTCCGTACTGTGGATTTTAGAGGCATAGCACAGAATCGCACTCCAGATCTCTAAGAGTGACTGATGTATCTCAACTTCCTCACTGGCACCCTGCAGCTGGGTCAATGACAATACTTATGCCTTGTGCTGAAGTTTATTTAGGGATATATTGGTTTTACTGGAGTAAAATGGAACCTACTATTCTTCTTCGAGTGCTTGTTCATGTCCATTCCAACCAGGTGTGAGCGCGCCACGTGCACACCAGCCAGAAGATTTTTCCCTTAGTAGAGTCCGTAGGGTCAGCCTGGCCGCCCCCTGGAGTCATGCCTTCATGGCTCCCACTATAGCGCCCTGCCAACCCCCCACCCCCTCAGTTCCTTCTTACCACCAGTGGCGGCTAGCTGGAACATTGCTCACTGTTGCTTGCAAGTGCTTTGGCAGGGTCCCCTGTAGTTAATTGTACAATAGTGTAAATAGTTAGTTAGAAATAGTTCTTGTAGTAGTTTAGTTTTGTTTGGGGGGTTCCCCTCCCTTCCCCGCCTCTGGGGTATGCCCGGATCCCCAGGGTTCAAATTCTGTGAGGACTGTGCAAGTTTATGCCCAAGAGTGACCCACACTTCTTGTGTGCGATGCCTCGGGGAGAGTCACCAAAAGGACACATGCAGGATCTGCAAGAGTTTTCGACCTAGGACCATCAAAGACCGGGAGCAGAGACTTAAGATCCTGCTGATGGAAGCAGCACTGGGACCCCATTCTGACCCCGGATCCGCAGAACCCACGCTGAGTACTTCATCGTCAGTCCGCAGTGCTCCGGCGCCGACGGTGTGCGAACCAGCACCAAACAAGGACCCTAAGGACCCTACTTTGTCCCTTCTAAGGGATATGAACATTTATATACCCACCCATACCCCGACTCACTGGTGGTTGATGCAGCTTCCAGGGCCCCTCCCCTAAGAATAGGGAGGTGAAAAGACTCGACCTGTTCAGCAGGAAGGTCTATTCTACTGGGGAACTACAGCTCCGCATCGCGAACCAGCAGGCCATCGTGAGCAGATATGCACACAACACCTGCGCTGCGATAGCCAAGTTTGTGGAGCTCCTGCCACAGGACTCTCGCACTGAGTTCTCTGCATTAGTGGAGGAGAGAAAGCTGGTCTCCCGAGCTTCCCTACAGGCGGCATTGGACGCAGCAGATGCAGCCTCACATATGACCACCACGGGGGTTGTATGAGAAGGGGCTCCTGGTTGCAGGTCTCCGATCTGGCCCACGAGATCCAGCAAACAATCCAGGACCTCCCCTTCGAGGGTCCGGCCCTCTTTTCCAACAAAACGCATAAGAGACTCCATAGTCTGAAGGATTCAAGGGTCACCCTAAGATCTTTGGGGCTCCATACACCAGCCACCCAGTTTAGGCATTTCCGGCCACAGCCTCCCTCCACGTTCTGCCAACCCCAGAACCACCAAGATGCTCCTCATAGGAGGAATAGGAGCGGTAGGAGGTGGCAGCACCACTCCTCGGGGCAGAGCTCTGGCCAGCCCAAGCCTCCACCCAGCCCCTGAATCCCTTTTAAAGGTGCGGTCGAGGATGGCACACCAGTACCACAACTGGATCCAACCCCTCTTACCTTCTCGTCCCATCTATCCCCTTTCTACCATGCTTGGTCCCATATCACCTCGGACCGCTGGGTGCTCCGCACGGTAGAGAGGGGATACTCCATCCAATTCTGGGCCCTCCCACCCTTCCACCCCCCTTCCCTGTCCCTCTTCAGGAACCCCTCTCACGAGCAACTTCTAATACAGGAAGTTCACACCCTTCTGTTGGTAGTGGCAATGGAAGAAGTTCCTCAGGAGCAAAGGGGCAAGGGCTTCTACTCCCAGTATTTCCTAATACCGAAAGCCAAGGGTGGCCTCGAACCCATCCTGGACCTGTGGGAGCTCAACAAGTTTGTCAAGAAACTCAGGTTCCGCATGGTCTCCTTGACCTCCATTATCCCTTCATTGGATCCAGGAGACTGGTATGCCGCCCTCGACTTGAAGGACGTGTATTTTCACATAGCAATAGTTCCACCTCACAGATGATACCTCAGGTTTATGGTGAACAACAGCCACTATCAGTTTACTGTTCTCCCTTGTGGCCTGTCAGCAGCACCTCATGTTTTCACCAATTGCATGGCAGTCATCGTGGCATTCCTGCGCAAGCGGCAGATACAGATTTTCCCGTACCTCTATGACTGGCTGATCAAAGGCCACTCCAGATCTCAAGTGGAGGAGCAGGTCGGCTTCATAAGAAGGACCTTCCTCAAACTAGGTCTCCTTCTCAACGAGGCCAAATCCACACTGTCCCCAGTGCAGAGGATACAGTTTATAGGCGCAGCGCTAGACTCGACTCAATCCAGGGTGTACCTCCCAGAAGCCAGGTTTCAGTCTCTGGGGGACATCATACAAGGCCTCAGACAGTTCCCTACAACCACAGCAAGAAACTGCCTGAAACTGCTGGGGCATATAGCCGCTTGTACCTATGTAGTACAGCATATCAGACTCAGACTTCGCCCACTCCAGTCATGGCTAGCATCGGTTTATTGACTGGCTTGAGACACTTTGGACAGCATTGTAACCCTGCCCTGCCCAATATTAGACTCCTTCCTGTGGTAGCTCGACCCACAGGTAGTTTGTGCAGGAGTGCCCTTCACCAGCCCCCAGCCAGTCCTCTCGTTAGTGACAGATGCCTCGGATCTGGGATTGGAAACACATTTGGGAGACCTCAGGACACAAGGTCTCTGGTCTCAGGCGGACCTAGCTCAGCATATCAACATTGGAGAACAGAGAGTGGTGCGCCTGGAGTGCCAGGTTTTCAGAGCCCACGTATCAGGCAGATGTGTATCAGTCTTTACGGACAACACCACGGCAATGTTTTATATCAACAAACGGGGGTGCACATTCCTCTCCCCTGTGCCAGGAAGCCCTCATGCTGTGGGACTTCTGTGTGGAGCACTCGATACACATGCAGGCATCATACCGCCCTGGGATACCGAATGAGCTGGCGGACCGTCTCAGTCGATTTTTTCATGGCCACGAGTGGTCCCTCTGGCTGGACATAGTGAGCTCAAATTTTCCATCTCTGGGGCTTTCCCCAAATAGACCTGTTAGCCACGTGCAGCAATAGGAAGTGTCAACTATTTTGCTCCTTTCTGAATCACAGCCCGGGTTCCATCATGGATGTGTTCCTTCTTCCATGGGGGGGCCGTCTGCTTTACGCGTTCCCACCAGTCCTGTTGGTCCACGAGGTGCTCCTCAAGAGCCACAGGGACCAAGCCCTAATCATATTGATAGCTCCGGCCTGGCCATGCCAGCACTGGTTCACATCACTCCTAGAAATGTCCGTGGAGACTCCGGTCACCCTAACGCTTGTCCTGGACCTGATCACGCAGGATCACGGCCGCCTCCGGCACCCGAACCTTGAATCGCTCACAGCATGGATGCTCCATGGCTAAATGCCGTGGAACTGTTCTGTTCCGATCAAGTCAGACAAGTTCTCCTTGGCAGCAGAAAGCCCTCCACAAGAGCACTGTACCTTGCCAAGAGGAAGAGGTTCTCTCTCTGGTTGGAGCAGCACCATCAGTCACCGACGCTTGCCTCGGTGCCATTTATACTGGACTACCTCCTCCATCTTAAACAATAGGCTCTGTCTATGTCGTCAATAAGGGTTCACTTGGCCGCCATCTCCGCATTCCATCAGGGCGCAGATGGCCACTAGTCTTTGCGAACCCTGAGGTTAGCCATTTTCGTAAAGGTCTTGACAGACTCTACCCGCAAACACGACAGCCTATCCCTGCTTGGGACCTTAATCTGGTCCTTTCCAGACTTACGGTCCACCATTAGAGCCACTGGCAACGTGCTCCCTGCTTTATCTTTCATACAAGGTGGCATTTCTGGTGGTGATAACCTTAGCTAGGAGGGTGTTAGAGCTCAGGGCCCCCTTACACGGTATTCCATAAGGACAAGGTTCAGTTCAGGCCTCGCCCGGCTTTTCTCCCTAAGGTTGTCTACCAGTTTCACATCAACCAGGACAACTTCCTCCCAGTGTTCTATCCTAAGCCACATTCCTGCCGTAGGAAGCAGAGGCTTCACTCATTGGATGTCCGCAGAGCGCTGGCCTTCTATATAGAGAGAATTAAGCCGTTCCGAAAGTCCGTCCAGTTATTCGTAGCAGCGACAGACAGGATGAAAGGTCTCCCTATCTCATCCCAACCCATCTCGTCGTGGATCACATGCATTCGGGAGTGTGAAGGTGCCCGCTCCGCCAATCACCACACACTCCACCAGAGTTCAGGCCTCCTCAGCAGGTCCCCTGGCGCAGGTCCCCACTCTGGAAATCTGCAGAGTGGCAACGTGGTCCTCAATTCACACTTTTATGTCACACTATGTGATCACGCAACAGGCCAGAGACAATGTGGCCTTCGGAAGAGCCATACTCCAATCAGTGGATGACTCCAACCCCACCTCCTGAACTCTGGCTTGCAAGTCACCTGATTGGAATGGACATGAACAAGCACTTGAAGAAGAAAAAACGGGTACTCACCTTCTCATAACTGTTGTTCTTCGAGATGTGTTGTTCATGTACATTCCAATACCTGCCCTCCTACCCCTCTGTCGGAACAGCCAGCAAGAAGGAACTGAGGAGGTGGGGGGGTTGGCAAGGCGCTATATTGGGTGCCATGAAGACGCGACTCCAGGGAGTGCCCAGGCCGACCCTATGGATGCTACTAAGGGAAAAATCTTCCGGCTGGATTGTACAAAGCGCGCACACACCTGATTGAATGTACATGAACACCACATCTCGAAGAACAACAGTTACGAGAAGGTGAGTAACCGTTTTTTTACCAAAGAAAAAAAAAAGTTAAGAATAAGCCAGTTTCAACATGACAAGTTAATAAATAACACACTTTCCTATTTAAAAGCCAACAAGACACCTTTAGCACCCCAGAAGGCACTGAACGCAAGACAAGTTGGATTATAATCATTAGCATTTATAGGTGAGATTTTCAAAAGTGCTACTGAAAGTCAGTGGGACTTGTTGTTCCTGAGTCACTTAGGCATTTTTTAAAATCACACTCTAAATTCTTACCTTTGTGTCAGTATCACTGATGTGTTTGTTTCTAATATTGATCATTGATTTACTTCCATAAACCTTCCTGCTGGCTAGGTATTGAGGTGAAAAGATAATTGTATCATGCATCCTTGAGTAGCAGGTTTTGGGAGCCTCTAAATTGTCTCTAGAAGATAATACATAAAATATACACAAACATTTTATAGTTACAAAACAAAGAAAACGTGTTTAAACAATGTGTATTCAATGTCTATAACTTTTTAGCATCCTTGCATCATAATTTCAGTAGAATTCTTCATTTGTTTAATCATAAAATGCAACTGCATAGTTAGTGTTACATTTATAACATACATCTTATAGTCAGACAGACAGACAAACCTTCAGGGAAGGGGCAGGGAATCTGGCATCACTGAATTATCCTCATTAGAATTTTCAGCACTGCCTGCTCTGGAAGCAGGAGAGAAGCCCCAAAAGGTTTTCATTTATTTAATTTCTTTGCCAATCTTCCCTACCTCCCCACACATTGTCAACACTATAATTAAGAATCTGTCCTACTTCATATTCTCCAGATATAATTTAATGTTAGTAACAAGCAAAAATAGGAAAAGACATTTCTGAGATGGATAAACAGTACTGCAATATCATTATTCCTACAGACAACGTGGCTGTCACTGCCAGGCTTGTTATCTGGAATGATAATGACACATTTAGTTAATGAAAAGAGACCTCTTGGGTGGATACTATACTAAAAGAATTAGCAAATTTTTTAGTTCTTCCATGTAATTGAAAAGTTTCAGAAAAAAATCTAGTTAAATCTGTTCAAGTTTGCATTTACATTATATATTTTACTTTCATTAGTGACCACTATTCTAATATATAGTACATATTGTACAGGTATGGAGTTGTGCCACTTATGACAATAGTGAATTTGGCCCACACTATATATCTTCAATAGTCACATCTTCTGTGGTACTAATTTATATAAAGCTACGGGTAACACTTACTTGTCAAAAAGAAAAGGAGTACTTGTGGCACCTTAGAGACTAACCAATTTATTTGAGCATGAGCTTTCGTGAGCTACAGCTCACTTCATCGGATGCATACCGTGGAAACTGCAGCAGACTTTATATATACACAGAGAATATGAAACAATACCTCCTCCCACCCCACTGTCCTGCTGGTAATAGCTTATCTAAAGTGATCATCAAGTTGGGCCATTTCCAGCACAAATCCAGGTTTTCTCACCCTCCACCCCCCCACACAAATTCACTCTCCTGCTGGTGATAGCCCATCCAAAGTGATCACTCTCCCTACAATGTGCATGATAATCAAAGTGGGCCATTTCCAGCACAAATCCAGGTTTTCTCACCCCCCCACCCCCATACACACACAAACTCACTCTCCTGCTGGTAATAGCTCATCCAAACTGACCACTCTTCAAGTTTAAATCCAAGTTAAACCAGAACATCTGGGGGGGGGGGGGTAGGAAAAAACAAGGGGAAATAGGCTACCTTGCATAATGACTTAGCCACTCCCAGTCTCTATTTAAGCCTAAATTAATAGTATCCAATTTGCAAATGAATTCCAATTCAGCAGTTTCTCGCTGGAGTCTGGATTTGAAGTTTTTTTGTTTTAAGATAGCGACCTTCATGTCTGTGATTGCGTGACCAGAGAGATTGAAGTGTTCTCCGACTGGTTTATGAATGTTATAATTCTTGACATCTGATTTGTGTCCATTTATTCTTTTACGTAGAGACTGTCCAGTTTGACCAATGTAAATGGCAGAGGGGCATTGCTGGCACATGATGGCATATATCACATTGGTGGATGTGCAGGTGAACAAGCCTCTGATAGTGTGGCTGATGTTATTAGGCCCTGTGATGGTGTCCCCTGAATAGATATGTGGGCACTTGAAGAGTGGTCAGTTTGGATGAGCTATTACCAGCAGGAGAGTGAGTTTGTGTGTGTATGGGGGTGGGGGGGTGAGAAAACCTGGATTTGTGCTGGAAATGGCCCACCTTGATTATCATGCACATTGTAGGGAGAGTGGTCACTTTGGATGAGCTATTACCAGCAGGACAGTGGGGTGGGAGGAGGTATTGTTTCATATTCTCTGTGTATATATAAAGTCTGCTGCAGTTTCCACGGTATGCATCCAATGAAGTGAGCTGTAGCTCACGAAAGCTCATGCTCAAATAAATTGGTTAGTCTCTAAGGTGCCACAAGTACTCCTTTTCTTTTTGCGAATACAGACTAACACGGCTGTTACTCTGAAACTTACTTGTCAGAAAGTCTGTATACAAATGGATCTGGCTGCTTACTTGTAAAAACACTATCGGCGGCAATTCTTTTCTTCTGTGAAGAAGCTGAAATTTTGGAGGCCATAATTAGAGTAAACAAAATAACATAAATATATAGAAAACTATACTTTCTTATATTTAGCACCAATGACAGAATAGGCTGTTTTTTATAAGTGTGTGCACTCAGTTACCCTGGCCAACTGCAGTAATGGAACAGACAAATTAGGCATGGAATTACATGCACACAACGGTAAAAGATCAGAGCCAGTTGTCTGTTTTCAGGTATGTTACCAGAGAGCATCATACAGTCTTGACGCTGTACCTCTTTCACCCCTATGAATTGCAGTTAAATACTAATTGTTCATCAATACAAAGTGGATTTTAACAGTTTACTATTCCACAGCCTTGGCTCTTAGAATCCTTGTGTGACCTGACATTTGCTAACTCAGCAGCTCCAGCCACTGGAATCCCTGCAAAAACGTCTCCACTGGAAATGCCCACTCTAGTTCTAATTTTCATTAGAAAAATACCAACAAAAATATCCAAAAGATGTATTTCTTTACTAAATCAATTTAATAATTAAACCCAACATTCTTTAAACATGCACTGTGTTGCCGACTCGCATGATTTTATCATGTCTTTATTATGACTGCTGTTTGTCTTAAAGCCCCAGTTGCAGAAGTTTTTTGAATACGTGAGAATCTCAGATTTCATTAAAAAAATTACCTTTCTAGCCCTTATAATTGTGGAGAAAGGAATGAAATTGTGGCCTAAGTGCACCCAAAATGCTTCAAAATGAGAAGAATTCAAAATTGTATAATTTTTTAAAATCTTAAGCTTTTTGTGGGGGCCTGACTCATAATTTTTAAATATTTGAGGCTGGAAAAACTGCATGCAAATGCATCAACATAATCTATAGGAATAAGCCCTGTAGGGCATGATGGTTCAAAAAAACTGATATGAGAAGGGTAATAAATCCCGAAAAGGCAAAAGACAAAGGAGGAGGAGGAACACAGTAAAAAGATTAAATGAAATTGAAGTAAATGGCAGGGAAAGAAGGGGTAAAGGTGAAATATCTTGATCTGCCTCTCATCTTTTTTCCTTGCCCCCTCTCCTGTACCGAACATATTCCATTCAACTCTTCCACCTTTTATTATGTGTGCTATGTATAAGCTGTGGAAGTCAAGCCACTTTCTTTAACAGCTCCCCTCTCCCATGCTCTGTACAGACATTTAAGAGGTCCCCTAAATATCAAACAGGAAAATGGAAAGGAGCACCCATATTTTAGTTATAAATAAGTTAATAATGTTCTGAGGCACCCACTAACTGGAAGTCAACACAGAAAGAGAAAACAGTCCTAGATTGTTCCTGGGGATCACTGTGCCATTCTTTTCCAATGTACTATGCAATTCCAAAGTGCATTTCATTGGTGCTCTATGTACATAGTTTGTGAAGCACTTTAGAATCCTGAATTAGGATAAAAAATAGCCCAGCCCTAGATGCATTTCTCGAATTCCCTGAGTACAATGTTTGCTTCTCATATAATCATTCCAGCAGTGTTTCAAAATGCTGGGCTCTCTTCCTTGTCCTTCCCTCTTTAGCCAAATCCATTTCTTGATCAGATCAGACTTCAGTTTGTTATTGTACATTTCATTATACTATCTATACAACATGTCTTTAAAAAGTTTGCACATGATCTATAAGGCACAACTGCAAAATATTTTTAACATAATTAAGACCGACAGTCTGGGATCATTTACCAATATTATTCTTGTCAGATTCCCTGCTGCATTTGTTTCTTTGACAACTAGTGCAGAAATTTATATTCCAATCCCTGTATTGTAAGGCTGTTGAGAGAACATACTGTAATGACAACTTAGCATTATCATAATAAATGCATTAATACGATGTAGACTTACATAACACTTTACATTTCCAACCAACATGTAGAAACATTAGCTAATTTATATTCACTCTGGCCCTGTAAAACAGATAACTAACCTCATTTCCACTGTACAGATGGGGAAACTGAGGCAGAGATTTAAGAGACTTCAAAGGTTGCCGCGGGTGCTGGACATTTCTGAAAACCAGGCTCTCATTGACTCCTGAAGTTAACACAAGTCAGTGGCAGAGGTAGCATAAGAACTGAGGAATTCCTGTTCATTGGTCTAGACCAGGGGTCGGCAACCATTCAGAAGTGCTGTGCCGAGTCTTCATTTATTCACCCTAATTTAAGGTTTCGCGTGCCAGTAATACATTTTAATGTGTTTAGAAGGTCTCTTTCTATAAGTCTATGATATATAACTAAACTATTGTTGTATGTAAAGTAAATAAGGTTTTTAAAATGTTTAAGAAGCTTTATTTAAAATTAAATTAAAATGCAGAGCCCCCTGGATCTGTGGCCAGGACCTGGGCAGTGTGAGTGCCACTGAAAATCAGCTCGCATGCCACCGTTGACACGCGTGCCATAGGTTGCCTACCCCTGCTCTAGACCATACTGCCTGGGGGGCCAACAGCAAATGACAGCTGGTATAGGGTGGTGCCTGTGACCGGCATTTTGAAGACGTTGGTGGAAAACTGGAAATGTTATCGCTCCCACCAAGTGAAAAATAGATAGTTCCACTGTGGTTGTGGAAGAGCTGAGGTGAGGCTAGAGTTGGTTACTGCTCTTTATGTAGCTTTGGAACTAAATATTTAGTTCTTCTTCGAGTGCTGGTCCCTATGTGTATTCCACTCACGGGTTTGTGCCATGTAAAGCTTAGCTTGTGGTTTGTAACCTTTTTGGCAGCACACTATACTCACGAGTTGAACTGAGGTTTTTATTTCTACATAAGGTGCAGGACTGAACAAATTCTTTATAATTCCCAAGTTTAAACCAATCTCTGTTTCGCCTATTGCACCTCCAGCTGAGACCTGCAAACAAGTGATATAGGTAAAATATTACACTGCAGACAACATTTCCACACAAACATGTTTTAGGAGCTATGAAACCACTATACCTTTGCTTTGTTCTTTTAATCCGGCTCTACGTGTTTTATAATTTTTAGTCCTGTGTTCCAGAAATTCATCACTGTGTGACTCATGAAAGGAATCACAGAATGAGATGTCTTCTGAATCACTGCCTAAAAAAAATTGTATCAAAGAGGTCTTACATAAATATTACAGCTCATAAGCTGGGTGCTGCAGCTTTATATCTAGGTACCCACATGGCTTCCAGCACTCTAGGATCTGAGTGCCTCACAAACATTAATGAATTTCTCCTCACAACATCCCTGTGATGCAGAGAAGTATTATCATCTCCATTTTACAGATGGGGAACTGAGGTACAGAGAGATGCAGTGACTTGCACAAAGTCACACAGGAGGCCTGTGTCGAAGCTAGGAACTGAACTCAGATCTCACCAGTGTCAGGCCTGTGTCTTTACACAAGACAAGCCTCCCTTGCCTAAGGTTGGACCCTGCCTCTCCAAAACCAGTGGAAACCAAGGGGACCACAAAAGAGAGTTGTCAAGGTTCCTTTCCCACTCTGAACTGTAGGGTACAGATGTGGGGACCTGCATGAAAGACCCCCTAAGCTTATTTTTTACCAGCTTAGGTTAAAAACTTCCCCAAGGTACAAACTTTGCCTTGTCCTTGAACAGTATGCTGCCACCACCAAGCGTTGTAAACAAAGAACAGGGAAAGAGACCACTTGGAGACGTCCCCCCCAAAAATATCTCCCAAGCCCTACACCCCCTTTCCTGGGGAAGGCTTGATAATAATATCCCCACCAATTGGTACAGATGAACACAGACCCAAACCCTTGGATCTTAAGAACAATGAAAAATCAATCAGGTTCTTAAAAGAAGAATTTTATTTAAAGAAAAGGTAAAAGAATCACCTCTGTAAAATCAGGATGGTAAATACTTTACAGGTAATCAGATTCAAAACATAAGAGAATCCCTCTAGGCAAAACCTTAAGTTACAAAAAGACACAAAAACAGGAATATACATTCCCTCCAGCATAGCTTATTTTACAAGCCAGTAAACAAAAGAAAATCTAATGCATTTTCTAGCTAAAAGAAAAGGAGTACTTGTGGCACCTTAGAGACTAACAAATTTATTTGAGCATAAGCTTTTGTGAGCTACAGCTCACTTCATCGGATGCATACAGTGGAAAATACAGTGGGGAGATTTATATACATAGAGAACATGAAACAATCAATGGGTGTTACCATACACACTGTAAGGAGAGTGATCACTTAAGGTGAGCTATTACCAGCAGGAGAACGGGGGGGCAGGAAGGAAACCTTTTGTAGTGATAATCAAGATCACGAAAGCTTATGCTCAAATAAATTGGTTAGTCTCTAAGGTGCCACAAGTACTCCTTTTCTTTTTGCGAGTACAGACTAACACGGCTGCTACTCTGAAACCTGTTATTTTCTAGCTAGATTACTTTTCTAGCTAGATTACTTTACAGGAATTGTAAGGCTTGCATTCCTGATCTGTTCCTGGCAAAATCATCACACAGACAGACAGAACCCTTTGTTCCCCCCCCCTCCAGATTTGAAAGTATCTTGTCCCCTTATTGGTCATTTTGGGTCAGATGACAGCTAGGTTACCTTAGCTTCTTAACCCTTTACAGGTGAAAGGGTTTTGCCTCTGGCCAGGAGGGATTTTATAGCACTGTATACAGAAAGGTGGTTATCCTTCCCTTTATATTTATGACAAGAGTAGAGGAGAGTGTTGAGTGTGCCACTCATATAACACCTTGTACTAGCTGATCCATATAACAGCACTGGTAACAGAGTTAAAGTACCAGTTACCAATGTGTGTCTAAATGGAAAGGCATCATAGAGAAAAGAGGAGCAAAAGGCATCCCAGAACTCAGGTGGGACAACAAGCCCATATACTCTGATCATAGAATCATAGAATATCAGGGTTGGAAGGGATCTCAGGGGGTATTCTAGTCCAACCCCCTGCTCAAAGCAGGACCAATCCCCAGTTTTTGCCCCAATCCCTAAATGGCCCCCTCAAGGATTGAACTCACAACCCTGGGTTTAGCAGGCCAGTGCTCAAACCACTGAGCTATCCCTCCCCTAATCTGAAATCAAAGCCAGAAACAGCTCATGCCTTCCAATTCACACATGGAGTACACCCACCTTCACAGTACCATCCTTGACCCAAGACAGTGCAGTGGGAAGGTGTGGAGTCAGGGTTGGCTGGAAGAAAGACTGCCTGTTGTCATTCCTCTGCCCCCAGAAAAGTTAACTGAACTTCTGAGGGACCTGGGAGTTGCCCTGCCCAATGGGGCAGGGGACATCCTTGGCAGTGTGACTCCAATGGAATGCGGCTATTAAGGAGTTGGGGAGGCCACAAGGGGTGTATGAAGGATCCATGAGGTTTAAGATGGCATTTCCATCCTCCTTCCCATCAGCAGAATGATGGGGAATAATCTCTACAAGGGATGCCAGGCAGATATTTTCTCATAAAAATCTCCACTTATTTTGATGGGGGAGGAAATAATCTGGCCCAGAAATTTTGAAACACTTTATGGGCCAACTTTTCAAACTACCCTCAAAGATATGCTGAAATTGGGAGTGCACTAGTTAGCATATACAAATTCCTGCACATGCATGAGCAAAATGGAATTTTGTACACATCAGTGCCCTTCTACACATGGAAGTGTCATGGGTGCTTTTTTGAAAGCCTGTTTGAAAATGGGGTCCTAGTAGCTTAGCCAGTAAAGTTTGATAAGAGTCCATTAAAATCTTCATACTCTGCAGGTGTTGTGAGATGACATCAAATTACTACAAGGACTCAGTAGTAGTTAAATATAGTTCTGGCCACTGTAGACAATCTCTACTTACACAGGTTAGTGCCTGACAAATCTAGCGCCACTGCTTTTTCTTGAATGAAGACTGAATACTGTCCACATTTTGACTTTTCACTATCAGTTTTTCTGTCCTCTGTGTTTTTATTTCTATGTGTTAAAAAAAAAATAGTACAAGATCTGAATTAAATGTTACCAATTGTATGAAAAGTTTTTGAGCATATTAATACCTATGCTATTAATGTTGCCAAATTATTAATTCAGGAAAAATAGATTTATTCATAATATGAAATATATCCATACTAAATGGTCTAATCTTGGGGAAAAATCGTATTACACCTTGAATTATAGTATGGATCATGGCATTAAGACCCTGATTCAGCAGAGCACTTAAACACGTGTTTAAAGTTAAGCCTGTGAGTAACCCCACCTCTATTCAGCAAAGCACTTAAGAAATTTTAGGTGTGTGTATTTATATACATGTGCACACATGAACACAGACAGGCACAAAGGTTTGAAAGAGACAGTTACTCTAATAACACCCTCTGGACTATTTTTGAAGTTTGTTAATGTTTTGTGTTGTTTTAGAGCTTAGGGTGATAGTCAGCACATGCTCACCTATTGACAGAACAGGAACAAAGTTCTTTGTTTGCATTTTTTGACCAGTCTATTTTCCATTTGGGATATAGAGCATCATCATGTGCATTTGAACAGTTTTCTACCCTTCCACAAAAACAATGATCTGATGGATGTGCTAAATTGCCTAAAATGATCGGGGGGGAAAAAGAAAGAATTGGAAAGTGGGTGAGTTTTACCAGAGTTATGAAGTGATACAAATTATTGAATAAAAGCATTTTCCTCTTGCTCCTACCTTGCTCTTGCCGCACATTTAGATTAATAATTTTGTGTTCCAAATTGCACATATTGTAAGGCTTGGTTTTGGGTGGAGATGTCATTTGCCAGAAGTTTAAATTCCTGAATAAACAAGACAGCATACAGAAGTACTGATGTGACAAAAGTAAGTAAAACAACCAAACTTAATGCTGAATGTCTACACAAATGTATCTTTTTGACTTGTATTTGTCACTGTTCAGCCAAGTCCCTTTTTTAATCTGGATGTTGGATTTTGTCTCCAATATTTTTAATATGATTGTAGAACTAATTTATTACTTAACTTTTAGTTACCAGGGGTGAAAATTCACTTCCGTGCAGAAGGCCAACACAAGACCTATGCTCTACTTGATCCCTCAAAATAATGTGTAAGTGGAACTTAAGAGATGTAGAAGGCCTTGTGCTGGTCCTCTGGATAGGGTTGTATTTCACTGAGTGAAATGCTGTCATTGAAGTCACAGGGAGTTTTGCCATTTTTTAGTGGGGTCAGGATTTCATCCTGTGTGATTTATTGTCTGTGTAAAATGTAAAGACACAATAATCGTTTCCAACCAGATCTTCCCATGTTCAAAAACAACCAGCTTTACTTTGAGTTGAGCCTACCACAATGCATTAAATTTCAGACATCGTCAAACAGCAAAACTTGTATCCATGAATGCATACACTCATTTTGGCTGTTTACAAATATTTTTAATCGGCCAGAATACATAAAGCACTTACCCTTTTGGGTTTTCTTGATCAGCGTTAAATTTTTGACTTAATATAAGCTGCCTGTGGGATTCCAGGCCTCCAGACCCATTGTCTGCCTCAGGTGGAAGGAAGCACTGCTGTACCACAAACCAGAACGTAAGATTTTTATACATTTATTCACATTACTGTGTATTTCTCAAGAAATACAGTGTGAGCAACACAAATATTTGGATATAATTTTTCTATGGTTTTGACAATGCTTTTTCTTGCTTTATCATCCACTCACAATTCTAGGCTATGTAAAATGGACTGCACAGAGTCTGCACATTATCCCCATTCTATAGATAAGAAAAGTGAGACACAGAGGTGAAATGACTTTGTTAGTGTAGGTTTCAGTGGATCTGGCATGGATTCATGTTTTTTTCCTCACTTCCTAAACAAGCACAAATGATACTATTTAAAATCCAATAGTTGCCTGTGCAACTTCTTCCAGAACAGTTCCCCTCAGAATCAAAGCACATTATGAATGTTTCACAAGTTTTGACAGCAACATTCCTAAACCTGAATCATCTTACTTGGCATTTGTGCAGCAGTGTTCTGATGTACCGTAGTACCTCAACAATGGCAACGGTTGAGTTGCTTTGTTGTGCAAATTTAACATTGGGACAGTAGAATATAATCTCATATAAATTATCCCATTGGATAAAATAAACAAAAACGCTCATCCAAAAAATGTAATTATGTATGAAAATAGACCTTGTACCATTACATCTGAAGAGTGCTTATTTGCTAGCAGTCCTGCTTTTTCCAGGGGCTCCATTCCTTTTACATAGACAGATGCATCTCTTTTTTGTAATCCCAATTGGCTAAGGGAAAAAAATATTTTTAGTTTAAAATACTGTTTTTTCTAACACATTTAAAACACTGTTTTTTAGCAAGATGATCATCATATGATTCTCCAACAGGGCAGGACTCAACAAAGATATAACTCACAGAAATACTAATACTCTGCTGAGTCACCAAAAAATGGAATAGGTAGTGATTTTGGATATTGACATACCTTCAACCTGTTTTTAAAAATATTACTGAAGGGAATAATTGTGCACTGGCAGGATGGTTGGATTAGGTCTCCCAATATGTCTTTTCCATCTTGAATATCTATGGTGACAATCGAGGCCATGCAGTGGCGTGATCTAACACTCAGCCAAATTAATGAGATTCTTTTGACTTCAGCGGACATTTGATCAGATATGCTCAATAAATGTCTTCATATTTAGTAAGCAATTATAAATCTATTTTAGTAAATGACTTCAATACCTATCACAAAGTTCAACACTTACATTTCAGGAAAAGGATCACAATTGTCATCTTGTAAAGAAAGCTGACTGTTTTTCTTTGGGACCACATCAATAGCATGACTTCTCTTATCTCCGTCGGTCCTTTCATTATTATGAAAATTCACTTCAGTAGCAGACCTTTCTGGAGGATCACTAATGCTTGAAACCACAGGGCTCTGTACAAAGTAACCATATTATAGATAGCATAAAGACACTTACAATAGATTGTCATTTACTGTATTCCCTAAAAATCTTGCCTCCTGCAACCCAGATTTCCTGAATATCTATGCAATTCAGGATTCAAAGGAGGACTCATCAGAATTCATATGGTATTTCAAACAATTAGTACAGTTAGAAAGCATTTAGCAATCTATTGCTTGGTCACATGTACAACAGTGGGAAACCACCAATTTCCATTTTGCAAGCATATGATCCAGGACTTAACATTACCACTTCCACCAGCTTTCTGTGACACACAAGAATTTGATCCTTTGAGCCAAACTGTGATTTTTATGAATCTCACTGAAGCAGAAAGTAACCATTTTAATAATTTTTTTCTATTAAATGACAATGATTCACTTGCAAAAGCTGCTTTTCAATTTTTGCATAGATTAGAATATTTTGATTTTCTGAATACAAATGTTATTTTTTTTCCACTGAGACTGGGAATCTTTTCCCCCAACACAGCTGTAGTCATATATTTAGGTTTTGATCAACATGGCTAATGAGATATCTTAAAGTTTAAATTCAGGAATAAAATATATTACTTTCTTGAATTAACATTCTGCATTGTAGCAAGAAATTCACACTTAGAAACATAAGGGCAAATTCTCCTCTTGGGTATACTTGCACAACCCTATTTTAATTAATGGGGTTTGCATCAGTGTAACTGAAAGAAGAGTTTGGTCTGTAGATTATAGAATTTGATGAGTTACCTCACGAAGATGAGAACAGGATGAACACGCAGATTCACATGGAGTGAGCAAAGGAGACGTAGGAAATGTTGTGAATGAAGATGGACATGGACTATATATATTGTCATCAATTTTCTCTTTGACATCTTCAAGTAGCATACCAAGCCTAAATATTTCCCCCTCCACCTTTCTAAATCCAAATACAAAACACAGAGTTATATAATCAGCCTTTTAATAAACTTTTGGCTTTTTGTATCTCACTGCAGTATCAAAGTTGCAGCACTGTCCAAAAATAAAACAATACCATTACAAAATTAAATAGATTAAATGAAACCACAGTTACCTGCTTGAATCTACAAAAAGGGAAATAAGGACAACGCGGGGAATTATAAACCAGTCAGCTTAACTTCAATAACCGGAAATATAATAGAGCAAATAATTAAGCAATTGGCAAACACCTAGAAGATAATAGGATGATAACTAACAGTCAGCATGGATTTGTCAAGACCAAATTGTGTCAAACCAACTTAATAGCTTTCTTTGACAGGGTAACAGGCCTCGTGGACGGGGTGAAGTGGTAGATGTAGTATATCTTGACTTTAGTAAGGCTTTTCATACAATCTCGCATGACCTTCTCTTAAACCAGTGGCCCCCAAATTATGGGGCACGCCCCTCGGGGGGGGGGAAAGAGGAATGTTTGGGGGGGTGCACTCCCCATGGAAAGCAGGGAGGGAGTGCAACCCAGCACCGCTCCACCCCCAGCTCTGCTCCTGGCCCCAGCCTCAGCCTCGGCTCCCTTGCCCCTGCCCATGTCCGAACCATCCCCTGCCGGGAGCCATGGCCCTGCTCCTGGCCTGGTTCCCAGTGTGTGTGTGTGTTTGTGTGGACTGGGGTAAAAGGGGCATGACCCTGAAAAGGTTGGGGACCACTGTCATAAACAAACTAAGGAAATACAACCTAGATGGAGCTACTATAAAGTGGGTGCATAACTGGCTGGAAAACCATTCCCAGAGTGTAGTTATCAGTGGTTCATAGAATCATAGAATATCAGGGTTGAAGGGACCTAGGCAGGTCATCTAGTCCAACCCCCTGCTCAAAGCAGGACCAATCCCCAACTAAATCATCCCAGCCAGGGCTTTGTCAAGCCTGACCTTAAAAACCTCAAAGGAAGGAGTTTCCACCACCTCCCTAGGTAACGCATTCCAGTGCTTCACCACCCTCCTAGTGAAAAAGTTTTTCCTAGTATCCAACCTAAATCTCCCCCACTGCAACTTGAGACCATTACTCCTTGTTCTGTCAGTTGCTACCACTGAGAACAGTCTAGATCCATCCTCTTTGGAACCCCATTTCAGGTAGCTGAAAGCAGCTATCAAATTCCCCCTCATTCTTCTCTTCAGCAGACTAAACAATCCCAGTTCCCTCAGCCTCTCCTCATAAGTCATGTATTCCAGTCCCCTAATCATTTTTGTTGCCCTCTGCTGAACGCTTTCCAATTTTTCCACATCCTTCTTGTAGTGTGGGGCCCAAAACTGGACACAGTACTCCAGACGAGGCCTCACCAATGTCGAATAGAGGGGAACGATCACGTCCCTCGATCTGCTGGCAATGCCCTTACTTATACAGCCCAAAATGCCGTTAGCCTTCCTGGCAACAAAGGCACACTGTTGACTCATATCCAGCTTCTTGTCCACTGTAACCCCAGGTCCTTTTCTGAAGAACTGCTGCCTAGCCATTCGGTTCCTAGTCTGTAGCGGTGCATGGGATTCTTCCGTCCTAAGTGCAGGACTCTGCACTTGTCCTTGTTGAACCTCACCAGATTTCTTTTGACCCAATCCTCTAATTTGTCTCGGTCCCGCTATATCCTATCCCTACCCTCCAGCGTATCTACCACTCCTCCCAGTTTAGTATCATCTGCAAACTTGCTGAGGGTGCAGTCCACGCCATCCTGCAGATCATTAATGAAGATATTGAACAAAACCATCCCCAGCACCGACCCTTGGGGTACTCCGCTTGATACCGGCTGCCAACTAGACTTGGAGCCATTGATCACTACCCGTTGAGCCCGACAATCTAGCCAGCTTTCTATCCACCATTCAACCAGCCCATACTTCTTTAACTTGTTGGCAAGAATACTGTGGGAGACCATATCAAAAGCTTTGCTGAAGTCAAGGAATAACACGTCCACTGCTTTCCCCTCATCCACAGAGCCAGTTATCTCGTCATAGAAGGCAATTAGATTAGTCAGGCATGACTTGCCCTTGGTGAATCCATGCTGACTGTTCCTGATCACTTTCCTCTCCTCAAAGTGCTTCAGGATTGATTCCTTGAGGACCTGCTCCATGGATTTTTCCAAGGACTGAGGTGAGGCTGACTGGCCTGTAGTTCCCAGGAACCTCCTTCTTCCCTTTTTTAAAGATGGGCACTACATTAGCCTTTTTCCAGTCGTCCAGGATCTCCCCCAATCGCCATGAGTTTTCAAAGATAATGGACAATGGCTCTGCAATCACATCCGCCAATTCCCTTAGGTTTCAGAGTAACAGCCGTGTTAGTCTGTATTCGCAAAAAGAAAAGGAGTACTTGTGGCACCTTAGAGACTAACCAATTTATTTGAGCATGAGCTTTCGTGAGCTACAGCTCACTTCATCGGATGCATACCGTGGAAACTGCAGCAGACTTTATATATACACAGAGAATATGAAACAATACCTCCTCCCACCCCACTGTCCTGCTGGTAATAGCTTATCTAAAGTGATCATCAGGTTGGGCCATTTCCAGCACAAATCCAGGTTTTCTCACCCTCCACCCCCCCACACAAATTCACTCTCCTGCTGGTGATAGCCCATCCAAAGTGACAACTCTTTACACAATGTGCATGATAATCAAGTTGGGCCATTTCCTGCACAAATCCAGGTTCCCTCACCCCCTCAATGCTGCACTGAAGTGGCTTCACACCGTCAAGGAAACTAACAAAAAACTCTTCGGTGGAGTTTAGCTCTCCAAGATTTTGATTTCGACATCCAACATATCTCAGGAGCTTCTAACAAAGTGGCTGATGCACTCTCCCGTGAAAGTTTCCCAGAATCAACTGGTTAAAATCGTCCTTGAGATGTGGAAAATATTGTTAGTCTTTATGTACTTGGTAGTATATTTAGAGATGCATGTGTCTTATTAACTCTGTTTTCCTAGAGCTCCAGGAAGAAATCCCAGCCAGTGTTTCACCCTAGCTGAGATTTGGGGGGCGTGTCATAAATATAAAGGGAAGGGTAAACCCCTTTGAAATTCCTCCTGGCCAGGGGAAAGCTCCTCTCACCTGTAAAGGGTTAAGAAGCTAAAGGTAACCTCGCTGGCACCTGACCAAAATGACCAATGAGGAGACAAGATACTTTCAAAAGCTGGGAGGAGGGAGAGAAACAAAGGGTCTGTGTGTCTGTCTGTATGCTGAGTCTTGGCCGGGGATAGACCAGGAATGGAGTCTTAGAACTTTTAGTAAGTAATCTAGCTAGGTATGTGTTAGATTATGATTTCTTTAAATGGCTGAGAAAAGAATTGTGCTGAATAGAATAACTATTTCTGTCTGTGTATCTTTTTTGTAACTTAAGGTTTTGCCTAGAGGGGTTCTCTATGTTTTTGAATCTAATTACCCTGTAAGATATCTACCATCCTGATTTTACAGGGGGGATTTCTTTATTTCTATTTACTTCTATTTTTATTAAAAGTCTTCTTGTAAGAAACTGAATGCTTTTTCATTGTTCTCAGATCCAAGGGTTTGGGTCTGTGGTCACCTATGCAAATTGGTGAGGCTTTTTATCCAACATTTCCCCACCTTGATTATCATGCACATTGTAGGGAGAATGGTCACTTTGGATGAGCTATTATCAGCAGGATAGTGAGTTTGTGTGTGTGGTTTTTGGGAGGGGGGTGAGGGGGTGAGAGAACCTGGATTTGTGCAGGAAATGGCCCAACTTGATTATCATGCACATTATCATGCACTGGGCAGTAGTCTGGGTGCTGACCTTGTTTGTGAAGACAGAGGCAAAAAAAGCATTGAGTACATTAGCTTTTTCCACATCCTCTCCTACTAGGTTGCCTCCCTCATTCAGTAAGAGGCCCACACTTTCCTTGACTTTCTTCTTGTTGCTAACATACCTGAAGAAACCCTTCTTGTTACTCTTAACATCTCTTGCTAGCTGCAACTCCAAGTGTGATTTGGCCTTCCTGATTTCACTCCTGCATGCCCGAGCAATATTTTTATACTCCTCCCTGGTCATTTGTCCAATCTTCCACTTCTTGTAAGCTTCTTTTTTTGTGTTTAAGATCAGCAAGGATTTCACTTTTAAGACAAGCTGGTCGCCTGCCATATTTACTATTCTTTCTACACATCGGGATGGTTTGTTCCTGTAACATCAATAAGGATTCTTTAAAATACAGCCAGCTCTCCTGGACTCCTTTCCCCCTCATGTTATTCTCCCAGGGGATCCTGCCCATCAGTTCCCTGAGGGAATCAAAGTCTGCTTTTCTGAAGTCCAGGGTCCATATTCTGCTGCTCTCCTTTCTTTCTTGTGTTAGGATCCTGAACTCGACCATCTCATGGTCACTGCCTCCCAGGTTCCCATCCACTTTAGCTTCCTCTACTAATTCTTCCTGGTTTGTGAGCAGCAGGTCAAGAAGAGCTCTGCCCCTACTTGGTTCCTCCAGCACTTGCACCAGGAAATTGTCCCCTACATTTTCCAAAAACTTCCTGGATTGGTTCACAGTCAAGCTGGAAAGGCGTATTGAGTAGGGTCCCACAAGGATCAGTTCTGGGTCTGATTCTGTTCAATATCTTCATCAATGATTTAGAAAATGGCATAGAGAGTACACTTATAAAGTTTGTGGAGGATACCAGGCTAGGAGGTGTTGCAAGTACTTTAGAGGATAGGATTAAAATTCAAAATGATCTGGACAAACTGGAGAAATGGTCTGAAGCAAATAGGATGAAATTCAATAAGGATAAATGCAAAGTACTCCATTTAGGAAAGAACAATCAGTTGCATACATACAAAATGGGAAATGACTACCCAGGAAGAAGTACTGTGGAAAGGGATCTGGGGGTCATAGTGGATCACAAGCTAAATATGAGTCAAAAGAGTAACACTGTTGCCAAGTAAAGCAAACATCATTCTGGGATGTATTAAAATAAGTGGTGTAAGCAAGACACAAGAAGTAATTCTTATGCTCTACTCCATGCTGATTAGTCCTCAACTAGAGTATTGTGTCCCGTTCTTGGCACCACATTTCAGGAAAGATGTGGACAAACTGGAGAAAGTCCAGAGAAGAGAAACAAAAAATGATTAAAGATCTAGAAAACATAACCCATGAGGGAAGATTGAAAAAATTGGGTTTATTTAGTCTGGAGAAGAGAAAACCAAAGGGGACATGATAACAGTTTTCAAGTATATAAAAGGTTGTTACAAGGAGGAAGGAGAAAAATTATTCTCCTTAACCGCTAGGGATAGGACAAAAAGCAATGGGCTTACATTGAAGCAAGAGCGGTTTAGGTTGGACATGTAGTCGCCTGTGAGCACAGTGTGACCCTGGGAAAAAGTGGAGAGCACTTTTAGGTCTGTTGTCTGAAGAAGCTTTGCTGTAAGCTACGAAACTGCTTCTTTTGTTCTGAGCTCCTCCTGTGTTTGGAGAAGCAGACTCCTTGCACATTCCTTGTAACTAAACAAGACTGCATCAAAGTTAATACCAGACTCCATCAATTTCTACATCCAACTGGAACATCCTCAGGGCCCCAAAATTTAACTAAGGTCGAAAATGTGCAACAATGAAGTGAGCTGTAGCTCACAAAAGCTTATGCTCAAATAAATTGGTTAGTCTCTAAGGTGCCACAAGTACTCCTTTTTGCGAATACAGACTAACACGGCTGCTACTCTGAAACCTGTCAATATTACTTCTGTACCTCTCAGGGATACTGTGAGGATAAATAAATTAATTAATGACTGCCAAATACTCATATACTATGGGAGCATAGACATACTATTTAGCAGGCAGCTCTGACCTGTCGGGATCAAACTCGCCAACGCTTACGGCTTTGCGATTGTAGTTCTGTAGCAGTAAACCACGATGCTCCTCCTTAGTGGCTAAATATTTCCGTTCCAATGTTTCAAGGTATCCTCTTAGTTCCTTTAATACCTTCACCAATAAAAGAGATTTAAATAATGAATGACTTTGCTATTTAATTGGACAGAACAATTATTAACACTCTGTAGTCCACAGCAGATGTACAAATAGAGGGTTAAATTGTGGGGTCTTGATTCAGGTCTTGCTCAAACAAAACTCATAATAACTTCAATGGCAATTTCCCTGAGTAAGGGCTGCCTTCATAAATAGTTTGGGTTAAGATTTTCAAAGGAGTCATGGAGATTCAGACACATATTGTCAATCTCAAACTTGGCCTTTTTCATGCCTATAACTTAATTCTGGAAAGGAGGAAAGGGTTTAATTTGTTATTAAATATATCTTTCTGAAGAACACTGAAAATTTCACTACAATAAATTCAGGTCCAATGTCATTTAAAGCACATTTCAATTCCCTCCAATAGATGTGAAAAATATAATTTACCAAACAGCGATCTTGCAAAGGTAAGGCCTCCTGTATTACACATTTAGAAAATTCTTCCACCTTCAATAGAAAATTGGTAGATTTTATTTGGGATTTTAGATTTCATAAAAAGAAACAAGAGCATCAAAATTAAGTAGGTAGTGAAAAAAATCTCTTTCATATTACTTTAGCTTTCAGTTGCTCTGCCTGCTCCTTTAGCATTTGAGACATCTTTTCTCCTTTTGTTGTATTTTCCATCAAGTTATGATTTAAACAGTGTATTTCTGCTTCTGCACTGTCTGACAGTAATGATGAAATCATTCTCCCAGATTGTAATCCTATATAACATAATGAAAATAAAGAATAAAGTACCAACTGGAATTTCTGTATACAGTTTTCCAGATTATTATTCCATTAATCCAAGGGGACTGAACTAGATGACCTCTCAAGGTCCCTTCCAGTCCTATGATTCTATGATTATGGAACAGAATAACAAAGTGCACAATTATGTAAAATAAGGAACCTCTGTTATTTGTATAACCACTGTAATTTCAACTACCTGCAAAAGATGCTTGGGACAAATCAAGCATAGGCTGGATAGGAACAGTAAGGGGATGAAATATAAACTCTTCAGAAGCTGCACCCATACATCTTGAGTGACTGGAAAGGTTTGGATTAGAAGAAGCTGAATGAGGATATATCTGTTAAAAATATACAAAACAATATTTAAAAATAAAACAACAGCTTTATATATAAAATATTCACTTGGAATGCTAAAAGGAAACTATTTTAATACTGTATATCCTTACAGAAGTTGGTTAGAGTTATTTAAATTATACATAAAGAATATGGAATAAGTTATTTTTCACTTTTTATTAACATATTAAAAAGTGTCAGAATATCCATGTTTATTTCCCATAAAGACACCAAGTTATGAACATGTATGTTTCTAGTTTGCCTATTCTCCCTGTATGTGTTTTAGACATCTAAATGTCTCAAGTTACTTAGCCAAATCTATCTTTAGAGAAGTTCTAAAAATAGGAACAATATAAAAGGTTGTTTAGTAGAATATATGCTTCATATCAGACCCTTCGAGAGAAAATATACTGTACTAAGAAAAAGATCTCCTAAACAATTTATCTGATTTTATAATATTCTGGTAGATTTACCTTAGGATCAAACCTCAAATGATCAATACGATTCTGAGCCTCAGCATGTTTTGTCAGCAACTTGCATTAATCCAGAAATAATAAAGAAAAAAGTATTAATGTGTTGTAATAAGTCTTCCTTATATACTAATGCCCTGATCCTACAAAGATTTAAGCATGTGCTTAGCTTTATATATGTGAGTAGTCCCAATGACTGAGTCTAAATATGAAAAGTGACTGTTAAGTGATCTAGTTACAACCAGAATAAAGGAAACCCTAAAATATTGGAACAAATCATTTAAAGGAATCAGTCAGGTAGCACAGGTGATCCTCAAAGACGTTATAAATCTTAAAGATCCATTGGCAACATCACTATTGATGTAAATGGGATCTGGGTCAAACACAATATGAAAACAAACCTTTAATTATTTCTTTAAGATATTAAACATTTAAATTAAAATAATTTTGGTGGGATTTAAACATTTTCCTACAGTGTTAGAAACAACATTTTGCAAGTATGTGAGAATTAAAAAATGAAATTGACTATAGCCAATTTCATAATATTTTGAAGGGAAACTTTTAAATTATTAGTAATGAAGGTATCACTCCATAACATTATAAAATATGTCTGTTTATGGAAGTGAAAGCCCAATCCTACAAACCTTTACTCATGTAAGTAATTCTTAATTAGATTAGTAGAACCGCTGACTTCAGTGGAACCACTTTCATATAGGACTACACCTGTTAGGCTTTTCTGGACTCTCTCTTTCACTTCCATTGGCATTAATATTTTATTAAATCCTGAACGGATATCTGAAAAGATCTCATTTACCTCTAGCTGTTGTAAAAGTTCAGGAATTCTCATTTCTTCTTCTTGATTCTTTACTTCAACAGAATCAAAATAATTCATAGTTTCTAAAACATCGTTCACAATTGCTGATTTACCAATCAAATTAGGCGAGAATTTGGTTCTTTTCATTATGGGAGCTGATTTATCACTGCTATTTCTTTTTGGTATTTTGACTTTTGGAGCAACTTTAGAGAAGTCAGGAAGACAATAATTAACTTGGCCTTGGCCATATTTGAGTTCATGAGAGGAACCTGTTCTTTCAAACAAACCTTTTTGATGACTGTGATTTTTTCTTATGTTTTGGAAATTATTTGTATCTTCATTTTCAGCTATCGACTGTGAATTTTCTTGTATGCAGTCTTTCTCATCACCATAAGAAGTAGCTCTGTCATCTATAACAAATATATTTTCATCTAGCAAATTTTTATCTTTGTAATCATCTTCAGATGTTTCTTCTTGTCTGTTCAAATAATAGTCTTCAAAATACTTTGCCCATTGTTCTGTTAGTAAAGTGGGCTTGGTGCATTCTGAAATCCTAGGTTTAGTGAGGACAGTTTCATCAACACTTTCAGTAAAGGATGTCTCTGGGATAGTCTCACAATCAATTAATTGGCTTGCGTTTGATAACTCTTCTTTGGAAAAATGACGCAAAAGAACATCAGAAATTTTTGAGTTGGTGAAATGTTCCTTCCTATCTGGGCTGCTAAAAGCTCCAACTGATAATTCTGTCTCGAAAGACATGCCACTCACAGGAGCTTCCATTGCCATTTCAATCATTATTCCATTTGTTCTTGTGGCAGGTGTACGGTGGCTGAAGACCTTCTCTTGAGATAGCTGTTGTCTTTCATCATTTATTTCTTCTTTTAAACTTTTGTTAATTTCAGAACAGGTCAAATTTAAGAAATTATCAGAAATGCTTTCTACAGAAGCACAGGCTTTCAAATTCTTTGATTCATTATTGTGGTGATACGTTTTTTCTAGGTCTCCATCATAAGGTAAGTCTTCTTGCTCCTCATCAGTTGCATCCTCAGGACAGTCAAAGTTATCTAATAATATGTTATTCACTTTGTTTTTCAGTCGGTCAGGTTGTCTGCTTTTACTTGTCCTAATCTGTACGTCTTGATTATACTCCATTAACATGTCATTAGTCCTCAGCTTTCATGTAGAGCTTTTACTATTGTATGTATTAAGTTCTGTAATACATGAGAAAACTAGCTCACATTTAAATATATCTAACAATATATTAAATAAAAGCATAAGCATATATCTTAGATCTGATCCTGCAGTCCTTCTCCACACAAACTTCCATAGTCTTCAGTGGGAGACATGTACATAAAGGGCCTGATTTTCCTCTCGGTTACATTGGTACAAATCAGGATCAACTCTGTTTCAGTCAAGAGTTACCCAAATATCAAATTACTTGGGAAAGGATGTGGCCCACAGTCTATAGTACCAGGTTATTAGCCTTTATTAGTTTGTAAACTGCAGTGTTTACAAACTAAATAAAAATGAATGAAGTTAGTAATGGAGCCAAGAACAGTAAAAGCATCTATATTTTATGCACAACAAGGGCCAAGATCAGCATAACATGAAGCTGGATTTTTCTACACACATGGTTAGAGTCTGTCCCCACTAAAGCAGTAAAGGCATCTTACCCAGCCAACTACCCATATAGCAGCATTGGGAGAAGAAACAGCAATCTTCACATGCTGAAATTGCATCTTGCTGGCCATTGTAGACAGCACAACTCAGAGCAGTTTAAGTGCAATGCGGTTTGCTATTGGTTACCTTAAGAAACATAGCTTTCCTAATGAGCTGGAATTCAAAAATTCCTTTAATTGCACGCCGAACACTTCATATGAGAATTTATGTGGTTGCTTTCACTTTTACAGGTATTATTTTATAGGTATTTCAGTGCTGATAGTGTGTTGTACAAACAGGTACAGAGATATTGAGTAATAAAAACTTCAGGTGCTGGAAAGGAAGAGAGGAAGTCAGGAGCCATCCCCCACCTTTACAGCCTCACATAAGTGTTCTAAATGTGTGAGGCTTATAATTCTCAATCACTTATTCTGAAAGGATTCTGGGCACATGCTGACTCCTCTATTGACTTCTCAAATCATAAAATGACTCTCTCTTCCCTGTCTCAGTGGGACTGGCACAGGAGGAGGTAACTCATCAAGTAATCCTCCCCTCTTCCTCTAGCAGCTTGGCCCCTCCAATTCTAAGGCCAAGCCTGACTATGGGTGGAACTTTAAAGGTACTCAGTGTTGGCATACTTTTACTCCAAAGGTAAAATTTCCAAGACCTTGGACTATAAACTCTTTGGGCCAAGGACCATCTTTTCATTATATGTGCGTATGGAGCCCAGCACAATGGGGACCTAATCTTAATAAGAGCCCCTAGCCATTACTGCTATCATGATACTTTACTAGGAAAGCACTCTTCCACATGCCTCTATAAATAGCAGAATAATGTATACACCAGAATAATACAATGCAAAACATATGTGTCTTCGGCTCCCTTCACACCAAGAACTGTTACTGCTGCTTTATGGAAGGTTTCCAAAGATATTTTGAACCTTTGGGGGCACATATATCATCTATCTGCTAGAAACAAGACAAACATGGGGATTTAAACAGATAACTTTTCTTTAGACAAAATGAAATTTACTGTGCAATACAATTTCATTTCTCATCCTTCACCTCACAGAGCATAACGCGCTTCTCACACATCTGTACTCACGGATGATTCCAACAAAGCCTCTTTCTTTTTATCCATTCCTGTTCTCTTGTACTTTGCCTCATAAAGTACTGTAGATTCTTTCAGTACACTACCCAGCAATCTTCTTAGCCTCACAAAGTGAGGAACGATATTGTATAACTAATTCTCACACCTTATTTGAAAGCAACATAAACTTCAGCAGAAACAGAAGCAAACTTACTTCAGTCATTAAAAATGTTGACTTGAACAGAATTGCTGCAATAAGTGGACAAAATCTGAAAAAGCTACAGTATAAATACTCCCTAATACCAATTGTAGATGAATGGTTACATTTCCTAGACCACTGCTAGAGTTATAGTAGATGCTCTGGAAATTTATACCTAAGGTAGGTATTAAATTTTCCAGTTCTAAATGCTTTAGTCTACACATGTGACATAGCTCTCTGTTTCACAGTGGGTGCATTTGGTTACATCGGTTGTAACCCTATCTCTAAGGCAGCCAGGTGAGTACAAGTGCAGTTTCTCAATAAGTGTAACCATATACCTTGCTATTTAATATTACTGTTCCATTCAGTTATGGTTCAGTGGTTTCAAAAAGGCCCTGCAACACAGCAAACAAACATTTTCCAGTTCTTGGTGGGGACAGCAATTTAGATATATTATTTCTATTTGTTTTGTAGATGTTATTTACTTTATTTTATATATTAAAATATATAAAGTGTTTTTAATTTATATTATCTCATTCTTAGGCCCCAGCCTATGGTGACCCAAGACCAGAAACAAATGCTTGTGGGGGTGCCTAGATTAGCATTTATAATAATTTTAATTAAGAGAAAAAAATAATTTGGATAACAGCAGGACCAAAACTCTAGCCCAGGCAGGTCTATGGAGGTTTGGTTCTGAGCCTGTGGAGTCAGCAGAAAAAGGAAAGATTATAAATGTCATAGGGCTAGTCTACACAGGGAATTTACATCAGCATAGCTAGTCTCTCAGGGGTGTGAAAAATCTACACCTATGAGATGTAGCTATGCCAATCTACCCCCCTGGTGTAGAAGACCCTAGGTTGATATACAAATTCTTCCTTCGACCTACCCACCTGCTCTCAGCCCTGGTCTATACTACAAATTTATGTCGGTATAAACATCACTCAGGAGTGTGACAAATCCACACCCTTGAGAGACACAATTATACCAACCTAACTCCTGGTGTATACAGTGCTATGTCAACAGGAGGGCTTCTCTCTTTGACATAGCTACCGTGTCTCAGGGTGGTGGAGTACCTTTGCCAACAGGAGTAGCTCTCCCCATCTGCATAGGTAGCATGAGCATCTTCAATGATGCAGCTGTGCCACTGCGGTAGACAACTCTCACGAAAGCTTATGCTCAAATAAATTTGTTAGTCTCTAAGGTGCCACAAGTACTCCTTTTCTTTTTGCGAATACAGACTAACAGGGCTGCTACTCTGAAACCTGTCAGAGAGGTGGAGTAACTGCAGCAACAGAACCCCTCCTATTGGCCTAGTTGGCAGCTACACTGAAGGCTACAGCAGTGCAGCAAACCTCCCTCCCTAGAGGGAGAGACATGGGGCCTAAACGATCCCACCCCCAGCAAGCTCCTCACCTCACCCATGGCTAGAGCGTGGAGCAGGACTTCCCCCCAAATCCACTCAGGAACGGGCTCTTCCCCTCAACCCTTCCTCCCCCACGGAGGGAGGCTCCCCACTCCAACCCCTCCCACTGGCCTCCTAGCTCCCACACCCATCCCTGGCGGCCCCACACGAGACATCTTCCCCTCCCCACCGCACACTGACCCTAATCCCCACGTGACCTCCCATCCTAGAACAGGATCACACCGCCCCACTCAAACCCCGGGCTCCCATTGGTCAGCGTGAATGACGCAAGGCTCCGCGGGGCGTAAGAATAAGAACTGTGAAGGAACCTTCAGCGCACGCGCAGAATGTGCTCGTGGCGGAGGTGGGGAGAGCCGTTGGATTTCTCAGCCACAGGGGGAGGGAGACGATATTTGTGTAAGAGCTGCGGCAGCAGGGCACCGGCTATTGGCGGGTTCGAAGTGTGGAGTACGCGGGGGGCGGGGCAGCGTTTGTTGGCAGCGTCGGGCTTTCCCCTCCCTTCTCGCGTTGCGGCGGTCGCTCTAGGGCTGGTCCATCAGCGAGGGGGGCGGGGGGTGAGGCGGGAGGGAGGTGCTGTGGAGGAGCGAGGCCAGCGACCGGACCAGAAGGAGGCCGGCGGCTGCAGGCGGCCCCGGTGCTGAGGTGAAGTCCGGCAGACGGGAGAGTGGGGCCGCCCTCGGTAGAGCGGCCGTATGGGTGAGGGAGGGGGCAGGCCGGGAGCGTTGCTGGGGCAAGGCGGTGGTCTCGCGTAGAGGGTAGGAGTATATCGACTGAGGAGGCAGCAATATTGGGGGCGCCAGAGGCGCGGTGGGTGACTGAGGGGAACTCGCTGAAGGCGAGGGCAGCTGTGGGGTTGGCTGGAGGGGGGCGATGACCCGTGTGGGGGGATGAATTACTGAGGGTGGAGGGAGATGCTGACCCGAGGAGGTCGATCAGGGGAAGGTGATGAGTTGTTTCTTGAGGGTGATGTATGCAAAGACATGCATGTGATGCTCTTGGGGCAGGATGCCCCCCAGTATTCTGACGTTCGTACCGGGGGTTGCGCGCATGGCGGCTGCTGTTCCCCTGTGGGTTTTCTCTAAGCCCAGCGACCCGAAGATGGTCCATGCCTCGCTGAGAGAAGCGTGCTGGGCTCTTGCTCCCAAAGAAATAATAACTGCAGTTAACTTCGCTGCACCAACCTTACTGTTTTGCATCAGTCCTTTCCCAATCGCAACGTGAAATCAAACCCTGCTCTAGTGGTTGATGAAGAGTCCTCTGCAGTGCAAAGAGATAAAATGTCAAGGCAAAGCAATTTGTTTGGTGCTTTAAAATGATGATTGTGCTTACTAGCACTGCAGTGTTATTTGTTTGAATAATTTAACCCATGAAATGTCTTGTTTGTTGACTGTGTCTGGTTTACAATTAATGTGAAAAAATGATAGTGTTTAATTCCCAAATCCAAAGGATAGTGCAGTTGTTTTAAAGTGCTTTCAGTGTTTTGTGCAGTTGTTTAATATTATATTCTGCCTTACAGAACTATAGCTGCAATCAATTTCTTAATGTCTAGACCGCAAAACAAACGCAGCAAGGGATTATGGTAGTTTCATTGCTTGGGAGGGAAAATAGTCATTTGCTGTCACCAAACCAGCCCTTTTAAAAAAAAAATCGTTGAGGGATTAACTTCTTGATTTCTCCATTATGAGACAATAACACGATGACATCACATTAGGTATCTTGAGTCCTTACTCTTACTGGTTGTTTGAATGACAAATAGACATTAGGTCAAGGGAGAAATGAAACAACCAAGATTGTTGTTAAATATATCCTAAAACTAAAGAGAAGTGAACTATATGGACTTTGCTCCTTATGTAGTTTTTAAATTTGTTTCATAAATACATTTTAATAAATAGAAATGGAAACTTATGCTAGTTCAGGTTGCAGCAAATGTCTCTGACCTAGTCCCTCACCCCTTAAAAAGGAGATACAGGTACTTTGGTATCCTTGCTTTTTGTTTACTCTTCTTTACCTCTTTGGCAATATAGAGCCAAACTTAGACTCCCACCTTCAAGTTGCAGTCCTCCTACTCCTAGAAGTTTCCGGCTCCTGACTGTTTGTTAGCTTTTAGCTCTCAAAGATGCATAGATCAGGTATCTTGGGGTTGCCATGGAGAGCCAGGCAACCATTTCAGAGTTCTGATGGACCTGCCAACTCTTACATCACAAAAAGACTTTTAAAGGGACACTATAAGATTACCCTAATTTAAAAAGTTGGTAAGGAAACATGTTGCGCATGCTCTGGCCTTCTCATGTCTCCATGGATCCTTAGGCTTTTCCCCTTATGTGTCTCCATGGTAGTCCTTTCCTGAACACCTCACTGGGAGAGGACACCACTACCTATAGGCTCCAGAAACACCTTTTGTATTTCTTCTTAAAGAGAAGGCTTTCGCTCTCTCCAGAGGTGTTGCATGATACACCCACACAACTGTATTCTTAAAAACAAGATCTATTAAATATAGAGAATCAGATACAAATAAACAGTTCATAAAATCATAGAACTGGATGGGACCTCGAGAGGTCATTTAGTCCAGTCCCCTGCACTCAAGGCAGGACTAAGTATTATCTAGACCATCCCTGACAGGTGTTTGGCCAACCTGCTCTTAAAAATCCCCAATGATGGAGATTCCACAACCTCCCTAGGCAACTTATTCCAGTGCTTAACCACTCTGACAGTTAGGAAGTTTTTCCTAATGTCTGACCTAAACCGCCCTTGCTGCAATTTAAGCCCATTGCTTCTTGTCCTATCCTCAGAGGTTAAGAAGAACAATAACAGTGGTGAAGAAGAATGAAATATGTTAGGTAAAAACTTTTTGCAAATGCCCAAACAGGCTTCTCTTTTCTTTGTTACAGAGAAGAAAAGACTCTACATTCCTAAAAAGCAGGTCTCATCTCATGCACTCCTCCCCACTCCAGTCAGTGACAGCTTCTTGCTGCTGTGTCCAGAATGATCTCTAGTGTCAGTCTTGAACCCACTTATTATTTCCTGTTGATCCAGTACAGCAAACCCCATTTTCTTAACTAGTTTTTTTCCAGATATGTATACACACCGTAGAAGTTGGAGAGCAGCTGCATTCCCAACCCTTCAGGAAATGGCCTACTGGGGAGAAGAGAGCCTCTTCAGATGATTACTACTTGCCTTTAAAATGCTTCACTACTGAACTCTAGTACAGCTTTCCACAGATCCTTGTGTCTGGCTGCATCCAGTTTATCCAGTTCTTTGTTTCTTAAACATTTTGTTTCAATTTTCCTTTGCCATGAAATATAAATTATGGACAGACTCTAGGCCCTCTATCACAATATTTTTCCCTTTTAGTCAATTTTACTTTGTGCACTTGACAGCAGTTGTGGTTCAGTCAGTTTCACTCTTTCCTCTATATAATTTTGTAGGCCCTGATCCTAAAATCTCACACGTATTTATCTTTAAGTACCTGAATAGCATCAGTGTGTTTAATTGGACTACTTGTATTCTTAAAGTTAAGTATGTGTAAATATTTGCAAGACTGGTACCTTTGTCATTTTTTTTTCTTTGCTAGAAAGATGATTGTAAACATAAAAATTCCTGACAAAACTTCTAAAGAAAAATAAAATTCAAGATATATTTTTAAAAGTTCAAGTTCAGTGTCACTGCTAAGGGACACTATCTTTCAGAAAGAAATATGATTTTTAAATTGACATTTACCTATTATTCTTATGAGTAACACACAGGATTCCTATAAATGAAAGATTAGAGACAGTATTTCTGAGGTGTTTTTTCCTGTTTTTGTCTGTGCATTTGACACTACTTCTATATTTGTGTGTACTGTTTTCTCTGTATAGTCATTCTATTTATGAAAGACGTATATAAACAGGAAGAAAATATTTTAAAAAGATAAACAAAGTCCCACAAAAACTTGGGAACAGGCATAATATCTGAAAAAAAATTTTTTAACGGATTAGCTTGATGGTGTCCTTCCCTTACAAACTAGTGTGTTCTTTTTTATTTTCTTTCTATTTTTTTCCCCAATTTTTCCTTTTAGTTGATAAACTTGTAAGTAATAGTAGTGGCAGAATATAGTTTTATTTCCTTGTTTTTGTTCTAAATTAGTACCCTTTAAGTTTCTGGGTTCTAAGGGTCCAGATTTCCAGCATATAAAATCTGAATACTGACAATATTTTGCTTAATAAAGGCTGTGTTTCTGCTCAGCTGAAGTATCCTACTCTTGCTTAAGCTGATCAAGCTTCGAAAACTTATTTTGGCATATCTGGGTGAGAACTGGCTAAAATTCCCCTTCTGTTGCTTCTGTTTGGGCCAAAATCTAGTCTTGCTTTATCACTAGTGCCGGGGGAAGAAAATACCAGTGCCTACTTATTAAGTAACATTTTACAGCTATTCCGTATGATGTGAAGGTTCCTGAGATATACTTCACTTGATCACCTTCAGCTCTAATGATGTTCTCAGAACAACTTTGGAGTACTTCTGAGGAGTTTGGTAGCCTATCAAGTGACTTGGTGTGTGTGTGTGTGAATTGGAACTAATGGATCTGTCCCTCTACCACCTTGGAAAGATTGAGACAAACTTGGTCTCCCAACTTGATCTCCTACAACACTTATCTACATTTCTCTTCATACAGCTGCAAAAACGTTCCTCTATCACCTTTGTGTTATAGCTGCATGAGCAATGGCATATTACCTTAACTATTGGTTTATGATTTTTGATAGGAAGCTGTTTAACACTTCTAGCAGCTCAGCCTAGGCTATTGTTAACAACACTTTGTGATTGTGTCCTAACACTTAACTCTGATCATGTTTGGAGATTATGGTTCTTTCTCACAGGTTGGGTGGTACCCTTAAAAGTAGATGTAGACGTACAATGAAGTTTATGTGCATGGCCTATGAACCTTCATCCGGTATTATGTTCTTTAAAAAGAACCTACTTATAGCCATGTACATTTTCAAAAAGTTTCTCAAAATCCTTTTTGGCTGTCTCCTATTTATTGCATTCCACTCCTCAGTACCTACAGTGTGTTATGCTGCTTTTTTGTTTTGTTCTAATGCTCCAGAGTTTCTCCATCTTACCTTGCAAGCAAGGGTTTATTGTAGGAGAGGACAGATGATCCTATTGTGACCAAGCAGTGTTTGTACAGTAATAAATACTAGAATGAATCTGATATATCAGATGGAAGGGGGAATGGAGGCAGAATGCAGGCCATACTATCACTTTGCTTTACAAGGAGGCCATGAGGGAAAGTAATTAGGTACTCTGTGGACAGATGTGCATCTGCTTCCCCAACATCATTGGAGTACACAGTTATTGAAAACAAAGTATAATTCAACTGTATAATAAACTGTTTCATACATATCTCAAATATTTATTATTTGCATAATCATAGTGGCTAGGAGCCCCAGTCATGGACCAAGACCCTGTTGTATTATTATGTGCTGTACAAACGCAGAACAAAAAGACAATCCCTGCCCAAAAGAGCTTAGAATCTAAGTATAAGAAAAGAAACAACAGATGGATACCGACAGGCTGAGGAGGGAGTACACAAGGAAACAGTCAGACTTTTCCCCGCACACTCTATGTGGCAAGGCAGTTTAAATAAATGTTTTTTCCCTTTAAGTAAATTAGCACAAACTATTCTTGTGGAAAGCAAACAATTCCCGAATGTTTTCACTTACTTCAGTACATGTTCATCCTGTCCTTGCTAGTTCACCCTGTTCAACTGACCGTCTCATTGATGGATCTATCATCCATGAACTTGTGTAGTTCTTTTTTGAACCCTGTTACAGTCTTGATTTCACAACGCCTCTGGCAAGGAGTTCCACAGGTTGACTGTGTGTTGTGTGAAGAAATACTTCCTTTTGTTTGTTTTAAACCTGCTGCCTATTAATTTCATTTGGCGACCCCTAGTACTTGTGTTATGAGAAGGAGTAAATAATTTCTTTATTTACTTTCTCCACACCTGTCATGATTTTATAGACCTCTATCATAGCCCCCTTAGTCATCTCTTTTCCAAGCTGAAAAGTCCCAGTCTTATTAATCTCTTCTCGTATGAAAGCTGTTCCATACCTCTAATCATTTTTGTTGCCCTTTTCTGAACCTTTTCCAATTCCAGTATATGTTTTTGAAATGGGGCAAGCACATCTGCACGCAGTATTCAAGATGTGGTCATACCATGGATTTTTACAGAGGCAATACATTTTCTGTCTTATTATCTCTCCCTTTCTTAATGATTCCCAACATTCTATTAGCTTTTTTGACTGCCGCAGCACATTGAGTGGATGTTTTCAGAGAACTATCCACAATGATTCCAAGATCTTTCTTGAGTTGTAACAGCTAATTTGGACCCCATAATTTTATATGTATAGTTGGGATTATGTTTTCCCATGTGCATTAGTTTGCATTTATCAATGTATTTGTGGTTACTACTTGTCCTCTTGGCTACGCCCAGTTCTCTGCACTAACTTGATCACAGGATGATAAAGAGCTATAAAAGTAGTTAGCTGTCTCTGAGCTAAACATTGATTCTGCTGTAATACTGTATGTAAAGAGCAGTTCTGCTCTGAAAAGTTACTCTGTAATAAAGGCATTGTGAGGTTTAGCGTTGATCCTCACAATGACTTCTATATTAAATATGCTTAATTAACAAGTAATAAGATGTGTTTCAGAGTAACAGCCGTGTTAGTCTGTATTCGCAAAAAGAAAAGGAGTACTTGTGGCACCTTAGAGACTAACCAATTTATTTGAGCATGAGCTTTCGTGAGCTACAGCTCACTTCATCAGATGTATATAATATGTAATATGTAATAAGAAGTAATAAGATGGCTCTTAGAACTACCAGTTGTGTATATTCAGCCTTGGATCTGAGAGTTTGATTGGGTTCCTTCCATGTGGATTATTGTTGTTAATAAAGGTTATACAGGCTAAATTGTGTCTTCAGTGAGTGTAGTTCTAAGTTTTCAAGTCACTGTGTGGCCTGTAAATCTTGCCACATGCCTTAACTAAGCATTTTTAGTTAAATATCTAACATTAGAGAATACTGCAGCTAAGATCCAATCCATCTCATTGCAGTAAATGTCAATGGGAGTTGAATCAAGGTTATAATGATATTAAGTATGGTAACCTCATATGTAAACTTGGCAAAATCTAAAGTTCCATTCCAAATGTATGTTAAATGACACTTGTATTGCACCATTCTCTTCAAGGTCCCTGAACTCTTCCTGTCCCCAACCTTGTTTTGCAGTACCAGCTGAATACTACTTTACTCCAGAAGCGATCCCATTGTTCATAATCTTTTCACATTGCAATGGAACTACCTTGTGAAATAGGGTATTACTCAATGTGAGTAAAGTCAGATTCTGGCTCTAAATTTGGAGTATTAAATGAACTGAAAGGTCCCCCCCCGTCCTCTCAGTTCCCCACCGTGACACTAACTGTCTCCACAATTTTGGTATATATGCATACTTTATTTTTCCTACTTGTTTGTTTTAGACATCTTACAGAAGTGAAAAGGAAGCAGTCCTTTTAAGAGCACTGGTGAGTTTCTTTCTGACAAGGTGGTTTCTGAGTCGGGAATTGCTTGTTTGTGAGGTGGATAAAATAACTTGATCTCGTTGTGTAGATAGGAGTGAATCAGTATATTAATTAATGTTGAGGGTAGGTCATGTATGACTAATACTAAGAATAATACTTGGCACTTGCATTAGCATTCTCTGTCATCAAAGTGCTGTACAAACATGAATCCTTAACAGGTGAGGGAGGGAGAAAAGGAAGCATTATCCAAATTTGGTAAAATGGGTATACAGAGGTTAAATGATTTGGTGTACAGCCAGGATTACAGTTTGGTAGTTCTTGGTTTCCAGTGCTTGTCCTCAGTCTTCTAGACCACTTTTCCTCTTGTGGGATAGGGGAAGCTATAAAAGGAATGGTTTTGGCTCCCATATCTTGAATGAAATGGAACCTATACTGCAGCATCAGAGGGACACTCTGTATCTTTGATGGTGTGTTTTAAGCTATTTGTAATAGCCTTTGAATACCTATTCAAGAATAAAATCTTTCTTAATGGGGTGTGATGTCATATCCATGAATTATGACAATCCACTAATTAGTGGAAGGAGCCGACTTCCTTCAGCTCCCCACTGCTCAGCCATTGGGGATGGTGCAAGAGATCTTGTAAATGTAAGAGGAAAAGGGAAGGCAGCTATGGGAGTGAGTTGATTGAGACTCAAATTAATGTATTATTAAAAATTGTTTATGTATTCATTATTTTTCTGTCAAAAATGATATTTTAAAATATATTCTTTTAAAGGGGAGCTTATCTGTGGTGCAGCTACTACCTTTTCCCTTCTGTTGGGAATCTCCACTGTTCTGTGGGCTGTCAGAGAAGACACTACTAACTAAATAAAAGCACTTCAAAGGTCTGAAGAGTCCTGGATGCTGATAGGCTGTGAGGAGGTAAGAACTCAGAACTGTAATGCATCTTTATAGTGACCTTTGCAAACTGGTTTTGGCTATTAATTTTGGTGTCTGCAGGTTCAGAAAAAACTAACCAGGATGAGGTGTAGAAATAGCTAATAACAATGTGCTTGCCTAGCCTTATTCTGTCAAGATGCTTTGTTTCTATTCCCAGAAGGAAAAGTTGTTCAGGGATTCTTACACATCAGTGGTCCTTTCCAAAAAATTTTTTCAGACCTATAATCATACACTGATGGAAATTCTATCCTTGTAAAGTGGCTGGTTGATGGAAACCCCTGTTTTGTTCAAGGAATAGGTAGTCAAAGTTGACATATTCAGAGTGTTTGAGAATCTTAGTGTGTCAGTCTTAGCTGAGATGTAGGTCTTTTCTTTCTTTTTTTGATTGTCTGCAGTGTTCCATAAAGTACACATTACTTACTTTAAAAATGTGTCCATCTAAAGCTGTGGGTGATTGTGTTTAAAAAAAAAAAAATGCTGGGGGAAAAAGCATGCAAGTTAAGATCAGTGTACAAAACATTTACACTAGCAATAGTCTACATGTAGGTCGGGCTGATGGTCCAGTGATAGCAAAGTGCACCATTGGGCTGGGGCTTCTCTTCCATGTTCACAGTGGCTAGAAGATTTGTGCAACCTGCTTTCTCACATCTTGTGAAGGGGGAGTGCCTTGTGTAGTTGTCTAGTAAACCTCTGTCCCCTGCCCTTTCCTTCAAGCAAATCTGAAAATAATTTATTAGACTCTGGAGAGATCTGCTTCCTACCTGTTTGCTGGAAGAATAGTTATCACAAAATGAGTTTCTTCACAGTTAGCCTGTTTTTTCTCAAGATATCTTTCACCCTGGAGACATTTCATAGAATCATAAAATATCAGGGTTGGAAGGGACCTCGGCAGGTCATCTAGTCCAACCCCCTGCTCAAAGCAGGACCAATCCCCAACTAAATCATCCCAGCCAGGGCTTTGTCAAGCCTGACCTTAAAAACCTCAAAGGAAGGAGATTCCACCACCTCCCTAGGTAATGCATTCCAGTGTTTCACCACCCTCCTAGTGAAAAAGTTTTTCCTAGTATCCAACCTAAATCTCCCCCACTGCAACTTGAGACCATTACTCCTTGTTCTGTCAGTTGCTACCACTGAGAACAGTCTAGATTCATCCTCTTTGGAACCCCATTTCAGGTAGTTGAAAGCAGCTATCAAATCCCCCCTCATTCTTCTCTTCCTCAGACTAAACAATCCCAGTTCCCTCAGCCTCTCCTCATAAGTCATGTATTCCAGTCCCCTAATCATTTTTGTTGCCCTCTGATGGACTCTTTCCAATTTTTCCACATCCTTCTTGTAGTGTGGGGCCCAAAACTGGACAAGTACTCCAGATGAGGCCTCACCAATGTCAGATAGAGGGGAACGATCACGTCCCTCGATCTGCTGGCAATGCCCCTACTTATACATCCCAAAATGCTATTGGCCTTCTTGGCAACAAGGGCACACTGTTGACTCATACCCAGCTTCTTGTCCACTGTCACCCCTAGGTCCTTTTCTGCAGAACTGCTGCCTAGCCATTCGGTCCCTAGTCTGTAGCGGTGCATGGGATTCTTCTGTCCTAAGTGCAGGACTCTGCACTTGTCCTTGTTGAACCTCATCAGATTTCTTTTGGCCCAATCCTCTAATTTGTCTAGGTCCCTATGTATCCTATCCCTACCCTCCAGCGTATCTACCTCTCCTCCCTGTTTAGTGTCATCTGCAAACTTGCTGAGGGTGCAATCCACTCCATCCTCCAGATCATTTATGAAGATATTGAACAAAACCGGCTCGAGAACCAACCCTTGGGGCATTCCACTTGATACCGGCTGCCAACTAGAAATGGAGCTATTGATCACTACCCATTGAGCCCGACAATCTAGCCAACTTTCTGTCCACCTTTATAGTCCATTCATCCAGTAAATACTTTAACTTGCTGGCAAGAATACTGTGGGAGACGGTGTCAAAAGCTTTGCTAAAGTCAAGGAACAACATGTCCACTGCTTTCCCCTCATCCACAGAGCCAGCTATCTCATCATAGAAGGCAATTAGATTAGTCAGGCATGACTTGCCCTTGGTGAATCCATGCTGACAGTTCCTGATCACTTTCCTCTCCTCAAAGTGCTTCAGAATTGATTCGTTGAGGACCTGCTCCATGTGGAATTAAGCCAAGAGATAGGGAAGATGATTATTATAAACAACAAACCAAAAAGAATCATTAGACTTCAAATCAACACTGTCCCAATTTAAATCCCAAAAGGATCAGATCGTTAGTAAAAGTACCTCTCTTATTCTCTCTCAACCTACCAGCTGAGGAGAGCAAACCTGGAACTCTTAAACTGGTGCAGAGAAATTTATAGAAATGAAAATTCCAGGAGAAATCATATTTCCTTTCTTAGTGTGGTGTTTTCTTTTACCTGGAATCCATAAAGCTGTGCAGAATTGTATCTACCTCACCCACCTTGTCTCTGTCAAAGCTAATATCTTATTAGACCAGCTTCTGTTGATGAAAGAAATGAGTTTTTGAGTTCAACGGAGAATTTCAAAAGCTTGTCCATTTCACCAACAGAAGTTGATTTAATAAAAGATATTCTCACCCACTTTCTCTCTCTCTCTCATTCTGGGACCGACACAGCTGCAACACCATCATAAATAACTGAGTCATGTCTAACCACCATGTGCCATTCTATGTTAATGGTTCAGAAAATCTGTGTTTTCCCAACACATTATTAACAGCTGTTTGAGTCCCAGTCATGGAATATCAGAAATGAAGAATGAATAGTGGATATTATTTTTCCGTTAGTTACTATACAAATATTTATATTACACTCAATGTGATGATGCTTCAAATGTACTGCACTATGCCTTTGGTTTAGTGAGCCCATTGTCTGCTTCATGTATTGGGATATGACTTATTAATTCAGGTGAACTTATTAAAAATACTTTGAAATTGAATTAAAAGCCAAAATCAAGCTTCTTCTAGTTCTGCTCTTTGTTATTCACACCATGGCCCATATTATGTGGAATTTTGTGTGTGCACAGGTCTGAAAATCTGGGCCTATGCTAACATCTAGATTGAAGAAAGAAAACTGTCAGTATATTTTATTACTCTATTTGGTATGGTTTTATCTAACTTTAAATTCGACAGTGCTTGCCAAAGATCCGTTTTTAGATTATCTGCTTCAAGCCTGCCCTTTCTCTTTTCTCTCCATTGTTACAACCCAAATATTACATTTCTAGAGGGAAAATTTCTGTACTTAAATAATTTTTTTGCTTTGAAGAAAACGGTCTTGATTTAAGTGATCATTACACTGAAATATTTTAAACAAACATTTCCATCGTTCCATCATCTTATGACTGTTGGTCTTCCATATTCTGCTAATAAATTAATTTCATAATAATCATATCTGCTGAATCATTCCACTAAAAATTGTGTGGAAATTGTTCTTCTGTATAGTTAGAATAAATGCAATTGATCCCAATTAGCTAGTATCTCCTTTTAAAATAAGCATTTTTGGTTTTCTCTTGATGTATATTTTAGGTAAGTACCTCTATTACTGCATACTGTCTACACCAGCTATATCAATCTGTTGTTCTATCCAAAGAATATCTCAGACCTGAAGAGATCTGTTAGAATCCACAGTTTACTGAAAATTTCACGGAGATGTCTACTTTAGTCATATAAGTTTGTACTGTCTCCTAGCCTGGGCAACTAAATCTTTGTGGTAGAAGATGCTGTATAGCATCAGAAACTCGAGTCTGGAAGATCTTGACAACCAGGTCAGTTTATAACTTAGCAGGCTTTTGGGAAAGAGCTGCATCTATTGTTATACGGTTCTCAGAGAATGTAGTATGTACTACTGGTTAAAGTGGAGGATTGGTAGTCAGAAGACTTGGATCTTCTTTCTTGCTTTTCCTTGGACTTGCCTTATAACCTCACCCAAATCAGTTGGAGTCTGATTTTTTTCAGAGTTGCTAATACACACAAGTCATTTGAAGTAAATGGAAGCTGGAGGTGTTCAGTGCCTCTGAAAATGAAGCCCTATTTTTCTCCTCATTATCCATAGGGCAATACTTATACCTACCTCGCACCAAGCAAGCCCCAAGCTTCTATGCCCAATACTTAAGTTTCAGTATAGTGCTGAGGAGGCAGAGGTGATCCTCCAGGAGAGTTCCCATCCTCCAGTGACAGGTTCAATTGAAGTAACTTCTTGTTTCAATTGACTGCCCAGGTAGAAGTTAAAGATCTTGTGATCCTTAGGGAATAACTGGCATCAGATCAGCATTCTCTCTCAATAAGAAAGGTTGGTAAGACATTGTTCTTTTTGTTGTGGAGCACATACTGGCTGCTACACTTGATTATAGAACATAAGAACCACCATACTGGGTCAGACCAAAGGTCCATCAAGCCCAGTATCCTGTCCTCTGACAGTGACCAATGGCAAATTAATGAACAGACAGGTTATTGTCAAGTGATCCATGCCCTGTTACCCAATCCCAGCTTCTGGCAAACAGAGGCTAGGGACACCATCACTGCCCATCCTGGCTAATAGCCATTGATGGTCCTATCTTCCATGAATCTTTCTAGCTCCCTTTTGAACCCTATTATAGTATTGGGCTTCACAACACCCTTTGGCAAGGAGTTCCAGAGGTTGACAATGCGTTGCGTGAAAAAATACTTGTTTGTTTTTGAACCTGCTACCTATTAATTTCATTTGGTGGCCCCTTGTTCTTGTATTATGAGAAGGAGTAAATAACACTTCCTTATTTACTTTCTCTAACACCGCTTATGATTTTATAGACCTCTATCATATCCCCCCTTAGTTGCCTCTTTTCCAAGCTGAAAACTCCCAGTCTTATTAATCTCTCCTCATACGGAAGGCGTTCTATACCCCTAATAATTTTTGTTGCCCTTTTCTGAACCTTTTCCAATTCCAATATATCTTTTTTGAGATGGGGCGACCACATCTGCATGCAGTATTCAAGGTGTGGGAATACCATGGATTTATATAAAGGCAATATGTTATTTTCTGTCTTATCTATCCTTTTTTTGATGATTCCCAACATTCTGTTCGCTTTTTGGACTGCCGCTGCACATTGAGTGGATGATTTCAGAGAACTATCCACAGTAACTCCAAGATCTTTCTTGAGTGGTAACAGCTAATTTAGACCCCCATCATTGTATATGTATAGTTAGGATTATATAATAAACATTTTGTTGAAGCATTGAACTAGCTATATCATAATCTTTGTTCAGGAAGAAATTCCATACTAATCCTAATTTTTCAGGTGCTTTAAAACTTTATGAAAAAATATCCATTGAGCTAAACCCTCATTCATTTATTCCATCCCAGATATGACTTTATGTGCAAGGTTGGTGTAGTGGAAATATGGTAAACCTTTGTTTGACTTGTATGTGTGGCTTTTTTTTGTTTTGTATTTTAATTTCCAATAAGGCTTTCATCAGTAAAGGCACTCTTTCACACATTTTGTGAGTGTAGTTTTGTTTGAAGTCATGGAAGAGTTAAACTCAAGTGACTTCTTTTTAAACTTCATACTTACCATGGACCTATTCCTTGGTGAAGACAGGTGTCATTGTCATGCTTGAAGAGGTTTTAGTTGAAAATACAGATCACAATATCCACTTTTCTATTATTATTTTTAATTATTATTTTAATATTGAATAGCAAGATACAGTTCTCTAACGGTTCACCTACAAAATGCGTGAAAGAACAAATACTTCTCTGCCCCTCCCGCCCCCAGAACCACACACCAGGAGCAAGTCTCAGAGCCTGGGTCAACTGATTTGGGCTCGCACTGTGGGACTAAAAATAGCAGTGTAGAGGCTCGGGCTGGAGCCTGGACTCTGAGACTGTTTGTTATTTTTAGCTTGCACCATGAACCTGAGTCAGTTGACCTAGGCTCTAAGACTTGCTGCCACATTATTTTTTCTTCTGTGTAGACGAACCCCAAAAATGAAATTTTTCCCATGGCAACAAATGCCACATTCTCTAAATCATCCTAGAAAATCTAAACCCATATGAGCATCTAAGGGTATATTTACACTGCACACCAAGCCTGGGCTCTGACTCAAGGTTTGAACCCAAGCCCCCCTTCCATGCACACACAAATCGGTCTAACTTGGGTCAGCAAGCACTCAAGGCCCAGGTCCTAGCACCCTGCCACGGGCGGCGCAGGTCAGAGCCCAAGTCCTGCTGACACTCTGGTCCAAGCCCTGTTATTTTGCAGTGTGGACGCAGGTCAAGCCACAAACCCGAGTCAGAAGGTTTGCGTAGTGCAGTGTAGATGTGAGACCTGGGTCCAGTAATTGTAAACCAACGTTTATAATGCAGTACAAGCATGGGCTTGGAAACAGAGTCCACAACCCCGGGTCCTGCAGACCTGGGCTTCATGTGCAGTGCAAACATATCCTTTGAGTTTCTAGGGTTTCTTTTGTTTTTCCTTTATACATTTAGACTGCATTATGAACACAAAATTGTGTTTATTGGAATATGTGATCATTGATGTATGTTCAAAAATGCACTGATTTCTAGTTTACTTCTGCCTCTCTTTCAAAGCTTCAGTACACAAAATGCTATGATTCAGACATAAATGTAAAAATTAGATAATTTACAGTTGTGGGAAATCACAGGAACTATAAATTGGCCCCTTATGCATTGCTTGTAACTTTGTTAATCACTTTAATTTTTATGCCATTATACAAAAGCGTAGTGTGCATACACTGTAGGTTGAGAGGTTTCAGTTACCACTTCCGTGGAAGCTATAACTCCCTCATTCCTGTGCATTCAAAATCTTTAATCATATTGTTGCATTAGTAGGGCAGAGCTTTTTTGGCACTTCTAATATGTAGGTCGTAACTTAAGTCCTTCCCAATCCATGAAGACTGCAATTGAATCTTGAAATGTGTGTGTGTGTCACACCCAAGTATTATTAAAAAAAATTCACACCCACTTATTGAGAGTGAGGCAGTTGTAACCAGTTGCATGGAAGGGTGAAAGAACTGTTTTACTAGAAGAGGGTTGATACTTTGGTTATGGGGTGCTGGCCAGAGAGGAAGTCTTGGCAGGCCTGGGTAGGGGAAAAAGCACTGTTGGAGGCAAATGGAAGCATTATGTTGGAATTGCAGGGTATAGAAGTGGTTGATGCTGGAAGCAGAAATGAGAAAAAATTTGGAGTAGAGCAAAGGGAGGATGCTATGTGGAAAATGTGGGTCCAAGACTAAATCTATGAATTAAATAAAGGTAGATTGAATTAGAGCTTCAGAATTTCCTCTTGGTGTTCTGGTGACTGTATAAAATGCTTGAGTTTTGCTGTCATGTTCTGACATCTCTAAAATCTCTTGCTGGAATGCATAGCCATGTAATTCACAAGTGCATGTTTATATGTAAATCATATTGACATGAAAGATGCTATATTAAAACCAAACCCATATATATTTATCCTGTAAACTTGTCACTTGGAATTATACCCAGGACAAAAGACTAGCAACACAATGATAGCTGATTCAAAATCTAGCTGAACACAGAGTACTGATTTCTGTTGACACTTCTTTTTTTTCAGCTGCTTGCATGCAAAAATTCCCATGGTTACAGTGAAACACTTTGCCTCTCTCACTTTAAGTGATTGATAAGATTTAGCACTCGGCAGGGATAGCTTTGCGTTTTGCATCAGCCCAAGGTGGTTATGAGTTCTTTGAAAATGAGACTTCAAGCCAAGCATCTTGTGTTCCCTTTGCAGAAATGCAGCTGAATGGAACTGAAAGGGCCACAGACACAAGAACTCGGGACATGTTTATGGAAAGCTGTGTTTGGCACTGCTCTCTTTTACTTATTAAGAAAGAAGAGTATTTCAGCAGGAGCTTAGGATGTATTAACTCTAACTTGTTAATATAGTAACTGGGATAATGTGCTGACAACAATTTTCCATATTAAGGTACTTGTCCTGCCTGCAGAACACTTTTCTCTACTGATAATGCAATTCAATGGAGGAAAGTAATGTTTTGATAAGCATGCGTGAAGATCATTCCTTTCATGTTCGCTACAGGTAAGACTATGTACTGTTTTGGATAAAGCTTTAAGTACTATATTAACAATAGAAACCTTATGTGAATGTTCAGTACTGTTCTTTTTAAAGAGAAATAGCAACGTTAAACATCATTTCAACAGGAACCCGTTTCTTAACCTGTGTTACTAGTGGCACTGTACCTTAAAACTGAAAGAAATTTTAAAATACCATTTACTTCTTACTGTTGAAAAGTTTTGCTCTTTTTTTGGCTTGAACAGTGAAAATAGACTAGTCAGTCAGTTGCCTAGTTGATTTCATTTCCTCCCCCCCACCCCCACTTACATTAGTACAGTGCAAACTTTGATGGAAAATATTTCCACTGGATGCGGGAACTTTCCATTAGAAACGTTTCTAATGGTCTTAGGTTTTGTCAAGCTTATTTTGCAAAACCTAAAATTTGGTTCAGATTTGACTTGACAGTGTCTCTTCTGGTGCTGAACCCAAGAATTGTGTAAGATGAGAAAATAATTTAAAAAAACCTGTCATTCCACACTTCTGTAAGTTTGGTACTGTTCTTTCAAGAAGTTCCACTTTTTATACCTTCCATAGCTGTGCTCTGAGCTCGCTTAAGCTTATGCTCAAATAAATTGGTTAGTCGCTATGGTGCCACAAGTACTCCTTTTCTTTTTGCGAATACAGACTAACAGGGCTGCTACTCTGAAACCTGTCACTGTACTGGAATTGTGTGCTATTGCCAAATGAACTGGTGTATGTGATTTACTACAAAAATATTGCAGTGTTTATGAGGGTTTAACATGCCAATTTGATGTGACTTTTTGTTATGTTCTAAGAAGGAAGTGGAGCATAATCCCAGTAGTGTAATTCATGTGTACCTCCCTTCATTGACTTCCAGTTAATTTCCTGAAATGGTCCACAGTATTTGACAGTCTTCTGCTGTATTGTGTTATCTTGCTGTACCCCCTTGACCGTACCCCCAGCACCCCCACAAACTATGCGTATTTTCACAATCTACTGACTATATGAGCTAGGGAGGGTGTGCCTGAGAGGTACTTCTTGCATAAATCTGGATGACAGTGCTTAAAGGTGTAAATGTGTAAAGGAGGAATGTTGGCTTGGAGGTGAAGTTGCTATATCTTGATATAATTTGACATACTAAACACTTAAAATCTGTTAAAGGTAAACTTGTTTGATATGCTGTTATTGAGGCAAATTCTATCTTCATTAAATGAGGATATTCACCTTGCTCGTGTAGATGTTGAAATTTGGTTATAAAGCACATTAAAGGTGAAGGACTATAGAAATACTTAGTGCTCTTGCTGTCGGGTGGTGGCAGGTCAGCATGATCACACCTTTTCTTCCCAGAACCTGTATTATCTGTTCTGTGGTGCCCCTTCAGCAAGGCTAATAGCAATGTTGTCTGCCACTGTACCATGCTACACAGGAGTAGTGCTAGTGTAGATGCCAATCAGGGACCTGACAACTGCACTGATGCAGTTGGTTCTCCCAGTGCAATTCTGGAATACCCCACCCCACCCTTCTGTGACAGCAGAGGGTGAAAATTGTATTTAATCATGATGGTTCTTAAATAATGGTCAGATTACTCTGTGCCTAAGGATGGTTGTGGCAATTATCCTAAAAGGTGGTTGGTTTTGGTGAGGTAATAGCTACACATTTTTAATTTCCAAGGAACTAGTATAAAGAAAAAGCTCATAAGTAAGATTGAGATATTGAACTGATCTGAGGCTTTTTTATTTAAATGGCTGTAGTTTAGAGTTTAGTTCTTGAGTCAGTTAATTGTAGAGTGTAGAATTTAGAAGGTTTAAAAAAAAAACCTCCCCCCCCCCCATAACTTTATGTTCAGGTCATCTATTATTTGTGTGTCAGTATTTGTATATGCAGAAGGTGATCTCTCTTGCCTTTTGTCTCTTGAGCAGAATTCCCTTTCCAAAGAGATTCCTATATCAAGGGTTCTCAAACAATTTGAATGGCGGGGCCCACATTTTAGTACAGAGATATGATTGTGGATCTGTTTTTGATTGTGTGGGCCATCACTTTTCGCACTCTATAGTCAGACAATATCTCTGTGGCAGCTACATCAATTGCCTACATGGAGAAACATATTTTGGGTTGTCTTCTATTGCTATTCACTGGCTGGAAATAAGGATGATGCCAACACCAGTGACTGCCCAGCTCTCTAGAGACCACCAGCAAATGCTCCTTGGAGCAACTACTGGCAAACTACCTCCACCACAGAACACTAAATTAGTGCACCAAACATCCCACAACTAAGGGGTTATCTTGAGTAGGATTTTTTTTTTTTAACTTGATGTAAGCATGTTTATAAAGTTCTAGTATAAACAAGGCAAGCTGTACTCTAGCATGTACTAGGTCAGGGGTGGCCAAACTGTGGCTCATGAGCCCAACGTGGCTCTTTTACAGTTAAAGTGTGGCACACAGAGCTCCCCATGCCAGCCAGACTAGGAGGGAGCTCGGGACTTCTGCCTTGCAGTGGGGTAGTGGGATAGGGCCTTCAACCTTGCAGGGTGTGCCTGCCAGGGCTGGGAGTTTCAGCAGGAGCGAGGCTGAAGCCCCAAGCCTCGGTAGGCACCTCCTGCGGGGCTGAAGCTCCAAGCCCCAGCAGGTGCGCCCCGTCTGTCGAACTTCTGAAGATTGTCGTATGCAGCTCAGAGGGCCAGTAAGTTTGGCCACCCCTGTACTGGTGGTCAAGTTGAAACTGAGACTCCCATCAGGCTTCAACTCAGCCAGCTAGCATGTACTAAGGTACAGTTTGCCTTGTTAAAACTACAATTTTACAACATGCTAGTTAACACATACATTGCTGGGAGGCACTAGTCCAGTAAAGGGATGTGTGTGGAAAGGAAGGTTAAGGGACAGAGTTAAGGTGGTGTGTGGTGTATAACACTTTTGTGTTAGTATAACGTTTGTGCTTTTGATGGAGATTACCTTTCTTACATTTTTAATTTTTTTGTGTCTGGTTTTGTGTCAGATGTTCTGTGTAGCAGTTTCACAACAAACTTGTGTGTGTATTTAGTAGTAGTATAAATCTGATCAGGAGCCTTCAGAAATCCCATTCACAGGAATGAACAGGTTGAGTTTTGGTTGATAGTATTTCTGGACGCAGGTATGACTTCTGGTCTTGTTTTGTTCTTCTAACTTCTGTTTCCTTATAACAGTTTTCTGCAGCTTCACTGTTTGCAGACTACAGTTAAAGTAAAAGTTTAAAGCAAAGATTCCAAATAGTGGGGGGGGTGTGTTATTTTATTAGTAGTAGAGAAAATTCAAAGGAGAAGGTTAAGAAAAAAGATGATTTTTAAAAAGGAGCCGGATGAGATGAATTACTTTGAGTGACAAATGAGGGTAAGGTAGTTTTACAAATGAGAATTTATACAGAACAAAAACCTTTGGGAGAAAAGCAGGACCAGGCGAATAAGTAGAATAACAAAATGAAGCACTTGTGTGAATATTTCCACAAAAACAACTTAAAGAGCATTATCCTGTTTAGCTGGAACAGAATTTCCCTAGAATTACACAAATGAATGAAGCTTGTTCTCTCTTGGTCTCTACTGCTTCAATGCATCCTTTGTTATGCACTTGGTTAGTGAATAATGAAGTAATTCAAGTTAGACAATATAACAGACAGGAAGAATATGAAATTACTTTCTTGTAACTATTTAATTACTTCCTAAAAATTTGATAACCCAACCTCATCTTGTCTGCGTGCTTACAATTTATCCATGTTAGCAGCAGTAATTTAAACCTGATTTGAGAGCATTCCAAAAAAGGGGATGTTTTTGAAACTGAGAATAGTGTGTGTTCAGTAGCTCAGGCTGTTCCTGTCACTAACTTTGAAGGTTATGTGTAATTCCTTTTTTAATTACCAGATTTTAGACCCAGAGCAGAAGTCTGTAATCAGCCTGTTTGTCCAAAACTACATTGGCAAAATCTGAGAGCTGGGTAGCGATCTATAATATGGTATGACTAAAAATATGGAAAAATTGGTCAGTGCAGGCATCTGCAGTTAGTCTGAGACACGTACTTCCTTCTCTTCCTTCCTTTCTCACAATTAAGCTAGACCCCAAACTTGAAATAAGTCAATAAGAGAGTGATCCAAAGGGAAAGTAGTTCTTAGATTTTTTGGCATCCACTGGTTCCTAAAAATAGCTTTTATAAATCAATAGACTGTTTATATAAGACCAATTCAGACTGGAAATAAGGTGCACATTTTTAACAGGGAGGGTAATTAACTATTGGAACAATTTACCAAGAGTTGTGGTGGATTCTCCATCACTGGCAATTTTTAAACCAAGATTGGAAGTTTTTCTAAGAAGATATGTTCTACTTCTACCAGGAATTAATTCATGGAAATCCTATTGCCTGCATTGTACAGGCGGTCAGATTCTATCACAGAGGCCCCTTCTGGACTTATAATATATGACTCAATATAGCTATGCTTGTGGTGGTAGTTTTTTTTTTTAATCTTTAGTTTCCTGTGGTTTTTCCCCTTTAATTGAAACTTTTATAGTTCCCTATCCTCACTTACCATAACTAGGGCCCTACCAAATTCACCGCCATGAAAAACGTGTCACTGACCATGAAATCTGGTCTCCCCCTGTGAAATCTGGTCTATTGCGTGCTTTTACCCTATACCATACCTATTTCACAGGGGAGACCAGAGTTTCTCAAACTGGGGGTCCTGACCCAAAAGGGAGTTGCAGGGCTCACAAGGTTATTTTACGGGGGATTGTGGTATTTCCACCCTTATTTCTGTGCTACCTTTGGAGCTGGGCAGCCGGAGAGCAGCAGCTGTTGGCAAGGCACCCAGCTTTGAAGGCAGTGCCCCGCCATCAGCAGCTCAGAAGTAAGAGCAGCAATGCCATAGCATACCACCCTTACTTCTGCTCTGCTGCCTTCAAAACTGGGTGGCTGGAGAGTGGTGGCTGCTGACTGAGGGCTCAGCTCTCCAGACAGCAGTGCAGAAATAAGGGTGGCAATACCATTCCATGCCATCCTTACTTCTGCATTGCTGCTGGCAGCGGCTTGGCCTTCAGAGCTGGGCTCCTGGTCAGCAGCCGCTGCTCTCCAGCTGCCCAGCTCTGAAGGTAGCTTCTGCAGCAGTGCAGAAGTAAGAGTAGCAGCACCACAGCCCCCCGTACAATAATCTTGTGACTTCCCCATAACTCCTTTTGGGGTCAGGACCCCTAAAATTACAACACTGTGTGAAATTTTACATTTAAATAGCTGAAATCATGAAATTTACTATTTTAAAAATCTTATGACCGTGAAATTAACCAAAATGGACCATTAGTTTGGTAGGGCCCTAACCATAACTGACAGAGCTGAACTGAAATCTAACAAAAATTCTAGATTATTTTTAGTGTATTTCAATAAGCTATTCACTGCTCTTGCGTTTTGATGAACTTTAACCAAAAAGAGAACTTCAGCATTTCTTATCTTTTGCATGGTAAGAATAATTCTTCTTTGAGTGGTTGCACATGTCCATTCCACTATAGGTGTGTGCATGCCCTGAGCACAGTCGCAAGAAAATTTTCCCTTAGTGGTACCTGTCAGCTCAGCTCTGGCGCCCCATTGTGCTGTGTGCTCATAGTTCCAGTATAAAGGGTCTGACCAACCCTGCGCCCCTCAGGTTCTTCTTACCACCCAGGACAGTTGCTGGAACTGCTCTCCTTGCTTCGGCAAGCTGTTCTCAGTGGTCTTTGTGGTTTCTTCTTTTCTTCATATTGTGTGTGTATATATAGTGAACGTATAAATAGTTCTTTGAGTGCTTGCACATGACCTTTCCATTGTAGGTGTGTGAGTGTGCCCTGTGCACAGCTGCTGGAAATTTTCCCCCAGTGGTATCCATCGGGTTGGCTCTGGCACCCTCTGGTGCTGCACACTCGTAGTGCCGGGATAAGGGGTGGGGACATGCTGAGCCCACACTCCTCAGTTTCTTCTTATCGCCCATGACGGCTGTTGGAACTTCCCTCCTTGCTTCAGCAAGACTCTGTAGTGCAGTGGTTCTCAAACTTTTGTACTGGTGACCCCTTTCACATAGCAAGCCCCTGAGTGCGACCCCCCTCCCCCATAAATTAAAAACACTTTAAAATATGTTTAACACCATTATAAATGCTAGAGGCAAAGCGGGGTTTGGGGTGGAGGCTGACAGCTCGCGACCCCCTGTGTAATAGCCTCGCGGTCCCAACCCCCAGTTTGAGAACCCCTGCTCTAGTGGTTCCTCTAGCCGGGGGGCTGACGCTCGCAGCAGGGGTCAGGCCGATCCCCGCACTCACCAGCGGCGGCAGGAAGCAGAGCAACCCAGCCCTAGCCCACTCCATTCTGCTGGCTCTCTGCTGTGTCAGTGAGTGCCGGGGGCGTGGACCCCTTCCCCCAAGTCCTCTCCCCCCAAGACACACGGCTGGGGCGAGGGGAGCGGAGCGGGCGCCGTCCTCCGCTAATCCCCAAAGCGGCCCCCCACAGCTCCTGCCTCTGCAGGCCTTGCGCACAGCCCAGACCCTCTGCGGAGTGGGGAGCTTCGGCTGTGTAGGGCACCGTAATTTGTAGGGGTGGGGCTGCAAGTACAGTATTGAGATACACTGGAACCCAGTACCAACTGTGGGGAGAAGCCTGGTACCGACCACGGAGCCGAACCTGGCGCTGGACAGCAGGAGCAGACCCCTCTGGCAGAGGGAGGGGTGGACATTGCGCTAGCACTGCATGCTTCCTCCTCCTCCTCCTCCTTGCCTGATGAAGCGCTGTTGGCGAAGGAGTTGTTCCCAGTATGGGATGATTATAAGGCCCACCAGGACTTATTAAAGCGGGTGGCGTCCAACCTAAATATCCAGGCAGAGGAAGTAAGGGAAACTATTGACTGCTTCCTGCACATCTTAGGGACGGGAGGTCCCTCTAGGGTGGCCTTTCCCATACATGGCCAAGTGGACTGAGCTAAAATATTTTGTACCAGCCAAGGACTTTCTGTGAGTTCTTATTTTCTCACCCTCCCCCAGGGTCCCTCGTAATGGTGGCTGCCAGAGAGAGAGAGAGAGAGAGACTGTCAAGGCCAGGCAGGACTGACGCCTAAGGCAAAAGACCCTAAAAAATTAGACCTCCTGGGGAGAAAGGCTTATTCTATAGGAGAATTGCAGTTCCAAATAGTGAACCAGCAAGCCATGTTGTCTTGCTACGATTTTAATATGTGGGGGGTCAATGGACAAATTTCTGGGCAAATTTCCCCAGGATGATAGGGGTTCTTGGCCCTCGTGGAGGAGGGCAAGACAGTGGTGAGGACTTTGTTGCAGGTAGCCCTGGATTCTGCGGCTAGATAAATGGCCACGGCTGTCACTATATGTTGAGCTTCATGGTTGCAATGGTCAGGTTTTCCTCAGGACATGCAACAGACAATCCAAGACCTGCCCTTTGAGGGATCCTCTCTTTTCTGAACTAACGGATGTGAGGCTACATGGCCTTAAAGATTCTAGGGCGCCACTGAAATTGCTGGGTCTGCATATGCCCGCCCAGTCAAGAAGGTCCTGTAGACCTCAGCAGTATGGGTGTTATTACTCCCAACTGCCCAGGCAGTATCAGAGGAGGAGGAGAAACGGAGGGTTTGGGCACAGACCACCTCCGCCCTCATCCTCCATGGGACCTTCTCAGGTGGCTCCGAGCCAACCTGGCATCTTGAGATATTTGTTTTGACAAGGCACTTGACGATGGACTACCAACCCCCCTCCTCCAGGATCCAGTCAACCCTGTCTTTTCCAACTGCCTTTCCCATTTACTCTAAGCCTGGGAACACATTACTTCGGACTGCTGGGTTCTAAGCTCTGTGGAATCCAGATATACCCTCCAGTTTGTTTCTAACCCACCTTCCCACCCCCTACCCTGTTCCTCTTCAGGGATCCTTCTCACGAGCTTTTTCTGCAACAAGAGGTTCAATCCCCCTTCGGATGGGAGCCGTGGAAGAGGTTCCACTACATCTAAGGGGAAGAGGGTACTATCCCGGTATTTTCTTATACCCAAGGCTAAGGCAGGTCTCAGGCCCTTCCTAGACCTGTATGGACTCAACCATATGCATGGTCTCCTTGGCCTCAATCATCCTGTCCACTGGATTCAGGGATTGGTATGCTGCCCTCGACTTGAAAGATGCCTATTTCCATGAATTGATATTCCAGGGCCAAAGGAGGTACCAAAGGTTTGTGATGAACCAGGCCCATTACCAATTTGCATCCCTGCCTTTTGGAAAGTCCATGGCTCCAAGAGTATTCACCAAATGCATGGCAGTGGTAGTTAGCTTTTCTGAGAAAAAAAGGGGTCCAAGTCTTCCCATAACTCAACGACTGGCCGATCAAAGGTCGGTCCCAAGTGTAGGTCGAGCTGGACATTGCTTTGATACAAATGACCTTTCAGTCCTTGGGTCTACTAATAAACATCCAGAAGTCGACCCTCATACCGTGCAACACATAGAATTTATAGGGGCAGTTCTTAACTCCCTACAAGCAAAAGCTCTTCTACCCAAGGACCACTTCTGGGAGATTTCATCCCAAATAAGCTCCCTGCAGTCACAGCTGATCACGACAGTTCAAGTTTGTTTAAGCCTCCTCGGACACATGCATCGTGTACCTACATGGTTAGACATGCAAGTCTGAGACTCTGTCCACCTCTCCAAGCTTGGTTAGCCTCTGTCTATTCCCCGTCCAGGCACCACCTGGACAGGGTTCTCCCGATACCTCTGCAAGTTCTGGACTCGGTAACGTGGTGGTTAGACTGCAATACGGTCTGTGCGGGGGTACCTTTTGCGAGGCCCTGACCATCAGCACATCTGGTCACTGACCTCTCAGTGCTAGGATTTGGTCTGTGGTCTCGAGAGGAGTTCACGCTCTATCGATATCCGGAAACTGAGGGCTGTTCACCTGGCTTGCCAGGCATTCTTGCCTCACATCACAAACACCATGATCTCTGTTTTTATGGGCAATACCTCAGCCATGTTCTATATCAACAGATGGAGGAACTCTGTCAAGAGGCAATCTGTCTGGGAATTATCCATAGCAAATTCGATAGGCCTCGAAGTGTCTTACGTTCCAGGGGTGCAAAATCTTCTTGCAGATCACCTGAGCAGGTCCTTTTCAGCTCACCACGAGTGCTCTCTCCGCCCGGATGTCACGAGGGATATTTTCTACAGGTGGGTAGTTCCCCACATAGACCTGTTTGCCACCTGTACCAACAGGAAGTGTCAGCAGTTCTGCTCCCTGAGGGGCCACAGTCAAGGGTCTCTCATCAGCACTTTTCTCCTGTTATGGTCGAATCACCTACTGTACGTTTTTCCACCCATCCCGTTGATTCACAAGGTTCTGATGAAGATCAAGCAGGACCAAGCTTGGGTCATCCTAATAGCTCCACCGGGGCCCAGGAAACATTGGTACTCCCTGCTACTTTGGCTGTCCATGGAGCCTCTGAACAGTCTCTAGTTATTCCCAGGCCTGATCACACAAGACTACGGGCCACTATAGGCAGTGAGTTATATGGGTCCGTGGTGTCCATGCTCCATCAGTATTCAAGAACGTGGGCCCAGCTCCACCAAAGTTTTTGGGCTTATATTTTCAGAGCTGTCCCATACATAGGACGGACCGGGGCAACCACCCTGGGTCCTGTGCTTTGGGGGGCGCTGTGCTTCAGGGGGACACAGAGGCCAGGGTGGCCTGGAAGGTTAGCAGAGGGGCTTGGCCTTCCCGCCCCTGCTCCACCCTGCCCCCGCTTCCGCCTCTTTATGGCTTCCACCTCCTCCCCCAAGCAATGCAGGCAAAGCGGGGCGGGCTGAGACCAGGTCGCTCGCTGCTGGTGGTGCCAGACCCCCCCTCCCCCCAGCTCCCCGGGCTGCCCTGGATCCTGTGTCCCCCTGAAGTGCGGGGCCCTCCAAAGCATGGGGCCTAAGGCGGTTGCCCCGGTCTGTCCTATCAACAGGATAGCTCTGCTTGGACCAGTTCTGGGCACCAACAAAAATTATACAAACCTGGCACCCATGCGGGTCACTGCTTCATCCAAACCTCAGCGCATTGCATCTAAAGGCCTGGAATCTTTATGGCTAAATCCTGAGGAACTAGCTTGCTCCAAACAAGTGCATAAAGTTCTGTTGGGCAGCAGGAAGCCCTCCACGAGGATAACTTACTGGGAAAAATGGAAGTGATTTTCTGTGCAGTCATCACAGCAAGGAGTTCCACCGGAGTGCACATCCGTGCAAATAGTTTTGGATTACCTTTTATCCTTGACAGGTTTCAGAGTAACAGCCATGTTAGTCTGTATTTGCAAAAAGAAAAGGAGTACTTGTGGCACCTTAGAGACTAACCAATTTATTTGAGCATAAGCTTTCGTGAGCTACAGCTCACTTCATCGGATGCATACTGCGGAAAATACAGAAGATGTTCTTTTATCCTTGAAAGACCAAGGCCTTTCCCTGTCTTCAATCAAGGTTCATCTGATGGCTATCTCCGCGTTCCATCCCAAAGTTGACAATAAGTCCCTTTCTTCTCATGAGAAGGTAAGCTGTTTTCTGAAAGGCCTGGAGAAGGCATTTCCCCAAGTAAGAGACCCATTTTCTCCCTGGGATTTGAACCTTATCATCTCAAAGCTGACAAACTCGTACTTCGAGCCACTAGCAACGTGCTCATTATTACAGCTCTTTTGGGAGGTTGCCTTTCTGGTGGTCATTACATTGGCCAGGAGAGAGTCAGAGATTTGGGCCCTCACCGCAGAGCTTCCATACACATATTTTCTTTAAAAATAAGGTCCAGCTACATCCACATCCAAAATTTCTTCTGAAAGTGGTGTCCCAGTTCCACTGTAACCAACCAGTCTTTTTCCCAGTCTTTTACTCGGCGACTCATGTGAACAGAGGAGAGCAGTGCCTGCAATCTTTGGACGAGGTGCGCTTTGGCATTCTACATTGAAAGGACTAAGCTATTCTGTAGATTGCCTCAGCTCTTCATAGCAATAGCAGAAAGGATGAAAGGCCTCCCTGTATCTGCACAGAGGATTTTGTCTTGGATCACATCATGATCCGAGCGTGTTATGACCTGGCAGGGACTTCCCCTCCACCAAACCTGACCGCTCATTCCACAAGATCTCAGGCCTGTTCTGCAGCTTTTCTGTCTCAAGTTCCGATTCAAGACATCTGTCGAGCCACCACCTGGTCTTCAGTACACACGTTCTCGACACATTATGCCATCGCTCAGCAGGCCAGAGATGATTCACACTTTGGCCGCGCAGTACTACAGTTGGCTTGTCCTTGATCTCCGAGCCCACCTCCAACGCAACTGCTTGTGAGTTACCTACAATGAAATGGACATGGGCAAACACTCCAACAAAAAGAAACGGTTAACTAACATTTCCATAACTGTTGTTCTTTGAGATGTATTGCACATGTCCATTCCAAGACCCACCCGACGGCCCCACTCTTGGAGTGGTCAGTAAGAAGAAAATGAGGAGTGCAGGCTCAGCATAGCCCCTTATACTGGCGCTATGAGCATGTGGCAGCAGGGGGCTCCAGAGCTGACCTGATGGATACCACTAGAGGAAAAATTTCCGGCAGCCGTGCACGGGTGCACACACACCTACAGCGGAATGAACATGTGCAACACATCTCGAAGAACAGTTACGAAAAGGTTAGTAACAGTTTTTTAGTTTAGATAGCATAATTGGCGCTTCTCCATCAGTTAGCGGAGTTTCGTCTGTTCCTGGTGCCGAGGCATGCCTCAGTAACCAGGCTTCAAGCCCTGTGCCTCCTGCAACAAGGCTATGCCTTTGAGTGACCTGCACTCTAGCTGTCTAAAGTGCTTTGATGAGGCTCACATCCGGGATCGCTGTCGGATCTGCAGCAAGTTTAAATTTCATATGAAGAAAGATTTGGAGTCCAGGCTAAAGTTTCTATTGATGAAAATGGTGGTTTTACCAAGCTGGTTGAACTCAGCACCGAGCACATCAGCTTTGATGCAGAGTGCTCCTCCCACTGTATTGGAGTCCTGGCACCATTCGCCATCCTTAGTGCCGAGAAAGAGATACAAGGAGCAGCTGACCGAGATGGGTCATTCCCCAACATCAAAGAAGTCCAAGAATGGGGAGCAGCTTGCAGTGCAACCTAAGTCAGGCCACTCCTCTGCCTCGGCATTGCAGGTCACACCGTTGACTTCAACCCCCTATGCAGGCAGTGCTGAACCGTGTGCACTGGAGGGACAGTGTGGCATCAGCATTGTTGTGGTTCTGTCCACTCTGGAGCCATTCGCTGTGGCCAGAGACCTGGTGGCCCTCTTAGTACTGCCGTCGCTGGCAGTACCAGAGTCGGCAGTGCCGGGGCCTGCGGGCAGGAGGGATCATGTAGCACCCAGCTGCCATCCGGTTCTGGGCCCCAGATGCATGCCTGGCCCTGATGCATGCCTCCCCGCCCCGGCAGTAATCTCCAGCACCAGTGGGAGTCTCACCTCCACGGTCCCCGGAAGAAGGCTTGTTTTCGGAGTCGGAAATTGGGTTGTATTCTTCTCATCCGAGGAGTAGACTCTGCCATGCATCCCTACCCCACCATGGTCCCTGGCACAGGAGTACCATGGCGCACTTGGCCTAGTGGTCACTTACCTATTCCAATGCAGTGGCCCTTTTGGAACCTGTGGAGATTCCCCCGATGCCAAAACTCCATTTGAGATGCTCTTACTCGGTGATGCCCAAAAAGTAGGGTGCCAGAGCTGACTTGACGGTACCACTGAGGGAAAAATTTCCAGCAACTGTACTCAGGGCACACATCTACAGTGGAATGGACATGTGCAACACATCTCAAAGAACAACGCTTACAGAAAGATTAATAACCGTTTTCTTTCACTTGGTACATACTAAAAAAAAGTCAAAAGTTTGTATTTTGTTTCTTGATGAAGTGATGTTTCATCAAACAATATTTTATTTGCTAAGGAACCTGTGTAGTGTAAAATTACTTGGATGTATGACAGCAGAGGAAAAAATATTTTAAATGGTTTTTCTGTTTTATATCACATTTTCTTAAACTATCTCCCTTGTATGCCTCAGGCCTCTTCGTGCCTTTTTCTGTGGCTTTAATGCATAGTTCCCGAATACATCACAGTATCCAAGCTAAATGTTCATTTACTGTGAAGGTAGTGATAGCTAGATTTCAGTTTATAGAACTGAAGTCAAGCAGTACACATAGCTTATTTCTCAAGAATATGAAACTCTAGTACAAAGACCATTGCAAGCTAAAATCTAAAGAAACTTAGGTGATTGTGTAAGTCTTAGTACTGAGGAGCACCATATTTTCTACACGTCAAGTTAATTGGATGTGTCAGTTAACATGAGGTGCCCGGAGAGAACCTCTTGGGATAGGATTAGTTAAGATTACCCAATGAAGTGTGTTAAATCTTAAATCTTTTGTTGCTGATGGTATGACATACTGTACATAATCATTTCTGGCTTTTCCCAAACAACGTTTAACACGTACACTGTGCAATAAATTGAAAGAAGATGGCTCTGTGGAACAAATAGCAGTTCTTCAACTTCTCAAAACATAAAAGTACTGTGGGTTATGGATATCCAGTCTGGAAAGTTGGGCCTGGGAAGAACTCCATGGTTGACATACCTTTTTTCTTCTTCATCTTTGCCGGCTACCAGGCATAGGTTGTATTTAATTACAAAAGTTAAGTATGTCTATTATGTCACTCTGCTTAAGTTGTGGAATGTCAAAGACTACCAGGTACAGTACAATTTAGTTAACTCATTTTACTTATGGCCTACACTACTCTGGTTCTCCTGAAAAGCAATCCAGCGGAGCTTTCAAAATACTTTGTTCCTGCTCAGATTTTATAAAATGTTTTGTTACCTACTAATTCCTTAATCAGTGTTTCATAATATAAAAGTTACATTAACTGTTCTTCAGCTCAGTGTTTTGCCTTGATATCTATCTGCACTTTAGTAATGCCAGTGAAATAGCTGTTGGTGTTGGGGGATATTTTTAATTGCCAGTGTTAGTGATTTTGCTTTTCAGTGTTTTGACGTATTAATTCTCATTGTACTGGAGATTTGCCTGAGTGTTAAATGTTTTCTATGTCACTAGGGTGTGAACATATAATAAACTGTACTAGCTGCTGTATGCAATTTCCATGCTTAAACTCTCCTCCCAGATTAGGTAAAATGTTATCTAATATTTTTGAGCTTTTATAGTACTGCGTACTAATTTCCTCAGATCTAGTTTTGACGTTTAATTAGGTCAGTGTCCTACCCAATAAAAACTTTAAATAATTCAGGTTTCAGAGTAGCAGCCGTGTTAGTCTGTATTCACAAAAAGAAAAGGAGTACTTGTGGCACCTTAGAGACTAACAAATTTATTTGAGCATAAGCTCTGAAGTGAGCTGTAGCTCACAAAAGTTTATGCTCAAATTTGTTAGTCTCTAAGGTGCCACAAGTACTCCTTTTTAAATAACTCAGAGGCCAAAGAGTTTTCCTTTTAGCCTAGAAATGCATGATGTTGCAGTTGTGCAGAATACTAAAAAATAGAGAACATCGGATGAAGAGTTATAACTGGTTGTCCTAGTGATGGAAAGGAACACTAATAGAAAATGTTTTAATTGCATTTAAAATGTTATGCTGAGAATAAGCAATTATTAGATTCTGAAAGATAGTTTTGGGGATGAAAGGCAGTTTGGTGTTGAGTAGCTGTTGTATTTACTTTGTAAACCAAGTTAAAGAACAATTTTTAGAAGTTATGGGTATATTTTAGTGAGTGGTTTCCCAGAATAAGACTTCAGTTTGTCAGATTTTTTTTCCAAAGTATGGAATTCTATTTTATTTTTGGAATTTGTTAGCATATTACCTTTTTTAATGCTTATATAAATGTCTATACTTTTGAAAATAATGCGGTTATACTACTTTAGATGGAGAATCCTGACATCCTTGCTTAGGTATGGGTCTTTTGAGGAACAGTAGAAAATGTTCATGTGTAATTACTAACAATTCAGCAGTTTATAAGATTGAATGCACAAGGAGGGCGTTTTTGATTATTGCAGCTCTCCTAACAAAGCTGCTTTGTGCATGGCCTAAGCTCAAAATGTACTCTTGTTGCAACTTCACTTTGTACTACTTTATAAATTGATAGCAGTGCTATATTGTAAACAATGCAGAAAATATCTGTAACTATTCACATTCTTGGCTCACATTAGTGAAACATCTTCCAAGTATCTGACTGCTTCTTCTGAGTAAAACAACCTTAATTGAAATACATACTGTTGTTGTTGTCTGTTTGTCGGGTATTTGATTCACTTTGTTCTTTACAGTGCCGTTTAGTTTCCATAGAGTTGTATTGACATTACAAGGCCATCTAATGGCAAGTACCATTGAAGTGAGTCGGAAAATATTGTACCTAAAACGTTAGAAAAAGTAGTGAATGTACTTGTTCAATAGTTAATTTAAATGTTTCTCTGTTAACTGTTTTTTTAAAAAAAAAGGCATGACATTTTGCAGGCAATTATGGTATCTAACTTTAAAATTAAACATATCGTCTTTTTGGGGCAGAACCTCAACTGGGGAAGTTATTGTAGTTCCACTGACTAACTACTAGCATACATCAGATGAGCGAGCACGTGTTAAACTGGATCCTTTTTCATTTCTTAGCTACTGTAAACCATAAATCTATTAAAATTGAAACCATCAGTTTATATTTTGCCCAAACCAAATGTCAGCTGATACTTTTGACAGTACTGTAGAATTTTTTAGCTCACCTAAATATTGGAACTTTTATAACCTTTGTAAAGCATTTTAGAGTCCTTAAGGTTTTATATAAGGCCAAAATATCATAAATCTCTAGAAAATCAGTCTGTATAAAAAAAGCTAACACTTCTTTATCTCTTCAGAGCACATTCTGCATGGTAGCAATATTGATGTGGAAATAGGTTTCAGTATAATCAGGATATTTTAAAAATCCTTATTCCATGTTGAACAAATCCGCTTCTCTTCACTTCAAATTGTTACATTTTCTAAGCAAACTTAGACTTCTGAGCTCTAAAGAGGGACTTGTTTGTTTGTTTGTTTTTGTTTATTTGTGCTATAGTAGTGGCAGGAGGCATAAATGAGAAGAGAAAACACGCTGCCTCATCTGTTATATTCTTCTGAGAGAAAGGTTTCAGAGTAACAGCCGTATTAGTCTGTATTCGCAAAAAGAAAAGGAGGACTTGTGGCACCTTAGAGACTAACCAATTTATTTGAGCATAAGCTTTCATGAGCTACAGCTCACTTCATTGGATGCATACTGAGGAGGGAGTCTACATAGCCAGACAATCCTGCTGTCAGGGTGCCAATGCCTGAGATTGTCTGGCTATGTAGACTCCCTCCTCAGGCCCTGCGCTACCAGCACTCCCAGCCACCTTCGAGACACCACTGACTTCCTGAGGAAACTACAATCCATCGGTGATCTTCCTGATAACACCATCCTGGCCACTATGGATGTAGAAGCCCTCTACACCAACATTCCACATAAAGATGGACTACAAGCCGTCAAGAACACTATCCCTGATAATGTCACAGCTAACCTGGTGGCTGAACTTTGTGACTTTGTCCTTACCCATAACTATTTTACATTTGGGGACAATGTATACCTTCAGATCAGCGGCACTGCTATGGGTACCCGCATGGCCCCACAGCATGTCAACATTTTTATGGCTGATTTAGAACAACGCTTCCTCAGCTCTCGTCCCCTAACGCCCCTACTCTACTTGTGCTATATTGATGACATCTTCATCATCTGGACCCATGGAAAAGAAGCCCTTGAGGAATTTCACCATGATTTCAACAATTGCCATCCCACCATCAACCTCAGCCTGGTCCAGTCCACACAAGAGATCCACTTCCTGAACACTACAGTGCTAATAAACAATGGTCACATAAACACCACCCTATACCGGAAACCTACTGACCGCTATTCCTACCTACATGCCTCCAGCTTTCACCCTGACCACACCACACGATCCATCATCTACAGCCAAGCTCTGTGATATAACCGCATTTGCTCCAACCCCTCAGACAGAGACAGACACCTACAAGATCTCTATCAAGCATTCTTACAACTACAATACCCACCTGTGGAAGTGAAGAAACAGATTGACAGAGCCAGAAGAGTTCCCAGAAGTCACCTACTAGAGGACAGGCCTAACAAAGAAAATAACAGAACGCCACTAGCCGTCACCTTCAGCCCCCAACTAAAACCCCTCCAACGCATTATTAAGGATCTACAACCTATCCTGAAGGATGACCCAGCACTCTCTCAAATCTTGGGAGACAGGCCAGTCCTTGCCTACAGACAGCCCCCCAACCTGAAGCAAATACTCACCAGCAACCACATACCACGCAACAGAACCACTAACCCAGGAACCTATCGTTGCAACAAAGCCCGTTGCCAACTGTGCCCACATATCTATTCAGGGGACACCATCACAGGGCCTAATCACATCGCCACACTATCAGAGGCTCGTTCACCTGCACATGCACCAATGTGATATATGCCATCATGTGCCAGCAATGCCCCTCTGCCATGTACATTGGTCAAACTGGACAGTCTCTACGTAAAAGAGTAAATGGACACACATCAGATGTCAAGAATTATAACATTCATAAACCAGTCAGAGAACACTTCAATCTCTCTGGTCACGCGATTACAGACATGAAAGTCGCTATTTTACAACAAAAAAACTTCAAATCCAGACTCCAGCAAGAAACTGCTGAATTGGAATTCATTTGCAAATTGGATACTATTAATTTAGGCTTAAATAGAGACTGGGAGTGGCTAAGTCATTATGCAAGGTAGCCTATTTCCCCTTGTTTTTTCCTTCCCACACCCCCCCCCCCCCCCCGACGTTCTGGTTAAACTTGGATTTATGCTGGAAATGGCCCACCTTGATTATCATACACATTGTAAGGAGAGTGATCACTTTAGATAAGCTATTACCACCAGGAGAGTGGGGTGGGAGGAGGTATTGTTTCATGGTCTCTGTGTATATAATGTCTTCTGCAGTTTCCACAGTATGCATCCGATGAAGTGAGCTGTAGCTCACGAAAGCTTATGCTCAAATAAATTGGTTAGTCTCTAAGGTGCCACAAATACTCCTTTTTCTTTTTTCAGGTACATACTGTTAGTTTCTGAATTTACTGACAAAAACAGTTGTGCATTACTGTAATATTTACTCAGAACATGTTAGTCTACAGGACCTTAATTTAAAATTTGATTTAAAAATATTTCATTAGTGAGTTGGTGAAGATTATAAAATCACATCTCTAAAACATCCTTGCATAGATTTTTAGATGCACAAACATCTTTAGCCTTAAATGCTTGGCTCTTCAGAAAAATAGTTTTTTAAAGAAATCCTTCAAAAGACCACCCTTATCTAAAATACACATTTTCATTTTAATTACTATAGTACAAAAAACTTGCTTCCAAAGTCGTCTTGTCCTTTCTGTCCATCCCTTTCTCCAGTTGAAGAGAGCCCTTAAAGGGACAACATCCTTTCCTTCTAGATAGCTGGACAAAGTGTTTCCCTTTCTTTACTTCTGACTAGCTGATGAACTAGTTTTAAGAGAACCCTCCAACAAAATCGATACCTAGTGAGATATAAAATCCTTTGTTATGCCTAAAATCTTTGGAAACACATTTTTCAAAATTGGTGAAATTTCATAAACATGTCTGTTATGGAGGTCACACAAAGTAAATTAGTGTTCCCTTTTTCTAAAACCAATGAACATTGTTATAAACACATTAAACCTCTGTGACTGATTAATTTAAAATAACATCTTTGTTTCAGTGAGTTAAATATGTAGTAATCTGGAATGATAACTTTATGAAGGCTTAAGAGTACATTTAAAATGTAAAATCAGTTTAGAAATACTGATTAAGAGAATGTAAAACAGAGAAGAGCTGCATCATGTATTCCATAATATTTAATGTTGTATTCAGCAAGACAGCTGACTTGCCCTTCCTACAAAGTTTTTGCAACTAAATCTCTGACAAACTTCAGGGCATATCAAAAAACTTGTGACTGACATTTTTTATTTCCCAGTTTAGTGCTTTTTAATTAGGTACCTTCTGCATATCCAGTCTTCACCATCTGGCATGCAATGGAAAACATGCTTTATTTTCTTTAGAAAGAAATTGCAGAAGTGTGTTTCTTCCAAATGTCATTTTGCTTCATTTTGGTTCAGGGATTTGGCTGGAAGGGGGTGAGCAGGGTGTGGGAGGGAAAAGAGGAAGGAGACAGTGGGGAGAGGGAGGGCCCTGGGTGGAGTGGGACGGGGCCTGGGACGGAGCAGGTGTATGGGAGCCTCCCCAAGCAGCAGCTTCACCGACTGCCCATGACCGCAGGTAAGAGCGGGTCGGCTCCCGCACACCCAGTGTGCACTGCAGTCTCCTTAGGCATGGGCCATATTCACAGAGCCAAATGCGCCAACGCCGCGCATTCTGCATGAGGGAGAGGGTACAGGGGTCTCTGCGGAGAACTGAGTGTCTCCGCTGCCGTGAGGCTGGCTGGGCGTCTCGGTATCCTTTCCTGCCTCGTCCCTCCCCCGCCCTGGGCTGCAAGCCTGGACTGCCATCGGGCATAAGGGCACCGGTTTAATAATACTGCGTAGGGCCCCATAAATCCTAAGGACAGCCCTGATTGGCTGAGACCTAGCCCAATATACAAATTTTTGGTTTTAGATATTGAGAGGATTTTTCTCTCCTGACTTTGTGTAGAACATTCTACATTCGTTACCAGCACCAGTTTATATAATGTAATAGTAGTAAACTTAATGCTTGCTTTGTGATAAGGAAACCTTGTTCCAAACAAACGTAGAGCGTTTTTAATGTGCATTTGTAGGTTTCTAGTATTCAGAGAAACTTCCTGTGCATAAATGTCTTCAGAATTCAGGCTCTTATGGAAAGAACTATATTTAGACTGAACGTTACCTTTTTCCCCCTCAAATTGTGCAGAATGGAAGCTTCCTGTCTGGAGCTGGCTTTGGAAGGCGAGCGACTGTGTAAAGCAGGAGATTGTCGAGCTGGCGTGTCTTTCTTTGAAGCTGCAGTTCAGGTTGGAACAGAAGATCTAAAAACACTTAGTGCTATTTACAGTCAGCTAGGCAATGCTTATTTCTACCTGCATGAATATGCAAAAGCCCTGGAATACCACCACCATGATTTAACCCTTGCAAGGTAATTTTGTATTCCATTAGGTACATCCTCAATCTCCGTTCTGTTCTTGTGAAGATGAGCAATGGTTTGTTCAGTGAAACATTCATTGTTAATGCTTGTTAGAGACATTGATGTGCTAGTGGTGGGAGATTGGGTGGCGGTTAGTATTCTGGCAAATAATTTGGCTATCACTTTACTGGGGAGATGTAGGGTTGCCAGATTTGTGACAGCTTCCTCTTTAAATCCATCAGTTCTTCACCCTTTCCTGTCTCTAAAGCTAACTCTACCTGACTTTCCAAAAATTAAGCTGCCATTATTGTTTAATAGACACAACTCACTAGTATATTTCTCTTTAAAACTAATAATGTGATGTTGTGATTAAAATATACAAGTATGTACATTTCATGTAGTGTTTCTACAGGTATCTTTTAACGTTTTAAGCTTTTCATTACATATATTTGATACTTTTTTCCAAGCCCTTCTAGTTTTCAGACTTCCATGTTTAAATTTTAAGTTTTCAGCAGTATAATCTAAAGAAGCTGTTCCTATACAACAGTGAGAAAAAAATTATACCTTAAGGGCAGGAGGTCTGGATAATTATGTTTGACTGTTGCATTTGAAATTTTTCCTCCCTCATGAAGACAAATGTTCTAATAGACCTTAATTTAGGTTCCGGGGAAGGTGTGAACATAGTGCTATTACACCAAGTTGTGACACCTAACTATTCATTGCCAGCTTTGCATAGTAAAGGTATCTAGAATTGACACATTAATTTCTATTGATTTCATCCTTGTCCCTCCAAAGACAAATTACAGCAGACAACAATTGTAGATTCAAGCCAGAGATTTCACATTTCCAGAAGAAAAATAGTTTCTTGCTTTGACATTTTTCCCGTCTTTCTTTAGAGTACTATCACAATTATCTTCCAGGGTCCTGGGTTTTTTGGTGTAACATACCAATAAGTAAGCTGTGGCATATGTGACTGGTCCCCTCCAGGGTGCCAACAGGAACCGGGTTACCAATGTGCCCTCCTGACCCACAAGCCTGGGCTTTCTTTTACACTGTACTGCTGTGACAAGCTGCAGAATCCTCTCTAGCCTGCTCTTTCACCAGCATACATACACAAAGGGACACATCCAGCTATAATGAAATGCAGGCAGGCTCTCTGACCAGCCCCTGTATGGGAAGGCTCCAGCTAGGGTACCTACCAGCTCCACAGGCAGACACCCCCTCTGGAGTATAAACCCAGAATTATTCCATTTTGTGCTGCACAGGGAACAGTATAGTGTAAGCTCATAAAATGTGCCCTCTCCCACAGTGTGGAGAGGAATATGCAGCAGCCTTTCACCCCAAGTTATGATTCTCACACCCTGGATTAGAGAAAGTAAAAAAAAAAAAAAAAAATACCTACAGAAGATAAATTTTTTAATTGATTATAAGGGATAGCAAATAGATCAAAGCAGATTACGTAGCAAATAAACAAAATATGCGAACTAAGCTTAATATACTAAACAGATTGGATATGAATAGCAGATTCTCACCCTAAGTGATGGTACAAGCAGGCTGCAGATTCTTAAGAGGCAAGCTGCACTTGCTTACAGCTTGGAATCCCCAGGTGTTCCGTTCACAGGCTAAAAATCTCTTTAGTCTGGGTCCAGCACTTCTGCAAGTTCAGTCTTTGTTTCTTAGGTGTTTCCAGGAGTCTTCTTGGGTGGGAGTCAGTAAAGAACCTCAGTGATGTCACTCCCCTGTGTTATATAGCTTTTACATATGGTGGGAATCCTGTGTTTCAAAGCTTGGTTCCCACGCCAGTCAATGGGAAAAATACTAAAATCCCACGATGGAGTCCAGCACCAGGTGATCTGGTCACATGTCCCTATAGAGTCACAACAGCCATCCCCCACTGTCTTTTTGCCAGGTTCACAGGAAGGCTCACCAGGTGGGAGACAAGCTTCTCATAAATCCTATTGTTTCTTCTGAATGGCTCATTAACCTGAATGGACCCTTCCCAGCCAGCCGTCTAGACCAGGGGTGGCCAACCTGTGGCTCTGGAGCCACAGGCAGCTCTCCAGAAGTGAATACGCGGCTCCTTGTACAGGCATCAACTCCAGGGCTGCAGCTGCAGGCGCCAACTTTCCACTGTGCCAGGGGATGCTCACTGCTCAACCCCTGGCTCTGCCACAGGCCCTGCCTCCACTTCACCCCTTCCTGCCCCTCCCCTGAGCCTGCTGTGCCCTCCCCCTTCCCCCCCGCCAGAGCCTCCTGCATGCCACAAAACAGCTGATTGGGAGGCAAAGGGAGGCACTGATCAGTGGGGCTGCCGGTGGGTGGGAGGCACTGGGAGTGGTGGTGGGGAGCTAATGGGGGGCTGCTGACTTATTACTGTGGCTCTTTGGCAATGTACACTGGTAAACTGTGGCTCCTTCTCAGGCTCAGGTTGGCCACCCTTGATCTAGACTGAGAGCATTTTGCCTAGTGGGCGTTGCCCAGGAATAGCTACCTGTGAAATAGATATAGTCAATATTCATAACTTCGGATACAAAAATGATCCATGCATACAAATAGGATAATCCTATTCAGCAACCCATAACCTTTCCAGTGATACCTCACATGCCTTATCTTGCATAAAATGCATCATAATATAATGATATAATTATATCCTACTAATATCACTATGAAAAATATGGGGTGCAGTGTCACACCATACACAAAGGCAGTAAATAGCAGTTCTAATAAAATTAAAATAAATGTCCCCCAGTTTCTGCTAAGCTGAATTCTACAATTGAACTGTGTGTGCATATAATTTATTTATAAAAGAAAAATAAACATATAACCTTATAAATTGTGAACGAAATGTGCACTTTATACTAGTGTAGATGTTATGAAGAGAAATAACCTCCCATGTAATTCTGTTTACAGTGCATTGAACATATATCTATTGCAAATGTACAGGATTTACTGGATTATTGTATTCTTTTAATTTCAGGACCATTGGAGATCAACTAGGTGAAGCTAAAGCTAGTGGTAATTTGGGAAACACCTTAAAGGTGCTTGGGAATTTTGAAGATGCTATTGTTTGTTGTCAAAGGCACCTAGATATTTCCAGAGAGCTTAATGACAAGGTAAGAATGGTGAACATTCAGTTACTGTCAATCTGGCTGTAATTTTATAGAACAATAATTATAGAAGTATTAGCACATACTGATGAGTCTTTGTATAGTGGTCTGTCATGTAACCACTTACATTATGAAGATACCTGCACGTTTGAGTGCTCCTACTTAGGATATTACAGGTGGAAGCACCAGAGGCACAGGCACAACTGCTTTGTTGGGATGCTCTGGGGGTGTAACTCTCCAAAATGGTCATAGCTCCCCATTAATAGTTGAGAAACTTGCTTTCTCTGGCTGATGGTTCTAATAGTTGATACAGCACAGAGCTGCACAGGATTTCGGAATCTTTCCAACATACTGATATTGTGTTCTAGGTTGGAGAAGCAAGAGCACTTTATAATCTTGGAAATGTGTATCACTCCAAAGGGAAAAATGTAGCCTGTGCTGGGACTCATGATCCAGGGGAACTTCCAGATGAAGTAAAGGCTGCATTACAAAAAGCTGCAGGTTATTATGAGTAAGTAATGATTTCAAAAGGCTGTGACTGAAAAGAGAAAAATCACTAGCTCAAGGAGCTTAGGAGCATATAAATAGTTTAAAATATTAAGAAACCTTCAGTGTTGTGAACTAAAGTATAGAGTAGCACCATTTAATGGTACCAGCAACAATATGTTGGCTTTTGGGATAAGATAATAAAACATGAAAGGAGTAAAGGAGTCATACCTGGGGATTTTTTTTAGGGTGGCTTTGGTTTTGTTAGGGGGCTTATTCCTTCACCCACTTACTTCCCTGGTCCTTCTCGCATGAACAGAGAGCAACAATACCCGAAGTCCAAAGGTGCAAACAATTCGATGTTTATTGGGGTGAACTTCCAGCAAGCATGATTCCAGTTTCCTTCCTTAGTGTCCTCCTTCCCAGCTCTGACACCACAGAGCCTTAGACCTGTGTCCCTGTTCCCATTCCTACCCTTAGCCAAACATGATTCCAACTTCCTTACTCCCATTCCCTGTTCCCATTTCCCCCTTTAGCAAAACATGATTCCAATTTTCTTACCCCCATTCCCTGCTCCCATTTCCCTCACCCACATGCCCATGCCTACCCCCACCCACACCCTTCCTCATTGACTACAGATTATATAGTAAAACTTGAGTTCTGCTTAGCTATACCTTAACCAATCATTTTCCTGAAATTTAACTAACCAATCCTAACATATTGTAACATGATTATGTAACCAATTATATCCCACCACCTTAATTAGTTTACACCCAGCAAAATTAATTATACAGCAGACAGGAACAATCACAGAACCAGAGAGATTATACAGACAAACAATAGCAAAGTGGGAACTATAATGACAAAACAATACAGAAGTGAGGATTTCACATCCCAGCTATTGATAAGTGAGTTCTTGCCAGACAGGATGCTATCAAACTAAGTTTCCTTTTACATTTTCTAGGCACTTCCCTTTCTCTGGAGGTGATACAAATACAATCCTGTCCTGATAATGCCTAACAGCCCAATAGCACCTTATTTCAATGTGACTAGTTTGGAGTGTGAGGATGTGACTGTTCGCTTCCCAGCTTATGGCTGCCTCTGCTGCTTAGCCAAAGGCCTTAGCCTAAGAACAGGGCCTCAGACTGTCACAGTAAGAGAAGGCCCTTACACTGGCAGACAGTGATTTCTTTCTTTTATACCTCTAGAACTAGCCAAGCGATAAGAATACACCTAAATTCTTAGAGTATAGGCCTTTACAGACAGGCCTGAATATCTATATCCTAACAGGTTTCATTCCTGCTATTTGCTTCTCTGTAATACCACACAACTGTTATCTATCTCTACCTATTATAAGTTTCAGAGGGATAGCCATGTTAGTCTGTATCAGTAAAAACAACGAGGAGGCCTTGTGGCACCTTAGAGACTAACAAATTTATTTGGGCATAGGCTTTTGTGGGATATAACCCACTTCATCAGATGCATGGAGTGGAAAATACAGTAAGTAGGTATAAATATACAGCACATGAAAAGATGGGAGTTGCCGTACCAAATGGCAGGTCAGTGCTAATGAGGTCAATTCAATTAGGGTGAAAAGAAAAGGAGTACTTGTGGCACCTTAGAGACTAACCAATTTATTTGAGCATGAGCTTTCGTGAGCTACAGCTCACTTCATCAGATGTAGCTCATTCCCAACAGTTGACAAGAAGGAGTGAATATCAACAGGGGGGAAATTACTTTTTGTAGTGCTAACAAGCCCTCTGTTGATACTCACCCCTTCTTGTCAACTGTTGGGAATGGGCTACATCCACCCTAATTGAATTGGCCTCATTAACACTGTACCCCCACTTGGTAAGGCAACTCCCATCTTTTCATGTGCTGTATATTTATACCTGCTTACTGTATTTTCCACTCCATGCATCTAATGAAGTGGGTTATATCCCACAAAAGCTTATGCCTAAATAAATTTGTTAGTCTCTAAGGTGCCACAAGGACTTCTCGTTGTTTTTACCTGTTATAAGTCACTCCAACATCCTGGGGCCCTGCCATCTGCTCAGAAACCAGGGTAAGAGATGAAAAGGTAAGACCTGTGCATCAGGAGATCTGAGTCGGCATTTGGTCTTTCCTTAAGTAACCTTTACCCACTTTGTGCTGCAAACGCCACAACTGTCACAGGAGAATGGATGTACTTTGAGTCTGGCTAGCAGGTTCTGAGCAGATGATCTTCCCCTGTTCCAAGAGTCGAGCCCACCAGCCTGCGGAGGATAAAACAGTCTAGTATCTGCTGGTATCAGACTAGATAATGCTTAGTGCTACGTCAAGGCCACTTAGCCAGTAAAAGGAAAATAATCTTTTCCTTTGTAGTAATGGGAAGACCAATTATTTTATGGCTTGTAGTTTCCTATGAACAACTTATTAGGTCTCTCTTTTTATTTTTTTTTCTTTCTTTCCCCCTCATCAGGGAAAACTTGACAATAGTGACAGAGTTGGGTGATAGAGCAGCCCAGGGACGTGCGTATGGAAATCTGGGAAATACACATTACCTTCTAGGCAACTTCAGGAATGCTGTTATAGCCCATGAACAGGTACAAGATTGTAATTCTATGGAATTTTGTTTACTTTAGCAGAACATTTTTCAGCTGTTGATTGATCCTTTGTATGCATGTATTGTCTCTGTAGGCTTTTAAAATGCTAACTTACCATGCTTCATTGATACTTAATAGTACAGATTCAAGCACTTGTACAATCTTTTCAAGAGTTGTTTGCTTGAAGAACAAACAAATGTTGATATGAAGTGGTAAAGCCCTATAAATGTGTTCTTGCAGATAAATTTTGTGAAGTACAATAACTGAGTACATCAGTAAGATTCTGTGTTTTTCAGCGTCTCCTAATTGCAAAAGAATTTGGTGATAGAGCTGCTGAAAGAAGAGCATACAGCAATCTTGGAAATGCCTACATATTCTTGGGCGAATTTGAAACAGCTTCTGAATACTACAAGTTAGTTAATTTATTTCTTATATATAAACATAGTACCAATCCTTTTTTACATAATCAAAGTAGGCAAGTCTTTACCGCTGTTTAGTAGTAATAATGCTTAGCATTTGATATACTGCTTTATAATAATCCTTACAACACAAATTGGGAGAGAATTAATTATGCAGTGCTTAACAGAATTTTTAAATTAATTTTCTAGTCATTTGACTGTTCAGCCTTTCCTAAAGTCTGGATTTTTGTAGTATGTCTTCTCTACCTTTTCTAGTAAGAGGGAATATTTAAAGGGGCACTTCTCCATAGTTCAGGTTATTGCTTTCTGTTGACATGCTTTTACTAGCTTTCTCCTGTGTCCTAAGCGTGTTGCCTTGATACCCACCAAATTCTAGGATGACGATCCACAGACTTTAAGTACTTGTATTGAGATCTGTAGTGCATTAGGAAATAACTGAAACATGCCAAAGGCAGTCTTGCATAGTGGGCTGTATACTCATGCTTTATTCATGAACATCCCTTTTTTATCTGCTAATCTTCTGCACAGCAAGGCAAATATAGTTGCTGCACAGAGTTCAGGAAAATTAAGCTAAAATATCTGCATTCGGTAGGTTAGGTACATGGGCTACATATGAGTTCAGATTTCAACTCTGAAGCCCAAGCCTCCTAATGTTTTCAAAACGGAGCAGAACTGACCTGAACATTGCTGACTCAGTTAACTGTTTGACCAATCAAGTCAATGCTTGTTGAGCATTAGGGATTGGCTGCCTTGATAGCTACAGAAGTATCTTAACACTACCTACTCCTATTGATTAGACATTTACTGTTTCTGTTATTTTCTAAAGTTGGCAGCAGACTTTGTAAATTGTACTCTGGATTTTTTTTATACAGTGAAGAAAATCAGCATAAATAATGCAGTAATGAAGAAGCAGCTGGCTAAAGTTAGAATATACAGTTTAAGGGTCCAGTCCTCCTCCCATTGAAATCAGTGGGACTTCCCCCATTTTAAGGTTTGAGATAAATGGGAAGTGGAAAAACTGTAATTATTCTCTTGTGGGATGATTATTAGCAGCTAATTTGCAAAACCAAGGTTGGATTTTACCATTTTACCCAGACAACTGTATTGATTTCAGTGGGGTTGCACAGGTATAGTGACAGATCTGAGAACAGAATTTTTCCTATAGTGATTTTGTGAGGCTAATAATCCACTCTCTTAGGAAGACACTACAACTGGCTCGACAGCTTAAAGACAGAGCTGTGGAAGCACAGGCTTGTTACAGTCTTGGAAATACATACACTTTGCTCCAAGACTATGAAAAAGCAATTGACTATCATCTGAAGCACCTTACAATCGCTCAGGAACTGAATGATAGGTAAGTCCTTTGGAGCCAATATTGTATATTTAACTTAAGGGATAATAGGATACCCTTCGTCTCCTATAGTTGTTCTGTATATGGAACTTGCATTGAAATCAATAAGAGTTCCCAGCATGGATTGGCTATAGGATTACACCCTTCAGAGGAAAAAGTGGTAGTCTTAAAGGTATCACATTAGTGAATCCTGAGATGAAAGTTAGACTTTGTGCAGGTGCATTGAGATGAAGAGTAGCCCGTGACTTATGGAATCACTGTTACTGTTAGACCGACTTCCACCTCTGTCTGTCTTTTGGTTGGTTGTTAAGGGAAGACGCAGCAGCTCTCAATCTTTATTTTGAAACTAATGATTTGCTATAATTTTGCAGCCTTCTCATACCAATAGATACGCTTTTGTGCCTTCACTGGGGAGGAATGAATTGGAAAGAAAAGGACAAGTCCACTAAAACGATATAGTTTTTAAATGCAGATAATTTTTAAGCCCTATATTTTAATATTCAGGGCAACTAAAATTGCTTTGTAATTTTTAAATGTTATGCTTATTGATTTGTAGAGAAAGACAAGTGTTAAAGAGAATGCTTATGAACTGGGTTACAAAATGTGGTCCCTGTGCACTTTTAAACTCTTGGGTCCTTTGTATCATTATCCGCATCTTGTCATTTGAGTCATAATGTTCACAACACTGAAGGAGGGATTTGTCTGTTCTGTAATGTAAAAAAATCAAACCTCTCACCTTCACAAAATTCCTAATTTAAATAGTAAATGTTTTAAATGAACACTGAATAGATGGTTTAAATACTTGGTTAAATGTCTTTCAGTAGTGACTATAATGTACTTAATATTTTGGTGTTTTGAAATGGGAGTTTTCCTATGCTTACTGGGCCCAGCAACAGATTCTGTCCCAGAAGTTACAGCATGAAATTCTGACCACCTGGGATTACAACTGAATATTTGCTTAAATGTATTACAGAATTGGTGAAGGAAGAGCATGCTGGAGTTTAGGAAATGCGTACACAGCATTAGGAAATCATGATCAAGCTATGCACTTTGCAGAAAAGCATTTAGAAATTTCAAGAGAGGTATGACTTGCGCATTTTTATGTCTTGGCTGTTGGCTTTTCCTCTTGAAGATCTTTCTCATGTCACACATCCAGACTGCATGACACGCTGTGTTTGGAGGAAGAAAATAAAAAATCTATGTCAAAGTAGTGTCATCTGGGCAGGGTTAGTTTACAGGGGCCCCAGTAAATCTGTGTGAAGAGGAAAAATAGTTGTGGCTTTGTGCATGTTTGCACCTAATGCATTAGTAAAAAGATTCAGGAACAATCTTTCTATATGGAAATGTCACCACTGTGGTGGTGTCAAGGCCATAAACCCAAAGTAATCGTGTAATATTCTTGGAAAGCAAAAGGTACGGCATTCATAGATTTTTTCTTAAATATCAACAAAAATTGGCAAAAATAGCAACATATAAGTTGTCAGTAGACTAATTCTTCACTTTTTATTTTCTGTCACCTTATGAAATGCTGTTCGCTTTCTCTGGTGCATCAGTCAACTTTGCCTATATGCACATCAGATTTTTAAGATGCTGAACAGAAACTTTAAATCCATAAGCAGTGTGTTCTCATTTTGCAGTTGTGGGCTGAGATGTATATATCCACCTCAGCCCACAATTGCAAAATGAGAACACACGCGCACGCATATGTATATACACACACATGCTTGCCGTGTGTTTGATTTTGATTCATGGGATAGGTGCTCAGAGCATGCGACTGATACCAATAGTTACATTTTTAGAAATTGGAGGAAATAAATAATAATCAAATAAATATATTCAAATGTACTTGGTTGCAGGTAGGGGATAGAAGTGGAGAATTAACAGCTAGACTTAACCTCTCAGATCTTCAAATGGTGCTTGGTCTAAGCTACAGCACAAACAACTCCGTGATGTCAGAAATCCATGCTGTAGATAATAGTTTGAATGGTAAGTGATTCCTTCCAGCATATTTTTTTAGCTGAAGTTAAGAGGAAAAAATGATTGCTCCTTTATTGTGTACAGAGGCTTTTGAATTTGTGTTTCTCACTCCCCTATCCCCCTTCCTCCTCCCCGTGTCCAAGTATCTGCTTGTTCCATTTGGAATATTGGGCCTTTCTGCTTTGATAAAAGGACCTTTGTATGTCTGGAAGATTTGCATCATGGTATCGGACAGCCTGTGTTGCAGGCCTGTCTCTCTCCTCTCCACAAGTTGAATGGTCTAAATCTGAATGTTCCCCAACCACTTCATTTATGGGGAGAAGAGAGGCTGATGTTGCTATGCAGATCCTCCAAAAATGTCAGCCCTCTAATAAAGAGACATTTGAAGACCTGACTTTTTTCCAAATTAGAGGAAAAAACGCTTAATATAATCCCATTTTTAAAAAAATTAAAAGCAACATTTATATGCACCTTAATAGAGCTGGAAAGGATGCAAACAGTTTGATTTTTGCTTTATAGTCCATTGTTTTTTCATTTGTCTTTGTGGCTAATTTTTTTTAAATGAGAGCAAATATATAACAGCTTTTTTTTTTTTTTTTTTTTTAATTTGAGATACGACTGATTTTATGCACCAGCTTACAGGTTTTGCCTTGCCTCCTTTCTCCATAGCATTCTTACTGGCACTGGGGAGCTGACGACAAAAATTGTGGGCTCTTCTGATGTCCCTTTTCCTCTGTCTAAGCTCCTTAATCAAACCTTTCTCTCCCTGCTCCCATCCACGGTTGTGTAGCCTCTTCAAAACTCAGCTGATTTTCTGTGACTTTGTAGTGTAGTGTAATGTCAATTCTTTTTAGAAAGTGTGTGGTATTTTGATGCCAGAGCATAGCATTCCTGGATCAAAGAATCTTTATTACAAGGAGACAGTCTATATTTGTGTTTTAAGGTAATTAGCCTTCAACTCTGAAGTGCAAAACCAAATGTTTTCAGCCTGGGTAATCTACAGATGTTTACTTCATGCTAATATTTTTTATTACATCATTTTGGAACTTAGAATTACCGTGTCTTAAACCTTAGATGGTATATACCACAACATAGCTTTGAAATGTAGAAAATGTATCCTTCCCCTTCATAGGCAACCAACTTATTTAGTCTTATTTCATCTCTTCCCAAAGGTGCAAGATCCAGAGTAGGACGCCGTCACAGTATGGAAAACATGGAACTTATGAAATTAACACCTGAAAAGGTTGGCACTTCCTTTCTTTTCTTTCTGTTCGGAGTAGTAGAATTGCAGTAATGTTTCATAGCTTTCAGTGCACCAGTGCTGTGAAATGCCTAACGTGGATCATTCCAAATAAATTCTTCATTTAAATGATAGGAGCATGGGTTTTAGGGCAAGATCATCAGAAATTGTATACAAACCCCTTTAAAAGTGGCTAGTAAAATCTTGATCAATGAAAGGAAGTGTCAGGTACAAATCTAGAGAAGTCAGAGACGTTCAATAACTAGTTGTGGCAAAGAGTATTCATGGTCAAAAGCACAATGGTAGCAAAGTCAGTCCGGTGTAATGGTTTACTGGAGGATGTTTTCTCAGGGTTGTACAATTTATTTTCTGCAGTACACATCAGAAGCATGTAGGGAGTAGGTATTTGCCCTAAGAGCTTCAGTTTACCTGCGTAGTCAAGAAGTGATTCAGAATAAAATGAAAGGGAAGCTGTCCAGAGATTAGTAGAGCAATCATTCCTTGGCTATGAAACAATTCCATATTTTTATTTATGTATCACGTTTTTATAGTGTGTTTTGTTTGAGGCTCTCGGAACACTTTGCAAACAATCAAGCCTTTCATATCCATGTTAAGTAGATAGCTTTTACATTTCTAAAATATGAGGCACTGGAAGGTTCACTGCAAGGTTACACAGGAAGTCTATCAGAGCTGGGAATAGAACAGAGGTCTCCTGACGAGGAGTGATGTACCTTAACCTCAAGGCAAGAGTTATCTAAAATGAACCTGTTTGCCTCACAAACCAAGTTGACGATTTTGTATAAATCCATGTTTCCCAAAGGATTTTAATGGGAGGTTGGAACTTCTACTTCAGTCTCCATCGTGGGATACTATTCATTCCCATCTCCTCCAATAGTACAAACCTGTTCTCTAGTTTTGCAGATAAGAGGGTTAAATCTCTTCCAGGATGGACATGTTGGGTGGCTGATGGTGCTGAAGTTTGTCACTTCTTGCACTCTGAGCCCCTGCTGGGACTGATATGCAAGATCCTAAGTTTGGCCTCCAACCTGCATCTCCCACAATGTACTGCTGAACATTCAGCTAGTTCCAGCTGAAGTTTTTTATCCTGTACAAGTGCACTGATCACTTAAACGGTTGCTTAGGTGATACCTTTTAAAAATATAGATTCTGTATGTGATAGTATAGCCTGGGGTACTGTGTAATGAGAGTTTTCCAAGGTGCCTTTATAATAAACCAAAACTAAATATCATAGCATAGCTGTAACAAAGGACTTCTTTCAAAATACTACTCTTACAAACTCAAGAGAAGGAGTTGAGGGATGAGGTTCCAAAGGCATAATGGGGGGAAAGCCCAGCTAAGGAGCCTGCTCTTTGGAGTTTAGATAAGGCCTAAACCAGAGGATCTGAAAGACCTTAAGATATGGCTAGAATATCCAACATGAAGAGACTGTACAAATAAGAAGGGGTTAGTGCCAGCCAATGAATGGCTTTGTCAGAACCAGAATATTTGTTTAGTCTTTATAAGCTTTTAATGCAGCTGTACATAATTATGTCAAGAGGGCAAAAAATATTGGCACACTAATCTCTGAGTAGGAGTCTGCCTTACAGCATTAACCAGACTTAGGTCCCTGATATCCTTCTGTTTTGGCAGCCACCTCTGCTTTCACAGCCATGCTGCTGCTGTTGTCTGGCATCTATGCAACAAGGGAGAAGTTTGATTTTAAAATTCAACTGCATAGCTTCCCTATGAAAAAGCTCTAAAAGGCTCCTATGTCACAAATATCGAGTGTCTTTTGGAAGCTGCCATTGATTTGTAATTATCACTGAATTTTTGTTTTAGAAAAGCATTTTGAGGGGAATTTGTTAGACACACAAATGTGTTTTGTATTTTATTCTGTGATGTGAGGATGAAATCAATGAGCACTTAATTCCTTTTTTGTTGTTGCTTTTGTGTGGGACCACTTGGAGCTGCTCCCTTATCCACAATTCCTTTTCCAAGCCCTACTTCTGGGGGCTTTCTGTGTTCCCAGGGGAGGACTCAGTGTAAAACTGGCTGGGTATATGTTGAGTTGTCATTGTTATTTTGCCAGACCATTGGGCTAGGCTGGGAATTTTTAATGATGAAGTGTGGAAAATGCCAGCAAAGTCTGCCAAATCTTCCTGCACACTTCAAGCACGCAAAGTAACAGCTTTCCTGCCTATTGCTATGTAGGAAATCCTTCCTGTTAGTTTCTAATGCAAATGTAATCAAATGGTATGTTTTGTCAACCAGGTGTCAAATTGTGATTCATATATATTAAGTATAGTGTGTCCTCTTGCTGATCTGCAACTGTGTTCTTCTGGGGAGACAGGATTTCAGGCTGGGGATTCCCAATGTCAAAGGTTGAACCAGACAGCTAAATTCATCCCAGTGAAGCCAGTGGAGTTCCATGTGATGAATTCAGCCCATAAGGTTTGATACAGATTATCAAACCGTTCATTTCATAATCATCTACCATGTAGAATTGCTACGCTGTGTAAAAGGACCTTGTTCAAGGTCCTGGCATTGCTGGATATAATTATGATTTATTAGGGTTTTTATGAACATAACAGTTTTGGGTAATTTATAACACTGCCAATACTCTAATCTGAAAAACATGTCAATGTCAAACTTGATGTTAGTGGGACTGGTTTATGTGCACATTGAGGAGGAAGAGAGAAGGTACTGGTCTCCCTTTCAGGAGTCCATCCTTCTGGGGGGAACGAAGAAGAGCGGCCAGTTCTGGCTTGAGGAGCAGGTTCTTTAGGTGCTCATGGCTCAATAGTAAAGAAGGCTCCCTGACAGCACATCTAATAAGGTCCTCGCTTGCAGTTCACACAGATTCTAGAAGTAGAGCCCTGCAAATCAGTGGATATCCGCTTTATATCCACAAATATCCACATCCGTGGACCATTTTTGCGGATCGTGACTGGATGCAGATACAAAATTTAATTTCTAAAGGCCTGCGGATATCTGCAGATTATTTTTGTGGATAGTGGATCAGATGCGGATATAAATTTTGTATCCGCGCAGGGCTCTACGTAGAAGTGTGAAACTAATTTAGATGCCAGACGTGGGAATACTAATCTGTAACCTCAGTTTCGAAATACTAGGGGAGAGGAGAGTTTATATGTAGGTTTTTTTAAAAAACAAGAGACTAGTTTAAAGGGAAATCTGAATTGCTTTACAAAATACAAGAACTTGGGGTCACCAAATTAAATTAACGGGCAGCAGGTTTAAAACAAACAAAAGGAAATATTTCTTCACAAAATGTACAGTCAACCTGTGGAACTCTGCAAGAGGATGTTGTGAAGGCCAAGACTATAATAGGGTTAAAAAAAGAACGAAATAAGTTAATGGAGGATAGGTTCATTAATGGCTATTAGCCAGGATGGGCAGGGATGTAAAACCATGTGCTGAAGTGTCCCCTAGCCTCTGTTTGCCAGAAGCAGGGAATGGGCAACATAAGGTAATCATTAAGTGATCCATCCTTTCTATTCATTCCCTCTGAAGCACCTGTCTGAAGGCAGGATACTGGGCTAGATGGACCATTGGTCTGACCCAGTATGGCCGTTCTTATGTTTCTTATGTTAAGGGGTTTGACTTTAAGGAAAAGACAAGTTTACTTAAAAAAATGCTCTAGCGTTTTAATTTACAACTTACGTTACAGTTCTAAATTTCACTGACAATATTGAAAGATTTTAATTCTTTTCCAAGCCCTACTGCTGGGGGCTTTCTGTGTTCCCAGGGAAGGACTCAGTGTAAAACTGGTTGGGTATATGTTGAGTCTCTGTCTCTCTCTCACTTCTGCAGGCATCATCTGTATTTTGCAGCACTCTCTGAATGGAATGTTCTTTCTTTTGATTCACTGACTTTGAGCTCATTTCTATTGTGCAGTATCACTACTGTATGTTAGAGATAATAGAGGACTTCATAGTCACAAGTCAGGTGATGTGACCTAGCAGTTAAATTTTGTTCATCCATCTACTGAAAAGGAAATATAACCTAGAGATTCTTCACTGATGGGGAGTGAAGCTAATTAGATGATAGGCAGCAGCATATGTAAAGAAGGGTTGTTTCATCTGACTCTCGTTTTCTTAGATTCAGAACTGGAACAGTGACATTCTTGCGAAGCAGAAACCCCTGGTTGCCAAACCTTCAGCAAAGCTGCACTTTGTAAATCGATTAAAAGGCAAAAAGTACAAAAATGGCACATCCTCCAAAGTTCTGCAGGATGCTAGTAATTCTATTGATCATCGACTTCCAAGCTCTCAGAGGGTATGTTTGGAGAACTAAAGCCTAAACAGGTTTAATTGTTTGTTTGTTTGAAAATTTCTATAGCACAAATGAGTGCTCATTTCTGGAGTGTGTTAATTTCAGTTCTTATTGTTTACTTGATCAGAAAAAAGTGATTAAAGTACAGTAATTCCTCGCTTAACGTTGTAGTTATGTTCCTGGAAAATGCTGCTTTAAGAGAAACGATGTTAAGCAAATCCAGTTTCCCCATAAGAATTAATGTAAATAGGGGGATTAGGTTCCAGGGAAATTTTTTCACCAGACAACTTTTTTTTTAATTATATATATACACATACACAGTATAAGTTTTAAACAAACATTTTAATACTGTACACAGCGATGATGATTGTGAAGCTTAGTTGAGGTGGTGGTAAAAGGGTGGGATATTTCCCAGGGAATGCCTTACTGCTAAATGGTGAACCAGCACTTGGCTGAGCCCTCAAGGGTTAACACATTGTTAATGTAGCCTCACACTCTACAAGGCAGCATGAATGGAGAGAGGAGACGCAGCATGCCAGAGACACGGTGGGTCTCTGTGTGTGTGAGAGAGAGATGGGGGGGGGGGGGGTGAGAGAGAGAGAGACGCACACTGCCCCTTTAAGTACGCTGAGCCCACTGTAAGTACACTACCTTTTTAAGTAGATCAGCAAGTTGAGACAGCAGCTGCTGCCAGCAAGCTCCCGCTGTGTGTTCCCCCGTCCCTGCTCTGTGGAGATGAGGTATGGGGAGGAGGGAGACAAACACCCTGACATAGCACCCCTCTTCCCTCCCGTCCCCCCCATGCTGCACAGAAAGCAGGAGGCTCCTGGGAGCAGCTCCAAGGCAGAGGGCAGGAGCAACACATGGCAGTGGGGGGAGGGACAGCTGAACTGCCTGGCAATTGATGGCCTGCTGGGCAGCTGCTGCAGAGGGAACTTAGGGGAGCTGATGCAGGGCTGCCAGTCCACCCTGGTTCCAAGCTCCCACCAGCTAGCTCCAACGGGCTGCTCTTTCTGCAAGCAGTGGACTAAGTAGGCTGCTGCCAAACAATGTTATAAGGGAGCATTGCGCAACTTTAAATGAGCATGTTCTCTAATAGATCAGCAACGAAATGATGCTAACCGGGACGATGTTAAGTGAGGAGTTACTGTACAGAACTAGCTTTGTCTAGATTAATATATGTTCAATTTCGTATTAAATTTGAAAGAAGTGAAGTAAAAAAAATTTAAGTTAACTTGATCAAGGTCAGAGGAGAGAATCTATTTGTGATAATGAGAACTAGAGCAGCCACTGGAAACACGTCTCTTGACTTATACCTGGCAGTTTTAGTTTCCTGGTGACGACTAACTCTGCCATGTAATGCTCACATTTCAATTGTTTTAAAAAATCTTCCACAAGCAGGCTTGTTTTGTTGACTTGATCACCTTCCATTGTAACGTGTTTAAACAATATCCAAGTATCAAACATGAACAGATTCAACTGCCACAGCTTCTGCATTACAGTTCAGTAGGAGACAATCATAACCCAAAGTTTCCCTGACTCTCTTGCCTATCTTTTCAGAAAAACAGTCCTGATATGACTGGAGATGAAGGGTTCTTTGACTTGCTGAGCCGGTTTCAAAGCAATAGGATGGATGATCAGAGATGCTGTTTCCAGGAGAAGAGCAGAATGACAGCTGCAGCATCCTCCTCCACCCCATCTAAAACAATGAGAAAATGTACGGTTTTTTTTATTGTTTGAAAAGATCTACCCAAATAATGTGCCTCTGGTTTGGGTTGATGTCAGTCTTTTAAACTGTTCTAACACACAAGATTTACTGTTCCAAGAGATTTCCAGACTAACTTGTTTGCTTTCTCCTTCCACCTTTAGCCTTCTCTACTTCCATGGTCTCACCACACACTGATGAATTTTTAGATCTACTTGCAAGCTCACAGAGCCGCCGCCTAGATGATCAACGAGCCAACTTTAGCAATTTACCTGGGCTTCGTCTCAATCAGCACAACAGTCAGTCAGTCCTTGGCCACCTAGTGGCTAGCAACAACAGAGAATCAGATGATGACTTCTTTGATATCTTAATAAAATGTCAAGTAAGTCAACAAGAACGGTATGTGGAAAAAATTCTGCTCAGTTATATGGGAGGGTCAAAAGAACTCTGTTCATGTAATTTGCCCCCACAAGGCCTCATTTACCTCATCTCAAAAATGGGGATAATGCCTATATCTGTAGAGCACTTCGAAACTGATATATGAAAAGCACTCTAAAAGTGTTGGGTGCTGTAATATGTGCAGAGTAGGAGAGAAAATTCGGTGAGTTTTTTTCATGTTTTTAACTTATGTCACTGCAATATTTACACTCAACATCAGTAAGACTCTTGATACTAGAAATATTAGGCTCTCATTTCAATCTGTGAATGAAACCTTCCTATTTAATCTTCTAGAATATATTGAAATGATGAGTACGTTGACGTTCTTCGACTGCTTGCTCATGTCAGTTCCATGGTAGGTGGGCATGCACAACATGCCCAGTTGCTGGATGTTTTTTCCTTAATGGTAGCGATAGGGGCTGGCCCTATCGCCTCCTGGAGCCCGTGATTATGCGCCAGTATAAGGGGCACTGCTAGTCCCCTGCTCTCTGTTCCTTCTTATTGCCCGGGATGGTTGCTGGGATGTTTCTTGCCTTGCAGGCTTTCCAGTGGGTTTTGGACTTTGTTGTTCTGTGTATAGTTAAAAGTTTAGTTGTTAGCTGTAGTGAGGTAAAGTAGATAGCAGTCCCATATTGGGACATTGTCATAAGGATGGGGCATGCCCTGGTCCCCAGGTTTCAGACCGTCTGCTGCCTATGTTAAGTCCATGCCAGTGAACAACCCCTATTCAAGCTGCTTAAAGTGCCTTGGGGAAGCCCACATTTTAGGACAGGTGCAAAATCTGCAGGGCTTCAGGACATGCACACAAAAGGACAGGGACATTCGTTTGAAGGCCCTGTTACTGAAAGCAGCACTTAGAGCGGCACAACTCCAAGGTCAGTCTGATTTTGCACTGAGCAATCAGCTGTGGTACAGAGCACTCCCCGGCACCATTCACCATCTTCGATGCCAAGGAAGAGGCACAAGAAACTGCGCACCAAAAGAGGGTGCTCCCCAGTGCCAAAGAGGATAGGTGGAGAGTGACTGATGAGGTGATACCTGTGCCGGGCCATTTGTCCTCCCCAGAGCTGCGCTCTGTAGTGGCGACTCCACCCAGGGCAACAAGCCCAGTCCGGGACTCAACGCTGACTCCTGGGAGCACCCTATGCCTATGAGTCCCATCAACACTGGAAGCATTGCAGGCAGCAAGGGACCTAATGTCCCTCCTGGTGCTGCCCATGCTCTGAGATCCTCTCAACCGGCTTCCTCAGAGTTGTCGAAGGTGGCCCCCACCAGAGAGAGACCCTCCATGGGCCCACCTCAGTGGTCTGACATGCCACTGATCTGCTTCACAGCACTGATCCCTATTTTGTGACAAAATGTCACTGGCTCCACAGCACCAGTCTCCAGCTCCCCCATCATAGCTGACAGGCGGAAGTGGTAATGGCTCCACCATGGTCTCCGCAGGAGGAGTTCTCTTCGGAGGTCAGGGATGAATCCATCCTGAGGAGACACCAGCATCAGCCTTACGCATCAGACTTTGGCGCCAGACCTGCAGATGCTTGGCGACTGGGGCAGTGGTTGGTGTAATGGCAATCGGTTCCCTCAGATGCCAGAATCCTACTCCCCAGCTGTCACTTTTGGTTGTATCCAAGAGGCGAACCACTGTGCCACCCCAGCTGGTGCTGGACGCAGGCTGCAACCCTAGTCCCAGTGGAGGCAACCCCAGTAGTGGAGGAGGAACCAGTCCCTCCTATGGTAGTAGCCCCTTCCTCATCATCCCTAGATGTGGAGGTCACAGGTCCTGCCAACCCACTGCCACCATATGACTTCAGGGTTCATCAAGAGCTCCTTAAACAGGTTCCTACAAGCTGGAGGTGGAGGAGCCAAAGGAGCCCATGGACAGCCTGTTCAACATTTTAGCTGCAGCAGCCCCCTCCCCAGTGGCCCTCCCAGTCCATGAAGGGGTGTTGAAGGTGGCTAGGGTGCAGTGGCAGATCCTCCATAAGGACAAAACTTTTTAATACAGAGAAGCTATGAAGTATTTCTACTACTTAGTTAACATAAGTGATCTGAAATGTCAGGCTGGGTCCAGAACAAGGATTAAATTATGTAATCATTAGTTCCTTTTCTTAACACTGAAGATCCTGAATTCTACCCTAAATCTGTTGCCATAGCCACAGAAGTGCCACACTTTGCATCAGACTGATGGCAAATTGTGGAAATAAAGTTAGAGAATATTGTGTAGACTTCTATTCAGTTTTAAAAATAACTGCACACTCCTGTGCAGTCAGTACAGCATTAACAGTGTGTACTTCAGCACATTGCTGTAGTTAAACCATTGCAATAGGTTAGATGCTTTAAAATAAGTTGGTAAAAATGTGCCTGTATCCAAAGGAAGGAAGACGTATAATAGGTAGCTAGTAGCCTGGTGACTCTTACTGATGTGGGGTGTGTGTGTGCGTTTTGTAGAATTGCCTGCTTTCCATTCTGTATAATGTGTACTTTCATGTTGGAAAGGCAGATACATTTAAGGTGGTGCAGGTGTTTTTCTTATCAGGCCTTTGTGGAGTCTTACACTTAGTCCAGAAAAATGATTTGGGTTTATCCAGTGTGAGGAAAATATTTACACTCCCTATTGGAGATAATAGGGATTGCACAGGCTGAAGTCCACAGCAGAATTTGATGCTAGGAAAATTTACTACTATTTAGTCCAGCACTACTAGGACACATTTTAAGTGTGTTACTGCCAGAGAGGGAGGGATGTAAAACAGTGTCCTCAGAATCATAAAAGGTTGGAAGGGAGGGCAAGGGTCATCTAGATGGAGGATTTGTTGGGTCTAAACCATCCAAGACAGATGGCTATCCAGTCTCCTTTTGAAAACCTACAGTGAAGGAGCTTCTACGCCCTCCCTAGGTAGAATGTGAAATCTGTTGTGATGAGAAGATTGCTGTAAGGAATTACTAAAGGGCATGGCAGCAGACCATACAGATATACTTACAGAAACTACTGTGAAGCCAGATAAGCTTTACCTCTTCAGTTTGCTCAATGTTTTACTGTGCTTTTAAGTGAATATAGCAAAACAAGAGAATCTGTAGCCAAAAAAAGCTTAAACTAGAGGGTTCCACCCACCTTTCCATTGCTAGCAGTGGAGTTGGATCAGAGCCAGAATTAACTGGTTCTTCATCTTTTATGTAAGACACAAGTGTGCATAAACTAATCCTAGTTAGGGATCCTGCTACAGGTTTGTTCGTGGTATTTAATTTAATGTTTTTAAAATAAATGTCTCTTCTTCCATTCCTCTCCTGTTTGATTTTCCATTTTATTCCTGAGTTGCAGAGTTAAACACATAGCTGAAGCCTTTTGCAATTGTATCCTACTTTATTAACTACAGGAGTGATGTCAGATACAGAAATCAAATTGGGAATGGAAATTAACTCTTTCTTACATGTCTTCGTGTAATGGCACTAATAAGGTTGAGGGAGAGTCTAGTGTCCATATAGATAGAAAATAGGAATACAAAACCAAAATATTGTAAGGTTATTGCTCACCTTTCCTTGTCACCAACATATTCCCCTACGAAAAAGGTTATTCTTTTCATAGTTACTACTCACACCTCAACGGGCTTACAAGAAACTAAACTAAATCACATTGTTAACTTCACACACAACTCTAATACAGGATGTTTTTGATGAGACATCTTCAATGGGTATGTTATAGTATTTCCCATTCAACTGCTAGAGGGGAGGGAAGGGTTTGAGTTGCCTGCACACCTGGTAAGCGGATGAGGCATTATACCCTTAGTATTAATTGTGCCAGTATTCTAGAGGCAGTATTACTATAATTTTATTAAAACCCTGTGGTTTTACTAATAAGAAATCCTGATGGCTTTTAATGAATCTGTTCCTTTGCATAAAAATAAACTTTCTGCAGTGAGAAAATACAGAATATTAGCAATGAAATAGTAATCGTATTATTGTATGAGCTTTTGCACTTCTGACAGGCACTGGTTAAATTTTTAACCCTTCTTAAATCTTTAGGGTTCCAGATTAGATGATCAAAGATGTGCTCCACCATCAACTGCCACAAAAGGACCAACTGTACCTGATGAAGATTTCTTCAGCCTTATTTTGAGATCACAGGCCAAGAGAATGGATGAACAGAGAGTCCCTTTACCCTCAAGTACAAAGAGACCAAATCCTATCAAAGACTTTTAGAAAGAGAAGCCTGGTTGGAATTTCAACTATAGAACAAAGATTAGGGGATCAGATTGTACTGTAATTTTCAACAAAGAGTCTGTCACTTTCCTTTGTTTGCAGGGAAAACAATAATATACCTTTAAAGGAAAATGGGTTTTGTAGCACTAACAACATTTGGATATTCTGTTCAAAGTGTATTAGTTTTACTTTTTTAAAATAGTGCTAGTAAATTGACAGTTGTACACTCTTGTGATCAGTGTTCTGCAAAAGGTACAGTCTACAGTTGTTACTACTGCTAGAGATTAACTGTATGTCAAGTTTAAATGAGTCACTGAGTACTTTAGATAGTTAAAAGAAAATGGATAGCATTGTTATCAATAAGATGTAGTGTTTAAGGTACTCTGCTTCATTGATTAAAACACTACAAGTTTATAGCAGTTTAAATTAACAGTAATACAATTTTCATAGTTCTATATGTCCTTTTAAAAAATTTTTTTATACCAGTTTTTTTTTAAACCCACAAACTGAGGAATAAATTACCTCTGACTACTCTCATGTGTGTGCCTGGAATCTACTGAAAATCTAACGGGGATTGGGAAAAGTCGTTCTCTGCAGAACTCAGGTCAGTAAAAGTCTTGTTATGATGAGCTATCTTGGTACCTGAATTCAGAAAAAGACCATTTCCTATTTAGCTTAGGACACAGTTTCTACTCGAAGTTATCTCCTAAACATCAAGATTGCTGGTTTCTCATAGCTCAAATTGAACATATCACACCTTGGCCACTTTTTTCTTAAAAAGCTACTTTATTTAAATTCAAAAATAAGCTCTTGCTTTACAACCAGGCTTGGTTTACTTTGAAATACATACAGTTGGCTAGTTCTCCATCACAAGACTTTTATAAACCATTTCATGGGGGTAGCGTTGATCCATAAGGAACAAAAATCTGAAGGATGAGAATTCACTTGGAATCCAGTCTTCTGGATTAAGGGACAAGCCCCAGGTAGTGTCACTTGCCAACTGGCATTGATAAATTACTGTTTCTTTAATTGCTGCACTTTCACCTCCACTGGGGTTCCATTGCATCAGGAAGATAAAACCAGGGACCTAAGGGGTTCCTGGAAGATCTTCAGTAGTAGGCTGCTGACTTTGTTCCTGCAATGAGAAGGTTAAAATGTTTATTAAACAGCAAGTGGATCCTGCAGTTCAAAACATTCAACTCTCCTCCCCAAAACAATGTCATTACTCCAGTGAAGTGACCACCATATCAGTACAGGGGCCCCATGCATAATGCATTTTTGAGCCATGTTAAAAGGCGCATTTTTTTGTTTTGCAAAATAGAAACTGATGTACTGGGTTAGATCAGAGGCTTCAAAACAATCCACAAATCCCACCTCGACAGCTCTAGAATAACCTGCTCATCACACAGTAGCTGGAATTATGCTCTGAAACAGTTTTTAATCCTGTTGAATAACTGCTGGTGTCTGTCTATAAATCCTCTTGCCTCCTAATTTCTGCAACTCACTGTCACTAGATTATGTAGCACAAAACCCATTCCCTGTTTAGCACTGAAGTTAGTTTCATTGTGTCCCCTTAATATTACAATAAGGGCCACAGTTATAGCTCCTGGCTCCAAAGAGCTTATTTTTGTATTGTAAGAGAGCAAACCACACATTTTTAGAAAGGGGGCATGGCAACACCCTGTATATAACAGTCAGTCAACTAGAAAGGGAAACTAAGATTGAAACTGTCCCCCTTCTATTTCTAGATGAAGTGACCACAAATATATACAGTAGTCTAAAGGCTGTACCACTGGCTTATAATATGGCATTGTATTGTTTCTTGAACATTCTGAGCTGCAAAACAGGCTACTTCCACTCAACTTTTTTCTTGACAGCAGTATATGAGGAGTTCAAATTATGCCTTTTAACATGATAGCTAACATTTGTCAGTTTTATCTATTGTGCTGTTACCCCTTTCCCTGAGTTTGTTAGGTTCCGCCTAAGTATTTTGTGGTATCTGCAGATTTTCTCAACTTCGTTACCCCCTTTTTCATATGTTAAATACAAAGAGTAATAGAGAACCTTGCTGCACCCCACATAACATTTCACAATGCTGAAAACTGGCCTATCCAAATCTTAGCCAATACTTGGCCCTCTTCCCATGACAAAGTTGCCCTAGTAACCTCCTGTAAAGGACTTTATCAAATGTTCTCTGAAAGTCAAAATAAATTATACTAAGGTGGATGAGTTTAAATCTAACCAATTTTGATCTTGTTTTGCATGTGTAGTTATAGTAATTTCCCTATAGATGATGGGTGGGTGAATTTTTTTGCCTGAGGGCCACATCTGGGTATGGAAATTGTACAGCAGGCCATGAATGCCCACAAAAATGGGGGTTGGGCTGTGGGCTCCACCTGGGGGTACAGACTCTGGGCTGGGACATAGGGAGGGTTTGGCATGCAGGAGGGGGATTAAGGCTAGGTCAGGGTGCAGGTTCTGCACACTGCCCATCTGCAGGTGCAGCTCCCAGTGGTGGGGAACTGCAGCCAATGGGAATTGCAGACCTGGTGCTTGGGGTGGGGGCAACATGTGGAGCCCCCTGGCTGCCCCTATCCATAGGAACCGGAGGGGAGACATGTCCACCATGCCTCTGGGAGCAGTGTGGAAAGCCCTCAACTTTGCTCACCCGTAGGTGCTTGAAGGCCAGATTAAAACTTCTACACCCTGCTGTAGATTGAGTCTCATCTGCATTAATCTACATACTGCCTTTTCATATAGGAATTTATTGTGTCTGAACACCTGGAGGGGGACAAAACACTGGTTTTTCAGATAACTGCTCTAGAGAGAGTACTTAAAGTGCACTACCTTTTTAAACATGAAAATTATAAAAACCTATACAAGTAAGTTAAATAGCAAAAATTAAATTGTTCTAGGCTTAGCTATAATAGGTATTAAAATGCACAATCTTTAACATACACTGGATGCTACCTTGTGATGCTCTTCTCTTTGTGGATCTGGTATATTACCAGCTGGCAGAACTTCAGGACTGCTGTTGCCATTTTGAAGTCTCATGTGAGCATCTCCTCTGTCATAAGGTCCTCTACTGAGGGGACTAACATTCCTTCTGTAACTGGCATCTGAATCACCTGCACTATAATGTATTTGTTCCCAGGGCTGTCTGTCACTTGGAGGAAGTGAAGGAGATGGTTGCTGCTCAGGACTTTTAAAATCTCTTAATGTAGCAACTGATTTTCCTGCACCATAGCACAAACCCTAAAGAGAAGACACTGTCTCCTTAAGTATTCACTTTTGCAAACTGCTCTTTTCTTCTTACTTTCTACAGAGATACGTTGATAGCTCTGCATTTCAACACAATAGTGTGTAAAGGGAAAACTTCAGTATATGATTTACCATTCTCTCATGAGCTTTCCTACCTTAGAAAGTTACTCTTAAATTGACAAAGTGGTTTTTTAAAAGTACACAATTTCATTACTTTGGAACAGTTTAGGAACAAACTTCATGTGTCTGAACAAATTTACCTATTTTTGTTACAAACCCTAAGATTACTGTAATTGAAAGATTTTAAAAAATGGGATGGTAAACCTGAAAGTATTTTTTTCAAATCAATGGGACTTCACAGTGGCCTGCTCTCCACTAGTCAGTCAGTATGAGTATGAGCTGGTCGGAGGATGGGTATGTTTTTTGGTGCAAGCCTCTCCAACACTCCCTGCTAATTCTAGCTCTGTCCTCTCAAGTACAAAGTGCCAGTTTCTGCAGAGGTTCTATTACGTGGTCCAACCAGAGCTGGTGTGAAACTAAACCCATTTTCATTGTATTTTTAGTTATTTTCCTGAAGACTGATTTGCAATTATGTTGCAAATCAACATGTTTTAGTCAAGACAAGACATTAGTGTATCTATACACAATGTAATTTCAAACTATATAGTTCTTAATGTTTATATTTTATGATAAATTTTTTTTTTACTTAATTTATGGTAAGCTCTATTTGGATGGGGATTGAAAAGCAGCATTTAAAAATTGTTTGAAATAGAACTACCTGAAATGTGCTAGCCTCCAATCTAGTTTACTTCAGCTCACTGTGGCAAACACAACCCTCAAACTATGCTATAGAAGAAGTTACATTTGAGCCTAAATCAAATCTGTGATACCAGCACAAAGTGGGTCATTACCTGGCCCTGAAGGGCTGGGTCACACACAGCATTTCAGTGCTTACCCAGGACAGGTTTTAAGAGAACCAAGTTTTATTTTGAAATTCTAGTTGAAACATTCTGGAACTTTATGTATTTAATCTCTACCTTCAAAACAAAAGTAAAAGTTTAAATTTAAGAGGGAGGGGGGCCCAAAGACTGTGAACTGGAAGCTAAATTTCACCTGTGTAAAAAATGTGCACAGTTTGCATTAGTTCAGAGCAAGTTCTTGGCCATTTAAAAGACAGCAATAGGATTATTATCCTTATTTAATAGATGTGGAAACTGGAGAACCTCCAAATCTGTAATGGTAACAGGCTCCACTATAAAAACAGCTATGAGAAGTACAGATATTATCAGATGGATAATAAGGGGACCTGTGTCCAACAAAGTAGTGTTGATTTTGGCTCAAAATGAGCTCACTCATATAGTTTGGTTTAGGAAGATTAGATTTATCATCAGTAAATGCCAAACATCAATTTCACTACAAACTGATGAAAAAGTATTTCCATCAATAATTGAAATTTACACATAGGCAAAGGAAGAAAATGCTGCTTGAGAACCTACAGAAGGCTATTTTGACATGTTTATTTATCTTGAGATTTAAAAAGTTAGTTTTATAATCATTAAGGTCTGTCAATCAAGAATTGTCTGACATTCCCATAACTTCCCACAACTGTGAAAATTTAAACTGATCATGAAAAAAGATAACTTCAGATATGGATTATTTTTAATCAAATTCTGCCAAGCCTACATCTAGTTCAGTGACTGTAACTGTAAAAATATAAACACAAAGGAAAAGCACACATGAATCAAAATTTAGACAAAACTTACAACAGAGTTCAAAGATTCTTTAGTTTCCTCTGTGCCTTCCATTAATTGAGGTGGACTGCCTTTTTCCATCTTTTCAAGATCTCCTGTTTTATCAATTGAGTTTTGCTTATTTGTTTTCTCCTTTTTTGAGCTACAACTTGCTTGAGGTTCACAATTCTTTTCAGACTCTTGTTCAACTCCAAGCGTGTGCAGTTTATGTTTTTCAGGTGCAATCTCTTTATCACGGTTTTGATCTACATTGGTTTTCACTCTAAAAATAGTTTGATCTTGAGACACAGGGTGCAATCCACACTGTAAAATAAATAATCTGTGTTATTCGGACAATTAATTGGATATATTAAGTGATTTAACCTGAGCAGGCAGCCTAAGACCTGCTGGTATTTTATGCAGTGGTCTAAGTTATCAGACTGAGAAGCAGGACTCCCCAAACCTATGAAGAATATCATAATTTGCATTTTTTGAAGAGTGTGAATAAATCTCTAATTTCAGGAAATGTTCATGAACTGAACTTGTTTCATGTACAATACACATTAAATCTGACATACAATTTACAGATTGGTCTGAATTCTTTTTTTCCAGTTCCTTTCATTTGCAATCGTCATTCATAGGCTGACTTGGGAGTGAACTCGGAAACCACATATGAAGAGTTATTTAGATCTACAGATACTGAAATCTTGCTAAGGTTTCAACTTTCAAAAACTTTTAAGCCACTTCAGCTCATTATCATTAAATAAGGTTAATACTCCATGGTGTTTGTTCTTTCAGAATTCTATATATTACCAGAAATATTAATCTACATACCATCCTTTCATATAGGAATTTATTCTCTCTGAACATCTGTAGGGGAACGGAATTAAGGTGGTTTTTCAGATGACCAGGTAACTGCTCTAGAGGAGCACTTAGTTAAACTACACCATCTTTTTAAACATGAAAAATCTGTACAGTTAAGTTAAATAGCAAATAGGCTTAGCTTGAATGGCTATTAAAATGCTCAATTGTTAATGTACATTAGATGGTACCTTGTGATGCTCTTCTCTTCGTGCATTTAGTGTACCACCTGGCAGCAGAACTTCAGAGCTTCTGTTGCCATTTTGAAGTCTCACGTGATCATCTCTTCTGTCATGAGGTTCTCCAGTGAGGGAACCAACATTCCTTCTGTAATTGGCATCTGAATCACCTGCACTATAATGTATTTGTTCCTGTTGTTGTCTGTCACTTGGAGGAAGTGAAGGAGATGGTTTCCGCTCAGGACCTGTTAAATGTATTAGTGTAGCAACTGATCTTCCTGCACCATAGCAGAAACCCTAAAGAAAAAACACTGTCTCCTTAAGTATAACAGACATTCACTTTCACAACTTTTATGGTTTTCTTCTTCTTTTTCTACAGAAATACTTTTACATCTCTACATTTCCACACAATAGTGTTTAAAGGGAAAATTTCAGTGTATGATTTATCATTTTCTCAAGAGCTTTCCTACTTTAGAAAATTACTCAAATTGACGAAGTGGTTTTTAAAAAGTACACAATTTCATTACTTTGGAACAGAGTTTAGGAACAAACTTAAATTGATGCATCTGAACAAATTTACCTACTTTTGTTACAACCCTTAAGGTTACTGAAAAAAATATTTTCAGATTTTTACTGTCTCATTTTTTAAAGTCAATGGGAATTCACAATGTCCTGCTCTCCAATAGTTGGTCAGTATGGGTATGAGCTGGCTGCAGTATTGGTATGTTTTTTGGTGCAAGCCTCTGCAACACTACCTGCTAATTCTAGCTCAGTCCTCAAATACAAAGTACCACTTTCTGCAGAGGTTCTATTATGTGGTCCAACCAGAGCTGGTGAGAAACTAAACCCATTTTCATTTATCATGCAGCCTGGGATTTTGAACTATTTTAAATCAAATAATTTTTGTGCTTATACCAGTTGAGAAATAATCTTTAAAAATATAACAGCTTTTTTTTTTTTTGCATTTTCATAGTTAACATATCTTGAATATGGAGAAAAATTCACATTGCTATGTTTTAAGTCAGGAGATCGACAAATAAATCACAGAAAAAATAAAATATCCAAGAAATAACAACTTTAAAATTTTAGCCTCAATGTTACCAAACTGTTATTGAGATCTATATACACAAATGCTTCTAAAACTTTAGATCAGTGATTTTTTTTTGCTTTTAGTAATCTTGTGTATCATGGATATTTGAACTATTCATTTTGTTTTAGGTTTCACTAATGTGATCGAGAACATATACTGACCAGAACCGCCACAGCTAGGATGATTAACACTGGAATCTGTAGCATCATTGGTATCTCCTTCATAAGGGCTTTAATAAATTCACCAATTCCTTGCCCAATATGTTTCAATGGTTCTGTTACAAAATTGGTAAATGTAACAGCCAATGCCTAAAATAAGAAATAGTAACAAGACATGAGGATTCTTCTTCAGTTTCCAAATACAAAATGGAAGGGTGAATGGTTTCTTTACGAACTGCATATACCTTTGTTGGGGGGACTAGCCAAATGGGATTTACTAGTATTGTTTCATAGTACTTCTGACAAGGATCATCCTGGAATGTCCATGAACTTCTAAACCATTCTACAGTTAAAAGAAAGCAAAAGTAATACAAATATATGTAAATGTATTTTATAATGATGTAATTAAGCATTAGGTGGCATTTACATTTTATGTCCAATAGAAAAATTCACTGAAATTTTTCATGCCTGGTTTCAGCTCAGAAGTTAATTATATTTTTTAAAAAGTCATCAATCTAGTTGAAAATTAAAGTTATCCAAGCAAAGAAGAGGGCTGGGGGAAGAAAAACTTTTCTTAACATTAAATCCTTCCTAGCCCTCTTTTAGACTTCAACACTTGGCACTAAATAGTCCTGAAAGAGGAAATGAGGTCTGCCAATTTTTTACATTGTCTAAAGCAGTGGTTCCCAAACTTGTTCTGCCGCTTGTGCAGGGAAAGCCCCTGGCGGGCCAGGCCGGTTTGTTTACCTGCTGCGTTCGCAGGTTCGGCCGATCACGGCTCCCAGTGGCCGCTGTTCGCTGCTCCAGGCCAATGGGAGCTGCTGGAAGCGTCGCAGGCCGAGGGACATACTGGCTGCCACTCCCAGCAACTCCCATTGGCCTGGAGCAGCGAACCGCGGCCACTGGGAGCCGCGATCGGCCGAACCTGCGGACCCGGCAGGTAAATAAACCGGTGTGGGCTGCCAGGGGCTTTCCCTGCACAAGCAGCAGAACAAGTTTGGGAACCACTGATCTAAAGAGATGATGAAATATCTGGCACATGTTGCACACTGTCACTGGAGTTTGGGGCATTTTCAGTGTTATTTCTTGCATATCCATGCTGAACTGGGATCTGTGAGGGGTGCTTTAAAATGTAGTTTGTAGTTTTGTAATTGTTAGAAGGTTGGCTCTGTCTTCAGCCAGCTACTGGGTAAGGGTGATAGTGGAGGAGCATAAGTGTACAAGAAGGTAGCATTTGCCTAGTTCAGTACCTTAAAGCAGTGGTTCCCAAAGTTGGGTCCCTGTAGTCCTGTGAGTCCACCCTGGGTTCTGCAGAGGTCGGTCCCCGAGTCAAAGCTGAAACATGCTGGAACAGTGTTCCAGAACTTTTGTCACACAGAGGATATCATTTTGTCCTCTGCTCACTGTGACCTCACACACACTATGCATGAAAGGTCATGCTGGACCGGGGAGTTCCCATGCAGGCGCAGGTGTTTCTGTAGTACCTAGTTTGCATTGGCGCAGCCCTGTTTGAAAGAGGACTACATTAACCAAACTAGGCATCTTTTAGTTTGCACCAGCAGTATCCACGCAGGGCAGTTAGTGTATAACACTTTGATGCGCTCTAAATTCTGACCCTTATAGTCTGTACTGTAGCACAATGTACACATAGCCCTAGTCTCCGTATTAGTTTCCTACATGTTTTCAGGTGCAATTCCAGGGGTTGATAATTATCTTTTAAACTTTACATTATCTGCAACCAAACTTTCACCCTCACTCCACAATAACAATTCAGATCTCTTAGAGGCTACTGATGTTTGTTACTGAACTCCCCAGGACAAGTGGCAAGGCTTTGGAGTGCATTTTCCTCCCCTTAATAATCCATCACTGCTGTGCCTAGCAAGTTGCACAGCTGGATGGACGCTGCTTTATTCCTAACAAAAAGACATGGTTGCTAACATTTCTGCAGGCAGCAAAAGTAATTCTTTCTTGCTATCCATCATGGATGGTTTTACAAAAGTGTATGCAATATTTTAAACTTGTAAGGTTTCTTAAGATAAATAAGCTCAGCCATTTACTATGTAAAGTAACTGGATGCGTGCTGCAAAAATATCTAGTTATAGTTTGAAATAAAGAGAATATTTTTGTATGATTGTGTTGGTGAGTTACTGCAGCCCATGTATTCACACAGAGTGATATAACTGGAGTATAGAAAAGTGGAATTCAAGCCAAGAGGATTTTCCTTTCCTTAGTTTAAATGAGATATACTGTATACTGAACCGTACAGGACAGCTGTGGAACATTCATAGGATAGAGAGAGATATTTCAGATACAGATTCTACTAGTCAGTGCAAGGAGAAATTTAAACGCAGGAGGAGGTGACATACCATAAAATAGCTTGTGATAAGCCTGTATCTAATAATTTTAAAGACCCAATACAATAGCATGCTAATTATGTGTTAGATAAAGCAGTGGCTGGCTTACCTAGTTATATGATAAGAGAATTTGTAATGCAAGATTAGTAAAAAATGAAATAAAAAAAGCTACTTCTAGGGTGATGCCAGCACTGGCTTGTGTCTCATTTAATCACGGTTTGCTAGTTTTTCTTTAGATAAAAAGTATTAGAAGGGAAACGTAACTACAAACATCTCACCAAAAAGACTCTCACTCCAGTCCAGCTTCTCATCACATACTTTGTCATAATTTCCCATTTTGGCCACTTCAGCTTGATGCTGTGCAAAGGCTATCTGCAACAGAACCAGAATTAACCTTTGTAAAAGCGGTTTACACTGAATAAAAGACTATTATTTTAACTTTCTGCCATCAACCAAAAAGTTGCCTAAAATGTATTAAAAATAAAAGAATCTGCAAATGCAGAACACCACAGCAAATCAAATTCAGCAAAAGCCTATGATTCCTGAATAGGGAGAATAATAATAATTTTTAGCTAGTCAAAAGGCACTGACTGCTTCCTTCACAATAAGGAAGTGTTAGTTAAATATAACACAATTTCTGAAACTGGGCCAAACACTCACCACCCACACCAATATTACTGGATTAAGAGGCAGGTACAGAAAGAACTGAAACACCAAGAACTTCTTACCATTTTCAGAAACAAAACCAGGCACATTTCTATTGTTTCCAGAGAAACAATCAGTTTTTTAAATTATTTTCAAATTTTAGATGTTAACACTGCTCACATAATTATAGTTACAGTAAAAACTGTAACTCTGAAAGAAAGTCCCCCTAAGCTCCTGCATAAAGCAATGGGTTACCATAGTGGATTGCAACACCGAAGTTGGTGAAACTGCATTTTGGGGTTTCTGGAGTGTTCTGCAGAATGTACACTTCCATTAAAAAAAGTTTCTAGCTCCTCTGGCTGCAAGAGATCCTTCTGACTGTAAATAACTTTAATCTGGATGAAAGGTACATACACTGAATGGAAATTTCTATTTGTGATTATATGACCATGAATTTTACAAAACCATTATTTGGTATTACAACATTGGGGGGTTGGTGAAGATAGCACAAAGGATTCTGAGATAATAGTGTCACAGAAGGAAAGTAAGTTGCAGAAGCAAAAAAGGTTGAGAACCCATATTCTACTACATCTGGCTACACACGATAAAATAAGTTATAAACTAATTTAAGCTCCCAATTGTACCCAACATGCAGCACTGTTCTAGCAGAAAGATTTGTCAATGCATGCAGCATTCGGTTGGCTCAGTTCACAATAAGCAACATCCTAATTGAGGCAGCTATTTGACATATCTTCAAAAAGACATTACCCCAACAATATTTCTGAACGGAAGTGTCCTAATCATACTTGTGCTAATTTTCATTGCAGTTTTAGTCTGCAACAATCCATACAATATTTCAATAAACGCAGTCTATTTTGAGATCTACCCTTTGTTGCTACATGTGATCAAATATAAGATTTTCAAAGTGTTATGGATATTAGCTACTTGAAATAATGGATACAATGCATAGTTTATTTTAAGAGAGATCAACAAAAGATTACTGAACATTGGTAGAAAGTGGACTGTGTTTTTCACCGTAGAATTAAACTCGTAATAAATAATAATAGTAGTACCCACTAAGTAATGGGCACTATTAGGGAATAAAAATATATTTTCTCTTTACTTCCACCCTCCTTTGGATCTATGGAAGGCCCCTCTACTGGTCAATTATCTGCAGCATAGATTATACAGAAAATATGGAGACCCGTAACACACGTGAAAGAGCAGTGAAACACTTCTATGGAGAGGAGTCTGCAGCAAGCAGTAACCCTATTCATTTAGTGTGCTTTTCAAAGTATCCTTATAGCAAATTTGTTCCTTTCATAGGTCAACATAAATGGACAAGTAGTTTATTTTCTCAACTGACTTCAGTTCAAAGAGTTTCATTACATTATTTTTAACTCTAGATTGGTGCAAAGAATTTTATTAGACATTAATTTAAAGGGATAGTTTAAAAGAGTGAAAAAAGTGTCTCAACTGCCCTGACTACCCCAATTTTTGTGGTCTTATAACCATATTTTCCAATTTTAAAAATGTTTTTCTCCCTCTGCTGATGTGTAAAAGACCACATAAAATCCCAGAGAAATTGACTATACAGGGAAACAGCAAAACTTACTATGCATAAAATGAACAAACTGGACAATGGGAGAATTTCCCTCTCCGATGAAGTGAGCTGTAGCTCATGAAAGCCTATGCTCAAATAAATTTGTTAATCTCTAAGGTGCCACAAGTACTCCTTTTCTTTTTCCTCTCCCCCAAACCTCTATTATAATAAATGTAGATGTAATTTGTAACAAGAGCAGGTAAAAATCTTTTGAATAAAGTGTAATTTTTAAATTGATAGGGTACCTCTAAAATGCACATCTGCATGAGACTTTTCTTGACCAAAGACGCCAAAGCACATCAGAGATCGGACCATTTTGTTTTAAATTGACCTAGCGATAAACTAAACTCTCAAAATCATATTAAGGACCAAAGCCTCATACCTGGGCAGAGCCGAAGTAAATGTGCTTTGTGCGGGGATTTTTAGGTAGGAGCTGAAGAAATAGAATCCTTACCCTAATACAACCCAAGGTACAATCGGCTGCTCTATGACAATTACTAAAGCTCTGGGCTTTAGCAGCAGCTGCTGTATAGTATACACCCACTATATAAGATTTTAGCCAGTGAATCAATGTAGTACTCAGATCAATTAGCCACTTCCTAAATCCCTCCCACCATGATGCTTTGGAGAGTCACATACAGTCTTCAAATCCTCTGTAGTGGAATTATGATGGCGCCACTGCCTTTTGAACTCTGTGTTCCATTGCAGCGAGGAGAAGCAAGGATTTTAATCTAAATGTCATAATTTGTGCAATCTGAAGTCTCCATTACAGTATTCACTTTGGCAATCAATAACTGTATTTTATAATGTAACAAAAATAATCCCCAAACTCTCTGGATTATCATGGTTTAAAAGTTTACTATTAAAAAACAGAGCCAGGATTTCTGATTAATTTACCTTATATAAGTAGATCCAGTTCCATCCACAACTGATGAGAAAACTGATGAATAAAATGCGTTTTACCTGAGTACACCAACCAATGTGTGTCCATAGCTCAGTAGCTACAGTTACTGTAATGCACACCAAACACAAGAGTACCTGAAAAGGAAATGAGGGGAGAAAAGTCATGAACCAGATTTGGAGTTTTTCAAGCCTATTGCCAGTAAAATGAGAGAATTACAAACTTCTCTTTTTCAGCTTCATTTACCTAACTAGCTTGAAGACTAAGCTTGATAAGTTTATGGAGGGGATGGTACAATGAGACTGCCTACAATGGAATGTAGCCAATTTGAAACTGCTAGCAGCAAATATCTCCAACGGCCAGTGATGGGACACTAGATGGGGAGGGCTCTGAGTCACTGCAGATAATTCTTTCCCAGGTATCAGGCTGGTGGGTCTTGCCCACGTGCTCAGGGTATAACTGATCACCATATTTGGGGTCAGGAAGGAATTTTCCCCTGGGTCAGATTGGCAGAGACCATGGGATTTTTTTGCACAGGTCACTTGCAGGTTTAAAATAGCAGATTCTCTGTAACCCGAAGTCTTTAAATTACGATTTGAGGACTTCAATAACTCATCGAGATGTTAGGGGTCTATTACAGGAGTGGGTGGGTTAGATTCTGTGGCCTGAAATGTGCAGGTCAGACTAGATGATCATGATGGTCTCTTTTGACCTTAATGTCTACGTGTCTATGAGTTTAATTTAAAAAAAAAAAGAAAAAAGAGCAGAACAGCACTTTGAAAAACCAGGCCCCACAGGAAATGATACAAGCTGTCAGGGACCAATGTGAAATTTGCTAAAATGAAATTGCTGGATCTGGACACTACAGTGGATTTATATTGTAAAGGGGAAAGTGATGAGAGGATGAGGATATGAATGAATGAGGAAAAAAAGAAAAAGTCACTGAGAAAGGAATGGATAGATGCCTTATGGGACTGAACAAAAAGGAAGGAACATCAGAAGGAACAGAAATCTTGAGAAAACAGGGAACAGATCCAATTCATCCAAATACATTCATGTTACGAGATTGTTGCCTCTTTTTCAGAGCACATCCTCTTCACTGTGGGAAAAGGAATTTTTTTCCTGACTTTAAAGTTCATTCCATCATATCGTCACAAGATCTTCTATATTTGCACAAAATCTCTCACTATTTTCAATTACATTTAACATTTTCAGTGTGATGGAATTGTTACAATGGCAAAGTACAAGAGTTTAAAAAAAAAATCAGTGCTGGAGCAGCAAAATGTCTGGTGGTTATTAACAGAAAATCACCACTCCAGCATCTGCAGCAGGGCAGTGAGGCAAACCTATTCTGCCAGTGGTTTAAGCAGAATAAGAAAGCAGCAGCAAGACTCCTCTATGGGACTTTGCAGGGGGGAAAAGAGAGGCATCGCAGGAAAAGACCATTGAAGAGGGAGGTTAAAGCACCACCGGGACATGATGAGTTTGATAAAGAATAATTAACGATCCAATACATGGATTTTTATTTTAAATTTATGGTTTATTGATTCACCACAGACCTTCAGTGGAATTATACCTCTCCATTCATGATTAACTCAAAATCTACATTTTAAAATTTCATATATGATTAAATCTAAAGACACAGAACTACTAAAAGTGGCAACATTTAAACTAATATTTCTCCTCTCTCACCAGGAGCAAGCACATTATATAGCTCAATCCCAAGGGCTGCATCAACAGAGTCCAAACTACTGCCCCTAAAGGTGTGTCTGAAACCCTATAGCTTAAGATCCAATATCTGGACCTGGAAATCTAGGACTAAGAAAGATGCCCAACTCAATGGGCCAATCCACATACAGATCCAAAAGATGGAGAATAAAGAGAAACAACTGTGAGGCCAAGTGATAATTTCAAGCAGAAAAAAGTTATAAGAAAAAGGTAGGAGGAAAAACAAAGTTAAAAATGCCTAATTTGGGCAGATACGTCATCTTCACCTGCTGAGATGGAAGAAGTGAGGAATGCTCAGGCAGCACTTTATGAGGGGAAGAGCATCATAAATTTAATTTATTTTGATCCCCATCTACTGGTAGAAGGCTATACTCAGCGACTGGGCTGGCCTATTAAAGAACACTGGAGAATAAAAAAGTACAGAGAATCCCTTTTTTCTTACCATAAGCAAATTATATGGATCAACTCCAAAAGTGTCCTCAAACCTCCATTTCCAAACTTCATAATTATGATGTTTAAAATTAATCAGAATATCACTAACTGCATCATCCAAAGCGCCTGATTTCCAGTCCTCCTCATTCAGAAATCTGTTGATCTCCAAAAGAGCCTGACTTGTAAGGATGATCTCAGCATCATAATGCACATCACCAATGTTTTCATCAGGCTAAATGAAAGCAACACAAAACAACAGTTAAACAGTCGACCTGCAATACGAAATCTATCAGAAAGACAAAAGTATGGAGAATTACCTGATTTTCCTCAAACCTGCAGTATACCTCATCTATGCAAAGAGACCCATATTACCATATGGAGTCCTAAGGATGAGCCCTAATTATGCATGGTCATAAGTATCTTTCTGTATGGGTCAGTCTGCAAGATCAGAGTCACATTTGCTATCTGCAAAAAGAAAAGGAGTACTTGTGGCACCTTAGAGACTAACCAATTTATTTGAGCATAAGCTTTCGTGAGCTACAGCTCACTTGCATCCGATGAAGTGAGCTGTAGCTCACAAAAGCTTATGCTCAAATAAATTGGTTAGTCTCTAAGGTGCCACAAGTACTCCTTTTCTTTTTGCGAATACAGACTAACACGGCTGTTACTCTGAAACATGTTAAATAATGTTTTATTAGGATTTCAAAATACCTCTCCACTTGCAGGTATTAACAGCTAATCTATTCTCAAACAGACTAGAGAGTCCAATTTGTAGCTGGAAGGATTGAGAGAGAAAAATGGCATTGTTCACTGGTGAATACTTTAGTACAAAAAGGCAGAAGTGCTCACTGCTCCTTAAGAAACGTTATCATGTGCTTCTTTCTGGTAATATTTGGTGACTTTGCACTCCATATGATTTTATGAAAATATGATAATAAGGGTGAATATAATGTTACTGGAATATGCTTTATACAAAAGGTCTCTTGTAAGGTATCATTACAAAGTTTATAATCTATTGAGTATTGTCATTCTATTTGTATAAATGTATCATTCTTGTACCTGAAACTAGAAATACGAAATACAACTCTGAGGTCCTATTGTAATTATGCAAAGTGTGGCCATTAATGGTAGTTTGGAATCTTGATGGCTCCCATTAACCAGGACAATTGACTATAGATGGCTTTGTTTACTTGCAACCCTTCCTGTGAGTCAGGCCAGGACGAATGAAGCCTTGGGGTCTCACAGGACATGTGACCATGTCACTTGGTACTGGAATCCATCTTAAACTTGGTGCTTTTTCATTTAGAAAGAGGGGTGGGGACCCAGAGAAACAAAAGATTCCCGCTTGGTGCCAAAGCTATATAAGGGGGGTAGAACAGAACAAAGGAGGCTACAGAAATCCCCTAGCTACCACCTGAGCTGGAACAAGGGCTGTACCAGGGGAAAGACTGGGCCCAGACTAAAAAGGAATCTCGTCTTTGAAAGAAGCTTATTGGAACATCTCTGAGGATAAGATTGATCTGTAATCAGTTTCTTAATGTATTAGGCTTAGACTTGGGTGTTTTTGTTTTATTTTTCTTGGTAACTTACTTTGTTCTGTCTGTTATTACTTGGAACCACTTAAATCCTACTTTTTATACTTAATAAAATCACTTTTTGCTTATAAATTAACCCAAAGTAAGTAATTAATTCCTGGGGGAGCAAACAGCTGTGCATCTCTCTCTATCAGTGTTATAGACGGCGGACAATTTATGAGTTTACCCTGTATAAGCTTTATACAGAGTAAAACGGATTTATTTGGGGTTTGGATCCCATTGGGAGCTGGGTGCCAGAGACAGGAGCACTTCTTAAACTGTTTTTAGTTAAGTCTGCAGCTTTTGGGGGACATGGTTCAGACCTGGGTCTGTGTTTGTAGCAGGCTAGCGTGTCTGGCTCAACAAGACAGGGTACTGAAGTCCCAAGCTGGCAGGAAAAATGGGCTCAGAGGTAGTCTCAGCACTTCAGGTGGCAGTGCTCTGTGACCCAACCCGTCACAATGCTGTTAACTGATTGTTTTGCTTATACTTAAGAAAAAATTCTCTCTCTGCCTCAGAATAAGGTAAAAGTTACATCCAAAAACATCAAAATGAAATGATCACTAATTGAGTGACCTTGTTTTATGCAAGCTCCTGTAAACAAGTGAATTAATGCCCTGGAATTGTCAAACGACAAAAAGACTGAACAGAACTTGTCTCTTAAACCTCAGTGAGCATGTGCATTGTCTCAGCAGTGGCTGCATCATAGCAGTGGCTGCATCATATCAGTGGACTGATACATAAGTATTCTGAACGTCAATCATCTCCTTTTGAATACTTTATAAATTATGTAGGCTATATTCTCTTCTCCATATGGCAAATCTTGCTCACATCTCCGCAGGTATAGAGGGCTCTCTGTTCATTGAAAGGCTTCAGTTCTGTTTCCAAACAGGAGGGCAGCACTTAGGAAGGCTGCATGGGGAGTGCACACCTTCAATTAGCATGCAGCCCAGCTTCATGTGGGCTCCCTCTGCAGCTGTGGACAAACTGGGCACGAGAGGGCTAGGGTTGCAGATGCATTATTTTACTGTACATATTTTAATTTAATGTAGCGTAATTTAATCTGTAAAATGTCTTTTCACTACGATTCCCTTTATCTTATTTGTCTTAGTTTGGAGTAACTGGAATACTTAAATCACCATGTTGTTTTGATTTGTAATAATGAAAAATATATACAGTAGCAGTTAAAATTCTACCATATTTTCACTAACATTTGAATACTCACAAGGCCAAGTCTTCCAGCTTCAATTAAAATCTTATTCAAGTATCTCCTAAAAACATGAATGCTATGGCTTTCACTTAACTTGGTCTTCTCTTTCTTCTCATACTCTTCAATCTGGAGCAATAAAGCAAATTCTAAATTACAATCTTCCACTCATGACTCATTAGTTAAGCAAAGGATGAATACAGTTTCCAGTGAATGAAACAAGTTCCTATAGCCTAATATAAACTTGTTACCGCTAATGTATCACATAAAATCATAGTAAAGTACTTAAGAACAACAGTTGGCATGCTACTTTCCATGGCACTTGTTTCAAAGTCATAAATGCTGTAGACTTTTAGCCCTCTGATGATGTGGTCTGAATCTTAACCTCAGTATATCCCTTGGACTAGAAAAACTAAATATTTGTTCATCCCTCAATAGTCTGAAGTTTAAATCAGAATAAAATCTGTATCAGTTTAGTTATAAAAATCAGTTATGTATTAAGTGAGATCTAAAAGGGCACAGCACAGAACTCTCAACCTGGGGTGAGATGGGTTGGGGAAGCATTTACATGGCCAATGTGGCTTTAAGCCATATTTGCAATTCCTGATGATCCTGAGCTACTCTGGATGGAAAGGCTCCCCGCATAATTTAGACAGCCCTGTGAGCTAGCCTAAGTTACAGCAGTCTTCTGGGGCTGCCCTAAGGGCTGCAACGTTGCCTAGAACCTCCACAAGCCTATGTGTTGTGACCCTGCTCCTGACAAACCGCTCACACCACTAGTCCTCTCCCCATTTTTCATATTACACACAGACACAGTGAAAGAGAGGTAGCTCAATTTTCTTTGTTTCTAGTCAGTTTAACTTTTTAGTTCCCATAACTAACAATGCTCCAACAGTTTAATTGCCAGCACTGATGGGAAGAAGATTTAATTCCAACCAAAAAATCTATTCTCCCATTAAAGTTTAAAATTTCATGTACATATTTCTATTAGGATTGTCAAAGTGTGTGTGTGTTCTGGGCTTTGTTTTGTTTTTTTAAAATAGGGCAATCACACACAAAGCATACATTTTGAGTGTTGCTTTCCTGTCAATACCTTTCTAAAATAAGCCAAAAATACAACAGACAGTACATGGATATCCAGAGACGTAGCAGATGAGTCAAATTAAAACGCTGAAATATCAAATATGACTGCACAAAAAATTAATTGAATGGCTTTAATCAGCACCCCAACCCGCCCCCCCCCCCCCCAAAAAAAACAGACTGATCCTCTGCTAATTCACCTTTTCCAAGCAAACATTTCTGATGATTATAGAAAAACATGTAAATGATGTAAAAAGATAGGAAATATTTTAGATTTCCTGATAGTGTTCTGAATGAATATAAAGCTATAAGCCAACCTTCTGAATTAAGGATTCTAATTTCCTATGGCACTCTGATACTGCTGCAATGCTTGGCAAGTTCATAACAGCATCTGGTACCTCCCTATCCTCAGAGTCGTCATAATTTACCTGCAGATAGAGTAAAGAAAAAATTATTCATATTATAGTTCTAGGCAAGATTTTGGTTAATGCAGGCTGATGTTATCTTTTAATCAATCAGGTCATCTTATCCAATACAACAAAATGTAAAAAAGAAAAGAAGCCTAACTGAAGAATTGAAACCAACTGAATTTTAGTCCACACAGCCTTCCTATAAATCCCCTCAAACAAGAGCAGCAGAGAAATGCTGAAAAAAGAGCAGATGGATGGGGTCGCAGGATAATCCTCTGTGATGTGTTCTGGCTCCCACTGAAGTAAGTAGCAAAACTCCCACTGACTTTAATACAAGTAGGAGCTCAGATTCTCCAATGCTTGACACACTTGCCAATATTACTTTAATTAAAAGGAATTTCACTGTAAAAATTTAAAGGCAAAATGGCAAATGTCCCCAAGATGTATATTCAGAACTAATAGCATCCTTGATTAAATATCATATTAGCTTACTAACGGCAGTTTGTAAATATTTTCCGAAGTATTCGGATTACATTATACACTTTACAACATGAAGCTTCCCCAAACATAATTTTTCATGCCCAAAGAAATCTCTCATTTCTCATATTGCTGTTTCATGTAAATCCAATGTGCTTGTTTGGAAACAGACTTACCCCCTCCAGTGGAAAAACATAGCCCTGGTCTACACTACGAGAGTAGGTCGAATTTAGCAGTGTTAGATCAATTTCACCCTGCACCCATCCACACAACGAAGCCATTTTTGTCAACTTAACGGGCTCTTAAAATCGATTTCTGTACTCCTCCCCAACGAGGAGATTAGTGCTGAAATCAACATTGCCGGGTCGAATTTGGGTTAGTGTGGATGCAATTCGATGGTATTGGCCCCTGGGAGCTATTGCAGACTGCTCCATTGTGACCGCTCTGGACAGCACTCTCAACTCAGATGCACTGGCCAGGTAGACAGGAAAATCCCCGCAAACTTTGGAATTTCATTTCCTGTTTGGCCAGTGTGACAAGCTGATCAGCACAGGTGACCATGCAGATGTCCTCAGCAGAGGTGACCATGGAGCCCAGAATCGCAAGAGAGACCCAGCATGGACCGAATGGGAGGTACTTGATCTGATTGCTGTATGGGGAGACGAATCCGTGCTATCAGAACTCCATTCCAAAAGACAAAATGCCAAAATATTTGAAAAAATCTCCAAGGGCACCAAGGACAGAGGCTATAACAGGGACCTGCAGCAGTGCCATGTGAAACTTAAGGAGCTTAGGCAAGCCTACCAAAAAACCCAAGGGGCAAACGCCCGCTCGGGGTCAGAGCTCCAGACATGCCGTTTCTATGATGAGCTGCATGCAATTCTAGGGGGTGTCCTACCACTGCCCCACCCCTGTACATGGACTCCTGCAAGGGGGGAGTCTCACGCAACAGGGTTGAGGATTTTGGGGACGAGGAAGATGATGATGAGGAGGGGGAGGTTGAACATAGAACACACCAGGCAAGCGGAGAAACCATTCTCCCCGACAGCCAGGAACTGTTTATCACCATGATCCAATACCTTCCCAACTCGGGCTCCCGGACCTTGAAGGAGGAAAAGGCAGCTCTGGTGAGTGTACCTTTGTAAATATAATACACGGTTTAAAAGCAAGCATGTTTAATGATTACTTTGCCCTGAAGATTTGGGATGCATTCACGGCCAGTACAGCTACTGGTAAAAAGTCTGTTAACATGTCTGAGGGTGGGGCAGAAATCCTCCAGGGACATTATTAAGGGGACATTCAGAGGTGGCTGTTCCTGCTGGGCTGTTTGCCTGTGGCTGAAAAGAAATTATCCCTGCTGTTAGCCACGTGGTGGGAGGGAGGGATGAAGCGATCATTCCAGAGAATTGTCTGTGTGTGTGTGTGTGGGGGGGGGGGGGGTTAGTGCTGCATGTTAGTGCTAACCCGAAAACATCAGCCCCTCCTTTTAAATGGCCAGTGTGTCTTTTTCAATTTTACTCTACCTTTTTTTCCTCCCACAGCTGCAAATGTTTCAACGCTATGACTAGCATCTCCGTCCCAGAGGCTAGCGCAGATAAGAAGGCGAAAAAAAACGCACTCACGATGAAACGTTCTCTGAGCTCATGCAGTCCACCCAAACTGAAAGAGCTCAGCAGAACGCGTGGAGGCAGACAATGGCAGACTCCAGGAAAGCACAAAATGAACATGAGGACAGGAGGGACACATGAGAGGACAGGTGGTGGGAGCAACAGGAGAGGCGGCGGGATCAAGAGGAAAGTTAGCAGCAGCATGATGAGAGGAGGCAGGATGCAATTCTTAGGCTACTGGAGGAGCAAACTGATATGCTCCGGCGTACGGTTGAGGTGCAGGAAAGGCACAGACCACCACTGAAGCTTTTGTGTAATCAACCGCCGTCCTCCCCAAGTTCCATAGCCTCCTCACTCAGATGCCCAAGAACATGCCGGGGGGTGGGGGGGCGCACATACGCTCCGGGCACCCAACCATTCCACCCCAGAGGACTGCCCAAGCAACAGAAGACTGGCATTCAATAAGTTTTGAAGTACAGTGGGATCCTGTCCTTCCCTCCTACCCCACCCCTCCCAGGCTACCTGGGCAGTTATCCCCCTATTTGCGTGACGAATTAATAAAGAATGCATGAATTTGAAACAACAATGACTTTATTGCCTCTGCAAGCAGTGATCGAAGGGGGGAGGGGAGGGCGGTTGGCTTACAGGGAAGTAGAATGAACCAAGGGGGCAGGTTTTCATCCAGGAGAAACAAACAGAACTGCCACACTGTAGCCTGGTCAGCCATGAAACTGTTTTTCAAAGCTTCTCTGATGTGCAGCACGCCCTGCTGTGCTCTTCTAACCCCTTTGGTGTCTGGCTGCGCGTAATCAGTGGCCAGGCGATTTGCCTCAACTTCCCATCCCGCCATAAACGTCTCTCCCTTACTCTCACAGATATTGTGGAGCACACAGCAAACAGTAATAACAATGGGAATATTGGTTTCGCTGAGGTCTAAGCGAGTCAGTAAACTTTACCAGCGCGCTTTTAAACGTCCAAACGCACATTCTACCAGCATTCTGCACTTGCTCAGCCTATAGTTGAACAGCTCCTGACTACTGTCCAAGGTGCCTGCGTATGGCTTCATAAGCCATGGCATTAAGGGGTAGGCTGGGTCCCCAAGGATAACTATAGGCATTTCAACATCCCCAACAGTTATTTTCTGGTCTGGAAAGTAAGTCCCTTGCTGCAGCTGTTCATACAGACCAGAGTTCCTGAAGATGTAAGCGTCATGTACCTTTCCTGGCCACCCCACGTTGATGTTGGTGAAATGTCCCTTGTGATCCACCAGTGCTTGCAGCAACATTGAAAAGTACCCCTTTCGGTTCATGTACTGACTGCCTTGGTGCTCCAAGAGAGGGATATGTGTTCCGTCTGTCGCCTCACCAGTTAGGGAATCCCACTGCAGCAAAGCCATCCACTATAATCTGAACATTTCCCAGAGTCACTGCCCTTGATAGAAGCAGCTCAGTGATTGCGTTGGCTACTTGGATCACAGCAGCCCGCAGAGTAGATTTGCCCACTCCAAATTGATTCCCGACTGACCGATAGCTGTCTAGTGTGGCAAGCTTCCAGAGGCCGATCACCAGTCGCTTGTGAGCTGTGAAGGCTGCTCTCATCTTGGTATTCTTGCGCTTCAGGGCAGGGGAAAACAAGCAACAAAGTTCCATGAAAGTGCCCTTATGCATGCGAAAGTTTCGCAGCCACTGGGAATATCCCAGACCTGCAACACTATGTGGTCCCACCAGTCTGTGCTTGTTTCACGGGCCCAGAATCGGCGTTCCATGGCATGAGCCTGCCCCATTGCCACCAAGATGGCCAAATTGCCAGGGCCCGTGCTTTGAGAGAAATCTATGTCCATGTCCTCATCACTCTCATCACCGTGCTGCCATCGCCTCCTTGCCTGCTTTTGCGGGTTCTGGTTCTGCATATACTGCATGATAATGTGCAAGGTGTTTACAATGCTCATAACTGCCGCGGTGATCTGAGCAGGCTCCTGCAGACACCATACACGGCAAGCATGGAGAGCAGAGTGGCAGCGGAAGCGGTCATTCAATGACGATGGTTTGCAGACCTACTGCACCGTCTACTGCCAGGACACAACAGCTGAGCGGGCTGCACGCTTGCTGTCTTATGGCGAGACAAGAGCAGCCGAGCAGAGTTGCAGTGGAAGCAGCCCTGTGAGACCACCAGGAGAGCAGAGCCGTAGCGGAAGCGGTGGCTGACGATGTGACGGTGGATTCATGAGAGCAGGAGAGCAGAGTTGTAGTGGAAGTGGGAGCCCATGAGAGACAACATGGAGAAATCTGCTATTGAGACAAAAGCAGGAGAGCAGAGTGCCAGCGGAAGCGGTGGTTCGATGACCACAGTTAGCAGTCCTACTGCACCGTCTGCTGAAAGCAGTATGGCACCCGCACAGAAAAAAGGTGCAAAATGATTGTCTGCTGTTGCTTTCACGGACGGAGGGGTGACTGACGACATGTACCCAAAACCACCCGCGACAATGTTTTTGCCTCATCAGGCATTGAGAGCTTAACCCAGGATTCCACTGGGTGGCAGAGACTACGGGAACTGTGGCATAGCTACCCACAATGCAACGCTCTGAAAGTCGACACTAGCCTTGGTACTGTGGACGCACTCCACCGACCTAATGTGCTTAGTGGGGACACACACAATCAACTGTATAAAATTGCTTTCTAAAAATCAACTTATATAAATTCGACCTAATTTCGTAGTGTAGACATACCCATAGAGATCAGGAGGAGGAAAACTTTGCAGAGATTTGCTAAGATTATTCTATCATAAGTAACAGAGATGAAACAGACAAGGTTGTTCGGCCCTACCAAAACCCAGAGATCCCACCCCTCACTGGCCTCTTCCAACTCTTCTGTTCCTGCCTGCAAACTTGGTTCCAATGAAGTGTCTGCCTCAAACTGAGTTTTTTGGGAAATTTCAACTAAAACAGTTGCCCCATTTCTGAGAATGAGGCTAGGGAAAAATATGTTGTTTTACCCCTGTTAAGTCCTGACATCCTGTTCTCTGAGATCCCCTAGTGAACCCATGCTCTGGAGCAGGGACTTGAAATTTGGCAGGGAGGTGTCCTTTGTGTCTGTGAAGTACTTTTTGCTGTGCCCATGAAAATCCACCCCAATTTGGCCAAGTTATAAGATGTTGAAAAATCACAGTTAGCACATGCTCAGCAGACTTGCTAGAACTTTGCAGCTAAATCCCCCAAAGCTTCCTTTCTCAGTGGGCATGCTCCAGCCAGGGCATTTGCAATAGTCAGCTGTTGCAGGCTGGGCTGGGCACCAGAACTGAGAATAGCGGTCCTGTGGAAAAAAACAGTATGTAATCATGAGCATAATGCATACTCATAATGGTGCTGAATTAATCATGTTCTTTTGACATACATTCTTATGAGTAATATACAGAGACACAGACTCTTTTTTTAACCTTGGCAGGTCTTCTCATTGTTCCTGAAGCTGCATCATAATTGAGCATATCTGTGGGGTCAATCCATTCATCACCTTGAATTTCACCACTTCCTGTCATGAGAGCTGCACACAGTATCAAGGGAACCAGCATCCTGAGTACAACAACAAAATCCACAAATTTGATTAAAACTGCAAACTGCGGTTAGAAGTTGAATAATGTTATAAGACATCAACCTTTTCCCAAAGTAGTGTATAAACTTGTTTCCTATAAAACAGATTTGTCTAAATAACTGTTTTGGCCAAAAGAAAATAACTAATAATTTATACTGAGCATTCAACAGTGTTATCTCACCACACTGTTCTAACAGGTAAGAATTACTGGCTAAAAACACAGAGATTAGCATACATAAAAGAGTCCAAATTTGACAGATACAGGCAAACAGTGTTAAAAAAAAATCAATACATTTTACTTAATTTATGGAATACAAAACTCCCTTTGACTTCAATGGGAGCAGGATTCGGACCATTATCAGTGAGCAAATATATGGATGAAGTCACAATAACTGAGAAAGGACTAAGATTCTACTGGAGTCCAGCTCAAAATATCTGCATTTAAATCCAGATGTCTCCTTATTTGTTAAAACATGGATTCAGCTGTATCACGAAGCTTTGTCTGATCCTGCAAACTCCAACTCTCACAAATGAACTTCACTCACTTAAGAAGCCTTGTTTTCAATAAGACTATTGCTATGAATAAGACTCTGCAGGATTGAATCCCAATTTTGCCTAGTTTTTCCTCCTTAATTATATGGCATTGGCTTTACCCATGTTCTTTCAATGATTATGACATGAACATAGGAAAAAATCTATATTTTCACCTTGCCAACTATATAGATTTAACAAGATTTTTGGTTTTAAAGTAAAAGTGTTTCATTCAAGTGAATGAAAAAGATCCAACATTCACCATTTCCTTTTGTAAATATTAGTATTTCTAATAATTTAAAATCTTAATAAATTGCACCTTGTACAGTATGTATAACATATTGTAAATTTTGCATTAAACACATATTAAAAGGTAACAGGATATCCTACATAACCTCCTACAAAAGAAAGCACTCTGAAGATTAAATAGATGTAAGCCAATAAATGCTGATTTATGATCAGACCTTTATTTACTGAACAATGGCACAATATAGATCCCAGAGACCTGCAAGAGGATCCATATGCTTGGATAAAATTGCATGATTGCAACAACAATTTGTTAAAGTAAATTATCAAAAGGATTAAAATGTTACAAATCCTATTGAACAGAAAAATACTAGAAAGTCTCATAACTACACATTTTGAACAGTATCCATATAATATTTTTCCTTTTCCAAATTCTAACCATGATAAGCACATCAAAGTGAGAAGTCAAGTAGTGAGTGGGATTTTTATTTTATAAATATACATGTGTAAAATAACTGGTTATGGATAAATATTGGTTGTACTATTATCCATATAGTGTCTTTGTGTGCCAATTTCTATCTACATTTGCTACTACTAATTAAGAAAACCTATTACTGAACAACAGACAAAGAACAAAACAGGAACGTCACTTATAACTGTTAAAATCTGGAAGGAAATAAAGCCTCCCCCTATTAGTCTTTTGATGAATCCAGCCACATTCTGCAAACAAGGTTAAGCCTGGGACTTGAGTTGTGCTACATCCAGCTACCCTCTTGTGCATGCTACAAATTGTAACCGTGTTGTAGCACCACCTAGTGGGTTAGTTTCCTGCAGTGCCACGGCCTTCAGGGAATCCCCCCCCCCCCAATCTCTCCACGCAGGGAGCCCCCAACCACCACCCACGGGAGCCTCCAAATCCCACAACCCCCGGCCAGGGAACCATCCCCCTGACTCCGAGTCCCACTAGCCAGAAACCCGCCCCCAGCAACCCCCAACATGGGAGCCTCCCCCCCGGATCCCACAACCCCCGCGAGGGAGCCCCCGCCCTCGAGGCGCAACCGCCCTCCACAACCCACCCCCCGCCCCCAACCAAGGAGCCAGCCCCGACTCCCGCTCCCCGAATCCCACAACCCCCCGCGAGGGAGCCCCCACATACGCCCCAAATCCCCGCGGCGACGGCCCCGCCAGCCCGCCCAGCGAGCGCCCCAGCCGACCTGCCCTCTCCCTCGCTCGGCCCCCGGCCCCGCTCCGGCAGCCTCGAGCCAGGCCCAGCTCCCGCTCCGAGCCCTCCCCAGCCCCCCTGCCAGCGAAGAGTGAACCGAGCGGGTCAGCCTAGCCGCACGGAGAAGACGGGATCCCAATCCATGCGCTCGGCGCTCCTCTCCATCCGGGACAGAAACGACGCGGGCGGCAACGGAAACCAAGCTAAACAGACCCTTCAAAACGGCGCGCCGCAGGCGGGTAATGTAGGACACGTCTCAAGCCTGACCTGAAAATACCATTTGCCTCCCTGCTGAAGCGAACAGCAAGGGTGCCATTACAGGGGCTTGCAGCATAACTACTGTAATGGACTGAGAGCAGACTAATTTCACAAAGACCGCTGAACAAGCAGCTGAATATTTCTACCAATATCAGATGGATTTAAAAATCAGAAAAGGTGAAAGGTTGTGTAGCCAGTCCTTGAGTGATCTAATTCTCTCCCCTACACCTTCCCGCCTACTGTGACATGTCATGCTGCAGGTTTCTGTATGGTTTATCTTGTACCAGAATAACGGATTAGAATGTTTTACCTTTTCGAATAATTTGTGTGGAGCTGCGGACAAGACACCATTTTGGGAGGAAATATGTTGTGTGGGTATTCTCAGATGCATGGTTAGGTGGTCTGAAAAGCACACCGAAGATAAGCTTGGAATCTCTCAAGTGTTAAAAATCAGAATCTGTACAGCTGCAGTGCTAATACGAATCACAACAGGGAAGCAGTGATTAGGACACAGAAATAAAGAATGGAAGAGAAACTGAAGTTTTGTGGTAGTCAGGAATTCAGTTGAAATAAGATGCTCAAATTTTGAATAAGATCTATTGCAGGGAAATTGCTAGAATTTAACGTGCAATCAGTGTGTTACAATATTGTGTGACTGAGACCATATATCACCAACCAGCTATACGTATGGAAACAAGACAGGACAGAAGAACTAAAATTCAGACTTAACTTCAAAATTGTATGGGGGGGGGTCTATATGTAGAACAAGAACAGGCTTCTATAACCAAGTAATTTACTATAATACATTAGCTCTGCTAAATCAGCTACTAAAGAGGATATGGAAGGTATAAAGTCTTCATCTTTTAATAACATGTAAACCTAGAGTTGAAACTTGGAGATTTATAGAAGCAGTATAAGAGAGACCAGACTATGAGTGAAATAAGTAGGAGTTGTGCTTTCAGGTGTCAGAGGTCTTTATTGAGATTATAGCAGAGATACACTTCCATAATAATCTTTTCACTTTTATACAATTAGTTAAAAAATGCTTGCTAGAGTGAACCGATAATTTAGTCGTTATTAAAACCAAATAACTGCATTTCAAATAAATAAATAACCTAAAATGTAAGGTTTTAATTTAAAAGGAACTGTACAATATGAAAATATAACAATACTTAAACATTAGAATCTAAATTTTCATAGAAATAAAACTGCAGTTCTGCATTACATAAACAGTGCAAGAAAGAAAAATCCAAATATGCTTCTAGACTGGGAAGTTAAATGTTTTAATTTAAATTATCATGCAAACAGCATTTTAAGCCATGCTGTTGTCTAAGTGTTAATGGTACCATTTTTCTTTAAGAGTACAGCTAACCATTTAGCTCACTGTGATAACTGATGCCAATCCATGCTCTTTTCTACAGTACATTATACACAGAGGTATTCTGTTGCATTCAAAATGAAACGTTACATGGTTTCTGGAGCAAACCCAACATTTTACTTTTTGTTTTCAACGTCAGCATGTTGAAAACAATATCACCTAGTAAAAACAGCAACACTTCCCCCAGTTTAGGTGAAAAGCAAAACACACTATATAGTGGACTATAATCAAGAAGCACTTACTGCCTAGTCACCTTTAAATTTTACAATTATATGTACTAAAAAAAAAAAAAACCACACAAACAATGCTGAAAGCGTGGAAAGGGAAAAAAAAAAAAGTCTGACCTCTGGTTGACAAGTGATGCATACAATAGAAGTGTGAAACAGCAGAAGTAAATTTTTATCTTCTACATTTATGTGGAACTAGTTACTGAGTTGATTAAAAGTGTAATTCGGTTTAAGTTTCTATATAAAATTGTCATTGAGGCAAAGACCAAGGAATGCAATTAATACTAAACTGTAAACACATCATTAATCTTACTTTGAGTGCACATTGACAACATAAGAGCTCTTCCAACAGACTTTGGCAACAAGACTACAATAGGTCACAGCAGCAAGAGTTCACATGGAAGACTGAAAGCACTGCAAAATAATACTAACACACCAAGACCTCCTACCAATCAGAAAATCTGTGACAAGTGCCTCTTCTTGCTAAGACACTCTCCTGGTCAGATGCTGCTCTTTGAATCCCTAAATTATTATTTTTACAGTCCAGTAGTCTTATTTCTCTGTGCTTTATCTACATACATTGCCTTTAGTTGCACTCTACCCATTGTAGGTCCAAAGTGTTACAGTTCTGTCTGCAGAAGATGACAAGAAGGATAGATCTTGCGTATGCCATCTACACTGAATCACTTTGTCCTTATGTTCCCCTACCACCATAATAGGAAGTTGCTTAGTAAGGTCCCCTAGGAGAGAGGAATAGAAATAATTACTTGTTTCGTGAACACTTAAAATAATTTTCTTGAATAAACTCTACATATCTATTTCACTTGCTGAACAACAAATTACTTCATTAGGTGATCATTTAAAGATACCTCAAGAATATGCTTACAGGAAGAATGCACACAAACCCTTTCATTCACATTAAAGGGGGAAAAGTCTATTTTGGTTTGGAAGGCCCATGACAGTCTCCTTTCAAATTCTATAATCAATAAAACTGACTGCTATAAATAATTTTTTAACATTTATACTGTAGCAGTGCCTAGAGGCCAACCAGGCTGGGACTCTATTGTGTTAGGTACAGTACAACTGTTTGCAACACTGGTATTTCCATAAACTACAGTTTAAATACAAATTAATGGTCCATAAAAATCAGGTTAATTGAAGGACTTTTGACTAATCCCTCCCACTCCGCCCCCCCCACCAAAAAGGTAAGCCAAGCATGATTTTTTTCTTTGTGGGTTTGAGTTTTCTGCACACCACCTCAAAGCAGAGGTCCAGTGATTAAACAGCTGCAAGTTGTTTCCCATACTGCAATTATATTCCTTAATCATATTTATATGTCAGACTATAGTCTTGACTGCAATAAGAGCAATCTGTTGTGAGATGACAAGAACCAACAGTCGTGTATTCTAAACCTTTTAAATTTAATTTTATAGCCTTAATAGATTTCAGATTTCTACATTTTCAGAAATGAATCTCTTTTGATCCAAACTTTCTTAAAACCGCTATTAACAAAACACACTTCACTGCTCAATTTTGCTTAAAACACTTCACATCTGATGAATTACCTTGCAAGTCTGTCACCTTTATTTTCATATCATAAGATCCTGTGAGCAAGTAGTGAGCCCCAGGAGAGAAGCGAACAGAACGAACATCACTGGAATGAGGATGATAGCTCTGTACCATTCGTCCTCCTCGAATATCATACAACATGCAACTGGAGTCTTCTTGCCCTGTAGCTAGGAGGCGACCACTAGGATCAACAGCTACAGATGCCACAGCACTACCTATAAGAAGAAAATGCCGACCATAAACTAATATAGACTTATGGATATGTTCTGCATTCTTTTGAACATAGAAAGGTTTGAGAGATGTTTGTAGAACTGTTAATATTAAAAAAGGTAAAGAACATATCTAGCCAAGTTAAATGTACTTTCAGCCAATTTTGTCTATATTAAAAGACAAGTCTTATGTTGTATTGCCCCCATTGTATAGTTTGCCTTGTAGCATATGTTGATTTCTAATTGTGGAGTGGTAGCAAAGTCACAGTTAAAGCTGCATCAGAGAATTGTGTTTAACAGTGGAAAAAGATTAGGAATATTTGCTCAATGTTTCACCACAGAAAAAGGGAATATCCAAGAGTGTTGGCGGGCTTTTAATTTTCTGCATAGTTAGAATCCATAGCAGAATAATTAATTTAGAAATATATTGGCAATAAAGAGATTGTTTTGAAAACAAGTTCTGTACCTGACTCACTTTTTTTCAAAACACTTCTTGTGTAGATTACTGTACATCTGTAGTTTAGACAAACACCATCCTTTGTACATTTGCATTTTGGAGTTTGAGAAAACATGTTATTATTTCTTGACTTGAGCTGTATCAGTTTGGAAGTGTTGCATTAACTATATATGGACATTTGCTAGGTAGAGTCCTATGTCCTTTACACAACAGTAGATTTGCCAAATTCCAGAAGCCACATTTAACTCCAAGGTTGACTTTTTTAACAGCCTAATATTCCTTGCAGCCACCATGTTTACATTTGTTATCAATAAAATAATATCACTGTTACAAAGCATGTCATTCTTTGTAAGGCAGTTTGTCAGTCTAAAGTGTTGATTTTTTGGGGTAAGGTTGTACGTTTTCTCTGTTTTAGAGCATCATGTAAGCTTATGGTGCTGTATAAATAGCTAATAATATCAAAAGGTCACAAAGCAAAGAACTAACCAGTTTTTGAATGAATATACCAAGTTTTTGTTGTTTTTTTAAAACGAGCAACTGGGGATTGTTTTGAACAAGCCATAAGTCCTCATTTTACAATGCAAGATCCCTGTTTTCAGCAAACCAATGACAAGAAGAATCTTTAAAATATGTAATTGTGCAAGAAGTTTTTTAGTCGGTGCGAAAAGAGCAATAGTCTTACCAGTTCCATGAAATGTTGTTCCAACTACACGAACACAACTCGGTACTCTAAGATCCCAGAATCTTACAGTCTTGTCTTGGGAACCAGATGCAATCATCCACCCACTCCAGGTATAAAGTGCTAAAATATGACCTGTAGATAAGAACATGTTTTACTTTACTAGTATTACTCATTGTTTAAAGATCACTACTGAATTCTCTACATATTATTGTTCTGAATATGCACTTACACATTAAATAGGGTCATCAGCAGCATACAATTAGTAGATTAAATGTTATATTTTGGTTTGAAGAAAGTAGTAGTCTTGGATGGATCAGAGAGTTGGAGATAATCAACTAGGTCTCTTCAGAGAGCCTTTGTTAGCAGATTTCTGTAGGTCTCACTTCATTATCTGTTACTCCAAATATATGCATCTCTTGGGAAAGGTTTCAATGTGGCAGGGACTGAAGAAGTGCCACCAGAACAATGGCAAGACCCTGCTCTACATCCTCCCTAGCATTCACAGGGAAACAAAGGGCTTAAAATACGTAATGGTCTAGATTAATGAAATAAAATCTCTCCTGAGCTCACTTTTGATAGGACAGAGGTGCTGTCCATAAGAAGAGCATGATTTGGTTGCTTGTTACCAGTGCATAGAACAGATTGTTACTGTTGCATTTTTATAAACATACCAGTATGGCCACTCAGAGCATGCAGGCCTTGACCTCGCTGGCAGTCTGTTGTGTAAATATTACAGTCTCCTGCTCCAGCGCTAATTAAAATAGCGCCACCACTTTCTGGGCCTTCCATAAAAGCAAGATCTCTAATTGTCCCATCATGCATACTGAACTCCAAGTCTGGTCCTGAAATATTTAAAATAAACCAAGAACAGAGTGAGATATACATTGTTTAGTATAAATTAATTATGTAATCGTTTAAGCCGTTATTGTGATAGTGCATTAGTATTAATTAAAAAGCTTGAGTTTGATACATGTAATAATTTCAAGGGGGAGAATATAACTTCATAAAATAGGATAAAATTTTACACTGAACGGGCAAACTGACAGGTTTCTGTGTATCAGAATATATTAATTTTCTGTTTCTTCAATATTAGTTAATCCCTCTGTGAGAGGTTCACATCTTATTAGGTATGTCTACACAGCAAAGACAAACCCATGCATGGCCTATGCCAGCTGACTTGGGCTCACAGGTCTGCCATGGGGCTGCTTCCATTGCTGTGTAGACTTCTGGGCTTGGGCTGTAGTCTGAGCTCTGGGACCCTCCCACCTCACAGGGTCCTAGGGCTGGAGCCTGGAAGTCTACAGAGCAATGTAACAGCCCTGCAGCCCAAGCCTCTTGAATCTGAGTCAGCTGGCACAGGCCAACCATCGGTTTTTTCTTTGTTGTGCAGACATACCCTTGATGTTCAACCAATAGTTGATTCTCAGTTCTGGAGCTAGACTTCAATATGTTTGTTCATGGTATTTTATTTCAGTTAACAAAAAAATCCCACACAGTTATCTAACTGAAATAATATTGTAATATTAAACCAGTGACATCAAAATAAGAAGCATATTTATGCTTGTGCTGAAAGACCAAGTCCCATAAAGTTATCTGTACTTCAGTGACTGGATTATCCTGGAATACATTTATCAAAGTTAAAAATAGGCTAATGATCTTGAAATTCCTTACCAAAACCTTCGGTCAGATTCTGATTATTTATTAATATTTTTCTTAAAGAAACCAAAAAAGTATGCCAGGTACCTCAAAATAAACTTTCTTTGATCTCACCTGCATACTAGTCATTAATCTGTCGCTGCTGAATATCTTCTAGTACTTCAAACTTCCAAGCAGCATTTCGCTTTCCCCCAAAATATGAGTAAGTACAAATCAGGTACTTAAAGTTACTGATCTGGAGCCCAGGTTTGGCAGCATTCTAACCTACAATTGGTTCAGGACTAGGTGTGATACTCTAAGGGTATGTATACACTGCCCATGTTACAGCGCGGAAGTGCTGTGATGTGGGCAGTGTAGACACGCTTTATCGCTGGGGGAGAGCTCTCTTGGTGATAAAAAAAAAAAAAAAAAAGCACCCCGAACAACGGGCAGTAGGTTTATCGCTGGGAGCACTGTCTATACTGGCGCTTTTCAGTGCTAAAACTTTTGTCACTCAGGGGTGTGTTTTTTCACACCCCTGAGCGACTAAAGTTTTAGCGCTGAAAGAGGCAGTGTAGACACAGCCTAATACATCTCGTTACCATAATGACAGGCATAACTCAAGTTACTTTGCCATTTGTCACTAATATGACCATCCCAAATAAATGATAACATGATATACCAGTATATATACATACACCCTACCTGTTGCATTACAAGTTTCTGCATTAAAAGGTAGTACTTTAACATATTTATCATTAGAACCAGTAGCCAACAACTGTCCACAGGGACTCCATGCCACACAGTAGATTGACCCTTTGTGATGTTTGTTCCTTTTGAAACGAATATCAGGTTGTTTAGGAGTGTTATAAGCACTGGAAAAAAAAAAAAAAAAAAGAGAGAGAGAGAGATAAGTATTTCTTTTATATGTAAATATAGAATATGTAATCTAAAATGCAAGTCAACTGTATTATTTAATGTAATAAGAAATCCAAAGTAGGCAAGAAAGTTAATTTCTACTTATTTTTCAGTTTTCTAACGGTAGGCAATTAAAGTTAAACTAAAGTGTGAAAATATAGTGTTTTGTTGCCACACAGGAACTATGTTTCCCAAACACATTTTAGCTTCCATGCATTATGCAAACATCTTCCATACCAGACTTATTGTGATCTGATTCCTTGCAAGCATAAGCAAGTGCTCTAAAGGGCAATGAAAATGGACAAGTGTGGGTGGCAATTTAAACTTTTGCTTTAAAAAAAGTGTTTGGTTTTAATGCTGGAAGGCAACTAAGGTAGAATATTAGGATAACAGAGAAACCACAAAGAAAGCTCCTCCTTGTTCTCCAATATTTCACTACAGAAACATTCGAAGTGTGACCTGAAACAATTTCTACAACACACACTAATTAAGTATTCTTGATGGGGGAAAAAACCCCAACAACCTTGAAACAAAATTCAGAAATGTCTGCCAGAGGTACCTGGTCTGACAAAGACAACACTTAGCTACTATTAAAAAGGCATTGTCTTAAAAAAACAAAACTCAAAACCCAACAACTAAACAAAAAGGCCCACCAGAATACCTTATTTTCAGAGTCCAAAACAAGTGAAAACCAGGAAGAAGTATCCCTTTTTGTATCCAACACTTTATACATGTGCTTGACTTCAGTGGGACTACTTGTGTACTTAAAGTTAAGCATTTATGTAAGTGTTTGCAGTGGCCTAGGAAGGAAGTGAGCCTTGGTTTTCTTAGGTCACCTTAAAGACCTATTCATATCAACATACCACTCAACCTCCATGTATTGGACATTAAAAAGTAAGGAAGAGGAGCAATATGACACTAAGAACATCTCACCCATTAACAAGAAACGAGATTGAATGAGGCAGTCTGTGGAAAAAGCACAGCTAGTGCACTTTCTCAAAACTTATTCAGTTATATATTATAGTCATAACCTTCCAAGCATTATTCCTGAAAATCCTAAATCAGCCTTTACTTACATCTGACTGAGGAGAAATTCCTAATTCCCTTTCTCCGATTATTTCTATGGGTTATTTAGACATGAGTAAATAAAATGCTTGAGGAAATTAATGGGAAGTTACAAAGTATTTAAGATACAATTCAGCATCGAGAATAAAGCTCATTCTAATAAAGGCAAGAAGCTAATAGGGCAGAAACTAAGTATCTGACTCCTAATGCATTTTAAAAACTTGCCACAGAAACTGGAAAATGAGGATGACAAGAATGATAAGAGGGAAAAAAGCACAAAAAATGATAAGATCTCAAAGGATTTTAAATAGATATGCAACAGGGAAAGCAAATAATGTGGCCACTTTAAAGTTACAGAAGACAGCTCATAAAAGGAAATAAAGTTACTAGTTACTCTGTTGCCATCTTTACAGAGGAAGAAAGTGAAGATCTGCCTAGGTCAGGTATCAGTTTTCGAGGGACGACAGACGAGGAACTGCGTAACATATAAACACACAATTATAAAAAGGCTAAATGCACTTAAACTAGACAGAGTACTAGGTGTACTATGGCGTTTTAAAAATGAGAAAGCAAATCTTAACTTTTAATGGGCCATTTTAGAATTTCATTAGATTCAGGAGATATTTCTCAAGATTAAGAATATGAACAATCTTTCACTATGTTTACAGCCTGACAAGACAATGGGTAAGGAGATGTACAGACAGACCTCAGGAAGAGGTGTGGAAAGCTCAGAACATTCCCTTTAGAAAATTACAGCACAGCAAGAAACTATCTTATCAAGTCAATAGTCACATCAAATTCACCAAATCAAATTACACACACTAACTAGGGTGTTAAAGGCTACAGGGATAATCTGTTTATAAATTAAAAAAAAACAAAACAGATTTTTCTAACTTCCAGCATAACAAGCCAAACCAATCAGGTGGGCGAGGGGGAGTGGGAGTGGGAGAGGAGGACACACAACACACTCCACATCTCCCCAACCCATGTCCTTTCTGCTTCATACATCAACATCAAACATTTTGGAACAACAACTTCACTGGCTCCTTTGTTTATTATCTTTGAGGGAAAACAGAATGCATATTAGGCAAGGACATTAGAGGCTAAAGCATGCTTTTTGGCCAAACTGGGAAGATGTCCTGGACTCATCAGGAGCAGATACACACAAAAAGAATGCCATTTTAGAGTAATTTTTCTGAAAACTCTCCAACTTTTAAAAAAGTAATGGAATTGAAGCAATAACTAGAAAGTGAGTTTGACACCAAGATTTATTTCTGAAGAAAGAAGGAAATAATGGATATGAAAATTCAAGTAGGTGGAATTAAGACAAAAGAGGAAGAGGCCAGAAGCATTCTGCCATAACATCTTTTTCTGTTCCTGAATGTATATTCTCAGACACAAAAGATTCTTTTACAATGCCAGTGTGTCCAAGACTCTAGGGGAAGAATACTACCAAAAGGAAAAGTTGTAGTACTGACATCAAAACAGCTTGGCAGTAGGGGAAAGAACTAGTCAAACTAGTCACAAACACAAAAATACCGCAGCTGGTCTTTTTATTCTGTCTTGGTAGTTACTATGTTCTCAAAGCAACATTGTAACAGTTCATTGTTGACAGGTTTAATCAACAAACAAAATGAAAGGGTAAAAGACAAGAACAGACTTGAAATATCTACAGACAGCTTTGGATATCCAGTGATCGGTAGTGGAACAGAAATGATTATGGTAGGACTGTATGTTCATTTATTTTTCTTCTTACCTTGGGTCAATTACTTCTGGATAGGCACACACCCTCAAAGTTTTGGAATTTGAGCCAACAGCATACAAACTCCCACTTGGATGAAAAGCCACAGCTCTGACAGCTTGTGTATCTTCTAGAGTATTAATACAAATGAACTGTTTTTTTGATTTATCATCCTGTTGTGTAAAAGTTTGACAGTCACAATAGGTTCACAAACATAACTACATTTTTAATAGCTTACACACATTTCCAAGGCTGAGAGAAGTTAAAATCCATCCCCATTAAAAAAATAATGTATTCAAATGTAAAGCTTATAGGGGAAAAGACTGGGAGGAACACTCCTTGACTGTTTGTGATACGGAGAGTAAAGATATCACAGCATCTTGATCTTAACAAAATCATGTAAGGAACAGTTTTTCAAAGATTCTTCTAAAAGACCTACAAGAATGCTTACACAAAATCAAATTAAAACAAAGGTGGCATGATGTCACATTTTTGTGAGCAAAGAACTTGAAAACCTTTCAATATTTTAGTTGATAAAATATGAAGTGTTCTTCTTTGCAAGAGCTTGTTCCTATTTCTTCTACTTCCAAATTAGGCACCAGTAAAATGCTTCTCTTTCCTTCCTCAAAGACATCCAACTATTGTAGTTTTTTAAAATTCATCTTAATATTTTACATACAGCTGTAAAATAGTCAAGAGGGAAGACTCGTGGGTTAAGGGAAAGCCACCTAATACTGAACAGATGAAGTGACATTTCACAACCTCTGGTGCTATTTGTATTAGACTAAGGAGAAACTAAAATACACAGTAAAAGATATTACAGTGTAATGTTGCATGTTACAAGCATATAATATTCTCTGCAGAATACTTGTACCAATTTATTTTCCAATTTAAATATATAGGAAAATATGAGAACTAAACAGAAAGACTTCAAGACTCTTGAGTAACGGATGGACAAAACTTTTAAAAGTTATATATTATGCAGTATTTGCTAGCATATACAAGCTGTTAATAAATAGTTTACTTTTTGTCTTTTTATTCCTTTAATTTTTAATTTTCATAATCACAAAAAATTACAAGTTACATTTTGAAGAGTCCTGTAACTCCACTTGCTTTCACAACTTACTTTAAAGACAAAATCCCCAAACATCTCCACCAAAATAACCTTCCAACCAAAAACCCTCTTTGAAATGACATTAAGTTCAAACATTTTCAGACAAAAGGTAGTTTATGGTGAAAGTTAGAAGGCATTCAAAGTTGTACTTATAATGGAACCAGTTCAAGCCACTCCTGTAATCCATAATATGGGGCTGTACATCTTAAGTCACTGATAAACGTGACCACTTTTAAGATTGATGGGAAAATTAAAACGGTTACTCACCTTCTCATAACTGTTGTTCTCCGAGATGTGTTGTTCATGTCCATTCCAATCAGGTATGTGCGCATGCGCGTGCATGGCAGCCGGAAGACTTTTCCCCTAGCAATATCCGTCAGGTCGGTCCGGGCACCCCCTGGAGTGGCGCCTTCATGGCGCTCACTATAGGGCTCAGTTTCTTCTTGCCAGCTACTCCGACTGAGGGGTAGGTAGGTGGGTATTGGAATGGGCATGAACAACACATCTCTAAGAACAACAGTTACGAGAGAGCGAGTAACCTTTTTTTCTTCTTCAAGTGCTTGTTCATGTCAATTCCAATCAGGTGATTCCCAAGCCTAAGTTCCAGAGGTGGGGTCGGAGTTCAGATGTCCACTGATTGGAGCTCTGCTCTACCAAAGGCCGCGTCGTCTCTGGCCTGTTGGGTGATAGCATAATGCGATGTGAAGGTATGTATTGAGGACCACGTCGCTGCTCTACATATTTCCTGTGTGGGAACATGCTCCTGGAAGGCTGTTGAAGAAGCCTGAGCCCTGGTGGAGTGCACTGTGAGCAGGGATGGGGTGGGGTGGAAAGCAGACACCTTCGCCAGGTTCTAGCACTCACGGATGCAGGATGTGATTCATGATGAAATTCGTTGAGAGGAGATTGGAAGACCTTTCATCCTGTCTGCCACAGCCACAAACAGTTGAATGGACTTCCGGAATGGTTTCATTCTTTCAATGTAAAAGGCTTGTGCTCTGCGGATGTCCAACGAGTGAAGCCTCTGCCTCTTGCGTGGAGCTTAGGATAGAACATTGGGAGGAAGATATCCTGGTTGATGTGAAATTGGGAGACAACCTTCGGGAGGAAAGCTAGATGTGGCCTGAGCTGAACCTTGTCCTTACAGAACACGGTGTAAGGGGGCTCTGATGTTAGGGCCTTGAGCTCAGACACCCTTTTGGCTGAGGTTATCGCTACCAGAAACACCAACTTGTACGAGAGGTAGAGCAGGGAACAAGTCACCAGCGGTTCGAAGGGAGGACCCATCAATTTGGAAAGGATCAGATTGAGGTCCCAGGTCAGGACCAGTTGTCAGACATGCGGATATAGCCTGTCGAGACCTTTCAGGAAATGGCTGACCATAGGGTTGGCAAAGACCGACTGGTCCTCTGCACCTGTATGGAAGGCAGAGATGGCAGCCAAGTGAACCCTTACTGATGACATGGACGGTCCCTGCTACTTAAGATGGAGAAGATAGTCCGTATAAGGGCTATGGACACAAGCGAAGGAGACTGACAATGTTGCACTAACCAGATCGAAAACCTCTTCCATTTGGCTAGGTATATAGGCCTGGTGGAGGGTTTCCTACTGCCAAGGAGGACTTGTTTGACTGGGTCCAAATAGGAGAGCTCCATTGGGTTCAGCCAGGGAGTTTCCACGCAGTGAGGTGCAACGACTCGATGTTCAGGTGCTGGAAATGGCCGTGATCCTGAGTTATTAAGTCTGGGAAGAGCGGCAAGGTGACTGAGGCTTCCACGGACATTTCCAGGAGTGATGTGTACCAATATTGGTGGGGCCAGGCTGGAGCTATAAAGATCACTGAAGCTTGTTCCCTCCAAATCTTGAGGAGCACCTTGTGAACGAGAGGGATAGGCAGAAGCACGTACAGGAGATGGCCTCCCCATCGGAGGAGGAACGCATCTGCGATGGAGCCCAGGCTGTGATTCAGGAAGGAGCAAAACCGCTGGAACTTCCTGTTGTGTCACATAGCAAAGAGATCTATTTGGGGAAAGCCCCACCATTGGAAGATGTCGTTTGTGACATCTGGGCATAGGGACCACTCATAGCCATGGAACAACATGCTGAGATAGTCCACCAACTCGTTCTGCACTCCAGGGAGGTACGATGCTTGTAGGTGTATTGACTGTTCTACACAAAAGAGTCCCACAGCCTGAGGGCATTCTGAAACAGGGGAGAGGAGCATGCTCCCCCATTTGTTGATATAAAACATTGCCATGGTGTTGTCTCTCGTAACTGATACACATCTCCCTGTCAAGTGGGCTCGGAAAGTTTTGCATGTCAGGCGTACCACTCTCAGCTCTCGGACATTGATGTGGAGAGCGAGTTCTGCCTGAGACTAGAGGCCTTGCATCCTGAGGTCTCCCAGATGAGTTCCCCAGCCCAGGGCTAACGCATCTGTCACTAGTGAGAGGGATGGCTGAGGACCGGTGAAGGGGGCCCCTGCACACACTACCTGCGGGTCGAGCCACCACTGGAGGGAGTTGAGGACCGAGTGAGGCTGAGTCACGACCCTGTCCAAATTGTTCCGAGCCGTCCAATACACCGAGATTAGCCATGATTGGAGAGGCCAAAGTCTGAATCTGGCATTTTGTACCAAATAGGTACAAGCGGCCATGTATCCTAGAAGTTTCGGGCAATTTCCTGCTGTGGTAGTGGGGAACTGCCTGAGACTTCGAATGATGTCACCCATGGCCCAAAATCTCACTTCCGGGAGGTATCCCCTGGCTTGTGTCGAGTCTAGTACCGCCCCTATGATCTCTATTAGCTGAACAGGGGACAGAGTTGATTTTTCCATGTTCAGGAGAAGGCCCAGTTTGTCAAACATCATTCTTATGAAGTCAGCTTGTGCCTCCACTTGAGCCCTGGAGTGGCCCTTGATCAGCCAATCGTCGAGGTACGGAAACACCCGTACCTGCTGCCTGCGTAGGAATGTGGCCATGACTGCCATGCACTTTACAAATACATGAGACACTGCTGACAGGTCAAACAGAAGAACTGTGAACTGGTAGTGGTTATTGCTCACCACAAACCTGATGGTGTCCTTCTGTGGGACAGTGCAATTGCTATACGAAAGTACAAGTCCTTTAAGTCAAGGGCAGCATATCAGTCCCCTGGATCCAAGGAAGGGATGATAGATGCCAAGGAGACCATGCAGAACTTGAGTTTCTTCATGAACTTATTGAGCTCTTACAGGTCTAGGATGGGCCTGAGCCTGCCTTTGGCTTTCCGTATTAGGAAATACCAGGAATAGAAGCCCTTGCCCTTCAGCTCCTGAGGAGCCTCTTCCACTGCTCCCAGCGACTGGTGTTGCTTGTGAGAAGGGCCCTGAAGAGGGACGGGGAAGGGGGTTAGAAGGGTGGGAGGGCCGAGAATTGGAGGGAGTATCCTCTTTCTACCATGTGGAGCACCCAACAGCCCGATGTGATATGGGACCAAGCAGGGTAGAAAGGGGATAGTCGGGACAAGAAGGTAAGGCGGGTTGGATCCAGTTCGTTCACTGGTGCGCCATCCTCATGCACATCTTCAAAAGGCCTGTTTCTGGCCTGAAGGTGGCTTGGATTGGCCAGAGCCCTGGCTTGAGGATGGATGCGGTCTCTTTCTGCGTATTCCTTCTCAGGGAACCATCTTGACAGTTCTGTTGATAAAACCGCAGAGGAGGTTGCAGCCTGAAGTGCTTCCGCTGCATGGCGTGAGTGTGGAGGCCCAGTGACTTGAGGGTGGCTCTCGAGTCCTTTAGGCTATGTAGCCTTTTATCTGTCTTTTTAGAGAAGAGGGCCAAACCCTCAAAGGGGAGGTCCTGAATAGTCTGCTGGACTTCGTACAGCAGGCCCAAGACCTGTAGCCAGGAACCCCTTTTCATGGCTATCCCCGCAGCCATAACCCAAGTCACTGCATCAGCTCTGTCCAGTGTGGCTTGCAGTAGAGCTCGGAAACTGAGCTTGCCCTTCTCCACCAGGGCTGAAAACTCAGTGTGGGAGTTCTGCGGCAGCAGCTCCGCAAATTTCGCCATTGCCCTGCATATATTATAGCAGCATCTGCTGACAATGGCCTGCTGATTAGAAATGCGAAGCTGCAAGCCACTAGTGGACTAGACTTTTCTCCTGAAAAGGTCGAATCGTTTCACCACCTGATTCTTTGGGGAGGGACCTTGGTAGCCAAGGTACCGAGGAGGAGGTATTCGGTGCAGGATCCGGGGTCGGACTGGGGATGGAGTTCCGCTTCCATTAGTAGGATCTTCAAGCGCTGATCCCTATCTTTTAATGTCCTGGGGCAAACCCCCCTGCAGATCCTACAGCGATCCTTTCGAAGGCTCTCCCACAAACACTTCAAATACAAAGTTTGAGGATCGCTTCTGGGCATACACTTGCCATAGACTTCACAGGCTTTGAAGCCTGGAGACCACAGCATGCCCCAGCGCTTGGATAGCACTGGAGGGAAAACTCCCCCAAAGGAAACTTAAGAACTAACCCTAAGCACCTAATAACTACTTAACACTAACTACAAAAACTAATGAGTAATTATATATAGACTGCCAAATGCACTTGTCACGACAAGAGCAAGGGGAAGTTCCAGCTAACCATCACTGGCAGTAAGAAGGAACTGAGGGGTTGGCGGGTCTGTAGGGCCATATATTGAGTGCCATGAGAGGCCAGGGGGGTGCCTGGACTGACCCGACAGATATTGCTAGGGGAAAAATCTTCCTGCTGCCATGCGTGCACCCCCCCGACACACACACACCCCGACTGGAATGGACACAAACAAGCACTCAAAGAGCTTCTCAATTATGCCTCCTGTGGTAGATTAAGGCAGGATCATAGATCAGAACTCCAAACTGGGGGAAAACAGAACAACAACCTGCAAAAATATGCCACTCAGTGTGGCAACAGCAGCTCCTTTCATGGGTGTGTTTGCCTCAGTATTGTATGATGTGGTCAGTGCTCTACTCCCTCTGATTGTTCTTGGGCCAACAAGCATTTTGGAGCCACCTAGCATTCCCCCTTCCCTTTCTCCTACAAGCCAGAAAAGAGGCAGAAGCCTTGAAGATCCCTATCACTATGCAAGAAGTGTTTTTTGGAACGTAAGTGGGTGTATGGGAGTGGGGTGAGAAATGGGCTACTCCACAAAGCCCTCTTATAACAGAGAAAGAAAGAAAATGGTCTAAGTTCCCTTCTTAGAATCAAAGAATGCAAAGAATTAATATCTGGTCATTTGATTTGTTTATCATCATGGTATGTGTCCCCCACAGTATACCAAACCTTCTACCTTGTAAGGAAGATAGCTATGTGCTGCCTGACTCCATTCAGAATACTCCAAATATTACTTTATGAAGGTAATGGACAAAGTCCCATAAGCAGTATTTTGGGGGCCAGCATAGGAGAGCACCGATGGCAAGGACTTGAAAGCAAGTTGCAGTCTGAGTAGATTTCCATGGAGTAGGAATGGTTTTGGGGTGGATATGAGGGGAGCCTGAAATTTCGCTAAATCCAGCCCCCTTGCATCCCCATTTAGTCTTAACCCTCATCTGCATTTTCTTAATTTTGAAACTTGGCATGTATTAGAAACTCATTACAAATACTGTTGCTCATAACATCTAATATTATTAAGATATTATATAGTCAGATTCAAAGGTTGTGTCCTGTAAGGATAATGTAAATACCCTTTAAAAAAGTCTCACCTCATCACCTCTTGTCCTAGTTAGATTCCCTGAAGAATCTTCAAGTTGTGGCTGAATGATAGTGTGTTCTGACATACTGTTTGGTTTTTAAAAAATTAAAAAAAAAAAAAATTCAGTGCAATACACAAAATAAGCAGATCTTTCTCATTTCTAATTTGTCTGTGTGATGAATGTATTCTGACTGGAACAACAATATCCAACCTGGCACTCAGAATTAATTCATTAATTTATAGGAGCAACACTAGCACTTATGACTGACACATTAACAATAAGCCATCGTTTTACAGAATTTTTAAAAATATTTTTGCAAAGTAAAATAAAATGTTAAATATATAACTAACATCGTCATCTTGAAAATTAACTTGTCTGGAAGTGTTGTTTTACTACTGCTACAAGCAACATCTAAAAAAAAGGAAAGAGTACGTCTCCCTCTTCCTGCCCCATTACTTTCTGCATTATACAGAAGGTGTATAGTCAGTTTTACTGTTTCCCTGTGTAGGCAGTCACTCAGTAAAACAGAAAATAACTGGTAAGACTTATACAAACTGGGAGCAAAAAAATATCAGGATATATTGTTTACAGGGTGGTCTATGAAAAGCAGAAATCTAAGTGAACTGAAAAAAAAAACAGAGTTTACATTGACCATTTAGCAGGAACTGTATATCACTGAAGGTCTGCTAGAACCTAATTTTGCAACCCAAGCCCATCAGACCTGACCTTGAGAGAGTTCAGTCATTTTACGGCCCAGCCCGGCCCCTTCTCCTCAAACCCGATACAGCCTGCTGCTGCTGGAGTGGGCTCTCTTCCTCCTGCTCATGGTGGCAGCATGGTGGCAGCTCCACGTGGTGGTGGCTGTGTGCGCTGCTCCTGTCATTCACCGCCCCCAGCTTCACTGTATGTGCTATAGCGTGAGGCCTTGTCCAAACTAAACGTGAATAACATAGCTAGAGTCAACTTAGCTTCGGTCAACTTACTGCGGTGTCTATACTACGCTGCGTTGACGGGACACGCTCTCCTGTTGACTTACCTTACTCCTTCTGTTCCGTTGGAGTACCGGAGTCAACCAGAGAGCGTTCTGTGGTCCATTTAGCGAGTCCGCTAAATCAACCCCAGCTGCTGCATTGATTGCAGCAGCGTTGATCCCCAGGGAAGCGTAGACGTGGCCTGAGAGGGCTACAACTCCTCGGCACATTCACTTCGCAGCATGCACAGTGCAGCAAGGTGGCAGCAGACAACAGGAACGGGGCACGCTGCCTCCACTTCAATAACTCCACAGCAGGAGGAGGAGAGTCAAGCTAACCCACCTGTTTTCCCACCCGATCTGGACCTAACACTTTTAGTCGGGTCTTGTCGGATTCAGGTCGGGTCATAGGACTCTATACATCATCACAAATACATGAATTTTCTAGTTTTCAAAATACAATACCCATCCCCATAGTATTAACTGAAGATCAGCAACATTTCCAGCTCTGAACAATCTCTAGTGCTTACGTTTTACTCCCACGGACAGGCGACTCTTCAAGAAAGGGTATCTGATTTGTTGATCCACGCTTTTGAGGAGTGCTCGTATTAACGCTTTGGCTATCAGTACCTATTCTCTGACTAACATCTGGAGGTGGTGATACGAAGCTAGTTGCTGGTGTGTTAGATGCATGCCCTTGGCTCCCATTACATTGCTGGCTGAGCGTCTGCACATCATTTCCAAGAGTGTCTATACCTATGTTTAACTCTCCCAACTTTTGAATAGACCTGCACAGGGTTGATGAAAACAGACAATAAAAGTTAAAGAAACAGTTTATAATATGGGAACTTGAAAAGGTTAAAAAAAAAGTGAAGTTGTATCCACGTTGCCCTGTAGCATGATAGGTATAATAGCTAATCTATGAAAAGTTTGATTATATTTAATTACAATGATGTTTGACCCAAAGATTTTTAGCAGCCCATTTACTTAAAGAGTGATATTTTTGACATGCTTTAACCCCACCCTATCAACATGAAAGGAAGAGTATTTTCATATGAACAAACTGACAAGATGTCAAAATAAAACAATAAGTTTTCCTTTAATTTAATATCTATTTCTCCCACCATAAAATAATCACAAAAAATACTCCTTTACACTTTGTTACCAGAGTGACAACCTAATATCACACCCATAAGAGAACTGTAGAAAGTAACAAAGATAACTAGAATCAAACATTGAGCACCTTATTTTAGGTTATGTATTTACTACATAACTGAAATAATTACATTTTGGGGATTTCAAACTTATGAGGTTTCTAGAGTGAATCTATTATGTGACAAAGTCAGACCAGACAACTGCAAGAGAGTGGTCTTCTTGGGGTCCAGGAAGTGGGCGGGCAGAAGCCCACGCATGGCAAAAGGCCCCACCCCCAGCCTAAGGGGAAGAGCCACTGAGCACGCGACTCAAATAAATACAGGGGACAACAGAAGAAAAAACAAGGACAAGTGTGAGGGCAAAGGGTCAAAAGCAGGGAACCTGAAGGGGACAAGCAGAGAACCCTGGACAGTGCCCATTGCTCCTCAAAGCTGTCAAGGGAGCCAGCGGACACAGCCCAAAGGGACTCTGCTTGGATACGTGAACAAAGAGAGGAACGGAAATAGGCTGCACAGTCGCAGAGCTCCCCCTCAGCCAACTTCCTCTCCCTGGTGTTATGGATGGCCACTTTGGCCATTGCTAGGAGGCGGCTGATGAAGAGCTTTGCTCAGCCCTAGAATGGTAAAGGTCCTCCCCTATGAGCTGAAAAGAGGTTACCTCAGGTCAATGAGGGACACTTGAGTCCAATTAAGGGCTGCCTGTGATCTTTAAAAAACCCTCCCTCTATCTCACCAGAAAAGGAGATAAACTGCGGCAGGGCTAGTGACCACAAGGAAAAAGGATTCTCCTAAGTGGAGGGCTGCACTCCTCCCTATAGGAAAAGCAACTATGCAAATGGACTATTTGGGGAAGTACTGGCACCCAGAGGCGAGCATAATGAGGCAACACCCCAGAGATGGGGAAGAGAAAAAAAGTATTCCCTCTTTTATGTTATTACCTTTTCTTTTTTGTTTGGCTAAAAGGTACTCACTCAGGCCTACCCTGAGGTTCACATTGGGACTGTTTTACTCCATGTCTCCATTGCCAGAGTGGAGAACACTATGTCCAGCAAGGTGAAGGAGGTACCTTGCCACAGTTGTTTTATGACAGAATTGTGTGTTTGATAACAGTTCATACATGGTGCAGGTTATTTAGCATAGACCTAACAAACATTAAGAGTTTTCGTTTTAAAGGGCTAAATTCTGTCCATTTGGATTTTCACGGGTTTCTGATTATTGGGCTACACACTAGACACGTGCATAGGATTTCCATTAACATCAACAGGAATCCTCCATAAAAAGACAAAGAAACACTTGGTCCTAAAGGACACAAAATACTAGAACTGGGTAATAATACTTAATAGACTTAGTTGATGAATTTTGCCTCTGAACTGAATTTCCTCTCTTTGCTACCAGAGTTCAAATAGTATTCACACATTCATTCAAATAAGTCTTGGTCTTATGAACTAACGAAAATAAAAAAAAAAAATCCAGTTACACAAGTGTGATATTCCCTATTATGCCATGAGTTTAAAAAAAGACAAAGTCTATTTTACATGGCCAGAAAACGAATCTATAAGAATTTCACTTTTCTCCAGGAGGGCTAAAATTTAAACAGACATGAGACAGTTTAACATGAAGAGCCTGATTGAACAATACTTTCCATATGAAAAGCATAGCCAATTAATATAAATATTTCAAGGATGTATGTAGAATATATTATTTGCCTGATGGCCATATTCAAGTCTAGTTTAAAATTCCCAAATGCTAGTTATCAGTAGTCTAAGTTACTATTTTTAAAATTATTTGGGTCTATAATTTGATTCCTTAAATTGAATAATCCTTGAGCCAGGTCAAATCATTTAGAGCAAAGCAAGGTGGGTTTATGCATCAGAACTGGGTACACAGCAGACTTGGTCAAAATATACCACAAGGAGTTAAATTCCCCCCCCCCAAAGAATTAATTATAAAAATGGCTGTACAATAAGTTTTCTTAAAACTTTCCTCAAATATATCCAGTTCTTCAGGTTCCAGAAGAACAGAGGCCCTGGTCCAAAGTACAGCACCTAGACCCATGCTTAAAGTTGACATACTTGAATTTAGGTGTGCTCAAGTGCTTTTCTGGAAAAAAGTCAGATTATAAACTGTAGTCAGCAGACATCAAGAAGTTAGTAAAATCCTTTTTGAGTGGAGGTGCAGGAGAAGGGGAGGAGGAGGAGGATGGATGTACGACTTACAAAGTACCAAGATTTTCTTTGCAAAACTTATGTTTATTTACTCAAATTTAGACCAGTTAGAGGATACTGTATTTGAAGAGGGATTTGTAGCTTTAGAATACCAACACAATGAGAACGGTAATTATTTTTAGACCAAAATACCCAAACCCAGTTTTTTAGTTGCTGCTTGGTTTGAATTAAGTTCATTATAAAACCTAGGAAAAATGAAAAGTGAGCCAGTTGCCTATTTGACCTTCCAAAGAATATGACTATTAAAGCAAATTTGTTCTTGTTAGAAGTTAGTTGGCTTTCCTCATGATTTTCATATCAGTACCCAAATCTTAGTAATGAATTGTCTAAATATAAGCCAATATGGAGAAAAGCTCTCCCAATTACAGTTATCTTAGTATAAAAGATTTAAAGAAAGACCACAAACAACTTCAAATATCTGTATATAAGTTCACTGCTATTTCACTAAATTGTTTAGTGAGTTATTTTTCATTTCTGTTCATGACAGAGGAGTTTATTCTTCAGAAAAATTTATTGGCAAACATAATTTTAGTCCAGAAAATTATTTTTGGGTACATCTGGGAAAAGAAGTAATTCCATATTTGGCATTCTGACTATCTAAGCAGATTAGGATATAGGAGGCAATTTAGTACTGAAGCGCATAAGATGACACCAGTGGAACAGTCAACTAAAGCCAACCTGTTAAGAAACTGTTCAGTAAGATTCTGTTGCTGGTCTGTCCCATCTTCCTGGTTTACTCCTCCTTCAAGCAACATTTGCTGGTACAGTTGTCGTTGTTGTTCTTTCTGTTCTAAATGCTGCTGGTAACGTAATCTTTGTCTATAATATTCTTGAAACTGCTCTGTTGAATCACGAAGCTTAAAGAAATAAGGATTAAAAGGATTTGAATTTTAATGGTAAATTTTACGTACACACAAAAATCATTTTTTTTTTATCAATAATAATCAAAATGTACAGATAGGCAAAGAAAATGCTCCTTGAGAACAGTTTGATTTAAGGATGTTTGCTTTGTATATTTTGACATGTGATGTTGACAGTTTGTGCTTTAATGGTTATAAAGCATTAACTTTTTGAATCTGGCTTTGCAGGACTGAAGAATGAAAGTTGTTTTGTCACTACAGTAAGCAAGTAAAACTGAATATACATAAGAAATTGATCTGCTGCTAAAAGATGCCATTTCTGCCATCAGTTTTTAGAGGAGATTTTTACTTTAGTAATACAAGCAAAAAGCTATACCAATCCTACGGGACAAAGTTTAAACACCGGAATACCACAATTTAAGGTAAAAATAATTACTCAGCAGCAGAAAAAAGATTTCATTCTCTTTTTTTCAGAAGCATTACAAGTAGGACTTCTTTTGTCAACTAATATGTACACTTATATGAAACCCAAGGCAAAACACCCTCATAACCCTTGAAATTGTAGGTTAGAAGGAGATGTCTCAGCACAACTAGACAAGCTGGTGGATCTTCTATTGATACAGTAGGAACAAGAATCTGTACCTTGTACAATTAGTGTCATGGAACACAATCATACTGTAAAGTCTAAACCTTGTTTTCTTTTTAAAAAAAAGTTTCTAACAGGTGTGAGTAAAACGTTGTATGCAATAATACAAGGGTGTCATCACAAACCTACAGACAGCTTAAAATAAAAGCTTTGAAAGATGTGAACTATCCCCACTCACCTCATCCAGAGGTTAACTGTGATGCATGAGTTAAGTACAAATGGAAACAATGTTGTCTATCACCACCTGACCCAGTCACCCTTTCTGGACAGATCCCAGTCAACTGTGATTTTGATTCAACTGCTGAATCCCACGTGCTTCTAAGCCCCCTTGGTGTGGGCAAAACAAGATTCAAAAGCATCTGTGTCATATACATGATGAATTTCCCATCATAGCAGGCAAATTGTTTTGCAATTTATCAGAACAGGCAGCTCAAAAGGCCTTTTTATATGGAAATAATAAAACGTTACCTCATTTTTTTCTGGTTTGGCTGGTCCTTGATTCTGTGCTCCATTTATTGGCTCATTTTCTGGAACTGAACTCTGGCATATGGTCTCACTGCCAATGGAATGCTGCGGCTCCACAGGAGTATCACTTCTTTCAGTGATATGGAAAACCGAAGAGGTTATTTGAGAAATCTAATAGAAAATCCTCTAATAAGTAAAGAAATATATATTTATAGAATAAATCCTGAAATGATTATGTACAAGGCACTCCATTATATGAAGCCTAGAGATATTACTGGCAGAGCAGACAAAAATATCCCATTTTAACCTATTACACTAACAGCTGCTAGCCCTAAAATAGAGCTAATGTACTTTGTTCTCAGGTTTTTCCAAAAAGCCTTATATTTTGGAAGTCCCATTATGCTTTTATTTTCTATTTTTATGCCTTCCATGAAAGGCTGTCCATTCCTCCAACAATCCAAAATACCATCAACAAATTACCCAAGCTCTTTGTTAAATTTTCAGATCTCTCCCACTTTTGAGGAACACTAATTAGATCTGTTGGCTTTTCCCACTGTTCCCTAAAATCCTGGGAGGGGAGGAAGCCTCCATTCATCACAAGGCACCTCCGCAACTGCCTCCCATTCTGTATATGACAATATTTCTTTAAGCTACATTTAAATGACATTCAACATTGGGAAGCTAGAAAATTCCTGTTTTAGCTATATAGGAAAAAGAGTGCAACTAAAATCTGTTCCCACTTAGTGTTGTGCTTTATAGGGACTTACAAAATTAGGGTAAGAGAAGTATTTCCATCTGGAATTATTTTGGAAAACATTTCAGTAGCCAGTAAATATGCAAAATACATTAGAAAATGTTTGACTCTTTAAAGAGTACTCTAACCTCACAAGATTACAAATACTTAATGGTTTGGAGCAGCGATTTGTTGAAATGATTTTTGAGTTACTGGTGCATGTGTGCATTAGCAAAAACAATTTAATCTGATTAACAGACATTTAAGGATCTTTCTTTTGTCTACTGAACACAAGAGGAAATATCTTCTTTGCAGGTTAGGAGAGAACGGTAAGATAAGGGGTGCTGAGCTCTTGTGAAAAACGCCAATAGCTCCCATTCTCAAAAATCTGGTCAGTTAATTTAGGTACCTAAATGGAAGCTGAACTCTTGAAAAAATCTAACCTCAACTGGGGGTTCGGAGCATTTTTTAAAGTCTGGCCCTCAGCCTACTTCCAGCTTTCATGAGGTACGATAACTATATTAAATAAAAAAATAAAAGATTTTCATATTACTTGTCTGTTACTTTTTACATCAAATCAAAAGCCTGATCCTTCAAATCCCTGTACAAAGTGTTTGCAAAATAGTACAAAGATAACTCATGCTAATTATTGCAATTTATAGCCTAGAAGTATAATTCACATAATAAATTCATTAAGTATAGAATCAATGACAGTAGCATATTAAAACAGAAAAATAAATAAAGTTATTCAAGTATGAAATCCTTAGTAAAGTATTTCACATTCTAGGACCAGTTTTAAAACATAGGGATATGGCAGATGCCCAAATGCCAACCTTTAGATATACAGGTGACCATACTTGGAAAAGTATTCAAATTTTTCTAAGGTTACTTCTACACTACACACTGCTGGTGGTGGCAGGTAGGCTATATGTAGCTACATGCAGCAGTAAAAAGCAGGTTGCATCCACACAGTGGTGTGTAGCTACACGTCACTGAAAGGCTATGGCAGGGGCGAGGCAGTGGGGAGAAGTTTCAGCAGCTCCCTGATGGCAAGCATTTCACTGAGTCCAGGAAAAGCTCTGGCAGGGATCGGCAGTGGGGAAAGGCTCAGCCTTTCCCCACTGCCGGAGCCTTTTCCTATGGCAGGGGAAGCTCCAGCAGTGCGAAGGGAACACAGCCTTTCCCTGTTCTACTCGCCTAAGTCATACCTCACCATCTACACTGCTTTTTATCCCCATGCTAGAGGGGCGATCAGAGTATGTACTCTGCATGCAGCTGAAAGAAGTGTGCAGTATAGACATACTCTAAATGTCTTAAACAGGTTTACTGTGCAAGTTATAAGAGCACTAAGTATATACAATTTAGAGTTCATAAGCCATAAACCCTGATTTTAATAAGGATTAGAAAGGAAAAAGTTTAATATCATGAAGGTACGGGGGGGGGAGGGGGGAGGGGAGAAGCAAGTTTCCATAAGAGTTTTAATTCTTAATATGAGAAAAATCAGTTTTGCATACTACTGTGTACTAACACAAGGTATTAATTAACTCCTATAGCCATCAAAACCTGATTAGCTGGAATTTAAATAGAAATATAGGGAAGCAAATCTGAAAGTCTTGCTGAGATTTTGTCCGAAGATCAATTAGGTACACTATATCTAAGTGCAACTGTGGTTATAGTTGCACAAGTCTCTAATATTGGTGAATTTTTTTTCAGGCTCTGCTCCTGCAGATTTACACATGGGCACAGTTCCAGTGACTTCAGTGAGATTACTCATGAATACGAAGTTTAACATTTACTTAATTCTTTGCAGGATCAGGATCTAAATTTGAAATAATAGTTGGTGTGGTATAGTGCCATTCTGTGGGCATTCCATTTATCTACAAGGAAGTGTGGAGACAGGGTTATTACACAGGTGAGAGAAAAGAAACAGAGTTTAGGAATTCTCCAAAACAGACACTGAATCTAGTTTTATTTGCTACATTGCTGACGTAATCATTTAAAAAAAATTCACAGAAACCTCAGAATTTCTGCTTCTTCAAGAATACAAAGAGTTGGAATGCTGTTATTTACAGTTTGATAAAAGGCATTCAGAATATTTTAAATCAACCACTGAAATATTTTACACTGCCAATGCATGCCACTATATACCTACATACATAGTAAGTTCCAATAAGAACTTCAGTAACTAGAATCTAGTGTATTAGATTTAGATTTAAGGTATTAGATTTAAGCCAGAACTTCATCTTTCTGCTACATTTTGGGTAAACTATAGATGGGCTTGAATAAAAGTGTCAGATTTGAACAACCCTGAACTTTGGGGAAGACTGAATTAAACTCTTGTGGGTCTCATACCCATTTTTAGTTTAAAAGTCAAAATTTCTTAGGGGCTTGAGGAGAGAAAAAAGAAACAGTTTGAACTGCAATAGGGTTTACACATCCAACTTTAATTACCATTCATGTAAGTCACAAGTGCACCTGGAAGAACATATGTTTAACATGGTCAGTTACCCTTCAGTATTAACAACTCTCTCTCAAAAAAAATGTGGAGTTAAATGAAACTTACCGCTCAGGTGACTCTTCATAAATGCTATGGCAATCTGTATTTTCAAGCATGAGACTTCTGCTAAGATTCTGCACTCCTGGGTAATGGAAATTGGCAAAGGAGTGTGACATTGGAGAGGTTTTATTACCAAGGTCTGTGATTCGCTTATCATGATTCGTTAATCCACATGACAGCCCATCTAAGGCAGGGTTTAAGGAACGAGTCATGTAAGCATCAGCTGACTGAGGCCGTCTCATTGGGGATGATGGATAAGGAGAAAGTTTGCTGATAAGAGGTGTCAAAAGATCAGCATATGCAGCTTTTGTGGGCTTCAAGAGTTTATCAACATGAATATTAAGCATCTTTTGTTCAAAAGCACAAGAGAAAACAGAAGCTGGCAGATTCTGAAGCCATGACAATAAACTTAGGTCCAAGTCATCACACCCATTACCACATAAAAGATCAATGCCAAGCAATACTTCACTCTCTGTAATTTCTTCTCCTGTTGCTTTACTCTGACAGAATTCCACACAACATTCATAAAGCAATCCCTTCATTATGAGCTGAAATAAACGATTATTACTTGCTTTGAAACCAGCCTCACTCAGTTTCCTGTCGGCAGGAATAAACTCTGCAACCATTATGCAAGCTTCTTCGAAACAGTGAACTCGAGCAGTGCTAGGGTTCCAGTCTTTGAATTCTGCATGGTTGGTCAGACGGGGCAATGTGAGTAACAAACACAGTTTACTATAGTCTTCTTTAGAAGGACAGTATTCTTCCAGGGCATGTAGGCACTGTACAGCCTCTTGCATTGTAAACTCCAGCTATAGAAGAAATATTAAATACAAACAGGACACAGTTGACTTTAAAGTTACCAATTTATTCTTCACAAGCAGAGTTAGCTGCATTAGAACATGCAATAGGATTTCCCTCATTTTTCCTTTGTTGTTACTATTGTTTTCATTTTAATTAAATTAGCGTACACGGAGTTTGCAACAGCTTTCATGTCAGCAGTTCTAAGACCAAATTCTTCTTAAGGGACTCCAATTTCAAATCACTTGATCAATACAATGAAGGTCATGCTGATGTGGCTGTTTTCACAGAAGCCACTACATGTTTTAAGGTCTCAGAAGTTTAATATCTATAGTTAAACATATTTGCTACAACTGTAGCTGAGAAGGCATTTCCACTTTAGGAGTCGAATTCTCTTTTCAGAGCCATAAAGAGGAGAAACTCCATTTAAGTTAAAAGTATCAAACTGGTGTAAGAGAATCAAGTCCTAAGTTTCTGTAATTTTCAGTCACTGGAAACTGAGAAAGTTACTTTTTGTGTTGAAGTTTTTCATGCTTATTCTCAGACTATACGTGATGTGTGTGTGTAAAAACAAGCGATGAAAATCTCCACAGCTCTTTGCAGATCACATATTCAAATACACACAGATGTGTTTGATAGAATTTGTTAAAAATTAAAAAAAGAAGGTAAGCTTAAATGCAATACTAAAATTGAGATGTTGGTGGAAATTTCAAAGTTTTTCCATTTTCTGCAGCTAACTGTCCCTCCTTACATGTGCATTATGATGACCTTTCATTAACCTATCATACAACAATATTCAGCATGTAAAATATCAAGAAATTGCACCTTTTTCTATAGTGTTCTCCAGTAAGATTATGTAAATACTATGACTAGAGTGCTATATGTTTTAACTACGTCCTTCTTCTAACCTTAAATGTTGAACTTTTTACTTCTCTCTGCATGCGGTCAGGTAAAGACCCTGCCGTAGAATATATGGCAATGGGACAGAGAATTAAAGTCACCACAGCAACGTTAATTTTTTATTTGAGTAATTAATATTTTTGTTTGAAATGTATTTTTATGTAAAAGTTTTATAATGCTTTTGTAGTTGTAATTTAATGTTCATATATGAGCAATATAAAGTAAAATACTTTACAATGAATAAGCCTACAGCCTATAAGCCTTATCATGCTACAGCTCTGGTTACCATTTAAAACCTTTTGCACACTAAAAACCTTATTCATAACTCCTCCTCCCTGCTTTTCACACATTCAATGAACTCAATCCTCTGTGACATCATTTATTCTCTCCTAGCGAAGGAACACTGAACAGCATTGCATCTTTGTCTATAAAAGCTGCCATAGGCAAAATGCACTGAAGAATTTAAATTGCACACTAACATCTGAACGATCAATTTAAGCTTGAAATTGAAAGTTTAATTGACAGGTTCAGGTTCTATAACACTTCAAAAATATTAATCAAAGTTTCCTCTTTTAGGAGATAATGAAAACAAATAAATATATTTAGGGAGCCTAATAAGATTATTAAATATATTTACATATTCCAAGTTGTTATTCTAAAACAGAATGCTAGATGGTCCAATGGGCAGAGGTAAAAACTAACCTTTCACCTCTGAAGTCCTCTGTTAGGTCATAAGCATACACTAATTTAGAGGTTTCGGTTTAGTTTTGATATTTGCTCACATCATGTAAACATTGCACTGTTTGGCACCACTGGATCAAGTAATGGCAAGGGCATTTTACGGCCAATTTGAAGTGCGCAGTTAGAATTACATGGGCAAAAACTGCCCAGAATCTATCCAATACTATTCCCAACTGTAGTCCTTCACTTTCAGAAAAGGTTGGTAGTTCTTATGTAATACGTGAGAACTTTTAGCTAAACAAATGACTACCATAAGCCTTCCGGAACAACAATACTGTACTATGGACTTCCATAGTGTCTAATCAATAAGAGGATTTTAAAGCGTTTAATTAATGTAGCCAAGTATAAAATCTTACGTGCTGAGGCTCATCTTCTGCTGACATTGCATTGTTCACACATAAGGCTTCTAAAAATTTCTGCTTCAGTATAATATACCGAAACCTGCACAAAAGAAGTGAAGTATAAGACACTAAAGATCTTAAAGCAGTAGCTAAGTAGTACATTCCACAGATAACTACAGTGCAAAGTTTTTGCTCTCAAAATGTAACAAGCCAGGCAATAAAATAATTGGTTCTTTTCAGAAAAGATGTCTTTTTCCAATGATTTACTTCCAGAAATATTACATGTTAAAATAATTGCTGGTTCATAAGAGAAAGATACACAGCCAGTATCCTCCTTTCTTGAATACCTGGGTTACTCTGATGTGATCTTAAAGAAAATAAATTTTAATTTTTTAAAATCGAGCACAATTCTTATAATATAAAGCATTTTAACCAGGCCAAGACACGTTACAGAATACTTTAAAGTCTGTAGTAAGTTCTAAAATACTTTCAAATAATTTTATACTGGATGTATAGATTGAAAAAAATCTATTAAGCCATACAACTGAAATTGTAAACTATTGTCCTCAGATTCAGTAGTTACAGTTTATTTTTCTAAAGACTTGAAAAAGTCTTATTCCAGAGATTTTCCACCTTGCCACATGACTTACGATGCTACTACCTCAAAGTTCATAATTTTACCTTTTCTTGTCAAATTTTTCCATACACTCAAGAGGCTGAATGAACTGAAGAACCTCATCCCACTGTCCATCAAGGATCAACTGTCTATACAAAAAGAAAGCCACTCATTAAATTTAGCTGGACATTTTTTACTTAACATTTTTACAAATGTAATTTACATATAGCTTGACGTACAGCTGATCAGCGAGCTTTGTAAAGTTAATGCTTTGCAAAGCAGACAAGATCGGATTTAAACAGAGATAAACGTAAAACCTAAATCCTTTCTCAATACTATCTTTGTAGCTACATACTCTAAAACCAAGAGGACAACTGGTAGATATGTATGTATTTGTTACGAAGTACAAGACTATCTCTTCAGGTATCTGCTGCTTTTTATGTTTTTAGGGATTTCTTCCAAGATGCTTCATTCTTTCTCCACAAGTGAGATTTTAAAAGTCACCATACAAAACATGATTGAAGACATCCTGAAAAACACTGGAAATAAGCCTAAAAGAATTAACTGCCTATAGGGGTGGTGTGTAAACAGAGCAGTTGTGCAGCAGGGCTCCGCATCTGCGCAGCAGGGCTCCGCATCTGCTTACAGTATTTATAGTATAGCACAATCAACTTTTCTATTGTGCTAGGCCCTGTACAAATACAAAGTGGACACAGTCCCAATACTAGGGAGCAACGTATAAGGGAAGCATTTGTGAGAGAGCTCAGTTGGATCCGGTGGCTCAAAACTCCCAGGCAAGCAGAAGAGCCACTACTCCATCCAATAAGCTGGAATAGCAGGCAGGGCTGCATTTCAGCCTCATCCCCTGTTGGGTGGGTAAATACCATTTCTTCATGCCCTCACAGTGTTTTCCTCAGAAAGCCTATTAACTTTGGTAGGGAGAGGAAAATTTCACCTTAATGAATACTTCTGCTATCACTAAGAACACACCCAAATTAAGGATGAAGAACCTCAATCCAGAATTTGTCAATTTATGTACCTATTTTTCATTATGCTTACTCAGCTTTAGCAGTATGTGCCAAAAACCCACAAGAACATCGCAATTGGTGGTGGGCAGGAAATGTTGTTAAGCAGATTTTAAAGATCACATTTAATGTTATTTAAATATAGTTGTATAAATAGTTTCCTATGCTTCCGGTAAGCTGTAAAATCCCTTAGTACGTATATTATAAATCTCATTTGTGCTTAATGGTTTCATCATGCAAATACCTATTTAGTAAATGTGAGATATTAGAAGTCTATTTATTGTGCCTCAACAGTAGCCACTTTTCCAACTGGAGGGTAATACTATGGGAATGGTGACAGCCTCAAAAGGAGTGCTAGAAGTATAACTACAATACTGGTGAGGGCTGGTCTACACTAGGAAGTTTTACTAGAAAAACTTGCCTTTTTGTCAGCACGGCAAAACTCCCAACTTAATCATCACAAATGTTAGGTCTATACTAAAACTGGTAGTCAGCCCTATATTAAGTTTTAGCCTGAGGGAAGCTGCTCAAGAGCAAGGCTGGAATATCTGTTCAGCTACAGATGAAAAAAAGAGCCCCATTGGTCCAAGTCCAAACTACCAACATCCCCAACCTCACCCTCTCCCTTCCCCCTCACCAACCAAAACAAACAAAAACTCCTCCCTGTATGAACTTCTTCCCTACATCTGTTGTAGGGTTTAGTAACCTATCTTCATACTTGTAGTCACCCAGGTCCTTTCAGTAAACATTTTGCTGTACAATATATGCCATCAACCCTGTAGAGTCCACTTCCACAGTTTGATGTTAGAGAAAATCTGAGCATCTTTTTGAAAGGCAGATGACATCTTCTGGAAAACATTTGATTTAGAGACCAAGTCAATCACAGGGTTAGAAGGGACTGCAAAGGTCATCCAGTCTACCGCCCTGCCAAGATTCAGGATTTGTTGTGTCTAAACCATCCACGACAGATGCTCAGACAGTTACCAGAATATTTTATCAAAATATTTTTTGACATTTTTCATGAGTGTCTCAGGATGTTTTGAAAGCCGACCGACATCCTAAGTGCTTAAATGCTACACATAGGACAATTCACAATGGAGAAGCAATACCTGAAGAGAGAGAAAATGGTTATGGCAAAAATGACTCAATGCTTTTCATGGCAGTCAGCAATCAATTGGTTTGGCTAGTGAACACATGGCCAGCAGATATTAAGTTAGTTTCTATTGTACTAATTATATAATAATTTCTACCTCAGAAAAAGCATGTCATCTGAGAACAGGCCATTAATGACTCCACTTTCTTTCTCAAGAGCCAGCATACTGATATGAAGTTTCTTCGAGTTCAGGAAATCTAAGATTAGTTTAATTATTTCAACTTCTTTTACATTCACTGTTTCTTCAGCAGTCATGATGGTAGCCTAGAGAGAAAAAACAAAGTAAGTAATATGGTCAATATCTTGTCTTATGCCTTGTCATCAAATGCTGTTGACCAGAGATTGCAAATAAACGTTTGTTTTGACAATACTGAATATTGTAGTATTCCAAAATTGGTTAGTGGAATTTAGAAAATCAATCTCATGCATTTGAGCATGCAGCCATAACTCCGACTTGATCCTGAAACTGTGACTACCCATTTGTACCCTGAGTTCATGAAGTGGACCACTGAAATGAGCTGATCAAGAAGTTTTCAACTATATTTTTACCCTGGAATAAAATTTCCATTTGCAAGACTGCAGTCTCTTTCTCTCAGAAAAGGAAATACAAGATAACAGAATAGTATTTGAGTATTTAAGGTATGCATGAGATACTTGTAAGATATTATAATTATACAAAAGATACATGAAGAACAATTTTATGAGAGATAAGAAGCACTATCTTGATTTGTTTTGCCATTCTGAAACAGTACATGGTAAGTAAGCCAGGACTTTCCATCCTTACTTTGTAAGGAGGCCTATTTCCATTGCAATGTTTTATGGGGAATCTAAATGTCAAACTTGACTCAACATATTTTACTGGGGTTTCCTCCAAAATGTCAAGACCCCTCCACAGAAGCATGGGCAAGCAAAGGCATACATCTCTATTTGGAAATCTGGGATAGCTTCCTAGTTCACTGGCTCATTCCCGCAAGATGTTAATGCCTCAACTCTCTGATATCAGTTAGGGGTGAGGGTGCGCAACATCTTGGAAACTCTACTCTAGAGCAATGGCTCCCATACCATGTTCCACTGGGAACTTGCTGGTGGTCTGTAGAAAGCTTGCAGATCACACAGTACCATCTTTTCAGGAGCTCTTCATTGCAAAGAGGAGCCCAGGGTGAGCTGTAAGGGTATTTCTACATTGCAGTGGCAATGAACCTTCCAGCCTGAGGGGATCGAGCTAGAGTACTAAAAATAGCGACATGGACATTGCACCTCAGGTGCTCAAGCCCACGTGACCCGCTGGATCTCTGCCAAGTCTCTGCAAAAGCCTCAACATCCAGACTACTATTTTCAGTGTGCCATTAGCACAAGTCTATCTAATCAGGCTCGGAGGCTCACTCCCTGGTGTAGTATAGACCAGGGGTTCTCAAACTGTGGGTCATGACCCCAAAATGGGGTTGCTGAGGCTGGTGTTAGACTTGCTTGGGCCCAGGGCTGAAGCCCAAGCCCCACCCACCCGAGGCTGAAGCTGAAGCCTGAGCCCCACCGCCCGGGGCTAAGGTTACATGCCCCCCAGTCAGGGCGGAAGCGTTTGGGCTTCAGCTTTGGCCCCCTCACCTGGGACGGCAGAGCTCAGGCGGGCTCAGTCTTTAGTCCCCCCTCCTGGGGTTGCATAGTAATTTTTGTTGCCAGAAGGGGGTCACTGTGCAATGAAGTTTGAGAACCACTGGTATAGACATATCCTAAAAGCAGCTGGCAACAAGAGAGGAAAGTGAAGCTATTCTCAAGGACTGGAGCCATCAGTAGGAAAGAATGTCCAGGAAAACAGGGGACAAGAGAGCCAGGTGGCTAGTCTGCAGAGGACAAGGGGGTGATGAAGAGAAAAAGAAATATGAGTAAGGGAAGAAAAACAACCACAGAGAGTAAAATGAAAAATGTTGTCTGAAGTAGGGAGAGTTGTACTTTTTTCTCATCATTTCAAGAATGACAAAAAATATATTAGGCATATCTAAAATATACACTTTTCTAATATTACTTTTCTACATAAGTAAGTAATTGCAACTGGGATGTTAAATGACTGCTAACGGGAAAGGATGTGGTTCCCAAGTCAACTTCAAGATGTGGTGCATACTCTAGCGGTCCTCCACTTAGGGGCAGGTAATTACTAATCTACTTCCAATTTGGAAAGTATTGAAAATAGTAATCAAAAAGCAAGAGACAGAAATAAAAAGAAGTTTGCCATATCAAGTTTAAATAATCAGTTTAGCTTGATTTTCCAGGTAAAATGTGTTATGAGGGATTAGTGAACAGATGAACTATTTACCAGGCACAGTCAACAGGAAAAATGAAAGAATAAATACTTGAATCTGAAAGTTCTCGTTGTTCACAGTAAACTTATGCTGCTGAATTCTAACAGATATGACAACTCAGACTTTTTTTTATATTATACCAGTAAATCATAGTATTTTCCATATTCTTCCTTTAGCTGTATGCCAGTTTTCTTTAATTGTCCTCCCCCCCCCCAGAACACTTGACTGGAAAAATTATTCAGTTAGATCAGCCTTGTTTATTTTGGAGCAGTGTACATTTGGCTGTGCCACCTAGAATAGCCTGCCTTCTGTTAATATGACTAGTTTTAATTCATGTTTTAGTCACAGAAGGCTCTAGTCATCATTAAATATTCTAGTGGCTCCAATGGCAGGCACAACCATTATTTGGGCCTATGCTCTCAGCTGGCAAGTTTTTTTTTCTATTTAAGAGTCAGCTGGCTCACAGAACATTTTATGTAAATAATTACTCCTGGGAAAATTCTGCATCACTACATGTGCACAGAATTCATGTCCCCTGCAGATTTCTTTGCTTCCCCGCAGAAATATGACTTCTGACAGGGGAGCAAAGGAAAGCCACAAGAGCAGTCACACTCCCCTCTCTGGCAGCACAGGCAGGTCAGTTTGGGCACCTGAAGAAGCAAATAGGGACATAAATAACCACCCGGGGTGTGTGAAGGGGTGGTCAGTCATGCGTGAAAGAGAGAGAGAGAGAGAGACTCTGTCCCTCTCACTCACTATTGCGGCATGCTCGGCATGGAGGAGAAGGGCTTCTGGGTGTGTCTGAGGAGGTAGGTGTGGCACAGGCTGTTCCCTCAGGCAGAGCAGAACGTAGCAGCCTGCCCGCTTAGTGAATTGTTCCTATTCTCTTTGTGAATTCCCCCAGTAGTATAAAACAGATGTAAAAGTTTTAAGGATCCTTTACATGGCCAGAGTGGTGTAAAGTGCTTTAGTGATTAGAACTGATCTAAATTTTTGGACTGAAAAAATTTCTTATCAAAATTTGCTCCATGAACTGTTTATTACTGACCTTTCTGGTGATGGTCAGTAGCCAATATAAATTGTGAGTTTGGTTCCCCAGCCCTCACTTGCTCTTCAGTAGCCTATGATGTAACACTGAGCATATGGCTGGATATATCTGTGGACTAATAACTAGAAATAAAAGGTCAAACCTAGTTACATTATTATTAGGCAAGGGGGTTTGGTGATTTCCTTCAATGCTCCCCACTCCCATTCTCTATCCATTGTATTTTAATTTAAATAAATTACCTACATAATTGAAACCAGCATGATTATATTGTGATATTTTGACAAATAAAATATGCAGAATTTTAAAATATTGTGTGCAAAATTCCCCCTGGAATAAAATAATGAAAGGAAACAGAGTTGCATAGTTTTGTGTTTACTTCAAAAAGCTGTTGAATGGTGAGATGTCATTCCCTCCCTAATGCTGACAGATGCTCTTCTTTCATCATTATCCTAATTCTCTTTCTACAACTGGGAAAGGGTTTTTTTTGGTCCTAGAAGATAATCCAGTCATATCTTTAAGAGGGAAGGAGGAAACTAACAACCGTATCAGAACATATACTGTAATACTGAAGTGTCAACACCTTAATCCCCAACCTCATCTTCCGAGGTAGGTCTCTAGACTTCAGATTTGCCTTTTACTATGTTTTATGATATTAGGGCTTTTATTGAACTTCAAGTAATTTTCTAGCAGACAGGTAAAACTAGTACCCAACCTTAAAATGAATCTCTTTAGTAGGATATTACTAGTACAGTTCATGCAGAATAAGACCTCCAACTGAGCAATGGAACATTTAGCTTGGACTTTTGTTTGGATTGGATGGCACCACAGATCAAAGCTAAATAGGAGTACAGGCTCTACGTGCCTTCCACGATTGCATTAAAGTTAAATATTTACACACCTTACTGATGCAGAAACCAATGTGATATACAATACCATTCTTGGAAGTACAATTACATTAAGTGAAAGATCTAACAGCTGTGACAGTAAAAGAAGTTATCAGCACAAAAGACAACCACCACGTCTTTAAACCAGGAACAGTCCTGCTTCCGCAAACTTATTCTAGGAGAATTCTATGGCACTGCAACATGTAAAAGCAGCACTCATCTTCCACACAAGTAACTTCGATCTTTGAGGTGTAAATGCAGGTGTAAAGTTCTACAGCTATACAATTTTTTTAGATAGGGACTACAGAGGAATATTCATTCTGCATACCTTTAGAGGTTAAGAGAACTAACAATTTCAGTGGACCAACAACAGCTGAGCCCCATTTTGCAAACAAAACTGTCACTGACAACAAAAACGCCACCATATAGTAATAAACTAAGCTACTGCATGAGAAATTTACCTCTTATTACAGTATGCAAAGAGAAAATCTGAGGTTTCATATAATCCTAGTCAGTACTTTAGAGTGTCAATGGTTTGGTAAGCGTTTGACACCAAAATAACTAAAATAAATTTATAATTAAAATAAATCAGTCGTATCTGGAGCTAAAATGAAGAGCTCAGAATGTCTTCCTTTTGAGCCAGCTTCCATTGGAACCAAAACGAATTTTGCCAGTGACTTCAGTGGAAGCAGGATTAGGTCCAAAACAATCCAGTCCTGCAAGAGGACAAGTATCATCTGTTTCCAGATTTCATGGTACTTTCTTCAAGAGTAGGTGCGTGCTCATTTAGTGTTCTTGCCAAATTCCAACATGGATAATTACATTTTGACTACTTACATTCTGCCTGCAATTGAAATAAAGGCCACTCAATACAATCCAGGACATCCTGAACATCTTGCAGGACAGGACCTAAAGACTGTTTATTGATTCATTATCAGTTATGGCAACATTTTTTGGGCCCCATTTTAAAAAAAACCCACTGTTGTGGGACATTGAATTTCTGACGAAAAGATGCACCATGCTGGGAATTCATTAACATGACTCTGAAGAGACTGACTGAAAATGCAGATGATAGGGATACTGCACAATTGCTAGTCTAATGGCAATGAGCCAGAATAAATGGGAGGTCTACTACAGAAAAAAATTTCATTTAATTGAAGGTTTTTAAGGATATCAAGAAAAAAAAAAACCCTCAGATTTACTACACTCATATGCATTATACAGTCAAGTTATGCACTGGAACAGTGAGCTGTAAAGTATGCAATATGAAAAATCCAGAAGTTTGCACACAGGATCTTGTGAAATGTGTGTTTATATATTAGTTTTTGAAAACATTATAGGTATTAAACACAGAGTAGCAGGAAAACTCATAGTTAGAGCTCAAGCTGCATCTTCAAACCATCCCCCTGTGACACTGTATTGCCAGCACATATGGCACATAACGTCACCAATGATCTGATCAAGCACTAATACTCAAGAATGACTGAGGGGCAGTGTTAGGTTTAAAATTCCTTTCTTTGCATTTATATCCCAAGCTTTCAGATTTCTGTGCTGGTTTTCCTTTAAAAATGTAAAACAAAAAAACAAAAAGAGTATTATAAGTATTGGTAGGGCAACAGAATCAGGAAATATCTATTCTTGGGGGCATAATTTAAACTTAACATTCTACACAAGGTGTTTGCCGATAAATGGAATGATAACTCCAATTGTGCAAACTTGCATCTATGGCCTTTTAGTAGAGGTTACATAAAGAACTTTGTAAGGGAGTTTTAAAAACACCAGATTTGTTCACATTTTAGATAGCAATGCATTTCTAAAATAAAATGTTAGTGCCCTCAGATAATGATCAATGACTGAGGGGCAGTCATACTGGGAATTTATTTAGACTTTTGAAAGTCTAAAATAATGGATGTTTGTACTAGTTCTAAGCAACAGTTATTAAGGGTTAAATAGACAATTAAAGAGAACATATTCTTAATTTTGTTTTGTTTTTTTAAAGACAATATTCACCCCTTAATTTGTGTAAGATGTTTTAACTTCTGGCCTAAAAATATCTCTGCCATACTCCTTTTATATTTTTTCATCATATTACAAATATTCCCAGAGTCTCTTCATATATCTCTGTACACAGAAGAGCAAAATGCATTCAGAAGTCTAGTTTTCCTAACAGGTGTAAGTAACAAGCTGTAAAACTATAAGCCTTTTAAAATGCAGACACTTCTGAAGAGACTCTCTCACAATAATAACCGTTGCAGCATAAACAACTTCACAGAAAAGAGCTCTGTAAGTAGTATTAAGGGAAAAAAAGAAAATAAAAAAAATAATAAAAAAGTGTTTATTTCTTGGTGTGAAATATTAGACATATTTTTATTAATTCATTCTAGAGTAACCTAGCCCCTGATTCTGCACTGATAATCTTCATGTGAGCATAGGAGTCTGTCCATGCAGAGAGTTCATTGCAGGATCTGGGCCCAAGTCATTAACTTGTGGATCCATTTTCACTCTGTCCTCAATTATTCTAAGATGCCCTAAACAAAAGAGGAAATATTTAAAAATTCATTCTACATTCTCTGAGCCAAGTTTTTATCTGAATTAATCCCCATGAAATAGGGATATATAGGGTGAAAATCACTGGAAATCACTTAGCCCTTAGCAACAGTGTAATATAAAAATTCATACAAACTACATTACAACACAGGTACTACGATTTTAATTAAAAAAAACAAACTTGTGTATAAGGAGGAATTATACAATGCATTTTCCCATACCTGGCCCCCAAATAAACAGCGTTAACTCAATGGCTCAACTTTTTTCAATTCCACTGATCAGTTGTTAAAATAAAGATTCTATCATGCACCATCCTCTCTCTCTTTCTCCACACCCCCATTGCTTAGCATCCAAGTGTTTCATATGGCAGACCACAAGGAGGTGCTCCAAGGCCCAGTTTAGAGAGACACAATATTACATACTTCATTAACATTTAAACTACTGTATTTGAAAACTGACTGGCAGATTTCCTTGCTTTTAATCAGTTTCTTTTACAACCTGAATGCTCTTTGTCTAGATTATACATGCACGTCACACAGAGAAGTGTATGATGAATGCCAAAAAAAAAGAAGTGAAAGTAAACCACACAATACTTGTATGTTGGTATAAAGAGGAAAAAGGAAACAATTTTTACTAAGAAAAATAATTGACAATCTAGCAACTAGCTAATGTGTTTTGACTAAGTAGTTGCTGGCACGCCACTTTTACACATCAGCATACTTCATTCGTTTTTTCTCATATGTATTTAAGAGTATTTTCTCCTTTTTGCTACTCAAAACCCTGAAACAATAAGGTACAGGTACTTAATGATACAGCATCAAGATACAGAAAATATTTCCAGAATGTTTACTCAGAAGAACTAAGAACACGTAGGACTTCATAGTGAAATTACTGTACTTAAATATTAAGTCTTAATGCACCATATTTATACATCCCATTTGTCAGCAGTAAAGGCACAAAAGAAACAGCATCTCGTTTATGTAAACACAAGTATGCTAAGAGTCGACACATTTTTATGTCCAAGGCACCTAATTATAGGAGACTTGCCCTGTGACGCTACAACAAAGGGAAATCCGTACTTAGATGCCAGGATCACAACAGAGGAATCAGGCTAGAACCATACTGTCCCTTTGCTATTCACGGGGGAAATGAACCGGGGCTGCAGGCCACAGAACAGGAACACGCACCACATTTAGACTGGAGGATACCGGGGTGTGGGGCGGGGTAGGAGAGAATGCCAAGATGAATGGGCTTTCGCCAAACCAGCATCAAAGCAGCCAGGCTGTTGTCTCGCCTGGTCCCTTCAGCACCACCCTCCGCTCCACTGTCTAGCAGGAGACCTCCTCCCCATGATAGGGGGTCCTGTCATCCCCTGGGGCTTCCCCGCTTCAGAGCTCCCGCTGTCACACACACACCCAGACTCTCTTCTACCCCCCACCCTTTCTCTGACAGGCCCGCCGCCACCCCACCCCAGCTCCTGCTCCCACTCCCCTCCTCCCGCCCCTCCACGGTTTTCTCCCTCCCAGACACTCCCCTCCCCCGTTGCCTTCCATCACCCCATCTCGGGAGGTGCCAGCCTGGCCCCCGCAGGAAGGGGTCCTCAGCAGGCCGGGACTCTCCCTAGGCAGCCCGAGGCTGCTCCCCACGACGCCACCGGGGACCCACCTGAGGGGGGTCCGGGGGACCCGGACGCACAGATACGCACGGAACGGATGGGAAGGACGCAAAATGGCGGCGGGTCCCTGGCCCAGGAATAAGGGGGTCCAGTTCAGCGTCTGCCCTGACCCTACGGCTCCGCTTCTGGCTGCTCCGGCTCCCTGACTGCGGTTGTCAAGCGGCTCCGCCAATCGGGGCCCGGCAGCGCTGCTCCTCAGGCCCCGCCCCGCGCCGGTGCGGGGTGACCGCGCAGCCGCTGGAATGGAAACGGGAGACGGGGAGGGGCAGGGGCGGCTGCTCCGTGGGGGGGGGACGGGGATGGAGGGGGCGGGGGGAGCCGGGTGCATCGGTTGCCTGCTGTCCTAGGAAGTTCTGAGGAGGGGCTGAGGCTGCTGGGCGCCCGCCTGGGGCCGTGACAGGAGCGTTGGGCGGGCCCCGGCCGGGACCTTCTGACACCCGCTGCTGGTCCGGACAGAACCGATGGGGAAGGCGGAAAGAAACGGGCCCCGCTGCAGGCGGCTGCGGTGGGGAAGGAGCGTTACCTGCACCCGCGGGCCCCCCGGAGTACGGACGTTGCGGCTGGAAACACGAGCTCGCCTTGAAGGCAGCTGCGAAAACGGTTCACGTTTTAGGGCAACGCAGAAGGAAAAGTTCTCCTGAAGTGGTCACCCGGCCTGGAGCTGGGAGAGAGCTGTGCAGCCCCAGAAACTAACCCTGGCTAGCAGGGACGTATGCATGTTAATGAAGGAAACTCTGCCGGGTAAATTACTTAATGTGTCTGCCAACGCTTCACCACCTTGTAAAAGATGGTTCATTTTCCTAAATGGTTTGCCATGGCTCTGCCTGGATTCTGCGCTGCTGCACAGTTCACCTGCTCCTGGCACACCGCAGAGCGTCTCTGTAGCACTGATTGTCACCTTGAACATTTCCCATCCCTTGCATTAGTCTGGGTGTGCACCGACCCAGCAGGTTTAGCTGAGCCCAGACTTGTAGGTAGGAGTTGGAGACTAGTGTATCTGGAGGAGAGGCAGGTCTGCAGAGGTTTTGTGGCTAAGGTACTGGACTGGGGCTTAGGAACTCTGGATTCTGTTTTCAACTCTGCGATAGCTAGTAAGGGGTAGCTTTGAGCAAGTCAGTGTGTCTGTGCCTCACTTTCCCATCTGTAAAATGGTGATAAAAAAGAGTTTCCTGCTTTAGAGGGGTGTTGTATGAATAACTTCATTCATGTTTATGAGGTGCTCAGGTATGTGGTGAATCACGTGGAAAAATATATAAATAACCTAGCAGCCAGGAACAAAAGATTCCTCCCATGTCAGACCCACTGCAATCAGCAAAGGGCAGGTGGACCACAAATAATGAGCTATCTTGCTCATAATTAAAAGTTGCTGGCACTTGGATTTGTTTTGATCTTCCTTGTAAAGTTTCTTATTATAAGACAAAGACCGGAAAGTGTCAAAAGGAGGGTATGATCAAAGCACAAGGCCTCTTAGCTAACTGTCCTTAAATATTCAATGAGTTGAACACCAGCCAGTCTGTGGGTGTAAATTGTTAGCAAAGCAGAGCAGTTTCTACGTAGAATACTGTGGTTTTTTTAATGTGTTGGCCTGGAGGCAGTGAGCATCGGCAAAAATTAGGGCAGGGCCCATGGCATAAGCAAATTGCAATAAGGGATTGACAAGGAAGATAGATTTCAGGTCCAGTGACTGCCAGGAAAGCTCAACGTTATTAGACTATTTTATTTATTTATTTCTGTGCTGCATATCACCATAGTATTCTTTTTCACTGTCCACATATATAGAGTAAATATGTATACACTGATAGCATATGTATGCCTCCAAATACACATCATGAAAATCTAGTCTTTACTAGTTTTGAATGTATTTGCGTTGGGGATGAGTAAAGTATTGCCAGCTGCATGGTGAGTTCCTGGACCTCTCTGCCATCGCAGTAAGAGGTGGGGAATCACTTGGCTTTTCCAGAAAAGAACAATGCTCCCTACTACAATATGCATATGTAGGGTTGGGAACCCTAGATGTCCACCAGTGCTCCACAGCTTTAAAGGCATGTGGTCTGCCAGGTTATCCATCCCACCTCCTTTGCGCTTGCTGTTGTATAAGAAGAAGAATGGCTGCATGCATGTGCAGGGGATGTGGGAATTAAGATGCACTCTATGTGTCCTCTTTTTTCACCCCCCCCCCGATAATGGCTCCATAAAAATGTGCCTTGAAACCTTTGTTTTATTACTATATAGCTCCTTAATCTTTTTGTGGTTTGGCTATGTTACTGTAACACTGTTTTGTATGTATAATACTTGCTTAAATATCTTTCATACTACTGAAAAATCACCTACCATTAATATAGAACAGATGCACTTGTTTCCCTTGGGATAACACATTATGAACACCAAACAGTGACAGGGTGTGCTTACAATCATATTTCCCTGGCTCATGCAGTGGAGACTTATGGCTTATTGGCAATATATTTAATTACTAGATGTGAGCCCCCCGGTTTTCGGGTTAGTCTTGGAATGTTGTTCTACTGTCTTCTCACATTTTCTTGTGTGCTACAGCAAATCTGTTTTGCTTTATTTAATTATGGTAACGATCTTTAAAATCTTGAACTGAGGCAGACCATTCTTGAGACTTTTAATTGGATGAAATAAATAAGTGTTTCCATTTATTAGAGATTTTCATTTTTCAGTGCCTCTTATGTATATTTCAATTTCTTAGTATTAAATTAATCAGTCACATGAGATGGGGTGCAGAAGGGAGTGCTTTAGAGTATTTAGTGCAGCATTTAAAAAACACAAACCACAAAATGTACTGACACCACATGAATAGTAATAGATATTTCTTACATCTAAGCCTTACAAAACAGACATGTATAACAACTCTGTGGTGAAGAGGGTAGAAGAATGGGAAAATATGACCATCTAAGAGTTTCATTGGAGTACTGGAAGGATTACCACTGATTTCAGTATAGTAGGATTGAGGCCTCCCTGGGTCGCTGATTCTGTGAGGCGCTCAATAGCGCACCGAGTCATACCCTGAAAGAAACAATTTGTTTCTGTTTTATTTAGAAACAGCCAAAATGTACAAGAAAAAATAAGTCTTTCAACCCTCTTATCCTATTCTCTTTATTTTCTAGAAAGGAATACATAAAAGGATGCCAAACTCTTTGTCCTGTGAAGAGTGATGCGGACAAAGTGCCAGCTACTCAGCAGTGACTTTGCAATTGAAGGGCTATGAATACACGACTTTCAGGTCCTGGAAGGAAGCCCTTCTGTATGATTACAGTTCTGATATCACATCGCATGTAACTTGACTCTCAGGTAAGATAATGAATGTGTCCATTTACATGTAAAAATATCACTCAGATTCAGAGCTCCCTCATCTCTCATTGGAGTGAATGGGCATTGCAGGTGTTTATTATCAGAAAATATAATGATTTTTAAAAGAATTAAATGCACCATTTAAAAGAAATGTACATATTCTGCAATACATCGTCAACCTGATGGTGCATAAGAAAATGAAAGTGACTATAAACAAATGGGAACTGGATCTGTTTAGTTTCACTGGCCAAGCTGAGAAAAATGCAAAAAGGTATCTATCAGCATAAATTTTGAAAAATACATTAATTTTAAATGTTATTTCAGTTTTAATCAGTCAAAGCATTAGCAAAAACACATATGAATTAAAGGAAAAGTCTATCTTGATTTTGTTTGTGGCTAATCCATTAATACTTCGGTGGAGTATGTGGAGGCACAGCTCCTTAGTGCAGATGATTTGTCTCCAGTGGAACCCCTGAGACTCAGTCTTTTGTATTGGGAGTAAGCCTCCCCACCACGCACACAGAGGATGATGAAGAAATTCTGAGTTCAAAGTGGTTACACTTCTATGTGTGGGAATTACCCCTGTGTGGAGAATACAGGGTCCTTAGTCGGGATAGACCAAATCCCTGCAGACTTCTGTCCTTAGAGAAGGTGCAGTTAGCTTCCTTTGAGAGGTCAGCCTGGAAGAACAACAGAGCCTGGATTTGCAGTGTTGTTGTAGCTGTGTTGGTCCCAAGATAGTAGAAAGACAAGGTGGGTGGGGTGATTGGACCCACAGATATTGGTCCAATAAAAGACTTTCTCACTTACCTTCTCTTCCGCAAAGGAGGTAGAATTGCTTAGAGAGCCTTCAATGAAACTAGACAACCTTTAGTTCATCTTTGTATTAACAATTCCAGTTTCGAGGCAGATCAAACAACAAAAAATATTGAGCCAACAAAAGATAATCTGCATCCAGATCATTTTAATAACTGTTGACTTGTGTGCTCTTGTCAGGTCTTGTCATACCAGGAGTTAGGTCTGTGATGTTGTGGGAAGGATGAGGCAAACGCTGTTTGATGCATAAAGATTAAGAGCTAATAAAGTACATATTGAGCTTTGAAAGACTCCATTATCAGATTAGCAGTGACATAAAAACATATGTAGCTATTACTTCTTATTTTTGTCAGACTATGTATACATAAAGCTCATGTACCATAGACATAGTACTTTGTGATGCATCTTATGCGGGTCACAGAAATTCCTTTCAGGATATTTGCTGCCTTCTTGCAGATCCAAGTAATGACAATTTAAGGCTTGTCTACATGGGAAGTCATTCCAGAGTAGCTATTCCTGATCAACTGTATCTGTGGATGCTCATATTCTAGAATAAAGTGCTTTATTCTGAATTAGCTTAATCCACAAAATAGATAAAGCGCTCTTATTCCAGAATAAGAACATCTGCAGTTGGAGTTAATCAGGAATAGCTGATGTATTTTAAATTCACACCCTACCTTATTCCATATTAACTTTCATTTGTAGACGAGGTCTTATTCTTAAATATATATCACATCCACATGTTTAGTGAGTTTTGGAAGAGCTTGGAGGGATTTCTTTTTGTAAAATTTCTTAGTAGAACTGTTTCAGAGTAGCAGCTGTGTTAGTCTGTATCCGCAGAAAGAAAAGGATTTAAATATTGTTAGTCTCTAAGATGCCACAAATACTCCTTTTCTTTTAGTAGAACTGTTAATTCCACTTTCCTGCCCTCTATCTCAAGGTCCCATAGCTCGATCAGTCTTTCTGGCCTATCATTATGTCCAGGGATCTTAGAAGTCCATTTGCCACAGAAGAACGCACAATTTGCGTCTTTACAGAGAATCTTTAGTTTTTACATTTTGTGAAAAAATAAAAACATGTATTAACTAAATTTTACTAAAAGTACCAATGTCCCTTATTTAATGCATGCAACCTCCCCCTCTTGTGGTTGATTTTTGAATGTGCTTTAAATTTACATAGCTAAACATATAATAAACTGCTTCTGATATATACAGCTTAGTGTTTTAATGCATCTCAAATTTCACTTCAGCCGCCAAATGTAAGTTAATTAAAAGTTATGAAAAGATGCCAGAAACTTTAAAACTCATCCCTGAAGACAGTGTCATTGAGTTTGGCAAGGGCAAATTTCATGTTGATGTTAATGTGCTGTTCTGTAGCATATGCAGCAGTGCTGTAAATTACATCCGAAAGCAAACAGTTGTGGAACATATGAAAGCGCTAAACAAACTGAATGAAAAGAAATGAAAACAAGAGGCTGAAACGGTAGGGCCATTGACAACGGTAAAGAAACAAAATACTGTGACTAGATCACTCCAGCATTTTTGTGCATTTAAAAAAAAACAATTTTCTGACAATAGAGAACAGACATAGAAGTATTTGGTATATGTAAGATATACACATTGCAATTCTATTAATTTTATTAAAATGATTGATGGCACTGGTAGACTTTGAACTTGCTTGAAAATTGTAAATATATCAATAAGACATTGTGTTCAACCGATCCCTATATATATATATAGTGGCTAGGGCAACTAAAGTTCAGTGTTTAATTTTAATCATGCAAAACACAGATTTTTATGTTTTTTTTTTTTTTAATCAGAGAATTTTGTTTTTTATATCGCGGAAAACTAGGATCCCTGAATATTGCTCTTCAGTTAGCCAGGGGAGTCACTAAAGAGTAAGGTCTGAAGAACTCCCTCTCTTAAAAAAAAACAATTGAATGCTTTGGATCCAGTGTTCCCAAATCTTGCTGGTCAATGAGGACTCCTCTAGACTCTCAAGGCCAAATTGAAGGTGAGTCTTCTTCTGGCCCTTTCATTGTTTTTGCGTGGCTCCCTTGGCTTACTTAGCTCTCTCAGGGTATGTCTACACTACGAAATTAGGTCGATTTTATAGAAGTCGATTTTTAGAAATCGATTTTACACAGTCAATTGTGTATGTCCCCACTAACCGCATTAAGTCGGCGGCGTGCATCCTCACTACCGTGGCTAGCATCGACTCATGGAGCGATGCACTGTCGGAAGCTATCCCCCAGTTCTTCCCACAGTCTCCACTGCCCATTGGAATTCTGGGTTAAGCTCTCAATGCCTGATGGGGCAAAAACATTGTCACGGGTGGTTTTGGGTACATGCCGTCAGTCTCTCCTCCCTCCCCATGAAAGCAACTGCAGACAATCATTTTGCACCTTTTTTCTTAGGTTACCCGTGCAGACGCCATACCATGGCAAGCATGGAGCCCGCTCAGCTCACTGCTGCTGTTGCGAGCATTGTAAACACCTTGTGCATTGTACTGCAGTATGTACAGAACCTATCTAAGAGACGGCAGCACGAGGACGATTGTGAGAAGAACATGGACACAGATGTTCCTGAAAGCACGGGATGTGGTAATTGGGACATCTTGGCGGCAGTGGGGCTGGTTGATACAGTGGAATGCCGATTCTGGGCCCGGCAAACAAGCACAGACCTGAGAGTCCGCATAGTCTTGCAGGTATGGGATGATTCCCAGTGGCTGCAAAACTTTCTCATGCATAAGGCCACTTCCCTGGAACTGTATGAGTTGCTTTCCCCTGCCCTGAAGCACAGGAATACCAAGATGAGAGCTGCCCTGACAGTGGAGAAGCGAGTGGCAATAGCCCTGTGGAAGCTTGCAATGCCTGACTGCTACCAGTCAGTCGGGAATCAATTTGGAGTGGGCAAATCTACTGTGGGGACTGCAGTAGATTCAAGTAGCCAATGCAATCACTGATGTTCTGCTATCAAGGGTAGTGACTCTGGGAAATGTGCAGGTCATAGTGGATGGCTTTGCTGCAAAGGGTTTCCCTAACTGTGGTGGGCCGATAGACAGAACGCATATCCCTATCTTGCCAACCAGTATATAAACCACAAGGGGTACTTCTCAATGGTGCTGCAAGCACTGGTGGATCACAAGGGACGTTTCACCAACATCAGCGTGGGATGGCTGGGAAAGGGGCATGATGCTCGCATCTTTAGGAACTCCAGGCTGTTTGAGCAGCTGCAAGAAGGGACTTACTTCCCAGACCAGAAAATTACTGTTGGGGATGTTGCTGAAATGCCTATAGTTATCCTTGGAGACCCAACCTACCCCTTGCTTCTATGGCTCATGAAGCCATACACAGGCAGCCTGGACAGTAGTCGGGAGCTGTTCAACTATAGGCTGAGCAAGTGCAGAATGGTGGTAGAATGTGCCTTTGGATGTTTAAAAGCTCGCTGGCACAGTTTGCTGACTAGGTTAGACCTTGGCACAACCAATATTCCCATTGTTATTGCTGCTTGCTCCACAATATCTGAGCGAGTAAGGGGGAGACATTTATGGCATCAGAGGGGCTTTGAAAACCAGTTTCATGACTGGCCAGGCTACGGTGTGACAGTTGTGTGTGTTTCTTCTTGATGCAAACCCGCCCCCTTTGTTGATTTTAATTCGCTGTAAGCCAACCACCCTCTCCCCTTCCATCACAGCTGGCAAAGGAAATAAAGTCGCTATTGTTTTGAAACCATGCATTCTTTCTTTATTAATTTTTTAAAAAGGGAGATAACTGATAAGGTAGCCTAGGTCGGGTGGGGGAGGAGGGAAGGACAAGGGAACATTGCTTATTGTTGCCACGTGGCTATGGGATGACCCCTCCCCCTGCCGCGTGGCTATGGGATGATCCCTTTTAGCCAAGTGCAAACAGCCCAGCATGAACGGGGTCCTTTTACTGTTCCCTTACAAAAATTCCCCTATTTCAACCAGGTGACCACGAATGATATCACTCTCCTGAGGCTAACACAGAAAGATAAAGACTGAATGTTGCTTGAATGCAACCAAAACCCAGGACCATTTGCTGCCATGCTTTGTGCTGCAATGATTCCAGACTACTTGCTACTGGCTTGGTGTGGTAAAGTGTCCTACCATGGAGGACGAAATAAGGCAGCCCTCCCCAGAAACCTTCTGCAAAGGCTTTCAGAGTACCTCCAGGAAAGCTTCATGGAGATGTCCCTGGAGGATTCCTGCTCCATCTCCAGACACGTTAACAGACTTTTTCAGTAGCTGTACTGGCCGCGAATGCATCCCAAGTCTTTAAGGCAAATCAAACATTAAACACTATTGCTTTTAAACCCTGTACTGTAGTTACAAATGTGCACTCACCAGAGGTGCCTTCTCCATCTTCAGGATCGGGGATCCTGTCTTGGGAGGGTATTGGCTCCAGGGTGATGAAAAGGTCCTAGCTGCCGGGGAGAACGGATTCACCGCTTGCCTGCTGCGCGTTCTCCTCCTCCTCTTCCTCATCCACAAAATTCTTCTCCCTGTTGCGTGAGACTCCCCCCTTACAGGTGCCCATGGACAGTGGTGGGGTAGTGGTGGGTCTTCCCCCCCCCCCCCCGAATGCCATGCAGCTGATCATGGAAGCAGCATTTATGGGACTCTGATCCAGAGCAATCGTTCGCCTCCTTTGTCTTTTGGTAGGCTTGCCTGAGCTCCTTGACTTTCACACGGCACTGCTGTGTGTCCCTGTTGTAGCCTCTGTCCATCATGCCCTTTGTGATTTTGGCATATATATTAGCATTTCTTCTTTTTGATCAGAGTTCTGTCTGCACAGATTCTTCTCCCCATACAGCAATCAGATCCAGAGTCTCCTGTTCGCTCCATGCTGGAGCTCATTTGCGATTCTGGGGGAACTGTATGGTCACCTGTGCTCACCACGCTGACCAAACAGGAAATGAAATTCAAAAGTTCCTGGGGCTTTTCCTGTGTACCTGGCTAGTGCATCGGAGTTGAAAGCACTGGCCAGAGCGGTCACATTGGAGCGCTCTGGGATAGCTCCCGGAGGCCAGTAACATCGATTTGCATCCACACTACCCCAAATTCGACCTAGCAAAGTCGATTTTAACACTACTCCCCTCGCCGGGGAGGAGTACAGAAGTCAATTTTAAGAGCCCTTTAGGTCAATGGAATGGGGTTGCTTGTGTAGACGCATTCATTATAAAATCGACTTTACATGGCTAAATTCGACCTAACCCTGTAGTGTAGACCAGGTCTTAGATTCATGCTTATTGTCAACATGTAACCTACACAGCCCAATGAAATGACTGTGTGGGAATCTTAGCTGGTGTAATTCACAAGAAGATAGGAATGTAGTTGCTTTTCTTTCTAGCAGGAAGGTGTAAGTTTAAAGTAGCCCCATCACTAATTGTAACTTACCTCTTCTTCTGGCTCCTCTACATGTGAGAAGCCCTCTTTAAACTACCTTTTACATCAGTAAGTGTAGGTGAGCAGGTCTAAGAGTCTGCATGTACCTCACTTTACCCATCAGCTTTGATTCCACAATGGTAATGTTTTGATCTTTTCCTAGAATTGCTGTGTTTAGCTATAGAAAAACTAAATTGTGATTTCTTTATAAGAAAAGAGAGAGAAGCTGTGGAGGTATAGAATGGTTTCCTTTAAATTGTTGGACTTCTATAAAGTCCAAATTTAGAATAAGATAATTTGAAGTCTTGTTTAAAATGCAGGATACTTGGAATGTCACAGTTTGAAAAGCTTAGCTAACTAACCATAAGCTGACAGTACACTAGGAAGGGGTTATGGATCTCAAGATCACACTTTATGGCCACACTTCTTTAAGGACTGCTTGCTCAGCTCTCAAAAACACTAGAAAGTGGCAAAGAAATGCTGTTTTAGTATCAGAGATGATACAACTAGATAGCTCTGCAAGGGCCAAGGTTTTAACATCTTTATTAAATAAAAATAATACAGCAATTGGAAAAAGGTATCTGCAGATAGCTAGGGCTAGATCCTCATCTACAGGCAAGATATGCTCTGCATAGCTGTGGGTCGGGAAATAAAGGTAGTTCTAAATCACCATGTGTTTCCCTTGATCCCAGGGCTGGTCCTCTCCCTGGTGTAACTTAGAGCTGAGCCACAGTGGTGCGCTAAGTTACACTTAGCTGCCTATCAACCAAAAGGGTCATTCTGTCTGCTGAGGATCAGTGAGGTGTAGAGATGTAAGAATGGCCATACTGGGTCAGACCAAAGGTCCATCCAGCCCAGTATCCTGTCTGCCGACAGTGGCCAATGCCAAGTGCCCCGGAGGGAGTGAACCTAACATGTAATGATCAAGTGATCTCTCTCTCTTGCCATCCATCTCCACCCTCTGACAAACAAAGGCTAGGAACACCATTCCTTACCAATCCTGGCTAATAGCCCTTAATGGACTTAACCTCCATTAATTTATCTAGTTCTCATTTAAAGCTTGTTATAGTCCTAGCCTTCACAACCTCCTCAGGCAAGGAGTTCCACAGGTTGACTGTGCGCTGTGTGAAGAAGAAAACCTGCTGTCCATTAATTTAATTTAGTGGCCCCCAGTTCTTATATTATGGGAACAAGTAAATAACTTTTCCTTATTAACTTTCTCCACACCACTTATGATTTTATATACCTCTATCATATCCCCCCTTAGTCTCCTCTTTTCCAAGCTGAAAAGTCCTAGCCTCTTTAATCTCTCTTCATATGGGACCCATTCCAAACCCCTAATCATTTTAGTTGCCCTTTTATGGACCTTTTCTAATGCCAGTATATCTTTTTTGAGATGTGGGGACCACATCTGTACGCAGTATTCAAGATGTGGGCGTACCATGGATTTATATAAGGGCACTAAGATATTCACCGTCTTATTCTCTATCCCTTTTTGAATGATTCCTAACATCCTATCCTCTTTTTTGACTGCCGCAGCACACTGCGTGGACGTCTTCAGAGAACTATCCATGACGACTCCAAGATCTCTTTCCTGATTAGTTGAAGCTAAATTAGCCCCCATCATATTGTATGTATAATTGGGATTATTCTTTCCAATGTGCATTACTTTACATTTATCCACATTAAATTTCATTTGCTATTTTGTTGCCTAATCACTTAATTTTGTGAGATCTTTTTGAAGTTCTTCACAGTCTGCTTTGGTCTTAACTATCTTGAGCTGTTTAGTATCGTCTACAAACTTTGCCACCTCACTGTTTACCCCTTTCTCCAGATCATTTATGAATAAGTTGAATAGGATTGGTCCTAGGACTGACCCTAGGGGGAACATCACTAGTTACCCCTCTCCATTCTGAAAATTTACCGTTTATTCCTACCCTTTATTCCCTGTCTTTTAACCAGTTCTCAATCCATAAAAGGATCTTCCCTCTTATCCCAGGACAACTTAATTTACGTAATATTCTGCCCCTTTCTTGCAGGAATTCCCTCTGCTGCAGGCAGTGGGGTTAGTGGGTGGCATAAAGCTGCTATGCCATCTGTGAAACCTCTGTGATGCTGGTGCGCATGACAGCCGCCCTTCACACAGGATAAATGCAAGAAGCAGTTAAGCGCCTTTTTGGAGTAGGATAGCTGAAAAAATAAGAGCCATCCCCCAACACACATGCCTCATGCAAGGCTGGTGAGAAACTGAACTATGGGGGAAGAAGGGTTTTGCTGGGCATTGTTTGATGGAAGTGTTTCTAGGAGTAGGACTGCATCAAAGAAATATCTTTTGTATTCATCAATTTCTCCTCCTAACAGAAACAACCCATAGGATTCTGAATATTGGGTAACTGCTGGCTAACTGTTCAGGCCACAAAAAGCAACATCCCCCACCTAAAGGGACTATTTAGGAAGCCAGTTAAGATGGCTTCCTGGGTACTTGAGTGGAGCTAAGAATGAGGCTCATAGAATCTCTCTGTATTTAATCAAATTGTGAGGAGAGTAAGAAATTTTAACAGTGTAAGTACACTCTGAGAGCTACCAAGCATCCCATTTGCCCTTTATAGCCAATGAGATTTTCAGGGTGTTCAACATCTATGAAATTCAGGTATTTACAGTAGTTCTGCCAATTTAAAAGAAAAAAATTGACTTCAAACTTTTGGGAACAGTGATGTTCTTATTAAAATAACTTTATAGTGTTTAATTGTCTTCATTTTTTATGTTCTCAGGCTTCAAGAACTATCCAAATTGTATTAGTAGAGTTTCATGGTGGAATTAGAATTCCTATGAAACATGTTGAAATATATGAATGAGCATCCATTTGACCTGATTTAAGTCCATTAAATAGATCAAATAAAAATTTGCCTATTTTAGAATTCATGTTTTTATGTGGGAATGTTCTCTGAATTCTAAATTACAAAATTAAAAAAAATTTCAGTCATGAGAAATAAAAATTGTTTTTCAATTCTTTGAAAGTCATTGACAGACTGTCTGCTGGTAGTTAGCTAACAATTTGTCCCCCAGATTTGCAGATATGGCGGAGAACAAAAATATCCCAGGGCCCATTTATCTCCTCCACAGATTATTCCTTTGTATAAAATTAATTTCCTGGGTTTGTACTCAGTAGGCTTTTTTACCTCACTGTTGTGTTTAGAGAGTGGAGTGTGCTATCTTGCAGAATGAGTAGACGCCTCAGGCCAAGGAACCAAAATATCTCTTATGCTTTTCCAGGACCATCATGCAGAGGTGATTTTGCTCTTTTTTGTAAAGATAATGGTCCCTGAAGAAAGGTTTTTATAGTGCATATTTATAGAAATAATTTCTGACAGACCAAAGATTAAATTTAAATTTCAATTTAGAATGTAAAAGGTCTATCATGGGCTGTGTGATTAAAATGTAATTGTGTTGGATAGGAAGTTTCTGACTCTTTGGTTACATGGTCAGTCATGCTGACAATTATTGTATGCAGTATGTCAGCATAGATACATTATTTCACCTGACGTGGCAGCCTGGCCCCAAAATCAAGATCACGGGGATTTACCTTACTTTCATCTGCTGTAGTGAGAGAAGAAAATTATAAATGAATAAAAAGGATACAAGCACTGTAAATAAAAAAATCCACAAATCACATGCTAACAGAAATGCATCCAAGTATTCTAGAGATGATTTGGCCATCACTATTATCATGTTAGGGTTTAATAAGCCTGGACAAGGAATCCACTGGCAGTAGGTTTAACAGTTGTCTTGATGATTCAATAGCAGTGACTTCACTTCCCATGGAATTGAATTTTCTGGAATATAATCACCACTTCTGCTTATTTTAAAGTCTTGTTTGAATGAGGCCAAGCATCACCTTTTAACTTTGTGTGGTAGGCCTCAGATCTGGAAAAAGGGGATGTGTGTGTGTCCCTTTATTCCAGTTCCTTATCTTCTTGCAGAATTCACTTTTTAGTCCATTAGATTGGTAAAAAGATGCTGTCCTATGGTGGTGAACCAGCAGGCTCTTTCTGCCATGACCAGATTATCTGCATATTTTGTTGGAATATCTCTGGTGTCTATTTCTCAAAGAATAAGATTAGATCATCTTTGTTTTTGTTTGCAATGCAAGAATTTGAATGTGATCCTGCAACTGGTTTTCAAGTTGTTGTAATCAAAGTTAAACAATTTATTTACTGCATTTACAGTTTTATCATACTTTTCTTCTGCTTATAGCTTTGTCATCTTGAAGCACTGCTTGATCAAGGTGGTTTAGGTACCTTCTTACAACATTCATGCAGGAACTTCAGCCCTGATTCAGTGATGGACCAGAACATTTTTAAGTGCTTTTCTGAACCAGTGCCTTATTTTCCAATGTCTTATCTAGTGATGTAACAGCCATTAGATTTCCTGACTTCTCATATTTTTAGCAGCTCCATAAGCAGTTTCCTCTTGCTTTTTATGAACAGGTGACCTGAGGTATGATATATCTTGGTCAACAGGAGGGAGTTGAAACCTCAGTTGAGTCTCTAAACGTGGCTAGAAAAATCCATCAGAGAGTTTTAAATTTTGTAAATTTGGCAGCCTAGCCCCAAAACCAAGATCACTGGGATTCCAGAAAAGTATGCAGAACAAAGACCATAAAGCTAAAAAACAAATGCAAGATTCCATCAAATGGGCATAGGTTAGCTCAAAATATTTAAATTGCTAATTTACATATCTGGAAAAAGTTAACTTAATTTTTTGAAACTTCTTCTGACCAAGATATACACCACAGTTGGGAAGTACAAGGGATTTCACAAAAAGCGGACAACTTTTAAGAAGCCTTAGTTCATTCAAAAGGCAGCAGGCTTTCTGTGTTGCAACACAGATAACCGGGAACACTTCACCTCATGTTCTGCCCTTTGTACCATTTCCCCTTTAAACAGCAATCAAGTACAAGGCTTCATTTTATATTGAAAAACCCTCCACAGGCTGAACCAAAGCTATTGACATGAACACATTATGCTGAATGATAACCTCCCAAAATTAGACCAATCCTTTGGAACAGTGAAAGTTAACCATAAAACTGGGACTAGTGTGCATGGGAGATGCAATTATCTTGGCAACTGGCCTGCAACTGTGAATTTACTTTTGGAAGAGATTAGGATTACATTTCATTCTTGAAGGCAAAGAGTTGTTAAATCCAGTTCTTTAACAGCCTTCTTCTGATAATAGAATACTGAGTTACATGTTAAATAAAATAAACATAAATGGGGATGAAGAGAAAATAGAAATCTCTATGTATTTTTTCTAAAATTTGTAAGGTGTTCAGCTACCATGATGAGCATGCTTTGAACAGATAAATTGATTAATCACACTTTCAGTTTATATTTAAACATAATACGAGAGAGCGCGAGAAAATGTATGGTTTTTGGTGCCATGCTTTTATTTAACTGAAAGGAAAAACTACACTGTACCACATAAGTAGCAATATGACAATATTTTACAGCACACTATTTGAAAAAATATGGAAGCAATGATCCACAGAAGTGGACAAGTAAGCACACAATACACTGTACATTTCTCAACAGTGCCCATTAAATCATAATTAAATAGCTGTATTTGGCTTTAAACAGCCAAACAATAAAAACAAACAGTCATACTAAAATTTTAAAAATGGTTTCAGTAGCAATTATGACTGTTAGAATTTGAAGTTTTGCTCTGGAAATTAAGATGAGTGTTTGGCAAATTCAGTCATAGCAACAATAATAATAATACCCCTGATGAAAGCACCAGTGTGTTCTGAAAAGATCAGTGATAAATGTTGGCCTTTATGAAAAGCTTTTTTCCTTTTTTATTTTTTTAAACATGACCCCAACCAAAGATACACTGTAATTAGAAAATTTGCAGGCTTAAAAAAGAAAAAGCGTCTGTCTTCACTTTTCCTGTATTAAGAAAAATTTTAGACTGTGAGCAATGGACTTTTCAACTGCATTATTCATATTCTACCTTTAGACACTACACATTTTTTTAACCTGTAGACAAATATGAACATAATATATTCAGTCATATTTTAAATGATTCAAAGAATCCCTATGGCATGTATTTTAACTCACTTTGTTTAGATGGATGTGCATGTACTAGTGAGTATTGCAAGTGTTCAGTCAAATCCTAGGTCAGTTTTAGAAAGAAAAAGGCCTCCCATGATTAACCTTTATAAACTTATTCACCATATCCACGTCTGTTAATTCCATCCACCCGCTCCCTACTCCAGCACTGACTTTTCTTGAACTCATTTTTACTATACACAAGTTCATATAACAGTAGTTGTAGGAGCTATCTAACAGGCAGAATGTGCAAACCCTCTTTCCCCTCTATATTTTTTATATAATATATATACACTTGAAATATAAGAGTTACATATCCTGATCATATACATGCAAACAGTAGGAATCAGCTAGCGACAAGTAGTTTTGAGCCACATACATTTTAAACATATATTTTAAAGTGTTTTTTCTTTTTTTTTTTACAGTTTTAACAAATATACATAAATATAAGAACATAAATTATAGTAAAATATTGACAGCATTTGAGAAAATGTTGATAAACAACCCAATGCATTTATGCCTAAGGCCTTATAATAATTAAAAAAGTACTGTTCTAAACTGTTTAAGGACATCTCATTCCTGTGAATCTTTTATATAAGTAAATGAGTACATCATAGTAGTGAGGCATTATTTCTCTCGAAGCAGTTCAATGAGAGAAATGTACATAATTTTAGTCTCTACTCCCCATGAAACAGAATGAACTACATAGTTATAGCATAATACTGTCCTTATGTTTACACAGTTGTCACAACACAAACAGAACAGGATCATAAATCTTTCAAATCTTTTCCTGAGAATGAGTTTGCCCCCCCTCCCACCAACTAATCCTCTTGTACACGTTGCCAAAAAAACCACAGATTTGGGGGAGGTTTCAAGTTTGTAGTTTTTTCAGAACAGTGCCACACTGAAAATAATTATACAAAAGAAAAACACTAAGAACAATAGTGATAGAAACACTGTTATGAAATCAAAATGCAGCCCTTTGTAAATAATACTGAAATATGTTCCAATGGCTATTTTCAAAAATGTTTATATTTGTTATAAAGATTGAAATGTCAACCAGGTTCTTTGCCATACTTATTTTAAATGGATAAGAGATTCTCAAAATGTCATTTGTCAGGGTATGTAAAAAAAGTGATTTACTTTTTAAAAAGCTGGACAGACTGAAACCCATATCAGATGACTATCCACAACAAAACTTGTTTAAGGCTGAATTGCGTAGAACTGAGGTGAAAAAAACAGATTTAGTTAGTGAATACTGTGACTCTCCTGAATATTTTAGTTGCTAAATAATAATTTAATCTGAAGGAAACCTCCCTTTAAGCAGCTCAAAGAATTCCTTTAATATTTAAAAAAAAAATAAACCAGTATTACAGAGTTGAAATGGAACTGGAAATACTCAGTGGGATGGGTCTTTCAGTAATGATTAGAACATACAATGAGGGTCTTTCAGAACAAGACCAGTATGTCTTAGAATAACCATAGAGTGTTCTGTACCTCATAATAGACAACTTTTTTTGTTTGTATTTCATGATGGGATTCATTAAGTAAAATTCAATGACACTGAAAATAATAAGAAAAGTGAAGGAAAAAACAGCAAGAAATTTAAATTTCAAGACAAGCACAAACACAAAAGCATAAGGCAAGAAATGTAAAAAATGTAATTGCAGTCACTGCAGATGAACAACATTCAGTGCTTATGTATCTAATCAAAATACAGAGCAAATGTACCCTATAGTCTGTATTAGCACATACAAATCTCCACACATGAATCAGATATTTCCAATATCACTTGTAGTTGTATCACCTAAGTGACAATCTTCTGTACTCCTAAATACTGTGTTTACATTCCAGTTGTATATGATAAAAGAGCTTGTCCAATTTCAAGTTCTATAAGTCTTGTTGGCAACTAGAAACCTATTTTCTATAGGCAGTAAAGATGAAGTGCAAGTTTATCACATTGTCTGAAACAAATATTTTCCCCACTATGCCTTGGTAGGTAAGAGTTTTTTAGGAGTTACTGGTCTCTTGGTTTGCCACAAATGGCTGTGAATGGTAATTGCATCAACACTGGCAGACATAGTTTTAGCAGGTATGTGGCTAAATTGTTTCCTGTCAGAGTTGTATTTATATAGCCCCTCTATCATTTTCTTTGTGATTGATTTGGGGCCTATCCCAGTCAGCTTATTGATTTCTTCAGTGTCAGGGCAGTATGTATACAAAGATCTGAACTGGCAGCCAGAATCCCGGAATAGGATTAAGAAGTTATTAGCATCAGATTTCTCCATTTCCTTTAAAAGAAAAAGAAAAAAAAGTGTTTACAATGTGAAATTTATATTACGTGTAGGAAACCCTCAACTCTAAGTTGTAGGGGGTTTTATTTTAAACACATTATAGGCTGATCTATAGTTCAAGTTGTATAACACTTTCCATAAGACCCTGTTTTCAGTTAATTACAATTTTCCCAAACTTCAACTATTAGAGCTAAATTTTTGCATGCTGGATGTCTGCCTCAGGAAGAATTTTCATTTTTTTATAAAAATAAATAAGCAAAAACAGTGCAGTTGTTCCTAAGAAGGAGGTAAGGGGAATTTTTTTTTTTTTTTTTGCCCAGGTTAAAAATTATTACAGCTAGAGTAATAATTTATTATTATTATTACTTTAAAACCTCCATACTTGGGAGCAGAGGTTTGCAATTTGCAAGGGAGGTTGCCTTAGTACTGAAGGTGTGCTTGTTGCCATTCCCTAAAAATCCACCCAAATTTGGCCAATCTATAAGTTTCTGAAAAATTACAGTTAGCACATGTTCAGTAGAGGCTTCTTAGAGACTGTAAGCACTATGGTCTAAAGATTCCAGTTGCACAGATCATGATCCATCTGAATCAGCTCCTACATGCTGACTAGACTGAGCATGCGCAGTCCCCAACAAGTGACTGAGCCTGCTCCATTCTAGGGCTGCAGGAGCGGAGCATGACCTTCTCTGCAATTGCTCCTTCGTACTGCTGGGAGCTGTTATGGTGCCAGGCACCAACACTGCCAGCAGAGAGACTGTTTTTCCTGTGCTCTTGGAGCCCCTTCTGCTTTCACCCAGATAGTATGGAGGAGAAGGAAGCATTCTGACATGAATAAAGAGCGGTGAAGAGCAGAGGGAGAGGTTGGGGCAGAAGGCCTTACCTACTAGAGCACACACACCTCCAGAATCTGGAATTGAACCCAGCACTCTTAAATCTTGACATTGCTCTGCTCTCAGCAAACAGCTGTAAACCCACTGGCAAAGCGTGTGTCTCATACCACTCTGGTGGCTATTGTACATTGAGGATAACAGTTTACTATTACTACCAATTACTCCATTAGGTTAAACAGTAGAGATCTGTGCTATGGATCTAAAGATCCCAACTCTGCTGATGATCCATATAGGTTCCACAAAATGGAATTGCTTTTTTTCAGTTTGCTTTTTAAAAAAAAACTTGTAAAATAATGTTTTCAAAACCTGTTAAAAGAAAAGAATGGTAGGTTGCTAAATCAAGCATTTAAAAGTTAGCACATGCCAGAATTAAGATTGCCTGTGCATATAATTAATTCAGTCACCTTCAGCATATGTATTATGATACTCTTTAATTACATGAGCCTATACAATTGTTTTCATAATACCCCTTGCTCTTTTGGTCCTTTACTCATAGAGGGGACAGGCTCAGGATCACTGAGACTACTCTAGCCATCCACAAAGCATTTACACAGCCTTGGGAGGAAGATTCCTTTACACTGTTCCCTCCACCCTGGCACGTCTCCCTAATGTTCAAAGGAGGCTGGATTTAATGTTTTTTTTTTTTTAATCATCAGAGGGAAAATATCCTTACCTCCAATATTTTTTTCTTCTGACCTTCGTTTACTTTTCCAGCCAAGCAACAATGAGCCAGAGCATTCTGAATAATATGCTTATTGGATTTTGCACTGGGTTCTTTGTAGAGCTTTGGACCTATGAAACAGAATCGACAAATCAGCTAAGTGATTCAATAAGCTATACAGAAAGCAGTCTCGAACACCATGAAACACTTTTTCCATGTTTCGTTTGTGTATGTAACAATACAATCCTAGCACCCACAAAGGAATTAAGTAGAAATCAGACCTGTTACACACATACATTGATTGACTCCTATTCTTCTGTTACTGTATCACAGGATTATATATGAATATAATGTGGTACAACTGTCAAAACTGAAAAAAGATTTTTTTTAAATATTACTAGATCACTCAATGATATGTCCTTCAGCATTAGAGCATCAGAGGGCAGTTTAGGGAACTACCTTGAATATTCCTCATAAAAACTGTTCACATGATAATCTACTCAAATACTTTGTATTTAAAAAAAAAAATCCTTTGACCAACTAAGAGGAGGATGATTTTCATTTCTTCCTCTGCCCCTAGTCTTAAAGGGTGAAACAGATAACAGTGAGTTGCTGCAGTGTTTAGAATTACTGGTCTCCTGCCTGCCTTCTGGGATTGGAGGTCTTGTGGAATCCCAACTGCGACTTGCCCACAATGAAGGCAGAAAGGCTTGGTGCTGATTCTGACAAGTCATTCAAGGCTGCCTGAAGGGCTTGTTCCATCAGGAATGATTAGAAACTGTCTCTGCTTTGGTTTCTGACAAGTGTGCAGTGTAGGGTTGTGAGCTGTAGAGAGGTTGATGGTATCCCCCCTCTTGCTGACTCTAATTGGTGACCCAGTCCTGTGGAAAAGCCATTCACTAGAAGAAAATTTTACTGCAAAAAGTTTAACCAAAAACCTCTTCCTCCAGATGAAAAATGTATCAAGTATATTTTTGAATAAACTGTTCTTTGTGGTGGGGATATAACCTAATGGCATCAAAGCACCACGTGAAGCTTGAGAATCAGAGGCCCTCTAGAAGATGTTTGGCTCTTCACCCTCACAATTTTGAGGGATTGGTCAATGGAAAATAGATTCAGCAATTTATCTTCCTGTTTGAGTCAAGACACTTCGAAAGGAGGCATAGTTATGATGACTAATAAAAGGGAACATAATCTTAAAGGCCACCAATGATTTAAAGTCAAGATTAACTTTCACTGTCTCAGACTAACTAATTGACTGTTTGGATGGAAGAACAGAATCAATGGGAAAAGATGTAAGAAATCTGATTTATAAACCACAGAGTATTCAAAATTATGTGGCAAAAGACCCTGAGTTCCTTAAAAAAAATCACATTGCTTTAAAAACAAAGTCTGAAAAGTTAAAAAACAAACAAACAAAAAAACCCCCACCAAACAAACCCCTCCCCCCCCCTTTAGGCAATGGGTCTTATTGAGAGAACTAAAGGAGACAACCTAAGTCCAGTGTTAGTACCTGTATTAGACTTAATCCTGAGGAGATGCGAGGAAGCGATTAAGTTGGTTGAAAGTGCTCTCAAAGATTGGTAGATAAATACTGTGCAGTATCCAGATTGTAAATTTGGCCTCTTCTGTAGTTATTGCAGTAGTGTTGAAGAGGAAAATAGTTTATTTTCAGAACATACAAATTTCCCAGCATAGCTAGAGCTGCACAGCCTCATAGATCAAAATTAACCTCCTTAAAAGCTTGTTTATCTACAATACCTGTTGATACTTCAGAGCTATTCTTTGCCAGACTGAGCGATATTACATGGACAAAAACACAGATTTTATTATTATAATGATGCAAGACATTTTGTAATATCACACGCTACACACACGGAAAAAGAGGATGAAGATGATGTCACTATTGTTAGACTCATAGGCCACTGAAATATTAGAAGTAAGGCAGTTGAGAGTTTTTAATAAGTCTTTAGTTTTTAAAGAGTGGTCTGTTTTGAAACAAGATGTAAACTATGGTGTATTGTTGGCTTTCAAACAATTCTTCAATTCTTTTATATTTAAACTTATATTACTGAATAGATTTTTTTCTCCTATGGCACTTATATTTTTCTCTTTGAAGCTTTTGGTTACAGACTGATCCTGTATTTTCTACACTCTTTCCTTCCCTTGCTATAGAAACAATTTTAATAGGACCTGCATAAAATTACTTATGTGTTTGTGGGATTTGGCCTAAATTTGTAGTTTAGTATGTTTATTTAATATACCACATTTCCTATTTTACCAATATTTTTTATTTTATATATTAAATTACGCCATTTTTAGACAGTCTAGACATTTGCTTCTTTATTATAGAAGATTAATTTCAAGTCTTTAAGGAAGAGTCCTTAGTCACGTTGTAGGAATTGCAAATAAAGGAGAACCAAAACTCTGCATACACAGACCCTTCTTATACCCAAACATTTCCCTGAGAACATTACCAACACTGACCTGTGTATTCTGTAGCAGAGGCCACTGAAGAAGTTGTAGATGCATTTTCCCAATCTTTTTCCCCATTGCGACTACCACAACGACTGGGAGATAAGAATCCTTCCACAGACTCAGACCTAAAAATGTACAAAAATATGTTTTCCTTTCAGAACTGAGTAGAACATATCTATGAAGAAGTCCCCTTATTTTCAGCAGAATGGCCTTTTAACATCAAAAGAAAACTTAGAATCAGATGTACCAAATCCATGAAAAAATGCAGAAATTGGGCTTGTTTTTGGCTTGTAGCTTGTTTGGCTTGCAGCTTGTTGCTTCTTCTTTTTTGATTGGCTCCTGGCAAGGGGGGGCAAGCATGGGGAGAGAGTCAGAGTGCACAGTAGGCCCACCCCAGTCCCGGACTAAATGCTGAGGGGATCTAGTCACAGGGAGTATTGGGGTTCTTAGGGATTGTTTTGGCCTTGTTTTGAAATGGGATTAGCTTGATTTATGGCTTACTGTGAAAGTTGGGGTGCTTATTTACCACGTGAAAGTTGGCAACTGTGCTTAGAATATATTACTGTGATAGAAGATAGCAGGATATGAAATGTAGACTAAAAGCCCAAAGCTGTAATGCTACCAGAAGAATTAGAGGAGCAACTCTGTACATTTACCTTCTGTCGCATGTATTATTTAAGGTGTTCCAAAAGCTATTACAAAGAGTAATAATAGTATGAAATTGTAGACTATATCAAGGAAACAGTTCTAACAAAATCTATTAGGGTGTAGAACAGTCTTACTGAATTTTGCTTGAATCATTTAAAACTACACTGAACAAACATTTGAGAATTTTCCATAGGGAGAAAGCCTGCTCTTGATAGGATGATTAACTAGAAGTACAAGGTTTATTTTCCCATTTCTACTGATGATGGCATTATTATAGCAGCTGCCAGTAAGGACTGCTATAGTTAAGGTTGCAAAACAGTTTCCATTATAACCTTTTGTTTTCACAAACATTAACCATTGGGGCTGAAATAATAATGCTTTGTCCTTAAAATCATGGGAGTCATTTGCTGTGGGGCAAGGAAGGGAGTTCTCCCCCTTGACCTTTATTTGCTTCCCCTGACTTTTCCTAGGCCTATAGGTCTTCCGCTTTTTGCCCTCCCCAGACTTTGCAGGATATAATGTAATCACATATAATGTTCTATATGCTGATACCACCTTATCCTCTCCCTCAGTCCCCCTTGAATTTTTATGAAATGACACTCTGCTCCAAATGTGAATATTTTTATGTGTGGAAAGTGTGAGCAAAATCCCTTCAGCTATATTTTTTCAGTTAAATTCTAAATTTCTTTGAATGGGACTACTACAAAAATTGGTCAAGTTTGAAACTTGGCATGGATATGGTCCTGAACAAGCCTTGCTTGTTTGAAGAAATTAAGAAAAAAAGTGATTTTAAAAACACTTTCTAAGCACATTCAATTAACATCTGGTAAAATCTTAGCAGCTAATAAAGCTTCATTTCACTTGTAATATCACTGTACGTTTACTCTACTCAGCCTGTGCATGAGGGAGATTTCAAAATATCTTTATGAAATTCAAACAATAAAATCCTCGAAAGAAAACCCCTTTAACTCTCTGACATGAGGAAAAAGGAGAAAATTATGGCAATTCACCTCTTTCCTACCAAAAATAAAATAAAATCAATGATCCTGAAAATTCCATGCCTCATCAATTTTTACTGGATTCTACAACATTCTGAAAACTCAAGCTCTGAATCACATCTGAAGCCACAATAAGATGCATGCGTTCCAGTCATTGTTACTTCAGTGCAGCACATCTGCACTAAGGTTTTGCACAAGTACAGATATATCCATGTGGCTAACCTGGTGTAAATAAAACCATTGTAGACAAGGCTTTATTTTTTTCTGTAGAATAGCTAAATATAGTTACAGTACACCTCCTCTCAAATAAAACCGATAGTTTAAAGAGATGCCAAATACACAATACATTTAATTAAAAGAATTTATGCACTACTGTGACAAGCAATTAGCCAATGCTCAAACCATTGTGACAGGGTCAGGCCAGATGGCTACAGGAGAGTGATAGAAGGCAGATATATTTGCTCCAGATTAAGCAGGTCCTTTTTCCCTGGATAAGGTAACAGGGGCAGTCGCTGGTCTGTCCCCCGACCCACTAGGTGGACTGGCAGAGACTGCGGGGATTGTTCTCCTTCCTTTTCCCCCTGCTGGCCAGTGATGAGGTTAGCTGAGTGAATGGCAGGTTTGAGCCACTAGCAAAAGTGGCCACACTAAGGGCTGCCGTGAATCTCTGAGGTGAGCAAATCCTCCAATAAGCACAGGACCCACCAAGGCAGAGGAGGAACTTTGTCACAGCATGAAGAACAGTGAGGCAGTAGCTCATTAAAGCTACAGGGCTGCTCACAGTTGAGAAGTAAAGCATGGTGGCAGTAAATACAGGATGGAGTTGGGTTAAGTCTGATCTGAGCCTCAGAATAACTACCTTTCCTTTTCCTTCACTCCTCTCTTCTTGAATGTAATTGTATGAACTTCTATTTATTTAATTCAATCTTTCATAATATCATTTTCAAGTGAAAACATCACACTGGCTTTTAACTCACAATAAATTCTGGTATTCAGCCAAGGCTGGTGAAAAAAATGCCAGTTAAGTTCTGGTTAGCTCCTGACTACTTTTGTGCAGCCACTAAGAAAAACAAAAAACACAACAATTCTATCAAATCAGCAAAAAAGTACTTTGGCATATAAACTGACAGCATGTGAACAAAGAATCTACAGGTTGAGCCCAAAGCTCAAGGAGTGAATTAAAGAGATAGCACTGATAAAAATCCAGTAGATGTGCTCTTTTGCACTCATTCACAGCTGCACAATCAGCAGCATTTGTGAAAATTAACGCACATAATTCAGTTCTTCATCAGCCGACAGTGTGAAGGATCAGTGTTGCAGATCAGGAAAGAGTATCAGTTGTCAGAATACAAAATATACAACTTGGGTTCTTTAAGCATTTTAGTACGTATGCCAGTTTTCTGAAGATAAACACCAATTTATATTAAATAAAGGTGTTATTACAGCTTTACCTTGGCGTTCTCTTGCCTGATTGCACGCTGTCATTGTCTCCCGTGTTCAGTGATGCCAATGAAAGACTAGATACTGAAAAAACACGATAAAGTTGTGAACCTGGATAAAAACAAAGTTAAAATTTATGAAAAAGCAGGCAAATAGCAGAGTCTGTTCATTAGACACAACACCAGCAGAAGGAAATTGATAAGTGTTCTTATTTCTATATACAGTATGCCTGCATGCATATGTTGCAAGGTTAATCCATGTATTTATAGACACAATAACAATGGAACTTACTTGAATCTGGAGTTTTCTGAGGCTAAGCATTAATGTGAAATGTAGAGCTGAAATCTGGGCACTAGATTAAAGTTGCAAAATCAGCAAACCAGATCTAGCTACAGTGGAATTAATTTCCCACTAGAATTTTGAATGGATTGTTATAGAGCATTTTAAATTGCACTGAAATAAGGTGGAGGGTAACAACCAGCCATGACAAAGCACACATGGCACGACAGCGAAGGATGTGGAAAACTTACTGCTAAAAACACAAATAAGGACACTGCACTTTCCTCTAACTGTAAATTGTTAATAGTTTCTTTGAAATCATTATTCTACATTCTTAAATAATTAATGACATGCTACACTTTTCCATAGGACTATTCTCACAGGGATCACAAGTACACTTGCACTAAGTCAGGCGAGTGGGTGAAGTATTCATAATAAAAGAACACCAGAACATAAAGGTAACTTTTCAGATGTACTTTAGTTTTTGTCTGTGATGAAGCAGCAGCTTAAGGACTCTTACCTTATAGTCACCATTTTATTTATTAATCGCACATCTCCCAAATGTTCTACTCATTGTTAGCTCTACAGGTGCAAGGAAGAGGTTAGTGAGTGGAAAGAATACATGAGCGTACACAAAATCATGCCAGACATTAGTGCTTTTGCTGGTGTTCATCGAGCAAACCTTTGCGTTTCTTCTTATATGCATGCATGCATAATATATCAGCAACATTTGTCATCATTAACTTCCATTTGTAAATTCTACTTTTTTCAATTCAGTGACATGCAGCTTCAAAAATTGTACATCAGTTTAGCGTGAGGCTAATCTATGAACATTTTGGTTAGTACCACAATTCAAGCTGGTGTTTTATCATGAACAGACTCTTTCTACATTGATATTTGTTACCTGGTGGACCTTTAACTGGAGTTTTGGGTGATTCAATATGATCTCTATGAATAGATTTTGGACGTGGCTTTTTTTGTTTGGATGAATGTGGGCGTGGCTTTATTACAGTATCCATTTCTTCCATGAGCTTCAGCTGTTTCCGTCTCATATATTCTTGCTTAATAAATTCTCTACGTGCTCTCTCATCTTCTTTCTTTTGACGTTCTTCCTCTGTCTTGCGCCTAAAAAATCATGAAATAAAGTTTTAGTAGAAAACTTTCCCTCGGAAAGACTAGCAGTTGTAACCACCATAATACTGGTAACGGGAAAAAATGGCTATTCCAGAATTTTCCAGTTCTCATATACAAGTAAGATAAACTGATCTATTCTCAGTTTTCAAACAGCTGAAAACTTAACACACTTGAATGTTGTTACTGGAAAAATTAGAACCATACTTCAGATTGTGGAATTTTTGGATTTAATGTTTTTTTAAAAAGTTTTCCATTTATCTACTGAGAGCTTGTCTTTCTTTTCACCCTAGATTTTGGACGTGTTTTTAATTGTATCAGGGAAATCAGAAGATATGGGTCCAGATCTTCAGCTGATATAAATTTGCCAGTTTACATCAAAAGAGAAGCTAAACTCCTCACCCCCATTGTAAATGTAAATAACGGGAATAAAAAGGTTATCTACTTTTATAGTATAGTTCAAACCCTACCCTCAAATACATATTCTTTCATTCAAGTGGAATTGTGAATTGATATGACAGAATATACTCTTAGTCTTTAACTCAGTTTGCCAGTACCAGAACTCCCTGAAATCAATTTAGGTAAAAGGTTTAAATAAAGTATTGGGCTCACAGTGGGAAAAGGATTTGTTGCGGAAAACAAAGAAGGATGACCTAATTGCATTATGATTACAATTTTTATAATTTTAGCCATAGCAAAGGCTCATGTATATTATTTTTGCTTATGTTGCAATTAGCATATGCAATTAGCTTTACCTTGTCTCTTCCTTCTTATGTTCTAGCTCTGCTTCCAGTTGCTGCTTTCGAAGTAGAGTCTCTCTTTCCCTTCTCAACCGTTTCTCCAGTAATGCTGCCCGTTTCACTGCCATATCATTTTCTGCCTTTTGATCATCCTAGCAGCAACAATATTTAGAAAGAAATAGATCAGGAGATTTTAAGATAATTTGATTCTGCATATGGTGTACTTCAGGTCACTAAAAGTCTACATTTTTTAGATTGTGTTGGTATAATCTATTAAATATCCTTATTGAAAACCTTCCAATATCTTTCCCCTACCCCATGGAAAACAAACCAAACCAAACCTCCAAAACCAACCCCCAAAACCTTACCAGTACACACTTGGAGATTATTTAGGTATGTCAAAGAAGAATTTATACTTCACTTATATCAACAATGGTGGTAACGACTAAAGTGGTAAAACCTATACAGATCTAACTATCAAACCATAGCAGGAGGAAACGTCCACTTGAGGAGTACCACATGGAGACACAAACAGCTGCCTCCAACTTAAGCCACTGGGACCTGTTTATGAGGGCACCCCCCAGCTAGATCAGCAGCACATCTCTCTGCCCTTGAAGACAAAAAAGCTTCAAAGATCTCATTCCATTCCAAAACAAAGGGGAAAAGAGCAACCAGGGGTTGATGGGGGGAGAGGGGGCATTACAAAGTTTATCCCAACATTAATTCAAAAAACTTGTTACCACCATTTATATCACATATCCTTACAAGAAAGCCAGTTAAGAAATTTTATTAATGTTCCTACAATGCATTGTCAAGTGCTGCACAGCTAAAGTGACAGTCTTGGTTATTTTTATGATGTATTGGTGCCTTAGGAACTTCTTTCATCATATTTCAATGTGCCAGATTTTCAGTTCATCAATGTGAAAGTGGCTGTCTACTCAAAATTCACTGAAAGCTGCTCTGGGGTTTTGCATGGAAGCAAAGATGGTCAACAGGCTTAGAATGCAGGTGAGGAAGACTAAGGCATAAAATAAGGCACCAATCCTGAAAACGTGCTTATCTTAAGTTTATGCACTTAGTAGTCACACTGAACTCAGGAGTCTGGATCCAAAGCCCTTTGAAGTCAATGGGAATATTTTCATTAATTCAGTGGGTTGTGAATCAGGTCCTTAGTGCCTGTTTGCAGGATTGAGGCCCAACTGATTTATTTCTATCATAACAAAAATCTAAACATTTGCAAAAGAATACCACAAAAAGGAAATGAGAAATAACTCACTATTACTTTTTCTGACATTCTACAGGGGGTTTATATTTGTTAAATTAAAGTCCATCTCACATTATCCCCTGCAATTACAGAAGTTAGTTTTCTTTAATTTTTGTTTTAATTTAACAATTTGCCGTAATAGAGTTTCTGTTTCTCAGTTAAAACATCAAAGATGATACTGAAGTTAGACAATGCATACAGTTAAGATGTTACAGTTGTAGACCATAATCCTATTCAGATCCAACAGCATAAACCCTTGCACACTTGCAGAGTCCCATTAGCTTCAATGAGACTCTGAGTGGAGGTGTCCATATTAGTGGACCATAGTGCAGGACTGGTGTCTTATATTGCACTCTACACACTCACAGACTCTTAAAAAAAACAAACAAAAACAGAACAGGATTTGTAATGGGAAAGATCTTGATGCATGTGCACAAATTGCTGCTCGTCAGATGGATGCAAATAATTCTATTTTCTTTCCAAATGGCGGATTCAGAGCAGATTAAAACAGAAGATACAAAGGTTTGCCATTATTACTCTAAGTTAGCTTGTATAGTTGTACTATAGCAGTAACAAGGCACTATCATATGAAATTCAAGGGGTTCAGGAATGAACACAGTTAACTGTAGGCTGTGCACGTGGAGAGGATGACAGTTTTCCAGGAGGAGCATGTGACTATGCAATATATAAAGCAACCTCTGCTGGCCAGTTCAGTATATTTTGTTAGCACCATGGATTGGTTTTCAGAGGGAGATAGGATATGCATATTGTGGATGCAACAGTTTCAGTGATGAACGAAAAAGGGAATAAAATATGCTAAAACTGTGTTCCTGGGCCATGAGAAAGCAGTCTCAATTCGGTATCACTTTAAATATATGGTATTCAAACAGTGCAGTGCAAGATTTTGTGCACTCCAAGAAAAATTTTGAAGACTACATTCAAAACAGTATTGGCTTTCAGCATCCAAACTGCCTTTTTAAAATGCACATTTTGATTAAAAGATTCTGCCTACACATAGGCATTTTAGTATACAATATATTAATTTTTTAACTACACATATAAAATGTGACACTTTTAAAATACGCAGAGTACTCTAAGGAGATGAAATTTCCGAAATCTTATATAACTTTGTCAGGAAGTAAAGAACATGAAAGAAATTGGTTTGTGTGGGCACTAAAGCTTGTGTTAAAAGAAAAAAAATGTACCTATAATCAATATGCTTCTTCTTTACTCCCCCCTCCCCAAATCCCCAAACATCTTTTAAACTTTATGAATTGAAAGAGGTGGTGAAAACTGCTGGCAGATATTGACAATCCCTATGATCCCAAATCAATTAAGAGTCACAATGGCGGAGAGGTTTCAGAGTAGCAGCCATGTTAGTCTGTATTTGCAAAAAAGAAAAGGAGGACTTGTGGCACCTTAGAGACTAACAAATTTATTTGAGACACACTTTTAATCACTATATGCAGTTGGCCTCAGTGGAAAGTGGTTATTGAAAAGTCATCTATGAAATAAAAGCCTCCCTTTGAAAAAGTAAAATGTTTCCAATAGACTCATGCATTGTTCTAGTTCACCTACCTTAAAAAAGAATCCACAACACACTTTTTGGTCATCCTCGAATTGTTCTCTATCACTCTCACCTTCATATTTCTCAACAGACACTTCAGCCTTTTCTGGTGGTTTCAAATCTGAGAGGGAAACTTCAATTAGGTTAGCTGTTTTAGGAATCAGTGTTGGCAAAACAGGTTGGCTTAGCTGATCTTCATTTGGGGTGAGGCAGACAGTTTCTGTGATGGGCTGAGATAATACTTCAGAAACCTTAGATTCAAAAGGCTTGATCTCCTTTTCCTTCACTTTTTGTTCACATTCTTCCAAAGTACCTTTTTGTTGTTGTTGTTCTTTTGCTACATCCTCTGTAGGTTTGACTTCTTTCAAAAGATTTCTTTTTAATTGAGGTTCAGATATACGTTCTCCATCATCTCCAAAACATACAAATGATCTAGTCTGAATGGGAACCTGACTTGGAGAAAATCTTCTCAAACGAGGAAGACTATCCACAGACCGTGGAGCAGTTAAGGTGCGATTAAAAGGTATTATTTTCAGTTCATTTGGCCTGGGAGTCCTTTGTATTTTAACAGGGAAAGAGGCATTCTTCCTATTAGAAGACTGTGGTGATTGATGAGTAGGGCGAGGAGGTTCCAAAGCAAATGCTGCAATGGGAGATGACAGTCCTGTTTGCCTCATTGAAGATTTAAGCTCTCGGATTTGTTTCTGAGGTGAAGGCTGAGGAGGTGAAATAACCCAGGCCTGCTGCTCCCTCATTTGCATCAACATCTCTTGCTGAAGGGATAGGCGTTGCATTTCCTGCTGTAGGAAATGTAGAGAAGCATTTAGCTTTTCAATAGATTTTGTATATTCTAAAATATCCCCTTCATTTAAGGTTTCTTCTGCGGGGCTTACTAAGTTCCATTGCTTTTCAGCATCCATAGGTGTATTAGGGGACTTTAACCACTTGGCCTGAGAATTTTCAGCACTTTCCTTTATTACCTCTGCAGTCTTATTAATTTCTTCAACTGGTTTTTGTATGTCTTTTTCTTTCAATCTGTTACTATCAGTGAATACTTTTTCATCTTCAGCTCCAGCTGCTTCTTCTCGAAGAGGTGATATTCCATCACCTTTCTTTTTCACTACATTAAGAAATGCTGTCCTTCCCATTTTCTGTCTCTGCTTAGTAAAAGCAGCTTCCACTTTCTTCTTCTGTGCTTCAATGGCTCGCCTCTTTTCCTCCAGCTTCATCCTAAGATGGACCATTTCTGAAGCAAGCAACTGTGTAGTGTCTCTTCCTTGAGGGAGAGGTGTTTCCTCAGGTATATGAGTCCAAGCAACAACATGAGGAATATTCAACTCAGAGCCTTCTGGGGTAGTTTTCTGAGAACTGCTTCCACTACTTCTGCTATCTGTGTGATTCAGTTTCCTGAATTTCTGCTCTGCAAAGCTGGTCATTTTGACTCCCGAGCTTGAAGAAGCACTGCTGCCAGCTTGCGATTTGGTACTTATTGAGCTTGGACAGGGACTTAATAGCTCTCTGTGGTTGCTAGCTCGTATATCATAATCCTGAAGACATTTAGGTGGGTCTTCCATGTCAGAGTCCATGCTTACAGTATAATCTCTCAAAGAAGAATCCTCATCCATAGTTTCTGGAATATCTTCTGAAGGAACATGTATTCCAGTGTCCACTTCAGTATTGTCAGTCACAGGACTTAGGGCAATTTTTGTGTCTGTAATGACATCAGGATTAGGTTGATTTAGTTTAATATTTGAATTCAAGATGCTAATTTCCTGATTATGAAGAAAGAACCCATTTGTAATTTGGTCTGGCTGGATAACACTTGGAGATTTTTCAGTATCATGAATTATCTGCAAAGCCTCTTCAATGCTTGGAGTCTCAATCTGATTGCCAAAATCATCCATAATTACCCTGTTTTGCAGAGCTCCATTTGGAAGCTTGTATTGGCTGTTTTCATTGGCATTCCTTTCATTTGTGTTAAGAGATGCACTGGCCTTTGGGTCGATATGAGATACTATGTCCTTTTCTTCTTCAATATCTTGAGTTTCCTCTTCTCCATTTACTGGCTTGAAGGACAGGTTTTTCCTAATGTGTTTGGGCATGCGGTTGATATTTAGCATAAGGCCTTCATTACTAACAGATCTAGTAATTCCTCTGTTTGGAGTAGATATCTGAATACTGTTTTCATTATCAAAAGAAATGTCAAATGAAACTCCATGCATCGAAGATCTAAATGGGATTAAAATAAACAAAGCTGTTAAACAATACATATTTAATACAATAAACAAACTTACATTACTGTGAAAAAACAATCTAAAATTGTAGTACACTATGTGTACTAATGAGATATGATTAGCTTCATTTGCTAGCATTACGAAAATACAAAATTAAATAGAATATAACATCTTATTCAGTCTCATGCTTTTATTGTTTGTTCTAATTACTTGTATTAAATTATAACCACACGTATGCTTGTATTTTCATATGAAAAATATGCTTATTCATTTTGGGTAACTTCAGAGAGAAAAAAAAATATTCCTGCCAATCTGTAATACACTTAAGCAATTTTAGGAATATAGGAACTGGTCATACTGAATCACATTAGCGGTCCATCTAATCCAGCATCCTTCCTTTCTGACAGTAGCCAGTACCAGATACGTCAAAGGAAAGTAAAAGAAGCCAAACAGTGATGGTTTATACCTACAACATAAGAGTTTATAGCCCTTCTATTTTGTTCTAAAATCCTCTCTCATCAGCCTATTCTCATTATCCATAGAAAAGTACCTTTTTTTTTTTAATCCTACTCCTGATCTTGATGACTTCTATTGGCACTTCAAGTATATTGCGTGCAGACAAATATATTTAACACCACCAGGCATAATATGAAATATTGGAGTACCCAATGTTAACCTTTCACCAGGTTGAAAAACTGATCAATTATTCCTATGTTTTCTTTTCTATGAGCTAGTTTCTACTCAATAATATTTCTTTACCTCTTACTCTGTGACGACTTGGGTTTACTTAAAAGCCTCCTGTTAAAGGCTTTTTGAAAGTCCAAATTATGTTAAATATAGTTCAATATTGTTTAGTGGCTGATCCACAGTTACTTCTTAAACCAGCTTCTATGTAATGATAACTTACCTTTTCTCTTTGGGCCAAGTCCCTACATATCCATCCACATAAGACATAGATGAGGACCTTCTAATGGCTCCTAATTGGAATTAAAATAGAATACAATGTAACTAAGTTACAATGTATGGAAATACTTGGAAAATCATTTAAAAATAAACAAGTTAGTACAGCAAATCGGTTGCTTTCATTGTTTCAAATATTTCAGTGGTAAATTATCAAATTTTTGGAGGTTTTTTGGTTTTTATGTAAAATGATCTTTATTTTAATGTAAACAAAAGTATGGCAATCATATACATGAATTATATCATGTGCACACAGTACCCATCACTCAGTAAAGAGATAAAGGTAAATTTATTACTGAATACAATATTAATTATTTTATAAATAACTGTTGAAAGCCATATTCCACTTAGAGTGGAAACCAAACTTCATAAAATGTGTACAGCCAGTAATTCCTCACAAAAACCACTGTCTTGAGTGTGTGCTTATCACAAGAAGTTATAGGTCCAACCTTGTAAGCTATCCACGTGTGGATCTCCCACGGAAGTCAATGGGAGTTCTGCATCAAGATATCGTGCAAGAGTATCAACAAAACAAGATAGATAATATTTTATCCAAAAAACCCAGTACTATGCTGTTACCTGGAGCAGCTGAGTAAGGCTGATGGTGAGTATGCCTAACAGGCAGAAGTTGATGGGATGGTGTAAAAGTTGGACCCTCCACACTGTAAAGCAAAACAAAGTAATAGATAAAGGCCACATTAGAAGAATGCAGCCAAACTTTGTATATTGGTACAGTACAAGAAGTAGTTTATTTCTGTGTGAGGGAACACAGCCAAATGTAATTTTGCTCTTGAAACATTATGAATTTATTAAATAAAAAAGTACAAGCATCTTAATTACTACCACTAAAGCAAAAAGAAACCTGCACAGAAATTAAAATAGAAAGCTTCTCTGTAGTTTTCAAAAAATGTCTACTGAAAATGTTTGTTTATTGGTAAAACATCTGTCTTTTCAGTTATTCCATGCTAATGTTCTTCTCATGAAAGTCACTTTAGGTTTGATCTTGGCAACACACACCACCGCACATAATGTAAAGAAACAAAGGCAGAGGTTTCCTGCTGTCCACAGCAGACAGTGGCCTGGTCTACACTACAAACTTAGGCAAACATAAGCCATGTTAAGCTGATCTAATAATGTATGTATCTACACTACTGAGACCCTTCCGCCGACCTAAGTGGCCTGTAAAGTTGACTTCTGTATTCCACCTCTGCAAGAGGTGTAGCACTTGATTCCACATCCACAGGTTGACATGGGGATAGTGTGGACACTGCACTGTGGAATTTGAATGAATTGGCCTCCAGGTGTCCCACAGTGCTTCGCTGTGAGCACTCTGGAGAGCACTTTCAACATCACTGAACATCAGCCAGGTACACAGGAAAGAACCACTCCCCTGTTAAAGCCCCAGCAACTTTTGAATGTTCATTTCCCATTTGATCAGCATGGAGAGCTCGCCAGCACAGCTGATCATGGAGACTCAAGGCAGCAAATGTGCTCCAGTATGGAGTACACAGGAGGTGGTGGATCTTATTGCTGTGTGGGGAGAAAAATCTGTGCAGGCAGAGCTCCGATCCAGCAGAAGAAATGCTGATATCTATGCCAAGATTGTGCAGGGCATAGGGGAGAAGGGCTATACTAGGGACACGCAGCAGTGCCGCATGAAAATAAAGGAGCTTTGGGAAGCGTACCAGAAGACAAGGGAGGCCCCACACACATGCTGCTTTTATGAGGAGCTGCATATAATTCTCAGTGGTGACCCGCCACTACCCCAAAATGCTCTGTGGATACTTCCTGGGAGCCCCGGGTGGCATGTCTGTGGAGCAACAATGAGGAGGACATTGTTGAGGAGGAGGAGAAGCAAAAGAATGTTAAGCCGGCAAGTGGACAGCCAAGAACTGTTTTTAACTCTGGAGCCCATCCTCTCACAGGACCAGTTGGTGGCGGAGCGGGATGCCGGGGAAGGCACCTCTGGTGAATACACATTCCCAATCAAACTGTAGGAGTTACATACTATTATTTTTTATGTTTAATCTGAACAAAAAAGCATACTTCAAAAAACATTTTTCATTGTGTTGTGTCAGTTCAATAGAGCTGACATGTAATCTAATTTATTTATATAATGTCCAGGGGCGGCTCTACCAATGTGATATATGCCATCATGTGCCAGCAATGCCCCTCTGCCATTTACATTGGTCAAACTGGACAGTCTCTACGTAAAAGAATAAATGGACACAAATCAGATGTCAAGAATTATAACATTCATAAACCAGTCGGAGAACACTTCAATCTCTCTGGTCACGCAATCACAGACATGAAGGTCGCTATCTTAAAACAAAAAAACTTCAAATCCAGACTCCAGCGAGAAACTGCTGAATTGGAATTCATTTGCAAATTGGATACTATTAATTTAGGCTTAAATAGAGACTGGGAGTGGCTAAGTCATTATGCAAGGTAGCCTATTTCCCCTTGTTTTTTCCTACCCCTCCCCCCCCAGACGTTCTGGTTAAACTTGGATTTAAACTTGGAGAGTGGTCAGTTTGGATGAGCTATTGCCAGCAGGAGAGTGAGTTTGTGTATGTATGGGGGTGGGGGGGTGAGAAAGCCTGGATTTGTGCTGGAAATGGCCCACCTTGATTATCATGCACATTGTAGGGAGAGTGGTCACTTTGGATGAGCTATTACCAGCAGGATAGTGAGTTTGTGTGTGTGGTTTTTGGAGGGGGGTGAGGGGGTGAGAGAACCTGGATTTGTGCAGGAAATGGCCCACCTTGATTATCATGCACATTGTGAAGAGAGTTGTCACTTTGGATGGGCTATTACCAGCAGGAGAGTGAGTCTGTGTGTGGGGGGGTAGAGCGTTAGAAAACCTGGATTTGTGCTGGAAATGGCCCAACTTGATGATCACTTTAGATAAGCTATTACCAGGACAGTGGGGTGGGAGGAGGTATTGTTTCATGATCTCTGTGCGTATATAATGTCTGCTGCAGTTTCCACGGTATGCATCCGATGAAGTGAGCTGTAGCTCACGAAAGCTCATGCTCAAATAAATTGGTTAGTCTCTAAGGTGCCACAAGTACTCCTTTTCTTTTTGCGAATACAGACTAACATGGCTGTTACTCTGAAATCTACCAATTTTGCCGCCCCAAGCAGTCACTGCTGAATTGCCGCCCCCGCAATAGCGGTGGAGTTGCCGCCAAATTGCCGCCCGGCCCAGAACAGCAACAGAGCTGGAGCCCAAAAGCCACGGCAGTAGGAAGAGCGGTGGAGCTGCCGCCGAATTGCCGCTGCGGGACACGGATTGCCGCCCCATTTTAAATGCCGCCCCAAGTACCTGCTTGCAAAGCCGGTGCCTGGAGCCGGCCCTGATAATGTCTTATTTCCTAGGCACTATAGTGATAGGCTCTTTACAAATACCTCTGTAGATTTTTGCAACTTGCTTTTTAATGTAATGCGATACAATAAAGGTTACAACTACTTTTTCATTATTTAATTAAAAAACACATGACTAGCAATAAGACAAAGAGAACCCTGTACCCCAGGCACAATCTGCTGCTCTCATGTGATTTTTGCCTAATGTGTAGTGTATACCGGCATCTAAAGAACCTTCATGAGAAGGACATTACTGTGAGCTAATGGAAAATATGGATGAATGAAAAAAGCATTTTCCATGGGTACATACAAAAATTGAATAAAAATTCCTGTTTGATTATTTCTGCAGATTTCTCTAAGCAGTGGATAACTGGCATAGAGGTTTATACCCTTATTTTAGATTTCAGTTAAAAAATGCCTATTCCATACTCCAATGTCTATATATTATTTTAAAAGAAAATGTCATTGGGAAAAGATCTGTAAAATATTCTGTCCATCAGAAAGAAAATCCACCTGCTTAAATCCCAATCACATCATCCACTCAGGAAAAGCCTGACAGTGGCATGAGCTATTAATTTTCTAGCATTATAAACCCAACTCCTTGGGTAGATGCCATCTATTTATTTGCCATGAAGTGCTGTGCACTATTACCAGACTGTACAAAGAACTGCATTTGATGATAAAAACAAGAGACCCTACAATTAGATAATCAGTTAGTGGGCTCATAATATTCCAACACAAAAACTATACTTAATCCTTATAAAGACAATAAAACTATTATTGCAATGATGAACCAGTACAATATGCTACCCCATATACAATATTGATGATGGTTTGTACTACAGTTCTGAACAGGTCTCAAGAAACAGATCCTACTACAAGTTCAGCATATGTGTCAAAGCATATAATTGGGGCAGCTTACAGACAATACTTAACTCTGAAGTCCTAATGATTGTAATAAAAGTAGAACCCTTTAAGATCTGAGATCTCTAGGGGCCTTCTACAAATGGAATTCAAATGTCTGTCTTAGAGCTTCCTATCTATCCTCTTCACTCTGGAAGCCAAAATCATCTACACAGACAGAGTCTCTTTTTATCCAATGTGGGGAATTCTGTTTGGTGTAACAAAGGTGCTTATGTCATTGAAGGACTCTGTCAGACCGGAGATAAATCCCTTATGAAGGGCTTCAACTCTGTTTTTTTATAACTACAAGCTATATACTTCCTTCTCTTGTACTATTGATTCAGTTTTAAGCTAACATTTTCTTTAAAATATAAGGTAAATACAGTTGCCTCCATAAAAGCTCAATACTTTAAGTATAAGTGAAGCCATTTGCTGTCTTTTATGAAACTTATAAAGGACATCCCTGACCAGGGCTCCAATTCTTATCTCACTTATAATGGATATACACTGGTGTAGCCCCATTGTCTTTAGGGGAATAGCTCCTGACTTACATCAGTGTGAAAGGAGAATCAGGCCCTACCTAATGGTAGTAAGAAATATCATTCCCTGCTTGACAGGTGTAGTGTTTAGATGCTGCTTGTAATTATTAGAACTGGGAGCACTGGCTGTAAGGAGTCTGAAAGGACAGGAAACAGGAAGGAGTGGGGAGGAGTTGAGGAGGCCGAGTGAGAGCTACCGAGGGTCCAGCAGCAACTTGGTAAAGAGGTTACCACTTTAAAAATAAAGTCCTGTTGAAGTTTGTTAGTACCTTGCCTGGTTGCTACAACATTTTGGTGATGAGGGTGGATCTTCTGCCTCTGAATCCACCTGTACCCTTTCTGCAAAGCCCAGGTGAGCCTCCAATTGTTTTTACTGCCTGGATCCATATGTCTGAGACTTATCTGCTTGCAATCACTGCTACAGAGATTTCTGAAGTAAGAAAGCATGCTCTGCTAATCCACTGTTTGGAGCAGAAGGGCAGCGTATATTTTACACTTTTCCCCTTGCAGATGATAAATATGAGACTGCACTCACTGCGTTAAAGAACATTTTTGTGCCAAAAATGAATGTAGTAGCTAATCGCTACAGATTTCGCCAGTGTGAGCAGAAAACAGGGGAGACAATAATTCAGTATACCGCTTCCCTGAGGAGTCTGATTGTAACTTGTGACTTTGGGAATATGGCAGATGAGATGATTAGAGACCAGCTCATTGAGAAAACAACCATGCTTCGTGTCAGAGAACGCTTACTTCTAGAACCACAACTTACACTAGAAAAAGCAATAACCATTGCTATTCAGATTGAGTCAGCTACAGCTGAAGCCAAAATAATGAGCATGGATACAGGAGGCATAGTCCAGGCTGTGACTCCTTTGCAGAAAAGTTCACTATCACTGCAGACAAATCATAGAATCATAGAATATCAGGGTTGGAAGGGACCTCAGGAGGTCATCAAGTCCAACCCCCTGCTCAAAAGCAGGACCAATCCCCAATTAAATCATCCCAGCCAGGGCTTTGTCAAGCCTGACCTTAAAAACTTCTAAGGAAGGAGATTCTACCACCTCCCTAGGTAATGCATTCCAGTGTTTCACCACCCTCCTAGTGAAAAAGTTTTTCCTAGTATCCAACCTAAATCTCCCCCACTGCAACTTGAGACCATTACTCCTTGTCCTGTCCTCTTCTACCACTGAGAATAGTCTAGAACCATCCTCTCTGGAACCACCTCTCAGGTAGTTGAAAGCAGCTATCAAATCCCCCCTCATTCTTCTCTTCTGCAGACTAAACAATCCCAGTTCCCTCAGCCTCTCCTCATAAGTCATGTGTGCCAGACACCTAATCATTTTTGTTGCCCTTCGCTGGACTCTTTCCAATTTATCCACATCCTTCTTGTAGTGTGGGGCCCAAAACTGGACACAGTACTCCAGATGAGGCCTCACCAATGTCGAATAGAGGGGGACGATCACGTCCCTCGATCTGCTCGCTATGCCCCTACTTATACATCCCAAAATGCCATTGGCCTTCTTGGCAACAAGGGCACACTGCTGACAAATGATTGATTACAAGAGGAAACCTAATGAAAAACTACTGAATCAGAAAATTAAAAATACAGTAAAAGCATGCTTTTGCTGTGGATCCCCACAACAGCTTGTAAGCTACACAGGATGAATGGCAAAAGTAGCTCAGTGCAATTATTGCAAAAAGATTGGGCATTTTGCTAAAGTATGTTGCAGCAGCCAGTTCAATCAACAAGTGCATGCAGTTACAATACCAGACGTTACTGTGCTGAACGTGGACAAAATCACTACTGTACATATTCCAGAACAAATAAAGTGCACGATAAATGATTCCGCCATACCCTCTGGCAAATCACACTCTATTCAGCTAATGTTGGACACTGGCTCAGCATTATCTATACTACCTGATTCCATCTATTTGCATTACTTTAAAGATGTGCCTCTTACTGAACCCAAACTTCTCTTGGTGTGCTATTTGAAAAACCATAGTCAAGTACATGGCTGCCTGCCAACGATGGTTACTTTTGGTGATTGCTGTGTAACTGCAGAGTTCTACATTGTCCACAAAGGCACTCCTATCCTTGGCAAAGATTTATTGGCTGCTTTAAATCTCAGGGGAGTTAATGGATGAATTGATCTTCCACAGCAAAGCACTCTTGTGGTACACACACCAGTTTCAGCTGGGACCCAGCACCAGGTTGAGGAGAAACTTGGCTGTGCTTATGGGCTTCTGCATAAAGTTAAAATGCAGAATAATGTGATGCCTGTACGACAGAAGTTACGATGCTTACCATTTTCAGTCAGGGAAGTTGCTTCAGAGGAACTTAGAAAACTTGTTCAAAAGGACATTATTGAAGAGATTGACTCCTCGGAATAGGTTTCACCTATAGTAGTGACGCAGAAGAAGGGTGGAGGCATTCGCCTTTGTGTAGACTTAAGGGAGCCAAATAAAGCTATTGTGATTGACAGCCATCCTCTTCCTCACATAGAAGTATTTGCAGACCTCTATGGAGAAAAGATGCTTTCTACTCTTGATTTGCAGACTGCATACTACCAGGTTATGTTGCATGAAGATAGCAGAGACCTCACAGCATTTATTACACATGAGGGACTATTTCATTTTAAACGTGTTCCATACCGTCTCACATCTGCCCCAAGTGCCTTCCAAAAAATGATGTAATTGATTCTGAAGAATCAACATGGAGTTCAGTGCTATCTGGATGATATTATTGTGTTTGGAAATAATTCTGAGGAGCATGACAATAACCTGCAGTCTGTACTAAACTGCATCAACAAAGCAGGACTCAAGCTCAATAGACAAATTGAATTTTCCTTTCTGGGGCATACAATTTCACAGGCTGGACTAAAACCTGATCCAGATCATATCCTGGCAATTTCAAATGCTCCTCCTCCAACAGATTTGCAAACCTTACGTTCTTTCTTGGGTCTTACCTCCTGGTATGCAAAATTCATTCCCAATTATGCTTCTGTCATTGAACCGCTACGAGAATTACTATGGAGAAGTTCACCCTTAATGTGGACAATGGATGCACAAGCTAGTTTCGAAACGGTGAAAGACTTGATTGTACATAGTCCAGTACTTGCACTATTCAGTCCTGCATTGCCCACAATTGTAACTACTGATGCTTCTGATTATGGACTTGGGGCTTTCCTCACACAACTTCATGAGGGCAACACAGATAGGACTGTTGCATTTGCTTCAAGGACACTAAGTAATGCTGAGAGAAAATATTCTACAGTTGAAAAAGAAGCACTTGCTTGTGTCTGGGCGACTGAAAAATGGAGAACTTACCAGTGGGGCTGCATGTTCAAGTTGCGCACAGACCACAGTCCTTTGACGACGTTGCTCACCATGAAAGGACTGGGAAGAGCACGATATCATATTGCTAGATGGTCTGCAAGACTACTCTCTGTCAATTATGAACTGGAATATAAGCCAGGAAACCAAAATGTGGTAGCTGATTGCCTTTCTCGCCTTCCTTTGCCGTCACCAGATGGTCCACTGGAGGATGAGGATGCAGTAGTTGCGCTTATTACAAGCACTCTTACTACAGTTACAAAAGAATAATTTCAAGCTGCTTGTTCAGTGCGTCCAAATCAACAAAAACTACGGGAATTTCTGACAAAGAGACGGCCCAGTAACCCTAAAAACCTTGACCCAGTTTTGCTGCCTTATTTTAGAGTTCGGGATGAACTTTCTTTGCTTGATGGCTGTGTGCTATGAGGTACACACTGGCTACTTGTGCCAGAAGAATTACAGTCAAAACTCATACACCTGGCACACGATACTCATCAAGGAATTGTCAGAACCAAACAACGACTACGGGATCTGTACTGGTGGCCAGGGATGGACTCTGAAACTGAAGCACTCATAAAGTCCTGTGTCACTTGCCAAATGCATGATAAAACAGCAGTGACATGTACCCCTCCATTACAGCCTGTTCCTCTTCCTGAATCTTCATGGGAAAAAGTGGTGATTGACATTGTAGGATCCTTTGATACTGCTCCAAGTGACTGCCGTTATGCCATCACTTTAATAGACTATTTCAGTAAATGGCCTGAGGTAGTGTTTACATCGCAAATCTCTTCTGCTACAGTAATTAAGTTCATCTCTTCAGTTTTTAGCAGGGAAGGTAACCCCAAAGAACTGGTTTCAGATAATGGTGGACAATTTACTTCCCTGGATTTTGAAACTTTTCTAGCAGAGAGAAACATTTTACACAGAAGATCATCCCTATATTACCCTCAAGCCAATGGGGAAATCGAACGGTTTAACAGAAGTTTGAAAGAGAGTTTGCAAACGGCTGAACTGGAAGGGCAATTGTGGATACCCTTCACAACTGATTTCTTGCAAGCATACCAGGTTACACGACATGCCACAACGCAAAGATCACCCGCAGAGTTACTGCATGGGAAACAGATGAATACTAAACTGAACATTGCTGGATTGTTAAAGGCACGACCTGATGCCCCAACCGAGGATGATGTGAAAAAAACAGTTGAACAGAACCAAGCAAAGTATAAGGCTTTCACAGACAAGCGGCGGGGTGCTAAGGAACCAAAGTTTGAGTGTGGTTCCTTTGTTAGAATACGAAAACCTGGAATTTTATGCAAAGGGGACCATAAATTCACAGCTCCTCTTAAAATGATAGAGAAGAAGGGACCTTACACCTATCGACTTTCTGATGGGCAGGTATGGAATGCTTCTTATCTTGCATCTGCCTATGCACCAAGAGGAGATTATGCCAACACCCAGTCTGCATTAGATGACTTCACTGTAGTATCAACACACCAAGACATTTGTAGTGGAACCTGGGCTTGAGAGATGGCCTGTCAGACCCAGATGACCACCTGTCTGGACTAGAGACTATGTTATGTAGTATCTACAGTGTTTTCAGTGTAATATTTCTTCCAACAGTATAGTGTCTTGTTTCGTATTGGTTCGTGTGGTTAGAACAACAATGTTTATTTTAATTGGGAGAGTTTCTTAAGAGAGGAGGGAATGTGGTATTTAGATGCTGCTTGTAATTGTTAGAACTGGGAGCACTGGCTGTTGGGTGTCTGAAAGGACAGGAAACAGAAAAGAGGGGAGAGGAGTAGAGGAGGCTGAGTGAGAGCTACCGAGGGTCCAGCAGCAGCTTGGTAAAGAGGTATCCACTTTAAAAATAAAGTCCTGTTGAAGTTTGTTGGTACCTTGCCTGGTTGCTACAACAACAGGTTTCTCTATTCTATCACTCAGAAGAGACTGAGCATGATTAACCAGGTTAGCTAAATAAAAATAATATGACAAATAGCCAATTACAATGCTAATTTTATCTTCCTTCTGTGCCCCAAAGTCATAATCAATAAACCTATTGCCCATATTGAAATGTGACAGTCATACAACACATGTTCCACTTCTGGTCAACTGAAGGCCTTCTCTGGCTCCATCAAACAAAAGATTAAGCAGAGATAAGGTAAACTTCTCCACAATCTCTACTGTACTGTGAGCAACAGAACAAAATGAAAAGAAGACATACACTGACTCCACAACTGTAACGCAACTTAACTGGGAGACTAAAGTCAAAATGAATTTAAAGTTTTTAATTAGGGCTGTCAAGCGATTAAAAAAATTAATCATGATTAATCATGCTGTTAAACAATAGAATACCATTTATTTTATATATTTTTGGATTTTACTACATTTTCAAATATATTAATTTCAATTACAACACAGAATACAAAGTGTACAGTGCTCACTTTATATATATTTTTGATTACAAATATTTGCACTGTAAAAAACAAAAAAATTGTATTTTTCAATTCACCTCGTACAAGTATTGTACTGCAATCTCTATATCATGAAAGTTGAACTTACAAATGTAGAATTATGTACAAAAAGCCCAACTGCATTAAAAAATAAAACAATGTAAAATTTTAGAGCCTACAAGTCCACTCAGTCCTACTTTCTGGTCAACCAATCATTCAGACAAACAGGGTTGGTTACAATTTGCAGGAGATAATGCTGTCTGCTTCTTGTTTACAATATCACCTGAAAGTGAGAACAGGCATTCACATGGTTGGCATTGCAAGATATTTACATGTCAGATGCGCTAAAGATCCATATTTCCCTTCATGCTTCAACCACCATTACAGAGGACATGCTTCCATGCTGATGATGGGTTCTGCTTGATAATGATGCAAAGCAGTGCGAACTGATAGATGTTCATTTTCATCATCTGAGTCAGATGCCACCAGCAGAAGGTTGATTTTCTTTTTTGGTGGTTTGAGTTGTGTAGTTTCCACATTAGAATGCTGCTCTTTTAAGACTTCTAAAAGCATGCTCCACACATCTTCCCTCTCAGATTTTGGAAGGCACTTCAGATTCTTAAACCTTGGGTCGAGTACTGTAGCTATTTTTAGAAATCTCACATCAGTACCTTCTTTGCGTTTTGTCAAATCTGCTGTGAAAATGTTCTTAAAACGAACATGTGCTGGGTCATCATCCAAGACTGCAATAACATGAAAATATGCAGAATGCGGGTAAAACAGAGCAGGAGACATACAATTCTTCCCTGAAGGAGTACAGTTACAAATTTAATTGATGCATTTTTTTTTAATGAGCATCATCAACATGGAAGCATGTCCTCTGGAATGGTGGCCGAAGCTGGAAGGGGCATATGAATGGTTAGCATATCTGGCATGTAAATACCTTGTAACGCCGGCTACAAAAGTGCCATGCAAACACCTGTTCTCACTTTCAGGTGACGTTGTAAATAAGAAGCATTCTCCCGTCAATGTAAACAAACTTGTTTGTTTTAGCAATTGGCAGAATAAGACTTAGGATTGAGCGGGCGTGTAGGCTCTAAAGTTTTACACTGTTATGTTTTTGAGTGCAGTTATGTAACCAAAAAAAAATCTGCGTTTGTAAGTTACACTTTCACGATAAAGAGATTGCACTTCAGTACTTCTATGGAGTGAACTGAAAAAAACTATTTCTTTTGTTTATCATTTTTACAGTGCATATATTTGTAATAAAAAATAATAATATAAAGTGAGCACTGTGCACTTTGTATTCTGTGTTGTAATTGAAATCAATATTGAAAATGTAGAAAAACATCAAAATATTTAATAAATTTAAATAGGTATTCTATTGTTATAAGTGTGATTAATCGTGATTAATTTTTAAAATCACGATTAATTTTTTTGAGTTAATCGTGTGAGTTAACTGCAATTAATTGACAGCCCTATTTTTAATATCAACAAAAGCAAAACATATTTAGTGAACACACTACTCTGGACTCCCACTCTTTCACAATGTTAGGATTTCCTCATAATAAATTATGCCACATTTTGATTTTGCCTCAGTTAAGAATTCATGACTCTAACAGCTAGTATAAAGATGTGCCACTGTGAGACCAGCATTTGGTCTTTTCTGTATTTTTCCTTTCACTTCACTTTCTTTATAATGTTTAGAAATAACCACTTTGGATTTCAGGAAAACAAGCTGTTTTCTTGGCCTCATATATGCTGAACAAAGTTTAACATAGTTCAACAATGGCTGCCAGGCAGAAAAAGTCATGCCTGAGATTTTCTCCCTATTTCTTCAGTCATCATAATTTCTGTGTGTTAGTCTGTCTAAATTCCCTTCTGCTATAATTAATCTACCTGTTACCACCAGAAGTAGCATTATAAATGGTTTTCTAAAGGCACCCATCACACCAATATATAGGTGCACTACCAGTATGACAAGGAAAAGGCTTTATCCTTTTTCCATCTCCAAGAATGTGATCTCTAGTACTTCAAGAGGCTCTTCCATTGAAGCATTCATTCCTCTTCTTTGAATGGCTAGTTCTAAGGGCAAGTCTACACTACAGCGGGGATCGATGCTCTGAGACTGATCCAACAGCAGTCGACTTAGTGGGTCTAGTAAAGACCCACCAAATCGACTGCAGATTGCTCTCCAGTCGACCCCTGTACTCTACCCCTGATGAGAAGAGTACGGTAAGTCGACGGGAGATTTACTCCTGTTGACTCACCACGATGTAGACCCAGTGGTAGGTAACTCGACCTGAAGTACGTCGACTCCAGCTGTGGTATTCACATAGCTGAAGTTGTGTAGCATAGGTCGACTTACAGCGGTAGTGTAGACATAGCCTAAGTAACTATTTTAAGTGCAAATATTGCAAGAACACTAAAAAGCAACAAAAACAATTGGTTATTTTACATAGCATCTTACTGGGACAAGCTGTGAAGCCTGATAACATACATTCAAGTTTTGGGGCTGCTGGAGTTGAACACACTGACTGGTTTGCATGTTGAATCTCCAGATTCAAGGGTTCCTTGTGGTACAGTATGTTAGCGCACTGGTGACAGAGTTCAAATCCTCTATATTGTAGATCACAAGCAAATCAGAGTTTATTATTTCCATTCTGGTCTTCACTGTACAGAAGATGATGAATTGCAAACTCTCTGAATGGGCCCAATCCTATGAGGTGCTAAGTAGATTCAGTTCCCGCTGACTTAAATGAGAGTTGAGTACCTTCATGACTTGCAGGACTGAGAAATTATGAAAAAGTGAAGCCCAGAACCGGAAATGCAGATAATGAATCTCATTGATGAGGCACCCACTCAGAGCTATGTGGGGCAGGCTTCCATATTACAAGCAATTCTGGTTCTAGTCAGAACTATTGGTCTGCACTTTCATAACTAAATTTATTTTCAGAATTTAACAAGGTTTCTCAATCTTTTCATATGTATTCTTACACAGAATGAAAAGGAATCAGTGGGACCAGGTTCAGAAAATTCTGTAATAGTTGCTAGCAGTCTTTTGCTTTATGTTTACAGAATCATCTATAAGAAATTTGGCTTCACCTATTATTTGGTAATAGACCCTCTGGACATTTCAAGAAAGGACATCAGAAAATAATCAAATATTTGTGCTTGATTTGAGTGGAAGGGAGAGAAATATAAAACGGTACAAAAGAAACTGATATTACCTGGTTATAAAGTCAGAACCACGTGAACTATCCATATAGTTTCTTCTATTAGCATTCAAAATAGGAACAGAAGATGCATCTTTCACAGGTTCAGCTGCAAAATAGAAGACAAAACCTCCACATTATTTTAGTTTATCATGCCGTTCAAAACCTTATCAACAAAGCTGGCTGAAATATTCTGAAGTAATTTTTATTCCATAAGCTTACACAAGTAAGTTTTAATTTTTTCAATTTTTTAAATGAAAAGTGTTCTTTTTTTTTTCTTAGCCCCTCTTCTCTCCCCTTTTCCCCATTTTGCCACTGAAAAGGGAAAGAGGAAGAATAGGAGGCACAAAGAAATGCTGATAAATCAAAAAACTGAAAAAGCCACCAAGTATTTTGTTTTCTGAGGAAAATTTCAAGAGGAAAAAAATGATTTTTGCAAGTTTTTCATTTTGAAATATTTGGGCTACATCATAACTTAGTTAGCACCATTTAAAATTATTTTTTCCAGATGTTTTGTTTATTATACAATATATGCATAAAAATATTAAGGCAGTAAAAGCCTACACAACAGAACTGTGATCCCAGGTGCCAGTGCTGAGACCATGGTACTATAGCACATAATTCTTGCCTTGCCTCCACAGTCTCTAAAAGGTCTGCCTGAGAGGCAGATTTATCAATCTGAAAAATTGCTGAAGAAAGATTGTGCCTGAAATGATTTTTGCTATGCAGGTGCAGAGTTTTGTCATTCCTCCCTGTAGTTGTTTGATCTGTTCTCCACTCTGCTTTGAGTACTTTCACTTTTGTGTCTCATTCTCACCAATAAAATATTATATGGGTCAAATTCTGCACTCAGGTATGTCTACAAAATCCCACTGCGTTTACAGGGTTTTCACAGATTATAAATGAGTGGAATTTAAGGCTTATCTAGATTACACCAATGTATTTACAGCTAAGCAAATTTTCCTGGTCTAGGGAAGACTTTAATCATCATGTCTGTTGATGATGTATGAGAAGGAAGAGGAATCTGCCTCTCAGCTTTGTTGAGAAATACATTCAAATTTCATACAAGGAAGGTTTCCTGTTTACATAGTCAATTTTCAGCTCTCTAAGAGGCTGGTCTGTAGCCAAGCTCTGTGAACTGAATTGTAGATTAAATCTGTTTACACTATAGAAACCTGAACTCTATAGGGCTTGTACAGCACTGGTTAACATGAAATCAAAAACAAATACTTTGTTACCTTGGGGATTAATGACAACACGAGGCTGTACAAATGATGGCTTCACCACTTCAAACCACCAGAAAAGTTCTGCCATGAACACCAAATAATTACTCTACAAGAAATCAAGGAAATTTAGGTAAAGATAAAACCATACAAATCTTAATCCTAAATATAATAATCATATAACATTCAGAAAAGGTCTCTGTATTTTGTCCAGTCTTCATTAGCAAATCTGTTAAACTACTTAGATGGTCAGATCAGCGGTGTATATATGTATAACAGGCTGGCAGCACAACCTATTATTAAGGTTGCCTGACAGTTCCCATTATAAGACCCTGCTTATAACTTTACCAAACTCTGTCTGGATTGAATTTTTCCATGCTGAATTTTCCTCAGGCTGAATTTTCCTGGAAAGTTTTAGCCAAAACAGTTCTCAGACATTTCTGAGAATGAGACTATTGAAAAATATTTTGTTTTGCCCATGTTAAAAAATTCTGGTGACCTTTTCTTAGACCTCTCTAGCGCTTTCGTTCTTGAAGCAAGGACTTGAAAATTTGCAGGTGGTGGTCTTTGTGTCAGGGATGTGCCTTTTGGTTTCTCCTTGGAATTCCACTCAACTGTGGCGAAGTTACAGGCTTCTTGAAAAATCAGTTAGCATACGCTCATTAGAGACTTGCTAGAGTGTTGCAGCTAAAAGCTCTGAAGATTCCATCTACACTGGGGAATGCTGCAGTTCAGGGATGAGCAGAATATTCCCTGCAACTGCAGATTGGGCCTGCTGCAAGTATGTGCTTCAACTGGGCACTGGAACATTGAGCAAAGAGCTTGTCGATTTTGTGCTCTCAATGTCCCCCCCCTCCCCCGCCCCTTGCTGGAGCATGGAAGAGGAAACTGCCTGAATCGAATATGGAAGGGACAAGAGCCACACTGGAGAGAGCAGTGGAGGGACAAGGAAGGACACATGGCTGGTGTGGTGGAGAGACTGGGACTGGCTAGGGAAGGAGACTGGGATTGCAAGACAGTTGGATTGAAACTGGGACTGGGAAATGGAGGGGCAGCAGATTCATAGATTTCAAGTCTAGAAATCACCATTACATAATGTAGTCTGATCTCAGGGGAGACTGGGAACCCAGGAGGGAAATGGGGGTGGAGGTTCTGGGAGCCAGAGATGAGTGGTTTCAGAGTAGCAGCCGTGTTAGTCTGTATCCATAAAGAGAAAAGGAGTACTTGTGGCACCTTAGAGACTAACAAATTTATTAGAGCATAAACTTTCATGAGCTACAGCTCACTTCAGATTGAGATTGGATGAGTAGCTGGTGGGAAAGGCTGGGAACCAGTGGGGCAAAAGGAAGAGGAAGTGGACAGGGAGGGGGACAATTGGGACTGACTGGAGAAAGAGATTGGGACAAAGAGCTGGGGGAAAGACGACTGGATGAGGAGCCCAGGGCGGGAGACTGGGAGCCAGTTTGGACAGGGAATTGGGCAGGCAGGCAGGCAAAGAGAAACAGACTGGACAAGGAGCTGGGATGGGGGCAAACTAGGACTGACAGACAAGGAGACTGGGGACAAAGAGCTGGGGAGAGGAGAAATGAAACTGGGAATACCTAGACAAAAAGCTCATGGAATTGCGGGTGGAGGGCAGTCAAGCTTGGCAAGGGGAGAGGGAACAAGCAGAAGTGTCTCCTCCAGCGTCTGGAATGGAATCCATGATTTCTGAGTCTGACCATTCCTTTGCTACCAGCAAATTGTGAAACACACTGGCAAAGTATCTTATCTTCCCCACTCCACAATGCCGCTCTACACAGATTATGACAACCCACTATTGCTGTAAGCTATTCCATTCGTGGCAGATGTCTGTGCAGTGAATCTAAAGGTTCCAACCTGATGACCCACCTGACACCTGATGGAATATGTTTTCAGTTTGCTTTGTTGAAAAGCTAGGAAATCACACAGACACACCTCTATGTTAAAAGAAATTAAGGTTGTGAAGTCAAACACTCAAAAGTTAGGAAATGCCAGAACTAAGATTATAGAGAAAATAATTTAAAAATAGTTAAAAATTCCATGTTTTCCTTTTAATTGCAGTGGTAGGATTGTTTATTATAATTTTACAAATGAAACTAAAAAGCAGCAGGACCACTCACTGTATTATAGAAATAATAAAAGTGGTACATCTATTAATGAGATCAACATTTTACCATAGACATAAAGCCACTTCACACACAAACCACATACATGTAATGAGTTTTCAGAGCTTAAAAGGATGCTTTGGGTGTAAATCAGCAAAATTATATTTTTGAAAGTTTTGTTTTGTAAACATTTACATTGTTTTATCTACAGGCAACTTTCAGATAATTTGTACAAATAGATTTATAGAGCATGCTTTGCAAAAAGACTTGGCAAATGTCAATTCATGCATTGCTTTTCTTTTTTCACAAGCAATTAATCCATGCCTCATATATACATATATATCTGTCATCATACAAACTGACCACAAGATGTCAGTGTAGGGAAAAGCGAAGCCATCATCTTAGTATTTGGGTGCTCTGTGAATCTGTAATTTGGGATGATTATTCTTATGTTCTTCTGGTTATTAATTTCTGAGAAGCATCACAGCACACTGGTTGCAACCCTGCTAGTACATCACATGATAGTGTACCTAATTTCTTCTTTGGGACTTTTTTTGCGTTTTTTTGGTTAATACCTGCTGCAGAGTGAAGATAAAGAGGAGCACTATATTCTTGGTTGATAACTTTCAGACATGACACTGGATTATTATTTTTAACTATTATAGCTAAAAGGAGTTGTGTGCCCAAATGCTCAAACCAGCACCACTGGAGTCAATGGGAGTTCAGTGCCAGGGGTATTTTAATTTATTATTATTAATAGCACCAAGTGCCCCTTCTTTGGCCTCAAATCCTCAATTCTCTAGAAAACTTTTCATTTGAGTTTTATCCTTGCATTTTTGCTACCACTCCAACTTTCCGAGTCAGGCACATAAGCCTACTCTGCTGATTCCCAAGCCCTTGACAGAAACATTTTACAGACCACAGTGCGAGTTCCACTACAATAAATTGTACTTTTGGGAATATAACTGTAGTATCAGACACTATGAGTAACTATTTCTACTGTGTCTTTTGTAGAACTACCACATTCCACGGACAGTACTTTTACCATGGCTGGCTGTTTGTATGTAAGTAAACCAAAGGTTAAGATAGGTTCAAAAGCATGTTGTTCTTTACAGGTAATGTATAGCCTATAAATCCTGGATAAAATTTTCAAAAGTGCCTAGGTCCTATTTTCTAAAGAAATTTAAGACACTTAGGAGCCTAAATTGCATTGAAAGCCAATGGGACTCAGGCTCCTAAGTGCTTCAATTATATTTGAAAATGGGGCTTAGGCACCTCTGAAAATGTTTATCCCTTAAAGCCATTGAAGTAATTGCAAACACTGTTCAAAAGATTGAGGATATTTTCATTATTCAAACAAGAACAGTTTGGTTATTTGTCTTGAAATTAATACAACAAAATTTTAAAGCAATGCTAATGAAACAAAGGATTTGTGTATTGATCATAGTCTGATATGAAAGTATTCATAAACATCTGAGTGAGTATATTTTGATCTTTAAGCAAATACTCAGCTTAAAAGAAAGAATCTGTAGTCTACCCTGTATTCATTAATAAAGACATCCAAAATGCAGGGCTTTTTGTCAAGGAATGGACAACCTCAGGAGGAATGTTGAATTCAAATTTAGACATAGAGTGTCCTTGTTATTTGACTGTGTATTTAACTATGGAGAGACAAGGTGGGCGAGGTTATATTTTTGGTTGGACCAACTTCTGTCGGTGAAAGAGACAAGCTTTCGAGCCCCTGATAGCTCTTTGAGACTTCAGTCTTCTTCAGCCTTGAAGAAGAGCTCTGTGTGGCTCGAAAGCTTGTCTCTCTCACCAACAGAAGTTGGTCCAATAAAAGATATTACCTTGCCCACCTTGTCTTTCTAATATCCTGGGACCGACATGGCTACCACTACACTGCATTCAAACTCTGATGTCTAACAGCTCACTTGAGCACACAATACTTGGATTTATGCATGCAAATTAGGGACCCAAATTAAAAATGATGCCCCATAGTATGACTCACATCCTTGTATCACCATTTCACTAGCAAGTTGCTAATTTTATATAGCCTTTAAGATATCATATTCTGAGGAAGCCATGATTCTTGTCTCATTGAAAAATTTATTAGTTAAATTGTGGGGAGGGAGGGGGAATCAGAAAAAAAAACAGTCAATTAGGACAGAAGTCTAAATAGTATATCATTTTAATTCACAAAGAAATGTGCTCACACTACACAATGACTGCAAACGTTCAAATAACATGAGAATATCTTAAAGAAAACAATTCAAATACAAAATCATCTAACAGCATATGGGACAGCCTATTTCTCCACCTGGCAGTTGACTTTAAAAAGACTGGTAGCTTGATTTTTCAATTTTGAATACCCTTGGCTTCATGGTTTTGGGGATCAATGTGAAAATCTCATGCGGTGACCCCATGGCTTCTTTATATTGGGTTGTGGTAAAGTGAATGAGAAGGAGAACATCACAAGTGATCTGGTGTGGCATGTAGAAGAATGCACATATTGATATTTGAGATTCTTCTCTGAGAGTTCCCGGTATTAAGACAGTCTGATGACAAATCATGCTTAATAAACAGTCAGTTTTTTGTACAGCATATTAACAAAAGTGAAGGCAGTCTGTTAGTATAGAACTACATCAGGAAAATATGGAATTATAGCTGCTGCCTTATCTTCCAGCACCTGGGACAAAATATGACTTCCGGTGCTTATTAACATAAAAATAAGCAGCATCCTCATACTCTCCCAGATACAGTTTAATAACTGCAGTTGAAAGTTGACACATCATTCAAACCATATGGAGAAAGACATGTTAACTTAATGGTACATTCAAACTCTTTAAAGTTGTTTCAGGATATATCTTCACTGCAGAATTAACTTGGGCTCTTATTTGGGTGTTGTCTCTAATTTGGCTCCCACCCACACATAAAAACCTCTGTCCTGAGTTTGGGGTGATTTTAATCCAGGCTAGCCATTTTATCTGGGGCTATAGGCTAACGCCCAAGTGCTGCTTTCATTCAAACTAGTAACCTGCACACTTTGTGGTGGGGATGCAGGCTAAATCATTTGAATGTTGACAGTCCTCTGATGTATCCCACAATTCCCCCAATGAGTGCAGAAGGGCAGACAAGTTATTCCATTGTTTACTGGGAATAAATTATACAATGGCTCACCTTATTGAAGCACTAAAAACCACTGGATCTATCCAGAAGTCCTAGCAACAAACACAAGTGCAACTATTAATAGTAAGAACAGAGTAACTAGTGGCTGCTCACAACCCGGGTTAGGAAAACCCAATGCTCAGATTTGGGAGCTGATCACAAGTGCTTAAACTGAAAGCTGTTCACACACTTCACCACAGAATAAAAAGGTTCAGTGGCCAACAGCTGAACCAGATGTTGTCATAGTTATGTAATACAAACTACAAATATTATTAGAAAAAAGCCCTGTCTTTCCATTCAGCATGATAATTAAATGAAGGAAAAATTATACTGAAATCTTTTCCAGTGAAGAAAAGTGTTCTGTTCAGCAATTCTGGGTTAGTGTAAGGTATCTTTTGGACTCTAACACACACTAGAGGAAAAATCAGACCTAAAGTTTCAAAATAAATATGATTTTCTTACTTGGATAATTTCTGCACCAGGGATAAAACCCCAACTCCTACCTTGCAGATACACATTTTTACGGTAAATTAAAATGTCAGTTATTTTCCTAGTGATAGTTTTGCCCTCATTTGGAAGAGCCTTATAAGTTAAGTACTTACATTTTTATATACTGAAATATTGTATGAACATATTGTGAAGAACTCAAATGTTATATGTCTGTAAATATTTTCTGTTGTAGGGGGGGTTGCAGTACTGCTACCCTTACTTCTGCATGGCTGCTGGCAGCGGCACTGCCTTTAGAGTTGAGCAGCTGGAGAGTGGCGGCTGCTGGCCAGGAGCCCAGTTCTGAGGGCAGAGCCGCTGCCAGCAGAAGCAAGGATGGCATGGTATGGAATTGCCACCCTTACTTCTGTGCTACTGCTGGTGGGGCACCACATTCAAAGCCAGGTGCCCAGCCACCAGCCGCTGGTCTCCAGCTGCCCAGATCTGAAGGCAGTGCAGAAGTAAGGGTGGCAATACCGCGGCCCCCCTAAAATAACCTTGTGACCCCCCCACCTCTACTCCCCCGCAACTCCCTTTTGGGTCAGGGTCCCCAATTTGAGAAATGCTGGTCTCCACTGTGAAATCTGTATAGTATAGAGTAAGAGCACACAAAAGACCAGATTTCACAGGTCCGTGATGTATTTTTATTGGCCAAGAATTTGGTAGGGCCTTAGCTATGGGTGAATCTTACAACTGGGAACTCCAGCCATCTGCACTGAGGAATCGTCAACAAAAGGACTCAAGACTCTTCATGTTCTGCTCTCTTCTCCAGGAAAATGAGTGATGCAAATAGATTCCTCCCATAAGCTGAGTTTGTAGCTCAGAACACATGGCAGGAGGGGGAAAAAACCTGAACCAAAGCAACTAGGTATCTCTATGCTGCTTGGACTCTCGGTGGGGAAGAGAGGTGGAGGACAGGGCCAAGATTTTGCTAGGCACAAGCAAGATATCCTCAGCTGCTAAGCCTGTGTTAACCCTAAAGGCCAAATAGAGCTTGCTGATTTATAGAAACCTATATTACCTTTTGAAACCCAAGACTAAAGCCTCATCTACACTATTTGGTTAGATGTCCGAACTGTGGAAGCGTCTTCACTTAAATTTGGCTCCCACCAAAATAAGTGCCTCTCGATGCTGATTTAGTAACACCATCTCCCTGAGCAGCGTAGAGTCACAGTTGACATAATTAAGTCGACAGAGTGTCTGTGTGCACACTAAGGTTGCCAGCCCTCCCAGATTGGCCATGACTCTCCTGGAACTGGAATCGATCTCCTGGTAGCTGCTGAAACCAATCTGGGAAATTTTAATAGGCCGCTAAAAGTCTGGTTGGTGGCACAGTGGGGCTACAGCAGGCTCCCTACCTGTCCTGGCTCTGCGCAGCTCCTGGAAGCGACTGGCATATCCAGCTCCTAGGCGCAGGGGCAGCCTGGGGTCTCCACGCACTGCCCCTGCCCTGTGTACCGACTTTGCAGCTCCCATTGGCCAGGAACCGCGGCCAATTAAAGCTGCATAGGTGGTGCCTGAAGGCAGGGGCAGTGCACAGAGCCATCTGGCCGTCCCTGAGCCTAGGAGCCGGACATGCCGATCGCTTCTGAGAGCCACCCGAGGTAAGAGTGGCCCTGCCAGAGCTTGCACCCCTTACCCCCTCCCACATCCCAACTCCCTACCCTATTCTCCTCCCTCACCCGAACTCCCTCTCAGAGCCCGCACCCTCAGCCCCCTCCCGCACCCCAATCCCCGGCCCCAGTCCTGAGCTGCTGCCCACACGCAAACTCTCTCCCAGAGCCCACACCCCCTCCTACATCCCAACCCCCAGACCCAGGCTCAGCCCAGAGTCCCCTCCCTCACCCCAAACTCCTCAGCCCAAAGGCCGCAGTCCCACCCCCTGCCCTGTGAAAATGAGCGAGTGAGTGAGGGTGGGGGAGAGCGAGCGACAGAGGGAGGGGGGATGGAGGGGACAGGGGAGGGGGCAGGGAAGGGCAGGGCAAGGATGTTTGGGTTTCTGCGATTAGACAGTTGGCAACCCTAGTGGACACTGCATTGCTTACATCAACTGTTACTGGCCTCCAGGAGCAATCCCCCAATCCTCCACAGTGACAATACAAATCGATACAAGCGCTCCTGGTGAGAACACGCACCACCGACACAAGGAGCCAAATGTGCACACACACAAACACTTTAATAACTGTGGTGGCTGTATGCCAATGTAAGTTAGGTCGACATAATTTAGTAGAGTAGACATGGCCTAAGTCATTTGTTTGCTCTGTCTGCTTGCTTTAATCTTGTAATTAACTCTCTATTTCTTTTCCTATGTAATAAGTCTTCATATAGTTTACTATAGGATTGGCTACAAGCAGTGGCTTTGGTGTGAGACCTAAAGTGCAATTGACCTGGGGTGATTGGCCCTTTGGGATCAGAAGTAATCTGAATATTGGTGTGATTCTTGATGTAAGGGACCATCTATCACAGAGATAAGCTCACGTGGGTGGCAAGACACACCCGAGTACCCAAGGGGGCTGTCTTTGACTCTGTGTGAAGGCTGTTATAGTGCCTGAGGAATTTGCACTTGATGCAGTTGGTTGACGAAATCTAAGTTTAGAACTCACAACCAATCAGGGATTTGTACCCTTGTTTCTAACAGTCTGCCCTGAGGTGAGCTGTAGCTCACGAAAGCTTATGCTCAAATAAATTTGTTATACAAATCTCGCCACTGTATTTTCCACTGAATGCATCCGATGAAGTGAGCTGTAGCTCACGAAAGCTTATGCTCAAATAAATTTGTTAGTCTCTAAGGTGCCACAAGTCTTCCTTTTCTTTTTGCGGATACAGACTAACACGTTTGCTACTCTTAAACCTGCCCTGAGGTTGTCACTCATGCTCTTGCCTCACTGCTGAGAGCATTACTCCCACAACCAAGCTTTTGGCTACTTTTTGATTTATCATCTGCATGCTAATCTACAGTTAGTGCAGAAGCATGACATCATCTTAATGATGATTCATAACTGTGCTCTGAACACATTTCAGACTGGTTCAAAAATTACTTAACACTAGATGGTAGACTTGCAGCTGTAAACATTTGGGTTGATAGCTCTACTCTCTCATTTTCTAAACGATTCTGGCCTTAGTTACTTCTTTTCCCTTCTTGACATTTCATGCCTACCTAAAGGCTATTAATTAACTTGATGATATAAAAATTAGTTTATTTTTAACTTTTGATAGAGTACAATGAAATAATCCTACTGTTCAGATATAGTAGTCAGCGTAAATGAATACAAGTTTCTATACAAAAATCTACTAATTGCATTTCCTGCTTCTGTATAAAAGGCAAATAATGTAACGGTGGTTTTTATGGTTCAGCAAAATTTACATAAACAATCCTTTATGTTTCCTTTAGAATCTCTTTATTTCCCACACACAGTTTTAGGATTAAGATTAATTTTAAAGAATCCATATACTTAAGGCATTACATGTCAGTAAATTTCACATATTGCCCAGAAATAGTTTGACTAATCTTAATGTTTATAGAGAATCTTGGATGTCTTAATATTTATTAATTTTGGAATTACATATTTAAAAATTAAAGTTTAATTAATAGCATAACATAATTTTAAAATGCACATTTCTTTTATAACCAAGCTTCAATCAACTTGTGTTCCGGAGGGAAAGTAGCCAGATGCAAACATAATCAGTCTTTCAAAAGCTATTCATGTAAAAATACATATTAACGAGCAGCCTCAAATTCAAGTAGATAGTTAATATGATCATACAACAGAGAGATTCGAAAACAGAGTGAAAGGGGTGAGAGTTGAGGTATTTCAAACATTCTGTGGAGAAGGCCAAATTACATTTTTAATTATGGACTGTGGGCTTGGACTACAATGTTAGGCCCAATATACCACTTAGATCAGGGGTGGGCAAACTTTTTGGCCCGAGGGCCACATTGGGGTTACAAAACTGTATAAAGGGCCAGGTAGGGAAGGCTGTACCTCCCCAAACAGCCTGGCCCCCGTCCTCTATACACCCCTACCACTTCCCACCCCTGACTGCCTACCTCAGAACCCTCCACCCATCCAATCCCCCTGCTCCTTGTCTCCTAACTGCCCCATCCTGGGACCCCCCGTTCCATGACAGGCCCCCCCGGGACTCCCACCCCCTATCCAACCCCCCTGCTCCCTGACTGCTCCAACCCCCATCCATACCCCCATCCCCTGACAGGCCCCCTGGGACTCCCACGCCTTTCCAACCCCCACCCGCCATTCCCCATCTCCTGACCACTCCCCCAGAACCTCCACCCCATCCAACTGCCCCCTGACAGGCCCCCCGGGACTCCCACACCTATCCAACCACGCCCTGCTCCCTGCCCCCTGACTATCCCCCGGGACCTGCCGGCCTGGTCCCCTCGGCCCCCTTACCATGCCACTCAGAGCAGCATGTTTAGAGCTGCGCCGCCCAGGCAGAGCCAGACACGCTGCCACGCAGCCCTGCAAGAGCGCGCGGCGGCATGGCTGTAGGGGAGGAGGGACAGCAGGGGGGAAGCTGGGGGCTAGCCTCCCCAGCCAGGAGCTCAAGGGCCAAGCAGGACGGTCCCGCGGGCCGCTGTAGTTTGCCCACCTCTGACGTAGATCAACAGTAGTTCTCCCACTGACATCAGAAGGAGAGTTGTACTAAGACAGAGGATAGAACATGGCCCTTATGTAGCAACACAACTATTAGGATTCATCTACACTGCAAACTTTTAAAGTATGAACATGATTTTGAGCCACTGAGGGCATGTCCATATGGAGACTTAGCGCATGGCAAACCAGGGCATGACTGTACAAGGCTCTAGCTTGCTGCACAGTATGTCACAGCAGGGTCCTCACAGCGACTTAGCATGTAGCAAGCTAGTGTGCGATAGATTTACATTCATGTGCCACCCACTATGTCTCTGTATGGACAAGCCCTGAGTTAGATGACATGATGCTGAACATGTTTTTTTTACTGGTTAGCAAGTCAGTCAGCATTATGTCAGGAAACTCAATTATTCAAAACTGTATTCAAATACAAATGAGCCCTTAGATACGGTTACTGCTGCATTTAACATTGCTTAGTGGGAAAAACTGATTCCACGACCGCTATTTCTGCCCTTTGCTTATCTGGCCTTTTGTGCATGCAATTACTCACTTTGCATGCTTAATTTAGTAATTACATGCAGAAATAAGGCATCCATTTCATGTGTGCGACTTCACATCTAAATTATTTGAAGATCTGCTCCATATTAGATTTCAGACCTAACATCCTGTTTAGATGACTGAGGGGAGTTCAGACCTTTCATAACTGTTCCAGGCTAAGACAATGTTAAATCATTTCACATTCAGAAGGTTGACTTCACAACATAAAGCTTCCACTCTGTTGGATCTGAACAAGTCAAGTAGGTCAGAAACATTTAAGATTCCCGATTTAAGAATATATTCTCTAAGGCCTGGTCTACACTAGGAAATTAGGTTGGTATAACTACATTGCTCAAGGGTGTGAAAAATCCACACTCCTGAACAACCCAGTTAAACCAACCTAATCCCTAGAGTAGCAGTGATACGTAGACAAGTGAATTCTCCCATCAACCTAGCTGCTGCCTCTCAGGGAGGTGGATTACTGGCGCTGACAGGAGAAGCCCTCCCGTTGGCGTGGTAGTGTCTTCACTGAAGCACTACAGTGGTGCACTAAGTGGTGCAGCTTACGTGTAGATAAGCCCTAAGACTCTACTAGAAGGAACAACAGTAGTAAAGGAAATAGGCTTCATATAATGCCAAAAACTAGACTAGTTGACCCAAAATGTCTTTTCCACTCATACTATGTACAAATATGATTCTTTTAGTAATACCTTTAACATGTCTCACCTGCCAGATGGGACATGTGATCTTTCGTAAGAGATCAAACATGTCTCCGCTGATATATTCTTAGTATTAATTAGGCTAGGAAGCGCAAATTGTAGGATGCCTTAAACTCAACCAAGTTGACAACACTACATGGTAAGTAGAGATTTTTCTGTGACAGTTTAAGCGTTACCTGTAAAGGTTTTCTGTAAATTTTCACACCTGCATGGAATCATTCTTCTACCAGGTGGAACATGTGTCTGTGAGAAGACATAATGAGAGCTTCCCCTTTTTGCCTCTTTTCCAGATCAAAGTGATTTCCCAGATAAGAGTAAAGAAAAATATGAGAAAACCATCACAGGAGAAAACAGCTTGTAGGAGGTAGGGGGGGAGAGAGAAAAAGGGCAACCTGACATAATCAAACTTTGCTAAGAAGAAAAGAGACCCAAACACTGCTATTCTTGCTTGTTTCTTGTTTGATGGAAGGGTTGATCCTGACTAGGATAGGCATTTTTAGGAAAAAATACTTATTCCACTATCTGATTATTTTTTATTCCTCACCACTTCACCAGATTTTACCTACTATCTTTGTGTCTCAAAGTAAATCACCCAATACCTACTGGTCCACTGTGTAGTGCCTTAAACATCCATGGAACATACTCAGATATCTTCTGCAACATCACTAGCCATTGCCTTTGTGAGTGTGCTGTGATGATCTTTTGGAATGGGGGAGGGAAAAGGATGTCTTTTTTCTTGGCTTCATATGCTCCAACTACTTCATAATTAATCCATCTGGAAATGGTGTCTTTAGAAGCCAACGTGCCTTTTATACTGTAAGTAAGCTAAACAAATAACTATCTGATGAATCACTTGAAATGCAGTACAATGTGTACACACCATAAAACACTTTGGATGTTTAGTCACTGATGCCTACTATTTGTTTGACTTGGTTTCAATGATTGTTGATATCAGAGACAGAAGTGGTCACTACCTTCTTGGTTAAGTCAGACTCTGAATTCTTATTTCACACATATTCATGATCCACCTTGTCTTTGTGTAACTGAAGGATGCAATGTGCACACTAATGTAACCCAAAGTACACAGTTTCGACCTGACAAGCTTCAAGAGAAATAGGGTATAAGCTACTCCCTGTGCTCCTTTATTTATTTTAAATTAGAGATCATTTTCCATTGTTCTCAGCCAACCAGCTAGAGGAACTGCAGTCTTATGGGACAGGAACTTGATGACGGTGACTCTGATGCCCCTTAGGTAAGCAGTGAAGTTATCTGAGAACTGTTTGGGCAGACTGTAAGTCTGGCATGTGTTAGAAGTGGGTGGTGGGAATCTTTGAAATCAGTTAACTCTCAGGATATGTCTTCACTGCAATATAAGTCCAGGCTTAGTACGACTCAAGTCAGCTGACCTATGTTAGAGAACCCTGGACTTGAGCATCCACATTGCATTTTAACCCTACGTTAAGACTTTTCTAATCCTTGCTTGAATTTAGGGCTCTAGTGTCCACACTGCAATGAGCAAACCCAAGCCAAAGTAATCTTATCCCAGAGACCCTAGTGCTCCTCCGCCAACCCTGAAATGTGGCCACTCTAGCCTAAGACCGTGGTGCACTGTGGGAAAACTTTACTGCCTGCCCTGTACCTTGCCAGGAAGGCAGTTTGCTTTGCAAAAGGTTTGATCAATTTGCTCTCCGTTGCAAATCCAGGAGGCTGTCTGATAATGTGCTTGCAGATTGTTGATCAGAAGAGACTGGGTTAATGCTGACCTGAGCTGCTGCCATTTGCCAAGGGGAGGGGAACGGCTTCCGTTTTCATTACAGTGGATTGAAGACTTTTGAGAGAGAGAGAATAAAGGAAGTTGTCCCAGGGAATTGTGGAATACTTCCAGGTGACTCCCGGGACCTCAGGCAAGCGGAGCTGCATCTCTGCTGCAAAGCAATAGGGCTTGGATCCTGATTCTTGGATTAACTCAAGCTCAGACCCTCCAGTCCTGCAGGGCCCTGGGACCCTGGATTAGCGCAACTGCAGTGTAGATACAAGGGGAGTTAGGCTTGAGCCCAGGCTCAAGCACAGGCTCACACTGCAGTGTAGACATACCTTCAGTAACTGAACATGACACAATTCTGAGTCCTCAGGCTTCATGGGGTATCACAGAAAAAGTCAGCCACAAGGGAGAACTGTTCTGGCGTCCAAAATGTAAATTAAGCACAAGGCTCTTCTACTTAGTTCTTCTCCAGATTTAGGCCGGATCTACACTAAAAAGTTAGGTCAAGCCAGCTATGTTGCTCAGGACTATGCAAAATCCACACACCTGAGCAACATAGTGAAGATGAACTAACCTCTGGTGTAGACAGTGTGAAATCATGCAAGAATTCTTGCATCAACCTTGCTTATGCCTCTTGGGGAAGTGGATTAACTACAGCAACAGAATAACCCCTCCTGTCGCTGTAGTGAGTGTCTACATGGAAGTGCTACAGTGACGCAGCTTCAGCACAGCAGCGGTTCTGCTGTTGCGTTTTAAGTGTACATAAAGCCTTACTCACTGGAATCTTGTTGATCAGACTGCCCTGAATCTCCTGTTAAACTGTGAAGCCTCAGACTGTAACAGGATGGGTTGGAAAGGTGGATATATTTAATCACAACAGAGCACAGGAAGTCAGAGTAGAGTACTTTGCTTCCTTTCAAGGGCTGCACTAGAAACTCCATGTCCATCCTGGAGGCTCAACTGTGATTTGTGCCACTGCTTTCCCCTAAAATGCACTTTCTGTTGGCAGCTTGGTTCTTTTTGTTACTTATGGCAGAAATATCAGAGATTAACTGATTTCTGATAAGATAATATCACTACCTGCTGTGCAGTCTTATCCACTTGACGAGTTGCAACAGCTAGGCCATACACATCGAGGCCAGGAAATATAGTGAACCTTCTGCCCAACCTTCTGCCCTTTCACAAAGAAAGGTGTAAGCATGTTAGAAATCCTAATTTACTGCATTAATGATCGCTACTAAGCCCAAGGAGTGAAGTTCAACAAGTACAAGGAAATTATTTGCTGCTTCTGCAACTGATGGATGATGAAATCGGGAGGAAGCAGACTGCTGGATTGCATTAAGTCCTCTGAAGATATGTACTGTGACAGGGCAAGGCCAGATGGCTACAGAAAAGTAGTGGGAGATAGATATATTAGCTCCAGGCTAAACAAATCCCTGGTACCAGGTTAAGTGAAATGGAAGCTGCTTCAGGTCAATTAAGACACCTGGGGCCAATTAAGAACTTTCCAGAAGGCAGGGAGAATGCTAGGTTGATTGGGACACCTGAAGCCAATCAGGGGATGGCTGAAACTAGTTAAAAGCCTCCCAGTCAGTCAGATGGGTGTGCATGTCAGGAGCTGTGTGAGGAAGTTGTGCTGTTGGAGAGGCCGAGTAGTACACACCATATCAGACACAAGGAAAGAGGCCCTGAGGTAAGGGTGAAGTGGAGCTTGAGGAAGTGAGGACTGCTGTGGGGGAAGTAGCCCAGGGAATTGTACATGTCATGTTTCTAAAAGGTCAGCTACCATAGCTGATACTATTAGGGTCCCTGGGCTGGAGCCCAGAGTAGAGGGTGGGCCCGGGCTCCCCCTCACCTTTGCCCCCTGATTAATCACTGAGACTGGGAGACAACAGAGACTATGCAAGGAAGGATAACTTCTCCTCACCTCCCTTGCTGGCTTATGATGAAAATGGCTCAGTAGACTGTGACTCTTGTCTCTAGAGAAAGAAAGGTTATGTGGAGGGTCACAGTGAGTCTTTGAGGCTAGCGAAATCTGCCAGGAAACGTGGGACCGACGGAGGCGAGGACAGAGCTTTGTCACAGTACATTACATATATTAATGGTATACTTCACCTGTTAGCAAATTTTAAAATAACTATTCTAAAATGTATTATATTGAAGCATTTAATCCTGCCCTTAACATATATAATTTGTTTTTAAATCACTTTGCTTCTTATACAGAAAAGGGATCAAAACTACAAGCTAAAAGATAATCAATTTACGATAGTTTCCCTGAAGTACAAAGAAACCACACTGCATTTTATAAGCTAGAGACAGAAATACATCAGCCTGGTGATCTGCAGGCTCTGTATACTACAGAAATGATGCAAACCATCCGCCTGCTGGCAAGTGGCAGTGCATTACTCAAAGCTCTAGCAGAAAGGAAACAGCATATTCCATTATACCCTTCTAGTCAAAGAGATACAATAAGGAAAACAAGCTGTATGAGCAGGACAGGGGCTAGGATACATTGATAAAATCAGAGCAAAAAGCTGCAAAAGTAGGCTATTATTTTAAACTTATACATTAATATATACTATCATGTGGCAGTTAAATTTAAAAACTACTTTTTTCCACAAAAATTCTCTTTGGAAGAGTCAGCAAATAGAAAATAATTGTATAGGTTTGCATCACACACTGATATCATTCCTAGTCAGTTTCTAGAATGAGAAAACAATTTTCTGTACTATATAGCATTTTAATATGTTGTGCAATATTTACGGTTTCTGCTCACAACATGAGCTTTTTCAAAGGGGTTCGTCAAGGGAGCATATATTCTTATTAGAAGTTACTCCCAATGGATGTCCTGGGAAACTTGGAAAGCCCTCGTCTTAACTGTGGATTTATTTTTAAATCAGATGTCTTTTCCACACATGCAGAACAGAGCCTACAGCACCAGCTAGTGTTTCCCTGCCAAGGCTTAGGAGGAAAACTTGGCAGCTTTTCTGTGTAGCATTTACATCTAAATAGGTATTTGTGCCACAAGAAGCTCGTGAAAGCATGGCCACAATGAGCTTTTTCAATTTACAAATGTCCTAAACCTATGAAAGACCTAAATCCACTCTAAACAAATTATTCAGAAGCAGGAAAATTACTTAGTCTGTAGCATTTTTAAAGTGTACAATATAAGAAATTAATTTATAAAGAAAATATTTATATTCAAATACTTGTTCTCAAAGCTTTATATTGGATACTTATTTGAATCATTATACACTATGCACCTACTGTACAAAAATAGCATTACTCATTGTCATGGATTAGCTTAGCACAGCAATAAGGCGTCATGGATTCCATATATTCCAGATAGCCAGGGCTGGGGGAAAGAGATCAAAATATGGAAGAAGTTCAACTCAAGATGGGATGAGCAGAAATTTGACATGGTGGGCAAGCCTGTTGTCCACATCCTTTTGTCTGCTCCCACAACACAAGCAAATAGATATTCTAAGCAATAAGAGATAACAGTATAACAAGCATGTCGATAGGGAGTAGTCTGTGATGTGGAAATTTGAAAATGCCAAAAGCTGACTCAAGCAGATGAAACTGGCTGCCTCGAGCAGCAACTGATGAAGTTTCAGTATGTGAAGTAACAGAATAATCAGCAAGAGATGACCATACTTATACATTAGGGGACTGATTCTGCAGCTCTTACTGACACAGGCAGTCCCATTAAAGTCAGTGTGACTACCCATATAAGTAAGGTTCCAGCAGAACAATATGCAGGCTTCCAGCCTTTTTGACTCAGCTTGAGAAACTGCTAGAGATCATAAGAACAGCAGTGAAGATGACCCAGTTATTCAGAAAACTGATTACATCCCATCTGCAATGGCTATGCTGATGCCACAAAAAGAACATTTAATTCTTTGAAGACATTCAAAGAAGAATCTTAAGCAAAAAAGGGAAATATTTTAAATAGAGTCTTTAAAAAAAGAACAAAACACAAAAAGGAGAGTTACATTTAGGGAAGAAACATTTCAGCAGTTGTCTCCAATTCTCTACATTGACCTTAAAGAAGACACCTGACTAGGAAAATGAGGCACATTTTTTTCTCTTACTCTTGTCTCTTGAGAAGAGGAGAGTTCATTGTAAGAAAGCAGAGGTACCAAAGGAGTACCAAAAGCTCTGCTCAGTCTGTGAGATACCTCACTATGTTCAAAGGATAAGCCTGAAAATATCTATTATAGAATCACACTGGTCACACTATCATTACAATCACAACAGAACATAAGTCTCTGTTTTAAGCATATAACTTTCTGGAAAAAGACAGGTTTTGCCCTGATATGCATTTTCATTTTATAACTTGAAGAAAATCTGTTCAGCTATTTTAATCACCCAAGCACAGGGAAAATGTTTTACAGTCACAGAAAATATTGCTGAGATACTTTTTGGCACTTGTAAACTAAAGAACAGTTTCATATTAAAAGTTCGAACTTGGGATCTATGTAGTCCTGCAAGAATTAGTGTTTTGCCAAGTTAAGAAGAAGCTGTTAAGAAATAAATCTATAAAATTAATAAAAACAGTACTCTGTATGCACATATCTATTTTCCTTAGTGCAATGGTTTAGCTAAATCAGTGTAGTTAGTCCAGTGCAATCCCCTGTATTGATATTCTAAGGGCAGAGAGAGGTGGTAGCTATGTAGCTCTCCCGTCAACATTGTGCTGTCTACGTGGGGGGGCTAAGGTTGGTATAACGATGTTGCTCAGGGGTGTGGATTTTTCACACCCCTGAGCCACATAGTTATACCAAACTAAGTGTGTAGTGGTGACCTGGCCTAAGGCTACTATGTCAGCGTAGCTATGCCGGCATAAAGCTGTAGAGTAGATGCAGCCTACCTGACAAAAGGTGTTTTTCTGTTGGCGTATGAACACCATCCTCCTAAGCAAAGTTAGCTATGTCGACAGAAGCACATTTCCGCTGACACAACTGGGTACACCAGGGAAAAGGTCAGGATAGCTATTTAGGTCAGGGTGTTGTTTTTTTCACATCTCAGACTGACACAGCTATGTCAACCTAACTTTTAAGACTTATTTAAATAAAAGTCTTATTTTGATTTAAGAGTAGCTTATTTCGATTTAGCTTAAATCTGTTTTTAATTTTCTTAGCCCTGGCCTACACTACGAGTTTAGGTCGAATTTAGCAGCGTTAGATAGATTTCACCCTGCACCCGTCCACACAACAAAGCCATTTTTGTCGACTTAATGGGCTCTTAAAATCGATTTCTGTACTCCTCCCTGACGAGGGAATTAGTGCTGAAATTGACATCGCCGGGTCGAATTTGGGGTAGTGTGCATGCAATTTGACGGTATTGGCCTCCAGGAGCTATCCCAGAGTGCTCCATTGTGACCGCTCTGGACAGCACTCTCAACTTGGATGCACTGGCCAGGTAGACAGAAAAAGCCCCGCAAACTTTGGAATTTCATTTCCTGTTTGGCCAGCAGGGCACGCTGATCAGCACAGGTGACCGTGGAGATCTCATCAGCAGAGGTGACCATGGAGTCCCAGAATCGCAAAAGAGCTCCAGCATGGACCGAACGGGAGGTACTGGATCTGATTGTTATTGAATCCGTGCTTTGAAAAAAATCTCCAAGGGCATAAAGGACAGAGGCTATAACAGGGACCCACAACAGTGCCGCGTGAAACGTAAGGAGCTCAGGCAAGCCTATCAAAAAACCCAAGAGGCAAACGCCCTCTCGGGTCAGAGCCCCAGACATGCCACTTCTATGAGGAGCTGCATGCAATTCTAGGGGGTGCCCTACAACTACCTCACACCTGTACGTGGACTCCTGCAAGGGAGTCTCACGCAACAGGGATGAGGATTTTGGGGACGAGGAAGATGAGGAGGAGGGGGAGGTTGAAGATAGCGCACACCAGGCAAGCAGAGAAACTGTTCTCCCTGACAGCCAGGAATTGTTTATCACCATGATCCAATACTCTCCCAACCCGGGCTCCGGACCTGGAAGGCAGAGAAGGCACCTCTGGTGAGCATACCTTTTAAAATATAATACACAGTTTAAAAGCAAGCGTGTTTAATGATTAATTTGCCCTGAAGACTGGGGATGCATTCGCGGCCAGTACAGCCACTGGAAAAGTCTGTTAACGTGTCTGGGGATGGAGCGGAAATCCTCCAGGGACATCTCAGTGAAGCTCTCCTGGAAGTACTCCCAAAGCCTTTGCAAAAGGTTTCTGGGGAGGGCAGTCTTATTGAATCCTCCAAGGTAGGACACTTTACTACGCCAGGCCAGTAGCACGTAGTCTAGAATCATTGCATAAGAAAGCATGGCAGCGTGTGGTCCCAGTGTTTGCTGGCATTCAAGCAACATCCATTTTTTATCTCTCTGTGTTATCCTCAGGAGAGTGATATTGTTCATGGTCACCTGGTTAAAATAGGGCAATTTTATTAAGGGGACATTCAGAGGTGGCCATTCCTACTGAGCTGTTCGCCTGTGGCTGAAAACAAATCATCCCCGCTGTTAGCCATGTGGTGGTGGGGGGGGGGTGATGCGATCATTCCAGAGAACTGGGTGGTGGGGGGGCTTAGTTGGGTTTGTGCTGCACGTTAACCCGAAAACATCAGCCCCTCCTTTTAAATGGCCAATGTGTCTTTTTCAATTTTACTCTCCCCTTTTTTCCCTCCCGCAGCTGCAAATGTTTCAACGCTGCCACTAGCATCTCCATCCCAGAGGCTAGCACAGATAAGAAGGCGAAAAAAACGCACTCGTGATTAAATGTTCTCTGAGCTCATGCAGTCCTCCCGCACTGAAAGAGCCCAGCAGAATGCATGGAGGCAGACAATGTCAGAGTCCAGGAAAGCACAAAATGAACACGAGGACAGGAGGGATGCGCGAGAGGACAGAAGGCTGGAGCAATAGGAGAGGTGGCAGCAGCGTGATGAGGACGAGGCAGGATGCAATGCTGAGGCTACTGGAAGATCAAACTGATATGCTCCAGTGTATGGCTCAGGTGCAGAAAAGGCACAGACCGCCACTGCAGCCCCTGTGTAACCAACTGCCCTCCTCCCCAAGTTCCATAGCCTCCTCACCCAGACACCCAAGAACGCATGGGGGAAGGGGGTTGGGGGCTCCGGGCACCCAACCACTCCACCCCAGAGGACTGCCCAACCAACAGAAGGCTGGCATTCAGTAAGTTTTGAAGGGCAGTGTGGCCTTGTCCTTCCCTCCTCCCCCACCCAATCCATTGCTTCCCTCCTACTCCACCCCTCCCCAAGCTACCTTGGCAGTTATCCCCCTATTTGTGTGATGAATTAATAAAGAATGCATGAATTTGAAACAACAATGACTTTATTGCCTCTGCAAGCGGTGATCGAAGGGGGGAGGGGAGGGCAGTTGGCTTACAGGGAAGTAGAGTGAACCAAGTGGGCGGGTTTTCATCAAGGAGAAACAAACAGAACTGTCACACCGTAGCCTGATCAGCCATGAAACTGGTTTTCAAAGTTTCTCTGATGTGCAGCGCGCCCTGCTGTGCTCTTCTAATCGCCCTGGTGTCTGGCTGCGCGTGATCAGAGGCCAGGCGATTTGCCTCAACTTCCCATCCTGCCATAAACTTCTCCCCCTTACTCTCACAAATATTGTGTAGCACACAGCAAGCAGTAATAACAATGGGAATATTAGTTTCACTGAGGTCTAACCGAGTCAGTAAACTGCACCAGCGTGCTTTTAAACGTCCAAATGCACATCCTACCACCATTCTGCACTTGCTCAGCCTATAGTTGAACAGCTCCTGACTACTGTCCAGGGTGACTGTGTATGGCTTCATGAGCCATGGCGTTAAGGGGTAGGCTGGGTCCCCAAGGATAACTATAGGCATTTCAACATCCCCAACGGTTATTTTCTGGTCTGGAAAGTAAGTCCCTTGCTGCAGCTGTTCATACAGACCAGAGTTCCTGAAAATGTGAGCATCATGTACCTTTCCCGGCCATCCCACGTTGATGTTGGTGAAACATCTCTTGTGATCCACCAGTGCTTGCAGCACCATTGAAAAGTACCCCTTGCAGTTTATGTACTGGCTGCCTTGGTGCTCCGGTCCCAAGATAGATGGAACGCATATCCCTATCGCCCCACCACAATTAGGGAATCCCATTACAGCAAAGCCAACCACTATAACCTGCACATTTCCCAGAGTCACTACCCTTGATAGCAGAACATCAGTGATTGCATTGGTGACTTGGATCACAGTAGATTTGCCCACTCCAAATTGATTCCCGACTGACTGATAGCTGTGTGGTGTTGCAAGCTTCCAGAGGGGTATTGCCACTTACTTGTGTACTGTGAGGGCTGCTCTCATCTTGGTATTCTTGCGCTTCAGGGCAGGGGAAAGCAAATGACAAAGTTCCATGAAAGTGCCGTTACGCATGCGAAAGTTTCGCAGCCACTGAGAATCATCCCAGACCTGCAACACTATGCGGTCCCACCAGTCTGTGCTGGTTTTCTGGGCCCAGAATTGGTGTTCCATGGCATTAGCCTGCCCCATTGCTACCAGGATGGCCAAATTGCCAAAGCCCGTGGTTTGAAAGAAGTCTGTGTCCGTGTTCATGTCCTCATCACTCTAGTTACCACGCTGCCGTTGCCTCCTCGCCTGCTTTTGCAGGTTCTGGTTCTGCATATACTGCATGATAATGCGTGAGGTGTTTACAAAGCTCATAACTGCCGCGGTGATCTGAGCGGGCTCCATGCTTGCCGTGGTATGGCATCTGCAGGAGAGCAGAGTTGCAGGGGAAGTGGTGGTTGGATGACCAATTTTACAGACCTACTGCACCGTCTGCTGCCAGGACTCAACAGCTGAGCGGGTTGCACGCTTGCCGTGGTATGATGAGACAAGAGCAGCCAAGCACAGTTGCAGCAGAAGCGGCAGATGATGACGGTCATATAGAGGACCTATGAGACAACCAGGAGAGCAGAGTGGCAGTGGAAGCAGTCGTTCGATGAGGATGGTTTGCAGTCCTACTGCACCGTCTGCTGAAAGCAGTATGGCACCCGCAAGAAAAAAGGCACAAAATGATTGTCTGACGTTGCTTTCACGGAGGGAGGGGCGACTGACGACATGTACCCAAAACCACCCACGACAATGTTTTTGCCCCATCAGGCATTTGGAGCTCAACCCAGGATTCCAATGAGCGGTGGAGACTGCAGGAACTGTGGGATAGCTACCTAAAGTACAACGCTCCGAAAGTCGACACTAGCCTCGGTACTGTGGACGCACTCTGCCGACTTAATGCGCTTAGTGGGGACACACACAATTGCCTGTATAAAATCGTTTTCTAAAAAATCAACTTCTATAAATTTGACCTAATTTTGTAGTGTAGACATACCCTTAGTTAAACTGAAATAAGCCTGGGTTTAAACCAAAATAAGAGTGTCCACACAGCCTTTTGCACTGGCTTAACTGAAAAGGTTTAAAATCACACCTTAAGTTAAACTGGTGTAATGCTGTATGTAAACAAGCCCTTAGTGACTACGGCAGGGGTGGGCAAATTTTTTGGCCCGAGGGCCACATCGGGGTTGCAAAACTGTATGGAGGGCCGGGTAGGGAAGGCTGTGCCTCTCCAAAACAGCCTGGCCCCCGCCCTATCTGCCCCCTCCCACTTCCCGCCCCCTGACTGCCCCCATCAAAACCACCGACCCATCCAACCCCCCCCGCTCCGTGTCCCCTGACCGCCCCCTCCTAGGACCCCTGCCCCTAACCACCCCCTAGGATCCTACCCCCTATCCTACCCTCCCTGCTCCCTGACTGCCCTGCCCCCTGTCCACACCCCTGCCCCCTGACAGCCCCCCCCGGACTCCCACGCCAATCCAACTGCCGCTGCTCCCCGTCCCCTGACCACCACCCCCAAAATCCTCAATCCATCCAACCCCCCTGCTCCATGTCCCCTGACCACCCCCTCCTGGGACCCCCCGCTCCAACTGCCCCCTGGGACCCCACCCCCTATCCAACACCCACTGCTCCCTGTCCCCTGACTGCCCCGACCCCTGTCCACACCCCCACCCCCTGACAGCCCCCCCGGGATTCTTATGCCTATCCAACCGCCCCCTGCTCCCTGTCCTGACTTCCCCCCCGGGACCCCTTGCCCCTTATCCAACCCCTGCCACTTCGTTCCCAGCCCCCTTACCATGCTGCACAGAGCAGCAGGAGCTCGCAGCCCCGCCAGACCCAGCTACGCCGCCCGCACTGCCAGGCAGAAGCGGTGGGCCAGAGTGCTGGGGGCGTGGGGACAGCGGGGGAGGGGCTGGGGGCTAGCCTCCTCAGCCGGGAGCTCAGGGGCCAGGCAGGACAGTCCTGCGGGTCAGATGTGGCCCATGGGCCGTAGTTTGCCCACCTCTGGACTAAGGCCTGGTCCAGTCACAGATTTTGTGCTAGTATAACTATGTTGACTAGGGATGTGATGTTTTAGCATTACAGTTATGTCAGTACGACTCCTAGTGTGAACACAGGTATATTGGTACAAAGGTGCTTTATAGCTGTATAGTTTATTCCCTTTCCTCTAATGGAACAAGCCAAACCTATTAAAAGCATATTTATGCCAATATCAGTGCATCCACAAATGGGGCCATGGGGAAGGCACTGCCTCACGTTAACTACAATGTGTGTGTGCAGATGAGGCCTGAAGTAGACAGCAACAGCTCAAATCTGGAAGATGCTAAGTGCTCCTGTGAACTGCTAAACATCTTCATCTGGGTGAAGTCAGTAGGCGTTGAAGGTTCTCAACAATTAGCAGAAATGAGCCCTAAATGCAGTTATTGGGCCTGTTTTGTTCAATATCTTCATTAATGATCTGGAGGATGGTGTGGATTGCACGCTCAGAAAGTTTGCATATGACACTAAATTGGGAGGAGAGGTAGATACGCTGGAGGGTAGGGATAGGATACAGAGGGACCTAGACAAATTAGAGGATTGGGCCAAAAGAAATCTGATGAGGTTCAACAAGGACAAGTGCAGAGTCCTGCACTTAGGACGGAAGAATCCCATGCACCGCTACAGACTAGGGACCAAATGACTAGGCAGCAGTTCTGCAAAAAAGGACCTGGGGTTACAGTGGATGAGAATATGGATATGGGTCAACAGTGTGCCGTTGTTGCCAAGAAGGCCAATGGCATTTTGTGATGTATAAATAGGGGCATTGCCAGCAGATCGAGGGACGTGATCGTTCCCCTCTATTCGACATTTGTGAGGCCTCATGTGGAGTACTGTGTCCAGTTTTGGGCCACACACTACAAGAAGGATGTGGAAAAATTGGAAAACGTCCAGCGGAGGGCAACAAAAATGATTAGGGGACTGGAACACATGACTTATGAGGAGAGGCTAAGGGAACTGGGATTGTTTAGTCTGCGGAAGAGAAGAATGAGGGGAGATTTGATAGCTGCTTTCAACTACCTGAAAGGGGGTTCCAAAGAGGATGGATCTAGACTGTTCTCAGTGATAGCAGATGACAAAACGAGGAGTAATGGTCTCAAGTTGCAGTGGGGGAGGTTTAGGTTGGATATTAGGAAAAACTTTTTCATTAGGAGGGTGGTGAAACACTGGAATGCGTTACCTAGGGAGGTGGTGGAATCTCCTTCCTTAGAAGTTTTAAGGTCAGGCTTGACAAAGCCCTGGCTGGGATGATTTAGTTGGAGATTGGTCCTGCTTTGAGCAGGGGGTTGGACTAGATGACCTCCTGAGGTCCCTTCCAACCCTGATATTCTATGATTCAGATGACAACACACACAGTAATTGAACTAATACATAGAATTCTGTATACCTGTGAGAAGACTCAAACACTTATTTGAATCTCATAGCATATGTTATAATGAACATACATACTGTGAAATTCAGTACAGTTTTCGGTTTTAAGGTAAGGAAATGAAATGCACACAACTACATATTATATGCATAAGTGTTATATTTAACTTTAATTAATTCAGGAAATTCAAAGTTATGGTTTGCAGAGCAACCATAGCGTATCAAATAAATATAGCACATACACATGTAAAACACAGAATTTAACACTGTATATATTTTATATTTCTGTACAGATGGACAAGGGTGGTTGAGTTAGTTATTCTAGAAACTATAACTTTAAATTACACTATGGTTTGAAAAACTTAGGAAGTCACAGCCATCATAACTCTCAATTACATTTTTAAAGAAATATTGCAGATTGTGTGTTTTTAATTAAGAGAGAACAAAGTTATGACAGTCTGCCCAAAAATTAAAGTTTTACGTGTTCTCCTTTTAAAAATATATTTACATTTCAAGTTTAATAATAACCATCAAAAATGAGGTGATAAGTGCAGCTCAAACATGCATTTTATATTCACATTATAATTTAATCACCGTGTTCCAACAAATGCAATATCCTTTTTCGCTGAACCATATAGCAATAGACCTAAAAGCAGCTAAAATAGCATTACTAAAGCAGATCAGAAGAAATCACATGTTCAAAAAAAAAACTTTTTTTTTTTTTTTACCTTTACTGAAGCAGCAGCATAGAGCATATCTTCAAGAGCGAAATGGCAACACTGGTTCAAATATTCCTGACAAAATTCTTGGATGAGCTGTAGATTATATAGGCTATCAGCTAATGACATGGTCTCTTTCAAACAAATATCTAAAATGAAAGCGGAAACGGAAAAGGTTAGGCATAGCTACAGATCTGAAAATAAAAGCCTTACATATAATAAGTGCCAAGCATTTTGGAGGCAGATTAAAAAATGAAAATATTTTGTCAAAAGGAATTTTTTAAAAATCCAGTTTTGAATTAGATTTTAATTTCAGAATCTTGAGTTATGTCATCTTACATTTTATTCCATTGCATTTTTATAGGTTTGTTTTTATTCTATCAAAGTAGATTAACATCTTGAATACTTTCTAAAACACACTATGATTGGGGGTTTTTTTTGTAAATGGTAATTATAAATTATGATTTTTAATGACCCTTGATGAAAATAAATTATAATCTAACTCTTGACCCATTTATTATTTTGAGACCATCACAAACATTACTGTATAACTTAAATATATTTCACTGATTACAGTATTCCTCTTGCAACTAGGTTTTAAATGCTCAGATACTAGTAGTAAGTGAAATGGAATTGATCTTGTGCTTCACATATGAACATTCAAATCTAATAAGTGTCAAGAATAATACTGTTAGATAGAGTAAGCCTCAATAAAAACGTTATATTTTTAATGTTTTCTATGGTTCTCACAGTAGTACCTGATCACCTCTGACTTTATTTTAGAGACAAAAGGGGAGACTTTACATGCATATTTTAAAAAGGTAAATGGGATATTACGGTGAGGAGATCCAAACAATAAAACTGGTGATATTAAGCTAGGGATTCGAGGATAACATGAGCCCTGTCTTGCTTCACTGTTCTGAAAAACAGAGAGTGGAGGAATCTGTGGGAAGGCATACATGAGATTCCAACTCCAGGCCTATTCTGAATTCTGAAATTCTGAATCTCTGTCTGTTCTCAAACAGTAAGAGGGCAAGGTGTTAGCACTGGAAGCAAAGATCCAAGGAGTCAACATCCATGGCAGCCCTGGTTTCAACCCTTCTCTGATCAGACACACTAGACAGTAACAGCACATGCCTGGATTTGACACTTACATAACTTGAAAGCCAACTTTTTTCATCTCATAAGTCAAGAGCAACTGGAATTTTGCTTTCTTAAATCTGGGGGCCTGTGCTACTGGAGGCATTCTGTGGAATGGTTTTGCATAGGGATTTCACACTTCATATCTGAGCAACCCTGAGATCCATGTGCATGATCCCAACAAGGCTGAAGCTTTCATGGGGAGAACAGAAGGCCAGAGAATGACCAAGGAAGGCTGGATGCCAAGACACTTTAGTCACTGAAGGATATGCTCTCAAGAGTGAGGAATCTGCCAAGACAGTTCCTTATTGAATTATCTTTACAAACTTATATTTGCTTGGTGATTTATAGATAGTAATGGTAAACATAATATTGGGAGATACCCTGGTAAGTGGTGCTCTCTCTTTAAAAAATGAAATTTTATGCAAGTGAGAGCTTTTAAGAAACTCAAATTTTACCTCTTATGTATTTATGCTATTCAATGCCACCATTTTAATGTACACTGAAGAAAAAGCCATTTAACTTGCATCACCATCTTTTGAATGGCAGAGAGTCCTCTAACATACACACTCACCCTCCAGTTTGACAATATCAGGACAGTAAAAGTGGATCAGAGCAGCTAAAGCACAACCATCTGTACCATCCTTCAGCAGATTTTCGACCAGTGGAATGCAAGGCAGCTGCTTAAGCAGTGTTTGCTCCTTCCTGTAACGAGCCTACCATGTAGAAAGAGGAGATTAAAATAGACATATGCTCAGAAACATATGTGAAAACAGATTTGTACTGTAGATTCTGTGTTCCATTAGTGAAAAGGCATTAAGTAATAACAAGTCAGTCACCATTTTGTCAGAGGTTACTTTCTGTAGATTAATATTTATGCTAAACAAATAGGCAAAATGTAAATCGATTTAAAAGGAAATAAGTCCATATGATAATATTGCAACTTTCATTCAAAACTACTGTGCTGTCAAAGTTTGATCAAATACATACAATATTCTGGTTTCAGAGTAGAAAGCCGTGTTAGTCTGTATCCGCAAAAAGAAAGGGAGTACTTGTGGCACCGTAGAGACTAACAAATTTATTTGAGCATGCAAATAAATTTGTTAGTCTCTAAGGTGCCACAAGTACTCCTTTTCTTTATACAATATTCTAATTCACTCTGAAATCAGACAATTCATTTATCATTATTAGGAGAATAACTTACAAATAGTGGCATTCAGTTTCATGAGCATTTAAAAATTACTTATTTGTCTAACATAATTGGCCAAATCCTCAGGTCGTGTAACTCTGCATTGCTCTTTGAAAGTGAGCTGAGCTAAGTCAATATGCGCCACATGAGGATCTGGGCCAATACGTGCTTCAGTTAAAACAGACCTGACGCCAAATTCAAAAGTAGAGAAATCTGGATTTGATCAGCTCCATTTTCATTATTACTCTGTGTCATACAGACAACAGGGCATTTAGAAAAGGATTCATGGTCAAGACTACCAGGGTAAAAGAATTTTACAAAAGGAAAACATTTTGAAAAGAAACTTTTTTTTTTTGCTCTAATTTCATATTGGTCATTCTTAATGTCTCTTCTCACATCCCCTGGAGTGCCATATTGGGAGGGGAAAAAAAAAAGGACATATACGATGACGTATTTCCTAACTTGTTGATATGACTTATTGTGTAACTGACCTTTTAATTTTCAAATACTACAGAAAGTTTACAATCTGTCTTAATACCTCAGTGCTAATTATGATGCTAATTATGATGTCAAGAATATCCCTGAGCTAACTAATTTTATGTTTAAGTTATGTATATATTTAGATGGATTCAGAGGGCTCTCTTTTGAGGTTCTGAGAATTCACTCACTGTAACCCTGAAAATTATACTTTTGGTGAGAACTGGATGGGATTCCATTCAGTGCATCTCAGTGTCTCTCTTAAATTGGCCAAAATAGTGGATTGAGAAATGTAGAACTCCCAGACTATATTACCTTGTGGAGAGACACCAGTACTGTGAACTGAAGACAAGTCTTTATTATGGCACACCAGAATAGCCCAGATAACTTTTAACCAGTTAATATTTTAATATTTAAAGAGTAAGATTTAAAACTTTACTTCAAGCTTGAAATGTGGTGACACTATTGCATGAAGTATGTTGTATGAAGATACAAATGGCAGAAGACAGTGTCCCCTTGCTATGATAGACATCTGAAAATGCTTAACAAAATGTGTTAATCTTTCATGTATTATTAATATTTGATTTGCATATGTTAGTAACACTTTAAATTACCTATATTTAAGCAAGACATTTTTCATACTGTCAGAGCTTTTTCCTCCCCAGCCAAATTACAATTCTTTACTCGTGACAATCTAATCTATTGTCATGGAAATCACAATACTGTCACAAATATAGAATTATGCTTTTCCTCCATGGAAATGGTTTAGAAATGAAGTGTGAGGAGAAATGTTTTACTTACATTTTATTTTATTATTCGACAACAATAGCAGAGAAGATATGGTAACACATAATATACAGATTGGCTCAAAAATCATAATTAAAAATTTCTCTCAAAAATTTAATATATTGTTTTAAGAACAGTCTCTCAATTTTGTTTAAAGAACATTTTAAAGTTGTTTTAAATATAGAGTACGATGGCTGGCTTAGCAGCATCTCTCAATATGCCACCACACAATGACTTTCTGGGAGAAAGCTGCCTGTCATTTAAATGATGATTCAGGCTGCCTTAGGAACATTGTCTACAGACTTCTCTTGGGAACTACAGTATGTCAAACCTTTAAGGTAGACCTGGAAGAAGATGGTTGTTTGAGAGAGTAGAAATATCCAACTTGAGGAAAAAATAAAGTTAAAATATAGTCAAATCTACTAGGTTGCTCAAGGTATATTTTGTATCATGTTTTAATAGGAATTTACTCAGCATTTGATAAAGAAGGCAACATATGTTACGCTACTTCAAGTTACTGTATAGCCACCAGTGACTATTTTTTACTTTTAATTTGGAAGAAAATCTCTTTTAATCATTTAGAAAGTGTGATGATAAACATGGTCATAACAAAATATAACACCTCAACATGCTAGTACCATATTTATCGAAAGATTGGTACAGCACTGCTTTTAATAACTGCACTGCAAATATATATGATATTTCTAATATACTGGTGGGGAACTATCAGTAAACAAATACCTCATACAAAAACAGCAATAACAAAAGCTGTTTTATTCTGAAACAGCTCTTCACAAACTTTCTGGTTTAATGGAAATACTGTATGTCAGATTATGATGAGAAATGTACTTTATTTTCGTAGGTCTGTAATGACCATACACAGCCCACTTGTGGCTTTACTCCTCTCCCCTATGTTAGTTAGATTGTTGTCCTTTCATTCCTGAAATAAGAACATTTAAATGGTACTACATAGTCCAGAACTGAATATTCTCTTTAAATATACATAGATAGCAATGCAGAGGGGAAAAAAGACAACACTGCAGAGGAATTACTTTTATACTCAGACTCTTATGAAATTGGGTTCAATCAGCTAGGAATAGAACAGCTGTAATCGCTATTACAAATTGTTTTTTAATGCTGTTCTTTAGGCAATGGCCAAACTTTATTTACAGTAAGCAGTTGCCTAAGCTTATTTTTCTCTCTTTGCAATATATATGAACCATCTCTTATTAGTTAAAACAAAACTAGCTGAGGGCCTGCACAAGTGCTACATGTGTGATTTGATTGAAAAATCAAAAGTACATTTTTGGAAAACAGAACAAAATGCAATACAGCCTTTACTTGAACATCTACAGACTACAGTAAATCTCAAAGCAGCTCCATAACTATAGTATGGATTTACTGATGACAGAGAAAAGAGCATATTATCTTTATTGTTGAAGTGTATCAGGAGATATGCTAATTAAACTACATACAATTTTAGTGCAAATTACAATATGTTATTAATTAAGCACAGAGTTACATTATTATGCTTTTATAATTTTAACAATAGGGGGACAGCCAATGTTTTGCTCCCCTCAATACTCATCACTAATTGAAAAGAGAGAAACTAGGATAAATGGTGTATGTGTGATACACACTTTTCAATAAGTGTCTAAAAACTTAAAGTGCCACAAAGGTTGGCTTCTGTGGATCAACTTTCTTAAGAAAGTACACAAGCAGCTCTGATTCACACTGAATAGGAGTTTGCATATGAACCAAGCAAAGAACCTTACCAGAGAGAGTACAGAGAGGGTATTTTATATACTGAGGTGAGGTAAGAGAAGACAACACACTTCACTATAAAAAGTAAAATATCATAACCACTACAGATGCATGTCAACTGTTCTTAAAGCAACTTTTGATCCAATATCATACCTTAAATTTTAATTTTCTCCAGATTACCTTGAACGACTGGATTCTAAACTATGTGAACCCTATGGACAGCGATCTACTATACTATAATCTAATCTAGCCGAGATAAATTAAATGAATTGAGTACACCAGCATGACATGGACAAAACGATTCTCATTTTAAGCTATTAGATCAAAGGTGAAGCAGTCAGGCAAACTTACAGGAACCAGTTTCCAAAACCATTTGGTAGGAGACTTCAGAGGAAGCAGTAGAAAAAAGAAAAAACAAAAGCAAAAAAAATTTTTAAATCAGATTTTATAGTTTATCCTTACATAGCAATTTTGCTTTAAACTTCTCTCAGTTTTGTACAATAGCGTATTATAATTTCATAATAAATGCTATTGGCACTGTAACCTTCGTACAGAATAAAATGAAATTCTTTAATAGTAAAACTAATAATGGAAATGATAGTTTTCAGTCTCTGTCGATCAACAGAATAATTTTCCCATACTAAAAAGACACAGGTTTTTAAAACACTATTATTTTATTTGATGTCCTCACACATCTAATTGCACCCAGGATATGCAATCAATTTTGCCAACTGAGGAATTCATCTGAGACTATGATCAAAATGAAGTGACTCAGAACATAGAATATGCAAGCAAGCAAAAAAGGTAACACAATGTATAATAACAGGTCTAAACATGCTTGTAATATTACAAATTCCAATGAGGTTTATAAAAGTTAATTCCAATGCCAGCCAGTAATGTTTCATACAAGTTTAAAAATATTTTGTAAATACAGTCCTATGACAATCTTCAGAAAAATGAAGGGTGCGGGCAATCATGTATTTACAAATACAAGTCACATTAGCATCAGCTACATGATGGGCAATGACCTGAATGTACAACCTAGTTTTCATGTGTGTAGTTTTCTTTCAGTTACTTCTAGGGAAGGGGTGAAAAAAATCAGAATTGGTGGATTTAATCATAATCAAATAGTCTATAAAATATATATGATAAAAAAGAGAGACCAAATGATTAGATTTGCAAAGAATCAGAGTAAACTCATTCTAAATGCTTAATCCCAAACTCATTGAAAAAAACCAATTGAAATTATTTCATTAAGTTCAAAGGGTTTTAGATTAGTCTTTAATTGTGCTTATAGGTTTCAGAAAAATATTTATTACAAAAAACCAGTTACCTACCTGTACTGTAACTATTTTTTTGAGATGTGGGTGCAGATGTGTATTCCACTCAGATGCGTGAGCACCCAGTGTATCAACACTGGAAACTTTTCCTAATAGTACCGGCAGGGAGGGCGCTTATGCCCTCTGGCCCTTAACCCCTTCCCTGGCTATTTAAGGGCAGTGCTGCCCCAAACTCTCTCAGTTCCTTTGCTCCAAATGTCAAGACAAGACACTCTGATGCAGAGGGGCTGGAGGTTGGGTTGTGGAATACATGTCTCCACCCGCATCTAGAAGAACAACAGTTACAGTACAAGTAAAAAGAAAAGGAGTACTTGTGGCACCTTAGAGACTAACCAATTTATTTGAGCATAAGCTTTCGTGAGCTACAGCTCACTTCATCGGATGCATAATGTGGAAAGTGTAGAAGATCTTTTTATACACACAAAGCATGAAAAAATACCTCCCCCCACCCCACTCTCCTGCTGGTAATAGCTTATCTATTATCTTATCTATCAGTACAAGTAATAATTTTTCCATTGAGTGGTTATAGATGGGTATTCCATTCAGTTAATTCACAAGCAGTACTTTAAGGTGGTGGGACATGGAGTCTACTTCAACAACTGCAAAACTGCCTTTCCAAAGTTTGCATGTGACCTCGACACAGTGCTAACAGCATAGTGCTTGATAAAAATATATAAAGAAGATTGGGCAGCAGCCCTGCCAATGTCCAATATCAACACGATAGATACAGCTAGATTCTCACTGGAACGTATGAAGGAAGACTATGCTAGGCTGGGGAAGATGCTTAAGGAAATCGAGACTCAGGTGATCTTTAGTGGGATTATGCCTGTTCCTAGAGAAGGGCAACAAAGGTGTGACAAGATTATGACTATCAACAGATGGCTTAGGCAGTGGTGCTATAAGGAGGGCTTTGGGATGTATGGCCACTGGGAGGCATTCATGGAAAGAGGACAGTTCTCTTGGGATGGACTTCATCTGAGTAGGAAAGGAAATAGACTTCTAGGATGGAGGCTAGCACAACTGATTAAGAGAGCTTTAAACTAGGGATTTGGGGAAGATGGTTGGGAGATGTCCAGGTAATCTCCACGCCGGATTTTAGCATTGAGAGGGAAGAAAACACAGTAAGAAAGGATACAGCCGTGGGTAGGAGAATGTATATAAGGACGAAGGGCAGTGTGGATACCAGTCTAATAGGTTATACTGGCTGTAGAATGACCGTGCCAAATAGGGTACAGAATGTGAGCGAGGCCAAACAGCAAAAATTAAGATGTTTGTACACCAATGCGAGGAGCCTAGCTAACAAAATGGAGGAACTAGAGCTACTGGTGCAGGAAGTGAAACCAGATATTATAGGGATAACAGAAAGATGGTGGAATAGTAGTCATGACTGGACTACAGCTATTGAAGGGTATGTGCTGTTTAGGAAAGACAGAAATAAAGGTAAAGGTGGTGGAGTAGCATTGTATATCAATGATGCGGTAGAATGTAAAGAAATAAGAAGCGATGGAATAGATAAGACAGAGTCCATCCGGGCAAAAATTACACTGGGGAAGAAAACTACTAGAGCCTCCCCTGGGATAGTGCTTAGGGTGTGCTATAGACCACCGGGATCTAATTTGGATATGGATAGAGCCCTCTTTAATGTTTTTAATGAAGTAAATACTATTGGAAACTGCATGATCATGGGAGACTTTAATTTCCCAGATATAGACTGGAGGACGAGTGCTAGTAATAATAATAAGGCTCAGATTTTCCTAGATGCGATAGCTGATGGATTCCTTCATCAAGTAGTTGCTGAACTGACTAGAGGGGATGCCATTTTAGATTTGGTTTTGGTGAGTAGTGAGGACCTCATAGAAGAAATGGTTGTAGGGGACAATCTTGGTTCAAGTGATCATGAGCTAATTCAGTTCAAACTGAACGGAAGGATTAACAAAAATAAATCTGCAACAAGGGTTTTTGATTTCAAAAGGGCTGACTTTCAAAAATTAAGGAAATCAGTTAGGGAAGTGGATTGGACTGAAGAATTTATGGATCTAAAGGCAGAGGAGGCCTGGGATTACTTTAAATCAAAGCTGCAGAAGCTATCGGAAGCCTGCATCCCAAGAAAGGGGAAAAAATTCATAGGCAGGAGTTGTAGACCAAGCTGGATGAGCAAGCATCTCAGAGAGGTGATTAAGAAAAAGCAGAAAGCATACAGGGAGTGGAAGATGTGAGGGATCAGCAAGGAAAGCTACTTTATTGAGGTCAGAACATGTAGGGATAAAGTAAGACAGGCTAAAAGTCAAGTAGAGTTGGACCTTGCAAAGGGAATTAAAACCAATAGTAAAAGGTTCTATAGCCACATAAATAAGAAGAAAACAAAAAAAAGAAGAAGTGGGACCGCTAAACACTGAGGATGGAGTGGAGGTCAAGGATAATCTAGGCATGGCCCAATATCTAAACAAATACTTTGCTTCAGTCTTTAATAAGGCTAAAGAGGATCTTAGGGATAATGGTAGCATGACAAATGGGAATGAGGATATGGAGGAAGATATTACCATAACTGAGGTAGAAGCAAAACTCAAACAGCTTAATGGGACTAAATCGGGGGGCCCAGATAATCTTCATCCAAGAACATTAAAGGAATTGGCACATGAAATTGCAAGCCCATTAGCAAGAATTTTTAATGAATCTGTAAACTCAGGGGTTCTACCATATGATTGGAGAATTGCTAACATAGTTCCTATTTTTAAGAAAGGAAAAAAAGTGATCCAGGTAACTACAAGCCTGTTAGTTTGACATCTGTAGTATGCAAGGTCTTGGGAAAAATTTTTGAAGAAGAAAGTAGTTAAGGACATTGAAGTCAATGGTAAATGGGACAAAATACAACATGGTTTTACAAAAGGTAGATCGTGCCAAACCAACCTGATCTCCTTCTTTGAGAAAGTAACAGATTTTTTAGACAAAGGAAACACAATGGATCTAATTTACCTAGATTTCAGTAAGGCATTTGGTACAGTGCCACATGGGGAATTATTAGTTAAATTGGAAAAGTTGGGGATCAATATGAAAATTAAAAGGTGGATAAGGAATTGGTTAACAGGGAGACTACAGTGGGTCCTACTGAAAGGTGAACTGTCAGGCTGGAGGGAGGTTATCAGTGGAGTTCCTCAGGGACCAATTTTGGGACCAATCTTATTTAATCTTTTTATTACTGACCTCGGCACAAAAAGTGGGAGTGTGCTAATAAAGTTTGCGGATGATACAAAGCTGGGAGGTATTGCCAATTTAGAGAGAGACCGGGATATCATACAGGAAGATTTGGATGACCCTGTAAACTGGAGTAATAGTAATAGGATGAAATTTAATAGTGAGAAGTGTAAGGTTATGCATTTAGGGATTAATAACAAGAATTTTAGTTATAAGCTAGGGACGCATCAATTAGAAGTAACGGAGGAGGAAAAGGACCTTGGAGTATTGGTTGATCATAGGATGACTATGAGCCGCCAATGTGATATGGCCGTGAAAAAAGCTAATGCGGTCTTGGGATGCATTAGGAGAGGTATTTCCAGTAGAGATAAGAAGGTTTTAGTACCATTATACAAGGCACTGGTGAGACCTCACCTGGAATACTGTGTGCAGTTGTGGTCTCCCATGTTTAAGAAGGATGAATTCAAACTGGAACAGATACAGAGAAGGGCTACTAGGATGATCCGAGGAATGGAAAATCTGTCTTATGAAAGGAGACTCAAGAAGCTTGGCTTGTTTAGCCAAATCAAAAGAAGGAGATATGATTGCTCTCTATAAATATATCAGAGAGATAAATACCAGAGAGGGAGAGGAATTATTGAAGCTCAATACCAATGTGGACACAAGAACAAATGGATATAAACTGGTCATTGGGAAGTTTAGACTTGAAATTAGACGAAGGTTTCTAACCATCAGAGGAGTGAAGTTTTGGAATAGCCTTCCAACGGAAGCAGTGGGGGTAAAAGACCTATCTGTCTTTAAGATTAGACTCGATACATTTATGGTGGAGATGGTATGATGGGATAACATGATTTTGGCAATTAATTGATCTTTAAATATTCATGGTAAATAGGCCCAGTGGCCTGTGATGGGAGTTAGATGGGGTGGGATCTGAGTTACTACAAAGAATTCTTTCCTGGGTATCTGGCTGGTGAATCTTGCCCATATGCTCAGAGTTTAGCTGATCGCCATATTGGGGGTCAGGAAGGAATTTTCCTCCAGGGCAGATTGGAAGAGGCCCTGGAAGTTTTTCGCCTTCCTCTGTAGCATGGGGCACAGGGTCACTTGCTGGAGGATTCTCTGCTCCTTGAAGTCTTTAAACCATGATTTGAGGACTTCAATAGCTCAGACATCGGTGAGAAGTTTTTCGCAGGAGTGGGTGGGTGAGATTCTGTGGCCTGCGTTGTGCAGGAGGTCGGACTAGATGATCATAATGGTCCCTTCTGACCTTAATATCTATCAATCTATGAATCTAAAACAGCAATTAAGAATGCTATCGATCTTGGTTGTGCCCTCATCAAATAAGTCCATAATCTCTGAGGAAGAATGGTCTGAGCAACAGCTACTTTATATGCTATTGTAATGCAGGAAGTTATCCACCTGGAAATCTGCCTAAAGTCTGCCTGACCCTTCCTTTGATCTGCATAGGAGACAAAAAATGAGGTGATGAATGAAAAAGTGTAGTCCTCTCTAGGTAAAAAGCCAAGCATTGTCTCACATCCAATGAATGAAGTTGCTGTTCATATGCATTTGAGTGTGGTTTAGGAAAGAATAGCAAAAATATTACTTGGTTAAGGTGAAATTGGGAAACCACTTCCAACAAAAATTTTGAATGTGGCCATAGGGCCACTTTGTCTTTGAAAAACTGCATATGTCATTATGGCCTGCAGTTCACTTTCTTCTTGCTGTAACATCTGCAAGGAGAGTAAGGCTGTCTTCTGGCACAGGGGGACAGAGAACAGGTTGCTAGGGACTCAAGTGAAGGCCCGATAAGAGCAGTTAACACAGTACACAGTATTAAGGTCTCACAAGGGAACCGGCTCTTTCACTGGTGGGTGGAGACTAATGACTCTTCCTAGAAATCTTGCTACCATGATATTAGAGAAAATTGACTTCATTTGGATCAAAGGATGAAATGCCAAGATCACCTGTTACTGGACTGTAAAGGAGCTGAGAGACAGATCAGAGGACTGAAGGTGTAGCAGATACTTCAAAATGTTCCAAATGCAGGTTAGCCTTGGTCGAATCCCCGGGCTAGCAATCACATCAAAAGCCACTTCCACTTGGTTGAATAGGTAGCTCTTGTGGACAGTTTTCTATTATTGAGTAGCACTTGCTTAACACCACTTGTGATTCTGGGAGAAATTCCTGCTGAGATGATTGGAGTAGTGATTCTGGACCCCAAGTAAATGAGCGGCTTTCCTTGATGCAGAACTGCCAAAATTTTATTGCATCCTAAGCTCATAATACATTGCAGTGTCGTTGTTGGTGAGTATATGAACTGCTGCATCCCAATGTGATTCTGAAAGGCTGGGCAGGAATTGTAAATGGATTGAAGCTCCAGGATGTTGATATGAAAGGAAGTCTCCTTTTCAACCAAAAGCCCTGAATTTTCAATGTTTCTAGATGAACTCCCCAACCTATTGAGGAGGCACTGGTGACTAAAATCCTGTTGTTGGAAAACAACTGAAGGGAATACCCTAACATACATTGCTCAGAACTGTCCACCACTGTAAGAAATCCAGGATCACTGAAAGCACTTGGACAAGCTTGTCCAACAACTGACAACTTGGGCAATAAACCAACTTCAACCATGTTTGAAGAGGATGAAGGCACAATCTCATAGCTGGACTACATAAGTGCACGCAGCCATATGGTGTAGAACTTCAAGCACACGTAGACTGTAGTTGAAGGTTAGGACTGAAGTGCCAGATACAGGTGACAAATTGCTTGAAACTGTTTGTTTGGCAGAAACACTCTCAAATTTATGAGTTTAGTAGGGCCCTAATTTATCAGTTTGTTCAGTTAGCATTAATGTCAACTTTCCTTTGTTCAAAATCAGACCCAGATGATCAAAGAGACATTGTGTGAATTGGTGTTACAGAGGATTTGTTCTTTGGACTTGCCTCTCACTAACCAATTGTCCAGGTTTGGGCAGACAAGAATTCCTCTTTTTCTGAGATATGCTGCTACTACATGCATTTGGTAAATACCCATGGAGCGGAGGAAAAGCCAAAGGGAAGCACAGTGTACCGATAATGCTGACCTCCACTACACATCTCAGAAACCTCCTGTGCCTTGGGAAGATCGCCACATGGAAGTAAGCATCCTGAAGATTGAGGGCTGCAAACTGGCTGTTGTGATTCAAAGTGGGAGAATAGTCCCTAGGATACCCATGCACAGTCTCATGTATTTGATGTACTTGTTGAGACCACAGAGATTGAGGCTAGGTCTCATCCCTCCCTTGGACTTGGGGATCAGGAAGTACCCTTAGTAGAAACGCTTTCCCCGATTTTGAAGTGAAAACTCCTCTATGGCCCCCAAAGCCTGAAGAGTCTGCACATGCTGAAGGAGCAGAGATGAGTGAGAAGGGTCCCTGAAAAGGGAAAGAGTAGTTGAGTGGGAAGGGTGAACAAACTGGAACTGAATGGCATAACCCAGTCTCACAATGCTTAGTGCCCACTTGTCCATAGTTATTGACTCCCAAACCCTGTAGAAGAGGGATAGCCAGTTTCCAAACGAAAGGGAAATGGTATGAAGCTTGAGAACTGGAATGCCAACCTCAGGGAGAGTGTCGAGTAGGCTGCTTGCCCAAAATAGATAAAGGACAGGCTGATGGGTTAAAATTGGGACCAGAAGACCTACTTCTATGAGACACATGCCCTTTTCTGGAGAAGTCCTACTGTCTAGCAGGACAATTGGAACTAAAGAACTGCTGAGGGTGTTATTGCTGCTATTGTAGTTGCTCTGGGAAGTGATGATCTTTACCACTGGGGTAAAACCCCCCAACAAACACAACATACCTTGAGTCTTTAAGGGAATGTAATGTTTCATCAGTTTTCTCTGAAAATAAAGATTGACCGTCAAAGGATAGGTCCTCAATTGTCAGTTGGACCTCAGGAGTGATACCAGCGTTCTGCAACCATGAAGTCCTTCTCATTGTTACAGCAGAGGCCATAACTCTAGAGGAAGCATCAGCCATGTCTCAAACTAACTGTAATTTTTGCCACTCGACAGCCCTCTGCAATGAAAGCCTTAAACTCTTCACTACAGGATTCTGGGCAACTTATCTGTTAATTTTGTCATTGCTTCCCAATTTACAAAAGTCGTACTTTGATAGAAGTGCCTGCTGATTGGCAACATGCATTTGTAAGGAAGAAGTAGAATACATTTTCCTCCCAAACACATACAGTCTTTTAAAATCGTTGTTCTTTTGTGTAAATTTATACCTCCCTGTCTTAACGTCTCATTAGCAGCCATTACAACAAGAAGTTTAAGTACCGGATGCAAATAGGTGCACTCAAAACCATGCATAGGCACGTAGCATCTTTTATCTGTATGTTTTGTTGTGGGTGGTAAGGAAGCTGGAGTGTTCCACAGAGTCTTTGCCGGTTCCAAGATCACTTAATTTATGGGGAGAGTCAGTTTCCCTGGAGCTGAGGACAGGAGAATATACAGTAACTTAAGAATGTTCTCCTGAATACCAAAGGCTGAAACCATGAGCCTCAGGAGGTCCTGACATTATTTAAAATCATCAGATATAGGGGAGGAATATTCTGGCATTACAAAGTCATCTAGCAATGAAGAAGAGGAAGGAAGCAAAGCCAGTGGAATCTCCTGTGATGCCCGTAACAACAATTCAGACTGAACCAGGTCCACTGCAGCAACTGCCATTTGAGGCTGCAGTGATAGAGGCTCAGGAGGAGAGGCTCCCAGCAGAATAGGAGACCTTGCTCTGGACTGCACCATGGATGAGAACCTAACTGACTGTGGAACATCCCAGGGATTCCAACAAGGCCATTGTGGGTAAGGGTACGGCATAAATGGCCAGTAGTAACTGGGCCAAGAAGTCCTCTCTCAACTATGAAAGCATTCACAATATCAGTACCAATGGTGATCCCCAGGAAGTCTCAGTGTCTTTCAAAAGCGATATCTTGAAGGCAACAGAGAGGAGGAAGATGTCTCCAACCCTGAGGAATCTTCCAAATTGTCAACAGAGGCAACAGAATAGCCATCCCCAGTGGGGTCAGCAAACATCCCGCCTCATCTGAAGTTTAGCTCATCAGTACTGAGAAAGGTAAAGCACTCAGTACTTTAAGCATTGATATGGACCTTACACTCAGTACCAGAGCAGATGTCTGCACTGAAGTTGAAGCCATTCCCATTCCTGCAGAAGCAGTGTGCTCTGCAATTGTCACTGGTATGGAAGGTAGTACTTGCGCTTACTCGCTTCTCAGTACCAAAAGGGTGGGTGACCTCAACCCTGCACTGGAAAAGGCACAGAAGACAGTGCCGACAACGATGAGGGGGTCTAAAACCGGTCCCGTTGGTGCCAAGGATACTGACAAAGAAAGCACTACAGCTGAGCATTCTTGAATCAGAGGAGAGTCAGGAACAGACAGGCAAAGGAAGGCCAATCCTCCATGATATGCCACCAGTGTGGACACAGCCTGTCTGACATAGAAAAAGTTCTCCAGCTTTGGCACGCTGGGCACACACACCTGAGTGGAATACATGTCTGCAAACACTCGAAGAACCACCATTGTTACTGTAGTATAGCAAATACACAGAGCAAGTTCTACCAAAGGGTAAATTAACTTGATTACGCAAATTAAAAAATTTAAGGAATGGTTATTTATAAGTGCAGATGAAGCTAATTTTCATATGTTTTATCCTGAAGCAGAAAATATACTCCAAAGGAAGTATATATTTTGTATGCTTATGTACTTTTTAAAAAGATCTAGACATGCTGCATTATTATAAAAGGTTTACTCACTGAAAGATTGTAAAAAAGTCTAAATATGTGAAAGTTCATTGTTATTTTACATAGTTTTTGCTGTACAGTACATTGTCTTTTCTACATACTTTTTAAACTGTGGAAAGTAACTGTAGCAAGGAAACAGATTTCATTTAGTCTGAATATGAAATAATTTTTTACTGGAGGAAAGGTTGTGTACCAGGAGTGGGAGTACTCAATGTATTTCCTCTGCAAAGCCACCGTGTGAGATTGGGCTTCTGTATTTGGAGAATCCCACAACCATTTAGAAGTGGTTAAGTTTTAGGTGGTACATGCATAACCACCCCTGGATCTGAACATTCCAACCATTCTTATTAAAACATCCCCTTCCAACTGGGTCCAGTTCCTCCCCGCCTCACTGAAATCTAATAAAACCCAAAGATGAGGGAAATGCACATGGATTTGCAAAGGCATTACATTCAAAGAACTCCCAGTTATATGTAATTTATGCTTACTGTTGGGTTTGTCTAGATTAGGGAATGAGGCAGAAGTTAGGTCTGGGCTATCTGTTAGCTAATCCAGACTTAATCAAATTATTACCGTAATTCATAATAAATAATCATTTTAATGTTTTTTTCAACAAAACACTAATTTAGTTGTTTGCTCTCTAAAGATTTATTGTAGCATTTCTAAATGAACTGAAGTAAAACTGTCAGGCAGGGTTTGAGGGTTATATGCTCAGTTTTCTTCTGTTTCTGGCAGGAATGAAATTTATTGGAGTAGGAAATAGAAGAGAATTATAAAGTTTACTGAATAACTTTGCCTGTTTCTAGCATAATCAATCTTGCTTCTGTTTGGCCAGAAACTAAAATGAAAAATAGGTCTTCAGGTCCTTGAAATCTTTATAAAGTTCTTTTCTTCCCAGGTCTGCTTAGCTATTTGTGCTTATTGGGGAGATAGAAACATTCTCGCTCCCTGCTCCTTTTCCAGTTCAAGGTCCAGAGAAAAACAGGTTTCCAAGATCATGCCCATCCCTGAGAGCTACAGCTTAAAAAACCTCAGGAAATTTGAAGTCTCAGCAGTATGTGGCTGGAGTAGCTGCCCACACAAACAGGAAGAACCTTCAACGATGCTTAAAGCTATAGAACAAGGTACTTTTGAACTTCAAACTATGCCAGTCACATAGAGAACCCACATTACAGCACAGGGCCTCAGTCTGGAAAGGGTGATGGAAAGAAGCAGAAGAGATACAATGGAAATATTAACCCCCTGTTTTGTTAGGTTTCCAAGTCCTAATGGAAGCAACATGCTGAAGGATATAAGAAGCATCAAGAAAGGAGGGTAGTGATGGGCTCCAGATGTAAGCATAGAGCTCGAACTGCATATGAACACTAAGGCCAACATTTTCAAAATTTAGGTGCTTAAATTAAGGTCACTGAATAAGTGGCCTCATTTTAAAATGGTGATCATCCTGAGCTCTCAGTCCAATAGAGTCTGGGTGGTCAGCATTTCTGAAAATCATGCCACTTACATTTAGGTGCCTAACTTCAGTGTAAATGTGGAGTTCTTTCTATTTTTTATTTTGTTTGTTTAAGTATTTGGAACATTGCTTATTTAGAAAGGGTATTACAACAGCAGAATTCAATCTTGGGTGTTTGACCTAATTACAATGTCTACTGACACCAGTAACTTAGTTCCCAGGCAGGGAATGAAAATGAGAGAAAAAAGTAACATCACACAGAGTAGTCACTAGTAACAGCTGCAATTGTATGTCAGCAGCTGTAGGATAGTGGCCCAGGAGAATAATTGAGTCTGTTGTGCAGCTGTCAGTATTAGATGTTGGGGGTCAACAAAGATATATACTGTAAATGACATCTCACTGGCACTGAGCTGTGAAAAAAGAAATGGAGTACAGGGATGACGAGTCAGAACCTGGAAAAAGATAAACAGTATGCTGCACCGAAGTGTGTGTGTGAATACTGAAAGACATTTGATAGTTGCAGCATTATACTGAACAGGTAAGCTGATCATAGCACCTTAATAGAAAGCTGCTGGAAATTCCAGTCAACTTGATTAAAAGGGTGGCTTGAGTTACAATTTTAAAAAAATTAACTAAAAAAAAAACACATTAGTATTCTGTAGAGTTGTTCAATATGTTCCATGTGACGAAAATATAATTTCTACCTGAGATTGTGATGAGTTTCAAAATCTCAGCAGCAGTGTCTACATGTGAGAGCTATTAACTTTAGTAATAAGTGATAGTCACAGTACAGTATGTGAGACACACTGTATTTAAGGAGTATGTTTCTAGTAGAAATGGGATATAACAGGACTAATGAATGGCAGAGACTCAAGTGTGGCAGCTTGGCCACTGGTCTAGGAGATCAGTGAGAGCTCAAGAGGTGGCGATATTTAAGTAACAAGCAATGGGTTTCGATAACTTGGGTAAAATGTGATACAAATGAGTACAAAATATACTATACTTTATCTTTCTGCATTTTACGTAAAAAAATAACCTTTAGATACTGCTCATAAATAGAGCTGGTTGAATGCCATTTTTTTTTCAAATAAATTGTTCAATTTTTTTAATTCTTTGCCCAGATTTACACATAAATGAAGCTAGCAGGCTCTTATACATTATAAAACTCAGGAAATACTTCAGGTGAATATAAATACACTGTAAAATGCTTTTATGTGAAACTTTTTAGGTACAAGCAATATTATAAAGCTCTGAACCTCATGATTAAAATTGCCAAAGCACTTCTATAAAGTGTGAAAAAGCTTTAGTTCTTCCATAAACGGATTTATGGGTCTCATGCAACACATTTGGAAGATCATGTATTTAAACATTTATGAAAATCTAATTTGTGAGGTTTGTTCTGTGAATCTATGTTAGCGTTCAAGCAATGTATTGTGGGTAGATTTATCTGTGTAATCTGTGCTAAAACTCTCATATTTAGGTGCAAGGTTTATTTTTCCAGAAGCTGATTTAATTTTTCATAACAAATTGAGGCTTTAACATGTAATTAATATTTTAAACTCATTTTCCATATAATTTTACTGTCATTTCTCTTCATGCCTTTAAGCGTGAAGGATAGCACTTTAGTACAACAAGTGTTGCAGTGTCCCCCAGCAATCTCTAAAAGGTTAAAAAAATATCCAGGAGTATGCTGGAGCCATAGAGCTTGCCTGCACTGATGTAAACACCTAACATAAAGGCATTTACACTTTTACACTTACATTTACACTTACAATTTATACCAAAATAAATCATGTTACGCCTGCGCTGGTTCAATGGTGTCTAAAATTCCAGCGTAGACAAGGCCTTAGTTACAAAACCTTCCCCTTCCCCAATGAAGTATATGACAATTGGTAAAGAGTTTTGACGCATGTGACTGTTTGTTATTTTTTTGTACAGTGCCTACCACAATGGGGCCCAGATCCATCATTGGGTCCCTGAATGCTATCACAATGTAAATAATAATAATAAATAAAATAAATAAATATAAATAAATAAAATATAAAATAAATATAAATTTATAAATAAATATAAAATATTTTATACAAAATATTATTTCCACCATGCACATTTATATGATCAAATCTGCAGACAACAGTAATCTTTAAATAGTTAACAATAACATCAAATATTTCTCCTGGTAAGACAAATTTCTGTTTCTATACATCTTTTAGTCTATTCATTATTTAAAAAATCTCAACCACATTGACCCCCCTCAGTATTTCAAGAAAGCTTAAGTCATGCAGTCCTTCCTGCTATTTAATTTCCTTTTTGTGACTATAATGGAAGACAACAATATATACAAATATTCAGCTTGTTTTAACTCAATCTGATGAGTGAGCTTTTCTATGGCAAGGACATCCCATACTCTAGAGCAGGGGTAGGCAACCTATGGCACGCGTGCCAAAGGTGGCACGCGAGCTGAATTTCAGTGGCACTCACACTGCCCGGGTCCTGGCCACCAGTCCGGGGGGCTCTGCATTGTAATTTAATTTTAAATGAAACTTCTTAAATGTTTTGAAAACCTTATTTACTTTACATACAACAATAGTTTAGTTATATATTATAGACTTATAGAAAGAGACCTTCTAAAAACGTTAAAATCTATTACTGGCATGCGAAACCTTAAATTAGAGTGAATAAATGAAGACGCAGCACAGCACTTCTGAAAGGTTGCCGACCCCTGCTCTAGAGCACTATGCAAAGAAAGCAGGGGAATAATTTAAGTCAAGATCAGATATGCTACCAGGCTACTTTTACTGTTGTAAGAGATCTCTCAGTTGTAAGAGGTCTCTCTTTCAGGGAGGCCTAATATCATTGTTAAGTTATATTATTTTTAGTAATTAGCCATAATTGTTCTCTAATTTTGGACCAGAAGCTATGAATATGGGCACAATGATTATATGTTGATAAAAAGTTCCTTTTACTCCATATTCCCTCCAGCATGCTGTTCCTACTTTGAAAATATTGCATTTCAGTTAGCTAAGTGCATACCACTGCTAAGAATCTTAAGCAGTTTTCCATATTGGTAATACAAATACGAGATGACTGACCTTTCTACTACATTTTCAGCCATTTTTCCTATGCTATTTCCTATTAATATCTTTAATCCATTTGCTCATAAAACTTATACATTCCTGTATGTCAATTTCAATCAGTATTTTGTAGATGTTAGAAATTAATCCTTTATTATTTCACTGTTTTATTGCTATTGCTATAAATTTAAGCTGTTCCTGGGATAGGGCCTTATTTGCAGATATTGATAAAAGTGAGGGGCAGTTAGAATTATTTTTGACCTCATCAACAACACCACCCTTTTAAAGCATGAAAATGTCAAAGAATTTCTCTACCTGACATATCTTACATTATTTGAATGAAAAAATAAACAAGAGCCCTTCTCTCATATGCCAGAAAACTTTCTGTGCTAAACACTAATTTAATTTTACTATTTTTAAAAGCACATTTTCAATTTTTTTAAAACCAAATAATTCACACAGCTAGGCATCCTTATGACTCCTTCAGAACAGGGTGGGAAGGAAAATTACCCCTTACATTAAAAGAGAATGGGGAGGAAAGTAGGGTTGGAGTTGTATGGTATCTATACTAGCCTCTTTTACATCAATATCAAAGCAAGTCTAGGAATAAGAAGAATCCTTCCCTCAATAATAAGCATTTCTCCACAGGGTGAATTGTGTCATTCAGAAGCAAGCTCCCAAACCAGCTTCCAGACTCGGGAATCCCACATAATCCTTCCTTTGTATCATGAGTTTGACTAAGATGCTTTTTAACTGAGTCAGTGCCAGGAACATCAGGGAAAACTCCTGACAGAAAAAAGTATAGAATACCATGTATTTGACTGTATTCATGTTTAGGCTAGTAACCAACCATTATTATGGACTGTAACCAAAGTGATGCTTCTTGCTATTCCACACTATTTGAATCTTTCAAAAAAACCTATGTAATAAAAGGGTGACATCTAAAAGCTAAGCCAAAAAGAACTTCTAAAAATGTATGTTACTTTTTAAGAGTTAGATCTGTTTGTAGCCTTTTTTTTTTTTTTTACGTAGTATTTATTATATACTGTTCTTAGGACTAATGTGTCATATATATATATTGCCACAAAGATCTTTCCACATTGTCAAACTTTGCTTTGGCAAAAAGGACAACAGGGAATGCAAAGTATAAAACTCATTTTTAAAATGATTTAACTGAAGAAGTGAAACTTTCATAGCTTGTTGCAATTTTGAACTAAAAGCCTTCTTTCTTACTTTAACATACTCTACACCCTGGTCTCAGCAGACATATCAAGACTACAGCAGTGTTCATATGTGCTTGTTTGTCTTGTTAAAAAATAAAATGCTCCTAAGATCACCAGGAATCCCCAGAAACATTTGGTGTTCGGTACTGAGCACCATTAGAGTGCTCAATTCAACTGTAGTGTCGGCTAGATTTAATAAAGAATTTACAATGTAACTTTACATGTTATACAGAAGTAAGTCTTGTTCACATATGTATGAGTATCCTCACAGTTAAATATTTAAACTTGTATACCTACCTTTTGACCTCCTGGAGTTTCTACACTAGGATGCTCCTTTAGTTTTTGTTCCTGTTCCATAATGTCTTTCAAATGTTCATTTACCTAAAGAGACAAATTTTTCAAATGACCTATTCTGTTTTTAAAAGAAGCAGTCCTCTGACTGGGTTTACAACTGAAACGTGATAGTCAGTACGATCAGGGTCTGTTGAAGCCAACCTACGGCCCAAATCAAAGACACTAAATTGGACCACCTGGCTGCAAGGCTCGAGATTCAGGGTGTAACTTTATCCAGCCCCACTTCCCCCCAGCCTCATCTGCCCCAAACTCCTAAGATGGTGGTGCTCTGTCCTAGAATCAGTGTATGTTTATGGAGAGAATTAGGCCTCTGTTCCCCAATTGGTGAGTCCCAACCCACCACTGAGTCAAGGGAAGATTCTCAGTGGGTTGTGGACCCAGTGTAGAGGGGAGGCCCCAAAGGGCATTTGTGCACGTGTGCGTGTGCTGGAGAGTGAGCCTGCCCCACCCACACTCACCCTGCAGTAGTGGCTCCTGTTCCACTGGACTGAGCCTGGCTTTCTGTGCTCTGAATATTACAACCTGGCAGAGGAGCAACCAGGCCAACCCTAAGTGGTGCTATGATCCCATGCACCACATTGCGACACCCAGGGAGGGGAGCTGGGCCCAAACCCACAGGACAGGAGCTGCTGCAGCAGCACGAGTGTAAGGCAGGCTCACTTTCCATTCCTCCCTGTCCCATTCCCTCTTCCCCTCCACACCCCCTCCCCCCCGGGTCTCTCTCCTGCAGCTGGCTGGCATTAGGGTCGAGATGCCAGGGTGGAGGGCGCTGCTGTGGTTGGTCTGTGCCCCCTCAGTGAGGCAAGGAGAAGGATGCTGGCCTATGATTTTGACCTTTCCCACAATTTTGGACCCTGGGTGGGTTGCAGAAAAAGACAAAATGCAGTTGGTGGGGCTCCTTAGTAAAAAGTTTGGGAATCCCTGATTTAGGGAATGCTGGGTTGAGGTTTCCAGTTAAACATGCTGAGGAGGAACCTGTGATATGCCCCAGCTATGATCAATATGGAAGGGAAAAATAATTTTTCAGGGGCCTCTAAATTATCATCATCATAGGACTCACCGAAAACATGAAGAAATGTTTACTTCACATCAGACAAAACTGAAACAGAAATCTGGGTCCACCTGTACCAGCAGATCTGGCAATGGTGTGTGATCTGTTTCTGAATATGCTGGATGCTGATAGGTACATTTTATTACAGTAGGCTACTATTATATCTGTACATTTTGTTTATTATGTAATAAGTAAACAGGTTGAAAATCTCATACTCAAGATATGCTTAGGTACAGCAGAGACCCCAGTTTCAAACTGAGTTTCGTTACACTAGAGAAAGACAAGGACATCTATAGGTTCTGCAAAATGATTTATCAACAACTTTATCACATCATCAAAATTCATCAGTAACTGGTCAGGTTTCATCTCTCTCTTACATTCTTTTCTTTTCTTCATACTATACACTGCAGTCAAAATTTTGATTTCAATAACATGTTTTAATTGATTATGAAAACTTACTTTTTTCTTATCCTTGCTTAAAGGACAATGAACATGTTATCTTAGATGAAGTCTGGAATACATATAATTTCCATTCATGGCTGCTGAATCATGTTGATTGTCTTTTCAATCTGAGCATACATTTGCTTTGTTCTTACCTTATTTATCCAGTACATGACAGCATCCTCAATCTCATAGGGCAGGTCTGTGGCTTGGAAGAAGGCAGAATACTGCTGAGCACATGCAATCACTTTTTCAACACTGACCATCTCTACAGTATATGCCATCATCAGGGTATCAATCATGGCCAAATGAGCACTCTACAAGAAAAAAGTTAAAGTTATTTTATAAGAGACCATTTGTTTATTTTACAAAATTAAACACTGTATTCTTTCTCTATTTTTCATTATATTTCTACTAGATGTATATGCACCTACAAAACCACCAAAAAAACTAACCTCCACAGGAAGCCTGATAACTGACTGCCAGCTTTAGGCCAAAGGATAATGCTGGAAACATGCATAACAGTTTTAACAAGGACAACACAAAGCACAAGGACATATGCTTGAAAAAATATGCTTTTTAAAAAGTAAATGATCTGTACAACCAGATAATGAACATAGCAACAACAACAACAAAAAATATGAATGTGAGGTAAGATGTAAAAGCAATGAAAAAAATATAGGAATCCTCACTAAGTTTTAATGTCACCACAATTATACATGCAATCATTTTAAAGTTCGTTATATCCTTAATAAAATAAATACCCATAAGTAAAAAATCTGTTAACCAATTTTATCTGTACTGGAAAAGGGTAGAGCTGGACAATAAACTCACTTTGATTACCTCCAAGATATAATTTAGAAATGGAAATTCTATTTTTGTATATGTTAAAATGTGTTTAGAATATCAAAAATACACAATTAAAATAAACCTTTCACTATAACCTAGTGCACTGTGAGAGAAAAGATTCAAGATGTCAGAATAAAATTATAGTAGAAATATCATTACATAGGTTACAACTAGGCTTAAACTTGAACATATGTGGGCATAAACTAAAAGATAGCCTTCTGTGTTAATATGGAAGGGATCAATTTCTCCTCACTTTATGGGCTACAAGTTGAGAGAGTGGCAGTTTCATTATCAGTAACTATTAAAAAAACAACAAAAAAACGAAAAAACAAACAAACATGCAAACAAACAAGAAAACTGCAGAGATTTTCATCTGACTCTTTTGATTAATGTGGGAGTTCTGGGAGTTGGTGGCAACAGCGCTCATAATAAAACAGATTAATTTATGCCTTTTGTTGTAAAAAGACTGTAATCGTTTTCTAGAATTAGAACTGACATTTCTCACAAACTGGAATAAGTTCCAAATGATAATCTTTTTGCAGGCACATTACGGTATGTTAGATTTTGTATGATGTATGGTAAATTTTATTAAAAATACCATGGGGATCTGAAGCCCACACCCCTCCTGCGGCTTCCAAGTCAGAGCTTTAGCCCATGCCATAACTACAAAATGCTGTCTACACAGCTATTTTTAGAGTGCTAGCATGAGCTCTGATAGCCCAAGTCTGTAGATTAGGGTTGCTAACGAGACCTTTCCTAGATGGGCAGGGGTGGCAGACAACAAAGAGCCTTTTTCTGTGGTGGAACACCAGCAGGAAGGTGCTGGGAATTATGCACCCAGGCCTAACTGAGCAGCACCTAGTTATTGGGTCAGATTCCCAGCTGGAGGATATAAATCAAGATCCCAACTCCATAAGGGGGCCGGGAACCAGGAGTGTGCCGAAAGCAAACTCTCTTGTGGCTGCAGCAGAAGGCTGCAAGAGGGCAAGCAGGCCCTCCAGATCACCCTTCCCCCCGCTAGGCTAGGGGGTCCAGAGTCTTCAGTTACCAGAGGCCAGAAGTGGCCCCATAGCCTCAGTCAAGAGCAGAGCTGATGCTTTTGTTTTGTGCTGGAGAATAAACTGAGCCCTGGGGAAAGGGCTACAAATGTGTCTGTTTGTCCCAGGCTGGGGAGCTGATCCACCAGTTTACAATCGTATTTTAAAGTAATATCTCAGGATGAAAATGAAGATTCTGAGCACTCGGTACTGTTACCACTGTAACTCAGTTCTACAGTGCAGCATTCATACAAACATTTCATGAAGCACAGCAGTTAATATCTTGGCAACACTGATGAATAACAAGCCACAGAGAAAGATACTATGTAATATTTAAGAGCTATAGTTAGAGTAGCATATGTAAATCATTCCACATCTTATTACCATCTGTAATATGAGAATGATGAATAAGTTTGCATTGTGCTGTTCTCTCCTCATGTACTGCCTACTTCCTCAGATGAACATGTATATTATTTTCACACCAAAAGCATTATGCGTTTACAGTAATAGTGACAGAAGAATATTTCTTTTCAATGCAAACACTACAAATCTAGAAATTCATGTTATTAAAATATTAATATCCAGACCAACTACAGTCACATGCTTTATCCCTCAAATGTCATGGCTAGGGCCCTACCAAATTCACAGTCCATTTTAGTAAATTTCATGGTCACAGGATTTTAAAAGTTCTAAATTTCATTATTTCAGATATTTAAATGTAAAATTTCAGAGTGTTGTAGTTGTAGGGGTTCTGACCCAAAAAGGAGTCGTGGGGGAATCGCAGTATCGCTACCCTTACTTCTGTGCTGCTGCTGCTAGCAGCGCTACCTTCAGAGCTGGGTGGCCAGAGAGCAGCAGCTGCTGGCTGGGAGTCCGGCTGTGAAGGCAGGGCTGCTGCATGCAGCAGCACAGAAGTAAGGATGGCCTGGTATGGTATTGCCACCCTTACTTCTGTGCTGCTGCCTGCAGAGCTGGGCTCTCAGTCAGCAGCCACCACTCTCCAGCTGCCCAGCTCTGAAGGCAGCACAGAAGTAAGGAGGGCAATACCATGACCCCCTGAAAATAACCTTGCAACCCCCACAACTCCCTTTTGGGTCAGGACCCCCAGTTTGAGAAATGCTGGTCTCCCCGGTGACATCTGTGTAGTATAGGGTAGAAGCACACAAAAGACCAGATTTCACGGTCTGTGACACATTCTTCATGGCCGTGAATTTGGTAGAGCCATAGTCATGGCTGGGAAAGAGAAATATTCATTTCTCACATCCAAAATGCACTTCACTTCCAGTATACAACCACCACCGATGTACATGCCCAGCCGCTCAAAATCATACCCAAACACACAGCCATAACCCCAACCTCAGCAAGATGAATTTATATTACTGAGAGTCCTGTGCTGGAAAAGTCTGTTATTACTAATCACTGGTGAGTGGGGCTTCACTGGGCTGTGCCTATAAAAGGCTGAACTTGTGCCCTGCTGGGTCAGTATGCCAGCCTCGCTTCGGTTTCACCAGCTGGGGTAAGGACAGCAGCTCTACTTCTGAAGATTTTGTGCCAGCTCTGGGATTTAGGGGAATGGCACACAGTGGCTCCTCCTTGGTGTCTCCTCCAAGACTGGAGGCAGGAGGAACGTCCATCAGCCCCACCAACCCCAAAGACTTAAAAATTACATTGAGTTAGAACACAATCTTAAGGAGTAATGTTAAACAAGATATTAAAATACAACTTTGCCTTCAGTATAGACAGGGATTATTCATATTTAACATCACATCAGCCAGTCACAAGAAACCCCGGGGTCTAATCGGGTTCACGCATGACCAGCTGACAAGATGCATAAACATATAAGGTGACAGTCCCTGATGCAAAGGTTTCTAGAGTGTTTGCCTAGGGGATGGAGGGGCAGGGGTCAGCTGAGAGCCAGAGCTGAGGGTCAACATGCACTACAGGGAGGAAAGGAATCCAAGCAAAGATCCAAGAAGCAGTTGAGCTCTGCAGGGAGCAAAAGCTGTTTTACTATTGTTAAGGCTATGATTTTGTTGTCATGGATATTTTCAGAAAAAGTCAGGGACAGGTCACAGGCAATAAACAAAAAATCATGGAAGCTGAGACCTGTCCCTGACTTTTACTAAAAACATCTCTGACAAAATGGGGAGGGAGGCGGGTCCAGCACCCTGTCCGCCCCTGCAGCCGCTGAGAGCTGCAGGCACCCCATTGCCCAGTGGGTGCGAGGGGTCCCCCTGCTGCCCTGTGCGGCTGGAAGCTGCAAGGGGGACCCCAGCCACCTGCAGTGGCAGGGAATCTGCGGGGGGACCCCTGCCCACAGCAGAGGCTGGGGAGCTGCAGGGGGACCCCCGCCCGCAGCCACTGAGCAGCTCCGGAGTCCCTCTGCTGCCCTGGCAGCTGGGAACTGGGGTGGGAGGGGTGGGGGAGTATCCTCGCCTGCAGCCACTGAGCAGCTCTGGGATCCCTCTCATGCCAGCAGCTGGGAGTTGCAGGGGGGCTCTGCCTGCTCGTGGTAGCTGAGCAGCGGTGGTGGCTGGGCAGCTCAGGGGTCACCGCTGCTGGTGGCGACCGGTCAGTTGTGGGGGGGGGTCCCCTACCCACACCTCCCCGCAGAGGCTGGGCTGCTGCGGGGTCCTGCATTGCTGACAGTGACTTCCACGACCTCCGTGACATAATCCTAGCCTTAACTATTGTTCTTTTAATAGACCTGTTATGGCTATCAAACCATCTTGCTGCTGCAGCTGGGCATTTTTCCTGTAAAACCTAGTTGTTCCCAACTTCCTCAGATACCAGCTGGTGAACTATCTCAATCTCCAGCCCACACGTACTGGATGATCCAGTCTTTGGGCTGGCTGTTGTGTGAAGAGATGGAGACTCACCAGACTCTGCAGGAGGAATGCCAGCTTCAGCATACTCTGTATTCAACACTAGGGCTCTGTCCTGACAAGTCAAAGCAGGTCCATCAGCTAAAGGAGGGAAGTGCTAATGTTTCCCAGCCCTTTCCTACCTTCAGTTTCAAGCTGCTCATAAGCACCCTCCCTGCCTGTTCTGCTCCATGCAGTTTAGCAAAGTACAGCAAAATTAAATAAAATGCCCTGACTATGTTGATCATTTATTTGTTTTTAACTGCACAAAATTACCATCAGTAATAAATTTAGGCTTCTAATAATTCAGTTACATTTTATGTATAGTTTTAAGAAACACATGCACACAGATTTAATTCAGGTTGTTTTCTGACCTGTAATTTGGTTGAGTTCTCAACAGAAATTTACAGTTCCCTCAATTAAAATTATTTATCTGTCTCATATTTTCAGTGTTTCTAATATAGTAAGCAATTGACAGCTCATTAATAAACAAATTAAGGGAAACAGAAATAGAAGGGTTGATCTACAGAGAATACCATGCAATACCAAGTCCAAGATTAATAACATCCTTTACTTACACTGACAATAATCCACATTGCAACATTTTTCTGTTACATTAGCTATCAAATACAAATGTATTCAATTTCTTGAAAGCAAACAGCAAATATTCTTTTCTTTTAACCCAAAACTGGATTCCCAAAAAGGTTAATTGCTTAACAAAAAATAACCACCATCATCTCCTTAAGATCCTGAGAAACCAAGTCTATCAACTTCTCAGTTTCCTACAAGAATGAGGTTGGTCTACACTACTAAGTTTTGTTGACCTAAATCAACTTGTTTTGACTTAGCCCTGGTCTACACTACAGGGTTAGGTCAACGTAAGAAAGCTCACATCAACCTAACTCTGTAAGTGTTAATTAGGACATATCTACACTAGCGAGCTTACAGCAGCACAGCTGGGCTGCTGTAAGATCTCTTTTGTAGCTGCTCTATGTCCCAGGCAAGCACAGATGAAGGGGAAAGGAGCTCAGGTTAATTTATAGATTAATTTATTCCCTATTTGTATGATTGTTTCCCTTTTCGGTGTCTGAATCCTCCCCTTCTCCCCCAACCTTTCTTCTCTATTTAAAAATGGCACCCATGCTTAGAGAACAAAGAAATGGACTTCTGATTCCTCAGTTTACTTTTAAAGCCAGCACTGGGAATACAATTAAAATTGTGCATTCTGCATTAGTAATGAGAATTGCACTAAGCCGTGCAGGGTCCATGCTTCTGCCAGAGAGATGCTGGCAACTGAAAAGTGGTATGCAGGACCGTGGGGAATTTTTTTAATTACATTAAAATTATGGGGTGGAATAAGCACTATGGAACTCGACACTTAGTTCCCAGAAATCCCTGGACAAATTGCTGGTATCCTACAAAGCACTCAAAAAATGCCCCACAAGGGCTTTGCACTGGACAGCAGTGTGGGGCATGCTGTGATACCTATCCATGCTTCACCGCATTTTCTTATAAATGCAACAACTTGTGGTGAAGACGCACAGCACCAATTCAAGCACCAAAGAGTGCATGTGCCTGAGTGGCATACAGAAGTCCATGGCTGTACGCCAACATAAGTTAAATCGACCAAACTTTGTATTGTAGACACAGTGAAACCAACTTTCCCATAAGGAGTCATTTTTGGGTTGATAAAAAGCATAGCAATTTTCACCCATAAGGATAACTTTTAAAAAGCTGCAAGTAACCAAAACCAGATGTGTAACTTAGATCTTATGTAATCCTAGAGGATTCGCTAAATCCAAAATTTGCTGCTTATAAACAAAAAATTTAAAAATCAACATTTTTGTTGTGTCCTTAAAATTAATCCTGGGATTATAGAGTCAAGCTATATTCTTTTCTTTTTATGCATCAGCAGCAGTAATAAAAGCTCTTTAGGTTAAATTAGGCCTTCAGTTATATCTGTGCCAATCTATTGCCTCCACTGGGTTTACAAGCATAACAAATTGCAACTTATTAAACAGTTCTGTTGATGTACGGAACTGAGCAGAATGAATGTCCACCTCTCCCAGGTGTGTCAGCTCTGCAGAGCTAAGAGGAGGAAAATATGGGGAAAAAAATCAGTTTTGTCATGTAAATCACCAGCTATGACTGAATACGCACAGAGAAGCATCTCTGATAAGTCAAAAGGTACCATTTTTACCTAGTAATTTTTAGCAACTGAGTTGTTCTTTCTCTGAAGAGTCAGCAGGAAATGGTAGTGGTGTGTTTGGAATGACTCAGTAACATCCATTCTTGCTGAACTTGGATCTTGTGGGTGGATGCTACCAGCACAACCCATATAAAAGAGGGCTTCTCTGGCACTACACAGGGTATAATACCCTCCCACTCCTCCAGTCAGTTGGAAAGGCAGTGTACTCTCCTCTGACCTCATCCAGCTGCTTCCTGCTCGTCCCTGGCTGTCAGGGTAAACTTTCTCTCTGCTACCAGTTACACAGGGAGCCATTAAAGGGGAAATAATCCCTTTTCTTCTGGCCAGGCAGCCAGAGACCAACCACATACAGTTAAGACCATAAGAAGGGCCATGCCAGGTCACACCAATGGCCCATTGAGCCCAATATCCTGTCTCCAAGACTGGCCAGTACCAGAGCTTCAGGAGGAGCATACAGAATGGGACAGCTGGAGTGATCCACTCCATCTTTCCCTCCTGGCAGTCAGAGGTTTAGAGTCACCTCAATCATGGGTTGCATCCCTGACCGTCGCGGCTAACAGTCATTGATGAACCTATCCCCCGTGAACTTATCTAGTTCTTTTTTGAACCCCATTATACTTTTGGCCCCCACAACATCTTGTGGCAATGAGTTCCACAGGTTAACTGTGCATTGTGTGAAAAAGTATTTTCCTTTTGTTTGTATTAAACCTGCTGCCTACTAATTTCATTGGGTGACCCCTGGTTTTGTAGTGTGTATTTTCTATTCAATTTTCCCACTCCACTCATTCAGATTTTATAGACCTCTCTCATATTCCCCCCCTTAGTTCTCTTTTTTCTAAGCTTAATAGCCCTACTCTTTTTAGTGTCTCTAGGTATGGAAGCTTTTTCATACCCTTGATCATCATTTTTGCCCTTCTCTGAACGTTTCTAGTCCACTACAGTAGTTACTCATATTGTAAAACACGGTAGCTGTGTAGATTTAAGTTTAGGTACTTTATTAAAAATGTACGTTTATGAACTGAACATCTTAACATCTACTGTTTATAATGTAAAATCTAACTACGCATAAAAATTTATGAAGTGCTTATCATTGTAGTAGCTAAGTGCTAGCAAAACATAACAGATGAGTGTCATACTGACTGAGATTAGTGCTTTGTCTAGTCCAATATTCTTTTTCTGACAGTGGCAAATAACAGATGCTTCACAGGAAGATGCAAGAAACCCCCATTATAAATTATTATGTAAAAATGGAAAAGGAAAATTTCTTCCTAACCCCAGACATCCATTGGTTGGCTTATACCTGGAAGCATAAGGTTTTAAAATGCCTCTTTATGATCATTTATATAGCTGCAAATTTTCTCCTAATCATAGAAATGCACAATCCTTTTAATTTTAATTGAGCACTTTGCCTCAGTCATATCTTATGGCAAGGAGTTCCTCACATTAAATTATGCATTACATAAAAATGTATTTCCTTTTATCATTTTACATATTTTGTGTTTCCTTGTTATTGGCTGTTCGCTCATCATTTATGTTATCAGAAAGGGTAAACAGGAGCCCAGACTGACCTTTACTATACCATTTATTATTTTAATCTCTCTTTCAAGTCCCACTTTACTCACCTATGTCACACATACTATAGTATACATGCTATCAAGAGTAAATAACATTAAAATGTTTCTTTAGAAAACAGATTATTCACATGTGCTGTTGTCATTCTTAAAACAAATGTGACAAGAATATATCATGGACTAATTATTTGAATAATGTAAATGTTTCTAAATATCAAGTTTTTTCAGTTGTTAGAAGTACAAAACAAACAAACCAGTTCTTTTTATTAATATTTTGAACTTTTCCCCTTAAGAAACAGCTGAATATTTAAGGCCAAGACAGCATTCCCTGTTTTAAAAGCCCTTATAAAACAGAATTTGGCTGATCAGTAACTGTATTCCTGGCTGGATCCTGACAACAAATGGTCCCTTTTAACCACAGCTGAAAGTACACGCCAGGTTTCTCCAGCAGGGATTTTCAAACACTGATATCTAACTTTTTAGTAGTACACACATTTATAAAGCATACAGCAATGTAGTACCTGGATGCAGTTAACATAATTTGGATCAAGAGAAATATTTCCTGTCAACATACAACAAATGCTATAGTATCTGAATGAACTAGCTATGCTGAACGGATCAGAAGCAGGAGGATTACAGCCAGGACTGAATTGCTAAACAGATTCCAATACCTACCACTGGTAGAATAAACATGCCCAAAAGGTATCCAGGTTCAACTGAACACTGGTTTGAAAAGAAGGTTGAAAATGGTATTGATAAAACCAGACAATTCTGTAGGATTTGTTCTGATCATCAAGGAAGCAGACACCAAGGAAGACATCCGTAGTATAAATTCTATTCCTTTTGAGTTGGTTGGAACTACACCTACTAGATCAGGGGTTCTCAAGTAGGGGGTCCAGAGGTTATTACATGGGGGGTCATGAGCTGTCAGCCTCCACCCGAAACCTCGCTTTGCCTCTAGCATTTATAATGGTGTTAAATATATTTAAAAGTGTTTTTAATTTATAAGGGGGCGGGGGGGGTTAAACTCAGAGGCTTGCTATGTGAAAGGGGTCACCAGTACAAAAGTTTGAAAATCACTGTACTAGACCCCAAAGCAGTCCCACAACAGAAAAAACAACTGTTCTAGTTGAGGGACTAAAAAGTGCTAAATCAGCTGCTGACTGAGAAGTGAGTTGTTATATATGTGCAAAAAGAAAAGGAGTACTTGTGGCACCTTAGAGATTAACAAATTTATTTGAGCATAAGCTTTCGTGAGCTACAGCTCACTTCATCGGAGCTGTAGCTCACGAAAGCTTATGCTCAAATAAATTTGTTAGTCTCTAAGGTGCCACAAATACTCCTTTTCTTTTTGTGGATACAGACTAACACGGCTGCTACTCTGAAACCTGTTATATATGTGGATTTTTTGGCACTGGCAAATGTGTCAGAATAGGTTTTGGTTTTATTTTCCCTGGGTACCAGCTGAAGTTACTGAAGAGTCTAGATGGGTAAAACAATTACCTTATCTGGAACTTAGCCAGGAAACTGGAGATAACCCAAAATTCTGCAAGAGTTCCATGGGATTACATACCACATTTCTGCTGGACAGAGATCATCAAATAGGTCTTCACTATTGTAGTGGGGCATTGCTAAAACACTGACTCTAATGCAAAAACTGGTAGAAAAGTAAGTTAACTTCAGGCTTCTAAGATGGTACTAGGAAATATGGAACGTAAAAATTATAAATTAGTTGACAATATTCACAGAAGTACAGAAGTATCAGGCAAAAGTAGGGAAATTTAATTGTTAATTTTAATGTTAATTTTCTATATACTTTAAGCTAAGTTATTTGTATGGCCTTCATCACCATCGTATCTGAGCACCTCACAATCTTTTAATGGATTTATCCTCAGCACCCCTGTGAGGTAGGGAAGTACTATCATCCCCATTTTACAGATGGGAAACTGAGGCGCAGACAGATTAAGTGACTTGCTCATGGTCACACAGGAGGTCTGTGGCAGAGTAGAGACTTGAAACCAGGTCTCCAAAGTTCTAGGTTAGAGCTTTGATCACTAGACTACTTTTCCTACTTCAGTTAAGGCAAAACCATAGTGGTCTAACATCAATCCGTCAGACCTCTAGGCAACTCTCTCCTGTAGTATTATCAAGTGTCACAGTATGACACTCCATTACCAATGTCTCACCACAGAACTTCTTCCAACACAAAAAATTTAGCGATGGGAAGAAAAAGTTATCAATCAGGCTCAACTTCAAACCCATTGCCTGTTTCTATCAAGACCATACTGTTAAGCAATGACATTTCTTATTTTGTGCAGCGAGGAAGGGGTTTTCCCCATTTTTCATTGGAAAGGTGAAACAGCCACATGAAGCCATTTGTTTTCATTTTCTTCTGACAAGAAACAGTTTTCCTCCCCACGCACCCCCCAAAAGAGAGAGAAGAGAGATGCAGCCTTAGAATCAAATCTTGCTTTCGTTCTCCATTGTAATTCTGTAATAACTCACCTGATTTACAAAAAGGAAAGGAGTACTTGTGGCACCTTAGAGACTAACCAATTTATCTGAGCATAAGCTTTCGTGAGCACGAAAGCTTATGCTCAAATAAATTGGTTAGTCTCTAAGGTGCCACAAGTACTCCTTTTCTTTTTGCGAATACAGACTAACACGGCTGTTACTCTGTCACCTGATTTAGTTATTCTTGATTTACACCAGTATGACAAAGCAGAATTTGGGCTTATTTCATTTTAATGAAGAACCAGCAACTCTGACAACTTACTTGTTCAGCAAGAATGGATGTTACTGAGTCATTCCAAACACACCACTACCATTACTATAACTAAGGCTACGTTTTAGTCACAGGTATTTTTATTAAGTCATGGACAGGTCACAGGCAGTAAACAAAAATTCACGGCCCGTGACCTGTCCATGACTTGTACTATATACCCCTAAATCTTCGGTGCTTGGGGGGGGAGGGACTACACGCCGCGGGTGCTCCATGGGGAGCAGCCTGGGACCCCTGCTGGTGCTCGGAGGGAAGTGGGTTGGTGGGGCTGGAAGGCTCCCTATCCAGCTCCATGTGGCTCCCTGGTACTGCATTTGCCTCTGTGTGTGTGTGTGTCTCTCTCTCTGCTGGTACCTGATTGCATTTGCCTGTGTGTGTGTGTGTCTCTCTCTCTCTCTCTCTCTGCTGGTGCCTGATTGCATACTTCCAGTTCCAAATGAGGTATGGGGTTGAACGGTCAGTTCATAACTTTGGTGTTTGTAACGCTGAGGTTATACTGTAATTTTATCTGAAAAGTTACTAAAAATCTATAGCCTAGAAAAACAAGAAATGGGAGGCCAAATCTTAATAACGGTCTTTCTCAATACCAGTTCAGGATGTGACTCCAACTATTTTAGTTACATGGGGTTCTTTCCCAAACACGTGACTAAAAATACAGTACAGTGTTAAACGTAAACTACTAAAAAAGTAAAGGGAAAGTTTAAAAAAGATTTGACAAAGCAAGGAAACTGTTTCTGTGCTTGTTTCATTTAAATTAAGATGGTTAAAAGCAGTATTTTTCTTCTGAATAGTAAAGTTTCAAAGCTGTATTAAGTCAATGTTCAATTGTAAACTTTTGAAAGAACAACCATATTTTTTTGTTCAGTTATGAATGACCTCCATTCCCAAGGTGTTTGTAATTAGTGATCAATTTAAAAACAGCCCTTTCTATCTCACACCGGTCTTGGGTCCTGCTTAAGTGTTTCTCTTCCAATAATGAATCTTGTTGCTACACATGGTATAATGGGGGTGGCGAGAGAATAGATGCTTTAATTGCAATGCTGAATGCAACGTATGGTGGAGGATTGCCCAGTTACTAGGTCTGATACAAGATAGCCTTGGAGATTGACTACTGGATGCAATTTTTTATCAGATTCTCCTCTATCTAGGACATAAGCTAAATATTTCACACAAAGGCCAGTGATTTTCTCCTTATAGTACCAATTTCAGATTAACTGAATACTGAATCTTACCTTATCATTAAAAGCTAAATTATAACTGTTAAAAGTTGAATTTCAAAACCCATGAGCAATGAGTAGTGGGAGAGACTACTCACTGCTACTCACTGTTCCTGTGATCTGTGAAATGATGCATTGAAATGTTAATGTACACATTAACGTCAAAAGAGAAGTCCCATAAACTATAGCTTGTTCAGGCTCCATTTGAAGACACTACTTCATCTTCTGTTTAGCTGTAAAAGATACAGCTCATTTAAAAATCCTGTCCATTAAACTTGTTTTCAAATAGCTTAATCTGGAAAACAACCAGAATTTAGGAGAATTCTGTGGCAATTTGGCAGATTATTTTCAAAGGTTCATAATTGTTGTTGGCAATTATTACAGTGCTTTACAATAACTTCTGAAAATTCAAAGTGATTTTTGTTTCATCTTAAAAACTCAGGTTAAGTTACACATGTGAATTAAAATAAGATAACATTTTAATGGCTAATATTTGTTATTTATACTGACACAACAAAGATGACCTGCAAAGGTTTTTCAAGTTTTTTTCATTTTATGAAACTTACAGTCCAAGATTCCCTTCTACTTTACTTATTTTTGTCAAAAGCTCTTAATTATGATTTTTTTAAATTAAAAAAATAGTAGCTCTGACCCCACCCTGCTCATTTAAAAACTTGAGGGAGAGGGACTTCAGCTTTTCCTCTCCTAACATCATGGCTATCAGCATGCCAAGCAGATACCAATAGCTATTCCCCTTTCTTTCCTTCTCTTTCTCTTGCTACATTGTTTTAGTAAAATTTGTTACATTGCTGCTTTCCAGTAGCGCGGAAAGGGAAAAGACTCAGAACTGGATTAGTCAGGGATGAACACATCCATGGGATTTGTGATGTCATTTCACAGAAAACAGGGTTACATGAGTTGCTGGTGGCAAAACAACGTGTCCAAGAGACAAACCGCAAGAAGGATCATTTCTTTCTAAAATTAGGATAGTTTAAAAACATGTGACTATGAATGCTGTTTACATTTTTTGTAAAAGCTAAAAAGTTTTGCAAGTCACGTTTAAACAGTAAGCATAAATAGGGCTGTTTAAATATAACAAGCAATATTATCCTTATTCTAAAAAAGTGTGCTAATATGCTGTGCTGTTCGTGGGGTGACCAGAACTGAGAGTCACCTTTGTTACCCCACTGCCTCCAGCCTGTGTTTAACTGGGAGTCAGCTCCCTGACACAACCAACCTGTTAGCCACTCAAAAATGCTTCTCTGGGCTATGCCAGCTCTTACTTTGCCTTTCACATTAATAATGTGTGTCCCCCAGTCCCCAAGTCCCTTTGAAGAGTTCCCCTGCAGCATCCAGCCCCATCCACTGACCACTCACAGAAATGTCTGCTGTCCCCAAGGAAAGAGTGTACACACCAGCTTGTATGATTCAACTCAGGATCTGCACCTCACTTAACACCACAGCACTGAGATACATTTATAGTGAAAACAACAATACATTTATTATCAAAGATTCAACAGATAGTGAGTAAGAATAATGGAAACAAAAAGGTTACATATAAAACAAAATCCTAACATGCTTTCCAGAGACTAAACTTAACAGGTTAACCTCCTGTCTAAAGGGGTCTTATATCACCCATAATATTTTGCAAGGTAGACAGAGATCCTGTTTTCAAGAATGTAAATGCGTTGTCCATTTACTTTCTAAGTGCAGGATAAAGGGGTGTTTTTGCCTTCCTCTTATATCCCCAAGGTTCATTGGCTATACTGAGTCAAGATAACATCCGTTGTTTATTTTCCTGTGTATGGCTGCCCTGTTGAATTCACATCCACTGTGTTAGCGTACAATGCTTAATTTACATGCTGACAGAAAGCAAGGTGAATAAATACCTTTTGTCTGACAGAAATCCTGTTTGTCAACTCTGCCTTGAAAAATTTTAAAACACATTTTCAGTATACATACATAACTCCTTACATAGCATCTGTACATTCATTTCACCAGTGTGACCCTGGCTTTCATTTAAGACCTCACATGACATTATTTGATGAATCCACAATGTACATACCAAGATCAGGATAATCTTGGCAGTGAGGGGTTTTTGAGTCACATATGCTCACTAAAATGGCCCAATGCGTAAGATACTAAAATTCGGGCTGGGTGGGTAGATCTTTTTGTTTCAACAAACCAGTAGGAGTCTCAGAATGGCTATGTGAATGCAGTAACTTTTTGAATTTCATACTGTTTTCTATAGGGATACATTTTAGTGGTAGGAGTTTCCACAAGGAGAGGAGAAATACTGATCTGGCACAGTTCTGATTCTTGGAACAACTCTTTCTATGTCCCAAACTAAACTGGAATGAATGTTGTTTAGCAGTGACTACAGAAAACAGTTACAAGCTAATTTCTCTCTCTAGACATTGATGTATAGTTTGTTGGCTCTGTAATCAAGACTAGAAATATTGGGTACATGGGGTGGAGGATGGGAAAAGAAATCACCTCAAAGGAGTACCATTGTCAAAATAAACCACTTGCTGTGTTGGACAACTGGATACAACAGTAGAATATGACAAAAAACTCCTTTGTTTCATTAATATGGTTGGATTGCTTATATTTAAACTCCTAACACTGACCTTTAATATTCCAACAGCATATCAAAGATCAGTCACTAACATTTTCAGCAAATATTGCTGCGAGCTCTTAAAGCCATTATTTCAATGCTGGCAGGTTTTCTTCTCACCTCCAAAGCCCATCTCCATGGAAACTAAATGATTCTATGATGTGTTTATAACATCAGACAGCATAGCTGTCATTCCCTATGATAAAGGACTACATGTATTGAGCCTTCACTTTTATTACCATTCACATCATATGATTTTATCTCAGTGATATTAAGCTTAAAATAGCTAATAACAGAAGGTACTTAAGAGGAAGATTCACCTTTCCACAAATAAGTGATTGAATTGTTTCCACACCGTTCCAGTTTTTTAAATGCTGCTCAATACTAACCAAGTTTTTGATCATTTCAGAATTTATTTAATTCTAAACTCACAGAAAAAGTGTACTGTTAAAAGGTAAAATAGTACATTCCCTAAAAGAGAAATCTACTTTTGAAAAACAGGAAATCTGTTTTCCTGCAGCTCCAACACTTTAGGCTGTGATCTCATCAGCTCTCCAACTAAAATATATCAAGTTAAGGTCAGTGCTTAAATATGAAACTTACAAGAAAAATCTAGGATGAAGCTAATACTCCTCTGATAGTGTCCGTACCCCAGCCTGGTGTAAAGGTGCACAGTGCTGCTTGCAGCTACAAAGTCCTGCTCTCTGCTACACTGTAATTCCAGACAGTGCATCCAATGAAGATAGGAGCAAATACAACAGAATTTGTCCAAGTATAATTCAGTTGTCATATAAACTGAGATCCTACCAACGGGTGGCCAAAGATCATTGAGTACTATCAAAAAGTGGGGATGTCAAAATCTGATGACCTGTCTCAAGGCCCCTGGAGTTTTGCCATTAACTTTAGTGGTAATAGGATCAGGCCCTAAATCCCAATTTGGGTAATTACCTTCTGTTAGACTAAATTCCCCCTGCAATTTTAATTGGATATAGTACTTTTCCGCTCCCTCTCTTAAGTAATTGTGTTCTGTTGCCGTGCACTGTTACGCAGCTGCTGTGTTCCACATATTTTTCACAGACACACATTTTGGGATCAAAGGGAATTTACAAATATTTTGTAGAACTCAAAATTTTTATTGTAAACTTGCTTTTGCAGATTTGAAACATTATAACCAATGCTCCATAGGGCACAATGAATGTGCAGAACAAAACACATATAAACAGTTCCAGAGCAATAATTAGTCACAAGATTGGAATGAAAAGCTGATACACTTGGGGGAAAAAGAATTGCTTTCTTTACTTTTTCTATTATATATACACATCATTTTAAACATGTTTAATTTACTAACATTATGGTGAGGTGGCAGTGTGTCCATAGCTCTGTGACTAGCTTTCCATGGAAAGATTTTAACAACTGAATTCCACCCAACTTCCTCAGGAAACATGCCTCCAGTTGAAATTTTTCTCCTTTTGCCAAAGGAGAATATTGGAGAGAAGGTTCAGGTTAATCAGGCAAGGCAGTTTAAAAATAAGAATTTTAAACATAAGTGGATTTTACTTTTGCAAAAGTCATCTTAATTTTTTGGAGCATCATGTCCAAAAGCCCTGGAATAACTTCAGATTAGAGTTATTCATTCGGGTGAGCATTTATGCCTTTTAGTTGATAGAGAGCTTTAGTTTTAGAGTTACTGGTCTCAAAAATTTGAGCATCTCAGAACTATGAAGAACATCATTCCTTTATATACTAACTGTGACTAGGTAAAAATTTTAAAAAGCTGCTGTTCAAGGATATATGAAGAGTTATATTCATTTTTCTTTAACTGTTGATTCAGGAACTACTACTGTTAGGACAGGAAGACCAGAATCCCTTTTTAGATTTAGCTTTCTTTGTTGCTCTAGGAAAATATTAGCTAAAGGAATTCAGAGTATATCTTTTCTGATTATGCCAAGGTACTGTCTTTAAAAAAGGGGAAAACTACCTTGAAGTATTTTTACTCCAAATTTTCAAATGAATCGACTTCTTAGGATTTTCTTATTTGCTCTTTTTAACAAAATGCACAGAAAAATGAAAAAAAAATATGAAAAAAGCTATCCCATTCATTGATGCAATGGCAATCATGTAAGCCATGATGATTATTTGGCTTTCTATATTTTTGGAGGCACAGGACCACACAGAATCATATAGCACTAGGAAGGGGCGACAAGGAGACAACCTCCTCAAAGAAGAGTTTCCTCTTATAATGTGCTGGTCTGGAAACATTTCCCAGCCTCCTACTTAAAGGAAATGTATCAGTAGCATGAGAGAAATGAAAATGGACACTCAAAATTATACCAATCACAATAAGCTTGTTTCCCTTTTGTCATTACTGTAATAAAAACCTTGGCAGCGATAAGCTGCTGACTAAGAGAATTACTAAATCAGACAGCTGACCTATTCATTTCCATCTCGGAAATAAAGGGCTGTGACAGGCCAGCCAGAACAGAGGATGTTAGACAAAAGGAAACACTCTAAGACTGGGATACAGTTCAAGTAGTGGGGGGTAGAGTTGGTCTGTTTTATAAATATATTAAAATATCTTTCCCCTTTCTGGCCCATTAGTCCAAGCCTCCTAAGTAAAAAGCTTTTCTCAGCCAGAGACCAAATGTCAAACATAAATAAAATAGGCTTTCCTCAGCTATAATAATCCTCAAAGAGCAAGACATAACAGTTTGTGAGCCTTTCGACTTCATGTGCACCTTCCCCATTCCTCCCACTCCCTCTCAAAAAATAAACTCCCTGGATGCTCTAGCGTAGTTGAAGGAAGAGGGACTTAGATTCCTCCATGGAGATCCTGCTGTACCACTAACGCTTTTTAATAGAGTACAGGCACCCTGGGTGCTCAATTTCATTTGCAAACATGCAGCGCCTCTGCTTATATGGGACAAAGTGTTAACTCCATCCCTGCAAGCTCCTATTTGAAGTCTGTTCACCTCATCACAGGAACATTTACTGTACTAGAGATTGCTCAAACCTGTCAACAACATTTATTACAATCTGGAATGCTATGTAAAAGAGTAGCTTAACAGTATTCACAAATTCCAGTGTCAGACTGCAGCAGATTTAAGTGCCAATGGACATACTAGAAAAATATATTAAGATCTTTTCCATGATTACAGACTTGATATACAGTTTCCGAGAAAACAAAATTTAGCTGGTCTCAATACTCTGCTTTCCTATGATGTAGAGTTCAGTTTATGCAGTGGATAAGGGCAAACTACTTAAACAATCAAAAATAATCGAGGGATTTTTGCTTGTTTATTTTTAAACAAAATTATTATGCAGATTTATAAAAAGAAAAGGAGTACTTGTGGCACCTTAGAGACTAACCAATTTATTTGAGCATAAGCTTTCGTGAGCTACAGCTGACTTCATCGGTTGCATACTGTGGAAAGTGTAGAAGATCTTTTTATACACACAAAGCATGAAAAAATACCTCCCCCCACCCCACTCTCCTGCTGGTAATAGCTTATCTAAAGTGATCACTCTCCTTACAATGTGTATGATAATCAAGTTGGGCCATTTCCAGCACAAATCCAGCTTTTCTCACTCCCCACCTCCCCCCCCCCACAAACCCACTCTCCTGTTGGTAATAGCTTATCTAAAGTGACCACTCTCCTTACAATGTGTATGATAATCAAGGTGGGCCATTTCCAGCACAAATCCAGGGTTTAACAGGAACGTCTGAGGAAAGGCGGGGGGGAGGGGGTAGGAAAACAAGTGGAAATAGGTTACCTTGCATAATGACTTAGCCACTCCCTGTCTCTATTCAAGCCTAAGTTAATTGTATCCAATTTGCAAATGAATTCCAATTCAACAGTTTCTCGCTGGAGTCTGGATTTGAAGTTTTCTTGTTGTAATATTGCAACTTTCATGTCTGTAATCGCGTGACCAGAGAGATTGAAGTGTTCGCCGACTGGTTTATGAATGTTATAATTCTTGACATCTGATTTGTGTCCATTTATTCTTTTATGTAGAGACTGTCCAGTTTGACCAATGTACATGGCAGAGGGGCATTGCTGGCACATGGCATTGCTGTAGCTCACGAAAGCTTATGCTCAAATAAATTGGTTAGTCTCTAAGGTGCCACAAGTACACCTTTTCTTTTTGCGAATACAGACTAACACGGCTGTTACTCTGAAACCTATGCAGATTTATGTTCACAAGAGTCTCTTCCCTCCCTTTTAATTATGCTGAAATTTATATAATTTATCCTTCTGTCATTGATGGAAGCTTATTCTGATAAATAATTTTTTCCAAAAAAGTTTAACACAAAATTCTATTTTTTTAAATTAATTTTTTAAAATTATTTTAATAAAGGCATTAAATTCTGAAGTGATTAGTTCATTTGATACCATCTTCAGTAAGCACATTTTTTCCCTGAAGCCTTTCTTTGTTGAAAATGAAGGGGATATTTAGTTTGGGTCCACATGTTGTTTAAAAGATCATTTAAAAGAAGGCCTAAAACAACTAGAAGGCCTTTCTATTGTCTACGTAAGCAAAATAGAATTGAAGGAGATCTTAAGAAGTGGAGAAGGCTCCTTAATTAATTGGCCAACAAGGTGAAGCAGATGCCAGAGATCACACTTTGCCAATAGGAAGAATATGTAAAGTCTGTTTCTAAATAAATACTTTTTTGGCATCATAATGAATCTGAAGAATCTAATTTTTCTTCTCTCTTCAGCAGGTGATATAATTGCCAATCTACCTATCTAGGACATGTATTTTCAAGATGAAAACATTAAAAAATAAAAATGAAGTCTTCCAGCCCCTTAAGATGCAGGTTATTCCTATGAGAGGTATTGTATGGAAAAAAAACATAAAATTACCATTGATAAAGTCTACCCCATGAAAAAAACAAAATAATCACTGATAAAGATGGTAAAGGACACAAAAAGTATGGAAGTAGTAAAAATGAAGAGGACAGGTCAATAATCCAGAGCAATCTGGATGTTTTGGTAAGATGGGTGCAAGCAAACAATAGGTGTTTTAATATGACTAAATGTAAATGTATGCATCTAGGAACAAAGAATGTAGGCCACACTTACAGGATGAAGGACTGTATCCTGGGAAGCCATGACTAAAAAAAGATTTGGGGGTCACAGTGGGTAGTCAGCTGAACAGGAGGTCCCAATTTTACACTGTGGTCAAAAAGACTAACACGATACCTGGATGCATAAACAGGGGAATCTCAACTAGGTGTAGGAAGGTGATTTTATCTCTGTATTTGGCAGTCATGTAACTGCTGCTGGAATAGTGTGTCCAATTCCAATGTCCACAATTCAAGAAAGATTTTGATAAATTGGAAAGGGTTCAGAGAAGAGCCACACAATGACTAAATGATTAGAAAACATGCCTTATAGTGATAGACTCAAGGAGCTCAATCTATTTACCTTAATAAACTGAAGGTTAAGGGGTGACTTTATTACAATCTGTAAGTAACTACATGTGGAGGAATAAATATTTGATAATGGATTCTTCAATATAGCAGAGAAAAGTATAACACAGTCCAACCACTGGAAGTTGAAGCTAGACCATTCATACCAAATTCATACCAAAAATAAGTCATACATTTTTAACAGTGAAAGTAATTAACCATTGGAACAATTTACCAAGCATTGTGGTAGATTCTCCAACACTGGCAATTTTTAAATCATGAATGGATTTTTTTCTAAAAGATATGCTTTAGGAATAATTTTGGGAAAGTTCTATGGCCTGTGTTATACAGGAAGTCAGATTAGATTATCACTGTGATGCTAGCAGACCAGGTGTCAGGTCACACCAAGGCCTCTGCCTCACTGCACACTGACAAATGCACAGTTGGAAACGAGTCGAGTTTATCTGGGGGTTAGAATAGTTAAAATAAGTATTAGTGTTATAAGAATGTGTGGTGGGGTGGCTGCCCCACACGGGCAGGAGAAGGATTAAGACAGCCTTGGAGAGGCTGTGCAGAACCCAGCCAATCAGGAAAGGGTTTATTGGGAGAGCCATCAGGAGAAGGCTTGCTGGAGCAGCCAATATATAAAGGGCTGCTCAGCAGAGCAAGGGGCAGGGGTTTTTTTGGAGAGCAAAGGTGAAGGACTATCTGCTGAAGAGCACTGGAGATACTGCAGTGCTGGGTAGGGTAGTGGAGCAATAGGGGAGCTCTTGGCTGACCATAGCCAGACTGAAGCCTTGAAGCAAGGGCAAGGAAGGTGCTAGGGCTACAGGGGAAGTGGTCCAGGGAAAGTAGACAGCGGGAATAGGAGGGGCAATAAGTGGCTGCCAGCTATAGCATCCCTGGGCCAGGACCCAGAGTAGAGGGCAAGCCTGGGTCGTCCCCTGCCACCCCTTTACCCCTACTTGCCAATGAGGAGCGTGGCCTAAATCCAGACTGCAGTTTACCCCTAAAGCCAGGGGCTAGACTAGAGACTGCAGTTGGCCACTGAGGCAAGTGGAAGGACTGAGGACCACCTGTCTCCTGAAAGTGTGGAGACAGCGGGCTGGGGATGGTGGAGACGGTGGAGGAAGTGGAAGTAACAGCGAGTGAGACACTGCTAGTAAAAGGCACCCTGGCAGTCCAAGACAGCTAATTCCCAGCACGACCAGCAGGAGGCACCACAGTGGTGGGTCTGCTTATAGGATGCTGCATGTATTCGATTGGAATACTCAAAGGGAATGTCTGTGACTCTACTTTAAGGCTGTATAGAGCCTGAGGAGTTTACACTTGTTACTTGGTTGGTGAAATTTAAGTATAGAACTCACAACCAGTTTGGGGTTTGTGCCCTGCTTCTTCACAGTCTGCCCTGAGGTTGGTACTCATGCTAGTGAGCCACTCTAGACAATGTAATAATCACAATGGTCCTTTATGGTCCCTAAAATTTCAGTGTTCTTCTGTGTCCCAAGTCACACTGTTTCTAATGCAAGTAATTATATGGTGTTTATATGTGTTATGCTGTATTATCTCAATGCTCCTAGGATTACAGGAGTCTTTTGAAACACAGGCTTTTGCAAATGTTCAAATTCTTACTTTCTATATCAGCTGCTGAATATTTATTCCGAACAGAGTAAGATACTATACTTTAACAGCTTTCAATTCATTTTTAGGCTTATCTCTTGGCTGCATCAAATTATAAATAGCTACTCATAGCAATTGCTTCCTTACCCAGTTGTCTGCAGTAATTTCTAGAAATATCTTGCCATGCCATGAGTCACAGGGAAAACTACTGATATCTTCCATTGCTTCAAAGATACTACATCCTCTGCTTCTGCAAAAAGGTTGATTGGAAGTAATGCAGCATCATAGAAAAAGTTAGTTCTCACCAGAATTTCTCAATTCTCCATCCATGTGGTCACAGTTTGGGATGACAATCTATACCTGGCAGATATTTATACTGCTAAGACAATCCTATTTTTCTGCATGAGTTCCAATAAGATATTTTCAACCTTAATACTTAGCATTCGCTATGCTTGTTTGGCAACAGACAACAATATCCTCTAAGTGGCTAGCTACAAAAACTAACATAAAATTACTATCACTGCTTAATACCATTAAGTGAAGACCATCTCCCTGGTTGAAACACATCTTTCTTGCAGTAGTTTAACTCTTTTCCTCATCATACAAAGAACCTGTTCAGAACCTGGCAAATTATCTCAGTGCATGAAGTCCTGAGATCTGTCCAACTGTCTTTTCTCAGTAGTTACACATTATTCAGTAACTAAGTCTACATTATTTGGAAGGGACAAGACCAGGGGGATTACACTGATTCTCTCATTTTGTTACAACTCTATCTTTCATCTTGCACCTATAGAAGGACTACATTATCAGATTTTCACATTTTTAACACAGGTGTAATCAATGACATTCTTATCTTTGAGTCACATTTAAATGGGCTATTATATAGAAAAGGCATTATACTTTTTACAGAGTTTAGGAATATTCATCATTGGTGTAACTACTGAAATCAATGTAACTGCATCATGATTGAATTTCTCTCTTAGTGCTCGCTTCTCAAATTGTTACTACTTATGTGGACATTCATTTCATTTCATTCATGCTGTTAAGTGTAGACAAGGCACTATTTTGAGAAAAATACTGCTTGAAAATTCTGATACATAGCTTTCTCTAAAATTACATTTTGAATGAATATATACATCGTTGGCTACAAGAGTAGGCAAAGAGGACTTAATAAACAACTAAGCAGACTAAACAAGAGCCAAGTTTACCAGAGAAAGTGTGAAAAGTATTTTTTGTTTCCTCTTTCAGAATAGAGGAGCTCCCATTCTACATATTTCTTACTGGAAAATAGGTAATTTGGAATATATCTCGATTTGCTAGAACTGAATTATTCCTCTACAGCAATATTTCATAATTATACTGTAGACTCAAGAGGAAGTAGTTCAAGAGTGAGAATGTGCAACTCCCTAGAAAAGAGGAAGAGATTAATAGCTTTTTCAGGTCAGTTTCTAATCAAACCAGTCTACAAAACCACAGCAATTAATTGATAGAGTTAAGCTCTTATCATAGAGGAGTAACTCCTGATCCTTTTAGACGCCCTTCTTTTCTAGTGCACAGGAACAGTGATGTAGGGCATGCAGGGAAACACAAATTATTACAGCAGAAAAATACTCATACCCATTTTCTACTAATATTTTGGTCACTGGTTCAAACAGCTCAGGACCTCTGGCAAAAGTCATAGTCCAACAGCTGTTTAGTGGCCCATGCAAAATAAATTGGTCATCTCAGTATATTTCCTAGTGAATGGATATCCACCTCATAAAAACTGCCACTTCAATTCCCTTCTTGAAAATCGAAGCCAAATGGCCAATGACTGAATGGGCACAGAAAGCAGATTACTTTAGTAGCTAAGTCAAGGTTGAGATACATGGGCAGGGCAGTGTGAGGAAATAGTTACTGACTATGCTGTATTGGTTTTGTGACTAAACAGATGACTTCCACTTCCAGCAATTTCATATGCACTAAATTCATATCTTTTTTTAAAATACGTCATATAGTTGAACATACGGAGGCACCGAATTTAACTAGGTTCAGGTATACCACCTGCTGAATCCCATTTTAAACACAGAATATAACTCATTCCCTTCTTCTGAATGACCGCTCATTGAGAATCACTGTTTTACAGGACCAGACTGATGAAAGTCAGGAAGACAGATGGTTAAACTGGAGGAAGACAGTAGTCAAGACAGAGGAGGAAGCAGTGGGCTTCTGAAGAGGGTTGAAGAAGGATGCACAGATTCTATCTGGAACACAGGCGTCAACTGATAATCAAACACTCTGGAGGCCAACAAGGAACAGTGCAAGATACAGGAAAAACAGAGAAAAAGAAAGAACTAAAGATGAGATACAGGCAAGACAGAAATGTCTGAGTTCAGGAGAAGGCTGCAGAAGCAGATGCAGCTGCAGAAGAAAGACTTCAAGCAGCTCTACAGAATAGTGAAAGACCTCTCAGGAAGAACTAGACCATCACAAGTGATGCTGATCAGGGACTCTGATGGACAAATGTTGAAAACTCATTAACAACATGCCAAATGATGGAAAAAACATTTCCATTCCATGTCAAACTGACCAGAACTGATGATCACGAACTGGTTCAAGAGAAATGCCAATGCTAAGTAAGAAAGAGAAGAGGGACTGATAACACTCAGTGAAATTAGAACAGCCATCGAAGGCCTCAAACAAGAGAAAGCTCCTGGGGTTGACAGAATTCATAAAAGGTACTAAAGGTGGAAAGTGAAATTCTGATTAAGCAGCTAACAAAACTCTATAATGAAATATGGGTGAAAGAACAAGTGCCACAAGGCTGAAAAGATTGTATCACTGTGGCCTTGTCAAAAAATGGTGATCTTACTCTATGCATGAACTGGAGAGGTACTGTACTACTATCACTCCTGGGCAAAGTATTGGTTACCATTATGCTGAATGGAATGAAAAAGGTAGGGGTATGGAATATTATGAGAAGAACAGGCTGGGTTCTTTCCAGGTGGATCATATTATCAACAGATATTCACTTTTTGACAGATCATCCAAAAAGCTACTGGTTGGCAAAAACTCATTCTAACATTATCAACTTCAGGAACATATTCGAGAGTGTCCACAAACAGACTCTGTGGAATGTGGCTGGAAGCTATGGGATATCAGACAAGCTGATCCATCATATGAACTCTTTATTATGTTGAAGTAGATGAGATACAGTAAGATCAGATATAGGTCTAGGTGAGTGATTCAATATTGTGACTGGAGTTACACAAGGGTGTGTGTTATCACCAATCCTCAAAGCATTAGCAATAGACTAGGTGATGAACTGGGTAACAAGAGACAGTATGGATGGTGTAAAATGAGTTAGTGGAGATGAGTTACATGACCTCATCAATGCTTTACTACATATGACATGGAATAGAATGATTACCTTTACATCAGAGGTAGAATAGGAAGCAACAAAAACTGGACTGAAAGTAAATGCAGAGAAAACCAAGATTATGAAAATAGAAAAATGGACAACAGATGCAAAGGTGTATGTGGATGGGAAAGAAATTGAATGGGAAGAAGAGTTCTGCTATCTTGGAAGGGATATTACTTTGAAAATGGCTGCTATTAAGATACTCATAAACAACTGGGAAAAGGAAATACCACTTTTGGAAGAATGAACAACATCTGGTCAAACAGAGGCCTCCACATAGTGGCACCAGAACAAGGGGGGCCATAGCCCTCCCACTTTTTGAAAGTGGATGTGCCTGGCAGCTCCCTTCCCCCGAGGCCCTGGCCAGGCAAGCATGGAGACCGGGAAGTTGTGGGAGCCTCACGGACCCTCCACCTGCCTGTGGTGCGGAGGTCCAGGGGGTGTTGAGAGCAGCCTCAGGCCCGTAGCCCCTGGCCCATGTCCTCACCTCCCAGGCTCCCTGCCCAGCTGGCAGGTGGAGGGTCCGCAACCACTTGCTGGCTTACCACAGCTCCCTGTGCATCTCTCCCCAACCTGGCTCTGGCCGGCGTGGGGAGGGGTCTTGGAGCTGCAACCCAGCCATAGTAAGAGCTGCGAGGACAGCTGTGGGGAGCCGCGGATCCTCCACCTGCCCTTGGCAGGGAGCCTGGGGGGCAATGACATGGGCCGGGGGTTGCTCTTGGCAGCCGCCTGCATCACAGGCCGGTGGAAGGTCTGCCGCGGTTCCCCACAGCTGTTCGTGTGGTTCTTACACAGCAAAGCCAGGTCAGGGAGAGCTACACACAGCTGTGGTGAATCTGGGTCCCTCCACCGACCCTGGGCAGGAGACTTGGGCGGTGGGGACACGGGCAGCAGCTGCTTTTGGGCTCCATTCCCTCACTCCAGCTTCTGGCTTGGCTGGGGGTTAGGCCTTGGGGGAAGAGGACGGACAAGGACAGGCCCCTGGGGAAGAGAAAGGGTGTTGTGGGGGCAGGGCCTCAGGGGACCATGGCTCCCCCACTTTTGGGAAGGCTCCAACACCTTTGTCTCCACACCAAATTAAAGGTCAGATTATACCATCCAATTGTGCTGAGCGTGCTACTGTACAGAGCAGAGACTTGGCCAAGAACAGGGGCTAACAAAAAGAGACTGGAAGCTGCTCATTACATATGGCTGAAGAAGATATTACACATTTCATGGAAAGACAAAATAATAAACGTGTGAGTAAGGGAGCTGACGGAGCAGGACATGTTAGAAAATATCATTGAAGCAAGAAGGCTAAGAGGTTGGGGCATGTACACTGTATAGAAGATGGAAGGCATGCTAAGCAAGCATTGAATTGGGTACCCCAAGGAGGAAAATGAAAGCAAGAAAGGCTAACAAAAAACTGGCAGAAGACAATAACAGAGGATATTGAATGTGCTGGAAACACCTGGGAAGAAGCACCACAACTAACAAGTGATCTTGATCAGCGGAGGAACTGGACTGCCCGATGTGTCAATGGCACAGGACGAACTAAGGTCTTAGGTGAGGTTGTAAAGTCAAGCGCTAAAAAATTAGACAATGCTTACTACAGCCCCCTTCTGCATATGCTTTATGATACAGTCTTTAATTTTATGATCACATACTATTTTTCCACAATTATTTTTTTTCTGTTACACTGATGTAGTAAATCGACCTCCCCTAATGGCATGGAACCATGGTCATCCTGCTGAGGTTAACATAATGCAAGTATACACAGTGAATGAACTATGTTGACCCTAACAGTCCTCTAAGCAGCTGACTGGCAATGCCCCATTCCCTACAACAGGGACTTCCCTGGTCACAATTGTAAACTCAACTGCCCTACGGATACAGAAACTGGACTTCCCAAAACCTCCCACGTTTTTGAAATGCCTTTTCCTGATTGCCCACCTTAGGGAGTACACCTACCAGCTCACCCTTGTTGCGTGCAACTGCCCCACTGACAATGCCAGCTCTATGCACTAGATGGGCTCCTGCATGGAGTAGACAGGAGGTATTGGATCTCCTAAGCCTGTGGAGAGAAGAAGAGGCCATGCAAGCACAGCTATGGACCAGCCACAGAAACATGCACATCTATGAACAGATTTCACTTGCTTATCTTTGCATCTTTCAAGCAAGAACCCTTCCTTTTCTATTGCTACCCTGAGATACCAGATGAGAGTACCTCCCTGCACTTTTTGTATTGATCATTATGGTGACATGATTCATTATGCCTGAAAAAGGACTACTTTAATTCTGAATGTAGTGTGCAATTTGATACACAGTTCCAATGTGCCATTTATGAGCTCTTACAAACTAAAAAAAAAAACAAACAAAAAACTTAAAAGGAAAAAAATGTGTCTAATCTTTTAATCTACAAGTTAAATGAGCGACACACATACAACATACCAAGCCTGAAGAGAATCAGTGTAATGGTATTCCGTTTAACCACTATGTTCTTCAACTATGAAATTATTGCAAGAAATGACACCACACTTCTCTCTATTTCCTGGTATAAAACAAATGTAATTAGCTCACAAACTGGAAAATAAATCAAACCAAACATTATCCTCTTATCCCAATTTGGTCTTTAAATTTTACATCGATACTTAAAACTGCAGCTAAATACGTTCATCTGGACTGTGTAAGGTAGCACTACTTTAAATGCCAGCTATGGCATACAATTAAATTTACAGCATAGTAATTATCAGTAAAACTATTTAAAAGGCCAATATTTCAAATGGTATCTCAACCTATCCTTTAATTTTCTATGCACAAGAATTTCCATGTTTAAATTGCTTATGCAAATTCAGCCGACAGCAGCCGTTGAAAAGTATGAGTTACGACATATGCAAAAGGTTGCAAAAATGCTTCCGCAGACAGATACCATATTAGTCTAGGCCTGGGTAGAGTCTACTGTGATATCATTTTTCACTGCAGCAAGTATAAGACAAAACTCCTGGTGACTGAGTAATGAATGTCTTTCTACTCTAGAAAAAATATGTTTGAAATATAATATTAATGGTGCTATAATCTCAAAAACAAACAACATTTTCCATAATGAGTTCAATTAAAAAATACTAAACCACAATCAAATACAACAAATAAATATAGTAGAAGATGAACAGCAAATCTTTGTTCTTACTGCCTACCCTAGTACTGCCTAGCCCTCTTCATCCTAATTTACTCCCTAAACTAGAAACAAGCTACACACTGAGATAAATTTATTGGGAGCCAGGAACATTATGCTGCAACTAAAATGAGGTAGAATAGTAAATGTTTCACCTTTAAACAAACAAGTTAAAACACAAAGAAAGTAGGATCTACTTTTTCATGTTACAATACTAAAATAAAACTATTTAGACCACTCTATTAGCAAACAATTACAGCAGTATTTGAATTGTGCCAAGTTCAAAACTATTTTTTTTTAAAAGGCATTTCTGCAGGTATATGGTGTTTTCATTTGGTTTGAGAAATCAATCCTGAGGTTAGTAATGAGGAATGAGGCTGAGGGCTCAAGTTAAAGCTACTCCAAACCACCAAAGAAACAATGCAGCAATATAGAAAATCTAAACCCCATTCTTTCTACTCATAGGAGAGATTTGATTTAAGCTGTAAAGAAGAAAAGTAGTCCAAAGAAAATAGTCATTTTATAACAAAATTATTCCACTGCAGTGTTTGGATTTGAGACACTGTACAACTATGAACCTGAAAGAAAAAAAAGAAAGAAAAATGAAATCAACTTCACTGAGCATAAAGCAACAAGTTGTCTCAACCTCCCTCTTCCTGGGCACACACCTTGTTCAACACCTTATCTCTGGGTCACTACTATGGTCCTTTACGCCTCTAAGCTTCCTCTCAGGACATCTGCCTGTGAACATCTGATGATCTTGGCTGCTTTTCCTAACTCTATTTTGGAGGTTCTTCAGATCTCTTCATTTTAGTACATATCCAACTTCAGGGGTGGAAAAAACCACTAAATATTTGGTAACCAGTGTGAAAATTAAAACTTTCAGCGACCCTTCTACTTATTAGGCTTTTCCTCAGGGAGTAACCTTATAAAGCCCAGTAGTGTTGTGTCAGCTATGTATGCAACACATGTATTGCATGCCAAGAATTCACAAAAAAAAGTGTATTCTACAAAAATATAGAAATCCTACATGTAATCAATTTGTTCATGTTGGCTATCTTCTTGTTTTGCTAGAAAAGTGTGCAATGCTCCAAGTTGCATCACATTGCCTAGGCAACAAGGCTCTGCAGGCAGTTGACTTCCTGACTGGCTGTGTGTTGGAAAAAGAAACTAAGACATGCAAGTGTTGATTTGAATTGCCCATGATAGAACAGAGCTAGCGGCACAACTTCTTCATGAGGATGGAAAGTTTAGTGCAAAATTTGTTCACTAATTCATTTAGTACAAGAGACTAGGCAATAAAAAACAGAAATAAGGAATTGAAGGCCAAAACTAAAAACGTAATTAGTGAGTACTTACAGAAAAGTAGGAGAAGAGCGGAAATGAGGTATACAAATGTGAATGGATCTATAGGTGTATGGAAACAAGCAAGCTATATTGCTGGCCCTGTCTACTTTTCATCAGTGAAAAGAATTTGTGGAATAAAGCAGGATACAATGACCTAAATAACCTGCACAATTTCTGCAGATGTCAGGAAACTGGCCAACATCATCTAACAGCCTGTATGAAGTTACAAAGTTTTGGGCAAGATCCTATTTATCTTCAGTTAGGTGAGCAATAGAGAACTGCTGTGAAAACACAATGAAAAAGTTTGCCAAAATCTCGATATTTTGCAAAGACTAATTTGAGTTCTTTCTCATCTCTGAGAACAAGAGTTGGTATTTCATAGGCATAACAAATCAGATGATGCTCTGTTATACACTGGTGAGACCTCATCTGGAATATTGTGTGCAGTTCTGGTCTCACATGTTTAAGAAGGATGAATTCAAACTGGAACAGGTACAGAGAAGGGCTACTAGGATGATCCGAGGAATGGAAAACCTGTCTTATGAAAGAGACTCAAAGAGCTTGGCTTGTTTAGCCTAACCAAAAGAAGGCTGAGGGGAAATATGATTGCTCTCTATAAATATATCAGAGGGATAAATACCAGGGAGGGAGAGGATTTATTTAAGCTCAGTGCCAATGTGGACAAAAGAACAAATGGATATAAACTGGTCATTGGAAGTTTAGACTTGAAATTAGACAAAGGTTTCTAACCATCAGAAGTTCTGGAATAGCCTTCCAAGGGGAGGGAGCAGTATAGGTGCCGACTCCGTGGGTGCTCTGGGGCTGGAGCACCCACAGGGAAAAATTGGTGAGTGCTCTACACCCACCGGCAGCTCCCCGCCCCTCTTCCCCCCACCCCAGCTCCACTCCGCCTCCTCCCCTGAGCACGCTGGGCTCCGCTTCTCCGCCCAGCTCCCAGTATTTGCACTGCGAAACAGCTGTTTGGCTGGGAGGGAGGGAGGAGGGGGAACGTGGCACGCTCGGGGAAGAGGCGGGGCTGGGATTTGAGGAAGGAGTCCAATAGGGGCAGGGAGGGGGCGGAGTTCAGTGGGGACTTTGGGAAAGGGGTTGTAATGGGGGCAGGGCAGGGGGTGGGCCGGAGGGGTGAGAGCACCCACTGGCGCCGGGGAAAGTTGGCGCCTACGGGGAGCAGTGGAGGCAAAAGACATATCTGGCTTCAAGACTAAGTTTGACAAGTTTATGGCAGGGATGGTATGATGGGATAGCCTAATTTTGGCAATTAATTGATCTTTGACTATTAGCGGTAAATATGCCAAATGGCCTGTGATGGAATGGTGGGATCTGAGTTACTACAGAGATTTCTTTCCTGGGTGTCTGACTGGTGAGTCTCGCCCACATGCTCAGGGTTTAGCTGATCGCCATATTTGGGGTTGGGAAGGAATTTTCCTCCAGGGCAGATTGACAGAGGGTCTGGGGGGTTTTTGCCTTCCTCTGCAGCATGGGGCACGGGTCACTTGCTGAAGGATTCTCTGCACCTTTAAGTCTTTAAACCAGGATTTGAGAACTTCAATAGCTCAGACATAGGTCAGTGGTTTGTTACAGGAGTGGGTGGGTGAGATTCTGTGGCCTGCATTGTGCAGGAGGTCAGACTAGAGGATCATAATCGTCCCTTCTGACCTTAAAGTCTATAATTCTAGGGCAATTATATAGAAACCTTAGAATTAGTCAGAAAGTTCGATCCTTTACTCAATCAGCATTTGGAAACCTCTACTCTTTTTTTCTGGAACATCTAGCAGAATTCAGAATGACCTCACTGAAGCAGTATAATGCCCAACTTAATGTCATTGCCAAAGAAGTTGAGGAAACACCCTTTGTTGCTATTTTATTTGACAAAACCTCAGATATTGCCCAAAGTCTCAGCTTTCAATTGTACTGCGTTATATGATCAAGAATGGTAATGTTGCAGAACACTGCTGGTTTTACTGAGGTTAGTAACAATCTAACAACATCATCCTTTGCCAGCATGTTGTACCAGAAGTTTAAATTAAGTGACAAGTTGGCAGCTGAGACATATGATGGTACAGTGGTAATGACAGATGATGTAAGTGGGCTTCAGAAACGTGTTCATTAAAAGTTCCCTGTGCACTTTTTGTTCATTGCTATGCTTACATTTTAAATCTTGTCCTTGGTTCCGCAGCAAACTGTATCAGAGATTTTCTTCAAAAATTTAGAAGGAATATCTGCATTTTTCTCTCAATCTCCGAAGTAGGCTGAACTTCTTCAAAACATAGTTAAACAAAGACTGCCTTCTCTTTGTGCCACAAGGGGGAATTTTCATTCAAGGCTTGTACAAGCTGTGAAGCAGAGTAGAGAAATTCTGATTGAACTCCTCAAAGTGTGCAAAATCCAGCGTGGTAAAAAATCCAGCAGACTGGGACACTCAGGCTTTTTCCTCAGTCCAGGGTTTTCTGATTATACTTGATGATTGTCAGTTTCTATTTCTCCTTTGCCTCTACAGCAACATTTCTGAAGTGACAGAAGTGTTGTTTGACATTCTTCAAAGATGTATGATACTAGGTTTTGAATTCAGCAGATTTGAGACACAATAGAGCAAATTTACTGAAAACAACATATTTTTGATGAGTTTTGGAAAGAGGTGTTCTGAGCTAGGTTACATGAACCTTGGGGAGAAAAAAAAAATCAAGAGAAGGCCAAACATAAGTGACTCTTCTTTGAGGTTATCGACAATATCAGCAAACAGCTATCAGTATGCTTTGAAGATATGAACTTGAATTTGTCCAGATGCTGAATCCAAAAAGATTTAACAAGTTCCAGACACATTTTTGGTTGATGCTCTTGAATATCTGGAAGCATCTTAGCTGAATAATTTTGATATTAGTTGCTTTCTGAACTGGAGTGCTGTGTACAACTGAGAACATCTGCAAAGAGAAGGTGCATTTCACTTGCACAGAACTATTCATATGCTGTATTAACATATATGCCTTTCTGAGATCAACAAGTTGGCTGCCTTAATTCTGATTATCCCCTACTCTATGGCCATGGAGGAAAGATCTTTTTCAGCCTTAGAGCACATTAAGACAATCGCGGACACAGGGCAACAACTGACTATCCAACTTGGCTTTACTAACCATCTCAAAAGGAACTGCTGCAGTATCTGCGCAGGTTACCAGATTTCTATGACCTAGTCACCAAGCAGATTTTTTAAAAAAAAATAGAAGAATGGATTTGTTATTTCAGTAGAAAGATTAGGTAATCAAATTGTGACAATAAACATCCCTGTACTCACAGCCTACACAGTACGGTAATAATCTTTGTACAAAATATGCTCTGTATGGAAGCCTCATTTACATAGAAATCACATAGGGGGATGGGAAGCACACAGGAACAGAACAACATAAGGACATCCAGCCTCTTGAAACAAGGTAATTGAACTTCGCAAGATACAGGCAAGAACAGACGCCATCTTTGGCATCCATCACTAGACAGACACATGAAGCCAGAGCTCTTGCAAACTGAGAAAGATGGGTCCTTCAACCCAGGATGGAGGGGTTGAAGTCTCTGAAACTGAATATAAGTGAGGAACTTGCATAGGCAAAGATCTTTCACCTAAGACGACAAAGAAAGCCAGCACCTTGTACTTCTGTGGAAGGTCCAGAACTAGGAAAAAGTCAGCCATGGCTGGGCACTGGAGAGGGAAACCATCTTAAACAAAGCCTGTATCTTGGTAGATTACGTTTTAGATCTTAAAAGTGTATTTAGTTCTGTTTTACTTGTACCCCTTTCCATCTTCATTCTTTATATCTGAAAGCATTTAATCCTATGTATAGTTTGTTAATAAATTTATTTCATTTTTACCATAAACAAATTTTCAGTGTGGCATTTAAAGGGAAGGGTGTATTTACCCCCAGTTAAGTTAACAACCTGTGATGTGTTTTGTGTCTTTAGAGGAACAAAAACCTTACTATCTCTATGAACAGTCCAGGAGAGGGCTGGACATTGCAGAGCACAGGGTTTTGGGAAAATGTGGGACGGGGAGTGTGCCGGTATCACCCTGCAAGTAGTACAAACTGCAGGGCTGCAGACAGGCTTCTGGGGTCGGAGCTGCAGAACCAGGGCTGTCTAGCATACAGACACTCTGAGTGTGACCTGCATGCTGGTAGGCTGGTTGAGAGTGGTCCAGGTTGCAAGCTACAACAGCAAAGCAATGTGAGGCACCAAAGGCTACCCCTCAGTGGTCTGGACTGAAACAGAATATTAATGATCAGTGAGTTATTAGTTTTCAAATGATACCTCACGAAGCATATTTTGTACGAAGATTATTACAATGGTGTGTAGGGAGTGACTAGAGAGGTGCTTAGTATCTCACACTTACTTGTATATTCTTAGCTTTCATTATATTTGACTACTAGCATTTGCCAAAAAAAAATTATTTGGTTTATCAATCACTATGTCTACATAAGAAAAAAAGATTTTTTTCCGTCATCTAAAAAGTCATTGCATGCCTTACGAAAAATGCCACAGCACACCACTGCTAACCTAGCTTCCCTTTTTGATCACAGTCTAGCTCTCCAACCCGTTCTGTGGATCTGCCCCCTCTCTCCTCAGGAGCCAACCGATAACACTCAAATTCAAAACCCCCAAAGTCCAAGCAAACAGTCTGGGTGGAGCGCAAGTTTCTGTGTCTCTGTGCACCTAGTGACATATGTTCTTTTAGTTTTCACCCAATAACATATCCATCATACTATTCCGCTTAACAATATTTATCTTATAGCATCATCTCTTATCATACAATTTCAAATTCACATAGTCCATTCTCTAAACAAGTGTACTTCTAATAATCTAAAGTTGTATTAGTAACAAAGAAATGTGTTTGTATCATGTGATTTTTAAACTGACAGTGTCCCTTTAAATGCAAAGTCACATAAGAACATAGGAAAACAATTTAGATGGTTAGACACCCAACTTTGTGCTTTAATCATAAGAGTATCCTTCCTTGATATGTAACCAGAAAGATCTGAGTATAAATTCCCGATTTTTTTTATTAATTCCAATTTTGCAACAGTTGTATGATTTATAAATGTAGATATTTACATATGGAAAGTGAGATAGAGCAATGCTTTGAAAACCAGGGCTCAAACATCTTATCTTGAGAAAGTATATATGTAAATCTGCATTCACAACCTTTTAATATTCAATGACTCATTAGTATGTGTCATAAACATAATTATAAAGGGAAGGGTAAACACTTTTAAAATCCCACCTGGCTAGAGGAAAAACCCTTTCACCTGTAAAGGGTTAAGAAGCTAAAGTAACCTCGCTGGCACCTGACCAAAATGATTAGTCAGGAGACAAGTAAGTACAGTACAGTAAGCTGTACTGAACAGGATGGTAAATACCTTACAGGGTAATCAGATTCAAAACATAGAGAATCCCTCTAGGCAAAACCTTAAGTTACAAAAAGACACAAAAACAGGAATCTACATCCCATTCAGTACAGCTTATTTTCTCAGCCATTTAAAGAAATCACAATCACATAAGACTCCATTCCTGTTCTGTCGTGTCTCCCCATCTCCTTCCCCCCCACCCCCCAAAAAGCATCACACAGACAGAGAGAGAGGCTTTGTTTCTCCCTCCCCCCAGCTTTTGAAAGTATCTTGTCTCCTCATTGGTCATTTTGGTCAGGTGCCAGCGAGGTTATCCTAGCTTCTTAACCCTTTACAGGTGAAAGGGTTTTTCCTCTGGCCAGGAAGGATTTTAAAGGTGTTTACCCTTCCCTTTATATTTATGACAGTATGTTATTAAGAAAGTAACCACTTTTTTTATTCACATTTGCTCAACTGGAAAGGAAAGCATTTTCAGATATTAAAAACTTCAGATGAAAATGTATTTTTAACTCTTGAGCAAACATTTGAAAACAAAGGGCAACCACAGATAATCCACAGTGTGAACAGAAATCTCTCTTAAGTGTTATCCACACAGCAAAGGAGATAATTTTCCTTTTAGTGTGTATGTGTGTGTGTGTGAAGTATTAGATATTCAATCCTCTTTGAATAAGTGTTGCAAGACTGAGCTTAAACTGATATATCAACTATATAAAGGTATCACCTCAACTCACCACTGAACTGCAGCCAGCCCTGCAGTGAAAACAAGTTTTTCAATTCACAACAACTCAATGTCAAAGATTAGGACATAAAGCAATGAACAGTTTATTTACACTAAACTGTAGAGTGAATTTTGTAAGGCAGAATACTATCCATTATAATCTGGTTAGAAAATAGGGTTCAACATCACCACCCATCCTGCAAGAAGTGCTGTAGAATCTTTGCTGATCACAAGCTAGGAAAATATTTAAGTATACAGCAAGTGCCTTCAATGTGAACATAATCCTTATAAACTGCAAATTCTCTGCTGGCACAGCTCAACTGAAGTCAATGGAGCTACATCAGTTTACACAAGCAGAGTATTTGGCATATTTTTAGAAGAATCATTGATTTAAAAATATACACTACACTTCAATTGAATGAAATAGGCAAAAGGAAAAATCTTATACCAATGAACTCAAACATCTCCATAAGAATGGCCATACTGGGTCAGACCAAAGGTCCATCCAGCCCAGAATCCTGTCTACCGACAGTGACCAATGCCAGGTGCCCCAGAGGGAGTGAACCTAACAGGGAATGATCTAGTGATCTCTCTCCTGCCATCCATCTCCACCCTCTGACAAACAGAGGCTAGGGAAACCATTCCTTACCCATCCTGGCTAATAGCCATTAATGGACTTAACTTCCATGAATTTATCCAGTTCTCTTTTAAACCCTGTTATAGTCCTAGCCTTCACAACCTCCTCAGGCAAGGAGTTCCACAGTCTGACTGTGCGCTGAGTGAAGAACTTCCTTTTATTTGTTTTAAACCTGCTACCCATTAATTTCATTTGGTGGCCCCTAGTTCTTATATTATGGGAACAAGTAAGTAACTTTTCCTTATTCACTTTCTCCACACCACTCATGATTTTTATATACCTCTATCATATCCCCCCTTAGTCTCCTCTTTTCCAAACTGAAAAGTCCTAGCCTCTTTAATCTCTCCTCATATGGGACCCGTTCCAAACCCCTACTCATTTTAGTTGCCCTTTTCTGAACCTTTTCTAATGCCAGTATATCCTTTTTGAGATGAGGGGACCACATCTGTACACAGTATTCAAGATGTGGGCGTACCATGGATTTATATAAGGGCAATAAGATATTGTCCATTTTATTCTCTATCCCTTTTTTAATGATTCCTAACATCCCGTTTGCTCTTTTGACTGCCGTGTCATATACATGTTGCATATTTTCTACATGTTGCATATATTTTCTCTGCACAGCATAGAATTATATTAATCATGGAATAACTATTTTAACTGATTACAAATATTGTGAGGTTATATTAAAGTAATACAGGTTTTGTAGTCACTCTATTGCTATGGTCGAGTTAACTTTCCATTATATGTCCTAATTTGAGAAGTTTAATCTTGGTTGTTGCAAATTAAATGGAGCAGATACATGGAATATAAATTGCCTTGTTATAGTATCTTTAAAAGAGTTTGAAAATTTCAAGCTAACTAATTATTACAGCGAAAAAATGGTAATATTTTTCATTTGCAAAAATAGGTTCTGAGATGGTGTTAATTCTACTTCTGGACCAATCTTCAAGCAATTGTCAATGAGTAACTAACATTACAAAAACAACTCATGCTTCACTTTCCTAGTTTTTTCAAAAAGTTATGAAAATGGTACACTCTCTTCAAGGACACCCTCTCTCTAAACACAAACTCCTCCCTAGGAAAAGATACACATTATAAAGCAGGGAGAGTCCTCCAAGTTAGTAGATGCAAGTTACAGAAGCCATATATCCAAGTTAAGATGATAGCCAAAGCATTTCAATATGTTTCGCAGCCTGTCTGGGTGGACAGGTTTTGTGTGTCAGCTTTTCACTAAAAGTAGGTTGTTCAGGGAAAAAACCCACACAGAAGTAATCAGATTAACAATAGTATGTGGTACTGTGTATAGATGAATGAGCACATGCTTGGGAGTTGAAAGGTCTTGAGTTCTAATCCTGCCTCTGTTCCTCATTCACTACATGACCCTGATCTAGTCACTTTTGTCTTAGTTTTCCCATCTGTTCAATGGAGATCACAATATTGACCCTCTTACCCTGGGGTGTTGTGACAATTAATTAGTTAATGTTGAACATATAAAGTGCTATGTAAGTGCATACTATATAATCTAGACTAATGTCATTAACAAGTGACAGGCAGTGGAAGAAGTAGAATAAGTATTTGCATGCATAGATACATCAGCTTTCATTTGTTTTGTATATGAAAAGATACCTATTTGAGCTCTGTTGTCCCTTTAAATACTTGGATGTATGCCTTTCTAGGCAGGGCAATGCAAGCAGCTCCCTTGGGACTGGAGACAGATCAGTATAGGGACACTTGGACTACTGCCACTTGATTATCCTAACCCTGAGTGAGTTTGGTGGATGAGTGAGGTGGTGTGATCAAAGGACCATTACCACTGTCCTGGCAGGTAGGAAGGGAATTAGATGGACTACTGCCAAAGTGACTGGGAGGGGAGAGGTATTTTATTTTTTTGTTTGCGTATACATTCTGTTGTTGTGTTTTCCTACGTTTATGACCATGCTGCCATTCCCCTAATAAAAATTTCCTTGCTTCTATTTTGCAGTGTTGGTGGCAGGATATTAGAGAGACAAGGTGAGGTAATATTTTGTACACAGTCTGAGAGCACTTCCAGGGGAGGAAGTTCTGCCTATTAAGGACACTCAGAGAATGCTTCCTTTTCCTAGGTTTCTGGGTGGGAGCTCCAGCTTGTTTAGTTATTTGTCAAGAAGGACCTTAAATATATTGAACCTGACCCATTTTGTTGCCCAAAAGATTACATAAAAACAGATCTATTTCTCCTGTGTGAGGATATATTTAATATTTGTACAGTGCCATGTGTATGCAGGACATAGTCCCTGCCGCAAAACATCTTACACTCTGTGCTTAATTTGTGCCAGGGCTAAGCCCTGGTATCTCTAGGCTTGGCAGATCATAGCCCTGGCACCTCTGGGCAGTGCCTGATTTGTTCCAGGGCTTGCCGGGGCTGAGCCCTAGCATTTCTGGGCTTGCCATGTCAGTTACTGGTCCAGGCGCAGGCAGCAGGAGGCTCATGCTGTCCACAAAGTGCCCTTCCTCCACTGGGGCTCCAGCTGCTTCACCCATAGGTTAGAGCACTGCTGCTTCACTGACACCCCTGCACAAGGCCAGCAGCACGCTGAGTCTGCCTGATGCCCAGTGGGTGTACCTGTGGCTAAATCGGTGCAAGCTGAGCTCTGCGCCCTGGGCAACAAGTCCTTCAAGGGCAGGGATGACACCTCCCAGCAACGCTTCCACCAGTGCCCTTTTGCCTTCCTGGGGGACTCCTGCAAGGAGACTGCTGCCCCCGGGAGGCCCAGGAGAGACAGAGACTCCCCAGTGCTGGCAATCAGGAGAGAGGTACAGTGTCAGGGACTGGAGAGGTGACTGTGTAGCTGGGGCGCAGTGCGGGGCAGGAGAAGCTAGGCACCAGGACAGGAGGGGGCGAAGGCTGCCCATCCCCTCCACCCCCCCCCCCCCACTGGGAGAAGGTGAAAGCTGGTCCTGATTCTGGACCCCCTTACATGAGGGGTGGGGTGCTCTTCCCTCCCAGGCGATTCCAGCCGAGCACATGCCCCGATCCAGGATGAGAGCACAGTGATAGGGGTTCAGGTGGTGGTCCCGTAGCCCTTTTATACAGGAGTGATGGAAAATTAACACCCTCCTCCAGGCATTGAGAGAGCAATGGGGATGGGGGTGGTTGGTGGGGTAGCGCTGCTCTCCCACATCCTCTGCCCCATTTGGAAACCAAAGCACCCCCCCACCCCGGACAATAGCGCAGGGTGTGGGGGTACGTTCGGCATGGGTGTTTGTGATGGAGTGCAGGTTGCATGGAAGATAGGTGGGGCTGGGGTGCGCAGGGAATGGGGGGGGTTGCATGCAGGGTGTTCGGAATGGGGGGTGCATGGGGGATAGACACAGTTGGGTGAATACACTGTGTGCGATAGCTGGTGCATCAGAGCTTAATTTGTGCTGGGGCTTGCCAAGGCTGAGCCCCGGCACCTCTTTCATTACAAATTAAGCACTGCTTAAAACTATACCTACTCCTGTGGACAATGACAAAATGTCCTCTTTTAGTTTAAAAAATGTATCTGAACAGAAGAAATAGCCAACAAAAAGTGGGTGAGACACAGGTTGGACCAGGATTTTGATAAATAAAAGATGACATGACTAGTATTGCTATGTTGTATAAAGCTTGTAATTTCAGATCTATCACGGATCCACAGGATCTGTGCTATGCCGCAACTTTTCAACAGTCTCTTGGAGGAACCCCTTCTGTATGGCAGATCCTCGCCCCCCACAGGTATTACTCTTCCTTCAGGGTAGGCCACGCTGCCTCTGAAACTGAGCCTTTGGGCATTAGCACTCCTGCTGCACATTGAGCTCTCTCCAGCAGGTCCAACTGGGATAGACTCCTGGTCAGAGACTTGTACTCTTTTCAGAGACTCATGCAACTCATTCAAGTATATGTAGTGCCAGCTGGCAGCCTTTTCAAAATAGACACGGGTTTATTAGTCAACTGGAACAAAGCATCAGAAGACCTTAGGTTAGCAGAGAGAATTAAGGCTAAGACTTAATCCAGCGGTTCTCAAATTGTGGGTCGGGACCCAAAAGTGGGTCACAACCCCATTTTAATGGGGTCACCAGGACTGGCTTAGACTTGCTGGTGCCCAGGACCAAAACCCGAAGGCTTCAACCCCAGGCAGCAGGGCTCAGGTTACAGGCCCCCTCTGCATGAGGCTGAAGCCCTTGGGCTTTGGCTTTGGCCACCCCACCCAGGGCACTGGGATTCAGGCTTTGGCCCCTGCAGCTGGGGTAGCAGGGCTTGGGTGGGCTCAGGCTTTGGCCCCCTCTCCTGGGATTGTGCAGTAATTTTTGCTGTCAGAAGGGGGTCAAAGGGAAGGAAGTTTGAGAACCCCAACTTAGTCCATCTGGCCAAGTCAGTGCCATTAGCTAGCCCAGCTGCTATGAATTCAATTTCCAGCTCTCTTCCCCTTTCTCAGTCCCAGGTTAGAGCTGTTGAGTCCCTCCCAAAAGCCTACTCTTAACCCCTTCTATCACCTCTATGTCCTTTATCTTTATCAGAGCCATGCAGAGTTCACATAACAGCAAGAAGCGCCAGCAGGTGGCTAAGTGTGGATTGTTCAGTGGTTGAGGTTTCCATTGTCAGATGTTCTGTTGATTTGGATCCCTTTCAACCAGTTCTTTAACGACCCATTCAGTCTGCCCCAGACAATGAGGTGACATACACTTGTTCTGTTCTGGTGTCTCCTGTTCTGCCCCTAAGCAGTTTCATCCTCTTTGCACCCACTGGGTAGCAATGAAAGGTACAGAGAGAAACAGACATGCATAAGAATCAAAAATATTACAAAAAATATTTCATCACAAGTTTTTCTTAAATTGAGATAAGGGTAGAGAAAGATAGGAGGAGCAGAAGCACTGGAACAAAGACCAGCAGTGGAAAGCTAAACTCAAGTCAGAGTTCTCATGAGGGTTTGGAGGAGAGTGTGGCAGGGATACAAGGATACTCTCCTTGTGATCTGCTAGGTCACTCCAATCCTTGACTTTCCTTGTGTCCCTGTACTGGGACAAGAGGTTATTCCAGGTGGTATTGGCAGCAAGGAGGACAGGGAACCAAAAACACAAAGGTGCAGTTTGGAGAAAGAGACAAAAGGAGTAAAAACATTTAAAAAAAAAAAATAGGGAGCATCAGTCTTTTAGAAACAGTATGAAACCACTACTGTATTGTTTGGACATTTTGTCAACTTGAACACAGGGATCTGAGTTACTACAGAGAATTCTTTCCTGAGTGTCTGGTTGGTGAGTCTTGCCCACACATGCCAAAACTGACTAAGCTCTGTAAGGTGGAATTTCAAGAGGATGGTGTGTCAGACCATTCTATGTATCACAGAGTTTTGTAACTCTTGTGTAGAGATGAATGAATTATATTTTTAATTGCATCAATCCACAATGGCTTTCCCACTGTGACGTTCCCCTCTGGTGTTATCTGGACCGGTGATCTGCTAGGTCACTCCAATCCTTGACTCTGGGAGCCAGCCTTACCCTGCTCTGCTGTGAGAACCCCCACTCCTTGTCTGTTCATGCACAGCCTTTGGCATGTAAGCAGCTCCTTGGATTGTGCAACCGAATGACACTAGCCAATATCTCGGGTCCCAGACACAACCCTAGGAAACCTCTGTCTTGTAGCGTCCAGTTATGCCTGCTGCATGCTGCAAGCTTATGTGAGTTCATCAATTTAACAAAGAAATTGATATGTACCAGGCTTGTTATCCCAAGGGGAGTCTCTGACATACTTCAAACCAAACTCACTGCTTCAGATATAACAAATGAACAGATTTATTAACTATAAAGTTTGATTTATAATCACTTCAAATCTAAGCATAACAAGTCAGATTTGGTCAAATGAAATAAAAGCAAAATGCATTCTAAGCTGATCCTAACACTTCCAATGCCCTTACAAACTTCTCACCACAAGGTGGCCGGTTGCTCTTCAGCCAGGCTCTCCCCTTTGTCAGCCCTTCAGCTGTTTGGTGTGGTGTCTGTAGATGTAGGTGGAAGAGCATGGCAAATGTCTCTCCCTTTTATCATGTTCTTTCTTCCCTCTTGGCTTCACCCCCTCCCTCCCCCCGACTTCAGAGTCAGTCCCAAACTGACCAAAAGAAGGGGGGTGACTCACTCGAGAGTCCAACAGAGCCTTTTGTTGCCACCTAGGCCAGCATTCTTTGTTCCTGTGACGCTGGACTGGGTTTGTCCCATACATGCCCTGATGAGGTGTGAACTGCCTCTCAGCTCTTGGAAAGTTTTTGCCTGGGCTTATTTTAAGCCATGAAGACACATTTTCAGCCTCATAACCATATACATGAAATTATAAACTATAACATTACTGTAACAACAGTTACTATAACATCACTATATGCGTCATGACTCAATGCATCATGAGCCTTCTGAAGACACCCGACATGACAAACTTTGCATTGGATACCACACAATCATTTTATAAGGAAGAATATAGGGGTGTAAGGTGTTCCCATGAGGTACAGAACATCACACCCACCAACTATGATGGGAGGTTTGCACAAAGTTTGAGGTTAGATTAAGGCAACTAGATAACTAAATTTACTGTTGAATCAAGCACCACTCACAGGGGCTGTAGGCGGAAGGGGTTGGTAAGACATTTGTTTTTTTAGTTACTTTTATGGTCCCTTTCACGACAGTGAAACCTTCATCAATTTTTCCTCAAAACATGCTTGCAAGCCAGGGTAGTATTATTATTCCACTTTCCACTCAGGCACAAGGAGATTTAGTGATGGTCTCAGAGAAGCATGTGACAGAACCAGGAACTGAACCCAGATCTGAATCCTGTGTTTACAGCACAAAAGCCACCATTCCTCTCTCAAGAAATATGGCAAAGCCAATGCAGACAATGGGAAGAGGAGGGGGCTTTTAGACCAAAGATGTTTTTTCCCTTGGTCTGGCCATTTGTGCTTGCAACTTGCCATACTTATAGTAGTAGCATGTTTAAAATATGTGCATAATGGCAAATCTAAAATTTTATATCTGCCTATTGAAAGGTGTCTTCATTTTGGCTAAGAATAAATGCTTCACTGAGATGAACGGGGCAATTCACGTCTCTATGTCAAGGTATCTAAAACAAAACTACATAGTGATTTTATCCTAAGTACTGTGATTTTCCCCCTCTTAAAATTCCATTTCCTGGAGTCATTTGTTATATGAGACTCTCAGCTGTCATCTTGGACAGGGGAGGACAAGTTTCTAGCCCTCATGGTTGCAGAGAACACCTTGAAATCATGAACTCTAAAGACTCAGAAAACAGAAAGTAACAGAATAAGGACGTAGACACTAGTGGTGAGAGTGCTAACCTGGGATACAATACCTTTTTCTGCCACTGGCTTCCTGTCTACACTAGCGAGCTTATAGCTGTACTGATGCAGCTGTGCCGTTTTAAGATTGCTCGTACAGCCACTCTATGCCGATGGGGGAGCGTTCTCCCGTCAACATAATAAAACCATTTCAATGAGCGGTGATCGCTATATTGGCAGGAGAAGCTCTCCCAGAAACATAGCGCTCTGCATATTACCACTTATGTTGACAAAACTTAGGTCGTCCAGGGGGTTTGTTTTTTCACACCCCTGAGAGACGTAAGTTTTGCAGAAATAAGTGGTAGTGTAGACATGGCTTTACACTCTGTACTTTAGTTCCTCAGGGTGTTGTGAGGATAAGTCCATTACAGTCTCTGAATCACTCACATACCATGGTAATGGGGGTCATATAGGTACCATAGCTAGATACCAGATACATATCTCCCATGATTTTAAAGATAACGTCATGATTTGTTGAGATCTGATTAATGATTTTGTACTTACTGGGGTCGGCAATAGTGTATTCATTTCATGTTCATGAAAGTGGGAACTAAATGAAAGTTTCCATTCTGTCCAATACGCATCCGACAAGGAGGAACAGGGGTTTGACACTACTGCTTTATCAGCAATAAGAACACATATTCAAACCAAACCCTTGAAACTCAAAGCACAGTACATTCAGGATATTGCTACAGCTGCTAACATCAAAAGCCATGGCAAATACCAGAGCAGACACACGGAGTACAGAGTAGACTTTGGAAAATACATTTCTAGAGGCCAGCAAGGTCCATACTATCCTGGGGAAAATGACAATAGTTGATAAGTAGTCCATTTCTACTGTGAAGTACTTGGGCTTTAGTACATTAAAGGGACTTAGGAACTGTAAGTTTTCCCCTCAGATAGAGTCAGAAATCTATTATGATTTCATGCACACATGCACGTGCGCACACACACACACACACACATTCACCTGCAAGCTGTACTAGAATGCAAGACATTGAGCTGTTGCGCATTCACAACAGACATGTGGATTCAGACCATGACCACAATGTCTTTCCTGAGTCTCAGAAACCGCTCAGTCACAGAAGATTTTAACAGAAAAATGAGTGGATCTGTATTACAAGATATGAGACCAAAGGCACATAGTTCCCATCATACGGATTGGGTATCTGGGCATGATTAATAAGTGACAGATTTCCAAGTGAATGGCACAGTAATCGTGAAAAACTATCAATTAAATAGCAACATTTGAGATGGCTCTCTCTCATCCTGCAACTTTCTACTAATGATGCATTATTAAAAGAAGTTTTAGTGAGGCATGCTTATGGTCATCCAGAAGCAACCATTAAAATGTATTTTGGTCTTGCTTGCAGACCAAACAGGAACTAGAAATGGACCTTGCCGTTAAACAGCTACTTCAACACATAGCCACAAGATGGAACTCTACATACAATGATGAAAAATGTTGTGGAGAACAAATGAGCTCTGATAGTTGCCTGCTACAAGGTGAAAACAGAGACAGACACAGACACAATGAAATATTGCAAAAATAAGCTTCCACATTTGAGCCCTCTGAGGAGTTAAATGGCCAGCTAAGCTCTTTAAATGTTTGCATATCTGCGGTGGTGCCAGCTATCAGGACTAACAATCTGCCTCAGCACAGAAGTGCCAACTGATGACATCACAGTCAGAAAACAGAAATGTTAACTTCTGCATAGGAGCACTGCATTAAGAAAGTGAGGAAGCATACAGAGCAACTTGTGTATTGATACCCCTTTATCTCTCGTACCCATCAACAAAGAATTTTCACCTGAACTATAATGAAGCCAAAAGAAAAGGAGTACTTGTGGCACCTTAGAGACTAACCAATTTATTTGAGCATAAGTGTTCGTGAGCTACAGCTCACTTCATCGGATGCATACTGTGGAAAATACAGAAGATGTTTGTTTTTATACACACAAATCATGAAAAAATGGGTGTTTATCACTACAAAAGGTTTTCTCTCACCCCACCCCACTCGCCTGCTGGTAATAGCTTATCTAAAGTGATCACTCTCCTTACAATGTGTATGATAATCAAGGTGGGCCATTTCCAGCACAAATCCAGGGTTTAACAGGAACGTCTGAGGAAAGGCGGGGGGTTGGGGGGGGGTGGGAAACAAGGGGAAATAGGTTACCTTGCATAATGACTTAGCCACTCCCTGTCTCTATTCAATCCTAAGTTAATTGTATCCAATTTGCAAATGAATTCCAATTCAGCAGTCTCTCGCTGGAGTCTGGATTTGAAGTTTTTCTTTTGTAATATCGCAACTTTCATGTCTGTAATCGCATGACCAGAGAGATTGAAGTGTTCTCTGACTGGTTTATGAATGTTATAATTCTTGACATCTGATTTGTGTCCATTTACTCTTTTACGTAGAGACTGTCCAGTTTGACCAATGTACATGGCAGAGGGGCATTGCTGGCACATGATGGCATATATCACATTGGTGGATGTGCAGGTGAACATAGTCTGATAGTGTGGCTGATGTTATTAGGCCCTGTGATGGTGTCCCCTGAATAGATATGTGGGCACAGTTGGCAACAGGCTTTGTTGCAAGGATAGGTTCCTGGGTTACTGGTTCTGTTGTGTGGTATGTGGTTGCTGGTGAGTATTCGCTTCAGGTTGGGGGACTGTCTGTAGGCAAGGACTGGCCTGTCTCCCAAGATTTGTGAGAGTGTTGGGTCATCCTTCAGGATAGGTTGTAGATCCTTAATAATGCGTTGGAGGGGTTTTAGTTGGGGGCTGAAGGTGACGGCTAGTGGCGTTCTGTTATTTTCTTTGTTAGGCCTCTCCTGTAGTAGGTGACTTCTGGGAACTCTTCTGGCTCTATCAAACTGTTTCTTCACTTCCGCAGGTGGGTATTGTAGTTGTAAGAATGCTTGAGAGAGATCTTGTAGGTGTTTGTCTCTGTCTGAGGGGTTGGAGCAAATGCGGTTGTATCGCAGAGCTTGGCTGTAGACAATGGATCGTGTGGTGTGGTCAGTGTGAAAGCTGGAGGCATGTAGGTAGGAGTAGCGGTCAGTAGGTTTCCGGTATAGGGTGGTGTTTATGTGACCATTGTTTATTAGCACTGTAGTGTCCAGGAAGTGGATCTCTTGTGTGGACTGGACCAGGCTGAGGCTGATGGTGGAATGGAAATTGTTGAAATCATGGTGGAATTCCTCAAAGGCTTCTTTTCCATGGGTCCAGATGATGAAGATGTCATCAATATAGCGTGAGTAGGGGCGTTAGGGGACGAGAGCTGAGGAAGCATTGTTCTAAGTCAGCCATAAAAATGTAGGCATACTGTGGGGCCATGCGGGTACCCATAGCAGTGCCACTGATTTGAAGGTGTACATTGTCCCAAATGTAAAATAGTTATGGGTAAGGACAAAGTCACAAAGTTCAGCCACCAGGTTAGCCATGACATTATCGGGGATAGTGTTCTTGACGGCTTGTAGTCCATCTTTGTGTGCAATGTTGGTGTAGAGGGCTTCTACATCCATAGTGGCCAGGATGGTGTTATTAGGAAGACCACCGATGGATTGTAGCTTCCTCAGGAAGTCAGTGGTGTCTCGAAGGTAGCTGGGAGTGGGGTGGGGGGAGAGAAAACCTTTTGTAGTGGTAAACACCCATTTTTTCATGGTTTGTATGTATAAGAACATCTTCTGTATTTTCCACAGTATGCATCCGATAAAGTGAGCTGTAGCTCACGAAAGCTTATGCTCAAATAAATTGGTTAGTCTCTAAGGTGCCACAAGTACTCCTTTTCTTTAGGCTTGAATAGAGACTGGGAGTGGCTAAGTCATTATGCAAGGTAACCTATTTCCCCTTGTTTTCCTAAGGTTATAGTTTCTTGGTATACAAACTGAAATTATATATTTCACTTTCAGAAAGAAGTAATAAGTTTTAGGCCTTGCATTTAACATACATTGCTAGCTATGTTTTTTGATGACACTTACTTTAAAGATTTCATCCTTTTTCAAAATAGGTCTTAACTATGAAACAACTTAAAAAACAGAAAAATTTAATACAAAACAATTACAGCAAGTACTGTACACTGGAAAACAGAAACAGTCTTAAAAGAAGCGTGAGATTTTCATTTATCTTTTCTTTTTTAAATATTGGGACTACTAACTAATCCTCTATAATTCATTATTTTTATAGATTCAGTTGATGTTTTGGGAAAGGTTAGGAGTTGTTTGAAGGAAATTATCTAAAATATACATTATTTTCCACACTAAGATCTTGTGTACAATATAAGCATAACTGAGTTTATTTAAGTCATCTGAAGCGGTTACAACAGACTTGGTTGAGTTGTGTCCACACAAGATTTTTTCCCCATACAATAGACATGAGTCAATTATGTATAGCCATACCTCCCATGCCACCTATCAGTAAATTCTGGGAAAATCTGGGCAGCTATCCCATAGTGCCTCAGCAGGTATAGAGCGACTAGAGGATATGCACAGAGTACCACCAGCAACAATGGCTCCTCTTCCCACCTCCCCCACCCCACATAGTGAACATTTGCCAAATGTAAATTTCCTGGCTTAGAGGATTCAGGCTTCACAGCTCTGACCAACAATAAGAAAACACTGGGGACAACCAGAGACAAGCTGAATGGTTTGACAGCTCATTTAGTCTCAGGCCTTCCACTGTCTGATGCAGTTACTAACTAGAGACTGCTTAAGCAATACTTGCTAGTTTTAATACAGTTTTCAGTAACTGGATTTAGCAGGCAAAGTGTGTCATGTGAACACTGGAATTTCTTTCTAACATTTTTTTTGTTGGTCTCTCCCCATCTCTCTCCTTTTACCCCCCTTTTCCCTCAATTTTTCTTTTCCTTTCATTATTATGTCCTTTTCCATACTTTTTAATTTGTTTCCTCTCCATTAGCCTACTTTTATAGCTTACAGAGTCATCAATTCCAAGGCCAGAAGGGACTATTGCGATCTTATAGTCTGATCTCCTGTATAAACACAGGCCACAAAACTTCCCCACAATACTTACTGGAGCATATCTTTTAGAAAAACATCTAATCTTAATTTAAAAATTACCTGGGATCAAAATTCCTCCCTGACCCTTGGTAAATTGTTTCAATGGTTAATTACTTTCACTGTTAAAAATATATGCCTTATCTTCAGTCTGAATTTGTCTAGCATCAGCTTCCAGCCATTGGACTCTGTTATACCTTCCTCGGCTGAAAAGCCCCTTATCTAATATTTGTTCTCAGTGTAGGTACTTATAGACTAATCATAAAACTTGTTGGGTCTGGAATCTCATCATGTTTCTTTACACATGAAGTAAATGGCAGTGGACTAATTTTGTTCAATTACTCACATCAGCAGCATCTCAAAGTCAGTCACCTGTTGCACATCTTTTGCCCATAGCCCTTCCATTTAAACTCATGCACAAGCTGAGCAGATTTTGTTAATCTCAACTTAATTATGGGGGACTCACTTCAACCTCTATTTTTTTCACTCTGTTTATACAGGCTCTCTTTCTACTTCTTTATCACACACATACATATGTAAAGGGACACTGGCCCCACCTTTGAAAAAAAGGATTTAAGTTATGTTTTGTTACAAAATGTGCTAGAAATTGTAAAATAGCATTTCTTTCCCAAACAGTTTTGTCCTTTATACGTAGGAATTGGATATTTTTCTTTCTGTGTCTATTAGAATAAAACTCTATATGGTCCTGCACTCCATTTGTTAATCTCTATTTGCCCAAACCATCCAGTATGTCACAGCCCTAGAAAATTGTGTTGGTTAATTAAACTGAGCTGCTTCTGTAAGCAGGTTACTTTCTCGAACAATAACAACACTACAGAAGTGTGCTATAAGAATTGCTCTTGTTTACAGAAATATAATTTCTCTGTGACAGAGTAGGGGAACTCTAAAAGTATTAATTATATTTTAGGACCCATAAAATATGCCCAATCTAAGATTTTTCTAACATGGATATAATTATGTCTAAGAATTGCATTTGGGGATCTAAAACGACCAGATTAGGGTAATTTTGAGGTAAATTGTCTTTAGAGGTCTGAGAGAAAAGCAAGTCACTAGATGAAACAAGAATGGAAAAGCACAAACTAATTAAAATACTGTAAACTGAAGTTTTAATTCTTTCAGAAAGGAATAAATCAAAGTATCTAAAAGGATGACAGAACTCAAGTTTTTTGATATACAAAACAAATGAAAGCTGATGCATGTATGCATGCAAATACTTCTACTGCATGTCAGTTGTTAGTGACATCAGTCTAAGTGACACAATATGAATGTATTCAACACACTGCCTCCTTGTAAGTTTATAGGTGGCATTGAAGAAGCTCCTTTTAACCTTTAAAGTTCTAAATGGTTTGCAACCTGCTCACCCAATGGACTGAATCTCTCCCCATGCCATATTGCTTGATGGAGGGTTCAAGATTCAGCACACTCATTTTAAAAAAGAGATGGAGTTACTGGAAGGATATTTTCCACAAGAGGAATTTGACTCCGGAACGTGCTGCACTGTTTGGTCCAACAGTACTCAGATATGTTAAGTGACCAGGAAGGTTTTTTTCTGTCTTCATCAGTCCAGTAGGTTGCAATCATTTCTTTCAGATATAGACCTTGCTACCATATCTTTGTCAGACTTTTGAGGAAGACAGGAGTGTACTGAGGACTGAAATGTGCGTGCCAGGGCTGTGAATTGCAGCTGGAATGATTCTCATCTTGATTTTGGGAAGGCTGGTGGTCTTAATTATTTTTGTACAAATACAAGTGCACTGTAAATACACAACAAAGGTGCAGAGAGCCCTAGCTTTTTCCACCTATCCAAATGAAACACACACATACACACAATTTTTTTTATATAAATTATATCGGTTTTTTAAACTAAGACAAGTTGATTAAGATTTAGTTTATTCACATAAGAAACTTAAGATAGTTGTTTTACTGTTTGAATGCAAAGAGAGAGAGCTGCCCCTCCATCAAAAAAAAAAATGGTATTTTTATATTTGGAGAACAAAGCCAACAGTTTTCACAGAACAGTGACAGAAAAAGTTGCTAATAATTTTCAGGAAACAAATTTCAAGAGACCTATACTCCTACCTGCTACCACTTATTTGTATAGCAGCTCTGTTTAGACTGTATGCTTACTTTCAGTGCTATAAGGTTCCAAAACGATGCTGACAAGCATCAAACAAATGGTGACAGAGTACCTTATCTCAGTTTTATACACCTTTCAAAACTTTCAACTTCCTAACCAATGTTCATCTGGAATTAATACAAATGTAAACACCAACTGACCATCAAGCATTGCAAGAGACATTAAAGTACTTCTCTTTAGATCTGTAACCATTAAGTTAATACAGAGGGAGAGAGAAAGCAATATGGTCAAAATGGAGGAATCAGATATATGAGAAAGCAACTCTATTTTAAAAAGTCTTCTGATATAAACTTATGCACACTTTCATAAATGATTTGTATGTAACTCAGAAGACAATCCTTCTCTGTCAGAGGAAAGATTGCTACACTCAAATCACGACTTAAATGATTTAAAAGAATCATTTAACAACCGTGGGAAATAAAATGATACATTGATGACTTTTGTATGTGTAGAAAAGACAAACACGACACTACTGTGTTTGATTTTGGGGTAATTTACAAATCTGTTTACAACTATATTTTTAAAAGATTGTCAAGGATGCCCAAAGTATTGGGCCTTTTTATTGAGTATGCCCTTTTATTGTATGCCCTTTTATTGAACAGTAGTAAACATTCAAATAAAATACTGTTTAAAACTTCACTAGCTCACATCAATGACTTCGAAGCCCATTACAATTTATTGCATTTTGTTAATTACCAAACAATGGAGCAAACAAAACACATCTCACAAAATTTACTCTAAAAAAAAAGCTGTTTTAATTACTTATTGAACTATCTGCAACAGAGTTTGTAAAAAATGAGTTAATTCTATGAGATCTCATTAGAATGCTCTGGGCTACCACAGTAAACCTTTGCTGACAGGTGAGGACAAACTGCCAGGTTTGTGTTCGCAGATTAGCAAAGTGCAGATTAGCAGTATTCCATTGTGCAACTAATAAAGCAGCTGCTCCAGCCTAGATGCTATGTATTGTATTCCTTAAGCATTCAATATGGTTTTGACCCTTTACTGCTATGTGTACACATTACACAAAGCTGGAAGTGAAGCTCTGAACGTTTATATTATAGTTCCATACCTCTTACTAAATACAGTTCATGATTTCCCATAATAGGAAGAAACCACTGCTCTTTTAACAAAGTCACTGCCAGTTACAAACATTCAGGATTTTTAGCTTATTGATATTCATCAAAATTGCATAAAGCAGGGTTTCCACCAGAATTTTAGGAAAGAGTAGCATGCCAGCGTGAATACTGAAGGCACAAAGTAACACTGAAAAGGTCTTTTTAGATACGGTACAGGACAACCCAGGAATTTTTCTTTTAGAACAGCTATCACAGAATCACAGAATATCAGGGTTGGAAGGGACCTCAGGAGGTCATCTAGCCCAACCCCCTGTTCAAAGCAGGACCAATCCCCAACTAAATCATCCCAGCCAGGGCTTTGTCAAGACTGACCTTAAAAACCTCTAAGGAAGGAGATTCCACCACCTCCCTAGGTAACGCATTCCAGTGTTTCACCACCCTTGTAGTGTAAAAGTTTTTCCTAATATCCAACCTAAACCTCCCCCACTGCAACTTGAGACCATTACTCCTTGTTCTGTCATCCGCTACCACTGAGAACAGTCTAGATCCATCCTCTTTGGAACCCCCTTTCAGGCAGTTGAAAGCAGCTATCAAATCCCCCCTCATTCTTCTCTTCCGCAGACTAAACAATCCCAGTTCCCTCAGCCTCTCCTCGTAAGTCCCCTAATCACTTTTGTTGCCCTCCGCTGGACTCTTTCCAATTTTTCCACATCCTTCTTGTAGTGTGGCGCCCAAAACTGGACACAGTACTCCAGATGAGGCCTCACCAATGTCGAATAGAGGGGAACGATCACTTCCCTCGATCTGCTGGCAATGCCCCTACTCATACAGCCCAAAATGCCATTGGCCTTCTTGGCAATAATGGCACACTGTTGACTCATATGCAGCTTCTCGTCCACTGTAACCCCAAGGTCCTTTTCTGCAGAACTGCTGCCGAGCCATTCGGTCCCTAGTCTGTAGCGGTGCATGGGATTCTTCTGTTCTAAGTGCAGGACTCTGCACTTGTCCTTGTTGAACCTCATCAGATTTCTTTTGGCCCAATCCTCTAATTTGTCTAGGGCCCTCGGTATCCTATCCCTACTCTCCAGTGTATCTACCACTCCTCCCAGTTTAGTGTCATCTGCAAACTTGCTGAGGGTGCAATCCACACCATCCTCCAGGTCATTAATGAAGATATTGAACAAAACCAGCCCCAGGACCGACCCTTCGGGCACTCCACTTGATACCGGCTGCCAACTAGACATGGAGCCATTGATCACTACCTGTTGAGCCCGACAATCTAGCCAACTTTCTATCCAGCTTATAGTCCATTCATCCAGGCCATACTTTTTTAACTTGCTGGCAAGAATACTGTGGGAGACCGTGTCAAAAGTTTTGCTAAAGTCAAGGAACACCACGTCCACTCCTTTCCCCTCATTCACAGAGCCAGTTATCTCATCATAGAAGGCAATTAGATTAGTCAGGCATGACTTGCCCTTGGTGAATCCATGCTGACTGTTCCTGATCACTTTCCTCTCGTCTAAGTGCTTCAGAATTGATTCCTTAAGGACCTGCTCCATGATTTTTCCAAGGACTGAGGTGAAGCTGACTGGCCTGTAGTTCCCAGGATCCTCCTTCTTCCCTTTTTTAAAGATGGGCATTACATTAGCCTTTTTCCAGTCGTCTGGGACTTCCCCTGATCGCTATGAGTTTTCAAAGATAATGGCCAATGGCTCTGCAATCACATCCGCCAACTCCTTTAGCACTCTCGGATGCAGTGCATCCGGCTGGCTCCATGGACTTGTGCTCGTCCACCTTTTCTAAATAGTCCCAAACCACTTCTTTCTCCACAGAGGGCTGGTCACTTCCTCCCCATGCTGTGCTGCCCAGTGCAGTAGTCTGGGAGCTGACCTTGTTCGTGAAGACAGAGGCAAAAAAAGCATTGAGTACATTAGCTTTTTCCACATCCTCTGTCACGAGGTTGCCTCCCTCATTCAGTAAGGGGCCCACACTTTCCTTGACTTTCTTCTTGTTGCTAACATACCTGAAGAAACCCTTCTTGTTACTCTTAACATCTCTTGCTAGCTGCAACTCCAAGTGTGATTTGGCCTTCCTGATTTCACTCCTGCATGCCCGAGCAATATTTTTATACTCTTCCCTGGTCATTTGTCCAATCTTCCACTTCTTGTAAGCTTCTTTTTTGTGTTTAAGAGCAGCAAGGATTTCACTGTTAAGCCAAGCTGGTCGCCTGCCATATTTACTATTCTTTCTACACATCGGGATGGTTTGTCCCTGTAACCTCAATAAGGATGCTTTAAAATACAGCCAGCTCTCCTGGACTCCTTTCCCCCTCATGTTATTCTCCCAGGGGATCCTGCCCATCAGTTCCCTGAGGGAGTCAAAGTCTACTTTTCTGAAGTCCAGAGTCTGGATTCTGCTGCTCTCCTTTCTTCCCTGTGTCAGGATCCTGAACTCGACCATCTCATGGTCACTGCTTCCCAGGTTCTCATCCACTTTTGCTTCCTCTACTAATTCTTCCCGGTTTGTGAGCAGCAGGTCAAGAAAAGTTCTGCCCCAGTTGGTTCCTCCAGTACTTGCACCAGGAAATTGTCCCCTACACTTTCGAAAAACTTCCTGGATTGTCTGTGCACCGCTGTATTGCTCTCCCAGCAGATATCAGGGTGATTGAAGTCTCCCATGAGAACCAGGGCCTGCGATCTAGTAACTTCTGTGAATTGCCGGAAGAAAGCCTCGTCCATCTCATCCCCCTGATCCGGTGGTCTATAGCAGACTCCCACCACGACATCACGCTTGTTGCTCACACTTCTAAACTTAACCCAGAGACTCTCAGGTTTTTCTGCAGTTTCATACTTGAGCTCTGAGCAGTCATACTGCTCTCTTACATACAATGCAACTCCCCCACCTTTTCTGCCCTGCCTGTCCTTCCTGAACAGTTTATATCCATTCATGACAGTACTCCAGTCATGTGAGTTATCCCACCAAGTCTCTGTTATTCCAATCACAATATAATTCCTTGACTGTGCCAGAACTTCCAGTTCTCCCTGCTTGTTTCCCAGGCTTCTTGCATTTGTGTATAGGCACTTGAGATAACTTGCTGATCGTCCCTCTTTCTCAGTATGAGGCAGGAGCCCTCCCCTAGTTTAAAGCCCTCCTCAATAGGTTAGCCAGCCTGCTTGCGAAGATGCTCTTCCCTCTTTTCATTAGGTGAAGCCCATCTCTGCCTAGCACTCTTCCTTCTTGGAACACCATCCCGTGGTCAAAGAATCCAAAGCCTTCTCTTCGACACCACCTGCGTAGCCATTCGTTGACTTCCACGATTCAACTGTCTCTACCCAGGCCTTTTCCTTCCATGGGGAGGATGGACGAGAACCACCACTTGCACCTCAAACTCTTTTATTCTTCTTCCCAGAGCCACGTAGTCTGCAGTGATCCGCTCAAGGTCATTCTTGGCAGTATCATTGGTGCCCACGTGGAGAAGCAGGAAGGGGTAGCGATCCGAGGGCTTGATGAGTCTCGGCATCCCTATATCCAAAAATATTTTAGATTTCACGAGGTATTGAGAGGATTGATGTTTGTATACCATTTTGAAAATGTAAAGCTGAATATACTGTCAGTAATAAGTGTTATCAAGGTTGCACATACTATGCATTTATGCAGCCAAAGACGAGGGAAGTAAAAGACTTAGATACATTACTGTGTATATTTTCCAATGCTGCAGCTTCCCTGTGTGTGCTTTTTAAATGGGTGTCCACAGGGTTTGAGAGAAGAGGAAGTTAGGCGGCATCTGAGGAGGCAGAAGTAAATAAGCAATCTGAGGGAGGTTTTTGGAGGATGCTCTTACCCTCAGGAGCTCTACTGAAGTACAGCCCTTGCTGCAGCAGGGTTTAGGAACCTGACAGGACAAATAGATTTCTCTACTTGTGGAGCTCCTATGTGATACAACAGTGGCTCTCAAGTAGGGGTCCAGGGCCCCCTGGATGGCTGCCAAGCAAGGCCGGTGTGAGACTCGCTGGGGCCCAGGGCAGAAAGCTGAAGCTCCGCCAGGCAGGGCTGAAGCCTGGGTCCCCACCACCTGGGGCTGAAGCCAAAGCCTGAGCAACTTAGCTTCACAGGGCCCCCTGTGGCATGGGGCCCCAAGCAGTTGTCCTGCTTGCTGCCCCTTAATGGCAGACCTGGCTTTTATATGCAGAAACACCAATTACTGTGGCACAGGTAGGCCAAGGAGTTTTTATAGCATGTTGGGGGTGCCTCAGAAAGAAAAAGGTTGAGAACCCCCTGCTCTCCTGGGAAGGTGCTCTAGTCCATGAACCATAAGAACTCTACCAGAGACAAGGCAAAATGGGCTATCAGGTCTCTCTTCTGCACATCTTTATTACTCCATGCTGAAGATGTGCTTACCCTGTAGAAATCCTTTGCTGCTTAGGTGCTCAGCAGGCAAGCATATCCTTTCGTAAGCCTTCCCAACTGATTAGTTTTAACAGCTCCTTTGCTGCAGCTCTCAGGACTCTTGTACCTTACCCCGATTTCAGTGGATCAGTCTCCCTACTGGCTGCTCCTATATTCTCCTGGGGAAGAAAGGACATTAGAGAAGACCTGTGGTGGCAGGTTAGGTTAGAATGTAGTGGTGAATAGTGGATTTCTTGGCTGCATTACTGAAAGGAGATTTTTAATAGCCAACTGACACTGGAAGATTTACCACACTAATAGGCCTTGCTGGTAAACCCAGGGACCCTGCTCTCTATATATGAGCTTCTTGACATAATCTCCAGGACACAAATTACTTATTAAGGCCCTACTTAATTCATGACATTGCAGATCCTGCAGTATTAGACTTCCACTGCAATGGGTGGCAGATAGCTGGAGCCCTGAGCGGCCAAGGCAGGGGCTCCTGCTGTCAGTCCCTCCAAAATTGCCACAGATAATTAAGATCTATTATTACATTTCCATGATTTTCCATGTCTTGTCCGCAACTCAGTCACAATTATTTGACAATCATCCCACGATTCAAGTAGGGCCTTACTTATTATTCTTTTTTCTCCCCACCATTTGTCTCTCTGCTCTACCCAGTCTTTCTCCTTTTATTCCACCATTTTGACAGTCAATTTTGTCTCCTCCCTCATCCGCTCTGTCATTTATGCTCTTGTTCTCCATCTTACTTTTGGTTCTTTGCAAAGTTTTGCAGCATGCAGCATGTGGAAGCATGCAAAGAGAAAGTGACTAGATTAGGATTCATCTGCAACTCTTCCATATGCAAAACACTGCTATGTTTGATGCAGAGGTAAACTGACTTTCCCTGGCTAGACTAGTCTGGTTACTGCTGCATCACACACACAGCTACAGAGGGGCTTTGATAAGGAATGAAAGATCTTATTTCTTGTCCTTTTTCCACTGGCTTACGGTGTAAAGAAATTCTGTGCTGGAACACTGCTGCAGATGTTGCCCAGGGTGTGTTTGGGTGAAGACTAGACAACTGATCAGATGCTACAATGATGGAGGCCATATACAGAAGCATGGTAAAATGCAACATAAGAACCACTAGTGTCTTTATGCTATGGCAGACCACCAAATGCATGGCAGACATATGCCTAAGTGCCTTGAGAGAAGAGCTGCATGGATTAGTTTCTGGACTGTTACGCCCCCATACCCTCACCCCCTTCCACCCAGGATGGAAGGTAAACTCTGCAGATGAACTTCTGAACTCTGGGGCTGCACTGACCAAGGACAGAAACTGTGGATGGGGTGACTGTTGGGTTGCTGGACTTTAGACCCTGCGGGGAAAAAGACACTGCCAAACTTACTTGGGGGTGGGTCTTTTGCACATGGTTTGTGTTATGAATCCTGTTTGTGGTGTTTCCTCAACATAATGCCACATAGTTTCCCTCCTTTATTAAAAGGCTTTTGCTACACCCAGACTCTGTGCTTGTGAGAGGGGAAGTATTGCCTCTTAGAGGTGCTCAGGGGAGTGCTCAGGGGAGCCCCAGGTCACTGGTTGGGGACTCGAGCTGGTTTTGCATTGCGTTATTGAAAAGGAACCCCTAAATACCGAACACGGCCCCTGTTGCTTCCGACTCTGATGGGCAGAAGGGTTACAAATATTTTACATTAGCATTCCAGTAAATATATCTTAGTGCCCTTACTAAAGAAAAGAAACATAACACAATGGAATAATAATTGTATCATACCCAGGTTGTCATGAATTAGAGAGCTGCAACCAGTTTCCTGCACCCCCTCCTGCATGCTACAATATGGGCATAGTGAAGAATCATGACCAAATTACTGAAAGGCACAGCAGACCGAGTGGAATCATTTAGCTCACCCTTGAAAAATTCTAATAGATTTATCGAAGATAAATTAATTTTTTTTCCAGCACATGAATAAAAGTAATCATCTCCCCTTCACTCCCCTCCCCATCATCATCATAGTAAATGGCAACAGAGTAGATTCTGTGCCTGGTCTGATAAGTTTGGTGTAGTGGGGTGGTCACCCCGCTCTGGCCCTGAAGGGGTTAAAACAGCCCTGGGACAGAGCTGCTTAGGGAAGCCAATAGTTAAAGCAGCCCTGGAGAGGGCTGTGGCCGGGGAAAAGGAGTTAAAAGAGCAAAGCTAGGCTGATTTGGAGGAAGTAGCCACAGCTGGGGCCATGCCCCAATCAGGCCACAGCTGGCCCTAAGCTCTAGCCCTGGAGTGGGAAAGGCTAGCTGCCTGAGAGCGAGGTACCTTAAGTGGAGCAGTGCTGGGGAAGGGCAAAGGGAGCTCCAGCCTGGTAAACTCCCAGGCTGCAGGCCTTGGTAAAGGCCCAGAAAGGTATTGGGGCTGCAGAGGGGTAGCCTGGGAATAGGCAAAGGCAGCAGGTCCTAACCCCTTGTCAATGATGAGTGGCCATTACACTGCAGTCTGCCCCAGTGAGCAGGAGCTAGCTGATGACTGGCAGTAGCCACTGAGGCAAGGTGGGTTTAGAGGGTTGGGGGTTCCCCTGGGAGGGAAGACCCTGAGTGTGGGGGTACTGCTGGGGCAGAACCCCAGGGTAAAGGGCACTGGAAGGGACATGGGGCCAGCTGTAGGCGAGACATTGGCCTGCAGAGGGTGCTCTGTAAGCTGGAAAGAGCTAATTCCCAGACAACCAGCAGGAGGCACCGCACTGGTGAGTCATCGCCTTGTTACAGTTGGTAACACTTTAGCTCCTACAGACTGGTGATGTACAGCTGCATATGTTGTGCACTTCAAGTTGTGAATTTTGTTTAGCCTTCATTTGCTTTTACACCCGCCAGCTAGCCCTAGTAATCCTCAAAACGCTACTATAAGGGTAACAAGTTTGAAGACAATATGGAAAATTCTCTATATGCTGCTAAGGCAGTTCTTAAACTTTTTATTTGTATGATGTTTCTTAGTCTTCATTCACTTTCAGTTCTACCACCTTCTGCTCATGTTAGTCTTAAAGTACTCAACCTACTATCTGTTACTTATATTGTACCTTACTCCGTTAACCTTGTTTGGATGTTTTTAAAGTTTCCAAGTTTTTACTTTTGCTAAACATTGATGCTAATTACTAAACTGTCGGCCCATATATCCCAAATAATTTATACAATTCTTCAAGTGGAATGGGGGATTGGAACAGTTGTTTCATCTTATATTGTACGGAGAGGACCTCAGTATTTCTTTCCAAGATACAGTATTTTACAACTAACACTCTTTAGTAGGATTTTTCTAAAATGATTTCCTATGTTCCTATTAAGAGTCCTAAATGTAGTCTCTGAGTGTCACTTTTTAAAATCTGCAATACCTTAGTCCAGTCATTCCCAAACTTGTTCTGCCGCTTGTGCAGAGAAACCCCTGGGGGGCTGCGCCGGTTTGTTTGCCTGCCGCGTCCACAGGTTTGGCCGATCGCGGCTCCCAGTGACTGTGGTTTGCTGCTTCAGGCCAATGGAAGCCGTGGCCAGTACGTCCCTCGGCCCGCGCCACTCCCAGCGGCTCCCATTGGCCTGGAGCAGCGAACCGCGGCCACTGGGAGCTGCGATCAGCTGAACCTCTGGACGCGGCAGGTAAACAAACCGGCCCAGCCCACCAGGGGCTTTCCCCGCACAAGCGGTGGAACAAGTTTGAGGACCACTGCCTTAGTCTAATAGCTTTTCTTGTACTTAGCAAGTGTTTAGCAAATTGGACTAGTAACATATTTCAGTATAGATCTGGGTCAGTCATTTAAATGGAGTGAACAAATGGATACATTTCAATGTTAAAATAGTCAAGATTTAAATCCTATTGCTATAAGGTACTAGTACTCATTTCTCTCTGCTTCTCCAACAAAAGTCCTAGACATCCCTCAGATTTGATTAGTGTAGACAGTGTGTTCAGTGCTCTAGAACGTTTGCATAATAAGCTACTTTACAGTGGTTTTGCAATACTCATGTTGCATATTCTTTGAAAAGAATTTAAATACAGGAAACTGTTCCCACTCCCATCACAAAGGCAATCTAAATGGAGGATTTAAATAGGTTTCTACCATGAAAAACAAATATGGCACTTTACTACTGCAGGAGCATCAACTCCTAGGTGGGAGCTGTCATAAAAATAAAGGAAAGGGTAACCACCTTTCTGTATACAGTGCTATAAAATCCCTCCTGGCCAGAGGCAAAATCCTTTCACCTGTAAAGGGTTAAGAAGCTAAGGTAACCTCGCTGGCACCTGGCCCAAAATGACCAATGAAGGGACAAGATACTTTCAAATCTGGAGGGGGGGAAGCTTGTCTGTCTGTGTGATACCTTTGCTGGAAACAAATCAATACTGCAAGCCTTCCAACTCCTGTAAAGGTAGTAAGTAATCTAGCTAAAAAATGCGTTACATTTTATTTTGGTTTTTGGCTTGTAAAATTAGCTGTGCTGGAGGGAATATGTATTTTTGTAACTTAAGGGTTTGCCTAAAGGGATTCTCGGTTTTAAATCTAACTACCCTGTAAAATATTTACCATCCTGATTTTACAGAGGTGATTCTTTTACCTTTTTCTTTAAATAAAATTCTTTTAAGAACCTGATTGATTTTTCATTGTTAAGATCCAAGGGTTTGGGTCTGTGTTCACCTGTACCAATTGGTAAGGATATTATTATCAAGCCTTCCCCAGGAAAGGGGGTGTAGGCCTTGGGGGGGGGGGGGATATTTTGGGGGACGACATCTCCAAGTGGTCTCTTTCCCGGTTCTTTGTTTAAATCGCTTGGTGGTGGCAGCATACTGTTCAAGAACAAGGCAAAGTTTGTACCTTGGGGAAGTTTTTAACCTAAGCTTGTAAGAATAAGCTTAGGGGATCTTTCATGCAGGTCCCAACATCTGTACCCTAAAGTTCAGAGTGGGGAAGGAACCTTAGCAGGAGCCTAGGATTCACCTCTACCAGCTAAATCAAGTAGCAATACAACTTGCCCATGCGACATTAGGGTTTTTATAATCGTTAAAAACTTGTATCCAACAAATTTAAATCCCTCCAGCACAACTCACTTTTTTTGTCCTCCTCTAGACAAAGCCTTAGGGTGTGTTAGATTTTGGAATGTATTTACTAATATCCTAGTTTAGAGACAAGGCAGGGTAGACTAATATATGCTGACCTGGTTGAGTTATGCCTGTCATAAGTTAGTTTTCACTTTCTGGTTCAATACTGCTTTGCTTGCCCATTTACAAGAAGGTTAGAAAAATAACTATTTTCATTGAAATTTTAATTTCTTATAAAATCTTAAGACAAATCAATTTAGACACATGGCTCAATCTGTTCAGCAGCATCCAAGTAAAGAGGAAAGTATTACAGTACTGCAAAGTGTCTAAACATCTACACAACTGTATTTCTAAGCCAATTTCTCCAAGAAAGGCTCATTCACAATTTATATAAATTTCAAATTCAGACTTTCTGGAGATGCAATGTATTTCATATAAATGAAATTATTTTGGAACAGTTCCATTGTAATGCTATAATTTTATTTGAGTTTTTCCCTTCAAAGTAGACTGTCAAACACACAATCTTCTTTATTGAACTTGTACATGGCAGTATTTACAGTGCAGAAAAAATATTTAGTTTAATCATTTTGTTCAGTGAGTATACAATGCATAACTTCAGCAAGAAACAGACCAAGAACATTCTGCTCTTCAAGTCCTTCCTAAGCATAATATAGAGACTTCAATATCCAAACTGATCTGTTTGACTGTTCATTTGAATATATATTATAGATGTTGAATTCTAATTAGATATTACTGCAACATTCATCCTAAATCAACTACTCACATTTACACATGACAGAAAACTGCAACACATTTTCTATACAAGACACGGACACATTCAGAACCATGCAGCAATGTCACACGGTAAAACGCCCGGAGGAGGGAGGGGCACAGAGGGCACTGCTCCCTTGAGGCAGAGGGCACCACCCCTTGCAGCTCCCATTGGCCAGGAACAGGGAACCACGGGATCAAAGTGAAAGCAGGCTAAGGGAGCAGCCTGACACACTGCCCTTTAGGATGTTCATTCACTTTACAAAAAGGAGACTGACTGCATTCCTAAATTAGGTGAGATGACATTTAAGTGACACTGCAAAGTCAGCAGAATTATACATGCTTGCTTACTATCATTTTCAATCAAATAAGGATCTGACATGAAACATCTGAACTAAACAAAGAAACTACACGGAGAGAAGTAACAGCAGACTGAATTATCAGTGGTTAAGGTGGTGGATTCAACTCTGGAGAATCTAGCACGGGGTGGGCAAACTACGGGCCGAGGCCCGGATCTGGCCCATCAGGTGTCTAAAATAGAAATTAAGCAAAATGTGTAACAGATGCATTTTTTCAGCCTCAAAATATAATCCACTATCTTTAGCTATTCGAACATGTGGTACATTAACTTCAGACACAGACTAGATCGACAGAACTCAAGTCTATTTTCACACACTAATCCTAGTTCATCGATCCACCATCTACCCCTTATTCTAAACCTTCCCTAAATGCATTTCTCCCAGGATTGCCATACATGGTGAGTCAATAAGAAACAACCAGCTAGATTAACTAAGCCGTGAAGCATGTACACATCTTCAACTGAGTAACTTCACATTCTTGTGTGAGCCTTCATTCTTTCTCACCCCATTCGATCCCTCTAGTCAGAGACCTTTACTTGTCACATCACACTTAAAACTAGATTGTAAACTCTTCAAGCAGGAACCATGCCTTATTTTTCACTCCGTCAAATATCTGTTATGCTTTTTGATGCTGTAAAAATGAAACGAATTCAACAGCAATTTACACTGTTATATGAAACTCCAGGATCTGCAGCATGTAATTGCAAACTTACTGGGTGAGGGGTATATAACCCTTAGTGTCCTTTCCCAGGGAATGAGAAACAGATTCCTCTGACGAGGTGGAGAAAAGGGATGTCATTTCAAATGGAAACATTCTGTGAAGAGACCAAAATCTGCATTGGGCATAAATTTTCTTATTGGATTAGAGAGTTATAGACCCTAGCTACAGATACCAATACTGGCACATTCAAAGTTCCATTCCAGTTGGTAAACAAATGTAGTAATTTCTACATTGAAGTCTCCAGTGGTCAACATTTTAGCATACCAAGAGATAGTCTTAAATCTAGATGGACTGTGTTGGGAGAATGGTTTTAAGCAGTTTTCTTCACAGAATGCACTTTTTAAAAAGGGTATTAAAAGAAGGTACGCGGCAACTAAATGGAGGATAACAAATATTAGAATGGTTGTTACAAAGCCTATTTATTTTAAAATCCAGCCTTGGTAAAACCAGCAGTATAGTATACAAATTGTGTGTGTTAATATCTTGCTTGGAGCTCAAAAGTATGCTAATTCAGAGAGAACCTTACCACCTTTTCCTAGCTATTAAAACACATTAAACATGTAAAAATGATGATTCTGTCTACTCTAGACATAAACAACCAATTTAAAAAATGAACAGTAGGTTAACGGGTTTGAATTGTTTTAATAGTATACAACCACTTACAAAATATAAAAAACTATGAACTAAATCTTATCATGAAAGGTAGTATAGAACACTGGAAATCAGGGAGTCCGGAGTTCTTATCCCAGGGCTTCAGCTCACTTGCTGTTGGTACCTTGTTTGATTCATTTAACCTCTACTTAGTTTTACAACTGCAAAAGTGGGACTACCCTTATAAGGATTTTGTGAGGATTAATGTTTGCAGAAGTGTTTACAGTTTTAAGTTAAAATATTTTATAAATCACTGTGCATATGTGAAAATTTGAGATTACTGTTGCAGTAAATAAAGAGCTGAGTAACTGAACAGTATCTTCCCAGATAAGGTCAAAATGTAGCCACCTTGTAAATACACTTATTAGAAGATACTTAATATGTTCTTCACATTCTTCGCTCCCATCTTCCTGTGTTTGAATGACTATACATGGAAACATTTGGAGACATGGCTCATTTTTTCTGAAGATAGGTGAAGTTAGATGCAGAGTATACTCTGGTCACAATTTTCTAGACTCCAGAATGTATTTTGAAGCCAAAATTGTCCACATTTCCCTATGCAGGAGGAAGACAGGTGGGAGGTGTTTCGAGATGATCCACTCTGTGTGGATCCTTTACTCCCTCCCCTGCAAAATGCCAGGCCTGCAGTAGTGGCACTTTGGGCTCTTTAACCTTCAACAAAACACATGCAGTCTTGTCTCCCCTCTCTCCAGTGCATCTGCCCTGCACCTGGATGGACAATGGTTTAAGAATTTTTCTCTAAATCAGATACATGGGCAGATTCATATGAAAATTTTGCATTTTAAAAGTATTTGAAAACTCTCTCTCTATTTACCTGAGGAGATACACTATCATTTGACAGAACTGTAGAAAGTTACTAAGTCACATCGAGATGATTTGTAATACTGTAATATTGCATTATCACATAATTATGTTGTCACAAAAATGGCATCATATAATGATGCCACATCATGCTAGAATATCTTTTTCACATCCCTAGAACTCCTTCCTGGATGCAGAGAGCAAAGGAAGGGATCCTTACTATAGTCCCACCCAATGGTGTTCAATCCCTTCTCACCTCAAGGAAAGAGGTTAGTCACATGAATCCAAATAGTTCCCATGCTACAATTCTGCTTTTTCACATTGTTCATTTTGCTCCAAACATGTAAACTGGATAATTTAGAGATTGTTCATGTCTAGGATCAGACACAGCAAGCGGAGGACCAGTCAAATATGTGAACCTGTAAAGGACTGCCCTGAGGTTTTTTTTCCCAGATGATGGGAGAACCTGACCACAACCCAGTTACTTGCAGTGGGTGGCTTCACCTGGTTCCTTACTACTTAGAATCATACTGTTAGAAGGGACTGCAGGGGTCATCTAGTCCAATCCCCTTCCAAAATGCAGAACTTGTTGTGGGTAAGCAAGCCAAGACAGATGGCTACCCAACCTCCTTTTGAGAGCCTCTAGTGAAGGAGCTTCCATAACCTCCCTAGGCAGTCTGTTCCATTGTCCTACTGCTCTTAAAGTTAGGAAGTTTTTCCTGAGATTTAATCTACATCTGCTATAATTTAATTTGAACCCATTGCCCTTTGTCCTGCCCTCTGTGCAAGAGATGACAACTTTTCCATTTTTTTTATGGAAGCCTTTCAAGTATTTGAAGACCACTATCCTGTCCCTCCTTAATCTCCTCTTTTCCAAACTAAATATACCCAGTTCCTTCAGCCTTTGCTCATATGACTTGCATTCCATCCCTCTTTGTTGCTCACTTCTGGATCCTTTCCAGTTTCTCTACATCCTTTCCATATATTGGTGACACTATAGCCCAGGTGAGGCCTAACCAGGGGCAAACAGAGCAGTACTATCACTTCCTGTGACCTGCATGCTATGCCTAAGTAAATGCAACCTAAAATTGCCTTTGCTTTTTTGCAACAGCATTGCATTGCTGACTCCTGTGATACACCACCACTCCCAGATACTTCTCAACTGTGCTGCTGCCAAGCCAGTTATTCCTCCATTCTATATTTATGCATTTGGTTTTTCTTCCCGAAGTGTAGCACCTTACATTTGTCTTTGTTGAATTTCATTTTGTTGTCTATAGCCCAGTTTTCCAATTTATCAAAAACCCTCTGAATTTTAGCTTTATCCTCCAAAGTAGATTTCATCAGCATGCTCTCTATTCCTAAATCCAAGTAATCTGCTCCCGGGCCACCGCAGGTGGCAAGAGGGACCCCCTATGCTCCCAGGCCACTGTGGTCAGCAGGGGGACTCCAGCAGCTCCCAGCTGTGGTGGGTGGCAGGGAGGGGACCCCAGCAGCTTGGAGCCGCCAGCGGAGGGGGACCCTGGAGCTCCCAGCCCCTACCCCCCAGATTAAAGGGAAACAACTGAGAAAGCCCTTTTTTAAAACAATGGCAGCATTGGTGAGGCAAAAATGCAGCTCAATAAAGTTGTAGCCTACTACAGTACAAGAAAATATGTAGCTATTGTAAAGCAAAAACATCTAGAAAAAAAATTATGTATAACAAAGTTCCCATAGTCTACAATTATGAAATGTGGCATGCTTTCTGAAACCAGAAGAAAGGAACAAATTCACTGAAGTTTAATATGACACGTTTCCTCAAACAAAACAAAATATACCCCTGACATGATCTCTCTGTGGAATTAAAAAAAAACCCTTACAAGTATTGTATTAATATAGACCTGAAGAATACTATGTTTTTCCTAGGAAAAAAATAAAGGCAAATACTATACATGTAAATAAACCAACCATTAAAGGGATCAAAACTAGAGAAAAGTCATGCTTAAGACTTTTTTGCAGAAGGCATTAAAAACAAAATGTCAATTTTCCTGTGATTTGGTTCAACCAGTGGCTCTGCTTCCTGCTTTTAGTTCAACTGGTCAAAGACGATCATATAAATTAAACAAATGAACAAAAAAACTCCACTACATACAACAGAAGGCTCAGTTGGGTTTTAACTTCTTCCCTTTCTGCAGCTGTTCCCCCAATTAATTCTTTCTACAGTTGAAAACTGAACTAGGTCTAGCCTATTCTAACCTCTTCTGACTCAAATAGAGAAGAGCAACCACCACATGACTATTTCAAACACTTTTTGCACTAGAGCCCCTCTATCCTGGTGGAGTTGCATCACAGAAAACTGTTAAGAGAGAGGTGTTCTGAATTAAAGTCCAAGTTTATGGTGAGAGGTGACACAAAGAGTGTTGTAACAAGGAAAAAAGATTCCCATGCTCTCAAGCCTCCCACAGTTGAATTAACCTACTGCTCTAAGCACACATAGCTGAACATCTACCACTTTATACATTTCCTAGACACAAGCCCTTCCCTGCTTCTCATTAACATGAAGGCCTTATACCTATTTGGGACTTCAAAACAAAACCATTAAAACCTTAAAGTACTGACAAGATTTTTTTTTCCTAAGATTTGAAGAATCCAGGTAGGTGACCAGATAGATTTTTCTGTCCTCCAGGCTCCAGTCACTATGTCTGTAAACTGAACATTTATGGTGCTGAGATTACATTGAATGGGAGGGAGAGGATAGGAAGCACCATTCATGTAGAATGAACAAAGGCCACTGACAATTAGTTTAAACACTAATATTTATGTAAGCTCCCTCAAGACTGTTAAGACTGCTATCTTTGGCTACTAGAGTGGTTCTCAGAGGCTCTATCAAGCTGTGGACATTACAAATGTCTTGAATCATGTCAGTTGCATGGCAGGGTTCATTCTTTATTAGTTCATTTACTATATGGAGGTGGTGTTCAGTCCTTTTGTCCAGAATACTGGAGGTGTCTGAAATAACCATCTTTGGACTTTGTGGGAGTTCCAGAATTCCATGACATGATCTTCCCTTGCTACTATCAGTGCACTGTTCAAAACAGCCTGTTGTCTTGCACCACATAACTCACTCCTTACTTCAGAGGAAGTTACCCTGAGCAGGAAGAGAATGTCAGAACTATTTTCCGCCATAGTATTAAAGGGTTGAGGATGATTCCTTTAATTAAATGTTTGCAAAAAGGACAGATGAGTTTATTTGTTTTCAGGTCTCCGTTAGATAGAAAACTAGCCAACATAAAAATTACCTTTTTGATTTCTGAGAGAAGGAGGTTTCAAGTACCTTGTCTGTATCTATGGCTATTTTATTTATGTACTGATTTTTACAAATACATCTGCCACACTTTTATGTAATTTTAGAAGTACAAAATATGATAAACCCAATCCATAGAGCCCTGCAAATCTGCAGGGAGCAGTTTTATATCCGTGGACCATTTCTGAGGATAGCAGGGCAGATGCAGATAACAATTTTGTATCCGTGCAGGGCTCTGACTTGGGTAAGAGCCAGGCATGCAGCTGTGAGGAATCACAGTGCAGACCCTCCACCTGCCCTGGGTGGGAAGCCTAGTGGGCAGGGACATGGGCTGGGGGCTGCTCGGGTCCCCTGATCAGGACAGGTCGAGGGTCTGCTACACAGCTCCCCACAGCTGCCTGCCCAGCTCTTACTGTGGCTGGGCTGTGGCTCCAAGCCCCCTCCCCACTGGAGCGTCACACTGGCAGCTATGGGCGAGCTTGGGTCCCTCCACCTGCCCTGGGCATGGGGCCTGAGCAGCCCCAGCCTGTGTCCCTGCCTCCCAGCAGTGCAGAATTTTGAGCACAGGTATTGTGTGCTTGTTGTGATCCAGGTCACTGAGAAAGCAGGCAGTAGGCTTCTACAATAAAGTCTCTAGGTTGCTTTCAATATAGAACTCCTGGACCATCTAGTCCAGTATCCTGTCCAAAGGTGACCAGCACCAGATTTTTCTGAATGGACAAAACACTCCATAATGAGTGAACTGCACAAAAGGAGAAGTTTGTTGCTTATCCCAGTCAGATAGTTGCTCATGTATGCTCTAGGGAAGGGGTTCTCAACCTTTTTCTTTCTGAGGCCCCCCGTCCCATGCTATAAAAACTCCATGGCTCACCAACTGTTTTTCTCCATATAAAAGCCAGGGCTGGCATTACGGGGTAGGAAGCAGGGAAATTACCTAGGCCCCCTGCTACAGGAGGCACTGGGAAACTAAGTTGGTCAGGCTTCAGCTTCAGCCCCAGGTGTTGGAGCTTCAGCTTTCTGCCCTAGGCCCAAGCAAGTCTAATGCTGGCCCTCCTTGGAAGACCTCCTGAAACCTGCTCACAGCCCTCCAGGGGGCCCCAAAGTCCTGGTTGAGAATCACTGCTCTAAGGTATGAGGGTTTACATCCCTCGTATGTTCTGTCATGAAATTTTGAATGTTCTCATTATCCATATACAAGTCTACAATCTGTCACCCTAAACTTCTCTTGGCCTCAGCAATATCTTGCTATGTATACATTGCGTTAAAAAAAGTAGTTTTAAATGTGTTGCCTTTCATTTCATTGAGATGCCCCCTTGTTCTTTGATTAGCCTTTGTTTTTTATTTTATTAAGAGAAATCAACAATGTCAACATGGAGTGAAGAAAACAAATCAACTGCATTCAATGTTCATTTTGTTCAGGAAAAAACCTGGCTAAATCCTTATCTTACTACAACCTGTGGAACACTGTCTTCAAAACAGAGCGCTCTACAAGGTTGAAGGGAGTTATCCATTTTTTTTTTAAAAAAAACCCTGAAGCCGCTTTAAGGAATTTAGTTCTGTGCATTTTTTAAAATAAGTAATAGGCCTAAATATTTCCTGGCAATATAAACATGATGCAGATTAAGTCATGTTAACTGCTTGCTCATAATCTCACACTTTAGAATAAACATTTTTTTTAGCAACTTGGGTTTCTAACAAATTTATTGTGTAGATTTATTTCTATTCCCAGACCAGTGCTGCAGAACTGCTGAGACCACAACAACTACCAAATGTAGTGCTGAGCAGATTTCAGAAAGTAGATTCCAAGTGAAAGAGATCCAGGAAAAATTGAAGCTGTAGGTTCAGCTATTGGGTTGATGACTTAAGTCATTTTCTTCACTATGCATCTAGAAATAGGAATTATGAAAAACAAAAGAGAAGGTTCCTTGTAGCAAATCTGCTCTATAAGTAGAGGGAGAGAAACAGAACCAACCTGTAGATTATCTTCGCTAGATCTATGGGCTGGAGGCAAAATCCTAGTCCCAGTGAAGTTAAGGGGAGTTTTGCAATGGACTTCACAGGGGCCAGGATTTCATTTAGGGAGTCTACAAATCCTACAAGGCATGGGCTGTGTTTACTCATTTATATAGCTTCTAGCACACTGATTGGGGCATGGTCACTAGTGAAATACAAATAAAGCAAAATGTCTCCAGCAGCTCAACTTTATGTATTGAAGTCACATTGTGATTATTTCTTTAATAGAGTTGCTTCTAAATTATCTTTTGTAGTGGACAGCCATGCTTCATCTCTCATTACTGTATTTTTAATATGTTGCATAACCAACCAACAGCAACCCCTTTCTCTCAGTCATATGTAAACAAATCCAGTGACAGAATAAGGTTTTAATATAATTATCCAAATGTATCCATTCTCCACAGGTGAGTGTATATACACACACAGTTCTCACAAATCAAATTTTTTTTAAAAGGCTGTCTTCAGACTATAGTAACTGTTGGAACCAAAAGCCTTTGGTGAGCCTGGCTTTAATTAGTATTGTAGTTTGTATTAGGTACAGAACTAAATATTGACAATATCTGTTAACAGTTGTACCATTGGTTTGTTCACTGGAATGTTTTATACAGATTAAGTAACTGATAGGAATACTATGTATTGTTGTATTGGACTATGACATTCTGTTATGTCATTGAGAATTTGCTTTTTAAAAGGATCTCAATACTGTTTTAAAAACCACTAAAGAAAAACAGAGGAAAATTCCACTTGTTCAGGGCAGATTAGTAAAATTGATATCAGGGTGAACCTACTGGATTTAATCCAAACTCTGAACTTTGCCCTTCAAGACACTAAAGGTTGAAGAGTTGGAAAAAGGCAGTATTTCCTTTCATACACAAAATCACAGTAACATACCTACAAAGGCAGCTGTGACAAGGTACAAAGCACACCAGCTTCTTCTCCCCTTCCAAAGATAACTATTTAAATTGTAGCTCTTAAGCCTGATTAGGTGTCACTCAGCATCCCTAAAAAAATCATCTTCATGTTACAAGTTAGTCTATAGGAATATTTTCCCAGAGTCATCCAGTCACAGATGTTCCTGAGAAATCCCTTATGCTAGCTGCTGAAGCACTTCCAGTATTGCTTGTACTTTCTACTGCAGTATTTTTTGGAACACCCCTGTAATAGGAAGGTCTAGAGTACACCCAACTCAGAGGAATTTGACAGACTAATGGTAACATTTACATTTTCATCTTATTTCCTCTATTTCAGAAATGACTAAGAGATAAAAGCCCAAGACCAGAAGTTATTCTTGACAAAAACTTTTTGTAGTATTCAGAGAATAAGCCACTCTGGGTGGAATCCTTACCCAGTGAAGTCAATGGCAAAACTGCCATGGACTTCAATAAAGGAAAGATTTCACCTTCTGCCTTTAAAGTCAACTTCCCATTTTAGGCTATATCAAGCTGTATTTCAATATATTTTTACAAAGTGAAAAGTCACAGCTGACCATGTTAATAAAGTTAAAATTTATATAAAACCTACAAATTTATAGAACTATTAAGTATTCCATAGTCAATAAGTTATGAGCTATTCTTTAGAGGTATAGAGAACTGGTGAAGAGGAAAGGGAATGCACAGACACAGAAAAGTGCTATTAGAACAGAAACACAGATGAAATGACACTTGAATTGTAGGAGGAAAATGTGTTTTGTTTTGGTATCTGAAAGAATTTCAAAGATGTGATCTCAAAATTTTGGAATCCTCCCTTACTCCCCATTTTGAAAGGGAGAGGCAAGGGGGGGGGACAAGGGGGAGTCTTTAACCCTCCCACAAGTTAACTGAATATAGTTCTTGAGATAAAAGTAATGATGAGACTTAAGTCAAACATAAATAATTATACTGCTATTAGGAGCACCAAGGAAAAAAATACAGAAGCCACACTCACCATCTGAATGGGTTTCTTGTGCAGATCTCTTTCTGTTACCAACTTCTCTTGATCAGTGACATAAAGACCTTTCTGTGCCAAGGCCTGTATAACAGCATCATGACCCAAAAGTGGTTTTGCAGCGTCACTCTTGAGAATAAGACTTCCAGCACGACAGTAGAGTTCAGCAGATAGCAGTAAGTTAACAACAGGTGGTTTAATGTGTTCCTGGTCATACTGGTCTGTGTAAAATGGTTCTCGCAATTCCTCTGGAACATTTTCTGCAAGAATCAAAAGATATAATCAGATAAACAACACTTCACAGTACTAGGAAAGGTACCGAATCCGTACACACTTTACATAAAAGTTGTTAGCTAGGAAGTATCCCTTTTTATATAATTATTTCTACATTATTTTAACACATCTATGGGGAACCCCATTACAGAGTAAGAACTGAACAATACAGTGAGAAGTGAAAGTTACTTATAAATGTAATATTGTTAAACAAAATTTGGCCATAGGTATTAGCATGGGGAGAAAACCCAGTGGGTTTACATTGCAAAGCACAACATGGCCAAGATGTGGTTTTAAAGCAGCATTAATTCAAAATGTCTTGGCTTTTCCAAGTTTATGGCCAAACCTCCTTTCTTTTCGTGTCATATTTCATAGCTCAAGCCACAAAGTCAAAATGATGTCAGTCAGCTGTGATTCAACACAATCTGTCTCATTCCAGAATTTTATGGAAATAGAATAATAATACATTCTAATGTACATAAAACTTCTGGAGAAAAAAGAGCCATACCCTTTTGCTGAAATATGTAAACACTGTCTCAGGAAGTGTGTGTAACTGACTTCCTTTTAACAGAGTGCATTTCTCTTTCCAATGAATGGCTGCAGAGCCAACAAAAAGCTACACAAGAATTTGTCAAACTATGCTGAGATTTTCACACAAAATTGGCACAATGCTGTCTATCACAAGCTTTACAGGAAAAGCCATGACAACTTTCCCAAGTACCATACACCAGTTATTACAGATGCATCATTCATGAAAGACATAAGATGTACAAATCAAAAAATAGCCCATTTAGAAGTATACCTGAACAGCTATAAAAATTCAAAACGACATTACATCAAATAAAATAATATTGGCACTAATGTCAGATAGGACTTAGATCTTGCCTCAGGATTTCCACTCCCATACGTAAAAAAGCATTACAATGGCATTTGGTGATCGTCTATTCTTAGAAGTGCAATCTCAGTCACCCCAAAGCATGCTAGACTGGTATCATTTGTGGGACAAGACACCATATGTCCAGTCTTTGGGCTGGAGTTTCAGTGCCCATTCACTTGTGACAGGGAAGGGAGAAACAAGAGCCAAGGGCCAAGAAGAAACAGCAAGGAAAACTGTAGGCTCTTTCTAGCTTATGTGACAGGATAGGAAAGACCTGACTAGGAGTCTGAAGCACCTGGCATTATCCACTGTTGGAAGACAGGATACTGGTCTGGTTGTCTGGCTATGCCGAAAGAATGACACGAGACATTAGATATGGGTTTAATCAGGCCGCACCTTAACTATTAGATGTCTGGGACTAACCTGGTGGATAAAATGTGCAGTGCAAGTGAAAACCCCCACAATTCACCAGGGAAGGGGGGCGTGAGTGCTTTTTTCAGCCCCACCCCACCTTTCCATTCATGTCCCTCCAGCAGATCCTCTACTGGGACACTCCAATTCCAGCCAATTCCACTTAAAGTCCAGGGTGGTGAATGGACCACTGGTCTGACCCAATATGGCCATACTTCTATTCTTAATCCACACAGAGGATGGGAGGGAGGTGGGAACAACAGAATATCATGGGATCATCTTTTCATTGATAACATCAAGTCAAAGTGCTTCCTTAATTTAGCTTTTAAAGAACTACCTTTCTTTTATCAATTGGTTGTGGGAGGAGATAAGGGGAATAGAAGCCTGATGTTTTTTCTAGGTTTTTAAACAAAATGTGTACCTAAATGCCTCCCTCAGTCCCCCACCAAGATAAAGGTAATGTTGGATGAGATGTTGCTTCTGATTTGCAGATTCAATATATCAAGAGGGAAGAGAGACTTTTCTAATTTAATAAATAGAAAAAAGTTACCATTAGCTAAAGTTTGGCTAGGAGTCTGACATCTTAGGCTTAAAATGCAGATCATAATGTTTTGTCTGCAAAACTAATTGATGCCCTTTAAATCCACTGGCAAACAAAAGTTACTTCTTCACAATTAAACAATTTATCTGCTGGCTTTCCCAATTTTAATCTATTATCTTGCCAAAAAAAAAAGGGTTTTTTATGCCTTAAAAAATAAGTCTCAGACCTACACTTATAGAAATGATTTTGTACAATACTGATGTCTGAACATTTCATACATAGCACAATGAATCCTATTTGACTGAAGCCTCAGTTTAACTGTATACATTAGTTTAGTGGATTTTGAGCCATAAGTTTCAAACATGAAACAATATAAAAAGGGTCCTTACTACTCGTGCTGTGACTAGTTTGACGTGTTTGTGAACAAATACTGTAAGATAATCAAAAACCAAAACTGAAGTTCATCACATCTTCAACTAAAACCCTCTACAGGAAAATGAGAGGATGCCATATGCATTTCTAGCTGGTTTGCTACTCTTTTTATCAAATGAAGGAAGTTTAGTTGCTATGTCATACATTTCTACTGATTATTCTCTGATCACGTGCCCTAAAATGAATCTTAATATATTTAAGCTGTCAAGGAACTTATCACCTTTACAAAATACCAAGTGAACTGTAAACTTTTACAGTTACTCTGATACCAATCTGAAATTTTAGGAATATTCATAGTTCAACACACACTGACAAACTATGTATGTTGATATGTGACAAACACTTCAGTAGCCATTTTGTAAAATAACTGCAATAACATTTCCTATCTCTTACCTCCACAATCATGTGTTCTACTCCTATACTGCCACATACACCAGGAAATCCTTCCCTTGGACCCTCTACACATGGGTTCTCAGCTTAGATAACTTGTGAGGGCGGCAGAGGTGGTTGTCACAAATACCATGCCCTTCTTGTATTGCTAACTGGATAGACAGTCCCAGTATGGAACATGTTGAGAGCCACTACTGTACACCATGAAGCCTCCCTCACCACCTACAGATACATCAAACACTTGTTTCCTCACAGTCCTACACAGGACCTTCCAATTTGCTATTAAAAAAGCATTTACTCTACAACTAAGCAACCGAATAACCAGTTCCATTTATTCCTTCCACATGCCTCCTGCCTCCAGCTCTCTCGTCGTAATCCTTCTTTCCGTGTCTGTATATAGCCCATTTAAACTTTAAGCTCTTCTGAGAGAGAAACCTGTCCCATTCTGTGTCAGCAGAACACCTAACATTTTGGGCACTGTACAAATAAGGCAATAAAATAGTAACATAGTAATAAGCAAGAACATAATTCAAGATATCCTCTAGACTGGTGCATGCAAGAGACCATTACACATGGCAAAAGGAACAAGACTGTCGTAAGTTTTATGCTTCTATCCAGGCACCAGTCTGGAGTCACTACTGGAGATTAACTAGCAGGAGAAGCCAGAATATGCAAGGATGACAGAACTTGAAATACGGGATACAGAAGATTATTATGTTACTATACCAACCTTTGTACTTTTTGTAATACTGAAAATCTTGCAGTGTTTTACAAATACCCAAGAACAATGAAATTTATCTATTGTATCCATTTTATTGAGATACATATAAAAAGAGAGCCACATTTCCAAAGTAGTCTAATTTTAGGGAAGAAACTTTAGCAACTACAGTCTGATTTTGAGAAGAAAATCCCTGCCAGTTGAAGTCAGTGGGTACACTGGGCATTGAGCTCCTCTGGGAGAGCAGGGATGGGGTGGGGACACTATGGATGAAATTCTGACCTCACTGAAGTCAACAGCAAAACTCTTATTGACTTCAATGGGCCAGGATTTCACTCCAGATGTTACAGAGTAACAGCCGTGTTAGTCTGTATTCGCAAAAAGAAAAGGAGTACTTGTGGCACCTTAGAGACTAACCAATTTATTTGAGCATGAGCTTTCGTGAGCTACAGCTCACTTCATCAGATGCATACCGTGGAAACTGCAGCAGACTTTATATATACACAGAGAATATGAAACAATACCTCCTCCCACCCCACTGTCCTGCTGGTAATAGCTTATCTAAAGTAATCATCAGGTTAGGCCATTTCCAGCACAAATCCAGGTTTTCTCACCCTCCACCCCCCCACACAAATTCACTCTCCTGCTGGTGATAGCCCATCCAAAGTGACAACTCTTTACACAATGTGCATGATAATCAAGTTAGGCCATTTCCTGCACAAATCCAGGTTCTCTCACTCCCTCACCCCCCTCCAAAAACCCACCCCCACGGTATGCATCTGATGAAGTGAGCTGTAGCTCACGAAAGCTCATGCTCAAATAAATTGGTTAGTCTCTAAGGTGCCACAAGTACTCCTTTTCTTCTTACTCCAGATGTTGAAAGCTGGACTCTGTGTGCTGCCTCCGCAGCTCCATTGGCCAGGAACCACAGCCAATGGGAGCTGCAGGGGCAGTGCCTGCAGGCGGAGGCAATGCGCAGAGGTGCCTGGCTATGCCTCTGCCTAGGATCTGAGAGATGGGGATGTTACCGCTTCCGGGGAGCCCCGCAGGTAAGCACTGCTCAGAGCCTGCCCCACCCCATACCCTTGCCCCATTCCACTCCCAAAGTCTGCTGCGGTGGCCCAAGACTGCCCCAAGGGCTACCTGAGCTGCCCCTGAGCAAGGCGCACCAGCCACTGCAGAAATCAAGAAAAGTCACTGAATCCGTGACTTCTGTGACAAACTTGCACCCTTACCTAGAACAATAAATGATAGGAAAAGGTGAAAAAGGGAGACAGACTGAATTAGTCTACATGAAAAGACCTACTGATATAACTCAAGGACTGTATGGAGATCATGTCTGGTAAACAAGAGAAGTGTGCAGACCAGAAATCAGTGAACCACAGCTGGTGCATCAGAAGTCAGACTTAATTGGTGGACAAAATAAGGAGGGGCTGGGCTATTCCACCCATCATTCCCTTTTGAGGTTCCAAAACACAAACAAATAAAAAACCTTGGGGAGAAAACATGTAGGGACAGATGCAAACACTGGGCAAACTCGACAAGACAAGGTGGAGGACCAAGCTTCACCATCATGGCTGCCACCTCCACCAACACCTAGGACCGTGAAATCCAATGTAACACATCCTGATCCTGAAAAATATCCTGGCCACACCAGGCATAAGAGGAAGGACCTAAATGACACCTCCAGCAACTCCAGCTAAACCTCAGCCACTATCTGGGATGTAAGACTGTCTCCCCTTCTCCCTCACTCCTATGTGGTCCTTTTCCTACCCCACCTTATTTTGTCTCCTTCCTCTCACTTTTTTTTTTTTTTTTTTTACCCCTTTCTGTCTAATAAAAGTCTGGTTTAGCCAGTCAACCCAGAATAATTTGCAACACTGCTATAAACCTGTCACCGAAGAGCAGCTAAAACCAATGCCCTACAAAGCTCACTGCTGGTAAAAGTTAGCCAGATCTTGGACAGGTTTCAGAGTAGCAGCTGTGTTAGTCTGTATTCGCAAAAAGAAAAGGAGTACTTGTGGCACCTTAGAGACTCACAAATTTATTTGAGCATAAGCTTTTGTGAGCTACAGCTCACTTCATCGGATGCATTCCAGATCTTGGAGTGGCTGATAAGACTATGTGCTGTGCCTGTATTTTCCCCAGCAGTGAGGTTGTAAGGTGAGTCAACACCAGAGACAGAAACTGTATTTTCTACCTTTGCTGGTCTTCTCTTTCCCTTCATGTGTTTGCCTTGTTTTTCCTTTTAGGAAATGGAATAGGACTTTAACAACAACAGCTCCAGCCCATCTTAGCTAACTTCTTCCCCCCCACAAAAAAGGACAGTTATTTAAAAGACTGTCAGGATTTTTTTCCCTGCCTTCGTCTAAAACTTTCACCAGTGAAAGGGAACAAGGAATGTTGTTAAAATAAAGATCTTACTTAATATTTTACATTTCAAAGGTTTTCTCTGTTTTTCCTTTTTTTCTGTACCTTAAATATTCTTATAATCTTTTAATAAAAGGTGTGTTTGCCATGGTACTAAGCAGGCAGAGATCTCTGTATACCAAACCTCGAACCTTGTTTAAAGCTGTTTAATGTTGGACAGTAACGTGGTCACGTTAACATCTTTGACCCCACATGCTCCATTTAAATTAATGCAACACAATTTTGAGGCTTACGGCTAAATTATTCCACAGGAACTCTGTCTAATCTAGATTTTCCTCATTTGTTTCTGTCTACAACAGAACTAGTTGCAATAAAAAAGAAAAAGAAAACAAACCACACACACACCCCAACCACATTTTCCCCTGGCATAACAACAGTGTCTTGACACGAAGACCTGTTCAAAATTTTGGTTGGTTTAGTGCTCGCTCATTTGCTTTCTATAACAAAATGTTGAAGAGCTTTTCCATCTATTTTACTGACAAGGTTGACTGGATCAGACTTTTGTTCAGAGCCATGAGTTCACTATCCGATAAAGAGGTAGGAATCCATCGAGCTCTCTGGTGGAATTTCATCCACTGAGCTCTTCAGCATCTTAGGTCTTTGGGGAATTGCACTTAGAGATCTGTGAGTTGGACAATACTATTCATGGCATGAGAAACTCATTATTGATAGTACTTATGAGTACTTCTTTCCAAGTCAGGATGCTAGCCACATAGTAACATGGCCACTTACTGTTACCCTCACAACTTATTGCTACCAACCTAAGGAAGAAGAAAAGGAGTACTTGTGGCACCTTAGAGACTAACCTATTTATTTGAACATGAGCTTTCGTGAGCTACAGCTCACTTCATCGGATGCATACCGTGGAAACTGCAGCAGACATTATATACACACAGAGATCATGAAACAATACCTCCTCCCACCCCACTGTCCTGCTGGTAATAGCTTATCTAAAGTGATCATCAAGTTGGGCCATTTCCAGCACAAATCCAGGTTTTCTCAACCCCCCCATACCCCATATGGGGGTGGGGGGTTGAGAAAACCTGGATTTGTGCTGGAAATGGCCCACCTTGATTATCATGCACATTGTAGGGAGAGTGGTCACTTTGGATGAGCTATTACCAGCAGGATAGTGAGTTGTGTGTGTGGTTTTTGGAGGGGGGTGAGAGAACCTGGATTTGTGCTGGAAATGGCCCACCTTGATTATCATGCACATTGTGAAGAGAGTTGTCACTTTGGATGGGCTATTACCAGCAGGAGAGTGAGTTTGTGTGTGGGGGGGTGGAGGGTGAGAAAACCTGGATTTGTGCTGGAAATGGCCCAACTTGATGATCACTTTAGATAAGCTATTACCAGCAGGACAGTGGGGTGGGAGGAGGTATTGTTTCATGATCTCTGTGTGTATATAATGTCTGCTGCAGTTTCCACGGTATGCATCCGATGAAGTGAGCTGTAGCTCACGAAAGCTCATGCTCAAATAAATAGGTTAGTCTCTAAGGTGCCACAAGTACTCCTTTTCTTTTTGCGAATACAGACTAACACGGCTGTTACTCTGAAACCTAAGGAAGGTTACTGAAAGAGTGAAGTTAAAAACAGCTGTACTCACGTCACCTCACGTCAATCCGTTTTCAAGCGAGGGCATCATACAGAAAAAAGATGATTCTATGAACTCTTTTTAATGACCATATCCTTGTTGATTACTAGACAATCAGTCTTCAGTAGAAATGACCATCTTGCTTGTGGACTTTTGTGATAGTGGCCCTTTAGTAAATCAATCCTTTCTAAGAGAAATCCTAAACCTTTACATGACCGTGAAGTAGAAAAGCATGTATTGGTTTCTACTGGCCTCTGTGCTGTCCCTGTTGCTGTTCAGGTATATAATTACAGCTGCTAGGAAAGACTATGAAATGTTGCGACCTTCATCATCACCAATATATAAATGACACTCGATTTTTATCTCCCTTTTGTCAAACTTATATGGCAGTTTCTGCACCTTCTAAGAACTAACAGAGGTGAGAAAGCAGATGGAGGGAAACTAGCTCAGACTCAGTTCTGATAAGACAGAAGTGAAACAATAGAGGGAAGCATCTGGAGGAGTGGGCCAGACCGGCAAGTTTACTTTCCCAAAACATTTGTAGTTTCAAGGTCATACTGGATCCACTGCCTTTTATTTATGGTTGGTCAAGAGACTAAGATCACGGTCTCTGACAAGAACCTCTAAATAGTGAGCCATGGCTTTCAATCAATTCAGCCTTCAGGTTACAATACTGTACAATCAAAAGAGGTTATCCTTGAAAGAGTACCCTGAAGCTGCAACTAGTGCAAACCTGACTGATGCAAGCTACTATATGCCCACAATATCAATATTCTGTACTCTGCATGGCTTCTTATTCAACTATGAGGGCAATTTAATATATTGATTAGAATCTATGAAGCGCTGAATGGCCTGGGAGCCAGTTATCTAAGAGATCAACTCCTGTGTCTTGATGCAGAAGTTACTTGTCCTTGTCCACTAGGATCAATCTCACCCTTCACTCTTTAGGTTAAACTTTAAGGCTGGGGGCAAAGTGGATATAGTGTACTTAGATTTTCAAAAAGCCTTTGACAAGATCCCTCACCAAAGGCTCTTACACAAAGTAAGCTGTCACGGGATAAGAGGGAAGGTGCTCTCATGGATTGGTAACTGGTTAAAAGATAGGAAACAAAGGGTAGGTGTCTCTGGTCAGTTTTCAGAATCGAGAGAGGTAAAGAGTGGTGTCCCCCAAGGGTCTGTTCTGGGACCAGTCCTATTCGACATATTCATAAATGATCTGGAAAAAGGGGTAAACAGTGAGGTGGCAAAATTTGCAGATGATACAAAATTACTAAAAGATAGTTAAGACCCAGGCAGACTGTGATGAGCTACAAAAGGATCTCTCAAAACAGGGTAACTGGGCAACAAAATGGCAGAAGAAATTTAATGCTGATAAATGCAAAGTAATGAACATTGGAAAGCATAATCCCAACTATACATATAAGACGATGGGGTCTAAATTAACTGTTACCTCTCAAGAAAGAGATCTTGGAGTCATTGTGGATAGTTCTCTGAAAACATCCACTCAATGTGCATTGGCAGTCAAAAAAGCAAACAATGCTGGGAATAATTAAGAAAGGGATAGATAATAGGACAGAAAATATCATGTTGCCTCTATATAAATCCATGGTATGCCCACATCTTGAATACTGTGTGCAGATGTGGCCCATCTCAAAATTTTATTTTTATATACATATACATACATATATATATATATATATATATAGGAATTGGAAAGGGCAACCAAAATTATTTGGGGTATGGAATGGCTTCCATATGGAGGAGAGAGAAGACTGGGACTTTTCATCTTGGAAAAGAGGCAACTAAGGGGAGATATGATTGAGGTCTATAAAATCATGATTGGTATAGAGAAAGTAGATAAAGTGTTTACTATTTCTCATAACAAAAGAACTAGGGGCCACGAAACGAAATTAATAGGCAGCAGGTTTAAAACAAATAAAAGGAAATATTTCTTCACACAAGGCAGTCAACCTGTGGAACTCCTTGCCAGAGGATGTTGTGAAGGCCAAGACCATAACAGGGTTCAAAAAAGAACGAGATAAATTCATGGAGGATAGGTCCATCAAAGGCTATTAGCTAGGATGGGTAGGAATGGTGTCCCTAGCCTCTGTTTGCCAGAAGCTAGCAATGAGTGACAGGGAATGGATCACTTGATGATTAACTGTTCTGTTCATTCCCTCTGGAGCACCTGGCACTGGCCACTGTCCAAAGACAGGATACTGGGCTAGATGGACCTTTGGTCTGACCCAGTAGGGCCATTTATATGTTCTTAAAGAATTTGCAGTGAGGATCTCTCTGGAATTTATTCAGTGCACAGTATATACATTTAACTTGCAAACTGAGCAGGCTCTACCTGCTTTCCCAACTTTGTATGGAAGTCACTTGTATTTGGTTTAATGCACTCCTAAACTGCACCACACTCAATGGTTTTTGGGTTGAGGAACCTGTAAGCTGCACTGAAGCTGGTAGATGTTCAAAATTTACACACACTTGAACTCAGAGCCTAGTAGATGCAAATCTTGGTGCACCTTACAAACTCCATTACATCAAGAGTTCCAGTTCAAGCATCAATGTGTTTCACATTAGTTCTTCTAAACCGTCTTACAGAAACTTAACCAAAAATAAACACACCACCACAGAAACTAGAAAACTAGGAGAACCTAAGTTAACATTACACTTAAATCATTTACAGGATTATTTCCATACCTGCAATTGGGATATTTTAGCTCAAACAATTTCAATTCTATAACCATAACTCCACATAACTTCTGCTCAGATGTATCAGAAAACTTTACACCAAGATACTTCACATCTTCTGCACTGACAACAAAGCCTCATACCATACCTACTCTTAACACAGAAGTGTGTCCACTAGACATCTGGTACATATGTGCAACCCCACCCAACCAAAATCTGTACTCTTATACATAGTGTCATTCTTGTGTGGTTTCTTCATCTAAACCAAAGCTTTCAGTTATTTTACTGTATTAACTTTAACCCTTTTAAAATGTCTCCCATGGGAATAGTAGATTCTAGAATCTCCAACAAAGACCCAGACTGTTTATATTGACTCCCACCACATATTAGTAGAGCATCTGCAGCATAATTCTGAGAAAGTGAATTATCAGGTAAAAACTTTTCAGAACTCCTGCTTAATGCAAGCTCAAGAATAAAGTGCTTTGTAGTCTATTACTTCAATATTATAACAGCATGAATGAATTTGGCCCAAAATTTTATACTGTATCTAATTTGTTTTTGCAACTTAGAGCTTAAAAAAAATCAGTCTGATTCCCCTTAATTGTGAAAAGGATTCCCCGCCCCGAATCTGTACTGTGTAGACCTGTTTTCACTATAGAGTTGCCTTTCAAAATTCTCTCAGAATAGTTCACTTTCTAATGTGACTATGGTTCTAAGAGAGAAAGAACACAAACTCTTGAGATGTCTTCAAAAGATTGGCAAAGATCTTAAGGGCGTAAGTCTCTCGTACACTGTCATAAATATAAAGGGAAGGGTAAACCCCTTTAAAATTCCTCCTGGCCAGAGGAAAAATCCTCTCACCTGTAAAGGGTTAAGAAGCAAAAGGTAATCTCGCTGGCACCTGACCAAAATGACCAATGAGGAGACAAGATACTTTCAAAAGCTGGGAGGAGGGAAAAAAACAAAGGGTCTATGTCTGTCTGTATGCTGCTTTTGTCGGGGACAGAACAGGAATAGAGTCTTAGAACTTTTAGTAAGTAATCTAGCTAGGTATGTGTTAGATTATGATTTCTTTAAATGGCTGAGAAAAGAACTGTGCTGAATAGAATGACTATTCCTGTCTGTGTGTCTTTTTTGTAACTTAAGGTTTTGCCTAGAGGGATTCTCTATGTTTTGAATCTAATTACCCTGTAAGGTATCTACCATTCTGATTTTATAAAGGTGATTCCTTTACTTCTATAAAAGTCTTCTTGTAAGAAAACTGAATGCTTTTTCATTGTTCTAAGATCCAAGGGTTTGGGTCTATAGTCACCTATGCAAATTGGTGAGGATTTTTACCAAAATCCCCAGGAAGTGGGGTGCAAGGGTTGGGAGGATTTTGGGGGGAAAGATGTGTTCAAACTACGTTTCCCAGTAAACCTAGTTAAAGTTTGGTGGTGGCAGTGGAAATTCCAAGGGCAAAGGGTAAAATTAATTTGTACCTTGGGGAAGTTTTAACCTAAGCTGGTAAAAGTAAGCTTAGGAGATTTTCATGCAGGTCCCCACATCTGTACCCTAGAGTTCAGAGTGGGGGAGGAACCTTGACCTACACCGTGTTACAATGTATTTCAATTCTTTTCACTAGTCAGGCCTACCCTCCTTTAAGGTACATAAGGAATATAATATCAGCAGATTTCAGCCATTTGGTATGGAAAGCAGATTTTCTAAACTAAAGGCAAGTTCTTGTTTTCTTCCAAACCACTAATCTCATGAGTAGTCTGTTGAATTAAATAGACTTTAGCATACATGGTAATTCTTTGTGGATTTAAACCCAAAGATTGCCCTTCCAAAATCTCAATCAAACTTCACTCCCACTCCCAAGATTTTGGAAGTCTTACTTTTTGTGATCATCTCCCCTTTGAAATATTAGAAGAATAAAGCTACTTCTAAATCTCTTAAATTATTTGACAGTTAAAACACCTCTGCTTCCCAGCACCTTGAACTTTTTAAGAAGCTTCCTTTCATTATGTTAGATGAAAATGCATCTCTAGTGCAGATTCTCTCCAAAAGAAAGTCATTTCATAAAGGTCTTTCTAGGGAAAAGTAGTTTTAAGTACAAACATAATGCAACAAATCAATATTAATATTTCCAAGTCTCTAAAACAAACACAAGAAGAAATCAAGCTCTCACTGCATTATGCTTATGTTAGGAAAGAAATTGAGCTAAATACATTAAACAAAACGTATTAAGTTCATTTGACCAACACATACTGACCGCTAGATTAGAACCATATTAAAGCCTGAATAATCACTGTAAATATGGCTCATAAAAATAAGAAATACATATAATCTCAAAGACCATTGTCTGGGACATAAAGTTTCTGTATTTATGACTCAACTGTGATATTACCTGAATTCCACAACAGTGTCCCAAAATTTTAAGAACCAAAATATATCATATACAGTTATGTTAGAGAAATATCTTTTCCATTTGTCTGAGTCTTGTTATATAGTACTAGTACTTGCAGTTAAACAGTAGCCAGAAGCTAAAAGAATCGTTTGTTTATTTGCATTCATTTAAATTTGAATCTTGAACTTAACTCTCTCAAACAACGAGTACTTGTGGCACCTTAGAGACTAACAAATTTATTTAGGCATAAGCTTTCATGGGCTAAAACCCACTTCATCTGATGCCTGGAGTGGAAAATACAGTAGGAAGATATTTATACACAGTACATGAAAAGATGGGAGTTGCCTTACCAAGTGGGGGGTCAGGTCTAATGAGACAATTCAATTAAAGTGGGCTATTATCAACAGGAGGAAAAAATCACTTTTGTAGCGGTAATTAGGGTGGCCCATTTCAAACAGCTGACAAGAAGGTCTGAGTAACATTCAAAAACCAGTTGGAGAACACTTCAACCTCCCTGGACACTCAATAACGGACTTAAAAGTGGCAATTCTTCAACAAAAAAACCTTCAAAAACAGACTCCAATGAGAAACTGCAGAACTGGAATTAATTTGCAAACTGCATACCAAATTAGGCATGAATAAAGACTGGGAGTGGATGGGTCACTACAAAAACTAAATTTCCCCATGCTAATTTCCCCCATTGCTACTCACACCTTCTTGTCAACTGTTTGAAATGGGCCACCTTGATTACCACTACAAAAGTGATTTTTCCTCCTGTTGATAATAGCCCACTTTAATTGAATTGCCTCGTTAGAACTGACTCCTCTCCCTCCCCCCACTTGGTAAGGCAACTCCATCTTTTCATGTACTGTGTGTGTGTGTGTGTATATATATATCTTCCTACTGTATTTTTCACTCCATGCATCGGATGAAGTGGGTTTTAGCCCACGAAAGCTTATGCCCAAATAAATTTGTTAGTCTCTAAGGTGCCACAAGTACTCCTTGTTTTTGCTGATACAGATTCATACGGCTACCACTCTGAAACCTTAAATCTCTCAAGTACCATCAGGGCAACATAGGCTTAGGACTTATCTGCTTGCAGTTATATTATGTTGAATTAAGACTATGCATTGATGTACCCAGTTAAATTTCAGCTATGGTTCATAGGAGAAGATTGTGTTTCTTCCTAACTCTGAAAGAACTGAAAATGGATGCTACAGGAGATGGAATAAGACTGAAAGGAAGCATAAATTCCTAGCATTATTTTTATATTCAAAGTCATTTCAATCTCATTCATGCTTCATATATGATGTTTTTAAATGACTATTTCCCCCATACATCTTCTGTTCTTGTGCTGTATGTTTGGCTCATATCATATGCAAATACAGGGTTAAACAAAGTCTACTCTTATCCCTTCACAACCTCATTAAAGTCCATGACATTGCACAGATGTAACAGAGCTGAATCTGGAACTGTATGTTTGTTTATTATCAGTCCCATAGACACCACTCCAACAAGGATAGCACTGACTCCTTGATTTTGGTAAAGCATAACTGCCCCCCACAGAATACTTCAGAAGTCCTCTTGGAGAGGACAGGTTTCTCTTCTATAGCACAACCAAGTTGTTAAGAGTCACCCACATTTTTGTTTGTGTTGCACCATGCATTTAAAACAAGGCACATCTATCAGACCCCAAATGTACATTTTTACATATTGCATGTGTGTACAATATGTCTAAAGAAGAAACTGAAGATGCTTTTTATACCACAAAAGAAACCATGTGAACTCGTCCAAAATGGACAGATGGTGGAGGGATAGGACTTTTCTCCAAGATAAGGAATTATCTGATGGAGAAAACAGTATTTTAACTTGGGAAAGCAGAATGAAGGGAGAAATGCAAGATAGTTATTGATCAGTATTTTCTGTGAATTTAGGACAAAGTTTTGAAACCCCTTATTTCATTAGTGATCACTTCAAAATCTGTCACTTCAAGGTTTTTTTATATATATGGAATGAGATATTCACACACACTAAGCATCCTTTGTAGTTCCTTTGGGTAAACATATGACAGCAGGTAGTAGAAATATGGCTTTCTTTGAAGAAAAAGTTGTAATCTATTCCAGGGAGAGCTTTAAAAATATGAAAAGGAGATGGTCAATCCTCCAATTCTGCTTCTGTTTCACGTCTAAAGGTAATGTATGCATTTCAAACATACAAGTTTTATGTATACTTCCACGCTCTCACCCTCAAATTCTAATATACCACGTGGTAGTAGTTCCTGGAGTTGAATACTGACTTGAAATTAGTCACAAAATTATGATCTGGAATACTTTAATGCTGTATACAATTCTATTTGACATTATTTCCATTAGTTGCATTAAGTGGGTCAAATACTAACAGAGAATTTAAAAGGCAAAAGCAGAGAATATCTGCTCTTAACTGATTACTTGTTGCATTTGCTTGTGTATCTCTTAGAATGAAAACCATAGGGAGGGACAAGGAAAGTAAAGGAATTTGGTTTGGATCGGACTTTTACAGAAAGCTAAGTAGAAAGAACCCTACAGGTTGCTTTCCACATTCAGTCCAAACTCAGCTAATAAAAACCAAAATAGCTCAATCGCCTAAAGAATTTGCAAAGCCACACCAGAATAAAACTCTACCATATCTGAATCTGCAGCCACAGTGCATATTCTATACCTCATATGATCATGGGGGGGAGAAAGACCTGTTTAGTTCATATACATGCAAGCCTACAGAACTGAATCACCTAAGGACATTAAATTACATCACCTCTGAAGACCCCAAAGCAAATTATTCCAAGAATTTTCACTGCCTTAGCCTTTTAGTGCTCAAATTTGCATGGATTAAAAAGAGATCATGAATCTGAGCTCTACAAAATATAAAAGTATTGTACAAAATAAATTGCTTTGCAATAACCAGAAATGGTTATTTCATACAGAAACTGCTAATAGATAGCACAGCCAGTAGTCATGGAATTTTTTTTTTTTTTAAATACAAAGAGAAAGGCTGTTGTCGGGTATTACCAGCTCCTAATGACATCAAAAAGATACATCTTTTTGCCCTATTACAATATGCAACAGTACTCTGGCTACATATGCAACTGTTGCAGAATTCCAAAAGGAGAAACCTTTTCCTGTTATTCTACAGAGGACAGGGGGGAAATGATTGATTGTTCCTGCACACTCTTTCTTTCAAAAATATCAACAAAACTGTTTTATAAATTGAAAATTAAATAATGATATAGTTAAATCACACATTTTTTGTATTTTTTAAATGTTTGCCCTCAAAAGATATTCTTAGTAATATTTCTGATATAAGTCTGATATTCCTGAAGGCCCTGGTTTTTCGAAACATGGAACTAATACTTTTCAGAAGCATTAAAATAAACTAATGTTATACAGTCAGACAGAGAGAATTCTATACAGGGTTGGATGACAATTGACATTAAATGCTCTTTCTCCTGGAATCCAGGTTATTGCTTAATCTTTACGCATCTGAGTGACTATAGGCTTACCATCACCCATATCAAAACTAACAGTGCACATCCATATCCCCCTCTACCTCCCAGCTCTTCAACGGAAAACAACTATTTTTGTATTACAACAAAAAATGTGAATGGAAAAACAATACACAGAGTTTTGTAAGGCTGAATACCCCCAAATAAACGCAATTAGACACAAAAACATGACACTCAGTGACGGAAATAGCGTTGATTCACGTAAGAAAAAAAGACAACAGGTATTCGAAAATAAAAACCACATGATCAAGCAATAGATCAAGGTGATTTTCTCCCGTGCAATTCCCTTGGGAATGGCTCACGTCTGCAGTAGTGAAGCGACCAGGCAGGAACCAGCATCAAAGAAAGGGAAGAAGACGCCACCTACCTGTCCCAAAGGCTTTGGCCACCAGCCACGCTAGATTACAGGCGATTTTAGCTCTGGTGAAATCATAATGGTCAAAAGGTTTGACGGCAGGAACAATGAACGTCTTTCTCATTTCCTTGATGTCTGCAGCATCCCCCATCTTTTTACAGCACCTTCTCTTTTATTTACATGATTATTCTTCCCAAGTCCTCCCCCACAAAATAATAATAATAAAAAAAAACCCGTATACAAAATAGACGCAGCAGCCGCCGCCGCCTCCGGTGATGATGAACTCAGCTGTCCATATGGGGTGATGCCTCCTCTGCCCAGGAACGTAGCAGAGCCTCTGCTTTCTCCTTCCCTCGCTCTTTGTCTCAATTCATCCAGGCAAGGCCCCCGCCCCCCAAAATGACAAGTTTATAACCCCCGCTCCCTTTGCTAGGGAAATACCCCCCCCCAGCGAGGGCTGACCCGCGGGGATCCCCCCGCCCTCCGCCGGCAGGGACGGAGCCCCCGCGGGAGCTGGCCGTGATTTCCCCGCAGCGGCAGGAAGCGGGGACCTGGCCCTGCCCGGCCGCCGCTGAGACACAAGAGATGTCAAAATTCCCAGCGCAGGCTCCGGGCGCGGCGCGGCCCCCGCGCCTTCGCCTCCCCGCAGCGGAGACCCCCGGTGGGTGGGGGCGGCGGCGGCTGCCCTTGCTAGCGCCCCGGCTCCCTTTGGGGCTGCCGCAAATTAACGCCTCTCGGCTCCTGTCCTGTCTCGCCCAGCCGCTGCGGCTTTCCCCAGCCGCTGCCGCACTGGATGGCAGAGCAAATCCGCGCACGGCGCATGCGCCCCGCGCCCCCTCCTCAGCGTGAAACGGCCCTGGCCTGGGCTGGGCGCAGCGACTGGCTAGGGGCGGGGCCTCCCCAGCCCTGGCGGGGAATGGCGTCACGTGGCCGGCCGGACAATGGGGCATTCTTGACGCCAGGCCAAGGCCGGGCAGCTCCCAGGCGCAGCCAGGCCTCGGGGGCCCAGTGCCAGGGGAGCGAGGGCGCTTCCCGCCGCGGGGAGGCAAGGAGCGCGTGCAGTGCTCCATGGACGTACCGAGAGGGACTGGAGCAGCGGCCGCACGAACCCTCCCTCTGCATAGGCCAGTCGCCAGGTGGGACCTTCCACAGGGGACACTAGGAAATGCACACGCTTGTCGACCCTGGTTGTTAACGTTTCTAGGGCACTTCCTGTCGTTGTGGGTTTGTCCCAATGTCCTTGGCTTAAATCATTCCTCCCTATTATATTAGTAGCATTCAAGTGGTGCCTGAGAACCCCCTCCATGGACCAGTACCTCAGCGTGCTAAGTGCTGTACAAACCCATCAAAAAGATAGTCCCTGCCTCAAAGAGTTTACAATTCACATAAGTTTACAACTTCTTTTGCTAGTGGGTGGTTGTTCTCAAGGAGGCTGCATTTGGGTAGGGTCAGCTGTCTGTAACTTGTAAAATGTTTTGGGGTGAAAAGGGATTATGATGGAGAAAATCTTATGCCAAGGAGTCTATAACTTTTTTTATTGTGTAGATTACATTTTAATTAAGAGATTCTCATGGACCATCTCCTGTCCAACTCATAAATGCATGGACCACCTTCCCTCATGACTGCATGAAATCTTTGGGACAATTTGCTTACATGGAACAGTAGTACCAGTAATGTTATTGTATTATTAAAATAAAATACACTATTGCATGTCTTTTAGTATGAATTATCAGATGGAAACAAGGAGCAAGCATTATTAGCCAGCTTTAGGTACAATAATAGCAAAAGATCTGCAGATCAACACAACATACACAATTTGAGAACTGTATTATACAATAAGAAAAATTTTACATTTGTATATATTTAAAGAAACAAGTGAGGACTCTCTGACCAACGTGTGTGTGTAGGCATACAATTTTTAATATTTTCTGTGCTGCGTTCTGTCAAAATATTTTTTATTCTTCTCTATCAGACCTTTTAACATTTAAATGCCAACAAACTGAAGAAGGCAAGAACTAGTTATATATACATATATATTCCATAAAATAGAATTCCATACAAAAACATGCTACAGCTCCATTGTTTAACATCTAGAAGTCCAAAAATGCTATATTAAGGTTGCACACTAGCTGGGATGGGGGTTATTGATGAGAAAGTAAACACAAAAAGTACTTACTTTTAAATAATTAAATCTGTCATTCCAATTTTATATATAACAGTTTTGATGTAATTCAACATTTGTGACATGTACTTGATAATGTTCCTGTATTGACGTACTGCCCCCTAGGCTTGGAATAGCCTCCCATCTCTGTCCACCAACCATTTTATCTTAATTCCTCTTTAAAATCAACTTTTTTTTTAAATTCTTCCTCACTTAATGTTGCATCCACACTCTCTACGTGAACTACTGTCCTGCGTTTCTTTTTATGCGAGAGTTAGATTCTAATACTGTTTTGGACTGGAACGGATTATTGTTTCATTATTTGCCCTGTGAGGCACCTTGTATGCTTCTGATACAATTGCCTACATATCCATATTATGTATATATGATGGCATGGTGAAGTTTAAATTTGTATTGACATGAGTTTGGGATTATTAGTAATTGAGTGGAGAAGCCCTGAGTGAGTTATATAGCAATTCCAAAACAAATATCAAGAGATCATCACTTCCTTGTGTACATACAGTTCCTAACATAGTGGGTCCCAGATCCTGATTTCTGCTATATGAATTATAATTATTAGTAATAATGCCAAACCAACACAGAGACCCTGACTCAGGAGAGCAATCCCTATTCAGGAAGGGTTATTAAGCACAAGCTTAACTTTAAGATTTACTGAACAGAGATTATTATTTTTATGTTTTCATTATTATTTGTATTATTGTAGTGCCTAGGAGCCCTTTTGACGTAAGCAGTTAGCTAATATTCAGGGTCTGATAGGGAGGGAAGTTGGTGATGGGGCCATGTATTTCTTTGATGCAGTCCTACTTATTAACAAATAATGTACATAAAGTCCTATTTCCCTGAACACAGCAGTGCTCAAACAGCAAAAGACCATTTCTTTGCTCATGATTCTAAAGCCACTTTCCAGCCAGGACTCTACCCAAAAACTCACTCTCTTAGCTTTTTCTCAGAAGCACAAATATTGTAACCATGATATAGCCCAAACTGGCTATACCATAATCCTTTTCACTTATGCTAAGTATCCCATAACTCCTTGCGTTTGCTGAAGTAAGCATTTGTCATAAGCAGATAGAACAAATGTATCTTGATTCTCACAAGTATTCTATGTAATAATACAAGCTAGGGAAGTACCTTCAAAGACCAGTACCTAGAATGCTTGTATCCTAACAAAGGTAAGGGTGTGGCATGGCCCCACAGTACGCCAACATTTTTATGGCTGCCTTAGAACAGCACTTCCTCAGCTCTCACCCTAACACTCCTACTCTACTTGCACTACATTAGTGACATCTTCATCATCTGGACCCGTGGAAAAGAAGCCCTTGAGGAATTCCACCAGGATTTCAACAACTTCCATCCCACCGTCAACCTCAGTCCGGACCAGTCCACACAGGAGATGCACTTCCTGGACACTATGGTGCTAATAAGCGATGGTCACATAAACACCACCCTATACCCGAAACCTACTGACCACTATACTTACCTACATGCCTCCAGCTTTCATGCAGACCACATCACACAATCCACTGTCTACAGCCAAGCTCTAAGATACAATCGCATTTGCTCCAGTCCCTCAGACAGAGACAAACACCTTCAAGATCTCTATCAAGCGTTCTTAAAACTACAGTACCCACCTGCTGAAGTGAAGAAACAGATTGACAGAGCCAGAAGAGTACCCAGAAGTCACCTACTACAGGACAGGCCCAACAAAGAAAGTAATAGAATGGCACTAGCCGTCACCTTCATCCCTCAACTAAAACCTCTCCAGCACATCATCAAGGATTTACAACCTATCCTGAAGGATGATCCCTCATTCTCACAGACCTTGGGAGACAGGCCAGTCCTCGCTTAAAGACAGCCCCTCAACCTGAAGCAAATACTCACCAGCAACCACACAACAAAAACACTAACCCTAACCCTATCCTTACAACAAACCCCGTTGCTAACTGTGTCCACATATCTATTCAAGGAACACCATCATAGGACCTAATCACATCAGGGGCTCGTTCACCTGCACATCTACCAATGTGATATATGCCATGATGTGCCAGCAGTGCCCCTCTGCCATGTACATTGGCCAAACCTGACAGTCTCTACACAAAAGAATAAATGGACACAAATCAGATGTCAAGAATTATAACATTCAAAAACCAGCTGGAGAACACTCCAGCCTCCCTGGACACTATTCCTACTGTATTTTCCACTGTATGCATCCAATGAAGTAGGCTTTAGCCCACAAAAGCTTATGTTCAAATAAATTTGTTAGTCTCTAAGGTACCACAAGTACTCGTTCTTTTTGACCTAAAAGTGGCAATTCTTCAATAAAAAATCTTCAAAAACAGACTCCAACGAGAAACTGCAGAACTGGAATTAATTTGCAAACTGAATACCATCAAATTAGGCTTGAATAAAGACTGGGAGTGAATGGGTCATTACACAAACTAAAAGCTATTTCCCCATGCTAATTTTTGCCCCTAGTATTACTCGCACCTTCTTGTCAACTGTTTGAAATGGGCCATTCTGATTATCACTACAAAAGTTTTTTTTCTCCTGCTGATAATAGCCCACCTTAATTGATTTGTCTCATTAGAGTTGGTATGGCAACCCCATCTTTTCATGTTCTTTCTGTGTGTGTGTGTGTATCTTCCTACTGTATTTTCCACTCCATACATCTGATGAAGTGAGTTTTAGCCCACAAAACGTTATGCCCAAATAAATTTGTTAGTCTCTGAGGTGCCACAAGTACTCCTCGTTCTTTTGTTGATACAGACTAACACAGCTCCCACTCTGAAACCAGCAGCTGAAATGTGTAACTTTGGGAGCAGACCTGCATAAGGTGAATGTAATATCACTGCACGAGACGGCTTCTCGGAGACTGGTATCATATAGAATCTTGTTCCTGTACTATATTAATCAACCTGACTGACATTGATTATTTCCTCTCTTGAATATATTTTATAACCATCCAAAGTGTGGTCAAGCAATTGACTATACAAATTGTCAACATTTATCCTGAAAGAAGGGCAGTTGTTACACCCACAGCTTCAATGAGATTTCATCCAACCCCTAGCCTCACACCTGCACACCCCATCTGAAATCAGCAGAGCAACAAAATGTACATCAGCTGAGTATATACTATGGCACATAATTTTCTTGTGCTACGTACTGCAGTTATTAATCAAGCAAAACTCCTACTTAAGTTGATGGTGACTTCAATGAGAGGTTTGCTTAATTAAGGATGGCAGAATTTAGCTCTTTGTCCAGTATATTACTGTCAGTAATTATGCTTATCTACCTGACATTCTTTATCATTCCAGTAAATTAGGAGTGAATAAGTCTGCTTGAAATCAGCTATTCTTACTGCCGCTGTACTTGTGTTAATTTATTAAAGTTATAAAAAGAGCCCATCTGTTGGCAACTTTTGGTAAAGACAGACTTAATAAGCTGCATTATTAGTTCAGAAAACATTTAACTCATTTAACGGATAACTGCTTTATGACCAAATTGTGGCTTGGTTTGTCAATGTGTGCAAGGGTATGTGAGAAGAAACCTCCTCTCCTACCCCCAATTGTGTTCCTGTGCAGGGGCTAGCCATAATCCCAGTCCTTAACATCCAGAAAACATTAGAAAGGGGTTCCCAGACATGGTTGGCTTTTTTTTTTTTTTTTTTTTTTTTACGCTTTACAAATTACACCTGTAAAACGGCACAGGCTTTCACCTACCCACATAATATTATATAGCACTTTTTTTCCTATGACTTCAAGGCACTTTACAAAGGTGGTTAAATATTAGTATCTCTATTTAAAATATGAGGAAATTTAGGCAGAGCATAAGGCTGGTTTTTTCAGTGACTTCAACTAGAATTGTGAGCGTAAAGCACCTTTTAAAAATCTTGAGTTGAGCACTCATGAGCTAAGGCATACAAAATTAGTGGGCACATCTGAAAAGTAGGATCTAAATGACTTGCTCAAGGTCACATAGTAAATCAGTTTCAAAGTGGGAATAGAAACAGGGTCGTCTGTCTATTAATGTCCTACTCTAATCATGACACCACACTGTGTAATGGGGTACACATGGAATACTATTATTTTGCTTTACTGAGAGAGAAACCTCTGAAATATTTATTTCAGAAGACCTGTTTCATATTTTATTCCTAACAAAGTGCCTCCTGCTCTGTTTCTAGCTATACTGCATCTTGCTATGTTAGGTGTATCCGATTGTATGTTTCATTTAGATGACTGACTCAAAGAAGTGTTGGGATAGTGGAATAGCAGCAGCAATGGATCCCTCTTTTGCTAGGCGTCCATGAGTAGGGATTGAAGAAGGGGGAAAAAAAGTAGTGATACTTTCCCAAGCATCAAGTTCCACCCTCTTCAGAAGGCAACATGAGATTCCACTCTCAGTAAATTTTCATAACATAAAACTCTTTTCTTGTGTGTTTTGATGAGTAGTGAAACAGATAATGACATTTAATTTATCATTAGACTTCAGAACTAACAACCTCTTGATATTAATAGGGCAATCAGCAGCTCACAACTCTTTCGGAGTTGTTTTGAGGCTAACATCACTGCATTATAGTCTGTTCACATTTCATTCTCAACCATGTTTGTTTTAAATGATAGCTTAAATTCTGGAGCACAAGATGGCAGCCTCCAGAATATAGTATGTGTTCACCAAATCACTATGAAGTGACCCTCTCCACAGGCTTTTGAACTGGAAGGCAAAGAGACTTGTAGATAAAATATGAAATGAATTCATGGTAAATGTAACTGAACTACTATTAGTAGTAAAATAGCAAGAAGACAGCCTGAATGACATGATGGCTTTCAGCCTTTTTAAAACAGAAGACCAATAGAGTAAGGAGGAAAAAAGCATTCTAAGAAGCAAGAAGAGAGGTGCTCAAATGGTACAGGATAGATAGTTTTGTTTGATAAAATAACCATTGGGAGATTACTCCTCTAGGCACAGGACATTGGTGGAATTCTGTAGTGTGTAATGCATGGCCACATTACTGCCAGACAGCATTATCTGCCAGAATCAGGAGTGCAAGTAGACCCTGGATCAGAGAAGGTGAAAACAAGCTAAGAAGGCAACTGGGGTCATGCTGACTCAATTAGAGAAAGAGCTCTGTAACCAAGGCAGAGAGCTTATACCAAGTTCCCCACTCCTTTGCACCAGGGACTTTAGTTTGGTTGCATGGGTGTGACTGAGAGGAGAATCTGACTGCCTGGAACCAGAAGATAAACGAGGGGAGGGGACGCTTGACAGAAAACAGATAAGCAGTAAGGATTTAGAGTATTTATTCATTTGTTTGTGTTGTGGTAGCACCGAGAGGTCCCAGTCACATATCAGGGCCCCACTGTGCTAAGCACTGTGCAGACACATACAGAGTAACAATGACAGTGTTATGACATTGTATGGCTAGGTAAGTAGTTATAAGCAAGATTCTGATTCCATTACTTGCCCTCATTTCATTTCTTAAAAAGGAGGGCCCAGTCACCATCTTGGAACAGGCCTTCACACCTTGCAGATCCTGAGGCATCAGCGGAAGGTCAGGGTTGTCTACAGGGAGACCCAAGCCTCTATGCTGCTGTTGCATCTTTGGTAACCCTCCTTGCTCCAGTGGACCCATCCTGTAACAGCTTCCAACACACACCCCACTTAGAGGAAGAGGGCTCAGTGGCAGAGCAGGGAGCAGCAGAAACGTAGTTCAGCTTCTCACTGCATTACATTTCTGCCCTGAGCTCTATTGGTTGGTAGGGGGCTGAAGTGTGTTCCTCTTAGTCCCACTACTAACCAGCCCACTCTTTCTCCAGCCCACTCACTGCCTGCCTTCTTCCTCCATACTGATCTAGAGGAAGTGGGGAAATACTGCTGCAGAGGTAGTTAAAACCTCTTTTCTGGAAGTAGAGAGACATGAGAGGAGAGCCTCTTATTTACAGATCATGGGGAATAGCTGGATCCAGGCTGTGTGATGGTGGTGGTGATGATGAGGATGTTAAAAGGCTCCTGACAATTATATGGGAGTTGCAAGACTGTTTCAGTGTTGAATTGCTCAAGCATGTTTCTCCAGATTCATTCTGAATCCACAGATGACTTCTATGGGACTATTCATATAAGTAAAACTATGCGTATAGTTAAATGTTTTAAGGGTCAGGGTCCTAAATTCAGAAGTGACTCAACAAGAGAGTGTCATTTTAAAAAAAGGGAGGGGAATGGGAGGGATAGTGGTAGGACTAGTTATATAGTAAGGCATATATTGTACAAATTGTGATCACCCTATTACTAGAGCCCTACATGGATACAAATATCCACAGGTATCCACAGATTTGCAGGGCTCTACCTATTACATTCAATTTAAAATAAATATTATTTCACCTTTCCCTTTTTTATGAGCTAATGGAATAGCATAGTTTCAACTGACGATTAGCCTATGACAGATGCAATATGTGTACTGTAGCGCACAGTCAATTTAAAGCTGTGCTGGAGAAAGCACTCTAGAATACACTGCAGGGAACAATATTGCCACGGGAAAGAGCTTTACAAGGTGCCTCCTGACCTAACAGGTCTTTCCCATCTATGTTTTCGGTGAGATCCAATCAACTGTTAGTGCTGTTCACAGCCTCAATCAACTTTGTTTAGACAATGAATGTGCATAGAAAATGAACTATATGATAAGCTGAAACAGTTTTGAATTAGAGTTAGGCCCTGATGCTCTAGACCAGTGGTTCCCAAACTTGTTCCGCTGCTTGCGCAGGGAAAGCCCCTGGCGGGCTGGGCCAGTTCGTTTACTTGCCGCGTCTGCAGGTTCGGCCGATCGCGGCTCCCAGTGGCCGCGGTTCACTGCTCCAGGCCCATGGGAGCTGCTGGAAGCAGCGGCCAGTACGTCTCTTGGCCCACGCTGCTTCCAGCAGCTCCCATTGGCCTGGAGCAGTGAACCGTGGCTGCTGGGAGCTGCGATCGGCCGAACCTGCAGATGCGGCAGGTAAACGAACTGGCCCAGCCCAGCCCACCAGGGGCTCTTCCTGCACAAGCAGCAGAACAAGTTTGGGAACCACTGCTCTAGAAGTTTAGGGTATTTCTAAACTGCAGCTGGAAGCATGCTCACAGCCGGTGTAGACAGACTTGCTGTAGATGTGCTTGAGTTAGCATGCTAAAAATAGTAGCATAGACATTGTGGCATGGGGGTCAGCACAGGCTAGCCACCTGAGTATGGACCCAGGGAGCTGGGCAGTCTTGTACTCAGGTGGCTAACCTTGCTGTAACATTCACACTTCTAATTTTAGCATGCTAGCTTGAGCAGAGCTAATGTGAGTCTGTTTACTTGAGCAGGGAGGCTCTCCCAGCAGCAGTGTAGATGTACCCTTATGTATATGCTTAACTTTATGCATGTGAGTACTCACACTGACCTCTCTAGGACTACTCACATGTAAATTTAAGCATGTCTTTTCAAGAAACAGTGCCTAAGTTTGTAAAAACAATTGGCTATATTTATCTTTGCTGTAGCTTTACTCAAATCAGCGGAGTTATAGCAGGAATAGATTTAGTCCACTGAATTGTTTTAATGTTGGTGTCTTCTGAGCTGTTCATACTTTATAAAAAAAAATTCTCATGAAAATGTGCAGGGGTGGGAGGGGGGAATCCTGTGCTGTGTATACACAACACTCTCCTTTCAATCTTTAATACTTTAGGCTTTTTTAATCCCAAAGGGATTAGATGCCATATAATGGGATAATGGAATACAAAATTATTTTTTATCAAAGTTGTCTTAAAGTGACAAAACCACAAAAGACCATCTAAAACTGGCAAACATTTTACACTTATTTAACCCAAACATACATAATCTGTTTTAAATTTTGCAAAGAAAAATACTTTTGGTTTGGCTTTCTTAGAGTCAAGTTTGATCATGAAGCAAATTGTTGCAGCTGAGTTATAAATCCCTGTAAACCTCCCAGTGCTTGTTAGGATCCTGTTCTTTAGCAACACAAACAAAACTGCTGTGACAAGTACTCCTGAGGGGATTCTGCACCAAAAAATTAAAAATTCTGCGTACATTATTTTAAGATTATGCAAAATTATCCACATTTTATTTGTCAGATAAAGCATGGCACTGGGGAGCACAGGCCATTGGCTGCACAGAGTTGGGAGATCACTGTGCAGCTCCCTCCTCCTCCTCCCTCCCCCTGACACAGTGCAAGGACCGGGCCTGCCCCAGAAACACCCCAGGGCCCTCCCCCTCCATTCCAGATGCACCAAGTGTGGGCAGGCTGGATCCAAGAGTGGAGGGGCTTAGTGTGGGGGAATCCAGGTGTGGGTTGAAAGAATTCTATGTGGGGCAATCTGGGTGAGAGTAGCTCAGTGGGGGATCTAGGTGCGGGGGGACCTGGATGCACAGGGGCTTGTTGAGTTCTTGGTGCAATGGTAATGGGACTCTCAATGGGGGGATCCAGATTCTGGGGGAGCGGGGCTCAGTGTGGTGGGGATCCAGGTGCAGCTGGTTGGGGCTCAGTAGGGTGGGGGTCCGGGTGGGGGTGGCTTGTTGTGGTAGTGCAGGTGCAGGCGGAGTGGGGTTCATGTGTGGAGTTCTGAGTGCAGGAGGGGTGAGGCTTGACGGGAAGGTCTGGTCATAAGGGGGTCTAGATGCACAGGGTTTGGACAGATGGGAGAGCAGCTCCCTGTACAATGATTCCTCCTCTTGCAGCTGAGGAGCAATGGTTGCAGGAAGCATGGGGGCGGGGGGCATTTGCAGAGCTTCGTACAGCTGGGGGAGAAATCTGGGGATGAGTCTGACATGGTCCTGGATGCCGTGCAGGGGAAGAGGAAGTCCCATCTTCCCCCGTCCAGCTGGGACTAGCAGCTGAGCCTAGCGCAGAGTAGGAGCCACCAGTGGGGTCTTCCCCAGTCCAGCCCCCTGCCACACAGTGATTTACCTCTCTGCCGTCTTCCCTGGGCATACGAAACATACAGCTGGCGAAGGTTGCATGACCGTTCTTGTGACTTCCATTTGCTTCCCTGTCAAAAAGTCATTTTTCTGTGGGGAAGCAAAGAAATCTGTGGGGAACATAAATTCTGTGCATGCGCAGTGGTGCTAAATTCCCCCTGGAGTAAACAAGGAGGCATTCATGATTTTGGCTGCACTCTCTTTTATTACAGAATCACCACCTAACTATAAGGCTGCTGGTGTTGCATCTTATTGAAAATATTCAAAGGCATTAGTGGTAATCGGGGGGAAAAATACACATGGCACACTCTGTGATGAAGTGGGAATGTTCTTAATGTTTTCTCTGAATACTGTGTAGCTGCCTCAGTTTCCCCTATGCCTTTCTTAAGTATCTAGGTGGTGGGATAAGGGTTTGTGATTGTTGCAGAGCCCTAGAGGGCCAGTGTGATGCTCTCTGCACAGAGAAGGCCGACACTCTGTCTCCTGGCAACTGATGGCCTGGGCCCCTCCCCTGCAAGGTGCCAACTGAAGGTGTTGGAGAACAAAGAGATTAGGTAGCTTCCTGGCCCGGGAAAGAGACAAAGGCTAGAGGAGGGGCTGGAGGGGGTTTAAGTTGGGAGCTGACTGGGGAAACGGAGGAGGCCCAGAACCGGGTTCTGGGCTCACTACCCCCCAAGATGGACCTGACTGAGGGATCCTGTTTTCTGTACCTACAAGCTCTGTTTCAGACTGTGTTCCTGTCATCTAATAAACCTTCTGTTTTACTGGCTGGCTGAGAGTCAAGGTCAATCACAGGAAGTGGGGGGTTCAGGGCCCTGACTCCCGCACACTCCGTAACACACTCCTGTCACATTTTTTGTAGACTCAGGTCTCTTGTCATTAAATGATTTGATAACTACTGTGCTTCACTAAACTGAATGAATGACATGCCTACACACACCCACAACAAACCAAGAGAGTTTAGGGAACAGGCTGAAGTTCATAAGGACAAATGTGTTGTTCCAACTTCAGAGCTTCGGAGTCTGGAAGCATGTAACTAAAACACAGACTGACAATTTAGAGCCACCATGTCATGAGAAACTGGGGTTTGTCTTCTCAGCATTTGTAACAACTAATTGAAAAAATACCATATAGGAATCTGAGAAGGAAAAGCCTCAACAGAAAGTAAAGTACCTACATTTTTGGAATGTTTTCAGTGATCTGTTTATATCTGTTGCTTAGTTATATTGAATAGTGCAGTCTTTGGGTATTTTAAGGGCTGCAGTTTTATCCCACATAGGAAGATTGCAGTTATTGATTATTTCATATTTAGATTATTGGTGTTAAATAATAAAGAGCATACAAAGCAGAAAATTAGCAGAGAATTGCTTTGCTTTACATAGTACATACTGTATAGTAAAAAAGGTGTTAAAGGCCATGGTCCTCCTAAATATACTCTCATACTGAGCTGCAAAAATACCCATGCCATCCAATCATGAGAAAAAACATTTATAGCAATCATTATTTGGTATGATGAGCTATACTAACTGGCTGTCAAGAAGCTGTGGATACTGTGTTAGGAAAAGGAAGAGCATAGTTCTACTACACATGCTGCAACATTTGTAAATAAGGCCAATTTTCATTGCTGGCCAGAACTCTGCATGGGTATGGTTACCCTTATACTTTGAGAATATAATGAAAAAGCACCAATGATGAGTGTTGTAAAAATACTGCAGTGATGAGCATTATTAAAATGCTTAAGGTTATGGAGAGAGTGAGATATCTCTTCGTAGTTTTGGTTGAGGCAAACCTCCAATTGTAAAGCACATTTTAATCTTTCCACTCTCCAACTTGATAGAAACAAAAACAAACCACATAGTGTATGACAGAATTTTTCATGAGCTTTCGGGAAATCAGAAATTTACATATGTTCCAACTTAGTTTGGTTAGCTGTGTTTATGCCATTCTCTGCAAACTCAAAAATACTCATTCTCTTTAGGTGAGATCAGGGCCATCCCTAGGGAGATGTGGGGCCTAGGACATAGGCACTGAGTTTCTATCTGGTGGAGGGTGCTCCTGCCAGCTCCGCCCAGGCCCTGCCCCCACTCCACCCCTTCCCCCAGTGCCCCACCTCTTCCCACCCCTGCTCCGCCCCGCTTCTTCACTCTCTGCCCTGCCTCTTCCCTGCCCAGTTCTGTCCCCTTCCCAGAGCGTGCTCTGCCCCTCGCTCCTCTCCCCTCCCCCCCAGCACTCCCAGATGCCGCGAAACAGCTGATTGTCAGTAGGCGCTAGGAGGGAGGAGGAGATTGGTAAGGGGGCTCCTCCTTGCCCCACACACCCACCTGTCTCACCTCCCTGCCTGCCACCTCACAAAGCATGGGGCCTGGGGTGGTTGCCCTGATTAGCAGTACCCTAGGGACAGCTCTGGGTGAGATTCATCCCTGTACAGATGACCCAGACAAGCCTGTGTACCACTTAAACCTTAGAAGACAGCATAAGGGTATGTCTACACTGCAATTAAAACCTCACGGCTTGCCCTTACCAGTGACTTGGGCTTGCAGGGCTCAGGCTGCAGGGCTGTTTCACTGTGGTGTAGATGTTTGTGCTAAGGCTACAGCCCAAGCTTTGGGACCCTCTCACCTTGCAGGGTCCAGGCTTCAGCCCAAGCCCAGGCATCTACACCACAGTTAAACAGCCCCTTAACCAGAGCCCTGCAGGGATCAGTTCTTGGCCCTACAGTATTTAACTTTTTTTTTTCAAGGAAGAAAACAAAATCACTGATAAACTTTGCAGATGACGAAGAGATTGGGGGATTAGTAAATAATGGAGAGGACAGGTCAGAGAGAGAGAGTGTTCTGGGTCATTTGGTAATATGGGAATAAGCTAACAATGTCCATTTTAATATGACCAACTGTAAAGTTATGTCTAGGAACAAAGAATGTAGGCCATACTTCCAGGATAGGTGACTCTACAGGGGAAAGCAGTGACTCTGAAAAAGATTTGAGGAGTCATGGTGAATAATTAAGTGAACATGAGCACCCTTTATGGCGGTATAGCCAAAAGGGCTAACACAGTTGTTGGATTATAAATAGGAATCTTGAATAGGAGTAGGTAATATAAATACACTCTTTATTGATACTAGTCCACTGCTACTGGAATACTGAGTCCAGTTCTGGTGTCCCCAGTTCAAGAAGGATGTTGATCTATTGGAGTGGTTTCAGAGGAAAACATTCCTTACAGTGATAGAGACAAAGAGCTCAATCTATTCAGTTTAGCACAGAAGGTTACGGGGAGACTTGATTACAGCCTGTAAGTACCTACACAGGGAACACAAGTTTGATAATGAGCACTTCGATCTAGCAGACAAAGGTGTAACATGATCCAACGGCTGGAAATTGAAGCTAGACAAATTCAGATGGGAAGGCACTAATATTTAACAGTGAGAGTAATTAGTCACTGGGACAGCTTACACAAGGTTGTGGTGGATTTTCCATCACTGCAGTTTTTAAATCAAGATAGGATGTTTTAATGAAATACATGCTCTATTTCAAATAGGAATTAATTCAGGGAAGTTCTGTATGGTATGTGTTATGCAGGAGGTCATACTAGATGATCATAGTGATTCCTTCTGACCTCATAACTAGGGCCCTAAGAACATTGGGACTTCATGGATTTTTGTGAAATTAGCCCATTGCCCTGATTTTTCCAACAGCAAGACAGTGGAAGTGGGCATCTGCATGCAGAGTAGCCAATAAGCATGTGGTGTCCCTTAGGGGCAGCCCCCTGTTGGCTGCACACCTGCCTCCCTGGGCTTTGTCCGTTGCTACAATATTAATGAGCCCAGAGTGGGTGCATTGCAGGGAGAATTTAAAGCAGCTGCTTATGCCTGGCTGATCCATTCCACTCTGACCCATGCTGAGCTGGCTACTGTCTCTCACATTGTCAAGGTTCCTCCCCCACGCTGAACTCTAGGGTACAGATGTGGGGACCTGCATGAAAAACCTCCTAAGCTTATCTTTACCAGCTTAGGTCAAAACTTCCCCAAGGTACAAAATATTCCACCCGTCGTCCTTGGATTGGCCGCTACCACCACCAAACTAATACTGGGGAAGAGCTGTTTGGATGCTTCTTTCCCCCCAAAATACTTCCCAAAACCTTGCACCCCACTTCTTGGACAAGGTTTGGTAAAAAGCCTCACCACTTTGCCTAGGTAACTACAGACCCAGACCCTTGGATCTTAAGAACAATGAACAATCCTCCCAACACTTGCACCCCCTCCTTTCCTGGGAAATGTTGGATAAAAAGCCTCACCAATTTGCATAGGTGACCACAGACCCAAACCCTTGGATCTGAGAACAATGAAAAAACATTCAGTTTTCTTACAAGAAGACTTTTAATAAAAATAGAAGTAAATAGAAATAAAGAAATCCCCCCTGTAAAATCAGGATGGTAGATACCTTACAGGGTAACTAGATTCAAAAACATAGAGAACCCCTCTAGGCAAAACCTTAAGTTACAAAAAAGATACACAGACAGAAATAGTTATTCTATTCAGCACAGTTCTTTTCTCAGCCATTTAAAGAAATCATAATCTAACACATACCTAGCTAGATTACTTACTAAAAGTTCTAAGACTCCATTCGTGGTCTATCCCCGGCAAAGACAGAATATGGACAGACCCACAGACCCGTTGTTTCTCTCCCTCCTCCCAGCTTTTGAAAGTATCTTGTCTCCTCATTGGTCATTTTGGTCAGGTGCCAGTGAGGTTACCTTTAGCTTCTTAACCCTTTACATGTGAGAGGAGCTTTTCCCTGGCCAGGAGGGATTTTAAAGGGGTTTACCCTTTCCTTTATATTTATGACACACATAAAACTGGCCATCAGGTCTCCCTGAACTGCTGTGATTTTTCCAAAAGCAGGGAGGTGGAAGTAGGCATCTTGCTCCAGTGGCCTATCTTTGGAAACATTGCAGCAGTTGCGGTGCAGGGTGGACCAGAGGGAGTCAGTGGCTGGTTTTCTGCAAAGGAATGCAGCGGTGACCTTTCAATGACTGCATTCTGTCACTATCCCATGAAAATCGCCACTTTATCTGTGACACTGCTGTGAATTAAAAAAAAATCTGCTATTTTCTCAGGGCCTACTTTCAATCTATGAATCAATGTTATTTTGTAGTGAATAATGCTGGGTACTGTATTATTGATTTGCTGTATTTAACATTTATTCATTACATTGAATATATGGTTTTTATGTTTAGAAACTAGGTTTGTTATCTCTGTATGGGAGTTATTTTTGAAGATTTAAAGGAGCAGAATTAAGGCTGAGTGGGTGATAGTGAATGGTCAAGCCTTATATGGTGATGAGGAATTGTCAGGGAAACCTTAGCTGTGCAATTCCAGGGTTTCTAGTGTTTAGAGTTTCTTCGAGTGTATAAAAGGGAAGTTAAAAATAATTGGTCGGGTGTGAAGTGCAGTAAGTGTTAACATCTTTTCAGTCTTAATTATCCCATAATTAATTTTTTGGTGTAGGGAAGACAGACAACCTTTTTACCTTAAACATAGTAACTTCTTGTTAAGGTAAAAGCCCACAAGCTTGCATGATTGTTCCAATGATACCATGAAAAACAAGAGTAAGATCTGTTTATGTAACATCAACTAGAGTAATCTCTTGAGGAACCACATGATGATGATTACTGATATCTGTAGCACTGATGGTGGTGGTGGGGAAAGCAATAATTTTTCACAGAGGTAATGGAAGTAACAATAAAACAGATAAATCTATTTTGAAAACAGAAGGCAATAAGCATTTGAACTGAAATTTATAGTACTCCTGGTATCTGATAAAACCTTGTCCTAACTTTATGTAGGTATTCCATATTAATGGAGCCTGAACAGAACTGGAACAACAATGGATTGAAGTATCCGTATCAGACAAATTGATATTATGTAGCCTATTTTGATTTCTCAGATACATTGTGTGAATCTGTTCTATACACCAGGCACAGCTACTCTTAGGTCTTTAAAGGTCTCTTATGAAGACATTTAATAGATTTTTAATAGAAATGAAACCAGCAGGTTTCTATAGAAAAGGCTTCTTAATACTGTGTAAAATTTAGTAGGGAATTATCTCTGTTCAGGTTTATGTCCCCTCCATACATAGAAGTGGAAGGGATTAAATGTTTCTTTATTTTTCCTGTGTAGGATATATAGCACTGGATATATATTTGCCCTGATTCATCCCACATTTTTTATATCAGTACCCCTTTTTTTGTAGTCTGCATGTCTTTTGCAGATCTTGGACGAAAGCAATTCCTGCTGAAACTCAATTCACATCAGTGAAATTGCACTAGAGATAATTTGGCCCCTTTAGCATAAGATCATTTTTGTGTTGGAGCCTGATATGGCACGATGCCAAATAAGAGATTTTATCTTGTGTGTAGATTCTGGTGTCAGGGTTTGAAAAAGTAGCTACACTCTTCAGCACGCAAGTTATGTGAGCATATGGCCCCATAGGATGATTTTGTAATTATGTGACAATATAAATACATTGAGCCAGCTTCTTACATAATCCTTTGGAAAGAACTTTGGTTGAAATTAAGTTATATGGGTACGTTGTTAAGGGCAAAAGTAGTTATATGGGTATGCTGTTAAGGGCAAACATTCTCTCTTATATCTTTATTCCATATTCATGTAAATCACGTACAAAACTCTCATTAATGTGGGAGTTCTTCACATTAAATTAATGCAGAATATGCAATAGATATCCAAAGTGAAGATCAGAGATCCATATTGTAACTCAGTGGAAAGAATTTTGTGCTGAAGGAGATTATTTTGGAAAGCTCTATTACAAGGTTTTACACTGAACACTCTACATACCAAGGGTGAAATTGGTGTATTATTTGAAGTCAATGGGCTAGATAATCACCTGTGTTCAAGTAGCACTCATCACAGAGAGACAGCACAAAGGACACCTTTGTGACCTCAGTCCTAGGGCTGTCTGGCCATCAGGGCAGTCCCTGGTAGAAAGGGGAGCCTGAAGGTTGCTCTATTTTATGACAGCTGCCGATACCCTCCAGGGGGAAATTTTGGCAGCTGGAGATAGCTGTAGGAACACCTTGGTCTTGCCCCCAACACAAAAAGGAGAATTACATAGCAGCTGCTATGACTTCTAAATCTGCCCCGAGTAGTGCAAATTAGCCTTAACTCAGGGCAGAATCTAGTCTGAAGATTGATATCAGGGAAGAATTTGGCACCATGATTCTTAGAGAGTCAAGTGTAGGACACCTCCCACACATTTCTCCCAGATCAAACCACTCATTGAGTTTCAAGCCAGAAGGGACTACTAGATCATCTAGTCTGACCTAAGTACTGTGGTTTTCTGCCATTGCTGTTAAAGAAAAAAATTTACCCATCCCCTTCAAAGGTGTGCAATGTAAACCTTTCATTTGTCTGTCACACCAATAAATCATAACTCTGGGCTGCTTCTACCAGTCTCCATCTAATGCAGCTGAGATGGAGTAGATCATTAACTGCTAAATTAAATATGTTCACTGACTAATCAGAAATATTTTGCTCTCCTGAACACCAATATGATTGGAAAGAGAGAGAAGGTTATTGGGGGGCGGTGGGGGATCACAAATCAAGCAAAGAGGTAATCTGCCACGTTAGCACTAGTGATTGCTACTCTCTCATTTTTTCCTTCTGCTGTCCTAGTCTTAAGTGGAAAGATTTAACAAGTAAGAAATATATAAGAAATCTAATTTTTGTAAGAAAAAATAATTTCAGTAAGTGTCATTTTGGAATGTGTCATTCTTGTTTATGCCTCGAAATCAATTACACAGGCTATTGAGTTTGAATCTAAATGGCAAGCTAATGTGAAACATTTGAATGTAATGAACTTTACACAATTCCAGTGAAAAGAATAAGGCAACATGGAGATTTTGGAGTCCATTCATTTCCAAAATATCCACTACTTGCTGTTAAATATGAACCTACAGACTTGCATGATTGTGCTAATGATAACACGAAAAACAAAGGAAAGGTCTGTTTATGTAACATCTAGAGTAATCTCTTGATGAACCATATGATGATCTATTATTGATATCTGTAGCACTGATGGAAAAAAGTAATAGTTTGTCACAGAAGACTTATAGCCATGATTATGGGGCTGATAGATCTTGAAGCATGGTGTTTGCCATTACATGAGCATTTAACACTAGATGCAGTAAAAGAAAAAGCCTACAACTTGGTAAAAATAGCATGAGTAGGTGTCGGCCAGTTCATTTACTGTGCAGGTCATTGGCTCTGTGCGCTGCCCACAGGCACTGCCTCTGCAGCTCCCATTGCCCATGGTTCCCGGCCAATGGGAGCTGCAGAGCCGGTGCTTGGGGTGGGGCCAGTGTGCAGAGCCTCCCTGCGCCTAGAAGTGGACATGCCGGCTGCTTCCAGGAGCCAGACGGAGCAAGGGCAGGTAGAGAGCCTGCCTTAGCCCCACTGTGCTGCCAACCAGACTGTTAATGGTACTGTCCGGAGCCGGCAGGGTCCCTTTTCGACCAGGTGTTCTGGTTGAAAACCGGATGCCTGGCAACCCTCGGTCAAGGGGACACTTTTTTGTACCAAATATGAGGAATGCATAAGATGCCTGTGTGCTTTAAGCTACATATAATTCTGGTATATAGACATTTGCATCCTATGATTTTTTAAAACTGGATTTATATCTTTGGAGGATGCATCCAAATGCATGACTGCCCATGGCTACTGTCTTCTACTATCAGGGTGCCCATGATTACAAGATACTTAGTCTAACATTACAGTAACTGCATCGTTTAAGTGCTTGTTTTTAACATATGCACACAAAAATACAATCTAAGACCTAAACCTATAAATGAAATGTCTAAGAATAGCTTACTCAAGTTAGCCATTTTGATGTAAAAACCCTTAAAAAAAATAGTTGAGACAAAGGATTTGGGGCCATTGATTCCACACAGATGTGGCTCTACTAGGACTCTTTACCATAGCTTTCCCTCAATGGCATCCTCCATAGTTGCCTACTTAAAAGTGATAAGGCATGGGCCATCATGGAGTGTTGGGTTTTTTTTGGTAGAGGGAACTATAGACATTTACATAGAGGAGAACAGAAATGTGTGATGGAATTTACCTTCTAAGGCTTCAACTTATATTTTGAAAAATAGCACCGTAGGATTTCCTAATGCGTGTAAGAAAAATCCTACTCACAGTGTAAGTTCTGACCTATGTGCCATTCTGTACTTAAAATTGGCCGATATGCAAATCCATGGATGTCTGTGGGAGTGGTTTGTGAACATTGCTGGAGGAACTAGCAGTCAGGAGAGAGATGATTCCTCTGCATGTGGAGCTTATTGCAATGATCAGCTGCTCCAGATTTTGGAATGATAGTAAGGACCAGTGAGTAGTTGTTTTATTTTATAGTTTAGTAACTTGGGGGAAGGGAGTAGTTTGCTTTGTTTATTAGTTTAATGATTATTAAGCTCTACCAATATTTTTTATTGTTTGTTGCTAGCTAATTATAAACATTATTAAAAGTAACATGAGTCTAGAGGAATGAATACGGGGTGAGAATTAACCCCCCCGCCCCCGCCCGAGGTCTAACTTTGCCACTGGGCAGTTGCCCAGTCAGGTTGCCTCAGTATTCCCTATGTAAAATAGGGGTAATAATAACTTACCTATCTGACAGTGGTGTTGTGAAGATGAATTAGTAAAGCTGGACAAATAATAAAAAAATCTGGAACATTTATTTGGCCCTTTTTGTGTTTGCTTTCTGCCAACATCACAGCAATTGAGTTTGCCTAGTATGAATTAGCATGAAAGGTACATTCTAAACTTGCAAGGTTGAATACTCACGGTAAACAAATATTAAATTCACTTTCCAGGAGTGAAAACCTGTCTATATGAATTATATTTATCAAATCTAGGAAGAGGAAAGATATCAGGTAAGGCCAGGTTAAACTGAAATTTACACAACTAAGGCCAACTATTTCCCTTGCTGTAGGGGTGTGCTAGAGGGAAGTGAAAAGGATGTAAGAGCCTCTTCTTCTAGTGCAGTTGTGTAGTCTCTCTTAGCAAGCAACATTGTTTGTATATTCATACAAGACAGTCCACAAATAGGATAAAGGAGTGGGGACGATTGTCCTGTGTTCCAAAATAGAAATGGGACAAAATTGCATTCAGTTTATCTGAAACTGAGTACGGACCATGTTGTGCCACAAACTCACAGTTCGCCTATTCATGCGCCTAGAGAGCAGTTATGGTACAGGAAAATATCGCTGATAATAAAAACATAAAAGTTCTGACACAAAAATCCTCTGCACTGACCATGTAGTCAAGGTTTCTGTTCCCTGCTCCCTGGCATATTTAAGCATGCCAGAAATGAAATTAATTGGCGAATTGAGATCAGTGATATAATATGTATATTTACCTACCAGTTATTGGCCAACAGCAGATTTTACTAGCAATGTCTGTATTGTGCTGTGTCAGTGACTGAATGACTGTTGCAAGCATATCCAGCTCTGAGATCTTATTCTAAGTCCATGAATGAGTGTCCAGTGTCCTTAGAAAAACTTGATTTACAGGACAAGTTCTGGTGTACTGCAATCACAAAATTGAAACAGCTTCATTAAGAAGCAAGTGCAGGAATAATCCATCAGTTTATATCGATGTATACTGCTGAGTTTTATGATTTAGATGTACAAAAGCATAAACCTAAAAAAAGTAATCAAATTGTCTCTCCAACTACTTGACTACTATTCTTATTAAATAATCAGTGGCATTTAACGTCATCTCATTTTGGCAGTCTTCGCCCTTTGGGTTCTTTTTTTTTTATTAGGCTTTAAGAATTTTACATCCATATTCTTGAAAGGATGAATTATTAAAATGATTGTGGAAGAGTCCTAAGAGTCTACAATATCATAATTACATTCTATATAGCTCTGGCGTGGGAATCAGAAAAATCTGGAATTTTCCATATTTGACAGATGAATTACATGTATGTTTTTAAATGACCACTTCATCATGTCCATTTGTGTACAAAAATGCAAATAAAATAGCCAATGATTTAATTTATTTTAAATTATATGTAAGCAAATGAATTTATATCCTATGTATGTATCTGTATTTAAAACACAAAAAACAAGACATTTTTCAAATTTTCATTAGTTCCATAGTGTAACTGTGTAAATGCTGAAGGCACCAATGATAAGGGGCCCAACAAGCCCTTAAATGTTAGAAAATCTAGAGGAATCCAGTTAATTATCTGCTGCCATGTAACAATTACCCATTCATTATCACCCAAACCAATTTCTACCACCCAGTCAATCTTACATTTGCCCAGTCCCACAATCCTTTGGCTCCGATCTTGCAATCTATGAAGTATGAGTGGTTTCAGAGTAGCAGTCATGTTAGTCTGTATCCGCAAAAAGAAAAGGAGTACTCGTGGCACCTAAGAGACTAACAAATGTATTTGAGCATAAGCTTTCGTGAGCTACAGCTCTGTCCTGTCCCATATAGTGGCACCGAGACTACTTAGAGAGCAATTAATGAGTCTGCTCTACAGCCTTAGCTAACAGCCTGTTGGCTTTTAGCTCATGCGGTAGAGGCTCATGCTCTAAGCTCCGGAGGTCCCCAGTTCTATCCTGATGATCGGGGTCTCTCAGCATTACATGAGCAGATGCTTGACTAGGCTGCATGTGGGCACGGAGTCAGCCTACACTCTCTCAAGTCAGGATTAGGCTCTTTTGTTTGGGTATTGAATTGAATCATGTGTTGGATGCATCTGAATATGTAAGCTGTTTGTGGGGGAACTGGGTGGCTGAATCCTTAATGATTCATTTGCAGATTTTTCTGGTGTTCCATGTGGTAAGGTTGTTATATGTATCTGACAGGGAGGGTAAAAAATATTTGGTTGGATGTTAGCTATACTGCATGTCAACACCCTTTCAACCATAATTATATGTTATGGACTTTTCCTTGTGGGGGAAGATATTTGTGTACATCACTTGGGTGTTTTGAAACTTAATTAATGTTTCTAAAGTACCTTGATATTCTGTGATATGGAGGCATGATAGAAGTACACAGTATTACTGTTATCTCCACGGGTTATTCGTTTCTGCTGAATAAGTCTTCTGAGCTGAAACGAGGGCAGTTTATTAGCTGCCTGGTGAAATTATAACCAAGAGAATTAGTTTGACTAAGCTCCTGCACATTGCGACCTCTTTCCAATGAATGTGACATTGACCTCAACTGGGCAAAGATTGCTACTGCTTAGAGCAATGAGGATTTGCAGAGAGTATTGTAATATCTACAGTATCTTGCAGGGGAATTATGAGGCTAATTTAATGTTTGTAAAGATTTAGCACCTCAGAGGTTGAAATGCTAGGTGCGTGCTATTATAAAGAATTAAAATTCAAAAATAAAGAATAATGACAAATCAAAGAGGTGTTCTGGGGGGAAAAGATGTTACTGGGTCTATCATATTGCATGGAAATTATTTATGCGTTGATCAAATTTCTACAAACATTTTAAAACCTTGCTATTCTTTCTGTGGAAGGGATTTTTCTATCATATATAGGGATCTGAATCAGATTAGTTAATCTAAAGGTACACCTATAAAGGTAGATAAGTATAATTAAAGATAAGATTACAGTACTGGTGTCATATGATTAAACATAATCTCAGTTATAGTGAATGTTCTTCATCTATTAATTTTGAAGAAAATTTCACACTTTTGAAAGGGGCAGCCAGCATGTGATGAAACAACTGCACATCACCTGTATTCTCCAAAATATTACAAGAAAAGTTACAAAACAGTGAAATATAAAAATAAATTCTTTGGGGTTGTGAAAACATTGCCTAGTTTTTCTGTTTCTGCAATGCGAAGAACTGATTAAATTAAACCCTTTTCGAAGTTCATTGGCTAAGAGTACCCCAAGCATGTGAGGTACATTCTAATTGGAAAGTTCTCACCATAGTTCAGGACAAATTGCACTTCCACGCAATCCAGCTTTGAGATCCTATGTTAAGTTAATTATTTGTTAACAGTTTCCTATGACAACCTCTGAAACAGAGTGGAGGAAAGGTTATATAGTACACTGCAAAGTTGAAAGTCCTTCATTCATAACAAGGTGAAAAAGTCCTCTCCATCTCACTCATCTTATCCACCACTTCCTTACCACACACTGCTGGGTGTCGGAGATGGCTCCCTGCCAGGTCCATGGTCCTCACTGCCACATCCCTCTTGACAGTCTCTACCCTAGCCTGGTTCTCAGACATGCCTTTTCTATCCTGCTTTTTCCAAAGGGGGCAATGTCTTTTTATATGGCCCACCTCATGGCATTGAAAGCAACCTCTTTGCCTCCCTTTGGCCATAGGCCTCCCATTGTCCTCCCTTTGCTCAGCTCTTTACCTGGGCTAGCCTTGACTCTACAACTCATGTGCGGGCACTCCGCTGCAGGTGCCCCGGTTGCTCACAGGCCCAACATGCCCATCTCCTCCCTGTTTCCTCACATGTGGGACTCTCCTGGGCTCTTTCTTCCTCCCATCCTCTGGGTAAGGCTTCTGTCCCCCTTCCTGGTAGGGGCTGTCTCCCTTCCAGGGTCCTTGTCGCCCACAGGCATAACATGGCCCTGTCCCAGCACCAGCCTCCTGCCCTGATGCCTTGCTTCCCACTCACTCTGTGGCCTCTAGTGATCTGTTACCACAGGAGCCTGAATATATATAGCTGCTGCTCAGCTAGCTGGGCCATAGAGGGCTGCAAGTACTCCTGTGTCTCCCACTATCTGTTGGGTTTCGAGTACCTGCTGCAGCAGGGCCTGGAGTCACCCTTGCTGACTGTCAGCCCCTTTCTGCAAGGTCAGCGATTCTGGAATTCATCCTGGGAGGGTGTATGATCCCTCAGCAAAATATGCTTCCGCATATTGAGGTTCCATTGTCTCTCCACCTTCACAGTCTTTCAAATAGTCTATCATCCCCACAGTCCTCTAGCCTCCCCTTATAGTGGGGTGACCATATGCCAGCATTCTCCACCAAATTGTCACAGTGTGCATCACTCGTCACTCGATTGGCACCTCTAAGTCATTCTTGAGATTAGCTCAAGGTCAACATCCCCATCCAAATCTGCACAACATCACTTGATCTCCACCATCTGCCTGCAGCCCTGCTTGCCGCCTGAGGATCCACAGCATCTTCTTCATGGCTCCACCCTCTAGCCACATCACTCTCTGTCTTCCCCTGTTCTATTTGAGGTTTAGCTCTTCAGTAGTCCTTCCATTTCCCCAGTGGCAACTGCAGTCAGTTGTCCTTCCCCAGTGGCAAATGGGAGAAAACCCACGCCCACCCACTACTCCAGGTCCCAGCCCAAGGACCTTCTGAACCACAGTCACATGCTTTCCTTTTTCTCTACTGTCACTGCATTTCCTGGACCACTTCTGCATGGCCAAAGCACCTTTCTTAGTCTCAGGAACCTGTCCAGAGCTCCTTCTCCCCTCCCTGGCTTCCTGCCTGCACTACTCTGTCTAAGGTGCTCCATGATTGCGGCCTACTTCAGACATAGTACTCCCTCCTCAAGCTCCAAACAGCTACTGACCATGCTCTGTCATGCAACTCTTCTTATATGGGCCTGCTGGTGCCTGATTGGCCACTTCTCACAGCCTCTCTCCTATTGACTGCTTTTCAGGCGGTCTCCCTAGGGCTCTGTTAACCCCTTACTGGCCAGTGTGAGGCAGATGCCCCATCACACCCTTCCAGATATTTTTTTCCCCTGCAGAAAATACATTCTGCTGGAGAGGCACTGAAATTATACCTTTTGCCCGTCAGGGGTTACTGTGGCACCAGAAGAGAGGACAGCCAGCTCACAGGCCAGAGAGGGAGGGGGCAGAGGCCAGGTGAGGAGGCACCGGATATGGGGGGGATGGACAGAGCGGGGCACATGGGGCTGCTGGGGGGGTAACACAGACTGGGGTTCAGAAGGGCTAGTGGAAGGGACAGACTGGGATGGGGGCACAGGAACCAGTGGGGTGACAGCATTGATCCAGGGGCTGAATGGAAGGAGTTGCAGGTCCACATGGGGATGTGGAGGAGAATGTGTCTGAGTGGAGGTGCAGGGACACAGGGGGAGGGGAGAGCAGGGACACAGGTGGGGGAGTGCAGGGACACACGGTGAGGGGGCAGATGTGCCTGCCTGAATGGGAGAGGCTGGGGGTCAGCCAGAGTCTGCATGGGGGAGGCTTCCCAATTCTCTAACAGTCCCTCCCTGCAAAAAACAAAACAACACAAACAAACCTGTTCCATACTTCTCCCACCCACAACCAACAACCCTCCAGGTCCCCTCCCATGCTCCTTCCCAGCAATTACTTCCCTGTCCCTGTTACCTCTGGCTCCCCGAGTCTTTGCACTACTTCTGAGGAATGTGGGAAATACATATCTGTATTGTAGTTTAAATATGGCTAATAAGGAATTTATTTGTCAAAAAACATTTCTTGAATCTTTTTTGTTGTCTCTATTGTTACAGACACACTTGCTGACAGGTATTTGAAATAAATTACCAAAATAATTGAAAATGATGGGATTATATTGTGTTATTTTGACAAATAAAATATGCAGAGTTTTGCAGAATTTTAAAATACTGTGCGCAGAATTTTTAATTCTTTAGCACAACGTTGTTGTTTTTTTTGGTGCATAATTCCCCCAGGAGTAATAATAAACTGCAAGTAGAGAAAATTAAGAAGCAGTATTGATGATTAAAAGTGCAGTTTGTGTGTACTTAAACTTAATGAGTCTGATACTCTTTTCACTTCTGATGGTTTTGCCCTGGGATAACTCTGTTGATTTTAATAGAGTAACTCCTGATTTACATCATTATGAGGGGAATTCAAACCCTAAATTTTCTTACTATAACTTCTGAAAGAGATGTATTAATGACTCAAAAGTATTGAAGGGAACAAAAAGATGGAACCACTGTATACACATTTTGTTTATTATTATACTGGCAAAGTAAAACCTACAAAATTTTCAAGAATACCATAATATAGAGCAGGGCTGAGTTGATTGATCCTCTTTTGAGGCTTTGAGAATTTCTTAGCTCTAAGAACTAAAGGTCATTTTGAACACTTCTTTAATTCAATGGTTTATGCTGTTTCATAAGCAGGAACAGTAACTAGCAGGTGTTGTGAAATGTTCTGAGACTGCATATTTGATGGAGATAGAAAAGCTTTGCTAGATATAGATTACAGGGAAACACTGTTAAGAGATTTGTTACCAAGTTCACTGCTTCATTAAGTGGATGAAAATCCATAACAGTTGTGCTCTCTTATGCCAATAATAAATTTGGTCTTTACATTTTAAATTAGTATCTGATATAGTGGCAGTTTTCTCAACACTAGATTTTGGATTTGTTGTACTTAAACAAAAATAACATATGCATTGAAACTCTCTTAAAGGGTAAAATCCTGATTGACTTTCCCCATTTTTCCTTTCTTTAGCTGCACCCATTGGTTTTGGTCTGAAGAAGGACCCCAGGTTTTGGCCAGAAGTTAAATTTGGGCCCTGTTCTTCTGTATATAGAGTGTGTATTTCATTATAAATACAGATGATGCCTCATAATTTACACATAGTGAAATGTATGCAAAGTGCTATCCTCCAAAATGTAATAAGTGCTTGTAAGTAAGTTTGCAGGATTATCTCATGTTCTGTGTAATTTGTGCAAATACCACAGACTTTCAGTTTTCCAGTGAACCGGATGACTTGTGTAAGCCAGTAATATGCAGTTGTGTCTGTGATATTTTTTGAAGCTACTTGAGGTATAAATATTAGCTGCCTTAGGCATAAGTTATTTATGCAGCTACACAGAGCTTTATGCTTCCAGGGACACTGCTCAATCTGCTCTCAAGAGACAGCACCATCCCTAACTTTCCAGCTGCAGTACCATCTGACCCTGGTGCCAGCAAGCCATAACAGAATCAATCTCTTAACTTCCCTCCCTCACTTGGACAATTGCACTTTAGCACTACATCGTGGCTTCCTGAGCTATGTAAGGGGAGTAGGTGTGACAAGCGGACATGGGGCATTGCAAACAGACAAGAATGGTTTGTTACCATTTGAAGATGGTTGGAACAGGAAGGAAATTGTGTGTTGTGAGTGTACAGAAGTGGAGTGGCCTGGTCTCAGGAAGCTGGACGGAGCTTCATAATTAAAGAATTGTAGACATGTAGGACTGAAGGGAACATGAGAGGCCATCTAGTCCAGCCCCTGCACTTAGACCATCCCTGACAGGTGTTTGTCTAACCTTTTTCTTCAAAACCTTCAGTGATGGAAATTCCACAACCTCACTTGGAAACCTGTTCCAGAGCTTAACAAGCCTTGTAGTAGAAAGGTTTTCCTAACATCTAACCTAAATCTCTATTGCTGCTGACTGAGCCAGATACTTTCAGTAGACATGGAGATCAATCGATCACCTTCCACTTTATAACATCCCTTAATGTAATTGAAGACTGTTATCAGGTGCTCCCCTCAGTCGTCTTTTCTCAAAACATACACAGGATTTTTAAGCTTTCCTCATAGGTCAGGTTTTCTAAACCTTTTATCATTTTTGTTGCTCTCCTCTGGACTTTCTCCCGTTTGTCTGCATCTTTCTTAAAGTGTGACACCCAAAACTGGACATAGTAGCCCAGTTAAGGCTTTACCAGTGCTGAGTACAGCGGGACCGTTACCTCCTGTGTGATATATATGACACTCCACCCCAAAATGATATTAGCCTTGTTTGCAACTGCATCACGTTGTTGCCTCATGTTCAATTTGTGATCCACTCTAACTCCCAAATCCTCTTCTGTAGTACTACCACCTAGCCAATTATTTCCCATTTTGTATTTTCTTGCCTTTATTTTTTTCCTTACTAACTATAGCACTTCGTGCTTGTCTTTATTGAATTTCATCTTGCTGATTTCAGACCTTTCCAATTTATCAGTTTACCATTTTGAATTCTAATCCTGCCCTTCAAAGTGTTTGCAACCCTTTCCATCTTGGTGTCATCTGCAAATTTTATAAGCATACTGTGCACTCCATTATCCAATGCATTAATGGAAATATTGAATAGTACCAGACCCAGGACAGACCTTGTGGGTCCCCACCAGATTCATCCTCCCAGTTTGACAGCAAACCAATGTTAATTACTTTTTTAATATGGTTTTTCAACCCGGGATTTGTGCACTCATCTTACAGTAATTTCACCTAGACCACATTTCTGTAGTTTGCTTATGAGGATGTCATAGGGGACTGTGTCAAAAGACTTACTAAAATCAAGATATATCTGCTTCTTTCACTCTACTCCACTAGGCCAGTAACCCTGTCATAAAGGAAATTAGGTGGTCTGGCATGATTTGTTCTTGACAGATTCATGTTGGATATTACTTAACCCTATTATCTTCTAGGTGCTTACAAATTGATTGCTTAATAATGTGTTCCAGTATCTTTCCAGGTGTTGCAGTTAGGCTGGCTGATCTGTAATTCCCTGGGTTCTCTTAGTATCTGTGTGTAAAAAGGGGACCAATGTTTGCTCTTCTGTCCTCTGGGATCTCACCCATCCTCCATGAATTCCCAAAGATAATTGACAGGTTTCAGAGTAGCAGCCGTGTTAGTCTGTATTCGCAAAAAGAAAAGGAGAACTTGTGGCACCTTAGAGACTAACAAATTTATTTGAGCAGAAGCTTTTGTGAGCTACAGCTCGCTTCATCGGATGCTAATGCTTCTGATAGTGCTGCAGCTAGTTCCTTAAGTATCCTAGGGTGAATTTCATCAGGCCTTGATGACTTGAATACATCTAACTTATCTTACTCTTTAACCTGTTCTTTCTTTGCTCTAATTTATCTTTTAAATTATGTTAATATTTGTTAATATTATGTTAAGCATCTGGTCACAATTAATCTTTTTAGTGAAGACTGAAGCAAAATAGGCCTTAAGCACTTTAGTCTTCTTGATTTTGTCTGTTATTAGCGATCCTTCCTGATTTAGTAATGATTCCACATATTCCTGTAACTTTCTCTCGCTTCAAATGTATTTACAGAACAACTTCTTACAGCCATTTATGTCGCATGCTAGGTGTAATTCATTTTGTGCCTTACCTTTTATGATTTTTTCCCATACTTGTTTATCAGTTTGTCCATGTTTCCACTTTTTCTAGGATTCCTTTTTGATTTTCACTAAAGAGAGGCCACATTGGCCTCTTACCTTTCTTCCTACCTTTCCTTTATGTTGGGCTAGTTTGCTATTGTGCCTTTAATGTTGTCACTTTGAGAAAGTGCCAGCTTTCCTGAGCAAATTTTTCCCTTAGATTTTCTTACCAGGGATCCTACCTCCAGTTCTTTGATTTGTTAAAGTGTTTTTTTTTTTTTTTTAATTGTTGTCTTTACTCTGCTGCTTCCTTTCTTCAGAATCATGAAATGTATCATTTCATGATCACTCTTACGCAAATTGCTTTCTACCTATGGATTCACCACCAATTCCTCCTTATTGGTCAGAATAAAGTTTAAAATGGCTGTGCCTGGTTACTTTCTCCACCTTGTGAAAGAACAAATGGTCCCCAACACATCTGAAGAATTATTTGAGATTTTTACTTCCTTACTTCCCATAGAGTTTTGCTAAATTTGGAGCTACCCAAGCACAAAACAATCCAATATAATCTCCTGCCCTTCTGTAGTAGAATTTTTAATAGAGTGAAATTTTACCATAGGATTTCACTGTTTTCATGTTGTTAGAACTTGTGCACTGGAAAGTGTCTGAGTTTATTCCAAACAGGATCAGTTATAAAAAGTGGTAATACAATTAGGTAGGGGATAATTCCCCAAATTAATATAATTTCTACATGAATTCATTCAAATTTGACTGCTTCCTCTCTTTGTACACACATGTAATTTGAATATTGGATAACAAAAATAACAAGATATCAGAAAATGTAGTTACATATGTGATTAAAACAGATAAAAGCAAACAGAACATATCTAAAAAAAAATAGAATGCCAAACTATATTGGAAAATATCCAGCTGTCCATTTTTCGTGAGATACTCCCACTGCCTTCTTCATACTCTCCCCTCGTCCAAATGTTTTAATTGAGACATGAAGGGTGGGGCTTTACTCAGAAGAGAAGCAGTTCTGTACTGCAGGGCTGTTAGCCCAGCAAGAAGGGAATACCCAGCTAATCCAAAATGCCTACGTGGAACCCACTCCCTTCTCCCTTCAATAGAATTTTTAATGTGATGGAAATGCAGTTGAGGGGTCCCTGTTCTCCATCTGTTATTCAGGATATTTGGTGGAGGGGGGCCATTGGTTGTTCCCAAAAGATGAGCAGTTCTGCACTGTGTAGTTCTTGGCCTGGTGAACGCAGCTGTAGCCTCTCATACTCTTTCTCCCAACACCTCTGTTTCTGTAGATGGAAAAGCAGAGGGAGCAGCAGCTACTAGGGTCTTATCATAGTGTGGAAAAGATAGCCTTCAGTGTGACTTGTTATAGATTTAATCCTTCAAAATGGAGATTAGCATTTTACCTGGATGATTCTTTGTGAGAATCTGGGGCCTGAGCCAAAGCTCATTGAAGACAATGGAAAGACCCCTGTTGACTTTGTTAGGCTTTTGATCATGTCCCTATTCAGGGAAGTTTTAAGTAGCTGAAGAGACTAGTAGATCTTTGTGGGTTGGTTAAGATGTCTTCCACAACTCAACAAGGAAGACAACGTCATGCTTTGCATGATGTACCATTTTAACTTAAGTTATTGGTAGTTATAGTAAGATCTTAACATGTTGCTATTAGACAGAAAAAAACAGTTATAATTCAGTTATAATTCAGTATTCACTCTTTCTCAAAAAGTAGATTTGCCACATTCTTAGATTCTATATTCCTAGATATATTGTCTTTATAATTTGTGTACAAAATAATATCTGCAGTTATCTAATGTCAATGGAGTTAGTAGCCTTTAAAGAGAGAACCACAGGATAAAGCTGATGTTTGCTCTTTTTGGAGCTCACAAATTCTATATAATACAGAAAAATGTATTCTTTTTTGTTGTTTGCAAAAAAGATATGGCCACTTTTTTTATATCTATGAATGCTTCTGTCAAGGGGTAGGTACAGGACGTCACAGGGTGTCAGACTGTGGGGGTTATCAAAATGGCTATTTGGTTTTAGCTGGGGACTGTACACGATGGCTAAAACCTCTCCAGCACATTATCAACGATCTACAACCTATCCTGGAAAACGATCCCGCACTCTCGCAGACCTTGGGAGGCAGGCCAGTCCTCGCTTACAGACAGCCCCTCAACCTGAAGCAAATACTCACCATCAACTACACACCACACCACAGAAACACTAACCCAGAAACCAATCTCTGTAGCAAACCTCGTTGCCTACTCTGTCCCCATATCTACTCTAGCGACACCATCAGAGGACCCAACCACATCAGCCACACCATCAGAGGCTCATTCACCTGCACATCTACTAATGTTATATATGCCATTATGTGCCAGCAGTGCCCCTCTGCCATGTATATTGACCAAACCGGACAGTCCCTACGTAAAAGAATAAATGGACACAAATCGGACATCAGGAATGGTAACATACAAAAGCCAGTAGGAGAACACTTCTTTTTTCCTGGACATTCTATAACAGATTTGAAAGTAGCTATACTTGAACAAAAAAACTTCAAAACAGACTTCAAAGAGAAACAGCAGAACTAAAATTCATTTGCAAATTTAACACCATTAATTTGGGCTTGAATAGGGACTGGGAGTGGCTGGCTCATTACAAAAGCAGCTTTGTCTCTCCTGGAATTGACATCTCCTCATCTATTATTGGGAGTGGACTACATCCACCCGAATCAAATTGGCCCTGTCAACACTGGTTCTCCACTTGTAAGGAAACTCCCTTCTCTTCATGTGCCAGTATATTTATGTCTGCATCTGTAATTTTCACTCTATGCATCTGAAGAAGTGGGGTTTTTACCCACAAAAGCTTATGCTCAAATAAATCTGTTACTCTTTAAGGTGCCACCGGGCTCCTTGTTGTTTTTTTAGCATATTGTGGTCACTAGTGAAAACAAATAATAAAATAGTAGTAGGGCAAAAAAGTGTTTTTCCCTCCCTCCTAATGATTTCATGTTCATCCTAAGTGTAAATGTGATATATCCCCAGTTCTGTGTGAATTCTGCTATGCATCATGTTACCCTACAAATTCTAGTTAGAAATTATATAGTTCATAAATTCTGATATAGACATAGAGGAAACAGTTAGGTATATGGATTTATGGTTTCTCATCTTCCTTCTACAGGCAGTAAAAAAGTTTTCAGCTCAGGAAAGATTAACAATTATGACTTCATAATCAAATCTAACATTCTAATATTGACCAATTTAAAACAGGTTTTTAGATAATTAAGCATGCTGTGAGAGCTAGGGGTATTTTACAGTTCCTTTTCGGATTAGTAATATAATCCCCCAGATTGGTCTCTGAGTACTCAGTTTCTTTTAGTCTCTAACTAGATTGAATAATGATATCTCTAACAAAGCTTATTAAAATGTTTAGATTTGAAATATTTCTGTAACCTGCTTTTATCTCTTGATGTAGTATATCACTGTGAGGGAAAAGTATGAACTCATCTACTAATTCATTAAACACTGAAGAAAAGAAAGCTGCTAAATGGATAAAGATATAGTTGTAGGCAGGATTTCTGATGGGGGAATCTCAATGTGTGCTATTATGTTGCATTTATAACTAACAAATGATGATCAAAAATGTCAAATCTAATCAAAGGACACTCATTACAAATGCATTAGTGTTCTCATGGAACAGCGTACAATACAGAGTCAAAAATGGAAAGGCATGCAACCAAAAATGAATCATTGCATAATATAAGAAGAATAGAAATACCCACTGATTAAAGAAAAGGAGTACTTGTGGCACCTTAGAGACTAACCAATTTATTTGAGCATGAGCTTTCGTGAGCTACAGCTCACTTCATCAGATGCATACCGTGGAAACTGCAGCAGACTTTATATATACACAGAGAATATGAAACAATACCTCCTCCCGCCCCACTGTCCTGCTGGTAATAGCTTATCTAAAGTAATCTTCAGGTTAGGCCATTTCCAGCACAAATCCAGGTTTTCTCACCCTCCACCCCCCCACACAAATTCACTCTCCTGCTGGTGATAGCCCATCCAAAGTGACAACTCTTTACACAATGTGCATGATAATGAAGTTAGGCCATTTCCTGCACAAATCCAGGTTCTCTCACTCCCTCACCCCCCTCCAAAAACCCACCCCCATACACACACAAACTCACTCTCCTGCTGGTAATAGCTCATCCAAAACTGACCACTCTCCAAGTTTAAATCCAAGTTAAACCAGAACATCTCGGGGGGGGGGGTAGGAAAAAACAAGAGGAGGCCTATTTCCTCTTGTTTTTTCCTACCCCCCCCCCCAGATGTTCTGGTTTAACTTGGATTTAAACTTGGAGAGTGGTCAGTTTTGGATGAGCTATTACCAGCAGGAGAGTGAGTTTGTGTGTGTATGGGGGTGGGTTTTTGGAGGGGGGTGAGGGAGTGAGAGAACCTGGATTTGTGCAGGAAATGGCCTAACTTCATTATCATGCACATTGTGTAAAGAGTTGTCACTTTGGATGGGCTATCACCAGCAGGAGAGTGAATTTGTGTGGGGGGGTGGAGGGTGAGAAAACCTGGATTTGTGCTGGAAATGGCCTAACCTGAAGATTACTTTAGATAAGCTATTACCAGCAGGACAGTGGGGCGGGAGGAGGTATTGTTTCATATTCTCTGTGTATATATAAAGTCTGCTGCAGTTTCCACGGTATGCATCTGATTAAGTGAGCTGTAGCTCACGAAAGCTCATGCTCAAATAAATTGGTTAGTCTCTAAGGTGCCACAAGTACTCCTTTTCTTTTTGCGAATACAGACTAACACGGCTGTTACTCTGAAACCACTGATTAAATTATTCTTTCCATAGAAAGACACATATTAGACAAAGAAATTTTCTGTACTTTGCAGCTCAGAACAGCAAGATAATGTTGTGTGACAACAAAAACATGTAATTTGTTTATCCTGTAGACCAGCAGTCAACAAGTCGATCCTGTAGCCTCTGACAGTCAATTGCGATCTCCGGCCACTAAAAGTCTGGTGGCACAGCGGGGCTAAGCAGGCTCCCTGCCTGTCCTGGCCCTGCGCTGCTCCCAGAAGCAGCCAGCATGCCCCAAGGCCCCTGTGGGTGGAGAGGCAGGGGTCCCTGCATGCTGCTCCTGCCTGCAAGCACCACCTCTGCAGCTCCCATTGGCTGGGAATGGGAAACTGTAACCAATGGGAGCTGCGGGGCTGCTGCCTGCAGAGAGGGGCAGCACGCAGAGCCATGTGCACCCCCCCAGGGGCCACAGGGACATGATGGCCGCTTCTGGGAGTGGTGTGGGGCAGGGACGGGCAGAGAGCCTCCCTTAGCCCCACTGCACTGCTGACCAGGAGCCACCTGAGGTGAGTGCCACCCAGTGGGAGCCCGCACCCTAGCCCTGAGCCCCCTCCCGGAGCCAGCACTCAGTACCTCCTACCCCAGCCCTGAGCCTCCTCCTAGAGTCTGCACCCTGAACCCCCTCGTGCCCCCCAAACCTCCTGTCTCAGCCCTGAGCTCCCTTCTGGAGCTAGCACCATGTACCCCCTCCTGCCCGCCAACATTCTGCCACAGCCCAGAGCCCCCTCCTGCAACCCCACCCCCTGCCCAGCCAGGAGCTCCCTCCCACACTCCAAATCCCTCAGCCCCAGTCCAGAGCTTGCACCCCCTCCTGCATCCTAATCCCCTGCCCCAGCCCGGTGAAACTGAGGGAGGGAGAGCGAGCGACAGAGGAGAGGTGCATGTGAGTGGGGTGGGGCCTCGGGAGTAGGGCGGGGTAGATCCTAGGTTGCGCTTAAATTCAAAAAGTGATAGTGTGCATAAAAAGGGTGGAGACCACTGCTATAGACAGTATTATTTAAGCTTCTGAGTTTGAACCGAAAACTATCATTGACATCCAAAGACTCAACAACAAAGAATGCTGCTGCTGTTATATTGGATTTGTTCAAAGCTCAGTTTTCTGTAAAACAGAGTTATCAAACTCAGTCCTATGATATATTTGGCAATTTTCATGTTATTTTACTCTAGACTAGGAGCCATTATAATAGTTATCATGCCCTTCCTTTCCCTTTTCAAAGTCTATTACTGTTTTGACACCTGTACAGTGATCAAAGATCACCACTGTGTTTATGTTTCCCATTAGGATCTACAAGCATGATTCTCAGTCCTTATGAATTTCACAGATGCACAGCCTTTGTATTTCAGTGCCCCACACTCTGTCTGTGTTCTGGAAAGGTGCATTCCTCAGCATTACAGGACAACTGCAGAGATCCTAGAATTCTGAAAAGTGAAATATTTGAAAATTCTGTGAACTAGTAAACATTCTAAGTAAATCCTGGAAGAAACAAGAAACTTGAATTTGTTCATGAAGCATAATTTTGGACTCAATAATTTGAGTAAAAAAATATACTGGGCCATTACATTTTCAAGTCTGAAGTTCTGCCAAGATATTCAATTACAGAATATTTTTGTGGTCTTCCATACCATGATCATATGCACAGTTTGAGTGGATTGTCCTACTTCTACAGTGATAAGGTTCTTAGCTATGAACGTTATCTATTGTAGTACACATGATTTCTAGTCTAATTTTGTAGTCATTTTATTATGTTCATTATACAATATTTGGTATCTTTGAAAATACATTTAAACAAAAAAACACAGGTGTGTTGTGTCCAAATATAGGAAATCTGAGCCAAGGGTTTCTGCATCAGTTAAAAAACATAACACATACACATCATGGTTATCCCACATTGTTACATTTTCTATTCCAAGACTTAGTCATCATAAAGGCACAGTTGTTGTGGCTATATAACAGACAAATTCAACAATTCTTGTATTAATGAGTTCATCCTGAATACACTGTGGGCAACATATTCCCCCATTCTTCCCTTCAAATATAACAATCAACAGAATAGCCTTCTAAATATGCAGGTCACTGGTCATGTCAGCATGACCTCCCAGCTGACGAGAGTTGCTGGATCACCAGAAAATTAGTAGCAATAGGAAGTGGCCAGCATCTCCAATTACTTTGGTGAATTTCTGAGGTCAGCAGCAATAGGTACCAGGAACAGCTGTCCAATGAAGCTGATTATAGAGCCACCAAATGATATGCAAATCACAGCTATAGCTTGTTAGACTCTGTAGTTTAGTTTTGGTGCAGATTGGGACCAACAGATAAAATAATTTTAACTGGAGGAAGTTTCAGCTAGCCTCTTGCCAAACACAAAACGTTTGCAATATTGAATGTAGCAACAATGGTAGAGTAGTAGCCTTGCCTGTTGCAGTAAAGATATATATCTGTATATGCAGATTTCTGTAGAAAATGGGGATGCAGCTGTAGCAGATCCTAACCTGTTTTTTCTTAACCAATGTCCGTTTCTGATTTGCTTTTTCTAATATTATAGCCTCTTGGATTAAAAAGAAACTCCCAAATTTGAGGGAGAATTTTTATGAATGGATACTAAGAAAATTTGTTAATCTCCAATTTTGCAGTGGTCTGTTAACATAGAAAGCTGAAATACTGTATAATAGGCTTAGGCAGTTCCTGACCCCTTTAACAGAATGTCACTGCACCAGGCTGTTGTAGCATGGCATCAAAACTTGACTACTGCATCTTCAAATGACTCTACTGAGCTCAGGACCACAAGGATCTTCCAAATCCAATTAATGAAAGAGGAAAAGCTCTTCCTGGGAGAATTTATGTTCTAAAAGTCTAATATAATTAACTATGCATGGATTGGATTACTGCATTCAGGGAGGGCACTGCAGAAAAAGATGCAGAATTGCTGAAACTAGATGGCAAGAAATGGTAGCAGAGCTTTTGATAATAATTCATAAGAACAACCATACTGGGTCAGACCTGTAGTCCATCTAGCCCAGTATGCTGTCTTCCAGTAGTGGCTAATGCCAGATGCTTCAGAGGGAATGAACAGAATGGGCAATCATTGAGTGATCCATCCTATCATCCACCCCCAGCTTCTGGCAATCAGAGAAGAGGGATACACCACGGCATGGAGTTGTACCTCTGACCATTTGAGCAAATAGCCATTGATGGACCTATGCTCTTATCTATGAACCTATGAACTTATCTAATTGCGTTTTGAACCCCGTTATAGTTTTGGCCTTCATAGGTTGACTCTATTGTGTGAAGAAGTACTTCTGTTTGTTTTAAACCTGATGCTTATTAATTTCATTGGGTGCTCCTTGTTCTTGTGTTATGTGACGGGGTAAATAACACTTCCTTATTCACTTTTTCCACACAATTCACAATTTTATAGATCTCTATCATATCTTCTCTTTGTCATCTCTTTTCCAAGCTGAAAATTGATAGAAATTACCATATTGCATATATACCACGTGTCATCTAGGTACACCCCCCATTGTATTTATTCAGTGACAAACTCATTTGGGAGCATACAGCTACCTGGTTATCCATACTCCATTTTTTTTCTATTCCATTCTTTCCCCCTCAGCAAAGGCATGCGTTTCTCACTGAGGAGTGCATGCGCATGCCATGTGTGGAATTTCAGTCCCATTTAAATTATTCCAGAGGAAAGAAGAAAAAAAAAAAAAGCACCCAGCCACCCTTTTTTTTGAAACCCTGCAAAACAGTAATTAAGCATCAGCGAAATGTTGTGGAAAAGATGGAGGCCCAGGAGAAATTTAAGGCACAAGAAAGCTTTTCTATAGAAAGTTGTAAGGGCCTGTGAGGAAGGGCTGAGACTGCAGGAGCTGCCTCCTCCGCTGTAACTGCAGCTCTGCTGTACAACCGCCACCTGTCCGTCCACTCTCCTTTCCCCTCCTGGGCCGTGTGCTGCAATGGAGCCCGCTGTCTCTGTTTAATCGCCTTGCTGGGGTATTTTTGGGACGGGGACCGCGGCGTTGGGCGTCGCCGTTTCCCGTTCCCTAAGCGCTCTGCTTTTTGACATTTGATTCCTGCATGTCCCTCCAGGGGCTTTTCAACAGAACCCCCCGTACATTGGCACCTCTTGGCTTTGCTGCCTGCTCCGCCGCCACCCTCTGTCCTCAGGCCCTGTCAGGTTCTCCCTCCTCTCCCGCCGCCCCAGGCGATATCGTCCCTCTCCATCCCCATTCTCTCCTTTCCCGCCCACGTCACCCTACTCCTCACCCCCTGCCCCCGCCCTCTGTGATTCGCTGCTCCAGCGCATGCACTCTGGTTGCCGTCCCCGCGCGCACCGCCGGGGTGGGGAGTGAGAGGCCGCCTGGCTTGGTCGCTGGCCGCTCGATTTTCTCGCTGCTTGTGGTGTCGCCATTTTCTACGGGAAGGTCGGGCCGGTGTCGAGGCGCATGGCAGGGAGGTACCAGTAAGTTACGTTACCCAGCAACTCCTCGCCCCAGGGGCGCGCTGGCTCCAAAGCAGGGGCGCCGGCGGGGCTGTGGGTCCCGTCTGCAGCGAGGCAGGCGGCGGGGAGCTGCGCAGCGCCGGGGGACGGGCCGGTGAGTGTCTGCACCGGGCAGCCCAAGCCCTGCAGTAGGGGGTCCCCTGGGCGGGGGCTGCATCCACCTTGCCGTGGGGAGCGGTATGAACGAGACCCTGCGCCGGTGGGCTCTGGGGAGGCGGGATGACTGAGCGCGCTCAGACCCCTCCTGTGTCCCCGGGGAGAACATAGGGGCTGGGCTGAGGCCTTGTCCACCCTAGCCGGGGTTTGCCCCATGGCTACGCAGCAAGTGAGCGCTTCTGCCAGACTGGTCCGCTCCCTGGCCAGAGTAGTGGTTCGGCAGGGGCCTTCTTTGCCATTGTCACGGCACCTGCACTAGGGCTTTTGCCCGTATAGAAATGTCTCAGAAAGACAACCACACCCCATAAGTGATGTTATCTAGACAGGCGAGTTACTAGTGTAGATCAAGCCCCAGTTTTTAGCTGCGCTGCCCCACCATCTCCTGTCCAGAACGGTGTCTCCACAGCAAACAACTTCTGTTGACATAGCTAGGCCAGGGGTGTGATCCCTGGTTGACATAGGTATGCTGTCATAAGCCCCACGGTAGGTTTATTTTGGAGTGTGTGGGGTACGGGATGGTTGGCAAAAGCTCGGTTTTACCAATTTGTTGCCTGTGTGAGGAGCACTTTGTCATTATAGTTTAGGATCCTTCCAAATTCACTGTCCATTTTGGTCAAGATCACTGCCAGGGATTTTTTAAATTAGTCAATTTCATGTTTTCAGATATTTACACTTGAAATTTCAGTGTTGTAACTTTTGGGGTCCTGACCTAAAAGGCCCTCAGGGTGGGATGGTTGCAAGGCTATATTGTGTGTGTGCGTGCAGGGGGTGTGGGGTGTCATGGGATTGCCACCCTTACTTCTTCCCTGCTGCTGACAGTGTGCTGCCTTCAGTATAGGGCAGCCAGAGAGGAAGGCTGCTGGCCAGGTGCCCAGCTCTAAAGCCAGTGCCTCCATCAGCAGCAGAGCAGAAGTGAGGGTCACAGGGTATGGGCTGTGTGTATGCGTTTTCCTGGAAGTTTGCTGCCCAAGAAGGGGGCTGACAGCTGGAGGTGCAGCCTCTGTGCACTGGAAGGTGTGTGTGACAGCTGGCACCGCGGCCTCTCTACGGGATGGTGTGTGTGACAGCTGGCGCCGCAGCCTCTCCATGGGGTGTGTGTGTGACAGCTGGAGCGGCAGCATCTCTGTGCGCGGTAGTAACAGCTGGAGCTGCCCAACCTTCTTCCACCCCCGGGAGATCCCAGAGGTGAGTCTGACCCACTCTGGGAGCAGCACCTGAAGGGGAAGAGTAAGTCTCATGCCTCCACATCCCCAGCTGGGAACAGGGGCTTGTCTACACCACCCCCCAGATCAGCGGGCAGTGATTGATCCAGCAGGGTTCAGTTTATCGCGTCGATGCGATAAATCGATCGCTGAGCACTCTCCAGTCAACTCCGGTACTCCACCAGAACAAGAAGCACAAGCGGAGTCGACGAGAGAGTGTCAACTGTAGACTTACCACGGTGAAGACACCACAGTAAGTAGATCGAAGTACATCGACTTCAGCTATGCTATTCGCATAGCTGAAGTTGCGTATCTTAGATTGACCCTGTGCGGTGGTGTAGACAAGCCCTGGAGTCCTGCACAGGTTAGGAGCGCCCAGCTGCATGCCAGATTTCACGGGGGAGATCAGATTTCACAGTTTATGATGTGTTTTTTCACTGCCATGAATTTGGTAGGGCCCTAATTATACGATACCTTTAGGGGCAAAGCACCCCTCGTGTAGACATGGCCCAAGTCTATGTCTTCATTTGCATTTTTAGTTGTGTTTTAACACAGCTTGATTAATAACACAATTGTAAATTCTAATGTAGACAGGACAGCCTGGTGTTAAACATCACTAGCAACAAGTGTTTGCGATGTGGAACATACTTGCTGCAAGTACTCAAAAATAATGAGTAAGGCCCCAAAAATATATGAGATTAATAAAAATGCAAATTTTATTATTTTTCCTAGTCTTCTGGGTGGGCATGTTTAGGGTTTACGTTATTAAGCTCCTCACTGTTGTGCACAGCTGGGAGATGCAGTTTGAGTGGGGAGTCCAGCCCTTAGAGGAGAATGTAGATATGAGGAAACTGAACTACAGCTCCCAGAGGCACCACAGCAGGAGATCCAAATCAAAATATTTGGATTTTTTAATATGTTTATTTTTTTGACAAAAAATTTAAAGTTTCTACAGAAAGCAGACACTTCATGAAAAATGTCATTGGGTTGAAAATCCAACTTTCAACTGAGAAACAATTTTGACTGAAAAATTTTGACCAGTGTTATATACCATTATAAACTACTGCAAATATCAGTGCACTCCTTGGATATTATCGTAATGCTGTTCTAAAGGAATCTTACAGTGGGAAAGAAAGGTTTGTTTAAATGTGAGTAAATATCTAGTAATCATGAGTTCTGATTCACTGAATGATTGACCTTTCTACTTAAACTATCGGTGCATACATTTCCCTATATGTAAAATTCAGATAAGTGTTTTGCTTTATGTGGGTATTGTAAGGTTTACTTAATGTTTTGAAAGTGCTTTGAAATATGTGGACAAAAGGGTCTACATATATGTAAAATATTTTTACAATAAGAAAATATTATGTTATAAAAGGAGTGCGGAGAGAATAGAATCGTAGGACTGGAAGGGTTGAGAGGTCTTCTAGTCCAGTCCCCTACACCCAAGGCAAGACTAAGTATTACCTAGACCATCCCTGGCAGGTGTTTGTCTAATCTGCTCTTAGAAATCTCCAATGACAGAGATTCTACAACCTCCCTAGGCAATTTATGCCAGTGCTTAACTACCCAGACAGATAGGAAGTTTTTCCTAAAGTCCAGCCTAAACCATCCTTGCTGCAATTTAAGCCCATTGCTTCTTGTCCTATCCTCTGAGGTTAAGGAGAACAGTTTTTCTCCCTCCTCCTTGTAATGACCTTTTATGTCCTTGAAAAATCTTTTCATGTCCTCTCTGTTTTCTCTTCTCCAGACTAAACATATCTATATTTTTCAGTCTTTCCTCATAGGACATATTTTCTAGACCTTTAATCATTTTTGTTGCTCTTCTCTGGACTTCCTCCAATTTGTCCACATCTTTCCTGAAATGTGGTGCCCAGACTGGACACAATGTTCCAGCTGAGGCCCAATCAGCGCAGAGTAGAGTGGAAGAATTACTTCAGTGGTTCTCAAACTGTTGCACTGGTGACCCCTTTCACGTAGTAAGCCTCCGTGTGCGACCCCCCTTTTAAATTAAAAACACTTCTTTACATATTTAACACCATTATAAATGCTGGAGGCAAAGTGGGGTTTGGGGTGGAGGCTGACAGCTTGCAACCCCCCCCCCCCCATGTAATAACCTCATGACCCGCTGAGGGGTCCCGACCCCCAGTTTGAGAACTCCTGAATTACTAGTTGTCTTGCTTATAACACTCCTGCCTAATACATCCCAGAATGATGTTTGCTTTTTTTTTTTTTTGGCAACAGTATTACACTGTTGACTCATATTTAGCTTGTGATGCACTATGATTCCTAGATCCCTTTCCACGGTACTCCTTCCTAGGCATTCATCTCCCACTTTATATGTGTGCAACTGATTGTTCCTTCCTAAGTGGAGTACTTTGCTGAACGCCCGCTGCCGGTCTGGGGTCCCAGCCCTGCCCACATAGAGTGGGTACCTGCCTTCTCCCTGGTTCTAGCCATTCTCTTCCTCTCTCTACACTGAGATGAGGGCGAGAGTGCGCTGAGAACAGGGCTGGGGGTGAAGGAGTAGGCTGAGGGTTAGGGTGCAGGGTCTGGCCAGGAGCTAGAATGAGGGAGGGGGCTCAGGGTTGGGTGTGGTTTGGTGTGGAGCGCTTACCTGGGCAGCTCCCATTTGGTGCGAGGGTTGCAGGTGGGAAAATGTGTGTGGGGTGTGTGTGTGCAAGAGCTCCCATTTGGTGCTCGGGGTGGGGGTGGGGATGTGGGGGGTGCAAAAGTCAGGGCATGGGGTGGGGGGGGCTGGGTATGGGTGGGGGGTGCCGGAGTCAGGGCTGGGGTTGTGGGGGGGTTCAGGAGTCAGGGCAGAGGGCTGGGGTGTGTAAAGGGAGTGCATGGGTCAGGGCAGTGGGCTGGGGTCGTGGAGGTGCTCCCAGCCCCCTGCCCTGAGTGACTCACGGCAGGGGGCTGGAGGGGATATGCCGATTCCACCCCCTTCCCCAAAGTCCCTGGGGTTCTGGCTGCCAGCCCCTTGCCAGCCGGCGTCCCGGCCACAGGTCCCACTCAGCCCGCTGCCGGCCCAGGTGAATGGAACCCCAAGCCTGCAGTGGGCTGAGAAGGCCGGCGTTGTAAGATCAGCATTTTACTTTAATTTTAAATGAAGCTTCTTAAACATTTTGAAAACCTTGTTTACATACGACAACAGTTTAGTTATATATAGACTTATAGAGAGAGACCTTCTAAAAAACGTTAAAATGTATTATTGGCACGTGAAACCTTAAATTAAAGTGAATAAATGAAGACTTGGCACACAACTTCTAAAAGGTTTCAGAGTAACAGCCGTGTTAGTCTGTATTCGCAAAAAGAAAAGGAGTACTTGTGGCACCTTAGAGACTAACCAATTTATTTGAGCATGAGCTTTCGTGAGCTACAGCTCACTTCATCGGATGCATACCGTGGAAACTGCAGCAGACTTTATATATACACAGAGAATATGAAACAATACCTCCTCCCACCCCACTGTCCTGCTGGTAATAGCTTATCTAAAGTGATCATCAGGTTAGGCCATTTCCAGCACAAATCCAGGTTTTCTTCGGAGACGTCGAAAATAGGATTCTAGGTCACCACAGAACTGTATCATGTTCGTGGGGGTGGAGGGGCAGAAGGAGAGGCCAAGAGTTGTCACTTTGGATGGGCTATCACCAGCAGGAGAGTGAATTTGTGTGGGGGGTGAAGGGTGAGAAAACCTGGATTTGTGCTGGAAATGGCCTAACCTGATGATCACTTTAGATAAGCTATTACCAGCAGGACAGTGGGGTGGGAGGAGGTATTGTTTCATATTCTCTGTGTATATATAAAGTCTGCTGCAGTTTCCACGGTATGCATCCGATGAAGTGAGCTGTAGCTCACGAAAGCTCATGCTCAAATAAATTGGTTAGTCTCTAAGGTGCCACAAGTACTCCTTTTCTTTTAACTTCTAAAAGGTTGCCGACCTGTGGTATAAACATTTTCAATATTGTTTAGAGAAAAGGAAGATACTGTCATTGTGTGTGGGTCCTAACAGTCTTGAGCTGTGCTATATGAACCAAAACCTCTGTTAATTAACTCCTGGGTACTTCTGAATGTTGATTCAGTCTCTTGCCTTGAAAACACATTTCACTGATTGTAATGTTTCATGGTAAAAATAAACCATGACGATTATTATTAATCATGTTTATTATAGTGGAGCCTAAGGGCCAACCGAGAGTGGGGTCCCACTGTACTATACAAAGTCTCCTCTGAAGAGCATACAATCTACATAGACAAGACAGACCCGAAATAGACAAAGGTGGGGGAAGAGGTATAATAAACGGCGTGAACAATGTGAATACACACACACACACACACACACACACACACACACACACACACACACACACACACACACATCTTTTGAGTGGATTTACTTAGGATGGGATAAGCTAAATGGAAAGAAAAGGGAAGTGGGAGACAGGACAGGGCTCAAGAGCGCAAGAGGCCCAGGTGTTGAGTGAAACTGAGGTGAACAGACTAGGAAGGAAGGTGACAGAGAGGGTTGGAGCAATCAGCACAGGGCAGAGAAAGTCCAGTCAATACTGCAGAAAATTCACTGATTGTCTAAAAGTCCATGCTTTGGCTGCTACTTCTACTGGCTGGAATCTTGGGTTGGCTGCTCTCTGCACTTTTTCTCCAAGGTCACATGGTGGGGTAGGCACCCCTGGAGTTGGGGTCAGTGGTCTCCCCTCCACACTTCTGTGTGCTGTGGGAGGGGTAACTCTGGCTGGACCTATTTTACCCCTTGCTTCCTTGCTGCAGTGCAATAGTCCCTGCTTTGGCTACCAGCTGGAGTCTCTGGCTGGCTCCTCTCTGCAGCTTTTCCCCAAGGCCACATTAAAATACCTTCTAATAATTGTAATTATTTTCTTCACAGAATATTGAAGCATGTTTGTTCCAAGGTCTCTTAAAGTGAAGAGGAATGCTGATGATGACCTAAGCTGTACAGCAAAAATAAAAAAGTTGTCTTCTGGAGAACCCTCATTAGTGGAGGCCACAGACTTCAGAGATGTCAAGCCAGCTATAAAAGACGCTTCTGCTTCAGGATGTAATTTATATAAAGCAGTACAAGAATGTACAGAGCGACACACTTTTCCAGATTCAGACTTCCCCTTTGCTGATGAATCTTTGGGAAGTGACAACCAAAATGTTGATGAAGACAGCTCCTCTGTAGACGAACCCATTAAATCTTTCAGCAAATTCCAGCGCTGGGCAGAACCTGGAGAACCTATATGTGTTGTTTGTGGTCGTTATGGTGAATATATTTGTGATAAAACAGATGAAGATGTTTGTAGTTTAGAATGTAAAGCCAAACATCTTTTACAAGCTAAAGAAAAGGAAGAAGGGTTAAACTCTGACAGTCTTGTGAAAGTAGAATCAAAACCAGAAACTCTTTTGCCTGTCACGCTTTATACTTATAAAGAACATTCCTTTATTTTAAGCCTGCAAGATGACCAGATCAAGAACCTTAAATTACAGTTAGGTATTGTTGTCCAGGGCGAAGGAGTTACAAGACCTATTATAGAGTTTGAACACTGTGGTTTTCCTGAAACTTTAAACTATAATTTAAAGAATTCAGGCTATGAAGTTCCAACCCCTGTCCAGATGCAGATGATTCCTGTTGGACTTTTGGGAAGGGATATCGTGGCCAGTGCAGACACGGGCTCAGGAAAAACTGCAGCCTTCCTGCTTCCAGTTATTATTAAAGCCTTAGAAGAGGTAATTAAAGTTTAGGGGGGTAATTAAAGTTTACGTATATATTCAGAAAGAGGTGAGAAGCTTAATGAGTCCAGAGTTCTTAATATAATTAAGAATGGCAGTGATTTTGTATTGAAGCTCATTAGTTTATTTTTTTTTAAAGAGCTTTTCCCCTTAATACTATGAATATTTTCTAGTTGGGTGGGCAGGAAATATAGTCTCTTAATTGACATTAGTGTACTTGCAGTTTCATTTTGTTCACAAAAAGTAACCTATTGAAAGGACACTTTTGGTGTTTTTTCTCCCAGTAATTATGTAGTTTTCCCAGTAACTTAGGAGTTAGTTGCTAATGTTCCAGCATGCATCATTCTGTGACATCACAAATACTATGAGGGCTGTAAAGACATTCCTGGTATTCATGTGATTTCACAGATGAATTCAGGCTGTGATGTCTTCAGCCAACCAGCAAATATCCAGAGGAATTCAGAGGGTAAAATAATTTTTAAAGGGTAGGTAAAACTTATTTCTGACTGCTCCCCACAACCTCATCAAAAGGGGCCCATCAGTGCATATTTTAATACTTAACTTCAATACCATTTGAAGTAAGGAAAAAGAGACTAACATGAATGCTTACATTTCATAGTGCAAGTTTTCAAGCAATGGGTGATCTTGCATACTATTCTGTACTTCAGTTTCAGGATACAGTTTGGTGACTTTTCAGTCCAGATTCTCATTTGAACATTGAAATTTTTTTTGGTGGGTTTAAATCAAAGTGTCTCTAATTTAGGAGGGTTTACCCCATCCCCCCTTTAATACACTATGGCTTATTTATATCCTGGTGACATCTGAAAAACTTTAGTTTGTCTTTATAACTTGTTAATTTTTAGGATAATAATTATTGGTTATTATGGGTGGGAGGGAAATAGCTTTACTTTTCCAAGTAATTAGTGGCAGTTTAGGATGATCCAAAATGCAGTAGAATCACTATAGTTCTTTGAGTAGTATCCTTATGGGTGCTCCACTTCAGCGGCGCATGTGCCTCTCAATCAAAGATTTTCAGTTAGTAATGTGCTTTCATGTGCGTTATGCCTCCTTGTGTTGGACACTAAGTCCATATAGGTGAGTATGAACAAACTGCCCTTCAGTTCCTTCTCAACCGCCTCAGCCTGAGAGGGAGCCTTAGTGTGTCTGTCTCAAGCATGCTTCGTCTTTTCTATTTTTCTATAGTTGATTGATTAATTAGTATAGTTATAGTTAGTTAAGAAGTGAGAGGATTATTTTTCTCCTCTCCCCCCCGACAGTCACAGGGAAGATTCTTCTTATTATCAAGGGTGATGGAGGGGCATGTAGGGTTGGTTCCAACTTCCATATGGGCTCCCTTAGTGGCCACACTGGGACCCCTAGGATGCTTCTTGGCAGCAATTTGCCAGACCACCTATACTGCTCATAGGGAGGCTAGAGTTGCACAGCTCTCCTCCCCAATGAGCCCCCTCCCCACACACAAAGAGATGTTTGGAGACCAGGAAACCAGGGCGGATAAAGAGGCCACCCCTCAAACACTTATTTCATCCTCTTCTCTGGATGAAGTGGTTATACCTCCACCACCATCCATTGCCAGAGATTTTCAGCAATTTCAAGAAGTCATAAAGTGGGTAGCAAATTTCTCTTGAAGTCAAGGATTCACAGCACAAACTGTTGGATATCCTATCGTCCGCAACAACCTCCAGGGTGGTGTTACCCATTAACGAGATACTCCTACATCCATCTAAGACTGTATGGCAGACACCTTCCACTGTTCGGACCACATCTAAACAGGCAGATAACCCCTTAAGGATTCTGACCTTTTGTGCTCCCCTGCTCCACCTAACTCCCTGGTGGTGATGTGTGGGGAGTAAATGAGCATGATAGACGGTACTTCTCTAAGTCTACCCTGTAAGACAAAGACACTGGATCTCTGGAAAAAAGAGCAGTGGCAGCAGTGGCGACTTACCCCTGACAAGAAGCAATTGTAGTTTTTCCATATCTCGATGACTGATATTTCCATGATCTACTCAAGGGCAGCTCCTATGAAGCAGTGCTGTCTTCCACTCAGACAGCCCTTGTTCTGTCCCATGTTGACCCCTACAGTTTCGCCTGAAACTGAATGTAAAAAAAATCTACTTTAACCCTGTACAGAAGATAGTTTATAGGGGTATATTTGGACTTGTTGGCAGCCAGGGACTACCTTCCCTTAGACAGATTTGTAACTTTGGCAGTTCTGGTACAGGGAATTCAGTGTAGCCCTCTACAATAAGGAACAGTTCCTGGGGCACATGACAACTTGTACCTTTGACCAGTCATGCAGGGCTACACCTCCACTGCTTCTGGGGTAGGCTCAGAATGATCCATTCTCCAGTCAGACACATTGGACAGACAGGAGAGTAACTCCCTACACTGGTGGAAGGATCAACTCTGTGTCTTTTCAGGGATTCCTTTCTGTCGCTTAGCTCCATTAGTGACTTTAATAACAGATGGATCTCTGTTGGGATTGGGAGCGCACCTCAGTATCCTCACAACTCAGGGAAGATGAACAACTCCAGAAACCAGTCTCCACATCAATCTGTTGGTGCTTTGGGCTGTCAGGAACAGTTACCTTTATTTCCTGCCCCTCATCGGGGGTACATCAATCAGGGTCATGACGGACAATGTATCTTGCATGTTCTGTTTCAATGAGCAAGAAGGAACAGGATCCTCCTTCTGTGTGCCAAGGCCATGAAACTATGGAACTGGTGGATAGATCATCAGACCCAAATTTCAGCAGTCTGTTTCCCAGGTATTCAGAACAACACATCTGATGATGTTGGTACTGCTCTCAAGACTATGAATGGGAGCTAAATGCACAAGTTCTCCACAGCATGTTCAAAAAATGGGGACAGCTGGGGATCTCTTTGCCAGAAGGGTGCCCTCTTCTCTGCTCAAGAAGAGGTCTGGGCCATCAATCCTGGGGGACACCTCTTTTCTGTCTTGTAAGAAAGGTCTGTTCTGTGCCTTCCCACAACACTGCTGATACTAAGGGTGATGAGCAAAATCAGACAGGAGAGGGCCAAAGTTATCCATATAGTGCTGACATGGCTGAGACAAGCTTGGTACCCTTACCTGCTTCATCTGTGTCCAAACGCAGCTCAAGCTCCTGTCCACTCCTCATCTCCTCTCACTGAGTGTGGGCCATGTGCTTCATCCTAACCTAGCAGTTCTTGCCTCAGGGTGTGGTTCAGAGTCAGAATCCTCCTGCTCTATAGAAATACAACGGGTACAAGAGGTATAACAGATGTTACTGAATAGTGGAAAGAGGTCAACTTGTACTACTTACCTGCAGAAATGGAAGAGTTTCTTCCATGGTGGTGGTGTCACTCCTTCCTGCCAGAATTTCTGCCATCCTGCATTACCTGTTGGATCTGAAAAAATTGGGGTTATCAGTTAGTTTGATTAAGGTCCAAATACCAGCCTTTCATCCTTCGTTAAAAGTATTTTCCATTTTTGCTCCCTTGATATTGACTAGGTTTATTAAGGGTTTGGGGAATCTCTACCCTCAGATTAGAGACCCCACCCCAACCTGGAACCTCAGTTTGGTACTCGGTTACCTTATGAGACCTCTATCTGAACCTATGGCAACCAGCTCTCTGCTCCATTTATCTATGAAGACAGTCTTTTTTACTAGCCATCATGTCAGTTCAAAGGGTTGGGGAGATTGGAGTCTTGGCAGATTCTCACCTCCCCCCCCCCCCCCCCCGAGCTCTGGAACCCCCACACTTTGCAGGTCCTAGAGCCTGGGTTCCAGCCCAAACCCAGAAGTCTACACAGCAGTGAAACAACCCTGCAGCCCAAACCCCTCAAGCCTGACTTGGCTGGCACAGGCCAGCCGCAGGTTATTCTTTGCTGTGTAGGCATACCCTAAAGGCTTTTTACACTGCTCTGGCGCGTAAAGGAGCTTTGAAGTTGGTATACATTACATTGCGGTCACTGCCGGAGCAGTGTAAAGGGACCTAAATGTCAATTAGAATCCTTTATCTTTCAGTTGAATATTAGAGTTGGCTCCATGAATGATTTTAGTAGGCTGTTTACTAGCTAATTAATCAAAATGACTGCACTACATAACTATGTCTCTGTAGAAAGATTTATGTTAGGTTTTCACCAAAGAATGAAAATTCGATGGTGGATAGAAGTATTTTTTTTTCTTTTTAGACTAAAACTCCGTCTGCACTTATTGTGACACCAACGAGAGAGTTAGCCATTCAAATAGAGAGACAAGCTAAAGAGCTGATGATTGGTCTGCCAAACATGAGAACAGTTCTTCTTGTAGGAGGTTTACCACTGCCACCCCAACTTCATCGTCTAAAACAAACTGTTAAGGTAAGAACCATTGTGTGAAAGAGTTCCTTGAAGAAAGATGTTTTTATGGCATGTGTAGGAAATAAAAACTGATGACTTAACCTTTGACTTGAATTTGCGTGTGTTACATCAGTGGTGCCCAACCTCATTACACAGGAGGGTCATATAAATCTAAGCCACAACCTTGTGTGGGTCAAACAGATTTTACATATTTTAATCAGATTTATAGTCCCCTGTACTGATATATATTTTAAGTTCAGCTTGTTTTGTATGTATTTAGATGGGTTGTTTCTACGTATAGCATTGTCTATTTAAAAACAAAGAAATCAGTGCATAAAATGTGTATCAGAATTACAGAAAATGGGGAAAAAAACAGTGAAGAACACAAAACACTAATTAATCTGCTGTTGAAGCAGGCTGTGGGCGTTATGAAATGCTCTGGTGGGCTGTAGGTTGGGCACCCTTGCTCTACACAATGAGTCTAGACCCTTAGTAGTAAAGATTAGCTCCTGAATTTTTATAGTAACTAGAGCTGTCAATTAATCACAGTTAACTCACGCAATTATCTCAAAAGAATTAACTGCGATTAAAAAAAAATCACAATTAATCACAGTGTTAAACAATAGAATACCAATTGAAATTTATTAAATATTTTTGTATGTTTTTCTACATTTTCAAATATATTGATTTCTTTTACAACACAGAATACAAAGTGTACAGTGCTCATTTTATATTATTTTGATTACAAATTTTTGTACTGTAAAACTGATAAAATAGTATTTTTCAATTCAGCTCATACAAGTACTGTAGTCCAATCTTTATTATGAAAGTGTAATTTACAAATTTAGATTTTTTTGTTACATAACTGCACTCAAAAACAAAACAATGTAAAACGTTTAGCACCTATAAGTCCACTCAGTCCTACTTCTTGTTCAGCCAGTTGCTAAGACAAACAGGTTTGTTTACATTTACAGAAGATACTGCTGACTTATTTACAATGTCACCTGAAAGTGAGAACAGGCACTTTTGTAGCCGGCATTCCAAGGCATTTACTTGCCAGATATGCTAAACATTCATATGTCCCTTCATGCTTCCGCCACCATTCCAGAGGACATGCGTCCATGCTGATGATGCTCGTTAAAAAAATGCATTAATTAAATTTGTGACTGAACTCCTTGGGGGAGAATTGTATATCTCCTGTTCTGTTTTACCCACATTCTGCCATATATTTCATGTTATAGCAGTCTCGGATGGTGACCCAGCACATGTTCATTTTAAGAACACACTCACAGCAGAGTTGACAAAATGCAAAGAAGGTATCAGTGTGAGATTTCTAAGGATAGATACAGCACTCGACCCAAGGTTTAAGAATCTGAAGTGTCTTCCAAAATCTGAGAGGGACGAGGTGTGGAGAATGCTTTCAGATGTCTTAAAAGAGCAACACTCCGATGCAAAAACTACAGAACCCAAACTACCAAAAAAAGAAAATCAACCTTCTGCTGGTGGCATCTAACTCAGATGATGAAAATAAACATGCATCGGTCCGCACTGCTTTGGATTGTTGAAGGGTTAAAATTCATTGCTGATGTAATAACCTGGTATATGGATTTATGTACAGGCCCAAAGTCCAGAGTTTGGTCAAGAGGTCAGAGGCCTAGCAAATAGTGATTAGCTAAGAGAAAGCAGAATAAACAAAGATAACTTGCTTTTGCTAGATATGCCTGGTCAGCAGAACGCCAGATGTTGGGGGCAATAATTGTGTCTTATTTAAAGTTACAAATAGAATCTGTTAGTCTCTAAGGTGCCACAAGTACTCCTTTTCTTTTTGTAAATAGAACAAAGAAGCCCTGTTTCTGTTGTGTTAGTTTCTTCTGTAGGGAGATGTTCTTCCCACACATCCAACCTTGAGTTTATGAAAGGTTCAAGCATGTCAGTATAAGATATGGCCTCCTCCCTTTCCCAGGGACCAATGCCTGTCTTAAAACACAAATGAACAACTTGAAAGACAATCTTTATTGCCATATACTTTCACTGTTTCTTTGCTTTTACACCTAGATATGTATCTGTTGGACAATCAAAGGAGCTACTTCATTCCTATGGACCCCAAAGCAGAATTCAACACATATATTTTATACTAATAATATTTATTAAAGTACTAATTAAATGTTAAATGTTAATTTGTTAACTTGAGACCATGGGCGGAGACATTATGTAACCTTGACCATTGGCTACTGTGCTATCATGTCTTGCAGCTAAACTTATCCGGGGGTGTGGGACTGCGTACCCTGTCACTTTCCCCTGCCCATGAAAATCCATATATTCCATTGTAATCAATTGATTGACAGTGTCTCTGAGCCTAATAAGTGAGGTGATGCTCCCGTCAGCACTGTACGTAATAAACTCCTGTTCTTGATCTCTACACAATGTGGATTTATGTCCTTCAGTCGTTATCAAGCAGAACCCATCATCAGCATGAATGCATGTCTTCTGGAATGGTGGTTGAAGCATGAAGGGACATATGAATCTTTAGCACATCTGGCATGTAAATATCTTGTGATTCCGGCTACAACAGTGCCATGCGAACACCTGTTCTGACTTTCAGGTGACATTGTAAACAAGATGTGGGCAGCGTTATCTCCTGCAAATTGTAACCAAACTTGTTTGCCTGAGTGATTGGCAGAAGTAGGACTGAGTGGACTTGTAGGTTCTATAGTTTTACATTGTTTTATTTTTTAATAGTTATTTTTTGTACGTAATTCTACATTTGTAAGTTCAACTTTCATTATAAAGAGATTGTACTACAGTACTTATATTAAGTGAATTGAAATATACTATTTCTTTTTTACAGTGCAAATATTTGTAATCAAAAATAAATATAAAGTGAGCACTGTACACTTTGTATTCTGTGTTGTAATTGAAATGAATATATTTGAAAATGTAGAAAACATCCAAATATATTTAAATAAAAGGTATTCTATTATTGTTTAACAGTGTGAGTAATTACGATTAATTTTTTAAATTGCTTGACAGCCCTAATAGTAATATACATTTCTTTACAGATATGAAACATTTATATGTATCCTTCTGAATTTTACATATAAAGAATAAGATTTCAAAATGATTTCTCGTCTTTATAAGTTTGCTGCTTTCAAAGGGTATAATTTGCCACTTAAGTGAGGAATTATAATTTACAACAGGAAACACTTTAGTTCCTTGACTTTAGGATTTAGATTTTTGTGGCACGGAACACACTGCAGGCATTCATAAATTTCAGGTATCCTCTTCAGAGGGCTAATTATTCCATTTGTTTTCAGTTACACACAACTTTGGAGAATCATGTACAGGAATGTCAAGTCTCTTCGCATTTGAACTTAATAATTACATAAATACAGATAATTAGTACAAATGTGCTGTAACTGTAACGTACCCTGGATAGTCACCCACCTTTTTCTGTCCCTACTAAAAACAAAAACAGAAAGCTTGCATTTTTGTAGTCCAATGCTTGCAAGTGCTAATGTCAAACATATTATTTTTCAAGGACTGCATACAATTTTCATATAGCTTTAACTCATATTAGCTTGCTTTTCTAATGTTTTGCTTTCTTCTGATAGGTTATAATAGCAACACCCGGAAGACTATTAGATATTTTAAAACAAAGCTCTGTTCAGCTCCATGGTATTAAAATCGTAGTTGTGGATGAAGTAAGTTCATATAAAGTTAAAAACTGTAATTAGAAACAAGTGTTATCAAAATACAGTGATAATGGCCACTGTTAGAGCTCTCATATTTCTGACTGTTAAATAAAAAGTGGCTGCCTAATATAGGTCCTGATCAAGCAAAGCACTTACGCAAGTCCTAAACTTTAAGTTTGTGTGTAGTCCCACTGACTTCCTTGGAATTTAGCATATGCTTTAAAGTTAAGCACGTCGTTGAATGCTTTGCTGGATTAGGTCCATAGTGTCTAATAAGTGGTTTAACTGGAGTCCCAGGCGAGGTGGTTGATTGTCAACTAAACACAATGTTTATTAAAATATAGTTTATACTTCTCAGGGTTAAAAAGTGAATTTAGTATTATGTAAAAGATGCTTGAGTGGCTGTAGTCATGTCAGTTTACATAACTGATAGGAGCGCAAGCTCCGCCACAGCGCCCCACGAGTGTCAACAGAAGAAGTGTGTCTATCCCTCTTCATAGCTTTTCTTCTGACTACTCAAATCAGAACTGATTTTAATGTGGTGACAATGTCGCTACACTAGTGTTGATTATGTCAATTAAAGAATAGTGCATGATTGTCAGAGCTTCCCTGTGTCTTTTTGTATACTATACTTAAAATTATTAGGAAAAACATCATACTGTCTTAAATTAATATTTTCATTTAGGCTGATACCATGTTAAAGATGGGCTTCCAGCAACAAGTGCTGGATATTTTGGAAAACACCTCCAGTGATCGTCAGACCATATTGGTTTCAGCCACAATACCAGTTGGCATTGAGCAGCTGGCAAATCAACTTCTGCAGAATCCTGTGAGAATAACCATTGGAGAAAAGAATCTGCCATGTTCCAGTGTTCGCCAGATTATCTTGTGGGTAGAAGAACCATCTAAAAAGAAAAAACTATTTGAAATATTAAATGTTAGTATAGTGTTTTATTTAGCAAATTATTTCTATGCTTGTAGTGAATAAAGTTTAATTTAGTTTAATTTAGCTCTTGCCTATCTAGTGCAAATGTGAGTGATGCAAACGAGCAGTAATGGACAGTACGTTATCTGCCCCACCACATTCAAGAATGTCTCCCTGGGGGTTCCCTGATAAAACAAAAAGACGTGAGGGCCTTAATCCTCACAATAATTCTAGGTTTATTTTATGAGCATTCTGAAGTAATCTTAGCTGCAGTTATGTAAGAGATTAATATGTGCATTTAAGTGAAACTCAGATCTATTTCACATTTTAAAAACTCACCATTTTTGTATTTAAAATACATCTTCAAAAAGACTATTTCTGAAGTTGTTTCAAGGCAAACTAGGGACCTGATTTTACAAACCCTTATGCATGTGTTTAATTTGACTCATAAGTAACATTACACATGTGTGCAAGTATTTTCAGGATTAGGGCTTAAATCTTGTCCTTTTTTTATTAGGTGTTGGAGGATTTTTAAAAAAAATAAATATGCTTGTTTCAATCTAATGTATAAAATCTACTGAAGAGAAAATGAGCAATTGAAAATAAATAGCTGTGGTTGACCAGAAATAAACTATGCTGATACAGTAGGTTTTACACAACTATTTTAATTTTACAGGATAAGAAACTCTTCAAACCTCCAGTATTGGTATTTGTGGACTGCAAGCTTGGAGCAGATCTTCTGAGTGATGCTGTTCATAAAATCACAGGATTACAATGCATATCGATGCATTCTGATAAATCACAAACTGAAAGAACAAATATATTGCAGGTTTGTACTTCCTAAAATAGAGATCTCTACGTCACTATGAAACTTTCCATCTTATTTTTAAAAAGATAATTTAGTTTTAATGAGTTAGTAAAGTAGGCATCTTGTCGTTGTCTGTCACTTACATAAAAGCTGACTAATGCAATTCCAGAGACCACTGGATTTAATGTTTGTTTTTAAACTCCAGGCATAATTTTTATTCTTCAGAATATTGTTCTTTGGGGTGAAGTGAATGCATAGTGAAAGTACTTACATCTGTCTTGTATTACTGAGTTTTCACAATGAATGCTAGAGTTTATGGAAAACTGAAATGAGAGCACAGATTGTATTTCTACTAATACTTCAAGAAAGTGGCTATTTTAAATACTCTAGATTACTCTATTATTATTATTATTTATTTTAAATGGGAATTGACTTGAACATTAGTTAGTCTGTGACTGGTTTTGTGCCTTGCTGAATTGGTGTTTTGTATCATTTTAAGCAGGACTCATTGAATCACAAAATTTTATTTCTGTGTGTGCTACATAAATCAAGAGTACAGTAGGGCACTATTTTTCTTCTTTTTTCAGCAGCAGAATAGTCTGTTGTGCAAATTATGACACTGCCCTTTATTTGAACCAACAGTATCTTGCCCTTTTACAGCAGATCTCAAAAGGGGAATTGCAAGGAAATAAAGCATACATAGAAAGTAATTATTTATTTTGTTTCCCACCCTTCAGGGATTATTTCAGGAAAAATATGAAGTCGTAGTAAGCACTGGAGTCCTTGGGCGAGGGCTTGACCTTGTCAATGTCAAACTGGTTGTAAATTTTGATATGCCCTCAAGCATGGACGAATACGTACATCAGGTAAAGAGATACGTGTATCTTAAACATACATGAGATACTTGCTAAAACATTGTTGGAAAAATAAAACAAGACCATGCATGATCTGAATTGAAAGATGCACGCATAGGGATGGACGTACCTCCGGAAAAGTTCCCTTTAGGAGGGCAGGAAGAAGGGAATTCTGAAGAATCTCTCCTCCATCCTATGCAAGAAACACCAAACCTTCAGTCTGAATTAATGGAGGAACACTAAAAAATAATGCCTCTATTTGCCAGTGGTGTTTATATAGCTCTCCCTCTCCACCTCAGTGTGAAGGAGTATCTCAGTTCCTATACCTTTTTAAAGCATATGTGTATACTAAACATTATTAGTTCTTTCATTTTTTGTTGGAAAAAACTGAAATGTCAATGAAATAATGAATGGGAACTCTGCTTACCCATATAGCAATATTTCATGTTTTGCTTAGTTCCAACCTATTAGACCTCACTACTTTTGTGAAACAACTAAGAGCTAGTAGAGCATTCAGAGTACTGACTTGCCCATGACAATACTATATATTAGGTCTGTGGATTAATTGCAGTTACCTCATGTGATTAACTCAAAAAAATTAATCGCGATTAAAAAATTGTGATCAATCACACTGTTAAACAATAGCATACCAACTTATTCAATATTTTCGATTTTTCTACATTTTCAAATTTATCCATTTCAATTACAACACAGAATACAAAGTGTACAGTGCTCAATTTATATTATTTTTATTACAAATATTTGCACTGCAAAAATGATAAATCGTGTTTTTCAATTCACCTCATACAAGGACTGTAGAGCAATCTCTTTGTCATGAAAGTGCAACTTACAAATGTAGGTTTTTTTATTACATAACTGCACTCAAAAACAAAACAATGTAAAACTTTAGAGCCTACAAGACCATGCTACATTGCCATGCAAATGCCCGTCTCACTTTCAGGTGACATTGTAAACAAGAAGCGGGCAGCATTATCTTCTGCAAATGTAAACAAACTTGTTTGAGCAATTGTCTGAACAAGAAGTAGGACCGATTGGACTTGTGGGCTCTAAAGTTTTACATAGTTTTATTTTTGAATGCAGGCTTTTTGTACATAATTCTACATTTGTAAGTTCAACTTTCATGGCAGAGATTGGACTACACTACTTGTATTAGGTGAGTTGAAAAATACTATTTGTGCAGGAAATGGCCCAATTTGATTATCATGCACATTGTGTAAAGAGTCACTTTGGATGGGCTATCACCAGCAGGAAAGTGAATTTGTGTGGGGGGGTGGAGGGTGAGAAAACCTGGATTTGTGCTGGAAATGGCCTAACCTGATGATCACTTTAGATAAGCTATTACCAGCAGGACAGTGGGGTGGGAGGGAGGAGGTATTGTTTCATATTCTCTGTGTATATATAAAGTCTGCTGCAGTTTCCACGGTATGCATCCGATGAAGTGAGCTGTAGCTCACGAAAGCTCATGCTCAAATAAATTGGTTAGTCTCTAAGGTGCCACAAGTACTCCTTTTCTTTTTACTATTTGTTTTGTTTTTTATAGTGCAAATATTTGTAATCAAAAATAAAGTGAGCATTCTAAACTTTGTATTCTGTGTTGTTATTGAAATCAATGTATTTGAAAATGTAGAAAATGTCCAAAAATAGTTAAATAAATGATATTCTATTGTTTAACAGCGCAATTAATGATGCAATTAATCGTGATTAATTTTTTTCATCACACATTCATCACAATTAATTTTTTAATCACTTGACAGTCCTACTATATATCCAGTTTCATGTAAGAACACCCAATGTACAGTATTGCTGCAACAAAAATACATTTTTAAACTATCACACAATGGAGTTTAAGCAGTCTTCTTTTATTCTGAAGGGAGATAGATTACTAATGCCAATTTAAAATAAACTTTGTTTTCATTTGCAGGTTGGAAGAGCAGGAAGGCTGGGTCACAATGGAACTGCAATTACTTTTATCAATAACAACAGCAAGAAGCTTTTTTGGGATGTTGTAAAGAGAGTAAAACCAACAGGCACGATTCTTCCTCCACAGTTGCTAAACTCCCCTTATCTTCATGACCAAAAGAGAAAAGAACAACAGAAAGTTACACAATCACAGAACAGTCTTGTAACAGGTGATAATCTTATGGACATTATTAGAAAACATGACAAAAGTAATTCTCAGAAGTGATTAATGGTATTATATTTATAAATGTGTAAATATAATGAAAGCACTGTATTTCAGTAATAATTAAACATGAATTTATATCATTGGTATAAGATCGTTCGAAGTTATTTTTTAAAACGTGTAACCTTTTTTCTGGAGAAATCCTGAGTCTGATTTTCATCTCCATCCCCAAATAGTGCCTGATCTAAAAGGACATTCCAAATTTAAAAAGTGCACTTCAGTCTAAAAATACAGTAACATCTAAAAGCATTTTTTCAGTTTGTTTACTTTGTGTAGGTGACATCTTCTTATATAGTTATTTTCTTATATAGTTATTTTCACTGTTCTTTCCTTGTTGTTTCTGTGGGGTTTTTGCACCGCAGTGGAGGAGAGAGGAATATTTTTAAAACAGAAAAATTTGGTTGTAAAACTAATTGGCATGGACATGTTTACTATCTGCAAATATTTTTAACTCTTGTTAAATTAACAATGTTTAAGTTAAGAATGTCCCTTTAACCCTCAAATCAATATCTAATTATCCTCAATACTGGGCACCCCCACAATTTTCATTTATGGGTCACAATGAATTATTAAAAATGATTGGTTTCTTCTTGCCATCACATGTCTGAAACCAGTAAAAAAAAATCCTGCTCCAGTACTGTACAACATAAAGAAGATTTTTTTCCCGGTTGTCATTTGGCTAGCAAGGACTGTGGTTTCTTCAACTTCATATTAGAGAAGTGAGAAAAATTAGATCTAGTAATTAAAACATGAAATTGTGATCTCATTCTGTTAATGGGGGCATGATTGGGCTGTTAGGGTGGAATGTTATACTATAAAAAAAAAATAGGGCTGTCAATGTACTGACATGATTAACTCAAAAAAATGAATCGCAGTTTTAATTGCACTGTTAAACAATAGAATACCGATTGAAATTTATTTAATATTTTGGATGTTTTTCTACATTTTCACATCTATTGTATTCCGTGTTGTAATTGAAATCAAAGTGTATATTATTTTTTATTACAAATATTTGCACTGTAAAAATGATAAAAGAAATAGTAGTTTTCACTTCACCTCATACAAGTACTATAGTGCACTCTTTGTTGTGAAAGTGCAATTTAAACAAATGTAGATTTTTTTGTTACATATCTGTACTCAAAAACAAAACAACGTAAAACTTCAGAGCCTACAAGTCCACTCAGTCCTACTTGTTCAGCCAATTGCTAAGAAAAATAAGTTTGTTTACATTTACAGGAGATAATGCTGCCCTCTTTTTATTAACAATGTCACCAGAAAGTGAGAACAGGCATTTGCATGGCACTTTTGTAGCAAGCATTGCAATGTATTTACATGCCAGACATGGTAAACATTCATATGCCTCTTCATACTTCGAGCATTCCAGAGGACATGCTTCCATGCTGATGATACTAGTTAAAAAAAATGTTAATTCAGTTTGTGACTGAACTCCCTGGGGGAGAATTGTATGTCCCCTGCTCTGTTTTACCCACATTCTGCCATATGTTTCATGTTATAGCAGTCTTGGATGAAGACCCAGCACATGTTGTTCATTTTAAGAACACTTCCGCTGCAGATCTGACAAAACGCAAAGAAGGTACCAATGTGAGATTTCTACAGATAGCTACGGCACTGGACCCAAGGTTTAAGAATCTGAAGTGCCTTCCAAAATCTGAGAGGGACGGGGTGTGGAGCATGCTTTCAGAAGTCTTAAAAGAGCAACACTCAGATGCAGAAACTTCCGAACCTCAACCACCATAAAAGAAAACCTTCTGCTGGTGTCATCTGACTCAGAGGATGAAAATGAACATGCGTTGGTCCACGCTGCTTTGGATTGTTATTGAGCAGAACCAGTCATCAGCATGGACATATGTCCCCTGGAATGGTGGTTGAAGCATGAAGGGACATATGAATCTTTAGCGCATCTGGCACGTAAATATCTTGTGACGCCAGCTACAATAGTGCCCGGAGAATGCCTGTTCTCACTTTCAGGTGACATTGTAAACAAGAAGTGGGAGGCATTTTCTCCTGCAAATGTAAACCAACTTGTTTGTCTGAGTGATTGGCTGAACAAGAAGTAGGACTGAGTGGACTTGTAGGCTCTTAAGTTTTACACTGTTTTATTTTTGAATGCATTTTTTTGTACATAATTCTACATTTGTAAGTTTAACGTTCATGATAAAGAGATTGCATTACAGTACTTGTATTAGTTTAATTGAAAAATACTATATGTTTTGGTTTTTTACAGTGCAAATACTTGTAATCAAAAATAAATACAAAGTGTACACTGCTCACTTTATATTCTGTTTTGTAATTGAAATCAATATATTTGGAAATGTAGAAGACATCCAAAAATATTTAAATAAATGGTATTCTATTATTATTTAACAGTGCGATTAATCCCAATCAGTTTTTTTTTAAATGCTTGACAGCCCTAAAAAAACCCCAACAGAATCAGATAGATCATGCAGGGAAGCAGTTTTCAAATGCTCTTGACCTCAACAGGATTGAATCTGGTTCTCTAGGCTCTAATCCTGCAATCTCTTAAAGAAATGCTTACATTTAAGCACAGTAGTCTCATTGGGCCAGATCCTTAATTTGTTTAAATTTTTGTAGTTACATTAAAGCAATGGAGTTTGACAATTTACATCAGCTGGGGATGTGGCCCAATCTTCAAGAGCACTACATATGAACTTAAATTTAGCGTGTGCATAACTGTTTGCCGGCGTGTGGTCCTATATGCTAAAACTATTGCAAGAGATTCTGTCAACAAAGCCTTTTAATTCCCTTCAATAAAAACCCATCAATTAATATTTTAAATTTATTTTGTGTATATTGCCCAAACCCTGCAGTGTCTTTTAAAAACCAAGTTCATTACAGAATAAAGTACCATCTTCCCATCATTAATGAAACTTCAGGAGAGAACAGTCCATTTTTATCCATCCTATTTTAAAAAAACACAACTCTTATCCTACTCAGGCATTTTTTCTGAGTGAGTCAGACTACAGAATGAATGCTGAATAAGTACAGGAAAATTGAAGTCTTATGTAAACTTGTATAGGCATGTGGATGGGTGTGGAATTATACAGTACATGAAAACAGAGGTTTATGGAAACATGCCTTTTTCCTCTGGAAAGACAACACATATTTGCTATGTAGGCAGATCTTTATTTAGTGTCTGCATTCGTACTAAAGTAACCCGCTGGTTGAAGATAGCTCAAAAGTAAGTTGTTTTGTGTTAGATATATATAATATATATATATATATATCTTTTGGTTTATAAAAATGCATCCTTTGCAAGCATCTGGACACATGTAAAAACACAATTAAAACTAATGTTGATAAAAGCAAAAAAACAAACATAAAACCTATTTCACACCGACCACAGCTCACTCCATGTCATCCCAGCAGCCCAAGAATGGAATAAATAGAGCTTTGTACTATACCCTGAATCTCAAAAGATTGGCTTTTTCAGACCTATCCTGGAAACAAATTTAGATACAGCCTTCCCTCCAGGCCACTGCAATTCAAATCTAAGATCTGTTAGCAGAAAGTGCACCCACTTATCTCAACTGAGATGATAAAGAGGGAGAGAGTAATCTCAGAAATTATCAGCAGCTACATTATATAGTGCTTTATTGAGAACACAGCACCTTTAAATTGCAGCTGGAGACTAATTGGAAGCCATTGCAATCTCTGGTGATAAAGTGACACATGTTCCATGTTCATCCTAATGCATTATCTAAAACTTCCGGATGGTCTTCAAGGAAATCTCAGACAATAATCCAATATGGAATTCACAAAGACATCGGTTCCTTTTTATGTGGTATGCAAAAAAACAGAGGGACATGTCTTCCCCAATCCTGCATCCCCTGAAATACTGTAAAGAACCTTTTCTTAGTGGACCTCTAAAACTGGAGTTATGCAGTGGCATAATGGAGGTAAGGGGTTATTGTCCACATGTTTCACCAGCTGGCCACCTTGACCTGCTATAGATGTTGCTCCTAGGCACTGCTACTGTGCTATTTATTCCTACTTATATATCAGTAGTTCTCTAATTTATAGTATGAACCGCTTCTTAGCAGTTGTCTTGCAGACACCTACCCTCCCAGTCATAACATAACATGCCTGTGGCAACAAGAGTATCATTAGGAAATTATGTAGTTTTAGCTCTCTTTAGTGCATTAAATATTTTGTCCTTTTTGAAGAAAGTTGTCATTCTCTGTTTGTGCTCTATTTCATTTCCCCCCACTAATCTATTCCATTTGTCTCATTTCAAAACAAAAACAGCTGTTATATGATCACCAGTGGTCCATGGGCCACAGTTTAGGAACTTCAGAAGGGGTGCCCTCTTCAGGTTAACAGCCAGAATACCAATACATTATCAATACTGCTTTTGTCTTGTATGAGGTTGTTTATATGAGGACATGCAGGAAAATTAATCCAAATTAACTAAATGTGTGAATTTGAAGTGGATTAGTGAAACCACATTAACCCAGTCTGAACATCCTCATTCAGAATTAAAGTGACCTTAATTCAATTCCAGAGTCAATTAAACTACACCAAATTAAGGGCACTAATTCTGAATAACAAAGAATGTTTAATTAACCCATTTCAAATTAACATCTTTAGTTAATTCAAATTAAGTTTCCTGGATGTTCTCATGTAGACAAGATTTGTTTGAATGTGCATATGCACGTACTGGAAATGACACAGCACTGTCTGCACTTACCAGAATTTAACCCTTCCAAGTTTGAATGCTATGTTTACATTTTAAATTATTTTTCATTTGATCAGTGCCAAATACTAATATTTATGCTAAAATATTGTATTTAATATTTCATCCTGATTTGTACCGTGTTCCAGATACTGCTTTGTTAACATAGTTTGATTAAGATTAGGAAAACAGTCATGTCTTGTTTTACTGTGCTGCTGCTTTTGAACTTTATCCTTCCTTTTGTCTCCCTCTGCTGGCATATTTTTACCTGTCTTGTATTTTAGTTTGGCCGATGTACAATATTTCTGAATACCAGCTGTTTTGTTTTACCTGCCCTATAACAGAGCTGAATGCTTTAAGACCAACTGGAAAACTACTCAGAACATATAAGATTATGCAACTGATGAATATTCTGATAACCGAAACAGCTAACAGTATTTTTCTAGTAAAGAACGTGGGTGGGATATTGTATTTGCATATAGTATGTATAGAACACAGCTTTACTGTCCTGTTTTTAGGATTATTTTCTGTGGAAATTTTGTGGTAGAATAATTGGTAATTTTGTTCAATATGAAGCAATAACTAAATTAAAAAAACCCCTGGATTATAATGTTTTCTTAATGTAGAGAAAGAGTAGAGTAGTGGAAGGGTTATTATTCTTAATTGAGATAGATTATATGATTTGTTTTGTCCCCCAATTGTCGGCCAGACACCAGATCAGACATAAACAATTAGACAAGCGCCGTACTGCATCTGGTGGCTTATCCTAAAGCCAAGTCTTAAACAAAGATCCTTGTGGTCTGAAGGAAGCAGCTCTATTTATCTGAGCCAAAAGAAATCTTTGGACAATTGATTCAGTTTGAGCTGAACTAGGTTTGCTTCAGATGGAAGTTGCCTCTTCATCTCTTGTGGGATGTAACCGATATATGACAATGACTTTATATTGTCAAAATGATTTCACTGGAGCCCTCTGAAGAAAATGTTATGGAGTTGATCACGCCTGGCAAAGGCATATCAGTTTGAATTGTATGGCACTTAGGAAAAGGGAATTTGCAAACATTAATAGGATTATTTCCCAGATATGGGAAAAAGCAAAAACAAACCACTGAGTTCATTTGGAAGGGAAGGATAGAATCTTTCAACAGAGAAGGTATCAGTTAAATTGGTACACTATATACTATACTAAATGTTAAGGCTATGACATTAACTCAGAAAGCCCTTCCTTTTGTGGATTAATATCTTGTCATCCATAATTTCAATGTATGTATGTATGTGTGTGTGTGTGTGTGTGTGTGTGTGTGTGTGTGTATATATATATACACACACACTTTTAAAAAAAAAGTATGACTCAAATCTAACTACTTTTTATCTCATAGGTACTGCAAAATCTTAGTAATGTTTATATTTTTCTTAAAATCAGATGCAAGGTAGCAGAAGTAATCTTTGACCATTCAAAAAAGATTTATTGCCTAACCATTTGTACATGCTCTGAATACTCTTCACCACTAGTTTTAAGGTCTCTGCCATTTGCAGGTTTTTTTTTTTACACACACGGCTTTATGAATCACAGTGGGGTAACAGCACAGGCTTTCAGTAGCTAGTTATAAATGAAGTATCAACTATCTTAATCAGCAGCTCAACCTAGCAACTAGTAATAGATTGATTTATTATAGGATTTGTAGCACAGGGAGGTCCTGAGCACAGATCTGAAAGAGAAGGCTCTGGCCTTAGGGGGCCAGCTCAGAGAGGGTATTTGTGTATGGAGCAGCCTGGAAGCAGGTGCTAACGTTTGTGTGAGTAGCTGAAAATGGTGCAGAGCAGGGGAGATGGGATAAGAGCCAAGAATGGCAGGTTTCAGAGTAGCAGCCCTGTTAGTCTGTATTTGCAAAAAGAAAAGGAATACTTGTAGCACCTTAGAGACTAACCAATTTATTTGAGCATGAGCTTTTGTGAGCTACAGCTCACTAGCTCACGAAAGCTCATGCTCAAATAAATTGGTTCTCTAAGGTGCCACAAGTACTCCTTTTCTTTTTGTGAATACAGACTAACACCGCTGTTACTCTGAAACCAGTGGGGAGATATGTATACATAGAGAACATGAAACAATGGGTGTTACCATACACACTGTAACCACAGTGATCACTTAAGATGAGCTATTACCAGCAATAGGGGGGGGAGAAAACCTTTTGTAGTGATAATCAAGGTGGGCCATTTCCAGCAGTTGACAAGAATGTTTGAGGGAACAGTGGGGGGCGAAGGAGGGATAAACATGGAGAAATAGGGTTTTACTTTGTGTAATGACCCATCCGCTGCCAGTCTCTATTCAAGCCTAAATTAATTGTATCCAGTTTGCAAATTAATTCCAATTCAGCAGTCTCTCGTTGGAGTCTGTTTTTGAAGTTTTTTTGTTGAAGTATTGCCACTTTTAGGTCTGTAATCGAGTGACCGGAGAGATTGAAGTGTTCTCCAACTGGTTTTTGAATGTTATAATTCTTGATGTCTGATTTGTGTCCATAAAAGACACCTCCCCTACCCCCCCCTTCCTTAGACATTCTTGTCAACTGCTGGAAAGGGGGCCCACCTTGATTATCACTACAAAAGGGTCCCCCGCCCCCCCTCCCCGCTGGTAATAGTTCACCTTAAGTGATCACTTTGGTTACAGAGCTGTAGCTCAGGAAAGCTTATGCTTAAATAAATTTGCAAAAAGAAAAGGAGTACTTGTGGCACCTTAGAGACTAACCAGTTTATTTGAGCATGAGCTTTCGTGAGCTACAGCTCACTTCATCAGATACATCAATAAATTAAATAAATAAATAAATAAATAAATAAATTTGTTAGTCTCTAAGGTGCCACAAGTCCTCCTTTTCAAGACTGGCAGGGACACTTTCAGGTGGGGAGCTTTCTCCCAGCTTCCAAACGGCTCGTTAAAAAGAAAAGTGAGAACAAATATTCAAAGGAAATTCTTAGCAGTTGCTTGAGGGTGCCCTGCCTCTCTTGCTCCTAAACCTTGCACGGTGCGAAGGAGGGTTTCACCTGCTTTCCCACGGAAGGCCAATTGCTTCAGCGCGCAAGGTCATTCTATCACAAAGCCCTTGGGAAGAGCAGGACATTCGGGCAGGGGGATTCCCTGGGGGCAGACTTTGGCGCGCTGGGGAGCTCCCCGCTCCCCAGAGCATGAGCGCCCAGGCCGCAGCAGGGAAGACCGTTCCCCAGACAACTGCTTGGGCCCGCCCCGGCCGTGCTGCGTATGACGCGACCAGGGCTGTAGCCAATCGCGGGCGGCGCGGCGCATTCGAACAGGGCGCTGGAGGGCGGCGGCCGCTGGTGCGCTTGCCTGGGGGCAGGTAAGTGAGGCAGCTGCGCGGAGGCCGGGGGCGGGCTAGTCTCCCAGTGGAGGAGTCCTCCTCTCATTCCCCCCGTGCATGAGCCCCTGGAGATGGGGTTTGGTACCCCGGGAGCTGTCCGCTCTCCCTCCCTAAGCCGGGGCCCTTCTCTAGTGGTGCGGGGGCTACGAGTGGGCTAGTGGAATAGACTCTTCCCCCTGTTGATTAGGGGAAGTACGGTCATTCGTGCCTGCTTTTAATGCCTCGGGGCCTTGCTAACAGCCCCCTGACGCACCCGGCCAGGTGCAGGGCAACTGCCTTGAGGCCCTAGTGGGGCCCTGTTTTGCCGAGCCCAGGGAGCCCGCGCTTAGTGCACAGACTACCCCGTTAGCCACCGGCAGCCGCAGCGTCTACAAGTGGCTGGACTCAGCCCTGAGCTGCTGCCTTAGGGCCTGCCCTTCCAGGGAGCTCTGCCTTCTAAAAGAGGGCCCCAAACGGACCCATCTCAGATCTCGCCGTGCCTCGCAATGCGGTTGGCTAATGGGTTACCTTCTCCGGAAAAACAGGAATGCATGAAAGTTGCTGTTCCGTGGGCGAGAGGCTGTTGACTCCATTGAGACAGCTGTGAAGGGAGAAAGGAATGGTTGCCTGGCCTTCCCAAACCAAGCACTCTCAGCCAACAGAGTATTGCATCTGTTGCCAGTATTGGGATCTTTATTTTGTTAAAATTACATTTGGGGAAATATGGTAGTCTTGACTTGTTATGGCCAAACGTATCTTTACAAAATGAGTACTAGTACTGGCGATAGTTCATAGGCTTGCACCACTGCATTTGTGCAGGGCTGGGGATGCAGTTGAATTTGGGGCATAAAAGTGAAAGTTTGTGACTATACAAAAATTGTAACCTTATCTGACAGGCTTTTTCTGAAGAGAATAGATTTGGTGAATATAGTAATAGCTCATTGATCTGTTTAAGCTTTAACCTAATTTTGAACACTTGAATTTTATATCTAAACAAATAGCTCAGTTACAAATGTATATTTTCTTTATTACTTATTTTGTCAAAAATTCATAAAATGAAAGCAGCAATAAACTGAGAGATTAATCTTGCTGCAGAAGTAATATTCCTTAAGTAGTTACAAATTATATTGGAACAAGAAAGATCATGTATCTTCAATCTTAAGCATTTTTAAAGCCAAATCAAAATGAAATAAGGATAATTTAGAGACCATAGTAGTAAATGATCCAAAAGCATATAACATAAATCATTGCTCAAAGGGGACACTCTCAAATCTCTTTGTTGTGCAAACTCCAAATACTATAGAAGTAGTTTCTCACATCAAGCTGATGGCTGGCTAATAGGTTTTGTTTTGGCATTTTACTCTCTTTGCAGCATTTGAGCTATGTAAACTTTGTCCTGTAATGAAAAGTGCAGAACTGGAGAGAGCAATTAACTATAGGAAGAAAATTAAGGTTTTTCTCACTATCAAATTCAAAAACAAAAACCATAGTTAAAAAGGGATGGATTTTAAACTTTTAGTCTTAACCAACCCTGCTATCATGTCAACCTTCCTCACTCTCTGTATACAGCCCATCCACCTCAAAGATATATTAGCAATATATTTAGAATACAAAATACATGTTGATAAAATACTCTTTGGCCTGTGTTGCTATGTAAAATATCTGCAATTTTCAAAGGGACCTAAGGGAGTTAGGCATCCAGCTCATATTGACTTTTAATAGCAGTTGGACACCTAAGGTGGTTGTGCCTCTTTGAAATTCCAGGTGATACATCTGGATGATTGAAGGCACTATATAATCAGATCACACCTAAAATGTTGCATAATCAGGAGTGACACACATCTGAGTGTGTCTGATCTGTCAAATCTATGTGGTAACTTACATCATGGACCCCAACACTATAGTGCTTGAGTGCCTCCTGAGTCTTTTAAAAAATAGAAAAAACAAAAATTGTCTCCCTTTGCCATCCTAGGAGACATAGCTTGATTAATTGAAGGCGTTTTTTTTCCCTTCTCTGTTGTGTATGTGTGTGGGACATAGGGAGGGGGAAATAAGTTATATAGATCTGCATTTGATTCTGAACATAGTATAGTTACTAGTCATTCTTATTTTTTCTGGTTGTGAATTGCCACAAGTACTCCTTTTCTTTCAGTCTAGGTACAGTTCCTGTAAAAGATCTGCTTCCTACATTCACAGGCTTCCTCCTTTTGATTGATAATGCCAGTGGAATTTAGATGTGGGAAAACATCATGATAGCGGGAGAGGCAGTTTCTTAGGTTGCTAGAGGTCATTCCATGGAGGACTTCGACTATCAGGAGAAGAGCCCTTAAATTGGATTTTCTTCAACTGGGAACTGGTGTAAAGAGTAGAGCAACAGGGTGACATGCCCATGGTGACCAGTGTTACTAAGTTGGACTACTGCATTTTGTACCATCTGGACCTTGTTTAGGATCTGTGTTTAATTTTTAGGATACATCTACACTACTCTAAGAGGTGTGATTGTAGCTCATGTAGTCGTACCCACAATAGCTTTAATCTAGCTAACACGGCTAAGAGCAGCTGTGAAGAAGTGGTGCTATTGGCTTCAGAATGGGCTGTCTAAACCTGCCCAGAACCCTGGGTACCTACTTGTGTTCCTAGCCTGTGCTGAAGCCTGCATCACTGCATCTTCCCTGCTATTTTTAGTGAACTAGCTAGATGAGTAGCTCTCAACCTTTCCAGATAACTGTACCACTTTCAGGCATCTGATTTGTTACACCTCACTTAAAACCTCCTTGCTTACAAAATCAGACATAAAAATACTAAGTGTCACAGCACATGATTACTGAAAAATTGCTTACTTTCTCCTTTTTACCATATAATTATAAAAAAATCAATTGGACTATAAATATTTTACTTACATTTCAGTGTATAGTATATAGAGCAGTAGAAACAAGTCGTATGAAAGTTTAGTTTGTACTGACTTCGCTAGTGGTTTTTATGTCATCTGTTGTAAAACTAGGCAAATATCTAGATATGTTGATGTACACCCTGGAAGACCTCTGCGTACCCCCAAGTGTACACGTACCCCTGGTTGAGAACCACTGAGCTAAATTAAAGCTGATACAGGTATGCCTACGTGAGCTTCAAATTATACCTCCGATTGCAGTGTAGACATTCTCTTAGACGTGAATTGCAAAAATCACAATTTGTCACAAATGTGTGACTCACTCTAGCCAAACCTGCATCCAATAGGGCAGGAGTTCTCAAACTGGGGGTTGGGACCCCTCAGGAGGTCATAAGGTTATTATGAGGGGATCGCGAGCTGTCAGCCTCCACCCCAAACCCTGCTTTGCCTTGAGCATTTATAATGGTGTTAAATATATAAAAAAGTGGTTTTAATTCATAAGGGGGGGCTGCACTCAGAGGCTTGCTATGTGAAAGGGGTCACCAGTATAAAAGTTTGCACCTCACCCTATTGCAATGATTCTCAATGTTGTGGCCAGTAGCATTTTAATCAAATGTGTGTTTTGTGTGTGAAGTAGAAGGGGGGCTATCATTTACTTTAAACATTAGACTGAATATATATTACCCAACAAAGGACTTGAATACATTGTAGTAAAAATAACTTGCATTCTTCAGGATAAAAATAAATGTGTGCTTTACTTTTACAGATTCCATGTAAAAGCTGGATGGTGGCTCACTTGATTGTAGAGAAGATAAAATTAAAAATCAAGTTAATCTCTCAGGAAATGCTTGGGTGTATATTTTAAATCCTAAAATTAAAACGTGCTTGAAGCCAAAATGCCCATATACACAGTTCCTACTAGAAACCACACGGATGTGCTTGGTGTTTCTTCTTTCCAAAACAATCTTCCACAAAATACCTTTCCTAAAAGCAACAGGTTTGGACAGCAGCTTAAATCACAGGGACCAGAAAATGAAAAAGATAATTCTCTCTCTCTCTCTCTGACTAAGACCAAAGAAATAAATAGGACCTATGTGATTTCTGCCTGTAAAAATGCAGGTGATACTTCAGTTACATTTAAACCTGAAGGTAGGTTAACTCTCCAGAGAAGAACTGGAGCAAGCAAAATATCCACTTCTATTGATAAACAGTTGGAGAAGAACACAGCACAAGACATTGAAAATACCCAAACAGATGGAAGACTTACCCTGCAGCGACGTATGCGGACTGGATCAATAGAGAAACATAAAACCAATAAGAACAGTGAACCTGGGATAGAAAATAGTGATTTTGTTGTTGCACAGACAAACAACAAAAATGTATTTCCACCAGGCATTAGTACTAACAACACCCATTACATTAAATCTAGTACTCAGTTAGTTGAAGGTCAGATGAATGGAAAGAGATGCTCTGATCTGAAAAATAAAGATTCCCTTGCTAATCTTAATGGTTCAAGTGGAAATGAGAATAGTAAATGTTTGAAATATAGGACAACTATTGCTGATGCCAAAATTCAAAATGATGTTCCTAGATCAGCACATTTAATAGCAACAAAACTTGTTAACAGGACCCCAGGGGTAAAGCTGAATGAAAAAGATAATTTTAATGAACTGACTGGAAAGGAAAGGATAGGAAATTCAGTTGCTAAATATGGCAGTTTGGAAAGACAAAGAACACCTAGGAACGGTGGTACAACAGAAGGAATAAAGGCTACACCAATGCGTGGCACTCTTCAGGATGCCAAAAGTCCAGCTTCGTCTACTCTTAAGAACAGGACTCCTTGTCTTCAAGTTACACAGAAAAAGAACACCAATGCATCCAACTCTTTGTCCATAAGTAGAAGTGCCAGGGCAGAAGAGAGTCAAATATTTATGCAACCTGCTGCACTTAAAATAAAAACTGTAGCTCAGAACACTTGCACAGACGAAAATCCTTTCAAAGTAGAAAACAGTAAAGTGACTGTGGCTGTGCGAGTAAGGCCCTTCAGTGACAGGTTAGTAATCAACTGTTTTCAGAGATTGATTTGGACAGTTTAAAATAGTTTCTGCAGTATATGTTCAAAAGAATCGTTATTATCTTGGTAGAAGCAATGTAATATAATTTTTAATTTGTTAGTTATGTTTAACTGCTAAAGTTTCCTGAATCATTTCAGTTGATCTACTAGGCAAACAGTTACAGTGCATAGTTAGAAAGGATGTAGCAAGTATTTTATTTAACCATATTAAAAATCTTCAGCTTTATTTTAAAGTCAATCTTTCATTTTAGCGTAGGTCTATTTTATACACTGAGCTGAATTAAATGTGTGGTATCATAAACAACCTTTTTATACATATCAGGTAGGCAGTATGGTCCTTCTATTAAAGATGTTCATTCGCTTGACACATAATGTATGTGAAAAGATCTGATTTCTTTCTAAATAAAGAAAAAAAATTTAAAAAGCACATTAATGTAGTTCAGGCTAGGATGGGCAACCACTGGTAGATAATGTTATAGGTCACTGCTCCATGTAAAAGACTTGTTTATTTTTTTTCTGCAAAATTAAACAGTTCTTTATTAGATGATAATGTTCTACATAAAGGTAAAACACCTTGGCTCTTTAGAAAATAATTGATCACAAAATAGATTGAGTTGACCACCATAACATACTTTGTTTTTAATGTTACATTTATCTGTAAAGTTTGCTTTTGTGTCTTATTCAGAGAGAGAAAAGAAAAAGCATCCCAAGTGGTCTCAATGAGTGGCCAGGAGACAGTCGTGCGACATCCAGAAACAAAACAAGTGTACGACTTCATTTATGACTTTTCATTCTGGTCTTTTGACCACTGTCATCCTAACTTTGCCAGCCAGAAGACGATCTATAAGGCATTGGCAGTACCGCTCCTAGAAAGAGCCTTTGAGGGATACAACACCTGTCTTTTTGCTTATGGACAGACTGGTTCTGGAAAATCATATACGTAAGTTTCATTGCAAGTGTTATAATTTGGAAATGTTTCTGTTGGAGCCGAATTTATAAATCACCTGGGTTTGCTAAAAGAGGCCTAATTTAAATAGGCTTGTAAATGATTGAGTTGTTAAGCTTTTGAAAATCTGCTATTTAACACTTATAATAGAAATTAAGATAATCAGAGCTGGACAAATACTATTAATTGAATGTTATTATGCTATTATTTCAAGGGCTATGTTACTTCCATTGTTTGATCTAATGAATTCAAGTCTGGGGCACTGGCTTCAGCTAAAGCAGAATTAATATTGTTTGGCTGGGCAATATTGAGAAAACATTTTTTTCAGTATGGTTATCTTAAAAACAGTAACAAACGTTTGCCAGAAGCTGTGAATGAGCGACAGGGGATGGATCACTTGATGATTACCTGTTGTGTTCATTCCCTCTGGGGCACCTGGCACTGGCCACTATCGGAAGACAGGATACTGGGCTAGATGGACCTTTGGTCTGACCCAGTAGGGCCATTCGTATGTTCTTAAATGTATGTCTTCTAAGGATCTTCGATTTGAATTCCAGTGTTGTATGTGTAATAAAATCAAACATGTATCAATGTGCCTAGAGGATATTAATAGCACTTGGCAGGCAGCTTTATCAAACCCACAGAGGCTTTAGTCCAGAAATGCCTCAAACCCCAAAAGATTCTTCTTTACATAGTAAAGTAATGTGGGATTATCAGAAGAGGTCAGCACTGGCTTAACTTGGCTCCCAGTGAAGTTAATGGGAACTTTTAGGTTAAGGTTAAGGCTGAGTGCTTCTGAAAATCCCACCCTTTTTGTTTGTTGTAGTTTAACAATTTTTTGTGAAATGGACATCATAGCGAGCGTGCTGCTTACTAAAGAAGCCCTATAAGCAGAAATAGTTACGTCTATAGTTTCTCAGGAATGAAAGGAAGGAATGTTGTAAGGTGATCCTGATCTTCTTTTTAAAAAACACACACTCCCTCAACCCCCAATATTTAATCTAAAGGAAGTCAATGGGAATTTTATTTTAAAGAGACCTTTTCAACTGGAAATCTAGTAAATTTTTTTTAAAAAAGTTTCACATATGTATCTCCCACTGACTTCCTCAGCCCATTTTTGTGGTTTTACAGTCAAATGTTAGGCTGTCTTCACTAGAAATGCTGCAACAGCGCCACAATAGTACTTCAGTGTAGACACTTGCTACAGCGACGGGAGGGGTTCTCCTGTCACTTCAGTTAATCGACCTCCCAGAGAGATGATAGCTTGGTGAACAGAAGAATTCTTCTGTTGACCTAGCGCTGTCTATAATGGGGGTTAGGTCAGCTTAACTTTTAGTGCAGTCTTAGTCTATGCAAAGTTTTGGCAACATAGTTATATTGGCTAGGGGCTGTTTTTTGTTTTTCAATACTTTTAGACCGGCAAAACCCCCGACGTAGATGCAACTCGGTGTAGATGCAAAAAAACTACAACTGTTGGCACATGCTGCAGCTACAGTAGAGGTTCTGCTGAGATAGCTGTGCCAGTATAGCTAGATCAGCCAAGCATTTGTAGTGTAGACAAGCCTCAAGTTTGCCTAACTCTTTTTCTTTTTTTGTAAAGTATTTTTACTGTCTTAAACACCCAAATCTTCTCCAAACACCCACGCATCAATCAAGAGAAATGGGCTACAAGGGAAGAGTAAAAATGACTACATGCGAAATACTGCCAAATGCACAAAGTAAACAAATGGGGGGGGGGGGGGGAATATTATTTTTCCGCTAAACTTTTCCTGTTATAATTGTCTTGAGCTGTTGTTTGCAGAAGTTGTAACTGAAAATATTTAGACAGAAGTGTGTTGTTGTTTTTTAATTTTTGTCATTCTTTTGAAAACCCAATTTTGACTTGCAGTATTTAGTAAAGGTGGACTAAAACAGACACATTCAGTACTTTCTATAGTATAAAATTGTCATATTTCTAGCATCCTTCTTAAAAGCTTAAAAATGACTTGTTCTCTCCCAACTGTCATTTTTCTCTCTGGCAAACATTGATTTGTACCTCTCTGTACTAGGCTTCACAGTTCTCAGATGTTGGCACAACACTTGTGCGGGACTTCGATTAATTTATGATTCCTCTATTGCATAGCTCTTCAGTAGAAGTACACAAGATGCTGTACTTCCTACTTGAACAATAACTATTCTATGTGATTTTTTTTTTTTTAAACAAGTTTTTCAATAGCTATGTAGGGGAGGAGAATGAAGAGGACAGTACTCATTTTCATGTTAAACAAGGTCACATTTTACAGCATTTTAATGTTTGACATAAACTAGTACTGTGCTGGGATTGTAGTTTCAGAACAGATTTCTTTTTACTACTGCAGCTATGAATGTAAACATTTACTAGCTGAGTTAATGGCTGTTTTTTTCAAATTGAAACTGAAATTAAATTGAACTAAAGATGCAAAACTCAAATCAAGAAGGGTATGAACTGGAGATAATGAGGTGATTAGTATCGGAACAACTATGCCAGATTTATTTTTGAACAAACTTGTGATTTTCAAGTGAATTGGCCTCTATGCATTGATTTTTATAAATGTTGGTATACTTTGAAATGTGTTAAGTATGACTTTTTCATAAAATTAGTAGTAATGAGTTCAAGAAGTTGGACTGGTAGACAGGACTTTAAAGGGAGGCCCATAAACTTCAATTTGGAATCTGAGGATAAATTGGTTTGTATACACCAGGTCAGGTATCGATAACTTTTTTTCAGGAGAAAAAAAAAGTCTTTGATTTGTTTCTATAATTAAGTATTTGTATAATTTAGAAATGCATCTGGGATTTGAACTGTAATATGGTCTTAACTACAACATAATTAATATTTACATTAGGCAGATAAATGTAAACATCATCTTTTAAAAAACTACGTGTGTGTGTGTGTATACATTCTTTTGTAATTACAGGATGATGGGATTTGGTGAAGAACTAGGAATAATTCCAAGATTTTGTGAAGATCTTTTTACTCAAATAGCACAAATGGACACACAACAGGTATTGTGTCAGAAAGCTTATTTCTATTGTGGATGTATTGTATTAGAGTATATTGTTATCAAGGATTTTGATATTTATTCCTATCATTCTACTCTTTAGTGCTATTTTACTTCCTCCTAGTTTCTGTACTCTGCTGCTGCTTTAAATTTTGTTTTTGCTAAAACTGACAAGTAACGTTCTCTAGACAATCCAAATAATATATTGTGCTATAGTCCCATATCAGGAATAATGCAAAAAGAAATTTATACATACTATTGGTACCGTACCAAAAGGTTAGGTATTTTTTTATATATACTTTTTGTATGTAAAAGATAAAAATTTACAGAAAAAGGGGTAAATAAAAATCCTAGCAGATCTGGTGTTGATGTATAAAAATGAAACTCAGTAATAACTGTTAACGATATAGCCTAATGGTAACTATTTTTACTCTATTTAAAAACAAACATTCCTCCTCTCAACTTTTCTGATTCTGAAATTTTGAGAGATTTAAGAGATCCGCAGTGTAAATGGCAGAGGTTATTCTGGGTTTCCCTCTCCCTAGTCTTGGCAATGTCTTACTATTGGACAAGTCTGCACTGTATAGCGACCTTCTTGTTTACTCAGAGCATAGCTTATTTAATGTCAAGACCTCAGTTTTCTTGCTATGGTATGTGCCATTGAAAAGACAAATATGCAATCCTTTCCTAACTTAATGAATGTAAGCCCTTCTTCATTAATATTATTACTTTTGGGATAAACACAGGTGAGCATAATATGAAAAAAGGAAACCATGAAAAAGAACCAAAGTTTGAACAATTAGATGAACTGTCTCTGGTTATGTTAAAGTTATTGTGAAGTCATCTTTTAATTCACATAAAGCTCCGTGATTACTTAAGAACAATCTTTTAGGCCTGATCTACGCACACTTTTTGTATCGGTGTATGTGACTCTTTTACAAAAATAGTTATACTGACACAACCCCTAGAGTGGCTGTAGTTATCAGTGTAAAGGTTTCAGAGTGATAGCCATGTTAGTCTGTAACAGCAAAAAAAACCAGGAGTACTTCTGGCACCTTAGAGACTAACAAATTTATTTGGCTTGCCTCTAAGGTGTCAGAAGTAGTCCTAGTTTTTTTTTAATCAGTGTAAAGGTGTCTCATACTGGAGTATAGCTTATTCCCCTTCCCATATGGGAATAGCTGTACCATTATAAGCACCTTTATACTGATAAAATTGCATGCCCACTAATGGGGTTGTACCATTTTAGCTATTTGTATTATCATAGTGCCTAAGGGCCCTAGTTATCGACCATTGTGCTAGGGCCTGTGCAAATGCAAAACATAAAGACAGAGAGCTTGCAACCTAAATATAAGACATCCGATGGATAAAGACATACTAGCAGAGGAGTACAAGGAAACAGTGAGACAATACTCGCCGAATGATAGGCAGTGGTGTTGGTACACCAGCATCTTAACTCTTGTCAAGATTTTTGTAGGTATCAAGACAAAAGAACATTTAAAGGAGGTATTTCAAGGAGGATAATTAGATAGCTTTGTGGATGGGGGTGGGTTGGCTGTGAAGGGCCTTCAAAGTGAAAACAAGTAGCTTATGTCTGATGTGATAGAGGAGAAGGGAAGACAGTGAAAGGATGTAAAAAGAGAGGTGACAGCTTCAAAGTGCTGAACTAGGAAAGTGATCTTTGCAGCAGAATTCTAAATGGATATCAGTGCGGCAAGATTGCATTTGTCATATCCAGAGAAAAGGATGTTGTACTAATTGAGATGCAAGTTGACAGCCTGGATGAATGTTTTAGCTTTGTGGATGGATGAGAAGCTATACCTTAGATGTTATGCAGAAAGAATTGGCAAGATTGAGACACAGCCTGGTTGTGAAGACCTGAGAGAGGTCCAAGTCGAAGATGACACCTGGAGCATGGGCCTGATGGATAGGACAGGCAGGCTGGTGGTGGTGTCTACAGTGATTGCAAAAGAAAATCATGTGTGGTGGGAGATTAAGAGCTCTTTTAGCCATGTTGAACTTGATCTGACAGCTGGATATCCATGGGGAGATATCAGAGACAGGCTAAGATTTTAGTTTGGACAGAAGGAGACAGGCCTGTGGTTGACAGACCTGAGGGTCATCAGCACAAAGATGCTGATAGAACTTGTATTTACAGATGAGATTATACAAAGATAAGATGTAGAGGGAGCAAAGGGGACCAAGGACAGAGCCCCGTGGGAACACGGAAGGGGGGATGAGGGGCATACTTTAAAGAACACACAGAAGGCGCAAATAGAGAGGTAGGAGAATAACAGGGAGAGTAAAGTTTCATAGAAGCCAAGGCAGGACAAGACTGCAAGAAGAGCCTGGTTGACTATTTCAAAGTCGGCTGACAGGTCAAGGAGAATGAGGATGGTGTACTGGTTCTGAGATTTGGCTAAGAAGAGGTAACTGGAGACTTTGGCGAGAGCAAGGTCAGCGGAGTTTTGAGGGCAGAAGCTGGATTGAAGTTGGTATAAGATGGAATTGGAGAAGAGGAACTCCAGGCAGTGATTGTAGACAGTGTGTTCAATGAATTTACAGATGAAAGGAATGGTAGTTGGAAAGACAAGTAGGATTAAAGGTGGTGTTTTTTTTTTTTTTTAAGATGGGAAAGACTAAAGCATGCTTGTATAACTTTTGTGTTTAGGCAAGCACTTACTTTTAGTTGATCTACTGAATCCACAGTTGGAAGAGCATTCCATAAAGTCTCTAGGCCCTCAAGCATGGATTCATTATCCAAAGAAAAAGTGGCAAAAAGTAGAGTCCCAGAGCGCAGATAGAAACTTGGAGGACAAAGATAAAATGCAAGCTTTGTCCCAAAGTTTCTCTCAATACTCAGGTACATCATATATGTTTGGTACAGTAACTTGCATGGTCAAATGGAGACAGCCTTTCAGTTGTTTGAAGTTCAGCACCTCAAATGTGTTTTATCATACAGTTTATATGGGTGATATCCTTCAGTATAATAACCTTTTCGATTTCTCAGGACAACAAATGGCTGTTTGTTGTTTTGTTTTTGTTCCTCTATGATACCTTGTTTGCTTCTTTCAGGAAAGGATCAATTATAATTTAGCGGGAAGTTTTTTCAATACTCCATATTGGAGCCTATGTTATAAACCTAGAAGGCAACATTGTTACATCTGTTGCATTGGTGCTACCTAGAGTAATGTATCGGGGTAGCCATGTTAGTCTGCATCCACAAAAACAACAAGTAGTCCGGTGGCACCTTAAAGACTAACAGATTTATTTGGGCATAAGCTTTTGTGGGTAAAAAACCCACTTCTTCAGACGCATGGATTGAAAATTACAGATGCAGGCATTATTATACATTTGTAAGGTAACTCCCTTCTCTTCATGTGTAATAATGCCTGCATCTGTAATTTTCACTCCATGCATCTGAAGAAGTGGTTTTTTAACCCAGGAAAGCTTATGCCCAAATAAATCTTAGTCTTTAAGGTGCCACCAGATTCTTCGTTGTTTTTCTAGAGTAATGTAGGTCATGCCGGCTGAAGAAAGCAGTTGCATATGCTGGAGTTTGTGGAAGAGCAGGACAGTCCCATTATTCCAAGTTAGCATGTTGGAAATGATGCTAAAGCTGAATTGTTTGGTGAGCCAAAAACCATTTCAAGGAGAAAAATTGTGGTGCTCATGTGGAGAGGAACATTTATCAGATGGAGAGATCAACAAGCAAGAAATGAGCCAAACTGAAGCATCTGCAATTAGTTGGAAACACGTACTACAGCTTCTATAATTTTGCTTTGGAATCTTTGTAAGGAAGTCTAGCAGAAGGGTCACCAGGGTTGTTGAGCAGGTTAAGATGCATTCAGACAATGGCTAATCTGTATGTGGTTGTGATGGCAACTTGGTATGTATACACCGTGTATACCTATGCTTTCTAGAGAGAAGGATGGTTTGGGGTTTTGTTGAGTGATTCTTATCACAAGAAGTTCCTCCAGAGATGTGCTTTTCTTGTTTTTATGGTTACTGGGATTCAGGCTTTGCTAAGATTGAATTCCTAATAATTTGGTAGAGAGCGCTGGTTTTTGGTATTGTACTTCTTTTTTACCTAGACCAGAGAGCCTGAGAGAGGACTGAGACAACTAAATCTTACCTTGCTACAAATACAAGATACTGTCCTTGGTAAGAATGGTATGGATGCTCCCTAGAAAGAATGTTTTGAATCTTTTTCTTCAATTTATAAATCTGATTTTTGAAAGTTTATTGAAGGAGATATTAAATGTAAAACAGAGGGACATCTGGCTTATTTCACATCTTATTTGATGTTATTGTCCACATATGTAAAGATAAATTAGAGATCAAGAACATGTAATTGCTTTCTTATAGGACAGAAAAGGCTGCATACAAGTGTTTGGTGACTAAATTTTGCTGATTATAAAATAGTGAGGGTAATTTTGAGTGAAGTTTATACAGGAAGGTTTCTTTGCTTTAACTTGCTTAAATTTCTTTATCTATTGCCAAAGTATTCAGCACATCAGCATACATAAATATATTGGTATTCACAGCTACGAAGCTTATAAATCATTTTGCTTTACTGTGAGGCACAGAAGTTATAAAAGTTTTGTTAGGCATTGAGGAATCTAAGTAGTATACGGCTGAATTTAGCAATAAAGAGTATCAAATTATAGTTTCTAATAAATGCCAATAGAGTGGATATAAGTGACTGTCTATGCTTATGTGCTGTGAATAAGTGATTCTGTTGCCATAAATCATCTAAGTTCTATTTTTCTCTGTATTGTCATTGTTTTACTTCAGTCTTCTTTGCTCCTTAAACAATACATTTCAATTTTATAAATACTACAGGAGTCTGGGAAGGGGTGAGTACTGTCATGGAAAAATCCTCATTCAATAAATTAAGATAATTGTGGATACCAGTTATGACAATGCATGTCCCTTTTCTGAGGCAAGGTAAAAAATCACCTAAGTGTGCCAGCTCCACCAGTCAGAATCTTTATTTCATGTATTGTATTTATCATACTGTGGAAGCTTAGTCCATAAAAGAATATGGGACTCCTGCAGGAGTGAATAAAACTTTTTTTAATGTATTAGAAGCACAATGTTGACATGTCATTTTTTTTATTATTTTTTTTTAAATCTCAGAAATTTCACAGCTGTGGAAAGCAGTGGATAGAATTGTAATAAGTTTGTATACTTAAGATTTCTTGTCTAGGATCTTGCTGCTGTTGGAAGAGGACTTCAAAATGAAAGCTTGCACCGGTGGCGTAGAATACCTGCAGCTTCCATTAAATGTGTTGGCTAGAAATGACAAAAGAAGTCTGGCAGAATATCTGACTCATATTTATTTTTTTTTTAAATTAGATTTTGTACCATTTTGAAATGAGCTATTTTGAAGTCTACAATGAGAAAATTCATGATTTGCTCATCTTTAAAGCTGAAAATGGACAGAAGAAACAACCTGTAAGTTACTACTCATAATATAGACACTTAATATATCTGTCAATATACAAGATGTAGTGGCACCTGTCTTCTAACTGGAAGGATATGGTAAGCTTCCTGTCAGGCAAGCTTGGAAGTTGTTGTATAGGTAGATTATGTAGCAATATTGTTGTGTGATAAGCAAGAAGAAAGAAATGAGCACATCTCCTAATATTTTACCTTTGTTATAAATGCTCCTACTAAATAAGAGTTACAGAGAAGATGGTACACACATTGGACTGCTATGAAGCATCTTTAGCTATGTACTCAGTGCCTAGAATTTATACTGGTACGAATTTTAAAAATACATTGTTATGCCAGTTTCAATAAAATATTGTCAAATTATAAGGTAGTTTTTAGATTTAAGGTTGTTAAATATTAACTGAGTAATATTTTGCAGACTAAATTTTATTTTTCTCCACTACTGCATGACCAAAAAGTTTTCAGCGATAAAATGAAGAAACATACACTGATTTTGGGAATCTTTGTTCACCCAAATGCTTTTACTAGTCTGTCCACCTTTCTGCTACTGATATTGATGATGCCCCTGCATAGAAGAAGTTAAAAACAGAGCCAGGGTTATTTCTAATTAAAGTAACATTGTGAGAAACCTGGAATCTGCAGATAGGGCTTTAATTTAATTTTGCCCATCAGTCTTCCTCCAAGTGGAGGAATTTACTTTTTTGAGGATTGCTCTCTGAATGCCTTCTTTGTAGGGAGGGTTGCCATCCCTCTAGGATTAATACCTGGAGACTCTAGGACAAAGATTAATCATTAATTAAAGATTGTCATGTGATGAAACTTCCAGGAGTACGTCCAATCAGAATTGGCAACCCTACTTCATACCAAATTAGTTGAAGCTGATAGCATCTGAAAGAAACAGACAATTAATCCCTTCCCCAAAATTGTGATTTAATACATTGATTTTTCTATCTATCATTTCCCTAACTCCAATTCTAGGATTTTGGGGGGTTTTCTCTTTTTTTGGTCCTCTTCTACATTTACATTTTGGGGTTTCTCATGTATACCTTCCCCTGCCCCCCTGCTTTGGAGTAGCAGAGCAGAGGTCTCTGCTTGATAGACTTCAGCCCTAAAGCCGTGTTTTAAGTAGGATTTAAAGGTGTGACTGTAGATCGAGTAGCTAATTAATTCCTTTTGAAACTCTATGGAGGCAAGGCAAGTTGCTAAATTACTAAATTGTGTTAAAGAACAACTTGTCCTAGAAGGCATGTGTTAGATTGGTTTAGCTAATATGATCTAATAACACACCTTTAAATCCTAGTGTACATAAACCCTAAGGCTTTGTCTTAACTAAAAAAAAATGTGTTTTACGTTGAGAGAGATCTTGGTGTAAAATCTTAGTGGAGACAAGGTACAGGTAATTTTCACATTGATGTAGCTGGTCAAGATCAGTCTTATTTTTCCCCTACCTAAAATTGACTTTGACCAGCTACACTGGCATAAAAACGACAATGCCTTGCTTCCACTAGGATTTTACATCAAGATAGTTACCTTGATGTAAAAACACACCTCTTTGCAGTGAAGATGTAGCACTATGGAGTGGGGCTGGGGAAAGCAGAACGGTGAAAGAAAGTTTAGAAGGAAGTATTGAACAAATTGAGATCAAAGGGGAAAAACAAACATGAAAGAGGACAATTCAGGTTGTTGTGCTGCCAGTAAAAGCAGAAGATCATAAACAGATAAGAGAGAGAGAGTAAATTAAATGACAGGAGTGGGGGAAAAACAAAACAAAGAGGAGAGGGAGATTACTAAACCAAGAAATGCTGAAGAGAAGAAGAGCCCCCTACCCCCCCCCCAATACACAGCACTTATTAGTGAAATGCATTCATTTATATGCAGCACTTTTTTATTCTAGTTCTCTGCAGAGCACCCTACGGCTCTATTAAATTGGGAGGGTTAGGTTGGATGGTGATTTTGGCAGAATACATTTGCTGATGGACTTGGGCTAAATTTCTGTTAAGTCTTGGGCAGGTAATTAAGTGTGCAGGTATTTTTAAAACTTCAGTGTAAAAGTAGTAAAGAGAGTTTATAGCAAATCCCAGTTATGAATTTTCCTCAATTTTATTTTGTCCACACATTGTTACATCTTCGGTTCTATCTGGTAAGCAACAGTATATTCCAGTTTGTAACCTATTTTGGCCTGGTTATTTTTGTAATTGAGAACTCATTTTCAGTTATCCTGGTAAAATAAAGGTTTTATTATTCTTGTAATGATGTTACTCTGGAGCATTTATTGAATTTTTTTTGTAAGACCTCCTCCCACCCACCCCCCAAAAAAACCCTTCATACCATGCCATGTAGAAAAATCATTTTTCACTTATATTTTCATTAGTTTTTTTTTACTTTTAAGAGATGGTTGCATAATGGTTATGACAAATTCATATATTTGAATCGCTTTTTCTTTTACAATTATTCTCAACAGCTCCGTGTTAGAGAACATCCAGTATTGGGGCCATATGTGGAAGACTTGACAGCGTAAGCCTTAACTATTGTAATTCTAGTAAATACTTTGGCCTCATATGGCAATATGCTAGTTATTGTTCTTATGCCCTTGTGCAGTACCATTGACTTAATAAAGGCTCTGCAGATGTAAAGGTCAACCCTAGCAGGATTGGGCAGGACCCTTTATTTTGCAAAGACTTGCACACATGCTTAACTTTATGAACTGTAAATAATCTCATGGAGGCCATGGAAACTGCTCAGTGAGTAAAGTTAAGCACATGTAAATCTTTGCCGAATCAAGGCCTAAGATCCTGCCCAATCTCGCTGGGGTAGACACTTAGGCTTGTATGGTGCCTCGATGAAGTTCAGCTTTAGTGTATGTATTTGTCTATAACTCAGTAAATTTTTTCAAAAATTAAACCATTAATGACTTTTGTAGAAACAAAATGAACTGGTTTGAACTAGAACTATTTATTTGTTTTATAGGAACATGGTCAGTTCTTATTCTGATATCCAGGTAAGATGATGATGATGAAGTTTTTAAGTAATAAAAATCAGTCTTCTAATAGCTGTAAGTAAAAATCTTTCTCTTGCCTCATGGTTGCTCCTTTCTTCACTCCTGAATGCTTGTTTTCAGTGATGATAAACATGAGCTTACAAAGCCTAGTCTGTTAGCCTATGACATCTTATCTGATCTTGCAGCAGATTACGTGTGGGCAGACCCTTGTGCCCAGGTGAAATTACTTGCAGGATCGGGGCCTAAACTTCTCATTTTAATTTCTCATTTAAGTTTAGACAAAAGTAGTAGTGGTTCCATTTTTCCTTGTGGTAACACCAAGGTCTCAAAAAGTTTGCCCCATTTTGACCCCTGTGTTCAGAGGAGGAAAAAAAGTATCAATAATGCTCAAAACATTGATTAATGTTGGCATCCTACATAATTTACATCCCCAAAGTATTTTGTGGGCTACCAAAATTTTCCTTTTAGTGGCCCACGCTACTGCTAATACCAGCATGTAGATACAGTATATTTGTTCATTTTTGCAGAGCTCTTTAAACTTTTGTTAGCTGTTCACAGAATCCTTTCGCTTAATATCCTGTCTCTTATCTCTATTATCAGAGTTGGCTCGAGCTAGGAAATAAACAGAGAGCAACTGCTGCCACAGGCATGAATGACAAGAGCTCTAGATCTCATTCTGTCTTCTCCCTCGTGATGACACAGACAAAGGTATAGAGTACCTTTTTTTTTCTTTTTAATCATTGCAATAATGTAGTGGTAGAAAATTCAATTATTGTGTGCTGCCTAGAAAAGAATGAAGTAGGGGAGGGTTGTGTTAAATATACTGGGCTGAATAAAGAAGTAGTAGTCCTGCTTTCTAAGTAGCCAGGTCTGGTTTATTTTATATACTCACAGTACTATTTTTTTTAAAATGCACATTGTAAACATGTCTGAGTCATACTGTAAACTTTTCAGGACACTGCTTTTCTAATGTTTCTGCACTATATATACTTACTGCACTATAGAAATATGTTCATGGTTCAGTTATAGCAAGGGGAGAAAATTCTATAATACACAGTTTTGAATGTTTATGTCCCAGTGATGTCTCCAACATACCTGACCTGGGTCAGAGATAGGATAATGCAAAGTGTTCCAGGGACTGTAAAACGAGAAGCTACTGAAACACACCTGTGCACTCAGGTCAGTGGCACCTATCCCTAGCAGACATGAGTCTGCTCTTCCACCCTATCAGTTTGTATATAGGAGACAGAGACCCTCCACAAAGAGGCGAGGGTGGAGAAGAAGGCGAAGTAGAGCTCTTCCCAAGTCTATGGGCCTCCAATTTTTTCCTCCCACAGATTTTTTTTTCACTGATTTTCCTCAGTTGCTGCCATCACCATGCTTTGCTCTGTCTTCCCCATCAGGGCATGTAGGTCAGTGTCCTTTTCATTCACCAGTGGTTTAGTCTTGCACCAGTGGAAGTCAAAGACAACTTCTAGTGATTTCGATGGGTGCTGGATTGAAGCCCAAGTGAGTAGTAGTCCTGATACGCTCCCGAGCTGAGGTACCAAAATGTACTTCTAGGCTGCCTTTCACTTTTTACGAATTCTCCTTGTGCAGGTGTGCTACTGGAAATCCTCAGGTGTTTGTCTCTGATACTATTTACTATCCTCGCCTTACTCCTTTTCTTGTTGCAAGTTATACTATATCTTAAATGACACTCTCATTAAAAAAATAAAATGAGAAAATGTTTAACATATTGTTTAAAAGTTAATAGCGTGATAGATTTGACTCTTCACGGGGTTTTTATTTTGGTGATGAGTCATAGAAAAACATTTAATTTTGCAGACTAAGTACAGTAATCTCTCTTTTTTTTCTCTAGACGGAATTTGTGGAAGGAGAAGAGCATGATCATAGGATTACCAGTCGCATAAATCTAATAGATCTAGCAGGCAGTGAACGCTGCTCTCCAACTCAGATCAGTGAAGAGAGGTTGAAGGTAAACTGCATTTACAGTTTTGTGACATATGGTTTGTCCCAAAGAGTACAGTGTTGTGAGGCCATGAAATGAAAATGCTTTAGGTCTACACTTGTAAGAGAAGACCTATTGGTCTCAATGTTGAATGAATCTTGATGTAACGGTGTCTTTTGCATTGCTGCTCTGGTCTTTTCACAAGACTGGAAAAAAATGTCTGTAGTGTCTGCTGAATATTCTGTACTATTCATAGTTAAATTTAACTTCTTGCTTTAGTTGCTTAGCAGTTTCACTGTTTAAAATGTATATGTATGTAAATTATTATCAATCTGAGTCTCAATCACAGGTTCAGTTCAGTTCACAGGAGAATGCTGCTAGCCTGCTAGCAATTTGCCCATTTAAAAAAAAAATCTAAGTTGTAATATTTTATGTTCAGAATGAGGCTGTGCATTTATTTTTATTTCTGCTTTTATATAGGAGGGCGTGAGTATTAATAAATCACTGCTGACTCTGGGGAAAGTTATTTCTGCGCTTTCTGAGCAATCGCAGAACAGAAAGAGAGCTTTCATTCCTTATCGGGAATCTGTCCTTACGTGGTATGTATATTTCATGAAGAGCTACTATAAAGTAATCTTGGTTCTGTGGAAAACAAAAAAATGAGACTTTTATCAGACTGTAGATTCATGCATCCGTAGACTCTCACTTCTATAAATTGTATGAAATAACTATTGGATGAAGTAACGTAAACTTGAAAAATATTTTTTTTTCATGTTCTGCTAATTGTGGGTGCGTTTGAGGACTGGTATATTCTTCCTCGGTGGTTCTGTACTGTATATGAAGAAATGTGTTTCTGATGCCTTTTCTTCTCTTAACAGTGCCCTCATCTCTCTGCTGTTCCCTTTTTCTTCTGACTCTGAAGAGACTGCTTTCACATTTTTAGCATCTGTTGAATACTAAAATTCCACAAGAGAGGAAACAATCTCCTATTCCCTGCCTATATTCTGTTGTTTGCTGGCCTTGCCTTTTTGGCTCCATGATGGTTCTTTCTCTCCTAAAGACAGATTTTTCAGCAGGTTGCTGGCCTGATCGAACTAGTGACGGGTGGACATGTCACATTAGGCACAGAGTGCATGAGAGGAGGCATGGGTGGGACTCTGTGGTCTTGATCCCATCTCTGCCTCCCAGCAGCCAGAATCTGTCCTCTCTCAGCCCTCATCACTGGCACTGAACTATTCCACAGTGTCATGCACCTGGGAATCGGCTAATTTTTTTAAGATTAAGGACAAACCCTAAAACTATGAATTGCTGGTCAGCTGAGTAGTTCTTACAATACCATTCATCTGTCTCCTATAGATCAGCTGGTAGAGGCAAGTGGCCTGGGGGCTTATGCATGCCTGACACCTGAGTTTATTTTAGTCAGAATAGGGCTTTCTGTAAATAAAGGACTTTAGTTTCCATTTCTTCATTCTGGCAACTGTCATAAATACTAAATGTGGAGTGGGAAAAATGTAAAAAGGCACAGGGAGAGAAGCTTTTTTTAATTCAGGAATGGAAAAGAACTTGGGCAAAGTAAAAACTATTTCTCCTTCCGCATTCCCCTCTCATTGTCCACTCTGTAGCTAGGTGTACTGTCTTGCAAATTACTCTAAGAACTAGAATTTGTTGGCAAATTTAGAGAAGGCAACAAGGATTGTGTAATTTGATATGAGATCATCATGAGATAGAAAGTTAATGCTATTAGAACTTGCTGGGGAATGTCATCTGAATTATAGACTATTTAAATCCATTTTAATGCAGTTTTGTCACTAAAAAATGAAAGCATCATGTTGATTGCACCAAAAATTGATTTATGACCTATTCCCATAACTCTTAAAACATATTCATCTAAAATCTTCCATAGTGTTGGTACACCAGTGAAAATATAAACAAAGGCAGGCATGTTTTTTCTGCTATATTTAGGCATTTGTGATCGATGCTTTCCAAAAAAAGGAGGGCATAAATGGAAAGCAAAGAAATGCTTGTATGTAAGAGTGTCTATGGTTTGTAAGAGTCTTAAAGTATAATAGGGTGAAGTTATTTAGGTGTATAAGTAGTTGATTTAATTTTCTCTAAGTATAAGAAAAACTTGTTGTGTATCTATAAGCAGGAACAGGCTCATGTTCTGGATTTGGATATCTGGTTGAAAATCATCTTGAAATAAATAGTAAATCACACAGGATTTTTTTGTATTTAATCCCTTATGAACTCTGAGAAGTTAATTTGGTTTTTATGGTGGAAATAATTGTTTCATTTTCTTGTCAATGAAGGTTATTAAAGGAAAGTCTTGGTGGAAATTCAAAAACGACCATGATTGCCACAGTAAGCCCTGCTGCCAGCAATGTAGAGGAAACCCTTAGCACTCTTAGATATGCTAAACAAGCTCGTTTGATAATCAACACTGCCAAAGTAAATGAAGATGTGAATGCTAAATTAATTAGAGGTAAGGTGGGATTTTTTTATTTGCAAGCATTTTTAACTTAATTGTTTATGATAGATGTTGATATTAATACCCTCTTGTAATGATTGACAGCATATTTGAGGTTTATTCATTTTAACATTAAGAGTTTTCTAAATAACTGGCTTTAAACAATTTACAGGCCTACTCATACTTTTAAACTGGAGATACTCTTTTCTTTGATACAGTTTCAAAAACTTACATATCAGTGTTTTTTATAGGTTGTTTTGTTTTTGAGCTTGAACCTATACCCTCTTTACAGTAATTAGGTACCGTATATATATTTGAATGTACACAATTGTATAGATATCACAGCATCCAGTTAAATGTGTTCATTTCAGTTGTGCATTCAAGCAAACCTAAGTTTTCCTTCCGTTTATTTTTGTTTATGAAACAAGGAAATTAACCTTAGTTTTTTTACATGTAATTCAACATTATGGTTGTGATTTTTAAATAAGAGTCAGGAAATTCAGTACGATTCCTACAGCGATACACACTATAGTACATGAGTGAAAGGTGGTCAAATTAAAGATGGATTTCCTAAGGTCTGTACACTTAAAAATCTTAGCTATAATGTTGCTTTTACATAGTCAGATTGTGATATGCTCACACATGATAAAGAGCACCGTACTGCACTAGTAGTCATTGAAATCAATGGTACTACTAAATTGCTATGCTGTGTGAACAAGGAGATAAAATTCTGGACCTTAATTCTCCACACAAAATAGTTTTATTGTTCCAGCTGAGTGGGGTCAGTAGCAACCTGCTTAGACACATGCTATTGTACTCTTTTATTTAGGACATTGTTGTATTTTGTAGACTGTAAGTGTTCATTCAACCTGAAGTTTCCCTTTTGAAGAGGAATAGCTTCTCTGGCATTTAGTCGTATAGTGCTAACTGAAAATGGAAGAGGAAAGTCTTTTCTTGCAGAAAAGTGGAGTCAGACAGATTTACTATTATGATCTTCAGTCAGTCTGAATTATGAAATAATTTAGAGCTGCATATATAATCATTGTATTACCTGTGGGGAACATTAGTATTGCAGCCAATAGGCAAGTGCAGATTAACTTGCAGTCGTACTAGAGATGAGTACTAGGAGTAGTGTTGTAGTAACTGGGGTGTAAAAACTGGCATTACCCTCATATTGCTACTCTGTCTCCTTCTTCGTAGGTTTACTGAGGGGATTGGGTTACTACCACCTCCAGTGGTGTGTGGTATTCATGCTGATGTGGTTGTATGTAGAGATATAATGTGATTGATTCACAAAGTAGCATTTGTTTTACTTATTAAATTAGAGTACTTGTTTATTTTGTTCATATTTAAAAATAAAAACAAAAGTAGGTGATAATTCAGCAGGTGTTGCACAGAGGAAATAATATAAATGAAAAAGTGCTTAGATGGAATGGCAAACAAAAGAACCATCGTGTAATATGAGAGAGCAAACCAGTTGTTGTGTGTTAAATTAGCAGCTTCCTGAAAAACATTGTATGCAGATTGAAAGATTGAAAATCTGGCAGTACTTAACTGGAATCTGTCTGTGCTGTATAATCAAATGAAATCAGATGTATAGTGCAATAAGCTATTGTCAGCACTCTAGTTGATCAGTTAATTTAGCTAATGCTTCCTTGGTGTGACCTGTGTGTTTCAGAGAATAGCATGATATAAAAGTGACCTGTAGACTTTAACCAAAAACAATCGGTTTGCCATATATAAAAGCACAATTCAGTGTGCAGTTCAGCAGATTATTTAATGTCTCACATTTCAAGAGTAGTGAAATAAAATTATTTTCTCTATTCTTAAAAGTAACAAATGCAGACTTTTGTAGCTAGATGGGTGTGTTAAAGCTTAGATGGAATGCTTTCTATTTAACATAAATTCAACTGGATATTGCCAAAGTTAGGAGAAAATCCTCAGACTTTACTGTTCAAAAAGAATGTTTTTTATTTATTAAATACCTGCTTAATGTAGGATCCTATGTTTAGTGTAAAAGCTGAGTTATGTTTTTTTCAAATGTAGAACTGAAAGCAGAAATTGAGAAACTGAAAGCAGCTCGCAAAAGTGCTCTAAATACAGATCCTGAGAAATATAGACAGTATCTGCAAGAAATAACATCCCTAAGGGTAAAACTCCACCAACAGGAGAGGGATATGGCAGAGATGCAAAGGTGGGATAGTCATTAATGTCTTCCGAATAGTAAGTAGTAGTCTTATAAATACTGGAATAAAGTATCCTTAAAGTAATTATTTTGATTTTTTCCCCTAATATGCTAAGGGCCTGGAAAGAAAAATTTGAACAAGCAGAACAAAGGAAATTTGAAGAAACAAAGGAGTTACAGGTGCCCTTTATTCATAAGAATTAAAGTAGTATAGAAAATGCTTAACACCAATAAACCCCTTAATGCACAGAATTGCGGTTGTCCTAAGAATCCTCTTTCCTAGTCTACGTTCCTCTTTTGCAAGAAGCAGTTAATATTGTTCATTCTCTTCAGGTCAGTGCTTTCAAATAAATTACTTATGGCAGCGGTTCTCAAACTTTTTAGCAACCCGTGGACCCCCATTTTGGTTTAAAAGTTTTTGTGGACGTCCAAATCCCCCACTCCACATCTTCCCCGAAGATCCCACCTCTTCCCACCCCTCCTCTTCCCTGCCTCTGTCTGCCCCCTCCCCCAAGTGCACCCCATTCCCTGTTTCCCATTGCCTCCTGCATGCCGGAGAACAGCTGTTCTGTGGCAACCACAGGGCTGGCCTTAAGGAAAATGGCACCCTGGCAAACTTGCATTTTGGTGCTCCTGGCCCCATGGGCATGGTGCACCCCCCTGCACCATTGACCCTGGCGCCCATAGCCTGCCCACCCTCCCTTCATCCCAACCCCTACACTGTGCCCCTAACCCCTGCACTGTGCCCTCTTTATCCCAACCCCTACACTCCCCTCCTGTGCCACTAATCCCTGCACCCACTTCACTTCTACCCCTGCACCTGCTTTCTGCTCACCAACCTCTGCACTGTGCCCCAACCTCTGCATTCCCATCCTGCACCCACATGGGAAAACTGACGTGGATGCAATGACTGAGCAGCTGGCATTGCTGCTCGCTCCCCCACTGGACTGATGCTCATCTGAGCCTCGCACTCCCAGGGGGCTTTGAGGGGCGAGCAAGGAGTGACATCAGGGCTCCCTGCATCCAGGTCACTTTCCCCACCTGGGCTGTGTAAGGAGAGGGCAGGAGAGCAGCAGCTCCTTGTGCTCACCTCTCAGCACAGCCCAGGTGGTGAAACTGACCTAGATGCAGGGAGCCCTGGTGTGTGTGTTTGGGGGGGACTGTGTGAGGGAGACTGGTGTGTGTGTGTGTGTGTGTGTGTGTGCGTGCGCGCGCGCACCTGAGTGAGTGTTGAACACACTCTTTTTAATAAAGCACTCAGGTTCAGGGGCCTGAAGGCTTGTTCAGACACAAGCAGCTGCCAGCAGCTTCTGACCCAGAGAAGCAGCAACACACACAGATTTCCCCCTGTCCCATCACCCCAGCTCAATGAAGACCGGGTACATGGGTGGGGGACACCCAACATCAGCCTCCTTCTCGTCTTCCTTCTTTCCCCCCCCCCCACCTCGGGCTCCAGGGGGGCTAGAAGCAGCGATGGCTGCATACGGCAGTGGATCGGGGGTAGGATGGGCACCCCTGCTTCAGAGAAGAGACCTGGCTTGGCTTTTCATCAAACTGCCCCCCTGCAGCTCAGGTCCTCCCTCTCCCCCCCAAATGCTGCTGCTTGGCCTGTCTGCTGCCTCTGCCAGCCCAACTGGCTCTTGGCAGACCAGGTAGGAATCAGGCAAACATTATGCATGGTGCTCCCTTTGGCGAGCCACCCTGGGCTGTCCCCTGTACCATCCACCTGCCGCTGCGCAGGAGGCACTGGGAAGGATGGGGAGGAGTTGAGGGAGGGAGGGAGAGGAGTTGATCAGCATGGCCTATGGACCTCCTGGAGTATCCTTGCGGAACCACAGCGGTCCATGGACCCCAGGTTGAGAAACACTGACCTATTGTACAGTAGGCAGACTTTAACGATGTATTTTTGATAAATGCATACAAATAAATCTGTTTTCTTTCTGAATCCATCACCTAGAAAGCAGGAATTACATTCAAGATGGACAATCGTTTGCCAAACCTTGTCAATCTCAATGAAGATCCCCAGCTCTCTGAGATGCTTCTGTATATGATAAAAGAAGGGCAAACTACAGTTGGAAAGTACAAACCAAATTCTCATCATGATATCCAGCTCTCTGGGGTGCTAATTGCTGATGATCACTGGTATGTGATACCCTAAAATGAAAGATCCTTCGTGTGGCTATGTGAGAACGGGCTACCACCTTTCTCTCTCTCTCTCTCCCCTCCTGTCCACCGAGCCTGCATTTTTCCAGTTTAATTATCAGACTGTCATGTGGGACTCTGTCAAAAGCCTTGCTGAAGTCCAGGTGTATTAAGTTCACCGAATTCCCCCATCCACCAAACCAGTTACCTGTCAAAGAAGGAAATCGAGCTGGTTTATCATGATTTGTTCTTAGTACATTCATGCTGGCTGCTAGTGATTACCCTGTCATCTTCCAGGTATTCGCAAATTGGATGTTTTATACATTGCTCTAGTAGCTTTCCAGGTATCGAAGTCAGCTGACTGGTCTATAGTTCCCCAGCTCCTCCTTTTTCCTCTTTTTAAAGATGGGTACTACATTAGCCCTTCTCCAATCTTCTGGGACCTCTCCTGTCAATTATGAGTTTGCAAATATTATTGCCAGTGGCTCTGAGATTTCTTTGGCTAATTCCTTCAGCATCCTGGGGTGAATAGCATCGGGCCCCGTTGACTTGAATTAATTCAAATTTGTCAGAAGTGTTCTTTACTTATCCCGATCTGTCTCCCTTCCCCTTTATTGTCTATGGTAGCTTCGCTAGTTGTCCGGTCACATTATATTTTGTGAGAAGACTGAAGTAAAGTAGGCGTTGAGTAGCTCTGCCTTCCTGTCATCTTCTGTTACCAGCTCGCCTTCTCCATTGAGCAGCAGACCCACACCAACTCTGATCTTTCTTTTTTTCTGACATATTTGAAGAACCCCTTCTTGTTCTCTCTAGTATTCCTTGCCTGCTGTAACTCGTTCTTTGCCTTGGCGTTCCTGATTTTGTCCCTACACACTCACGCTATTCCCATGTATACTTTCTTTGTGACATTACTTTGTATGTATCCCTTTAGCTTTTTAGATAGCTAAAAAGCTCCTTGTGCAACCACATTGACCTCTTGTGACTGTTCTTATCTTACCTCTATTCATCAATCCAATCACAACAGCCCTTCTTATGGTCTGATGTACTAACTTAAAGCTCAAAACTAAACATAAAGCCTTCCCTTCAGCCAGGTGCAGCCCAAATGCTCCTGATCTGGTCAGAGTCCTTACTGCCTTAGCAGGCTACACCCTGCCCTTCTTAGCTGCAGCAATTCCCCCTTGCCTGAGGGTCTTCCCTGCAGGAGCCTCTCTCAATCTCTGCCATTTTACTGCAGCCACCTTCTGCTTTTTATAGATTAATAGATTCCAAGGCCAAAAGAGACCATTGTGATAATCTAGTCTGACTTCCAGTGTGACACAGGCCACAGAACTTACCTTTAAAAAACATCCAATCTTGATTTAATTATTGTCAGTGATGAAGAATCCACCATGACCCTTGGTAAATTGTTCCAATGGTTAATTACTCTCACCGTTAATTTACACCTTATTTCCAGCCTGAATTTGTCTAACTCAACTTCCAACCATTGGATCGTGTTATATCTTTCTCTGCTAGACTGAAGAGCCTATTTATTAAATGTGTTCCCCCTGTGGATACTGATACTGTAATCAAGTCACCCCCTCACCTTCTTCTCTTTGTTCAGCTAAATAGATTGAGTCTATCACTATAAGGCAGGTTTTCTAATCCTTTAATCATTCTTGTGGCTCTTTCGTGAACCCTCTTCAATTTATCAATTCCTTCTTGAAGAGGAAATTGCCTGATTCCTCTCAGGTGGGGTTCATTCTGTAGTCAGGATAGGCTTGGGCGGGGGAGGAAAGAGATTCAAAGTCACATTATCTAAGTCATGAATTTCATGGATAGCCGGAGTTAAGTTACATAACTTGGTTTTTTGTTCATGATTAGCTATTGCTGTCATATCTGATGTTTCTCACTTTCAGTGTTATCAAAAATGTTGATGGTAGAGTGAGTATTACGCCACTCAGAGAAGCAAAGACATTTGTTAATGGGAAACACATTTCAGAGCCAACAGTTATGCATCACGTAAGTTATCCATCACTGATACAAAAATAAATATATTTATGCATGGCTTTGAAAACACCTGGCATGAACGGTAAATTATCTGTTGACTGCAGATTTTGAGAAGGCTCTTGAATCGTTCATCCTGACAGAACACTGGATATTTTGATGTATTATATATATATATTTGATTGTAAGATTAGAGACTGATAGTGTCTGTATTTTGCAGGGTGATCGTGTGATTCTTGGTGGAGACCATTATTTCAGGTTTAATCATCCAGTAGAGGTTCAGAAAGTAAAAAAGCCATCTTGTGGGACTACCCTTTCATGTGATGGGCCAAAAGATTTCGAATTTGCAAAAAATGAACTGTTGGTTGCACAGAGGTCACAGTAAGTATTGTGGCACCTTCCAAGTTAAAAATAAACTGCTCATCTGCTAATGCAGCATGCTGTCTTCTAGAAATGTATAGGCATATAAACTGCATAAGAATAAGTGAAAGTGTGTGTAAAAAAAAAAAAAAAAAAAGTCACTCTTTACGTCTCATAAAATCCAAAATTTTAATAAAGTTGAATACACACACAATGATATTGGAATGTTTTTATAACCATGAAACATTTATTTTTGTAATCTCTGTGCACTCTTTTGATTAACTGTTTGGAATTCACATAATTCTTATTATGACATATTTCCATCATAAGCCTGAATTCTGCTAAAATTGTCTTCTCACATGGAATCTTCTTGCTTGCCAAAAGATTAAATTGAAAGTTTATTCCACTACAAAAATCCAACACAATATTGCAAAATTCTTCATATTTTATTTGTCAGAATAACACAATATTATCACACCAGTTTAAATTATTTTGGTAACTTATTTCAAAATACCTGTCAACGAGTATTTCTGTAACAATACAGACAACAAAAAAGATTCGGGAAACGTTTTTTGACAAATAGATTCCTTACTAGGCATATTAATACAGAACTCTGAGTAATAATTGATTTAAACCATATTTCCCACACCCCTCGAAAGCAGTGCAAAGGCTTGGGGGAGTCAGGGGTAATGGAGAAGCTGAAGGAGAGGAAAGTAGTTGCTGGGAAGGAGCTTGGGTATGAACTTGAACAGTTGTTGGGAATGGGTGGGAAAAGTATAGAACAAGTGTTTTTGTGGGGGGAGTGGAAGGTGGTGTTAGGGAGCGTCCCCCATGCAGACCCTGCCTGACTCCTAGCCTCTCTCATTCAATCAGGCACATTTGTCCCCATGTGGTCCTGCACGCCCTCCCCCTCTGCCCATGTGGCCCTGCACCTCCACTCCCATTCAGCCCCTGCCCTAGTCTGTCATCACACACTAGCCCTTATGAGCCCCTGTCTGACCCCTCTCAGCAGCCCCACACTGTCTGTCTCCCCATATTTCCTGTCTCCTGACATGGCCCGACAAACGCTGTGAAGAAGGCAGACTTTCTCTTCCCTATCCTAAGGGGCTGGCAGGAGCAGCTGCTGTGTTCTAGCACCACAGCACCCTCTGGTGTGCAAAAGGCAGCACTGCATCAACTTTTCAGTAGAAGCTATTTTCTGCAAACATTAAATAAATAAATTTTTAATTAAAAATATATGCGGCACATGAAATATGCATGCACAGTGGTGCAGAATTCCCCCAGGAGTAATAGTTTTCTGTGCCTGGGCTCTATGTCATGGGAAGCACACATGAGGAACAGTGGTGACTCTTCCAGGATCTGTAGCTAGACAGGAAGGATGCAGCTATTCTAAAGCTCCCTATGCCTAACCCCCAATATAGTTTTGGCTGCAGGCTTTCTCTTCCCACTCTGATTAGACCAGTGTAGGAGCACAGAGTACCTTACCTTTTATAGAGCAGCAGCAACAACACAGAGGATGGTGAACATCATTTGTATCCAGCTGTAAGTGGTAGTATGAGGTGCTAAGGGACTAGTGTGTGTGATGTGGCACCTTGTTGGCCCATAGAAAGCATGCTATCAGCCCACTAGGGCCACCCATGGCACTTGGAAATCTGCAGTCCTCACTGACTTAAAGTTTGGCTCTTCTAATCCACGTGACTGTAGATTTGTGAGTTTCTACAGCAGATACTATTTGTGAAAGATTCTCAAAACAGTTCTTGAAATCAAATGTAATAAAATAGACATAAAATGTAGCAGCTGTGGCTAAAAAGTCTCTCTCTCTCTCTCTCTCGATTTTTTTTCCATTGGGGGACGTGAGAACCAATAATCAATAAACTACAAAACACTCAGCACACCCACCACAATTAAAATGAGAGGTTTTTAGACCTAAATTTCACTTTTGACAGAAGCAATAAAGTAATTAATATAGCATTTGTTAGTCTTTTTAACTCATATACAACATACTAAAAAAGGTTAAAAGCTAACATTTTAATTTAAGTTACTCACTACTTCCAGACTTGAATCAGAAATTGAAGAGGCACGACTGAAAGCCAAGGAAGAAATGATGCAAGGTATACAGGTTGCAAAAGAGATGGCTCAACAAGAACTTATTTCTCAAAAAAAAGTATACGAAAGCAAGATAAAATCACTGGAAGCAGAACTGGTAAATTGCTTTGTATAATTAAACCAAAACGTGGATTGTGTAATCTTTCATGCTGTCTCGCGTGCCTGAACAGCTGAATCCCTGGCTCTATCTCTCCTCTCCTTTGAAACACTTATAAAAGTCCACCTATTGTATGAAGTATTCCAGCTATAATGCATTCTTTTTGCACGGCGTTTTCATTCTTTCTTGCATTTGCTGTTCTGCTAGCTTGCATGTTCTTTGGGGCAAGGACTGTTACAAGCAGGATAAAATTTTCACAGTGTGCTGGCTTGATATAATTAACAGAGAATAATATATGGTGGCAAAGTGATAAATTTATGATACTTTACTTCTCTGCAAATGTACTACAGGGTATAATAGTTGATGATCATTGACTGGGATATAACCTCCCATTGCTGCGAAAGTGAATTTATCTCTGTAATCTATAGTGGTAATAAATCTCTTATGGACTGAAAGAAGAACCGACTCTAATATCCATCTTCACCAAATGGGTTGGATGAGCTGAAGCATGTGATGTTTTTCCTATATCCCATACATTCTGTCCTTTGTTTTTTTAGAGAGAAGAATCTCATAAGAAACAAATTCAGGAAATGAATAACCAGCAGACTACTAACAAAATAAAAGAACTGGAAAAAGCAAAGCAACATCTTGAGTTGGAAGTACATTTCAGCAAGAAGCGTCTGGAAATGGAGACATTCGCCACCAGACAGGTAATTTTAAAACATGTGTTTTGTCTGATCAAACATCTATTTAAACACACCATTATAGTATTATTTAACTTCATTGGCTCTCTTAAAAATAGTCCTCTCCAAAATGATTTTAAGATAGACACGTCTCATTTACTGTCCTCCTATTAAATCAGCTGCTATTTGGGGAATCAGAAATAACAAGCTATAATTTTATGTAATGGGGGCTGGGTTGCTGATATTCCAAACTTAGGGGAATGTTGAGCTCACCAAAAATGATGGACTCAGGCATAAGTGCAAGCAATGTCTAGAATGTTAAGTATTTGGGGAAATATCTGAGGGAGCCAGAATACTTTCAAAATTTGTTTAATCAGATAAAAACATGAAAGGAGACTTGACAGCACCCCTGAAAACGAGGAATTATTCCTAAAGAGTATTAATAGATGTAATACCTTACATTTTGACCTAGATTAGGTTTCTACATTTGCTGACTGCAGTAGACACCAAAACTTCATTATTTTCCATGACTGCTAGTGCACATTTTTTTCATCTTTAAACTTCTATGATAGAGATTTTTTCTTTTTAAAATAATTGATAGAAAATTCTGTTCCCTTTTTCTTGAATTCAGCAGTCCCATCTAAATAATAAATGCTCCAACATATACATGTGAGAATTTAAGCAAGCAATAAAAATTGGTAGAATTTGTGTCGTCTTAACTGATGTAGTAGAGGGATCACATCAAAAAGAAGTTTATTGTAAAGCTTTTACCCTCAAAAGATAAAATAACCTCTCGCCCTGTTTTATCCTTTTGCTTTTTGTAAAAACATTGTCATGGATGGATCTATATGTCTTTTCTTTAGGCTTTAGAAGATCATACTATTCGTCATGCAAAGATTCTTGAAGCTCTGGAGGCTGAGAAGCAGAAAATTGCTAAAGAAATAGAAATTCTCCAACAGAATCGTGGAAATGGGAATAAAACAATAACTAGTATGTGGGGAGGAGGGAGGTTGTGTACAGTATAACTTTCAATTCATTATTTCATCTGCCATCAGGCAATGGAGAGCCTTTCTCCCCTTCTCTTCCCGCTTGCTGGGATGTTTACTTTCTGACAGACACACCTCTTTAGTCTCTGTTTTCACCATTCTTCTTGTGAGAAAATTGCTGCATTTCTAGCTGAGATGGGATCCTAGTAGCTTAGTCTCTTACCCCAACATGTTATCTTGGTGGAATTGAAGTTATAAGATCTTCATCTTTACTGTTTGGATGCAATCCTTGCCCTTCTTGAGACATGCACATCAGGCAGCGCTAGAGTGATACTTTGTTCACATTTAGTTGATCTGGGTGAACAAACAAACATGTAGATTAGCATGCTTCCTCAGCAGACCCAAAGGTTCTCCCATTATCAGATGGTCTAGGCTTTGTGGGAAAGAGCAGGAAACACAGTTGTGGAGACTGGAGGACTAGAGCAGGAAGGTAAAATGTATTTGTTTCTGAAACCATTCAAATGTGATACCTGCCATGATTTAAATGGCATTCCAGTTTTGAAATATCCTTTGAAAGTGTTATCTGTCTTTTAGTGTTTTCAGTAAATTGGAAGTCCGTGTGACTGCCTTGTCCACCAAACTCCTTTAAAGGTCTCCTTTTTTGATCTGGGATCATTTCAGTATGTTTGATCCAGTCAATCATGATCTTATGTGTTTTTTATTTAGTTAAGCCTAACTGGAATTCTATGAAACTCTCTCTGATGATCCAGGAGGCCAATACCATTAGTAGCAAATTAGGAAAGCACACAGTCTTCTGCAGGTGAGTTTCCTAATTCACACACAAGGCACGTGTAAAAAATAACTGAACTTGATGTTAGATGTGGAATGAGCTTTTTCTTAGAAAACTTTTGCTTATTACTCTTGGTTTGCAAGCTATTTTGAGTAAACTCACTTATAATAAATACACAACAGAGAAACTTCTATTTAAGGCTTCTCAAGAGCCAGGATCTTGTATACTATTTTGGAATTTCTCCCTTGAATCTGACTGTATTACAAGAAAATTTTACCGAACCAACCTGATTACTCCTGTATTAGTAGGAGTGTTGTAAGCAAGATACGCGAGAAGTAATTCTTCTGCTCTACTCCGCACTGATTAGGCCTCAACTGGAGTATTGTGTCCAGTTCTGGGTGCCAGATTTCAGGAAGGATGTGGACAAATTGGAGAGAGTCCAGAGAAGAGTGACAAAAATGATTAAAGGTCTAGAAAACATGACCTTTGAGGGAAGATGGGAAAATTGGGTTTGTTTAGTCTGGAAAAGAGGACTCTGAGGGGACATAAGTTTTCAAGTATGTAAAAGGTTGTTACAAGGAGGAGGAAGAAAAATTTTGTTTCTTAACCTCCTGAGGATAGGACAAAAAGCAGTGGGCTTAAATTGCAGCAAGGGAGGTTTAGGTTGGACATTAGGAAAAACTTCCTAACTGTTAGGGTGGTTAAGCACTGGAATAAATTGCCTAGGGAGGTTGTGGAATCTCCATCATCGGAGATTTTTAAGAGCAGGTTAGACAAACACCTGTCAGGAATGGTCTAGATAATATTTTGTCCTGCCATCTAGTGCAGAGGACTGGACTAGATGACCTCTAGAGGTCCCTTCCAGTTCTATGGTTCTATTATTTTAATTATCCCCTTGATATTATTTGTTACTTAAGCAAGCCAAATTTCTCAAAACTAATCTTTGTCTACTATTGGCAAACTATTAGCCTCATAGTGTTCCACTAGTCCACTCTTTTGTTAATTTCGGTGATCATAGCTTTTGTATTTTTTTTAAAATTAGACATGATATATCAGAACAAGGAAATGGCACTGGACCTTCTGTTAAAGTGCTGGTTCGTAACCTCAAGCTGGAAATTGCAACTTTCTGGAGCCTGGAGAAGTTTGAATATAAGCTAGCAGCAATGAAAGAACTCTATGAGGTCTGTAAGAATTGAAGAAAAACTTCACTAATTGTAAACATTTAATTTACGCTATATCGATGAAATCAAACAGGAGTTAGAGTCCAGAATTTGACAGATTTTTAATGAACTAAACATCTGTGCTTTTTATGTAGGTAGGGGAAATCCTAGTTTTTACTCAGTTTTATGCATTTTACATTTACTCCATCCTTCCTCAGGTAAAGCTCTCATTTACTTAGCAAAAACTGAGTGATGCCTTCTGGACTTGGACCATGTTTGTAACTGGGTGTGTGTGTGCATGTGCACGTGCTCACACATTTGGAGAAAATATCGATTTAAAAAGTTTTATGGATTTTTTTTTCAAATTTTCACTAGTTTTTGGATCTTGCTAGTCAAACACATAATTTGACATTCAGCTAGATCCTTGTTTTCAAGTGCAATCTTAGATGTTGAAGGGTTGGAAAAGGGTTTAAAGACCTTTTTTCAATGTAAAGCATCTGTCTCCTAATAAACTGTTCTTTAAACTATATTAGTGAAATGCAGCAAAAATTTCCATCACTCTAATTACATCTCCTTTAGAGAAACTATAGAATTTATACCTTGTTCCCTTTGTACATGCAGTGTTTTGTATTAGGGTAGATGGTGTTAACATTAATGCTTTGTACATAACAAGAGCACGTGCAAAGGAAGGGGTGGGGGGGCAGGAAAAAAGAAGAAAGGTATCTGTATTTGACTCCACAGTTGTACATTATTTAAAAAAAAACTTTTAAAATTTGAAATTTCATGAATGCAGACAACACCTTCATAATTATATTGCCCTTTTTATTTAGTCTTGTATGTATGCAACTTCTTTTCCCATGGCGTATCAAAGTTAAAATGGTAGTGCAGGAGGTCTGTGCAGGAGGAAAATGTGTCAGAGGAAATAAACCCATCTTTGTACAATTCTTTATAAACATATAAGCACAGTGTAAATTGCCCATGTTCTAGGACAATATGTCCTAAAGAGAACCATGGATTTATACATTGTGTGAAGTTTTAGAACTGGTAGCTTACGAAGCCTAGTAAAAAGTTCACCCAATCTGCTGGGCCTCTTCAGATTCCTTCCATTTTTAGGAGGGCACAAAGAGTGGTCTTTCTGCTGCATTCCAGTTCTCATTTCAGGAGCTTTGCAGAGTGCAGTATCTTTTCTTCAGTGTGTGCAATATGTGAGGGTGTAATCTAATTGCATACTAAAACAAACATAGTAGATGGTATTCAGAGGTGAGAGCTGGCTGCAATGCAGGAAGGGTCCAAAGCTATCAAGTGGGACCATAAAACAGTTTGTCTTAATTAGTTTATATGTACTTCAGTGTGTATATTCAGATGGTGTGGATATATGCACACTTGTTCTTTTTTCCTTTCAGCATTTATTTTGTGCACAGCCTCATGCATTGTTGAAAAATTAGTAGAAAACAATGTGCTATGTCAAGGTTATAATCAAACATTTTGATTTTTGCTGTTTCTAAACTAAATTCCTTCAAACATTTCAAAAACACTAATTCTGATGGAGCATTCAGGCTGTGTCTACACTACAAAGTTTTGCTGACACAACTTATGTCAGCATACAGCCACTACGGTTAGTATATCTCCTGTGCATGTGCATACTTGGCTCCTTGTGTCGGTGCTGCGTGTATTCACCGGGAGTGCTTGTGTCAATGTGCAGTGCACCATAGGGAGGTATCCCAAAGTGCAACACACTCAGTGTGCTCTCTTTTGGGTAGTTTTGGCAATGCAAGGTGGGGCAGAAATGGATAGCGTAGAAGTGACTAAGAGCAAGGGGTCAACTTCCCATAATGCAGTGTACTCCATTCCATAATATCTGTATCCTATCATTTTTATTGCCTATTTTCAATTTCCATGAATGTGTGTGAGACTTGTCACTGTCTGTCATCTCTGACAGAACATGGTGTCTGAACAGCTCTGCACTGTTGTCCTGGGTGTTGCAAGCACAGGACGCATGATTCTCCGGTATTTGCAGAGCTGCAAAGAAGAACCGTGGGGATGATTTCCTGGCAGTCACTTTGGTGTGATACATAGCAAGAACCAATTCAAGGTTGTTGGTGGCATTCACAGAACTGCTGCAAATAGTGGAGTGCCACTACTGGGACCAAGAAATGAGCACTGAGTGGTGGGATTGCATCATAATGCAGATTTGGGATGATGAGCAGTGGCTGCAGAACGTTTGGATGTCCAAGGCCACATTCCTGGATCTGTGTGCTGAGCTCGCTGAAGCCGTCTGATGCAGGGGCACCAAACTGAGAGCTGCACTGACAGTGGAGAAACAAGTGGTGAACACACTGTGGAAATTTACAATGCTGGATTGCTACCAGTCAGTAGGAAAATCCACTGTGGGGGGCCATTGTCATGCAAAAGTGCAGGGCCATTAATCATGCTGTGCAGGACTGTGACTCTCTATGTGCAGGGTATAGTGGATGTCTTTTCAGTTATGGGGTTCCCAAACTGCGGTGGAGCAATAGACAGCATGCACGTTCCTGTTTTGGCCCTAGTTCACCTTATTACAGAGTACATCAACAGAAAGGGAGGCTACTTCTTTGAGCGGTTGCTCATGTGCATTCCATATTAGGTGTGTGTGCTCGCCACATGCACCGGTGCCAGAAGTTTTTCTCTTAGCGGTATCTGCAGGGGACTGGCTCTGTTGCCCTCTGGAGTGGTGCCCACACGGCGCAGTATAAGGGGTGCCACCAGCTCCCTCCACCCTCAGTTCCTTCTTGCAGTCAGTGGTGGTGCTGGAACTTCTGCTTCGGCTAGCATTGTTTCATTCTTAGTTCTTGCAAAATTTGAAAACCTGTAATGTTGTGTATTTAGTTAGTAGTTCTTAGTTATCCTTAGTAGTATTTCCCAACTCTTTGATAGTCCTGAATGGGACTTGGCCAGGGGACGGGGATTGCCCCAGTCCCCAGGCTTTAAGCCCTGCGAACGCTGTAAATGGCCTATGCCCATCAGTGATCCACATACCAGCTGCCTAAGGTGCTGAGGTGAAGGGCACAAAAGTGACAAGTGCCGTATCTGCAAGTCCTTCAAACCTAGGACGAAGAAGGAGCGCGATATCTGTCTGAAAGTGCTCCTGATGGAGTCAGGACTCACTCTGGCACCGGAGCAGTGGTGAGGACTGCGGCCTCTGTGCGCAGTGCTCTGCTGGTGCCATCCAGGAGCCAGCACCGGTCCCCCTCCACTGCTCCAGTGAAGAAACCGAAAAAGATTGTGAGCGGAAGATCTCCTACGTCCCATAAGGGAAAGGAGAGGGCTGGGGGAGAGCCACGACCTGTGCCAGGTAGCTCAAAGCCCCCATTGGGAACTCGGGTCCCAGCTCAGGTAGAGCGGTGCAGCCTACCCCAGATAGCCGTGCAGGCTGCAGCCAGCTTCAGGTGCTGTTCACGCCCAAAGGCCTTCAAGCAGCTCAGGAGGTCCTGATCCTCAGTGTCACGCTCACCAGCTCCAGCGGTATCCCAGTCTCGGGGAAAACCCGCGTTGGGATCCATACACGTGTCCCTGCCTCAGCGGCACCATTCCCCATAGAGAGGGACATCTCACCATTGCTCACCTGCCCGAAGCAGTCACACCTCAGGACTAGAGAGGCAGGCTCATCTGAGCCCTCTTCGGTCCCTGCATGGGGGCACTAATCAAGGGAGTCAAGGCGTACCTCGCCCGTGGATTTGATGCAGACTCTCTGGGGCACACACCACCCAGCAGGAACTCTAGGACCAACCCCAATTGTCTCCAAGTGCCCGGTAATGATCCCGGGGCCAATCAGACACCAGAGACTGTGAATTGCAGGGCCGTCATGACCCGTCTCCAAGAAGGATATTGCCCTACTGAGGATGGTCCTCCTGGCAACCGGCCCATAGTAGCTCACGGTCCTGTTCGGTGTCCCGGTACCAGTCGAGTAGCATGAGGCATGGATTTCTGGGTATCCGATGCAGATCCTCTGAACACCATCAGTCCCCAAGACCCAGACCAAGACAATGTCGCTTGGACAGGTTGGCTTCGGGATGCAGCAACAGGCACCGGTCGGACAAGAGCCACCACTCAGCCCAATCCTGGTCGCCTGGTACCGACTGCTCCGCTGGTAGCTCTGGCTCAGAGCGAGGTTCCCTGACCGCGGGACAAGCCCCAGTAGTGGCAGTGCTGACTATATTATCAGCACCAAAACCTGCCCCAGTGGTCGGCAGTATATTATCAGCACCAAAACCAAGCGCAGTGGCCAGCACCCTGGGGGTTCACTCAACCTTCCCAGGATGCCCAATTGGTGTTGAGAGCCTCGGAGAGGCTAGCAGCCTCAGTATCCCATCCCCCTCCGATGCTCGAGGCTTCAGGGGGTAAGACCCTGCGTGTCCAGGAGAGCAAGCTGCTGGACCACCAATGGGCATGGAGATTCCTGCAGCACTGGCATCCTTGCCAGATGAGGCTATCATGGGGGCCCCCCTCACCCAGTTCCTCAGGATGACACCAAAGCGCACCAGGAACTTTTGAAGAGGGTCGCTTCTAACCTTGGGCTTCAGGCAGAGGAATTGGAAGAGCCCTCGGACTCTCTGTTTTGACGTCCTCTGTTCCTCTGCTCCCACCAGGGTGGCCCTATCCCTTCATGAAGGGGTCTCCAAAATCAGTAATGCTCTGTGGCAGACCCCCTCTTCCCTGGCCTCTATCTCTAAAAGGGCCAAACCTAAGTACTTCATGCCAAGACAAGGGCACGAATACCTATACTCCGACCCAGCCCCCAATTCCCTTGTGATCGAGGTGGTTAACCACAAGGAGAGGCAGGGACAACCCGGCGCCACCCCCAAAAATAAAGACTTGAGGAGGTTGGATCTTTTCGGACATAAAGTTTTAGTCTTCCAGCCTTCAGGTGAGAGTAGCCAACCACCAAGCCCTCCTTGACCGATATGACTTCAGTATTTGGCAAGCAATGACCAAGTTCGAAGGGTCGCTCCCCATGGCTTCTAAGAAGGAGTTCCGAGTGATCCTCTATGAGGGCACGACTGTGGCTGAGGCGGCCCTCCAGGCAACATCAGATGCTGCTGCCTGCACCAGGGCTTCTGCTATCTCCATGCGGCGAGTCTCTTGGCTGCTCCTCTCTGGGTTGTCCACTGAGGCCCAGCAGTCATTGCAAGACCTGCCCTTCGACGGGGGGGGGCCCTATTTGCAGAGCAAACAGACAGCAAGTTGCATGGCCTCAAGGACTTCCGCACCACTCTGAAAATCCTGTGTCTATACATGTCAGCCCCGGCACATAAGCAGTTCAAACGGCAGTAGCCACAAGTACTCCTGTTCTTTTTGTTCATAGATGTGGACACTTCTACAGCTGGTTCAGAGCTGTGCCTGCACAGTCCTTTTCTCCGCAGCCCCAGGAGATCCAATAGCTCCTGTCTACTCCAGGCAGGAGTGCATCTGGAGTGTGTAGCTGACATAGTCAGCTGGGAAGTTGCATACAGCAAGGGAGAGCAGATAGAGTTGTGCTCACCCAGCTGGACAACTAGGAAAAGCCATTTCAAAATACATGAGGGGTTTTAAACGTGGAGGGACTTCTGATATGCATGACCCCTGGAGTTAACAATTGTGACCAGAGCAGTCAGCGTTAGGCATTGTGGGGCAGCTGCTGGCGGACTTTTCGGGTCGACATGGGTAACTCATGTCTTCACTTGAGCTGTGTCGCTTTCTACAAGTTGACCATAGCGCAATGCTGCTCAGGGAGCTGGTGTCTCTATGTCAGTGTAATGGGGCACACACATCAGTGGCAGAGACATTTAAGTGTACAACCAGGTTGACACAGCGACCTAACTTTTTGTAGTGTAGAACAGGCCTAACTCAAGCTTGGAATTTGAAAAGACAGTTTGAGCCCCTGGAGCCCCAAAAATACCATTTGAAAAAAATTTTCTCAATGGAAAAAATACTGGCTTTTCATGTTTGGAAAATGTTATTCTGTAATATTTATCAAACCTTTAAAAGAAAATTGCCCCTCAAATGGTGAAACATGAAACCCTTTCATCTGAAAGAGTAATTTCTTCAGACAAATGTGGGTATCTGAAATCAGAAATTTAAAAAGAAAGCTCCAGAATTCTTCTTTCAGTATTATCTGGTTCAAATTTTGTAAACGGAGGTGTGGGGAGGGAGTTGGGGGAAATTCTGTTTCTATGTATGTATATCAAATAAAAAAAGTGCATTTAGGTATATTTACCGTTAGGAACTGCTTTGGTCTTAGCACCTAACCTCTAGTTTTGCCATTACATATGGAAAAATATGGCTAGAATTGTTATGTAATTCTAAATGTTGTTATAATGCAAGAAACTTTAGTGAAATCTAAATGCATTGAGTCTTTATTGTTCTGCTTTAGGGAGTGAGCTGTAAAGTAGTTTTGTCCTTGGCTTCCCCAAATCCAGGAGGCTGGACATTGTCTTCCCTAAACTTTTATCTCGTTTGTAAAGGCTAGTGTGGACACTCAATAAAAGTTTGTAGCCTGCAACAAGTCTGTGGAGATGTTTCTGCATTAGCAGTTACAAATATATTAAGTACTTCAAGTTAATTACGATCAGTTAACTTGAGACACAGAGGTCTAATGTAGACATAACCTTAACAAGCAAGCCAACAAACATTTATTTCAAAGGCAAATGCTAGTGTTAAAGACCAGCCTACTTTCTTTACAAATAAATTGTAAGCTTTTATTATACCATTCCTCTTTTTAGCATAGCTAAAAGAACTGGATTTTCTTCTCCTTTCAGAGTAATGGTAGTAACAAAGCTGATGTATTTTATGATCCTGCTGATGAGTGGGAACCTGACCTTACAACTACATCCATTTCTTCCTTTTCCAGAAGGAGGTAAATAATTTATTATTCTAATTTTTTATATTAAAAATTACATTTTCAGAAACTTGTTGATTGGTATAATTAAATGTCTCAATAAATTTACATTTATTTTATTTGCCTTATTACAGTGCTGACACGTTAAAAATTATTCGCCATTCAACTTGCGTATTGGTGAGGAGGGTGGAATTGTACTGATATAATACCTTAGAAAGCTCTGAGGCTCTTTTGTACACATTATGCCAATAGTGATAAAATAAATATAATTTCATGTATTTTTGGAATGGCTGAAGTATGCTCTTCATGCATATTAATGACTTTCTGTTGTGAATGTGATGCACTTAGCAGTGATTTTTTTGTATCTTTTCTTAAGTGACCTTTTAAAAAATATATATATATACATATTCCCCATCTTGTTACTTTATGATGTACCTAGGAGGCCTGAAAGGTGTGGGTTTTTCTAATACCTTTTTTTCCTTATGTTTTCCCTTGGAGATATCAAGAATGTTGAATTTTTTGCAGTACTTTTGCTGGAGGTCTATTTTAAGGCTTGTCTGCAGTAAAGTTTGTACCTAATTGATTGTCAATTAACTTAAGATAGTTTGGAGAGTGTCTCGACTTACCTTTATAAACTAGCAATCAATTTAATTCCTGAGATATATAAAAAAAAAAATCCTCTAGACAAATGGTCAGAGGAACCAGTCACATGGACTTGACAGTGGCTATACAAACAGTGGTTTGCCAGTATATCTATTAAATGTCCAAAAAAAATCCTGTACTTTAATGCAGAGTTAAGGTTGCCTGGTGATAGCTGACACCCTTCCAGAACATCGAGTTGAGCAAAGCTCAAACTAGTGAAAACCAGGAAATACAGAGTTACAGTAAATGCCAGTGCAGTCTTAAGTCAGCCCCAATAAGCCCATAACAGATATTCTCACTTGCCTTAGCTATGTATTGCACAGGAGCTCCCTACACTTTCATGCTTTTCTTATTCCACAGAGAGAACTCCACATATACTAAATTTTACAACTCCTTCAAACCCTTTCACAACTTCTTCACCGTAGGCACACTAGATCATCAAACATTATCCTTTCACTTACCCTTCCTTAAAATCACAGACCATGTTCTTTGCCCACCTAACTGCTGACAATCCCCATGGCCCCCAGGCCCTGCTAGTGACACAGTCTACACAGCGCAGTGATGAAATGAGGCATACTGGGTCTGTCAAGGGACAAAGGCAACTTTTTTTTTTTTTCCCTTCCTTGCACCTCTTTCATGTGATTACACACCCAGGCTCACACCACCCCCAGAGGGCCACAGTCTCCCAGGTTACCTTGTATCACAATCACAGCTCTTCCAAGCTACTACAGCTTCCTCCACCATTCAGTACAGTTATACCTAATACAGTGAATAAAGCTGGAGTTACATGCAGATAATTCCCCGTGGCTATTGCCAGCTCTGAGGGGCAGAGTTAAGGTTGTGTGGACATGAATTTGTACCTGAACTTCAAAAAAAAAAAAAAAAAAAAATCCCCCCCCCCCCACCTCAGGCCACATTCATACATCATGGGGAGAACTAAAAAAAAAAAAGGGTAACTTTAAAGGCAGATTTAGTGTATATAGGTACAGTATAGTTTTTATGGCTTTTTCAGTGTGCATTGTAAAGCTATAATATCCAACATTGTGGACTATCATCAAGTAAGCAGTAAATTTAACTAAAGAGAGTAGTTATCTAAAGAGAATAATTATCTTTCATTCATAGCAGTTACTTTATAATCCTAAATTAGGGCTGTCGATTAATCGCAGTTAACACACATGATTAACTCAAAAAAATCACTATTAAAAAAATTAATCGCACTGTTAAATTGAAATTTATTAAATATTTTGGATGTTTTTCTTTTTCAAATATATCGATTTCATTTACAACACAGAATACAAAGTGTACAGTGCTCACTTATTATTTTTATTACAAATATTTGCACTGTAAAAATAAGACAGTATTTTTCAGTTCACCTCATACAAATACTGTAGTGCAATCTCTTTATCATGAAAGTGCAATTTACAAAAGTAGGGGGTTTTTGTTACCTAACTGCTCTCAAACATAACAATGTAAAACTTTAGATCCTACAAGTCTGTTCAGTCCTGCTTCTTGTTCAGCCAGTCACTAAGAGAAACAAATTTGTTTACGTTTAAGGGAGATAATGCTGCCCACTTCTTAATTACAATGTCACCTGAAAGTGAGAACAGGCATTCGCATGGCACTGTTGTAGCTGGCGTCGCAAGATATTTACATTCCACATGCACTAAAGATTCATGTGCCTCCTCATGCTTCGGCCATCGTTCCAGAGGACATGCTTCCATGCTGATGACGCTCATTTAAAAAAAAAATGCGTTAATTAAATTAGTGACTGAACTCCTTGGGGGAAAATTGTAGGTCTCCTGCTCTGTTTTACCCGTATTCTGCCATATATTTCATGTTCTAGCAGTCTCGAATGATGACCCAGCAAATTTTGTTCGTTTTAAGACCACTTTCACTGCAAATTCGACAAAATGCAAAGAAGATACCAATGTGAAATTTCTAAAGATAGTTACAGCATTTGACCCAAGATTTAAGAATCTGAAATGTCTTCCAAAATCTGAGGGATGAGGCGTGGAACATGCTTTCAGAAGTCTTAAAAGAGCAACACTCTTATGCGGAAACTACAGAACCCAAACCATCATAAAAGAAAATCAACCTTCTGCTGGGGGCATCTGACTCAGATGATGAAAATGAACATGCGTCGGTCCGCGCTGCTTTGGATTGTTATCGAGCAGAACCTGTCATCAGCATGGACATATGTGGTTGAAGCATGAAGGGATGGTGGTTGAAGCATGAAGGGACATATGAATCTTAAGCGCATCGGGCATGTAAATATCTTGCAACGCTGGCTACAACAGTGTCATGCGAATACCTGTTCCCACTTTCAGGTAACATTGTAATTAAGAAGCGGGCAGCATTATCTCCTGTAAATGTAAACAAACTTGTTTCTCTTAGCGGTTGGCTGAACAAGAAGTAGGACTGAGTGGACTTGTAGGCACTAAAGTTTTACATAGTTTTATTTTTGAATGCAGATTTTTATTGTACTTAATTCTACATTTGTAAGTTCTCTTTTCATGATAAAGAGATTGCACTACAGTACTTGGAGTAGATGAATTGAAAAATACTGTTTCTTTTGTTTTTTAAAGTGCAAATATTTGTAATAAAAAATCAACACTACACTTTGTATTGTGTTGTAATTGAAATCAATACATTTGAAAATGTAGAAAACATCAAAAATATTAAATCATATTATATTATTGTTTAACAGTGCGATTAATCACAATTTTTTTAATTGCTTGACAGCCCTATTCGAAATCTTGAAGCTGGGGTGGGGGGGGGGGGTTAGGGAAAAAATACCAAAAATGTATTAGGATCTAAAACAGATTTTTTTTTTCAAATGTTTGTAGGTATCAGCAATACAAAATAGTGTCTGGTTCAGAAGGTTTTATTTACACTTCTATAATTTAAAAGCATCATATTTAAAAAAGTAAATTGCAGCTGAGCCAAGACCTTGTACATGAAGTTTTAGCCTTGTAACAGTGTTTACGGCTGAATTGCAAACTCCTGCAAATAGTAGCTTATAATGGAAATGCTGACAGATCCTTAATTATGGCTTTGCTATGGGGCACAGATATGATACTGTTATTCTGCAGTAAAGCAGTTTGGTTCAGCTGATTGTAAATCTTTATATGCGTTGCTGACAGCCCAAAGTAAATTCTACCCTGAGGTTAAATAAAAGTTCTTTAAAAGGAATCTGACAGGCAGTTTCTTTATTTCTAGTCTAAACATTAGTTTAACAATAGAATAATGTTGGAATGGCAACAGCTTTCCTGGTCTGTTGCTTGCTGGGCAGTAATTGGAATGCTATTTCTGTGCACTGTCAGAGTCTCAGTTGTGTATTTAATCTGCCTAATTTAAACAATGTCCTGTATAAAAGTGAATTGAAAGAAAAAGCTTTTGAACTGTCAACACCTGAGTTCAAGGTTCTTTGTTTCTTCTGTAACACTTGGTGACATCATTAATGGTGAAGGAAATTGAATTTAATATGCTTTGTAGGAGTTTGTGATGTTGATTATAGCAGGGCAAAAAGAAAATACTGAACCTCATGGCATGGAGTAGGGTGAACAGACAACAAATGTGAAAAATCGGGATGGGGTGAGGGGCAATAGGAGCCTGTATAACAGAGGTGGGCAAACTACAGCCCGTGGGCCACATCCGGCCTGTGGGACCCTCCGGCCCGGCCCCTGAGCTCTTGGCCCAGGAGGCTAGTCCCTGGCACCTCCCTTGCTGTTTCCCCTCCCCTGCAGTCTCAGCATGCCACTGGCGCAACGCTCTGGGTGGCCGGGCAGCGCAGTTGCAGAGCTGCGGCTTGACCCCATGCTCTGGTGGCGCAGTATGGGGCGGGTGGGGGTTGGATAGAGGGCAGGGGAGTTGGGGGTGGTGGTCAGGGGGCGGGAGTGTGGCTAGGGGGCAGGGTGATCAGAGCGGGGAACAGGGGGGGTTGGATGGGGCAAGGGTCCCAGGGGGCAAGTCAGGAATGAGACCAGGGGGTTGGATGGGGCTGCAGGGAGCGGGTTGGGTGGATGGGGCAGGAGTCCACGGGGAGCCGTCAGGGGACGGAGTTGGATGGGGCAGGAGTCCCCGGGGAGCTGTCGGGGGCGAGAAGCTGGAGGGTTGGATAGGAGGCGGGGCCAGGCCACGCCTGTATGTTTGGGGAGACACAGCCTCCCCTAACCGGCCCTCCATACAATTTTGGAAACCCAATGTGGCCCTCAAGCCAAAAGGTTTGCCTGCCCCTGCTATATAAGAAAAAGACCCAAAAATCAGGACAGTCCCTATAAAATCAGGACATCTGGTCACCCTAGCGTGGAGAGCGAGTAAGAGTTCATTTTAAAATGTGTGGATTTGGGTAATTAGCAGTTTCTGTTTTTGAAAAAGCATTGTGTGTCCTTGGATGCCACCCCTGACACGTGGTGTTAGATTGTTCAACCAGCAAATAGACACCGAGAAAAGCAAAGCTATTGTCACTTATTCCCTTAGAAAGGGTGGGTGGCTGACTGTATGAAGTTATTTTCTTCTGACAGGGTCCAAAAATCAGCCTTTTCTCTAAAGTGGCAGGCCCAGGTTTCATGTTCATAAACCCTATGAACCAGGGAGGAAGCAGTCCTTTGTTTTCTCCAGGTTTTAGAAAGGAAGGATAGTCCAGGGATTAGGGCACTAGCCTAGTACTGGGGAGACCTGGGTTGAAGTCTCTGCTCTGCCACAGTCTTCGTGTCTGACCTTGGGCAGGTCACAGTCTCTGCCTCAGTTCCCCATCTGTAATATATGGCTAATAGTACTACCATACCTCACAGAAGTGTTGAGAAGAGAAATACATTAAAGACTGTTAGATGCTTAGATAGTAAAGTAATGGGGGCCTTACAAGTTATTGAAATAGATAAATTGAGCATCACTTCGTCTAGTTTCTGTTCAAGAATTTCCATCTCAGTCAGCGGCTCCTCCAGAGGAAGAGCTTTGAGTTTGACAACTATTCATCAGGTATGGCTACTGGGCTTTGTTCTGTTGCAAATCCCCATAGCTTGAGATTTTCAGGTACTGTCTATATCTCAAGTTTACTTAATTGAATTTGCCCCAATCTAAGGTCAGCTAAACTGACCACCTTCAAGATATGCAGGTGTTTCCTCATAAACTCTTATAACACTATGGTGGTAGTATATTTGATCTGTCTGGATAGCACCGGGAACCTCACATAGCTAAGGGAGGGCATACTACTGTTTTAAGTGAATGTAAGGAAATCTGCTATCAATAAGTCTGACGCATCTGCTAAGCAGAATGTCTACGTAGGTGGGAGTTTTTACCTAGTCAGGAGGGACTCGGACCAAATGAGCATGGTGCTTAGAGTTGCACTACCTTAGGGAGCTGTCTGGTAGAGGGATAAGTAGAAGAACATGGCATCCCGTTTGTGTTCATGCCCCTATGGTCCTATATCTTTTCAGGGTATGCCCACTGTAGGAAATAGAAGGTGGAAGGTTTTTTGCGGCGTGTTAGCTAGGAGGTAGCCTGTGGTTTATATTGCCTAGCAAACGGTTGTGAAAATTACAACTCCCTTGTTGGCACTAGGATTTTACCTCATGGTAGATACCATGTGTTAGTTAATATATGGTTTTGGGGGGGTAATTTTTTACTGAAGAAAAGATCTCAGTGGTTAGTCTAGCCTCTTCCCTAGATGCCTGCTGAGGTACCACTGTTCTGAACCTAAGGTCTGTGCTGTGCAGGCACAGAAAGAGAATTTATATTCCCATTTTCTGTGGCTGAGTCAAGACAGCCCACCCTCTCAGAGGATTCTAGGATTGAGGGTGAGACTTGTAGATAGGGTGGTGTGTAGGCTAATGCACGTCGTCTCAACCATTTTCTTTCTGAGGCCCGCCCCCCCAATGTGATTAAAAACTCAGTGGCCCACCTGTGCCACGACAACTTGTTTTCTGCATATAAAAGCCAGGGCCAGCATTAAGGAGTAGCAAGCAGGGCAATTGTCCGGGGGTCCACACCACAGATAGCCCTGTGAAGCTAAGTTGCTCAGGCTTCTGCTTCGGCCCCGGGTGGTGGGGCTCAGACCCCAGGCTTCATCCCTGCATGGCAGGGCTTAGGCTTTCTGCCCTGGCCCCCTGCGAGTCTAACACTGGTCCTGCTTGACGGACCCCCTGAAACCTGGTTGAGAACCACTGGGAGAATGCATTGTTCATTCATGTTGGAAGGAACTGAACTTGGAGGAAGCAGATACTTGAGGAGGGTAAATTCTGTTATATTAATTGGTCATCGTTCCTGCTTATATAATCAAATTGAAGAGGGTCCAGTGTTATAAGAGTGAGTCACACAGGAGTTCTAGTTGAAGAGTAGGGGCAGATCATCAGCTCATGTAAATTGTCATAATTCCATTGACTCAAATGGAAGTATGACACTTTACATTAACTGAGGATCTCCCCTGATCTTTATTTCGGGGCTCATATGTAAGGGGACAGTGATGACTGGTACACCTATGGTCTGTGCTGTTTTGATCCAGTCACTGAAAAATAAGTGGGATTCTCACTAATCTTTCTGAGGGCAAATGTCTTCAATTTTCCACTGACCTTCTGGAATAAATATAAATAAAGACCTGTCTCTCTTGTGTTTCCCCTCCATGCCCTCATATTCTAGGAGCAGAAGTCTCATGAAGAACAGGAGAATTTCTGGATGTTTGTCTGACATAAAATTGCAGCCAATCCAGGATCTACATATGTCACACTTATCAGGTGGTTTTTCTTTTGTATGGCAATTACCTTTTTTATTTCATACTGAGAAGCTGGAAACTTATAGCTTATTATTATTAATAGTAATTTATGCCTGTATAATAATTTGAGAATTTATTGTAAAGAAAATGAGAAGCATGACATTTTACAAGTAAAATATTCATATTTGTTGTTGGTGTTCCTGTGCCTGCTTGTAGACTTCACAACATTTCTTTGCCTAAATCGGTGTCATCCTTCTTGAGGGTAAAACCCTCTTGAACAAGGCTCCTGCCTATCATGCTGAGGGTTTTGGCTTGAAACTTGCTACACTTAGCCATTGAAGGTTAACTAGGATTATGCTAAAAAGAAAAGGAGTCCTTGTGGCACCTTAGAGACTAACCAATTTATTTGAGCATGAGCTTTCGTGAGCTACAGCTCACTTCACCAGATGCATTCCACGGTATGTATCTGATGAAGTGAGCTGTAGCTCACGAAAGCTCATGCTCAAATAAATTGGTTAGTCTCTAAGGTGCCACAAGGACTCCTTTTCTTTTTGCGAATACAGACTAACACGGCTGTTACTCTGAAACCTAGGATTATGCTGTCACCCGGCGCCTAGTGTTGGTTGTACCAGAGACTATTAATTCCAATACAGTCACTGAGTAATTCTTTGCTTGAGATGTTGCTAGTTACTCAACTTCTCTGATATTGTCTCTGGTTTGTTGGTTACAAATTTCATAAATTAAAATTTTAAAACATGTTTTTCAGAGATAAGAAGTTACTTGAGTCTCCCAAATATTTATACTTATATTTATTGCTCATTTTAGATCAGCTGTGTTTTTATTTTATCATAGCTACTGATAAGTGCAATTGGAAAGAATAGTTTTGTGATAGCGTATATTAGTATCTATGTCACTTTAAAATATGCTTATTTTCTTTTTGTGCTTTTTTCATTTAACTAATAGAAACTTTTATGTGTATTAACTTTTCTCAACAGAAGTATGTCTAATTTATTTTTCCTAATTCTTTTCATCCTTCAAGTTAGATCATAGAAACAGAAGGAACCAAAATTAAACTAACAGACCCATTACTTTTGTAAGGAACTTTTAATTCATGTTGCTCTTCTATTAATACAGGTTCAGTCAATAAATCCGGCAGCATATGTTCAAGTTCTTCTGAATCATTTCTACCTGGAATTTGCAAAGAATTAATTGGTTCAGCTTTGGATTTACTAGGACAGAATCATGAAGAAAAGAGTATAGCAGATAGTCTCCTAACTAATTTGTTTACTATTTATACTGGAGTAACTGCCATTTCAAATGCCTATGAACAACAAGATGAAGAAAGTCAAGAGAATTGTAAGCTTAATTGTTACTAACATAAACAAAATATTCTACACTGTTTATTCTGTCATGTCTTACACATAATAAGTATAAATGTTCCTGCTTTCATTTGCAGACCTGAAATTCTGATTAATATTCCTTTTTTTGTAGTTTTCTCTCTTGATCGTGCTACTCAGTCCTGCAGCATAAGAATTACCTCTGCCTTTGAACAACTTGTGGTTCTAACAAAACATTGGCTTAATAGTTTCCAAAAGTGCACTGATTCCCTAAAAATTGATGAAGAATTGAGACAGGGTGTAAAAAACTTGGGAGGTTATTTACAATTACTCTTGCAGGTAAACTATATCCCCTATATTTTCATATAAATAATTGAAAGAAAAAATAATCTAGAGCTGTGTAATGTATATACTCTTATTATATTATTGGCCGTAGACTTTGTAACAACACTCTGGCACACAATGCATATGATCACAAGCTGACTTGGTAAGATATATGATAAAGATGCCTACAGCAATTTTAATTAATCATCTTCTCCGTGAATACTTTGCTGGATGAATAAATATATAGCACTTTCCACAACTATGCTCCGTAGTTATTCTTTTCTTTTAAATGGTTCTGTCTCTTTAGATATTTTTTAATTTGATAGACTTGTTGTTTTCTGTTCAGTGCCATTTTATATAAACTTATTGATTATGAGTTTTTTAAACCCATTTATTATTTCTTCTATTCTAGTCTAAGATATATTTGCAGTCATGGTTTTTAATCCTGCAGTGTAATTGTAATAATTTTTCTGTATGTGCTTGCGAGGTTGGCTCCCTTTTTATTTGAGACAGTGACTGAGCCACTTATTAGTAATATAAGGATATGATATTGGTAATGCTTCAGGATAGTTTAAACACTGTTTTATATGTGCAGTTGAAAACATTTACACTTTCATTGCAGAAGTTTTCTAACTAAATTATTATTTTCATTTCTCAGGGTTGTTGTTCAGATATATCCTCAATGGTAACAGAAGCACACAACAAAATAATCCAAATAGTGAAACAAGCAGGAAAACATGTAGGACATTTGACAGCACTTACAGGATCTGACCTACACCTTTCTGAAGACACCAAAGAAGATGCAACTATTTCACAGGTAAAAACAATTTAGTTGAATACAACACCTTCAAAGATTAATATCAGAATTTTTTATGGACTGTGACTATTCCACTGGATCAAAATAAAGGTATCTTCTCAATACTATAAAAGTATATTCTTCACAGTAGTAGTGTGAAGGAAAGATTTAAAATAATTAAAATGTCTACACTCGGATTTTCATAGTTGCACATTTAATACACTAACACAGTGTATCTTTGTCACATCAACGTAATATCTGTAACATAAAATTTGGTCCTACATAGCACCTTTGGAATGTAACAGAGTGTTTCTCAAGTCATTGACTTAAACCCTGAAACCCTGTTTATAACCCTAAGTCATATAAGTATACTGATATAGTTAAAGTGGAACAACCTCCCTAGCGTGGCTGAAATTATACTGATATAAGGCATCTTTATGTTTGTATAACTTATTGCCATATGGGATGAGGAATAAACTGTCCCAGTATAAGGTACCTTTATACTGATATAATTATCCACACTAGGGTTGTATCACTAGAGCTATTGTGGTAAAAATCTTACCTCTAATCAAATAGATGTACCAATACAAAATGTGTGCATAGACCAGGCCTCAAGGCAGTGATATAGCAGGTTTTATGTGTTTACACTGAGTCCTGAATATTAAAAATTGTTTTACCATGAGAAAGATAAAACATGTCAATAGAGCTAAGTTTAAAAAAAAAAAAAAAAAAGGGTTGAATCCTGTGCTGACAGCCTGTATGCAGAGTTTGAAATTAAAATAATTTGTTTTGTGTGTTTTTTTTGCCACTAATATTCTCACTGTAAAAGTCTGTAACAAAAAAGAATTCTCAGAAATCTGAATTAGAGCTGAAGATACAGATTTCTCAAAGGGAAAGCATTATCAGAGCCCTATTGACTACATTAGGTCTAATTTGGGCGTAAGGGTTGGTCTGTCTGTGTTGGTCAATTTGCCTAATATAACAAAATGTTACAAATTCATTGATGCAAATGTCAGTTTTTTAAACCATTATTTGAACGTTAAAAATATTGAATATTTTTTAGGAAGATTTTATACTTGCCATTTATGATGGAGTAGGTTCAGGACTGAAGAGTCTCTTGGATTCTGTACAGAAAAAAACAAGAGAGATGCAGAAAGAACTTTTGAAACAGTATCAACAAAATGAGGTGAGAGAGAGAGTTTGTGGCTTGAGGGTCAGTTTTTAGTGATAGCTGCTAATACTTTTATGCTGTAACACATATGGGTTGGAAACTTATACCTTGCTTTGTGAAATCCTGGAGTTCATACAATAATAATATATGATATGGTAGTATAGACTGTATATGCATCTGTATTTGTTATAGATAAAACCTCTGCAAGGTGTATCTTTGTTACTATAATTGGACCCTTTTAAAGATACAATATCAACTTAACAAAATCTTGTCTGAAAATGTTTTGCCTACTATTATGAAAAAATTTTCAATTACTGTTAACTTGATATAATGGAGGGGAGAAAATATTGATTTAATCCTTCAATTAGTTCTCCAAAGTTGGTCCCTTTTGCTCAAATGGATTCCACTGAAGTATTCGGTGTATTTTCAGTTTACTTTGTGCATTTGACAGTGCTAATTGTATGGAGTCTCACTGTATCCCCTGAGTATCCACTCAGCTTCCCTTGTTGTTTGTGGGGATCTTTCACACACCAAGAAGGAGAGAGAAACTTAGTGGAAAAAGGGAAAATATCATAAGACTTCAAAAATTGGCAGGGACACTCAAGGGCTGGTATGATACATGAAACTATTTTCAACTTATTTTTTGAAACTGACTACCTTTCATTGTACTAATAGCAAGCACATCTGCTATTACTGCACTTGCTGTTAGTGTTACAAAATCCTGTCTCTATGCATCTTTAGAGGGTTAAGATAACTGTATTTCCTACTTTCTGCTGTTATAATTTTAGCTCCATTCAGCATTTTTAAGCTTGTACATAAACGTGAGTAAGTTTAGTATAGTCCAAGACTACTCACATGTTTAAAGTTAGGCATGCACTTAAGCACTATGCTGAATTGGGGCCTGTAAAAGGATAGTGGCTTATTCCAAGTAAGCATCTAACAGCATGAATGCCAGAATGTTGTTGTTCATTTTCATGGTAGCAACTGGAATCAGGAATAACCTTCAAAAGTTTTCTGGGTTGCTAAGCAGCACTGGTACTTCCATTTTAGCAGCTGCTTTATTAAGTTATAGAATAAATACAGCAAATATATTTGACATTTCAATGAGTTGACCCTGCCACCTCCCCAGACACACTGAAATGTAAAAAGAAGTGACACCAGTGTTCTGTTTAACTTTACATAAGACCTCTGAGTTTGTTTAATCTTTATAATATAAAAGAGAATTTTCATATTCACTTAGAGCAATTGGGGTAGTAGTTTTTTTTCTGGTGGCAGCTGTGATATTTTAATTATACATTAGGCAATAAAAGTTTAGCATGAAAGCATATGTAACAGTATTCACACTTTTTTCAGAGCAATGTTAAAAAGTTGGGGTTTGTATCTATTTTTTTTTTAATGAAGGCTTTTTGATTAAGATTTGTAGCAGAAAATCATAGGCTGACGATTTTAATTTAAGATAGACACAGTTGTCTGGGAAATGGTAGAAACAGTGTTTTGTCACTTCAGTTAAAATAGTTCAAGCCCTTCTTGCATGCAGAGATTATTTTTAAAGCAAATTGAAGAGAGCCCACCTAACAAATTTCTCTAAAATAAGGTGCATGGTCTTGGTATTCCCCTATTATATATATTCGTTAGGTAAGTCTAAGGAGATACATGGTAGGGAGAGTTACATAAAAAGGAAGACAGAAACAAAGACTAGACTCTGCAGCTAAATTTTTTCCCTAAAATATGTACCCAGAAAAGAGTCTGAAAATTCAGGAATGCAAGTTACAGTAGCCCTGGGAAAGATGCCACTTACACAGTGGGTAATTCATGTTGACAGTGAGTCTGGTAGCATTACAGGTAATGTTTTAAAAGGATGAAAAGTTATTTTAAAAAGTATTAGGCTGCACATAGTGTACATATCTCTTTTCAGCCTCAGGGTATACCTGCATTCTTCTTCTACCTCTTTTCTTCTGAGAATAAAAACTTGTATCTTGGACAGATAGTGTGCAAGGCAAATCCTACTCTTCATTTGTGTTTGAAGCTCTCTTGTCTTTTGTTTACTTTGTATGGGTCTTTCCAGAGTACGACAGAGCTTGTATAATCTATTTGCTAGTGGAAAGTAAGAGAACTTCTTTGGCAAATTCGGGACATCTAGAGCATACAATTCTGCAAAACTTAAGTTTCCATTTTAATCAAAATGTATGATTCCTTATGCTTGTGCAGTAAACCTTCCAAATGTGACGCAGAGCAGTGCTCAATGGCTCTTTGAGCCACCAGAGAAAGCTCTTAGCTCTTGTTAGTTCCACTGCTGCTATTCTTAACTCTCTGGACAGCAGTGAAACTGGACCAGTGTCTTTTCAGTTTCATCGTTGTTGCTTGAGAAACGTGAGAAGAATGGTAAAAATAGCCGTTGGAGCTATTCCCAGTGCAGGAGAAAAAAAAAAGAAGACTAATGTTGAGAAGTGAAGAAACCCACCCTTGCTCACCTAGGACCAACTCCCAACATCTCATCCACAACACTCTCCCTTCTTTCTTCCTTTCTTTCCCCCTTATTCTTTCCTCTTTTTCACTATGTTCCTGTAACCAATCCCTTTGTGTTCGTGTGCCCTACATTCTTTATCCTGCCCTTCTCCTCAAAATTTCACTCATCTGTAATCCTCTTCCCAGCTTTGCATCCTCTTTCTGAGTGCACACTCAAGCCAAAAGAGGGAATGAAGTGGGGGCCAAGCCTCTGTTATGCCATAGGGAGTCAGTGGCCATGGGAACAGGCTCCAGGGCTGCAATGAGTGCTATACAGCAGACCACCCCCGGAGCTACGGATGCATTTTGAAAACCTCTGTGATAGCCTTTGTGGAAGGAGCACTACTATATTGATAAGGAATTGGATAGTTAAATTGTTTAGCCCATGGCATAACTGGGGCTTGAAAACAAACCTTTTGCCCAAAATATGCAAATACTTACAATAATTGAATCTATTTTTACACTAATTGGTGCTATCGTGCCTGTGTTTTCCCTCACAACCAGCCCTGCTCCCAGAGATAAGGATTCACTCTGCCTGCCTCTTCCTCTCCACGACACAATGTTACACTGGACCTCCCACAACTGGCACTGTTCCCAGGGAACTCAAATTCTCCCTATTCCCAGCAAATTAAATTTGTATTTGTAGTTTTTTGCCAAGGGTGGGGATTGAACAGCCAACCTGGTAAATGCTATTGTGTTTGCTTGTAGCAGAGACCTATGGAACCATAAGGGTCTTAGCTTCACTGGAGGGCAGTGCATATAACAGGAAGCATCAGAGAGAAGACAAATGGCATTGCCATAATCCTACTACTGAGAGTTATGATGGTGGTGGTACAATTAAAGTGGTCACTTCCTTTAGAAAAAGTTGAAAGAATAGTGTCTTCTTACTTGCACCTAGAATAAAGTCTACTGTAGATTTATTCAAATTTTTGCATATTCAGTATGAACACTATAAAGTGATAACTTTTTTATGAAATGGTTGAGAATTATGATAGAAAATTCACCTTCCAACTATTGCTTGTGCTGTAATTCTCTTCTGAACACTTTCCTCCTTAATCAAATGTGCTCATTGTCCTGTCTCTGGGATATAGGTTTACACATTTTTCTTTCTCAGTGCTTTGAATAATGCATGCAAAATAATAATTAAAATTCCCTTTTTGTAGATTCAAAATCAAATAAAGAATAATGCAGTGGCTTTTGCCAGATGCCTTGAAAATACAATATCTGACTACAAAAAGGTAAGGGAACCCATTCACAAAATTACATTGTTTAAATGTTAACTTCAAAGGGTTTCTTGTTTAAAAGTTTAGCAAGGAAGAGGGATAAAAATTAGTACCTGTATGCATTGTGGCCAAGTTAATCTTGCTATAAGAACTTTACATTTTGCATTTCTTTACTTAACTATCTTATGATTGTATAAATATAATTTTTGTGTTTATTAGAACAGAATTTGGTTCATTCTTCTGCTTTACAATTTTTTAAAATAACCCTCCATGCTACTTGAATTCTTTGTGTGTGTCATCAAAATGGTGAGGAACAAGATATAATGTATTCTGACTTTTGAAAGCCTTGACAAAGTCCCTAACATGAAGCTAGTAAGGAAATGAGGCGGTTGTGTGATCAGAAATATAGTATTATCATGGCTTAGAAGCTGGTTCAATGACAAAGGAAAACTAGGAATAAATTGTCACTTTTCAAAATGGCCAAATTAAGTGAGGTGACCTAAGGTTCTGGGGGTGCCTGTTAATAATCTGATAAAATGGATGATGTAGAGATGGCAGAATTTGTTGTTGGCAGAATTTTTGAGGCCATTTCTGGCTAGAAATGAGTGAGCATCTCCAGAGGGACTTAGTTTTAGATGTTTGATTATTGTGTTGTGGATTGAAATTCAGTATTGACAAATGAAAGATAATATACATTAGATGGAATAATTTGAATTGCTCATAGATTTTTTTTTTTGGTTCTAAATTGACTGTAATAACTCAAGGAAAAGACCTGCAGAGACTTTCGAAGGGCAGATAGGTGCCTAACTACTATATGTGCCTTTGAAAATCACCCCCTGACCCCATGTCACTCTGGACAGCCCAGTGAATACATCTGCTTGTTGTTCTGGTCGTCTCATCTCTGAAATTATACAGCAGAAATACAAGTGGTTCAGAGACCAACAAAACACTGTCAATTATAAATTAAAGATTATATTCATTTTATTTTCTATTTGATCTATCTGAAATCATTGATTTACATACAATTTAACTTATCAAACACATTTTTATTTATTTCAAAATGTCGTGTTAGATACTAGTAGAAAATTCACTGTGTACGCAATAGCTTACAGCCTTGACTATTAGCACCGGGATTTACTTTGAATTAGGAATGGAATATTGACCAATTTATTGGTGTTATCTATCCCTTGAATGTCAAAAATGTTCTAGGATCTTACAGCTCCAACTGGTGATTTTAAGACTGGCAGAAATTGCAAATCTTGCCAAAATTGTATTTTGAAACATAACATCTTCAACAACCCAACATCCCCGTAATACATTGCAATAGTGAAGTGCAAAACTATGAACGCTGGTGTGACATTTGAACCCATGACCACATTTGCTATCAGAACGCTAACCACTAAGCATTACAGATGTCTCATAGCTTTCAAATAAATTGCTCTTTATTAATACAGAAAGAAATGGGAACTCAATTAACAAAAGAAGAATCTGCCCACCAGGAACTAAAGAAGGCAACTAATCTTGCTTCTGAATACTTGGAATTAGAGCAGTGCATAGATAAAGTCTGTCAGATTATTACTACTTCATTACAAGGTATGTAGCTCAGCTTCTGTGTGTGTTGTACCAGAAAATTGTACACTAAAGGAGACCGGTGAAGTTAGAGGTTTGTGCTTTTTTTTTTTTTTTTTTGCTTCTTTATTTGATGTATGTTGGAGGTTAGAAAGACTGACGGTTATTTTTAATCTGCCTGGGTTTTTTAGGTGGTTCTTCGAGTAGATGTAGACATGTATTCCACTTAGGTGTGTGCATGCCCAACGCAACAGAGCTAGAGAAATTTGCCTAGCAGCACCCATAGAAGGTTGGCATTTGCGCCTTGTGGCCATAGCCCCTCCACTGGCGACATGAGGCAGTGCTGCCCCAACCATCTCACAGTTCCTTCTTCCTGCCTGTGCCTGGAGTCACAATTCTGCATGATCTTAACTTCACAACATATCAACTGGTTTTGTTTTTCCCCTTGTATATAGTTAGTAGTGCCATTAGTGTCAGAGTAGCGTTCGTTGTAGTAGTTTGTTTCCCTCGGTGTTGTCCTCGCTGGGGTTTAAACATTATCCTTTGTGTGGGGGGTAATCCCCACATGTGGTTCTTCCTCTGCCTTGGTGCTGCATGACCTGCAGATCGTTTAAGGCAGGGGTGGGCAAACTTTTTGGCCCGAGGGCCACATCGGGGTTGTGAAACGGTATGGAGGGCTGGGTAGGGAAGGCTATGCCTCCGCAAACAGCCTGGCCCCTGCCCCCTATCCATTCCGTCCCATTTCCTGCCCCCTGACTGCCCCCCCCTCAGAACCCCTGACCCATCCAACCCTCCCTGTCCCTTGACTGCCCTGACCCCTATCCACACCCCCTCCCTCTGATAGGCTCCCCTGGGACCTCCAACCAATCCAACCCTTCCCTTCCCCCACTCCTGGTCCCCTGAGTGCCCCCTCCCAGGACCCCTGTGCCTAACTGGCCCCCACCCTCCCCACCCCCCACTCCTGGTCCCCTGAGTGCCCCCTCCCAGGACCTCCTGCCCCTTATCCAGCCACCCCTGCTCCCTTACCATGCCACTCAGAGTGGCAGGACAGGCTTCTTGGAAAGACTGGGAGGTGGGCAGGCGCAAGCCGTGCTGTCCACACAGCGGCGTGGTGGTGGGGGGACAGCAGGAGAGGGGCCAGGGGCCAGGCAGGACAGTCCTGCGGGCTGTAGTTTGCCCAACTCTGGTTTAAGAAATGGACTCAAGTGGCTTGCGACCTTCATCTGAAGCAGCATCTGCTCGAACAGGCCATGTGGCCTGCTTCAGTATCGAGGTCTTCATTGGGTCGGAGATCAAGTTCAGGTTCCAAGAGTGCTGCAGCTTCACGTTCCAGAGCAGGCTTTTCTTCAGAGACACAGATGAGCCATTCCCTGTCGACTGCGCTGAGGAAAAGTTTGCATAAGGTCAATCAAGACCACTCCAGGTCTCCAGGTGAATCTTCTGCTCGCCCAGGAAAATGTGGACTGGCATGGAGTTGGTGCTGGTGCACCTAATGAAGCAGATACTTCTAATCCTTCCCCGGTACCAAACAGGAAGGTTAGAAGCCATGTACTGTTGACTCCAGTTCTGGCCTCCGGACATCCATTGAGTACAGTACCAAAGAGGCAGATGCAAGTACTGACTGTTTCTATGTCGGTAGCATACCAGGCAGTTACAGACTTCCTCCACCTTTTGGTTGCAATCTCTCCTTTGGTCCAGGACTTTGCCAGGACTGTCATCTATAGCTCTGTTGACTGAATGAGCCGCTGAACCCTCGGGTCTGTCTGCATTGCACCCCAATGTTCACCCCTCACAGGTTATATAAGCAGGGCTGGTACCGGCTTCAGTATGTGGGACGTCAGTATCAGGAATCTCCTTGGCACTGCTGTATTCAGCACTGCAAATGCTTCTGTGGTGCCTTTCACCACCCTCAACATCAGTACTGTCAGACACTCCAGTACTGCTTCTCGCTTCCAGCACTGGCATGCTTTGTATTGATGGTACCACTTCCATCGGCACTGCCACTTCCTGCCTCGTTCTGGGCAATGAACAAATCGGACCAGATACTTGCACTCTCTGGTCTCACTCTGCCTTGATCTCAAGCCTCCTCTGAATCTGAGTTGGAATCATTATCCTCCTGTTCTCCATCACCTGACCAGCACTGGGAGTCGTTGATGGACCACTATGGGTACCAAGATTGGCACACGTCCTGTGGTTGGGATGGAGGCATCTGGCCCAGCGTCTACTGGCCACCAGTGCCTTATCCATGTCTGTGGCCTCCATGGAATCCATGGGATACCCCTCAGTTGCAGAGGTCCTGCTATTTGTCTTGCTTAAAGGTGAGCTCACTGGTCAGGTCTATGGTGGTGACCGTTGACCTGCCACAGGCCCAGGCACTGGCGGTCCTTCTCCCTGTTGACCTCCAGAGTTGTCCCATCCAGGGCCTCATCTTCATCTCTGCACAGTTCTGTGCTGGCCAGCTCATCCTTCCCTTCGTACACTGCAGTCCTTGGGGGTGGCCATGCCAGTATTGTGGGACAGATTCCACAGGAGAATGTAGTCAGGCTTGGGGTTCAGCCAGTCCACATGCCCTCCCCTCAGTGCTCTCCAAGTACCCATTTGGTCTCCTTAGTGCAGAGCTCTGTTCCTGTTGTTGCTCCTCCCTCCTCATCTTCCCCCACTTTGTGGGACAGGCTGGCCTGCTTTCACAATGCTTGGGGCTCGATCACCACTGACAGCTGAGTCCTAAGTGCTCTCAGATCAGGTTATGCCATCCAGTTCCTCTCCACACTTCCACCCCATCCATCCTCCCCATTCCTCTTCAGGGTCCCCCTCACAAAACAGTGCTCCTTGAGCAGGTCTGCTCTCTACTGGCTTTGGGAGTGGTGGAAGAGGTTCAGCTGGAACACCAGCGTCACGGCTTCTACTCCCGGTACTTTCTGGTACCCAAATTCAAGGGAGGGGTAAGACCTTGACCTTCATGGCCTCAACAAATATATCAGGTCTATGTCACTCTTATCGACTATTCTCCCTGCATAGTCTCAGAACGACTGGTGGTGTGCTCCAAACCTTCAGGATGCCTACTTCCATGTGGCAATTTTGCCAACCACAGAAAGTTTCTTCAGTTTATCGTGGCGGAAGGCTACTGTCACTACACAGTGCTTTCATTTGACCTCTCTTCTGTACACCAGGTTTTTACCAAGTGCCTGGTCATTGTTACAGCATATCTCAGGAAGAAGGGAATTCACATCTTCCCATATGCGGACGACTGGTTACTTAGGTGCAGATCCAGAGAGGAAGTTCTTGCTCACATCAGCACCACACACTGCTTGCTCGACTGTCTGGGTCTCATAATAAACACCTGGAAATCAACCTTCGTTCCCACTCAGAAAACAAAGTTCATTGGGGCTCTGTTAGATTCTGTGATGTTGAAAGCATTTCTGCTGACCAACTGTTTTCAGACAGTTCGCTGTCTTTGCCTCATTCTGCAGTCTCAGCCTTCCATGGCAGTTCAGATGTATCTGAGGCTTTGGGCCATATTTCCACTTGTACACAGGTGGTCCAGTTTGCAAGGCTGTGCCTTCACTCCCCTTCAAATGTGACTAAGAGTGATTTACTATCCCAGTCTTCACCCTCTAGACAGACAGGTCAGTCTTCCTTTACAGTGCTAGACTCCTTGCAGTGGTGGATGTGTCCAGAGAACATTTGCCAAGGTGTTCCCTTTGTCCGGTCTTTGCCAACCAGATTGTTTTTTACTGATGCCATGCTGATGACTTGTGGGTGGTGCACCTGGGGGCCCCTAAAAGTGAAAAGGCTGTGGTCGGAGTAGGAGGCCTCACTCCATATCTACTTGCTGGAGCTTCAGGCCATCTACAATTCATGTCATGCTTTGTGAGACTGTATTAGAGACTTGGTGTGCATATTTACATCATGATGCTATTGTCTTTATTATGTGCAGCAAGCAAAGGGGAGCATGCTGCAGGTTGCTCTGATTAGAGGCAATCAGGCTGTGACTGTTCTGCGTCGAGGAGAACGTTGCTTCGATAGTTTTCACTTGCTGGGGGTTCAGAATGATCTTGCAGACCATCTCAGCAGGCATTTTTCCCTGAAGACACATGTCCTGGGTCATCTTCACAGCTTGGGACATTCCAATAATTGACCTGTTCGCTACAAGGAACAACAGGAAACATCACCTGTTCTGCTCTCTAGAGGGCATCAGTCCAAGCTTCCTGCGAGCGCTTTCCACCTCATCTGGCAATTGGCTCTCCTGTATGCTTTTCTCCTGGTCATCCTTCAGGCTTGCTCAAGATCAGGCCAGGCTCATTCTCAAAGCCCCAGCATGGCACGACCAGTGTTTGGTTCTTCTTCGAGTGTTTACTCATGTCGATCCCAATGAGGTGTGTGCGTGCCACATGCACAGAAGCCAAAGGTTTTTCCCCTAGTGGTACCCGTCGGGTCTTTTCAGGCGCCCCCTGGAGTGTCACCTCCACGGTGCCATATATAGGGTCCTGCCAACCAGCCGCCACTTCGGTTCTTCTTACCTCCTGTGACAGTTAGCCGGAACACTCATTTTCTCTTGCTTCAGCAAGCCCTCTCCCTAGTAGTCCTCAATTGTTCTTTGTAAATAGTTAAATTAATTAGTAGTTTTAGTTAGTTTAGTCACAGTATAGTTAGAATTCCAGTAAGGAATTGTTCTGGGGGTTACCCCCTCCCCTTTTTTCTCTACCCTCTCCCACCACCGGTCCCTGGGGTTTAAACCCTGCTTAGCTTGTAACAAGCATATGCCCAGGAGTAACCCTCACACTTCCTGCTTGAAGTGTCTGGGGGAATTTCATCAGAAGGACAGTTGTAAGATCTGTAGGGGATTCCACCCCAGGTCTCAAAAAGAAAGACCAGTGGTGAAAAATCCTTCTGATGGAAGCTGCCCTCCATCCTCACTCGGAGCAGAGTTTGGCCGAACCTCAACATTGATGTGCAGTGCCCCGGCATCAACATGGGAGACTTCGGTGCCAAGAAAAGACTCTCATAGAGACACACAACACCAGCAGGGCACTCTGAACAAAGGCTCCATACTTGGTAGCACGTGGCACCACTTCCAGTCCCCAGTGCTCTGCAAGAAGACGAAGCCAAATAGGGGACATTCACCCACACTAAGACCAGGACGGAAAGACTCAAGCGCAATGAGACCCGTGTTGGGCCACGCAAATGCGGCACCACCTAGCCCAGCATTGTTGACTGGTGTCCCAACAAGGGGTCAGTCGAGTTCAGCTCTGCAGGACTCCCCTCCTGGGAGAGTCGCAGAGAGGCTTTGGAGCTGCCCTCCATGCCATAGACCTTTTGAGGCAGCAAGAGAGCTCGTTGCCTTCACGGCAACACTTCCACGCCCAGGCAAGATCGGGCCCCAAGCTCAAAAGCAATGGCTCCCCAAGACCCTCGGTGCCATCCAGAGGCAAATCACGTTGGTCACAATCATCTCAGCACTGATCCCCGTTACCTTCAGGCAGCAGACTGGCAGTGGAATCGCACTGGTTCCCAATGTCCTGGCACTGCTCCCCTGCACTGGTGGCACTGCTTCCCCATGGTCCTCTCAGAGCGAGTCCTCACAATTGGAGGTGGAGTCCTTTTGTGTCCAGGCAGAGCCGGCACAAATTGGAGCGCAGACGCTCGAGGTCAGACAGGGAGAGACAGCAATTTTCCCCCATGCCATAGCCTGCGCAGTGGCAGGCTCCAGCCCAATGGTCGTTTTGGACCTCCTGGCCATTCTATTAAAGCCAGGGGTCCTATTCCAGGAGTTCGGTGTCGGTGGCTTTGGAAACCCTCATATCTTCTCCACCTCCCTTGGTGCAGGACTAGCCACCCCATGCTGCACTGGAAGACCCAGTACCGTGCGATCCTCTCGGCATTATAGAAAGAGCTGGTCCCGTTTAGAGCCTCGTCATCGCCAGACAAAGCAGTGGCCGGAACCTCCACAGCTCCTGTACTCAAGGAAGGTAGGGTCCACCAACAACTCCTGAAGAGAGTGGCCCAGAACCTGAGGCTTCAGCTTGAGGAGGGGTCTGAGTCCTCGGACCCCATGATAGACATCCTGGCCCCCTGGGAACCCTCCTGAGTAGCCCTGCCACTCATAGAGACCACACAGGATACCACCAAAACGTTGTGGCAGACCCCCACCTCCATGCCCCCAATAGCGAAAAGGACAGAGAGGAAGTACTTTGCCCCCTCTAAAGAGTTTGAACATTTTTATTCACACCCACCACTGGACTCCTTAGTGGTGGCAGCAGTGAACAAATGTGAACGTCAAAGGCACCAAGGATCCTCACCTAAAGCCTGAGACATGAAAAAACTGGATCTCTTCGGGAGGAAAGTCTGTTCTACTGGGAGGCTCCAGCTTCAGATTTCGAGCCAACAGGCGATCCTCAGCAGGTGTAGCTTCAATTCCTATGGGGCTATGTCAAAGTTCATGGAGCTTCTGCCAGAGGACTCGATGGCAGCGTTTTCTGCCTTAGTGGTAGAGAGTAGGCTTGTGGCACGGGCTTCACTACAGGCAGTCCTGGATGTTGCCAATTCAGCCACTTGGACCATGGCTTCAGCAGTGGCCATGAGAAGGAGCTCCTGGCTGCAAGCATCAGGGCTCCCATATGAGGTCCAACAGACCATCTCTGAGCAAATGGACTTGTGGCTTCGTAGCCTTAAGGACTCAAGAGCCACTCTCAGTTCCCTTGACCTTCACACCCTGGCAAGGACCATTTTAAGCCCCCGCCTTGATTCTACTAACCTCAGAATAGGCAGGACTATTCTAAAATGTATAATAGAAACCACAGGAGGAGGCCTTCTCCTTCATCTCAGGGCTCTGGGCAGGTGAAACAGCCCTCTGGACAAAAATAAACCTTTTGAACTGGTGCACCCGAGGGCAATGCACCAGTTCAAACACCATATCCAATGATCCAATCCTTTTTGTGCTGACTGTCCAACTTCTACCATGTGTGGGCCCAGATCATGTCAAATCGCTGGGTGCTCCACATGGTAGAACTGTGATATTCTCTCCAGTTCAGCTCCCTCCCATCCTCTTTCTCCGGACCCTCTTCAGGGACCTCTCTCATGATCATCTTCAAATTCAGGAGGTGCAGTTGCTCCTAAGAGCAGGAGTGGTGGAGGAGGTTCCTCGGGAGCTAAGGGGCAAGGGATTCTACTCCTGTTATTTCCTAATCCCGAAAGCCAAAGGTGGTCTCAGACCTCTCCTAGACCTGCCAAACCTCAACAAGTTTATGAAGAAGCTGAAGTTCCACATGGTTTCTTTGGCCTCCATTATCCCTTCTCTGGATCTGGGGACTGGTATGCAGCCCTTGACTTGAAGGACGCATACTTTCATATATCCATAACCTTGTCTCCCAGAAGGTTTCTCAGGTTTGTGGTGAACCACAATCACTATCTGTTCACGGTACTCCCTGTCAGCAGCATCTTGGGTGTTGACCCAGTGCATGGCAGTTGTGGCCACTTTCTTGCAGAAGCACCAGGTGCAGGTACCTCAACGACTGGCTGATCAAGGGCCACTCCAGAACACAAGTGGAGGCGCATGTAAACCTGGTAAGATCAACTTTCAATGAGCTTGGCCTACTAATGAATGTGCAGAACTCAACACTATCCTCCACACAGATGACAGAGTTCATAGGGGCAGTGTTGGACTCCAGACAGGCTAGAGCATTCCCAATGGAATCACGGTTTCAGAGCCTATGCAACATCTTACAAGATCTCAGACAATTTCCTACCACTACAGTAAGGAATTGCCTGAAGCTCCTCGGTCACATGGCCAGCTGTACTTACGTAGCGTAGCATGCCAGACGGAGGCTCCAACCCCTTCAGGTGTGGCTAGCCATCGGTGTATTGACCAAACCAGGACAGTCTAGCAATGTAGTCACCTTTCCTGGACGGTTCTCAAGTCTTTCCTATGGTGGCTCAACCTGCAAGTTCTGTGTGCGGGGATTCTCTTCTCCGGACCTCAACCATCACTTTCCCTGGTCGTGGACGTGTCAATGATGGGGTGGGGAGCGCATCTGGGGGACCTCAGGGCCTCTGGTCCTAAGCAGAGCTCTCACTTCACCGCAATGTCAGAGAGCTGAGGGCAGTCTGTCTGGCATGCCAGACCTTCCAAGCAGGCATCTTCAGCGGCATTCCTGGCCCAGGTTCTGACCCAGGAAATCTGCAAGGCTGCAACATGGTCCTCAATCCACACTCTTACTTCTCACTACGCCATTACCTAGCAGACTAGGGACGATGCAGACTTCAGCAGAGCGGTGCTTCAACCAGTGAACCCATGAGCTCCGCTGCTGCCTCCAAGTTCCTGATTGCGAGTCAACATGACCAAGCACTTAAAGAAGAAAAACAGTTACCTATCTTTCGTAATCGACATTCCAAGACCCACCCACCTACCCTTCTGTCAGAGCAAGAAGGAACTGAAGAGGCAGCAGGTCGGCAGGACCCTATATATGGCGCCATGGAGGTGCAACTCTAGGGAGCACCTGAACCAACCCCACAGGTACCACAAGGGGGAAAACCTTCTGGCTATTGTACATGTGGAAAACTCTCACATAATTGGAATGGACATAAGCAACACATCTTGAAGAACAACAGTTAAGAAAGGTAGATAACCATTTTTTCTCTGGCCTTCTTGCACTGTTTAGTCAGCCTCCCATTCTGCTTCTTCTCCATCCCAACTTACTCACTCAAAACCAAGTCTGTGCCTTGCATCCTGCACTCAAGTCCCTGCATCACGTGGCATGGATGAATGAGGAGGAAGAGCAGTGTTCAGTGGCTGTTCAAAAAGTTGTCCTCAACAGTAGAAAACCCTCCACCAGGATGGCCTGTTGCTGAAAATCACTTCCATTTCACTGTGGTCACTAGCCTGAGGAGGCCAGCATTGCTTGGATTCTATCCAGGACATTTTGGAGTACCTGCTGCACCTTCAGCTGGGGCTTGTGTTTAGTTCATTGAAAGCGCATCTGGTAGCAATTTTTGGCATTTTATTCCCCCCCCCCCATTCAGAGAAGATCAGTCTTCTCCAGTGCCATGGTATCAAAATTCTTAAAAGGGCTCCTTCATCTACATCCCTCCAGCCCGGGAGCCAATTCCTCTGTGGGACCTTAACTCAATCCTTGCAGCCTTAATATAATCTCCATTTGACCCTCTGGCATGTTGTCCCTTTTTGCCATTGTGTTAGAAAATTTCATTCCTGGTAGCAATAACATCCACACAGAGAATGAGAGTTGCAGTCTCTGAGGGCAGAGCCTCCTTATACACAGTTCTCCAAAGACAAAGTGACTTTACAGCCACACCCAAAATCTTTGTCTAAAGTGGTTTCTCAATTTCATTTGAACAAGGTGGTCTATTTACCAGTATTCTTTCCTAAAGCGGCATTCATCTATAGATAAGCAGCATCTACACACCTTAGGTGTCAGGCAATGTCTAGCCTTCGATGTGGACAGGACTAAACTGTTTTGTGCTTTGCCTCATTTGTTTGCATCATATGCAGATAACATGAAGGGTCAATCAGAATCTTCACAGAGGACGTCCAAATGGGTAATATCCTGTATCAGGACTGCATATGAAATAGCTTACTTTATGCCCCAACAGCAGGTGCAAGCAACGTCTGTAGCATTCGTCAGTGACATTTCCATATTGGACGTAGGGCTGCTGTGTGGTTGTCGATACATTTATGAACCATTATGCCACAACCATTATGCCTTCCAGGGTGGATGCAGGCTTTGATAAGTCCTTTTTTCCCTGCAGTCCTTGTTTAGGTAGACTTTGAGCCCTGCTTCCAGGGCAGTGGGAGGTGTACTGCTTGTGAGTCACCTAAGGAGAATGCATGTCTGCATCTACTAGAAGAAACAGTTACTTACCATAACTGTGGTTCTTTGAGATGTGATGCAGACTTGTATTCCTCAATCCACCTTCCATCCCCTCTGCATCAGAATCTTGTTTCTGGGCATTCGGTGCAAAGGAACTGAGGAGGGTCGGGGCAGTGCTGCTTCGTGTAGCTAGGGGAAGGGCTACGGCCATGAGGTAGAAGCTCTTCCCCTTTAAGGGTGCTGCTAGGCAAACTCCAGCTGTGGTGAGCTCGGTGTGCACATACTTAAGTGGAATAAATGTCTGAATCACCTCTCAAAGAACCATACTTACAGTAAGTAACCGTTTCCTGTGCCTATCAGTATCTTCCTTGTTTCTCGTGTCTTCTGGAAGTGATTTGGGGTCTTCCTCAGCCCTTACCTGGAGGAACACAGTGTTGAATCTTTAATGAAATCTTCTCTTCCCACTCTTTGTTAGGCATTCAAGTTAAATAGGTTTTAACAATAACAATATTTTAAACTGTCTGATTAATATCTCACCCTTCCCCCCCAACACCCCCGAACAAAATTTTTTCTTTTAATAACAAGGGTGTCATAAATGTACTAGTTCTCCAGTCACCGATATAATTTTTTTAGGAAAAGGGTAAACTAGAGTTGAATTTGTAAGGTGATGACAAGTAGGAGAAAAACTTTTTGTTGAAAAAACAGTTCCAGGCATAAAGAAGCAGGTCACCTTTAACAGAATTTAAAGTATTTGTTCCATCACTTCAACATTAATAAGAAAGAGAATTTACAAGTTTTAAGTCATTTACAACCGCTGACATAGTTAATTACTGTGTTTTCACATTCCTGGTTTCATGTGACCTGATAATCCTAAGGTAACTTTCCTTTGCATCCAGCCTTCCTTATGTTTAATTTTCTGTCATATAAGTTACAGGGTAAGGGACCAGGCACAAATAAGCAAATTAAAACCATTGTTCCCATGATACTCTAGGTTGATCTGGTGGACTATATCAGCATTTCTTTGGTGGCTCTTGAAGAATTTAAAGATTCATATGAAAAAAAATAAGTTTTGTTACTACACATGGTTGAGGAAAGAACTTTACAAATAGTGAACCAATAGGATGCTATCCTACTGAGTCTAGAGACAGACTAAAACAATATCTTTATTCCATTCATATCAATTCATTGTTGATTCTGAAGCCTAATTAAAAAAAACGAAATGTCAAATTTTAAACATTTCACTGCTGATCATGTTACAGAAAACTCCCACTAGCTTCTTTTGGATTATAGGTATACCTGCTGATTGCGTCAGCCTGAGACTATAGGCAAAGTCTTGAGTCTTTTTTTTCCCCAACTGACTCCTCATGTTAACGTCATAGTCTCACAATAGATTTACTAACATACTTTCAAAATACGGTATTGTTTCTAACAGAAATGAAAGAAAAGATGTGCATGGAAGTCACATGCTGCTTAGCAAAGTAGTAGCATTGGTTCTTTTTGCTTTTGTACTCCACAGGATCATACAGAAATACAACTCAACTCAGAAGCTATACAGAAAAGATTTGCATCTTAGTTGGGCATTTTAATAATTACTGCACTTTATTTAGCTTGTCTTCTGCTTCAGCAAACAGTCCTCACAGAACAACCAAGTCTTTTATGGTCACTTCTGAATTGGATTCTCTCGCCAAGTCACTCATTATAAGTTTTGAACTTGAACAAGGACATAATTCATTGGCATCTCAGACCATTTGTATGCAAAATAGCAAGACTGAAGAAAAACAGCTTGAAACTGGTGAATCTACTTGGAAACAGAAAGGGGTTCCAAAATGCGAATATAAACCTCAGCCTTCAGCTACAAGTTCAGGGAAACTTTCATCCAGTGGGATACAGTGGGTATAAAATTAAGGCATTAAATATAGTAGACTCCTGCATGTAGGAAAAAGTAAACATTATGAGCTATCTTTTTTAATGAAAGAGAGACAAGGAGGGCATCTGTTTTTTTGGGGGGGGGGCGTTGAGAAGGAAAAATCTCGGAAGGTTGAAATGTGTTGGTAATTTTATCAAGAGCATGGACAGTGTTGTGTGAAAGTAGAGGACTTGAGGTACAACAAGATATGGTACATTGAATTGCACAGGAACAAATGTAAATCCAGAAGACTTTACATTAGACTTACACTTAAGAAAAGTACAAACGTGTGAGTATTTTTATTCAAACCTATATCTAACTGTAGTAAATTATAGAGCAACGTACAAGAAGTAACCAGACAGTGGGTTAAAATCTAGTCCAAGAATAATATGTAAATAAAACAAAATTATTGAGAAAAGCTAGGAAATTCAGTGTTAAAAATGGGCACTTTATCCTCCATTCATAATGTAGCCTCACTTTAATGCATGATGATTTATTAAGGGTGCAGTGTCATCCTTACCACTATATTTCCTGGCTTTTTTATTTTTGGTTTGCCAGCTTTAGTATTTTTGAGAGAGGTTTTTGGTATCTGTTTTCTTAGGAAAGATGTGAAAGGCTACAAAAATTATTGGGTAAACACACATTTAAGGGGATAATAGGTTTATAATCCCTAGGGGTAACGGCGGGGGTTACAGAGCTCAGATAACATTAATGCAGATTGACTATAATGATTCATGTTTCAAAGTATATAACAAAAAACAATTTTCCTTGGTTTTAAATCATTTTTAGTGCTATGCATAGAAGTTTAGAGGCATAACACTTTTAAAATATACAAATAAGTCACCATGTGAGGCAGCTGAGAATTATGTTGACATGCAGCCTACACTTAATATGTTCATACTGAAATCTTAAGGCCAGGTTGAGCCTAGCTCTTTGCAGGTGCACAAAGGAGAGGGAAGGATACAAGGCATCTTTCCCAGAACCTCATGCTCCTGCATAGGTACAGGGCAGAATCTCAGACTTCAGGAAAAGCAAGGATTCTGGGTGAAATCCTGATTCCATTGACTTCAGTGGGGCGAGGGTCTTTCCCTCTCAGTCCAGTGCTGGCAATGGGCTTACCAAAGTGGTTGAGGACATGGCTATCTTCTCCTCTACACCAGTCACTAGACTAGCCCACTGCATCCCAACTGATATTGGCTGCTTCTGGGAGCTTTGGCTAGCTACAGTCTGGCCCTAGTTGTACTAATGTTGAAAGATTTATAAGAATATCTTGGTGACTTGTTCTCAGATCACTTATTATAGTGTTTACTTCCTTGTTCCTTTGTGAAATATACTCAGTTGTGATTCTCTGCAAGGATAAAAGCAGATACCTTTGAGACTATTTCATTTTTTATAATAGCTAGAGTAATAGAAGCAAATGTGGACTAAATCTAGGCTACAATGTGTCAAACTGATAAGCAGCTTTTTTCCTTTCCACACCCCTTTTGAGTTGGCTGTAGTTTAAAAAAGCTATAGTACTTCTAGGTAGAGCTAATGATTGCTGTGAAAATCAAGGATAATGGTGCATTTGAGAAGTGTTTGTTCTTGAACACTTGGAACTGAAAGATCATAACACAACATGTTCTAATCAGAGCAACTGATTTGCTCAGTGGTGTTGTCCATCCTAGTAATGAGTGACATTTACTGCCTGTTGTCAAACCTTTCAACCAAGTATTCAGGGATAGCGTGTCTCTTGATAGATTCCCCCCGCACTTCCTTTTGGAATGTAAAACTTCCTCTCAAAGATAATTACCTCTCTTGATTAAATTCAGTCACCAGATCCATGCCATTTTTGTTCTTTGTTCCTTTCTCAGCATTTCACCTGGTCTTGTTAGTCAATGCTTTATTTGGTTATAGTGTGATGGAGCAGAAATGGTGTTATCCAACTTTGGACAGAGCAGGTGAAATCCTGGCCCCATTAAAGTCAATGGCAAAATTCCAATTGACTTAAGTGAGGCTAGAATTTCACACAGCGAGTAGTAAAGTCTGAGTACACCAGAAATTATCCTCATTTAAGTGATATAAGTGAACAAAAAGACAATAACAATATAAAAAACTTATCCCCTGTGACTTTAGTAATTGGATGTTAAGAATTATTATAGGATGAGGTTTTTGTATTTGGGAAGCTGTAGTTATATAATAAGCAAGCAAATATACTATATGCCAGTAAAAGGATAAAATGCACTCCTTTTGCAGTCATTTCTTGAAGTCCTCTTGAATGAAGTAAACGATCTGCAAAATGTGATTTTATACTACAGCAACTGGAACACTAAGTGACCTGAAAAATTGGCTGTAAGTTAAGTGACTAGAAAATCAATCACCTGTTTTGTCAACTAGAAATTTTTGTTTTCCACTTTAAATTTTGTCCAAATATTTTGTGAACAGTAATTCAGTGATTTTGGCAACCACTGTATAAACTGTATTTCTCTGGTCTTTGCTATTGGGGAAATAAAAGCTTTGCTTCAGTTTGTAGTGCACATACAGTACTCTCCTTAAAATTCATATAATTTAATATCTTTTCCAGAAATGTTTTGCAGTGCAGTTATGTTTTGTCAATGTGTTTTTCAGAAACATTGACAGAACATTTTTATTGCTAGTAGCATTTGTCATTGTATCACATAAAATGTGATATTGACTCAGTTAATCACTTTCCATTTTCATTGAGAAGAAATGTAAAAGTTTATTCATAGTTTGACATAATCTGCTATTAGGAACCTTTGTGTGGCTTTAAAAAATCAAAAAGCGGAATCAAACATATGTTTACACCTTGTGAAAAAGTGCTATTTTGTATTTGACTGAACTTTTAAAAATGTAATTTGCTGTTCAGAATCATGTACTGTGTATATAACTGTAAACTATTGTAAACAGTAGAATCAGATTGTTGAACCGAGAACAAAATTGCTATAATTTAAGACACTAGTAAACATCCTATTAGTTTCCATTTTTATAGTTGCTTTGAGACCTATCTATGGTACACCTGCTGAGAACATAATAGTGTGTTGCAAAATAAAATATTCCACAGAAAGCTAAACAAATCAAATGTCTGGGGTGTTTTTTTAGGGGGACTATTTCACACTGAAACAAGGTTCTTTAGTATTGTCTCTGTTAACACACAGTATCGTTACACAGATGCGGGTTGGGGAGACAGAGTTCGAAGTAATACTGTAAGTTAGTGTATGATGAAATCAGATCTCAGTTCAATGTAATAATACACAAGCTTTTTACTTTTTGAGCCAAGATTGGTGGCTTTATTGTAGTCTCAAGTTCACATGGCAAAACCTTCCTGGAAGGTTTTCCATGGCACGTCTGGGAAGCTAATTAAATCCTTGTTTGTTTGACAGCTCGATAATAGATTCCTTTCTCTGGGAAAAGTTTCTTATCTTGTCAGAAATTCTATAGCTAGGACAGGGCATTTTGAGCACCCACAATTCCCACTAAAGTCAAGGGGAGCTACAAGTGCTTAGCATCTCTGAAAATCAGGCCCAGTATGTCTGTACTGGAGTTATCCTTTTGCAAACCTAATATGTAGCATTTCTAAAATGCAGTCACCAATGGTATGAGAGGACAGCAATCATGTGGACAACTGACACAGCAAATTTTGCTATGGTGGGGAAAGTGAAACTTTGGCCAATATGCTGATGCCAGGCAAAAAAACCAACACAGTACGTTAGTGCTGTGTTCAGTTTTAGCCCATTATCTTAACTAAATCTCTTGTTACAGTTATACATCACCAAACTGCTTTACTTTTAGGTTATATATTGCAATTATACTGTATGTCATCAGGGTGAACTAGTGTTCTCAGGACATATTGCATTTATACATCATCAAGGTAGCTGTGACTCTAGTAATGTATTGGTGTAATATATCATCAGGGAGAGGGGTTTAGGGTCAATCTATGGATGTTAAGGAGTTTGGATCCTGGCAGGCAGATTATGGGTTGGACTGATGTAGCTATGAATGGTGTCTTATTAAACAGCGGTAAACCTGGAGGGTGGGTAAGGTTTAGGTCAAGAGAGATGTCTATATGGGTATAGCCTGCCTGATATATCGCAGGAATGAAGTAGAGACCGCTATTTTCTCCTTTGTTTCTGTGATGCAGAAGGTAACATAATGCACCAGGCCTTTGTAAGATCAGCTACATGTAAAGCAAAATAGGCATATTTCAGAGTGACAGCCGTGTTAGTCTGTATTCGCAAAAAGAAAAGGAGTACTTGTGGCACCTTAGAGACTAACCAATTTATTTGAGCATAAGCTTTCGTGAGCTACAGCTTATGCTCAAATAGGCATAGTTAGTCTTGTTTTTGTGATTGTGTTGTCCTCTGAGATCCCTGGCTGGGTTGGGCCTTGAATCTACCTGACCAATTTTCTGTTTCTCTCTCAGCTCTGGGTGAGGGGGCAGAGGGACAGGGTAGTATATGAGAGAGAGTAATGAACAGCTGTATCATCAGCTGGGAATATTGTTTGCAGTCTAGAGATGCAGCTGTTTACATCAGCATCCTTATTGTCTTAACGTTCCCTGCCGGATGCATGTAGATCACAAAACCACCTTATAGTTCAGTGCAGTTGCTGTTCTCTAGGTAGGCTCAATACTATGGGTGATGCAGATGAAGACAAAAAGGGACTAGCAGAGCTGTGTGAGCAATCCTGCACCATGCTAATACCCTGGTTCTAATGTATACTGGTAGGTTCTCATCTTAAATACCACCAAATCCACATAGGCGTGGGGTGAGGTTGACCGCTCTGCAGTAGGCCCCTACAAGGCCCTGTGCATCACTTTTAAGGGTGTGAGGCATAAGTGGTGCATAGGGCCTTGTGTATGCTGTTTGCTCAAGGATGAATTTCACCTTAAATTTTTTTTAAATTATACATGTCTATAGTACCTGGCCTAGCTGCAGATTATAAAACTATTGTTAATCAAGACTCACTCTTCCTTCTCCACCCAACACTATATGACTATGAAGGGCTTAGTAGACTCACCCACATCACACTGCACGTGGTATAATCAGGGAACTTAAGTACCTCCATATGTCCATGCATTAATAAAAGCATTAATAGTTTTAGAGTCCCTTGTGGCAGAAAAAGGACAGGATTTGGCTGTACTGAATACAAAGATTATTCGTTCCTGGTCCTGTAGTTCTCCCTTGCTTTTGTATTTCCAAACCTAAAGTCTGTGCTGCAACATATTGGCACATACAGGGCCTTCCTAAATCATGGCCCACAGTCAGGGAAGGCACTGCTATGTTCCTTGGATGCTGGCGAAAGAACCATTAATATAAACAAAGGGGAGTTTTGTTTGTTTTTTTGAATTTTGCACAGAAATGAGAAGTGGAGTATTATTTTTGCAACATTGTTTAGATTGGAATTTCTCTCACCTTGAGACACTAACTGCTCTTTTTACAGGGGTAGCTGTTAGTCTATATCAGCAAAAAGAACGAGGAGTACTTGTTGCACCTTAGAGACTAACAAATTTATTTGGGCATAAGCTTTCATGGGCTAAAACCCACTTCATCAGATGCATGCAGTGGAAAATACAGTAGGAAGATAGATCTATATACACAGAGAACATGAAAAAATGGAGGTTGCCATACCAACTCTAACAAGACTAATCAATTAAGGTGGGCTATTATCAGCAGGAGGAAAAAAAAACTTTTGTAGTGATAATCAGGATGACCCATTTCAAACAGTTGACAAGAAGGTATGAGTAACAGTAGGGGGAAAAAAGAAAAGGAGTACTTGTGGCACCTTAGAGACTAACCAATGTATTTGAGCATAAGCTTTCGTGAGCTACAGCTCACTTCATCGGATGAAGTGAGCTGTAGCTCACGAAAGCTTATGCTCAAATACATTGGTTAGTCTCTAAGGTGCCACAAGTACTCCTTTTCTTTTTGCGAATGCAGACTAACACGGCTGTTACTCTGAAACCTATTAGTAGGGGGAAAATTAGCATGGGGAAATAGTTTTTAGTTTGTGTAATGACCATCCACTCCCAGTCTTTATTCAAGCCTAATTTAATGGTGTCCAGTTTGCAAATTAATTCCAGTTCTGCAGTTTCTCATTGGAGTCTGTTTCTGACGTTTTTTTATTGAAGAATTGCCCCTTTTAGGACTGTAATTGAGTGTCCAGGGAGGTTGAAGTGTTCTCCAACTGGTTTTTGAATGTTATAATTCTTGATGTCTGATTTGTGTCCATTTATTCTTTTGAGTAGACTGTCCAGTTTGGTCAATGTACATGGCAGAGGGGCATTGCTGGCACATGATGCCATATATCAGATTGGTAGATGTGCAGGTGAATCAGCCCCTGATGGTGTGGCTGATGTGATTAGGTCCTATAATGGTGTCCCTTGAACAGATATGTGGACAGAGTTGGCAACGGGCTTTGTTGCAAGGATAGGTTCCTGGGTTAGTGTTTTAGTTGTGTGGCTGCTGGTGAGTATTTGCTTCAAGTTGGGGGGCTGCCTGTAAGCGAGGACTGGCCTGTCTCCCAAGATCTGTGAGAGTGAGGGATTGTCCTTTAGGATAGGCTGTAGATCCTTGATGATGCGCTGGAGAGGTTTTAGCTGTGGGATGAAGGTGATGGCTAGTGGCATTCTGTTACTTTCTTTGTTGGGCCTGTCCTGTAGTAGGTGATTTCTGGGTACTCTTCTGTCTCTGTCAGTCTGTTTCTTCACTTCAGCAGGTGGGTATTGTAGTTTTAAGAACGCTTGATAGAGATCTTGTTTGTAGGTAAGCAGAGCGGTTAGTAGGTTTCTGGTATAGGGTGGTGTTTATGTGACCATTGCTTATTAGCACTGTAGTGTCCAGGAAGTGGATCTCTTGTGTGGACTGAGGTTGATGGTGGGATGGCAATTGTTGAAATCCTGGTGGAATTCCTCAAAGGCTTCTTTTTCATGGGTCCAGATAATGAAGATATCATCAATGTAGCGCAAGTAGAGTAGGGGCATTAGAGGATGAGAGCTGAGAAAGCGTTGTTCTAAGTTAGCCATAAAAATTTTGGCATACTGTGGGGCCATGAGGGTACCCATAGCAGTGTTGCTGACTTGAAGGTATACATTGTCCCCAAATGTGAAATAGTTGTGGGTGAGAACAAAGTCACAAAGTTCAGCCACCCTGTTTGTCATGACATTATCGGGGATACCGTTCCTGATGGCTTGTAGTCCATCTTTGTGTGGAATGTTGGTATAGAGGGCTTGTACATCCATAGTGGCCAGGATGGTGTTTTCTGGTAGATCACCAATGGATTGTAGTTTCCTCAGGAAGTCAGTGGTTTCTCAAAGACAGCTAGGAGTGCTGGTAGCGTAGGGCCTGAGGAGAGAGTCTACATAGCCAGACAGTCCTGCTGTCAGGGTGCCAATGTCTGAGATAATGGGGCATCCAGGATTACCAAGTTAATGGATTTTGGGTAGCAGATAGAATACCACTGGTCAGGGTTCTAGGGGTGTGTCTGTGCAGATTTGTTCCTGTGCTTTTTCAGGGAGTTTCTTGAGCAGATGTAGTTTCTTTTGGTAACCCTCAGTGGGATCAGAGGGTAATGGCCTGTAGAATGTGGTGGTAGAGAGCTGCCTAGCAGCCTCTCGTTCATATTCCGAACTATTCATGATGGTGACAGCACCTTCTTTATCAGCCTTTTTGATTATGATGTCAGAGTTGTTCCTGAGGCTGTGGATGGCGTTGTGTTCTGCACGGCTGAGGTTGTGGGGCAAGTGATGCTGCTTTTCCACAATTTCAAAAACCACATAAATAACATTCAAAAACCAGTCGGAGAACACTTGAACTTCCCTGGACACAATTACAGACTTAAAAGTCGCAATTCTTCAACAAAAAACTTCAAAAACAGACTCCAACGAGAAACTGCAGATCTGGAATTAATTTGCAAACTGGACACCATTAAATTAGGCTTGAATAAAGACTGGGAGTGGATGGGTCATTACACAAACTAAAAACTATTTCCCCATGCTAATTTTTCCCCTGCTGTTACTCATACCTTCTTGTCAACTGTTTGAAATGGGCCATCCTGATTATCACTACAAGTTTTTTTTTCTCCGGCTGATAATAGCCCACCTTAATTGATTAGTCTTGTTAGAGTTGGTATGGCAACCCCCATTTTTTCATTCTCTCTCTCTCTGTATCTATATCTATTTTCCTCCTGTATTTTCCACTGCATGTATCTGATGAAGTGGGTTTTTGCCCATGAAATCTTATGCCCAAATAAATCTGTTAGTCTCTAAGGTGCCACAGGTACTCCTCATTCTTTCTGCTCTTTTTATAATTCTGCTAATGGTAGTACTAATACTTTCCCTTTAACTTCAAGAAAACCTTATTAAAATTACAGACCCTGACATCATCTTAGCTGGTAATAACATGACCTGAGCTGAACTACAGCAAAAAGACATCAAGGGACAAATTAATCTCTGGTGTAACTCCAAAGAAATTAGGGGAGTTAAACCAATCATGATTCTGGCCTACTGTGCCTGAAAAGGCCACTTAAAATTTTTTGACATGTGGACCGTATTTCTGAAGTCAAGTGTTGTGATCTCTCAGGTGTAGATTCATTTTAGCTGGAAGAGAACTCTGAGTATCAACACCAGATTGGTTTCAGGTGACTCCATATGTATCTTAAAATATTTTGCTTTTTCTCTGTAAAAGTACAGCACGCAAACACATTTATAAAAAGACCGGTTATAATCACACCTTTTATAGAACACTCAGCAAGGTTTTCAAATTAGGGCAAACCATTAATGCACTCACTGATCCCTAAGAATATTGAAGATGAGGTGAATCAGCAAGTTGCAGCTTTACTTTCCTTTGGTTCAGTAATGGCACCCACAGGTAAAAGAGGAGATTACAGCTACTTCATCTCGCCAAATACAACACTAAGCTTTTGTGGACTGGGCTCTGCCTCTTTTTCATTTCATAATATACTGTAAATAGGACTGTTCTATTACTTTTAAAGGCTGTCTTTTTCTTTTTTTCTTTCTAAATCAGTAATTCATTGTACCAGCAGCTTCCAGTAAGGACTGTAAGATCATGATGCTAGAAATGGTTGTGTGGGTTTTTTTTAAACAATAGATTGTTCCTGCCACAATGTGTTTGGCACAAAAGGTTCATATTGTGTGTACCCTCTCATTTGTTATTTTCAGCCTTGTCCTCAAAATCAATTCAGTTTTGTTGTTACTGTCAGCCATTTTTAGAAAATGTTATTTTGCGCTCTGTTATATATATTCTCATGAGAGCATTGGAAGCTAGAATGGGAAATGGCATAAAATCCAGTCCATGTTCACATCAATTTGACTTGCAATGAAAAGAGAAGAGAGCCAAAAAGGCATCCATTCTCCTGAGAGGCTGGCATTTAATGAGCAGAGAGCACCATAAGAAGTGAATCCATTCCTGTGACAAGATAAAGATTGAAATATTACATATATCTTTTTGAATGTGATGCCTTTATTCTGAATTACCTGTAATGATTAGATAAGCCCAGGTGAAACCCCAATCAGATTGGTGTTCAGGTAGAGGGGAAGATGTGAAATGGGGAATATCTGAAAAAAGAAATGTTGCTTTTAGAGGGCATTATAAATTTTGTGGCATTTACCTGTAATAAGAAAAGTGTTATATGTTGTATTGCAGTATAGTGTGTCCCTTCCAGATATCTCAAGCATGTCACAAATATTACCTAATGAATCTTTACATGGCTTCTATGAGGTATGTATGGTAAATGGTAGGCAACCACTGAGAGTAAATTGAGTTTAATTCTAATATATGGGGGTGGCCAAACTTACTGACCCTCTGAGCTGCATACAACAATTTTCAGAAGTTTTGAGAGCCGGCGTGTGCCTGCCAGGGCTCAGGGCTTCAGCCCCGCTCCTGCTGAAGCCCCAGGCCCCAGCATCATGTGCACCCCGCAGAAGCCCCCAGACCCTCCTCCTGCTGGGCAGAAGCCCCTATCCCACCACCCTGCTGCAAGTCAGGGATCCGAGCTCTCCCCACCCAGTCTGGTAGGTGGAGAATCATGGGATTGTGGGGGGCTCCACGAGCTGCACTTTAATGGTAAAAGAGCCCCATGTGCCTCACAAGTCAGTTTGGCTACCCCTGTAATATATAATGTATAAATACCATTTTAAGAAGAACCTAAGTGAATTAGACTCATAAGACCCATTTTAAAAATGACACAGGTATTTAGGATCCTAAGGGCTTGTCTACGCAAGAAAATTGTGCTGCTTCCAACTATACCGGTACTGTTAAAGTGGTACAAAGTGCCCCTAGTGTGGACATTGTTATAGTAGTATCAAGCTGCTTTATATTGATATGATTATCCCTGTACGAGAAGGGGGAATAAGTTATATCAGTATAAAGCACCCTTATACCATTATTATTGTGTCCACACCAGGGTTTAGAGTGGAATAACTATATTGTTAAATAAATTACTCCTATCGGACCCAGTTATATCAGCATAAACCAGGGCTGTGTAGACCAGGCCTAAATTTGACAAACTAAATCAATTTAAGCCAGGTTTAAACTGAATTGGAGTGTTCACACACAAAGTTGCTGGAGTTTCATGAATTCAGTTTAACATCACACCTTTATTTAAATTGGTGCAACTTTGTGTGTAGACCAGGCCATAGTTATAAAGTAGAATTTCTTTTGCTTCCTTAAAGCTCAAGAAATATTCTTTTGCCTGCTCCTTTGGACCTCCCCAAAAGAAATGCAATAACAAATATATCTAACTTCTTTGACATTCATGTTCTTGTATCTTCAAATCAGCTAGTCCATTGTTGTTAAGTACCAGGCCCATGGGACAGATTTGCTTGCTGTAAGATATTTACCCACTATCTGGGATGGGTTCTACAGAATGAAACGTCCATTAAAAATACATTTTTCCCACTAAGGTCTGTTCGGTTTTTAACTTATCCCCACCCTCTATCTTCTTGTCTACCTGCCTAGGCTATAAAACTCCTTGGGCAGGAACAGTTTCTTTTATTTGTCCGTATGCTGCCTAGCACGATGGGAGTTGGATCCTTGTTTAGGGTTCCTAACTGCTACTATAACAGCCCTGAAGACAGCGAAGATGTGAGAGTAGCAATCGTGCAACCCCCTACAACAATTTTGACACCTTTTTGGGTTGGGACCACCACAGTTACAACACCATGAACTTTCAGATGTAAACATTTGAAAAGGTTAAAATGACCAATTTTAAAGTAGTCTGGCTGTGAAATTGATAAAAATGGACCGTGAATTTGGTAAGGCCCTATATGGACAATAAATGATCCGAAGATGAAATGTGAGGCTGTGAGACTACAACCACATAGAGCTTTGACTCCAGCCATGGGTGGTGAGGACAGAGGGGGTTGGGGTAGTACTGCCTCATATAGCTAGGGAAGGGGCCACAGCCACAAGGCAAGAGCACTGCCCCTCTACAGATACTGCTAGGCAAAAGTGTCTGGCTCACGGGCTCTGGGTGTGCACACACCCAAGTGGAGTACACCTCTGCATCACTTCTCAAAAAACCACAGTTACAGTAAGTAACCTTTTCTTAGTGCTTCAGCCCCTTTACCGTAATGAGACTGGTCAGAGTGAAATCCAGAATGGACTATAGGGAGCCTTTGGCTCTTTTCCCATACAGGATTAAAGAAAGCTCTGCTGGGTAGGCTGGGGTTTTTTGGGAGGGTAGAGAAAGGGTGGCTGATGATGTGGCTATTCATATTATGGTTATGGATGTGGAAAAGCTTGATCAAATAGCAAACGCTCTAGTAAGTCAGTATGATGGACTGAAATCTTGGCCATCTATACTCTCAATTTCAGTAGTGTGTAGTTCTCATATTAGCCACTAGATGGAGGTGTTTCACAAGTCTATGCTAATTACAAGGCCTGTTAAGAAGTGTCTGTATTAACCTCCCTCATGGAAGGGAATCTAACCACAACTAAAAGTTAACATTTGTAACATACCTGAAAGCAGCTTCTGTAAAAACCTGTATTTTTATTTTTTTATTAGGATGGTTCTTTTCTGTGTATAGTTTTCAAGTAATTACATGGACTAGCAGGGTATACATGGAACAGTCAACTATTAGATGGAAAAATATACTGTATAGAATTTATACTCTGACTACAACAATACGAAAAAAATCCTAGTGCTCTTGCTTTCTATTTTGTTTCTAACATAATTACTTGACTGTGTATGTCTATAATAATTATGAGAAAAGACTGTTCACCAGTATCACATCTTGTATCAGATTTCAAAATGTTAAGCACTCAATTCAGTAAAGTATTTAAGCACATGCTTAGCTTTAAGCTCTTGCTTAAGTCATCCTTGTTCAATAAAGTGCTTAAGTATGTCCTTCAGTAGTTTGCTGTACTGGGGGGTCTAGGTTTTACCCGCTCACACAGTAAATCAGTGACAGCTGGAAACAGAACCCAAGAATTCTGGTGACAAATCCATGTTCTAACCACTAGATAACATCCCCCCTGCTAAGAAATAACATAGAGGAGTTTGTGAGCGGTCTTGGACAGGTCACTACTGTAAACAAGAACTTGTTCTAAATGTTTTTTTTTCCTGGTGAAATAAAAGTTTATAAATGATTGAGTAACACAGAAATATTATGAACAGAGACAACGGTGTATAAGTCTCACAAGAAAGATTATTACATAGATCTGTATCTTTAGTAACCTTTCCTTTATTCTTTACTTAAACGTAAATTAAGACATCCATTAATTTAACTTTGCATCATAATTAAATAGTCTATCCTTTGGAGCTGCAAACGTTTGAGATAAACTGTATGGATCTCTTCCCAGTCTCAGCTATTCTCCTCATGAGATTGAGACTATAAATGGGAAGCAGTCTGCGTAGTTGAAGAGAGCGAGATTCCTCAATTAGTGAGCAATCTGCATTTATCCACATTCTGCCCCTTGAATAAAAGTGGGCCAGAAGTAATCCAACCTGTCAATTACTGTGCTTGCAAAAATTTAGACCAGGGGTTCAGAACCTGAGTTGTTAATTGTATTGTGGTAGTATGGGATTGTTCAAGTATTTTTTGTCTGCATTTAACATCAGTCCTATGAGATGAAAAGGTTAACCAAAGACAGAAATGAAATGAGATAGACATAAAAAGGTGAATGGCGTTGTGGAATTTCTCTTCTTGAAGGGTCTATTTGCCACTTAATTTGCAGAGTGTTTTGCAGATCAGTAACATGCACAAGTAGATACATGTGTGCACGTCTGGCCCACAAGAACTTTGTCCTGTATTTGTTACTAAATCAAGAGCAGGCACGCTTTTTGGCGCTGATGGTGTACGGAGAGAATTTCCCACAATTTTTACGGATTATGAATATACTCTGGTCATTCTTCTACACAGATGGAATGACCTAACCATACATTAAGTGGTGAGGGCTGTTGTCCGGCTTGTAGGAAAAGAACCCCCCTTCAGGGCTAGATGGCCAGAGACTACCTTGCTGAAGTGACTTCAGACCAGGTGAGCGTGGGGATGCTGACCCATCTTCCTCCCGGAAGAGAGCAAAGACTGTTTAGGTCCACACTGGCACTGGAAAAAGCCATCTTTTACCTGGACCAGGCAGAGCAGCACCCACCTCCCGCTCATGGGTGTAGTTAAATACCAGATTTTGTCATGATCTGCTGGTTGTTACCCTACTTGCTCCTTTCTCAAGGGGCTGGGAAGGACTTTTCCCATCACTGACAGACTGGCCAAGATGAAGTGGGGTTTTCTGCATTCCCCACAATGAGTTGGAGGCTTAGTTGGGGTGGACATGAAACGGGGTTTAGGCTGTGATTGTCAAACTCTATGTAAATGTGGGGCAGATGTTCAATGCAGGTACACTGTAGGGAAGGGATACGTGATCAGATAAAATGGATTGGTAAAGGATTTAAAGAAGGTATTCTTTAAGGTAATGGAAATGTGGGGGAGGGTGTTGGGGTTACTATGACTGGTTTGGCAGTAAAAGCCCCCTTAACCGTCATTCAACGGTGGGGGTGAGGTCCCAGCAGTGGGTGGGCTGGGGATGAGGATGGGTAAAGGGCAGCAGCCTCCCCATTCTTGCTATATGTACATGATTATGAAATTACCTGTGCTGTATGCTTTTTTCTGCTGGGTACTCCCAGACATTTAGGAATAAGGTTGCGGCCTAATTAAACCACATCTAGTGTCTCTGGTCTTCCTTCCAGAATAGCCAGACAATGCTCCAACTTTGTGTCCCTCAGTCAGCATCAGACTGTCTCCCTTTCTCCACAACAGGGTGGGAGGTTGCTACAGTGGGAATCAGACAAATAAAAAAAAGTGTAGCATTTTTCATCTGTAGATCTCAAAGTGCTATACAAAGATGTGTAAATATCTCCATTTTGTAAATGGAGACACTGAGACAGAGACATTAACTGACTTGCGCACAGTTACACACTGAATCAATGGAAGAACTGGGAATAGAATCCAGGGCTAATGACATCTTTATGAACAGCCCCTGTTACAGGCACAGGTTCTTTAGTTCACTTTTACTCTACAACATCTTCTGATCTTCACTAGGACAATTCTTATGTTGTATCCTCATAAGGCTGGTCTATATGTGGTTTTTGTACCAATTTAACAATATCCATTTAGAAACTGATACAAGTTAAACTATTGCAAGTTAAACTATTGCAATCCACCTAGTTTAGACATGATTATATTGATACAAAGGTACTTAAATCAGTATAGCTTATTTCCAGAATCTGTGTATAGAACAGCCCTTAGCTACTATGGTGATGGGTGAAGTAGAAATTATTTATTATATGTATTACCATATTGCCTATGAATCCTTCACATAGATTAGCCCTGCAGTTTAGTTCGAGAGTGGTCTAGTAGTAAGACTAGCACTGGTCCTGGAATTCTGCTATTACAGTACCAGGAACTCCAACACACTATTGTGAACTTCCTCTTTTTGATGGCCCTTTTTTCACTGTATCTGAGACTAGACTTTATTCCATACTATTAGCTTTCAGCAATGGTCCAGGAAAGATGAGACTTCAGTGAGATATACAATACATAAAACACATTTATGACACATTGCAGTGGCAATGCTGTGGTGGTAGGTTTTGATGTCCAAAGAATAAAGATAGTTCTATGTTACGTGATATAGGCAACCAATGCTGGGTCCTCAAGGAGCATCTACGCGTCCACAGGAGCCATCTACATCCAGAAGTCTACACATCAATGATCCACTTTTCTCAAATGCGCGCACACATATGCAACACATCTCTTTAGAGTGCTTTTCTTCTTCCTTCTCATTTCTCTGCAGTCAGATAACTCAGGCTTTCAGAGAGAAAAATCCTCTGGCCTTTTAATATTCATAAAGAAATCCTTAAACATTTTATATTCTCATTAAAGTAAAATGTATTAGCAGACAATAATGAAAGTTCACAGCATTGGATAAATATTAAATAATATTAAAATAGTTGCTTGGGGGACAGGATCTTGTAGATACACTAAATAACAAAGAAAGTTGGTTAGGACATCAGGGAATAATGTGATTTTTTTGCTGAAAGGCTTCTCTCGTGTTTAGGCTTCTGGATATGAAACCTATGTAATACCAGTATGCTGGTAGTTGGTACTGTCACACAATAATGACCCTAAATATGGATAACAGAAATTCCCTGTTGTGGGAGGTCTGCGTATTCTTATATCTGTTGTGGGGAAGGACTCAGTTGCAAGGAATATTCAATGGGAACTTAACAATTCTGTTGATGATGCTTGAGTCAAATAAGAATCCATTGCTTTCCCATAGCTGCATTGGCTCTGCAGTCACAGCAGGAATAAGAAGTAGTAAAACTTATTTTTGCCGCTAAAAATGCAAGATAGACTGAATACGCACAGGGAGCTGACGTGTTGAGTAAAAGTGCCATTTTTACAGTCACTTTTCTGTTCATAACAGCACTTGAACAGGTCTGCGTTTCCGTAAATCAAAATGTATCAACATTTCCCTTGGGAGCATAGTGCTGTTCTTTTTATAGCCAAAAATGAGGTCAATAAAAGCCATATTCATACTGCATAGTAGTTTATGACTGAGTTATTAGACCCTTGTTAGATTCATCCAATCCTGGAATGCAATGGATCCCCAGTGGCATTATGTTTCTTTGTAAATAAAAAGTAAAAAGCATATATTCCTCTGTGTGTGTGTGTGTGCACAAATGTGCACATTTGTACATCTGATCTCCTTTCTATTACTTCCATATTTCCAAATGTCACAATGTTCAGAGCATATTGTTGTACCCTATATTCCCAAGAAGCAAATATCTAGGTTCACATTATCTGTTGTTTTTAGTCTGTGATTCATCTGCTGGAAGCAATATTCTTTGAGGTTTTTCATATTTTTTTTATATCATAAATGTATAAGAATTCCTATTTTAGCCAAAAAGCAAGATCAGCTCTTATATTTGGGTCAGGAGGGGGTGTCCTTTAGTGTGCTAAGGAATGTCACATGCCACTGCGACAGCTCTGTTAACACAATTCCTTCAGACTGAGGATATTTTTATTAATTATTTAAATTGAATTAGTGCCCACCATGTGCTATGTATTTTCCAAATACAGAGGAAGATATCATCTCTGCCACAGAGTGCCCAAATTTAAAAAAGATGGGAAAGTGGTGTGAGAGCAGAGTTGAAACTCCTTGGCTTTTCTTCCCAGATCTGCTTCTGATATGATTTTATTCCTAGAAATACCAGCCTCAGGAATGATGATAACCTGAATCGCATCAGCTACCAGTTTGGAGATGGGTTAAGGAGGCAAAATCTCCCAAACAGTTTGCAGTTTGGTTCTGGAATGTTACTTGCCTATCTGCTCACCATAGCCATTCATTTCATTTTTAACTTCTTTTTCAGATTCGTCAGACACCATATTATTATCATTTGTTATTTTTATTATGGTAGCACCCAGAGGCCTCAACTGAGATCAGGACCCTATTGTACTAGTTCATGTGTGCCCCCGTAGTAGAAGACAGTCCCTGGTCCAAAGAATTTATAATCTAAATAGACTAAGGAGGAGGAAATAGTAGTATTGTTATCCCCATTTTACGGATGAGGAACTGAGGCACAGATTAACTAAGAATTGTTTCCAGGTTTCCTGTTCCAAGTGCAGTGCTTTAATTTCAAGATAATCTTTCCTCTTTGCTATGATGATGTTTCCTAGGTAGTCAGATGGAGGAGCAGAAACTACTTCTCATTCAAATTTTATAGCTAAAGAGGTTGCCTAATTTATTGTACTCCTGGTTAGCCCAGCTCTTCACCTCCCCCTATAATGCTTACTTTCTAAACCCTTGTCAGGAATTACTCTGAGATATTCACAAGCGTAATTCTCTTCAAAGATACTGGTTAAATGTCAAAATTGAGATCAGATACTTGAGTGCATCTTGAGAGCAGTAATAATACTTAGAGTGCCAGGAGCGTGCTGTACATGACATGGAAGAAGACACAAAGGGATAAATGCATTAGACAGAACAATACTTAAAGTTGAACCTATGGCTTATTACAGCAGAGACCCAATTCTATTTTCAGTTTGAATATAGGGGTGCAACTCCAATTCTGGGCTCTGTTTTAAGCAGCTGGGACTGAATAGATGACTGCAGCTCTCACCTTGGCTAGGAGAGGAAACTAGTGAGTTAGAGGTGATCACTTGTTGTTCTGGGTCCCTCTTGCCATCATACATGCTCTCTCTAATTGTTCCTCTCTCCATGCTTTAAGTGCTTCACAGCAGGGAGAGGAAGTTGTAACCTCAGTTCCTGTCCCCAAAACTGGCCTTCTAACCAGACCACAGAGGTACAGCAAGTCATGACAGAAGTGGATTTTAACAGGGTAAACTTGAGACAGATGGAGATGGCCTGCAAAGATGCCAGATGGGAGAAGCAGAGCTGCCATCCATACCCCAGAGACAGACACTAAAGGGAGGAAGAAAGCGTATTGTCTAGGTCCCCCCACGACACATGGATGAGCAAACAGGCCATAGAGCCGAGAGCATGACAAAAGGTAAGGCGGTGCCAATGTTTTTTGTGGTGATGGTTGTGCTACCTGACGAGTCTTCAACAGGACCCACAGAAGTGCCTGCAAATATTATACTGTGTATTTGAGTAGATCCCAAACTCTGAAATTTGGGGGTTCTCCTTGCTACCATGTAATGTGTATCTTCACAATGCAGAGGTATGTACTGTGCGCTTCTGATATATTTCTTGCCACTATTATTGTGATAAATCAACATTACATATTGCAATGACATCGCGTATTGCATGTTGGATCTAATGGAGTTTTGGCCTGGTAGGAGAGATGGATTAGCCTGAAAACTGGGTCAGTTCTGAGGTCCTGATAATTTGAGACATTTGTATTAATAAAAACCTAAAATTCACTAGGATGCATAAACAACTCTCCAGTGCCTGGCTCTTATGTGGCGTATTGTTCCTGTGTAAATGGTACAAATGTTGCTGACCATGATCTGTGCTATTTTACAGTAATTATTTCACCATCTTCAATTTGCTGGTGTATCAGAACATGCTATATACAGTGCTAGTGTTGATGCTATGTAAATAATAGGAATTATCAGCTAAAGCATGTGTTGAAGTTCTATAAATTGCAGGAATATTGGAAAGTACCCATGCAGTTCTGTGGAAACCAGGGCAATCCTCCAAATACTGCCACAAGACTCTACGCCATTACAACATATGTACTCGTTTACTCATATAAGGAATGATAGCTGAATAAAGGAGGACATGGTAAGTTACAGACTTATTATAGATGGGGGAGATTTTTAAAAGTAGCAAAGGTATTTAGGACCACAAGTCACATCAAAAGTTAACGGGACTTGTGCTTCAAAATCCCTTTTGTGCTTTTGGAAAATCTCCCTCTGTTTTAAACATGACACTTCAGAGATATTCATAAAGTGCATTTAATCCTTCCACGTGTGATCTCAAGCATCCAGGCTTCTGCCTAAGTGCTTTCCTTGATACTCGACATCAAGTTTGTCAACACAAAGCTGAAATCTGTTCCGTGCAGCACAGCGGCAGAGGGCACAGGGGCTCTGAGTTTATAACAGTCTCTATTCCTTACTCTGAGTTCTGAGCCCATTCTAACTCTTATTACAGTTCATGGAAGTCTTTACCTTATTGTCCTGGAACTACATGAAGAACTTATGTGCACATTGCATCAGTGTATGGCCCAATGGTTGCAAGATAGAAATATGTTTACAATAATTTTCTTTTGGGTCTCTGATTTATAACATTAGAACATCATTAAGGTCCTGATGCTGCAATTGGCCTGGCATGGGCAGACCCAGGGTCAGCATAGGAAGGGCCTAAATCACATTAATGATGGGGAAATTAAGGAGCAAGCCAACAAAAGATGGGGCTGCCTGCATGAATGGTACTTAAAGTGAACAAGTGTGCCGTAATTGGGTACTGAGTAAACATCAGGCAGTTAGTTCAAAACCTGCTTACGTATCAGTGTTGAGCCTAGTATGTGTATGGTCACTGAGGATGGGTGTCCTTTTATTTCCTTGGTGCAGAACGTAATTCCCATTCATATCAGCGTTAACATTAATGGGAAGTACACGCACATGTTAAGGAGAAAACAGACCCACCATTATCTAACACATTCAGTTATGATTTGGTTGATACCGTTGGTAGGTAATTCTGTATATTTTGTGGCATAATTTTCATAGCATGATTCTAGTGTGTTAATGTTTTACATAGTTCTAGGAGAGTGGGTTTTTTCAATGACGCTGTCAGAGCTTAACTATTGCATTGGCTACACTAAAGGTTAGATTGCATTTCAATAGCAATAAACAGATGAGAAGTTTGGTTGTCTAAAATGAGTATCTGTAGATTGGCTTACAACAGAAGGCAGAGGTAGAATATGATCCTTTCATTTAGAATGATACAAAACATTTTAGTAAGTGAAATTTTAACGGAAAATAAGATATCCAAAAAGAAAAGCCTGTGGCTGTTTTAACTGTTACTTCTATTATTTTTATATTCCCAACTAATTTTAATTTTAATAAAGTAAACACACTGTCCCTCTGACATTTTCCTCAGATGAACAATTTTTCAAGAGGATTATAGGGCTGAGTAGTCCGTTTTTGAGAGGTGGAGTATGGTTTAGTTGGTGGGCCTGCTGTGATTGGAATTGATTAATGGGTGTTGTGATAAGCATGGAAACAGATCAGTGGCAGCTTATCCTGCTTTCAGCTGTCACAGCTGTGCCTCTTCACTCTTCTTCTAGCCCTATAACACTCCCTGGCAGCCTTTAAAGTACCTCCTTCCCTGTGGAATTTCTGCAAATCATTTACTCAGATGCCAAGATACCACAGAAGCAGCTGGTTCTGAGAAAAATTTGTTCAGGCTTACATATTTGTTGTGGATAAGAATATTACTTAGGAGAATCTCTTCCTATAGAAATAGAAAACATGAAGTGTCATACCCTTCAGAGCAGGTCAAACTATATTTCTAGTGGGCTGATGCACTCCTAGTCCAACAATTTTCAACCTTGCCACACTGTGAGTTTACTAGCAAGTTGACTAAATAATGTCACTGTTCCTGCTTGACAGGCACTGTAAAAAATCACTGAAAGTTAATTTTATTGTTAATGGCTTGATAGAAATAACATTACAATCTTATTAAATCCTTCTAGTTGCCATTTCTGAAGCAATGTTCAGTAAGTTTTATAACTTCTTCAAAACTTGACATTTTGAATGTAGTGGGACAATATTTGCTTGATTTATTTGTTGTGAACTTTGGCCAGTAAAACCATCATATAAGTTCCGGTAGATGGCTAAGTTTATTGTGGCGTACGAAAAGGCAGAATTAGGTGAGTGAGAGCTACAAATCAGGGTAAGGACCTGAGTCTGCAATATGCAGATGCTTATCTTTACTCATGTGAGTAGTCCCATTGACTTCACTGGGACTACTTAGGTGACTAAAGCATGCATAAGTGTTTGCAGGAATGGGGCCTAAGAGTCTCAGTGAGCCTTTCTTATTGGCCTTACCCCCAAAAAGGATTGAGGAGCATGAATAAAATATGTAACTGAATAAGCATCAAATATGAGAGTAATTGTAGCATTGTTCTGTATTCGTTACACTTCAGCCTTGTTAGTATTTACATAGTAAATAATAAATAGTTTGCAAGTGAAATACTTGGGAGTGATGCAATAATTTGATTTAATATTTTAAATTGCTGAGCTCTTGTGATCCTTCCCTTGTGGATTCAAATTTACCAAGAAATGCACACTTTTTAAACAGGAATGCTTTTGCAGAAATCTGGGTAGGTTAAAATTTGATTTAAAAGCAAATGATGCAAAATAAAAAGGCATTAATTTTTGAATGAATGGATTTTGATATTCAGTCTGTAACTAATTTATCTACTCCGAGTTTGGGATAGTCATGTATATGAGTACATATAAGGGACTTCTTGCAAATCTATTTATTTAAGAGATATTTGGTAATTTTCCATTGCATGTGCGTGTTCTGGTTGTACTTGGATTGGTTGTTTATAAATGACCAACACACATTTAGTGGAAAACTATTTCTCCAACAAACAAATACATTTTGTTAACTTTTTCATTTTAAAAAAATTACTGAGAGGAGCATATTTAAGGATCTTTTGTTTTAAATTCATACTATTTATTTATTCTGCAATTTTACCGTGTGTTAGCTATATCTTGTAATGCCTCGTGTCATACAAAAGCAAACAAAGTCATGTTACATTAATGACTTGTCTGAGATCATATGACTGACTGGCTATAATTCCATGCCCCTTTGCTATAAAAAACATGACCCTGAATCTTAAACAGCTTTTGAATAAAAGCACCTAAAATTATGATATGGTAACAAAGTTCACGGTATTTATAAATTTGCTATTTCAGTTATTTTCATTTACTGGTTTGAACTTCAATTGTCATTTGATTTTTACCTGATATTTTTAATACATGTTTAAAGTCGCACACAATTTTTTTTTCCGGAGTTTACACATGATTAAAATAGCAGACAGAATTATTTTTCCTAGCTTAAATATAAACAACAGCAAAAACTTATTTTACTGTAAAAGGAATTAAATATTTGTAAAGAATTGCTTAATTTGTTAGGTACTCAATTTCAGGTCCATTCAGGAACACCTTGTTTGCACGACAACCTAGTGTTGCTAAAGAATGTGTTAAATGAAGATTTTAGTCAAAATGTGACACAAGTGATAGAGTGAATTTGATCAAATGTTATTCACATGAAATGTGAATGTGTGGTTTTCTACATTTTGATCCCTTGATGGGGGACAGGTTCTTTATGGCTTCAGCATGCACTTTTGTCCTTCCTGTGATTTCTTATTTCAGGCTTGATAGAGAAAGCCTCCACTGTTGTATCATTTCCTTCAGTGCTAACAACTTTTATTCTCTTCAACAAGTGTTTACAGAAAAGTGTTGATGCTTATTAATCTGTTTCTTGTCTTACAAATGTGCTTATGCATGATTTGTGGTAAAATTGGCATTTCTGACAGCTCTCAATGTAATCTGCACAGCCCTACAAGATTGTTACATTGAGCAGATGTGGCTTGGAGTTGTTATTCTTTGTAATTACCATCATTAAGTGAAAGCATGTGTCAATCAACTTTGTACTTTAAACATACCAATCATTTGCAAGAATCTTGCATCTGTATTTCAAATATAAATATAAAATATTCTGTTGGTTTTAATTTTAATGTGATATTGTATTAAACATACAAATACTCGAAAGAATGCTACAGTAACAAATCAACAGGTTCAATAAAAGGCCTCATTTGGGGGTCATTTGATCATTATTATTATTATTTATTTATTATATACACATGTCCTGCCTTTGCTGCAATAGAAGTGGGTATTTGCATCTAATTTTAACTGCTGTTGTTTACTCTCTGCTACATATCCTCAAATTTACTGTGTTTCTCCAACTATAGAATTTGACTGCTCATTTTTTTTCAGGGTCCTCTCAATGAGTCTCTCACCCAATATCTTCTAGAATTTTTTTTCAAAGTCTGATGGGGGCGGGGGGGAGGGAGAAGTTGTAGTATCCGTAGATTAAGATACTGTATTTTGGGCACTAATGCCTAATTCATTACCATTGCTCTGTGCCCTCTCTCAGCTTTTTAGGTGCGATCTTTCTCCCACTGAACTCACTAGGAAAGCCTTGTTTGTAAGCCGGATCAAGGCATGAAACTACAATTTGAGTGGCTGAAAGCAAACATATCTCTTATGATGACACAACAAATGACATTAAAGGTTTGACTTAAAACTCCTCTGCTTTTGTGAGTTTGATTTTCTCTTGTCCTTTGCCCTTACCACATTCTACCTACTATATGTATGGCAAGGGCCTGAGGTCAGTACATCATGCTATCCACCATGAGCCTTATCCTGTGCTGAGCACCTTCAGCTCAGGACCAAGCACGATCAAGTTGTGCATGAGCAACCATACCTAGTTTAACATGAAGTGGGATGGTGCTAAATTTGTAAGGGACACTTTAGCCTGTAGGTTTCTAATAGAGTAGTTATTCTGCATTTGTATTTTAATGATATCACTCAAAATACTGATTTCATTAATGTGTGTTCCATATACTGCAAGGTATAAAATAACATAACACATTACATAACATCTTACAGCGGAGTATGTAACCCATTATAGAAGCTTAATTTTATTATTTATTTGTTGAAAGGTTATCCTGTTGCAGAAAGAAAGAAGACCAATACTGTACTAAGGCAAACAGCTTTTCTTTCATCTCAGAGAGAGATATCAATAACCTTTCAATAGAGACAGAATATACTGTGGCTCTGCAAAGGAGGATATATCCATAGATAAAAGGTATCCTACAGTGAATGGTCCATATTAGGCTGAAATTCAAGGGATACAATAGCTAAGCCAAAGAAGTTTAGTCACTGGAGAATTGTGGACAAAATATTCTGTATGAATAGATTTTTAAGGTCATAAGAGACCATTATGATCAGCCAGTCTGACTTTCTGCTTAACACAGGCCATAGCTTCTGCTTGAATTAGAACATATCTTTTTATAAAGACACCTAATTTTGATTTAAAGACTTCAAGTGAGAGAGAACCTTACTAAGGGATGGTGGTTCTAGTGATTAACTCCCCTTACAGTTAAAACTTTGAATTTTATTTCCAGTTTGAATTGGTCTAGCTTCAACTTTTGCTCCTTAGATCTTGTTATGCCTTTATCTGATAAGTTAAAGAGCCCTCTATTATCAGCCCTTCTCTGCTTTATCTGTATCTGTCTTATTACCACTGTTGAACATTGTGTAACTACTGTCTTGGGTCCTTCAGTGAATAATGTTACGTATGTTTAGCCATTAGGAGTCTGGAGCTTCATCTGAACACTGATTGTTCATTGGATCTTGATATTCTAAATCTTAGGGAGTTCTAAATCTTCAGGGCCGTTGCAGCTGAAATCATTGACTAGGAAGTCCATTCAGAATTCGAAAGCTAGAATGAGGCACATTGGAAGAACAAATGCTTAAGAGCTAGAAAATGGCTATTTGGTTTCTCAAGGAAAATACTCTGAGAAAGAAAACCTGCCCTTCACCCAATCTACTGGCACAAAACTCTCTAAGAAGCAAACTCAGAAAACCCCAGAGCTGACCTAGGTACTAGCCTACATGAAAGTACTGATGCATGTGGCTGCAGGCTTCCTGATTTGGTGGACATAGAAATGTATGTGCTAGCCACAGCTAGCCCTCCTTCTGGTGGAGAAAGCCTTGAAAATAAATTGAACAATAGATTCTGAATTATTTTTACTGGGATGCATGAAAGCCATGTCCAAATGTCACTTGATCTTCATTCCGGATCAGTTTGTGGCTGTGGGGGAGCAATGGTAGTAGGGCTGTGGAGTGCTTTCGGCCTGCTACTGGCTGATGAGCCACGTCTGCTTAGCAGACACTGTGATCTCTGATCCCTAGGATGGGCATTGTAACAGAAGTGAGCATGGACTGAGTACAAGGCTCCTGTGTCTTAATTCTGGCTCTAACCTCCTCCGTGACTTGAATCAATTTAGAATCATAGAATCATAGAATATCAGGGTTGGAAGGGACCCCTGAAGGTCATCTAGTCCAACCCCCTGCTCGAAGCAGGACCAATTCCCAGTTAAATCATCCCAGCCAGGGCTTTGTCAAGCCTGACCTTAAAAACCTCTAAGGAAGGAGATTCTACCACCTCCCTAGGTAACGCATTCCAGTGTTTCACCACCCTCTTAGTGAAAAAGTTCTTCCTAATATCCAATCTAAACCTCCCCCACTGCAACTTGAGACCATTACTCCTCGTTCTGTCATCTGCTACCATTGAGAACAGTCTAGAGCCATCCTCTTTGGAACCCCCTCTCAGGTAGTTGAAAGCAGCTATCAAATCCCCCCTCATTCTTCTCTTCTGCAGACTAAACAATCCCAGCTCCCTCAGCCTCTCCTCATAAGTCATGTGTTCTAGACCCCTAATCATTTCTGTTGCCCTTCGCTGGACTCTCTCCAATTTATCCACATCCTTCTTGTAGTGTGGGGCCCAAAACTGGACACAGTACTCCAGATGAGGCCTCACCAATGTCGAATAGAGGGGAATGATCACATCCCTCGATCTGCTCGCTATGCCCCTACTTATACATCCCAAAATGCCATTGGCCTTCTTGGCAACAAGGGCACACTGCTGACTCATATCCAGCTTCTCGTCCACTGTCACCCCTAGGTCCTTTTCCGCAGAACTGCTGCCTAGCCATTCGGTCCCTAGTCTGTAGCGGTGCATTGGATTCTTCCATCCTAAGTGCAGGACCCTGCACTTATCCTTATTGAACCTCATCAGATTTCTTTTGGCCCAATCCTCCAATTTGTCTAGGTCCTTCTGTATCCTATCCCCCCCTCCAGCGTATCTACCACTCCTCTCAGTTTAGTATCATCCGCAAATTTGCTGAGAGTGCAATCCACACCATCCTCCAGATCATTTATGAAGATATTGAATAAAACCGGCCCCAGGACCGACCCCTGGGGCACTCCACTTGACACTGGCTGCCAACTAGACATGGAGCCATTGATCACTACCCGTTGAGCCCGACAATCTAGCCAGCTTTCTACCCACCTTATAGTGCAGTCATCCAGCCCATACTTCCTTAACTTGCTGACAAGAATACTGTGGGAGACCGTGTCAAAAGCTTTGCTAAAGTCAAGAAACAATACATCCACTGCTTTCCCTTCATCCACAGAACCAATAATCTCATCATAAAAGGCGATTAGATTAGTCAGGCATGACCTTCCCTTGGTGAATCCATGCTGGCTGTTCCTGATCACTTTCCTCTCATGCAAGTGCATCAGGATTGATTCTTTGAGGACCTGCTCCATGATTTTTCCAGGGACTGAGGTGAGGCTGACTGGCCTGTAGTTCCCAGGATCATCCTCCTTCCCTTTTTTAAAGATTGGCACTACATTAGCCTTTTTCCAGTCATCCGGGACTTCCCCGGTTCGCCACGAGTTTTCAAAGATAATGGCCAATGGCTCTGCAATCACAGCCGCCAATTCCTTCAGCACTCTCGGATGCAACTCGTCCGGCCCCATGGACTTGTGCACGTCCAGCTTTTCTAAATACTCCCTAACCACCTCTATCTCCACAGAGGGCTGGCCATCTCTTCCCCATTTTGTGATGCCCAGCGCAGCAGTCTGGGAGCTGACCTTGTCAGTGAAAACAGAGGCAAAAAAAGCATTGAGTACATTAGCTTTTTCCACATCCTCTGTCACTAGGTTGCCTCCCTCATTCAGTAAGGGGCCCACACTTTCCTTGGCTTTCTTCTTGTTGCCAACATACCTGAAAAAACCCTTCTTGTTACTCTTGACATCTCTCGCTAGCTGCAGCTCCAGGTGCGATTTGGCCCTCCTGATTTCATTCCTACATGCCCGAGCAATATTTTTATACTCTTCCCTGGTCATATGTCCAACCTTCCACTTCTTGTAAGCTTCTTTTTTATGTTTAAGATCCGCTAGGATTTCACCATTAAGCCAAGCTGGTCGCCTGCCATATTTACTATTCTTTTGACTCATTGGGATGGTTTGTCCCTGTAACCTCAACAGGGATTCCTTGAAATACAGCCAGCTCTCCTGGACTCCTTTCCCCTTCAAGTTAGTCCCCCAGGGGATCCTGGCCATCCGTTCCCTGAGGGAGTCAAAGTCTGCTTTTCTGAAGTCCAGGGTCCGTATCCTGCTGCTTACCTTTCTTCCCTGCGTCAGGATCCTGAACTCAACCAACTCATGGTCACTGCCTCCCAGATTCCCATCCACTTTTGCTTCCCCACTAATTCTACCCGGTTTGTGAGCAGCAGGTCAAGAAAAGCGCCCCCCCTAGTTGGCTCCTCTAGCACTTGCGCCAGGAAATTGTCCCCTACGCTTTCCAAAAACTTCCTGGATTGTCTATGCACCGCAGTATTGCTCTCCCAGCAGATATCAGGAAAATTAAAGTCACCCATGAGAATCAGGGCATGCGATCTAGTAGCTTCCGTGAGCTGCCGGAAGAAAGCCTCATCTACCTCATCCCCCTGGTCCGGTGGTCTATAGCAGACTCCCACCACTACATCACTCTTGTTGCACACACTTCTAAACTTAATCCAGAGACACTCAGGTTTTTCTACAGTTTCGTACCGGAGCTCTGAGCAGTCATACTGCTCCCTTACATACAGTGCTACTCCCCCACCTTTTCTGCCCTGCCTGTCCTTCCTGAACAGTTTATAACCATCCATGACAGTACTCCAGTCATGTGAGTTATCCCACCAAGTCTCTGTGATTCCAATCACATCATAGTTCCTTGACATCACCAGGACCTCCAGTTCTCCCTGCTTGTTTCCAAGGCTTTGTGCATTCGTATATAAGCACTTGAGATAACCTGTTGATCGCCCCTCATTCCCAGTATGAGGCAGGAGCCCTCCCCTCACAGACATTTCTGCCTGTGCTTCCTCCCGGTATCCTGCTTTCCCACTTACCTCAGGGCTTTGGTCTCCTTCCCCCGGTGAACCTAGTTTAAAGCCCTCCTCACTAGGTTAGCCAGCCTGCTGGCAAAGATGCTCTTCCCTCTCTTCGTAAGATGGAGCCCGTCTCTGCCCAGCACTCCTCCTTCATGGAACACCATCCCATGGTCAAAGAATCCAAAGCCTTCTCTCGGACACCACCTGCGTAGCCATTCGTTGACTTCCACGATTCGACGGTCCCTACCCAGGCCTTTTCCTTCCACGGGGAGGATGGACGAGAACACCACTTGAGCCTCCAACTCCTTTATCCTTCTTCCCAGAGCCACGTAGTCCGCAGTGATCCGCTCAAGGTCATTCTTGGCAGTATCATTGGTGCCCACGTGGAGAAGCAGGAAGGGGTAGCGATCCAAGGGCTTGATGAGTCTCGGCAGTCTCTCCGTCACATCGCGAATCTTAGCCCCCGGCAAGCAGCAGACTTCTCGGTTTTCCCGGTCAGGGCGGCAGATAGATGACTCAGTCCCCCGGAGGAGAGAGTCCCTGACCACCACCACCCGCCTTCTCCTCTTGGGAGTGGTGGTCGTGGAACCCCCAACCTCAGGACATCGCATCTCATGCCTTCCAACCAGCGGAGTCTCCTTCTGCTTTCTCGCCCCAGACATATCATCTGGTCCACTCTCCGCAACAGTACCTGCGGAGAGAACATGAAAGCGGTTAGTTACCTGTGTCTGTGTTACTGGAACCCGGACATTCCGCTTACCTCTTCTGGAGGTCACATGTTGCCAAGCTTCTTCACTGGCCTCTTGGCTTCTCTGTGCAACCTGCTCTATATCTTTAGAGCTTTGTGCCCCTAGAAGCCTATCCAATTTAACCTTGCTGCCTTAATTTCCTAATCTGTGAATGCGGTTAATACTTATCTGCCTCACTCGGGGGTTATGACAGTGTTTGAAAAGTGCCTTAGAAGTGCTGAAATTCACCAAAATGCACATTACAATTTTGGTGACGTGGGACCTAGCAACCCTAATGTCTCTGGCTTATTTGGATAACTGTCCGTTGCACAAGCTATTTTTCAACTCTGCACAGACCCCAACACGAACAGCTAGGCGCCCTTTCTTCTGCAGGAAAGGACAGTGAGGGGAGGTGGTAGTAGGAATTAAATTTGGCTGTACCCCAATGAATTATCTTCCTAAACCATCCCCAAATTCTATGGTCAGCTCATCACACAGTGCAGAATCATGGTGCAGAATAAATGGTTATGTTGATAAGTGATTTTTTTTCCCCACCGGCCCACCCAAAAGTCCTAACACGAGCACCAAATACTGCCTTCGTGCCAAATGGATATCTGAAGACTTTAGCTCCTAGATATTAAGTTGTATCTAATGAGCGAATGGCACATCCTTAAGGCAATGGTGCACATTAGGGACATGCACATTCACATTTTTAAACTGAAGCTGCTTTGGGTAATGGGAGAGCAGAAGAGAGTCTCATACCCCCAACACTACTACAGTTTGTACTCAAAGGACCAAATCCTGCCTGGGTTCACTTTTAGAGGTATGCCAAGGCTGAATTTGGTCTTGTTTCAAATTAATTTAAATCAAATTTAGTGAAAATTTTCCTTCATTCTTGAACTCAGACCATCTTCTGGTTGCATTTTAAGTCCTTGTAAGCAAGCTTCTTTAATGGAAATGCTGGTGACTCTTTAACCATAGAGGAAACAGTACAATAGCTGGTGTAAGTGGGGAAAGGACCCCTGCCCCCACCCCCCACCTAAATTGGGATGTGCAGATGTCCAATTTGTAGAATCAGTGTGTCACTTCATTTGATACTTTAAAATTTTCCAGCATCAGAATCTAATGTGGATGAAGTACAGCAAGGAAAAATTTCGTTCCTAAATTGCTTTATAAAGTGCCATAGAAACTGGAGTCTGAAAACACCTATTGAGCTAGATTTTCGAAGCAGGATACACCTGTTGGGCCTACAAAACATTAAAAAACAAAAATCACTTAGATGTGTGGAAAGGTTCTTGCCCATGCAGCTCGGGTACTTGGGCTCACTGCTGTTTGTTTATTAGTATTGTAGTCGTGCTTAGGAAGCCAAGTCAAGGGCCAGGACTCCATTGTGCTAGGTGCACAGATCAAAAAAACTTATCCCTGCTCCAAAGCGCTTATAAGCTAAGTACCAGTTGGGCATGCAGAAATGCCTGTTTGGACATTTGCATTTTTGTAGAGGCCTGCTTTGAGAAGTTAGCCCATTTGTCTATCTTACCCATTCCAAGGAGGCTAGTTTCAGATGTGTTTTTAACTAGTCCGGTTTTAAGTGACATAGAAATGGGTTTCCAGTCTGTAAGAGATTACATTGCCTCTGTGGTCAAAGTAGGGAGGGGTGTGATTGAATAGGGTTGGGCACCAGTCCTGTAGTTGCAAGACCTGGATTCTATTCCTGGCACTTGCATTGACTTGTTCTGTTCTATTAAGGTTTCAGAGTAACAGCCGTGTTAGTCTGTATTCGCAAAAAGAAAAGGAGTACTTGTGGAACCTTAGAGACTAACCAATTTATTTGAGCATAAGCGTTCGTGAGCTACAGCTCACTTCATCGGATGCATACTGTGGAAAATACAGAAGATGTTCTTATACATACAAACCATGAAAAAATCGGTGTTTACCACTACAAAAGGTTTTCTCTCCCCCCACCCCACTCTCCTGCTGGTAATAGCTTATCTAAAGTGATCACTCTCCTTACAATGTGTATGATAATCAAGGTGGGCCATTTCCAGCACAAATCCAGGGTTTAACAAGAACGTCTGAGGAACTGGGGGGGGGGGGGGGTAGGAAAAAACAAGGGGAAATAGGTTACCTTGCATAATGACTTAGTCACTCCCAGTCTCTATGCAAGCCTAAGTTAATTGTATCCAATTTGCAAATGATTTCCAATTCAACAGTCTCTCGCTGGAGTCTGGTTTTGAAGTGTTTCTGTTGTAATATCGCAACTTTCATGTCTGTAACCGCATGACCAGAGAGATTGAAGTGTTCTCCGACTGGTTTATGAATGTTATAATTCTTGACATCTGATTTGTGTCCATTTATTCTTTTACATAGAGACTGTCCAGTTTGACCAATGTACGTGGCAGAGGGGCATTGCTGGCACATGATGGCATATATCACATTGGTACATGTGCAGGTGAACGAGCCTCTGATAGTGTGGCTGATGTTATTAGGTCCTGTGATGGTGTCCCCTGAATAGATATGTGGACACAGTTGGCAACGGGCTTTGTTGCAAGGATAGGTTCCTGGGTTAGTGGTTCTGTTGTGTGGTATGTGGTTGCTGGTGAGTATTCGCTTCAGGTTGGGGGGCTGTCTGTAGGCAAGGACTGGCCTGTCTCCCAAGATTTGTGAGTGTGTTGGGTCATCCTTCAGGATAGGTTGTAGATCCTTAATAATGCGTTGGAGGGGTTTTAGTTGGGGGCTGAAGGTGACGGCTAGTGGCGTTCTGTTATTTTCTTTGTTAGGCCTGTCCTGTAGTAGGTGACTTCTGGGAACTCTTCTGGCTCTATCAATCTGTTTCTTCCGCAGGTGGGTATTGTAATTGTAAGAATGCTTGATAGAGATCTTGTAGGTGTTTGCCTCTGTCTGAGGGGTTGGAGCAAATGCGATTGTATCGCAGAGTTGGCTGTAGACAATGGATCGTGTGGTGTGGTCAGGGTGAAAACTGGAGGCATGTAGGTAGGAATAGCAGTCAGTAGGTTTCCGGTATAGGGTGGTGTTTATGTGACCATCATTTATTAGCACCGTAGCATCCAGGAAGTGGATCTCTTGTGTGGACTGGACCAGGCTGAGGTTGATGGTGAGATGGAAATTGTTGAAATCATGGTGGAATTCCTCAAGGGCTTCTTTTCCATGGGTCCAGATGATGAAGATGTCATCAATATAGCGCAAGTAGAGTAGGGGCGTTAGGGGAGAAGAGTTGAGGAAGTGTTGTTCTAAGTCAGCCATAAAAATGTTGGCATACTGTGGGGCGATGCGGGTACCCATAGCAGTGCTGCTGATTTGAAGGTATACATTGTCCCCAAATGTAAAATAGTTATGGGTAAGGACAAAGTCACAAAGTTCAGCCACCAGGTTAGCCGTGACATTATCGGGGATAGTGTTCTTGACGGCTTGTAGTCCATCTTTGTGCGGAATGTTGGTGTAGAGGGCTTCTACATCCATAGTGGCCAGGATGGTGTTATCAGGAAGATCACCGATGGATTGTAGTTTCCTCAGGAAGTCAGTGGTGTCTCGAAGGTAGCTGGGAGTGCTGGTAGCGTAGGGCCTGAGGAGGGAGTCTACATAGCCAGACAATCCTGCTGTCAGGGTGCCAATGCCTGAGATGACGGGGCACCCAGGATTTCCAGGTTTATGGATCTTGGGTAGTAGATAGAATATCCCAGCTCAAGGTTCCAGGGGTGTGTCTGTGCAGATTTGATCTTGTGCTTTTTCAGGGAGTTTCTTGAGCAAATGCTGTAGTTTCTTTTGGTAACTCTCAGTGGGATCAGAGGGTAATGGCTTATAGAAAGTGGTGTTGGAGAGCTGCCGAGCAGCCTCTTGTTCATATTCCGACCTATTCATGATGACAACAGCACCTCCTTTGTCAGCCTTTTTGATTATGATGTCAGAGTTGTTTCTGAGGCTGTGGATGGCATTGTGTTCTGCACGGCTGAGGTTGTGGGGCAAGTGATGCCGCTTTTCCACAATTTCAGCCCGTGCACGTCGGCGGAAGCACTCTATGTAGAAGTCCAGTCTGCTGTCTCGACCTTCAGGAGGAGTCCACCTAGAATCCTTCTTTTTGTAGTGTTGGTAGGGAGGTCTCTGTGGATTAGTATATTGTTCAGAAGTGTGTTGGAAATATTCCTTGAGTCGGAGACGTCGAAAATAGGATTCTAGGTCACCACAGAACTGTATGTTCGTGGGGGTGGAGGGGCAGAAGGAGAGGCCCCGAGATAGGACAGCTGCTTCTGCAAATCATTTCAATCATGCTGTGCCTCAGTTTTCCCATATGTAAGATGTGGATAATAAGTTATCCATCTTTCTGTCAAGTTCACTGAGGAGGTTGTGAAGGCTAGGACTATAACAGGATTTAAAACAGAACTGGATAAATTCATGGAGGTTAAGTCCATTAAGGGCTATTAGCCAGGATGGGTAAGGAATGGTGTTCCTAGCCTGTTTGTCAGAGGGTGGAGATGGATGGCAGGAGAGAGATGTCTTGATCATTCCCTGTTAGGTTCACTCCCTCTGGGGCACCTGGCATTGGCCACTGTCGGCAGACAGGATACTGGGCTGGATGGACCTTTGGGTTGACCCAGTATGGCTGTTCTTATGTTATGTTCTTTGATCTACAGTTGAAAAGTGCTATTTAAATTTCAAGTGCCTATTTATTGATTTATTTATTACTCTCCAGTAAGGAAATCTCATTTAACTTTCAAAAGTTTCTAGACCTGTACTATTCCAGATCAGTAAGCTTTTTTTAAATTTATTTTAGCAGGAAGATAACTTTTTAAAAATTTTGGGGGGTTTGAATATTTCTTAAATGAGTTTTTGTAAACTTTTGTTGGATTAGTTTGTTTGTTTTTTAGAGCAGCTACAATAAATATCCTATAAACAAAGCCCCGATTCTGCAATGAACAGCACGTGGGAAAGGAGCTGTGCCAACATGGAGCTATCCCTGATGCCAATACGGCTCCAGGCAGGCCCAGCTGTCCACCTACATGTAATCAATTTTAGTATTGGGGCCTTAAAACAATTCAACATCTGGTCTCTTGTAAGACAGATGGTAACTTCATGTTAGTCATTTCTAGTCAGTGCTTTCTAGCAAGAGACACTGAGTCCTCTGTCTGCATTATTTGAGAACTTTATAAAAGTTGCTGAATGTAAATGAAAATGATGCTTAGCTTTGAGCAGTGGTACCATACAAGTAAATTGGTTATTTTTTGTTTTGATGGTGTATGTGTTCTCAGAAGTTAGTTTACTTTGTTTTAGACTCTGCTTTATATTTGGATGTCTTGCTTTTTAAAACTGTTATTAAAAATGAAAAAATATTGAACAGATATTTTTCCTCTGAAGTAACCCTATTTTCAAATTGATGAATCTGAAAGATCGACAGAAGAAAAGAAATTGATTTACATGTTAATACAGCAGGTGACTTATTCACTACAAGTTTTAATATACGATATTAAAAAATTTTAATGTTAGAGACTTTATGACAACATTAAAGAACATGCTATTTCCTAAAATGACTGAAATAAAATACTAAATTTATTTTCATGTAGAAGAAGGCAGGTAAATTGTTAAACATTTGGTTACTGAGTCCCTTTCGAAGTAGAAGCAGCAGCATGGAAAAGCCTTTTCTTTTTACAGGTGTTACAAAAATTAAAAGACATACAAACCTATATTGTTTGTGGTTGCTTAAATCAAGCAGAGGGCCAGTTTCAGAGACACTGAAAACAAGGTTGGCTTTTAGTTCATAAGAAGTGATGTAACACAAAGCTTAATTTGACAATGATTTATAATGGTTAAACTTTGTAAATTGCCTTGAGATATAGAAAGGACGTGTATCATTAACTTGGGCTTGACAAGTTAGAACTCATGGGAGTGAGTTCAGAAGGGAAAAAGAGACACATACTCCACCCTTGAGTTTGCATAGACCAGAGGAATCCACACTGATTATTTCCAATTTTCCTGGGAAAGAGTCCTAATAGATTCCATAGTGACGGTTTTGGTTTCATGTGCTTCTCCTCATTTTGCATTCATGGTATTACTTCCGGAAAGCAAGTGAAAATATTGTTTTCAAAGACCTCATACAGAAGCTTTTTTTAATATATATAAATACCCAATTAGGGTAATTTATTGAACTCCTCTACCTCCACTGTAAGTGATTTTAAAAAGAATTAGTTGTGGACTTTTTTTTTTGTTTTGTTTTTATTTTGCTTTTCAAAAATATTTGGGAGTCCCCAAGGTTAGCAACTCTTCAGCTTTGCTGCATAAGAAAATGGTGCCATTTAACTTCTTTTCAATAAAACACACAGGTAATTGACAGATTGAAAGGAAATGATTTACTCTGCTCCCCTCCCCAAATATGTACATTTCTTGGGTTCTACTCCAGTGTAAGAAAAAGCTGCTAGTAAAAGATGTTGCTGTTCTCTAGTCTTTGTTGTATTCAAAGATAGAATGATGTGTGGAATCACTTTTTCTCATACACATTTTGTTTATTCTATTTTTAATGTATAACCACAGACAAATTTAGCTACAACCAGATAGGACTGTTGTGTGCCCCTAAAAGGGGTGTGCTTGAAATGTGGACCAGACAAGTGTTTATGGTGTAAAAATCAACACAGTGGGGCATTTTCTCCTCCTGAGGTGCATATATAACTGCCATTAACATTAATGAGAATTATGGAAATGTAGCTAAAGAAGGCTATAGCCCAATGTATATACTGCATACAGGATATTAACATCCCAGAGGACCTATGCACATTCCTCTACACATTAGAGTCCAGAGATACACAAGACTATCCAGGACCATGACACTTCTTTTGTTAAATCTGAGAGAACTCTGCTTTGACTGTAATTAGAGCCTTTTGACAAGCCAGTCTTTATGCCCTTGTTGCAGTAGGTTAGATGCTTGTTGATAGGAGTACATGTAATCAGCAGTAGTTGCTAAACATGAATTGAAAGTTTAAAAAAAAAAGTTTCCTGATGTGATGTTTTACCTTCTATGTTAAATTTAATATTAGCAAGTATTTTAACTTTGGGGTGGAATTTTTTTTTTTTCCCGGGATCTGAATTTTGGCCTCATTTTGCCTATACGCTGAAATTATCTTCAGAAAATCAATTGAGTGCTCTGAATTCTTTATTTAGTATCTATCACTTAGACAGCTACTTGGTTTAAGATATATTCCAAAACGTGAAGGAAGTATTTTAGCTGGAGATAATGATACTTGACAATATCTGTGCTGCAGGAGGAGATGAAATCACTATATTTAGAAAATAATATTTTTGCTACATATTCAGGTTAAGTGTGTGCACATCCTGGTAGCTGGAACATCTGTTTCTATAGCTTGTTGTTCCTCTTGGCTGCTTTTCAATTGGATTTCCTCAAGCAGGTCCAAAGCTTGTCACCTTAGCCAGGGTCTGTTAACTATCACCACTGGCCCCACATTAAGTAGGAGGTTCAGGGCTAAGCTAATAACTCTCCTGCCTTTCTGACTGATCACAGTGATTCTCACTGTGGATACTTATCATGCTAGGCTCCTTTGGGAGGATTATCTTCTTTGTCTATACTTCTGGGTGGAATTGTTTTTGTTTTCCCTCATTCCTAGGGTTACATATGAAAATATTGAGAGCATTATTGCTTTTATGAAGCAGTTGTTTGATTGTTGTCCATTGTTTTTCCCATCACGAGGATCTAAAATAACACTGTATTTTACATCTACATTGCTTATTTCTTTTTATCCTGGGCACAGGTATAGCTGCTTATTCTGAGAGGAGAGACTGTAACCAGAAGCACACTGCAGGGTGGCATCATGAGCAGTCCTTCGTAACTCTCATTTCATAGAAACCCTGACTCCAATTTCATGGTAAGTTTACAGGTGAACTGACTTTGATGGTCTTGGCTTAAGTAGACAATGGCACATGTTATTTTATTAAGTCTTGCATAATTTGGCGGGCTTGACTTTGTCAATGCTCCCTGTTTAACTAGTTAACAGAGCTCAAATCTGAAGGCTGAGGGAGGAAAACTGATGCATGAAGAAATGGAGACTTTTCACCAATGTATGAAGGAAGACTATGAATCAGGCGCCCTGGTCCTTCTAAGCTATAGGCCTGATCCAAAGCCCTTTGAAGTCAATGGAACAACTCCATTGGAACAGGTCCAAAGCGAACAGGTTACTCTTGTCATTCCCCAAGTGACTTCTCAGAAGACGCTCTTGCCACTCTTGCAGCACTGCTCTGTGGAGTGACCAACCAGTGGTGCTGGTTAGTCCATGCATCTTCTAGAGCAGATGAGCATCATCAGGAAAGAACAAAACACATGAGGAACAAATCTTATGTAGTTCCCCTCTGTTGTGTTTATTTTTTTGTTAAGACTTATCTGTGTGTTTGGTCATATAAGTTGGGGCAAAGACCTGTCCTTTTTCTTTTTTTAAAGTGTTTGCAAAATGCTATGCACACCTATAGCAACAGAGAAATAATATATCTGACATTCACCCAGACAAGCAGACTATGTCAATTAGCGAGTTTTCAAACAGAATAAACAAAGACTTTCTTAAAAAAAAAAAAAAATCCCAGATCCCACAAAACTTCTTTCTGCTTAAAGATTATAACAAGTTAGAAACAAAAGAGCTAATTAGTGTTGTGGTCTGTCAAGGCAATTTGTTGACTATATTACTCCTTTTGGTAACTCTCTGCCTTCTGTTAATTTACAATGTTAATTATATCCCTCCATCTTATGAGTCTGGTAGAGAAGTAGTTCTGCCAAAGGGGTTGAAGTGTACTGTGCATCGGCCTGCAGCAGATTATAACCTGTGCTTGAAGGTAGTGATAAACTGAGTGTGCTATCTCACTGTTACCATCTTCAAGGGGGAGGAGATTCTGTGTCTGAGCAGGGCAAATGAAACAGGCTTTCTAGTCAACCTTCAGAGTGAAGTGGAAAATATCCTAATGTGAAATTGGTCCGGAGAAGATTGGGTGTATGAGGGAAGAAATTTGGGAGAGATTAATTTGATGAGGAGTACTTGTGGCACCTTAGAGACTAACCAATTTATTTGAGCATAAGCTTTCGTGAGCTACAGTTCACTTCATCGGATGCATTCAGTGGAAAATACAGTGAGGAGATTTATATACACAGAGAACATGAAAAAATGGGTGTTTATCATGCTCACTATAAGGAGAGTGATCACTTAAGATGAGCTATTACCAGCAGGAGAGTGGAGGGAGGGGAGAAAACCCTTTGTAGTGATAATCAAGGTGGGCCATTTCCAACCGTTAACAAGAACGTCTGAGGAACATTGTGGGGGGAGGGAAATAAACAAGGGGAAATAGTTTTACTTTGTGTAATGACTCAACCACTCCCAGTCTCTATTCAAGCCTAAGTTAATTGTATCCAATTTGCAAATGAATTCCAATTCAGCGGTCTCTCCTTGGAGTCTGTTTCTGAAGTCTTTTTTGTTGAAGAATAGCCACTTTTAAGTCAGAAATCGAGTGACCAGAGAGATTGAAGTGTTCTCCGACTGGTTTTTGAATGTTATAATTCTTGACATCTGATTTGTGTCCATTTATTCTTTTACGTAGAGACTGTCCAGTTTGACCAATTCACACGGCAGAGGGGCATTGCTGGCACATGATGGCATATATCACATTGGTAGAGGTGCAGGTTAATGAGCCTCTGATAGTGTGGCTGATGTGATTAGGCCCTGTGATTTTGTCCCCTGAATAGATATTCACAGTTGGCAACGGGCTTTGTTGCAAGGATAGGTTCCTGGAAGCCCGTTTGAAATGAACATTTTGACATTTTCAGAACTTTTACCTAGTTTTCTTCAAAAATGAAATTCTGGACAAATCTGCCCAATTTCACAACATGTTTAGATTTTAATGGAACTGCATATTCCGATGGAATTTGTTTCAGTTGAAGTTTCTCCAGCCAGAATGTTACAATTGCAGTCAGTGTCTCTGAACATATTTGGTGTTTCATTGCGCTAAAGGCTTTAATAAGACATGGTCCTGGCCCCAATCCTGCAACTGCTTAACCATATGTGTAACTTCCCACATGGGAGTAGCCCAGTTGACTTCAATTGGAGATGAAACAGCATCTTCCACATGTTTGTACAGCCCTTGGCACAATGGAACTACTTCCTTGAGTAATGTTGCTCACAGACTTAAGTATTTACAGGACTGGGGCCTAAGAAATGCAGTAGTGCCCATGAGAGTCTACAGAAGCACTTTTCTCCCCCTCTTCTTTCAGTTTTACTCTCCTAACATGTTACTTTGGGATAAGGCCCTAAATGTAACCCAAAACTCAGTATAAACAATGACACTGAAACGTGGCAGCAAAGTGGATAGTGCTAGGGCTCAATCCTGCCTGTTGCTGAGTGCCTCCTATCTCTCTCTCTCCAATAGGCCAATCACCGTGGTGCCTCAGCACTGAGGAATTTTGTGCTCTGAGGGCTTCTGTAAAATTTAAAGCTGGGAGCATTACCATCTCCTAAGTGACAATTACAGCCTTGGACCAAGAAGCCAACCCTGCTCACTTCCCTCAACTCCCATTGGCTTCAATAAGAGGCAAAGTTGCTTGGCACCTTGCAGGATTGTTTCCCTGGTGCACAGCTATGGGGAGAATGGAAATTTTGGCCAAGGACTCTGGGGCAAACCCAGCTCTGAACAGAATACCATGGGATCTTTAATGTATATGCAAAGGAGATACGCCCATAGTATTTTGAGGATTTCTCTGAGAGCCACCCATAGAAAACTCAGTTTGTCTGTCTTGGGGAAAACAAAGAGCTGAGGGGACCCTTCTGGGGTTTGACCTCTGGCCCTTGGGCAGGCACTCCCAACCTGTAGGACACACCTGCTTCTCTGTGCCATCCCAAGCCCTGTGTCCTCTCCCTTCCACTACATGGTGCTACGTGGCATAGCTCCCTGAACACTCTATGGCTATTGCTGGGAAGGAGAGGGACAAAAGGCTGTACAGCAGCTTGCCAGAAGCTGGGAATGGGCAACGGGATGGATCACTTGATCATTACCTGTTCTGTTCATTCGCTCTGAGGCACCTGGCATTGGCCACTGCTGGAAGACAAGATGCTGGGCTAGATGGACCTTTGGTCTGACCCAATATGGCCATTGTTATGTTCTTATGTTATGTAAGAGCTATGCTTCTAAAAGGGAAGCTGCAGGAGAGAAGAGCATCCCCATTGGAGTGGGGCAATATTGATGGGGATAACAGCCAAATTCTGAGTGGGGGGAGTGGCCCGACAAATAAATGTCTCTGAAGTGGGGGAGATACAGCAGGGGGCAATAGTAGACTGCCAGGACAGCACGGGACATGGACAGTGAGAGAAGGGGCAGGAATAATGGAGAGAAGAGCGCTCGGGGGAAGAGGCTATTGGAGAGAAAGCAAGAATAGAATATGGAGAGCAACATTTAAGAAATGAGACAGGTAAAAAGAAAAATGAGAAGGGGAGGGGGGGAAAGCTGTGGAAAAAATGGGTAAAATACCCCCAGCATGTGAGACATGGCAACTGTGTTAGTGCAGCCCAGCTGCTGCTATGTAATATGGCACAAGTGGAGAGTGGGAGCTGTTGTTCTAAGGAGCCAGATTCTAGTGCTGACTGAAACAAAGTAGAATTTAAGGGGCAGGGGTTGGGTAAGAGGGAAATCCTATTTAATTTTTTCCTTTAAATTAGAAGACTAAAAATGAAGAAATATTGTGCAGAGTATTAAAAAGTTGCAACCCATATCAGAAAAGAAATCAAGTTCTATTTTAACTCTTTCTGAGCCTGTTCTGAATCCTTTTGAATCAGGATAACAATCTATTTGGATCGGGCACTGCACAGAAATGGATTTTTTTTTTTCCTTTTAGAAACTTGCTGGAGAGTTGGGGCCAAACTCAGACTTGGTGCAATGGGTGCATCTCCATTTAAATCACTGGGATTTCACCCTCTAATATTGGGTTTGGATTTGGATGTTTGAGGCTGGGAAGCTTGTATTTCTTTTGCATCCTCTTAGGTGATCTATGGACTTAAAATAAATCTAGTTTAGTGGGCTAGATAGTACATTTAAAAACTAATAATAATGAAAACTAAGTGAATGGAATATGCTCTTACTGATGCTATTTCCTTTGTGCAATTGTTTGTCTTTTAATTTAAACATACAAAATACTGAAAATATGTTCAGAATAAAATACTAGGTTTATTTGTACCTACTCTATAGATGTCTATGCATTTGTGTCTCTGATCATGTAGAGGAAAGAAAGGAAGGGGAATAGGGATGAAAAGAAAAAAGAGAGAGCAAGAAAAGTTATTAATAGGTCTGTAATGGTATGAAGTTTATTCTAGGGGTGAGGTAAAACTTAATGGTTCATAAATAGCAAATTCATTATGTTTTTAATACTCAGGTTATATTAACACCATATAACATCTTTATGGTACCATTAGTACCGTTTAATCCCAACCTCAATTTGGAAATAAATATTTCCAAATCTTTTTCATGGAACAATTGGCCAAATAAATTTGAAAAAAAAATTATTTGATTAGTGCATGGTTGGTTAGATCATAAACAGACTTATAAATGTTTTATGTCAGCTGTTACACAGAGTTCTTAAATGTTAACAAATTAATTTATTTTAAAGGCCATATCAAGGTGAAAACACCCAGGGCCCTAGACAGCAGGACAATACATCACACAGCCATTTCTCATTCAGTCACAGTAATGGCAGAGGATATGTTAAGACATAAAACGTGATATGGTTTGTTAAATATTCATTTATAATTTGCATTCATTATTAAATCATGTGTTAGAACTAATCTTTAATCTTAAATACATAATATGTCGTAAAGCTTATTTGAAAACATAACTATAAATATTTAATGTTGTTCGTGTTGCTTTTTAAAGGTTGACTAGAATACACCAAAATACTTGTTTGTTAATGCTATTTAATTATTCCAAAGAGATTTGATCTGCATTGATGTTGATTTCAATAATTCATTTCCGCCTTTAGGTCAATATAAAATAAATACCTGTTTGGGGAGACAACCTACTCTATGATTAATGGTAATTTAGCTCCCCAAACACTCCATAGCAATACTGTCACTCACTGCAGTACACTGAGAAGGCTTCAGACAATATTTCCAAGGCTCATTTCATACTGGTCTGTAATAGTTTGCATGATGACAACAAGCAAGCATGCTTTTCTAAACATATTGTTGTGGATGTTGGAGGTTTTCAGTTTAAATTATTAAAACTGTGCTGTTGAGATGGGATGGATTACAAAGTCATTTTCACTATTAGGAAGTACACCTGTGTAACCTAATACTTGCTGAGGTCTCTTAGAACTGCTATTCAATTTGTTTTTTGTAAACTAAAAAGTAAAGGCTGCATGAGAAAACTGAATGTGACAGAGGAGTGATTTGTATTATAGGAGACTGGGAGCTACCCAATGATCCATGTAAAAACAGTTCATTAAAATGTTTATGTGCTTGGCTGGTTAATGCAAAGAAAGCTTTACTGCAGTCTTATAAAACCTTGGTAACTTCAGGTTGAAGTCAAATCAATGCATTCGTAATCATTCAGAGACATGCTCAATCTGGGGTAAGAATTTTTGAGAAAGGTACAAGAGACCGTGCATCATCTTTGCTTTGTGTCATTTTTCTTTTACCAAATTAAAATGTGCATGAGTATTTTGTTTCTCACAAATAGCTGTTTTCAGCTCTTCACCAGAGCTTCAAATTCTGATGAACAAGCCCCCAAGCTAGCTGTTGTTTGTCCAATAGGTTGATCCCAAAGAGTGAGTTGAAAGTCACATCAATGAGCTGTTGAAATAGTTGAAAGTATCATACCTGCTTTTGGCAAAGGAGCTGCTAAAACCATAAGATAACCTCAGCCCTATCCTACAATTTATTTATTGTGATGAGAGGTTCAAATCCAACAGGGAAAAGGCAACAATAGCACAGCATGGTTACATTCTGCCAAAATAAGCTAAACAGATACTGCAGCAATCCATCCTGGATTACAAAGGCACCAGCCATGCACAAATGTCAAATGCCCAGTTCCAGAATGGATCATATTAACTCTACTGCCCAAGTTACAGTACACAAACAAAAGTCAGTCCTGGGATTTCAAGTACAATAGTAAGAGAGTTTCCTAGCTTGCAATCAAAACAATTCTGGTGAGGGAAGGTGGGGGTCTGATTTCAGTGCTGGCCCCCAAAATTTGACACTTAGGCTGATTTTTACAATTTGCGATCATTTGCTCTGCAGCACGAGCTGAAATTGAGGTTGCATGAAATAGAGGAAATAGGACATCCTCTTTCAAATACCTCAGCAGAAAAGCAGTAAAATTGAAACTTATCAGTAATCTCCAAGGCATTTGGCATAATAAGTGAGAAAAGAGACCTCTAAAAAGGTCTTTGGTCAGAAAAAACATAGTTTCTAACTGGCTGCCATCTCTCCTCATCATTTTGAAGAACATGAACTACCAATTTCCCTATAAGATGAAGGGGATGTAAAGAAGTGCTTTAGCATCCTATACATTATCTCATTTTTATGATTACAAATAGAGCACTTATGTGTATTGACCCGTATCTCATACCAGCCATCAGTAGCCAGATCCAGACTTATCCCATTGTTCCAGCATTGGATTAGGCCCTAAAGTGAGATCAGGACCAAATTTATCTAATGTGATCACTTGATTGTGACATTTTTGTTATTGGCACTTGTATGTATGCATGGGCAAGGCTTGAATATCTGAGAGAATGGGAGATAACAGTGGAGTATCTTGGAGCACCAACGGAGCAAATGTCAATACTTTTTCATAAGTGTCGGCTGAGGGAACTCTCTCTGTTGAATTTAATTAAGTCTCCTCTTTACTTGCAAGCTTAAAAAAAGAAAACAGTTTGCTCCCCATATGGGTTTCCCCAACTTTCAGCTATAATTGTTAAGTTTAAATGACCCTCAGTTCTGCAGCATATCAACTTGATGTGTATAATTGATAACCAAACATTTTTTACAGCCTGTTAAATGGTGAGGCTAAAATATAATATATATAATGTTGATTAAAGTGCTTTTGTAAAAAGGGGTCAGAGACATTAGCTAGTTAAAAGAAAGTGTGAGCTCTGTTGTTGTACTTTTAACCTGTATGCTTTTAGTTTCCATAATTGATACCACATGTCCACTCTAAGCACTTCTTGTCAAGTTTCAGACTGCAAATGTTAAATACATTTGGAATACAACATACTTATGGTGAGGACACTGTGCAGAGTGCTCAGCAATGTAGATTGCTGGTATTATAATAGTGACTATGAAAAAATAATTTAAATGACCATAGTAGTTTGTAATTGTATGGTAAAATATAAAAATTTTAGGTGTAAAACAGTGCAGAGTAACAGCAAATCTGAAATGGATTAAAACAGACATTCAAATGATAATTGCCATGTAATTTTATTTTGGTTATAATTTGTGGTGTTATTTTTATAACTGACATGATACATAATATGTTTTTCAGGGTTCTGTGATAGCGAACCAACAAATGGAATCTGTCACAAAGTATTTGCAACTCCCCTTAGTGAAGAAAGTTGTAATGTTGTTAAAGTACAAGCACAGACTGAAAAATTTTCAGCATATACATTGATGAAATATTTTCCTAACAATGTAATGACTACAGACATCTGCAGTATAACAACTTCTTTTGCCGTCTTCTAAAAAAATATCCTTTTGTTCTCATAACTAGTGGATGCAGTGCTCAAGGATTTTTTCAGTAAATCTTTTTTTAATATGCTGAAAGCTGCTAAAGACTCATTGAAAAAAAAAATCTATACAACTCATACAACATGGGCTCTAACAGTGCCAGCCTCCCCATGGTGCCCTGTCAAGGTAACTCAGCCCTAAACTAGAGGGACCAACTAAAATATTAGTTAAGCCATTGGTCTTTCTGGGTCCAGTTAAGAAGGATGATTACTGTGATGTGTACACGTCTGTTGGGAACTGGACATAGACCAACAAATTATTTAATGTAGACTACGGAAGAGCCATCAGATTAGTAACAACTTTCAGTCACTGCCAGTCTGGACTGAATTTGAAATAGTGGTATGGGGTGAAAAGGTCCATATTTCATTTTAACAATTCCTTGATGCATCCAGTTCCTCTGTTAGACCACTCGAGTCAGTATCCCAAACAGAAAAGCTTTAAGACCTTGAATACAAGGATAAGAGTTTACTAGTTAGTATAGCAGCATCATTGTGTTGGGTCGCTAAAAATACATTGTTTCTTAGAACATATCTTTCCTTTAAAATTGCACATTTGCATAAGATTTTTTTTAATTTTTAATTCTTTGGAGAAATACTGATTCAAGTTATATTTCCATGTACCTATACAATTTTGAGTACAGATTTCTTTTATTTCCATATATAAATTGTTGTAAACAGGATTAGAATATTTTTGGTGAGAGGAGTTTTGTGATTAGTGGTTGGCCATTTTTTAATTGATAAAGTCATCTAACAAAAATATATACCCTGGACCTAATATCCCATATTTAGATAGTCAATACTAGATTAGGACTATAGATTTAAAACTTTAACAGGAAAGATTTAAGTTCACTTTTGTAATGCTAGGTAACCTATTTTCCACGTAGAGGAAATTAAAATTCTGATTACTTAATGTGGTTCCAGTGTTTTCTCCCCATATCTGCATCTTTAACACAGTATGGAAAACAATTTTTATAGATAAACAGATGTAATTCAAAATAAAACATTCGCTATTCACCTATTAATTACTATATAGAGAGTGCCATAGGTGTGCCTGGCACTTTACAGATGTATAAAAAGGAAAAATTAGATAAATAACCCAGCAAATAATTCCCCTTATGGTAAGAATATGGCAGGAAGTCTGACAACAGTAAATGATAGGTAGTGAATACTTCTCTTGGAGGGGTGTCTTTTTTATTATTATTTTTTTAATTTCACAGAAAACTGATCATGTAGGTCCCAGATCACTTTTCTCCTTTGTTTATTCTGTGTTATTTTGGCACTCTCACTCACTGGAAATTAGCTGTGATTCTGTCTGAATAATTTTCATCTCAGAAGCTTATTAACTCAGAAATGTTTGAGAGAAATTTTATTTAAGAATGCACAACAACGCTGAAGTTAGAAATGGTTTGTCTTTTTTTTCTCTTCACGACTAGCCCATGTCTATTCTCTATGAAATTGATGTCAAAAAAGTATTATATATTTTCAGTGGGAAATAGAAGGCTGCCCTCTACTATCCTTGTCAGGACGTCGTATCCCTTTAATCATACTTTTCATTTCAGTACATTGAAATTTCCGTTACCAAGGACAACATCATAAATAAAAGTGTTTGAGAAATTTTTACCTGCAGCTTCCTAACTTTGTGCATTAAGCATGAGACTAGCAGAGAGGTGGTCAAATGTGAAAATTTATAATCATTTATTACGTACGGCTGAAGCGAGAAGGGAATAAAAGCGTGAAGGCATACATCTATAAACTGGAGCAGAAAAGCTTAAATGAAAAGTAAAGTGAATTTCTGTGTCTTGTCATAAAGTAATGAGAAGCTAGAGCTTTTATTCATAGCAACCCAAGATGCATTTACTCTCAATCTAGCTTTAGCAGTAAATGCTTCCCTGATGTATTGCTTTGGATTTACAAAGAAATATTTGTGCTCTACATAATAGTATAGTTAGGAGAATTACTGCATGGTTGAGAAGATTCTATAAAGGTTTATAGCTGGTGGTGTTACTGTAATTTAATCACAATGTAGCTAATGTAGTACTTTAATATCACAGGTTACTTTTTTATTTAACGTTTATTAGTTACTGACAGAGTCAATCATCACTACATCATAAACAAATCACAGAGAATTCCATAGGACCTCTAAAATTCCAGAACAGACATACTGTAGCTGTTTTATACAACATGTCCATAATGAGTTAACCATCAAATTATTATTTAACTGGGTAATCATACAAGTCAAGGTTCTTGTTCTCAGTCCATCAGCCAAAGATGATGCTGTGGACATTTCATGTCATGAATACAATTAGTATTGCATATTGTGTACACATACAAGAAATAAGTCATCAATCCATTACCAGTAACACTGGGAGATGAGTTCCCAAGAATATTCAGAGCACTCAGGTAAAGATTGCTATGTACACTACAGTCTCATTGTACCCTGTTTACCTACACAGGTCAACAATTATGCTTCCTCACTCTAGCATACTTTCTTTCAACACTATGCTAGGTTTATATTTCAAGGAGGGTAAATGTAGCTATAAGTACACAACATCCATCTTTGATGTTCCAAAGGGAATATAATTTTGTGCTGCAAATGCTAGAATTTGGATATCTAATAACAAAATGCTGCATGTACCTATAGATCAGGCAGTTAAATGTCTAAATTCAAATTTAGGCAGAAATAATGAGTCACAATATTGTACCTACAGTTGATCAGGGATCCAAAATTAGAAGCCGGTTTGAAGACCCTTTGAAAATGTTGCCCTTTTTGTGTAAATATTGCATGAGAAAGGAAGGATTGAGAATTCTATCACCACCCCAAAAGGTTAAATTTTATTCCTCTCAGACAATCGGATTATTTAATTTTAATTTTTTTATTAGCTTTTCAGTACTTTCTAGCTGTAGCAGAATGACTAATCACCATCACCAGAATGCCTTATGGATTAACATACAGTAGCAGTAAACCACACAAAGACCCACAGGCTGTTGGCATATATCCTGGCTTCATTGTCAAGAAAAAACCTGAAGACCAAGTGGCTTCAGCTGCCTGAAAGGTTTATCAATAAGTCTACTGGTACACATCCTAGTATGGCTGATTGCTATTAGAATATGTCTCTTCAAATTAAAATTTCATGCAGTATAGCCTTCCACTATAAAAAATGGTTCACAGAAGAAAGATTAGAGAAAATAGTAGTGGAAAGGATATGAATGCTATTTGCCTACTGTTTTAAATATATATTTTTTTCTTTAGAGGTCCTCTGGCCTACTTGGACCCTTTTTTTGATTAAATCAAATTTGGCTTTAAAGGGATACTGTCAACTTTATTTTTTTTAATTGACTAGTTTTTTTTAAAATCCAGTTTGATAGAGTACCTTTTAAATACTATTCCCGAAAACTATTTTTTAAAAAACACCCTACTTTAAAAAATGCATAAGGGTTTTTCCGCTTCTTTGATGTTTATAGGGGTCTGTCAGCACGAGAGAACTGGAATCACTAATATTTGGATCGTGTACCTACTCCACTCCTGTGCCCATGTGGATCCCAATGGGAAAAGGGCTAGAGACTCTTTAAAATACAGTAACAAGTAATAACTTGAATTACGATAACCGAAAAGTCAGTGAGAAACAATGTTTGTCTTTTTTTGGTTTTACTTTGTACGTTTGACAGCACTTTGTGTGTAGTCAGTTTCAGTGCTCCCCTGCATAGTCATCTAAGCCCCAGTACAGCAAGTCATACTGCATGGGTTGACTTCTATGGCTGTGTGGAGCGCCACTTACTTTTAGACAGAAGTGTGATTTCTTTTTTCAAGCTGTCATTGTCCTTTTTAAGTGTATTTTTCTCTTTTAGTTAGGCTAACAATGGCAGAGCTGCAATCACAAACCACTACCTCAAGCTGAGGGTTTAATATTTACCACATGAAGTCAACCAATACCTTACTTTTTCAAATTTCCTATTGATAGCTAATACTTCCTTTTGGACAGTATAGAATCATTTTCTTTTCATGATCGGCCTTTTAACATTCATCTTGTTGTCTGGGTCTAAGACTGATAACATTTCTGACATCTTAACCCAGCTGTGATCTATCCCTTTTATACTGCACCCATCTGAGCACCCTGATGCAGTTCCCTACTTCACCATCATCACCTTTCTTCCTCTCTTGTCGTCTGACCATCTTCTTTACCTTTGTCTCCTCCTTTCTCCTCCTGTCTTCTGAGCTCTCCCTTGTACTCCTTACTATGTGAGGTCTCTTAATGTTGCCCCTGCTACAAGGCACCCATGGAGTGATGATTTTTCCCTCTTGCTAACAGTGAGAAGACTATTTTGGGTGGTGTCCTTGTACCAGGTGATGGGATAGACTGTTGGAAACAATGTTCCATGACAGTTGTCCAAGGATGAGGTTGTTCAGTTGTGGTGATAAGGGCTCAATGGGGAAAAGAAAAATAGAGAGAGAGAGGATCCCAGCAGAGAAATAGGCAGAATGTGAAACCCACTGAACTCCAGCTTTCTCTCTCTCTCATTCCGTACTGAGCATGAAATACTACCTGACTTGTCTCTTTTTTAAATATAAAAAGAGTAATGAGGTCTCCAACTTGTACTATTTTTTTATCTCCAGATAATTTTGGTACCTTTCTCCTTGCTCCAAATGCAGCAGATTCCTGTCCACTTTCATGCATGGGTCCAAAATAAGGATTTTCAGGAGAGTTAGTGAGATGATTCTTTAGTATATGCCTGAAACTTAGCTGACAAATTTTACATTAAAATCATGGTGGAGCTGAGGAGTTTTAAGTCTCTTCCGTCCCCCACCCCACAACTTTCTGCTGTGCTGGCACTTATAAGAACTTTATCTGTAAACTGAATACATTCGTATGGAAGAGACTTTGAGAACGTAAACATGGAACCCCAGAAAACCATTTTCAGATTAGAATCTCATTTTAAGACTAAAGTGAACACATCAAATATCTGTTTAAGAACATTGTAGTGTGAATTTTACCCTTAGAGAAAGCTTTGGGATCATCAGTTTTCATGTGCTACTGGAATTATTGTCCTTTACAAAATATAAATGCCAAGTCTCCACAGAAGTGTAATATTGGGGTTTGTAATTATGACTTTATAGTAGTTATGAAAAATAGGGCCCACTCTTGTAAGGAGGATTCTGCTCACGCTGCCGGTCACAGTCACGTGGTGAGTGCAGCTTTTCAAAGCTCAGGCTCATTAAAACACACCTTCAGTCGACGATGGCCAATGAGAGACTGACATTTGCTATTTTATTGCTTGAAAATGGCATTGGCCAGTCTTTCGATCTCTCTTCAGTGAGATTGCTCGTGTCAGTAAGTGTTGGAGAACTGGCCCAATAATGTAATAGAAGAAAATTACTGAAAGGTTTTTAGGGATTTGATGAAAATAGTATACCAATATAGGCCTGCCAAATATTAGGAAAAGTGTCCTTCAGCTCTGAATCATGAATGAACTGGAGAACTTGGAGTGGAGAGTCTTCCCATGTTGCAAAATGTGATGGATGTTGTCCAATTCGACACAGAGGTCTTTATCATTGATGTCCAAACATTCCCATGAGTCAGTGTCTGGTGAAGATCTATACAATTATTCAAGAGTGTTTTCCTGTCTGCTGGTAGCTTACTAAACTCGTACCAAAAAAAAAAAAACCCCAGGTTTTTTCATGGTGCTTCATTTGTCCAAACCTTTCTTCGATGGACACTCAAGCACGGTGTCCACAAGTAAGCAAAAAAACTCCCTCGTGAATTTTTTTCTGAGCTTCCCATCACCTCATCTCTGCCCTTGAAACCAAACTCTCTCTTCTACCAATGCATATGAGTTTCCTTGAAGACAGGCTCAACTCCTAAGTTTTCCACCATTTCTTTGGCAGCAGTGATGGCATCTTTAAATCCTTTGTCTCTGTAGGCCACAATGAAATCAAGGCAGCTCCTCATCAAGTAGTAGTGGTCGCAGTGTCCATTGACTGAGTGTGTAATGCCTTGATTACAATGTTTACTTGGAACAGGATATTGTGCTAAACCATTACTGAGACCAGAAATTTGAAGTTAGTGATCTGGTTTGCCAGGCTTTCGGCCTTGTCGGATTCTGGCCTCAGCTTTACTGACTGCGCCAGTTCCATCAGAGTGTCGTAAATCTCAGTCACTTGGTACCTCTCTGGCCTTTTGCTGTCAATGCAGCTCTGCCAGTGAGTGTCACTTAGCAGCTTCATGGTCAGATTTGTAACATTGTCCATGAGGATCTTCCAACTGATAGCTGATGCTGAAAACAGGACTTACATCCTTTCCCATACTCCAAAGACAGATACTGAATCTAAAGAAGATGACACTGCATCTGACACAACGAGGTTGAGGGAATGGCAGCCACAAGGCACAAAAAAAGCTCTTGGATTCAGTGCAAGGATCCTTGCCTGGATGCCACTGTTTCAACGTTCACACCATTATCGTAGTCTTGGCAGTCCTAAAGCTTTGTTTTATTCTCATTCAAAACATTCATAAAGAGTTCTGGTAGGCCTTTTCCAGTAGAGTTATCCACAGACTGGAAACAGAGAGTGTTCCTTTACTTGGATACAGCCATCATCATTGTCAACAAATCTTACTGTTAATGACATCTTTTCATTGTGACTAGTGTCGGGACTGCAGTCCGTTATTACAGTGTAGTACTTTCCTTTGCCAAGCTGCATCAATATGTTATCAAACACCTTCCTTGCCATAAGGTCAGTCAATTCATTTTGATTGACTGTAATGATCCATAGCTTCTTTACGAACTACTCCATGTAGGTGCTCACACATGATGTTGTCTATTTCCCAAGGAGTTCTACCAAACCAAGGAAAGTACCATTATGTCGAGTGACTCTGGGAAGCCAAATTGTTGTTTGTAATTGAAATCAGACGCTTGAGCACATTCTTCCAATGCTGGGTTTCCACATTAATAATGTGCTGGTTTTCTGCAACTATGCATTTATTCAGCTTGAGCCTGGACTCGACCTCCATCCATTTGGAGTAGGCCATAAAATGGCTGGGTGACTTTTCATGTTGCTTCAGAGCATCAGCTAAGTTATTCCAGTAACTGTACCCAGAAAGCGCAAGCAATGATTTGGCATTCTTGTTAAATATTTTGCAACAAAAACAGAACACTTTTTCACTTGATTTCAAGGAAACTAGCCAACACCGGGTCAGTTTCTCACCATTCTTGAGCACTCTTTTGCAGTGTGACTTTGAAAACTGTCTCTTCTTATTTACTGGAAAGTCATATCCTCAATTTTCCCCAGCCTGTTCAAAATTATACGATCAATATCAGCAGAGTTTAGGACTGCCCACCATAAAGCAGGATCCGACATATCGATTTGTGATACGCAATTTTTTTCACTGCTGTTTCTGTTATCATGCAAGGCTGATTCTTCTTTATAATTTCTCTCCTTTTCATGTAAACCAGATATTTCTTTCTTGTTACTCTCCTTTTCATGTGAGCCATGTTCTTCTTTATTATCACTCTCCTTTAAGTCACCAGAAAAACTGGACAATTCTCCATCACTTTCCTCAAGTTTCCATTCCTTATCTTCAGGTAAATCTGCTAATTACTCAGTAGGATGTCCATCATTTACACTTCGCTCCTCAATTTCTTCTGCACTGGGACAATTACAACTGCCTAAAGCCCAGTCTGTGTTCTGTTTCAGATATTTTCCCATCAAATTTGCCTCTTCCTGCAACCTTGATTGCAATGGAGCTTTTGACTTCCTATACTGAGGTCCTGAAGGGTTCTTCGGGTTCTTTTATTTTCTATGGGGGAAAACAGACAGTATTAGGGAGAGCAAAAGTCTATGTTTTGCAGTCTTAGGAAGTCATCAAATATTACGTGTTAAGCCTGAGAAAAAAAGTAACAGTATTTCTAATATTGTTGCATAGATAGGGGTTCGATAGATATCTTTGGTGTCTCAGTAAATATGTCCTTTATTAGTTGCTACTTACACCTTTCAAGTCTTAAAACACAAGTACACTTTCACAATTACACAATAAAACAAAGGTTCACAATATCATAGCTGGACTCTCACTTCACTTCACTTTGTTCTTGTATCTCATGGACCTACTGGCAATGCCCTGCCTCTTATATACCTGCAAGGGCACGGCTGACAACATTCCAAGAAGTTCAGGGGAAATGTAGTCCCCATAAGGTCTGGAAGGTTCCGTGAGATTCCACAAAGGTCCAGAACATTCTAGGAGGTTAGTGATATCCACATATGGAATACCTGAAACATTTTACTGCACAAATTCTATTTTCCCTTTTGTTGCAAAGAACGAAAACAGCACCCTGAGCCTGGTGCCTGCCCCAATAAGCCTGGTAGCCCAGACAGTCTTCTGGGTCGCCTGCCCCTAAATCCAGTGCTGACTGCTTCTAATCCAAAGAAAGTCTATCTGATTTGTGAAAAATGAGGAAAAGAATGTGGCAGAACTGTTGACTCACATGACATTAGCTCTACAGGCAACATCTAGCATGAATTCAGTGACTGGGTAGAAATTAGATGGAAAGCTTTCATAGGTTATATCTATAACTCACTAATAAAACATAAGATAGATAACTCCCTGTATGATTTGTTAGACAGTATATTCATATTTCTAGATCTTCAAGGGATGTTTTAAACCATCTGAATTCTGACCAAAATCACTAAATTATATTTCAGACAATGTAGTTATACAATTTGCACTAGATCCAATTTACTGTCTCATCAGTCCTCTAACCCTTTAGTTAGTCTTTGCAACATTTTTGTTATAGTAGAATGAAAGTTCTTATATTAAATTAGTTTAATACAACCTCTAGAGATTAAGGACCTAATCCAAAAAAACATTCAAATCAATGGAAAAACTCCCATTGACTTGAATTGGCCCTGGATCAAGCCCTAAATTATTAGGCAACAAAAGGAAGGGCAATATGATATATAAAACTATGCTAAAGATCATGGTAAATGTACACACAGACATTTTGAAATGGCTGCTGCAACTTGATATCTTGTCAGAACCTATTGCAGAAAGTAAATTTATCTGTAGGTCCAATGTAAACGAATACCTGAAAATGTAGAATTGTACCTGACAGAAACACTTGGATCACATTTTGATTGCATCCCTGTTTGCTTACAATGTTACATCTGTATCTCTAGGTAATAATTTTAAACCTTCCATTTCCAATGAGCCAAAATTTGTCTCCCTTACACACATTAAGCAGTACTTACTTCAGGAATTGTCTCATTGAAATTAATGGCGTTAATTGTGCTATAAGGTACTACTAAACATGAGCAAGAATAGTAGAATTTGGCTGTATGTGGTATTTATGTTAATAGCCTGGCAAATGTGCTTACCCCTCATTTATAAATATCTCAATTATTTCTACTGGAATTTCCATGAGGCTCCTTAGCAGCACTTGTTCCTGAGGAAGATGTTTGCTACAGCAGCCTAGAGAATTGTTTTTGTTTAACTTTGAGTGGTATGGTAGTAGATCACTCCCTGCCTCGGTTATAACTCAGGTCTCTTCAACAGTTGCTACCTCTTTTCCTTTGGATGGCTTCAATCAACCTTTAGTGAAGAATCATGGACTGAAGTTGTCCTTTGTTGTAGGCAAGGCTCTTTAAAGTTATTTGTTCTGCTTTAGATCTTCTTGAGTACGAGGTAGATTTGTCCCCACAGCAATATGCACAGGACAGAGTTCGGAGGGGGGAGAAAAAAAAGTGGCCTTATTCTTCCAGTGGGAAAATGAGCCAGAATGCCTATTTTACCTCGGATATTAAATCTTTAATAATGTTTAAAAGTTTCTAGTATTTATGGTTATGAAGAAAACCTTCTGAATATGAACCAAAGCCATGCTATCTCCCTGCATTTTCACAGAATGCAGATAGATTTGAACAATAGCTAAGAGACGTGAACCGTTCCTATGCATGTCTGAGGTGCTAAATTTGAAGCTTTTTAATGTAATTTTAAATGGAAACATGGTTTTGTCAAAACAAATACTTTGGACAAGCTAATGGAAATAGTTCTTTGAGTGATAAAAGCCTGTACTTTTGGAGTTGAGGGTACTTAGTTCTATCCCTGACGCTGCAAGGCAATATACAAGCTGGTGTCTATGAAGCCTGGCCTTTGAATGGTAAACATTTTCTATACCCTTGTCAAGGACAAGAGTTGATGTAATTCATCTATGATTTTCGGGAGATTGCTCAGTCTCACCATGTAATTTTTGCAATCCATACATGCCTACTGCCACAAAACATGCACCCATTTCTTACACATGGAATAAATAAGCATAATTAATTCCATGTCTGTAGGTGAAGTGTTCTCTCTGTTTCCCCACTGTATATATATTATAGAATGTATTTTACAACACAGAGACTTATTTCTGTAAAGAAAGGTTTTAATAAGTTAATACTAGATGCATGTGTTAAAATATTTGTGGTCATGTCAGGAATTTACATAGTAAAATGACAATTCAGGTATTTTAATTCCTTTACACTGCATCAAAGTGATAAACTTAAATTTACAATTTATTTTCCAATATATTTAATTGATCCACTGAAGTATCTCAGGCTGTATTTTTAGTACTTGGGAATTTTTAGCTGTTCATTTTTATGTTGAGCAAATGAAAGTGCAAGAGCCTCAAAAATGTAACTATTGAAGGTAAACAGGATTAAATAATGCTATACATTCTGAAGGATGATGATCCAAAAAGAAAAGTCCTGATACAGGGAATATTTAAAACAATGTTGACATAAACATACTTCATATTCATTTTTTGATACGCAATGTTTAACAGATGTTGATACACTGCATATTTTACGTCTTTCAAATCTTACAAATATATTGTCAATAAAAAAAAGCTTTTAGCAAATTTCAAATAGCAGCAGATTGAAGGAACAAATGATAAATCATGGGGTGAATGTTCTGATAAAGGAACTGGGCCTCAGGGCTTTCTTGCTCTAACTCCAAATGGACTTTTAATACGTCAACTGTTACTAACCAAGGTAGAACAGATTTTGAGGAATAGTTAAAGTTGTCCATGGGCTGTCTTATAAATATTATTTATATATATATATATAATTATATTATATAAATATAATAGTTGTCCATGGGCTGTCTTATAAATGGTAGGAAGGACAATTTTGATGAGAACAGTTGAGGTTTAAAGATAAACAACTGATTTACACCCAAGAGAGAGCCCCAGTTAAAGAGGTTTTCTGAGTAAACACTAGACAGAGCAACAATGGTTGTGTTTTTCAAAGTCCAAAAGGCAGAGTAGTAGCCCCTAGCTGATCTGAAGGACTGGTGGGAACTTCTAGATAAAACAACAGAGGAGAGGTGTCAAACATTTCTGTTGAACTCTTGGAAAATGAGACTCAGCTCCGCTTGTATGTTCTACCCTTTCCCCTACCCTTTGTCTGTCTTGTCCATTTAGACTGTGAACTTTTCAAGGGAGGGACTCTTATTCTGTATTTGTACCGTACTTAGCAGAATGGGATCCCAACCTCACTTGGGGTCATTAGGTGCTATTGTAATACAAATAATAAAATAAGTGTGTCTTCTATGCCTATTAATGAAGGGACTTTTTAGATGAGTATCTGTACTAAGAGAGGCACAATTCCTTCCCTGTTCCCATGGAGTAGTAATCTATTTGTTCTTACCAATAACAGCTTACTGCTTTCCCTGTGTCAACTCATCTTTCCTGCCCCGCCCCACCCACTCCCTGTCCACCTATCTGGAAAGAGAAGTCCCAAGAGTTCAGCTCCTGCTTTTACACCTGCAACAGAGATGTGAGGAGGCCATACAGGTGTGTATCTTACTCCTCCTCTTAGTCCTGTGCAGCTGCATATGTTCAGTCCATATGTGGCCATAAATAATAATGTTCAAATTTATTTAAATTTATAACTTTTATCTTAATGTTAATTGTCAATGACAGTCTTCAATACTAATTGGCATAAGCTTGATTGACCTTCAGGTCTGTATAAAGGATCCATGTTTATACAATAATTCTCTGTACAGAATATTAGAAAAAAGTCACATAGTATTTCAGCTTTGTAATAACAATTGTACTACTGCTTGGATTACTGTGTATCATACTAACTTCATTTGATTATTGGTTAGTAAAGTTTGAACATTCAATTTAAATTTCATACATTATTTATTTCTTGTTACTACCTATCATATAACCATAATTATTTTACTTTCTGTAACTATATTTCATGCATCTCTGAATTTTATTTCAGTTACTGAAATATGTAAATTTAGGCTAATCTACTCCTGTAGTCTAAGCAACATGGATTTCAAATTCTTCTCTGAGAGAAGCCAATGATATACTAAAATTAATTAATCCTTGTGTTTTACACTATATGTTCCCCATAAGAAATTTTATGCTCCCCCTTATTTGAAAGCAAAATTAGGACCCAATTTTGCAAACACTTATGCACGTAAGTAACTTCACTTACATGAATTGCCATGTTTGCAGAATTTTATTATTTTGCAAACAAAAGCACAATATAAAAGTGCAGAATGTTCAATACTAAGTGTACAATATAGCCCGAACCAGATGTCTGTCCTTTGTATCAGTCTATGTATCATTAAAATAAACTGCTTTCATTATGAAAAAAACACCCCAGAAAGGTGAACTGGAGTTTAATATTTCTTAATTATTTTATTATAAATTAATTAATCTTATTCTCCCCCTCAAGAGTTTAACTTCCATGCTGTGTAACCTGGGGAAATACTAAATATGCATAATCTCCCTTATAGTTCAATATTTCTTGATACAGTAATTCTGATGATGTAACAACTGCAAGAATACCCTAGCTGTGTTTAAATAATTTTTATATAGAACTTAAAATCTGTAACTTCAGAAAACCCAAGGTGTCATAGTGTTACAGGCAGCTTGTATATGCCAATGGAAAAAACAAAACAAAGTTCTTACAACTTAGGGTAGGCCCACATATGAATTCAAAATTCTGGGTGCAAATATGAGACTCCTTTTTTATTTCTTCAGGGTAATTATACCAGAGGTGTTGAACTCAAGTTACTGAAAAGTTTCCCTAAGAAAGTACTTCTACAACTTTATAACGTTTTTCTGATTTGCTTTGTTCCTAATTGATGTATTTTGCTCATATTTTGAAGGATCTTGTCTGTAATTGGTCTTTGGAAGAATTAACAGTATATTAACTCAGCCCTTGATATTGCAAATAGATCCCTGTGAAAAGACTGCACAGAGCCCCCACAAAAGTCCAGAATGTCTTTTTGCTTGTTTATTGTCTGATGCTAGTCAGATTTGAAGAAGCTTATAAATATATTGGCTTTGATAAATCATGGTTAGAATATACTGTTCTGTAATATTTTGTATTGTCTAAGTCTGCCTTGAGAGTTCATACTCCCTACTGTCAAGACAGAGATCTCTGATTAATATTGAACAATTTAGCTATTTCATTTAATTGTTGTTACTTTTCTCTATACTTTTCCTTATAATCCTACATCTCTCACTTTATTGCTATTTTAGTTTCATTTTAAAAGTTGAATATTTGTGATTTTAGGTGTGTATGTATCTATATATCAAACACAAACATATGTATGCATGCATACATATATTTTTATTATAGAACATGGTAATAAACGATAAACTTTTTACTGATTGCATTTTAAAAGATATTTAGAAATATAAATATTTGCTCTTTTCTTAGTATGTTTTAATCGCATTTTTGATGTTTTTTTATTTCATGTTCAAAAGACCATTCAGGTGTGACATAAATTTTTCTAATTAACATTTTAGATTCTTTAGTCCTGAATATTTTATTGCCAAACAGTTGAATAGCACAAATATTGTAGGCAATGTACTCCCACATTATCAAATAAATGCTCAAGATACAGCTTATAATGTTGAAAAATAGAAAAATAAATTGACCTTGATGAAGTGTGTCTTCTTTTGTCTGTTCCCAGGAAAGTTTATTTCAGGTATTTCTACTGCTGAAATGATTAGAGTTAACAGCTTTTTCCCTCCATTTTATTTTACAGGGTCTCTTCATCTTCCTGATATATGGGGTGTACAACACAGAGGTAAGTCTGCTTAGAGTATCTCAAGGCTGACAGAGTGAATGAGAGAAATGACAGGTTTCTTATCTTGATAACTGAGGGACAAAGTTGGCTTTCCATATGAGTGTCCTACTGCCCTTCATGCTTGGACTAGCTTATATGCATCCCATCTTACCATTAAACATAGACACCCTGAATAAAGGGACAGACTCATTTCTCATAGGCATTGACTAATATTTTACTGCTGCTTTTAAGTTTTTGAATTCCTAGTCTTTTTTTTAACACTTAGTTACACTTGACAGTCTTAAACTTTCACAATTCAAGTTGGTTTTTATATATAACTAAGTTTTAGTTTGCATGCCGTTTAAATGGAATTGCATTTAGAGTTACATGAAATGTAGCAAGAACTAGTCTGTCTTAATAACTGACTTCAAAATTCTGTAGGGTATAGAAACGTCTTATATCCCAGGTTTAATATTTACATCTTTTATATATTTTGGAAGACTTTTAAAATCTACTGCAAGACTTTCTAATAGCTGCAAATAGGCCTCTGGAAATTACTTCATGATCTTTAAAGGTGATAAAATATATATCATAAATATATATATATATCTCAAATGGAATGTAAAAAAATCCAAATGTTGTTGTTATAGTTTGTGCCCTTACAGTTCCATTCATGGGGGAAAAAAAAGTTTTAATCAGTTCAGTAGGAAGTTACTAATACACCTGGGTGCATATTATATTTGGGATGCCATATTAAAAACCCATTGAAATAAATAAATAAATAAGCTTTGGGAATCAATGGTTGGAAATTAAACATAATTTTTTTCAAAAGTTAGTAGTAGTCAAGGCTGCGTATCTAGTTTAACACTAGTGAAAATGAAGAAAAATGTCAGCTGTAATCTTTCATGAAGAGGTTTTTTTAAAAAAATTAAAGTGGTGTGATTGTGAATGTGTTTCTGGAGTTGCATCAGTCCATTATAATTACATTTGGAAGGATTAGATTTTTACTAGTAAATGTCAGTTAACGTTGATTTCACCGAATACACACACACACTGACAAAAAATCTCCATCAATAATAATAGAAATGTACAGATAGGCAAAGAGAAATGCTGCTTGAGAACTTCTTAGTTTAGTTTAATGATATTTACTTTGTAGATGCTGATGTGATGTTGACAATTTGTGTTTTAATAGTTATAAGGCTTTAACTTTTTATACCTGTGTGTACTGTCATTAATGGTAATTTTCTGCAACTGTGAAAATTTAAATAGATAAAAGCTGAAAAAAATGCTTGAAATATACATTTATGTATGTCAAAATTACAAAAAAAATCAAAATCAAATTCTGCCAAACCTAGTAATAGTGAAGGGATTTTCATCTATGCAACTAAAATGGCAAGCAGCACCATTAATCAGGCATGTGCATATCTGTTACAACTGTGTGCTTAAAGTGTGTTGCAATTGGGCTGTACTGATCTGAGAGGAATTATGTAGTGGTCTTCAGGTATATTAATGATCAGTTCTCTAAATGTACAATTAATTTGCTTGCACAGTTTTCTTTAACTGCGCTCTCTTACTCTGTGCTATTTTTTTCCGAAAGAAAGGGTGAACTATCTGACTGTGCTTTCCAATTTGCACTTTTCAGATTTCAGATGAAATGCCCACAAGCAAGTATGCATGTTATGAATGTATACACATATACAATCAATACGCCAAATTTGGATATCCTTACTCTTAAGTAATATTTCAGGAGTGGTTCTATTAATGTCAATGAAGTCAGTGCAATATGATGCTAACTCACTAAGGATATCGGAATCTGGTTTCTTATAAATACATAAACTATTAATTTCTTCGTGTGTAGAAGGGGATTAATAAATGCATGCATGTCAAAGTAATTATTTTTGAGTCTGACGACAAAAACAATACGCATTTATATCTCTATCCCAATCCTACAGATACGTTGCAGGAGTGAAGATGCACACGTGGTTTTACTTGTATTAGGCCTAGTGTTGGTGGGAGAAAAACGGTGTGTGTCGTCGTCCCCCGCCGCCTCGTATCAGTTCGGCTGCGTTGGCTGAACATGCCCGAGAAGCCCGGTTACGATGCAGGCTCACGAGGGAGACCTGTCACACCCCGCCACACGTGGGTTACACGAACAGGTCTGAACCACCGTTAGCTGGCTGTGTTCTACCCTGGGCTGCGTAACAGGGCACTTAGGCCACAACACCCCGAGGTAACGTCACACATGCTCGCTTGTGTCTTCACGGGGCTTCTCCATCGGGCTCGGCTCGCTGCACTGCGAAACGCAGCCTGCGGGCTCGCGCTGGGACCAGCGCCGGCGGCGAGGCACAGGTGTAGGACAACGTGCTCTGGAGGGTGGCACCCGGCTGCGTGTGGCTACGGTGAGCGCACAGTCCGTTACCCGTACTGGGTGCAGAGCAGGGCTGGGGCAATGGCAATCCCGGGCCTCCCCCAGCAACGAGGTGCAATCCCCTCCCCCTCGGCCTCTGCCCCCGGGCGCAGCCCAGGCGGCCGGAGGGGCTGCAGGGCAGAGATGGCTGATGGGTGCGAAGGGGGGCAGGGTGGTGGGGTTCTGTTACGCCTGCGCACTGGCTGCCGAGCGCTGCCCGCCCAGCGCGGCCCTCCTGACTGGGTCGTTCCCAGCATGCCGCGCGCCGCACATGCGCAGTGTCGCGCTCGGGGGCTGCTAATTCCATTGTGGAGCGGACGCGGCGTTATTTTTGACTGGAGGCGGCGGCGGGAGCCGTAAGTGCAGACAGGGCCGGGTGCTGCCCGTCGGCGCGGGTGGGGCGGTGACGATGCGCCCGGGCGGGGCCGGCTCGGTGAACCGGCGCTGAGCAGCACCCTGAGCGAGCGGCGTCCGGCTGCGGGCGAGCGGCGGGTCCCGCAGCCCCTCTGGGCCGCGCCTCCTCCCCGGCCCGGCTTCCTGGGGGATGAAACTCGGCAGCGGCTTCCTCGGTGGCGGCAGCAAGAGGGCGGCGGCCATGGAGCCCACCTTCCCCCCCAGCATGGTCATGTTCAACCACCGGCTCCCGCCGGTCACCAGCTTCACTCGGGCGGCCGCGCCCCCGCCGGCGGCCCAGCACCCCTCGCAGTGCGTCTTGCCGCCGCCCCCCTCCGCCGCCGGCGCCTCCGCCTCCTCCTCTGCGGCGGCCGAGCCTCCCGCGCCGCCCCCGCCTCAGGACGTGACTTTCAAGAAGGAGCCGGCTGGGGCTTTCCCTTCCTCTTCCTCGCAGAGGAGCCCCTGGGGCTTCCTCCAGTCGCTGGTGAGCATCAAGCAGGAGAAACCCAGCGAAGAGGAACAGCAGCAGCACTATGGGGGGCTATTTGGAGGGGCTGGGGAGGAGAGGCACCCAGCCCTGGGCAGTGGCAGTGGGGAAGGAGCCAGCCAGAGTGTGATTCAGGACCTAAGCCTCCTCCACCACCTGCACCACCATCCCCACCGGGACCTGTTACTGAGCGGCAGGAGCGAGAGCACCCCTGGGGGCTCCGATGAGCCAAAGCACGACACCCATGGCAAGAAGGCAAAGAGGCCAAAGCCAGAATCTCAGGGAATCAAAGCCAAGCGCAAGCAGAGCGCCTCATCCAAACCCCCACTGGTGGGAGACACAGAAGCTGCCATCTTGTCCTCAAGTCAGAAACCTCATGTCTGTGAACACTGCAGCGCTGCCTTCAGGAGCTCCTATCACTTGCGCAGACATGTGCTCATTCACACTGGGGAAAGGCCTTTCCAGTGCAGCCAGTGCAGCATGGGTTTCATCCAGAAGTACTTGCTCCAGAGACACGAGAAGATCCACAGTAGGGAGAAGCCATTTGGATGTGACCAGTGCAGCATGAAATTCATCCAGAAGTACCATATGGAGAGACACAAGAGAACACATAGTGGAGAAAAGCCATACAAATGTGACACTTGTCAGCAGTATTTTTCAAGGACTGATAGACTGTTGAAGCACAGACGAACATGCGGTGAAGCCATAGGTAAAGCAGGTGCTGGAATGGAACCTGGATCATCAAATCATAACATGGGGAGCCTGGCTGTGTTGTCTCAGGGAAGTACAAGTTCTTCAAGGAGAAAAAGTAAAACAAAAAGTATATCCATTGAAAACAAAGGACATAAGTCTAGTAATAAAGTAACTGAATCACAAGTTGCAAGTAATATGACCATGCAGAATTATGCAGTAGAGATTCCTGTTGTGTCTTCCAGTGGTAGCTTAGTTGGTGCTGGCATGGAAGAATTACAAAAAAAGGTGCCAAAGTTGGTCTTCAAAAAAGGAAACAGAAAAAATGCAGACAAAAGTTACCTTAATTTTGTGTCACCATTACCAGATATTATTGGGCAAAAGCCATTGCCTGGGAAACAAAGTGGCTCTCTTGGTATAGTAACCAATACTGGTGTAGAAGCTATTGGTCTTCTCCAAAATGCAGGTGGAAAACCAGGTCAAATAAGTAGCAATTATGATGATGCCATGCAATTTTCAAAGAAAAGAAGATATTTACAAACTGCCAGCAGTAACAGTGCCTTTTCTATAAATGTTGGACATATGGCCTCCCAACAGTCTGTCATCCAGTCTGCAGGTGTCAGCGTTATGGATAATGAAGCCCCATTATCTCTCATTGATTCAACATCTCTAAATACTGAAATGAAGTCTTGCCATGACAAGTCTGGAATTCCTGATGAAGTCTTGCAGAGTCTCTTGGACCAGTACTCTCACAAGTCAGAAGGCCAGAAGGAAGATCCTTTCAGTATAACTGAACAACGTGTAGACTTGCACACCTCGGGAGAACATTCAGAGATGGTTCAAGAAGAAAATTTGAGCCCAAACTCTCAAACAGCTTCAAATGATAAGGCAAGCATGTTGCAAGAATACTCTAAATACCTCCAACAAGCTTTTGAAAGAACGACCAATAGCACTGGTTTTGCTTTTGGACCCAGTTTCCAGTTTGTTAGTTTGTCTTCAACTCTCCATAACCACAGTTTGTTTCAAGACAAACAGATATACACTACATCTCCTCTTGAGTGTGGCTTCAGCCAGTCTGTTACCTCAGTGTTGCCAACTGCATTGCCAAAGCCTCCTTTTGGGATGTTGCTTGGATCTCAACCAGGTTTTTATTTATCTGCTTTGGAGGCTACTCATCAACAGTTGACTCCTTCTCAAGAGCTGGATGATCTGATAGATTCACAGAAAAATTTAGAGACTTCATCAAACTACCAGTCTACATCTCAGAAATTGAGTAGCCAGAAGGAACAGAAAAATTTAGAATCTTCAACAAGCTTTCAGATTCCACCTCAGGAGTTAGCTAGCCAGATAGATCCCCAGAAGGATGTAGAGCCTAGAGCAACATACCAGATTGAGAACTTTGCACAAGCGTTTGGTTCTCAATTTAAATTGGGCAGCAGGGTGCCAATGACTTTTATCACTAACTCTAATGGAGAAGTGGACCATAGAATAAGGACTTCAGTGTCAGATTTCTCAGGGTATACAAATATGATGTCTGATGTAAATGAGCCATGTAGTACAAGAGTAAAGACCCCTACCAGCCAAAGTTACAGGTAAGGTCCCAAGTGTGACCAGGCTGTGGGGTCTTTTTAATGTAATTTTGTTTTATTTTGATAACACTGCCATTGGAATGTTTCTACATGGTCCTGTTAAGAATAATGTAACATGCCCTTTCAATGCAACTTTTCATATTTAGTTTATTTTGTTAGTGTGATTTTTTTTTTTTAGGTCTGTTTATTATGGGTTTTAATAAAAAAAAATCAATAGCTTAAAATAGTTCTTTTTGCTCAAATGACAATGTTTAGCAATCCAATTTACATATATAGAGTGTCAGGGAATAGCCCAAAAGTTTAAAATGCAAAAAATTAACTTTGTTCCTAGGATTAAGGTTTATTCTAATTGCTTTACTCTCAGGAAAGTGTAACGAAGCATGGAAATTCTATGCACCATTAGTGTACTGGAACTTCCAATTTACAGATCGTGGCAAATATACTTCAACATTTAAGGAAGGGATCTAAAACATTTTCAGACTGCTGTCTTATATCTAGGGTGATCCAAAATTCTGAGAATTTTGCTACCTACATCTTACTGTAGCTTTTAATATACTCTTCTTCCAGGTGACTCATTCCAGATTGGTGGGGCAAATGTTCTTGGATCCATGGTAAATGCCTGGAATGATAGCTTTAATATAAACAATAATGTCCCCCGAACTCCTGTACAAGGCTGTAATTCCATAAAGAGATTCTAGTGACATAAGCCCTGAGAACAAAACTTAAGTGGCTTGTTCATGTTATTAGAACCCCAACTTGAAGCTACAGTCATAACTTATATACACTTTTGGGATACATTATTTATTATACATGGTTTAAAACAGATCAGTGTTTTGCCTTTCCTCTGTTAGTATGCTGGGTCCTCTTTCTGCATATTCTCTCGTCCTCTCTGGTTCAATCCTACATGGTTTGTGGTCCTTCCCTGGTTATTTCCCATCTTAACAGTTGGAATTTGAAAAGATTTACATTCCAGAAAGTGCATAATTTATTATGTACTTACTGATGTCTTATGATATCAAGTACAGAAAAATAAAAATGTAAACACCCATGTATTTTATAATTCTATTAAGGTTTCCATGTACAATAAGAAATAATATACTCCCAATTGTACATAGTAAGGCCCTGATGCTGCCTTGGGATTTGCTAACATGGACATCTGTGTCCAACAGATCCTAGTAACTTCAGTGGGTCTCCATATAGGTGCCCTGGTCCACAACATCATCTCACTGCAGGCTTGGGGCCTATGGCTGCAATTCCATCAAAGGTTTCTGGCGATGACAGACACCACAAGGGTGGAGCTTGAGTGGTCTGTTAATGTCACCATAACCCTTTAATGGAATTATTGCCATACTTTATGTATATTTTGTGGTACATTATTTATTATATGTGAATCCTGATTAATGCCTGTGGAGCTACGGAAACCCAGAATTGTTCGTGGCCATTTGAAGCTGCTGAAAGGCAGTGGCACTGCTCTAAACCACTTTTTTGAAAATGTTTTTTTCTGCTTAGTTTTTTTTATGTAATTTTTGGTGATGTTTATGCTGATGGTTTTTTATGTACTCTTGGTGATGTTTCAGTCTTACGTACTTTTCTGGTGTCAGAAAAGTACCAGTGGTTGTTTGCAGTCTTCTTGTGTAATCAGCCTATTACAGGTTTCCATGTATAATAAAGTAATTAACATTGTGCAAGTGTAAAACACTTCTGATATGAAAGTCGTGTTTTGAAAACTATGGAATTATTAAACAAATTGTTTAAAAAAATTGGGTAATTTATCTCCCATTATCCACCCTCCCAAAAAACCCAAACCTAAACCCTATTTCTCTAAGTGAACTATCACCTTTTTACTGTTAGCAGGCTTGCTTCCACAGAATTAATCTAATCTCATTAACTTTTTCTCTAAACTTGATTATGTATTTCATCCTTATTTCAATTTAGTGAGGTAAGCTTCCTCTGATCACCAGGCATGAAGCCCAGTCTGTCACCAAGGGATGGAGTAGACCATAACTTTTGTAGGCCTCGTACTTTTTATCATCTCTTGTTTTGCAGAGGTTATGATTTACTTTCTTTATATTGTGTGTACTGGATATTGCATATGTATTCTGATTGTTTGCTTTAGCTTAATAATAAACTATTATTCACAAAATCATAAGATATCACTTATATTATCCAGTCACACTTCTGAGACATTTTTATTAAGAAAATTCCATAAAATGTTTTAAATAGCATTGCAGAAGCAACATTATAGCTTGATGGTATATTTTAAGGTATTTTTATTGTAAGTTTATGTTCTTTTAGATCAATAAAAATACTCTTGGTATTTTAAGTATGCAGACTTAAATAGATTATTTTTTACTTTTAGATTATTTTTTGGTTTGGAAATTCTTATTTGTATACACTATTAAAAAAATTGAGCCACATAACACCTTTAATGTTTAACTTTCCATTGAGATTAGTTAGATTTTGCTTAAACTAGTTGACCAACATGATCCTCTGTGTTGCGTATGGCTCTGCACAGTGGTAGTGCACGTATTGTAATTTGACAGGTTTTAGAGTAGCAGCCCTGTTAGTCTGTATTCGCAAAAAGAAAAGGAGTACTTGTGGCACCTTAGAGACTCACCAATTTATTTGAGCATAAGCTTTCATCCGATGAAGTGAGCTGTAGCTCACGAAAGCTTATGCTCAAATAAATTGGTGAGTCTCTAAGGTGCCACAAGTACTCATTTTCTTTTTACTGTAATTTGAATATTTTGTAATTTACTTGTTAAAAATTGAGAGCTGGAGTTTCTGTAGATATTATGCAGAGATAATTTTGTTCTAAGATTTTAAACATTTTCTATTAACTGGTTTTTGCTTTGAACCCATTGCTTTTATTTGCGTTTAAAGAAGGACCTACCAAAAGTAAGGTTGTATCAAAACCATTATTCAGACAAGCAGTAGGTAGCATACGGGTATGTCTATACTTAAACTCCCACAGCGGCACAGCTGAGCCGCTGTAGCGCCTCAGTGTAGATGCTCCCTATGCTGGTGGGAGGGGTTCTCCTGTCAGCGAAGGTAATCCGTCTCTCAGGGAGGTGGTAGCTTTTTTTCCATTGACCTAAGGCCGTCTACACTCGGAGTTAGGTTGACATAGCCACCTCTCTCGGGGGTGTGGATTTTTCACACTCTGTAGAGACATAGCTATGCTGATGTAAGTTCCTAGTGTGGACCAGCCCTAAGTATATGTTCTGTGCTTCCTTAGTAGGTTTATCTAGTGTTTCGTAAACTTGTAGAAAATAAGTGCAGTTGTGCTAAAAGTCCCCAAAACAGTTTGAAAAGGGAAGTAGGGAAGTTGAGTAGTTTTTAGGTACAGACTATAGTTCCATTTGCCCACATGAAGTTATCTGAAAGTCAAGGAAGAAGATACCTGTATGCCAAAAAGAAACAGAATGGTAACTGGCAAAAAACAAACAGTTACATAAACACAAAGTACTTAAGGAATTAATGTAGATAGTGTCCAGGGGATTGACAGGAGCCCTTGTGGAAGATTGGGAGATGCAGACTGTTACACTTCACACTCTGGTAATTGTGCAATCACTTGAAAATGTGTTTCTAAGTAGAACACAAACAGATATTTTTCCCAGCTAACCACTGAGTTCAAATTATTTGTATCCAGGACAGTACTCAGTGTGCCACATCTATTTGTTTTGGGTGCTTAATGTTGAGCACCTGGTAAATATAGGAAGCTGGTCTTTCTGCTATGTGCTGGAAAGAACTACATACTGCAAATATAGATTTTCCTTAATGTGTATGAAGCAGTAGTATAAATATAGCAAACGAACAATCCTATGGGTAATTTGGGAGTATAGGGAGGGGAAGGAACATAGTTCTCAAGGTTAAATTAACTTTCTCATGTGTCATAACTTTTAGTGTCTGGAAGTATATTTTAAAAAGGGGAATGGAAGGGAATTAAATTCTGTTTCCGAACCCAAAATGTAGAGTCTAGATTGAAGGTACTGAAGGGGAATTATTTACAAGGAAGTGGCCATTAAGAAGTAATATACATGATAAGAAGTTGGACATACGTAAATTGAAGCATTTATATTACCATGATATGTAGCTCCCATCTCAGAACTGATGTTGAATCAGACAAAACAATGTGGTTCTCCTTCCTCCAGATTATGGGTGGGTGACTGTAAACCAGCAAAAACTCTGTGTGTACTCCAGAGCTGTTTGAAAACTGGAAATTAACACAGGTGGAAATGATATTTGAATGTAAATTAAAGCAGGATGCACTTTTGGAGCAGCAAATTGAGGGGGAGACTTAAGAAAATGAAAATATAATCGTTTCAGGCTTTTATGGAATCCTGAAGAAAGCTTGTACTTTCCAAAAGATTTTCCCCACTGTGCAAGAGCAAATTTATTGTATTAGCTGCCTATAGTTCTCAGCCCCTGGTAAGTGGAATCGTCACCTAATTCTAGGTGAAGTAATGAAGTGCTCAATGTTAAGTATCCCATCACACATATTTAAATCAAGAGCAGACAAGTTGGCACAAAAGGCACAATTTTGTGCTACCTTGAGGATTTTGTCTTTTCTGGCACTTAAACAGAGAACCCCTGCTACAAACATAGTACCTCTTAATCAGGCTGGAGGGAGGGTTCCCTTATAATAATTCTAGTCTCAGGATATTTGATAATGTAAAATAGAAATTCAGTTACTGCTTGATCAACTTAGTAAATTTTTTCATATTTACTTTTGTAATAATGTCTTGGTTTTTAAAAAAATCTGTGTGATAATGCTATAATGGGGCACTCTGGTATGTCAAAAAGTCTTTATTTTTGTTATAGACGATCCCTTGGTTTTGTAAAAGGGAAATATGGCAACTCACCAATTAGCTTTTGCTCCCATGAGATGATAAAAAACTGATGATGCCTCATGAAAACCTTGAAAAGATTTTGAAACAATTCAGCTTGTCATATTTTCTTTAGTCTTATCTCTCTTTTTGTTACTAACAACATTTGCATGAAAACAATTTTTGTTTGGTTGCACTGTGCTTTTAATATCCTTCCCACTAGAAATGAGTCTTCTAATTGTAATGTTACAGTTGATGATTGTGGAAATCTGTGTTGTGAATAGAGGCCATGCTTTTAATAGTGTAAAAGGTATTGCAGCCTTTACGTCTTGCATTCTCTACTTTTTATTATAGGCATGCAGTTAGCCTGATACTTTTCATTATAAGACACTCTTTTCAATTTCTTATAAATTCACCAAACTTTAACCATTTGGGCTGAAATTTTTCTGCTGGGTGCCTGACTCGGGCTGAATTTTTCTGGAAAATTTAAGCAAAAACAGTTTAACTATTTCCTAGACCAAAAAATAGGGGAAAATGGTCTCTTTACCCACATTTAAAAAAAAAAAAAATCTTACAACCATTTCATTGAAAAATTGTAGTACTTCCATGCTTTATAGCTGGGGCTCTACATTTATTAGGGGGATTGCTCTGATGTCAGGGATGTTCCTGTTGTCATCCTTGTAAAATCTGCCTGAATTTGGCCTAGTTATGAGCCTTTAAAATCTGTTTGCACATGCTCAGTAGAGACTTGGGAGTTTGGCAGCTAAACTCTCAAGATGATTCCAGCTGTGCTGGATGTGATCTAGCATGAGACTGCAGGGGCTGAACAGGACTTTCCACTGCAATTTGTTCTTTGGCTGCAAGGAGATGCTGTCACACATCACAAGAACTGTGAGAGCAGGGAGACTTGTTCTCCTCTAATCGGTGTTCCTGCTGCTAACACAGGCAGTGAGGAGGAGGCAGCCTGACTGAAATGCAGAGGAATGGGGAGCTGGGCCTTGAGGTCTGGACTGGAGGCTGGGCTGAAGAGCCAACTGCAGTCTGGGACAAGGAGAGGCTGGAGGTCCAGGGGCAGAAGGAGAAGTCTGTATCCACTAGAGTATGTTCTCCTCAGAAGCTGGAATAGAACCCAGCATTCCTGAGTCTCAACGTTCTTCAGCTGTCAGGAAATAAGCTGTGAAACCCTCTGGCAATGTGTATGCTTCATCTTCCTCTAATGGCTTGCCCGCATAGCACATAGTAACCTACTATTGCTATCAGTTCTTCTTAGCTCAGGTGGCAGAAGTCTGTGCTGTTGATCTAAAGGTTCTAGTCCTGCTGAAGAATCATGGGATAGTCAGCATGGTATGATGTGATGGAATTTGTGTTTTTCAGTTTGCTTTTATATAAACAAGATCATTGCACCTTTAACATTGCTAATATAGTTGGTTTTGTATGTAAAGTCGTACTTTAAAGTTAGGAAGTGACAGTATTAAGGTTGCCTCTGCAACCTTAATTAGATCCATTTGTGCAGATGCATTATGATGTAGTATTTAATTACATGATCACATACTTTTTTTTTGTTCTACCAGGGTCCCTGTCTTTCAGTGCACAGAATAGATAGTGCTGAATGAGCAACTAGTCAGTATTTTGTTTTATCCTCATTGTTCAGTTTGTGGTCTCATGCCTTATTTATTGCACACCATTCAAATCCTGCTCTGAATACGGAGTTCTTAATTTCATTGCGGGCTTTTCTGTGGTGGTCATCACTGTAGGATCTTTGTGCTTCACAACCATTAATGTATCTTGACAGCACCCTTGTGAGGTAGAGTAATAGTATCCCCATTTTACAGGTGGGGAACTGAGGCACAGCGAGACTCAAAAGTGTAGACTAATTTTGAGGTCCATTTGGATATGCTTATGGCGTGATTTTTTAGACAATACAGTATTATATAGTACTTCATATGTTCACAGCGCAGCTCTTCCTGAGTCGCAGGTCCAAGGTCTCAACACTTACCAGACCCAGAAGTTGGGTACCCAGAAAATGAGGAAACATGAGGAATATGGCTGCCTGTGAAAAGTTTAGTTCATGTGACTTGTCCATAATCACAAAGGAACTTTGTTTGCAGTGTTGTTGCAGCCATTTTGGTCCTAGGATATTAGAGAGACAAGGTGGGTGAGGTAATATCTTTTATTGGACCAACTTCTGTTGGTGAAAGAGACAAGTTTTCGAGCTACACAGAGCTCTTCTTCAAGGTGGCAAAGCCAGGGATAGAATCCAATCTCCCAATGTGACATTCAGCTGCCTAAACTTCAAAATCATCCTTTCTCTTCCTACACCCCTTCCATCTTCTGCAGCAAATGAGGTAGGGGTCCTATAGACAACCTGGATTAATTCCATGAGCATTGTACATCCTGTGCACTGACAGATGGGTCCCATGGAAAAAATAGCATGTAATTGCATAACTAGAGACTGTCATAATGCATATGCACAAGGCAACTGAATGAAGATTCTACAGGCAATCTTAATTCTGGCATTTTCTAACTTCTGAGTACTTTGCAGCCTTACGTCCTTTCAGTGTAACTCTGTGTAATATAATGCTTAGATATCTAATTTTTGGTGTGTCTAGATTGCGAGTTTATTTTTTTATTACATTTACTACAAGTTTGTTTAATTTACACTTAGTCTTTAGCTTGTCTTCCATAGTAAATGTTTTTCTAATGGTACGTTAGAGGGCTGCCTACTTATATAGTAATTAGGTTTTAAATTTGATCAGATATCCAGTATGTAATCAAATGGATAAGAATTAGGATAGAATTGGGGAAATATAACTTTAGAATATTTTTCTGTGTGATCCATATAACTTTGGTCTTTCCAATTAAGTTTTTTGTAGCCCCTCACTTAGTCCTAGGTATCTCAAAACACTTTGTGAACTAATGAGCTAAGTAGGGGTAGTACAGTTTACTGTTAAGGCAATTTCAGCAGCTGTTAGGTTCACACACAGCCTTTGACATGAAAGCATGTTTTACAGAGAGCTGTATTAGCTTTTAGGGTTATCTCTGGTGCTTATGAAAAGTTCCCCAAGATCTTTAATTTCTATGTAGACCATCAACAGCAATTGGCAAAAGGATCCTCATTTTGATGTCTCCTCCCAGGCCAAAGAATAGTCTGTCTAGGTTAGCATTCTCAAAATTTCTCCCTGTCACACTTTTCTGCCCACCTATGTTACATTTCGATTCAGTGGATCTGGGTCTGGAGCTAAGTATCCTGTAAGCTGTGTGGCCACACAGCAGCCTATTGAGCTCTGCGCAGACGCTCAGGGAACTTGCCTGGCCAGGAGGTGGGTGCCTTGGCTCCAACTTAGCCTTGGACCTGCTGCGGTCAGGGGAGGGGGGCCCCGCCCCGCCCAGCCTGAACCCAGCCTCAGCCCCGACCTGGACCTGCTGTGGCTGGGGCACCCCTCTCCTGGCCCAAACCTAGCGTTGGACCAGCTGGGGGAGCAATGCCTATCCCATGGCCCCACCCCTGGAGAAATAAAAATAAACAATCCCCTCCCCGATAAATAGATTTGCTTGTACAAAGTTAAAAGGATAATAGATTATAAGCACTTTGGGGCAAGGACTCTATTCTCTAGAAATAAGTGTGTTTTAAGTAACATGAGGTAAAATTCTAGGGAAGACATGTTGGTTACCAGGGCACAGATCCACAAAGGGACCTAGGTGTTGCTCAGGTGCCCTTAATTCTGGGATTTCCTGACTTTTGAGTGCTTGACTTTGCAGTCTTAACATTCTTTTAACGTGGTTTTTTAATGTAATTTTCTAGGTTTTTGACAAAATTGAAAAAGGGAAATTTCATACTGACACCGTCTTGGGCTATCAACAGGGTTTGAATTTTTAGATCCACTGCCACTTGAACTAAAAGAATAACTGATAACAGTAGTAAGCTATCATACTCTATGCGGACCAGCACTACAGGGGGATGAGGCACGCTTTGTCTGTGGATTTCACAGATACTTGCTGACAGCAGAAAAATGGTGAGACTCAGGAATCTGGTGCAGAGTGTGCTCCAGTGGACACGGACTCTTCTGCCTGTTTTTACCAAGTTTGACATTTTCTGCCCCATCACCTCCAATGTATCATTGTCCCAGTCCTGTCTCTTACCTCCCTTGGTTCCTTGTCCCAGCGCTATTGTCCTTGCCTACTCAGTCCCAGTCTCCGCTTCCCATGTTCTCATCTCAGTCCCAGTCTTCTTGCCCAGCCATTCCCACTCTCCCTGTCTTTCTTCCCTCCCCATACCTAGTTCCTGTCTCCTAGCCCAGCCAGTACCAGTCCACCATCACAACTCCTGGCCCCAATCTCTTTGGCTAGCCAGTTCCAGTTTTCCTCTTCTGTTTTCTCATCTAATCTCTTTCTCCTCTCCTCTCCCCTCCCCTCCCACTGGCTCCCAGTTCATGCCTCCATCTCCAGACACCTTACCGAATCTCAGACCTTTCCCATTCTTTTTGCCTAACAAGTCCCAGTTCTTTCCCTACACCTAGCTCCTTGCCAGAAGTGTCTCTCCCTACCAGCAAGTCCCAGTGTCCTCCTTACCCTCCCCCACCCAGTCATCATCCAAACTCAGTGTTAGTCATCCTCCCCTGCCAATTGGCTTCCTGTTCCCCCTCTGTTTCCATAGCGGCTCCCAGTCTCCTTGCCAAACCCGTACCAGCCCCCTGCTTCCTCCAATTCCCAATCTTCATCCCCCATTCCTAGTCATGCTTTCTCTCCAGTCCCAGTCTCAGTAGATTCCTTGTCCCAGTCAACTCCTTTCCTCCCATCATGTCTGGGTTTTGTCTCCTCAGCATTCAAATCAGTTGGCTTCCTGCTTCAGGCTGCCTAAGTGCCTACAGTGGGGTCATTGAGAGGAACGAGAGCACAGGAGAGACAGGCTGGTAGCAGCCATTACTGGGGAAGTCTGGCTTTCTCCCTGCATCCCTGGGCTGCAGGGAGCATGTTCCCTCACTCTGTAGGGGCACTGCATGTGCAGCCAGCTGGGAGGGGCGAGAGTAACCTCAGATGGGATGGAATCTTTGGAGATTTAACTGCTAAAATCTAAGAACAGAGTGTGTATGAACTAAGATCTTTCAAAGACTTGGCCAAATTTGGGCAGATTTTTACAGTGACCACAAAAGGCACATCCCTGGCCAACTGCCAATTTTAAAGTCCCTGCACCAAAAAGCATGGGAGTGGTAGAGTTGTTGAAAGAAAATGTCTCAAGCATTTTTAACATGGGCAAAATGACATTTTTCTCGTCTTGTTCTTGTAAATAACAGAACAGTTTTGGCTGAAATTTTTCAACAACATTCAGCCTGAGGCAGCCATCTGACATGGAAAAATTTAGCACAAATGGTTAAAGTTTGGCACAGTGATAAGCAACTGAAAACAGGTTCTTATAATGGGGAAATGACAGGCAATCCTACCATAGGTGCGCTGCCAGCCTGGCCTAGAATATACAGTATATTAGCTAACGTAGTACTAGATAGGTGTGTTGGGTTTTTTCAGTTCTCTTTGAAGCATCTGGAATTCCACTGCCAGAGGCAAGTTATGTGCCTAGAAGGACCATTCTTTTTATCTGGTGTGGCAAGAGCTATATTCCTTTAGATGAGCTATTACTACAAATTATCTATTTACAATAGAATAATCCCTCAGACATCTGCTCTTAGTGAAGGCTGTTACTAAATAGAATGAGATTTAGCATAAAATAATTGTATAGTTGCAGTATATATATGTCATGAGGAAGACTAGCCTTGGAAATTTCTGGTGAGACTATATCTCAGTGCAATAGATGGGTTACTGTATATAAAGATGGGAGAGCTTTTAGCAGAAAGTTTCATTCTAGGAGCCATTTGACTCTTCTAGGTTCATTTAATTTCTATAAAATAAAAGGCTAAAATCTATTTTTTGACCACTTGTGATGGGTGGGAAAGGTCGTCTTTCCCCTTAGCATTAAATGGACAAGGGGAACCAGAATTTAGTGCTAATTGTAGTTTTACTCTCTTTTTTTAATCTTCATTGATGTCCTTATTCAACAGGGCTCAAATTGGGCTGGTACTAGAGGAAAAAAAACCTAGATCTCTTATTAGGAGCCAGATCCTGTGTTGGTGGAAATTTGTGTAACTATTTTGATTTAAAAGGAATCGCATCATGTCCAATATGATGACTGCTTACTTTGTACAGTTTAGTGAATTTCATAAAGAACAAAGGAGGTTGTTCTAAATGTTCACATGCCTCTGTAAATGGAGACCTCACCAGAGGTTTCTTACATATTTGTGGATCATGTGGCACAGACTCTGTCTCTATGCGAGCTGTCCATTTATTTTCATGGAGAGACCTGTAGGGCCTTATCCTGCAAATCCTACTTTGCACATGCATAAGTGTTTGCAGGAAAGGGCCTTGTACTGAAAGGGTTTGTACTCCTAAAATTCTGAAATGTCTGTAGTTAGTATAGTGATGGAAGAGTAGTGAATAAATAAATACTATTCTTTTCAAAATCAAACTGTCTATCCCTATTGTTTTCAGTGAATGTTTTGTTGTCTAAAAGTTTAATTGCCTTTATTAGAACACAAAGGTTTCTAATTGTTTTAAGTATGATCCAATTTAAAATTATATATGTAAAATGGATATAAAAACCAAATATCCTTACCTGTTTTACAAGTAACACCTTAAATTACTAAACTGAAAGATTATTTAATGTGCTTTACACTGTTAATTCTATTTGCTAACTTTGCACAATACGTTGCACTTTGGGTTATCACAGTTGATTAAGTTTCACTTTCTTTTAATGTTCAGTTTCATTTTCTGGTTGTCATGCACTAGCACACTATGATATTTGGGATTGCAAACATGGGAATATTTAATTTCACATAAACTGTTTACACTGAAATTAGGAAAAAAACATTTTTAATGTTAAGTTTCGTAAAACTTTTTTTTTGTGTTTGTTTAAACAAAAAGTAATTTTGGGACCTAAAGCACCTGAAATAACTTCTTTCATCCGAAAATCATAAATAGCAGCAATGAATTGTTTTCCAATCTGATTTTTTGTAGTATGCAATATTTTTTCCCAAAACATTGTTTCTTGTTAAATACTAAACTCTCTTGGCCATTAGTATTCTTTTCTTTGTATGAAAGTATCACATCCTCTCTCTGATTGTGCAGTCATAGCTGAGGTGAAGATCCAACTTTAAACAGTGCAAGATAAATCATTTCCACATTCTTGCTTAACAGGCTATTTTAGTGTAGAATTGTGTAGGGAAGCACATTTTCTGTTGAGAGCTAATGCCACTGTCTCCTTGACCCAAGGTCTTAACAATTTTTGAGCAAGGTAGGTATGGTGATTAGTCTAGGAAATTGTTTTGTAAACAAAACAAAATTGTCCTGTAGAAATTTCTCTACCTTGCAGGGTTGTTGAGTGACAAAAGCTTTGACTAGGTGTAGTGTTTTATGCATGGTATTAACAAACTTATGTTCTTGTCCTTTCTTATTTATAGAAATACTGGCTCAATATTTAGGCTTCACACTGAGGATCTGGCAAAAGGAAACCTGTTTCTCACCCCTGTATTGTGCGCAACTGCTTTACTATTGTGGCCACTAGGGCCTTATTCACTAGGGAAAAAGAGTATATTGTTAACCCTGCGTTGCAATCCTAGTGGAGACAAGGCCATTTTGGTTTTAAGATGTGTTATCTGGATGAGGTAAGCTCTAGGGATTCACTTATTATGATCAGCAAAATGTTTACCTGAATCAGTGAATGCGGGTTAAAACTTTAACAGTCTCCTCTAGGATCAGAACATGGGGTTAGCTAAAATGAGTTAGTTTAGCATGGATTAAAGCTATGTGTTTTCCTAGTTGAAGGCACAGCATCATGGGCCTTCTATGCTAGGACTTGGGCCTTCTGGATATGTCCAGTACATCCCTTGCCTCTCCCTAGCTTGCCCCCATAATGCTCCCAAATACTTCTCCACATTGTCACTATTCTGCTCCAGAGCATATGGAGATTGCTGAATCCCCCTGAGAGGCCTCTCCTTGGTCTTCTCGCTCATGCAGCAGGCCATGACAGTTCCACTGTGTTTAGAGTCTTCTGGTGGGTCCACAGAGAAGTGACAGCATTTCCCCTTATTACTGTTTTTTATAAAAAGGCATAAGGAGGCCTTAAACACCTGAAAATCCCCCTTTTAGCTTAAAAACACAGGGAATTAATGTACATTTTAAAAGAGAGAAACATTTATACATAGTTACTTTAATAAAGTTTCTAATCTGTTTTAGGTATTTCAGATGCACTCAGTGCTGGATTGTCTAGGTGCCAATTGTTATGCACTAGTATATGAATTTTATGCAGTACTATGAATGCACACTTTTAAATTACTCCCTGCCCCTCAGAATTGAGGCAAGCTAATTGTTCTCGTCATAGATAGCTAGATAATTTTCATACTCTCTTCAGCTGGTCCCCCTGAACTGTTTATTACATGATCCTTGTTCTCTGAGGGCCTCATCTTGCACCATTGACATCGGTGAGAGATTTGCCATTAACTTCAATGGAGGATCTATGAGAAAAATTCCATTGGGAACAGCTCAGACAACATACTGATGGGGTTTGAAACTGTCTAGTTTAGCAGGTTGAAAGATGGAGAGAAAAATTCCACCAAAAATATTGATTTGTTTCTCTTTTTCTCATAGAAACTTGAAATTTTTCAGCCAACTTTATTTATAACCTGGTTTGAGTCAATTCCTGTATGTTTTATAATACAATTATGTGTTGCTCGGGAAGGATTAACCCAGTGAAGTCCTGCTGTTACTTGGCTCTACAGTTGGGATGACAAACACAAGGAGATAAATTATCAAGTTTTGTTCATTCTATGTTGGATATTAGCTAGTTAATGTTAACTTGCCTTTTGTTGTTCAGAGGTGTATGTTATCACTGCTTTTAGGGCTTATTGACATTGTTTGCTTTTTTCCCCCCTCTGAAGTAGCTACACTCCCACTAACCTTATTGTAGACGTATTGCAGCATATGCCAGTTGAGTAAGCTTTACTGATGCAAGACAAATATCTGTGTGCAGCAAGAAGCGGATTCTCTGGGATTCTGAACTCTTGGGAGAAGACTAAAAAGGATATGCAGGATAAAGAGATTCTTGTCTGATTATTGACTTGCTTTTGGAATGTATGTATCACTCATTTTAATAACTGTAAGTTAATTCTAAAGACTAAGGTTGCCAATTAGGCACAATCCTGGGACGTGGGAGTGTGGAGCTACAATACCGTAGGCGAAGAATTGGAGGCATCTTGCCTTGGTGATGCAGAATACCTCTCAATGTGCAGCCAGAGTGCACACACTGCTGCATCCCTTTACTGTGTGCAGCAGCTTCTCTCTCCCCTCCCCCATGAGGCAGCCTGGCTCTGCTGACCAGAATGCAGGGAGCGTGAAAGGAGGCCTCTGTGCCCCATCTCACCTCTGGGAGAGTACTGGGGGAGCAGTCCCTTCAAATCCTGGAATGCAGGACCTGCAGTTCTGCTTAGCCCTTGGAGTCATGCAGGGAGTATTGAGAGAAGCATCTTATTCCCTTCCCCTCCGTGTTGTGCACCCATTTTTAAGAGTTAAGCAGAATTCAGCCCTAAGCGAATTCCACCTTCTTACCTCAAGCATCAGCGTTAAGGAATGCTTGTCAAAGTGTCGGACATGAAGACATTTAAAATGAGGCAATCAACAAACATAACGTCAAAGAGCACACCTACAGGAAAACCTGTTATTAAAGATGGGTAAGAAATAACATGGGGATGAGTGTGTATGCCACTTGGACTCAAATATTCCTAAGTAAAAGAGTTACAGTTGAACTGGAGGGCTAGAAAATTAGTTCATGTTGGAAGAAGCTGGTGTACCTCTAAGTATAATTGAGCCTAGTTACTGTTGTTATAGACATTTTAGTAATGTTAATAGTAATAATATGTGCAGCAATGACAAAGATTAGCAAGCCCAGAAACATTTTCCAGCTGTGGGAACTGAAGGACAGACAAACTGTGGAATAACCATAAAGTATTGTTCGTGAATCCTTATCTCTTACTTCCTTCAAGCTGTCTGTCAATCAGTTACCTGTACAACCTGATCTTTGATGCCTACAGTTATAAGGTTTCTTTTCAAAGCAACGCACTGGGCACACAGCCACATAAGATTCCACCAGTGTTAATACAAATAAATACCCATGCATTGGTTTCAAAAATTTCCCCATTAGCTTTCCAGAATCATCAAAGTGAACAAAATTTCTTATGTGGATGTTGGACTAGGTATGCTATACAGCAGCAGAAAACATGAGGGCATTGTGATACTTGGTTGTTGATTCCCAGCCCTAAAGTAAAAGCAGGTATTGCACATACCATATGCACAATATAATTGAGTATTACTTCGGGTGAAGGATATGTAGCAAAATCACCCAAGGCTTTTTTTTTTTTTTCTTTTTGCATGAATTGCAGTTCAATGGTAGGTGAGGAAAAAATAATGAATTATTACTTGGAAACGTGTTCAGTGACAACTGCATATTTAATTGTTTCGTATTTCTATTCATCCTTTCTTTGCCTGAATGGCAAATCTTTACAAAACGTCTATTCATACTAAATGAAACAAATTCAGAATATCAGACACTGGCCTTGATGAGCACTAAATGCAGTGATTGATCTGTACATAACTGGAAAATGTTTTTAAACTTTGTATGACAATATGAGACTGATTGCATTTGACAAGAAATGAAGGTTTGCAAATTCTACTGACTAGCAGGTAAAGATCTGACATTACTTGTATTACCTATTTATTTCTAAATCAGAAAAGCTGCTTTGTATAGTTGATAGACAAAGCAAGACTGTCTAACACTTAAAATAATTTTTGTGTACTAAGGTACTTATTAGATTTTTTTGAAAAGGGGGTGATCAAATACAATGCACTACAGTACTTATCTAATTACATGGAGTCCAGTGGCACCTTAAAGACTAACAGATTAGTCTTTAAGGTGCCACCGGACTCCTTGTTGTTTTTGTGGATACAGACTCACACGGCTACCCCCTGATATCTAATTACGTGAATTATATAAGTGAAAACAAAATCTACGTGGTTGGCTCATGTCCTTAAAAGATTTAAGCTTTTTTCTACAAGTGATTCATAGCAATTAAATATTTTTTCCACACTGGACATACAATACTATTGGCTCACATCAGACAAATATAGCCAAATTCAGTGTTAGTGAAAATTAGGTTATTAAATTGAAAGTAAATGTGTAAGCCAAAGGTTTTTTGTTTTTTTTTGTGTGAATAGATCATTGAGGATAGTATAGTGCAGTGGCTCCTAATCTGTAAGCTGTGGAGCATTTACTGGCATGTAATATGCATCCGATGAAGTGAGCTGTAGCTCACGAAAGCTTATGCTCAAATAAATTTGTTCGTCTCTAAGGTACCACAAGTCCTCCTTTTCTTTTTGCAGATACAGAGTAACACAGCTGCTACTCTGAAACCTGTATGCTTATTGTTTCTTTAGGTACCTGGATGCTTCTTTGCACAGGGGTCTGGTACTGTTTTTGCCAGTATTTCAGTTAAACATGCTGAAAGTAATTCTAAGTGAAATGATGGTAAAAACAGGTCCAGTTGCAGGAGGAGTTTACATTAAGGCTTTCAACATTGCTGGACAGGGTCTCAGATTGACAGGGGTCAGTTCCAGTGGGAATATTTTTGTAAATGTTCTCAGTGTAGAGAAGAGTTAATAGGGGAACAGCAAAACTAACTATCCACAAAGTGCTGTTGAATGCTCAAAGAAAAACTGAAAAAATAGAGAATTACTTTTTCCTAACACTTTAAGCTAGAGTAATGTTAGGTGTTAACTTGCAACTCGAGTAGGTACTGAATTTTCGGATACAAGTGCAATATTTTAAAAAGTGGACTGTGTTGTTTAACCAGTGCTTTATAAAGGGTATTTCTTTGAACTAAACTGGCAACATTAAAATCTGAGTTAGGGTACGTCTACACTGCAGTTAGACACCTGAGGCTAGCCCAAGCCAGCTGACTCGGGCTTGCGGGGCTTGGCCTGAGGGGTTTAACTGTGATGTAGATGTTTGGGCAAGCTCTGGGACCCTCCCACCTCACAGGGTCCTTTTAATTGCAGTGCAGACATAGAACTCAGCAATCTTTAGTGGTGGTAGTTACTTAGCCCTCAGGAGCACAGATAGTTCTAGTAATAATTAGTGGTAGCAAAATACAAAATGTTTTCTGTCAAACTTCTTTCTTACTATAACACTAGGTTTTGATCTATTTAAAAATTAAGCATGGGATTTACAAAAGGCAGACATCCTCCAAAATATGAAGTAACCTTTTGTATTTATTTCAAAGAACAAAATATAGACACTTTGCTAATTAGAATATTATGAAAGCTATTTAGCATATTTAAGAACCCTTGAGACTGCCTAAGTCCTTATTCAGTTTTAAAAAAATTCTGTGCAGTATATGCTACAGTTTCCTGGCAGAATTTTATTACAGATTCAGGTGGCATGCAATGATCTTGATACAAATCTAGAAGTTGAGATTTTTCCCTCGGCCTTCTCCCTGTTTAACTTTTTGTCTCCTTACCATGCTTTTGCTATCTCTTCCACCCCATCTGCTTCTTTCTTTTCTGAACCCTTCTCCGTTAATAGCCTCAGCTCTGCTTTGATTCCTTTGCTGGTCCAACAGATCACTCATATGGTGACTTTTAGTGTGTACAGTATAAGGGCCATCTCTTTTCTCCTGTTTTTACCTGTGGGTCTAGGCATTTCATTCCATTTATTTTGGGAGAGGAGCAAGCTTTTCCCTTTGCTGGCTTTAGTCATTAAGAGCTATGTATTGTTTTTAAACATTGCAGATAAGCTCTGAGACTTTTATAATTAGACATCTTAATAAATGAAATAATAAATAACCACTAGCATTGCTAAACCTTACTGCTACCTGCTGATACAGCTGTCTCATTTTGCCTGCACCATAGAAATCTTATATACTGTAAAGCTTTCACTATTGGAGGTGACTCTGATTACATTTCAGAGTAGCAGCCGTGTTAGTCTGTATTCGCAAAAAGAAAAAAAAGGAGTACTTGTGGCATCGAGCTGTAGCTCACGAAAGCTTATGCTTAAATAAATTGGTTAGTCGCTAAGGTGCCACAAGTACTCCTTTACATTGCATGCCAAAGGGGGAAGCATTATGGAGCATAGCATCTCGTCCGTGCTGGTGGGTTTTAAAGCAAAATCAACTGTGGTGGACTACAGCAGCTGGCACTGGTGATTATTAATATTTTATTAGAGGTAAGAAACGTTAGAGGAGGATCTGGGGAGGAGATGGTAACTGGTGAGGGGGATATCTTATCTGAAGTGATCTGGAGACATAGTTGAATGACTAAAGTAGATATTTGTTTAATAGGTCATGGAGCCAGTATGACCCCCACCTTAATTAAGGCGAAAATGCAGATAATGCAGTTTACCAGAAATGAAATAAACGTGCTTGGATAGACTGAAGGGCCAGAGAGGCATTCAGCTTCTCCTATTTTAAAAAAGTATTTTTAAAAAATCAGAGTACTTCTGGCTAGCTCTTGATTGTTGGGATGCCCCAGAATGTGTCATTCAATGCGGGTAACTGATATCAGAAATGGGACAAGTGGAGCTGGCTTCTTATTTCAATAGACAGTTTTGAAACATTTATTATTTTACATAGCCTAATCTATCTCAGTACGGATGGACCAGCTCCGCTGGAATTGCTCCTATATGTGATATCAGAGTTCTGGTCTGTCAGCACATTTGGGAGCTGAATGGAATGCTTGTTTAAAATAAAGGTTACAGTGAAATTAGTTTTGTGTTGAATTCTCCTATGCACTTTACAACTGGGGAAATCAACATGTAGTTTGAGCTTCTAGCTGCAGTTCACCACTGAAGTCTTGCAAATACTGTATAGAAAATAGTTTAGATTTTGATGTATTTAAGGACTGAGGGCTTGTGTACACACTGGGTTAACTTTGGTGTGATTTTAAACTGATTTAATTACACCAGTGCAAAAGGCTGCGTTGCTATTCGTATTTCAGCTTTAATGAGTTTGTCAGATAGAAAGAGGTTTAAGCCAAACTGAAAAAAGCAATTCAAACAGAAAGAAGGGTGCCCACACATGGGTTTCCACTGATTTTAACTGACACAGTTTAATTAGATCAGTGCAGGTTTGTGTATAGACAAGGCCTTAAGATAAGGTTACACACAAAGGATGTTGGAAAATGGCTGCTGAGTATAAGAAAATTAGCCCCTTTTTAATTTCAGGATTTTTCTAAATAATCTTTTTCTGAGAGATTATTTGCTTTTCCCATTGTGACAACAGACTTTACAATGCAAACCTTGCTTAAGCTTCGGTTTTGCTTTTGTTTAACCAGCGTTGCTGAAAAGCCAAACAATAGTTACAGCAAAAGTGTAAATTATTCTCTCAGCCTGGACAGATTCTGATCTAAATTATACCACTGTAAATCAGGAAAAAGAAACACGGCTGCTACTCTGAAACCTGTAAATCAGGAGTAATTCTGTGGGTTTCAGTGGGATTTCTCCTGATTTACACAGCAGTATGTGAGATCAGAATCTGGACCCTTGCATGCCTCTGGAAAGTGCTAAGTGAAGCGATAAAGTGAACAAGCACTCCTATTAGAATACAAAAACCAAAAAAACCAGCCACTCTGAAGTGTTTCGTGAGAACACTCTCCTTGAAGTAACAGGCAGTTTTTCCTGATTGAGACATTCTCCCTCCACTTTTTTCCATGTATAGGCTCTCTATTTGTGTGTGTTTTCCAAGAGATTGGAAAAAATTCAGTCACATTCTTTTGCAATTCTGTAAGGATTGCAAGAGAGGACACAAACCCGTTTATCTCTACAAGCTGCTGCATCAACCACATAGGAGTTTGTGCATTAGAGATTAAAAGTTACCTCTGGTGATTCAGCAGATAATTCTGCAATGACCCATCTCATTAGAGATCAGCAACGTTGAAGAAAAAATGGGCTTGTGTCTTCCACTTTGCTGCCTGCTGTTGCATCATTTGAATTGCTTCAGGAATGATTAGGTGTACTTACTAATGAAGCAACACTGTTAGAGCCACCTTTGTGTCATTTTTCACTTATCTTCATTCAGAAGCATACCTGCAAGAGAGGTAAAAAATTGGTCCATTCTTTGAGGTTAATCATCTGCAGAATTTAGCAGATTTTGAATGAAAATCTCGAAGGAATTTCCCAAAGCGTTCAACCGATAACAGTTGTCCCTACAGTAAGACACAAACATGTTTAATAATTTAATAAAAAAATCAAATATATATTAGGTGAGAGATGCCCCCAGAAATGTCTTGGGGAAAAGGGAGAAATTTCTTGCAGTCCTCCCCCCCCATCCCCCCAAGAGGAATTTAGGGGCTTGTCTAAACTTAAAACTCTACAGAGCTGCAGCTTCAGTGAAGACAGGAGGGGTTCCCTTGTCAGTGCAGGTAATCCATCTCCCTGAGAGACATTAGCTAGGTTAATGGGAAAATTCTCCTGTTGACGTAGTGCTGTCTATACTGGGGATTAGGTCGGTTTAATGGTGTTGCTCAGGGGTGTGGAATTTTCATACCCCTGAGCGACGTAGTTATACCAACCTAATTTCCTAGTGTAGACCAGACCTAAGTAGTAATATATTGCTAAAGTGAGTCTCTAGTCATTTCTTCAAAGTGCTTTCCCCTGCCAACCAGCTTGACTTCTGACTGAAACTTGTACCAGCTACTTTTCATCCAAGTCCTCACTTTATTTGGACATGCTGTCATCAGGGAGACTGCATCAGCCCCATTTGTTAAAGAGGCATATGGCTTGGTGATACGGTGTTATGTATTGGTGATGTTGAATGCATTAGCATCACACAGTGTTTCACTTTGTGCTACATAAAAAAAGCTGAAAAGATTGAGCCCCAAGGGACACAATAAGCTTCATGGAAGATCCAGGGAAATTTCTACAATACAGCTTATTATTTAGTGGAATTGTAGTTCATTGTTTCAGATTATCATCATCATCATCCCTATATTCACACACATCATATCTGATGCAATTCTTACTATGTCAGACTAATTTAGATCATAGTGCAGGGGTTCTCAAACTGGGGGTCTCGAGGTTATTACTTAGGGGGTCGCGAGCTGTCAGCCTCCACCCCAAACCCTGCTTTGCCTCCAGCATTTATAATGGTGTTAAATATATTAAAAAGTGTTTTTAATTTATAAGCGGGGTCTCACTCAGAGGCTTGTTATGTGAAAGGGTTCACCAGTACAGAAGTTTGAGAACCACTGTCATAGTGTTATCAGTTCAAGGATTTCTTGGGGTTTTTTGGGTCTTCTGATTGATTCAGTGATTTCTTCCATATGAGTGATGACATAATTGTATCTGTAGTACAAACGAATCATTAGATCCAAATAAGGTAAAAATGTAGTTTGTTTTTCCAATACAACTATCATGTTAAGCATTACTATTTATACTATTAACATGTTACTACCGCAGAATAAAAAAAACACACCTTGCAACTTTTAGGGGGTGTGGTGATGGTTTGTGAGGATTCCAGGCTTTGTAATTAAACTGAAATAATGAAATTTTACAAGTTTTATAAAAAAAAGAATAGATTGCTATAAATTCTGCTCTTTTTTTTTTTTTACCAGTATTTATACTAGTTTCTGGAAAATGTATAGGAAATTATATCCATAATTACTTGCTTAAATATATGGATGATAGGATATTTTGTAGGAGGAATTGAGGGAGCAGCTAAGTATCAGAGCCTTCCACTTTCCTGCTCATTGGTAGGAGAAAGGAAACTAAGCCACAATATCATCCTACATCTAAATTAAACAAGCTTCTTAGGAAATGGAGCACAACAGCTGGAGGAATGAAGAAATGAACATTTTTTAAATATACAAAGAAGACTAAGACTTGATTTTTTTTTTTTTTTTTTTTTAAAGTGCAAGGAACAACCCTCTGGTACAGTTGAATCTTGTTTAGCCAGTAGTTAGCTCTGTGATTCCCATCCTGTTTGTTGAAGCCCTTGTGATACAAAACGTGGACTGGTAGATGCTTTGTGAGCCTTTATCCTTATGCGTGATCGGCTCCTTTGCCTAATGTCTTAGGGATCACTGCAGAAGTAGAGAGGAAAGGTGAGTTTTAAGAAGCTGTTGACTACTTTACCCTCAGCAGCAGGTTTGCAATTGGAAGTTAGAGATGATCCATGATCTGTCTGTCTCCAAGTTTTTATGATGTCATCTCTCCCTGTGGGTATTTGAGCCTTTACCAAAGGGCTAACAACCTCATTAGCAAATAACAACCTCATTTTTCTTCCTACTGTCTTCTAAAAAGATGGGCAGTTTTATTTAGTGATTTAGTTCTCACTTTTCCCACTTTCTTTCACTTCTTTTCTACACCTCTCTTTGCTCCTCTGCTGGATCCAAAGGTTGGGAACCAGCAATATAAGCCGTAAATTGTTTCATGTTTTACTGCTTGTAGTTCTAAAATAGTTGCAACCGTTTAAAATAATTGTTCATTACTGTTTGCAAAATAATGCATCCTGAAGTCCTAAGTATGTGTTTCAAAATCCTATAGTCCTTAGTTTTATTTTTCTTGAGTGAGGAGTGCAGGATTGACCCAGTGTTTGTGACATTGTTGTTCTATTTATTAAAGAGGCAAATATTTTATTGTGTTCTACACTATGGTAAATGTATTCTTTCAAAAGCATTCATTCACATTTTTAAAAGTATAAGTTTTGTTGTTTATTATGTATATGCATTGGACATACAGAAAGTGCGTTAATTGAAGCCTCATGTTTCTTTAGCGTTTACTGATTTGATTTGAATTTCTGTGTGTCCTAGAGTGGATACTGCATCAGAATTGTCTATTTCCAGGCCAAGCATGCTTAATATATTGAAATCAAAGAAGTTATGCTGCATAGGATTAGGTGTAGCAAACACTAAGGAACTGAAATTTGTATAAGGCTTGGAAAATTGTTTACGTGGCAAAATCTTTAGTCTAAAGCACAATCAAGAAGAGTAAAATCAACAAGAGCTTACACTGAAAGACTTGTATCTAATTATCTACAGTATGTTGACAATTGTGTGTGTGTTTTTGTAAACTTAAAAAGATTTTGTTGGAGCTTCCATAGTATTCTAGTTGGAGTACTTTGCACTGTCATGCCTTGGGTTTCGTTTCTAGTCCTAGTCATGCTTTCTGGAAGGAAAATGATGTGTAGCAAACACCTTGTGTCTTTTAAACAGCCATCTCTCTGGCTAAATGACAAACTGCAAAAGGCATCCTCTTCCATCCTCTTTGGTCAAAAGGATGATGGATGCTATGCAAGGCCACAGCAAAGGGGGAGTAAAAAGTGTGTAAATTTGGGGTGTCCTTTAGTCTACCCTGAGGGCTTGGAGGGAAAAAAGAGGAGGTTTTAGGCATTTGTAGACTGAACCCAGAATGTGGTCTTAAAACTCAATTTGTGTTCTATCTGTGCATGTTTGGATTTGATTGAATGTTAGAAAATGGTCTGCATTGCTTTCACCTTCATAAAATGTTTGTAGATGCCAGTATTCAAGAATCTCCTCTAATAGTGTTGTTTTTTTTCTTTGTCATGTTGCTATCAGGTATTACATATCTAAAATACCTGGAGAGACAAGGTGGGTGAGGTAATATCTTTTACTGGATCAACTTCTGTTGGTGAGAGAGACCTGAAGAAGAGGCGTGGGGGTGTGTGTGTGTAAGCTCGAAAACTTGTCTGTCTCACCAACAGATGTTGGTCCAATAAAAGCTATTACCTCACTTACCTCGTCTCTCTAATAACCTGGGACTGACATGTATTTAAATACAGTGTCATAATGCATATGCACAAGGGGACAGAATTAAGGTTGCACAGGCAACTTTAATCTTGGCATTTTCTAACTTCAGAGTGCTTGACTTTGCAATGTTAATAATGTTCTTTTAACATGTGTGGGTGGGTGTGTATAATAGTAATCTCTGAGTCCCCATGTGGCATTCACATTGTACATATGATAGTCTTGTGGTTTCCATTGGGTCCCTTGCTATTTCCTGCATTATCCTTTCAGGCTTCTTTAGATCAAAGGACTTATCTGGTGGGCAAAACCATGCAGCCCTTACACAGATAAAATTTTACAGTGAAGTCAATGGGCGTATTACCTGACTAAGACTTGTAGGATTTGGACCAAAGTTTTTAAGGATATGCCCAATAAATTTCTTCTTCTAATTTTGACACATGTAGTGTTCTGTCTTTCTGAACAGCGGCCTAACATCTGTGAAATTGATGACATTTGGGATGTGAATTTAATATTCACAGAAGCATCTGCAGCCCTTAACTGATCAAAATTATAAATATCATTATTATTTTGGTGCAGTAGCTGTGTTTTGCTTTCCTGCATGCTGCTTCAGTAAGTTTGTATGCAATGCTAGCTTTTTTTCCTCTGCATTTTAATTATGTTTGCTGTATTAGCATTGTCTTCAGTTCACTATAACTATCTGCCTTTTGTGGGGAAAAGTCAGTCAGCCCTAATCATTATTTAAAACTGCTACTTTATGTCAGCTCCCTAAATTGTAATTCTTTCTCTGTAGGGTTTCAGGAATAGTATATATCCTAAGGTATTCCTGTTAGTCTGCATGTTAGTTCATTGTATGACTAGATTAATGCAAAGAATACAGCTGCCGTGGAAAGCTCAACTTCTCTGAAGATCTCTGTGGATGTTACTGTGGGGCCACAGGTCTGATTGTTAGTACAGAATGTGACTCAAACTTCAGTTATTTCACTCAAGAATCCTTCACACATATGCTACTGCTGAAGCGTTCTTCCCAGAGACATCACCTCTCAGGCTTTATTTGAATGTAAAATAACTGTAAGTCTATTTGGGGGCAAGAATGCTACTTGAAATGAAACATAAGGGGTTTTCTATACTTCATTTTGAACTTCAGTAGTTATCAAGAATACTTTTCAAGGTAGTGCACATAGCTGCAGTTTAGCATGATAACATCCAAAATTGACCAATTTATATATTCCATATAAGATTGAATTGACTATATCAAACATCTTCCAGAAGTCCTTCATCCTTAATTAATTTTTCAATCATTTATCATATTAAACTCATTTGAAAAATACTCTGTAAAGGTCAACGTTGGTAAGAATTACTTTGACCCTTCTGACTATTGCAAGTTACTGTTCATTCTGGTGGCACGTTTGCAGTGCTTTCTTCGGTTTTAGCCCCCAAATGTCCATGAGGTTCTTTGCGAATGATCTCAGTAACAGCATGGTTCTACTGAGTGCCAGGGACTCACCATAAAAGTGTTTTAACACTGATATAAAACCAAACATACATTTGTTTACCCTTTTCCAAATGCCGAGCACCCATCTGCAAATAGAGGTGTGGTTTGGAAATCAAATATGTTGTAGCTTTTATTTAAATAACCAATAGAACTGGATAAAACAAACTTAAAGGCAGGTAGGAAGCCCTTAATGAATTTGAATCTTATTCACTAGCATCCAGCACTGTAGGGGGAACCTGCAAGTTATGTTAGGTTTGAAATACTTGGATAGAAGCTGCCGTAAAAGGGCAAAGTGGTAGTGTTTCTATTCACCTTTTAATATCTCTTGATATTTTGTTTTTAATGACATTTGTCTTCACATCTTAGTTGCAGACAGGTCTAATGACTCCTCTTTAGATGAAGTGGCAGTGTCCAGTTTAAGGGAGCATGTTCAGCTTTCTTCCTCTTCCTGGGATCTAGCTCAGGAAGGTTGACAGGACCAAAGTTTCCCAAGGGCTGAATGGGTGTGTTTATGTGAAGGGTGGTTGATGGTCATGGTTGGGAGGGATCGCGTAGTAGTCCATTTGACCATTGATCATATAGCCTGGTGCATGATTAGTTGCTGCAACATATTTATGTGCTTAGACCCGCAGTATTCTCTCATGTGTTGGTCAGTTTCACAAGGACAGAAGGAGACCGTCTGAGAATGCTTACTTAGAAGATCTCAAGTATTTGAACACCAAGAGGCTGGAGTTATTTTAATATTTTCAGGGAGTCTGTTACAAAGCAATTTATACAGCTGCATTCTGGGTCTGATATCTAAATTACATACAAAACACATGCAAAGTCTTGCCTCTGAGAAACAGTCCCAAAGTACCTTAATCCTTATATCGACAACTGCACTATTGGGTTACACAGTTTTAATCCCAGAGGAGTTGTCTCTTGACATTAAACTGTCCAAATAGTATTTATATCTGCTGCTGCCCTGCAAGATCACTTAACCCTGCACAGCAGTTTAAAAGTAGTTAATGACAGACCCAGCATGACTTGCCCCTTATGAATGATCACATAAGTTCGACCTGTGCTGTCATGGTTTATGGAGGAAGGCAGTTTGTCCATAGCCTGCTTCAGCCACAGCAGGTAATTTGAAATGAAATGAGACAGTTCCTACAAGCAGATTGATTTGGGAATCTTGCCTGTTCTTCCCTTTGACCCTTGACAAGTTGACACTACAAAGATTGTGACTTTAAAAAATGATTGGGTGCAAATACATTTAGGTAGATGATTTACTGTGTGTTAAAGCAAGGACAGTGCATTTAGAGTGAAGCTGTGAGGGAAGGTAATTGTAAACTTTAACAACTCATGTTTTATATTTCTGTATCTTATTAATTATCTGACTAGGTGAATCTAGTGATAACAGTGGATCAAGTACTTCATCTAACAGAGTCCATATAAGAGATCATGGTTACCAAAATTCAGGTATTGGTTTTTTTAAAAGTCAATTAAAAATACTTAACCTTTGCATTCCAATCAAAGTAAGTCTAAAGATAATGAATATGAGTCTTTATTTGAATATATAACCTTTCCATCCCACAGATGTCCTATTTTTGTTCCTCTTTTATAAATGCAGTTATGCAAACATAGATCTTACATTTTCAATATTTAACATATGATAGGTTAGGGCACAGGGAAATACCACAACAATCAAATTATGCCAGAAAAACAGATAAAATCACAATTATGTATCAATAAATATTTTCTTCTGGCCTCAGAAAACACATCCTTTTCAGTTAAAACATTCATGCAATATCTTGTAAAGTCCACACATTCCTCATTATTTAGAGTTCATTCTTTTGATATACATTACTGAATTATTTCCAAAGCTAGGATGTGATCGCTTTTAGTGTCATTCTAAAACAAATAACTACAAATAGGTTGTTTCTTAAAAATTATCCCATGATGTTTCAGTCTAGTAGTTAGTAAGCTGACATGCAGGTAGCTTTGAAGGAAAGTATTATACAAAATTTGATGATGATTTTAAATTTAACACATATTAAAGCACAGTCCTAGAGAGCATAAATGTAGCTTGATTTAGTCACTTAGAGACATAATTGTAAATGTCAGTACCTTGAAAATGCGGCAGTAAATGCACTGTACAAAACAAATGTTTGCACAGAGTAAGTTGATCTTTGTGAAGGTTTTTCTATTTCTCTTCTTTCTAACTATTGTATTTGAAGCATAATTTTGAAGATGCTTGCAAAACAACAACAATAATTCCTTATTGGTTTCGGTTTAAATTATTTACTATCCTTTTGACTCATATCTTCCACTGAACTATGTTAAAAGTATTTTGCTGAAATGTTTCTTTATACTGTCCATAGGGTTTAATAGACGTGCCATTTAATAAGCTCTACCTGTAAGGATAGACTGTTTGACCTTTGTGACCTGCCACTGGTAGACATAGTATAAGATTGCTTTGTGAAATAAAGCTGTCGGTAACATCAACAAAATAAAAAATGATCGTATTCCAATACTCTCTGCTGAGTACTATGACAGCACTGAAATATGGAATAAAATTGAAAGTAGATTAGTTTTGGGTCCTAAGTCATGTTTTGACAAGATATAAGAGAGGCGAACATATCTTTGAACTTTTAGTTTTAAAGTTTTTTAATGAAAATATTTATCATTTTGTAAGGTTCCTTCTTTTTTATCACAACTGGGCTGTATAACCTTAAAACAATCCATTCTCTTATTGTGAGGGGTATAAATACTGTACTCTTTTATATTAAACATCTTAAAGGATACATGCACAGTAAGGAGTTGCTTGACACTTGTAAGTAACGGACTGTCATGTTAATAAAATAGCTTATTGGGAAGGTTGAAAAATCAGTCATTAATAAGCCACATATTTTTAAAGTATGTAAAGCATGTAAATACTGTAGACAAGAAGGCTGCTTTTGCCATATTTTCTGTTCAGTTTTTGAAGTGTTTTGGATCTGAAGCAATAGTGAAAATAGGTGCCTTCAGATTAAGTCTTTTCTGTGAATATTTTCAACTTTAAATAAATTGAAAATTTGTATTATTTTAATCATCCCTGATGAATTCATTAATCAGATCAAGAGGATATGAAGAGGTAACACTGATGTGATTGCGAATGGCAATGAATTTTATAATTTTGGCAATCTTTTCTTTGAACTTGGCACAACAGTCACCATCCTTCCTTTTCTTTATTTTACTATGTAAGTTAAAATGATGTAGCTTTCTTGCTTGCATTAAAATGCATAATGAATTGAAAGTTGTTGACATTAAATTAAGTAGACCTCTTTATCCAAGGCTAACTTCAATGGCATTTTTCTTTCCTCAGATTTATTTTTTTAAAGTTAAACTAAATTATTAACAGAAACAATTTTGCCCCCCCACCCCCAATAAGTGTTACAAAAGAAGGTGATAAATACCAAAGGTAAGAGAATACAGCAGAGCTGGGACAAGATAATAAGCTACAGTAGATATAGAAATTGTTTTCAGAAAATTTATGTCAATGCTTTTTTTAAAATCAGTTCATCCCATTGGGCTCATCTTTCTTCTAACAGTTCAATTGTTAAGCTAATACAGATGTATGAAAGTCACTCCTCCAGAAAACATTTAGGTACAAACTGAGCAGCAAATTTTATAAGATATCTGGGAATTCAAATCTCAAAGAACCTAGAAGAACTCTGTGATTTACATGTCAAACCATTACTTCAGCAAATGAACTGGAGTGCTGGGGGAAGTATGCAATTTCTTGGTTGGGAAGAATAGCCACAGAAGTTGATCCAATAAAATATATTACCTCAAAATCAAAATAAAATATTCTGCTAAGGATATCTATCTTGTTTCCAAATCTTTTTGGGATTATCCTAGATAAAACCCTAGCAGGCATACAGAGGATGTTCTTAGAATTTAGGTGGAATAAGAAAAGATCAAGACTGAGAGCAGATACTTTGTACAGACCCATTAAACAGGGTGGACTAGCTGTTCCAAATATTCTATGGAACCATCAAAGCCAGCCAGCTCAAAGCAGTAGTGGATTGGGGGCACTCTAACCCAGCCAAACACTGGGTCTTTATTGAACAAGAACACTGTAAACATCACTGGGCTACCACGAATTTAAAAAACAATAAAAATCAGACCCTCCAGAAATTGACACACATCCTTTAGCAAAGGCTACTCTATAGGTTTGGAATAGAACTAGAGATAAACTTTTTTCCCTCGCCAATGACACCCATTGCAAATAAGCCAGATCTTAACCCAAATCTTGAACCAGAGAGCTTCAAAGATAGTGAGAGCCATGCAATACACGTGGTTGGCTAGCTATTCAAGTAAAGAATTTTTTCTAACTTATTTAGAGATCAAAAGTAACTTTAACTGGCCCACTCTCTGCTGGTACCAGTACTTTCATTTCGGGCATTATATTTCTCAACTTTCTAGAAAACCTGTTTTATATAGAAAACTAATTTGAATAGAAGTGATGCCATCTGATCAATTGGGAAACAAAAAATTATGACTAATTGATATCAATCTTAGCAGACAATTTTCCTAACATCTCCTCCACCCCCCCCGCCCAAAAAAAAAAAAACATGCTGGGAAAAGGACCTGTATAGACAAATTAGCCCAGAGGAATGGAGTTTGAACTGAAAAAGAGGACCAGAAACCTCAGTGTGTAACAATAAAATAAAATTTCTTAAAGATACTGCTTCAATGGTACCTCATTACCAGACAGGTTCAATATATGTAATATACACACTGATTCAACAGGGATAAATGTTAGATAAATTGTGGTAAGGGGAGATTTTATGCATATATGGGGGACTTGTCCAGTCATTAGAGAATATTGGAATCCTTAACCAAATACCATAAATTGTTGGATATTTTATGACAGAGGTGGCCAACCTGAGCCTGAGAAGGAGTCAGAATTTGGCAATGTACGTTGCCAAAGAGCTACAGTAATACGTCAGCAGCCCCACATCAGCTTCCCCACCCCGCTCCCAGTGCCTCCCACCCACCAGCAGCTCTGCCGGTCAACACCTCCCTTTCCCTCCCTATCAGCTGTTTCGTGGTGTGCAGGAGGCTCTGTGTGGGAGGAGTGAGGACATGGCAGGGGAAGGGGTGGAGTGGGGGCAGGGCCTGTGGAAGAGCAGCGAGCACCCCCCAGCACATTGGGAAGTTGGTGGCTGTAGCACCAGCCCCGGAGTCGGTCCCTATACAAGGAGCTGCATATTAAGTCTGAAGAGCCGCATGTGGCTCCGAAGCCACAGGTTGGCCACCGCTGTTTTATGATATAAAACAATCCTCTGGTAATCCTGCTGGGGCTTCTTAGAGGAAACCCTCATACAAGAGGAAACGAAGAATTAATCTCTCATCTGCTCGGCTATTGGTAGGCTATCGATGGTAAAAGAAAAATAACCCCACCATAGAGGAATGGTTGAAAAAGATTGGAGGTTATGGCAAAATTAATACACCAGTTACATACCCAGCAAAATAGAGGGCAGATAGATGCTTAGATATTTGGTTACTTTTTATTCCACACACTCATAAAGTACATTCACCTGCAAAAAACCAAAACAAAACAAAAAAAACCCCACGCCAGCACAGTTGTCCAATTTTCTTGAATATTGACATTTTGATAGACGCATCAGGTCTGTTCAATATATATATATAGAGAGAGAGATTTCACTCAATTTAATAAAATCCCTAGACACAACATATTATAGGCATTGTAATGATGCTCACTCTGTAATATGGTAATACCCTGTTAAATAAAATATATGATTATAGTCCTGTATTATGTCTCTTTAAACAAAAGCTAACTGTTATAATGATTCTTTTACAGGCAGTCCTCGGACTTACGACACAATTGGTTCCTGAAAATTGCATCGTAAGTCGAAACGTCCTAACTCGGAACTGCAATCTACTCCATTGCAGGACCACGCATCGTAATGTCGAAACCAATTGTCATAAGTAGAATCAGGGTGTCAATTCAGAAGTGATGTAAGTGCCATTCATCATAAGTCAAACCATAAGTTAAGCCATTCGTCATAAGTCGTAAATTCGAGGACTGCCTGTACTTCTGATATTTACATGACAAGGATTTGTTAGCTTGTTAAACTTAGTAAATAAATAGTTTAAAAAAGTGGAGGCCTAATACAGATGCATGTGGCTCCATTTCTTTCAATACTTTTGTTCTGGTCAACCACATTTCCAGAGTTTGAGTTTGTTTTTGCAAATGATGAGAATGATGGTGACTGCAATGATGAGAATTCTAAGCAGGTATTGGTCTTTGTTTAATTTGAGCAAATAAGGACATATTCATAATGCTGTAGGAAATGGATGCATGTTCTGTGTTTATCTCATAAAAAATCATTAGTTTTCATGTGAGAGTGGACTGAGATGCATGGACTTCAAATGTACCCTTAGTCGTCAGCGACATTTACTTATGGGAATGGAGGGCACCCTCCTGTGCTCTCTGATACTGCAGGACCAAGACATAAGGTCTATGGATTTTCTTCTAGCCCTGCACACACTTTGAGATGTCAGGACACGAAGGGGAAGTTATAGTGTCTTACTCAATGGGTCAGATTCTCTCCTATTTAACAATAGCTTCTGTGGCTGTAAACAAGCATGCAATGGCCCCGGCAGCAAAAAGTTTGCCCTAAGGGAGGTTTTGGTGGCTCAAGACGTTGTGTTTTGTTGAAGGCAGGAAAAATGGCTGAATTATTTTAAAGCAGGGAGCCAGTGTGGCCCAAAAGGTGAAACAATATGTTGATCCAGTCAATTCACTTGGCAGATTCTTCCATGGCTCCTCTGGAGGCCCCAGCAATATCTATGGAATAGCCCACCCAAGAGAGGGCAATGACGAAAACTTCACCTGCCCTCTCAGTATGAATGCCCTCTGAAACATGGCACAGCTCTTAGGCACAAGCAGGTGCAATTTACTTCCCTGTGCCACCTGGAGTGAATCTAGTCCAATGTGCCTATGCAAGCATATGGTTATTGAACAGAGTATCGCACCTCAGAATTTACCTGATATGGCAAAATCCTTTGCAAGAGAAATATTTTGTTTTCCAAGGCTAAGCCCAGACTCTTTATAGCAGGTCAGATCCAGTTCCTCCAAAAATGCCAGTCATTTACCTGATTGCTCAAAATAATGCAACCCCCCCACCCAATATTTGTGCTGTTGATTGCAACACTGTCACATAATTTGGTCTAATAGACAGTAGTAACCTTGGCCTTGTTAAATAATCTCCTCAAATGTGACAGTGAATAACTATGGTCATTACTCGCTGTTATTTGTCATTATTTGTGCTGTTCTGACACATAGATACGAGTGGTTATAGGCCAACTTGTTTCCTTCACAGCTGTGATGAGGGGATGAAAACTGGATAGATCTAAGCATGAGAGAGGGTTATATTGATTTTGGGTTATCTTCCCGCCCCCTTTCCCCTGACTCTACAGAAGTCTTTCCCACTGGAGCTGTGGAGGGAGAGGGGAGCTGGGGCAGCAGCATAAAGAGTCTCTTTCTGTTGCTCATCTGATGGTTCCCTTCCCAGGTACTTCCCACCTGTGTTACTGCAATACCGATGTGACACCCAGGAGAGCTAGGAAGAGTTGGATCTTTATTTGCTGGTTTTCCTTCACCTAGCAAAATATTATGGGTAGTGTTCATTCTGCTAAGATATGCTTGTTTTACTGTGGCCTCCTCCCTGTTTGTTTAGTTTGTGCATCTGGTTGGCTTTATTTTGTAACGTAAATTTCAATCTCTTTTGGGGTAGGGACAGTCTTAAGAAGAGTTTGCACGACATTTAGTGCAAAGGGGCTGTCAAGGCTGATTCCCCACTCTGGCACTTTGAGTGAAGAAGGTGGGGGCTCAAAAGGATTCTAACAATTAATACTGGCCTCTCCAGGCTTGTGTTAAACTCCCAAGGTTTCAGCTTTTCTCTGACCTTGGATGGGTAGATGTTGCCACCACCCAAGTGGAAAAACCCCTTTGAGAACCCAGGAAGGTGCACTTGGGAATTCCTTCCTGTGGGGTACCCTCAAACCCTTTCACGCCCCCTCCGGGGAGGAGCTGAGAAAGAAAAAAACGAAATCAATTGTTGCCACCAGCTAAACAACATGTGCACAAACCTCTTAGGACACAAAAATCCACTCCTGTTCTTCAAACAGGTAAATTTTATTAAAACAAAATGAAAGAAAATACATTGGAAACTCAGGCTATTGCTAGATTTAAAAAGAGCAAATACAAGGATTAAACATCAAGAATAGTTCTTCGAGTGATTGCTCATGTGTATTCCACAATAGGTATGCGTGCTCGCCATGTGCACCGGTGCTGGAAGTTTTTCCCCTAGCAGTACCCATAGGGGAGAGCACCCCACCGCACAGTGCCTGCCTGGCGCGGTATAAGGGGGCTGCGCTCTCTCCCCCCCCCGCCACCCAGTTCCTTCTTGTCGCCAATGAAGGTGCATCAGAACTGCTCAGCTCCAGCTTTGCTGCAGCTCGTTTCCAGAACTCTCCCTTTATTCAGTAGTACCTGTAGTTAGTTAGCTTATTCAGTTAGTTTAGTCAGTCATTGAGCCCGGGTCAGGGCATGCCCCAAGCCCCAGGCTTTAAGTTGTGCGGCTCTTGTGGGTTCTCTATGCCAAGGAGCGACCTGCACGCGGATTGTCTGCACTGCTTGGGAGAAACCCATATCAGCAAAAGGTGCAAGATCTACAAGTCTTTCAAGTCCCGGACTAAAAAAGAAAAGGACATTAGGTTCTAGGCCATCCTGATGGAGTCAGTGCTGGCCCCGACCCCGGCAAGCCACTTCAAACCGGTACCCAGCACCGTGGTGTCGGTATGTGGAGACCCTCCAGTACCATCGTGCAGTCGGCACCACTCCCCGTCCACAGGGCATGCCAAGAGGACCGGAAAGACTTCCTCTTCACAACGGCACCGAGGGAAGTCTGGGACAGAGGCTAGGCCCATGTCAGGTAGTCCTCAATCCCCATTAGACCATAGGCCTCCGATTCACATTGAACGGAGTAGCCTGACCCCTTCAGAGCATGCCTCTCCGGATGTCGGGATGCCATCTACACTCGAAGCCCTCCAGGCAGCCAGGGATGTCATGTCCGTGCCGGTGCCCGGAGCTCCGCTGATGTCGGCCCCACACTCCAGAGGCAAGTCACCGCTGGATCACCGCAGTCGCCACCAGCCCAGTACCAGTCTCGGTCGAGGGAACGTTCCCGACACTGCTCACGACCCAGTGACTGTTCAGGGCTCAGTCCATGTGGATCACCCTCGACGCTGGCCAGACTGTCCGGATGGGTGCCGTGTGACCAGGACTCCCAGCACCACTTGTCTGAGCGAAGAAAATATCAATGGGACCATGGCGGATGTCACCAACGGTCCTCGTCTCGCAAGAGATACCGCAGTTGGTCGCAGCACGATTGTCGACGCTGTTCCTGCTTGGACTCCCGTTCCAAGTCTCCGCCAAGGCACCGTAGTCCTGGGCATCAATCACTGGCATCTCGCTGACATGGGTCCGCCCGTTGAGGCCATTCGCAGAGCAGCTACTACCGTCGGTGCCACTCCTCTGTGTCGAGATCATGGTCCCGTGGCCAAGGTAGGTCCCGGTACCGCTGATACTCCAGGTCCAGAGGCGGCAGCGGATCATACGCCAGCCTGGCCTCCCCTCGCAGCCGCCCGTCTACAAGCCAAGCTGGCCAGCCTGAACAGCCGGCCCCACCGGCACCTCAGCAAGCGCAATGGCACCAAGCGTTGTGGCTGGCCCAGTGGGCACCGTTGCCTCCGGCGCAGCCCCCAGTGGGGGCTCGCTTGGTGGCCGGGGCCTTGGAAGCACTGTCGATGTCCATCTTTAGACCGCCAGAAAAAAGGTTGGTGGGACTTGTGTCCTTGGTACCGTGCCGGAGTCCAACCAGGTGGTGGATCCTCCTCTGCCGGGATGACACCCAAAGCACCGCACCATCTTCGTCCTGTCCAGAGGAGCTGATTTTTGGCTGCCTTCGTGGCCCATGTCCCCATCCAGGACATTTGTAGGGCTGCCACGTGGTCTTCGGTTCACATGTTCAACTCGCACTATGCGATCGTCTCCCAGGCCAGGGATTATGCCGGGTTCGCCAGGGCGGTACTCCATCCTGAGATCTTGTGGACTCCTACCCACCTCCAACAGATATAGCTTGGAATCACCTATTGTGGAATACACATAAGCAATCACTCGAAGAAGAAAAGACCGTTACCTTTTCCGTAACTGGTGGTCTTCAAGATGTGTTGCTCATGTCATTCCACATCCCACCCTCCTTCCCCTCTGTCAGAATTGTCTGGCAAGAAGGAACTGAGGGTGGGGGGAATGCCAGGCAGGTGTCACAGGGGGGCGCTCCCCCCTACGTGTACTGCTAGGGGAAAAACTTCTGGCACCGGTGCACGTGGCGAGCACGCACACCTATTGTGGAATAGACATGAGCAACACATCTCAAAGAAGACTAATTACAGAAAAGGTAACTGTCTTTTCTTGAGGTCCAGCTTAAAGGTTACAAGCAAAACAAAAGCACCTGGGGTTAGCACAGAGGAGTCCACAAGCCATAAAGAAATAAAAAAGAGATAAACCTAATCACGTCTTCCTAGACATTCCCTGATCTACTTACATATCTGGGGTTTCAAATGAGTAGTTTCTAGGTATGATTCAGATGATTTTTCGTACCTGGCCCCAAGCTTCTTATAGCATAGTTCCAGCCCTGTCTCTGCTTCTCCCTGAGAACAATAACAGACAGACAAAGGGGAAGTTTTTTCCCAATTTTAAAAAGTTCTAGCCTTCCCATTGGCTCTTTTGGTCAGGTGCCCACTCCCTTCCTTTTACCTATGCATCACAGGGAGACTTTTTAACCCTTTACAGGTAAAGCAAGTAGAGAACAGCTACTAAGAGGGGTTTTACATCTAACTGGCTAGCTGGGTCCATAAAAGGGAGGTACCCCCCCCCTTTTCATTTATCACAGGGGCCATGATGCTTGACTGAGACCACTGGATATTGCCATATCACAAACAAATATCAGTAATATCAGATGACAGGGGTCAGTATCCATTGACTCCAGTAGCTACTGTTACAAGGCAAGTGACTGCAAATTCTGTGAGGTGAAATTTATGGAGTTTTCAGAGCCTTGTGTTCGCCTCTCAGGGCCGTCCTTATCCATACGCAAAATATGCAGCTGCGTAGGGCACCGGGAAATTTGGGGCACCAAATTGCCCCAAATTTCCTGGTGCCCTACGCAGCTGTGCGCTGCTCCAGTGGCCAGCCTGATTCCCTGCTGGCTGATCTGCCCAGGAACATTGCCCCCGCCCCTGCTCCGCCTCTTCCCCATGGCCTCCACTGCTACTCCACCCCAGCCCTGCCTCTTCCCACCCCTGCTCCAACCCAGCTCTGCTCCCACTCCACCCCTTCTCCAAAGCCCCCGCCCCACCTCTTCCTGCCCCTGCTCCTCCCCAGCCCCGCCCCACTCCACCCTTTCCCCTGAGTAACGTCCCCGGGGACTGCAGCAGGGGTTGGGTGTGCCCTGCACTCACCGGGCAGTGAGAAATGGAGTGACCCAGCCCACTCTGCTCTGCTGGCTCCCAGCCACGCCGCCAGTGAGTGCTGGGGGCAGTTCCCCCCCCCGCCCTTCCCCCAAGGCTGGGAGCCAGTGGAATGGAGCAGGCTGGGTCTGGGTCACTCCACTTCCCGCTGCCGCATGAGTGTGAGATCGGGCCTGCCCTGCACTCACCGGGTGGCAGGAAGTGGAGCAACCCAGTCCCAACCCGCTCTGCTCTGCTGGCTCATTCTGGGGGGTGGCTGCCCTCCTGCCCTCCCACGGAGGCCTGAGACCAGCTCCCTCCACCCCCCCCGCGGGGGGCGGGCTGCGTAGGGCACCAAACTGTCTAGGGACGGCCCTGCCCCCTTTCATTTTTTTTTCTGACTCATTTTTTTTGACATTGTTTTTTCTGATTACTAATGAACAAGGGAGATTTCACACATTATGAGAGAGATTTTCCAAAAGTGCCTGAGATATTTAGATGCACATACCCCATTGAAAGTGAATAGGACTTCTGCTCCTAAATCTCTTAGGTGCTTTTGAAAATCTCCTTCTCCATCTACTTTAATTCAATGTTTTTTAACATCAAATTTCAGGATGCCAGATGAGGGAAAGGGCCCCAGATTTTCCAGAAGAGATCAGAATAACTTTGACTCACAGGTGGAGAAGGGTTGGAAGAGTAAGCTGTGTGAAACCTGATCTTGAGCAAAGTTGTGAAGACAGAACGAAGAGAAGAGACGGGTGGGGTTAGGAACAAGAAAAGGAAAGGGCAACTGCATGGCTCAAGGGATTTTTGAATAGTCTATAGAACCTTTCACCTCTAGGTTATTGGTAATGATTGAAAGTTACCAGATGATGATTGTTTTGGTGGCATGTTTGAAATGAATGTTGGCGTCAGTCCAGTTCTCAGTCAGTACAAATCACAGAAACCAGGCCAGTTGTCCTACTGGCTGCACAGACTTAGCAGTAATGCTAGAGACTTAATAGATATGGCAAATGGACCATTTATTCACATCTAGACACCGAGCTTCTAGTTCAGGGGATAGGTATGTTGGTAGGAAGGTATGGAGAAGCTTGAACTGTTGCTGCATGTACTTTCTTTTCTAACAATAAAATGAGCTCAGTATCAAACTAGCACCTTATATGAGCGCTAAAGTCATATGTATGCACAACATGGAACAGCCATGCAAAACAGATAGATGAACTCTGAACTATTCCATGGGCCATCCACTGCTTACAGGCAGTTAAATTATTTCAGTAGGATGGGAGGGAGTCCTAAGGAGCAGACTCATCCTGCCTAATTTCAAACTCATGTATATTGTGAATTTGAAAGTTCAGTTCAGTCTTGAGTGTTTGGTTCATATTTCACTTAGGAGAGGCTGACAAAAATAGCATAGATTGGAGTGTGGGTTTGGGAGAGGCAATATGTCAGTCACTCACTTGTGCTGGCTTAGCTTTTTGGTTGTTCTTCTATCCTTAATACATAATACAGACTTTCTGTTTGCTAGGAAGACGTTTTTTTTTTTTTTTTTAAAAATGGATCCTCTTCTGAAAAAAGTGCTTGAAAAACAAACCCCCTCCTCCTGAACTTAACATAGTTTTCTGAATGCAAAAATAGTTTGATGGGTTTCTGTGAAAGTGACTTTCCCCAAAATATGCCAGCCCCTAGTCCCAAAACACTTATATTGTTAGGAATAATTCTTTTTTCTATTAAAATCACTTCCCCAGAAAGGTCTGGTATGTCTTCTTGTAGGAACTGAAACAAGGGAAAGTATAGCCTTGTTTATCATTTTTATCCATTTTGCCAGCAAGCCTCTGATGTAAAAAAAAAAACCCTGCCTTTCAGCCATAATAATTGCACTCATTATGTTCTGGCTTTCAGAAATGGTAGTGTAGTGCTTTTGTTACTCTGGAGGTAGTCTACCACTATCCCATGTCTAGGTCAGATATTGGTGAACTCTGATTTCTCAGCACTCCGAAGACTTTATAGCTCTATCTATTTACTTTTCAAAATCTTTCCTTTACATCATGTGAACTAAAATCATTGATATACAGTATTGAGACAAGTAGCATAAAAGCATCATTGACTCATTGAAATGTTGTTGTTATTAATAATAATTTTATTTTTGGTATCATCCAGAGCCCACAATCAGCATTGGGACACATCATAATGCTTACAAAATAAAACTAGTTTCCAATACGGATTATTTTAATGGGGAAAAATATTGCTGTCTTTTCTATGGCGCTGTTTATAGAGATGACCAAAAGGTGGCAGCAGTCTCTCCATTGTCATAGTCCTAACTGTTTATATCCACTTTTGTACATGTATGTTTTTAAAAAAAGTGATAAAATGAAGAACATATCATTAGTGACCATTTTTTAAAAAGAAAATAGATAAAATGGAGAACATATTGTTAGTCGCACTGAATTTTATTCCACTTAGCATAACACTAGGACTATCGTGGTGTTTTTAATTGTGCAAATAAAAAGACAAGAATCATGTTGCAGATTCTGTCTGTTATGCACGGAATCTAGACACACAAATGTAATGATTAGCTGAATGAGTGTATGTCTGGCAGTATAAAATAGAATATTTTTTCCCCCATATGTAAGATGGGTTGCTTATTATAGAAGTTTAAATCAGCTACCTTAACCCAGAATTTTACTTTGGACAGATAAACACTGTAGCTTCTGTTAACCAGAGACAGAGAGATGAGTCTGTGGAATTTTTCATTGGCTGTCTGCCATTCTCTGGAGGGCTGTTGATTAATAACTTGAAGGGAAAAAACAAACTATTTTGTAGTGATGGTTCATCTTCAGTTATTTTCAAATGATTTTTTGTGTGAGAATATGACACATTTGAGAAAATGTTCTACATTTTGAATGGTCCAGATCACTTTAGAGGATGGCCTTTTTAATAACTGTTATTGCTACATATCACTTTTATGACCACTGTAAAATCAACTGAAATACAACGTATTTATGTAGTATAGGGTTTATTTGATGCTATATCTTGATCTGTACATTTTTCCTTTCTGGGAAAACCTGTGTGTTTCTGTCTGAATGCTGAGGCTCTGTTCCTTTCTCCTCCATATTAGCCCACTTCTTCCCCTCCGTTCTTGAGTCCTCTATATTATGAATACCATCTTTTTTGAGGAAGAAGCTTTAGACATGATTCTATTCAAAGCCCCCCTCCCCCATCACCAGTTCTTAATTTTCCATTGGCAATGTATAACCCAGTAAATCTACTGCAGAGTGCATGTAACTCCATCCTAGCTAACTCCACAGTTTGCTCCACTGTTTGACTTGCCACTCAGATGGACTGTGCTAGTGCTCAGAGAAGTTTGTTAGCAAGTTGGAAAGTAACTGCTCTTGTGGGTTCCTAATAAAAAGTCTTCACAGCTCTCTTGTTTTCTAAGAGTTATGAGAAAGGGATTATACTTGCCAATGAGAACCATAGGACATTCGTCAGCAGCGAGAAGCAAGCTGTCCCACCCGGGCTGAATGACTTATTTTCCACTGTGGTTTGAGCCCCAATTGACTTGGAGGGGGAGACGATGATGAATGAACCTGGGTATCCTAAATGGCCGTGCAGAGCACTACTGCTGAGCTGCCAGGTTGCTCACTTATAAAGTACTATATATTATTTATTAATTTAGGTCACATCAGTGTATTATAAACTACTTCTCACACATCTGACCTACAGACACCGTAGCATAGGTCAGTGGTTCTCAGGTCCAGGGCCCGCTGTGGGGGCTGTGAGTAGGTTTCAGGGGGCCACCAAGCAGGGCCAGCATTAGACTCACTGGGGCACATGGCAGAAAGCTGAAGCCCAACTGCATGGGGCTGAAGCCCAGGGGCTGAAGCCCAGGGCCATGAGCCCCGCCACCCAGGGCTGAAGCCGAAGCGCATGGTGCCCCTGGCAATTACCCTGCTTGCTATCTGCTAATGCTGGCCCTGGCTTTGACATGCAAACAAAAACCCAGTTGTTGTGACACAGGTGGACAGTGGAGTTTTTATAGCATGGTTGGGGGGCCGCAGAAAGAAAAAGGTTGAGAACCCCTGGCATAGGTCACTTTAGAAGTCACTCTCTTATGGCTTTCCTCCTCCCGCTGCCTTAATTGAAAAATAGTGTTTGGAGGTGATGACAAAAGGCATCTATCTGACCAGTACTAGATATGCTTGCACAGCTCTGTGTATGCTCCCATAATGTACAAAGCAGCAATTGTGTGTCAGCTCCAAAACGAAGTTTACGATGTTTTTGAAGACTCTGTTAGTGCCTGTCAATGTTAATCTAGAAATGGCAATTGCAGTACAGCATGTTGAGAAGTTAGTTTATAGATCTGGTGGAGCTTGCCAAGAGGACTATATCCCAGAAGTGGTGATATCCTAGATGAGAGGAATCAAAAGCGAGGGAGGGTTTTTTGATTGATTTTAAAGAGCTGCAATATTGCATTGTGTCGTCACTAGGAAAGTGGCCATGGAACTGCTGCCTAATGCTACCAGTAAGCCATCAGGGAAGTATATCTTTATTAAAATACAAATACATATGGAATAGTTAATCCTGTGACGCATGTCTACATAGACTTGCTAAATCTCACTATTCTCAAAGTGATTTCTTCAGGATGAATTTTAAAAGGATTTTAAGAATCTCATTTAATGATGAATTTCCAGTATGTTTCAATGAAACATTTATCCCTAATTTATTTTTTTAACCTCAAGCTTTTTTTCAAATTATTACAGCTCTATTTGTCACTTTTGTATTATTCCAGTAAGTGAGAAACCAAGAAATGGGTTGGAATCCTCAATCTGAGCATGTACAGTATTTGTCTAGGCCCATATGTGGCCTCATCATCAGAGTATATTGAACACCTGATGATAATGAATGGACCCTGTGAGGTTAGAGAAATATTATCCTGACTTCACAGAAGAGGAACTGAGGTGCAGGGTAGATTGTCACTTATATAAGATCATTTAGGGAGTCTGTGGCTGAGCCTGGAATTGAACGCAGGTGTCCTGAGTCTAAGTCCAGTGCCCAATAGACCATCCTTCCTTCATGGCAGTATTGTAGAGGGAGTATCAGTTTTTGAAAGGAACTCCAAACATGCATGCGCAAAATTTGCATGCAAGCATTTGGACTAGGGTGACCAGACAGCAAATGTGAAAAAATCGGGACGGGGTAGGGGATAATAGGAACCTATATAAGAAAAAGACCCAAAAATCGGGACTGGGGACATCTGGTCACCCTAATTTGGACATTTCCACTTGCAAGTTATGTGAATAAGAAAAGATTTGTCTGCAAACAGGTACTGGTATACAGATAGTCCAAGCTGTGCGTGCAAGTGCAGAACTATTTGCATGCAAACAAGTGTATGGACAAAAATATTTGGTGCATTTTTAAAGTCTCTTTGGAATTTGTTTCTGAGTCTAATCCTTTGAAAGGAATGTGCCGGGTGCTGCATAGTAGAACTGGTGTGGAGACTCAATAGGACCATGTTACCCTTTACTTACTCTGTAGAAACATCTGTAGTATCAGATGGCACTATTGCTTGTTGCAAGAGCCGTTTGTTCATGCAGTTGTTCATCTTGTCCATACTTAACCCTGACTTTTGTAGAATGGTTCAGTGTGACCACACCTAATAGTCCACTGTAACTCTTTCAAGCGTGCTGAATGTTCTTCTGAAATGAGTAAGTTATTGCAGTACCTTAACAGGCTATTTGCAAATATTCTGCTATTCAGATCCTATTAAAACTCCAGATTTCTTGCAAGAATTGTTTCTATTGTTGGGCTGTCCTTTGTGTGATCTGTGCTTCCCTAACTCTGCTGTCCTACCATCATTTGTGCAGAAATGAGAGAAGGAGAAACACTGGTGCTCCCCTGGACTAAGTGTGGGCCTTTATTTTGATGAACCCTCTCCCACTGGGTGCTGGGGGAGGCAAGTCACTTGCTTCTAACTGTTTTGGAATGTTTTAAACTCTCAACCCCCCCACCCCCCACCTGTTTTGTAGCTGAACAGTTTCATTCTCTCATATTTTCCTCCCTAGGATCCAGTGACAGATGTTGGCAGGATTGTTGTCTGGAAGGGATGGGTGTATGAAGGAGAGGTGCTCTGATTCAACTAGATTTCCCCCCTACCTGCTGCTGCACGACATTTAGTTGCCTGCCCTGGAAATGATCTGGGGGATAGCTGATTGCAGGTGTATCCATTGCTGTTATCCTATGCCAAACTCTGTCTGACTGATCTATCTTGCGTTCATCATCATGGCATCTGACTACATTTGCCATGGGTTATGTTGGGAAGTGGATAGGCAAATGAGCTGTTTGGAGAGTGCCAGGGAGTAGTGAGTATATTTGAACTGGAATGTAAGAGTGCATAGTGTGTGTGTTTGTAATTTGGATGTCACTTTTGGCCAAATTTTGCAGCCCCTAATCAAGTAAAACTTCCTATTTACTTCAGTCAGAGCGTTGATTGATATAAAGGCTGCAGAATCTGGTGCAACATTCCTTCTTGTTGTTTTCCTTGCAGATATCCACCATGTAGGAGCTGCTGCTAAAGAAGTTCTTTGAGAAATCTGTCAGCCCTAGCTCCCAGTAAGTAAGTGGCTGTGGTACAGTATCTAGCCCCTCTTCTCCCCTCCCTGTTGTTCCTTTTTGGTGTGTGGCATCTAAATGGGGTTTTGTTTTTCATTTCACAGGAGAAGATAAAGGAGAGGTTCCTACTGGGAGGAAGGGTTGGCCTTACAATTTAAGTGCTGCTCTGGGACTCAGGAGCTCTGTGTTCAATATCTGGCTTTGCCACAGGCTTCCGTGTGACTGGCCAAGTCACTAAATCTCTTTGTGCCTCAGTTCTTCATCTATAAAATGGCAATAATAGTACTGCCCAACCTCCAAAGAGGTGTTATAAGGTTAAATCCATAAATACTTGGTAGGTGTTCATATACTACAGTGATGAGAACCATACAAATACCTAGGTAGATAAAATGTTGTTTTAATTAGTTTGATTTTATTAAAAAGTATTTAAATAGTTTGTATTGCATTCAGTAACTCCAATTTTTTATAAAAAAGCACTTCTCAAGTATAACCAAGACCTGCTGATGGCCCTGGTTGTGGCATGCCTACTTGAATCAGAGCAGGGAACTCAGTTGCTGACTGCACCAGGGAGATAAAATGACCACAGTGTTCTGTGGGATGGAGCTAGAAGGACCACCTGTAATAGTGCAGCTACAATGCTTGTTGTTACTGTGCACACACGGTGGTATCACACTATTGTGTGACGAGTGAGGGCAGGTGGAGGCATTGTGAAGATCTGTGACAAGAAGGTAGGCTTACAGTGATGCTCATGAAACCCGTGGAAGATATAGTTACATACTCAGTTCTGGCCCAGCCACCCCTCTGTCCTGAATAGAACAGAGTATTGTCACCCGCCCTAAATGTTCAAAGCTTAGCCACCCCAAAAAATTATGAGGTTGACTTAAAAATCATGAGATTTTTTTAAAAAAGCATTTTGGGTTTTTTTAATTTGCCCTCTGGTTTTTGAGCCTTCTGGATACACTTGGGCCTTGTTTTCAAGATTTTCTCCACAATCATGAGAGCTAGAAACTTACTTTAGTTTTAAAATAAAAGCTGAGGGCTTGTCTACACATGGAACTTTCTGGAATCTTTGAAGATGGATTAAATTAAACAGGAACAAGGCTCTCATTTCAGAATAAGAGTATCCACACATTGAGTTACTCTGAAATAGTTCTTTTGATTTTATATTCACACCCTGCTTAATCAGAATTTTCAGGTGTAGACAAGCCCTGAAATTCTCCTCTGATTATGTGACTACAGGATTGGGGACTTTAAGTAAAACATCATATATCACAAGATTCACAATAATATTGTGAGAATTGGCCACATTGGAAGCGCACAGCTGGATTTGTAACCTGCCTTAAAGGGCCAGTACAGCTGGTGACAGTAAGCAGGAGCTTGAAAATATGAAAAATAAATCAACTAGTTGAATTGTTAAAGATTTTCTATAGTCATACCCCCAACTCTGACACAGAAACAAAACATAATTCTTCTGTCTGCCCCTCGAGCCGGGTAGAGCTGAAATGCCACATTACAATTTTAACCCTTTACCACTTTTTGCTTTAGCAGGCTTTGTCTGAGTCTCTAACAGTCCCAAACTGCTTCCAAACACAGAGGCATTGACCACCAGGTAACCTAGCAAATGATCTTTGCCCCCACAAAAACACTGCCCTTTAGTGATTAGCAGAGGGAAATGATAAACACTTGACACGGGTTTGACATTCTATCCAATAGAATAGGTCAACAGCAGATGGACAGGGTTACATGCACTCCATTACAAATACATTATTCCAAGAAAAGCAGGCAAGCTTGAACTGCCTAAAAGTATGTTTCATATGATTATATTTTTTAACCTCTAGTGGCAGGATGTGGGGTTGTAAGATAGAAGCAGATGCTTTGAATATATTGCCTGAAACAAGAAATGGGCTGTCTGCTTCAACGTGATATTTTATTAGAAAAGTTCCTTCACCCATGTATATATGTATGTATCCTGTCTATAAAATATCTAAAGAAACTCATGGAAGATATAGTTACATATTCAGTTCTGTAGATTTACAAAAGCTGAATGAGTAGAGTCTCCATAGATTTTCACAGTATTTTCCAAAAGTGTGGGTGTTCTAGCTGTTAAATAATAATTGTTTTCTGATTCTGTATTTTGAATTGGAATTATTTTTCTGCCCTACTTATACAGAATTGTACATATGTCTGTATTTTATTAAGCAAATTTACAGATAAAAATTTTTGCCTTTGGAAAGGGAAAAAAAAAAAAACAACCTTTGCTAATATCTGAGAAAAGAGAGTTGTAGATAATTGGGAAGAACAGGCTGCTCACTTCCTTATTCCCTTTATCAGCAGGCTAAATTACAATGTGTTGCAAAATATTTTTCTACTGAAGTAGAAATTCACCTTCTGTGTTTAGGGGCCCAATCCCATTTTTTACTGAAGTCAGTGGCAAAACTCGCTACAACTCCAACAGGAACAGGATCGGGCCCTAGGATGCATCATGGCATTTTTATTCTCCTTGACAGAATAAAATGAGAGAGGATATTTTAGATTCTGTCAGTTATATATTTTGTAAATGATGTGACTTCACTAGAGACGAGAGAAATTTATAGGAATTTCCTTCCCAAATGTATGGAATTGTGTTCTCCCTGGGTATAGAGAATTAGCCTTTCTATAGAGTTTTTGGAGTAGCAGCCGGGTTAGTCTGTATCCGTAAAAAGAAAAGGAGTACTTGTGGCACCTTAGAGACTAACAAATTTATTAGAGCTTTGAAAGCTTATGCTCTAATAAATTTGTTAGTTTCTAAGGTGCCACAAGTACTCCTTTTCTTTTTATAGAGTTTTTGCATTTGAATGTTCCTTTTCATGTCCGGTCTACCTAGCCCTACTCTGATATTTTGATAGCAGTATTCTAAGACACAAGAGACCATTCAACAGTATCTATTGATGCTGGACCAAGTTGTATAGAAAACCCATTGTACTGCACACTGCACTTTGGGAGTTACACTTCGTAGCACACTTGGTATATCCCACCTTTCTCCTGAACCATTGTTATGGGCTGTCCTTTCTAATCACTGGGCCATCAAGATGTCACAGACATACTCAGTTGCTCTGAATACACAGTAGTGGGTTAGTTGGAACAAGGAGCTTTCTTCCTCAGTCCATCTCTTTTTATTTTCCCCATTCTTGTGCTTTTGCTTTTTAGGCTCTCCCCCCGGCCTCGCCCCACTCACTTATATTATAGCTGCCCTCTGTCGTAGTTGATTCATCATTATTCCTGGCAGCATAGACAGGACCTAACTAACTGTGTAGTCTATCCATGCTACAGCTTTGTTTATAAAAAATCCTCTATTATGCTTTCACATCTATATGCAGTTTTCTTGAGCTAGGGTGAGCAGCAATGTGGCTGGGCATTTGCGAATAGCCTCTGCTCAATCAGGTGTGCTGATAGTGTCAAACAGGAAAGCCATTCCAGTTTTTTTCTGGATGAGGATACAGCGTGTTTGTCTCAAGAGACCTTTATTTTGCTAGTTAGGGTCGTGCTAACTTGACATCTTGCTCCGGTTAGCTTGCTTCCTGAAAATGGTTTTAATAAGTGTTACTCATCATACCAGAAGCACAAAAGATGCAGAATGTTTAGGCTAAATTCCAGTTCACCTGTACAGTGGGCGTGCAGCCTGGCAACAAGCTCCATGCCCTAGTTAGGCTCCTAACCTATAGAGCAATGCTGCATGCTGAAGGGGAGGGGCTGCTCACCAGGGGCCATGGAGCTGCTCTTGTGGCCATTTAGCCCTGCCCCCTTTCCTCAGAGGCAAAGTCCCTCCCAGACTCTACCTTCCTTGTCACATATGACAGTGGGGGTGCACTGGAGTGATGGTGAGGAGGTGGTGCCTCCTTTGATATCTTTGGCTTCCCTGGCTGACTGACAAGTTGGAAAATGGCGATAAAGGCCAGTGGTCTTCTCTCCCTCTTTCCACTCAGCATCAGAGCTGGCTGACCGGTCCAAAACACAGCTGTTGACTAGGAGGGTGGCCCGTCAGCACCAAACATGCACCCTACCGTGGGAAAAGGAAGAGTGGGTTGCCAGCACAGGCTTCCATTCTTTACCAGCCTCTCAAGTGCTGTTCTTGGGGGAGACATACTGGGACCTGCCCCTGATGCCCTCTCTATCCTCTGAGCAGGGCACCCTGTGGAAGCTACTGCTGCCCCTAGACAGGAATAGCTTTCTGGGCTACCAGGCGAGGTAAAAAGGGGTTGGGATAGCATGAGCACTCTGCCCTGTCCTGGTTATAGATCAGCCCCTCTTCCCTTCCTGCGCTCTCTGACTATCCTTAAGATCAGTTAGGACAGCACAGGCCTCCCCTGTTTCAAGTAGGGTACTGCATGCCCCTTATCCCCTAAAATGTAATCAGTGAATTCTCACTAAGTATAATAGCTTTAATAGCTTGGTGATAATGTGTGAGGGACAAATGAGGTGTCTGCTGCACTGAACAGAATACTGTAGAATCCCGGACAGTGCTACCCAAGCTGGGAATTGTAATTGAGGTCCTGTAGCAGCAAGTTTCTGGATCTTGTCATGCCAGGGAAATAGACTGATTCTATAGGCCCAAAGGGAGCAAAACCTGGAGGAAGATGTTCCAGATGGCTGAACATGGTTCATTTGGCTCACTTTGTTGGAATTACACTGAGCAAATGACTGAACTCTAATAAAAGGCTTCAGTGGCAGCTGGAACAAAGGAGCTGAAGAGCGTATAAGGTAGGACAAAACAATTAAAACCAGGACTACTTAACCACTTACAGCCTCCAGGAATAATCACGTCGTTTGCTGCATCTGGGATATATCGCTTCTGCATTTGTCAGAGGCTTGTGATTTAAATAAGTAAATCGTAGATTAGGTTACAAATAAATATAGTTTATTTGCTTGTGGGATACTTTTTCAAGAATGAAGCGGAGATGATGCATATGCAGAATTCAAGTAATCACTGGATCAGTCAGGTGTATTCATGTCACTGGAATTGGAGATGGATCAGAAGTTTTGAAATGCACTGCAGCTCCTATAGGTCCCTATTCTACAACCCTTACTCACATGGAGCATTATTTACCTGCATGAATAGCCTAATTGTAGTTATTTGCAGGGGTAATTGCTACTCAGTATACGCAAAGGTAGCAAAATTGATCCTTAATTTAAACAGCTAGAACTTATGTGAGAGATTTTCACTTTGCTGCATGTAAATAAAAGGTCTTCAAAGAACTGAGTAGGCAAATTTGACTTTTCCTATTTTTGGCATCTTCTGTCTGCTTCTATGGTACTAGAGTAAAGAGTTTGTAGGATAACATTTCTATGATATATATGTTTATTTGTCTAGCTTGTTTAAGAAGAATATATTTATTTCTCCTTTGGTAAGAAGCAAACTTTAGTTTCTGTTCGTTGCTGTGTTTTGAAACTATTTCAGGTCTTAAAAAGACTGATTAAAAGGAGAAATGGAAGACTCAAGCACAGATTTATTCTATAGTTTTTCAATAATTAGGTTAGAGTTCCACTCAATATTAAATAAATGCCAAAACTACAAACACATAGTGGGTCACATCAGTGGTCCATTTTGGCTTCCAACAGTGGCCAGGGCCAGATGCTTCAGAGGGAATGAACAGAACAGGGCAATTATTGATTGATTCGTCCACTGTCATCCAGTCCTATCTTCTGGCAGTCAGAGGTTTAGGGACACCCAGAGCACTGGGTTTCGTCCCTGACCATCTTGTCTAGTAGCCATTGATGGACCTATCCTCCATGAATTTATCTAATTCTTTTTTGAGCCCAGTTATATTTTTGGCCTTTGTCACATTCCCTGGCAATGAGTTCCACAGGTTGACCGTGTGTTGTGTGAAGAAGTACTTCCTTATGTTAGTTTTAAACCTGCTGCCTATTAATTTCATTGGGTGACCCCCTGGTTCTTGTGTTTATGTGAAGGGGTAAATAACACTTCCCTATTCACTTTCTCCACACCATTAATGATTTTACAGACCTCTATCATACCCACCTGTAGTTGTCTCTTTTCCAAGATGAAAAGAGACAACTTTTTAATCTCTCCTCGTATGGAAGCAGTTCCATACCCCTAATGATTTTTGTTGCCCTTCTCTGTACCTTTTTCAATTGTAATATATCATTTGTGAGATGGGCTGACCACAGCTGCACACAGTATTTAAGGTGTGGGCGTACCATGGATTTATATAGTGATATTATGATATTTTCTGTTTCCTTATCTATCCCTTTCCTAATGGTTCCTAACATTCTGTTAGCTTTTTTTGATAACCGCTGCACATTGAGCAGATGTTTTCAGACATTTTTCGTGACTACAAGATTTCTTTCTTGAGTGATAACAGCTAATTTAGACCCCATCATTTTGTATGTATAGTTGGGATTATGTTTTCTAATATGGATTACTTTGCATTTATCAAATTTCATCTGCCATTTTGTTGCCCAGTCATCCAGTTTTGTGAGATCGCTTTGTAACTCTTTGCAGTGAGCTTTAGACTTAATCATTATGAGTAATTTTGTAACATCTGTAAATGTTGCCATCTCATTGTTCACCCCCTTTTCCAGATCATTTATACATCCGTTGAACAGCACAGGTCCCAGTACAGATCATTGGGGGACCCTGCTATTTACCTCTCTCCCCTGTGAAAACTGACCATTTCTTTCTACACTTTGCTCCTGGAACCTTAACAGAACCTCCTTAAGCATTGTGATATAGTCTTTATCACATATTGCTTCTCAAATAATAATGTAATGTCATACCATTTTTGTCTCTTTATCTTCCATAGTATGTGTAACATCTTCCAGCTATGTCTGGTGAGCTTAATTTCCACTCCCTCTTTGCTCTGGATGTTTATGAATACACCAAATAGTGAAAGGCACATTTTTGTTTCTTTTTATTCTTTGTAATATTTCGCACATTTTTCCTGAAGGAGCCCTAAATACTTCATAAGCTTTCAGGACCACTGCAATGCAGTCACCTGTATGAGGGTGATGGCAGCCAGCTAGTACTCAGTTTATCTACCTTCCAAAGTAGGGGTGGGCAAACTTTTTGGCCTGAGGGCCACATCAGGTTTCTGAAATTGTATGGAGGGCTGGTTGCCAGGCGTGGCCCGGCCCCTGCCCCCTATCCGACCCCCGTTGCTTCTCACCCATGGACGGCCCCCCTGGAACTCCTGCCCCATGCACCTCTCCCTACCTGCCCCCCGCCGCTCCATCCCACCCCCCCTTCCTGACTGCACTGCCCCGGGACCCCTGCCCCATCTAACCAACCCTTCTCCCTGACCGCCACCCCATCCAACCCCCGCCCCCTTCCTGACTGCCCCCCGGGGACCCTGCCTATATTCAATCCCCCTGTTCCACACCCCTGCCCCCTGACCACCACCCTGAACTCCCCTGCCCTCTATCCAGCCTCCCCCGCCCTGCTCCCTCTCCACTTACCCCACTGCCTGGAGCACCGATGCATGGCGGCGCTACAACCATGCCACCCAGAGCACCAGGACAGGCAGCCGCACCGGCCAGCTGGAGCCAGCCATGCCACCACACAGCACAGAGCTGGCGGCGCAGTGAGCTGAGGCTGCGGAGGACAGGGAACAGCAGGTAAGGGGCTGGGGGGTGAGCCTCCCGGGCCAGGAGCTCAGGGGCAGGGCAGGAGGGTCCCATGGGCCATACTTTGCCCATCTCTGTACCAAAGGATGGAATTGGCCTTGCCAAAATTTGGACCTTTGATGCCAGGGCCTCTGTGTATTTCAAACCTGATACTTATAGCTACTTCCCTTGACTATAGAGCACATTTGAAAGAGGACAAATAGCTTTGAATTTTAAAGAATTCCGTAGACAGAGAATTTTTTATAAAGCTCCCAGGAGGGAACAAAGACCTGCATTTAGTTTTGAACAATCCTTTCCAAAGCAGCCAAGTGTATGGGAAAACCAACGCCTGTACTCGAAACAAGCAGGTGAGATGATAAATGATGAGGGTAAGAATGTGACAAATTTTGTCCTGGAGTCCTGTGATGGGGTGTATCAGGCCCTTTGAGTCCCCCGGCTGGAGGCCCTGTGGTCCTACCACACCCTGCCTCAGGAAAAAAAGCATTGAAGGCAGGTCCTCCAGGCCTACCTGGAAAAGATGCAGGGAAGCAGCCAATCACAGCCCAGCAGACTCAGTTCAAAGGGGCTACAGGGTCTGAGCAGGGCAGTTGCTGGCTGGGACTAGAAGGGTGAAGAAGGACTGGAAGGCTGAGACACTCCACAGGTAAAGAGACTGGGCAGAAACTAGGGTTGCCAACTTTCTATTTGCAGAAAACCAAACACCCTTGCTTTGCCTGGCCCCTTCCCTTGGCTGTGGCCCCGCCCTCGCTCACTCCATCCCCCCTCCCTCTGTTGCTCGCTCTCCCCACCCTCGCTCATTTTCACTGGACTGGGGCAGGGGTTGGAGTGTGAGAGCGGGTGAGGGCTCTGGATGGAGGTGCGGGCTCTGGGGTCAGGCCAGACTTGAGGGGTTTGGGGTACAGGAGGGGACTCCGGGCTGGGGGTTGGGGCCAAGGGGTTTGGAGTGTGGGAGGGGGTTCTGGGCTGGGGAAGGGGTTGAGATGCGGGTGGGGGCTCCAGCTGAGGGTGGTGGGCCCTCGGCTGGGGCCGGGGATGAGAGGTTTGGGGTGCAGGAGGGGGTTCAGGGCTGGGGTTGGGATGTGGAAAGGGGTGCAGGCTGGGGGTGTGGGCTCTGGGGTGGGGCAAGACAAGGGGTTTGTGATGTAGGAAGGGGCTCTGGGCTGGGGGTTGGGGCCAATGGGTTTGGAATGTGGAAGGGGGCTCCCGGCTGGGGCAGGGGGTGCGGGTGTGGGAGGGGGTGCAGGCTCTGGCTGGGTGTGTGGGCTCTGGTGTGGGGATTGGGATGAGGAGTTTGGGGTGCAGGAGGAGGATCTGGGCTGGATCAGGGGGTTGGGGTGTAGGAGGGCGTGAGGGCTGCAGGCTCCAGGCCATGCTTACCTCAGGCGGCTCCCAGAAAGCTGTCAGCATTTCCCTCCATCTCCTAGGCTCTGTGCACTGCCCCCCCCTGCAGGCACCACCTCCGCAGCTCCCTTTGGCTGCAGTTCCTGGCCAATGGGAGCTGCAGAGCTGGCACCAAGAGGGGGGAGCAGCATGTGGAGCCTCCATGGCCACGCCTAAACTTAGGAGCCAGAGGGAGATGCCAGTAGCTTTCTGGGAGCCATGTGCGGCTGGGCAGGCACCCTGCCTTCCCCACTGCGAGCAGCCAACCGGACTTTTAATGGCCCGATCAGCAGTTCTTACTGAAACCGCCAGGGTCCCTTTTCAACCAGGTTTTCTACTTGAAAACCAGAGGCCTGGCAACCCTAGGAGAAACACTGCTCAAGCAGAGACAGGACTGTGAAGCTTTCCAGGTGCAGAGACCTGGGAGAGAGAACCCTGTCTAAAAAGGGGGCAGAGCCAGTTACAAGCTCTCCAAGCAAATGAGGCCTGAGAAAGACCCTGCTCAGCGAGGGAACAGAGAACCCAAGACGGTGGTGGGACAGAGTGGGAAACCACCCAGGAATGCAGCAGTAGCAACAAGCAAAGAAAGCAGCATGTGGCTGCTACTTGGAGGGTCCCTGGGTTGGGACTCGGAGTAGTAGACGGGCCTGGTTCCCCCCATGAGCCACTGGTGAATTGGTCAAAGCCCTGAGAAGGGGACATGTTTTGTTTTGAAGCCCGAGAAAGGAGCTAGAGTTTAAACAGGCCCAGAGACTGGGCTGAAGACCCTGGAGAAGGCCAACCCTTTGTTGGACTGCATTACCACAGAAGAAGTTTCTTCATACATTTAGTCTATATGTGGTTTAGCCAGAGGGCTGAGCCACTGAAGACCCTGCTGATGAGGGCAACAGCCGACAAGGGGCAGCGCAAGCAGAGAGCGTGCAGGTTCGCACGCAACCGACAGCAGGAGCTCATAAAAGGTGAGTGCGCACTGTCACAGGTCCTCAGGAGGACTATAAGGACTATAACAACTGTAATGGTGTCGCTATCATATTTAATTAGGTGAAAGCTTTTCATGGCAGGCACTGTCTTTCACTCTGTGAAATATCCATTGGTAGCTTACACCATTCTTATGTGTCACCTCTGAAAGGGGCCTCCTATGTTTACAGAGGTATGAGATGGAATGATATAGATGGCGAAGCATATTTTCCACAAATAAAACAGGCTTATCATTGTCCTCATTATGCTCAAGACTTAATACTAAAGCAACAGGGCAGTTTGCACAAGGCCTGCATACGTTCACATCAACTCTTAAAGATAAACTAGAAAGAAAAACAAGGTATTGTACCTTTTTATTCCTTCTTTATGACCAATAGAGATAACTTCAAAGGTTTGCAGTTTAAAATGTTTATAGATTAGAAATATCTGGTCCTGAATTTTCTGTTTTTGTGGGAGAGCCGAGTGGAGGCTAGTGAAATAATGACATCACCTTGAAATAAAACCTTAGCTGCAACTTTTGCATACCTAAACTGAGAGGGGAGGGATGCTTAGACTGTTCAGACTGTTATAAATGTTGTTTGGTTCTTTTTGCTAAGACCTGCTTAATGACAAACAGAATAAAATGCACTTTGTGAAAGTTTCACTGTCCCCTTCCCTTTGCAAAGTGCAAAGGAATGTTGTAGACCAGCTTTTAGTCTATTGTGAGGTCACCATCCCATTTGAGCCATCCAGCCCGCCAAAGGCCATCCAGCAGAAAAAGAGGAGCCCAGATTTGAAGGTCTTGATTTTTCTAAGGTAAAAAATAGAACCCACCCTCTCCTCCCAATTTTCTTGTGTAGAGTTTGTTTTATCCTGATTGAGAAACAAACAAAAATAATAACGCACTTGGATTGCTAGTGTTGTAATTTCCCTGCAGTCAATGGAGTTACACCTCCTGAGAATTTGGCCTATTTCTTTTCCTGTGCAGTTCACCTGTTAAGAAATAAACATTCAATTTGCATGTGAATGTGCTTAGTATTAAAGAATAAGGTACAAGAAATGCACAAAAATAGATAAGTGTAGGCCTGTTTCTAAATAAAATATTTTCCAAAGTTTTCCTTGAGGCATCAGCAGCTCTTTGACACGGAATCTGATAAAAATACAGAAAGTAACTGCAGTGATCAAGCTCCCATTGCCCTCGACTTGTGGTGTTTATTCATTTAATAAAATATAGTGTATATATTGTATCCTAAGTTGGAATGAATTATTTTAATTGTAAATGTCTGAATATTTGAATGGACTGGGATACAGCGAGACAATGGTATCCATGACAGAGGGTAGCCAGTCAATTTGAAAAAAGAAGTTGTGCTCTTGAAAACTGTTAGGTTCCCAGTAATTGAATTGCTCCATTCTCATGGCAGGTACAGTGCAGTAGCAGCAGTGGTGGCTTCCCCATGGGCTTTATTGATATGTTTTTAAATACAGCTGTGCATAATGCTCACATAAAACCCAGAACCCAGCCTGAATCAGGATTGTTTCAGGTTCTGTTATGTTTGTTGCCTAATCTGGATTGATTCTACCCATTGCACAGAATTTCTTCTTCCATAGGCAGCTCCAAGGCTCCACTTCACCTGTTGATACGTTTGGAGGTGGGCTGCTTACTTGGCTCCTGAGGCTGGGTGACTTCTTTTGCTCTGTCTCAGTTCTTCAAGGGGCTCTGGAATTTTCATGGCTGTGTTCCTTCTCTTAAGACAGTGGTGTACCAGTTGTGATGTGAACGTTTGTTCACTGGGAACTGAACTGTATTGAAACCACCAACTCATTTCCACAGAGGTCACCAAAAATCCATCAGATGGTAATGACAGTCACTACTGATGTGGGCTGGATATGAGCCAGTGATCTAGAAGTGAAAGGCAGTGTCACCCATTACCAATTCCCCTGAGCCATTGAGTCCCCCTGCTTTTCACTCATCTTTCTGCTCCTACAGCTCTCATAAGTTAATCTTTCTTCTTCTATGTCTAATGTGATCATTTTTCTTCTCCTACCCATCTGCTTTTGACTTTCCTGACAGTAGGGCTGACAAACACCTTTAGCATTTTTCCTTCTGTTGCCGTAAAGCATTAGTCAGTAGTACAGTGTGCAGCAGGGATTTAAATAAAAATGGGAGCAGGGAACTCCTTATATTAACCTTTCACACCTATAATAGTCCAGTAACTGTTATGTTTTTAAAACTCTGAGATCTTCTGATAATGAGTGCTGGCTGGCAGGCTGCAGCCTATAAACTGTACAGGGACAAAAAAAGGATTCATCTGATACAGGATCCCCAGAAGGGGACCTGAATCTCATCAGTGGGACTACAGATGATAATATCCTGCTCTACTGTAACTACCTCAGTTTCTTTTTAATGAAATAAAACCAGCCAAATATTGAGTCAAGTCCCTTGGGGAGTTGTTCTTTCTGGCCTCTAGTTTTGTGCCTTTTTTTTGGGTAAATCTATGGATAAGATCAAGTTTTGGGCCAAACATGGGGCCCAGTCTGCACAGTCAAATCTGCCATGTTGTGCGGGATCATAATGTTCCCCAAAGGTGTCATAATGTGGCTTGGTCTTGCCTGTGTAGATGGGACTAGTCTGGGGCTCTGTGTGTGCAGGGGGGTAGCATGGATTATAACTGCATGTCACTGAGCCATGTAATGAACATTCAGACTAGGACCTAGGACTGGACCTGGGTGAATATTGCAGACCCTGTTAGAATTCATTCTTCTGACAAGGTACAGATCCCTTTTACTTGTGTTTTGTATACATTTGTTCAAGTGGATATTTGCAAATAGGTATTCACATGAATATTTACTGTGGAAAGGAGTTTGGATGGCCATTTTGAGATTGCTTTGTGGCTGCAGAAGTTTTCCAGTTAGGGAAAAGAAGCAGAACCATGTGACTAAGTTAACCAGTTTACAGTAATAAATTATGAATAGCATCTACTCACAGCAGTAGTTGCAGTAAATCAATTGAGAGTGATCTATCTGTCTGAAATATGTTCTCATAATTTATCTGTTGAATAAAAACTTTGCTAGAGTTTGGCTAGCTTGACATTGGTCAGTTTAATGTTGCCCTTTAATGTGTGGTGTTTGTATGAACTAATACTATAGGGAAACCTCTTCTTCTACCCTATGCCGCTTCTCCACCCGCAAAATTAGAGAGACTAGGGCCTACTGTTTCTATTTAACATTTTTATTTAAGTTAGCCAGGAGGTGTGATTTCTTCTATAATCCAGTGCTTGTAGGCGTACGATCCTGCCAATAGAACAGTGCAACAGATATGAAACAGAGATGTGCCAGGAATCATATTGTCTATAGCACAAAGTAAGAATAATTGAAAGGTCATATTTCAATGTCATAAATTTGTTTTCTTCACCTCGCTTTTAAATTAACCTTGAAATAGATGGCATGCTTTCTATTCTTCCAAAAGAAAACTGGAAATTTTAGGAATTGTAACTAAAGCAAATAGAGTAAACCTTCTCTTACTGCATAAGTGGACTGTAGTTGGGAATCCCCTATAATTTATATATGAAGTCTTAATATTACTGTAAATTAGCTGGTGTAAAAATCTAATATTGTTCTGCTGCTTCCTTCCATGTATTTTATTACATGCTGTATCTTTTCAGAAACAGTTTGCACTTATCTTAGAGTTTTAAATACTGCCCTGGAGAATAAACATTTCATTTCAGTAAACAATCCTCAGCAGTAGATTTTTACCACAAGTAGTTTGTTTTCAATAACACGTGCTGGTTCTTGGAGTCAGATTCCTAATGGAACCATAAAACCTATGTCTATCCCCACATCTCACTTCCCCTCTGTCAACTTAGTAACAGATGTGTCGTATTTTCTGTAGTTACAGGTCAGCTTCTGTAAATAAAATATGTTTAACTATCATTGGTTCTGGAATTGTAAACTGACATTTACAGTTCCAGGGCAATTTTTTCTGGCACCAGTGCCTGCTCATTAACTTACATGCCACTGATTTTAAATTGTAGAAGTTCTGAGTAAAGATTGCTTTTAGTGTAGTCAGCATTACAATACTGTTTGGTATTGTTATAGTTAATCAACAGCTAGCATTTCCATTATGAACCTTTTTTATTTTTTTCAGAAAACAACCCACATTTTTTGTAAGAGGCTGATTTAAAATATTTGCTTCTGCATCAACCATCTGACACGCCCTTACTATACAGGACTATTGATGTGTACGGCTTATGCTAGTCATGTTTAATTCACATGTGCAAGGCATACAGGTATCATGATGTGAACAGTGTAAAAATCTGAATAGAATATGCTGTCTTATGTGCAGCACTTCACCTTATGATATAGACTGTACCCATGGCATATTAGAGGAACGTGATGTAGGAGCATTAGGGATCAAAGTCCATTCAAGTCAATGGAAAGATTCAGTTCAACGTACTTTGGATTTGGCCGTAGATGTGGGCCCATTAGAGGGCTGTGCAACACCTAGGGTCTTCAGAAAGAATTCTGGTTGATTTAGTAGTCAGTTAAGCTACTTGAGATTTGGGGGTCAGATTTTTTTTAACAGTGCCTCTCTTACTGAAACTACGTTATGAGTATGTCTCCATAGCAAAGAAAACCCTGTGGCTGGCCTGTGAGGCTCGGTTTGCAGAGTACTTTCATTGCTGTGTAGACTTCCAGATTTGAGCGGGAGTCTGGGCTCTGGGACCCTTCCACCTCACAGGGTCCTCCAGCCTGAGCTCGGAAATCTGCACAACAATGAAGCAGCCTCATGGCTTGAGCCCCACAAGGCTGAGACGATTGGCATAGGCCAGCCACGTTTTTTTCTTTGTATGTAGACACACCCTTATAGGTGCTGGAACTAGAGGTGTGAGGGGTACTGCAACCCTAGTTTGAAGCGGTTTCCATTATATACTCAGTTTACAGTTGATTCAATGGCTGTCAGCACCCCCACTATAAAAATTGTTCCAATGCCCCTGCATACCCTATGTGTGCCCAAGTAATTTCAGCTTTTGCACTCAAAATTAATTGTGGGTGTCATTTAGGCCATTTAGACGTTTACGTACTTGACTCTTAGAGCTGGTTGAAAAATAGGAACTTTTTTTTAAACAAAAATGTCCCCTTCTTTTGTCTAACTCTACTGATTTTGCCTGCATAATAGAAATATATATGACTAAATGATCTAAATTGCACCACAATCAGTTGTGAATACAAAATTGTGCCCACTGTTGTTTATACCTGCAAAATTGAGGGTGCATAAAGGAATTCCTGGTTTAGGCTAAACTGAAGATCAGGCATTTACACCAGTGTAACTGAGAACAGAATTTGGTCTCCAGTATTTTATATTTCAGTATTTAGTTTCTTTTTGTATACATTTACTGTTCTGCCACAACTTCTATTTATGTTACTAAGTACTTGTTATTGTACTTAGATAGTAGGTTGTATTCTAATGTCAGTTACACTAGTGCAAATCACAGCAGAATGTAGCTGTATGTGCGTTAATTGGTATATGACCTAGGGTTGCCAGGTGTCTGATTTTCAGCACTGCTGGCTGGGCTGTTAAAAGGCCGATTGGTGGCACAAGCAGGCTCCCTACCCGGCTCCCCGCAGCGGCCGGCATGTCCCTCCAGCTCCTAGCCGTAAAATGAGGTGAAAATGAGTGAGTGAGCGATGAAGGGGGAGAGCAAACGATGGAGGGATGGGAGAAGGAGTGAGTGGGGATGGGGCACTGGAGAAGGGGCGAGGTAGTTCAGTTTTCTGCAGTTAGAAAGTTGGCAACCCTAATATGACGCTGAATGGGCATCTGGGAATTTTCAAACACCTGTTCAATGATGATTCCCACATTGTATTCTAATGCTTCTCCGGCGAAGTTACTCTTCTGTTGTGAGGGTCAATTCTATGACCTGTGATTTGAGTGTCAAGCTAACTAAAATATTTAGTGTTGCTGATATGCCTGCAACCTGTCATGTCTACATGTCTACCTGATCTGTGGGTGGAAAAATTAGGGGCAGGCTATGAACACTTTGGGCCTATAAAGGTATTTTCTTAAAGAGAGATAGAATAGATATGGGCACAATAGTCCTGGTCCTGCAGTCCCCATTCATGCCAAAGTCCCATTGAAGCAAATGGAGTTATGTGTAGGGACTGAGGATTAGGCCCTATGAAAGGTATATATTCATATCAGGTATTCCCAAAACAAAACAAACACCTTCAGCCTGCAGTTGTGTTAAAGGATATGGTTCTCGGAAAACATGTTGGCTAGTCATTAATTTCTTCTCACAAAAATTTTAGCTACATTGTTTTTATGAAGGGGGGAAAATCATCAATTTTACATGGGTGCCTAATGCTTGTAGATGAGGATTAGGTGAATATTGATTTATGCATGTAAATCTCCATGGGCTTCAGAAATCCCTTTTTGCTAAGGATAAGGTCTGATTACACAGTTCACAGACTCAGTTTTATATCTCTTTTATAAAAGAATACTGGTGTCTGCATCATCAACACAAAAACAAAACAAATTAAAATAAATAAAACCCGACAAAAACTCTCTGAACCAACCAACCAATCAAAAAACCCTCCAAAACACTGCAAACAAATGAACAAGCAAGTTAAAGCAAACAAACACAAAATCTCAATGTAACTTTCACCCTATACTACTTTTATCCTTAAGGGAAAAAATAGCAACAAAACAAGAAAAACTCTAAAAGTAATTTGCCTGGAAAAGAATTAATAACAATGTCAGTTCGCTTAAACATTTATTGCTCAAAATAATCCTAATGCGTAGAATTTCCCAGTACACATCACTAACCATTAACAGTTTAAATTAAATCAAGAGTATTTCAAAGGCAGCATGTTGTACAGACATTACAATGGTGGGTAGTAGATGTTAACTATTGTCTATAGTAATCAGTGTTATCTCCCTATTTTTATGTTAATTAATATTGCAGAGCCCTCCTAATCTAAAGTGTTAATGTTTCTCTAGAGGAACAAAGGGCCCATTTTTAAAAGATGGTAGATTGTTTGAAATCCTCCACCTCCCTTCTGTAGTTACAGAGGGACTTAAATACAGAGGGACATACATGCATGGTTAGACAATGCCAGGAAATGAAAAGACTGAGCTAGAGGGCTTCACGGTTCCCTATGTGCTTCAGAGCTCTTCAGCAGTGCTCTCTGTGAGAACATAGGGTTTGTGGTCAGTATAAGAGTGGCAGTGGTGTGACTAGTGGGTCCATGAACTGAACAGATCCTCTGGATGCAAATCTTGTGTGTGGGGAGTGGGGTATGCCAAGCCATAACAACCAATTCAGCTAGGGGGCTGGAGCAGTCACTGAGGCCTGTCTATGCAGGTCTATGCTCTGCCTCCAGATTAGGAAGGAGGACTCTATCCTCTCTCAACAGTTACCACTGTTCCCCCTACAAAGCTAATTCTTGTGAGCATTGTACAGAGGATGTGTAGTTCACCTGACGTGTACCAGGTTTTTAGCAGTATATGCTATGAGGAATCTCATGTTTTATAGCCATTTAAAGTCCTGTGCTGCCTTGTGAAAAGAGCTACTACTGTAAAAATGGGAACAAACTACGTTGCTAAAGGGTGCGGTTCCTTCCAATGAGCAGATCTGGTTCCTGTCCCTGCCCCCCCCCACTCCCGCCCCCCACACAGAGGCAAAGCATAATCAGTCTAGATTATTTTAATTACAAATTAAGGTAAACAAAGAAAGAACACGGAAAAGATAAGAATGGGCCTTTCCTTCTGTAAGAGCTTCCATCTCAAATCCCCTCACAGCCCTGATACCTGGTTGACTGGCAGGCAAACTTCTTATGTCTAATGTTGCACTTACACAGAAACAGAATCACCCCTGTGTGCCCAATGCAAATTCATAAACATGCAAGAAAATGTTCATGAATGTGTTTGCCAACAAAAGGGTATATAGGCTGACCTTGATAGGGACAAACCTGGTTTGTGCTTGTAGTCGTTAACCACAGTTCATGCTGTGGTCGGTAGCCCACTGCTTGTCAGAAGAGTCATTGTTGGTAGTGTGCAGGTAGCTGGGTGTTTTTATGGTTTTGGTTTTCCTTTTGTTCTTGAATGGCAGTGGGGAATGTCCACAAACATGCTCACTATTAAGATGTCGTCCAGACCAGTGGCTCACAACCTTTCCAGACTACTCTACCCCTTTCAAGAGTCTGATTTGTTTTTCATACCCGCAAGTTTCACTTCACTTAAAGACTACTTGCTTATAAACTCAGACATACGAATACAAAAAAGTGTCACAGCACACTGTTACTGAAAAATTGCTTACTTTCTCATTTATACCATATAATTATAAAATAAATAAATTGGAACATAAATATTGTACTTATATTTCAGTGTATAGTAAATAGAGCAGTATAAACAAGCCATTGTCTGTATAAAATTTTAGTTTGTACTGATTTCGCTAGTGGTTTTTATGTAGCCTGTTATAAAACTAGGCAAATATCTAGATGAGTTGATTACCCTCTGGAAGACCTCTATGTACCCCAGGTTGAGAACCACTGGCTCAGACTATCAAACAGTCTGTGAACCTCTGTGTTGCTAATCTCAGCAGTTTTACCAAATCATCATCTGCTTTTGATATTATGGATCTTTTCCAGGTGCACATGAAAGAAAGCACCTGTAGGGGGAATGTCTTGTACTTTGTACCGTCTTTAAGAGGAACAGTAAGTCTTCTTAGTTTCATACAAATAATTCCTTTCTATCTTTTTCTAAATGAATACATTTTGTGAGAAGAAATGCTATGATTAGTTATATTTGACTAGAGTTAGGACTTTTAAACTATTGATGCATTAATACCCTTCCTTTGCTGGATTAAGGAAAAAGGCCCCATTTTAATTCCCGCTGTGATCATATAATTTTCTGTGAGATACAAAGGCTGATGAGAAATGGATTTAGAATGTGGGATTTGATTTTATGACTTTGATATTCCCCTTAAAAGAAAGTTTTTTAAATTGTGTTTTTTGTAGAGGTTTTGAATGGACTAGTGTTGTAATGTTAAAGCAATTGGACACAGCTTTATTGGTTAGGATCATTATCTTGAGGATGCTGTACCACATGACTGTGTGGGGTAAAGAAAAATATAATTTATTAGCTGTTTGTAGTAATTGAAATTAACCAATTAGGGATGAAATTGTCACATTGAGATGTAATGTATTTATAACATGGAAAATGAGAGAGAAGATCTAACTCCCAAACAAGACCTAGAGATGATGATAATGAAATTCAGCAGGTGGAGCTTCATCCCAAGGGCAGAAATTTGGTGTTGCCACAGACTGCTTTGAAACCAGAATTAATTTGCCTCTTGTACCCTGAGGTGGAGTGGCTGAAATATTGGTATTTTAGAAGTAAATTAATAAGTGATCTCTGGTTATTGTCAGTAGTTCTGTTCCTTTCAATTGTATTCAATAGTTTATAGTGGAAGACAAAGGAGATTTTTGAGGAGAATAAAAATCTGCAAGATTAGGGTCTTCCTAACAGATATTGTGGTAATCTCTAGAGTCTAAATTTCCATGGGCCTTCAAACATGCTCTAGTATCTTCAGTATTAAAAATCCTATCCCTTGACTTCAGCTGTCTCTTCAACTACTTCCCCATCTCCTCCTTTCAGGCTCAAACATTGGCCGATCTCCTTGGCCACATCTTCTCAATCTGTTGATGCCTTTGGCACAGCTGACATGCTTTCTTCTGGCCTTTTTTTGTCCTTTGACTTCCAAGACTCTGTGCTCTCCTACTTTTCTTCTTTCTTCTCCTACTGCTCCTCCATTTTCTTCTTTGGTGGCTCCTCTCCTGCCCCGTCTACCAGTATTCTTCAAGGTTCTGACCCTTGCCCCTCTTTCTATGCTATGTTCCCCATGGGCAAAAAAAGCTTGTAAAGCTTCAAATGATACCTCTGTGCCGCTGACTCCCAAATCTCTGTGAATTATCCCTTCATCTCCAGCTGCGTTTCCAATGTCTCATACTGGATATTCTGTCACTAACTCAAACCCAACACCATCACTGTTAACATCACTAGTCTCCCTGTCACCTATTGGAACTTCAGTATTCATCTTGACTCCTTTCTTTGTTACCAAATCCTTTTGGTGGTGGTTCTGCATTTCACAAACTCCTCTTCCTTCCCATCCCCAATTATACAATGCTTGTCTTTGTCTTGTTAACCTGCCATTGTGACTAATATAACCTCCTCTCTTCTCCAGCCTGCTTGCTTCTCCCTTTACTCCATTCAAATCCATACAAAATGCTGCTCCGATAATGCTCTACCTATGCCTCTTCTCTTGCTTTGGATACACTACCTCCCACCTCTTCATTTCCCTGTACTGGCTTCCTTTACTGTCCTCATCAGTTACATGCTTATTGTCTTTACCTTCAGGCTATGAGCAAGTCTACTCTTGCTTACATTTCTGCTCTCATTTCTTCCTAACTTCCTTTTGTTTCCACCAGTCTTCTCATGTAATTATTCCATTGTTGTTTCCTTTCCTCCATTCTCAATTCTTGTTTTTTATTGCATCTTCTTCCATTCTGACCTTTATGCCTGCCTTGTGGGAGGTTGGACCAAAGGATGCATGCAGTAATCTATGAAGTAAATGTCTTATTACCAACAAAGGACGTCTATGTTGTTTTAAGTTATGGATGGGCTGTACATTTCAGGAACCAGATACGTTACATTTCAGAGTTGAACCCAGATATTATAGTTGGGAAATGGTGGAGAATACATGTGAATGATAATGTAAACTCCAACTGTTTAAATATTATTCTGGTTGTATATAAAAAATAGATGAATAGCACTGAGAATACTTTATCAGCTTGCTGGAGGTCATTAGTGCTGGGACCTGTTCTCCATTATTTAGAATGCATTTAATGTTGATTTCCCTAGGTTTAAAGGGTTTTATACACTTGGTTTAGAACTAAGAGCCTTTTCAGTCATTCCTTTCCATCCTTGATAATGCCATTTCTCTGGAATGCATGTTAAAAAATTGAAACTACTTTGGATCTAAGTGCCTCTGTGGTATATTGACCATTTCTGGTTGCTGGTTAAAATATAAAATAGGTTTATTTTGCTGTTTACTTCTATATTAGAACCTTTCTTGCTATCATTTGGTACCATTGTTTGGCATTGCCTGGGCCCTCCTCTAGTGTTTACCTTGATTTACTAACACATGTGTGAACTGTAAACTGCTTTGTCCACACTTGTTTGTGAGGAGTTGTAGCCATGTTTGTCTCAGGATATTAGAGAGACCAAGTGGGTGAGTTAATATTTTTACTGGACCAACTCCTGTTGGTGAAAGAGACAGGCTTTTGAGCTATCCCAAGTTCTTCTTCAAATCCACAGTAGCATTTTGCTACATGTTCTACTACTCCACTTTGGCACAGGAAAAAAAGTGAGAAAGTGCATAGATATTCCTAGCTGATTCCCTTACTGTCATTTATACAGCTTTACATCACTCTGGCAATGTAGGGGCCCTAAAACTTTTACAGGTTTTTATGCTCATGAGGGAATTGACTGAGAATGGAAACAGTTAACTAACAATAGAATAATTAACAATGCTACTATGCAGACAGGTCGCTACATTTCTGCCTCAGAGAATGAGATCAATTAACTATCAACAGCAACATTAACAAAATGTGTTTTTTTAACAAAAGCTATTTTCTTTAACTTAAAAACAAACAATTTTCAGTAACATGATACTAATATTTAATAAAGTGTTTTTTCAATTCTCAAGAAATTACATTTTACTAAGCAGTCAGGCTGCTACATTTCTGCCTCGAGGATAGAGCCTTCCTCCTGCATAACAAAAAGACCTACCCTCCTCCACACCCCTCAAGCCACAGTATCAAGAAATATGGAGCGAGTCTCTCTCGCTTGTTGGCCAGCCTCGCCTCCTGACAGTGATCAACATCTCCCCCGCAGGTACGCATGCACATGGAGCCCTCCTTCCCCCGCAGTGATTTGCGTCTCTGAAGTTGCTCCAGGCACACTGGAACAGATGTGCTGCCTGGACTGCCGGGAAAGATGCGTGTCTCTCTGCAGATTTCTTTTGCATTTTTCTGTGTGGGGGGCACAGAAATATGTGGGCCACATGAATTCTGTGCCCCTGCATGGGTGCAGAATTCTGCCAGGAGTAATGTTCTTTACCATGTGTGTATTAGCTCATGGTTAAAAAAACCACCCTTTTCCTAGTGAGGGTTAGGAACTATTTTTTTTAAAATCAAATAATTGCTTGATTCTCAGAGCTGGACCTTTAAGAAAAGAGACAATATATCATGAGAATTGCCAATAAGTTGTGCAAATTGGCAACCCTGTTAAAGCATCATGATTTTTCTCAGCAATCATATTTCCTAAGTAACCCTGATTTTTAGGCTATGTTGATGGCCCTCATTTCAGAGCAGCTATTTTCATGTTAAGCAATATGAAGCAACAAGGGTGGCAGCTTGGAACAAGTGACAATTACTAGAAAGACCTGGGAGTGCATCTATTGAAAAAAAGATTAACTCCTGTGTGACCAATGCAGGAAAGTACTCTTACCAAGGCCAGCCACCACCAAAGATAGGAGATCCCTTAGTTCACCCAGCGCTAGTTTAATCATCCATCCAACATATTTTGATCCAATGAGTCATATACAGTGCAATTATCCACCTGGTAGGTATCCATGATAATTGGGGAATAACTGGCTCACTGATGTGTGTGCCAATGGGCTAAGAAGCAACAGTTTTAGTGCAATGTTTAGTACAATGTTCAGCAAATGAATTCAAAATATCCCAGCACATCATTTTAACAGATTTCAGAGTAACAGCCGTGTTAGTCTGTATTCGCAAAAAGAAAAGGAGTACTTGTGGCACCTTAGAGACTAACCAATTTATTTGAGCATGAGCTTTCGTGAGCTACAGCTCACTTCATCAGATGCATACCGTGGAAACTGCAGCAGACTTTATATATACACAGAGAATATGAAACAATACCTCCTCCCACCCCGCTGTCCTGCTGGTAATAGCTTATCTAAAGTAATCTTCAGGTTAGGCCATTTCCAGCACAAATCCAGGTTTTCTCACCCTCCACCCCCCACACAAATTCACTCTCCTGCTGGTGATAGCCCATCCAAAGTGACAACTCTTTACACAATGTGCATGATAATCAAGTTAGGCCATTTCCTGCACAAATCCAGGTTCTCTCACTCCCTCACCCCCCTCCAAAAACCCACCCCCATACACACACAAACTCACTCTCCTGCTGGTAATAGCTCATCCAAACTGACCACTCTCCAAGTTTAAATCCAAGTTAAACCAGAACATCTGGGGGGGGGGGCGGTGGTAGGAAAAAACAAGAGGCCTATTTCCTATTTTTGTAATTGTAGGGGTCTTGATGCAAAAATGAGTTGTGGAGGGGTCACAAGGTTATTGTAGGAGGGATTGTGGTACTGTTGCCCTTACTTCTGCACTGTTGCTGGTGGAGCGCTGCCTTCAGAGCTGGGCACCTAGGCAACAGCCATTGCTCTCTGGCTGCCCAGCTCTGAAGGCAGCGCAGAAGTAAGGGTGGCAATACTGCGACACCACTAAAATAACCTTGTGACCCCCCTGCAACTCCCTTTTGGGTCAGGACCCCCAATTTTAAAAAATGCTGGTCTTCCCCATGAAATCTGGTCTTGTGTGCTTTTACCCTATACTATACAGATTTCATGGGGGAAGACCAGATTTCACAGTCCGTGATGCTTTTTTCGTGGCCGTGAATTTAGTAATTATAAGGTCTATCCATGAATCCTTGTCTGATGATTAGCAATTGGCTCTTACTTAATATAAAAGTCAGCAAAAAAATAAGACTTTATAGTCATTGTTCATTTCCATTCAGTTAGATCTGTTACAACTGTGCTGCTCTTTCTATATTTGTGGTGGCTTTGAAAATGGTGTGGCTAAGAAATGACACTGTAATAGTCGTAAATGGTACCCTGTGATTATGTCGGTGTGAAGATATCGTGTGTGTACTTAACAAGTCAGAGAATTTAAGAATTCTTCAGGGCATGGAGTACACCAGCAACATACCCATAAGAAACATTGGCATGACTTAATATGGGAGAGGAAAGGGAAGTCTTGTGGATATTTAATCCCATATGCCAGTGATTTCTTAACTGCATTTAAAAACAAGAATGCCTGTAGGTTTCAAACTGTGGGGACAATCCTGCATTGGCCCAAACAAAGCAGAAATATGTGGATGGTGGAGGGGAAGATACACATCTGAGCACCTGGCACTGTTGTTCTTCATCACTGTTATTTGGCTCAGGTGAATGTTTTTGGTTACTCTTGTAGTGGAGAGGGAATAAACTAGATAAGACCACAAAATGGTCCCTGTGCACTCATGCTCGGGGGACAAGATTTGTCATAAGGAGATCTGCCTATGGTCACCCTAAAAAGATTCCTACAAAAAGTAGAAACATGGAAGAATTGCTTAGAAGGAGTATAGAAGTATAGCACAATCATGTAGGGACAAAATCAAAAAGTTTAAGGCACTGAATAGGTTACACCTTGCAAAGAATATAAAAGGCAATAAGAAGAGGTTCTTGAAATACATTAGGAGTAAGAGAAAGATGAAGGGAAATGTAGGTCCTTTTTATAGACTAGAGGTGCACAGGGGAAGTTCCAGAAGACTGGAAGAAAGCTAATGTGTCAATTTTTAAAAGGGAAAACTGGATAACCTGGATGATTATAGGTCGTTCAGCCTGATGTTAAACCTGGGCAAGATAATGGAAAGGCTGATATGGGACTTGATTAATAAATAATTAAAGGAAGGTAATATAATTAGTGCAAATCAACATGGATTTATGGAAAATAGATCCTGTTTAAACTAACTTGATATCTATTTTTAACAAGAGTACAAGTTTGTTTGATAAAGATAATAGTGTTGATGTAATATACTTAGACTTCTGTATGGCATATGACTTGGTACCAGACAACATTTTGATTAAAAAAAACCTAGAATGATATAAAATTAACAAAGTGCACATTAAATGGATTAAAAACTGGCTAACTGATAAGTCTCAAAATGTAACTGTAAATGAGGAATCATCATTGGGTAGCTGTGTTTCCAGTGGGATCCTGCAGGGTCAGTTCTTGGTCTTATGCTATTTAAAATTTTTATCATTGATATGAAGAAAACATAAAATCATCACTGATGAAGTTTGCAGGTGACACAAAAATTGAGGGAGTGATAAATAATGACAAAGATAGGCCACTGTTTCTGAGTGACCTAGATCACTTGGTAAACTGGACGCAAGCAAACTGTAAGCATTTTAATACCTGTAATGTGAATGTATATTCTAGGAACAAAAAGAATGCAGGCTATACTTACAGGATGGGGGACTCTATGCTGGGAAGCAGTGAGACTGAGATTTGGTGGTTGTGGTGGATAATCACCTGAAAATGAGCTCCCAGTGTGATGCTGTGGCCAAAAAAGCTAATGCCATTCTGGGGATTCATAAACAGGAATCTTGAGTGGGATTAGAAAGGTTTATTTTACCTGTATTTGGCACTGGTATGACTGCTGCTGGAATACTGCATCTAGTTCTGGTGACTACAACTGAAGAAAGATGTTGATAAATTGGAGCTGGTTCAGAGAAGAGTCACAAGAATGATTAAAGGATTAGAAAACCTACCTTAGAGTGAGACTCAAGGACCTCAATTTATGTAGCTTGACAAAGAGAAGGTTAAGCAATGACTTGATTACAGTCTATAAGTATCTTAAGGGGGAACAAATATTTAATAATGGGTTCTTCAGTCTAGTGGAGAAAGATGTAACATGATCCAATGGCTGAAAATTGAAGCTAGACAAATTCAGATGGAAAATAAAGTGTAAATTTTTAACAGTGAGAGTAATTAACCATTGGAACAATTTACCCAGGGTCATGATGGATTCTTCATCACTGACCATTTTAAAATGAAAATTGGATGTTTTTCTAAAAGCTATGCACTAGTAATTATTTTGGGGAAGGTCTGTGGCCTGTGTTATACAGGAAGTCAGACTAAAGGATCACAGTGGTTCCTTCTCGGTTTGGAAACTATTAATCTTTGTGCACCAACTCACCAACCTAGCGAGGAGGTGTTTAAACTAGATTCAAAGGGGGCAGGTGACAAAGCCCCACAGGTAAGCATAAAAATGGCAACTGTAACAGAGGTCTTGATGTTGGCGGGATATGGAAAAGTCCAGTAGGGTCCTAGGAGCAACAAAAAGGAAATCAGTGAGGAATCTGCTCTGTTAGAGCCGATATTAGAGCAGGCTGTGGCAAAACTCCTTACTGTGTGGGTTGTACCCCAAAGCAGCACAGGGAGATTTAGGTTAGAAATTAGGAAAAACTTTCTAACTATAAGGGTAATTAAGTTCTGGAATAGGCTTCCAAAAGAGATAGTGGAATGCCCATCATTGGAGGTTTTAAGAAGAGGTTGGACAAATGCTTGCTGGGGCTGGACTAGGTTTATTTGGTCCTGCCTCAGTGAAGGAGGCTGAACTTGATGATCTCTTTCAGTCATGCATTTCTATGATTCTATGAATAGATTATATCAATAATACAGAAGATGAAAGATTAGTTATTTAAAACAGCATTGAAAAAGGTATTAAACGTCTGAATCTTTTACATTAAAGATTTTGTTGCACTCCTTTCCTTTAAATAAGCTCTGTCTTATTGAATAAATTATGTACAAGCAGTTTTTATGTTACAAACTACTGGATAATTTTCCAGTAATACTCTTCTAGTTACAGTCTGAATTGGAGTATAGAGGTCTGTGTCTTGGTGTATCACAAGCAAACGTACACACTTTGCAAAGGATATTTCACTCTGGTATGTACCCAGGAAGAAATGCTGTGCAGTGTTTTTCTAGAATTTTTTGGTCTAACTCCTGTGACTGTAAGTGTCATTCTGGCTCCAGTAAGTAATGCCAGTAGCACAGGTAGATGGATCTGACAGGACTGAGAACTAACAGCATGTCAGACGCTTTTCTCCAATGAAGTCTATAGATCAGAGCTAGGAATCTGCTGGAGCCGAAGAGGGTGACAGGGGAATAACATCCCTTTCTCTTCCATCGACAGGAGTAATAACTCCTGGCTCTCTAGGGACAGATTGTAAAAGCCAATAGCCAGAAGCTGTGAAGCAGGGAGGGTAGAAGAATGGAAAATTAAAGAGGGAGTGAAAATTTTGTGTAAGGCTTTAGTGAAGTGTTGGAATAAACCATCAAATGTCATTCTTTTAATAGCCTTATTGTTGATATAAACGGTTCTTGAAATTTTAATTTTTATTACTTTAAGATGTTAAAATGTTAGTAAAATATTAGCTAAAATGCTTAAGTAACAGATACTATGAATGTATTTCTGTATGGGTATTTTCATATATTCTATAATAGCTTGAAAAAAATTTTAAAAGAGAAAATGTTTTACTAATAGCTCTTTAATATTAAAGATCTACTAAATAGTGGTAAGTTTGTTAGTTTAGTTATTGTACCCAGGCATATACGAGTTTATATATGACACACTGTGTATATAAATAATTTATTATAGTCGAATGACTATGTATGAAATATGCATATATTAATCTACTTCCATATGCAGACGTTCACCTTTTTAAATCTCTGACAACTTATTTTTAGAGAGTTTCATAGCTTCAGAAGCATTTAAAATTTACCTTTTTATGTATCTGATGGGAAGTTTTCACAGTGTTAAATTCAGACATACACTAATTTTTATGGTATCTGCATTTTACAATGAGTCTTACATTCACTTCTTCATAAAGTGTCTTTTAAGAGTTCAGTAATTTACCAACAAACATTTAAACAAGCAGAAGCATAATAAAAGGTATAACTTAGGGAGTTTAGATAGGCTTTTAAGAAACTGGTGTGCGCTATCTTCTTATGAGATGTACTTATTTAGTTTTTAAACTGTGACTGGTGTTTAGTTAAATCTTTTACAGACTCAGTTCACTGAAGGTGACAGAAGTACTCACTTGAGCTCAATGAAAAGTAGACATGACAATAAATTTTTCAGTCAGAGACAGGAGATCTTGTTATAGGAGTCAGTATGAGGGTCAGGGCAGAGCCTGTTGATGATTGAGGAAAAGAGAAGTAAATTCATTCTGCTTCAGGCACTTTGTCAAGTGCCAGTAGCTTACCATTGAGAACTAGTCACCCGTTCTAGTCTTACGGCCCTAGAGGTCACTCATTTGATATAAATCATAGCACTGCATAGGCTCAGCAACCTATTGCCATTCCAGATGAAATAAAAAAGAGGAATGCTTCATTCTGCATTGAAATGACTGTGAATACCCCACCACATGTTGCTGTTTAATGCAATATGTAGTTAGATATTGATCTCCAGAATCAAGTCATTAAAATGTGCAGTTTTTGTTTATTGGAATGGAGCAATTAAATGGTTCAGTTATGCCAGACCTTACTTTTTCTGATGAAAAGTATTGATTTCTTGCCACAGCTTTATAAGCGACAATGTTTTTGATTACTCTTGACAAACCTCCTTGGAGTGTTAATTAAAATTGTACCAGATGAGCAGGTGTGGGAGATCATTAGATCGCTCGGATCACACACTACACTTCATATTCTGCAGCCTTGCATAATGAATAGGGCACAAGAGGGGAAAAACAATATCTTCATCAGCAGAATTAGCATCTTCACTTTTTTTAACTAGGTGACGTTAAATTGTACAGTACACATATTTATCTATTGAATAACTTCTGCATTTGATTGAGTTCACTTTCTTTGTTAACATATTCTTTTTTAGTGAAAGACCAGCTGTTTTCATTTTTAAGATTTAAAATGTTTTGAAATGTAATATTACAATATACATTTAAGAGATGAAGTATTAGGCTGTTTACACAAGAATGCAAATAAACTCATGAATACCAACATTTAACCCTCCCCCCCAAACCTATTTGTGTTTCCCAAATAAGAAATATATATAAATATTTTCCCCATATCTTTCTTTTGCTTAACGACCTAGAAATATAAATATAGTATGAGAGCTATTGATTTTGTTGGCTAAACTATGTAATGAGATTATTAATTTACAAAAAATATTTTGTCTTGTACAATATTAATCAGTTGATAATTTTTAAAAACCTCCACTGTATTAAGACAATTATTCTGTATAGTGTTAGTAGCACTGGCATTATGTGTAGCAAAAATGTAAACTAGGGTGCTGCTGGTTTTGAAGTTTGTTGTGACAGGCATTTTTGTTTAAAGAACATGTAGAAAACAAATTAACATTTATTTTGGAAGGGAAAGAAATAAAATAAAGGTGTAATCAAAGTAAAGCTAGGATTTGTGTTTAGAGCAGTGTAGAGAAATGTGTAAAACATCTGCTTACAAAATACCTGGCTTGTAAGTAAATAGAAAGCTTCAGTTTCCATTAATGTGATCTGCGAGCAGTAGTCAACAGTAACTAAAAGCTTGAGTGCTTACTGTTCAGCCCAAGTCACGCTGGAAGAGGCAATTTGGGACTTGGCTGTTTAATTTATTTTAAACGTACTATTTTACAATGCAAATATCAACATAGGAAAAAGAAGGTGAGTGAGGAGTTGCAATATTTGAACTGTGCTCTAGTGCCTAGAGTGAAGAACTAGTTTCAAGTTGCAGATGTGCCACTGAATTGCTGTGTGGTTTTGAGCAAGTTGCCCTGTACGTATCTTAGTTTACCCTTCTGTAAAGTGAGTATGATACTTACCTGCCTTTCAGGGATGTTGTGGGATTTAATTAACATTTATAATGTTCTTTGAAGTCCTATAATGAAAAGTGCTAGAGAAATTCAAATTATTCTTATTTTATTATGTACACCCCTCCCACGCCCCAAAGAAGAAATAGTGGGTTGAAAAAGGAAGATCCTACATTAATTGGTTCAGCTACAGGTTTTTAAAAAACTGGACTCTTTATTACAAATATTTTTAGGTATAGTGCTTAGATAGAAGAAACTAATTAAAGACTACCTACACAATGGAAATAGATATATTGCTATTCTCCAGGGCCAAATCCTTGTGACCGATCTCATGTGAGGAATCCCATTGACTTCAACAGGACTACTCATATGAGGCAGGATTTTACTTTTAAGTTGGTTTCAAAGCTCTAACTGAATACTGATTCCAAAGAGTACGACCTAATGACTCCTATGCAGTCTTAACTTCTGTTTCAATATGGCAATATTTAGCACTTTATATTATGCTTTATTGGCCTGATTCCACAATACACTGAGCACCCTTTCAGTGTATTGTGGAATCACCCTTTAGATTCAGTTGATTCCAAAGGGAATTGAAGGCACTCACTGCAATTTAGGATCAGGTGCTATATCTTTTAAAAAGTGCTATACAAACTTACCTCCTGCTGACTTCAGTGAGAGCAGAAGCAGGTCCGTAAAGAATCACCTTGTCGAAAGTGTAGTTGAAAAGGACCATGTTGGTTCAAATTCTTACGTTTAATTTGAGGGGAGTCTTTCTAGGGGTCAAAGATAATTCACTCAGAGGCGTCTATCTCTAACCTTTGAGGAAGTGGAGATTCTCCTTTTTGGAGTGTTACTTCTTCCACTCTAGCTCTTTTTAAAAAGATGATTACCAATCAGGGGACTAGATAGCTCAGGGATTGGGATATAGAGGCTCTAGGTTTCCAGTTCAAATGAGTTTGATATTCTCAGGCCAATTCCCTGTGGTTAAATGTCCACATTATAGAACCTCCATCACAGATCTACTGATTGGTACCCTTTTAGCTCTCTCAACAAAGGCACCAAGGACTGAAATGGCATGGAAACTGACCTATCGTCTCACCTCTAAAGATGGTCTGACTATTTCAAGCCTGATGTACTAGATTTTGGAGGGCATAGATGGAAAGCGCCTGTTCCGTAGATAAAGAGATTACTAGAATAGTTTCTCAATAAGCCATTGTGAATATCTAAGGCTGCTCAGACATCAAAATGATCTATGAGAAGCATATTAAATGTTCTAATGACTATAATTAGAAGAGGAAAAAGGGGAAGGCATGTACTCTGTGGGTATGTCTACACAGCAAAAACAAAACAAACAAACAAACCACGCCTGTGGCTGTGCAGACTCTTGCTTGTGGTGTTTCTGCTATGGTGCTAAAAATAGCTGTGTAGACATTCAAGCCTGTGCTGAAGTTTGGACTCTGAAGCCCTGGAAGGGGAGTGGTTTTCAGAGCCTGAGCCCAAACATCTCCACAGCTATTTTTAGTGCCATAGTCTGAGCCTGTGAGACTGAGTCTGTAGACCTGGGCTCTGAGACTCGCTGCTGTGGGTTTTTTTTTGCAGTGTACACATACCCCTCCCCCCCCACCCCGTCTAATACGTTTTATTCTATGTCATGCAGTACTTTGTTACTGCTGATTTTAAAATACAGCAAAAAATGGCTGGTGATACATGACTAAGACCCATCTAAATTTCTGCTGTGATATGAAATTTATTATATAATTATCTCCTATTTATAGACTTGTGTGTAGCAAAAGCCAGTGTGTCTCCATTAAGTTTTCCAGTTCTGCTTTAAAATGAAGCACTTAATGACCAAAAATCCCAAGGTAGTGATGATCAAAATTATTCAAGTTATGTACAATAAGTCTGACTGTTTTTTGTGTTTCTATATGTAAGCTTGGATTTCTATCTGTTCTGTTTTTTGAAAAGATTTGAATGCATAAAACACTGTCCTTAACTGGTTATTTGAAGCTGTATATGATAATGTTTTGTGTTTATGTAGTGCTTTCATTCAAGGATCTCAGAGCTTGACAAACATTAATTACGCTTCAAGTGGCCGACACTTCTGAAAGGTAGGTCTGAGTTTCATGGGCGTGCATAGCTCACCGCCTAAAATTTAATAAAGAAATAATATACCACATAGATTTTTCCAGTTGCACAAAGCAATGTGCTTTTAAATGTTAATTTCCTATCTTTTTTCAGAACAATAACATCATGTTTGTGGTAACTTTTTCTTTTGTTGCGTTCTAAAGGCTTGTTTGTTCAACACATTGCATGTTAAGTGAGTGAAACCTGGACTCTCTCAGGATTTAGTGGTTCTCTTTATTCTTTGCTCCATATTGAAAATCATTCCTGTCAGCTGATGCTCTCCAAGCTGCCTGGAAGAACTTTGGCATAGTTTTCTTAACCTTTCAAACAGTAAAAGCAAAACTCTCCTTTGATAAAAAAAGCCGGAGGACTTTGGCACAGAGCCATTAAGGATGTAGGTGACTCTGCTGTGATCTGACAGAATATTCCACAAAACACTGAAAAGCTCTCCTAAGAGTCCCTGGAGTGGGCCGCGGCACTTTGCTTGTACTTAACATATATCAACTGTCACCCGACGGCAGTCAGTGTTGAACTGAACACAATGGAACATCCAGATGGTCTAAACAAAGCGAACAAATGTTCACTGCTATTAAAAGCTGTTTACATCAACTTCCAGTATTTCATGTACTGAAGTTTATATTGTGTCACTACTGAGGTGCTTAGCTCCATTCTAAGCTCATATCAGGCTTTTATAAACTATTGTTGCTTATGTGTTAAAATAGCATTATTAAATATCTTAAATACGTGCCATTGAGCATTAAAACAAAGTAAGAAATCGGTCATTGTATGCTAATCATACACTTTCATATATTTTAATTGATTGTCCATTCTAATTTCCCTTTGTTGTTCCCCCCCATGCAGCCCTTCCTTCCAAAGCCTCCCCCCACCAAACACACATACAGTGTGCACAACTCCATGCTGTCTTCTCTGATTGGGGTGCGTAATGAATAGCTGCTTAACTGCCTATCTGCCTTTGCAGACTGTGCCAAGAATTCTCATTGGCCATTTGATGGGGATGTTTGTGCAGGGAATAGTTTGTTTTCTTCTCCAGCAGGCTCCGAGATATCTACTGCTGTCTTATTAGTGATTAAGATGCATGAGTGACAAATGGACATTTTACATCTCCTTCCTCTGACCCTTGTTCCTGGTATCCACTTTGCAAATTTCCAGGTCCCTGCCTTCTACTTGTTAAATAAATTCATTGATGGGAGAAATGCCCAACTCACTGTATTGTTTTCAAGAAGCTACAATGAAATTCTTCGGAAGGGAGAGGGGGAGGAAGACTCTTTAAAAGCTGTTCTATATTTTGCAAATATCTGATTTATGGTTTATTGCATAATATGCCTGAAACAGTAGAAAAATGATAAGTAGTAAAAATCATTAACTGCACTCATTTTATTTTTATTTTATTTAACTGAGAGAAGTAAAAATTTGTAACATATATGAGCACAAAGATGGCATCAAATCAAAATTTTATAAATGGGCAGAATGTTGCTGTTTGCTAAATATAGATCAGCTATTTCCCCCTCCACCTTGTTTTAAAGGTGAAGCAAAGTGATTTAAAAGTAAATATATACAAAAAACTGCTTCAGGTCCTAAATCAGTAAGTCAACAGTAAGTCTCTTCGGGAGAGGGACCACATTTTTGTGCAGTGCCTGTAGCATGTGGTCCTGGTCCAGGGCTGGAACTCGTAGGCGCTACCATGTTATAAATAATAAAATGAGAAGAATGAAATGATACACAAATACATTTTAAAATAAAATATTTGAAAATGGTTTCTAATCTATCAGGATCTATTTTTGGACTTTTTTCTCCTTACGATGTCACTAGCACCTAAACCAGCATATGGCATGCAGCTTCATGCTGTTGGTGTTAGTGATGTCATTTCACATTCAGGAAAAATAGAACCCTGAACTCACATTCCTCCTATGAAACAAATTGTATAAAGTTTTATAGGGACTAAATCTATAGAATTCTGCAGCATCTAAATAGAGGGTTCTATGGAAATGCTCTAAAACCCTGTATAGAATTTTATAGGAAGTGATCGTCTTTCTGAAGTGTTTTTACTATGCAGAAGAATGCTATAGCAGGATTATAATTCTCTATTAAATTCTATTGCATGATTTAAAAAAAACTGTAGAATTATTTATTTTTTGTGTTAAATTGACAGGATTTTTTCAATAAGTGTTTGTTTGTTTGTTTGTTTGTTAACCTGCTAAGAACTCTGAGTCATGTTTAAAATGCATTGAAAAACTATTCTACACGTGTATTATGTTAATTGTACTGCAGTTTAAAAAACACACACTAAATAGTTCAGTTAATCTTTAAACCCAGTAATTGGAACTTTAAATGCAAAATCTAGATATACAGGTACTTTATTTATGTTGGAGTTTCAAGGAATACAATGTGACTTGTTATTTTGCAAGTGCAATTTAAACTACCTATTTTTAAACATAAGAATGAGTGGTCCATGCTCTCTCTGACTTGCTTAATATAAGTTTAAAAAATACTATGTCGGCAGCTTTATTTTATAATGTCTTGTTTTGGGGAGCAGCTTTCTTCTTGGACAGCAAACTTTGACATTACATACTGTATAATATTGTTTTTAAAATTTTAAATGTTTTAATAAGTATTAGCAGTAGTAAGAATCATGATGATTCAATATCCCCTTTGTCCTGCAGTAGATGTCTGACTGATAAATTTTTGTGCTAAATCCAAGTCCAAGATTTTAAAAAACAGGCATCTAAAGCTAGGTTCCCAAATCCATATTTAGGCACCTAAATAAGTGACCTGACTTTCAAAAGTGCTGAGCAACCAACAGCCACTATTGAAGTCAGTTCCATTTACTGGATGCTTGGTACTTTTGAAATGGAGACCAGTTATATAGGTCCCTAATTATGGATTGAGGAGCTTAACTTTAGGCTGCTGATGTTGAAAATCTTGACCCCATTTTTTTTTTTCAGGAATATATTGTGGAGAGTGGATGATAATTGTTCTTGTGTTGTATGGAACTCTTTTTATAGTGTTCTATCTATTCTTTATATTATGTGGTAAGATCACCTGAGTATGCTGTATAAGGGCCAAATCCTCAACTCGTCACACAACCCTAGTGATCTCCTTTGTGCTCTGCAGCCTGTGCTGCAGCCTTAGGGTTGAAATTGCTCCTGGGCTCCTGCATGCATCTTCCATGGGGTCGGATGAGGGATAACGCCCAGTGCATCTGAATAACTAAGGACCTGTGGCCCACCTCCTGCTCCTGTGCTACCCTGCCACTTCCTTACTCCCAAAATCTCCTGCCCCCGATACAGAGCACTACACTGTTCCCATTGAAACTGGTGGTGTAGGCTTAGGTCCTGCAGGCTCTTTGTAGGAAGCCAAGCTATTCCCTACACTACAGTATGTTGGAACATGGCAATAAGAGAGTCAGATGTTATTTCTATATGACAGAAAGATTAATTGCTGACCTTTCCAATCTCCTGGTGTTATCACATGGACTGTATGGCGAGCTGGGATGAGAAAATATTTAAAATAAAATGTGATTTTGTTACCGTAAACAATTCCCTGATTTAACAAGTCCCATTTTCCTTAGTCATTCAGAGTAACGGAGAAGGAAAGATTTCTTTTATATGGAGGAGCTTAGAGGTGTCAGGACATAAAACTGTTACAAAACCTTAGTTTTCGTGTTTGACAGGGGTCAAGCTTCGTGCCCGCTTTAGATGAGCCATTTGGAGCCAGATTGTCAATCCAAATGCAAGCTGCTCCATTTCCTGTTTATGCCTGTGCAGAGTTACACATCCTGACTCGCTTGCCTTCAGCTGCAGGTTTTTCCGCACTCCCCGGGAGATTTCTTCCTTAAAATGGCTCATTATTTATCATTTAAGTAAGCCATTGGAATTTTGTTAATTCCTGTTTTACTTAACACATGCAAAATGCTATCATTAGCTAAAGGAAGATAATGTTAAGGTAGTAACTGTTACTGATAGTACTAATTAAATGACCTTTGCAAAACAAAACCTGATCAGAGAGTGCATGAAATGAAGAGAATTGATGCCAAGTTTACTGCCTCACAGAGACCCTGCCTATTGTATATCTGACCTGAGGTTATCAGCAATTAAAACCTGGTCTACTAACTTAAAAATAAGCTTTAGGGAAATTCATATATTTTGTTCATTACAGTTTTAGAACTTTTTACGTAATCTGGTGTACTTTGAATTAAGTCTTTTCTATTTAGAAGAGGAAATTAACAGTGAAAAGTAGTTCTGATGTATTCATTTAAATACAGGGTGTATATATACTGTTGCTGAAATTGCTTGGGATTTTTCTGTTTTTCACTAATAACTTTTCTGGGTCATTATCCTTTTTAGTGAGCTGAAAAATGAACAAATCTGGTTAATTCCGATTTTCTCCGTCCCTTTTAATCAAATCTTATTTTAAAAAAATTCACAAACAACCATGTCACCATTGTAAGCTTTTGTTATTTGTACATATTCTACAACATGAGGTACTCTGTGTCTTTCTTTACAAGCCAAGATTTTTCTAAATATAGCGCTAATGGCTGGAAATTTGGCTTGAATGTTCTTCAAAATAGCCATTACATGCAGTCAAGTTTATTGCCTAAGTACTGTCAAAGTCAAATGGGTAGTCATAGTCTGCATGCACAATTCCTTTCCATCCATTCCCTGGTTTCTTGAGAATTTTATTTGATAATAGCTGGTGCGATTATTTATATTTTGAGTACAGGAAAGTATTGTTTGATTATCATCTAATTTCATTTTTCCTTATTGTTTGCTTCCTATAGAAGATCTTGATTTAAAATGCAGAAAGTAGCAATTTAAGCCATTTTCCTCAGTCAGCCCTTCAATAAGCATAACCTCATACAAATATTGTTCTGTACCCAGGTGAACTATAGAATGACTATGCAACTAATTCCCTTGATGATCATGTTCAGTGTAAGATGTATTAGCACACATTTTGTTTATCAGACCAAAAGAACATCCCATTTAGGGGTTTTCCCCATAGTAATCAAGGTTAAAGAGAGAGCAGGACAGCATTCCCTTCAGGGGATACATGAATAAAATGAACTCAACAGATGTTTAAGGCTAACCTGTAGAACCAATTCATTTCTATGATATACTTCTAACATGATCTGACTTTGTCAGTGTAGCTAGACAAAATGAATATTTGTTCAAAACCTGTACTTTAATTTGCCACAAGATCTTTCCTCCACATAATGTTCTCAAGGGTCAGATCTTTGCCTGGGGTAAATTAGTGATACTCATTTACTCTACCTGAGGATCTGGCCTATATTGTATACCTATGTTGATATGCATGGGAAGCATTTAACTTCTCATGTTCTAATATATAGAGTATGCTTTTACTTACTTTCTTTCTTGCTGTGTCAATAAGTGTTACATCACAGTGTGAATCTTCTTTTTATTTTACTTACTTCTTGGGTAAAAGGTTGATCGAGTCCAAATCCAGAAAGGACCATTGTAATCATGTAGTCTAACAGGGGCCATAGGAGTCTCCCAAAAACAATTCCTAGAACATATCTTTTAGAAAAACATCCAATTTTGATTTTTAAATGGCCAGTGATGGAGAATCCAGCACAACCTATGGTAAGTTGTTCCAATGGTTAATTATTCTTACTGTTAAAAATTCCTTATTTCCCGTCTGAATTTGTCTAGCTTCAACTTCCAGCCAATGGATCGTGTTACACCTTTCTCTACTAGATTGAAGAGCCCATTTTTAAATTTGTTCCCCATATAGGAACTAATAAACTGTAATCAAGTCTCCTCTTAACCTTCTCTTTGTTAAGCTAAATAGATAGTGCTCCTTGAGTCTATCACTATAAGGCACGCTGTCTAATCCTTTAATCTTTCTTGTGGTTCTTCTCCAAACCCTCTCTAATTTATCAACGTATTTCTTGAATTGTGGACACCAGGTCTGTGACCACAAAAATGTCTAACATTCCAGATATTTTTCTTTACAATTACAGTGAATGCTGCTTGATAGCATCCCTGATATTAACAAGTTTCAGTTAATAGCAACACTTTACTGGGACCCAATCCTGTCCCATTGACTTTCACAGTAATAGGATTTGGATACTGGTAACAATGTGCCACAAACTGAGAACTCTTTTTGGGAGAAAGGCCCCTGCCTCAGGCAGGTCTGTGGGGCTGTATATGGCGAAGGAAACACTGGGACGTGCCTTCCTTGGCTGCAGCTCTGCAAACCTACCTGCACCTGGGGACTGCACGAGAGTTGAGGGGTTGGGGCACCTGTATCCCCTCCTAATGGGGGAGCCCCTGTTGGAGTCTTGGTGCCATGGCCTTGGGGAGGGGAGAGGGAAGGCTATGGGCAGGGTACCAGTGGGGACAGGTCTGTAGCCTGGATGCCAGGCTTTCTGCAGGGAACAGGGACGCTGAGGGTTGCAGAGTTGCATAGTCGCTCTCCCTGCTGCTGCCCTGCCCACAGGCAGGTTTGTGGGGCTGCAGCCAGGGAAGGTAGGTCCCAGTGCTTCCTTCCCTGGCTGCAGCGCCTCATATCTGCTGTCGGCTCATTGGTAAATGCCAGATAATGGCAATTCTTTGCTGGCAACTGAGGGGTTGCTAATCAGCAGAATGTACGGTGTTATTTCCCCCTTGTTTATTAGAATTCTCATTCTTGCCACAATGAGGATGTACCCTGCTATGCCCTGGTACAACTGACTGGAATGGAAATGAGCATTCCACCCAATTTGGCAAGCAGGTGAGCACAGAGAAATTAGTTGTTGTTAGCCTCAAGGGATTCCTGATAAATGCTGTCATTGATGATGGAGCATCAGAGTATACCTATCGCTGAGAACTGTGGGTTATACTCTCACCGTGGGGCAGCATGTGGGGGATAGATGGAACCCATTAATGGTATTTGTGGGGTGGGTGTGCGCGTGCACACACATCTGCATGTATTTATAGTTCTATTAAAAAAAATCCCCTTATACAAGGTGGCAGGTATGGAGAGGAAGGGTGGTCCAGTGGTTAGGGCACTGGTCTAGGATGGGAGCGACTCAGACTCAATTCCCTGCTTCAGCCAGCTTGGCACCATCCACCTTTCCATATTTTCTAATAGGGTATTTTTAAATTATTGAAAAAAATGCCGTTCTTTTCCCTGCTGCTTTACGTCCTCTGGCTAACAGGAAGTCAAAAGGATAACAATACCACCTATCACTGGAGAGAAAAGACAACAAAAGGAAAATAAAGAAATTGAACAAACATGAGTCGATATCCTTCTATAAATGACTACAGTGTTGTGCAGTGATTGTTCAAAGTCCTACAGCTTACATAGTTTAAGGCAATTTCTACAGAAATGTCTGTGGAATACTTCATCTCAGAGCGCCTCAATACCACTCTGAGGCGCTGTAGGAGGCTATAGGTCAGCAATACTCCTAGTCCTGCTCATATGATTCCAAAATGGCGTTCTGTAATTGTGACCATGACCCAGATGATTATGTGTGCCTGAAAACTGTGACTGGATCAGCATTCAAGGCTTGTCCTGGTGTCCCTGATTGTTTTACAAACATGGATATTTTGTCCCTGTTTTTGTAATCCCTGCAGACCCCGGTCACCTGTCGGGTGGCTGAGCACGTACGTATGAGCAATCAATATATATTGCTACTTTTCCTCTGTACAAAGCCAACCAGTGAGTTCCCTACTCCTCTCCTATCAAAACTCTTCCCCGAGTTGCCCGTACAATGCTATGCTCCTATTCCCAAACCTCTATCAGAACTGTCCCCTGAACTGGGTAGGGGAAGGACATTTATGGAGTTCGTGCATGGGTTGAGTTTTCTCTACTGTCCGGAGCATGGTAACAGTTTTTGGCTGTTTTTGATAGTTGTGAACAATTGTGGTGACTGCTTCTCATTATTCAGATGCAGCATGTATTGTTGCTTATGTTATTCAAAATGTGGCTTGTTTTATTTTTAAAAAGTGAGTCCATCATTTTTGTCCTCTCTCCTGGTGGCATTAGTAATGTATTACATAACAGTTATGCCTGTGTATTTATCCTTGAATAAAAGCATGCTTTCTCTAGTATATATCTGAAACATTTTTTGTGGGGTAAAGTTTCTTAATTTATAATGTGATGGTCCTCAAAAAGCCATTGATTCTCAGTTCTCTGTTTTCCTCTTTTTCTCAAAATTGAATTTCTTTATTTTATTTTCTTAAACTCTCTATTTTAAGTTCACAGCCATGACAGATGAAGATACAATCAGAGACTTCTATCAGTACTAACATCTTCACTCTAGACTTTGGGGATAAATAGACTTCTCCATTTACCACTGAAGTGTGTGAAGAACAGCCTATAACATGATTGAACTCCATTGATTTTTCATAAAAATTTAATAAGATGATACAGGTCAAAAGCTTTGCAAAATTTGTAATAAATCTCTGTGGCAATCTGTACAATGGGGGGGGAGGGATAGCTCAGGGATGAGCATTGGCTTGCTAAACCCAGGGTTGTGAGTTCAATCCTTGAGGGGTCATTTAGAGATCTGGGGCAAAAATTGGGGATTGGTCCTACTTTGAGCAGGGGGTTGGACTAGATGACCTCTTGAGGTCCCTTCTAACCCTGATATTCTATGATTCTAAGATTTAGTTGGGAAAGCTGGCATAAAAGGAGTGTAAATACAAGTTGAGTTATATTGAGGGAAATGAGGACTATGAAACTTTTTGGTTAATCATTTTGAGCCTTGTATATCAGATGCTGACAAAATAACATTGTGTTGATTTCAGTATATTTTTAGGTGTCTAATTTTTATAGGGGATTTTTGTATTTTTTCAGTACATTTTTTTATCCTAACTATCCATCCACCCAGGCTTTTATAATTGCACCCACTGCTGTAGTATCTGAGCACCACACTTAGGTTAAAAACCAAATGTACAAATTGCCTGAGACCTTGTTTTCTTCCCTATTTTCCCCTGAGGCAATTGTTCAAACTTGAACACTTGAGTTTACTAAAATCATGTTGGGTTCCAACCACAGAACAACTTTTAACCCTGTTGCAACCATGTCAGGATACAACTCTGTTGTATTGAGTTCCATGCACTGGTGATAGTTGTAGTATAGATGTGACCTAAGAGTTGCAAATTGGCTATGTGAGGAGCAGCATCAGTGGTAACCTTTTGCATGTGTCCTTCTGTATATACAGCAGAAAATCTCTCTGTGAAGGGTACTTGTAGCTCCCCCTAGAGGTGGTAAGTGTTCATACACCCTCGCCTTCTCACTGCATGAGAAGTCACAACTGTCCATGGGGATAAACAGTGGGCTACTTCTGCTACTCATCTTCTTTGCTTGTGTTTGTGGCTGCAGCTCAGATTCACAGACTGAAGACTGGCCAAGTTGGTCTGAGGATTCTGTCACTCAGCGCCTGAGTTTGTTGCGTGCCGCAAAACCCTTTTATGGTTTTATTTTGTTCCCTAAACATTCATGCTATACAGAAACAGGATGTTTACTAACTGCCCCAGTTAAGAGGGGCTGCCTCTATTTTTCTTTTTACTAATAGAATTAAAAGGTGTTTCCCTATTTTCTCCCTCACTCTCAGTACTTAAAGCTTTCCAATGTTGGCAGATATGTTAATTACTAAACTCTCCTTGCCGAGCTCCATAAACATAGGGTCCTTGGTGTATAGGCCAGGAATTCAGAGTTCAGTTCTTGACACTGCCAGTGAAATACTGTGAGATCTTAGGCAAATCACTCACCCCCTCGATTAACTCCTTTGTAAAATGGGGATAACGTTTACCCACTAATCCAAAGACTCCCACTGATGTCAGAAATCTTTGGATTAGGCCCAGTGTGAGATTTCACTGATAAATAACTGCACTGTGATTGTGGTTACATAGAATTTTCCAGAAACTTTTACGTTGTTTTATTTGTGAATGAAATAAAATGCTAGTTTTAGTGCTACTTTATGTAAGTGTCACTATTTTTAATCAAATCTGAGCTCAGTGCCAGATGCTGTTTCAGATGTCTGGTTTTGCAAAAAAACTCTGTTCCTACTAATAGCTTCGTATCATATGCACTATTTACAGTAACTTCAGAATAAGATGCAGAATTTTCTTTTATGATCATATGAACAACATAGTTTAGTAGAAATTGCAATAATTTTTTTGCCATAGTTTTTGCAACCTATTTATATTAAAGATAAAAAGGCTTGGTAGAATTTGATTTTTATTATTTTAGAATTTCAACAGATATCTGTTTTTAAAACAATTATTTTTATTAATTTAAAATTTTTCACAATTATGGGAAATTATGGAGGGGCCAGACAATTATTTAATGATACTAGATGTTAAGATTCAAAAAGTTAAAGTTTTATAAATTGTTTAAACACAAATTGTCACATAATATGTCAAAATATACAAAATATCCTTAAATCAACAAATCATACCTGTTTCTACTATTCATTCACTTGTCCATTTGTAAAAAGCTTAATTCAAAAGTATAAACCACTGGATTTTGACTCTAAAAAGTTTTCAAGCAGAACTTGATATGCCTATCTGTAAATTTTGGTTATTGATGAAAATATTTATTCATTGCTCTGTGTGTGTATGGTGAAAATGATATTTACTGACATTTACTGACAAAAATCTAATCCTTCCAAGCCTAAAGATAACCTAGAAAGGAAACCTTCACATTGAGCCAATGAAAAATGAGCTCACTATCTCCTTACTGGCCAGGCAGTGTGGGTAGAGGAGAATTCAATACATAAAATAAGTCTAAACAATCCTCTTAAAAAGTTCTTTATAGCTCCAGTAAAATCAGTGTTTGCTACTGACATCACAGATACCAGAACACTCCTCAGAAAACTGAGGTGGCCCATAAGGGCACCAGAAAGACTTCAATGTTTTCCTGCACAGGGCAGAGTTTTCAAAGGTTTTTGTTTATTGTCATCTTCATGACTGCTTTATATATGAAACAATAAGCATTTTCCTCTGGGCTTTATGGGCTGACGCAGCTGAGCTGTGCTGTCCTACAATGGTGCACTCTGGGTTGTCAACAGTGAATCCAGAAGAAGCAGGAGTAATAAATTGCCTCCTTCCGAAAGGTTATTTCTGGGTTGATTTTTTTTCCATATGCACCCTGGGCACTTAGAACTTCTTTCTGTGCTTGGCTCAGTGTTTAGGTTTTCGTTGCAGGTTGCCATCTATTCTAAAAACTCAATTGAAATCCTTCTGGTCACCTATTAAATGTGATGGTCTTGTGGATTATACAATATTTGTTTTCTTTGGAATTATAGTTTGCTAAGAGAAACAGCTATTTCCATTCTAGCTTTCTGTTCCTCCCTATCATATGCACAGATAGTCATAGACTTGAAAAAGAAAGTCCAAATAAGGTTGATGTGCTGGAGACTTAGGCTTAATTTATAAGCACTAACTGAAAATGGAGCCCATCTTGTCAGGAGAAGGTTGGGGCTTGTATAAAGCCAGGAAGTGAGAGCAGAAGGGGCTGCAGTGTAGAGGTCTGCAGTCATTCTCTGGGCCTACTGAGGAGAGAGGGAGGAAACCTGGGGAAAAGAGGGGAGCAGAAACCTGACCTGGAGGGAAGGGCTCATCCACAGGCATGGTGGAGAAGAAAGCCTCTGGAGGGTGGAGTAGGAAGAATCCCAGGGGAAACAGCTGCAAAGGTTGAGACTGTGCCAACCAAGGCTGCTGATTGTAGGGTTCTTGGGCTGGAACCCAGAGTAGTGGGCAGGTCTGGGTTCGTGTACCAACCATGAGGAAAGTGGCAGAGTCTTGAATGGGAAGACTGCCTAGAATGGCACCTGGACAGCTAGTCCAGTGAGACTTTGTTACCCTGGAAGGGGAAAACTTTATAGTGACCTGGCTGAAGAGCTGAGTCACAAAGGGGAAGCATTGTGACCCCTAGAGAGCAAGAGGGGCCATAGTATGAGAGAAGGAAGGGGGCATCAGACCAGGCAGAGCTACTCCCCAGATGCAGCCACAAAGGGGTCCCTGACCCGTGAGTAAACCCTGGTACATTGCTATTAAGAACAGTCGCTGCTGGCTTAGTTTCATTTTATGAAAACGACGTGTTGGTCCCTTAAGGAACTTTGGACAACATCTGTTATTGCTTCAGGTTCCTTACTTGACAGTGCAGTCTGGAGGTAGCATTTGTACACTTAGTAAGAGGTTTCAGAGTGGTAGGCGTGTTAGTCTTATCAGCAAAAAAACCCGAGGAGTACTTGTGGCACCTTAGAGACTAACACATTTATTTTGGCATAAGCTTTCGTGGGCTGAAACCCACTTCATCGGATGCATGCAGTGGAAAATACAGTAGGAAGATTATATATACACAGAGAACGTGAAAAAATGGGGGTTGCCCTACCAACGGTAACAAGACCAATTAATAAAGGTGGGCTATTATCAGCAGGAGAAAAAAACCCTTTTGTAGTGATAATCATGATGGCCTATTTCAAACAGTTGACAAGAAGGTGTGAGTAACAGTAGGGGGAAAAATTAGCATGGGGAAATAGTTTTTACTTTGTGTAATGACCCATCCACTCCCAGTCTTTAGTCAAGCCTAATTTAATGGTGTCCATTACCATTGGCCAAACTGGACAATCTCTACGTAAAAGAATAAATGGGCACAAATCAGATATCAAGAATTATAACATTCAAAAACCAGTCAGAGAACACTTCAACCTCCCTGGTCACTCAATTACAGACCTAAAAGTTGCAATTCTCCAACAAAAAACCTTCAAAAACAGACTTCAATGAGAAACTGCAGAACTGGAATTAATTCTGCTAATTTTAACTGCAAATTTCCCTCCCCCCCACACACACTGTTCCTCACACCTTCTTGTCAACTGTTAGAAATGGGCCGTCCTGATTATCACTACAAAAGTCTCCAAGGTGCCACAAGCACTCCTTGTTTTTTTTGTACACTTAGTAGTAGAAGTAGTTTATATCTCCTGTGTAGATATGCTGTTTGGAGATTATATTGTTTCCATTATCTCTGTTTATTCTGATAGAATGTACTTATTGTAGGACCAAGTCCTGACTGCTTATGCAGGGTGTCAAAGGGCCTAACACCTGAGAAACTATAAGCTTCCATTTTGTAGGTGAGACAAAGCATCTGCACAGGATGACTCAGCATCCTCTGTGGGCTCCAGATGGACACAGAGGAACATGCAGTGGAGGAGGGGGTGTATTGCCTCCAAATGAGGGTGTAGCTGCTGGGTCTTCACATGATGTGGATCCATGTGAAACAGGTGGGAAGCAGTGTGCTGCCTTCAGTGCTCCCTCCACCTCTGTCTCCAAGAGTAGCTGGAAATGGAATGGTTGTGTGGGTGCCCTGCCACTACAACATGTGCCAGGGCTGTGATTTTGTTCCAGGATTTTGGTTCCAGGGTGTGGGTCCAGGATTGCAGGATGTGGTCCTATGTACAGAATATGAAACCAGGAGACCTTGGTACTATTCCCTATTCTGCCACTGGCTGGCTCACTGTGTGACTTTAGCCAAGGCACTTAACTTTTATTTGCCTTAGGTGCTCCAGCTGTAAAATGGGAATAATGACATGTACCCAGCTTTGTACAGTACTTGGAGATCTACAGGTGAAAGGTGCTACATAAGAATTATTATTATTCCTTCAGCCCCATGGTGGGGCAGTTGATTTTTGTGCAAACAAAGTCCTTTTCATTAGGCCTTTTCTCATCTTTTCAAAATGGGGTTCATGGTTCATTTGCCTTTGCTACATTTTCAGGTGAGGAGCTGAATCATTCTCTCTGGTTACATTATGAGAGATCTCTGTGCATGGTTTTTTTACTAAAATTCGTGATTTTTCAAATGGGCCTAATGCATCCCTTATGTGCAATAACGGTTTTACTTTGTTTGATTTATGCTTCTGAAGGAAGCAGCCCTACAGGAATATATGGAATGCTGTATGCCAAAAACAACACAAAAATATTCATGTATTTAAAGGAAGAACACCCCCCCGAACAATAAACAAATTCAAATCCAGACCTATGTTTGCCAGTAAATTATTAGGAAGTTATGTAACAGCAGTTTAATACAGAGTAACTTACTGTAGCTCAGTAGAAGTACACTGCATCCTGTGGGCATACAATAGATTGTTTCCTTGAGAAATACAGTTATTAATGTGTCATGCTAAAGGACGTCCTCTTACGGGTTATGCCAAACACAGTTGGAGATGTCAAGGTAGGGAATCTTACAATTAGCACACAGCAGTAACAGGTTGGTATGCATATTTCCCCCACTCTTTGTGTCCCACCTCATCACCTCAGGAGTCAGTGTTCACCCAGAGGTTCCCTATAAAAGTCCCCCTGCAAATTAGATGGCTACATTTTAAAAATTAAGAACAGGGACACTTCTATAGCAATAGACCCTGCTACCCTGGCACACTTACTCCCAGCAGCTTCACTTCCCCTACTGATACTGACCCACACAGCTCAGCACCAGACTCTTCAGATGGCTTTAAAGGCCCAAACAACTACTGGAAGCCACAGCTACAGCATAAGCTGGGGAAGTACTGTTAACCCACCAATTTGTTAAATCATGAAGCACTAACCACCTCCTGCCCTTTCCCTCTGTATCTTTCTTTGCCAGCCCTTTGTCTCCATCTCTTCTTCCTGCCTCCCTTCTTTCTCACTTTCTTCCCTCAAATGCTCTTCTTGCCCCCTTCCTGTTGCCTCAGAGCTACTCATTTACCTGTTCTGATAGATTAAAGGGCCATCCAATGGTATTGACTTTCTACAGAGATTGAGCTCAGCTGCAAAGGGTCTTCCAAATATAGCAGTTTGTTAATGTTGAGCTGAGGGTGCCCACCACCAGCAGACTTTGGTCCTCATCTTTCAGACATAGTCACTGGCCCAAAATAATGTTAATTCTCCTGAACAGAACTGTAATCATACCACAAAGACAGTCAGATCACAGGAACCTTTGGCCTACTGAAAATCATGATACTGGCGAGAGATGCTTTTCTAACATGTACCAGAGAAAGTGTGTGAGGTCTTTGCAGTAACCTGTGCGTTACATAAAGTGACCTGTAAACAAGCAAAGGATACAGGATCACCAGGAAGGAAGGCCAAGAAGAGGCTGGAGCTGTTGGGAATCAGCTTTGTCAATAGATGTAGAGACTGTTTTCTGGTTTCAGAGAAATGTTTGCATACAGTACAAAGATATGTGGCCTTAGAAACATCATGCTACTGCCCCTGTGTCTGTAACTTCACTCCTGAAAATAACGAAAGGTTTTGATGTAGTAAAATCACCTAGGAGAGACCTATGTAGTCTACATAGACAGTGGAATGCAGTTTGTTTTACAAGAGGAACTGTAAAGTGACTTATTTATATAATTGTTAGCCACGTTATCAGGTAGACCCTGGCAATCTGTGTTACTGTCTGCATCCACAAAGGTGCTATAGCATTTGATTAGCCTAATCCAATATCTGAAAAGTTGTAACATAGGTGAAGCGAAAGAGAGCAGTTAACTGCAGAAGAAGGGAGGAGAGAATAACAACCCTCCCCCCCCAATCTCTCCATATCCAAACCACCCTCCTTCCCCCAACCAAACTAAAAAACACAAAGTTTTCAGAGCTTTTGCTTGGGACAGTTCTTTTTTTTTCTAAACTGGCTCATACCTTTCTAGTTGGCTTTGTGAAGGTGAGCTCTGCAAATCTGTTACTGGCAATTTAACATGTAGTCCACTCTATGGGCTATATTCTATTATACTGCCATGAAGATGAATAGATAGCTAATTAATGTTTATTTCATTAAGAAAAGGAGTACTTGTGGCACCTTAGAGACTAACAAATTTATTAGAGCATAAGCTTTCATGAGTTACAGCTCACTTCATTAAGGTTATTTGTAAATTGCAAGCATACAGGAGGGACTAGTGGATTGTGTACTTTATGGGTGTGAATTATACTTTGATGGTTCCACACATCTTCACTAAATTTTGTATGTGCGCTGTAACCAGGGGGGACAAACAGGTTTTAAACTGGGCATGATCTGAATCATATCGTTCCCCCCTTTTTAGAAAAATAAGAGTTAGGAGGAGTGGATCTTTAGGCAATCCTAATAAAATGTATTTTAAATCTGGTATACATTTCCCATTTGTTTTAAGATACTTCAGATTAGGAGTTATTTACTGATCATAATGGTCTTATGTTTCATATTTCATTAGAAAAGACTATGATCAATAGTAGACTTAGATTCCTTCATGTTATATTCTAGTCTAGGGATCGGCAACTTTTGGCCCACGGCCCACCACGGTAAGCCCCCCAGCGGGCTGGGCTGGTTTGTTTACCTGCCGCTTCTGGAAGTTTGGCCGATTGCAGCTCCCATTGGCCATGGTTTGCCGCTCCAGGCCAATGGGGGCTGCGAGAAGCCATGGCCAGCACATCACTTGGACCGCGCCGCTTCCCGCAGCCCCCATTGGCTTGGAACAGCAAACCGCAGCCAGTGGGAGCCGCGATCGCCAGAACCGGCGGAATCGGCAGGTAAACAAACCGGCCTAGCCCGCCGGGGGGCTTACCCTAGCGTGCCGTGTGCTGACGGTTGCCGATCCCTGTTCTAATCTATAGAGGTGCTCATCAGCACGGTGTCTGAGCATCTTCCAGTAGTGTCTTAAGCAATGTGACTAACATCTACCATGCATTTGTTCTCTCATCCTCTCCCTAAGGAAGAGAAGTGGGTGCAATGGAATGTTTTGTTTTGGAATGTTTAATATATAGATACACACACAGAACCTATACGAATGTTAAGGGATACTGAGAGATTCCAGAGAGAATTTCTAGTTCCAGAGAATGGTGGGAAGTTCTGGTCATCGTTATTCTACTGGGATTTTCAAATAAACTAAGGAATTTAAGCTAGGTGCCCAACTCTCCCTGAATTATTGGAACAATTAGAACAGAAGAACATAAGAATGGCCATACTGTGTCAGACCAAAGGTCCATTTAGCTCAGTATCCTGTCTTCTGACAGTGGCCAATGCCAGGTGCCCCAGAGGGAGTGACCAGAACAGGTCATCATCAAGTGATCCATCCTGTTGCAAGCTTTTGGTAAACAAAGGTGAGGGACACCATCCCTGCCCATCCTGGCTAATAGCTACTGATGGACCTATCCTCCATGAATGTATCTAATTCTTTTTTGAACCCTCTTATAGTCTTGGCCTTCACAACATCCTCTGGCAAGGAGTTCCACAGGTTGACTGTGCATTGTGTGAAAAAATACTTTTTTGTTTGTTTTAAACCTGTTGCCTATTAATTTCATTTGGTGTCCCCTACTTCTTGTGTTATGAGAAGGAGTAAATAACACTTCCTTATTTACGTTCTCCACACCAGTCATGACTTTATAGACTTCTATCTTATCCCCTCTTAGTTGTCTCTTTTCCAAGATGAGAAGTCCCAGTCTTATTAATCTCACCTCATACAGCAGCAGTTCCATACCCCAATCACTTTTGTTGCCCTTTTCTGAACCTTTTCCCAATCCAAATATCTTTTTTGAGATGGGGCAACCACATCTGCATGCTGTATTCAAGATGTGGGCATACCATGGATTTATATAGTGGCAGTGTGATATTTTCTGTCATCTTATCTATCCCTTTCTTAATGATTTCCAACATTCTGTTTGCTTTTTTGACTCCCACTTCACATTGGATGTTTTCAGAGAACTATCCACAGTGACTCCCAGATCTTTCTTGAGTGGTAACAGCTGATTTAGACCCCATCATTTTATATGTATAGTTGGGATTATGTTTTCCGAATTATTGAAATTCAATGAGATTTGGGAGCCATTGACCAGTGAATGCTGGGCGTGTGGAAAAAGGGTATAAAATAATCTGTGATGCAGGACATGAAAAGGGTCACTGTGGCATTCTGTCAGCTGATCATTAAGTAAGGGATATTTTTGTGGCTCCTCCTGATCAAATATGATCCAACCACACTGGAATTCCAGCAGTGAGAACAGGGAAATGCAGCATGGTCCCCTGGATAGGGCACTGGAATGGATGTCAGAGCTGGATTCTATTCCTGCTTCTGCCACTCATGTGCTGTATGATTTTGGGCAAATCAGTTTCCCATTTTGTAAAGTGGGCATAATGATCACCTACGTTTGTGAAGTGCATTAAGCTTCTCAGATGAGAAAACACTATAGACTAGTTTGTGGCTTATCCTCCGTGCCAGCGCAAAGAAGTAAGGGGGCTAAGTGCCCTGCCTTGCACAAGTGGGTGTGGGGTGTAGAAAGGATGGCTGTGCCAGTGCATTGGAGAGTGAGAGGCAATGAATTGTTGGAGGAGGAGGGAAGACTGTGAGTTGAGGAGTCACAGAGCCCTTTTGGGCTGTTTTTGCTCCAACAGTGTGTTATCTCTCACAACAGTCTAGACTGCAGTCTGATAATCTCACCCTGAATTAGCACTAAGTATTATTAGTTATTTTTATAACAAAAGAATGAAATGAAAAATAACCCAAACCCATATGCTATGAATGTGTAAAAATATGGCTGACTGTAAAAGGAATAGAATATGACATCAAAGTGAAGAGCTCTGGCAAACTGTCAGAACTGTTCCTTGAGCAGCTGGAGGTGTCTTTGCTCATTTATGCTGTAAAGATTTTGGGGGTGTGGGGGGGTGAATTGGGCAGAGAAATGTGAAGGGGATTCTAGGGAACCTCCACATTTATCAGGTGGCACTAGCAATCTCCTGTCCATTTTATTTCTGAAACTTAAAAAAACCCTCATCGTGTAAATAAATTGAAAAAAATACAAAACTTATCTTGATCTTTCTAGCCATTGCTATGTTTTTGAGTAATATATTGTCTAAGCTATGGCACTGCTGTGATGTATTAAACTAATATATCATAAGAATGCCATAGCTTTGATGATGTATTCATGTAATACATCATTAAGGCGCCATTGCTCTTGCGACGTATTATTCCAAATATTACCAAGTGCTTGGGTCAATGCACAGGGATCTATGTATGTGGGACAGAAAAACAGGAAGTGTTTCTAAGTACGAAAATACAATAGAACTTAACGAAAATGCTTCACATGCAGAAACAGTTTAACAGGATTTGGAACCACCTGGCTTGTGCAGGAATGTTTGAGTTGAATAGGAACTTAAGGACCAAAACTTTGATTTGAATGGCAAAATTTATGTTTGAAACATAAATATAACATTTAGGAAGATGGAGCCTGGTCCTACTCCTGTTAAAGTCAATGGCAAAATTCTTTGACTTTAAAGGTGAAGGATCAAACCAGTAGTCTCTAGGGATGGGCAAAATGATTTGGAATATCTATGAACCTACCTGAACACCTCTTCAGAACTTGAATTCAACCTGCAAAAGTGAAGGAATTTTTTGAATTTTTTGTACAGACTCTTTACAGGACACAGTTTTGCACTCCACTGTGTACACCTAGCTCCCATTGACCTCAGTGGGAGTTTCATGGGTGTGTCTGAGAGCAGAATATTTCCCTTGCCTTTTACTTATTTTTTTCATTGCTTCTGCAGTTATGGGTTTCAGCTGGATGCAGAAGTGAAAGTACTACCATATGTGAGAGAGGTTGTTGCTGTCACAGCCTGACTGACATTGGGAAGTAGGGAGTGTCTTTCATGACAATATGATCTCACAAAATTTCCAGCCTTTGCATAAGTTTCTGAGACGCATCCAAACCATTAATGTGCCTGAGGTCCAGCCCAATCTAATATTCTCCTCAACAAGTCCTGGGAGTTAGGTACACATGGAGATGAATGTACTCAACAGCATCTGAAAAGCTTAAAAAACTAACCTAATTATGTGATAACTACGAATTTGACAGTAGCACGTCATAAAATGTATTAATATAGTGATGTAAAATCTTACTCTGTAAAAAAACAAAAAACAAAACAAAACCCAATCCACAATGTTTTTCCGCCAACAAATTTTTTCTGTGTGAAATTTGCAGCCATCTTTGTTACTCTTCTATTAGAGAAATAAAATTTATTTCTGTGGTATTGTCATGGGCTGTACAGACTCCATCCTCTCCAAGCCTCTAAAAGGTTGACAGGGGGCCTCCTCAGCGGGGGCTGAATGGAGACCCTGTACCACCTTGGGAGATGTCATAAATATAAAGGGAAGGGTAAACCCCTTTGAAATCCCTCCTGGCCAGGGGAAAGCTCCTCTCACCTGTAAAGGGTTAAGAAGCTAAAGGTAACCTCGCTGGCACCTGACCAAAATGACCAATGAGGAGACAAGATACTTTCAAAAGCTGGGAGGAGGGAGAAAAACAAAGGGTCTGTGTGTCTGTCTATATGCTGGTTTCTGCCGGGGATAGACCAGGAATGGAGTCTTAGAACTTTTAGTAAGTAATCTAGCTAGGTATGTGTTAGATTATGATTTCTTTAAATGGCTGAGAAAAGAGTTGTGCTGATAGAATAACTATTTCTGTCTGTGTATCTTTTTTGTAACTTAAGGTTTTGCCTAGAGGGGTTCTCTATGTTCTTGAATCTAATTACCCTGTAAGATATCTACCATCCTGATTTGACAGGGGGGATTTCTTTATTTCTATTTACTTCTATTTTTTATTAAAAGTCTTCTTGTAAGAAAACTGAATGCTTTTTCATTGTTCTCAGATCCAAGGGTTTGGGTCTGTGGTCACCTATGCAAATTGGTGAGGCTTTTTATCCAACATTTCCGAGGAAAGGGGGGGTGCAAGTGTTGGGAGGATTATTCATTGTTCTTAAGATCCAAGGGTCTGGGTCTGTAGTCACCTAGGCAAATTGGTGAGGCTTTTTACCAAACCTTGTCCAGGAAGTGGGGTGCAAGGTTTTGGGAAGTATTTGGGGGGGAAAGACACGTCGAAACAGCTCTTCCCCAGTAACCAGTATTAGTTTGGTGGTGGTAGCGGCCAATCCAAGGATGACGGGTGGAATATTTTGTACCTTGGGGAAGTTTTGACCTAAGCTGGTAAAGATAAGCTTAGGAGGTTTTTCATGCAGGTCCCCACATCTGTACCCTAGAGTTCAGAGTGGGGGAGGAACCTTGACAGGAGACCAAAAGGCTGCAGGTTGGAAAGGAGGGGTGGCTGCCAGAGCGGGTGAGGAACCACTGAGAGCAGGGGCCTTCAGCAACAGACTGGTCAGAAACCTCCCAGGTAGTTTGACTTTCAGAGGAGGAGGATCACAGAGTGTGCACCTGGGAAACAGTCTACATGAGAGGCGTAGTGGGAAACAATAAGAGATGAGGTGGGAGGGGAAACTGCTTTATACAGGATCTCTAGATTCAGGGGCTGCAGAGCACCATTTAAAGTGGAAAGGCCATAGATTTGCCTTTGATCCTCCTCTTCCCTTCTCAGATGCCCTCTCCACCAACAGCCTGATCCCCTGGTTCATGAGCCCCTACACCCACTGCCTCCAAATTCCATTCTTATAGGTTTTTATACCACGCATATCACCATAGTATCCAGGTGCCTTCCAGTTGTGCATTAAGCAACATGACTACACATCTGTCACGTTTGTTCTCTCATCATCTCCCCAGAAGCAGCAGCATGTGCAGTGGAGTGTCCTGTTTTGCTATGCTGTTTTTTTAAATATACCTGTTTGCGATGGATTTACATTAGAGAAGGCAAGGTCAAAGGAATTCGCCTTGAATTTGGAGAAAAAACAAGTAAGGTTTGTGATAGTCCTTAATTCCTGGGGGAGCTCATTCCATACTCTTGAACCATCCCTGGAGAAGACTGTGTCCTGCAGAGACCAGCTTTACTTTTATTGTTGAGATTTCCATTGTGCCAGAGGAACAAAGTTGTCGAACACAGTCTTTGTTCTGGAGCATTGAATGGTCTTTTAAGTATACTGGGCCCAGGACAAAGAGCACTTTGAAGATAAAGATTGAGATCCAAAACTTGATTCCAAATTGTATGGGAAGCCAGCATAGAGTGCAAAGAACAAGTGTGATGTCTTCATGGTAGTCTGTGATGCTGAGATGTCCTGCAGTGTTTTGTACTAGCTGGAGTTTCCTAAGCGCTGAAGGTTTCATACTCAGGTATATTGCACTGCAGTTGTCCAGCTGAGGGGTGACAAAGGCATGAATAAGTGAGGCCAAGTCTTCATCTGCTAGGATGGGACGGAGTGTCCTAGCCAAGCGGAGATGGTAAAAAGCATTATTTGTGGCTATTGCTGTAGCATCAGTGAGGAATCCAAGAGTACTCCTGGACTACAGACTGCATTGACCAATTGTGGATGTGAACCTTCAAACAAAGGAGACTGCACTGTGGTTGCAAATTCCTCTGCCCAACAGTATTTTGCTTCGGTTCAGCTTCAGGCAGCTGTCCTTAACCCATGAGCTTATCTAATCCTAGCACTGGACCATCTTGGTGGTGGTGATTATGTTGTATGTGATGGATAAGTAGAGCTGTGTGTCATTTGCATATTGCTGGCCCTTCAGTCCATATCATCTAATCACTTCACCTAGTGATTGCATGTAGATATTGAAAAGGACCAGAGAGAGAATTGATCCTTGTGGAACCCCACAAGTGAGGGATCTAGTGGTTAAGTTAGCATATTCATAAACTATCTGGAAAAAGGGGTAAACAGTGAGGTGGTAAAATTTGCAGATGATACAAAACTACTCAAGATAGTTAAGTCCCCAGCAGACTGTGAAGAGCTACAAAAGGATGTCACTAAACTGGGTGACTGGGCAACAAAATGGCAGATTAAATTTAATGTTGATAAATGCAAAGTAATGCACATTGGAAAACATAATCCTAACTGTACATACATGATGGGGTCTAAATTAGCTATTACCACTCAAGAAAGGGATCTTGAAGTCATTGTGGATAGTTCTTTGAAATCATCCACTCAATGTGCAGCAGCAGTCAAAAAAAAGGAACAGAATGTTGGGAATCATCAAGAAAGGGATAGGTAAGACAGAAAATATCATATTGCCTCTATATAAATCCATGGTACACCCACACCTTGAATACTGCGTGCACATGTGGTCGCCCCAGCTCAAAAAAGATATATTGGAATTGGAAAAGGTTCAGAAACGGGCAACAAAAATGATTAGGGGTATATAATGGCTTCCGTATGGACCTTTGGTCTGACCCAGTAAGGCTCTTCTTATGTAAAGTTGCAGTTTCCCATCACCTCTCCTTGTGTGCGTCACTCTCAGACCATGTTGGCACTTTACCTTGGGCTCCTTCCTCCACTCAGGTGATACAGCAGTACCTCCTGGTCAATGGTGTCCTCATAGAAGTCCAGGAGAATGAGAACAGATACCTGCTCGCTGCCCATTGACGGGGGGAGGTCATCCATCAATGTCACTAAAGAGGTTTCAGTTCTGTGCCTAAATGCAGATTGTGCCAGGTCTAGAATGTGGTTAATAGGTCTTTGGCGAGAGCCACTATGAGCTTGCTCAGAAATGACAGGTTTGACACTGGGCAATAGTTGGCTAGGACTGTAGTATCCAGGGTGGGTTTCTTCAGTGTTGGCTGGATGATTGTGTATTTGAAGGAGAAAGGGAATATTCCTTCTCTGAATGAAGCATTGGCTATTTTAGTGAGGAGTGAGTAAGTAGCATTACAATCTGGTACATGGGGTTGCAACGCCACTCAACTCTGGCCCAGCCAAAAAGGTTGGCATGATGGCCCAAGTGGTTCCCTCCCTCCAGTTCTGTAGCCTATGGGATTGGAGCCCAGAGGAGTGGGTGTGTCTGGGTTTCCATACCAACTCCAGCAAGGAGCTATTAAAGCCTGCTGTGCAAAGTCTGGACACCTAGATGGAGATACTAGGGTTACCAGCCTGTTGACTCACTAGAGGGTAGAGACTATTAACTTTACTGCCCTGAGAGGGTGGAGACTATTAACAATACTGTTGGAGGGCTGGAGTTACTTTGAGGACCTACCAGACAAGTGGCTGAACTGTGATTGGCTGAACAAAAGGGAAACTGAGGCAGAATTGACATAATACTTGTTTGACTGCAGAGGGTGCCACTGGCTGAAAGCAGCCCCAGACCAGCATATATCATAAAGACAAAAACAAAGTACAATTCCTTGCGAAGTCTGAGAGGGACTCATAAGAAAGTCTACAGGGAATAAGCAATAACATTTTAATTACAAATCACTGTATTTCTTGCACTCAGGGACTTATGAACCTACTGGAAGCATTTCTCTTTTCAGTTCTTGCCACTGTAATATCTGCAAGAAGATCTTACACCTTTTAGTCAATTTCTTACATCATATTACCCTCACCTCTAGGTGGTATTGGTAATGTACTTTGGTGAGTAACACAATTTGCATACCATCTCCCCTCTTTAACCCCCAATCCAAAATGTATGGAATTGATGCTATTACAAATTCTTGACTACTAGGACTTCACAGTTGTCTCTTTGCAGCATGGTCACTTCGCACTTCACAGCAGCTGCAGGGATAGAACCCAGACACTCCTATTCCTAGAGAGCAAACTCTGTTCCTTGAGCTTAAGACAAATCCTGCTGTCTGTGAGCAGTGAAAGGGCTATGATATACAGTTGCGCAGTCCTGCTTCTAACTAGTAGAAAACCTGTATGTTTACTACTGGTTTATTCATACCAATATACTCCATAGATTACTTTTTCACCAGATAGTCTGTATTCTGATACCACTCCATCTACAGTCTTTGTTTGAGAACTCTTTTGTATTGTATCATATGATCTCACGAGGTGGTGGTGGAGGATATAGTCAGAGTTGTTGGATGAGGCAGTCACTTGAAAAGTGTCATTTCCCTGGAAGTATCTTGCACGTTCCCTGGATTTTCATAAGAAGAGTGAAAAGAGGGCTTCGGTTTTGAAGCTAATAGCCTAGCGTATGTTAATTTCATCCTGCAAACACAGAAATGACCAACATTCTATTAAAAGATTCTGGGTACCATAGTCAAAAGGCATTTCCTGTACTAAGTAGAATTTAATTGGAACTACCATCAGAGGGCAATAAATCAAAATGCAGTGCTATGTGCATATATTATAGCATTGTTTTTCCAACCCGATAGAACTGAGCAGTGTTTTGCGCAGTCATGTGCCCATGGGAGTAGGAGCTGTAAAAACTTGGCTGCCATCTTTATCATTGCTGTTTCTAATCTTGGACACCTTTATGCTGTTTTCTTTTACAAAATTATGTTTGAACATATATTAGGGCTAGGTCGGTGGCTGGTTGGCTTCAACTCCAGGTGACTGTGGCCTAGCCAGCAGTGGGATCTTCATCCAGCCTGGGTGATGTCAGGCTGAGGGTAGAGAATAGAGGTCTGGAAGACTGAAAAGACAGACCTGTGGAGAAAAAATGCCAATGGGGGATGAAGAACTAGAGGAGAATTCCAAGGGCAGTAAAGGAATTTTCATTATAAGAAACACCTATGGATATAGTCATGTTCTGGATAACAAATAATTTTGTGTAGCTGAGGTTTGATTAGTTGAGGTACGACTATAGTAAAAATGAAATTTCTAAACTATTTCCAGAAATACTTGCCACTGTTTCTCCATTTTTGTTGCTGTGGATGCTACTGTTGTGCCATTTTACTGATATTTCCCAGCAGCAGACCCAGTGTGGTGGAAGGAGAGTTTAATAATTTTCAATTAAGCTGCATGTGACTAATAGCTCCGAGAGCACACTGCTAAAATGGTGCACTAATCATTGCTGAGGGTCACAGTAAACATACAGAAATCCTAACTGGGCATATATCCTTCAAACTCATTTTGCAGTTTTCACTACATTTTTCTGAGCGTAAGTGGATGCACATATGTTAACTGTGAAGCTAAATTATTTGCCTTGATTTTGTCAAAAATCTAGCTCACTATTGCCCTGATCCTGCAAAACCTTAAGTTTACTAACTTTAACTTCTAGGTAGTTCCACTGAAGTCAAGATCCCATTGATCCCATTTGCAGGACTGGGACCTAAGTCAGTTATAGATTCACGAGGCTCATATTTTCTGACTTGTGCATCTAGAAATGGAAAACACAGCTAAGTTTCTTGGTAGCTGAAAGATGGCAAACCTTATTTGTGCTTAGGTTGGAAGACAATAGTAATCCTCTGCTGATTTTTGCAATACAGGGAGACTGTTGTACTGAGGCAGAAAAATGTATAAGCTGTTTTTTGCTGTTTGGGGTTATAGGTCTTGTTTTCTAAGTGCTACATCTTTATTGATGTAGATTTTTTTTTTAAATAAATGCACCTCTCTGCCAATAGGCTTTTCTTATATGATGGTTCCTGAGATACTTGTTTGTTTTGACAGCAACTCAAGTCGGGTGAGTATGTTACAAATGGTTGCTGTAATAGGTCACAGACAGCTTGACAGTTTGGCACATTTTGTGACAAGAAGCAGTTCTCAGACCTAACAGATGCTACTTCACTATTCTCTTTGAACACTACATGCCTTCTTAAGAGGTACTGCTGCTGTAAGTATGTCATTTTCAGTTCAGAGCTTGCCTACTGATATCAAGTGACTGCTGCTGGGACTGAGACTGTAGTCTGCATTACATGGGAACTTAGTGTCTCCTTGGGTATACGCTAGACATAATAAAAATTTCTTTCCATCAGCCGATACAATTTCTTCTGGGATGTTGGTGTTAAAAAGGGATTTAAAAGCTATCCAGATCTGGTGACTGGCTAGGAGGAGATCACTAGTAAAAAAACATACTGCTTTAAATATACTAGGTGGCTTTTTTCCTCCTTAGATTATCTCATAATTTGCATTATTGATGGAATTTACATATCATAAATAGCAAATGAATTGTTTATGAAACAATGGCGTGTACTTCCTTTTAATACAGCCCTATTTATTGCTGTAGTAAATGTGTCTTGGAGTGGGAAACCATTCATAACCAGCCATTAATGGAAATTATTTTAATGGTAGTTTAGTAATATGACATCTTACTTAGCGCTACAGGGAAATGCATTTCAAGAAAAGTCCATCTTATAATTCTTAATTGTTATCCAACTTTTTAATAATTAAAAATTATGAATAAAGAGTATGCATAGAAATGAGAGCAACAAAAAGTGAAAAATTGCAATGAGTCTAGGAACTCTGCAATGCTGCTTGATACGAGTGGAAGAGTGGGGATTTAATGCCACTGCCATCTCTTACACTCCATTCCTTTAATTAAACAGCCACATTATTTAACGTTCTCACTTGTATTATTCCTGAGGGAATTCTGTGCCAAAAAATTAAAAATTCTGCACACAATATTTTAAAATTCTGCAAAATTCTGCATATTTTATTTGTTAAAATAATGCAATATAATTATTTTGGTAATTTATTTAAACTACAATACAATGGATGAAGAATGGGAGTGGGGAGCATTGGAGGAAATCCCCAACCCCCCTCTGTCTAATAGTAACGTAGCTAGTATTGACCCCTCACTGCTGGTTATTAGTCAATAAATATATGCAGCCATATGCTCAGTGTTACATCATAGGCAACTGAAGAGCAAGCAAGGGCTGAGGACTCAAACTCTCAATTTATATTGGCTACTGACCATCTCTAGGAAGGTCAGTAGCAAACAGTTCATGGAGCACATTTTGATAGGATATTTTTTCAGTCCAAAAATTTAGACCAGCACCATAAGTATTTATAAGGCTACACTGGCCTTTACAATAAGGCTCGTTTACACCACTCTGGTAATGTAAAGGAAACTTAAAATTTTTACACCTGTTTTATACTTCTGGGGGAATTCACTAAGAACAATGGGAACAATTCACTAAGCAGGCAAGCTGCTACATTCTGTTCTGCCTGAGAAGACAGAGCCTGCCCTATGCCTACCTCCCCAGAAACACCCCAAAGCTCTGCCGCTCCACACCGAGCGTGCCGCAATAGTGAGTGACAGGAACAGAGTGGTGTTTCTCTCTCACATACATGACTGCCCAGCCCTCCCATCCCAGCAGTGATTTATGTCTCTGCTGGCTGCTCCAGGCACCCAAACTGATCTGCCTGCACTGCCAGAGTGGGGAGCATAACCGCTCTTGCAGCTTCCCTTTGCTTCCCAATCAGAAGCCATTTTTCTGCAAAGAAATCTGTGGGGGCCATGAATTCTGCTCATGAGCAGTGACGCAGAATTCCCCCAGTAGTAAAAATTAATACTGTAGTAGTGCCCACAGGCTTCTGGCAGATCAGGATTCCATTGTGTCAGATGCTGTATAAATACTTGTCACATTCTTCACGATGGACCAAATTTGGTCCAACACTCTTTCCGTTAGTATATAGAGAAAATCAGTGATGTTACAAGAGGAAAATGTCCCCCCAAATTAGGAATGACATCCTTTTTCAACCTGCCTGGCCCAAAGTGAATAACTTTCTTTGCCGTGGAAAGGTGGTACAGTAACCTTTTCTTACTATGTTTCGAATTAGGCACTCTCTTCATCATAATATTTCCTGGGGTGTAAGTTCAGCCTGATTTCTCGGCGTGATAAAACACCTCCATTCCTTGACACGTTGCTTTCTTCATTCCAAAGAACCCTAATACCCACAGCTTATACTGGGTGGCTTTACCCCCACACTAAACTACTTAGCATCTGGGTCACAGTTGCATCCACTTTATATCTGCGCATTTGAAATGCCAAGTACCCCATCTTAGGCTACAATCTTCCTACAGATTCCTGTCATATTCCTTGTAGATATTTTGATCTTGCAGGACTTGGGCACCTTTGAGATCTACTGAAAGAACCACATAAGAGCTAGATATTATTAATACCTAGGTATTATTAATGATTATTTATTGTAATTTTGTGGGCTTTTCTAATTGCCTGCAGGTTTGCTCCCCAGAAACCCCCAAATAGCCAGCCCTAAACACAGAAAGAGGGAAGGATTAGCTAATTTTTGCCTCTAACTGAACAGAGCTAAAAAGCCCAGAGGTGGGGTGGAGCCTTTCATTAGCCTTGCCTTTCTGGCTTTATCTCCTTACTATGAAAGTGAAAGAAAAATTATACCAGTAAAATGACTTATTTCATTCTTCTGTCTCTTCTCCCACAGTCAAGCTGGGTTTGGTTACAGTATTGTGAAACATACATACATTGCCCTTCTCTCCATGTTTTCAGAGTTCTTAATGTTTCTGAACAGCTACTGGTCATTCCTAAAAGCTGTGCATTGTGCTGTGACTCTTCTTCTTATACCCAGGCTTTAGATCAAATTGTAGCTTAATTGTTACCTGTTAACTTTTCCAAATGTGATTCAAAAGGGTGCAGAAAAAGTGGGGAGCTTTCTCAGATCCTCTTCATGTGCATGTCTCAGTTGGGTAGCAGAGCACAGTAGGATATGGAAATACAGGAGTGGGCTCCTCCAGGACCAAAGCGCAGCTGTTCTGTGTGCCTGCTTATTTTGAACAATAAGTAACTACAATAATGCAGTACTTAACAAAGTCTGATAAAAGCAGAGTAATGAAACAGATTATTGGTTGGCTAATGTGTGCTAAATCATCTGCTGTTGGCCATGTTCTTGGTTCTTATGTCAGAATTATGATTCACCAATCCAGGGGCATTTATACTCTAAACATAAACATCAAACCAGAAATATACTACTTAGAACAGAGTTAGTCCCATTGGCTTTAAGGTATGAAGTGCATGTGGGATCCTAAGAGGAAACAGATTGGGATTGGCTGGCTAGAAAGACAATAGGAAAACCAGGAAGCGTGGGTCTCTAGTAACTTTATATGGGGGTAAGAATCTCACTTTTGGGAAAATGTAATATGTGCCTAATAGTTTTGCTCAGCCTTTCAGCAATCTTCAATGAAGTTTGGAGGGATGATTCTTGAAAATCAGCTAGAGCCTGAGAGCAGTTGCCGTAATCTCAAACTACTAGGAAAAGTAGGAGAGTGGTAGTAAAGTTTTATTTTAACAAATTCATTGATGGCAACAGTGGCTGTAAATGTTCTTCGTTACTGGCCTAAATATTATTGAATCTCTTGCAGTAGCAGTTTGTACTCTACTTAAGTGTCAGAACTACTTATATGCATTACTATAAACTGTCAAGTACCCCACTCTAAAAAGAGAGGCTGGTCTTTGAAATCAAAATAGCTAATTTTTTTATCTATTAGCTTCACAAGGAGTTGCTTATGACTATAACCACTGACCCAATGAGCCAAGCACCTCCATCAAATACTTCACTTAATGGTGCCTTTTACTACAGTTCAGTGACCCAGTAGACTACATATTTGGTTGGTGTGCTAAGTACCTCTGAGAGCTCAGCATAAAACTTGCTGCACATCAACTGCTGCAAAATGTTCTCTTGTGACTCTGAGCAGGTATTTCTTTTTACTTTTGCTTAGAAATATCAAATGACAGGAAAATAAATCAGGAAAATCAGTGCTTGCAAACCTCCCATTTATAGTCTGAGATCCCTATTCTGGTCAATAACTTGATAAGGTATAAAATTTATAGAATAAATGAAGAAAAAATGAAATTGTCTTTCTGATTCTCTTCTTGCTTACGTTGTTGTAAATCAGGAGTAACTTCATTAAGTCACAGCCATGTAAAACTGGTATAGGCAAGAGGCAAATCAGATGCTTAGTTTTCAGTGTAAATTGTCTTTAGGCTAAGTCCATCACAGCAATACAACAGTGAAGATTTCTTTGTGTGGGCGGCACCTCTATTCTGTTATGTTTAAAAGCGCGGTATCATCACTTGTTTATCACAAAGTTCTGTTGTTATAGGTTCATCCAAAATTAAATTTAAAAATAATTAGTGAACTTCCTGATAGAAGAAAGGAATAAGGATAAATCAAACAATAATTAGTAATTTAATATTCAACATACCGTGTCCTCATGCAGGATCATACACCCCCCAAAAGTCATCATCCAACAAATACATGATGAGATCAAATTTCTGAACTAATGAGTGGGATTTTATTTCCAAAGAGGCTATCACTTTGAACTCTAAATTCTGGCTGGCTGGCTTTTTTTTTTTTTTTTTTTAATGGCACCATAAAGTATATATCTGTATCTTTTAATGCTGTGCTGTCTTGGATTGATTTTCTTGGACCTAAGATTTTGCAGCCGTGGGATTGACCAGCAAGCAAATAAGATATATTATGCATATTAATTCTGGCTTTGTAAGATAGTGAAGTGCACAATACTCCCCCAGCAGAGTCATCTTCAGATTGTCTTGTACAAAGTTGAAGGAATTGCTTTGGTTGGACTTAGATCGGTAATGAAGCTATCATAGTGTTCGATAGGTTGGCATGTAACAACTGCTCCATGTATTTCAGTTCATATTATCTCTGCAACATGTCTTGGTCTTTTAACAGTTCATTCAGTAAAGGAGAGAGAGGATGTTAATCAGCAGTATATCATTGGTATTCTCTGTGGAAGGGCTGCTTGTAAACAGTTTCTGAAGGGGCACATACTGTAGTTTCCAAGGTGAAATAGTATTTAACATTAGAACGTGTATTTACCATTGGAATTAGACATGGGTAGTATCCAAAACCCAAGATCCCCAAAAATCAGAGACATGTGGAAGTTCAGATCTGAATTTTGAAGCTTGAGATTAGTTGCTGGGAGATGACACTGTCTAATTTCTAATGCTAAAGACTAACCCACTGAAGGGAAAAAAAAACCTAAAGTGCTGGGTTGACAGGAGTTCTGCAAGATAAGGAAAGAAAGAAGATAAGATATTTTTTCCTAATAGGTTATACTATTAAGGGCAAAAATGTCAAATTCTTTGTGTTGTATCTGATTGAAATTTTGTTGTCATTACATTTTGTACGTGTATACCCAGGGGTGCTGAAACAATTTATAAAGTGAGGGTGCTGAGAGCCAAACAAACTGTAAACCCTGTACATGATGGAAACCACTGCAAACCAGGAGGTGAAGCAGCAACCCTATCTCCCACACCTATGCAGATTCCCCTCCCCAAATAAAACAACAAAACCCACCTTTCAAACAAAAACAAAGAGATGTTGTCATTATTTTGGTTGCCTGTTGGAAGATGTGCTTACTTCTTTGGTCCTTACTCTTTCTTGTTCAGTAGCACATCAGAAAAGAGAGAGTTAATCAGAGACATGTCCAAAAAACTCAACTTCTCTAGGGTCACAAAGGAGTTGGTGACAGAAGAGGGAGTGGAATTTAAGACATAGTGGCTCCCAGTCCTGTGAGAAGGACCATTAGACCACATCTCTTTCTTGAAGAGTGTCCTAGATTTTAGCCTCTTGACTAATAGAACTGGTGGAAATGATTCAAAATGTTAACACATTCCCCTCTACACCCCAATTTCTGTTTTTTATACACCTTATGAAACTGGTCAATTTTTTTCTCTGAAAAATGATTAAATTGTTTTTTGAAAAAAATCTTCACTATATTTTGACTAGCTATATTGGTTAGTATGACCCTTCTTACAGCTTTGAAACTTGGAAAGAGTTAAATTACAAAACAACTATTGGGAAGATCAGCCTAGCTTTCACAATATCCTTGGCCTTAATTCTATCACCCTTGCAAATCTGACTTCACTTCCTCTTTGGAATTTTGTTCTTGTTTTGCATAGTTACTTTTTATGCAACTGTAGCCTTCAACCCCCTGAGTTCTCTTTATTGAACTTCATTTTGCATATGTAAATATACTATGAATTTATTTAAGAACAATGTGCTTCATGATACATTCTGTGTCTATTGAAGAAATAAGTAAAATGTGATACAATTAAATGAATTCCGTAGTAGTTTTTAAAACTCTGCTTGATGGTAGGGTTTCATATATGCTGCTTTCTCAGTTGACCATAGTGTTGAAAACATTTGTGTAGATGAGTCTTTGAATGCTCCTAGGGCTAAATTCTGTTCTGGGCTATTTGTGCATGTGTCCTGTTGCTTTCTTTTTAAGGTCTGATTTACTAGTGTAGGAACCACTCACGTGAGTATGATTTGCACTGCAAGAAATCATGTGACTTTTTTTTCTGCAAGACACACGATAAGTGTCGTTATAACAAAGTTTAGGAAAGCAAACAAAAATCCATATTAATATTTCCTCACCTCTAGATGTCCCATCTGTCCTTATTGTAAACTCTTTGGGGAAAAGTCTGTCCTCATTTGTGGGAACTGGAGAAAGCTAAGCACAATGTTGGTACTAAACGAATTAATTATGATAGTAATAAAGTGGTCTCAGTGTTACTTCTGAGGACCAATAACAGTTCATCCTGAGATCCAGTTCATGAACTGAAATTCTCAGCTGTCATTTTTTCTGAAAACAAATTTACTAAATACAGATAGTTATTTGATTCTGTAAAATAGTTTCACTTGAGCCAAGATGCAGCAGGCTGACCAATGACCTTGTCTTTGCTGTTGGCCGGATGATTCTTCAGGCTGATCTGACCAGGGCCAGCTGTTGCTTTTCCTGTTTTGACATGTTTTGGTCATTTTGCTGCTTTATAAACACAGCAGGCATGTTATTTTGAATCCTTGAAACTATTTTCAGGTCACATAGGTAACATTCATGACACCTTTCACACATTTTATTCAGTTGATTTGTAAGCTTTCTTTGAGACACAGAAAAGAGAGGATACAAAGAGAGAAATGATGTAGAGATTAGATAGAGAACAGATTTAGGGGGAAGACTGAGGGGAGAGAGAAGGAGGTGAGAAGGCAGCAAACAGGAGACAGAAACAGAAGTGTGTTCATGTTAAAAAGGACTTTGGTCTGAGTAGGAGAGCCTGAGTGAATTAATCATTGGAATTAGAGTGGAATAGATGGGCAGAGATGAATGATGAACAGAACTGGAAGTTAAAAACAAGCAAACAAATTTTCCAAAAGGAATAGAAACAAAATAAAATCATTGCATTGATGAGTGAGGTGTCAGGAAACTAAGTAATGAGAGAGTTAAGAACTTGAGGTAGATGTCCCATCTAGTACTGTGACAGGGTTGGGCCAGATGGCTACAGGAGAGTAACAGAAGTCAGATATATTAGCCCCAGGTTAAGTAGGTCCCTTTCCCCTGGGTAATGTAACAGGGAAGGTTCCAGAACAATCAGGAACCTTCTGGAGACAAGACAGACAGGCTGATTAGAACACCTGCAGCCAATCAAGAAGCTGTTAGAATCAATTAAGGCAGGATAATCAGGGCACCTGGGTTTAAAAAGGAGCTCATTTCAGTTTATGGTGTGCGTGTGAGGAGTGGGGAGCAAGAGGCACTAGGAGCTGAGAGTGAGAACGCGGACTGTTGGAGGACTGAGGAGTAAAAGCATTATCAGACACCAGGAGGAAGGTCCTATGGTGAGAATAAAGAATGTATTGGGAGGAAGCCATGGGGAAGTAGCCCAGGGAGTTGTAGCTGTCGCACAGCTGTTCCAGGAGGCACTCTAGACGGCTGCATTCCACAGGGCCCTGGGCTGGAAGCCGGAGTAGAGGGCGGGCCCGGGGGTTCCCCCCAAACCTCCAAACTCCTGGTTAGACACAGAAGGAGTCCACCTCGACTGTGGGTTCAGAAAAACGGTCAAGCTGAGGGCTGCCGTGAAGCTCCAAGGTGAGCAAATCCTCCAATAAGCGCAAGACCCACCAAGGTAGAGGAGAAACTTTGTCACAGTACATATGTGTTGGTGGTAAGTCATGCAAGGGGCCATGGATGGGGTCTCCACAACTGGTGAGTTTCTCCCTTAGGCCACAATCCAGCAAAGCTCTTAAACCCGTGCTTAACTTTAAGAACACAAGTAGTCCCATTGACATCAACAGAACTATTCATCGACTCAAAGTTAAAGATATGCTTCAATGTTTTGCTGGGTCATGACCTTAATGAACTTGAATTTATGAAGTTCTATTTACAATGAAGCAGAACAAGAGTTCCGTGCTTTGCAAAATGTGAACTATACATCCAGTTACAGTGAACTTTTACTCACAGAGAAATTGTTCTGTAGAAAAAATGACTTCACTGTCTTTTGATCATACTTTGGGGGCTTATATTCTAAATGGAAAACAATCCTTTTACAGTTTGCATTTTCTTAATAGTCTGTGAGACAATCATACTATATGATTTTAAATAAAAAACGGTCTAATTTAATCAGAGGCTTCAGTTTTCACAGCATGATCTGAATGAATTGATTGAACGTATTTAATCAATTATGCAATGCTCTGGTTTTCTTAATCATCAGTTTGTATAGATTGGGTAGAACAAAGCTTAGATGTATTAGATGTAAATTAATAATGTCACTTTATATAGCAGCTCCCCGAAATACATAAACAATAATTTATACAAGACTTGTTAACACTTCAAAGCAATAGTAATAATCCAGCATTTTATTTAGTTTTATTTCTTCTAGATTAAAAGTGAATTCAGTTTAAATATTTATGAAACATATATGTCATATTCAGCATCTGTGCTTTCTTCTAATTGTATTGTATTTTTATTCTAAGTTCTTTCTCTGCTCTTCCCTTACCCCATCCCCTTCCTGTTACATTTTATGGGTTGTGTTCACAATAACATAGACATGGACACAACTGCATATTTCTTAATATGGAATGCTAATGCAAATAGTACTCCAGCTCATCTGTTAGCTCAAGTAATTTGAGAGTACCCAACTGGAGACGAGATGATCAGTACCTCTGAAATTAGACTGCACCAATAGTTATCTCAAGATAGGGAGATTAAATTAAATTTTAATTTAATTTAGGGAAATGAAATCCTCTAAATTAGAAGACACTTGAAACTTTGTCCCTTTTCTTTCTTTCTGTCTCAATTTCCCCATATATAAAATGGGGATAATACTTATCTACTTTAATAAAAATACTTTTGAGCCTTGCATAAAAGATGCTACAGAACTGCAGAGTATTAATTTCATCAGTCTGTAGTGTGCATTGAAGAACTTCTTTCATCCTTTGCTGCATGTAGATCTAGACAGAATCATGAAGTTCCACAAGGTTGTGATCTTCCAAAGGAACATGGCACCAGGTGCAGTTGGTTGTATATGTTATACATGTATGGTAATAAGGAATCAAGAACTGACAAATTACAGTCCTGAACTAGCTTGGGCCCATGACACACGCTACAAGTCTGAGATCCTTTGCTCTTGAGGACCACAGTGATACTTTTGCACTGTTTATGAGGCTACGTTGAACTGACTGACTTGTGTTCTTATGCTCTGTTGAATTTTGGAAATTCAATTATTTGGAAAACTTTTCCTCAGTACTTGAAAAACAGGAAACTGGCATGAGGGAATGTAAATCACAGAGCAAGTGGAAATCTCCATCTTCTCACTTTTGCAGTACTTCAGAAGCAAAGTCTAAAGGCTTGGTGGATCTGAGCTCAAAGGAAGAGAAGTCCCACTCTGAAAGCACGCTCACATGGGAAATTAACATCTATGCTACAATGAACCACTGAAATAAAACAAATAACCCAAATTTAAACCAAATTAAATATAACAAAGAGAAACTAGTTTTCTTTAAATTCTGCATAAGGAATTTCTCCCAAGCTGAGATGGCATCATATCAAACTTTCTCTCTGAAGGAATTTATTATAATTGTCTGAAAACAGGAGTTTAATAATGAAAATGCCACTTTAACTTCACCTGTAAGATACCTACCACTTCACTCTTATATGGCTTCTGAGAATGATGAGTGGCAAGGAAAACAGCTTGTCACCTGGAATTGCATGATGGGAGCCTTTCAACTTTATCTATGGAATTGCGATATTTTGTGCTAGGTACTATAATATCTACAATCTGCACTGGTTTCAGAGTAACAGCCGTGTTAGTCTGTATTCGCAAAAAGAAAAGGAGTACTTGTGGCACCTTAGAGACTAACCAATTTATTTGAGCATGAGCTTTCGTGAGCTACAGCTCACTTCATCAGATGCATACCGTGGAAACTGCAGCAGACTTTATATATACACAGAGAATATGAAACAATACCTCCTCCCAATCTGCACTGGAAATCTCCAGATCTAGTTTTTAGGTCTATCTGTGACCTTTTACAAGTCAGAATATGACGTGCTTGTATGGCAGTCAGTTTAAAGAAATATGCAATAGCCACCTATTAATAGTAGGTTAATTTAATAAGATTCTGGACCCTCCTGGAGCCGTGGGGTGGAATGAAAACTCTGAAACTACTTTTATGTTGTGATGGATTACAGCCTACCTGACAGCTGGAGAAGAGAATCCCCCCCCCAGTCTGTATTTCTGGCAACTAAGGCAAGGAAACACACATTTTACCAGAACAGCCAGTTCTTCTTCTGTTGAATCTCTTTACTTCTAGGTTGATGCTGAATGACTTCCATCAATGTTGCTTATGTTTCTGAAGACTATACTGAAGGAAGATGGGAGAACACTAGTTAACTCTTCAGGAAACTGACCTCACTTCATTATATCCAGTGGTCACAAGAACATTCTCCCCCACTCTAGTGATGCAGGGCTATGGGAGTAGAAGAATGTACTGGTCAGTAAAAGCACTGGTTAACAACACTTGGGGGCTTTTATCATGTTTTCATCTTTAAAATACTTACACCACTCCTGTAAAGCGCTGCAGAAATTTCCATTTTATTTCTTTTGGAAATATTAAAGGCAATATATACAACAAATAGTCAGTCTGGAAATGTCCTACAAATAATTAAAAGAAAGTGATGATGCATATTACAAATACTGTGCATTATTGCTGACATTCTCAAAATGCTTTCCAAATGTTAAACAAGGGAGCGTATGGACCATGGGTAAAGCCAATTTGCGGCTCTTCCATTCACCCCTCCTTAATAGAACCTCATCAGAATCTGGCCTGGGTGTGAAGCTGCATGCTAGGGGTGGAGTCTTTCCATACAAAAGTAATATTGACTGATATCACTAGGGAGATGTTGATGGATAATGTCTCAATGCTAGCAGCATGTTAAATATAATTATTGATAACTAACAGATTAGACCTGTTATCAAAGGAGAGGGTATCTATTTTGGAAAGAAGACAAAATACTCCATCTTTGGGACAGCCATTTCTAAACACATTGTGAAGCTGACAGTTTAGCACTCAGTTTATGAATATGCACTTAGCTCTCACATGGACGCTGGCTGCTAACCAGAAGATAATGTGGTAAACCTTTTCTGCCACTGCAACTCTACTCTAAACATTTAATTTGATGCCAATGGTTCCCTTTCAGTTTTATGCTAACTATATATTATTGATGGAAATTAGTAATAACAGCTCTCTGTACATGACATAAAAATTGCCATTTGTGGCATTTGGGGTGTGTGCATGTGTGTATACAGTTACTGGGTGACATCTAGAAATGTATAACACACCGACTGCAACTTCTTCTGGGCCCTTCACACAATTTTACTTTCATCTCTCTAGTGCAGGTTACTATTTGCTATGTTATTACAAATGACATTGTGGATTAATACCATCCAGGGAAACATTCTGAAGCAACGGTTACTGTGTGACTGACATCAGCTCTACCAGAAAGTTCCTGTTTCGTTAAGGCTTCAACTGAGGCTCCTGAACTCTGAGATCTATCATGCACTGCACTGAATGACTCAACTTCTTTTGAGTGGCTGCAACAACATAACAATGCTCATTAGTGTTGCTGGGAGCATTCTGAGAAATGTTCTGAGCCTCAGTTTGAGAATTGTTTCCCTCCTTTAGAGTGTGAATTTAGTAATCACAAAAGTAAAAGAGGGGGAGCAGATACTGATGTGCAGCATTTCCCCATGTTGCCTTGCTAATGCGTGTCAACCTGTGTGGCGTTATGGAGACAATTCCTGCTGTCCCTTTGCTGTTCTGACTCAGGGAAAGTGCCCACTAATTTCAATGTGCCACTATTGCCTTTGGCCTATGACAGCAAGATTGAGACACAGGATTGGTAAAGAGCTTTTATAACGCCGACAGATCCCGGTTGTCGGCATTGAACTTGGGGCCTTTGGAGCTTAGTGTATGAGCTTCTACTGCATGAGCTAAAAGCCAACTGGCTGTTAGCTAAGGCTGTAGAGCAGACTCATTTAACTCTCTTTAAGTAGTCTCAGTGCCACTAGATGGGACAGAACACCACACGCAGAAGGTGTGTGGGTAACACTTGCATACTACCACCCTGTTGCTTTTGCTTTGTGATTTCTTCATTATACCCAGAGTGTAATAGCTGGAGGGCCCCTTGAAGCTGATGGTTACTCTGCAGTTGGCTCTGTTAGTAAACCTGGGACAGGTCCTCAGCTGGAGTAAACTGACATAGTTCCATTGACATTAATGGAGTTGCATCAGTTTACGCCAGTGGATAAGGAGCTGGTTGTCCCAAGACTGCCAGTTAGCGTATCTCTCATATTAATGGCAAATTGCTATACTTAAACTAATATGAAAGCCAGGGTCTGAGTGAGCTCTCCCCTGCCATCTATTGATGAACTGGGGGAAAAGACCTACCCACAGATATCACTAAGAGCTGAAACCACTAAGAACTGGGCTAAGTGGTGGAACTGCTGAACACAGCATTGCAGTTAGAAGCAGAGGTAGCACTGAGCAGCAGCAAAGATGGCAGTGACAAAGGCAAGCAGTGGCAGAGACCACAGCGACAGTAATGAACAGGAGCAGAGGCATTGCTCAAACCATCTTCCTCCTTCTCCCATTCAGGGGTAGGAGGTGAGCTTACATGCAGATCCCTGAATTCTGGGACTTCACTGACCTCAGACAATCAACTGTGAGTGGGGTGTGGTGGAGGGAAAGAGGCATGGCATCTTAAAGGGACATTTGTCAGACTTTGACACCACAATGTGAGAAACTGAGGCAAAGGTCTATTGCCCATGATACTAAAGGGTGGGTGTTTACTTATGGTTTGCATACTTTTGAATAAGTGGTGCGGTAGTTTCCCAAATTAATCCTGAGTTCCTCCTGTTCTTAATACGTTTCCTTTTGTTACACACAGACTCAATGCTTGCAAGTGGGGAAGTATTGCCTCTTAGAGGCACCCAGGGGTGGTGTTTAGTTTTCCCAGCTTTCTGGGTGAAGGTTTAAGCTAGTTCTGTTTTGTAATGTTAAAAGTAACCCCTCAATATTGGACTTGGCCCTTGTTGCTGAGGACACCACCTGGCAGAAGGATTACAAATATTTTTTTTATCCAGCATATATGCAAATAGCAGAGTGCTGCTTTGACACACAGGTGATCTGAATCATTCCAGCATCACTAGGGTACCTCTATAAAACTGTCTTAATACTTGTCCCTAATGCTGTTGTAACTTGGCTGAACCACGCTTTGATCATTGTTACTTTAACACTCTTGGACCTACAAATATTGCCAGCTTAGATATTAGCATCTAGTTTCTACACAACAACTTTTCCTATGAAAGGTAGTAGCTCATTGTGTAATGCTGCACACAGCAAATGCTTTGGTGAGAGTGAAAATATTGTTACTATACCTTATGTTAGAGATTGAACTTCATGCTTCCAGTGAAGAGTTAAAAAAAACTGTTTTTTAGCATGCCAGGAAATTGTCAAGATCACTAAGTGTTGAACTCCGTTGGCCTGAATTACATTGAACTCTCTCTTTGCATGTTTCCAATAAAAACATACATCAGCTTGCTTCAGAACCAATGTCAAACTTAGTTAAAGCTAAAATCCCCTCCTAGTTTGTGTGTACTGTGGATACTAAATACATCACTCATATATATTAGGAAGTTTTTTCTTAAGTGATGCTAACTTGATAAACTTGACATCTTCTTTGAGGGCTGATCCAAAAGTTTCTTGTAATATGTGCGCCTTCAAAATAAAAACATATTCCTCCAACATTTAAGCCACACGATATTATCTTTAATTTTTGTGTCTCTTTTGTGAATTTGTGTTTCTTTTAAGCAAAATATTTGTACACAACTAATTCTAGACTTAACATTGACTTCAGTGGGAGCCTGATCAGGGCCGAAGAGAAAAAACACTTTAAGCTAGAAAAGGTGTGTTTGATCTCATAGTGGGATTCTACTGACAAATCATAGTGTACCACTATTCCTCATGTTCTTGAAATGGCAGGCAAAATAATTTTTCTAGTAGCAGCAACATCTGTCTCTTTGGCAGAGTCCTCTGGCAGTTGTGTTGGAAGCTCTGGCCTTGTCATGTATTTACATTGCTGACAGGTTAGTCTGAGCTCTGCTGTCCTCCTGAATGCTGTTAATTGATTCTCTTTTGTCTTTGTAGGTAACACTGAATATCAAACTGCTATTCTAAGACTAAGAATGCTGTTAAAGAATACATATAAAACCATGTATCTATAAATATGCTATTTTGAAAGGAGATTTCTTACCCACTCTTTCAAGTCATGTGTATTGCTTTCAGCATATGCATCTACACCGTGTTCATCATGATATCTGAGGTTCTGAATGTAATGTTTCATACATGCAAATTTATATTCCTTTCTGCATCAAATTTTCTTTGGCCTCATCTTCAGTATTTTTTAACTCCTGCTTGAGTAACTGACTTTTCTTTGACTAGGACTTAATTTCCAATGCAATGGGATTATTATAAAAACAATTTTAAAATAATCAGGATGGGCATATCAATATTTATTGAAATACTGAAAAAAATCCATTGGTGATGCATAACTCCTGGCAAGAACTGACATGACAATAGGTATTTCACTGATACAGTAAGAGAACTTCAACTTCAACAAGTAACTAACTGCACATTCTAAAAGTTGCATGGATTTAAATCAGAGGCAGCCGCAGAATGTCTGTAATACAAATATTCAGACATTACAGATCGTCTGCTTACAAATACAGAACTATAATAAACCAGGCAAAGCCAAAACCTTTGTATTTCAGTCTGCTTTTACTAATATGTCCTGCAATCAATAAGGCAGTCACAAGTAAATGTCTGGTTACAAAGTGGTTAACAATTAACTTAGGGAGATTTTTGTTTAGAAACTTTGGGCAATCTGGAGGGATTCTTGGAACCACAGATACTGCTAATATATGTTATAGTTTATCTGAAACTGTTTCCATTAAATTGTATGCAAATTGTTGCTTGTCTTTTACATCCTTATATTAGTACTCTTGTCCTGTACATAGATAATGGTGCTGTGCATTCAGTTAGCAACACATTTTTATTTATTTTTTAAGCTTTAATATTCACTGAGGTTCACTGTAGAGTTTCCATAAAAACAAATCAAGAATTTACAGAATCTGAACACTTGAAAAAGAAAAAAGAAATATTATACCCATGTTGTACATATGTGACCACAGCAACTTCACTACCACCCTCAAATGCCATTCACATCTTACTTTCTATAAGTTTAGTTGTTTTGTTTTTTTCAAGTGATACTTCCATCCCTATTGATTATACAAGATACTCAGGTGAAATATTTTCATATTAACATTTGATCTGTAAAACAGCGTGAGTGGTGTTCCATGATGTGAGACAGACATCTACGTGCTGCTGACACTAGGCTTAGCTAGGTTTGTACCCTACACATGGACAGAATATTAGAGATTATTAATACAGGTGATTAAAATAATCTGTTTTATACTAATGCAGAAATAACTGATGTCTTTGGTATACAATGTACAATGTTTGGAAAAGAATTTAAGATAAGAATGCACCTTGTTAAATTCACATAAACCAGAAGAAGCTACAAGTCACATAATTTACAATAGATTTAAATAAACTACATTTAGGATTATGAAGATTTACAGACATTTATCAAGTGAATGGTTTCAATTTGTAAAGACCCTTGTATGTCCCTGAACTATGTTCCACTAACTTGAAGACATGCTACAGTAAACACATATATTTGGCTTCTTCATTCTGGCTATATCTTATATAAAGATGAAACCAAGGACCAATAAATTAGCATCATAATTGTCTACAGTGGAAACTATGATATACAATATAAATAAACTATTCAAAAGCCAGCAACTGTCATGAAAAAAAATTAAGGGATTAGGAGTTTATACAGTTTCTACAAGTGATTGTGCAGCCGATAATCTCAAAAAATTAAAGTTTAAATGAGATTCCCTTTTTGATTTTAGTGTCTCACGACATACAGTAATTCAGTACTGGTAAAATAATTACCAATCAGAAAGCAACACTAAGGGAATCACTTCTTTGCAATCTTATCACAGATTTTTTTCCCACAGGACCTAAAGAATGTAAACACTAGGGTTCTTTTTAACGTAAAGTATTAATACTCTTATTTTAAACATACGTTGATCCACATTTGCCCAGTTACCTTTTAGGATAATGAAATAAGGCAAGACTTTCATAACTGGGGCACTACATGTTATAATACTGATATCTTCATTTGGATAGAGATGTAATTATTTGTCCTTCTCCAATATTTGTTCTGCAGCAGACTTTGGTCTACATAGACATGGCAGTATCACTCTTCTTTACCCATGGAGAATATTTTAATTACCTAACTTTTTTTTAAAAAAATATTTGTTTTATTTAAATTATGTGTTTAAAACTTACTTTCTTTTCTTGATAATTTTAAAGATCACTTCTTAGCAAGCAGTTTTACTTCATCAGCTCATACATTTTGATCGTTGGTTTTTTTCCATCGCTAAATGCACTTTAGATGTTGACTTGCATTATTTAGCAATGTTACCATTTGAAATCTGAGAAGATTTTATTTATTTTTAAAAGAAACTAACTTTAAACAGGATGGCTAAAAGACTGAAAAACTTCAGCAAGCTTATTTAGCATGAAAATCTTAGACAATGCCAGAGCCATGTTTTTGACACTGTGATTGAAACATGGTTGAATTGGCAAATTTACTTTGGAGCAACTATTTGTGATGTTTTATACCCATCTCATGTGATACTAGTAGAAGAGGGATACTGCCTGATTTAATTATATGAACACACAAAAAACAAACTTCAGAACATATTAAGAATGTCAAGCTAACTTATTAACAGACTCTTCATATTATCTATTTGCAGGCCTGAGACACAGACATTCAAAACCAGGCTTTTATGATTTGGTGGAGTTACTATACAGTATGTGGCCTACTCCAGACCTTTATTACAGATTGAATAGGTGTCACAACATTTATCACAGGCAAAGTAAGTGTTGGGTCCTTGGAAGGATGATAGAAGATGTTGATGGTGCAGTTTTGCATCCTTTAGAGTTGTTTTAGAAGTCCTGCTGTACAGTGAAGGATTTTAGTGCACTCAATTTCTCCGCTATATTAGCTTAATAACACAGATCAGTTTGTTCCTAAATTTCTTCATAGTGGCGATCAGAAAAGTTAAATATACAAGAATTGTTCCGGTTTTTTTCATGTTGACATTGGTGATAGATCCACTTGTAAGCTTGTTTCATTCCAGTACAAAGTCCTGTAAAGATTCCTTTGGGGATGTGTAGCATTTGATTCACAGTTTGCAATACAAATACCCTGATACATCACTTATTTACTATTAAGTATTTGATTATTATACCATTTTGCAAAGTCTTAAAACCAAGTTTTTAATTAGCATTGCTTGGAGCTGTTCAGAGTATTTTTTTTTTTTCTTGAAAGCAGAAGCTCTAGTGGGTATAATTTATGCTCTCTTTGCATGCAGCATTTCAATGAGAAGGTTATTACATGGCACATCCCCATTCAGGTGTTTGTAGTAGAGGTATTCTTCGGCCTGCATACTGATGGCCCGGATTTCTGGTAGCCGCAGGAGAAGCTGCCCAAATTTGTCTGTCTGTTGTGGATAGTTGCACATTGTATAGTCCAGCAGAGCAGCATTCACTTGTTCCTGAACACCTTCCACAAGCTGGAAGTTCTCAAGGTTTTTGACATCTGAGGAGGGGAAAAAGAAAGTAACATTTCAATTGCATCTGAATTCCTGTTTACTAATGCAATGTTTTACTTAAAAGATGTTTTTTTCTCTTGACAAAAGCATACTTTACATGCTGCTGAATATTCAGCAAATCCATTCCCCAACTTTCCTGGGAAAATGATCACAAAAGAACTCTAGCAGAGTGTCTTGTTGAAATTTTGCATACACCTCAAATCAATTAGACACCAATGGATTTTGAGCAAGGTCAACTCTTTTCATAGCTTACAAAAGGAAAGGTTGAAGATTTCTGAAGTAGATGACCATAATATATTGCCAGCAAATGAGTCCCCAGAGGGAGACCTATCTTTAACCCAGTATATTAAACAATTCATATAATTCTGTATTAATTTTTCTGACCCAAGGTGAAATCTTTGTCCAGGGTATGATGTAGTTAATTCTAATAAAAAGTGACAGGGTTCTTGTTTCTGTTTGACATTTTCTAAATGATTCTGAAAGCCTTTGACTTGTCTAGCCTATGCTAATGAGCCATCTGGTACACTCCAGTGACTGCCAAAATAATCTTACCTACTAGAAACTCTCTAAAATATATATTTCAATGACTAATGATCTTTATAAAATAAAACCCATGTCCTTTGGACAGAATAAAAGATAAGAAAGTGCCCTTTAACCTGAATATGGTTTATAAATTCTGATACATTGATCTTCTTTGCTATTGGACAACTGTCATTCACACTGGTGAGGTGGGCACTGACAAATTGTTCATTCTAACAACATACGATTATCTATAAAGCACCTCTGAGCTCTCTAGGAATGTTGAAGTAGATGGTTTACTAAAAGGTAGTTTGGTGGCATACTTATTTTGATGTGTCTATATTGCAGTATTATATAGTCCTTAACATGAGATGCTGAACTTTTTTTATTATTCAAAAGAGTGTAAATTAAAGTTCTGTTCAATGCAAAAGACAACACTATTGGAAAGCTTAGTTAGAAACTAAAACACAAAAAGATCTAGAAATTCAAAATTTCAGGATAACTAAAATCATCCTGCATACATGTACGCACCAGATGCTGTTAAATTAACAACTTTAAATATATGTATGCAGTGATCAAGGTACAGTTGCTGTGAGAACGTGTCTTGGTTGTCAGCATAACATTATGACACAAATGAATGTTAGCAAGAAACACAATAACAATGTTAATTAACATGAACGTAGAGGCCAAATTTTCTCCTGTGCAGATTTTTCCAGCATAGTAGGCAGGGAACTTGCTGAATTCCCACCTGTGGAGTCTCCTTCAAATTTTATTGGTGAAGGGAGGTGAATGGAGTTTTTCATTATGAAGAGCAAGAATGGGTTTTGGCCTGGGATACAAGTGGCACTCACTTGAGCCCAAGCTTTGACCTAATTTATTTTAAGCTTTAGGCTATTAATGCTAGAATGTGTTTTAATGCTTTTAATAGGTAAGAGGATAAGAGTGCTTGAAACGCAAGTAGATGAACACACGGTATAAATTACAGGCTTGGCAAAAAGGTGAGACCTAGTAAGGCCTATTACAAAGTTGGCATAACTAAATCAGGAGTAAGCATTAATAAGTCACCTAGGGTCACCAGTTCTGGGGACTTTTTGTGATTTGTATCTTGTGACAAGCAAGTTAGCCACACAAGTGAAAAACAAGTTATATAGTAGCTTTTGGGGGGATTTGGGGTACATCTATCCATGGAGCTGACTACACTGATGTATCAAAAGTAGTGGGAAAGGGGTTGACCTAACAGTGAGGCCAACTGTAGAAAGTTATTTATGGGTAGCCAGCATACCAAAAAAGGTTTCCCAGAATATCACAAATGGGTTGGGGCTGAACCATTGTCAAATATGGTCCCAGTCATGTGTAGATATAAGGAAAGAAAGGGGTATAAAGAAGGCATGTATCTGATCTTTGGTGAGCACCTGAGAAGCTGATGTAAACTGGACCATCACTTCCAGATTATGGTGGACTCCACTGACTATATCTATTTTTATCTGTTTCCTATGTTTTCAGAAGTTTTAGTATGACAACACTAGGACTGGCTGTTTCTATGCATCTGATTTTTGTTCAGTTGCATGAATGATTTGTGCGCTTTGGTTATTAAATAAAAACTCTATTCATGTGATTCACCAATCTCATTTATTAAATAATAATGTATGTAGCTGGTAGAGCGGGAACCTGCTATCTGTGATTGGTATACTTTGCACCCCAAATCAATTTTTCAGCCTATATGCCAGAGATCAGGTCCATCGGCACCTATTCCTAAAAGTACTTCTGATGGAGCAAAGCCTGGTTCCTGCACAGAGCCCAAATAAATTCTGCTGTGTGCAGGAAGACGTTGGAGGTGATTGAAGGACAGAATTTTCCCATTCCAACCTGGCAACAAGGTCTGAACCACTCTGAAGTTTCTGCATGGCCATTAATGCAGACTTGGGACTACAGTAGCATACGCAGCTCTTTGCATGGGTTGTCCCATAGCCACAAATCCCTACTGTGTATGCCTGCTGCAGAGACTGACATGCAGCAGCTGCACTCTTCAGCATGCTGAAAATATGAGGTTTCCCTCCATGGTTACTCTGCACCTTGCTCCTTCAAAGTGCTAGTTTGACTGTGTGTGTGTGTGTGAGGCCTCCTGTGACCAAGGTGTATTTGGCCCTTACACTCTCTGTCTGAAGAGAGGAACAGCCTATGCCTCTACATTGAGCTGAGTTCATGAATCAACCCTGGGCAATCCACTTGCCTCCTTTTTATTGTGCTGCAGTCCTGAGCAACTGGGAACACAACCTCCTCATGAATTGCTCGCTGGCTTTAAGGAAGCCAGTGGGAAATCCCTAAAATTGGAGCAGGTTCTATTCATAGCTGGGGGTTCCAGAAACTAGACTTCAAAGCCTGATCAGCCACCTCCCCTAGTTATCCAAACCCTCAGTTATCCAAAGTTTTCTGGTGTTCCCAGAGATCTTTGGATAATCAGGTTTGCATTATATTATAAAAATATACCATGCATTGTTTTTAAAGACATTGTTTCAATGCTCATAATTGCAAACTATGTGGCTGTAATTAGTCCTCCAGGAGGCTGTAATTAGTCACTTTTGCTCTTTGCAATGTCTTGTGTGGAAAATGGCATAATTTCATTTTCTCTAGTCTACAGAAAACAAAGTGCACAGAATTAAATGTGAAAAGTTGTACTGCTCTGCATAAATTACCACTGCCATTTGCTTTTTAGAAGAGTAATGACACTCACAAGGTATTTTGCAATTCTGCAATGGTTTAAAAATCTGTCTAAAATATGTTTCTGGGAGGTTGTTAAGAATACTAACATTACTAACTATCACAATTATTTAAAATGGGTTACTTTCAAATGTGAAATATAATCACTAGTTTGCTGCTATAATGTAAGAAATTCCCACAGACACTGCAGGTGAAGTAAAAGACAAACAGATAAACAGGGAGTATACAGTTTAGACTATATTAAATGAACAATGATATGTTACAAAATCAGTATGTCAAACATCATCTTATAAATGTAACTTTTGAACTGCTTTCAGCTACTGTGGACCTGATCCAAAACCTATTAAAATTGATGGGCATCTTTCGACTTCAATAGATTTTGGATTAGGCCCTATTTTAGGTTAAATTATTATAATATTTTTATAATAAGTTTAATCCTGACTTCTGCTCTATGTTCTTAAATATTACTCATGTTTTCAACTGTAACTTCACAAAACCACTCAATTCTTAGCAGAGATGAAGAACAGCCAAAGTCTGAAAATACACATACTTCTTAAGTTGGTGTTTTTTCTTCTTATTTTTTGTTTAAGATATGGAGGCAAAGTATGTGCTGTTGAGAGACATATTCTGCTGTCAGATGTGCTGGTATCATATTGGAGTCAGCTATATACTGCCCTCAGTTAAACTTGTGCTACCTGTGACCTATGACATTAGTTAGGCCTGTGTGACCCTTTGTGAGTTCAGTGGCTCGATTTGATTTAATGGAGGATGCATGGAGGTGAGGGCAGAATCTGTCTCTGTGATATTTTCTCACTTCAGTGCACAGAGCTTTAAGCATTCCTATAGAACAGTGATGACCACTCTAGGAATGCCATATAAATAACTTCAATTAACAATGACATTAAATACCAATGCTAGTATTGTGGCTAAAATGCCACATGTTCAAGTTGAAAATACACTTCTTAATGCATTTGCTTTAGAGAGGTATTCTTAATAAAGTATTACCATTGCCTGTGGTCTCGGAAAACCCGCTGGGTCTCACAAATTATGCACAAAACAAATGTGGAAAAACACAGGAGATAATTATGAGGCATTGATATAATGGGAACACATGATTTTAGACTTCATTGTGAGGCCCAGTACTCCTATAAAATATAACATTTACTTCATAATTTTTTTTTCTTGGAACCCTTATGGATTTACTTAAAAGTAGTCTCAATAATAAATGTAAATACTTTTAAAGAGATAGACAAGGTGGGGAGAGGTCCACCTCTGACGAGGATGAGTAACAAGGAAAAATAGAAAATGTAAGGTATTTTTGTTGTCTTCTTCAGCTTTGCAGGTTAGAGCAAAGGAGATTATAACACTATTGGGCCCATTGCTGCTTCCTGATGCTTGTGTATTTAGCTGATTATTCATAATGTGGTACTTAACAGTAATTTTGATTTTCTTTTATTTTAGCTATTCTAGGATTTTTTTTTAACATTTGTGGTTGTACCTCTGGGTAAAGCGATTTGATTTCATTATAAAAATATTTATCTTCTGACTAAAGATTCTGTGACCACTAATGTTTTATGTGGACAAAGCACCAGTCAACATATTGAGATCAGTTGGGATGAAATTCACCTGACAAGTATAGTAAGAAAATCTGTAGTGCTTTTTATAAAATTATTCAACCTATTCCAGTTTTTTTTGCAGTCTATATGTCTCCTATCTATCTTTGTATCTCTTAGTGAGATTTTAAAGTACATATGTTTAAGCTTAAAGTAATAAATTCGTTTAGAAGATTTAAAAACTTGTAAAATAAAATGAGCAGAAATAGCCCCCCCCCCGCACCCATACACCCTTTAAATTCTAGCAACTAGAAAACGCATGTTGTGTTGCTACAGTAAGTCCAATCTCTTATCTCATCTACTTTATTCACTCAGGGACTAATTACCAACTTTTTACATGAAACAGCCTTACTGTGAGCTCACAGTGGGGCGCACATCTTTTTCCATCCTTATTGGAGAGTACACCCTTAGGTCTTCTGGAATATATTACATGTTTTACAAGAACTAGCAATAGCTATTCTGTCAAACATAGACTTTGTGTTCTCTATAGTTTACTTCTGAAGATGAAGACAAAAAAATTATTATAGTGGTGCCAGTAGCAGCCCTATAGTCACAGTAAAGGTCTGTCAGTATTCTCACTAAATCCTCAATTTTCACGGGTTCATACCTCTGTCATCAAATTGTGCTCTAAGCTGAAATTTTGCATACAAGATGAGCACACTTGGGTTTTGAAGAAAACACTTTTGCATATTTTCCAAAAAATGGGTCTGGCCTTTAGAGGGGGGAAATATTTAGGTTTCAGAGAGATTTCCTCCCCTCATGTTCCAAACTTGAAACACTGAAATTTGGTGTGCTATTAATCTATAGAGAGCTCTCACTGGTTTGGGAATTTTGAAAAGAAAAATGAAAGGGAATGAGAGATTTAACTTTGAAAAATGGTTACTGTGCAGGAGCTGTGTAAATACTTTTCAAAGAATGTTAATTAATTTTTAGTACTTCATTTCACCAGCCACTCCTGTCTGTATTGCATGAACCAACTGGCCATGCACATGCACAGAACCCATAATTCCACTCCCTCCTCTCTGGACTTTGGAGTTCTCAGCTCCTACTCTAGTTCCACAAATGAGAATGCTAATGTTCTCAATATTTTAAGGTATGAGAGGAGAATTTTTCCAGAAGATGTCAAAAAGTGAAGTACTTTAGAGAAGAAAATTCTGGAATGGTTCCTTTTTTAAATGTTTACATTTTCCCCAATGTTTCCTTGCCTCTCTGCTCTTAGATTCCCAAAAATCACATTGGGCTGCAAAATTTGAAAGAGAGATTTCGACAACATTTTGTAGTAATAGGTTTTGTGCTGTATTTACAATACTTTAAAGTAACTTGCTATTCTAAAAGACCATGATCCATACTTCCGCAACAGATCTGCTCCCTATAAGTGTTCAGAATCATATCTACTTACTTTTGTGTCAAAATATTTTATAACTGCTTCATACTTCTGTTAAGTTCTGGAGATAAATATGACTAGGAGAGAGTGAGCTGGACTCTGTTCCTTCCTTCCTTTGTGCATCAGCATATTTACTAAGTTCCTATCACATCTGCTTGTGCAACCCCAGAAGACAAGGAGCTTTGTACAGATTCACCTAGGCCTAATTTGACCTCCAGAATCTTTATTACTGGTGATGATACATGAAAAGAAATGAAGCCAGCTTGACTCTCAGATCCCAGGTTGAATTTGTAGGGCTGGCAGATAAAACAAAAACCATTACTACTTTTAAACTGAGGACATTTATCATTGAAATAATTGAGACACAGTAAAAATCAAACCCCACAGCAGCATATTTACCAAGTCACTTTTCAAAGTAGAGATTAATTTAAGTCCTGCTCCAATCCCTATTGACTTCAGTGGGCCATAGATAAAATTCTTAAATGTATTATATATTAAACTCTGTTTCTCAAAGGACTCAGCTGTAGGGAAAACATATGGACAAATACAGTAGTATACTTGATGTATACAAACTGCTTGGGTGCCCTATTAAAGACCTTTGTTCTCTTCTGCCTCCTCACCACATTTGCAGCAGCTGAAGCACCCTTCAGCCTCAGCCTCCTGAGGTCACAACTGACATTTACACTTGGACTTTTTTGGCCTATCAGCTGTCAGATGCCTGAATCTCCCACTCTCTCCTCTTTCTTTCCTCTTCTCTTTTCTCCTCATGCCTTCATTTCTTCCCTCCCTTCCTTCTGTCCAATTTATTTCTTCATTATTCTTCTACCTGCCCATCCAAAGAATAAAAAAAGCAACTCTGGAACTAATAAATCATGTGCCATCCATTCCGGTGACCACATGCTTGTAATTTGCATCCTTTCCCTACATTATTTATTTTTGTCTTTTTAAACTATATACCCTTCAAAAGAGGGACTGTGTCTTTCCATATGCAAGGTTGAATAGCAACTATGATATTTTGGGGTCTATCAAAAATAAGACTCCTCATAGGTTTCTAAAGTTGAACACGCAAAATTATAGGATATTTTGGACAATTTGGGCAGAAGTGACTTGCTGAAAGTCATATAAGGAGTCTATGGCAGGGAATAGACTATATCTACACTTATGGTGGCGTGTACACTACAGGCAGTACACATGTCACTACCTGCCACAAGGAAAGAAGGCAGGCAGGGTCCATACTTGTCACTGCAGTGTGTAGCTACGTGCTACAGTGAAAGGCTCTGGCAGTGGGGGAAGGATCTGGGAGCAGGGAGGTAGTGGGGAAAGGCTCCGGCAGCAGGGAGCTGCTGCCAGAACCTTTCCTCACTGTCTTCCGGCTGCCAGAGCCTTTTACTGTGGTGGGGAAAGGGTCTGGCAGCAAGGCTCTACACTGCTAAAAATAGATGTGGGAGGCTCTACTTTGGCATGTAGAGAGCTGTGTGGACAGTGTCAGGTATGTACACTGGGGGTTCAGGCACGTGGGGCACACTACTCGTGTAAGTTGTGTCTTGCTGTCTGCACTGATATTTATAGTGCTGGCTGGGTGTGCATTGTCTGTACTCTACATGTTGCCATAAGTGTAGAACATAGATTAGAACCCATATTACTTGACTCCTAGTCAAGTCCCCTGTCCACAGTATGACTAATGGCTAGAAATATTCAGCTTACCAAATATGGCAAATACTTGTACTTCTAAGCGAGCTAAGGATTTCATTGGCCTAATAATTCTTTCTTCTCAGAGCCTCTTTGTTTCAAGAGTTGTTGACTGAACTAACCGTAGTCATAGGAACCTGATTTGTCAACATATAATGTTTACAATTTGTAGGTTATGAATATTCAAAATCAGTGTAATTTTATATGAAATTCCTGGAAATGGTGGGTGGGGCAATCTTTCAAAAGACGTGAAGCTGAGAACAAAGGTAAATAAGGTGTTATATTTAGATAATGACAAATCACAATAAAAGAGGAATGTGGAAATATACATTCCTTGGATGGGAAGGTACTGAAAGTCTGGAATAAAGAAACATGGGTTTTTAGATAGGCATTTTAGGGGGGGAAGTTGGAATATTATGTTTCCCCTTTACTAATTAAACCCTGTTTATTGGAGGAATAATGGGCAGATTAATTTCAGGTGTAGTTCCACTTTAGTCAGTGAAATTACACCAGGAATGAATATGACCAAATAGAAGTACAAATATTTTTTGAAAATATAGCCTATATAAATGTCTACTGTGGTTAAAACACAGAAGTGCAGCTGTCACTGAAACCCTCTTGAGTAGCAGGCTGTATCCTTTTATAAAGCCCATCTGTCTCTATGAAAAATGCATGATCATAAAAAGCAGTGTTCCTTAGGGAAAAACCTCTATGTGCTAATCTTGTAGACACTTTACAAAACACTTTTTTAAAACTTAAGTTTGCTTTTGATTTTCATTCTGGAACTTTTGTGTTTTTGCGAAGTTTTCTTATTCTAATAGAATAAGATATGAGGTTCAGTTTGTTCAGGTGGCAAGTCCAGACTATGAATAAGCTATGTTATAATATGAAAGAGAATTAAACAGGCAGATCCAAGTGGGGATATATTAAGCCAAATTTAAGCTCCAGTTGTTGAATTTAGCCTGTACTGGATGTCTGGTTTGCCTCGGGATAAATTCAGCTTTTCAGCTAATCGAATGAGGAAAACTGCCTCCGGTATGATAAAATTTACAAGAGAGCTCAGTCAAACAGTTCTTGTTATAAATATTAGCTTAAAGGCATTCTTCTGGTTTTTGGATCAGGACTGTATGTACATTTAATTATTACATTTAAAACTTTTATCAACTTGGCTAAAATGTTAGGTCAGCCAGTTATATTATGATGCTCTATAGGTAAGAGAAGAGCTTCATACTCCTTTTACTTTTGTATTATTCTGTGAATCTTGTTTGGCTACACAACACCATTTGGTTTCAGTGTAACCAAGTCCCAGCAAGAACAAGAATTGTAACGTCTTTTCTTTAAAATGAGAAAATATAGCTTACAGTAAAGATGTTTTAGTGATTTACTAATTTCAGAGACCCTGTACAGTGCCATGTTTTTCTGCCAACATAATAGATATGTTGGCAGAAAAATTACCTAATTTAGTAATTAAAACAAAACAAATACAGATGAAGAACATAAATATTTAGCAAAAAGGAAAGGAGGACTTGTGGCACCTTAGACATCTGATGAAGTGAGCTGTAGCTCACGAAAGCTTATGCTCAAATAAATTTGTTCGTCTCTAAGGTGCCACAAGTACTCCTTTTCTTTTTGCGAATACAGACTAACACGGCTGCTACTCTGAAATAAATATTTAGGTGTACTGTGGAATCTGGTTGATAGGTAGCTGTAAGTTTGTATAAGTTTTAAGTGCTAACCATAGCAACATGTTCTGTATGTATGGTAACACACAGCCCTCTCCTAATGGAACACAGTCATAGACCGTTTGTACTTTTTTGAAGTTTTGCACACTCTACAATGTGAGTGGAAATTCTTTTTCCATTAAGCAAATGACTTTTCTTGTTTAGTTTTTTTGTTTGTATTCACTTGAACATTTTAGCTCTTACCTTAAAGGGCTCAATCCTGCAAGAGGCTGAGCACTCTGGTCTCAACCCAGCAAAGCAGTTAAGTGTGTGCTTTACTTAATGTGTGTGCGAAGCGCTTTGCTGAATCTGGACCAGAGTGCTCAGCAGGACGGAGCCCACTGTGGCAACAAAACAGTGCAGACACACTCACTATGATCACAATTCACTTTCCTGGGCCCAATCCTACACCACTGAAATCAGTGGCACTTTTGCCATCAGTTTCAATGGGATGAGGGGTCAGGCCCTGACATTTCCATATGGCAAGATTACAAAACCAGGAGCCAAAATGAAGGAAAATAATCCAGAGTCCAACCAGCATCTTATTTCTGGGGGAAAAATATCCATTGTCAAAGTGATTTCCTAACAAGGTCATTAAAGCCAAGTTCTTATCAATAATTTTTTGACATTGTTTAAATTATTAATTCATCCAAGTGCTTGGGGAAATGTATTTTGTGTATGACGGACAGTAAATCCATAGTGTGATTTTTGTCTTCTGCACTCCAAAGCATGTGGCAGAGGGAGCAACAGGGATACTGACCAAAGGAATCTCAAAGTACATTAGCCATTGTAGCTCTTACTTTATATATATATTATATAGGTACAATGAGGTGTGTTAAGAATAGAATGACAGCCTCACTCTTTTCCATGCGTTCAGTGCTAACAGTAAGGGGTTTTGTTGTTCATAATATCTATTTTGCTATATCTGGCAAGTAGTTACCATAATGAGAATAAAGATTTGTATAATTGTTATGGTTCAGTAATGTGCTGTGCAGTATGGTATGATAACAATAGTGGTAATAAAGTTTGACTATTTTTACATAATATCAATGAAAAACTTGAGCTTTACTATTATTACATATGGGATAGTCTTTATTGGGAGCATCTGCGTTTTTCACAATGTAGACTTTACAACTACAAAGATGGTTAGAGATTGGTAATGAAATATGGGGTCTTCCCATCTAGGCGACTGGTTCAAATCCATCCAAAATTAGAGCTGATCAAAAGTCATCTGATGCCAGTTTGGTGGAACTATGTAAAATGAAGGGGTGGGAAGTGCCATTCCTCACTAGCAGATGTGGATGTCACAAAATCCACCATCAGGGCCGAGTGTGAGAATCTGTATCTGTGCAGATAATAGGTACTGCTGTTGGCATTCTTGGCAGAGAGGCCAAGGAATGAATGGGCATGGAGATTTTTCACCTTTCCCCCCTAAAAGTGGTCCCTCCAGGTCAAGGCAAGGCACTGCTGCTTCTTGTTCCATAGATAAAAAGCAGGCTTCACTTTCAGAATCCTTGACCTTTCACTACCATTAAGTGCAGTTTAACTATGTGATTTACTACTAGAATATTTCAAACCATCTTTCTTTTTACATAGCCTTGTTACTTGCCTGAAAAGTGGTAACATAATTTTTCTACCAAGACTTTTTGTCTACGCTTGGATATAGAAGTGGTTTGGATACTTAAATTACAGAGAGCGATTTCATCCTGTGGCTTCCACATGTGCAAAGGCACTTTGCAGGTACAAATGCTTGCATATGTACTTTAAAAAGGTTATATACCTGTGCACATGCAAATGTTAAAATCTGTATTAATTATTTCCCCCCATTGGGTCTTCTGTATCAGTTGCTAACTTGCATATGCAGATATTTACAATTTCATGCACACACAGGTAGTGGATGGGTAAAGACTCCACTGAAATTTTACCCCACAGTGTGATGCTTTCCATAGCACAACTTAACTGTAGATTCATGTCTGTAAATTCTATTATTTATTTGTATTCCGGTAGTGCCTGTGGGCCCCAGTGGAGATCAAGCCCTACTGTTCTAGATGCTGTGTAAATAAATAGCGAGAAGCAGTCCCCGCCCCCAAGCACTCACAGTTTCGACAAGATAGACAGGGATGGGGGGAAAAGAAGTATTATTCTCCCTATTTTACTGATGGGGAATTGAGGCATAGAGAGATGAAACTGACCTATCTAAGTCAGTGGCAGAGCCAGGACTTGAACTCAGATCCTTTGAGTCCCAGTTCAGTGTCTTAACCAAAATCCCATCCTTCCTTTCTAAATATTATTTTATTTTATGCTTGGTGGCCATTCTGTTTTGAACACATGACATTCTCATGAAGTGAGCTTTAATTCTCCGTCACCTCCTTCATTTTCCTAGTCACAAATCTATTCTGAAAGGCTTCTATAGTGTAGCAGCAGAGCACATTTTAAAAGTTTTCCCTGGTGTAAATATGAGGGCTAATTAGGGATGGGTGGGCCAGGTTAAGTAAATCCCAGATCTCAAATCAAATTTGAACCATTGCTGTGGATAAACAGCTTGATCCTGTGAGTTGCTGAATGCCCTCAAGTAAGTCAATGTGAGTAAAGGGTGCTCAAAACCCCAGAGGATCAGACCCTTAATTCTGCCTCCACTATCAAATCTCTGTAAAGACTTCTAATCCTAGTTCCATCTCCCACTACTGTTTCCTCTTCCACAGGGCTCTGGTGGGCACTAGGCTGAGCTCAGGTGCACCACTTACTAACTGTCACCTACTGCTTCCCCTTTAGGGGCCCAATCCAACTCCCACTGAAATCAATGGGAGTATTTCTATTGAATTGACTGGTATTTGGACAAGGTCCTACTTGAAACTAAGTGTCCCAATGCACCTCAGAGCATGTGAATTTTTCCAGCTGTGAGTTACAGGAGTGTTTACTTGTGGACAGGGTTACATTTCCCATTCCCATTTTATTTTCAAGAGTGGAATTTATATCTTCATTTTAATTTTTTTTTTTTTACAGATTCTCATTAATCTTTCTAAATTAACAGTAGAAGTTACACTGGCTGTAGCTACAGAAATCTTTAAAGAAGCTTGAGTTTCTTACTTTTAAATGTGAGGTCATGACCGCGAAATATTGCTTTTCCGTTAAATCACAGTACTGAAACAAGGGGGATATATGTTTTGTGGGATATAATTTAAGTAAGTATATACCCGCACCCTTGTGGTATATATTTATATAAACATGCAGACTTTCAAGTTCAAAGGTATTCAGCAGCAAACACTGGATTCTCTGGTTATACATGATCATATCCTAGAAATGCCAGAGGAACTGGTAAAATTTGCTGCAGCATTCTCCCACCCTTGCTGCAGAAAACAATACTTCACTGCTGAAGAAATCCAAGGGCCCTGATCATATCCCAGGCTATCAGCTCATAAATTTTCTTTTGTTTCTCTGCATTCTTGATTTACATTCACTAATTGGAAGTTAATGTGCTCCCAGAGGCACATAAATCATATTTAATCTAAAAATCATACGACTTTCTTCCAAGGTGTGCTTCAGAAGGCCACTGAACATGTTAAATATTCTAAATGCCATCGCTGTATCTACTATGTCTTTGGTAATATTATAGTGAACCTTTTTTAGTAGGTAGTGGTGACTGGGTGTTTAACACAGAGGTTATTGTACCGTTTGCTTTAATCAGAGGAAGTTTTCTGAATGTGGACTAGTGAACATTAAAGCAACCCTCACTATATCTGTCTGGCTGAATTTAATTAAATTATTTCAAAATAAAGCAGTGAAAGATTTCATCTTGATATTAATTTTCGTAGTTCAGCTTTTGGGGTAAACAAACAAACAGTTCCCAGTGTAGAAAAGACAAATCAGCCTTGGCACCTACCCTGCAAAAGAATTACCAGCTAGAGTAACATGACATTGGATCCAGTTGCGTCAAAAATCCCAGATGTTTGATGTTTCAAATTCAGACATCCTTCATTTAGACCGAAATAACAGACATTTATTGTGTACCTTGCAGTTGGTGACTATTTAACAGCAAGGTGCTCTCACAGTATGGTACTCTTTACTTTATGTGCACAGTAATGAAAGTTCACTATTGATTTTTCTGTAGCTGCTTGTAACTATTATAGTTGATACATCAATAGAAAAGGAAAGCACAATGTTTCACAGGAGGCAGAAAATCAGAGAATACATGATGCTGTGATAGTAAATCATGGCATAATCTCAGGAATTGATAGATGGTTACTGCTCACTTGAAACCCATGGCTTTCTCTGAAAAGACTACCCTATAATCGCCCAATATGTTCTAACAGACTGACTGCCTGTAATAGTGCTAACGGACACAACACAATGTTTCATCTTCAAAGTAATAGTTTCCACAAGCTCAGTTGTTTTGTTGTGGCAGAGTCCATTTTGCATCTTATTGCAAAGGGAGACAGAGAGAGAATATGGGTAGGACTTGAACTTTGTAAGAGATTATTTCCAGAAAAGAGCACAGAGGATTTAAGTAAGTTGTCATTAATTCTCAACTTGCAGAAGTCTGCAGGTCTCAGTAAAGGAAATGCCTAAGAATTGGTTATTGTTGGTGTCAAAATATTTGAGCTGTTTTGTCAGAAAAGACAACTGCACAGAAAATACGTTTACCACAACCACTTCCGGTTCCAGTGTTCTGAAAGGGTGCCAGAAGTCATGTGAATAATTGGTGGTGCTCTTAAGTGTGTGCTGCTGTGTCTGCAGAATGTTTTCAGGGCACAAATATGTCTGAATTGTACAGTATGCCTTGTGAGGTTTTTACCAGGAATGCGTTCAGCTGCTCCATTCCCTTTTCACCCCTGTCCCAGCTATGGTAGTTTTACTTGTGGTTTTATTAACTGTATGGTCCCATCTCACTGCTAAACTTTTAAAATGTAAAGATCTGTGGTAAAGAAATGGGATATTACTGGGGGCAAAACTCCAGATAACATAGCTGGCTGGATGAAGCTTTATGTATTATTTATGCTCTCACAGTAGCTATTTACCCATGTTCCTGCACTTGTAGAATTCCCTTCTAGTTATTTTTTTGAAGAGTTCAGGGTTTCACTTTTGGCCCTCTCAGCCCTCCAAAAAGCAGCAGATGATTCCATCTCTGCAAGCCTGGACATCTGCCAGAAAAAAATGGGTATCCACAAAGGGAACAGACATCCTCAGAAAATCACCTGCCTCCCTACCGAACTTGGACAGCAGCTGCCCTTTGAGGAAGAGTCTGTCTACAGTAATTTATTCTGTTTTGGTCCATGGGTATTTTTGGAGAGGAATCATCAGGAGGAGGACCAGAGTCCTTGCCTTCCCTGTCCCCAAGCAATCCACTCCCATGAAGGGTTCTCCTGCAGTTGGGAGAATGGAGAGGGTGCTGTTGAGGTGCCACTCCCCATTTTGGCATCCTACCCCTTCTGTAGCTCAACAGCAGCAAGTGGAGGGGTATACTGGGACCCACATTTCCAAAGGGCACTGAAAGTCACTGTCTGGTGATGATGGTTAAAGTATATTTTCCGCATAAACTCTTGAGTATAGTTTATAAAAGCAAGTTAAGAATATCCTTAATAATTAAGGACAGTGAGTGAATCTTGTGCAGGCTGAGGTTTTGGAAACTGCATTGAGTATTTTGAGGGCTTCTAAAGCTAGTTCACCCTGCTCACTTTCTGCTGCATGCTCCACCATTGTGGTAGGCATTGTACAAACAGATACAGACATAGGGCCTCTTCCCTTAAGAGCTCATGTACATAATTATGTATCTGTATTGTTGTAGTGTCTAGGAGTCCCAGACATGAACCAGGACCCATGGGTGAGGTGCTGTAAACACAATACAAAAAGACAGTGCCTGCACCAAAGAAATTGCATCTAACTACCGAAGCCTCTTTCTGCACTTTCTTCCATTGCTCTTTTCCTGTTAATTTATTTATTTCATTCTCCCTCCATCTCTCACTTTTACTCTTAGTTCTATTACATTTTTCTTTCCTTTCTGCCAATTTTCTCCTCCCCACCTTTTAATATTTTTTACTTCTTTCTCATGACCCTCCATTCTCTTGCCATCTTTTCCTCTGACCCCCATACCATACTATTCTTACCCTTCATCTTTTACACTTTCACCACTTCCTCTTTTGTCCTGACATGCTCTTTTTCCTCCCATCTGTTTTCCTTCCTGAACTTCCTTCTCTCTTGTTGACCTGCTCTTGCCTCCATTTTCCTTTCTCTCCTGCAGATCCACCCATTATTTTTTCTTCCTCCTTTGCTAGGAAGCCACTCAAACTGCCCCAGTTGTTCCTTCTACTCCACCCAGCGTCCATATTCCTTCCTTTTCTCCACTTTCAGGTCTCTCCCCCTTCTCTCTCTCTTTCCAAGTTGTCCCCCCTTCGCTCTCTCCCAGGTCCTCTATTACATGTCTTCATTAACCACCTCAGTCCCCACAGTTACAAGAGTGCTCTCTAAACGAGATGTCTGTATATATATAGCTAGTTAAATAATGTACTAGAAGATGGTGCTTAAGAATATGCAGCATTGCACACAGGTTTTCTAGGAGCAGTAAAAGTTGTTGTTGTGCCTTGCAAATGGATTCCTTTGTGCAGCTCTTTACTTCAGTTCTTAACGGCTTTCCTGTCTCCACCATGGCTAATTCCAGCTGTGTGTTTTTGGCTGTAAGTAGGATAGGCCCAAGAATCTCTTCAGCCTGGCTGCAAAGATTCTTTTGATGCAGAGCCAGGATGAAGCAGGAGATACTGCTACTATGTATTTGCATAGCCCTCCACATCAGACCTCTCAGCAGTAGGAAGCAGAGGTCATGTCCACTCTTGCTGCACAGCAAAGAGGCAGGCAAGTGTACATTTGGTTGGCCAGCAGGTGACAGGAATAAAAGCTCCCATTTGGCACTGGAGAAGGCACTGCTGTGCTCGCAACCTGGCAGGGCTGCTACAGCCATAGTTGGGCATCAATGGGATGAGAGAAGTATGATGGGGATTTTTGGCACACACTGCAGCGTGTGTTGCCTTAGAGGCTGACTATCAAGTTTATGTTGGCTTTCAGGTGATCATCTATGTTCATGCTGTGTTTAAACATGTTTGTAGCCAACAGCTCTGATCCCAGTGTGGAATGGGCCTCTGTTGGGGTAGATTGTTCCATATTTCAGATTTAGCTCATAGTTATTTACAGCACTTCATTGTTCCCTTCTACACCTCATCATAAATTAATGTTTGTAAACAAACTCTCGAGATGTTAGAAATTGGCTGGGAAAATCACTGTTAAGATTTTTAAAGGTTCCATATATTTAGTACTGCAAACTCCTACAAGTTAGATATTATGGCCAGATCCTGCCAATCCTTACTTATGTAACTAGACACATTGCTTACTTACAGCAGTAAGGATTTGCAAGAACCTCTTAGTTTTACTCTGGTGGGAGGGAGTGATGGGGGAATTATCAGTTCTATAATGATCACTTCTACATAAAAATATTTAACTCTCAGCCTGCTACAATTACTTTCAGAATCTATCCATACATTCAGAATATTACCATATGTCTCAATTCAACAAAGCACTTAAGATCATGCTTACCTTTAAAAATGTGGGGTGGGCCTATTGAATTCAAAATTAATCAAATGGATAAGTTTTGCTGGATAGGGGGCCTGGGACACCAAAACTGAGGAACTGGTCTAAGGAGTTTACTGCTTCTGCTTACAGTACTTGAAAATTGTGTATGTATGCTCATTCGCTCCCTCCCCCCAAACACATGCAATCCAGTGCCATACAAACATTGAACATATGTAATCTACATTGAAGACATATATGGTGCACAAATTCCAAAGTGACCTATCAGACCCAACTGTGGATATGTGCTGTTTTCAGTATAGATGTTAGCAATGGGGGAAGCATCTAATACTACAGTGACTGACATTCTATAAATTCATTAGATAGATAAAGTCCCTTGGTGTTATGATTGCAGAAGATACTGGTAGGCTTATTCTGAAATCCCCACTGAATGCATATAAAGGCAGTATAGAATATAAACATCACTTGGATACCCATGTTTCTAATTACTGACAAAATTGTGTCTAACAAATATGTGACCTAATTTTCTCTTCAGCATCTGATCCTTTTGTTGTTTAAAAAATTGCATTTTTAAAAACCCAGTGAAAGAAACTGCCGGCTTTTTTTGGTCTGTAACATTCCCCTTTCCCCAAAGGTATAGTGACCATATCGAAAGTAGTTCATGCCTGGTGTAACTCCATTAAACTCAGTGGAGTTACACCGAGGTGAATCTGCACCATTCATTGTGTTTTATCAAATAAAATCAATGCAAATGAATGATGATTATTTAATTTCTATATAATTTTGGCTTAGTGCAGTTGTTAAAACACAATCCATGTAACCATAAAACAGAAGGGTAACTCTGCTTCCTTTTGAGGAGTTTATTAACCATGACTCTAACATCCAGAGCTGAGGTGAATTATAAAGGATTAAAAACCAAAATGGCTGGTTTAATTCCTCCTCATAATTTATTAATCCCCCACTTCTGTTCATTTTACTCCTTTAAAATAATTTACTTTTTTCATAGACACTGAACAGATATAGATTGAGAAACTCTTTGAAGAAGAAAAGGAGAACTTGTGTCACCTTAGAGACTAACCAATTTATTTGAGCATGAGCTTTTGTGAGCTACAGCTCACTTCATCGGAGGCATCCAATGAAGTGAGCTGTAGCTCATGAAAGCTCATGCTCAAATAAATTGGTTAGTCTCTAAGGTGCCACAAGTACTCCTTTTCTTTTTGTGAATACAGACTAACACGGCTGTTACTCTGAAACCTGTCTTTGAAGAAAGGAAAGTAGAAAACAAATGTTAGCTGTCTGTTTTTCTTCTGAGCTGATTGTACAGTGTTTGGAAACCAGCATGGAAGGCTGGACTAAAAAATTGTCAGCTTGCCGAATAAGTGTTGTCCAAGAAGCAAAGAGTAGTCTTGCATGGTCAACTCAGTTTATCAAAAGCGGCAAAGAGTCCTGTGGCACCTTATAGACTAACAGACATATTGGAGCATAAGCTTTTGTGGGTGAATACCAGTTTATCAAAATCCTCACTCCACACATCATCATTTAGCATCTGTAACAACTTCAGGAATCAGGACTCATTTTCCATTATTTGGCTTTTTGTTGCTGGTTATCATGGATGAAGTGAAAGGAAGACAGCTTGATTTCTTTCCCTATATTGAATTTAGAAGGGCCAGAGTAGCAAAGGAATATGGTTTTGATATAAGGTTGCAAAGGAAAGTCAAGTACGTGTCATTTTGTGCCATACAATATATGGAATGTAAGTGTTTGGGTGTGAAAATTGACCTTTGAAAGGATTCATTTCAAAGGGTTCCACACAGTTTTAGCCCCTTAATTCCCACCAACATGAAAATGTAGAAGGTAACTCCTTCAGGACAATATGTTACACAATTTATAAAGAAAAAAGACTTCCCCCAACATCCATAAAGGTTCTTTAATCAGGGGCCTTTAGCTGTGACTTTTATGGAGTCTGTCATAAGGCAGCCCTGCCTAGAGTGCCCGCCTGTGACAGACTGCAGTATAACAGTCATGCTTGCCTCAGTTTCCCCTTTCAGAGGCCCCAGTAACTCTATGCAAGCTGTCTAGACCTACTTCACTCACAGGGTCCAGTCACCCTGTCTCAGTGCCAGATGATATTTTGGTTACGATACTTTCAATTATATAGCATCTTTCATTCAAGCATCTCATTATAACTTACAAAGGTGGATAGATACTATTACCATTTTACAGATAAGGAGATTTAGGCATCATTTGAATAATCCAAAGCCACATTGTGAATTTGTGACAGTCAATAATAGAAAACAATTCTCCTGACACCCATCCCCTTCGGAAAATCCTTCATAACATGAGTTAATCCTAAATGTGTTCAAATCTAAAGCAATTAGGATCAAAGACATAGAAAATAAACAAAAGCAATATGTGAAATATCTTTATTGGGCCAACCCAGTTCAACCGAAGTCTACTTTAATAGATTTTAAGGCCAGAAAGGACCATTATGATCATCTAGTCACAGGTCAAAGAACCCCACTCCCCCAGTAATTCTTCCATCAAGCCCATAACTTCTATTTAAGCTATAGCATATATTTTAGAAACCCATCCAGGCATGATTTAAAATCTTCAGGTGACACAGAATCCACCATGTTCCTAGGTGGTGGTTCAATAATTAATTATCCTCACTGTTAAAACTACACCTACTTACTATGACCTGCCTAAAAAATATTTATTAGCTATCTCACCAGTTCCATTAGGGCACACTTAGGGCTTGATCCTAGAAATGTGAATAATCCCATTGACTGCAGTGGGATTACTCACACTAGTAAATATTTGCAGGACTAAACTTTTATCTGATAACCAGGGCAACTCTACACTAATAAGCAACCAACTCAATGAATTTAAAGGTGTCTCCTTGCTTGTGCAAGTCATTCTTAGGCTGGGAGTAAAGAACAGGGAATGTAAATGATCTTGTTCATTTCCAAAAGTAATCTACGCTAAATACCATCAGTTAAGTAAACAACACTATTAATGTAACAAGCATCACATGGGATAAATATATTGTCAAACTGCTGTTTGAAAAAATATACTTAAATTCATGGCGTTTTTAGCTACTGCAGCCAGCTGCCATCTCATAATAAATGAAATTCACTCCTTCCCTTGATATAAATACATATTGATTAGGTTTAAACTCTGAACTTCAAAATGAGTTATATCTGCCCATGGCTCAACTGCTTTGTTCACTAGACAGAGAAAAAAACCCCAACAACTCCAACACCTATTATACTGCGTTTAATTAAGACAAGCATCAGCTTTATGTACAATTATTTGCTTCTGCCAAGTCTCTATGGTGCAAATATTGAACGGTCACATCTCCTGAATGCTAATCAATCCTTTCTGAATTCCAAATGATTACATAAATTTAAGGAAATGTTTATTTGCCAGTATTATCCTCCGATGCATACATTAGTTAGACATTAGGATCAAGATATGTGCATCTATTTGACAAGTGTACAGTAAGTATTTTTTCAAAATTAGGCTATCATATGGGGAAAGTTAAAACTACGGCTGCATGCTAATAAAGCTGAGAACCCCAGGATATTTCTCTTGCTTATCTGAGTTCACTAGATACAATTTTTCTAATGCACTCGGGTAACAGTATGTGATGAATACATTACAAAGACCTCCAATGGTTATCACTTAAAACCATCATAATATTAGACCAGTTATAAAGAGGCATATTTTATAAGCTGTCAAAGGTAAAACAATAAATCTGGCGTGACCACGATGCTCATTCTGAATAAGATTAAATTAAACCATAAGTACTGTCTGATACTTTCAATAAGAATCAAGCATATTTAAGGCAACAATTCTATCTTTGCATGCATGTGTGCAGTCAGCTTTTACAGAACTCAACTAGAGATCTGCATTAGCTACTGGGGGCAGAATTTGTCCCACATAATACTTCACTTCCACCTTGTAAAATCTGTTTTGAGATCTTTGAATGAAACATGCTATATAAATGCAAAGTATTAGGAATATTATCTATGAGCCTCACAACAGCCTTTAAGATAAAGAACTATTATTGTTCCAATTTTACAGACTGTGAAATAGAGACACAGAAAGTCTTAAGTAACTTGCACATGTGAACTGGAAATAGAACTTCTGGGAATAACTTTGTCTGACCTAATCCTTCCTCTTGTTATTTTATGTTCCCAAATTTAAAGCACCTTTAGTGAACTGTGCCTTTAACAAACCCAATAGCAGCCCAAACCAGAAAATCCAAGTGGCTGGGTTCAGGTGTGGTAGATGCAGAATGATCTCTGAGGAAGCTGCATTAAAGGTCTGTTTGTTGGGTTGTGTCTCTGTGTGTGATGATAAATTGAGGGTCATATACCCCTGCACTGATTAGTTTCTGTCTAGCTCTCTGATATTGTCCTCTGTTCACTCCTCAGACCCCTTTGGCCTGCTCAAGCCACATGACTCACTTTGTTCCATCTCACACTCACCAGATCTGTGCATCCCTAAGCCTTGAAACTCCACCACAAACCAGTCCCCATGCCCCCTTCACATCCCGCTTTAAAACATACTGCTTCCAAATGATATCCTAGTGTTCCTCACCTAAGAAGGGCTAACTAACCATGTGATAAAAAATAAACCCTCAGCAAAAACTGTGGAAGTGACAAGTTACATGTGAACCACAAAGCTTTAGTAGTATTTGTTGCTAGCTTTTGTCTGTTTAGATAGTAAGTTCTTTGGAGCAAGGGACCATTCCTTGTCTGTAAATCACCCAGCACACTGTGGATGCTATATAAGTAAATAATAGTAATAATTAATAACAAAATGCTTTTCCAGCTTCAGGCTGCTGCTGAGCTCTTGGAACCAACTGAAAAGTGTTGCGGCACAGATTTCTCTGTGTGCTTTCCAAGAAGCAAATGATGGAGCACAATAATGAGAGCTGTCCTCTCCCATCTGTGCTTGAGTACTATAGAGAATACACAGACATAAGTACAGGTTTCTTTGCTAATATTGCTCCTATCTGGCAGAAAAGGGGCACATCCATAATGGACAATATAACATCCAGGGAGAGTGAATCACAATTGTCACCCCATGTGACATGGTGGCCTGCTTGAAAACTAAGGCTTTCTTTGCTTTGTTTAATAGCCCATTGTTTGCCATACATAATGATTAAACGTTTATTGTTTGTACAAGTCCCTGTTGCCTCATGTTAAGTGAGATGCAAGATCAATAGTTGCTCTGCAATTATTTGCCCATTGATAAAGCCTTCATTTCTTAAATGAAGTACATTTATCTCTGTTCTGACAGAGATGAGAGAAGTACCAGTCAGTTGCTGCCTATTCTAGCAGTAAGCTCTGCAGGCAGACAAGTGGCTGGACATGGGTCAAATGATGTCTAACTTTCTTCCTATTGGCATTTCACTTTACAAACTGTTCTGATGGAAGCGTTGACAAATCCTTGCTGAGTTCTAATGATGAAAGCTAGCAGGACAAATAGGAAGTTTTGGTAAAGGGAAAACAGTGGCTGGATTTCAGTTTAAATGACTTGACTGTAAAAATACTGGACAGCAATAAAGAAAAGATCTGTTGCACTGAAAACTCAAGATGATAGAAAATATCCCAATGAGAAACCTGCTTGGTTGTTAAAATGTCCATCTTAAATTAGTCATTTAGGTAATGAAAAATTAATCTGAACTCTTTTTCTTTTGTAGAAAGGGGACCTAATTTAGAGCTAAAGTGTGAAATCCTGGCCTCGCTGAAGTCAGTGGCAAAATTCCTATTTGCTTCAAGGGAGCGAGGATTTCACCCAAGTTATGCTGTGTATCTGTTTCTGCTTTAGGGTTGCAGAATGTTAGTGCTAATCAGTGAAGCAGGAAGGTGACGATGCTGTTCTGCTGCTAGAATACATGCACTTTTCTGTTTGTGTGTGTATGTGAAGAGGAATATTTTTGACATTGTTGGATCTGTAAATAATTCGTACGTTTGTAGCTTTGTTTATATTAGCTGTTATTATCAAGCAGTCTGCAACTAGTATTTTAATGGTTAGATGTTTAATTTTGTTGGGGGAATTGATAGCTGTTTCTGTGTGCGCTGATTATTGTATTTAGATATTAATTTTCAAGGTTTGGGTGGTAGTATAGTAAGCAGTTAGTACCTGTGGCTACTTTGCTTTCTAGGTCCAGCGTTTGGAGATGGAAAATCTGTGCATGGAATGTTAATACACTGGGGACTTGATCCTGTGAGATGCTGAACTACATGTAAGACATGCTGAGCACTCCCAAGTTCCACTGATTCCAAGGGGGAATTGAAAGCTCTGAACCCACTGATGAAGCAGGACCTGTAGGTAGAACTATTCTGAGGAATTATGTATTAGGATATTAAAGCCTGTATTTTCTACTGTTTTGACCCGTCTTGGTCTTCAGTTCCCTGTAAAATGAGATCAAGTGGTATCTGGCTATTTTTGAATATAGGGGTATAGAATTCCAGACCGTAGTTTGCTGCTCTCTTTGGAAATGCCCCATAAAGTTTAATAGAAAAATAATTTTTCTGTAGGTTTTGGACCATCTTAAAGAAAATTATACTCCTGCTGAAGAATTCTATTGGATGTTTCTAAAATCCCACTGGAAGGATCCCATTCCTTGTTAACTTCTATAAATGTTGAAGGTAATTTCCACAGAACTCTCTCTGTTTAATCCCCATAAAATTCCATGGGATTTTCCACAAAAGGCTCGCTGAGAGTGATCCTGCTCCCATTGAAGACAAATACAAAACTCCCATTGACTTCAATGGGAGTAGGATCAATCCCATGAAGAGCTCAGGCTTCAGTGGACTGTTACATTTTGTCAATGTCTGGAATAATTTCTCGGAGGTGGGGTGGGAGGGGAATTAAATAGGTAACAATTTAGTTATATTTTGGTGAGACTTGATTTAATTGTGGCAGAGAAGGGGTGTTTATTGATTTCGGTCTAATATATTTTGGTCTTATGATCTCTGTGGGTCCCATCCTGCTTCCTTAAAGGGGATGCTGTTTCCAGATACCTGGGCTTGCTGACTCTCTCCTGATATGCTCTGCTCCAGCTCCTCTGCTCTCCATTCCTTGTGAGTTAGGCTATGGACTTAGATCAAAGCTCTGATTTGTAATTGGCATAGGCATATTTTTGCTAGCTTTAATGTAATTAGCATAGTTAAAAATAGCAGTGAAGACAAGGTGGAATGGACCACAGAGTGGGCTAGCAACGTGAATACCTACCCAGGGGGACTGGGCTTGGAGAGGGGTCTTCAGTGAGAAGAGAAGAAACAATGGGATAGGAGTGGGAGGCACCAGAAAACAGATGCCAAAAGGGGCAAGGGAAAAAATGGAACAAGGAAAATCTGTAAAACTCTCTCTCTTTTCTAGTTCCTAGCTAATTTTGGGATTGGCTGGACTTTGGGACTACAATATGAATCTTCTCATTTAAGCTTCAACATCCTTTTATTATCTCTGGAATCAATCAAAAGCATTTTTCTGCACAAGCCCTTTGGACTGCTTTACTAGCAGATACTAACAGTCTACGTCTCGAATTTTATATCTAGACCAGCAGTTCTCAAACTATGGGGCGGGCCTCCCAAGGGAGGCGTGGGAATGTGCCAAGGGAGGTGCTGTGTGCTTGTGCTTTTTTTGTGTGTGCGTGAAGAGCTCTGGCTGTCAGCCCTGGGTGGCTGGGCTGGGGCTTGTGCAGAAGGGCTATGGACACCTGGGAGGTGGGGATATGGGGACAACCGGAGCCCCACCACCCAGGATTGGACTCTCCTTCCCTCTCCACCCCCCCTACTCAATCCTTCATTGGGAGGCAGCCTGAGCTCAGACTCTCCTTCTCCCCCACCCCCAATCCCTCACCTGGAGGCGACGGGGCTCTAGCGGTCAGCCTTGGGGTGGCAGTGGCAGGGCAGAAGTAAGGATGGCAATGGCATGCTAAGTCTGTGGTGAAAAGTGATATTGACAATATCACTAGGCAACTATCTGCATCTTTATGTGCCTAAATAGGTTCAAAAACCTGGCCCTTAAACACATACTTGGCTTTAAGCCTGTGAGCAACATCATTAACTTCAGGGGGATTATTCATCTGCTTAAAGTTAAATATGTGCTTAAGTGCTTTGCTGGAAAGGACATCTGTGTTTACTATATTAATTGTCTCATAATTCTACTTAAAATTTCTGCCTTAGTTCCAGTGAAAACTTCAGATGAGGATGATGATGATTAATATATTTACATTTTACTCTTAGTAGGATAACATGTAGCTTTAAATATTGGGCCAAATTCAAGCATGCAGTAAGTAGGAGACATTCTATTGAAGTCAATTATGTTGTACTTGGATGTGCTAGGCCTGCATTTGGCCCTGTGAGTTAATCTGTTTTCAGATGCACTGGTCCTCTCTCAGGTACACTGCTTTAAACATGCTGATACATAACTCCTTTGATTTCAGCAGAGTTGGCCCTAATTTACACTAGTGTAAGTGAGAGGAGAATCAGACCCTCTGTCTCTGCAAAGGGATGGGCACCATTGCAAGATGCTGTATACCCTCAACTCCTTTGAAGCCAAGCTCATCACCTTGCAGAATCAGGCCAAGAGCCAAAAATATAAAGGCAGGGAGCAGAATACTTCCTAACTGAATGGCAAGTATTTGAGGAGCTGATGATAATGATCAGACATAAAGACCGCTTAAAGTAAACTTGAGTGTTTTCCAAATGTAATTCATTTTTTCAGCTAATTTGAAATACCACTGAAGTGAGATGAATTTCTCAAAATATTTTATCAGGGAAAAGCTGTAAGTCTCCTCAGACCTTTCTATAACATTGTCTAATGACTACAAAAATATACTGTACTAGAACTAAAGAAGCAGATGCCTTGCTTTACACCACGTTAATTCATAAGACAATACAACTCCTGCCAAGAAAGGTCTGCTTTTCCTTCTCTGAACTTAACATATGGGAAGAGACAGATCTCCAAATATAGAATGTTAGTATGTTGCGGACAGTAGATAAATTACACCTCATTTGTTTTTGGGATTGAGCATGCACAAGCCTTGCAATCACCCAGAAGGCCTGCCAATGCTGACATCTTCAGGTTTTTTCCAATAACATTTCTGGTTATGTTATTTCACTACACGTTCTATGTCAGAAATTATTTTTTCTTCTTTAAGATGCCTATATTTAAAATGAGTTTCCTTCACAAACACTCTAGTTTTCAACAAATGCTGGGTGGCAAGTCCAAGAAGAGTGCAAGGCACTAGGGGACAACTTTGAACATTAGGAGGTAGCTCTCGGATTTATGCTGCTGCCCAGTCATTTCACTCCTGCAGTTTATTTAAGGATGTGTTGCAATGATTCTTTATTTTTAAAGTTTTATTCCTTTGCACAAGAGCTTGTAACTTGAAATTAAAGAAAAAATATCAGTATATTTCAGCACTACTGGTATTTATTTTTTTTTATTACATTTGGCTCAGTCCCGCACCTTCTATTTGGACAAAATGCCCTTTGATATAAATGGGACTTTTGTCTATGGAGGGATGGCTGGATCTGGCCCTATTTATGTTTTTCAAGTCTCCTCCTTCAGCTGTCTACCAGCATATAATAAATTCACCTGGCAAAGCTGTATTTGCTTGCTTTATTAAGTCAACAAAATGCAAACCTAAAACAGACGACAGGCAGAAAAATCTGGTCTCCGGAAATCAATAAGAATCCATCTCCCTAATCCCTTTTTTATTCCTGGCAATAGTGATTTTTCTTGACTGATTCATTGGGAGCACTGATTTAACTAATTTGTCTTGCATAGGTATCTTTTCCATTCTAAGGCCTTTCCACTAGTACAAAATAATCTCCCCTTTAAAGTCTATTTCCTGGATAGATCTTTCATAAAATGACGACCATTTATTTACACTTTACTAGTGCCTTTCATTGTACTTTTAAAAACTATTAGTTACGTTGTTGGTTTATGTGTTGCAATACTGACACCAAAATGCTAACAAGACTGTGTGTACTTACCATGCACGCTCTTCCAAAATACATGTATATTTCAACCTTACTACTTCTCTATCTCTTACAGAATTGCTTTATAGAATTCAACACAAAATTATGCCTTTCTATAGTTTTTCTGCACCCTCCTTTAGAATTTAGTAAAGAACTATATACCTGGTTTAAAATTTTATAGCATGTTAAAGTAAACGTTGAAAGCATATCATACCCTTTTAAATCCCATAGAATCATTTCCACAGAACCTTATTTTGTAAATCCCTCCTACATTGTATAGCATTTCTCCAAATGTGATAATTCAAAAATAATTTCCAGGTTACTGTGAACATCATAAAATATGTTTCAAAGTCTTACTTCATTTTTTAAGAAAAAAATAAAAAACATTTTATAAAGCCAAAGATTTTCAATTAAAAGATATCAATATTAAAATAATTTCAATTAAAAGATATCAATATTAAATAATGCACAAATAACAGGATTTACCTACCTAAACTAAAGAGCACCAAGAATTTGAGACACACAAACTCCCGTAGATCAAACTGCAGGGAACGAAGCTTTGCTACTAGCTCCTGTGCGTGGCTCATAAGGTTGTTGAGGGTGGCTCCCGCTTGAGATGCTATTACTGAATAATCCATCTGTAAAAGAAGGTCACATTTTTGTCTGATTATCATTGCCAGATATTGTGTCCAGTTGGAGAGTCTCAAGAAATCTTATGCATGTGAGAGACCCCAGGAAGTAAAACATTTTACTTTAATCTCAAAATAATTATGGAATCAAATCAAGAAGATTTTGTTTAGAAACCTATTCTTGCACGGCATTGTACTTTTCAAATGTTATTGGTGTAAAGCATTATGGTATGTAACAACATTTTTGAGTACTGGTTTGTACTAAATTAAAGGATAAAATATTTTTGATATGACACTATGCATTACCAAAACTGTCTCCTCTATCTGTTAGTTGTATCCAACTGTTGTGTCTCATCCTATACCTAGATTGTAATTGTAAGATCCTTCAGGCAGGGACCATCTTTTCACTGTGTGTGTGTACAGTGCATATCTGACCCTTGATTGGGAACATTTGGTGCCATTACAAACTGGAGCATGAAAATAGTTTGATTCAAGAGGCTGAAATCCTGCCCCTACTAAAGTCAATGGGAATTTTGCTATTGACTTTAATGGGGGCCAGGCTTTCACCATAGGACTTTATTTTATACATCTGATGAAGTGAGCTGTAGCTCACGAAAGCTCATGCTCAAATAAATTGGTTAGTCTCTAAGGTGCCACAAGTACTCCTTTTCTTTTTGCGAAAAAGGTTACTGTATTTAAAATATAAAGAGCCATATCTGGGCCTCATTTACACACCCCTGATTTCAGTTGGGTTGCTCAGGTTTAAATGAAGGCAGAATCTAGCCTGACTTGTCTGCTCTGCAGTTGAATCCTGTACTTTAAAAAAGGAATTTACAATGGAAAGCATTTTTAAATTTGTTTGAGAAGGGCTATATAGGAGCTAATTATTATTATTATTTATAATAAGATGAAATCCACCCTCAACTTTAGATAACACTTCACTGTAACCGAGCTGACTGAGTGAAATTTACCCATTGGAAGAGGTCTTGTACAAGGCCCTCTGTACTAAGGAAACACTGTGGTACCCTTGCTTGGAGGGCACTGGTTGAGGAGCCTCAGAGGCTGGTCTTTGCTCCTGTTGTGTACCAAGGAAGTGGGCTCCGTGCCTGCTGTGAGTACACTGATCCAGAGGAGACTGGTGCCAGGTGTTTGAGAGGAGTGATGCAGCCTCCATAAATGAGACAGTTGGGGCAGTGTCCTCTCTTCCAGCCCATAAACTGGAGTCCCATAGAAATTCCTAGGGCTGTGGGAGTGGTTTCTCTCTCTCTCAACCCCTGTCAATTCAACAAAGTCCCATTTGCTTTAGTGAATTCCAGTGGACTTTAATTCCTCTTAGAGGAGTGAAGCAGGAGTGCTATAGACAGCAGCCTCATCCACAACACACCATTCCACTGCTGCAACGAATGTAGCAGATTTCTTTATATAGGGAAGAAAGCAGGACTGCTTTTAGGGTTTGCCTTCATTGGTATGTACCCCATTTACTCTGTAGAGGAGCTAGGACTGCCTATGAACTTTCCTACACTATCCTCACATGCAGAAAGAATTGAATGTTGGAATTCATACCCTGAATTACAAAACTTGGTGTGCATGCACAACGAACATTTTTTTAAAAAAGTAGCTTTGATAAATAAAAGCCAATTTTCACCTACCCACTTATTTGCAAGAGGGAGACATTCTGTCTGCTAAATTTCAAGTTTCAACATCATGCACTAGAACTGTTTAAAAAAAATCAGTGACAAAGCCAGGATTTAGAACCCAGGAGTCTGACTTGCAACCCTGTGTTCTTGTCTCTGGCCCAAGCTGCATCCCACAAACCACCTTAATCACCAAAATAAGTTAATTGTTTCAGTAAATAATTTTTTTCAATGTTAACGTATCTGTCAGAACAGCAATTTTCTAGTAGTGACATGATGCTACGTACTGCTGTGAAACTATTCACAGCAAAATCATCTCATTCACAACTTAATTTCCCTTTTTGTAATTGTACTGCTTTGTTAGGGGAAAAACATCTCTCAATGCTGTACCAATTTCAGAATCTTCATGGGTGAAAATATGATCTTCACTTCCTAATAATAAGTTAAGATGTTTGGATGGATTTCAGGAATATTACTGGCCTCCTGCCGTGATTATACTATAATGGAAAAACCTAATAGTTGTCTGAATGTCCCACCTTCCCTCTACTGGAAAGCTCTCGGGCAACCAGCTACTCTTTCAGGTGCATTTAATATTTGCAGCACCAACAAATTTGTCTGGGAGGCAAGTCCTCATCTGCCACTCACCAAGAGCAGACTGTATTAAATTTTTATATTTATTGACATTTCATTACCATAATTGACTGCACTTGGTTCTCTAGTAGAAGGCACAGGGCTGCCTCCTAAGCAGGAGAATTGGTCCCTTGAGGAGGATTTGCAATTAAAAACAAGACAGAATGGATTTTTTTATTGTGTAAATATGATGAGTTGAATTTTCAGCTTTAACTAGAGAATACTGGGTGTACAGAAGCCTTTTTCAAGAGTGAGAAAAATTATGAGTCAGTGGAAAGACGACCCCCAAAGGTGTCAATCAGTTTATATAAAGTCAACTGTGCATGAAAAAGCCTCAGTTAATGTCTATTCTGAAAAAAAGTGTTCATGTTAAACAGCATGGTGTCCTATTTGCTGTGTCTGTGTGCACTGTACACAACTAGAGGTGTATAGTCAGAGTGGGTTTTATTTCTGTATCAAAGCAACTAAATGCTAGACACTCACAGATAACCACAATTACTTTCACAGATCCAGTAACTATCCAAAATGCACCAAGCAATCTGTTATCTACAGCCAGGCACTCAGAGACCACAGAATATGCTCTGAGGAGAAAGACTAGGACACACATCTTAAAACAACAACCACCTTCACCAAACAAGGACACTCCACCAAAAAAGTAGACTCCATCATGGAATGGGCTACTCAGAGTCCCAAGAGAACCTGCTTCAGTACAGAAATACCTCCCCTCAACCGTACACATCTAGTTGTCACCTACCCCCACACATTGGAGCCCATCAAACAATTACAACCCATACTTGATGGGGATCATCCTGAAAGAAATCTTTCCTGAACCCTCTCTTCCGGTCTTCAAACAACCCTCCAACTTCTCCAAGCTCATCATCAGAAGCTCCCCCAGACCAGGACTCACCAACTCAAAGCACCAGACTCTGCCAGAACAACAGATGCAAAATCTGTGAGTATATCTCCACTGCTATAATGATTAACACATCTTTCAAGATCCATGGGTTCTTAACATGCCTATCACAACATATGGTGTACCTCATCCAGTGCACTAAATGGCCCAATAACAACTGTGTGGGTGAAATTACGTAACCACTACACTTTCAAATGAACTCACACAGAAAAATTATGTAAGACAAAAACACCATATCACCAGTGTGTGAATACTTTTTACAAAGCACTCACTCTGTATCTAACCTCTCAGTTCTCATCCTCAAAGGAAATCTGCACACCACTTTCAAAAGACGAGCCTGGGAGCTTAAATTCATAACTTTGCCTAGATATTAAAAATCATGGACTGAATAGAGAGATGGATTTATGACTTATTACAACAATCTATAACCCACTTAACTTACCCAGGTTTTTTCCTTTCCCCTCTATGACTGGAGAGATGTTAAAGGGGACACTTCACCTAGAATGGTCCTTTTGAAATGTGTAAACTACTTATGCTAAACAATCTCTTCAACCTTGTATTTAGCTGTGATGCTCTGGGTACATTCCTCAGACCGGAAGAAGAGCTCTGTGTAAACTCAAAAGCTTGTCTCTCTCACCAGCAGAAGTTGGTCCAATAAAATATATTACCTCAAATACCACGTCTCTCTAAAAAACCCCAAATAAACTACAGTACTTGTAACTTGAGCTGCAAATTCACATCATATGCAATTGCATACTGAAGAGCATAACTTTTACCTAATAGTGAGTCATACTGTGCCATCAATGCTGGTTAATTAACCAAATTAACCAAAAACCCGTTTGAAATTAAATGATGATTTGCATCCGATGAAGTGAGCTGTAGCTCACGAAAGCTTACGCTCAAATAAATTGGTTAGTCTCTAAGGTGCCATAAGTACTCCTTTTCTTTTTGCGGATATAGACTAACAGGGCTGCTACTCTTAAACCTGCCTTAAGATTGATGGTCTGATATTGCACAATAGATTTTAATGCAGAAGAAGATGGTTCAACATGATGATTGACACTTTCAAAAATAAGAGCTTAAAACTAAGCGCCTAAATCCCTATTTAGGTGCCTGAGGGTGGGATTTTCAAAAGTGCCTAAGTAACTTAGGAATACAAGTCACAATGAATTCAATGGGAGCAATGTTAGGCCAAAGCTGAGTACATTTGAAAATCCCATCTTAAAACTGTGAAAAGTGATGTATTTGGGAAAACTTATACCGGAAACCAGATCAAGTAATCTCTAGTTGATCAATACAGTTGTAAGGTATTTACTTAGATGAGGCCAAATTCTGAGATCCTTACACACAAAGATCTCTCTGAAGTCAATGAGAGGTTTTGCCTAAGTAAGAATTTAAGGCAAATCTTGTTTACAACGGAAAACTATATTCTGGGCTAAATAAGCTTTGAGCCTGAAAGCCAAGATATGAATACGACTGAGTTAACAGGGACCATCAAATTGATTGGTGCTCTTATGATTTAGTATAATAATTGTGCTCTCCATCTCACTGGTGCTCTGACCGGCTACAGCCCATGACTGCCTGAATTTCTCCCCAGCCTGTCACTTGACTTGTGGCTGGCCTTGTCCACAAGCAAAAGGGGTTGCGGCAGTGGCACAATGAATCTTTTGTGCCCTGAACAGGTGCCAGCAAGCATTTGGGGGCAGAAGGCCTAGCTAGGACTACTTCTTCAAGACCTAGCCGAACAGTTGGTCGTAGCAGTCGTTCGCCATTTGGTCTGTTCCTGCATGGCTGCAAGGGCTTGACGGCCTGAGCGTCCAACATCAGAACAGATTTGATGAACCTATGTAATAGGGGATCTGCCTCTTGGCTGCTTCCACCCCTCAGTTGGTGGAATTTTATTCCAGATGTTACAAGCCACCCAGAGAACGGCGTTCGCTGCAATGTCTTGTGGTACACTCGCTAGGACTAGTAGCCTCTTAAACATAGATTAGGAAAGATGAGGTCCTTATCCCTTTCACTGGACAGCAGAGCAGCACTGGTCTGAAGGGGAGAGTATGCTGCACCCTCTTGTGGGGCAGCAGAGATCCTGCTGCAGTGGGCTCCTCAGGAGGAATTCTGGTTGAGCCAGCCAGAATGCCACAAAGGATTCCGCTGCTATAGAACTCTTCCATACAGATCCTAATACAAATCCTAAAACGTAAAAGCACAATCTGGCTCCTTCCCTGCACTAAAATTAATTCTTTTTTTAAAGTTAAATTGTATTTAACATCTAGGATCAGGTGGAGAAATAGAGGGTTGGTGGGGGAAGCATGTGAGTGGGGAGATTGAAGCTGAGTGGTCATATTTGCTGAATGCTTATGGATGGGGTGCAGTAGCCAGTCATAGTGTAGCGATTTGCATAATCACTGTATTGTCCTTTTTCAATAATTAATCCTTTAGTTGGCTAATAATTGTCCCCAGACTAGTAGATTACAGTGACTTTCACAGTGTATAGTTATAAAATACCAACTGTACCACTGAATTTTACATCCTCTTCAACCAGTGCCAGGAATTGCATAACTGAGGAATAAAGCTACAGTTACAGATCAATAACTGGACAGCAACTGGACATTCTGACTGGCTGAGATAATGTAATTTCAGTTTAGTGACATTTAATTCATATATAATTTAGTAAATTAACTTACTGTTTGTGGATAAGTGGGTGTGTTTGGGAGAAGGGGGTGGACAGGCAGGTGACTTAACATAAGTTAGCTTCATACCTAAAACTTTCTCATAAGGATGTGATACTATAGTAACAAGCATGGTTTGTAGAGAAGGATTATTTAATATCACAAGCATAATTATGTTTCTATTGTTTGCTGAAGCATGAGACTGTATACCTTTCACTGGCAACTACATTTCACTTTTCACTACATTTTTACATAGCTATTAAAGCTCATTTAGAACTTTTCATATATAATTTACCTCGGTAACTTAATGTTGTTCATAAATATTTGCTTCAGATTTTTAGATCTGCCTTTGTTTTATATAAATTGAGATGGGCTCATATTGGACAAAGACAGAAGGTATAGTTAAATCAGTTTGTTATATTAATTAAAATTGTGATGACTTGTACAGTGTAAGATGCCTGACATTTTAACATGGTACACAATAATAGAAGATAATGAATTAAGTTGCCAGTGGACCTTTCCCTTAGAATGATGTTATTGTGGTTGCTAATTAGCTATAATATGCAAATAGTAAAACTGATAACACTTCAAAGTACTGTATTTGTTTTGTCTAACTTACATTATAAAGACCACTAGTACATCAAGATAGGAATAGATTGCAATTTCCTGTATTGGGCCATATATATATTATCTACAGTGACTGATTTGACTTTGTTATAAAACCTATCATTGTAAAAGTATTCTCAAGGTGCCGTACAGAGAGCAGTTTTAATCAATTACTTATTTTTTTTATAGAAGTAATGACCAAGATCAGGTTCTTCAAATTAACAACACTATAAACATTATGTTAAAGTAACATGCAGGACCTGGCTAACTCAGTTACCACAATACATTGTTAAAGTGCCCACTCCATCCTTTGCTCACCTTATCTTGATTAATACTATCACATCTGCTCAGAGACCTCTACAAAATTACTACAGAAATTACTATAACAAATGACCCTCCCCTTGGAGTACAACCTACATAGAGATGGCCTGGAACCAAATCCCTGAGTCTGAACATGCCAGAACTTCAGGGAAGTTTAGATCTGAGATCAGAACTTTCTACTTTTGTGAATGATTACATAGATGCCTTAGTGTCATACTAATTCACTATTTTCCCACTGATAGGTAGTGAGGAGGTGCTTTTAACTCCAAGGATTTAACATTTCCCTTTGTACTCCCCCCTATTCTCAAAGATTTTCAAATCTCCTTCCACTGGAGGAGGGCTGTCTATGCTCACTCTGGAGACCATCAGTGTCACTATTGCAATTGCCCTGAGGGGTTGCTAGAAATGATATAGTGTCCACTCCCTCCAGGGATACTGCTTCTGAAATGCTCCCATTGCTTGTTGGTTCTAGAGCTTGAAATCTGATATGGGACCTATACTGGCACCATCCTTGTGGTGCTGCTACCAGACTGCCAGTCCATTAGCTCATGGTTTGGCAATGACCCTCTTTGTCTTTCTGGAAACACTGTATTAAAGAATGAGAAAGGAAAACATTTCCCAAGGAAGGGTCTAGGTGTTAAAACTGTGTGAAACTGCAATTTTGGTTCACAGGGATTAATAGAAGGTGTTCTCCTTGCTGTGGGGATCCTCATCCCTATATATTTTTTTGGGTTTTAGATGTTGGATCATATTAAAGAAGTTCTGTATTAAAATCACAAATGAGTTTGATTCCCCATAGTTTAAATTCCAGGCTATTACTAATTAAGAGATCTCTTGGTTTTTGGTACTGTTTCTCTCCCTCTGTGTGAAACTTGCAAGCTGCTAATTGTGTTAGTACATTCTAAGACAGAGTCTGCTCTCAAAGCAATTCTTTGTAACAACAACTACTCACACAGAGAAAGGCTCAAAGCAATACTCTGTAACAATAGAAACAGCACCCAGAGACTCCCCACCCTTTTCTTGTATTCATCTCGCTTTGTTAACAATTGTGATTAAAATAGAGATAGAGGATGTATGTGGATGGATGCTTGGTGTGGATAATAACTGAATGATCAGGGAGGTGCCAGCCTAAGAATCCAGTGTCCATCGGCTGAAGAAGGCGTCAAGTGGAAATAACCAGAGGACCCCCGGAGGGCAGACTGGAATCCACCCAACAGCCTCAAGAATGGGAGAACCAAAGAACAAGATAACATCTGGCAGCACAGAGCCATCAGGAATGTGACATCTGCTGATTGATTCAGCAACAGCATGATGAAGCAATTCCCATAGACTGGCATAGAAAGAAATTCCTATAAAAATGGACTCTAGAAAGTGAGAACTTTGGGGTCTGATTCTGCAAACCAACTTCCAGGAGCATCAGATGAGCATCTGACAAGTCCCTGCTCCCTCTTCATGTCCAGGCCACCTGGCCAGTGGCTTGGCATGAGCAACTCTAAGGCTGGTAACTATGATGATAACCTTGCAGAACCTGAGTGTGTGTGTGTTTGTGTGTATGAATGAATGAATGAATGAATGTGTGAATAAATATGAAATTGAATGGAATGTTATAGCTGTAACTAACTGCTTACTATGATTCTTTCTGTATTCACAATAAATGTGGTATTTTGCCTTTCCCCCTTTAATAAGATCCTGCTGGTTTTTATTTTATTGGTATAACATTTATTCAAACTCAAAATCTCAGTAGTAAACTGGTTTTGTATTGAATGCATAACATAGCAAAGCCTCCTAAGCAAACACTAATCATGGCAAGATTGCTGAAAATCTTGGCCCAGGGTTACTTAAAAGGTTCAGGATCCTTAGCAAACCTTTAGAGGGACCTGAATTTGGCATTTGTAATTAAGCCTACAGTCTGGTGAGTTTTGTGTAATTTGAGATGTCACTGTAAACTTTTAGCACAGATGGAATGAACACACCATTTTATCATCAGAGATGAGAGACTGTTAAGGACAAACCTAACACTGTTTTAAATATGTGGGTTAAGGTTCTGTTTTTTCCTTCCCTTTTGGTCAGAGATAGCTAGATCAGATGAGACTTGGGCAAACCTGAACACAAGAGGACAATAAACCGAACACAAAACAATCATTGCTGTACACTGTTTGTATTCACCTTGTCCCAAATCCTGAAGCCCATTGCCTGTGTAATGACTTCAGGATTTGGCCGCTTGTGCACAAATTAGTACTGGATGCTCTGTGCGCTGATGCTCTTTTTAAATTTACACCACCACGAGCTGCACTGACTGCAATGTGTTCTTGTCACAAAGTTAGTAAGAAAGCAAAAAGAAATACCATTTTGTTTTCAGAACAATTTCATGCAAAAGCTAACGTCATTACCATATGCCTCCTTTATAAAAATCAAGGGTAATCATTTTGTTGTTAAGTATTGCAATATACTGGCTGTGGATTCCATTTCACTAATAGACTAGGGTGAAATTCACCTCTGTATAGAGGACTAACATAAGGACTATTTACCATTTAGTTCCTACTTCAGTCCTTAAAATTTCTTCCAATAATATTGGCTGAGTGCAAAACAAAATCTCATATCCTTAACACGCAGCAAGTTGGAAAGTTTGAAAGTTCTGCCTAAACACATGGGATGGACAAATTCAGAAATTGCACTTTAAGAAAAGTTGAACAACTGTAACACCAAGTATATATCAGATATTTATTGAATGGAACTGGGGTTTATAGTTGAAATATTTTTTCATTCCTTCTTTACAAAATGGAGAAAGAGAAGAACAATTCACTTATGTCCCTTCTTTAACAACCTCTTTTTTCTCTCTCACTACAATTCTTTCTCCTGTTCCTCCTGTAGTTTTATTTAGGTGTTGCTGCCATGGGACTGCTTCTGAAATGGATTCCTCTTTCTCATGAAGTTGTGTGTAGCCAGCACCTAGGAAGCTCAGCTGTGCCCCCAGATTCTCTCCATCAACTATGTGCTATCAGGGTGGATCTTGAGGCAAATTTGGTCTCCAAAGGCCTTGGCTAATACGGTTGAGGTGAGTAAGTGTCCACCAGAGATTATGGCAGCGCATAAAAAAGCCCACCCATTCCCCACTCTGCCAACATCTGATAGTAATGGGGAATTAAAAGAAAGCTGCAAAGTATTGCACCAAGAGATGGGTTCAAACCACAATATTCAGATGTAGGTTGAGATTCAGATCTTAACCTGCTTCAAAACTAGACGTTGTTTAGATCTTCGATTTCAATTACAGCCCATCCTCATAAACCCAATTGGGGATAGAAAATCATGTGACCTGTTTCAGTCAATTGGCCAACCAGTCAAAAATTTTAAAAAATATCTCAAAGAAGTCTGAGTTTTAGGCAAAGTTGTGAGTCATTGTTTTTTATCTGAATTGATTTGACCAAATGTGGTGATCTGTGGTAATCTGTCTGTACAATTTTATGAATTAAGACTGGTGCTCTGAAGTTGTTCTTATGAAAATACTGTATTTTGGAATACCTCTATGTAAATGTGGAATTCACCATGTGCTGACAGGGCCTGTAGCACATACAGACCAGACTAGGGATGATGGAGGGTAGATAACCATAATGATTGTACTCTGCCCACATAATAGGTATGCTAAGAAGGTTGGCTGATGCAAGGAGAACCAGTTTTTTCCAACCCCTCCACTGGGGACTGGCATTTAGAGCAGTGGAAAATCCCCAGAAGCAGAACAAAGGACATATTGTTGTTGATGGGACATATAAACTAAAGGTACTCAGAATGAGAGAGGCAGGAAGGTTTAGGTAGGAAGAGATGAGTCAGGCATGCTCTCATAGCTGCGAGATGTGCGTGCTCTCTGTTCAGTTGCTAGAACAACTAACGTCAGAGAAAGCGAGAGACTCCCTGGTTCAGCAGTAAAGCCATGAGCTGCAGCAGAAGTATCCTGGATATGCCTAGAGGATACCTCAGCCCAAAGGCTGCCCTAGAGTGGTGAAGAAATCGAGGCAGGGAAATGTGTGTAGAATTCATTATTTTTATATAGATCTGTGCATTTCTTGTGGTTTTTAAAGGAAGAATGATGGTTTTAGAAATCTGTGCAAAATCTGTCTGTGTTGTGTTATGCCTCTCATGTGCCCTAGAAGAGTTAACCTGTGGACCCAGAACACCCACACAACTGGAGTTCTGGGAGACAGTGTGTTTAAGCTACAGGAGAATCGGGGGGAATGGTCAGTATTGGTCCCAGGGTCTTGGCAGTTGGATCACAAGGTCTCAGCTCTCAGGATGGGGTGCTAGACAGAAGATCTGCATCCCAAGAGTGTGTCTGAAGACCCCAGCCTGCACCTGAGAAGGAGCCAGAATTTACCTATGTACATTGCCAAAGAGCCACAGTAATACATCAGCAGCCCCGCATCAGCTCCCCCGCCGCCTGCCAGCAGCCCTGCTGATCAGCACCTCACCCTCCTTCCCCATGCCTCCAGCGGCATGCAGGAGGCTCTGGGGGGAAGGGGAGGAGCGAGGGCATGACAGGCTCAGGGAACGGGGCAGGAAGGAGCGGGAGCCTTGGGGGAAGGGGTGAAGTAGGGACAAGGCCTGTGGCAGAGTCAGGGGTTGAGCAGTGAGCAAACCCCTGACCTCACCCAGCTCATTGGAAAGTTGGCGCCTGTAGCTACAGCCTCAGAGTTGGTGCCTGTGCAAGGAGCCAGATATTAACTTCTGAAGAGCCGCGTGCAGATCTGGAGCCACAGGTTGGCCACCCGCGCTCCAGAGGCTTAAAGCACACAGGATACAGTGGTTGGATTCCCTCACAGCTGTCTGATGAATGTCCAGTAGGGGGAGCTCAACTAGATTTATAATACCATACTAAGAAAGCAGAGGATTTTACTGCAACTATCAGGGGAGCATGGGTAAGATCAAAATGAATAACTCATGTCCTGGCAGCCTGGGCAATATATCTCATGTTGCACATTAACTACTGCAGCAAAATGCATGAACAATGAATAATATTCTGTTGTAATGTCTACTCTTGAGTTCTGAGAACAAGAAAAATGACAGCACCTTGTTATGTAGAGAATTCAGTAGGATAGCACATAACCCTGGAGGAATTAAAGTTTCTCTTTAATGGGAAATGGTTTGTTACCATCACATACCACGTGGTTAGCCTGTGAAACCTGGAACATGGAAAGCAATGTGGCAATGATTTACAATTAACTAATACAGTGCAACTCATTCCTTGGTTGTTTTGTGTTATGAAATTTGAAGAGATGTAAAATGCACCTGTGCTAGTTTATGTCCTTTTGAAATGGTAATTACTGTTGCTGAGGGGCAGCATTTAGTACAGAAAATGAAACGTGCACAGAAAGGAACTCATCCATGAGGAACTGCTGAGGGACCGTAATGATCTGAAAAAGTGCTTTCTTGCAACACCCCCCCCCCGCATTATTTATGAAACTCCAGCCAAATAAATAAATAAAACAAAGCCTTTCTGTGCAAGCCCCAGGGCTTGCTGCTTTGCCACTGACTGTGCTCTTTCCTATCAAGGGTCGGCATGTGGCTGGAAAGAGGGCAGTACAGCTGTGCAGAACTCCAACCAGAGCTCCTAGACATCCTGTACTTGATTTGAAGCCTTTGAAAGGGTACAGAGTGTGCTTCATGCAACTGGCCCAGTTCTGCTGGCTGGGGTGGAGTAGGTGAAGTTTATGACACTTATTTATCCTGCTCTTCCCATGGCCTTAGAGAAGGTTGGCATCACTAGCCAGGAATGGTCCTTCCCCTATGAGAGCATAATGGCTATGATTATAACCAGCTCATGGGCAAAGGTGCAAGGAGGAAGGCTTTCTGGGCTCTCTTAACTTTATTACCTTGCAGGGCTAGTCACAATCTAGCTCTTAATGTCTCCAAGTTAACAAAGCAGACTATATAGGACTCCATTTAGAAAAAATGATGGGCTTGTACTCAAAGATAGTGACAGCCAGAACCACAAACATTTCTCTTGAAAGCTTGTATGTTGCCCTATAATCTTGCTTATAGTGAGGATGATAATGATAAATAATATCCATAGCGCTTCTCAGTCAAATGATTCAAGTACTTTCCAGACATTGAGCAATTTAGTGTCATGACAATTACTTAATATAGGCATTATTGATGTGATGCAGGCATTATCTGCATTTTACTGTTGGGGAAACTGAGGCACGCCGTTACATCTTGGGTGCCGGGCAGCAATCAACAAGCACACAGCACGCTGCACAATAGCAGAGGTTGGAAGTATTTTGGTCTAGGACATTGGTGCCCCAGAATTACTAAAAACACAGTGGGATCTTTAGCATCAATGTAAAGCCGACAGACAGTTTCTAAGCTTTCTATCAAAAATTCTCCCTGCGTAGTAAGCCATAGTTTCAGTTTATCTCTCTCAGATATAAATGGGATGAGTTTATCCTGCCAGGATTTGAACTTGTGGTTTTAGTAAGTCTGGATATTTAAAACCTGATCCTTAGAACACTCAGCTAGCCTCTCTGTAAAATAGTTTCTGTTAGTCCTGAATGGCCTTTTAAACTGAGTGTTTTAAAATTACAAGCGGCAAATTACTTATACTGGCATAGTTAGAGCAATCCCATAGTTCCCTGCTAATGTTCCAGTGGATAGGCCACTAGCATAAACAGGCACAGTCAATGGAGTAGTGTGCACTTCCACTAGCAATGAATTTGATTCCATATTGATGGTGATCAGAGTAGGATGAGACTGCATACCTAGAATCTACCAGATGTGTGTTTGATTTCAGACTATTTACTGTCTTATTACCAGCAGTCTCAGACTGCTGTTATTTTTGGATAGTCTATTTGATCCGGCTGCTGTTCATCTCTACTTCTCAGTGAAAGTCTGTAGGAGATTAGCTGGAGCCTAAGTTAGTTCTCAGCACGAGTGAAGTGAGCAGTAGCCCATCCATAAGGAGAGGCACTGAAATTGGTTTTTGTTGTTGTTCTTGCAGGGTGGGTCCCTCTATTCGCTGAACATTTCAAGTTGAAGGAAGAGTGTTCAATGGATGAGGAGAAGCTCTTTGAAGGGGATGCTGAGAGTGCCTGCACCAACTAATGCAGCACTAATGCTGGAAGAGACGTAGGTGAAATTGGGTCTGAAAAGAGGACATATTAGACCAGCTTGTCAGTGGTGGGGCAAAAATGGATGCAACCAGTCCAATTTAGTCATATTTTGAGACTCTAGTTTTGCCTGGAAAAATAAATTTTCCAAGCAACTCTGATCATTTGTAAGCAGTGCAATTATTATGCAGCCTGCTGTGCATTATTGCCCAATAGTCATGAAATGTTCCGCTTTGTCTTTGTATCACAAGCACATCTTTTTTTTTTTTTTTTTTTTTTTTTTTAAGTACAGGCTAAAAGTGCACAAGGCAATAAGAAATTACTATTGCATATAAATGGCTGCAATGCAAGGGAATAAGTTAATCATAAAATAAATTAGACATTAATTTACTACAACCCTCAGGAATAGAAAACTGCCAATGTGTCATAGTAACAGATAGTATTTTCCATTTTGAAAGGGAATTATAAACATAAAAATCATAAGCATCCTTGTGTGGTAGGTAAGCCGCTACTATTATCTTCATTTTGCAGATGGGGAAACAGAGGATCGACTTTGCTTTCACTGACACCAATATAAACCCAGAGTAATTCCACTCCTTTCAGCTGATCTCAGTGTGGGGCAGAATCTTGGCCTAGGGACATTAAGTTATTTGCCAAATGCTGCAAAGGGCATCAGGATTAGCCAAGATTAGAATGTGGGAGTAATGTGGCTGCCCAGTCCTGGTCTAGCACCACTAGACCATGTCTGTGATGATAAACTTTCTAATAGCAAGCAGAACACTTCTTCTGAGCATAGGGAAATGGCCTCCATTCATAAAATTATGAAACTAAGTTGCTAAGCAAATTCTGCACAGCATAGACCCATGCATGATGTATTTCTGTAGTTGGAAAAAAGAGTTGTTTCCCATTGTGCATATCAATCTAGGCAGCTTAGTTTTACTCCTGAGGGCATTCTGCGCCAAAAAATTAAAAATTCTGCACACAGTATTTTAAAATTCTGCAAAATTCTGCAAATGTTATTTGTCAAATAAATGTGGAGGCTCCATAATGGCTCCACTGGCTGCACTGGCTGGATATTAGGGGGTCTGGATGCATGCGGGTTGGGCAGATGGGGGAGCAGCTCCCTGTAGAGGGATCCCTCCCACTGTAGCTGAGGAGTGATGGGTGCAGGAAGCAGGGGGTAGAGGGAAGAATTTTCAGAGCTTCCTGCAGCTGGGAAAGAAATTGGGGGATGGGTCTGACCCAGCCCTGGATGCCATGCAGGGGAAGAGGAAGCCCAGTCCTTCTCAGCCCAGCCGGGACTAGCAGCTGAGCCCAGTGCAAGAGTAGGAGCCACCAGCCGGGTCTTCCCCAGTCCTGCCCCCTGCCCCACAGTGATTTACTTCTCTGCAAGCTGCTGGGGCACCGGAAGCATACTGCTGGGGAGGGTCACATGACTGCTCTTTTGTCATTCCTTTGCTTCCCTGTCAGAAAGTCATTTTTCTGCAGGGAAGCAAAGAAATCTGTGGTGGACATAAATTCTGCGCATGCGCAATAGCGCAGAATTCCCCCAGGAATATAGTTTGCAGTTACTTAAATACCAGTGGACCATCATTTGTTTTCACTTTGAATCAGGAACCAAATGTACAGGCACACTCTACCTCTCACTGATACTGTACATTTTGTTCCATTAAAGTCTGAATATGTATTCTATTAATAGGTTCTCATTTTCATTGTCAAGCCCGTTGTGCTTTTGGAAATTATAAATGATTCAAAGCTTTCTATATTATTTTGATTTTCCCACAATTTTCCTCATTTCATAATTTAGCCTGTTTTTTGCTGTGTCAGACAGACTATACCTCTGATGCCTGGAGACAATCAACTTTTTTAGAAGCTGTTTAGCAACACTGGGTAATAGCTGCAGGGAACTTCTGAGCTGACCAGTGATTATTCTGAGTAAACCAGAATTCTCAAAGAAAAATAAACTTTTACTGCTCAGGTCTAAACCCTAGTTTTTGTCAGAAACCATCTTAGCCCTAGGAAATAAAACTTCTTGAGAGACACTTCAGGTCTACTCTCTTTCAATCATAGTGGTATACAAGTAGATTGGAAAAGCAAAGTGCTTATAATTATATCTGCTTTTATAAGTTTAACTGTAATCATTGGACTAGGAACAGAGTACACAAGTCATTTTATCTACATTATTTGTAGCCAATCTCTCTATTTCAGAACACAAGTGCTTCTGACCTAGTTAAGCTCCTGCTATTCTGAAGATGATTAATAAAAAAACAACACCTCTTGGAGTCTGAACACTCACTTGTTGCCCAGTAACCAGAAGGATAGAGCCTTCTTTCCCATGTACCACTTGCCGGAAAATGTGATCTAGAATTAAGAGTTCACTCCAGCAATTCTGAAGCAGCTTCATTTGGTCATCAACCTGTAAAACAAACAGAAAAATTGATAGTATTACTTTGGTAATAACTTTTACAGAACTCATACTGCACAGATTGCTGAAGGAGAAGAAGGTAGCATACCACCCTTTTTAGTTGTCTAGTTAAGTTTCAGATATTCAGATTTAACGTTTTGAGAACTGAAGTGATGTCAATAATGATTGGTGTCAGAACACTGATATCGCAGCTGATAGGCCTTTGTCATTAGATGGCACAATCTATGGTTAAGTAGAATATTTACAATTGATTAACTGCTAGAATAAGGTGATCCATGAGCATAATAACCAAATTATACTGGACACCTGGTGAAATGCCCACTGACTGAGCAATTAATTTTATTTTTCCACCTTATTAGGTGCTTATCTCAGGAGATCAGCATTCTTTTCCTTTCTCAACCACTAGCCTGCTGTGTGACCTCATGCCTCAATTTCCTTATCTGCAAAATGTAGATGATACTCACTTTCCTTTAGACTGCTTTGAGATCTATGAGTGAAAAGCTCTGGAGAAGAGCTGAATATTATTATATGCCTATTATGCTCTTATGGCGATGTTCTTTTAAACTGCAACTTTCACCATGGATTAATATAAATTGAATAACTGAGCGTGACACACACTTTAAAAGAAGTAATTAAAGAATTTTAGGCCTTCTGAAAAAACCCCCCCAGCTTTGGGGAGTGGATCTTATTTGACTCACAGAACAGGCATAGAAAAGACAGTGCTAGTGCAGGCATCTCCCTGCTCCCTGCCACTGAGCCCCACTCTTTAGAAGTACTGGAGAATCAGCAGAAAAGTATCAAAAACCCAGTTGCCTTGACAAGCCCCGGTCCAGGATTAATCCCGTGACAAGGAGCAGGCTGAGGAAGAAGTAAATACTGCCTCCAGCAGTGGTGGTGTTACACTGAGAAAGGAAGGATGCTTCCTCTCCACGGTTTACTTCTAGAAATAAAATGGAGCAGGGTGACTCCAGGCAGGAGAAGAAAATGTATGTACAAGCAGTAGTCAGAGAATTTGTACAGTAGTAAGAGCTGTATCACTGACTGCATCTGGTAATAGCAGAAGCATATCTGACACTAGTCCTGATTCTGACCACCTAGAATATTGTCCAGGCATTGAAACATAGCAATTATAATCTGAGTCAGAGACAGACTGGAAGAGGCTGAGATTAAAGGAGTCTGTCTTCTCCCAAAAGGGAGGAGAAGAAAAAACATGCAAAATAAAGGGTAAATTTCCTGTGAGTAGTACACCTTCCTGAATACAGAGAGTAAACAGTGCCAGAATGAACCTAGAGGATTCTGGTGCTACTGTATACTGAAACCAAGATTTTCAAAATGTATTCCTGAATTTAGGTTCCTAACTGATTTAGGCAACTTAATCCAAACGTGCTGAACATTTGAAATCAATGGCTGTTGCTATGTGCTCAGCACTTTTGAAATTCAGGCTATGGATTTAGGAGCACTCATTTTTTAAAAACTTAGTCTGAATAAATAGGCGTGACACAAACTAAACCAATGCTATGGCATTAGGTAGTGGGACCAGTGAAAAATAATCTTTTTGAGAGAAAAATGCAGGTAAAGTGCACAATGTCAATGTTTTTCTTACAGAAAATGGCCCAGATGACATAGATGATACAACATGAACAGCCACAGACGTGCAATTTTAATGACTGTATAATAGTCATAGATGAAGCTTCAAAAAAAAGAGTGATCATTTCTTATTGCCACATTGTTAATCTTATTTCTATACTTAGAACATATTGAGAAACATATTGTAAAACATCTAGAGAATAGTGGAACCATATTTAATATCTTTATTAATGCTCAAAAACTGGGGGCATAATATTGCACAGTACTGAAATTTGAATAATACAAAAGGCTTGCTCCAACTATCATTAAAATTAAGGGAAAACAGCATTTGCTAGAAGTGGTTTGCCAGAATGAGTGATAATAGCGAATAGCAAATTAGAGAGAAAACTTTAAAATATGATATGGCTGCAAAGAAGTGGCTTGCAGTACAATGTATATACGTGCAATGCAGTTTGGGTTGGTTATGTAAAGAGGCACCGTGTTGCAGACAAGGATGGTTCCAGCAACTGTATTTCTCAGTGAAAATGTGTGTGACTGCAATTGGAATATTGTTTTTAGTTTTGGACTTTCTTTTCCTGGCCAAAAAGAAAAAAAAAAAAAAAAAAAGAGAGAAATTGCAGGGGAATCATATAAAAGCAGCACAATTGTTGGGGGGGGGGAGGGTGTGTGAGTCTGACTTTTAAGGAATGATTAAAGGCATGACCCTACAGTCTCATTACAAGTATTAGTCCTACCGACACCAAGTGAAGTTTTGCTTGCTTAGGATACTGCATGATTTTGCCCTAAAAAAATACATATTTGTACAGTAGCTTTGCTGGGCAACAGTTAAATGGGAAGCATGATACGGTTCAACAAATATTTAAAGGCTGTAAACACCACTGATGGATAGGAACTGAGGATAATTAAAATATTTATAATTCAGAGAAATAAAACAAAATTACAGATGGGAAAATTTAAGCTGAATATCTACCTAAAACAATTTCTGAGAGACAGACCTATTAGGCTGCAAAAGAGCCTCCCAAAGGAAGCGGTGGACACTGCACAATTTGATACATTTAAAACTAGACTGGACAAAGCACTAGAAAAATGTATTTCAGGGAACAATCCTGCATAACTGGAGAGCTGGAATAGGTGATGTAATAGGTCTTTTCAATTTTTAACTTCTAGGACTCAATGAACTTTTTATCAGTTGCACCCTTTCAGACTTAGGCTACAGCCAACAGGGTGGTACTAATTGTATGGTTTGCTTAGCCTAAGAAACTCAAAGCTTTTATTATAAGCTTGGCTAGTAGTGCCGCCTATTATTAAGGCTGCCTGACACCTCCCATTATAAGTTCCTGTTTTCAGTTGCTTATAATTTTGTGAAACTTTATCCATTTGGGCTGAAATTTTCCATGGTGGTTGTCTGCCTCAGCCTAAATTGTTGTGGAAAGTTTCAGCCAAAACAGTTCAACCACTTTCCAAGAAAGAAACATGGGAAAAGTGCTTTATTCTTCCCCTGTTAAAAAAAAATCCTGGTGACCTTTTCATTGAGAACCTCTAGCTCTCCCATGCTTTGGAGCAGGGACTTTGGACTTTGTATGAGGGATGTATCTTTTTCCAGCCCCGGGAAAATCTGCCCAAATTTGGTCAAGTTAGAAGCCTTTGAAAAATTGCAGTTCACATATGCTCAGTATAGACCTTTCAGATTTTTAGCAGCTAAATTTCCTGAAGATTCTGTCTGTACTTGGCATGTTCCAGCCTAGTGCTGAGCAGAGCTTCTGCTGCAATTGCAGTGCTGTCAACCAATACCTGTAAAACTCACTCTCATCTCCTGCTATCCTCCTCACAGAGGATGACAGCCTACTACTGTTATCAGTTAACTCCATTAGTTTAAGTGGTAGAGATATGTGGTAGAGATTCCAGCCCTCCTGATGACCTATATAGGTATCAATTTGATGCCACATGATGGAATTTTGTGGGTTTTTTAAAAACCTAAGAAATTACACACAACATCTACAATAAAAGAATATTATTAAAATTGCAAAGTCAACCACCCAAAAGTTAGGTAACGCCAGAAGTCAGGTTACCTGTGCAACCTTAATTTGGCCTTGTTGTGCATATGCATTATGATACGGCTTTTAACTGCGTAATCACATACTATTTTTTCCACAGAACCCTGTCTCATTCAGTGTGCAAGATGGACCTGCTCTGGGAATGAGTGAGGGTTTTGTAGTGAAGAAATTGCTGACTGTAGGATACCTGCTTCTACCTTGCAGAATTTGGAAGGTACATACTATTTGTAATACTGGGGCCGGCGGGTCTAGGCCTGCTCATAACTAAAGGCCCACCTCCTCAATTAAAGGGGGGAGACACTAAGTCCAGGTTACAATTGATTGTTGGGGACAACAAAGGAGAAAACAGGAATGGGAGTGAGGTTAAAGGTTGAATATTAGGAACCAGAAGGGGACACTGGGCAGAGAGCCCCGAACAGTACACCCTGCTTCCCAAAGGAGCTCAGGAGTCAGTGGACACTGCCCAGAGGAACTCTGCCTGGAGATGCGGCAGACAAGGGACTGGAAATAGGCTCCACAGTTGCAGAACATCCCTGCCCTATCCAGCTTTCTCCTCCTGGTATTACTGATGGCCATCTTGGCCAATGCCAGAAGGAGGTTGATGAGGAGGTCTCGTGACGCAGGGTGGTGGATGGGGTGCGAGGATCAGGAGATGTGGGGAGAAGTGCAGAGAGAACTCAGTAAGAGGTTCTGGAGGAGCTGGAAGAAGAGCTGCAACCTGACACATTATGTAGATTTGTACCAGGGTCTCCCTCTCACCACAAAGGGGACAAATGTTGGAGGAGTTTGGGAGCTGTGCCATGTACATATCCATGCTCACAGGTCCATGGAGGAGCTGTCAACTAATATCCCCAGTGGACCGTATATTGGCAGGTATGTAGTGAATGAGGTGGGAGATTGTGGGAAGAGAAGAGTTGGTCTCACGGTTAAGGCAAATGAATGCTACCCTAGAAATTTGGAGTCTATCCCTGCCTCTGTTACAGAGTTCTTATGTGATGCTAGCCAAGTCACTTGAACCAGACTTTTTACAGTTGTTTAGTAATAGTGTATTCCTCATTATCTGTGTGCCTGAATTGAGATTCTGGGGTCTCATTTGTAGAAGTGCTAAGTATTCATAGCTGCAGATGAAGTCAGTGGGAGCTGTGCTTTGAACACATAAAGTGCTATCTTATGGTAAGTACTCTAAAAAATCAGGTCCTAGGTGTCTCAACGTGTGCACCAAAATTAGTGGATATTTTTGACCTTAATCTCTCTGTGCCTCAGTTCCACATCTGTAAAATGTTCCTTCATCTCACAGGCATGTTGTGAAAGTAAATTCTTTAATATTTGTAAAGTACTCAGATACTATAGTGGTGACCACCACAGAAAACACCACAAGGAAATTAATACTTCTGTCTTCAGAGAAGACTTTGAATAAATGTACAATAAATAAGGCCTGGGGCCACATATTGAACAACATGTAGAAAAAATATTGAATAGTTTCTTATTCAGTAGCACCATCCATTCTGTGCACTGCACAAGGCAGTGGTCCTGTGGAAAAAATAGTATGTGATCAGGTAATTAAAGACTGTGTCATGATTCATATGCACAAGGGGGACAAACTAGGGTTGCACAGACCACCTTTATTCTGGCATTCCCTAACTTTTGAGTGCTTGACTTAGCAAAAATGTTCTTCTAACGTGTTTTTATGTGAATAATTTTAAATGGGTTAAAAACCCCCTTGCTGTATTTATTACAATCACAGTGTGCAAGCCAAGTTAATATATGTACGCTCAAATATCAGCTACAATTCACATATCCATTGGCAACAGCGACGGAGGAGAGAAAGAGGAGTGGGCTTAGTAGATGGATATATTCCTGATCAAAGTGAAGCTGGAGCTATCACTAACTCAGCCTTGCTCTGTCCCGATGTTGTGTGTGGCCATGATAACTCATTTCTGTTCAGATCACAGAGCAAGGCTGAGTGTGTATTAAAAATGTTTCTTTTCCTCTGCCCACAACGTGTATTTGACACCCCTTGCCATTTCAACCAAGCAACATGTTAGCTGGAGAGAGGATTGTAAATTACAACATTCATACACACCCTGAAAAGACTGTGGGTATGTCTACGCAGCAACCCACCCTCCACCCCCGGCGGCAGTGAGTCTCAGAGCCTGGGACAATTGATTTGGGCTTATGGGGCTCATGCTATGGAGATAAAAATAGTGCCTGGGATCCAGCCCAAGTCTGAACGTCTACGTGGCTATTTTTAGCCCCACAGCTCAGGTCCCATGCGCTTGAGTCAATTGATTTGGGCCATGAGATTCGGTGCCGTGGGTGGTTTTTTTGCTGTGTAGATGTACCCTATGGGCCAGATTTTAAGTAAATGGAATTACTTGGAATTTACAATAGCATAACTGTATTCAGAATCTGCCACTATCATTTGAATACCTGAAACTCTGCTTTGTGGTCATTTTGCTATAGTCTACGCTGCACAACAAGGATTATAAAACCATTTAAACCATGCTCTACATATAATAACCTCCAACATAAATTGCAATTCGCACATTATTGTGTCTCTAACTCTGTTTACCGCATAATAAAACAAGCTCTGAAACAAAGTTTAATCAGGTTTCAGAGTAACAGCAGTGTTAGTCTGTATTCGCAAAAAGAAAAGGAGTACTTGTGGCACCTTAGAGACTAACCAATTTATTTGAGCATGAGCTTTCGTGAGCTACAGCTCACTTCATCGGATGCATACCGTGGAAACTGCAGCAGACTTTATATATACACAGAGAATATGAAACAATACCTCCTCCCACCCCACTGTCCTGCTGGTAATAGCTTATCTAAAGTGATCATCAGGTTAGGCCATTTCCAGCACAAATCCAGGTTTTCTCACCCTCCACCCCCCCACACAAATTCACTCCCTGCTGGTGATAGCCCATCCAAAGTGACAACTCTTTACACAATGTGCATGATAATTAAGTTGGGCCATTTCCTGCACAAATCCAGGTTCTCTCACTCCCTCACCCCCCTCCAAAAACCCACCCCCATACACACACAAACTCACTCTCCTGCTGGTAATAGCTCATCCAAACTGACTACTCTCCAAGTTTAAATCCAAGTTAAACCAGAACATCTGGGTGGGGGGGAGGGGGTAGGAAAAAACAAGAGGAAATAGGCTACCTTGCATAATGACTTAGCCACTCCCAGTCTCTATTTAAGCCTAAATTAATAGTATCCAATTTGCAAATGAATTTTAATTTTAATCATACAGTCTTCATGAGTAACAACTCATACCTGGAAAAGAGGCCAAAATACGTGACTCCATTCATGCAATTGCTCATAGAATATATTTTTAAAAAATCTACCTCAGCTACAGGCAACAACTTTTGTGAACAAACTACTTTACATTTCTGGTTTTAGAAGGATCCAACAGCAGCTAACATTATCAAAGCTCACCTCCCAAGTTTTTATCATCTCATTACAAAATCAGTGCTGGGAGAGCGCTGGGAGATGACAAATTCACAATCCCCACCCCACCATGTTTTCACATAATCTGCTCCTGCTGTTGTACAAGATTCATAAAACTAGCAACAGTGAACATCTGCCAGTGGCTCACAAACTTTGCACCTATTTTAATTTAATGAGCAAGAGCCCATAAAAGTAGTAGAGAAAAAGCAAAATACACATGCAAAAATTAGTGTGTTCTTGAGAGAACTTAACTGATGCATCTCTTTTGACACAGAATCATAGAATCATAGAATATCAGGATTGGAAGGGACCTCAGGAGGTCATCTAGTCCAATCCCCTACTCAAAGCAGGGCCAATCCCCAACTAAATCATCCCAGGCAGGGCTTTGTCAAGCCTGACCTTAAAAACCTCAAAGGAAGGAGATTCCACCACCTCCCTAGGTAACGTATTCCAGTGTTTCACCACCCTTCTAGTGAAAAAGTTTTTCCTATTATTCAACCTAAATCTCCCCCACTGCAACTTGAGACTATTACTCCTTGTTCTGTCATCTGCTACCACTGAGAACAGCCTGGATCCATCGTCTTTGGAACCCCCTTTCAGGTAGTTGATCGCAGCTCTCAAAACCCCCCTCATTCTTCTCTTCCGCAGACTAAACAATCCCTCAGTTCCCTCAGTTTCTCCTCATAAGCCATGTGTTCCAGTCCCCTAATCGTTTTTGTTGCCCTCCGCTGGACGCTTTCCAATTTTTCCACATCCTTCTTGTAGTGTGGGGCCCAAAACTGGACAAGTACTCCAGATGAGGCCTCACCAATGTCGAATAGAGGGGAGCGATCACGTCCCTCGATCTGCTGGCAGTGCCCCTACTTATACAGCCCAAAATGCCGTTAGTCTTCTTGGCAACAAGGGCACACTGTTGTCTCATATCCAGCTTCTCATCCACTGTCACCCCTAGGTCCTTTTCTGCAGAACTGCTGCCTAGCCATTCGGTCCCTAGTCTGTAGCAGTGCATGGGATTCTTGCATCTATCAGAGAGGCTGGTAGAGCAGCAGAATGCTGTATAGTTTGCATTAGAAGGACACAGAGATGAATTTAAAGGTGGTGGTGTTCTACATCTTGCGGGATGTGATCATTTATGGAATACTCCTGTAAGCTTTTGTAAACTGGGAGGAGCCACATAAGATATTGGTGTTAGTGAAGTATAAGTGAAATAAACTTAGCCCCACAGTCCACCACTGGAAAAAACATGGTAAGACAAGATGATTGATTGATCAATGATGTGTATAAAGCCAATAAATGAATTAACGAGGTGCTGGTATATAAAGATTTTTTTAAAATTGCACAGCTAAACCACAAGGACCTCACTACCTCCATGGGTATGTTAATAGCCAAATTACATGTACATACACCATAACCAAAATCAACTCCGGGCTAAAGTAAGTAAGTGTCACTAGCATTGTTTCCTGATGGCTACTCGTCTCATATTCTGGTGGCCCAATAAGTGGAATGGATTCCCAAGATGAGGGAAGCCTTCTGCTGAAAAAGCCATACTGCTCATCCTGCCAACTTTAATCCTATGAACCAACAGTAAGATCATGCTAGCAAATGTTAACAGGGTCAGTGGGCTGAAAGGTCAGAGGTTGTCTCTTGGTTAACTGGGTCCCAGACTGTTCAAGATGTTATATATTATCAACATCATCTTGAATCACACTAAGAAGTGAACTGGAAACCAGTGCATAGACTTTCACTATTAGATGAGAGGAGAGAAGACATACAGAAGAAGGTAGAAGTAAGGTAAAACCTTGAAAGCAAGGATGATAAACCTGGACTTGATGTAGACTTGAAGGATTCAAGTGTAAGGGTGTGTGTGATGTGATTGGACTGATGAGTGAGCAAGATGATCTGGCCATAGAGGAGGTTACACATAATTAGACTGAGAGGTGGCCAAAGCACGGACCTGTACAGTATCTTCTCTCCTTGACTTGGAAGTGGACACACACAGGTTGGAGAAGAGACTAGAATGGAGACTGGAACATCATCCTTCTAACAGTGCAAGTTTATGCATTGGTTTAGAATCATAGCATATCAGCGTTGGAAGGGACCTCAGGAGGTCATCTAGTCCAACTCTCTGCTCAAAGCAGGACCAGCTCCAACTAAATCATCCCAACCAGGGCTTTGTCAAGCCTGACCTTAACCTCTAAGGAAGGAGATTCCATCACGTCCCTAGGTAACCCATTCCAGTGCTTCACCACCTTCCTAGTGAAAAAGTTTTTCCTAATATCCAATCTAAACCTCCCGCACTGCAACTTGAGACCATTACTCCTCGTTCTGTCATTACTCCTTGTTTAGGTGGGGGAGGAAAAGAGAGCCAGCTACCCTCTAATTCCGGCTTAGAGTTAAGGGGAAGAGAGAATACCCTTGTGTAGTCCTTGGCATCTACCTTCTGGTGAGTGGGTGCCTGGGAATGAAGCATGGCAACAGGAGTTCAAAGGGAGTAAAGAGATCTAGGATTTAAAGCTCCAAAAAATTCAGCTCAACCTCTGTCCATGTGATGTCCTTGGAAGCCAGTTTAGAAGGGGAGACTTAGAGTGAGAGAACTGGGAGCTAGATGTAAGCTTGTGTCTCATGCTGCTTGGACTATTTGTATCATCTCCTTCTGTAAGTAGAGAGAAATACATAGTTGTCACAAACACCCAGCAGAAAACATCCATAATAATGCCTATCAGTTGCTTTTCCAGTGGGAATCTCTGCATTTAACAACCAAATATCAGCCTTATGAGGAAAGTGCCTGGCATGTAAAATACTAAACAAAAAACATGGCCAGCTTAATGGTGGGCTATGGCTGACTATTGATTTGCACACGGAGCTTCTACTGATGGGTGTTCTGCATAGGGTTACCAGATAGCAACTGTGAAAAAAACGGGATGGGGGTGTGGGGTAATAGAGGCCTATATAAGAAAAAGTCCCAAAAAACAGGACTGTCCCTTTAAAAACGGGACATCTGGTCACCCTAGTTCTGCATGCTGGCTGATGGCAGGACACAAACCTGTATTTGCTGATGAGGATTTAAGAGTTTTTCATTTCAGAACTGGCTCAGAATGTGTCCAGTAAAATTAAGATTGTTGTTAATTACCCAAATGCAAGTATGAAGATAGGACTCTTTGGTTCTATGCCTGAGTTCCTCCACTGACTCACTGTGGAACCTTGGGCAAATTACTTATGACTCAAAGTTATTTTTAAAGAAAAGTTCGGCGCTCTTTATGAGATAACTATGATTAGAAAACAGCTATGCACGAGAAATATATTAAATATATACTCATTTTGGCTGATTTCTCTTACACAGTATAAAGCACATAAAAGGATCCAGTATAGGATATTTTTGTGTGTGAGGTAAACACATCTGTCAAAAATGCAAGATCTGATTCTGAGTATTGTGGCATCACAGTACCTCCAGGATCAGATCTATCTGAGGAGTCCTGCCTAATTTGGGCCCAATCCTTTCCCAAAGAAATCAACAGAAATTTGTCATTGACTTCAGTAGAGCAGGAGCAGGTCCTTGCTGACACTTCAATACAGAATACATGCTTATCAAGTCTAGTTAAAGGAAGGACTTATCTCAAAAATGTTGGCTACTCATCGTAAAAACGATCTATGCTGGTGTTATAGATGAGGGAGACTAGTGCAATACAACGGTAGTATTGTTGGACAGTGTATACTTCCCACAGCACAGAATGTTAATCATTAGAAACTTTTGTTTTCTTTGAAGAAGAACGCTGAAACTGGCAAACAGTAAAATGAAGAAAAATGTGTATGTTTTGCTGAAATGTACTATAACCTTATCAAAACCATACTGTATGTATCAAAACCTTCTTTTTTAGAATAGCGCTTCACAATACTTATCGTATTGTAATCAACAACTGCAGCTCTATTTCTGTTTTCCTCTTGAAGAAGTGTTTTCCAACTGGAACTTGATGAATTACCTTTGAGTTTTCAGGGATTACACATTTTTGTGCACTGCATAAAGGTATATATTTTACTTATTATTGTTGAAGTTTTTTCGAAAGAACGCAACCTGCATTCCAGTTTTACAGCTCCTTTTTTGAGGATCCTATTTCATGCAAACATAAGTTGCTTTTTAAGTTGCTTCAACTGCCAATATATTTTTGTGATCTATTGCTAATAAAAATTCAGGTGGGTATCTAATTACTGAAATTAAAATCTAAAACTGACATGATAAAAAAGTTGTAAGTGTTGGCTTTGGTTGAATTGGTTTTACTTATGTTTCTCAAAGTCAAGAAGTAACTTGAAGCATTCACATCAAAATGTTGCTTTTTAATTCCTAGGCAATTGAATAGCCATTTCCCAGTGAATCTGAAGTGATTAAACATCTGTCTGAACTATTCAGCCTGAAGCACAGAAATTCAAGGGATGCTGGAACTTTCTTTCAAGCGTGGTTTGGAGATCACTCAAAAGTCATTGCAGGTCTATAGCTAAAGCAGTTATTACATTTTCTTATGCTATGGTGAAGCAAATCCCCCCATATCAAAGTTTTATAAGACAAGTGCACTTGAAGGGCCAATTTCTGCCCTGGAATGCAAGTGTAGCTCACAAATTGTTACATAGGTGGGGAGGGGTTTGGTACATCTTGATATGTCGCTGGTAACAATGAAAAATTCTTGCACACAGCATTGTCTTCTGAATGCAGGGTATAGCTGTCTATGTGGTTTTAAATGACAATGCATATAACTTGCTGAATCAGTGAACACTATTATAAAGTTTGATGATTATCTGTATGCTCAGCAATAAAGTGCTACAAAGTCCAAGAAAAAATGATTTAATATTAACTCTGATTGTTCCAGCCATCCACTGGTACTGTAGTAGAAACCTATCTGCCAATAAAAGTGCCCCCCCCTAATTAAGGGAGAGGAAATATGTTTACAAACTAGGGGGCCAATTCACCATTGCCCTGCACCTGTTGTACTTGTGCCAGTGCAGAGTGAGTATCAGATCCATTCTGATTTGGTAGCATTTTACATCCACTTGGTGCTTCTGTGCACGACTCTAGCAGGTGCAGGGCAATGGTGAATCTGGCCCAGGATAACCTTAGGTGGGCAATGGCTAGTCCAGTGTATTTCAGCGCTAATAGATATACTAGTTAACTGTACGTTTTATCATGATTTGTGTATGCTGGGTGCTGCTCATTTATGGTCTGTATAGGTGGTGGCCTTTTAAAAAGTTTTAAAGATATTTTAAACATCTGGAATATCAAGCCCTGGCTTCCCCCTTTCAGTCTGTGGAGGACTTGGAGAGTGACACCTACATTATATCTTCCCCTCAGCTAACAGTAAGGGAACATGAGGCTAACATCCCCTCCAAAGTCACCCTTGCTCCAGGGTGATGTATGATGTCTTTTGTTTAGCGAGGCCTGAACACGTTGAATCCACTGTGCTCCCAACCACTACCAACCTCCTGGAATGAGATGCAGGACTAAGGAATAGACTTTAGGACTAGAGCTGTGGGGGTGAGGGAGGGAATGTCAGCTGAAACGTTGCAGATTCGACAACAGCAAAAAGTTTTGCAAATTCATGTCAGTTTTGCCAGATTATTCACATCAAAAAAATTCTGAAGTCTAACTATTTCATTTCAACATTTAAAATGAAACATTTTCATTTAAAATTATTTTTCTTTCAAAATTTCCTGCAGTTTTATTTAAAACATTTGAAAATGCTCAAAATAAAAAAAACCACATGTTTTGTTTGGGGTCAAATCAGTTTTTTGACTTTTCAATATGCTGAGAATTTTAAAAAAAATTGGGGTTGACCTGAAATGATTTTTTTTCAGAATTCCCAGCAAACCAATTCACAGCTCTACCTAGGACTCTGACATGCAATGCAGGGCTCTTGCTGCTGACTATTCCACTAACCATTGTCTTTTGATAATTCAAACTCCTGCCACTGTTCTGAAAAAGTACGGAAAAATGTGTACTGTATAGTCAGCTGCAACATACTGGGCTCTTGTACAGTAGCTGTGTTTTGACTTTGCATTTTATAAAGCTGCACTTGAGGATCAAATACTCACTTTAGTAATCTAGGGTTGGTTTCCTCCACTTACACAGGCAGAAAGGAAGAAATTGTGTGGTAGGAGCTGTGCAAACGGAGAGCAATGGCTCTGTGGCATGCTCCCTTCTGATATGCCCATCAACACCTACACATAAGATCGCTGCAAAGTAGGGACAGGCCAACAGTCCGGCACCGAGAGACTCCCAAGGTGTGGCAATTTCTAAACTGCATGCTTATCTCCCAAACTTGCAGAAATACCGGCATTAACAGCACCCTGTTCATGTGGTTCCCTCTTCCTGTAAGAGTACAGCACAGGGATATATGTGTAAGGACACGATACTGCCAGAACGGGCCCTGGAGAGCAGCAAATGGCAACCAGACTGCAGATCTGGCACTTCTATTCCTCATGGATGCTTAGAATCTACACGATTTGGAGATTGTACCCCCAAGGAAAAGGTAAACAAAAGCTCTCATCGTGCAGAGGAAGACTCAAATGATTTGAAAGTTAAAATGAGGTCATAGCTGTATATTTATTTGTGTTATATAATCCAACAAATGCAACACTTAAGATACTAGCGTGAGCTTTTCAGAAAAATAGATTTCTGTCTCTGTAATCAATGTTAGCGTATATGTAGATTATTCAGTATCTTGTAGCCAGCATTATTTTTGATGAATTATAAATGTGTGTTTCTTGGGTTCTTTTATTTTTCTCTTTTACCAAAAAAAAAAAAGTTATTTTGAGTTTCAATTGGAAATTTTGCTTACACTGCAGGGACTTTTCTGTATCAGAGTGGATACAACGACAGGTATAGAGAAACACTATACTTTCCAGCACATATTTTACTAGGAGGCAAGAAGATGCCTTGTACAGGATCTGGCCCATAGGACCCTGCTCCTGCAAGCTTACTTCTGTAAGTAATCCTTACTCCAATAAGTGGCTCCACTAAAGTGAGTAAAGCTATGCAGAGATGAGCCCATAGTTAGTAAAATTTTGCTAAAGGTACATACTTTGCATATTAGTTTCTGGTAATGAAAGTATTCTCTTCCCTTCAGTAGATCTACTTCTATTTCCAATATGCCAAATACGAAAACACGATGGGTCTGATTCTTATCACACTTACACTAGTAGACTGGTGTAACTACATTGACTTCAGTACAAATGAAATCAGAATTAAGCCCAGTGGGTTCTCTGTTGGGAATCAGAAGACAGGACAAAGCCGGGTGAATTTTAAAACGCTGTTGGTGATTTTATTTAAGAACATAAGAATGGTCATACTGGGACAGACCAAAGGTCCATCTAGCCCAGTATCCTGTCTTCTGACAGTGGCCAGTGCCAGGTGTCCCAGAGGGAATGAACAGAACAGGTAATCATCAAGTGATCCATCTCCTGTTGCTCATTCACAGCTTCTGGCAAACAGAGGCTAGGGACACCATTTCTGCCCATCCTGGCTATTAGCCATTGATGGACCTATCCTCATGAATTTATCTAGTTCTTTTTTGAACCCTGTTATGGTCTTGGCCTACACAACATCCTCTGGCAAGGAGTTCCACAGGTTGACTGTGTGTTGTGTGAAGAAATACTTCCTTTTATTTGTTTTTAAATCTGCTGCCTATTAATTTCATTTCGTGACCCCTAGTTCTTGTGTTATGAGAAGTAGTAAACCACACTTTGTTATCTACTTTCTCTACACCAGTCATGATTTTATGGACCTCAATCATATCTCCCCTTAGCCATCTCTTTTCCAAGCTGAAAAGTCCCAGTCATATTTTTGAATATATTGAATCATCAATTATAAAATATGTTACAACAGCCTTTGATTAAAGTCCCTATTGACATCTTTGAGTCACAAGTGTTTTAGCATTATGTAAAATGATTTCTAATATTTAAAGTTCATCTCCTGCTTGGTGATTTATTGGATAGTTATTGCATCACTTTTCTCACCCCTACCCCATTTTTGCAGCTGACACTTATTTCAGTAGTCTATATATAAAGTTTACCACTGTATTAGCTCTCATTTGTGAAATTTATTAGAAAACAGCAACATCAAAACCTGAGAGAAATCACTACAGCACATTCAGATGCATTGCTAAAAGAAAGATTAAGGAGGACCTTCATCCTAGTGAGAATGGAATTTATTTTTTGCAATAAGAAATAGTCTATTAACAATCAACTAAATATAAGATGGAGAACATATTTATTTCTTGTGCAACAGAGACATGCTAATTTCAGAAAGAACCTCTGTCATCATAATGGACAACTAGAATAACCTCTCTATGCACATAGGGTTCTGTACTTCCATGTGCTGCATGTCCCATAGTGCCGATTTTTGCATCCGTTAAAATACACAAAATGCTTAAATTGGCTCTAATTTAAATTTTGTTATGTGTATATTCTCCTGTCTATCAAGCTCTGCATCTCTTGATTTCCATTATTGCTACTCAAGGGGGTGTGGATAATAGGAAAGAGCCAGGGAATAAGGGAAAGGAGGTGTAACCTTTCTCACTAAACAAGTGACACCTACAGTACCTTCCAAGAACTGCTTTGTACACAAGATTCTGCCAGATTCTGTTCTCAATTATACCAGTGCTATTCTACAATTACTCCACTGACTTCAACTGTAGTTATAATTGTAGTACAATCTCTTTATCATGAAAGTTGAACTTACAAATGTAGAATTAAGTACAAAAAAACCTGCATTCAAAAATAAAACAATGTAAAATTTTAGAACCTACAAGTCCATGCTTCTTGGTCAGCCAATCACTCAGACAAACAAGGTTGGTTTCAATTCGCAGGAGATAATGGTGCCTGATTCTTGTTTACAATGTCACCTGAAAGTGAGAACAGATGTTCACATGGCACTGTTGTAGCTGGCATTGCAAGATATTTATGTGCCAGATGCACTAAAGATTCATATGTCCCTTCATACTTCAACCACCATTCCGGAGGACATGCTTCCATGCTGATGATGGGTTCTGCTTGATAACGATCCAAAGCAGTGCATACTGACACATGTTCATTTTCATCATCTGAGTCAGATGCCACCAGCAGAAGGTTGATTTTCTTTTTTGGTGGTTTGGGTTCTGTAGTTTCCGCATCAGAATGTTGCTCTTTTAAGACTTCTAAAAGCATGCTCCACACCTTGTCCCTCTCAGATTTTGGATGGCACTTCACATTCTTAAACCTTGGGTCAAGTGCTCACATCGGTACCTTCTTTGTGTTTTGTCAAATCTGCTGTGAAAGTGTTCTTAAAATAAACATGTGCTGGGTCATCATCTGAGACTGCTATAACATGAAATATGTGCAGAATGCAGGTAAAACAGAGCAGGAGACATACAATTCTCCCCCCAAGAAGTAGTCACAACTTTAATTGACCCATTATTTTCTTAATGAACATCATCAGCATGGAAGCATGTCTTCTGGAATGGTGGCCGAAGCATGAAGGGGCATACAAATGTTTAGCATATCTGGCATGTAGATACCTTGCAATGCTGGCTACGATAGTGCCATGCAAATGCCTGTTCTCACTTTCAGGTGACACTGTAAATAAGAAGTAGGCAGCAGTATCTCCCGTCAATGTAAACAAACCTGTTTGTCTTAGCAATTGGCAGAATACGAAGGACTGAGTGGACTTGTAGGCTCTAAAGTTTTACACTGTTTTGTTTTTGAGTGCAGTTATGTAACCGAAAAAAAATCTGCATTTGTAAGTTACACTTTCACGATAAAGAGATTTCACTTCAGCACTTGTATGAGGTGAACTGAAAAATACTATTTCTTTTGTTTATCATTTTTACAGTGCATATATTTGTAATAAAAAATAATATAAAGTGAGCACTGTGCACTTTGTATTCTGTGTTGTAATTGAAATCAATATTGAAAATGTAGAAAAACACCCACAAATATTTAATAAATTTCAATTGGTATTCTATTGTTATAAGTGCGATTAATCGCGATTACTTTTTTTGAGTTAAGCGCATGAGTTAACTGCGATTAATTGACAGCCCTAATTAAAATGTTTTTCCAGTAAGGGACTTGGTGCTTGTTCAAGGCACGAAATGAACATGGACCTTACAACAAAGTGAGTATGGAATGCTGAAGCAGTGGTCAACTCACTCAATTGGACACAGCCTTGTGAGAACACCTCTAAATGTTGCTCAGTGAGTTCCTAAATGCCTATATCAAAGAGCAAGTTCTTCCTTAGTCTGGGAAGAAGTTTAAGAGGCTGTTCCACCCCAACTTATTAGGTTTTCTCTGCTCACTTCTGGGTGTCAGCCAGGGGATGAGGAAAGGAGCTATGTTGCCTGTGGTTCACTCCCCTTCATCCAATGAGTGCCTTGCATGCAGTAATTTGTCAATGAATTAGACCTAACTAGATGGTTCAAGAGCTCACCCAATATTTATTCTTTATTCACTGGGAAGTTATATGATCTTGTAATAGAGAATGCAAGGAATGCATAGAAAATTAAGTTTTCGCTATGTTGTAGGATCTGGCAATCCACAATTAATCTGAGAAATTTGTGTGCTTGTAACTTGAACTGATCTAGAAACACATTCATTGTGATCTAATAGACAGCGCATTGGACTGGGAGACAGGAATTTTTTGGGTCTGCTATTAACCTGCTGTATGACCTGGGAAGTCTCTGTGTCTTTGTTTTCTTTCCCACCCTTTGTTTGTCCTGTCTATTTAGATGGTAAGCTCTCCAGGGCAAAACCGTCTCTCATTATGTGTTTATACAATACCTAGCATAATGGATCCCTGTCTCAGTGGAGGTCTCTGTGCTATTATAAAAATAATAATAGTAAAGGGCTGCTTCACTGTGTGGAACATGCATGGGAACTTCTATGTAAATAAAAAAAATCTACCATTCCCCATAAATGGACAGTCCCCCAAATAAAGCCAGAATGTCTAGGGAAATAATGCAGCAGGATATTATTAGCAATTTGCTGTCTTATTCCATATACAAGAATACAGTGAGAATGTCTAACTCCATGTCCTTTATAATGTTGCATAGCTGTGTATCCTGCAATCAGACATATCTGAAATTGGGCTGTATTACATTTTATTATAAATACTTTAGAGCCTGATCCAGTAGCCAATTTTCAGACAAAACTTCTTGACTTAAAAAATGATCAGGCCCTCAGTTTACACTGCTTTATATTTGTAAAGACTCTATGACAATGCACACATTTTAAAACTCAATCCACCATTAGCCAATTTTAAATTTGTCTTCTGCCTGCGGTTTATTTTGTATCACAGATTTCCTGTCTCATATGTAGGACCCTACCAAATTCACAGTCATAACAAACACATCACGGACAGTGAAATCTGGTCTCCCCCTGTGAAATCTGGTCTTTTGTGTGCTTTTCCCCAATACGATACTGATTTCATGAGGGAGACCAGTGTTTCTAAAATTGGGGGTTCTAACCCAAAAGGAAGTTGCTTCACTTGGGTCAGAACAGTTGCTGCAGGGGTGTTGCAAGGTTATTTTAGGAGCACTGTGGTATGGCCACCCTTACTTCTGCGCTGCCTTCAGAGCTGGGTAGCCGGAGAGTGGCGGCTGGTGGCTGGGAACCCAGCTCTGAAGGCGGCGCCACACCAGCAGCAGCACAGGAGTAAGGATGGCCATACCATGCCCTGCCACTCTTACTTCTGCGCTGCTGCCTTCAGAGCTGGGTGGCCGTGGAGTGGTGGCTGCTGACCGAGGGCTCAGTTCTGCTGGCAGCAGCACAGAACTAAGGATGGTAATACCTACCATGCCATCCTTACTTCTGCACTTTTGCTGGAGGCAGCTCTGCCTTCAGAGCTGGGCTCCTAGCCAGCAGCCGCTGCTCTTCAGCTGCCGAGCTCTGAAGGCAGCGCTGCTGCCAGCAGCAGCAACGCAGAAGTAAGGGTAGCAATACCGCAACTCCCCCTACAATAACCTTTGCGATCCCCCCACAACTCATTTTTGGGTCAGGACCCCTAACAATTACAACACCATGAAATTTCAGATTTAAATAGCTGAAATCATGAAATTGACCAAAAATGGGCTGCTAATTTGGTAGGGCCCTTCTCATATGCGATAACACAGCATTAAAATCCAGTGTTCTGTATCGGATATATGCATTTTGCAAATATGTGACTGGCTGATGAAATAGGTTGAAACTGGGGTCCTGCAAATGATCTTTAAAGATGGAAAAAATTGCATTTTTTATATTTTAACTCAAATTTTGCATGCAACTTGTCACTTAAAAGTCTGAGCTGGACAGACAATACTAGTACTACATGAATATATATAGATAGATATATACACATACACACACACACATATATACTTGGATATATATATATATCATCAGTATCCTGTCATGATACAGAGGTTTGGACTACATGACCCATGAAGTCCTTTCTAAATCTAATATCTATTATTACTTTGCATTGGAAAAATAACATTATAAAGTCACTAATATGTGGTTGTTGAAGGTAGTCATGCTTAGCATTCAGGTTATTCATGGCTACTTTTTATGTCCTGGTTGGAAAAGATTCAGTATAGTAATAGTATAAATCAAAACTGAAAAAAACCCTGATGTCTTGTTCTGAATAATTGATAAAACAATTATATAACCTTTATTCCCTTATTATGTGAGTCATGCACATAATGAGCCACCCAAATGAAGTGGTGAAAACATCTAATTCTCCTGTCATGGGTGGTACCCTGATAGAATCCTCAGGGTCAGAAACCCATCAATCTCTTTTCACACATGAGCTAATCAGTTCAAGGAGGGAAGTGCCAATGAGCTATTAGGTCAATATGATGAAGTATGGAGATTGATCTTATTCCAGAGTGACTGCATTAACAGACTCATCAGTGTGACCTCTGCCCTATAGTGCAAATTATACTGTACCGCAAACCTCATATCTGAATGAAGACCTCAGGTCGTTGCTTTTAATAAATCTCCTTTGCTACAGAGAAAAGAACATAAAGCTGAAAAGAGATGACTAATGAAAATACAGTGTGCTTTTATTTTCCTCTTGCTTTTTAGTTCTTATAGCAATTACACCAGCCTTGCACAATTGTCATGGAAATTTTCCAGCCCAGGTACAATTCTACTTACTCACTTTTACCATAATCAATTAAGATTATGGATAAAGTACAACTAATGATACTTTACTGGCCTGTCAACAAAAAATTACTAGCCTTGGCAAAGTGGATAATAGAATTCTTGAAAGGCTGAATTACTGTAACCAGTGGTTTTCAATCTCTGGTCCGCAGTTCCCCAGGCAGTGGCATTGGAACAATTTGTATAGTAGGGGTGCTTAAAGCCATTGAACAAAACTGTAAACCCTGTTTATGATGGGTGGGAGGTGCTGCCATACCCCCAGCACCCTTAGTTCCAGCGTTACTGCCTAGTGTCTGCAGACTATGTCTAAGGGGTCCGTGAATGGGGTTGTCGTTACCATAGAACAGTGGTTTTCAACTGTTTCAACTGTCTACGATTGCCAAAGGGGTCTGCATCTCTTTCAAAATTTGTAGGGGTCCACAAATGAAAAAAGGTTGAAAACCACAGCTGTAACTGATTAATCTAAGCAACAAAACTAACAGCTATACTTAAATTATGGAGGTCATGGCTACTGTACTTTCTTTAACATAAAATTGTAACAGCTGCCATTGCTGCTAAATTTGCTAATAAAATTGCCACGTTCTGCAATTACTGTGTAGCAAGCATAACCCTCATAATATTTCCTGTTAACTCTGAACAAATCCTGAGGGTCTTACTTAGCTATCATTCAAACCAAACGCTACTGACTTCAGTGGGAATTTGTCTGAGTAAGGACTGAGTCAAAAGTTGTGGGTAAGTTCCTCAAAAGGTAGCCCTTACTATTACCACTTTAGGAACTGATCCTGCAATGGGATCCTAGTAGGCAGACTCAAGTCAATGCACTCCATTAGAGCTTAAGTGTTCACCTGCTGCTCAGAACCTTTTGGATGCTTGGGGCTTTGTAGTATTTAGGACTACTACATGCATACTTCTTATTATGGTGCCTGGCTCTTTTACGAATTAGCTCTCATATTGGCATTGACTTTCGTGGGAGTTCTACATGGGAAATTATTGCAGAACTGGGTGTAATCTATACATGATGTCTCATGGAATCATTTCAGCCTTTCTTTTTTTAAACACCAAATTTTTGTCTAGTACCTGGTTTCAAAAATGTTCAACAAACCATACTTAGTAGCCCAAAATCTTGACGTTTCTATGTTAATACATACATATTTAAAACCCTGTATAATCTGACTGCAATACAGTATTTATATATAAAGCACATTTTAGTACTGTATTTTTATTATACTAAACATTTTTATTGTTCAGTGTATAATTGAATCAATGAATTAGAAGAAGGTTACTAAAAAAGGATTAATGCATTTTTAATGAAACTGAATGATATAACTTCTGTTATTCACTAAGAATAATGGCAGATCTATCAGGCTTGTATAGATAAGAGCTTTGTGAGCTTATCTGAAAGCCTACATAATGACTCTCATTTAACTGTAACCTAGAAAAACAGACTGAGATCCTATTCAGCTTTAAAATTCATTGTTTATTTATATGATCTCTAGTCCTCTTTGTAATCAGTTCACCTGTCTAAGCATGAAATTGTAAATCATTTTAACAAATATATTCATTTCTCTTAATAATACACTTTTTTGAACAACACGGTTTCAAAATCTAGATGGAAGAACTAAGATAACCATACAATACCACTGGGAAATATTTTGAAACCCTTAAGTTAATAGACAAGAGAACTGGTGAGAACTTTGTTTGGTAATAATGAGAACGTGGATATTTCAATGTTCGCACAGCTCTAATCTTTAATTATCCCAACAGACTAAATTATAAATGCTTTCCAGGTAATTACTGATGCTTTTAAACTCATTTCCCATTTAAAAAAACCCCTACATTAATATAACATTACATTTGAGATTTTAACAATACACAAATCAGTAAATTTATAGTTAAGATTGCCACAGTAACCTTAACACTGACTCTTTATAGACACAGCCCGTATTGCAATATGATCTTGCAATTACTATAACACTTGGGAATGAGAAATACTATTAATCTAATAATACAAAATGATAATACAAGGCAAGATGAACTTTCCCCTACAACTTTAAAAGTATATTTGCCTTTTGCATTAGGAGGTGCATTATTAGGCTTCAGTTTGAGGCATATTACACATAGATGCATCTATCTGTCTCTCTCAATATACATCTGTGTATATGCCTACAGAATATCTATCTTCTATATATTCAGATGTATTACATATATACAATGTATAGATATATACTAAAATACATGTTATATACATTATGCTGTGGTATAGGATGAAAGTTTTGTGGCATGAATTTGTGGGACCACGTAACCTGCAGTGGTGAAACCATGCGACAAGTCACTAAAATGGGTAGCAAAAAAATCTCTAGACAGCACTATGATATAGTTTTTACAGCACATATTTGCTGTATAACTTTATTAAAAATGTTTTAGATTTGCATTTTGAAGACGTTCTAGTGGTCCTGATGTTTGTATTCTCCCGCCCATAAAGCTAGGAGCTTGAGCCCAAGCTCACAGGCCTCAGAGGGGCTCTGATACAGAAAAACACCTGTGCACTTGTTTAACTTTTAAGCATGTGCTTCAGTCCCATTAAGTACCTGCTCAAGTACTTTTGTGAATAGGGATGCTTTCCTGAATTGGTGCCAGAGAGAAAAATGTATATCCAATAATTTTCAGAGACCCTGAATAACAGCTAAAATACCTTTTCTGTAAATCATAATGTCCTTTTAAAATCCAGTATTTCACAATCTACCTGTGCTAGAAACAAATGTTCTCTCCTAATGGAAAGTGGGGGATTGTTAGCTCTCCAGTTGGATAAAGCACCCATTTCTAGCCCGGATAGTTTATCGTACATAGGACCTTAAACTTATTATGGGTTTACAACTGAATATTTTTTCGCTTAGCCCTCACACTGAAGTAGTTTTGTAGGGAAATTCCACACTGGCAGGTAAATAAGGAAACATTTTTGCAGCAAGTTGTTTTTTTAAAAATGGCAGCTGCTTGGAAGCTGCTGAAAGGTTTGGAATCTGAGGCAGCAGAGATGGATTAGTGGGCAGAGTTCAGGTGAGGCAATCAAAGTGCATGATAAATTATTTATCATATAAATCTGCAATTTATCATATAGTTCCCCAATTTATAACTTGGATACCACTACTACATGTGTTGTACCAATAGATCTGTTTATCTATTCATAGTATCTATTGATAATGTTACTACTGATAGATATTACTACCTATACATCTAAATGATGGTTATTTATACAACTACAAATAAATTGTATGCATAGTTTCTGAACCAATTAAACATACCACTTTTCCACCTTTGGATAATTCAGAAATGATTTAATAGAATTTTATAAAACTTTCAAAAAGCGGTTGCTTATAGACAGAAAACAACCATGAAAACTTTCAGCAGAAAAAGATAGTTTTCTGGGAAAATTACAATAGATTGAAAATAGTATTTCTGTTCTATACATGTATCTCAGCCTCCAAAGAATAAATAATAAATGCTTTCCAGGTAACTACTGCTGCTCTTTTGATAACATATATATTAATAAATTAAAAATATTTGTAGACTGACAGCAACTGTTTTGTGGGCTTATACTGGAAAGCCAACAACTAATTATGAAAGCCTGACTTGACTAATCAATTATTCAGATGAACATTAGGTGCCTATTATATACATAAACATGGGAATTGTATTTCCCTTAAGTAACTTACTAAAATAACAAACCCAAAACATGCAAATTTGAAATAGAAAGAAATGGCAGATATAATCTGACACCCTTATGCACTCATTGCACGTACAAAACTTGAATTATTCAGGGAGTGCAGAATCAGGCCTGTTGGTATTTTGACTCTAAGCAACACAGCAATAGTTGCACATGCCAGCTGTATTTGTTATGTGTACAATATAGATTTAGCTTATCCTTGCTGGTAGTGTTTTAGATTCGTTCCATGTTGAAGGGGTGGAGGAGAGAGGGAGGAAGTATCACTGGATTGATTTTTGCATCATATGTTTTACATCTGTTGTACACTCAATTATCTTGTAAATGAATAAAACTACAATTTCTATTGTGAAGAAAGGCATGAGCATTGTAAAGGAGAACATTTCAGGTACTGGATTGTGTTTTGACAAGGTTTACAGTTACTCTTCCTGAATTTAAAGATCCAGTGAGTGCTAATACATAAGAAAATTACTGAGTGGATTCATTGGCATTTCATTTAATTTGTCACAAAATAAACACAATAAGCTAACACATAATTGTCCTTTGCATTTAAAAAAGACCAGGCTCTGAAAACAGATTGCAGCAGTAGGGAAACCAGAAATAGATGTGACCAGACACCTGCTGACAAATAGTGACAAATCCCACTGACACTGCAGTGACCCCCGGTTAGTCAAGATTTAATTAAGGAGTATAATTAAGTCACTGGAACAGAACAGTAATGAGTGGTTTTTTTAATACAGGTAATTACACATAAGAATACAAAGTAAGATGAGGCCCTAAATATATCATTAAAATGAACAGTATAGAATGACAAACAGGGCATTAAGTATGCCTTTTGCTTTGGCTGGAAGAATGCAAGTTGAAATAACTCAGCTCCACTAAAGCATTTACTGTTTGATGAGCCCAATCCTTTTAGTTCTTTCTTGGTCAAAACTCATTAACCTCAGTGGTGGTTTTGCCAGAGGAAGAACTGCAGTATCATGCCCTGCCAACATTTAGTACCAGCTATACTGCTTATTGGTATAAGTAAGCACTATACCTGATCTCATTGACCACTCACCATAGAAAATGCTATGGGCACAATCCTGCAAATGTTTAAGCATGTCAGTAACTTGCAGTCAAAGAGAGTATTCACGAGTAAAGTGGATCATATTTGCAGGATTGGGCCCTACGCCTGTTGTCATGTTTGCACTTGTTTGTTTCATGCAGGGATCACTCGTTCTAACACATGATATTGCTAATGTAATTCCCATTCCAGGTATAGAACCCATTGATTTTAAAGTGTCAAACATTTTGCCTACAAGAAAACAGCTAAGCAACTGATTACAAGCAAGTTATTCCTCCCAGGGCATGTGTATGATTATCTGAGTCCTAGGTGCAATCCCTTCATGTTCAGAACAAACGAGAGATCTACCAAGGCAGCAGAATTTTATATTTGATCTAGTTCTTTGGTATTCTGGGATTCCTCGTTCAGTTAAATGAAATATCTGAAGTATTTTTGTCTATTTAATGATAGACAAATAACACAGAGAAGATAAATAAAAATAAATTTTAAAATAAACTTAGATGACAAACATTTTAAACATGGACAGAAGATACCCACATCAACACTGATGACGATGACAAAAACAACTTCTCTGTATTCTCTATAATTTAAAAGAATGCCTGTGTAGTCTGGGAGCAGCCCTCTGCCAGGAATATTCTATTTGCTCCCAGCTGGTATCTTCTAGTTCATGACAGCCTTTTATCCATTATCAAAGCAACAAGTGGAAAAGCAGATCCTCCTGACTGCTAACACCCTCTGTTCAGTTCTCTCTGTAGAATTTCTGATTCTAAATCTTTCCTTTTAACAAGTTCTCAGATTTCCTTCCTACTGCTGCAGTCGGTACTAAATACATCTCTCAAGTCTTTAACTCGCTTGTCTAAACTAAACTCTGCTGGATTCTAAAGGAATCCATAATTGCTTTACAACAGTGCATTATCTACAGAGACTGACTGAAATACAAGATGATCTTAATCCTGTTCCCACTGAAGTCTGTGGTGGTATTGCCTTTAATTTTCGTGACAGCAGAATCAGGCCCTAAATCCATAGGCTACCCACGTAGCAATACTTCTGTTCAACGTTAATTTCAGATTGAGCCTCCCATGATTCTAAGTTTAGTTTTTAACGTAACAACCATTCTATAAAAATCAAACAATTATTTCTATAAACACAAACTCTTAAAGACAGCACAAACAAACAAACAAAAACTACATGGTGACTTCATACATAGATATATATGTCATGATTTTGTTTGTTTGCCTGTTTTATCCAATATATCTGGAGCAAAAATGTCAATAATAAAAATGTGGCAGATTTGAAAATAATTGATATGATCTGTTTTAAATAAAATCTACTGTAAGTATGGTGAAGTCTATTAGAAAATAATTTTTAAATGAATAATATTTTATGTAGCTAAATTATAGACCCAACTTTTCCTTGCTTCATGTTGTCAAAGTATACGAATAAGTTATCTCCAAAATAAAGTCTTATAATAGTTATCAGGAAATAGAGACACAAACATTATATGTGTATTTAAACATCCTAAAGATCAAAAGAAAAACTTGTTAACAATCTGCTAACTATCCAGAGGCACTTTAAACAAAATGCTAGATGATAATTTATCATGGCCATACAGCCAAAGGAAAGCCAATGGGAATTCTGGGTGTGCAATGAATGCAGAATCAGGCTCTTTGCTGAATTGAGAGCTTTATCGAAAGGTATTTAAGCATATGCTTGTGACACTTCAGCATGTGTTTAAGTGTGTTGCTGAATCAGGGCCCAAATTAATGTATAAATTAACTTTCAGAGCAGGGGCCTGATTCTGCAAACACTTACTGTTGGTTGTGGTGCTTACCACTAAGCATAGTTCTATTTAATCAACAGGATTATGTTTAGTATTAAGCGCTAATCTAAGCAGTACATTTTTGCATGATCATGCCCTATTGGCCTAATCCTGACTGTTCAACTCAATCATATATTACTGATATCAATGAAAGCAGGATTGGGCCCTAACTGTACAATAGCTTAATTAAAATGTGGTCAGTAAGGACCTGATACTACAAGGTATCGACTTTAGGATTTTTACTTAACTGGTTAGAGCACTCATCCAGGATGTGGGATTCATCAAAGGGGAGACTTAGGTTCAAGGTACTGAGCACCTCATAGTAAGTGTACAGCAATTCCCAGTAGGCATTCAGCACTGTGCTGGATAGGCTCCCCTAATAAAGCATCTTTGGCTATGGATTGGGTAATTTATTGCATCACCAAATACTCAAGCACATTTGAAAATAATTAGTAAAAATGAAATATTATAAATCAAAATGACAGGGGACTGTGAGAAGTTCTCTAAATTGTTACATTACTCTGTGTAGCCTTACATAGGTAAAATGTCAATACAGAAATATTGCATTTGAAGATTTAAGCTCATCTTAGGACCCTGACACACACATTCATAATTGATTCCTGACATCTATTTTTGTTGTTGTTGTTGCAAGGCCACCCTTATCAAGTTATGTATGAATGAACAGAAGTGTCTTTCATCCCCCACTTGCCTCCTGGTTCAAAAGGAACTACTAAAATAGCAGCCACAAAAATTCAACAGCCTGCCAAACGGCCTGCACACGTCCCATTCTTAAAGGCATGTGAAAGGTTGGAGAGCTCAGCAAAATTTTTATGTACGGGAGCAGGCCCAAGGAAAACTCACACGCCATAACCAATTGTGGACAGAGGATCATCTATCAGCAGACAAATGCAGGAACTCCAGAATGTCTCTCCTCAAATGAAATAATATATCTTTGAAAGCCAATGCCCGTTTTAGGCCTGAGGCCCATATATCAAGCCTGAGAGGCTTGTGGATACGCTCCAGGGCCATTAACCTTCCACCTGTTTCCCCTTGTCCTTCAGGATGAGACCCTGCCCTTGATTTTACTCTCTTCCCCTGTTCATCTTCCGACAGAGTGTAAATGTAAAGCAGAGGGCCTGTGAAATAATTCAAAGGCAATGGACCAGGGACATGGTTACAAATCTCTGCCACTGGCACTGTGACTTATGCAGGCAGTTTGTCACACATGAGCCAGGTGACCTCTGTGACATAACAGGGAAAAATATTGCCTGAGATCAAAAGATGAGATTCAGAGCACTCTAACTAACTCTGGTTTACAAAGTGACATTATACAGTGTCCAAGGATTTCCTCTTTTCCAAACAATATTTGTTCAAGTTAATAAAAGGTAGGGCAGGTTCTTTTTAATTTAAGTTCTCTCTGATCTTCTTTGAAATCCTTCCTGTAACATAAAGATTGAAATTTGTTTCCAGGTTAAGTTTCTCTTTTTTTAACACCTAAATGTGGCCTGGCAGGAAGGTACAACCAGAAATTATTCAGTGGACATTTAATATATTAACATCAACAAAATTTTCAAAATGGACTAGCTACTTTTACAAAGAAAAGACTTAACCCCCCCCACCCCTATAATTATTGAAATGCTAAGTAACAGCAAAACTTTAAGATAACCACATTCTAGAGACAGTATTACAATTAAAGGTCTTAAAAGTCCCAAAGTGTTTATTAGAATTCAATCTGCATGATGGCTAAAACAAGATTAATATTAATATTGAAAAAGACAATGCACCAAGACAACACAACAGCTATAAATCTGTATTTTACAAAGACAAGGACTACAGGACCAGGAAATAGGGTTTGTTTCATTTGACTATTTAGAATTAATTTCTAACTTGGATTCATTATTCAAGTTATATACTACACATGAAGTTTCCCAGCTGTTTTGTGCATTCAGGGCTTCTTCTCTGTTGGGTGCAAGGTCTAATACAGTCTTTCCCCTCTACCCCCTTAACCTAATGGGATGTCTGGTATGAACGTTTAATTTTGTCATTTTCATAAATTAAAGATCTGTCTGTACAATCCAAGGCATGATGATGAAGTGAGAAATGTAACTGCTGCTCGATTAGTCTAAACTCCTGGTCAAATGCAGATTCAACTCTAAGCCTAAATCATTTTTGGCACATGCCAACTCCTATGTGATGAAAACCTTAATTTAATCCATGCACAAATATACACATGCACACACTCAAAAATATACATATAATTTATGGGTTTCAGAGTAGCAGCCGTGTTAGTCTGTATCCGCAAAAAGAACAGGAGTACTTGTGGCACCTTAGACACTAACAAATTTATTAGAGCATAAGCTTTCGTGGGCTACAGCCCACTTCATTGGATGCATAGAATGGAACATATAGTAAGAAGATATCTGGTCAGCTAATTTGTTTCATTCGTATCACATGATGAATTTGGAAGTCAGGCATGGAATTTAAGCTTTTAAAGGAAATCATCTGAGGAAATAGTGCTCCTCCATTACAACTATTCTTTTATAGTAAGTTTAAAACCATTAAAGTTGTGGGATCATAACGGGAATCTTAATGTTCAGTGTTCTGATAGTTTAACCCGCCCTACCCCACAAAGTTGAGGATCAGCTCATGTTTTCCGCTGATAAAAATATTTCATGCAAACAGTACTAAAGTAGTCTGTTGCAGGATACATGAAGCAATGAGAGCAAAATTACTATTACAGAAATTCTGTCAAATACTACCCCATGTCTTTGTAAAAATGAATCAACACTTTGGCTTTATAGTTTTAAAATAATTTCACTCCTGGTTGGACCCTATCATGAATATAGTCTTCTTTTTCTTTATTTTCCTATTGAAGCATGCTCACACAGTTGATTTTTGTAGCTTCAATTTGTCACCGGATCGGAGGTTTGCCATTGTCTTCACTGGGCACAGAATCAAAGCTAAGATGTCTTAATTTTTAAATGTATCTTGAACATTATATCACAGATTTGCAGTGTAAGAATACAGTAGGAATGCCCCCTGAGTTATGACAATCATGTCTTTAACTTTCATTATGGCTCATATTGAGAAGAAATTGTTTTCATAAATATAGTCACATGGTAGGCTTGATTTCAAGTAGCTTTTCTGCATTCAGTACATTGTTAAATATGGTTGATGCATCTCTAAAAAATTAATATTTAATTTAAAAAGCACCTAGGCTAATCCATTGTCTCTTACAGTAAGTATGATCTAGTGCTTTTGCTTTTGTAATATTCATGATATTTTCAAATCAAGGCTAGGCATTCTATTCTATTCTCATGAGAAAATTTTACTATTTTGAGTGTTTGATAATTTTTGAATGATTCAAAAATCCTGAAAATATTGCTAAGAAACAGAGAAGCCATTAAAATAAATTAACTGTTTTATGTACGAGAATGCTAATTTGTAACTTTTACAGAAGAAAACTGCTGAGTCTCTAGGAAAATAGATAGATACTATGGACCAGATTCTCTGCTAGCATAAATGAGTGCAGCACAGTTGACATAAGTAGAGTTTTATCCATTTTATAACCGAAGTGAATTTGACCCTATGTGCTTAACATTTTCACAATAATAATGAGAATAGTCATGACTCTGGGAAAAATGTTGTAAACACTGCTCAGTAAAGTATTACATAGATGCATCAGCATACTGTATTTTGATTGTTTAGTTCCCTATTGTTCTGTCATTTAGATGTGTAGCACCTAGCAAATGAAAAAAATAATCATTTTGGGCATGAATCACTCCTTACATTCTTTTCCATCCACAAACAATTTCAGTTGGGAAAAGTGCCACATAGTATCGACAGTGACAACAAATTGTATTGTCCAGTGAACATCTGTTTCCGACTCCCACACTGATATTGCAGGTTGGGTACTTATGAGTGAGTTAGTCTTCACAAGCTGCCTGGCCACAAAGGAACTGGAAATTACTGGTACGTTCAGCTTTTATTATTGGAACACAGGAAAACTTTATCATCATGCTGGGAAGTTCTGTATCTTTTGAAATATTGGAACAGGGGTTATGTGAGCACATAAAACCACATGGAATACTACTTCTAAAGAGAGAAAAATGCCTCTTGTTCAATATGTCTTTGGGTATATGTGGGCATGCAAGCTTGAGATCAAAATCCCAAAGCAGAAGAATATTTTTTGTTCTCAAGATGTTAACTACAGTTACAGAAATTTTGTTGCTTAAAAAAAAAAGTCAGGAAGCAGTGCAAACTAAGGGACAGATTCTGCCTGTCTTACTCAAGTTGAGTAGCATCTTATCACAGAGAGTCCTATTGAAATCCATGGGATTGTTTGCATAGTATAGTACTATTCAAGGTGAGTAAGGGTGGCAGAATCTGGCCCTAAATTTGGTAGAGAGAATTTTGGTCCCGTACACAGAAAATGTAATTTTTCTAGTTTATGTACAGGGTGCTAAGATTAGCATCAGGATAATTAAAAATATTTAGCTAGCTAGATACATATGTTGCTGTTTTAAAACAAAACAAGATAATTTGAATAATTTATGTAATTAATATGAATTTGCCAGGGTGCTGAGGTTTAATTTTTCTTCATTGGTATGATACAGTTATTTGTGTGGTCTATGGAAAGGCAGGTCATGTTCCATAGTGACTGTGGTAGTAAAAGAAAGAATAGAAAGGATGGTCCTGGTAGACAAGGAAATATGCTAGGCACTGTAAAACATATAACAAAAAGATGGTCTCTTTGATGTCATTTTCTGCAGCAATTTAACTTTTCCAAAGAGTAACAGTATTGGCAGCGTGGGTTTGATTCATATTAAAAATTACTGCTAAAAGATTTTAAGCCTCAACGCTTTGGGCATAAAATAGTCTGGTCATGCTTTTTATGAGGAGTTGTTCTACTGCATAAGTTATAGTTATTAATGATCTCTTCCAAGCTGCACAGAAGGGGGAGACAGGGAGTTCTACATCTGTGGCACTGTTTCCCCCTCTCTAGCACCCTATGAAGTCCCTCTGCATGGAAGGGACTCTACCAATTGTGGGAGTGGATACCAAGTTAAGTGGGAATGGAGCACAAGACAGGCTACTCTGCACAGCATCATCATCTGTTAACAGCTGGATTTCTTTGTTGAAACCTGGGGGAAGCTAATAGAGTTCAGATTGGCTACCTCTGGGCCATCTTTGTGGCTGTTCCTGAGCTCCAGAAAGAAGGCCACTGGAATATCACAGAGGCAGAGTTTATCCATGCAGAAGATTCTCTTCCCATAGATTTGAGGCTTCAAGAGGGATGGGAAGCCTTATCCCCTTCCTCATCTCACAACCCCACAAATTCCTCTCCCCTGAGAGGATGATTCACAGAGATGTCTCTGGGGGAATCTCACAGAATTTTTCTGGCCCCCGCTGTGGGTTTTTCTGTGGAGGGATGCAAACTGGCCCATAGATATAAAGGGCTAAAAATGCTACTCCAGGTGGCAAAGCTGGTGCTAATACAGTTTTCAAGAGGCAGAGAAATGAAAGGAAAAAGGGGTGAATATCTGGGAAGTTGGAAACAGGTGAATAATGTCTTAGAAAAATATAATAGTGAGCAATTTAACAAGGGAACTCCTACCAAAGAAACCAGGCAGACACTTCACACTAAATTCTAAATATACATATGTAGGACCTAAGACTGCACTCGTTATTCAGACAAACTCCCATTGACTTCCATGCAAGTTTTCTCCCAGTAAGATATGTTAGACTGAGTTACTCACATTGATAATCAGTAAGGGAAAGGTTGTTACTTTCTCAATCACCCGCCTAGGGAGCAAGGGGGTATAGATGCCTCTCAACATCCTTGCACCGCATACCACAGGGGTACGCTTCCCTCCCGAGTCCCCATCCTCACCCCCCTCCCTCTGCAAGGGGGGAATCAGAGAATGAATGATGACAAAAGGCTTGTCTTCACTGCTTTAAAAAAAAAAAAAAAAAGCTGTGTTTTTAATCTCAGGGTAACTAATGTACATGGGCTATCTTGAGGTAAATCATAATGAAGACCAGGCACTTCAATTTTACTGTGGGGTTAACTTGCCATAGTCAGACTTATACTTCCACCTGGGTTTACCCTTGGTGAATTTACCTCCTGGTAAAACTAATGTGCCTGTGTTTTTACCTCAGGCTAGCTCACATTCATTACTTACCCTGAGGTTAAAAAAAAAACACAGCCTTTTTAGCAGCGAAGACAAGCCCTCAGAGCCACAATTCACAGCACTGTCCCTTACTTAGGGCAGATTGTGAGGTTACAATAAGACCCTAAATATTCACGAATAAATACATAAAGGTAATCAGTTGAGACGAGTAGACCATGCTCATTGTAGCACTAGAATGAAGATATAATTCTTTGTCTCATCCAATGTCACTTAGGAAGGATGATATTTCCTGTATATAGGAAACATGCCAGTAAAAGAATTTTCTTGGCAAAGAGACAACATGGAAATGTCCTTTTAAAATCAGTTAATAGCCACAGAACTCTTGAGCTAGCTAGAACCATTTCCTATGCTATGGAAAGAACACTTGAATAAGGTTAGCCAAGACATTTCACCCTCCCCCCATATCTATTTCTGGATATCTTCTTTTGTTCACCCTTTGCTAATTATAGTGGCCTAGCTTAGGTGATATTTATAGTCTTAAAAGATTTGCCTGACTTTCTGAACACTTTATTCATGTATATTTCCTGTGTTTATTGTTGCTTTAGCACATTATTAATTAAATTTATTTGATCCAAGATTTTATTTAGCAACAAACTTTTCTAAGCTACTTTTCTTTCTACAAACGAAAGAGCTGTATTTAGATGTAAACAAAGCATTTTTCTATTTCTGTATTAATGAAGACAGATTTTTGTTTCTTTCCAAATACAAGAGTGAGGACCACTATAGGAATCTCTAGAAATAGAGAAAACAAATATTTGTTTTTTCAGTAATGTGTTTATTCAGTGTCTTACCAAACATTTACTTGAACTTTTCTTGTAAATTGCAAATTTTTTAACTATTGGTACTTTATCAGAACACAAGTATTCAATAGTTTTAAAATTATTCAGTGTGATTTGATTTTACCAGCAGTGTATCCATCTATAATGCTTCTAAGTCACTCATCACTATCATATCCATGAGAAATACAAATCTTTCTTTCTTTCGTTCTTTTTCTATTTGCCCTATACTTGTCCTGACAACCTAATAGTAGTGACTCCAGTTGCAACTGCTTATGACCAATATTTAAAATGTATAAATAAGGTACATTTGGGGGCAAAACTTGTACCATGCCTTTTAACTCTATTGAAATCAATAGGGTTAAGAAAAGTTTTGGAGGAAAGCGTGAGAAAATTATCAATGATTTGCTATTCAATAGGTAGCATTAACTCAAATCTACCTCTGGTCAGAAACAAGGGGAATTGCACTTGTGTGGAATACAAACCTGAACAGGTGGTAGCCTAACTCCTTATCCTATTTATCATATGCTGTCTTGAGTCTGTATCCCAGTTATCTTGCAACTGGGCAGATGTAATGGACTTTGTCCAAAATGGCTGCTGTGCACTGCAAGATCAGGAGCAGGAAATTCAACCCAAACCACTCCTCAATCTATTCTGAAGCCTTACATATTCCCTTCTCCTGCCTTTGTGCCAACGTGGAAAATGGAGGCGAGATGGGGGCAAAGGGAATGGGTCAGAGTGGGGTTAAATTCACCCCTCTGCAGGAGAGCAGCACTAGGCTTATACACCACCTCAGTCCTATTTAAATCCAGTTTGGAGGGTTTATGTAGTGCATAGGCCTTGGTCTGGCCCTCTGTACAAGGGTGAATTTCATGCAGGGTGCAGAAGCTTGTGCAAGTTACAGATTATCTGACAGGTTTGCACTTGCAGTATCTCTGTGCTCTTGTGGTATACAAAGTCCTTCCCCTGCCCCCTTTTGCACTGCATAAGATTGACCCTATGCTGTGAACGTCAGTGAAATGGAAACAGACCTGCCGTCAAACAGCTAGATTTGAGATTTTAATCTGTAAACTAGTTGCTGTTAGGCTAATGCCTCCCTGAAGTATGTTGCTTTTGTTCAGCAAATAATTGACATTTTTTTTTTCATTTCAAGATGAAGTCATTTCAACAACTAGGCCACAGTTCTGTACTCCCTTACTTAGGCAAAATTCCTATTGATGTCTATGGGGGTTTTGTCTGAGTGAGGGCTGCATGTCTATTTCTGTTCGACACACAAGGTAGTGCAATCCTACATCCTGCTGCCAAGCTGAATTGACAGAGCAGTACATCAAGAGACTATAAAGTACAAATGTAATGATAGTTTAAGAGTACTTTTTAAAAAAAATTAGTCATTTTTGCAGAAGTACAAATGAAAGAGCCATTTCAAATGAATGTTACGATATGGAAAGCCCACAAGTAAGCAAAATGTACTCGAATTTACTATTAACTCCTCTTCATTCTCTGAATATAAATGGTGCTTTTTTATAAACAGTACTTACTTATAAACCTTAAAACCACTAGAACAAGGTAATTAGATGGGTTTTTCATTAGAAAATCAATCAGGAAACCAAACAGGAAGTTAGAACATTCAATTCCCAAGAGCCTTCTTTTAACAAAAATATTTTTTACTATTTTGCTTTTTAAAAACTGATCATACTAGAAGGTTCAGGGGAAAAGGGAATAATTAATAGAAGCGAGCAAATTGATTTTTCAGTTCAATGGCTGAACAGAAAAAATCAGAAAAATAATTCGATTTGTTTTGAACTGAAACTAAATTTTTTTAAAGGTCTTTCTTGCCAAAACAAAAAATATTTTTTTTGTTTGGGTCAAATGAAACATTTCCAATGTTGATTTGAAACAACATTTTGAAATGGAATATTGATTCAAACCGACATGTCATTTTGAAAATGCTATTTCAAAGCTAAATGTCAATACAAAATGTTTCAGTGTTTCCAACTTTTTTTTTTCAGGTTTCTTTTCTGACTGAAACTAATTGTCAGATTCGACCCAAAGTCATGAATAGTTTTGGTGCTGCAACAAATTAAATATTCACCAGAAGGTTTGCCTGCTTTAGTAATTACATAGCCATGTTATTCATCATGACTCACTGCAGGATTTGTCTTACCCCTATGTTAACAGAACAACAAATTCTGGACATAGTCATTGTATTAAGTGCTACTCTCCAGTTTGGCTGATTGTTTTGTGTTAATAGAGTTAACACTGGGAAAAATTACATAGACACTGTAAAGTCCACTCAGATATAACCTAATTATTGAAACTATCACACCTCCACCTTGTGTAATGAAACTATGATGGATTTCACATCAAAAGTGAAACTTGCTCTGTGGAGGTTGTTTTTGCTCCTGAGAAAATAGGTAGAGTAGTTAGCATGAAAAATAATTAAGCAACTGAATTCACTTTCCACTGCCTGACTTTACCTCCTGCTTGAGTTTGCAAGTAAAGCTGGCAATAATTTGAATGCTCAGATATTGAGACTGGGTAATGGAGCAAACCTTGATGGATTCAATAAATGCCAAAAATAATTTTAAAAATCTAGGGATCAGATCTTTGGCTAGTGTGAAATGGTACAGCTCCAGTGAAGTAAATGGACCCATGCCATTTATGGACCAGTAAATGGACCCCAATGAATGATCTGCTCCCTAATTTATATTCACTAAAACTAAGAACTTCAGTCTACATCTTTGTTCCTTCCTGCCTGTGGGGCTTAAACTGATTTTTACAGTGCAATCTTAAAACCAAAGATGGAAAAGACATAGTAAGTCATCTAGTTCACTCCTCTGCATATGTTGGACAGTTCTCTGTAGTATACAGCTGTATACTTTGTGAAGACCAGTTTTAAATTACTCAAGCAATAGGACTTTCACCGCTTCCCCTAGGAGACTATTGTGCAGTTTGATAGCTCTTGTTGTTAGGGAATGTTTCCTGACAGTCAGCCTAAATTTTCCATTTCTTAGTATCACTCTATTACTCCTAGTGCAGTTAGAACACAGTTCTTCACTGTCCTTGGTGTTTGCTCCATTCAGATACAGCACTTCTATGTGCTTATGTGGTTCCCAAGGTGGTTGTTTGACCAAGCTCTGCATATGCAGTTCTTTTAATCTATCTTTAAAGTCAATTTCTCCAATCTCAATTACTACTACCGCTCTTCCCATAGTTACCTCCAGTTTGTCAATATTTTTCTGCCCCAAGAATTTAATGCATTATTCTAGGGGTTGCCTCCAAACTGTATGTATTGTATACAGAAAGATAATCCTCTCCCTACTCTGTAACAACATGATACCTCTACATATGAAGCGTAAAATTACATTGGCTAGTCCCATAGGGACGGAACCCCCACACCTTTGAACTTCGTAAGGGTTTTGACATTGGCATCTATGAGGCCAGGATTTTACCTAGATGTAGCAGTTGCTAGCTGCAATGGGTTAAATTAAAGATGCCCTTAAATCTACATCTCCTTGATAGAACTGGATGAGAAAACTTTCAATGTAACTGAAAACAGCCTTCCCTCCAATTCTTTTCATTGTTTGCAAAAAGCAGGGCATTTTGTTCTCACACAGAACTTTTTGCAAAGATGAAAGAACTTTTTACAAGGAGAAACCTTCCACCATGAAACTGTAACATTCCTCTGTGAATGGACAAATCTGTGATTTTCCCCGGGACTGGAATTTCTTCCTTTTTTCACGGTTATAAAAGTTGTGTCATTTAACAGAGAATGAAATTGCACCCTACATCAGCACAGCAAATAATAGTCCAAATAATAGTTTGGAAGATTGTGGACCATATCATATCCTTCTCTAGCAGCACCCAGTGCAAGGGGTGTAGAGGTGGTGAGTGCTGCCTCTGTGGCACGCCCGAACATCTGTGTGTGAAATGGGGCAGGCAGTGGGTGCAGAAATTGTTATGTCTCCCTACCCACCCCATAGGTCTTTAGTAGATAACTTGATGCTGATCTAGTCAGCATCAAACTTAATATAGCTTTCCACCTCCATGAGGAGGAACATTCCCCAGCTGGGAGAATCTGGGTTAAGCAGCCAGTACAGAAGCGCTAGAATGTACCCTTGAGGGGAGTACCATTCTCTCCTCAATTTTACTCATAATGGGGCAGATTTTCAAAGGTATTTGGGAGCCTAAAGATGAAGAGAGGTGCTACTGGGATTTTTCAGAAGCACCTAAGCAGCCTCGATAAAAACAAAGGGAACTAGGCACCTAACCTGTGTACCTGTTTTTGAAAACTCTACTAGGTGCCTATCTGCATCTTTAGGCACCTAAATACCTTTGAAAATCTGGCCCATTATTCATTGGGGCCCACTTTCTGATCAAGGGCCCAATCCTTGCTTGGATTGACTTTAATATAGTTTTTGCTTGACCAAAGCCTACAGAATGAGGCCCCTAAAGAGCAGCATCTTTTCATTCTAATCTGGATGGATAAACGTCTCCCATGTAACAGTTCAAAGTTCAGTGCAAATAGTTGCCTTGAGCTTCTGATTTTGCACCTCGGTTTTGAAAGGGAAAGTTAAACAAATGGAAATTCTGAAATTCCTTTACCTGTCATGTTTCCAGCTAATTGTTGTACTGCGTGCCTTTGCTTATCACATCAGACCCTAGTTCTAGGGTGGACTGGATGCCTCATGGCATCATCAGTAGTTCAAGTCCTGCTCAGTTCATAAATGACTAAACATCATTATTACCTGTTGGCTATTCACTAAGGTGGGTTGCTGAGTCTGTCTACTCTAGTGGAAAGTGTCTACCTCAAACATATACCCCCTTAAGTGGCATGTTTATGGGCTGCCTCAGCACAAGCCCTGCAGTAATTGGGCATGGAAGGTCAGCTTTCTTATCATCCCAAGAAGGCTTGGGATCAGGACTGAATATAGTGTTCAAGAAGGATGTCAGAATAATGGCCCTAGATACTGAAATCCTGTATTTATCCTTAGAACAGATACAGCAAAGACAGTGGCAAAGTAAACTTCCACACACACCACACTGACTGAGAAGGCTCACCTGTAGATGGTGTGTGTAGCTTAGTCTCCATGCTCCATCCATCCTTGTCCTCTCTTGAGGCTTTTCCTTTTGTAATATTGATTTTACCACTGCCTTCCAAGTCTTCTCAGATAAAAATGTCAGTATGAACAATTGTTTTTCATCAAAGTACACTCAGCGTTTGTCAATTTAAAGTTTTTTTTAAATGAGTAATTCTTTTTGTTGTACAAGATTAATACTTTCACCCAATATTTCTTCCACACAGTTTGAGAAACAGACTAAGAATGAAGGCAATTCCTATTTCCATATCATGGAATACATTTCCTAAGCGTGACCAGAAATCCACGACTATACGTGACAGCTAATATAACCATTGATACTAAGGGAAATCCTGAACCTAAATGTTTTAAACAGCAGAGCTGTTCTCTCCTTATTTGCTCTGGAAGATCCCTGATTGAAAGAACACTGCAAAAGATTCCTTTCATCAGCTCTGTTAGTTACATTTCCTGCTTTGATAAATGTAAATACAAGAAAAATCTAAAGCACTTCAAGCTACCCAGTTGCATTTGATTAGTTAGTCTGAATAATGTAACAGTCTTTCAGCACCCAAAGGAAAATTTTGAGTTCCACTGCTAATATTTTTCTCCACAAACAAATATAGATTTCCTACTCTATATAATTATCTTATAAGAGATAACTTAATATTTCCTGGACTTCTGTAATTCAATTCCCTCTTTTTTATGGGTTCTGTTTTAAGATGTTTGATTTATTTGTTTGGAATTAGAAATTTCGAATTAAAGGTGATGTACGAAGTATTATCTGTAATGCTTTTGGATGGAAGATGTAGCCGAGTAATTTTGTTGATTCTGTCCACACTATACTTTTTACCATATTTAGAACCCATTTTAGTTTCTGCTAACTGGTGTGCTGATGGTGAGCATGGGATCTAAATTTATTTAAATGGCTTTTGCCCAGTTGCCATCTGTCTCTGATACCAGGGTAAACAAATTTCCAAGTATTTATACAGCAGAAGTAGCAGAGTAGACTGAGTCCTATGGAACATAAATTGTCAAAGCTGTAACTCATGAAAGCTTAAGCTCAAATAAATTGGTTAGTCTCTAAGGTGCCACAAGTACTCCTTTTCTTTTTGCATGGTTTCTTAGAGAATTTAAAACCTTGGAAGAAATATATTTTAAGTCAAAGGGCCAAATGCAGTTTTGGTGCAAGTGTGGGCATCTTCACTGACTTAGATGAAATTAGATCCATTTACAGCAAGGAGGATTCTGGCTCTGAACTGATACAGTCAGAAATCACTGGATTGTCCAACTCAGTCTACAAACTCTGGATCCATGGTTGTGCAGGAATAAAGGACACAGTATCCTTAACCCAGCTCTGCGCTGCCCTGACCAACCCTGAAGACAGTAAATATATTGGAAAATGGACTAGCACCTTCTCCAAGGGTGCAAAGCCACTTAACGGGGAGGCCTCCATAAATCTGGTTTCCCCTTTTCCCCTGCACAGGAGAAACAACGGCTCCTGTAGCCCCAGGTGAGCATTAACTCCAGTGGGGTTGCCACACAAAAGTTGAAGAGGTCCAAAAACATCATTGTTAGAGGGGTTAACTAAGAAAGCAGTTTCTGGAGGGTCCTCTTGGGGGTCTCTCCTGTACCAGCCAGGAGGGGAGAAAAGAACTTTGCCCTAATAAATGTGTCCTTTCAATGTGTTTTAAAACTGGGTATGTTCAAGATACTCATTCCAACTTTAAATTGCATGCTCACCTTGTAAGAATCTCACTTCCTCGCTATTATCCTGTCTTGACTACATTACCAAATTGTCATCAACATAATAAAAATGATCATCTTAATGACAAAGAATGTATGGGTTGTGGCTGGGAGAGGACTTACCCCATTGTGACAACAATACATAGATTAAACTCCTCTCATTTCAGCCCCTGCTCCTCAAAGGTCAGTTAAATGACATATTAATATCATTTCTTTCCAGCAACGTAATGAAGGAAAAGCAGTCTAAAACAGGAAAAAATGGGGCAATACTTGAAGTTGCAAAAGTCACAAAGAGGAGCACCCCAGACAAGGAGAGGGGATTTATGTAAATGTGGCTTTGTATACTCTGTGTAAGCATGGTTTACATACCAGAATCCTCCTTGCTGTAAGTGGGTGTAATTTCATCCAAGTCAGTGAAGCTGCCCACACTTGCAACCATTTGCAAAATGACCTCACCACACATTAAATGATAGGGGCTGATGTCTGGCTTATAGGAAAAATGTGCAACTTGTGGAGTGCGGGGACTACTTAAGTCCACCCTGGTGCAGGAAAAGCCCTCTCTAACCTGGACCAGGCAGAGCTGCACCAACCCTCCCCTCGTACCCCATTGGAAGTAGTTAAATGCCAGGTTCTGTCATGATCTGCTGTGGTCATTATGCTAGTTATTCCATTCTCAAAGGGCTGGGAAGGACTTTTTCCCTCACTGCCAGATTGGCCATGGCAAGGTGGGTTGTTTTCTTCTTCCCACAGCAGGATGGGGGCTTAGTTGGGGTGGACATGAAATGGAGGTTAGGCTATGATGTCACAACTCATTATGTAAACATGAGGCGGATGTCCACTGCAGGTACTCCATAGGGAAGGGATACAGTGTTCAGATAGCATGGATTGGTAAAGAATTTAAAGGAGATGAAACAGGTTTTGGGACTTCTATGACTGGTACAGCTGGCAGCCAACCCCTCCTCCTTTATAGCCCCCCCTTTTAACCCTTTTTTGAGGTGGGTGGGGGGCCCAGCAGCAGGTTATCTGGGGACCAGAATGAGTAAAGGGGAGAGCTGACATCACTCCCCTAACCTTTAGTATATATAAATTATTATGGGATTACCTGCACTGTATGCTTTTACATGCTGGGTACTCCCTAACATTTAGGAATAAAGTTGCAGCCTAATTAAACCACATCCAGTGCCTCCTATCCTTCTTCTAGCACAGCTGGATATTGGGATTTTGTGGCCATATAGTATTTTGACCTATAATATCCACACTCCAAATTATGGGAATAAATTGAGCTAAACATTACATGATCCTTGCCTTTTAGGTACTACCAACCTCAGTTAATTTTTGGAGCCCAGGGCCCTTGCTACTTTCCAGGATATTATGCCACAGCGTAATCAGGACTGCATCAAGATGAAAGCAATTTGATGGCTACTGCGTCATGGAAGTGTTATTGTCTTTCTGAGTTATGCAGCAACAGAGATTGTTCCCCATTATGGAGTGGGGAATATGTTAGCTTTGATAGCAGTTGGTGAATTCTTCTGTGGCTGACTAACATTTTGATCAGGGAAGATGGAGGCCACTGGAACTTTCTGTATCCAGTCTTGGGGCCATGCAGTTTTTGGACTGAAGAAACTCTTGCAGTGTTTTCTTTTGAGCCTTGCAAAGACCTTTCTCCTGGATAGCACAGCCTGCTACACAGCCATCATCTAGGGCTACACACAAGATATATTTAAGTTTGAGATATTAGCAAGATGTTGAAATCAAAGTTTCCAGACTGCAGCTAGTCACTTGGAGACAGATTTTGACATCCATATTCCCTGATGCATAGTACTTTACTTCATGTGGTTTTATTAATTTCAGATAGGACAACTTTCAGAATAAGGTGCCACTCATTGTAAAAACTGGCAGAATCTGGCCCTTAATAAGTAAGATTATCAGTCTTAAAACATTACATTTTCTTAATATCATTTCACTACCAAGCTTGAAAAGTATTTGTTATGCATACTTTATAGTTCATTGCCGCAAATGATAATGAACATCATTTGAAGACTAATGATTCCTTTCTCTCCTTCTCCAACATGAAAAGGATGATCCCCAAAATTTAACTCATACATGGATTGAAAAGATCTTTAACTTCATTCCAAAGCTCTGAAGAGTCCAGTACAATGCAAAGAGCGTGCTACAATATATCATTTAACTGACCTTTAAGGAGCAGGGTCCAAAATGAGGAGTTTAATCTATGTACTGTTGTCACAACAGGATAAGTTCTCTCTCGCTCTCTTTTTTTCCCTGGTGTAAGTCTACTACTCTAGTGGTAGGTGTTTCCTGTTGTATGTATGTCATGGACCACAGAAGAGATGCTGTGTTTTGATAGAGCAGATACACTCAGAGGAAGATGATCATGGATAAACTGAATGGAAACTTCAAGACATAACCATTTAAGAAGTAAATATGCATTTATTATCATGTGAGTTGATTTTAAAATAATAATTATAAAGGGAAAACTTAAAATAATGAACAAAATTCAGTGCCATTTCCCCAAGGATGAATTTTTCCTAATCCATTTATGAACTAGGACAGCACGTTGTCATCATATGTCCTTTTCAGTCCCGAGTTAAAGGATGTTTAAGCTTTCTGGCTCCAAATCGGTAGGGTTGGGACAAAAGAAAAGGTTCCCCTTTCTTGTGCATCGAAGAGATGAGCATGTAACAATGGGTTTGGAAGGAACTGAATGGCTTGCAAACACCCTGTTTAATAATTTGCACCCATTTGTGTAAGATGTGATCTATATGCATTGGATCATTATGAATTTGTTACTAGTCACTATTTATGCAGATTTTTTTGTTACATCATTTGTGATTCACTCATCCAAGGGAAACTCTTATTCCCAGATCTCTTTTTATGTAGCTGTCTAACCTGCAATGGATGTTCAAGATTCATACTTTAAACTTGGAGAAGTAGGAATAAAAAGAGATACATTTTTCTCATTCTTTTTACATACTTCTCATGCTTCTCAGCTGTGACTACTGATTTGAATCAGTTGAGACTGGCAAGACGAGGGCTAGTTCATTTGGCGATCTAGTCCCTCTTTCCTCACAAACACTTCTCATTCCCATACTGCACTTGAGTTCTCCCAGTCATATCCACAGGCCAAATATGCTTCCTTCAGTATCCATGCTCTGTGGAGCATTCTGAGATGTCTGCTCCTTTTGTACTGACCAGGAATGGACACCTGAAACTGATGCAAAAGGTGATAGGAAGGGGGGACCTGGGAAGGAATCCATGCGCAGATAGGAATGTAAGTCCTGCTTTAGTGCTGTTTCTCTCATCTTCTTTTAGCAGCAAAGGGATATGCTGTTGTCTTTCACTCTAGGACCTGATCCACGGAAGTGCTGAGCACTTACAATTCCCACTGAAGTCACTGGGAGTTGAACATGCTCAGCATTTTGCAGGACCTGGGCCATAAAATCCATCAGATCTATATGTGCTAGTGTGCTTCATTTTCTTGTGATTTTCCAGGGATGCTCTGTGGTTTAGTAGCTCATTGTCCAAGAGGAAGATCTCTGTCAGTAGACATTAAACTGTCTGAAGTATAAGGTCCTATGGTGTAAGAGGTACAAATATTAAGATGAAAAAAGTGCCTTAAAAAGCCTATTTTAAAAAAACCTGCTTGCTGGGTACAGAATGTATGTAGTCCCCATACTTCTGTAGCCTGGAAAAGTTGGCTCTCTCTTGTATGGAACACATTCCTGCATCTTGTGTGTTTACTGTAGTGAATGGAAGGGATAAAGAGACTCTACGTGGCTGATGCTGGAGGTAATGGCTGTCTCCTATAACTGTCCTCACTACAGCCATCTGAGTGGTTAGTCTTCATACGCACTGGGTATGTATCTGATGAAGTGAGCTGTAGCTCACGAAAGCTCATGCTCAAATAAACTGGTTAGTCTCTAAGGTGCCACAAGTACTCCTTTTCTTTTTGCGAATACAGACTAACACGGCTGTTACTCCAAAAGATGAATGTTTAAGGAACATCTGTTAAAGATGTTTTCAGATTATCATTTTATCACATAAATCCATAATAATTTTAGGCCAGATCCTGCCATTTTTGCTCACATTGAGTAGTGCCTTACTCTGTGAATAGTCTCAGTGATTTCAGTGGGTATTCCTCAGTGTAAGAGCAGCAGGGTCTGGTCCTTTATAAATAAATTTGACTTTTAGGAAATGGTTTGCTAAAAGTTTGTTTCTGCATTTTGTAGCTTAAAGTTATTTAAAATAGAGCACATGGCTCATTATAAAATCTTAAATAATTTATATTTGCAAATAAATCAGAAGAAATTATACATTTATTTTTCCTTTTTAAATCACCTTCCCTCTAAATGACCTTCCTCATCATTCAGGCTTAGTATGCACTGCTCCTGCAACTACTCTCATGAATGGAGTGGGAACAGACATCTGAGGTCAGAGTCACCCATACTTCAGCTGCCTAGGTAGCACGAGGTTCCTTTAGCTTCCTTTGAACTGGCCTTCAGAGATCACTCCAAATGTGTCTTAGCATCGTCATGCTTATAACAGCCAGCAACTCTGATGCAGCGAGCGTCCTATTCTGTACCTGTGCCTTTTTTAACAGGGTCCCCCATCAGTGCTCCTGATTCACAAGGGAGGTTTCAGTGCTCAGTGAAACTCTGCAGCAGCAGTTCTATCAGCATACTGGATTACCTTCCATTGGCTACAGAGTCAGCCTGCAAGGAACCAATGACTGTCACAAGGCTGTACAACAAATGATGTTGAAGCAACAGCATCTCCCTGAGTAGCAGAAGGAAATGCAGAAACAGGAACTAGAGCAGGAAGTTTCAGAGGTGGATTCCAATGCATCTTCTCTTTTGGGGACAGAAAGAGACCATTTGGTCATTCAAGAGCGATCCCCCTATTAAGCTAGTGGGTAGAGAATGCTCTTGTTTACCCCTCTAACATTCTGGGCCTGATGTTTGCCCCCCACCCCACTTCCCCAGTTCTTCTATGCCAGATCAATTGCACAATTGGGCCATAAAGCTGCCCTAACAAATCAACTGGAGAATCCCTTGGTGTGAGGGAATTCCTGGCTATCATAGAGCTGTCATTCATGTGTGTTAGGGGTTCCAGCTGTTTAGTGCTCTGGCAAACCTTGGCCTGAGTAACAGCCTCTAAGGGGCTGTTGCAGCCAGCATGGGTTAAAGCAGTCCATTGGTACCTCTAGGATCAGGGGAGTGCAAAGGAGACCTTAAGCCACCATTGCTTGCTCTTCATCAGGTCCCATGCTCCAGTGGTACACAGTAATTTTGGGGCTGTATATACATAAGTGTATAAAGTGTTTTTTCCCCATATGTGACTACAGTAACAGGACCAATTAAGTAAATGCTACCTATAGTGGTGTAACTTGCATACAATATACTCAATGGATGTATTTAGAAGAGTAAATGATTTCTGATCAGAGGGAGAGCGAGAGAGAGAGGGAGATGCATTAAATATAAAAAAGGCGGAACAGTGTCTAGTCTTTCTTATATCCCACATAATAGGCTAAAATAGCAAAATCAATTGAAAGTTTATTCTCATTATAGTAAACCTACATGAAGCCGAAGTAAAGTAAGCAAGTGTGATGCATTTTAACAAAATAAATCATATTCTCTTGCTTAAAAACCTGTATCTAAAATAATATGAGCTTTTTACCTACCTTAAGTTCTCTAAAAAAGATGCTACTCCTTGCCCACTCAACAATGGAGAAGAGGGTTTGGTCAGCCATTTTACACATAAGCCCAAATGTGTTGAGCTTTTCATGTTTGCTTCTGTTAGCTTGCTCCTGCTGCAAATATGCCATGATCTTAGCCTGGACTTGTGGCTCATCTGGCTCGCACTTCAAGAGTTCCAATATCAGATGTGGAATACTTGCTGGTGAGCTTGTCTGATAACTATCCATGTATGAGTAGCCCATTATTGACTCTGGAGAGCTAGTGTAAGGGTCAGGATACTCAGACTTGATAGCACGGCTTGGAAAGTGGCCATAGGTTTGGTAACCTTGTAGGCTGCCATGAGGCGGCATTGTCATGCTAATTGGAGAGGTTACAAAGGGACTTCTGTCATAGTCTGTAGGAGGCAAGGCAGTATGGTTCAGAGGTAGGCCTTTGGAAGCAGAGTGGATATTCTGGATTGCAGAGGATATTGTCAGGTCAGTGGGCATTGCTTGGATCACTTGAGTCATGGCTTCCAGTTTAAGTCCATTTGCTCGGATAAGGGCTTTCTTCTGCTGCTTCAGTGCCCTGTCTCTCTTGTACATTGGTCCAAATTTGTTTCTACCCCCACGCATTCGGTCAGCTCTCACAGCTGTTGGGGAAAAGAGAAGGAAGTAAGATATTTGTTAAAACTTAAGCAGGTAACTAACATTCTTGAGTTGAACACACGTTTAGGAAAGAGTGGCAAGACAGCAGCACTCCCTTAATTTACTTTGATCAAAATATCACGATTATTCCAAAAGGAAAAAAAATCTTTTGATTTAATGAATTTTAATTGTCTTAGTTACCTATTGGACAAATATTCTTAACATGTATGAACTCATTGTTTAGGTCATTTAAAATGTAATAATTAGGGACAAACACAGTGGTTGGTTGAACAAATTTCACACATGGTGAGATAACGTGATTCCTGTTGAGATCTCATACTTTTTTTTAACTGCAACCCACGGTATCATTAGGAAAAAAATGGCTTCTGTCCTGAACTCATCTGAGAAGTATCCTGAGGGCCATGTTATCTCATGATAATCATTCCATTATTGCATACCACCATTACACAAAAATTGTCTGAAATGTAAGCTGGAAAATGCTCAATAGGCATAAAGGTGAATCTGGTTTCTTTGGCAAAAATTAAAGATTATTTCCTTTATGGTTTATGTATATCGTTGCAAATGTTTAAGGAACATTCCTCATTTTCTAGAGATGTTTCAAATACAATTTGAATAGGCATAGAGAAAGCTGCCCGCTTGCCATATTCCACACAGAAGGTTGAACTGACTCAGAAACTACTGACAATGTTATAGCTTGTAGTATCTCTGGAATCAGAAATAATTAAAACAAATCTACTTCAACAGCTGCCTCAGGAATCATATTGGTGGTCTCTGTCACAGCAGTATCTGTCACTATGGCATATATCTAATGGACTAGTGAGTAGTTCTCGCCAAGCCCACCTTGCCCAATGGCAATTAGATAGAAACAGGAACCTCTGACAGCTTGGTGACATGATGAGACTGCTGAGATTGCTGGAGGTTAAGTTCTTGAGCTTTTTATCTTAGGGATTAGTGTAACATTAAAAATTTATTATGAATCCTAGGTACACAATACTGTAAATTATCATGAAGACTTTAACAATTAATGATTTTTGGTATACACGGTAATTTATTAACTAGAATTCAAGTCCACATATCACTATCAGGGAAATAGATATATAAATGTTACAGGCATTTATAATTATGAAAGCATGTGTTCTTCCAATTTTCCAGATAGAGAAAGAGAAGTTGTACAGATGTGACAGAAGGATATAAAGATAAATCTTTTATAGTCTCTCTCAGTTTTAGTTGATGCTGTAGTTAAAGCATTTTTTGCTGCTAACACTATCCCTTATGAATATTACAGGAAACTGAAAAGTCTTATACAATATTTTGCTGATAAATGTAACATATATAAGCATCCTTCTCAAAACAGTTGCAACATGCTGCACAATTAAATATTATAGGTCAAATTCCACCCTGAGATACTTTGATTTCAGTAGGAGTTGCACAAAAGTGAGTTGTATGTAATCATACGATTACAGAATTTGGCCCTGAATGATTATCTATAATTAAAAACAGTTAGAAGTAGCAGTTATGCAATATATTTTCAACCTGATAAATGTCCATACTGACAAAAACATTAAATGACTTATTTTACCACTAGTTTTCAGAGGGATATACTGCAACCCAAGATGTTTAGCTCACTGTAATATACCAGTTTTATCTGTGCACTGTGGGCAAATGTAATGAGTGTTGTATTTACTAAATTGTGGGAGGGTGTCTGTATATTTGAATGCATATTTGCATTTATATCTACATATTTCCATTGTAATACTGGCATGATCCTGCAGTCTTAACTCAGGCAAAACTTATTCATTACAATAAGAGTTTTGCATGAGTAAAGAATGTTCAATTCTGATCCTGCATTTCTTACTCAGGCAAAATTCCCATTGACTGTAGAATCTGGGCCTAAGTGTAAATGATATGTTTAGAATGTGTTGTGTTGAACTGCCAAGATTCTCTTACTAATCTCTTGACAGTAATTTTGCGTTCTATTATTTCAATAGACTCTTGTAGTATTACCATTCTTCTCTGTATGCGAATGATCTTTCTGAACTCTAAAATCTTGTATTTCCTTTAAATTTTTCAAGAAATCTCATTGTGAAAGTATACCTATTCATAATAGCTTTACGACATACTTTTGGAGATTATTTTACCCCTATTTTTAGCTCAATTCTTTAGTCACTCTGTGTACTGAACTCCCATTGAAATCCGTTGCAATTTTGCATGAGGAAAGACTCTTAATTTTTCTTTATTTCACATTCTCTTTAAGATGGATATTGCAAAACAAAACCACAACAAAAACAAAATACTCTATAAAATATAAATTAAATAAAATAATCCTGATACTAAAGACCAGAAATTAGTTGCAATTATTAATTCCCCGTTCTGTATTCTGTTTTTATTCTGAATTAATTCTGTTTGTTCCTATAAAGTTTAAAAAGTAATTTCCATGCTATTCTTACTCTTTCGTCCAAGTACTCCTAAATGCATCAAACTATCTATAAATCAAATGTTTCCAATTTTTTCTTGTGGTTTTAACTAGCTTTAACTTATAATTGACCTGCTACTACTTATGAATAGATTAAAAATATCCTTTATTTAAAACATACAAGAGCAGCATATAGTAAGTTACTAGCAAGTATTTTTAAATGAGTATGGTAAATTATGTGCAACATAATTTGTATAAAACTAAAATGTATGTAATATTTTCAATAGTTTGTATAGATTATAAATATACAGTAACAGTAATAATTCTTACCTTCTAACTTCATTCCAACACTTAGGCATTTTTGAAATCGACAGTAAGGGCAGCGCTTTCTCTGTGTTTTGTCAATCTGGCAGTTCTGATTTTCTATACACGTGTACCTTTTGTTATTCTGGACCGTTCGTTTAAAGAATCCCTGTATGACAGACAAAGAGTCAGCCCGTTTCACTTTAACAGTAGGTTTCAGCATTTTATTTTATGGAAATTTGTCAGAAACTTGTCATATACCACTCAAACACTTATGAGGTTACGTAGTTTATTTTAGATTTCAGCAAGATATACCCTGGAGAAAACTGCTAGACGAGAGACGAGTTTTTCTGATAGTAGTACTGCGTTTTTTGTAGACTTACGTCAAAGATTGGTGAGACTTGTCTGTATGCCACTGCATCCCTGACAATATGACCATAAACACTGATGCTGACCAGTATCTCTTTTGTCTGCTCTTTAATATTCATAAAATGACTGAAGCCTGCCTTATTCAAGTAATCTTATATGGAATAAATGATGCAAAATGTAAGAGAAACATGAGATACATTGGCTCTTTGTATATTGTTATGGTGTATACCAGAGACATAATAAATATTTCACTTTTATTGTCTCGATACAATTTTTTTAAAACAAAAATGCGATTTGCTAGGTTTATTCTGCTTGCCATACAGTGAAATGTTTAAAATTGCATTGTTCTGGTGTAGAGGGTAAGAGATTCTGCTCTTAGAAAACCGATTTAAATGGTTGTATATAACTTTAAAAGGTTTATTCATGACAAATTATTGCATTCACTTACAAGGCTCAACTATATTTAATAGTTGGTTTCATTAGATATGGATTTAGTTTCCAAATATGTGCACAAGATAAATTACATGTGTGACTATTCTTTATTTAATATACTGCAAGAAATTATTTGCTTGACTTTAATTGTGTACATGTCCAAGTAAATACTAAAATAAAATACTTTGTAGGAAAAATAAGCATGAAGTTGTGATGACAACAGAAATTTACATTTTTATATTGAAAGGGAAAACCTTGGAACAGTGGCATTAGATTTTGTAAAACTGAAATGTATTGAGGATACCAGTTTGTCACTTTATCCTACAGGAACAATAGTACTCTAAATGTATATAAATCACCTAAAATCAATAGTTGAGTCACTTAGGACTGAAAGTTCTACAACTCTATCACTTCACAACAACAAAATATTTAAAAGCAGTGGACACAGACATACAACAAAACAATCTAACTTCTTGTTTTTTTCCATTTGGGCAAATGAGGTTTTTCAAAATTTTGGGTGTGAATCTAACAATAAATGGAATCAGAAAGAAGCCAAACCCCTGTTTGTTTATTTTTACCAGCACTTTCCTTTAACATTTTTAAACATTTTAAACCATTTTGATTTGCATTCTATTAAGTAATTTGTACCAAACCTTGCAGCTTTCACAGGTGAGAAGTCCATAATGGTAACCAGACACTTTATCTCCACAAACTGGACACAGTTCTTCCAGGTCTTCATCGTAAGAGTAATTCACCATTTTAAACTGAGACACTGGAAAAAACAGAAATAACACATTCAATGAGCATTTACATTAGTAGTTCAAAAATGCTTTCCTCAGCTCCAACTATCAGACATTAATTTTGACCTGAGGAAACAATTCATTAAACACCTTCTGCAAATTAAATAAAAAGACTTTAAAAAAATCCAAACAAACAAAACATCCCACCATCACAACTCACACAGAAACATGGAATTTTTCATTCAACAGCAAAACAATATGGACTCTTCACAAGTAAACAAAAGTATAAACTTCAAAGTTTTGTGTTGTAAGAAAAAATTCTAGAGTTATTCAGAATTCCACTGCTCTTAAACCATCTACAGTCCATCAAACCAGAAACTATGTTAAATAATTTAATTTCACCACTTATCAGAAAAGTGCTTTGAAAAGTCAGAACCAAAATTGACAAGGTTAAATCTTACTGATGTATGTAAACTAACTTTAACTAGGTTTGCTTCCTTTAAAGTTTTGTTAAAATAATACCAATCTGTAAATATTTACTTTATCTAAACTTGAAACCCACATAACCAGCACTCTCCTAGTGTGTTGAATGTAAATTACTTACAGCACCAAGTTAAAATGCTGTCCTGACACCCAAAACCTTGTGTGCTTGATTCTGATCAGGCTCATCTTTAACAAAAGCCTGCTTCCTGTAATACCTAAATCGATCAGTTTTAATATTAAGTGTTTCACATTTCTTATTGTTTCCCATTTTATTTACTTTTGCCTCCAAACGTTTTTAACCCCCGGAAACTAGAGAACAGCAAAGAACGAGACAAGCAGAAGGCACTGGGATTGTTTTTTTGGAGAGATGAGGTGGTAAAGTACCTAAACCTAATTAATTTTATATAATCGCCATGCTAAATTAAACACAAATCAAACCCCAACGATCCAGGATGAAGGTCCCAGGCGCAAGTAACCAACTTCCTCGGACAAAAGTAATCAGTGTTTGCGGGAGATCTAAAAGATGTACAGAATGTAAACAGGAAACGCAGCAGTTCCTATGCCCTGATTTTCCCAAATACCCCTATGCAATTTAGACAAAACCCTGAAGGAAAAAAACTGTCTGTAGGAATCTAATGCGGCCTCTGCCACTCCGAGGAAAGGTGGAGGAGGAGCTGGGAGATGAGGGGGTGCGAAAGGACCTGAATGAAAGAGAGAGAGAATTGATCCGGATTCACCCCACAACCAGCGCACTCAGCAGGTCTGATTATCCTCCCCCCCCCCCCAAAAAAAACCCTCCCATCGCTCACCGCAGAGCCAATTTCCTTCCCTTTTCCTGCTGCAAAATACACCAGGCAGCTGACTGGTTTGTAATGTAATCAATGATCTCTGTAAGGGGGTGATGGACACAGCAGCGGCAGAAGTTATTATTTTGTCCCCCTAGAATCAAACCGCTATCACGTTTTTGAGTCATCTAAGTAGTTGTTGCAAGGGAGAGATCCCCCAGAAAGCGGCTGAGCATGTCTTGGAGTTAAGAGTCTCTGGGTTAAGAAAAAGATGTGCTAAGACTTAAGTAACTAACAGCAGCCGTGTCCCCTAAGGAAAGAACCCCCAGGCTCTCTCTGGGAACTAGAGAGGGAACTGGAGTGAAATTAACACGGCGTGAAATAGCCGAGAGAAAATATTTTCAGAACGACTTCTTCACGGTTTATGAATCAGGGCCAATCTGATCAGAGAGTAGTGTGTGTGTGTTATACGCTATGGGCTCTCCAGCTACCATCTCCACGCTTGTTGATTTCTTTTATATACCTGACCTTAGATGGACGATTCTTTAAGATTAAAGAGCGGATGAATGTAGTTTCTCTGCTCACGGTATGCAGGCAATAAATACACAGGGGGAGAGAGAGAACGACCAGTCCCTTCCTTCTCCTCACTTTATCTGGGCTGCAGGGGCCGACGCAAGAACAAAGTTCCCGGTGTCACAAGAGAAAATAAATGGTCAAAGGGGTCAGTAGGGAAAACAAGGATTTTTTCCCAAGCGCTGTCCGGGAGCGTTGCAGGATAACACAGTGTTGAGCGAGACACATCCAAAGAAAAAGTCTGAATTACCCTGACACCCCAATCCCCTTACAATTTCTGCGTCCCATTAGCCTCAAGACAGAAAAGGGCCCCTTGAAATCGAACAATTTAGGCTGAAACAAGCGACCGGTAGAGAAGTTTCTGCTAAAGGGTCGCCCAGATCCCTCACTCCTACCCCCTTCAGGAGTTGAGTAGCACATTGTGTTAAAATGGGGCATTTCTACAGTGAAGAATTACCGCTGTGTCTCTGGCCAGCTAGCCCCACCAGACACCTGGGACTATAGGATGTGGAGAATGCCCGAAATGGAGACCCAGCATTTAGGGGATCCTCTCTGCTCCTCCATTTAGGGGTGTGAATGGGGTGCAACTCCAGCGCTGATGCCGAATCTCTCTGTGACACAGCGAAAGCCCCCTGCCTTTAGCATGGCAAATAAGGACCACCTTTAACTGAGCTCGGGAGCGAGCTGAAAATCACTGGTTCCCGTGCCGCTCACAGTCACTTCTCGGAAAGAGCGTTCAAATCTCCTGTCCCGAGCTCAAAATTCACGCAGGTTAAAGCGAAAGTTTCTGGGTTTCAGACAGAAAGTTTCCAGCTCCGCTCTGGAGTTAGGACTTTAAAAAGATCTTCCTGCTAAACTATGGTACCCCAGCGACTCAGCTCCAGCGCCTGCATTCTCTGCCCACCCAGGAATGAAATTCAGAGGCATAAATACGCCGTCAGTTTCAGGACTTGCTGAATCAAAGTTTCCCAAAGCATCTGGTTGATCACCTGTGTTATTTGTACTGAAAGACAAGCTGCCCTTATTACCACACTTACTCTCACACAAAGCCATAAATGCAATTAGCAAACCGACAGGAACAGCCCAGAAAACGACCGCTAATAACGCATCAGAAGGGCTAAAACCCTGCTTGGAAATGGTCCCCTGACAGCTGTGTATTTCGGATGCCTTCGAGGCTTCAGTCTCCAAGCCTTATTCCTTCGAGTCTATGCCAGGTAAAGTTGTAAAGGGGTGGCGAGGAGCATTTCGAGAGCAGAGACAGAATCTGGGTCGTGCAAAGGGCGAGTATGGAATTGCTGCAGGGATTTTCCTGATGTCACCCCCTCGTTTGCTTGAGAGAAACTTCAGACGCTCTCTCACGCGCGCCAGAATCTGGAGCTGCCTTTTTTTTTTTTTTCTTAATAAAACACGTTTAAAATAGAGCCAGTGGGATGGATATGTTTTCTTGCGAGCAATCAGGAGCTAGGAAAATAAAGGGGACCTGCAAATCCCCGCTCCCATAGGCCCCATTCCCCCCTTAAAATACTAGACAGCGGGTCCGAGTTTCCCTTAACAGCTCAACCCTGCGTCTGATGCTTTGAGGATACGACTGCACCGTGTCACGTCTCCCATGCACCGGGGGCAGAGGGTAGATTCGGATCGTTACACGTAGCTCTCCCTCCCATTCATTGCTTTCGTGCTGAATTTCCGAAGGCTTTAACCCCACCCCCCCGCCCCCCAAGCTTTTAGTAACTCGGTTCTGGAAGTTCAGCGAACTTCCCAATTGTCAGGCTCAGCTGCCCGGCTCAGCCCGGCTCCAGCTGCCGGTGCCGCTAAGCCCTGCCGGCTCGAAGTGGCTAACTGGCAATCGCTTTAGAAACCTCCGCAACCGATTGCTCAGGAGCCCCCAACTTTTTATGGAGGGAGCCGCGGAGCTCTGCCCCCGGGGCTCGGAGCCCTGCCCGGCAGGTACCGCAGGAGCGAGCCCCCCTGTGCTTACCTTGCATGTTTTCCGGCATCTGCCCCTGCTCCCCATTCGCTCGGGCGAGTCCCAGGGCTTCCGTCTCCACTTTGGGCAGCATGACAAGGCGGCTGCGGGCCGGGATGGGGGCTCCGTGTCCGTCCGGGAGAGCGGCACCTGGGCACGGCAGCACAGATTTAGCTCGGAGAGGGGGCGAGCGGCGGCGGCGGCGTCCACCCCCTACTCCGGCCCGTGCCCTGCGCGCCCCGCTGCTGCCCACACCTAGCGCCGCCGCCCGCTAGCGCCGCGCGCGTGGGGCGCCGGGGCTCGGCGCGCGCCAGGGGGCAGCCCGGGAGCCCGCGGCGCAGCTCGGGCGGAGAGCGGCGGCAGCCAGGCTGAGCGCCAGCCCGGGGAAGCCGCGCTGCGGCGGGGCTGGTGCGCGGCTGGCCGGGTTCCCCGCCCCCCTTCTTCTCCTCCCCTCGGCCTGGCAGGGGCTCCCTCCAGCCGCGGCTCTCGCCCTGTCACAAGTGTGGAGTTGCGAAGTTCAGACCTTGCGGTCCTGCCTTGTTTACTCCACATGCACCGTGAAGAGGCGCTTCCCAGCCGGCTGGGGTTGGGGGAGGGGGGCTGGGGAGATAGCGAGTGTGAGGGCTCTCGGGGGGGAGGCTGACACTGCCGCTCCAGCCAATGAGGAAGAGGCACAATCTGCAACCAACCCTTCCCCCTTCACTAAAGCCCCCCCCTCCCCCCGTTACAGTTGTTAAATCACCCTGATATTACAGGGCTAGTAAAACAGGCACGGGCCGCCTAAGGGAGCGAGGAGCACCGGCCAGCAGCTTGCAAACACCCCTCGCAAGCCAGGTGATCTCTGCATCCAGGGGAACTAAGACATGAAGGTGCCGTGCAAGGAAGGAGCCGGGCAATGCATTATTCCTGCTCCGTGGAAGGCAGGGCTAAGGGGTCTTCTTTAGTCATCGCAGGCTGTTTCCTAACTGTGCAGCCGCGCTCTTGCCTTACACTCTCACCCAGCCATTGTGCGTGCACAGGGGGTATGTGCAGGGCTGATAAGAGACGTTTTTGTCTATCCCATTTTCACCCATCAGGGCTATTCCCCGCCCCACAGCAGCGACAGCTGGAGTTGAACTCTCTCCAGTAGAGAGTACGTTGTCGCACATGGTCCTAGGCTCGCCGCCTGTACATGGACTCAGGTGGGAAGCTATCACCCCCCGCCCCACTATTATGAAGGAATTGTATATCTTTGCAAACACTGCCTTGATCCCCCTTGTTTACATTTCCTTCTTACAGTCCGATGGAGACCTAATGGAGGTACAGTTGGGTTTTCTGTATTAATTCTACATTTTCTAGCGTCTTGTGAGACGTATCAAGACGAGCTACATAACTTAAATAAAGCAAACGTCCTAAAGAGCAATCTGTCAAACAACAGCCAACCTGCCGACTAAAAGTGCAGTAAATGGCACCAACCTAAACGTTACCAGAAAGACCTCGTTCAAATAGTATTTTTAAATGCTAGAATATTTAATTATTGGTGCCAGCTTTTGCAATCCCACAGTTATTGCAGCCATTCGCAGTCCATTCTAGTGAATGGGATTTCAAAGATTTTAATGTATTCTATTTGAGTAGTAAGAGGAGCAGAAATATTTCAATCAAAACTCACCCTCCACTAGTCGAGGTAATACAATTGCTGTGATATTCAAATTAGTTGTATTAACATATATCTATTTTGTTGACATTAGATGAGCAAGCATTATTTCCATCTTCAAAACAATCAAAACCTCCTCTATCTGACAGTTTATATGATTATTTTTCTATGGCTTGTTAATCATGTTCACGTTTATTGAAAAATATAAATATTTGGAAAATAAAAATCCCTTTGAACTGTAAGTATTATATGCTATTGACTATAATAGTGTATGGAAAATAAAGGTTCATGACTGTTCATCCAGATTCTATAAAAGGTAATTATTGCTCTAACTTTATTAAACAATTTTGATCACCAAAGTGCTGATGGAAAAGTGGCAAAAAGTCATTTAAGAGCGATAACGGAGTCGGTTGTGCTCTGTGCTTAGTTAGTTTGAACTTTTCCCATCAAGCAGTTAAAAGTTAAAACTCTAAACTTAATTTCCTGGAGATCTGGATATCTCCAAACGACAGTGTTACTGAAAAATAGGTTTCTTTCTTTCTCTCTTTCTTTTATGAGACTTCCTGACTTGATATTCTTGGGACGGGTTAAATGAGGGGAGGGAATCAGACCTGTAAGTGTTGCAATTTAAAAATATTGAAATAGCCAATTTGGGGAAAAAAAATCCTGCTCAATATTAACATGATTTCCAAACCTGGAATTTTATCTCTCCAATTCTCTTGTGGACAGGTTTTAAAAATAAATACCGGCGCAGCTATCCTACTAGGGAGGGCTGTTTGAATGTCCCCTGAAAGATGCCTTCCTCTCAGGGGAGCGGACGGGTATGAGATGAGACCATACAATCTTGGCATTTGTAGATGTATTATTTACTTATTTTTTCAAACCTATAGACTTTGCTTCTATAAAATTGTTGTAAGCTCAGGTTGAATGGGCTCAGCAGTTGTAATACCTTCAGAATAGAGGCAAAGGGTCACAAAAGTGGATCTGATGGAAGTTGCTTTTGGTTCGGCTATGGGTTAGAGGAGAACACTTTGGGCTTCCTGTCTCCGCAGCAAAGAGGAGCAGATCAATGGATAAAAACACAGAGGTGCTTTCAAAGAGCCGGTCTTAGACGGAAAATTCTGATTTGGAGACATGTAACAGGATTGACTGACGCTGCTTCTCCCCCTACATGCCCACTCGTTCCAAAGGGAGCAAAGGTAGCTATCTGTGTCCTATTTTAAAAGCACCTCGTTCTCTGTTAGAGGGATCTGCGCCCTGTCCCTCCCACCCCACTTTACCTCCCCGCAGGACATAAATTATGAAAGGCACAGCCTATGACAGTATTTACAACAGACCTTGGAAAGTTAGATTAATACCTATATACAGATCCTCAGTCCTACAGCTCTCTAAGGTTTCCTGGGCAAATAAGAAGGGCCGTTCTCTATCCCTCTCTGCAGTATATTGTTCCGGGGAAAGTGATTTCATGTTGTTTGTCCGATAAACTCGCAGCGAGACAATCCATTTAGTTTCTCCCGCTCTTTCTGGTGAGTAAAGAAGATCAACATTTTAGCCCACCAAGGCAAAAGCAGAAAAAGATCATGCCAACTAGGACAGTATAGCTCAGTCTCATAGTTCGTCTGAGACCAGATTATGCATTGAAATCAATGGGAGTTTTGAGCGCTCAAATCTACTCTGGTTAAGATCGAGCCCTTAATGTTCAGATTTTCCCCATTACTTATTTTCACATCAATACGAGCCAGTCTTCTTTGTGAAGATTCTACCTATTGCTTCATTTATAGCTCTCTATCTCTATCTCTACTCTCCACAACCCCATCACCCCCCCAGTGGTTTACTCCCACTCAGGTATAAACAGAATCCACCCTCTAAATGACTCTTTAGTGCTTAAGTCTCTGTTTAACTAGGACTTGTGGAGTCAATGTTACAGGCAGTATCACTCCACGGGGGCCTGACTTGGAAGGAGTTCAAATGGTACATTGCAAAGCTACTCCAGGAGTTATTAGTGTCGATGAAAATACTTTGGAGTGGTTATTACACATCTACATTTCTCCGAAGTAACACTTTAGGGCAGTAACCATTATAAATTATACCTGCTCCCTCGTGGCTACGTTAAATTTAACATGGAGCTTTAGCTCTCACAATTGCCTTGAGCAACCTTAATTACCCTCTCTTCTAATCCCTTCGCCATTCCTTACCAAGTTCTCCAAACTTTTTAATGTGACTTCTCTCCAGAGTTTGCCTGGCTTGTTCTGATGTAGCCTGAAGGTCTTGATTGACGCGTGTAATTATAATAATAAAAGATGATGGCTTGGGGAGCCTCTAGCAGCCTTGATTAGTGCAAGGAGCACAGCTCTGGAATATTTATGTTTTCCCGTTTAAATGTATGTACAATTCCATTAAAAACACGGGCTGATTATTTATCTTTTTATTTTTTTAATCGGGAACTTCCTCTGCTCTTTTGTTTTCACAGTGCAGGGCTCCATGGTCGTGGAAGTTCAAGGCCAGCTCCAATTCTTGGGAACTTGAAAGAGGCCCAAAGCTGGGCGCTCCTAAAGGCTTCCCAGCTAAGCAGGAACATTTCGAACTTTGATGGGCGTTCCTGTGAGCAACAAATGCGAGGCTACCTTCCTTCTGCTTTGCGTAGGGTAAAGTGTCCTGCAGGGGAGAGGGTTTGCTTTATCTGACCACAAAGGCAGGCAGCTCTAGCAGAAGAACCCCTCCTCCCCCAGATCCCATTAAGAAATAAATGAGAGCAAATTGTAACTTTGCTGTTGGCAAGAGTCCTCTTGCTTCTATACTAATGTTTAGGGTGGAGAGGATTTGCACTCTCTTTTTTGCCTCTGCTGAAAGTTCACATTGCAAAGATCAGCATGACAAACTGTGTCTGTAGATGGAAGGCAAAGAGCCACAAACGCGCAGCCTGTCCATAGCCCACTCACTTGATACGTCCCCTCACAAAATACAGCAGAGGAGCCAGTGTTTAGCTGCTCGTGTCAACTTCGGAGAGCATGAAATGCAAGGGATCTCTTTACAATGGGAGACATGCTCTCTTCCTGAACAATTCATGCGCTTTATACTTCATCTCCCCGACCACATGAGCACACATTTCTGTTCCGTGCTTGCTTTCTGTCAATCAGAATGTGAAGCATACCCACGTCTCTCAGACAGAGAAAGGGAAGAGTGACATGAAGTCACTGCAAGTCCCTTAAGAGAAGGAGTTGGTTGTTTTTTCCCATTAGACTGGAAGTCTTGTATTTAATACCTTGGGTTTGAGGCGCTAGGGATTGTTAGTGCTCTAATCCAAACCTCTCAGAAGGAGGCGTTAGAAAGTAAACTGCCCGGTCTAGAGAAGTGAAAACCAAAACCACACCTTTCTGATCCGATGTAAAACGCAATACACAGTGAGTGAGTCAGGCTGTAAAATATACGTCGCAGGTGATCAACCTTTTCAAAAGTCTATTACATTTACGAGCTTGAGTGATTCACAGTTACCTTACTGAGGGTGTCGATCTCCTCCACTCCGAAATACACAACTATTTCGACACAATCAATTATTGACTGCAGTGCTATTTTTAAAGAACAATAAAACTTACTGCTGCACACTGGAACGCACCCATGCCTTATAAACACCTTGCAGCGTAGAGTGAAACTTGCAGGACATGTTATATGACGAATAAACCTGGTCAGGTAAGTGGTAAAGTATCTCTGTGATTGTATTTTTTTTTATTGCGAAATGAGTCATCACCAGTGAGTTGTAATGACTTCACCTCCTACTAGTTGATGTACCTTCCAGCCCATGCAGGTAGGGACACGACACAATGCCTAGCTGATCCCTGCTTAATTCTCTTACAAATCTCAATACAAATATTATGCAATAAGGTGTTTTACAAGCAAATTTCACGTTTGCAATTTATGGTTTGGGAGTAAAATATTCCCACCTTCAATAGTCATACCAAAACTCGAGTTTATAATTTCCCATTAGCTTTAGGTTGCAATGTAACTTTCTTACAGCAAACAAACTGGGAGTATGGATATTGAGGTTTAAAAGAGATGAGGGTGAGGTGTGTATAAGGGGGTGGTGGTGGACGTTTAGGGTGGGACAAAGTGGTTGTAACTCTGCAATCCAATTTGAAATTAAACAATGACAACCTTTGGTACATTTTAATATGTGAACAACACGTGCCCAAAGGTTGCTGTGAGGAATTTCCTGAACTAACAGCATCAATAGCAAACTGCAATCTATTCCAGGCTGCAGTTTTCACCCAATCCCATTAGGCCACCTTGAGAGCCAAACGTTCAGGCAGAAATGGTGTTCGGGTTTTTTTCCCCCTTGCGATTCACTGTTTGCCTTTCAGATGGAAAATCTGATCTAATGGAGAAGGATTAAATACAGCTCAGACCTGTTGCCATTAGCAGTCAGGGGAGGGGGGAGGGAATTTGTTCAGCTTTGATAATTTTTTGAAGTTGAGGACATTTTTAGTTTTTATCATATAGACAAAGAAGAGTTGAATACAAAGAAGAGCCCCATCCTTAACCCCTTACACAAACAGACATTTCTCATGGTGTGCCAACCGCGTTATTTAGGACAGTAAATACTATTCATGTAAGTAAGGATTTGCAAGATCGGAGCTTTAGCTTTTACTACTTTATTTTATTAACGTTTGTCTAGTTACTATTTATTAATTATCACATTCACCTACTTTTACTGTTGCCAATCTATAGCATGTTTACTGCAGTGTTATTGAAATCACTATACTGTTCTAGTTAGGTTCCTCTGTCCATATTCCTGCTTCACTATTTGAGGTTTAGCTCACTCTGTAAAAGAAGGTTTCCACGGTATGCATCCGATGAAGTCAGCTGTAGCTCACAAAAGCTCATGCTCAAATAAATTGGTTAGTCTCTAAGGTGCCACAAGTACTCCTTTTCTTTTTTCTGTAAAAGAAAAGCTGTAGCTTGGAGTACACATACAACTCTACATCTGTTTTTATTAAGAAAGTAAGAATTGTATTCGAACTAAACCCAAGTCTCTATATCATAAGAGATAACTGATTTCTATACTGTACAGCCAGATTTTAAAAACGTCTTTATTATTTCTGGGACAAGTAACCTTGATTCAATAGCAAAAAAGTTTTCTTGGGTATCCTTTCCCCCCCCACTTACCAGTTATGTGCTGAAGCTTGCAAAACTTTATTTAAACAACTAATCTTTGTAATTAATACAGTTTATGCTCATACATCTATATATCAATATATACATATACTTTATATATAATTTCTCTCACACATATAGTCTTAAAATAAACCTTAAAAATTTATACTTGAGAAATGTCTCTCTCTCTCTCTCTCTCTGTGTGTGTGTGTATATATATATATATATATTACCATAGGAAATTATAATTATTCCCCCACCCATCCATCCTGTACTGGTGACCATAACAGCAGATTCTCCCCCTTCACTCTATATAAGGAACAGTTTAAGAGCTGATTCCTAACCTACCCACATGGCCAGGTGCCTGGTAGAGATCTGTGAACACTGCAATCCTTTCCTCTTAGACACTGAAGACATCATCTCTGTTACTTTGTCTCAGCTATTCTGGAATCTAGAATCAGACTGAATGCATGTGTAATGTGTAAATGTGTAATGTGTAATGCAGGTGTAAATGTGTTAATGCTTGTAACACTAGATTTGGCAAGTTAAATATAATGTCTAATTACTCCATTACATCAAAATGAAAAAAAAGTTGAGTATTTAGTCACTCAGGAGCCAAATTTTCAAAAGTATCTTGAAACGAGATTGACATAATACATTTAAAAATGACAGACTCAAAAACTTACTGTTGTAAACAAGTACAGAATTTAACTTGTTTCCTGACAGTATTGGGGCATGCCCTGAATCAGGCAAAACTACATTTGTTAGTGGAAACTTTGCTGGAGTAAGAAATTAAGGAGGGGACCCTATTTTGAAAAAGTACCGTGAAACTTGAGTTTACAGCTATCTGCAAATGCTGAGATTCTCATCCAAATTTCTCAAAAACCTAATTCCCCACGATACTGATCCACAGTACAAAGGACACACACATATCAAGGTTCAACTTTTTAATATAATCTTGCTGCTTTGTCAGTCAATTAATATTGCACTATACATTGGAAACTATACCTTATCAATTACCTCATTAAACCCTAAAAACACTTTAGTAAATATAATACAATATAGTATGAAATATAGATGTTGCCTCGGGGACTACAGAAAATTTGGATGGCAGTAAGTATTATGCAAATTGGAAAATTTCATAGGTAGAAGTTACAAGTAGATTATTTTTTCCTTCCACTTAACCAGTTTTTCAAGTTAATGGCAAGTTAAATAATCATAACTCAAGTGTCTACAAATTGTATATTGGTTCTCTGAGGAACCCTGAGACAAGAGGCTGAGTAAAGAAAAGTAAAACCATTAAAAATGTGAAGCCCTGGATGAATATTTTCCAAAGTCTATTTAATGACATGGTCTGATCCCGTGAATGCTGAACACCATCAGCTCACTGAATCCCAGTTGCCTACCATGACCTTTGTTGGGGTGAGGGGAAGGAAAAGATAAAAGGCAGGAAGTGAGGAAAAACGAGGGGGCTGCTTATGTTCCAAGGTTGATTCACCTTTTAAGGGCAAGATAGAACTTCTCCAGAAATCAATAGAAAGACTCCCACTGGGAGCTGGATCAGGCCCTTAATGCTAAGTAAAAGCTAGGTTTTGATTTAATCACCGATATTCATTCCTGGTCCAATTCTAGTAACTGATTTACACAAAGTATAAATTTGAATAAATGGACAAAGTACATGGGTGCTCTGAATGGAGGTGTGAATCACATGTTGTTCATCAGTTGGCCAGAAACTGTGAATGGCAAAATATTGTGATTTTTATTGTTGAGTGAGCATACAAAGTGAATGCTATCTTTGAAGACCAAAATCAGCTGTGGTTTTAAGAAGGCGATATGCCCATTGAAGTCAATTGCCCTTATTCACCTCTCACACAACTATAAACTAGAAATAATTCCACTGAAGTTAGTTGAGATACACTGCTGTAAAGCTAGAATAACAGATATCAGAATCCAGCCCACTCAGTGCCTGTTATGCCAAGGGCAAATGAGGCCCTGAGAGTAAGGCAAAATAGACCAGAGTGATTTATCTTTAAGAATTCTGGATCTGACTTTGTTCTTGCTTATACTGGTTTTACACCAATGAAATTAATTTAACTTCAGTAGAGTTATTCCTGGTTTACATTGGTGCAAGTGAGAGCAGAAGCCATTTAGTTTACTTCTACACCACTTCCAAACAATAGTGTGCAAGTTGGACACAGATCTATTGAATGAATACCAAATTGGTGCAAGGTTACAGTGCTTTGCCACCTACATTCACTTACAACTCTTTTATGACGCCTTGACATCCAGATTCTGTTCTCATTTGTACTGCCATAAACTGAAGTAACTCCATTTACTTTAATTGCATTACTCCAGGTTTACACCAATATAAGTGACAGCAAAATCTGGCCAAGCGCATTGATCACCACTGAATTTAGCCCAGAGACTCTCCTGGGAGTTACACTGGCTTTTTCCAGGGTTCAGCATTTGTCTGAATTTGTTCCAGTGTCTCAGAGATACAATGCACATAATATAGTCACTTTGAAAGTGCATGCTGTCAGTAGAGCTATACTAATTTACACCAGCTGAGGGTATGGCCCCTATGTAAACAAAATGTAAGTGAATAAGGTATTCTGCAGCATCATTATATTTCTGTAAGGGACATACTTTTTGCAGCTGCCACTTGATGAACAGGAAGCTTAAACTGAGTTGGGGATAAATGTGATACATGCTAATATATTATTAATGATTATTGTTACTGTTGTTGCAGTACCTAGGAGGCCTAGTGATGGACTAGGACTCACTGTGCTAGGTATTACACTTCTCTTTATGATATGGCCTAGAACCTTCCCCTGATGGACCATTCTCTTTCATTTTTTCCTACTCCTGAGATGCACTCAACAATTTATTATACAATAGTTTTAAGAAAAGAAGACAGACATTTTATATCGTACTCTGAGCCACATTGTACAGTTCTTACTCAGGCAAAAATCACACTAATGTCCTGGGAGTTAGGCTAACTCGAGTAAGGGCTGCTGGATTTGGCCCTATTATAATTATTTAAAATACATTTGGTATTTAAATTGTTCAGCAACGGGGCCATATTTTATTCCCACTTAAACTAGTGTATGTTTGGCCTGTAAACTGTAGAAGTACACACTACACACACACATACACTGGACCTGGTTCTGATCTCATATTGGTTTTACACTGAGGTCATTGACCCAATTGAGGACAGTGGAGTTCTGGTTCACCTCTGTCTGAATGAGATCAGAATCAGACTATCTCTTTTCATATTTTCCTCTACTAACAACTCTCTTGTTTTTCTTAAGCTTGTAGAATTGTGGTTTAAAGGAGCACAGGTATACACACACAGTAGCAGTTTGGGTTGATCCTTTCTCTGCTAACCATGTCGGGGAGCAGTAGTCTTCAGATGGACCTAAGTTTACCTCTTGTGGTGTCTTTAGCCTCATTCCAACCGATGACTATTAAGGCTACCTGAGAACGTCTGCCTAAAAATCTCCCAAAGGGTCCTGAGACAAGTGGGTCAGAACTTGCAACATTTGGAACACATATGGAATCCTTGGGCCAGAGCCCCCCCGCACTAAATCTGGAGTAACCTCTCTGAAGAAATGAGAGCAGCGTGTGGCCCTTCATCACAGCGGAACACACAATTTAGAGAGCTGCTTTGACTCAGTACAAATCTCCTGAAGCACAGCGGGCCGCCAGGTGCCTCTCACACCGCGGTAGCTGAGCAATGAAAAGCAATGGATTTATACCCCCAACTGGCATGGGAAGCGAACGAAACCCACTTCGTTGTGCCGAACAGCCTGTGGCTGGGATGGCGAGAGAAAAGGCGTGGCTCGAGTTTGGGAAGATGCATCAAGGCTATTAGTGGAGAGCCTTCAGCTACTCAAAGCGATCACAGGGGACTAGTCCCCCAAGAGCCCATGGGCCTACTCTCCTTGGCTCTGGGGCATTTTACGCAGGTCTATACTCTTTGGCTAGTAGATAGGGACGCTGACCCACATAACCTGCCGCTTTGCACTTGAAACGAGACACAGTCACGCTCTAGAAGTACACCTGTGCCAGGCCAAGTTTAAACAGCAAGGCTTAGGCGCTGAAGGTGATTGTTTCAGAGGTTCATTGCGAGCAGAACACGCTGAGTAGCCACCAGTCGTTCGCTGAAAGATGGACCCATGAGAATGGGAGACCGAAGCGAAAGGGAAAGGCCCCCCGCAGAACTGGAGCCTGGCCTGGGGACGACTCTGGAGTCACTGGGCGCTGGCTGGCTAACCCACCTCGGGAAGCCGAGCTAAGTTCTTCCGTGGGGTTCAGTGAAAGGAAAAGCAGCGGCCCCCCCAAGAGATAAAGATCACGTTTCAGCTGCATTTGCTCGTCTTTAGACTGCCGGCAAACTAAGATCTCGAAGCCATTCCCCAGCCCGCTAGCACCACCCGCTAAAGAGGGTCCTCAGATCGCTCTGCTCCCAGCCCACCCGGGGCAGAGGTCTCCATCTCGGAGGCTTTCCACCAGGCGTACCCCTTCTTTCAAGGGCACGGGTTCGAATTCGTCCTTGTAAAAGTCCAGCCTCAAATTCGCGCCTGCCATAGTTCTCACAAAGCCAAGCCCCAGAAGTGAAACACAATAGGACACAACGTCGGTGTATTTCAACGCTGCCGGGGGGCTGAGAAACCTCCTGCCTGGGGCTGCGCTCAGCCGGGGTGTCGCACTCGCCCACTGTAACTTTCACGCGAGCCCTGGTTGGGCATCTATGTACAACCCAGACGGCGCAACTGGAGACCCTTTGCAAGCAAATCCGGGACTGTCAACTGAACAACGATCAACACCTGGCTAGCTCAAGGCACGGAAAGGACACGCTCAGGCCACGGGACACAAACGGGATTCGCAAGAGATTTGGAAAACCATTTAAAAGTAAAATTCCTCCACCTCCAAGCCTGGCACAATCACATCCCGGTCTAACCCCAGCGCCCAGCATTTGAGTGATTCTCTGCTGTTCTGTCTATGCACTTCCTACTTTTCCAGGCGTTCAGCAGGCATTTCATTCTTCCCTCCGCTGACATGCAGTAAGATGCTAGAGTCTCCTTACGGAAAAAGAATCCCGACTCTAGATCTAATTTGTACCAACTCCGAGGAACGAATAAACAGAATAATTCGAGATTTGGCATTTTTATGAAGGTCAAAGCGAAGTATAAATGAAAGGGAAGAACTATTCAGAGAGAATTTCAGAGAGACTGGACAAGGCTTAAAACACAGAAGCATACCCCTCCCCCCCTAAAACAGTCAAAACCACGCCTGAGAAACAACATCAAGAACAAGACACACCATGCAACATTCAGTAAGAGCTTGGATGCAGTAAAATAAATGCCTTCCAGTTTTCCAGTGTAGTGGAGTGGATGATTCCAGAGGCTAGCTGAATGCACTTGAGCTTTATAAAGATACTTTAAAATATTAAATGCATTGTCTTATTTACAGCCCTGCTCACACTCAATGAATATTTAACTTCATTTGTACAGTATCTAAATAAATATGTATTAGATGTCGGTATGATAAGACTAGAAAATGCTTCTGAGGTTTTATTGACTTCAAATCATGCAATAGACTTAGGCCTGATTTTTATGTATTTATGCCTTTTATATATTTAATGACAATTGCACAAGTATTAGTAATTGTAACAAATAATTACATTAACTATGTTATGCATACCTCTTTTAGACTAGAGTGATGACAGATTATGTATTTAGTGATTATAGTATACCAGGAGAAGAGAGAGCTATTCAATTAAATCATCAACTGTTTACTTAACATTTTAAACAGGGATTTTAATGCATTCATATTCTTGCTGATAAAATCAAAGTGCAAATTAAACAGTTGTTAAGTTATTTTCAGTTTGGCATGGATGATAAGGCTCATGGTTAACAGATTTAAGCAGTTACCATAACAGAAAAGCTTTTACTTACCAACTGGTGTAAGTCCATGTTTTATAGATTCCTGTATGTTGCCATTGTCAGAACTAGAAGACATTATTAGGTATAAATATACAGTGTCCTTGAGTATAGGGTGTACAGCATTGAGTTTGGCAAAAGGTGTGGTTTGTAAACTTTTCTGGCCTTGAGACCCAGGCTACAATAACCTTCAGTGAAAGTCAGCAAGATGAACAACAACAACACAAATCCAAGAATTCAGAAAGTAGCAAGTATGTCTTTCAATGGACTCTGTACTTTTTCCAACATTAGTGGCCTGCCCTAAACCATGTATCCCATTTCATGATATTCTCTAATCAGAAGAATTTAAACTTGTGATAGGTTCGGCATGGTCACATGACTCTGTACAGGTTGATAAGAGGACTCTGTTATAAAGTGACAGCAAAAGAGATAAGAACTCTTGGCAGATAATGGCAGAGAAATGATTAACTTAGCTGTGCTATGAAGCACAGAGAGTGGAAGGTTGTAAAATTGCGGGGTCAGAAGATCATACTGAGTGGATAAAACCCAGTACCAATGTAAGTGTAGTGACAATAAACTCAGGCTTGTGACCTGTCCTCTCGATGTCATCACCTCTTTGCACAGCGGCCAACAAGTATGGCTGTTTTGTCTTCTGTAAATACTCTTTGGATGGCAAAACAAGCAAACGTTAATTTCTTAAACTCGGACTATGTAGCTGCTTAGGACTGTATTCCCTGGGTTAGAGCATTAGCAAACCTATGGCGATTTTTTGTCAGACAAACCCATTTTATTGCACCTACTCATTAGACAGGTGACTATCTCCCAACTTGTTTGGATGACAGCCATTTGGTTAAAAGCATACACTATATTTTCAATAAAGCAAGAGCTTTATGGCATAGTTAAACATTATTATCCTAGGAAAATAATGTATAGGCAATATTGTATTCACAATTAAAGCTGCTTTAATGCAAAAACTTTTCCTAATGTGTAGAATTGCTTTGAACAATGCTTTGCTGAAAATAAATGTTACAAGGGCGTGTAGTGCAAATGATCACTACATGTCATTTTGAGCATGTCTGTCAATGAGACAAAGTTCTGTTCTCAGCTACACTGGGAGTAAATGCAATGTAACTCAATTTACTTTAATAGAGTTAGGCTGCATGTACATCCATGTAACTGAGTGCAGAATTTGGCTCATGGAGCTTGTTTCTCCTCTTATACCAGTGTAGATCAGGAATAACTTCACTGAAGTCAATGGAATTTCATCAGTGTAAAACTTTTGTGAGCTCAGAATCAGGCCTGTCATATCCAGTTTACATTAATTCTATATTTCCAGTCTATTCCAAAATAGAGAAAATTGACTGTGCTGTGGGCCAGATCTAAAGCCCTCTGAAGTCAGCGAGAGTCTTTCTAAGGACTTCAGTGAAATGTGCATCAGGCCCTAAAGCAACGCACACATCCTTTTATACATTTTGGCATGGCAGTTGGCTCAATTTAAATAGTGCACAGATTGAACTGCTTTTCACTCCTGTCCTTCTGGTCAGGACTGAAGCTAGAGCAGGGCATTGGGTGTGGGAGATTATCTGTAGTTGTTTTCTAATGGTCTGGACTGGGAATCTTGAACTGGAGTTATAATTTGGGCTATAACACTGTCTCCCCCATGGCCTTTGCAAGTAAGTCATGTAGGGCCTGATTTTCAAAACCGCTAGGTGCACAAACATAAGTACAAAATGCATGCCTTATTTGCCTGTGTACGTACCACAATGGGGTGTGCAAATCAGATATTTGGTTACTCAAATCACCAGTGATTGTCATAAACATTAATTTGTGCAGTCTATCATGGTAACTATGCATGTGCCATGTAAATTCATGCAACGTTTGAAAACTGGGCTCCTTAACATCTCATCTTCTGTTTTCTCACCTGTATAGTGGGATAACTATACTTATGTACCTCACAGGAGTGTTGTGAGTATTAATTTGTATGTTTGTGAAAGTGAAAAGGTTGGGTAAATGCTTATTAATTTTTATTATTATTTTTATTATTGACAACGCTTAAATTTACATGCCAGAGAAAATGGCTATATTTAATAATATTGGGCATGTCTCTACAGTCACTGAAATATACTGAAGTGGGTTCATGTTTATCAAAAACCAGAGACAATTCTGACTGATTTTATAGGAAAATCTGATTTGATTCAAATTCTATATCTGCTCTTGATTCATGGGATGATCAAATGAATTTGAACTTCAGGTTATAAAAATGAAAAGCTCCTCCTCCCCTCCAGTCATGGATTGTGTATTTTCTATTTCGGCCTCAGGGGTAGTGTTGGGAAGATGAGGGTTAAAATAAAAGAAATGCTGCAAATGATATTGTGGTTAGAAACTTTCCAGTGTGTCATTAGAGACATTGTTTTAGCTCCGTTGGCCCATATACAAGAGTGTCTATAAAGAAATCTGCAGTACGTGGGACAGATACACTAAATCATAGGAATTATAAAGAAAGTCCCTGGCTTTGGCTTCAACTTCTGTAGCTCCATTCCTTTTTGCATCAGTATCAAATGTCAAGGTCATTTAAAAATGTACCTCCTTCCCTCGATGATACATTGTCTCCAGTGATAGAAGAATTTGTGCCAGGTGCAGAGACAAACAGACTTTTAACTTTCCTTAGTGCCTGGGCCAGTGGGAAGGAGGAAAGTTATAGGAAAACTCAAGGACATCCTACATCAGCTTGTAAATCAGTCATTACTTAGCAAAAGGGACTCGGGCTCTGACTGAGTAAAGTACTTAGGGATGTGTGTAACTTTAAGCATGTGAGTAGTCTCATTGAAATCACACGCTTAAAGATAAGCATGTGCTTAAGTATTTGCTGGATCAGAAACTTAGAGTTCTGTTCAGAGAAGTCAGTGTTAAAACTCCCATTTGACCTTAATGAGATCAGCTTTCCCTTGTTGTAGTTATGGCACCATGCAATAGTTTTCTACTTCTGTGTGCTCCATACTTTGTTTCTTCTGATAAAACCAAGATACTTTTACAATTTTATTTTTCCATCCATGGTCATATAGGTCATGAGGGGAGCTAGGAAAACATCGAGTAGAAACACGCTTTACCAGTGTTTTTTTTCATTTATTGCCAGATGAAAAAGTTGGTGGTTTGAAAAAAGATTGGCAAGGATTCCTACACTGAATCTTGCTTATGTAATCCTTTGCAACGATTTGCCACAATATGGAGTTGGAAGGAATTTTTCATATACTGTGAATCACATCACATTATCACTGCATGCGTTTTAATGGGGCCTGAGCTTGTAAGGAGAGTAGCCCTTTTTCTGAAGGATACCTTGCAAAGTGGCTTGATGAATACACAGTGACCTTTTGAAATAGCTCGAAGACCCCAGTTTGAATCTCTGGTTGTAAATCTAGTGAGATCAGTCTGGAGTTTACCCTTCTCTTTCAACTTTTTAAACATTGCTCTCTTGGTATCTGGTACATCCATCAATGTCTTTTTATGCCATCTCAGGAGACCGTCCACCTTTTATAGACACACAAGACAGTGAAGATTAAAAATTTTCTCATTCTGTGTAAAGAGAAGGGTGTGTCAATGTGTGGGTGAGATTCTCCAGCTACTGAAGTCAATGGCAAAATTGCTACTGATTTCAGTGGCAGTCAGATCAGGTTACCTGTAACACTCATGCTAATTGGCATAAATAGCCAGGATTACTCATGTGAGTAAGGTTTATAGAATCTGACTCTAGGTTTGCAAATCTTGCTTTTACTTCATCCATTCAAATATTCATCCTGATGCTGCGATACACATTTAGAATTCATTTGAAATATCTTGTGCATTTTTTCTTTATTGATACATTTTACATTATTTTTGATGTTCAAAATATTTCATTACCAAAATAGCACATTCGGTAGACAACCGTAGTTTTTTTTTTTTCTTTTTTCTGTATTTCCATAAAAGGAGAATCTGATCGATCCACTCATCTTTATCTTTCTGTTGTGTTTCATTTAAAAAATAAAAATTATAATACTGGAGTGTGAAAGTTCTGATGTAAGCAATGTATTTCCTGCAGCTGATTCCAAATGACTATGATCATGGAATGTATTTGCATCATGAAATGATTGGTTCTTTTAATTTTCCCCCCTCCCCGTAAAATGAAGCATATATTAGAACTGGAAATATATTTCGGAATCTGCCACATCCTAGTTCTGGATTTGAATATATACAAACTAGCTTCTAGAAGGAGAAAGTAATAGACTAAAGAATGGTAATATTACTATAGTGAAAATAAATGCTGAAACCTTCAAACTCTTACTCCTGCTATAGGGAGTCTCAACTGTTGTGTTGCAGTGGATGAATAATTCATTAATAAATAATTTAGTTGGGGTCTGTCCCAATGGCTGACTTCAAAGGATCCTTTCAATCAGGGCCTTCATGAATTTGGCTTCCTTTTTGTTCAAAAATTTGTCACGCTGTCTGGCGTGGCTCATGACTGTGAGTGGCAACCTCAGGACAGACTGTCAAGAAGCAGGGCAGAGACCCCAAACTAGTTGTATGTTGTATAATTAGATTTCACTAACCCAGTCACAAGTGTGAACTCCTAAAGCACTATAACAGTCTTACCAGTGAGTCACAGACAATCCCGTTGGGCACTTCAGCATATCTTGCCATCCAGGCAGCTGGATTTAATGATAGATGGCTGCTATACACCAACGATCATTAAATATTCAGGTTACTCCCAGTCCCAAAGGACCAGTCGCTTAACCCAGGTCAATTTATACCTTAGATCTCACACCAGAGACAATGCGTGTAGCCAATCCTACAGTAAACAGTCTAAAGCTTTATAAACTAAGAAAGGTAATTAGAAAGTTATGACAAGGTTAAAGCAGGCAAGCATATAATGAGATAGTCTATGGTTACAAAAGGTAATGGAATTGTAGTGATCTGTTAGCTCTGAATGTCTTTTAGGGCTAACCTAGGATGACTCTGGGGATTTTTGCTTCTGTTTCACAGCTCTGGCTCAGTGAGAGTCCAAACAGCAAAAGAGAGAGGAAAATTTTTCTTATCAGCTGTTTTTATTTCCATTTTCCAGAATTCAAGCTGATGGGGTGATAATCCTTTTTGCACACAGCATCTTCATGTGTGTGAGTGGGAAATTAACAAAGCCTTTGTATTGGGATGTCCCACAATGGCCCATCTAGTTTGATAGGCCTTCTTGATGGGCAGGAGATGATCCTTCCTGACTGGGTTCACAGTTTCAAGCAAACATTTTTTACAGTTACAAAGCAAAAACTTAAATATTACCGTATAGCAGGTGATAAAGATATTATATGTGAGATTAACACATGCAGCAATTTACAAGCATTTCATAAAGTCTAAACATATTGTTATAAGTCCAATACACGTCTTAACTGTACTAACACACAGGTGAAACAGACCGATTTCCAGCAATGAATTTGTCAGTGCTTGGTTGAGGCCTAAAACCGTGGCATGAGCTGGCACCTGGTCTGCCAGCGTCACAGAATTTTCACAATTAAATTGCAATTTTCTCAAGTTTGTTCAGTATTTGAAATTTATTGGCCCGTATAATGTTTGTGAGCAGTTCACTGATGGTATTCAACATTCAAGATGTTTTGATTGGGCACATCAGTCACATGATCTATTTCAGTGGTGGACAACCTGCAGCCTGCAGGCCGCACATGGCCCATCAGGATAATCCACTGGCAGACTGCGAGACAGTTTGTTTACATTGACCATCTGAAAAGCATGGCCGCCCGCAGCTCCCATTGGCCACGGGTCGCCGTGCCCGGCCAATGGGAGCTGCGGGAAGTGGTGGCCAGCATGTCCCTGTGGCCCCATGCCACTTCCCGCAGCTCCCATTGGCTGGGAATGGTGAACCGCGGCCACTGGGAGCTGTGGGCGGCTGTGCCTGTGGACGGTCAAAGTAAACAAACTGTTTCGCCTCCTGCCAGCAGATTATCCTGATGGGCTGCGTGCATCCCGCGGGACGCAGGTTGCCCACTACTGATCTATTTCTATTCTCTGACTGGATGAGCAGAATGATAAAATGCATTGGCTGGAGCAAATATATAGGATTACAAATTCTAAAATAGCTTTCCATGACTTTTGTGCAAGAGTTGCTTAAAGTAAATTATTTCAGTGAATATTTCTGCTAATAAATTAATTTCTGGATGGCAAATGCAAAAGGAATGTGCACAGAGCTGAAAGAAAACAACTTAAAAAATTAAAACAAATATTCAAGAACACTTTTTTACAGAACTTGTCCAGATCTGCTCAAGTGAGTGATCATATTGAAGCCAATGGGACTGCTTATGGTGAAATTCACCTCTGTGCAGAGGGCCAGCGTAAGGTTTATAAGCAATGTATGTCTCATTTAGGCACTGTTTTAAGGGCTTACGTGAGACTTGGAACAGAGCTCCAGCACATGTCAGTACAGGAGTGAATTTCACCCCATATAAGCCTGAACTACTCACGCAAGTATTAGCAGTTTGGGCCCTATGAATTGAAGGCTTTTTTTTTTTTTTAATTTATTGCCCACCTTGTTGCTATTCACCAGTCTAACTTATTGACACACTAAGAAAAATGATATTAATGAGTTACTTAGCTGTTTTGAAGCTTATCTGGGAGACTCATTTACTAGAAATAAGAGCTTAGTATTTGACTTCGTGAGAAAACAACAGATTTTTGTGAAACAGGCAGGAAAGAATAGCTTCCATATATGGCAGAAGAAACAGGTGCTCTGAACTCACCCATCATTGTACATAGAGCTAGGGAGAAAATTTATATTGCTATTAATAAAAAACCAGGAATCGACAACTCCAGAGGGTGTACAGGAGAAAAGAGTCCTTAATGGACTCATGCTGATGTTTAAAAACTCCTGTATTTGGCACCTAGACATCATGGCTATTGGTGTCATACATAGACACATATGCAAAGAAAAAAACCTATCTTGATAAGAGTGAATTAAAATATCAAATCTTACAGGTTAAGACTTCATCCTGCAACGTGCTAAGCATTCTGGTGAGGCACTGACTACCTTCCACTCTCACTGACTGCATTGGATGCTGAAGGCACTCAGTAATTCACAGGATCAGGCCTTACCCGAGCACTGTGAAGTCAATGGGAGTCCGTGGTACACAATGAATGTAGGACTGGGCCAAGAGAGCAGTTCAGAGCCTGCAATTCATGCCCAGAGATATGAATGTCATCTTGTTGAACTTTGTTTGCTGTATTAGCATTTCTGGAGGCTTTTGAAGAACTGAACTGTCCATTGTATTCATCATTGGCCAAATTCCAACCTGGTGTATGCAGGTGCAAGTCCAGGCTTAATTCTGATCAGTGGTGGGGACCTGAAGTAAGGGAGGGCTTGCAGTTGAATTGACTGCATTCTCTTAGTTGTAAGCACAGGAATAAGTTCTCATTTTAAAACTGACTTTCATTGGGGCTGATAATATAAAGGAGAGGAAGGTGCAATAAAAACTATTGTGAAACAAAATAAAGGTTTCTGACCATTTTCTTAATAATGGTGAGAAATACAACACCTGGCAGGAGAGATAAGTAGATTTTACAAAGCACTGTTATTGCCAGGTAAATACTGCTCAGTTTCATGGCACTAATAATTCAACAGTACACTAGTCTATCTCTTTGCAACTGAAATTTTAAGGTGGTTGTTTTCTGTAGGGCTTATGCTGAATTCTGAACATCATTCATGATATATAACTAACGCATATCTAGATTTTAGCTTCATGGTAAAATAGCATAAGGTATATATTTAACTGTGGTACGTTGCATTGAATATGCACAACCTTTTTAGTGTTTTTCCAAGTTATCAAGGCACTAGCTACTTGAAAATATTACATACTATTGCAGTTCTTTAAAACTAGCACAAATAGACTCATCGGAGAAATATTTAATTACATCAGGAGCATAGTCTCCCTAGCAATTTCACATGAATAATAGATTGCTTATAACCTATTAATTAATAACATTATTTTTAATTTTCATTTTGTCTTTTTTGGACAAGTTGTGTTAAAATGTTTCACAATCTATCACAAAATATTGGATTTTTTATTTTATTCTTTGGCCAAGATTTTCAAAAGTGACGAGTGAGTTTGGATGCCTAAATTTGGGGGGGGGGGGGCGGGGAGGGACTAACTTGAGATGCCAGAAAACGGGTGCTCAGCACTTTCTGGAAATTAGATCTCTTGAAGGCATCTCAAGTTGGGCATGCAAAATCTGGGGTCACCATGGAGTCAATGTGGTTGTACAGCAGTCAGCGCAACGGTGCCCTGATTCATGACTGGAGATTCTACAAAGAAATTAGAAATACAATATTAACTATTATTAGTATTGATAATGTATTTCTATTCCTAATGTTTCCCCTTCTCTCAACTGCATTCTTATACCTCTGTGTTGTAACCCTATTAACACGTGGGGCGCCAATCCAGATTTTGGTGAGAGGAGGCAACTTTAACCATGATTCCAGGGGCTACTTAGGCACCTGAAAAATCTAGTTTTTGTTGTTGCAGATAATGGGGTGAAGGGTGCAACTAAACATTATAACTCAAAGTGTGTGTGTGTGTGGGGGGGGGGTGGGGGGAGGGCTCAGCTCAAAAAGTTTGAAAATTGCTCAGGGTGCAGGCAGGGGGTAGCTTGGGATAGTGTGTGTTAGCAGGGGTGTACCTCAGGATGCAAGGAATGGGGTAGCTGGGGCTGTGTGTGGGTGGGGTGCAGCTCAGGGTGCAGGGAGGGGGTAGCTAGGGGCTGTGTGTTGGCGGGGGTGTACCTCAGGATGCAAGGAATGGGGTAGCTGGGGCTGTGTGTAGGCGGGGTTCAGATCGGGTGCAGGGAGGGGGTAGCTAGGGGCTGTGTGTTGGCAGGGGTGTACCTCAGGATGCAAGGAATGGGGTAGCTGGGGCTGTGTGTAGGCGGGGTTCAGATTGGGTGCAGGGAGGGGGTAGCTAGGGGCTGTGTGTTGGCAGGGGTGTACCTCAGGATGCAAGGAATGGGGTAGCTGGGGCTGTGTGTAGGCGGGGTTCAGATCAGGGTGCAGGGAGGGACTGTGTCCGAGGGTGTGCTGCTGTTGCAGGGCCAGTCATGTGCTTGGTCCCTAGTTGGCACAGTGGGGCAGCTCCGTAGGACAGGGGCTGGGGTGAGGGGCACTCTCTGCTTGCCCAGGTTCACGATGGCTGGGGGAAGGACAGCCTGACATCAGTCCCTGCCTGGTTCGGCGCAGCAGATCAGGAGGCAGGCTCCCAGTCCTGAGCCGCGCAGCCAGTGGCGGCTCCCCGGGGTGTGTGTGTGTGTGGAGGGGAGGCAGGGGCAGCACAGTAGCTGCAGATGGCAGCGGCTCCATTGTGGGGGTGGGGGTGGAGGAAGGGCAGCATCTCCTCATCAGAAGGAGGAGGGGCAGCATCTTCTCTCCTGTTGCTAACTTCACCCAAATGTTTTATGAAACTCAGGGAGGGAGCAAGTGCCCCCCCACCAAATGGTGCCTCTGATTTACACTGTAACATCTCTGGGGCAATGTGATTGGGTGTCCACTCCACACAGGACTGGAAGGAGTTAAGGGGGCCAGGTAGGCCTATTAACTCCACAGGTTGCACCTGGAAGAAGAGCCAGGGAGGAGGGAACTGATGGCAAGCAGACACAGCTGGGCAGGAAGGGATGAGGCATATAAAGTCAGGAAGCTGGCAACAGACAGAGCTGCTGGGAAAGATTGCAGTCATTCCCTGGGAAGAGGGTTTGGAGCTGATATACCCAGAGAAAGGAGGGCAGGGATGGACCAGAAGACTAGGAAGCAGTCCAGGGAAGAAGCAGTCAGGGTAGAGAGAGTAAAGCCCTGAATTGCTGAGTTGAGGGTCCCTGGACTGGAGCCCAGAGTAGTGGGTGGGCCTGGGTTTCTCTATTGACCACTGGAGAGGTGGCACCATCAGAGCAGTACTGGAGAACACTGCCTGAGACTGTTTTTGCGGAAGGACTTTGGGTAACTCCCAGAAGGAGAAGCCATGTGGTGGTCTGGCTGAAGTTCCTGGAGTGAGAAGGACCACAGGGCAAGATGACGATGGGCCAGAGGAGGGTACAACACCTAGCCAGGGCTAATCCCCAGGACAGCCAGGAGGAGGCACCACCTGCACTGAGTGCACCCCACGACAGGCAGGAACTATCTTTTATTGTATGTTTGTATAGCACCCAGAACAATGAGGCTCCAGTCCTGACTGTGAACTTTCAGGACTATTGTAATACAAATATATAATAATAGTGATTTAATAAGATTACTAGTACAAGAATGATAAATGGGAAGCTTGTTATAAGAAAAGACTTTGGTGCTGTCAGCCCATTTTCTCATGGGTGTGTCTACATTACAAAACCATTACCACAGCTAGTAACTTGGTTTGTACTCTCAGCAGAAAGGCAAAGGAGCACAGAGACTCAACTCTTAACCCTAGAAATGGTCATTCCAGGTCAGGGTAAAGACACATAGGCAGGATGGTGTTGGCAATGTTGCCGTGCTCTACTTGTTTTGTCGATAAACAGGACGTATTTGTTCACTGACATCTGGCAGCTTTTCATGAACACTATATTCACTTAAAAATCAACCCACCAACATCACTCCCCCTTTCCTCCCTCTTTTTGTAATGTCCAGCAGAAGTTCTGGATCAGAAAGTAAAATATTTAGGGTCTGATCCTTCAGCTGGTGTAAATCTGGCTCAGTGGAGCAATGCTGATATACACCAGCTGTTCCCTCTCCACTCTTTCTCTTTCATATCAGCAAGGGCACTCCATTTCCCAAGGAATGGGCTTACTTTTACACAAGCAACTCCATTCTTTCACTTACATAGTGGACCTCTTTCTGCTCTTCAGTGGGACTGCTCATGTGAATAAGGTGAGCAGGATTTCATCATTCCACCTTGTTTGCCTTGTATTTAATGCAAATATGCCTCATCTCTTCCCAGGGTAATCAACAGCTATTTGTATAATGAAGCCCACGTACTTGCCTGGACTTGTACATGCTTTTAAGTTAGAAGGCAAAGGCCTTTCAAATGGGATTCTGATTATCCCCTCTTGAGGCTCTCCCCATCCACTTGTATTTTCTGCTTTTCCAGTGTATGCCGTGAGTGAGAAGCACTTTGATTCTATGGCTCAAGCTAAAGGAAAACTAAGGGGACTGTGATTCCTTTGGTTATAATAAATCAAATTGTTATTAATATGTACATGAGGAGACTGAAGAGAAGGAGAGCCCACTTTGATAAGGGCCCAGTACTACCCTTGGGTGCATAGTGTAATAATACCACATGCATCTGGAAAGACTCCTGTTGACTTCAGTGGCCTTTAGCTCAGGCTTGTGGGGAGCTAGCAGCAGACTGTTGTTCTGCAAGGATATTGCCCTTCCCAGCTTATTACAAACGCTACGTGTGGGAAGATACAATGAAAGTTGCTCATACAAAACATGATAGGGGATTGCAACATTTGGTGTGATGTGCAGCTCTTACCTTTAAGGTATAGCATACTCAGGCTTTTCAGAGGTGTGGGAATGTCTCACTGTGCCAGATGGAACGAGAAGAAAGAAGAGGAGCTTCTGGAAGAAAACCCTAGAAACAGCAAAATTTAAGGAGGGGATCTTAGGCTGGGGTTTGTAGTACACTGTTTTAACAAACCAGAGTCACTAAATATAGCTAAACCCTAGGAAAGTGGTTTGTCATTGTCTCAGAGCCAGTGTGTTAATTGAGGGTGATGGAGGGGCTCAGCTCATTCACAGTATGTAATCAAGTCTTATATTTTTCCAAATTTATTTTAAATTCTGTGTCTCTCATATTTAATCCCAACAGCAAAATGAAAATAACTGCTAGTTAGTGGCATTGTCCCTAACTCCTTGTTGTGTCCAAGATTTGGCACATCAATTGATTAAATGTAATGACTGAACAATGAATATTGATCCTCATTTCACATTAACAGGCATGACAAATTCTGGACTCAGTAATGAGGGAAGGATGCCAAATTGAGCAGATGACTTCCCATTCAGTTGTTTTGTGAACTTGTGAGATCTCAGAAAAAAAAAACAAATGATTTTTATGCCCCAGGACAAATACCATATGAGAAGTTATGTGGGAATTTCTCTCACTGGGACAGAGAGGGAAGCAACAAAGTTTCAGGATTTAAAAAAAGGTTTAGAATTTTACATCAAATGTCACGATGGTTTACAAATTATCTGGGAACTTAAAAAACAAACAAACAGATTGGACCAAGATCGGGGAGACAAGTTAAGGGAAAAATACCAGCAGTAGCGGAGTCAGCTGTGCAGGTTAGAATGGAAAGGGTATCAGCTGTCCACCGGAACTTTAAGTGTACAAAGGTGAAAGTCAGTAGAAGAGAGGGCAGAGAAGTGATATGGAATCGAGGAGGAGACCAGGGCCCTGATCTAAAGCCTATTGATGTAAATGGAAAGACTCCCATTCAACATACATTGGATTAGCTTCCTGATGGAGATGAAGAGAAGCAAGATCTGTGGAGCTGGCCGAAATTTTTTTGCTGGAACAGTTTTCCATTTGAAAATGCTGTTTTAATAAATCTTTCATGGGAACATGTCTGATGATTCAAATCAAAATGGACTTTTTCATTTTGATTTTCTTGCTTTGTTTAGGCCTCGTTTGTTTTGTTCAAATTTTCTTATTTCATTTCAACGTTTAATGTATTAAAACTTTTCGTAATGTTTAATTTTAATACTATGTTTTTATATATTACCATATATAATATGGTGTATTTTATATTGTTTTGATGTTGTTGAAATAAAATGTTTCAATAAGGTAATTTTGATGTTTCTGAAATGGAATATTTTGGAATTTGCGTTCCACAATAAATTTAAAAATTTTGATATTTTCCCCCAATTTGGGACAAAGGAGAATTTCAAAATGTTAGAATTTCCTGCAGGATGAAAATTCTGTTTCTGACTAGCTCTAAAGATCAGTATTTTTCAGACTGAAGGAGAGATGGGAGAGGCAAAGGTTTGATTTTGATATAAAAATGTACTTTGATCTATTTACTTAATTGTTTTTAATCAGCACTGCTTCTACTGAAAACTAGTTTGGGAGCAAGCTCAAACCTACTCTATAATTTCTTTTTACAAAAATAATACTGCTCCAGAATCTTCCTTTCATTAGACTGGTGTGAATCAAGAGTTATTACATTGGTGTTAGTGGTTTAAAATGCTGGGACTGAAAGGAGAATCACCCCTCCCCATTTTTTAAAATTCCCAGAAGCTTGCCTGAAACATCATGAAATTTTGCAACAAATCCTAATGCTTTGGCAGAAACGAAAACTTTGCTGCGTGCTATCAGTGGGATTTAGTGACTAATAGAATGCAAGATATTCAAGGGAAATAGGCTGGATCACAGTGTTTTTGACTAGGTAGGTTAAAGTACATTTTGTCACTTCAAATACAAACATTTATCCATCCTGCCTCTTCCTCACTCTTTTGGTCCTGCTTTCCCCCCCTCTCTGCTCCAGATCCTTCTTCTCTTCTCCTGACCCTCTTCTTTACCCTCTTTTCCACTGTCTTCACCTTTACTCCTTTGGGACTCTTTCCACTGATGTTAGAGGGCTTTGGATCTGGCCTGGGAGGCTGATCCTGCTCAGTGTTGAGCACACCCTGGAAGATTAAGCCTTTGAAAGGCCTGTAGTAACCACCACTGCCACTGCTGCTAAAAACATTTCCCATAGTTAAAAAAACCCCAAACTATAGCATTCTATGGCAACAGATCCAAGCACAGTAACACTTGTGAGTTGTAGTGTTTTGATCCATCACTGTATTACTTTTTTACGTGAGCTGCCTCCAACCTTAGTGCCTTACCCCACCGCTGCTGCTTGTTCATTTCCTTACCTCTTCTAACACAGCTTAGAGGTTTTGTTGTTGCAAGAAACGTTGCAACCCACAATGTTGCTATGATCCCTAAATTCCTCTCACTATATTAGACTTTCACAAGCAACAGTACATTGCTGATCCTCACCTATGCACGTTCCACAGTGGAAACGATGACATGAGGAAAAGGGTTCTTTCAGCGAGCCATATGCTGTGCAGAACGACCTTTCAGCCTATGCTGCAGTGCTGGAACTGCTGCACACGAAGCTTCTGTTCTGCTCAAATGGATTTTCCATGGCTTTCGCTGTGGGGCTTTATCATAAATTCTTATGGGATTTGAGGCTAAGCCTGCTCCTATTGCTAAAGGTTGTCTGAGTGAAGCTTCAGCCTTGTCAATGTCTCTGACTACCGCATCGTGTGTGAGAGGTGACCACATTGATACTGTCTGCTGGGAATACACGGTTAACTCTTCTGGATGGGTCTCTCGGGTGGGGCCATAATATATTGGTGGGAGGCATCTTAGATATCTGTAAAGCACCTTATACATTTTGAGTGCTATTCAAACAATTATTGTAATTCAACACGCCTTACCTGGATCAAGCCACCCAACCTAGCTACTGGCATCCTGATAGTACCCACAACTCTGTTTTCTAATCAGTCAGACTCCATTGGACAGACTAATTTAAACAAAGTCTCAATTGATTTTGAGCCTTCTGTGAAAGACCCACTAAGCCAAAGGGAACTCTGAGGCCTGTTTGAGTTTTAAAAAAAAAAAGAGGGGAAAAAAAAAAAAGGCAGGCCAAACATGTAAACCTGCGGCTTTCTGCATGTGGAAAGGGATGGAAGATTATTTAAATCTTCCTTAAAGAAAAGAGGCCTAAGTGGTTTGAGAATGAATTAGGTGTTCCTTGTTTTATCTTATTTGATTTGATTACCAACAATGTTGAAAGCTGGCTGCTATGTGGTGGTACTTTGTACTGCGCTTTAAGCCCCAATTGCTTTTACACCATTGTTCTGATAAGCTACTTGGAGAATTTGGAATGATATGATTCAGCCCTAGAGTCAGTAAAATATACAAAAGCCCTATTGTCCAAGCAGGTTGTTGAAGTGTTGTAATGGTGACTTTCCTATTTGCAGCTTTCTAAATGTTTTATCAGACTCTTTCAAAATGGCATCCTCAAACTGGACAAGCCATTAATACAGGACAGAAATGGATTATTTTCTGCATTACAGCAGAATAACTCTGGGCCCAATCCTGCACAGTATGAACACACCACTTAATGTACTCTACATTTCTCCACTTATTGCTTCTTATTTCCAGGAGAGGATCACCAGGAATGGGATGCATGGCTTCCCCCTGGGATGCTACCTCCGCTGCATCACGGATTCACTGGCAGGGCACTGGCATTCATGAAGACATATTTGCTTGCACTCATCTTCTCATCATGACGCACCAGTCTACACACAAAGCTGCACACATTTTGTGAGAGGTGTGATGTTAAACTGACTTAGTTAAACTTGGTCAACTTGTGTGTGGATGTTTCCACTGGTAATTTAAGAGGCTAGCTAAACCCATGTAAGCCATGTTAATTGATGTATCCACACACACAGTTGTACAGGTTTCACTAAATCAACGACATCACATCTTTAGTTGAACTGGTACAACTTTTGTGGGTAGATGAGCCCCTCTTGTTCACTGAGCTGGGGTGGGAGAATGCACTGAAACATTCTAATGGCTTAAATCTTTGCCATTAGAACAACTGATTTTTTTTTTGAAGGTGCTAATAAAATTGGTTTGGATAGTTTAATTAGGATGGGATTTAGAATATTGTTTCCCCATTGCAAATACGATTGAGTGTCACAAACTGAAATCCAGCAGATATCCAATTAGGGTGAAATCTTGTCTTGTTGGGGGGCAAGAAGACAAAGTCTTTTCCCTGTGCCCCAGCAACTCAGGATTCCAGCACAGTGCTTCCTTGAGCATAGGACAAAGATTTCATTACACTGTCGCAGGGCACGGCACAACCCTACCCAGTCATGTGTATGCTGCCAGCAGCATCAGGTCTTGGGAGGGATTGGGGAGAGTTCCCTTCTCTTTTGGAGCAGCAGGAACATGTGGTGTGGAAAACAGTGCCCCCTAGTCTTCCTTCTGCCATCCTCCCTTGTGCTGTCAGGCTGGTTCCTGGACACTTCCCTCTCCCACTGCTACTCCATTTTCCCCTTTGAGTTAAGGCAGGCTTTCACCCTTAAATCTGTAGTTTCAACTGGTGCATTCTCATGCTGGGAAAAATATTATGCTATGCCTGTTGTTAGCAATAATGAGCGGTCACTGCACATAAAGAATTCAGCTCCATTTAATCTCAATGGGGAGGAACCATCTTGTAGTATGGTTTCCTGTACATCTGCTCTAAAGTAGAGCTCATCTCATCTCAGTCAAGGAAACTGCAACATGTAAAGCTTTCAGTGAAGACCTGTAATTTAGAATAGCAAAGATTTCATCATGAATGCCTAAAATTCCATTACAATTGCAACCATTTTTGTTGACGCATTGCAGGCAAACTATAGTCACCACTGTGTGTTATCTAAAGTACCTTATGTGCTGCATTACCAGTCTAGTGCAATACCTTCTGAAGGGGAAGGCTTTCAACTTCCTTTTGGAGTGCTTTTATTTTGTGATGTCAGTTACAATTGTAGTAGTTGATTTACAAAGAGTTGTGTGTGCAGTTGAATTGTATGCTCCCACTGATTTTTTTTTAGATGGGAAAACACACCCCACAAACAATGCACAACAACTTGAAGATGCAGTGTTGATGTTATCTTAAAGTGTTTCTCTTAAAAGAAAGTCTTAGGAAGCTTTATCTAGTGGTTTGTCCATTTGCTCTTTCTTAGTAAGGCACACAAGAGGGGACTAGCACAACAGAAGTTCTATCTCGGGGGGAGGGAAGGAGCTTTTTGGCCTGAGGGCCGTACCTGGGTATGGAAATTGTATGGGGACTCTATAGGATGTTGCATGGTGGGGGCTCTATAAGGGATGTTACTGAGGTGGGAAGAGAGGGGCTCATGGGGTGTGGTGTGGTGGTGGGGGCTCTACAGGGACGGTTCTGGGGACTCCTAAGGGTCCTGCTGGCAGTGACACCAAGGCGGCTGTATCAGACACTGCCACAGGCAGAGGCACCCTAGCTGGGATGGGTGTGGCCCCTGGGCAGTTTGGAGGCTCTTGAGGGTAGGACCATAGGAGACCGGGAGAGGAATGGGCGCAGTGCTGCATACGGGGGGAGGCTGCCGTGTAGGCGCGGGGTTCCAATTCTGGAAACAGCGTGGTGAAGTCGTGCCTGTGCCGTGTGGCTCTGCGTGTGCTGGAAGAAGGGAATTGTGAGTCAGGGGCTGGGGAGCGCCGGGCAGGCAGAGCAGGGCAAGCCTCCACCACTGCTTCCCAGCAGGAGCTCGATGGCCAATAAAAACATCTGACGGGCTGAAAGCAGCCCGCGGGCCGTTGTTTGCCCACTCCTGTTCTATCTGCTGTTATTCCAAACCCAAGATTCCAAAGAAAACCATGTGAGTATATTATGCATATTGAATACCTCTTCCCCTGAGAATACGAGTACAACTATCTCACATAACGTCACATCTAACAACACTGCCCCTGAAAGCTGTACTTAGGTGGAATCATACTGATTGAAATTGCTTGAAACTCCTTCCATGATCACTGCATTTCAGTGCCAGATGAATAAAATTCCCTACATATCCCTCTGCTACATCATAGGGATGTTGTGAAGCTGTGTAAGTTGTCAATGGGCAAGGTTCTCAGCTAGTTTAAATAAGTGGAGCTCCATTAAAGTTAATATTGAGCTATGCTAATTTACACCAGCCCAAAGTAACAGCACCCCAGAGTTAATAAAAAGCTTCAAGATCCTGGATAACAGGTACCATAGAACTAAAATATATTTTTACATGAGGAAATGAAAAAAAAAGCACCTTTGCATACCAACACGTAAACACTGTTTGAAACAAATTCTTGATTATATTTTTACATAGAAGAAGCCTTAACTTCAGGCTACTCCAGAGTGGTCTCTTCTCAGAATGTCTTTTTTTTTATTAACAGTTGCATATTTAGTCATATATATTAGTAGATGTTGTTTCGTACAGTTTATCGCACACACAAGCAAGAAAGGTTGTTTTTGTCACTTACATCCCCTCCCTAAGTTCACCAAAATCACACTGATCTTGAACTTTCACTTGTTAGCTTAGTCACGAGTCAAATTTTTCTGCAAACTTGGAGTGAATCGGCAAAGAGATTTTGGAGACATTTGGGTTAAAATAAATGTGAAAATGTTAAAAATGTAACAAATACTTTTTTGGCTCATCACATCTTCAAAATGGCTTGGTCAGGAAACTCCAACTTTATTTTATTTTGTTGGTGTTGCCAAAAATGATGTCTTTGCTAATATTTTTCTTTTTTTGGGAAGGAAATGGTGATTGGTTATGGAATAATTTAGATATTAACTGAGCCTTCCATGTATAGCATGTATGATGGATGGCTTTAATGCACACTGTGAATTTTTTGTGGACCATATACACATGCCAATGAGGAGAGGAAGTCACCCAAATAACCTTAATTCTGCTCCTGTCAGTACAACTTTGTCTAATTTTTTTGAGAAAATGACAATGGTTTCTTAGAAAGAAAAAGATAGCCCTGCAGTTAAGGTACTGACCAGAGACTCAGCAGGTCAGTGTTCATTCCTGAGTCTGCCACAGATTTCTTCTGAGACCTTGGGAAGTCATTTAAAATCTCTGTGCCGCAGTTTCCCTTTTGACAATAGGGAGAATAATATTTCCTTTGTTTGCCTTGTCCAATTAGACTGTAAGCTCTCTGAGGCAAAGACTGTTTCTTGCTATGTGTTTGTATGTTTTCTACCCAGAGGGGTCCTAATCTTAGGTGACCAGATAGCAAGTGTGAAAAATCGGGACAAGGGGTGGGGTAATAGGTGCCTATATAAGAAAAAGCCCCCAGAATCGTGACTGTACCTATAAAATTGGGACATCTGGTCACCCTGCCTAATCTTGACTAAAGCCTCTACATGCTACTGTAATACAAAATTAATATCAGTACATTTTTATTCAGCTGAAGTACACGATAGATTCTTTCAGCTTTAACTCCAGGTTAACTAAGTGTTTTGCCTGGGAATTCATTTTAGTTTGGGAACCTCAGCCAGGGTGATTGGGAACCAGCTCAGGAATGATGTGAATTTGAACAGGCACACACTGCATGACTGGCACTGAGCATAAGCAATGTGTTTTCCAAGGTTTTAAGATGCCATTAGTTGTGAAAAAGTACTTACGGCTGGTATTTCTGAAATACTAGCTTTTGTGTGACAGAGGCCTGTTCTTTTTAATATTCTTGAATAAAGCATAAGGTAATCTCTTTTGTAGGCATTATGCATGTGCATCCCATGGTGAAAAGTGTGTGTCCTTAGGCACTGTGGAAAAAATTCTTCCCTCTGTTACACCAGAGAAATTCCATTAAAGTTGATGGAGTTACATAGAGTCTCACCAGTGCAAATGAGAGCAGAAATCATCCCAGTGCATACATTTGTCATTTTGCATAGAAATGCTCACTGAGCTGAAACATATCCCTGTTTGCAAGTATGTGTCTGTGTAGTGTACATTTCCAGTTTTAATTTTTGAGCCACATGTAAGAGACTCCAGGGAACAGTGTGTATTGTCAGCAGGAGTTATCTTTTTGATGAATCAGACACTTTGTTTGTACCTCTGCATTTGACAGACATGTTGTAATAAGGTCTTGAACTGCTTACTGTGTCTTTATGTACCTTCCCTCTCAGCAGTTGTAACTATTGTGCTGCTTGACCTAAATTAATGGTACTACAAACAACAAGTTTAACCATTAACTTGTGAGCCATGTTTAAATAGATTCTGTCATGAGATGAGAATTATAAATGTAAGAAGGTAAAAATTAGGGGGCAAACCAGTCTGAAGAATTTCTGTGATTAGTAAACTGGGGGGAAGGCCGGGTAAGGGTCTTTGAAGACCCAAGAATAAAACTGGATATTATATCACAGCATCAGATATTACAGTGTAGGTAACACTCTAATGATATTCCAAGAAACACTGAATATGGTTTCATGTCCTTCAATGATGTAAAAATATGAAAGCCCCTACCCTGTAGAGGGTTAACAAGACTGGATTGTATTTCTATGCCCAATTATTTAAAATGGGTGTAGTTATATTTTACAAGCTTTGGGCCCAAGCTTGGTCCTGTTGAAGCCAATGGCAAACCGAAAGAGGGGAGGATTGGACCCATAAATTCTAAATACTTGTCTCATATGTTGCATATCCCCTGGATGGATTTGAAAAGTAGTATTCATGGACTCCACATCATTTTAAACACAGGAAGTATTTATTATTTTACTGTGTGCAAGTAAAAGGATATGGTGAATTTACCAGTAGTGACAAGGCCCATGATCCTGCAAATGTGCTTAACTTTATGACCATGAGCAATTCAACTGAGGCAAAGCAAATTCCACTTTTTATTTGAATTTTTGTGGAAAATGTTTTGAGGTATTTTCCCAACTCTAACTTTTAATTTCTCATGGAATAATACATTTTCTCATACTAGTCCCTGCAAACAGCCTTCAGTTTCTCTAGTTCACTGTTCCTTTAGTCAGATTTATTTTTTTAACAGTTTGGATACTTTCTGGTTTGTATGTAACAGTTTGTGTATTTAAACGGTTCTATTTTGTTTTGTTGTTCCAGTTATGCATGATATTCTCTCTGTCTCATTCTCTCCATACATTTTACTTAATCTGTGAACTAAATTGTATGTGTTTCTTCTAAAATCTTAATTCAAATTGCAGATGGATTCTTTGAATTAAGTTTTTGCTCATAATTGAGTGAATTATGGGCCCAATCTAAAGCCCATTGAAGTCAATGGAACGACTCATTGAGCTTTAAATCAGATTCTATATGGAGTATTCAAGCATGAGGGAAAGAATCCAATGCAAAGAATGATCCCCTGCCAAATTCACCCTTCAGTCTTCAAAGCAGCTACTGTGTCCCTCCAGCTATTACCTCTCTTTTTTCCTTTGGCATGTCACCACTTTAGTTAAATAAAAAACATATAGCAAAACCTATATAATCAACTAGAGTCGTGCTGCAAGGTGTTGAGTGCTCATGTGAGGTACTGAATGCCTTTAACTCCAATTGGAGTCAATGGCAATGGAGGATGATGCATGACAAGAATTGGTGTTCACAGTTATGGATCCTGGCTCACAGCTGTGGATCCAGGACCTGGGTTCAGTCCCTGTGGATGACCTAGCCAGAGGTATCATTGCAGTCACTAAACCACATTGTTTTAGTATGGATACATCAGCACTTTGCACACATAACCAAGCCCTTTAAGAACATGATCCAAAGCTCATCAAAGTCAGTGGAAAGACTGCCATTAATGTCAGTGGGCTTCAGCTCAGGCATTAAATGAAAAGCAAATTTACCACCTCTCTTCAAAAAACAGCAAAAACTTATAGTTAGCTAGGTTTTCTCCCAGTCTTCTAAAGATAAACTATATATGTTAGTCTGCTGATTATATCATTTCCCCCTTCAATCCTTATTCTGATTTGGTTAGACTAATAAAAGTAGAAATCTATCTTTTTCACTCTATAGTGGATTCCTGTTAAAGATAAGTGAGTTTAAGCACACCTGGGTACTCATGCTCTTAAAAGTAATTATAGTAATAAAATAATTATACTTCGCACTTTGAGTGGTGAAATTCAAGAAGCTCTGGCAATATTAATTAAACCTCACAGAAGCCCTATGATAGGAATTGTAGGGTGGGTGTATGACTTTCAACATTTTACACATATGTAAACTGAGTAAGTTACAAAACAAGGAACAGAATCTAGGATTCCTGACTCCTAGGCTTCTGCACCCACTAGGCAACATTGGCTCTTTCTTTTGTAAGGAGAAAAAACATGCCTAAATTCACACTGAATATGAGGTCACCTTAATTGAAGTCAGACAATAAGGAAAAATATAGGTACTTGAAAATGTTTATTGGGAGCAAACTGTTCCTATCAGCAGGTTTTGTTGTTCTTTATACCCTGTTGCATCTTTCTTTCCTGGTTCTCTTTTGATGCAAACAATTCTCAAGACTTGTCTACACACAAACTTAAACTGGTTTAGTTAAACTAATAGAAACCTGTGTGTGTGTGTGTGTGCCCGCGCATCAGTTTAAAATCTGGTTATATTGGTTTAACTTGCTCCTGTAGATGTGGAGGACAAGCCAAACTGACATAAACCAAATTTAAATCAATCTAAGATTGCCTATACACAAAGCTGCACCTATTTCACTACAGCAGATGAAAATCACATCTTTAGTTAAACCGATACAATTTGGTGTGGAGGCCAGACTCCTCCTCCTCTCCTCACCTTTTTTGCTTCAGTCTAGTCTTTCAATTCACTGAACAAGTATGTTCAGGGTGAGATCATGACACAAAGGTCTCACCCTGAACATTACATTTGTTCTAGCTGCTATGTTGGCATCCATGCATAAGGAAATGTAGCACTTTCCCCTTTATTGATATGATTTTTATTTTGCCGTGAGTCTAAAGGGCATATTCTGGCTCCTAATGATGAGAAGGCCTAGTAGATGAGTTTTTGAGATGTTTGCTTGTTTACAACTCTGGTGAACAGTGACCTAGAGTTCTGCTTTCTGTGTTTTGCTTACTTCGGTGCCATCTGACTCTAATAGTTCTCATGCCATTAGATTTGCTCTCGTTGATACAAAGGGTTCTAATCTGGGAGATCAGTGGTGCTTATTGGTCTAGATGCCCACTTTCAGCCTTTGTCCGGAGAATATTTGGCATCAGCCTAGCAGGAAGGAAGGGAAAGATTTACAGCTTAATATTTTTCCCACTGTTTTCTACCTTGTTGCACTGACAGGTGAATGTGCACTAGGCACTTGTTATAAAGGGCAGTCAGTCTGCAACAGCTTAAAATGAAGGAAACCTAGACACAAGATGGGATTTGTGTATGTGTTTTTATTTTTGTGTTTAAAAAGGTAACACAAATCCAAATCCAGTCAGAGTAGGTTAGATTTGTGCTAGTTGTGACCTGCAGAATGCTTGTCTGCCACGTAAAGCGTTCTGTAATGAGTTGCCAGTGACCTAACACAATGAACCAAAATTAATTTGTTGCGGTTTGCTATTTAAATAATACATTCTATTGCATACCATAACAACTTGGCAGAATCATCCTTTATGGTGCATCGTATTTTAGCATCCCAATTTTCATTTTCTGTGTTAAAAGGTTACTATAGGTGGGCTTGAGACATTTTTGTCTCATATCATAGCTGTAAACCTTATCTCGGTAAATAAAATAAAACTGGCTAATGATCACCAACCTTATTTTCTTTTCTTGCTGAGGATGGGCTTGAAAAAAAAGTAATGTCTTTCAACAGTACTAAAAGCTTCTGAGAGAAAACACTCTTCATTACAATCAATAAAGATAAGTCCCCCTTCTTAGAAAAGCTAACCACTCCTATGTCAGTAATTCATTACAAAACGTGTAAAGAGTATACATATGTTTAGAACCTACATTCCTTACACTTGCAGAACTCCCATGGAAGTCAGTGGGAGCTATGCCTGACTTTGGACTTCAGCTTTTTTTTTTTTTTTTAACCCAGCAATCTCAGAAGAGAATCTTAACATGCTAACACATTGGTAGGGCCATCAGAGAGGAATGGAAACAAGTTGCTGTTGGTATGTGGCTTTTCTGAAATGGAAGGTTGGCAACTGGAGGCAGCCCTATGCATATGTGTGTGTCTACACAAGATTGTAGCTTGGAGAACAATTCAAATTCCTTAAACCATCTTGATGTCACTTATATTCATTGCAGACTACAAGCAACACAGAGTTTAGGAGTGGGGAAATCTGTTGTATTGTGGTACAGGCAGAAGCAGGAAGCACAGAGGCACATGTAGTTGCAAAAGAGGTAGGTGACTCAGTTAGCACTATTTCTTGATAAGGGAGACAGACAGTAGTGAGTCTAAGTATCTACCCCGCCCCCCGGCATTCTGATTCAAAGTTAATTTGTGTCTCCATTCATTTCAGTGGACTTTGAATCAGGACATATATGTATGTGGGCTACCAATAGAATAAGAGTGTTAATGAGTGTCCTGAGCACCCTCTTAGATGCTCAGCATTTAGAGACGGCTGTTGTTCTTCAAACAGATTTCACTGAGGATGCCTGAACCCCTGCCCCCAACACACTCACAGGCATCGTCTCTGCTTACTGTGGCGCTACAGTCCTTGAAGTGAATCTGCAATTAGTGCTAAATCAGTGGGAACAGGCTATCTGTTAAAGATAGCTGGAAAAAATGCATTGGAAGCAGGGATCCTCTATTTGTAGCAGGAAAAGTGAAGCACATTGTCCATGCTTCACTTTAAGGCAAGGAGATATGACTTTCCTAAGCTCTGTATCTTGGGACTTAATGGCATATAGAATCACTACACGGGAACAAGCCATTTACCCCAACAAGCTTATTCTCAGTCTCACTTAACTGCTTTCGCACTGAATCTCTCAGTGCCTGCTCTCTTCTCTCACTCTCAAAATGTCTTGTTTTCTCTTAAATTTGGCTCTGCTATTCATTCCAATGAACTTACTTGGCAGCTTATTCCCAAGGCTGCAGTAGTCTTTTGATGAAATAGCTCAGCTTCATTGCTGTCTTGGTGTTTATAGTATATCCTCTGCTTTATGAAGCCTACAATAAAACACACAGTTTAATGGAACAGGCTTTGATAAACTATCAGAAGTATACATTTATAATATGTTTGTTTAATTGTATAGAGATTTTGTGAGAAGACAATAGCTTGGCAATGAATGTATTTTTATGAGATCATTTGAAAATCCAGTTTAATGCTGAACTGGTCAACATTTGGAGCTATATTAGACGTTCAAATGGATTTTTGTTTTCAAGTGGATTACAGATAATAAAGTGTCACACACTTGTAGCGCCCAATCCTGCAATCTTCATTTAGGCAAAATCTCCACTGACTTCAATAGAGTAAAGACTATAGGAATGGAGCCTAGCTGAAGTAGTGCTGTGTTTCCGTAGACAAATTAACAATGGCAAGATTATTTTTTTCAAAAAACGATTTGAATCTACATTTTCATTTACTTTTATATTTTTTTCAGCTTTTTTCAGTGAGTTTTTTTTTTGCAAAGGGGTCAGCCTATCAACCTAATATCAGATAGGCATTGATACAGACAATGTAGTAAGACTACAGTTTCAAAGGATTGAGTCTTGCAAAGATAGAAGGACAAGAAGATTAAAACTGCTCTTGCTTCATTTGTGGTGGTAGATTCACGAGAAGCTCTGTCAGAGTAAAATAATTCTCACTTTGCAACCCTGTGGAGGCACTAGAGTTGTGACCAGATTCATAATGTCTGCTGTCACTGTGCTATTCATTATTATTTGTATTAATGTAGCACCCGGAGGCCCCAAGGAAATTTAGTTTCCCTTTATACTAGGCACTGGACACACACAATAAGTGACAGTCCCTACCCTGAAAAGCTAACGATCGAAACAGATAACATAGACGAATGGTGGGAGAAAGGGAGTATCATATATCCATATTTTTCAGATGCGGGGAATGGAGGTACACAGAAATTAAGCCTCTTACCCAAGGTCCAACAGCAAAATTGTGGCAGAGCTGGGAATAGGACTCAGGTCTTACTCACAAGAGCATACTTTCTACTGTGGATAGTAGAGACCAGTAGAGCTTTGTTTCATAAAAGAAAATCTCCTTTAGGACACGTCTCTTTATTTCAGAGTAGCAGCCGTGTTAGTCTGTATTCGCAAAAAGAAAAGGAGTACTTGTGGCACCTTAGAGACTAACCAATTTATCTGAGCATAAGCTCACGAAAGCTCATGCTCAAATAAATTGGTTAGTCTCTAAGGTGCCACAAGTACTCCTTTTCTTTTTGTCTCTTTCTTTGACAGCTAAGTACTCTGCCTTTTAAACAATAATATTAAGTAACTCTTCACAAACTGTGTAGCTTCTAAGTGTTGTAAGTACTGTTTTTTTCCATAATTGCCTAATTCAGGGTTTTTGCACCTTCCTCTGAAGCATCTGGTAGTGGTCATTATCAGAGTCAGGATACTGGTCCACTGGTTGAATTCCTTTGTAATATACAAAAACCAGCCAACCAAATACTTTAGCTAGCATTGCATGTCTTATTTGTTTTTCAGTGTGAAATAGGAAAAGAAAGCCCATCAGTAAGTCTCATATTGACTATGCTATAAACTTAGATATTACATGACAGATATGAAACACTAAGGTGGCCACTACCAACATTATGGCTCTAAATCTGAATACACAAAAACCTGATTTTGATTATCAGCATCTCAGGCATAGTAAAAAAATTGTAAGATATTTTGGGATTTGAATAGAGATGATTGTCTTCCTCAGCTTCGATGAGGAAAGAGTGCCTGATACTGTGGTAACCAGCGAAGTATTCAGTTATTCTTAGAACAGTAAAATAATTTTTCCAGCACCGCCACATCCTGTAGTCATTGGACATAATCGGAGAAATTCTAGGAATGAGTGAATTTTCACACTTGTGGGTGATAATGATTTGGCCCCCATCAGAGTGTGGTAGTACAATTCCCTGTGTAATCTAATCTCTGGTAAATTTGGGAATTTATCCAGTAAACCACCAGCAGAGTCTAAAGGCAGGCCAAGCGTTCTTATTTTAAACATCTGTTTTATAATTTTTTCCCAAAAGGGGATGGTTCTTGGGCACATCTACCACTGATGACCATAGTGTCCCTATGACCATGCCTCTCCAGGACTTGGAAGAATACCTGTTGTCTATTGTATTTCACATGCAACGAGTGAAATAAATTGCACCTATATTTCTGTAACCTACTGGGATATAGTCACCTTGTGCCAAAAGCTCCACGTGATTGGTCATCTAAGGGCTAGTCTACACTGTCAACGCTAAAAGGCTGCTGCGGCAGTGCTTTAACGTGGCTTGTGTAGGCAGAGCAGAGCGCTGGGAGACAGTTCTCTCAGCGCTCTAAAAAACCCACCTCTATGAGAGGTGTAGCTCCCAGCACTGACAGCGCGGCTCCCAGCGCTGGGGAACTGTCTACACTGGCGCTTCACAGCGCTGAAACTTGCTGGGCCCAGGGGGGTGTTTTTTCACACCCCGAGGGAGAAAGTTGCAGCGCTGTAAATTGCCAGTGTAGACAAGCCCTGAGTAAACTGCCACCTAGTTTTCAGTATAGCTTAAAGGCATTCTGTAGTTTCACAATTTCCCACAACATTGCGTGTATCATAGCTCGGGACAAGATTCTTCACCAATCCAAATAGTTTCCACTGTGCTGTCTATTTACAACTTTGGTGTTCAGTCACTAAATGTCCGTGTCATTAAATGTTCAGTCACTAAAGAGTTTACTTTCAACTTTGTTCTATTTTTTCTTCAACCATAGAGCCATGATTACTATATGCCTTTACCTCTGTTTGTGCGAGTATATTTAAAGAGTAAGGCTACAAATGGAGCTTGTAAGTTCTCTGAGCTGAAGCTATCTGGCCCAATGCCTCCTGCATATTACTATCCCAGAGAAAAGCCTTCTAAACCCACCTATCCTTGACCAAAGCCTTTAGAATCTAACCATTCCTGAGCAAGACTTGACCTAGTAATTCAAAACCCATACTTCTCAAATTCTGGAGCATCTCAAATTTTAGACCACCTCACAGTTTGTCTCAAAGCTTATTTGTAACAGAGTGAAGAATGAGGTCTGACGAATCTAAGAAGCTTACAAATTGTTACTTTGGGCCCAATCCAATGCCCATTGGAGTCAATGAAAAAATTCCACTGATTTCTATGTGCAATAGGCTGGGCCTTTAAGCCCTGGGGTGGGTGGGTGGGGGGAGAGAAAGAATTTAATAGTCTTTTGTGACACTTATTAAAAATGGGTACCTCTTTTTTTAAAAGGAGATCCTTGAGCCTTGATTTTGTTTTTTGAGTAGAATGTTAATATTTTATCCTTCAACGAGTTGTTTAAATATATTGTTGAATATTCAAGTCAACTATATTCTTCTTCAGAAAAGATGTGATTCTGCTGTTCCACATTAGAACAGGAAAACTAATGTGGTGCATCATTCTGGCTGGGAAGTGACCAAAGTTATTGTGACAGGATTGTATTTTGAGCAATTGTTGGTGATTTGTTTTTTAGCCCACAAAGAAAGTAATAAATCTGTCATCCTGAGAAATCAGGTTGTGACCTAAAGGAAGGAGCAAATTGTGGCTTTAGGTAAAAAAAGAGTGACCTGTCTATGAGGGTCATTTATCATTATAACAAAATTGCTGGTTCTTTTCCAGCTGACCAAGAAGAAAGGCTGCAGTAAGCAAAGACAAGCATCCGAATATTTTTAACTTATCAATATTTTCAGGAATTGCAAGTAGCCAAAAATCTGACAGCACTCAAAGGACACTGTCATCCGATCTGTAAGGGAAAACAAGATTTAATTATACAATTTACACAATACAATTTTTGTGTTTACAATAAGTAACAGAAATAAGAATTAAAGGCATGCACCATTGCATTATGTTCAAGATGCTCACCATGTACTGTATATATTATATGATGTTATTAGGGATTGGAGGAACCAAACCAAAGTCTCAGCTTTGAACAACTCCAATTTTAGATCTGAATCTGGATTCAACCTTTGCAGCTCAAGGCTCTCTAAATATTCTGAATGCTGGGCGTCTCCCAGCTCCTCTACAACATACTTTCTGTTGGTACTTTTCTGATGTCAGAAAATAACATTCTCAGATTCTTTTCTGTTCTATGTAGGTTCTTATATGGCACTCATCACCATAATATCTAATGCACTATTAGAAGGCACTCAAACAACTTTACTATCATGTGGTGTTTGTCCTCTCAACCTCTCCCCTGTGGAAGAAGCATGTGAAGTAGAGGGTTTTAGGGCTTTTTAAAATTAAATATACATATTGCTATGTGTTTATGTTCGAGAAGTCAAGGTCAAAGAAATGAGCCTTGTACTCGGAGAGGAAGGTGGTGAAGTTTATAATGGTCCTTAGTTCTTAGGGGTGTTCATTTTGTAGTCTCAGACCAGCCTTCAAGAAGGTTCTGTTTTCCACACACAAGTTTTACCTTCGTAGTAGAGAGTTCCATTGTGCCAGAGGAATGGAGCGCTCAAGCACGGTCTTCATCTCGAACCTCTATATGACCTTTTAGATAAGGACCAAATTCCAACTTGAACTTGATTCCAAATTCTATGAGGAGCCAGTGTAGTGAGTGAAGGACAGATCTGATGTGATTGCGGTAGCTGGTATTGCTGAGCATGTGCTGTAGTGTTATGTATTAGATTGAAACATAATTAACATGTGAAGAATTAATCAGCTTTAGAGTTTCCATCAGCTCCACAGTCTTTCAGCACCTTTGCAATCTTGGTCTGGTGTTTCCATGGCCTTTCAATGCCTCAATCAACCTTTGATGGCTTTATAGCATTTCAGCACTTCCAGCAGATTTTGGGAGCTCCATGAGACTGGTCTATGGAGCTGGGAAAATGCACAAGTGAATGGTGGTATAGGATGGTATACTGGAGGTCTTAGACTGGTAAGGAGGTTCAGGTGCCAGATCTCGTGCTCCCTCTCCAAGTTTATATATCTCTGGCTCCACAGCATATCATAAAGATATACCATATATGTGGGGTTTAAAGAAGAGGGTTATTATCAGAAATCCCAGTAAACATTTAAAGTATCTCTTCAATACTCTTACAATTACCTTCCTGTAACACATGTTGCCTGTCTACAGAATGCCTCATCCTATGATACAAAAGTTTTATCAGCACTCATTTTGGATATCCTATATCACTTACAGCTTCACCACTTGTGAGTAATGCAACCATACCAAACTCATGCAGATAAAAGCTTTATGGCACACCATTTTGTATTCTCTATAGATTACACATGCACAAACATTTATACAGTTCTCACATAATCTAAAGGAATAAAGGCATGAGAGATTTATGTATTTTTAAATGCCCTTGACTGAGGTTGAGAGGTGGAGTGAGATTGCATCCGTTATTAAAAAAAAATATTGTACTAATCAGAGAAGATCTAGTTTACATTGAATAAGGAATGCATACATTTTAAAATAAGAGATCTAAAAATTAGTTCCTCTTTTGTCTCATTCTTCCTAGCTACAGAACCCCACTCTAATTAACATTTCAAATCCTGATCCAAACAGCTTTGGTTAATTTACCCCCCACCCTTTTCCAACTTCTTCTAGTTGCAGAATCTCACCTTTATCCTCATTTCTGATGCAAAAAACATCATATAAGAAAAGTGAAAGGTCAGTCTCTTGTAGCGCAATTTGCATCCTGACTGCTACTCTCAGCTGATAGCTTTAGAGCAGGTATGCCTTTATTAGACTGTGCCATTCAATGTCAGAAGCAGTAGTCTTTATTCCAACATGTGAGTTTAGACCACTGTTTACAATTCTGACTAGCAGTTAACATCAGCTGTGATTATTACAATGCTATATGCAGGAATTTTTAACAAAGCTGTTTAAATGAAGGTATTTATAATGGGATTTAATATATAGAAGCTGATAGCTAAAGTACTATGCATTTGCCTTAAATCAGAGAACATTATGATGATAAACCATACAGAAGTTGAGGAAGTAATAGCTTATAATATAAGCAGTTTTTAAATGAGAAGAATCTAATCACGTATTCAATATGGCCACAATTCAGCATGTGCTAAAAGTTAGTCAAGTCCCATTATATCAATGGGACTTAAGCAATTGTTTATGTGCTTAAAGGATTATATGCTTAAGTATTTTGCTGAAGAAGGGCCTAATAGCTGAAGCTCTTGATTCAGATGTGCACCACAAGACCATGGGCTTCAGCTAATGTGCCCTGGCTGATTTGTCCGTCTGGAATAGCAGGAAACACAATCAGTCCTGCATAGGAGGTGGAGTAGCACCCTTCAGAGGGCACCGGTGCAAGGATGAACCTTGCCCCTGATTGTTTAGCTATAATGGCAGAGTGAAGAATGGAATTTAGGTTTCATGACTCCTACTTCCTTGCTGTAACCACTAGACTCTGCAGCCTCTGTTATCCACCACTTCCCCCCAACCTCTTGATTCAGCAAAATTGGGCTGGAAAATCTCATAGGAAAAGACTTTTTGGTGAGATTTTTTCAGCGCTTCTGATTCAGTTCTAGCTGGGAATACCATGAGAGCAGCCTATTTCATAATATTTTGATTTTTTTTTCTTCTAATCAAACTGGAAATGAAATCTCCTATCTGTGTATTATAGAGTCTCATAAAGATATTCTAAAATTTTAGGTGTATGTGTATTTTTTTCTAACGAGTTTGCCCCAAATTGTTACATCTATATAAAACAAACCCCAAATGGACATAATATATATGGCTCAATTTCAGATTTGCGTTGAGTGAAAAACTGATTAAATATGTTTTCCACCTGAGACTCAGGGCTGGCAGAGATGAGCAGGATTCAGTGACATCAGGTTATTAACTGTGATCAGATTTATGATAGTAAATAACAGGAAGGGACTTTTTTTTTTTCTAATCAGGATCAGCTAATAGAGTTCTTGAAAATAGCATACCCAGGAAAGGTTATTAGTCAGTAGCTGAACAGCTTGAACAGCTCTGGAAATGTCCATGAGAAAGGTGGTCAAATAATTTCTTTAAAGTTTTGTAGTAACGCACTTATGCTAGAGAAACAGACACAAGATAATTTTAAATACAAAGTGGTGAGGGTTCATAGCAATTTGAGAAAACACGAAGAAATCTGCCAAAGGTCAAATACTGCTGAATACAGTATTTTGATCACCCCCAATCTAATACCTAACTCTTCACTGGCTATCTGAAAATACAGGGTAAAATTTGAAGCTCCTCCAAACAAACAAACAAACAAACAAACAAACAAACAATAAATAAATGGTCCAAGTTACCTGAGGAAGCCTGTTTGTGTCGGATGTGCTTTGATCATGATGTCTCATGACAGTGGCATTCCCCTGGAACAATGGAGCAGTCAGATTCAAGAATGAAACTTGTGAGTCCAAGAGGCAGAGCATTCTCAGTAACTAGCACTCAAAACTGGAACTCAGTCCTGGGTGAGATGATGATGAACGTCATCACTGTAAGTGTAAAGGTCCACTGCTTATTCCCCCCATACCTTTTTAAATAAATGAAATGAAAGAAAATACTCCATAACATAGTCCAGTCTCTCCTGATTGAGTGACGTGAATGAGAGGAAGAACTATCTGTGTGTGTGCAGGTCCACCCACTGTCTGTATTCAAAGATATGTACACTCCAAATCTCTGAAAAATGCTTTCATCTACTCTGTTTTTGGTTTCATCCTGGACGTAGCCACAGTTTTAGCTCTCAGATTTAATTCAGCATACTCTCAGGGACAAATTTTCAAAGGCATCGTCTAACATTTCACCCACAAATTTTAGGTTTTGCACTTGGAAGAATTGAGATTCTCTAAGTAAATGGTGCTTGTGCATGAAAACTGCTGAAAATTCTTACTTGCCAATAAATAGATAGGCAAGGGTCTTTTAAAGGCCTTTTATGAAAAATTAGCATTTTATATCCTCATTTGTTGTCCCACCCAAATCATATTATTAACCTAGGAAACATCTGGATTAAACTTCTAGTCCAACATGGTGATAGTAGTAGTGGGCTAGACTCTTTTTTTAAGTTTGTTCTGTTTTCTTCAAGCCAGAAGAATAACTTATATGGAAAATTTGCTAGAGTCTTTTTTGGATGCATTCAATTTAGATTATTATGATTTTCTTTGAGACTTGGGCATCAAGGGCCTGACACAAGGCACATTCAAGTTATTGGGTATTGCAGCAGATTCCAAAGCATAATTTTTGTCTCCAGGCATTGCTGTAAACTCTCATAAACCAACCCTATACTGTAACCAAATCCACACTGCAAGACAAAATAACTTAGGGTATGTCTAGACTGAAATAAAAAAACAATGGCACTGAGTCTCAGAGCCTGGGTCAGCTGACTCAGGCTTGCAGGGTTATAAAATTGCAGTGTAGATATTCAACTTGGGGTGGAGCCCAGGTTCTGAGACCCTCCCTTGTTATAGGGTCTCAGAGCCTGGGCCCCAGCCCAAGCTTGAATGTCTACAGTGCAATTTTATAGCCCTACCACTTGAGCCTGAGTCCGCTGTCCTGGGCCAGCCACAACTATATTGTGGGTCATTTATTGTAATGTGGACATTGCAACAAAATGTTAACGACTACAACTAAAACTAGCACCATGCAGGGAACTCTATGAATCAACATCTGTGCCAGAGAAAATCCAAGCTCCAGTCCCTCTGGTCCATTAATATATGGTATTATATATTCCTAAAATAAATGGACCTGTTCCTTTATTTCATTTAACAAGTTTGCTTTATCTTTCTAGTATTTTAACGCTTGAGTGTACACCCACATGATATGTGTTGGTGTTTGTGAGAAGAATTGGGCATGAATTCCTACAGCATGTTGAGGGATGGTGTTAACATGATAGTACAACGTTGGGGAAGGGACCTCAATCCTTATAAACCCTTCCTTAGTGCGTGCACTTATGCTTGCAGTATTCTTTCAGTTGATATGGGTAGGGCTCATCAGCAAACGTCTCATGAGGTCTCTAAGCAAGGTAATAATGTTCTTGTTACAGTTATGAGATGTTGCCTATCTTCATTTTACAACAGTTCTACTGTAATTAGTTCTGATTTAAGTATTCCTGTGAGGTTGAAGTTCATATTTTGGGAAGTGAGCAGATCCTGGATTTGCAATGGCAATATAGCAGAGAATATACAGCAACTGGAGAAAATACATTTTTGCACACTTGAATTTAGGACAATTTTTATACCAGTATAAAACTTGAAGCAAAAAGCCCCTTTTCAGTTAACACAGATGCACTTTTTGGGTTGTGCATCCATAAGGATTATAGCTGAGATTGAAGATTAATAAAGCATAGGATTTATGAAAGGAGAGAGCATGTACAACTGTGTATAAGTCAGGATCAGAACTATTTTGACCTCGAATTATTATCAAATATGTGGATAATCCTCCTTTTCCAATATAAATAAATTATAAGAACTCTGTTAAACCTCAATAAAAATGCTAATCTTAAAGTTACATAGCTTTTTAACCATCTAGATAAAATGTCAAGAGCTACGATTTCTCAATGCTTTGTTAGTACAAACACCACTCACTGATGTCTACACAATGCTAATATTGCTTTGTTTGTATAGATCAACCAAGTCTGAAGAGCATCTGTGATGATTTTATGTAATATTTTTATGAATGATATGCATGGTAGTGACTTATTTGACTATGGGGTGCAGAAGGCTTAAAATGAGCCTGGGGCAAAGTAGGAGACATGAGGTGCTTATGTCACATAACTGTGTACTGTCTAGGGTGTATGAATGAGTCTTTATGGTTTGGTTTCAGCTGGTCCTGATCAGTAGAGATCTGGAAAGACAATGGGACTGAAAATTGACACCTAACAATAGGAAACTCTGCCAGGTAGAACACATGAGTTCTGCAGGGGTCTTGCAGGAGAAGGACAATGGATTGAAAAGTGGCTGTATTAAGAAATGGCCTTTGGAGAATTGCAGGACCTCTTACCTGGAGCTGACAGATGAAGAGAGAGAGAGGGAGCACCAAAATGGATGCTACATCAGCATAGCTGGGTAGAATCCTCATGCTGGCCAATCTGAACTCGACTTCTCCGTGCTAACCTAAGGACTTCCCCATGCTGTGCTCTAGTTGACTGATAAACCCAGCACTGTTTTGAGAAGGCTGCCTGGTGCTACTGCAAATACTTGCTGAGGTACATTGATCCCAGGAGAGGGCAAAAAGTCTCTGACCAGGAGTCTCCGTTGGACTTGCTGGGCAGAGCTCGCAGTGTGAAAAAAGGGTGCTGGAGTCCAGAGGCTCAGTGGAGGTGCTGAGGCCATCTGGTCCACCCTTGAGGAAGAGTGGTTTAAAAGCTGGGGCATAGCACATATCCCATGTGAATCCATGACAGCATCCATATATCTTGCATCTCTTCTTACGGGTACCATATATGTTACCAGCAAACCTTTTACTGTATTATTTTTTTTTAAATATCCTGATTCAGATGTGTTTGGTGAAGTGTTATTAGCACTGTGGTACTGGGTTTTGCTTGGTCAAGTTATTGTCTTGCTATTTTTAGAAACAAATCTGCTTACACTGTGCACCATAGTTTGGCACTTAGATGAGTTTGGGGTAAGCAGATAATCAATCATATCTAGATAATAGACATCAGTGATATTGCTTTGCAAGGTTTACACTCTTTGATTTATGCTAGTGGATTGTTTTTTTATGGGACTTTTAGAATATTTGTGACTGAATAATGCTTTTATGACCAAGCCACAAAGACAAAGTCATTATTTCTTTTAAAATTGTCAATCAACAGTTTGATTAAATTTGTGCTTATTTTGAGAGCAATTGGGCTGCATGCCATCAGGCTTAGTAGGGGCAATGCGCAAAGATGTTTCAAAAGGAATAAGAATACTGGGCCTGATTCTCCATTACCCTGCACCATGTGCACCATTTGCATCAGATGCAGAGGGGATGTAAAATGCCACCAAATCACAATGGGTAGCATTTTACATCCACTCTGCACTCACTTTGCTCTGGTGTAAATGACTACATAAAGCACAGGCAATGGAGTTTCAGGCCCCCTGTCCACAAAGTAGTAAGAAATATTCAGCTAACTCATTTAAATTAGTTTGCTTCATTAATCTTCAAGTGTACAGTTTTGTTTAAAAACCTTTAATTTGCACAAACAGAATTGCATCTTGGCTTTAATAAAAGGTTCAATTTTAACCTCACGGCAGTGCCAATCAGGAGTAACTCAGCTTGTGTCAATGGACTTACACAGGTGAAAAAATGACGTATAATGAGGTGGTAGAAAGCAACTCACAGTCTTTATATAGCTGCACAAATACGCACGGATGCTTCATCCTGAAATAATTACTACTGAGTGGAAGTAAGCACTGTAGAATGATAGAAATGTAGGGACGACCTCTCTCAAGATCCCTTCCAGCAAGTCCAGCCTCCTGGGCTGAGGCAGGACCAAGTAAACCTAGACTATCTCTGACAGGTGTTTGTCTAACATGCTCTTAAAAAACCTCCAATGGTGGTGTGATAAGGTTGTGGGTGGTGTGACAGACCCCACATGGACCCAGAGCATGGCATGGAGCAGTACTATTACTTCAACACCTGCAGGACATGGTCCAGGAGGAGGAACAGTTTAAAAAGGGCACTGGTAGCCCAGTTAGAGAGGGAAAGGAGTTACAGGCTGCACTTGGAAGTGATGCTGCTGCCTGGACCTGCAGCCTTAGTAAGGCCACTCTGGGACCAGTAAATCCATATTCCTCCCCATCCTCTGGAGTCAAGAACCCACAAAAGGCCCTGAAGAATGGGACACTGATGAAGAAGGTACTACTAAGACTGTGATCATGCCCAAAATGGAAGAGCCCCAACCCGGTAGGAAGTGGCTCAGGGGGAGTGGACCAATGAATGGTCTGAATACTGCTACACCACTTTAGGGCCCTGGGTTGGGAATCTGGTGGGAGTGGGAAGGTGTGAGTCCCCCACCACTCTGCCAGAAGAAAAAACCCAAGTGGGGAAGAGGGGATACAAAGGAGAGACTGAGGCCATCATATGTGACCTGTGAAGCCGCTATCTGACTCGCTACTGGCTCCACAGCCTGTTTTGGAAGCCTGTTCCAGTACTTAACTATCTTTATACTTGGAACATTTTTATTAATATCTAAGCTAAATCTCCCTTGCTGCAGATTACTTTTGTCCTACTTTCATTGTTCCTGGAGAACAATTGATCAGCATCCTCTTTATAACAGCCCTTGGCAGATTTGAAGCCTGTTATTAGGTCCTCTCACTGTCTTTTTATCTCAAGACTAAATATGGCCAGTTTTTTAATCCTTTCCTCATAGGTTAGGTTTTCTAAATCTTTTATTATTTTTGTTGGTCTCCTCTGGACTCTCTCCACATCTTTCCTAAAGTGTGGAGCTAGAACTGAACACGGTGCTCCAGCTGAGACCTCACCAGTGCTGAGTAAACAGGAACAATTACCTCCTGTGTCTTATCTAAAATACTCCATAGGATGTCATAGGATGACCCCATCTGGAACACCCTCTTGCTGTAGGCCACGGCATGACAGGCATGTCTGCCTCAGTTTCCCTCCTTCAAACTCCCCAGAAATAGTCCAAACCATCTTCCCAAGCATAAATATCCTTTTGGGGTTCATTTATTACCTATCCCCCATGCACATAAATCATAGTCCAGAATTTCCCCAGTATAGTCCAAACAGTTCATATAGCCCTAGTGTTCCTCGCCATGTCCTGGCTCAGCCCTTTTCTGTCCTTGAACCAGGACAGCCACTCCAGCCCTTCCAATTGGCCCACAATCCCACTCTTTCCAGTGGGAACCCTTACAGTCTTTCTGCTTGGAGCACGCTTGCCAAGGGAACCTCCCTCATCCCCCCTGGCCTTCTTATAGTTCCTTTGAGTCCAGCTGTCCAGCAATGGAGTTGTCAGCGGGTAAGTGCCTCCATTGCTCCCCTGCCTTCAGCCCACTCTGGCTCTGAAACAGCAGGCAACACCCTCTACTACTGTTCCTGCATTCAGCCCTCTCCAACGCTGTGGTCCTGGCTTGGGGACACCAGTGAGCAAACCCCTCTTGCTGCTCTCTTTGCCTTCAGCCTTCTCCTAGGAAACACCTTCTGATTCCTTTTGGGATCTCCTCCTGTCCCCCTAGTCTCTGGTAACTCTCACTTAACCCTGGCTGAACCAGTCTTTGTTGGGACTATTTCTTCTGGCTTCCTTCAGGGACTTCCTCTCATTGGTGCACTCTGATTCTTTATAGCCCCCAGGTGCTGTCCTGCCCTCTTAATTAGGCAAAGGGGAGCACCTGCTCTAGCACAGAGGCGCTGGACTTACTGAGGCCAGCCATCTTATGATAGCACTCCAGAATATTAGCTTTTTTAGCACCCAAATCACATCTTAAGTCTTCACTTAAAAGGTAAATTGTAGCTAATTATTTAAACACAAATAAATAGCACCCAAAACACAGTTGACTGATATTCAGTTTGTGACATAATCCTCAAATCCCCTTCAGCAGTACTACTGCTTTGCCAGTAATTCCCCATTTTGCAGCTGAGCATTTGATTTTATTTCTTCCTGAATATACTACTGTGCACTTGTCTTTATTGAAGTTCATCTTGTTAATTTCAGACCAATTCTCCAATTTGTCAAGATCATTCTGAATTCTAATTGTGTCTTCCAAAATGCTGGCAACTCCACCCAGTTTGGTGTCATCTGCAAATTTTATAAGTATACTCTCCACTCCATTAATGAAAATATTGATTAGTACGGGGCCCATTAGACACATTCCCCGCAATGTGAGAACAAACTATTGATAACTACTCTTTGAATTCAGTCTTTTAATCAGTTTTACACCTTAGGGTAATTTTATCTAGACCACATTTTCCTAGTTTAGTTTATGAGAATGTCATATGGGACAGTCAAAAGCCTTACTAAAATAAGATGTATTACATCGGCTTTCCCCCACCCACTAGGCCAGTAACCTGTCAAAAAAGGAAATGAGGTTGGTTGGGCATGATTTGTTCTTGACAATCCATATCTGCTATTACTTATAACCCTATTATCCTCTAGGTGCTTACAAACTGATTGTTTAATATTTTGTTCCAGTATATTTCCAGGTATCAAACTTAGGGTATGTCTACACTTACCATTTAAAGCACAAAAAGTCACTTTTTTGGTGCTAAAACCACGGGAGCATCTACACTTGTTAATGACTTTTTGCAGTGAAACTCATAAGTTTCACCCCAAAAGGAAAACCACCTTCACGAGAGGTATACAGCTCTTACCGCCGTTCTTTTTGCGCTGCTGTGAAAGTGAAGACACGTTCTAGCAGTGTAAACACCCTTTGGCCTCTGGAGGATATCCCACAATTCCAAAAGCTACCACTCTGGCCAGCATCTCTGCTGCTCTGACGCATGGATGTCCGCTCCTACCCCTGTAAGCCCCGGGAAGTTTGAAGCTGCCTTTCCCTTTGTTTGTAGATGTGGTGGGGAAAGCAGCCAGACAGCAGGAGGTTTTAAAAAAAATGCCACGGAAGAAACCAGGAAGTAATGGGGCTCCTGAGACATGAAGCAGGGCAGCGTGGGGCACTGATCAGGGACCCAGAATGCCTTCCGCTCCCCCTCCCCCTTCCCACAAGACCTATCGCGAGAGCTGCACTGTGGGATAGCTGGCCTACAGTGCTGCTCTCATCGGGGATGGAAGTGCTGGTAATGTAAACACTCTCTGATGCCTGAGGAATTGAGTGAGTACACAAACCAGTGCTCTACATTCTCCGGTTCCCTATCACCTGTGAAACGTACAGTGCAAAAACTCTGTGAGTGTAGACATACCCATAGGCTGATTGGTCTATCATTCCTTGGGTCCTCTTTCCCCACCCCCATCTGTAAATCTAGGTACTATGTTTGCTCCCCTCCAGTCCTCTGGGACCTCAGCCATCTATGAGTTCTCAAAGATAATTGCTAACGTTCTGAGATTGTTTCAAGCTAGTTTCCTAACTACCCTAGGGTGCACTTCATCAGGCCCAGATGACCTGAATACTCTAACTTATCTAAATATTCTTTAACCCAGTGGTCTCCAACCTTTTTATGCACAAGATCACTTTTTGAATTTCAGATCAACCCAGGATCTACCCCGCCCCTTCCCCGAGGCCCCACCCCGCTCACTCCATTCCCCACTCCTTCCGTTGCTCGCTCTCCCCCACCCTCACTCAATTTCACTGGGCTGGGCCAGGGGGTTGGGGTGTGGGCGGGGGTGCAGGCTGTGGGCTGGGGCCAAGGGATTCAGACTGTGGGAGGGGGCTCCGGGCTGAGCCTGGGGCAGAGGGTTGGGGTGCAGGAGTGAGGGGTGCAAGCTCTGGGAGGGAGTTTGGGTGCAGGCATCATATGGTCGCTCTGCACCTAATCTCATAGAATCCACTGGACATTTTATGAGTTTTACTTTTTATTAGTGTCATTTGTAGTTTATAGATCCAAAAGCCTTCAGGGATTGTCACAAATCAGCGTAACATTCTCAACTGTGGGGTGTGCATTGGCTGAGCCTGGGGCAGGCGGTTGGGGTGCAGGAGTGAGGGGTGAAAGCCTGGGAAGGAGTTTGGGTGCAAGAGGGAGCTCCAGGCTCGTGCAGAGTGTTGGGATGCAGGAGGGGGGAGAGGTACGGGCTCTGGGAGGGAGTTTGGTGCAGGAGGGGGCACGGGGTTGGTGCAGGAGATTGGGGTGCAGGAGGGGTTGTGGGGTCTGGCAGGGAGCTCTGGGCTGTGGGTTGGGGTGCAGGAGGGGGGTGAGGTGCAGGCTCCAGCCGGGAGGCACTTACCACAGGTGGCTCCCGGTCAACGGCACAGCGGGGCTCAGCCAGGCTGCCTACCTGCTGTGGCCCCACGCTGCTCCCAGAAGCGTCTGGCTGCTGGCACGCCTCTGCGTGAGGCCCCTGGGGAGGCAGCGGGTCTCTGTGTGCTGCCTGTGCCTGCAACTGCCGCCCCTGCAGCTCCCATTGGCAGGTTCCCGGCCAATGGGATCTGCGGGGACGGTGCTGGGGGCAGGGGCAGCGTGTGGAGCTGCCTCCCCCCAGTTCCCTCAGAGGCTGCAGAGACGTGCCAGCAGTCAGCTGCTTCTGGGAGTGGCGTGGGGCCACAGCAGGCAGGCAGCCTGCCTGAGCCTGCTACGCCGCCGGACTTTTAGTGGCCTGGAGATAATGATCGACTGACCGAGGCTCCAGGATAGGCCAGTCAATTACGATCGATGGGTTGGTGACCACTGCTTTAATCTATTCTTTCCCTGTTTTGGATTGTATTCCTTTCCCCTTTTAGTTAATATTAGTTGTGTTTAAATAATTAGCCACAATTTACCTTTTAAGTGAAAACTGAAGCAAAATAGGCATTAAACACCTCAGCTTTCTTGATGTCCTCTATTATTAGCTCTCCTTCCATGCAATTCCATGTATTTAAAGAACCTCTTCTAATTGCCTTTTATGTCCCTTGTTAGGGGTAACTCTTCTTGTGCCTTAGCCTTTTTGATTTTGTCTCCACGTGTCTGTGCTATTCTTTTGTACTCCTCCTTAACAATTTGACCAAGTTTTCATTTTTTTTTGTAGGATTCCTTTTTGATTTTCATGGCATTAAAGTGCTCCTGATGGAGCCATAATGGCTTCTGTTTCTACTTCCTTGGCCCTAAACTTTGTAGCAAGTGTTTGCATGATCATGCATTAAATATGTCCAATTAAATATGAAGTTTTGAGACTTTCAAATCTGTCAAGTAGGCTTGGATGCCCAGAGAGAGTTTTCAAAGGCAGAAATGGGAGTTAGGTGCCTCGCTGCCATTTGTGCCTTTGAAAATCTTCCCCATCCCCAATTCTCATTAATTTTCAAGATTTTTTTTCTTTTATGAAACTTCTTAGAACGAACACTCAGCCATTTTTAGATAGCATATAATTTTCTAGAATACATGCTTTGTGAGGAAAATGGATAAAACCTGTAGAAAATGGAGGTTTGCATAAATAGGGGATCTGTGTAAGGTGCATGTGGATATGAGGAAGAAATGACCTAGTTTCCGATAATTGAAGTTTGGACTGATGGGGTTTGACTGTACTGATAAGATAAAAAAGATATTCATTACAAATGAAACCATGAAGATTCTTCAGTCTATTGTTTATAATCAAAATTAGCAAATTTTGACTATATCTTTGAGGAAGACTGCAGTGAAGTATGAAGAGGACAACATGTTCCTTGATTCTATGCTGAGAAGGCATCATAATGAAAATTATCTAACTGCTATATAAACTAGCGTTTCTTCTTTAATCTAACAGTGGGTATGCTATTCTGATGCCCTTCTATTGTTTAGATTGATAATTCTGGTCCTCACAAACTGTACATTGCTTCATTCAATTGAGGAGCATCCTTCCTAAACAAGAAAATTCTAGGAAAAAAAACATAATTCTGATATTTTGCTAAGAATTACTGATAACCTTCAGCTGAAAGAAAATAGGATCACGGCACTATGGCACTTAGCTTTGCACGGCTCTGATTCCAAAGCATTTACAGCAGAGCATGGCAAGCCTGCATATTTTGTTCCTTCCCAGTCACTGAAGAACAGTCTACCAGTAAATCCATGTGCTTCTTTTAAAACCCTTGGTAATTTAACCTGTGGATTAGAATTTCCTCTGTCCCTCCCTACTGTCTCAAAGTATGTCCCTGTATTTAGGATTCTGTGATCAAAGAGTCAATGTAGGAAGAATAGGTGTTTTAAAAAAACCATACTTTTATGCTGTGAAAAATGTTGGTTTTTTTCTGGTTTCCGATATCACCTCTCTTGCTGTGTTATGTGGAAAGGAGGTAAAGGATTAAGTAATGGGAAGACTATTTTGGGATAATGAAGAGAAGTACAATAATTAATTTAAAATCTGTGACAGCAAAGGAACAATGTAATTCCTGCCTGCATTCTTGAGGTGCAGCTCCACCCTCAGGTATGTTACATGTGTCATGGTAACCAAACAGGTGGTGAGAACAACACACTCTCACATGATGCCCCAGACCGATGAGGGGCATGCATTTGCAAGAGTGCAGCAAAACTGCAACTAGAAAAGCAAAGTAAAGACAGGGAGGGGACTAGAAATCTAATATACAACTGCTACTACTTAGTTAATAGTCAGACACTGAACCACAAAACAAAAATCTTATTAGGAATAACTAAGGATATAACACCGACAAAGGCAGTAAAAATAAATAAATAATGCAAGGAATGGGATACTACCCAGTATCAGTGCAATCTCTACCCAGAAGAATCCTAGTCACTGAGTACTGTAATCAACAACACATGATATGAAAACAGTGTACTAGAGAGAGTACTAGAAGTTGCCATATGTGTAAGCGGGGGAATGGTCCCGCTATTGTGGGGAACTTTCCTGGCTTCTGTACTACCCTGGTGAAATGGGCTAGTGAAAGAATCGGAGTCCTCGCTCTCACTTCCTTTCCCAAGAGGCCTCCCTGCCCTTGAGAACTCCCCTTGCACTGTCCTGTCTGGCAGAGTCCTCGTAACCCTGACAAGGCTGGGCCCAGGATTCCTGGGGGGCTCGACCCCCAACCCTGCTGTGGTCACCTAGGATACCCCACTACGGGGTACTCTCTCTGCACTGGGCATTTCCCTGACCCACTGATCATTACATACAATTTAAAGAAAATACAAGTTATTTAATCAACAATTAATTTAAAAAAGAATAAGGAAAAATGGGAAAGGTTAAAGGAAAATACATCACCCCGCTTTGTGGCAGGGAACATCACAAACAGTGTCTCTGGAATGTCAGGGCAGTTCACAGTCTGTTCCTTGTAGGTCCCAGGCCTTCTTCTCAGGCCCTGGCTGTGCTGCACGGATGCTGCGGGTTGAGAAACTTGTTCTGGTGGTGACCACAACAGCTTTGGGCTTTGGGTGGTGGGACCCTTCTTCCCAGCATCAGCCCCCTTCGGTTAAGATCCCCCTCCCGGTCTGGCCTGCAAGGATCCTTGGCTGGGGGTGTCTTTCTGTGCTGGGCCCTTTACCCAGGGACCCCCATTGGCTGGCCCCAGTTGCTCACCACACCTGGCTACAGACTGCTCCAGCTCCCCTGTTCTAGCTCCAGCTCCACTCTGCCTCAGCACTGATGCTGCTGCTCTGCCTCCAGCCCCCTGGGCTGCTTCTCTGGCTCTGTGGCTACAGCTCTGCTCCCAGCACAGGATCTGCTTCCTGAGCTGCTTTTCTGGTCCCTCTGGATCTGCCAGAGCTCTGCTCCACAGCTCAGCTTGGGCCCCTGCTCTCTCCTTCGCTTAGCCCCACTCTGTCTGACACAGGCAATTCCAGCTCATAGGAAGGACAGGATCCACCTTGGCCTCCTGACTCCCTGATTAGCCTGCCTGCTCTGTCAATCAGGCTGATCTGGAGCGTTGGCCTTTCCCCATTGCCCTTGGGGACTGTCAGTCTCAGGGTCCTGATTTCCCATTGACCCTTCCCCTTTCTTTTGGTACTGGGAGCTAGCCAACCAAAACATTCCCACTGAGTTTTAATAAGGGGACAATAGTCTCCTTCATATGCATGCACCTTTGATCCATGTAGTCTTTGACCTTTCTTGTTGCAATGATGAACCTGGGGCCCAGTTTTAAAATACAGATGCCTAAAGTTAGCCACGTAAATAAGAGGCCCAATTTTCAGAAGTGCTGAGTGTCTGCAACTCTCCAGTGCAATCAGTGAGAACTATGTGTGCACTGTACTCCTAAAAAACAGGAAAATTTTTATGTAGGAGCCTAAACATGGATTGAGGGCTTGTCTGCACTTGGAAATTTACTGCACTAGCTATTCCAGAATAGTTTATTTTGGTATAAGGTCCTGTGTAGACACACTTATTTCAGAATAACATGGGGAGTGATTTTGGAATAGCTATTTCAATTACCGGTAATTTCAAGTGTAGACAAGCCCTTAGGTGCCTAGCTTTCGGTATCAAGGTCGGAAAACTGTGGCTACACACATGGGTGCTTCCTAACCCACTCAGGCGATTAGCACAGTGCCTCAGGCATGGATTTCATTATTACCCATAACACTATCGCAACTTGCACAGCTACAACTGTGAATGCTGATATTTAATTCATTCAGGTTTTCAGCAAGAGAGAGAAATTTCTGAATCAGGTTGCCCACCCCTCTCCTTATGTTGTCTGAGTTTTGAAAGAACAGAAAGTGAAAAAGCTTAGGGGACCAACTATTGATTATGAACTTTGGCAGATTTATTGCCAGCACTATCACAGAACATTCCCAATTGAACAGGAGGGGCTGAGATAGATCAAATGTGCAGCCTGTGTACATAACAACTATATTAGATAGCCCTGACTATCCTTAATGGTTCACAGGAATGCTCTCTGCATTTTAAAAATAGTAATAGTAGAAACTGCTTGGGATCCCTAACTATTTCCTTGCAATCTGCCAATTCCCAAATTTGTGACTATGAACCATTTAACTATAGTTTGAATCTAATGCCTCCTTGGCAAACCACATCTGTATGCTGGATATTATAAGGATGAGTAATATGACACTGCAGGTCATTGCATCAGCTTAAGTAGCTCTATTCCAAACCAATTCTCCATGATCACACATGCACATTTTTATATTTGAATATAACCTTCCTGAACTCCTTAATTACCTCATTAGCACGTTGTTACGATAAAAACAAAAATTCACCAGGGAACTTTGTGTTTGTGAAAAGTGCTAGATTGGCAGCCTTGCTTCTGAATTCCTCCATTTATCCACAGGATGGGCACAATACAGCCAATGGCTGTGCAAGCTTCCCCACGTGTGTTCTTCAACTCTGACCTGGAAGGAACCTCCTCTAGGTACATCAGTGCTGAATCTTCTTATGATCATTCAGTTCTTGGCCTTACTGCTGAAACTTCACACTGTTACCACTTACTGTCAACTGCAGTGTTGACTTTTCTGTTATGGAGACCTGTTCATTGGGAACTGGACAAACATCATATTTATTTTCCATTGCTACTGAACAGCCATCAGAAGGTAACATCTTTAGGTAACTACTGACTTGAGCTGGAGCTGAATTGGTGACCTAGTGACAGGCTGTATACTCTATTACCAATACCTTGAGTGAGTGAATCTTCTTCATTTCTAAAAATGCTATAAGATCACACTGTAAATACTTAACCTCATATTCCAATATAGCTGGAGTCTTAAAATTCCACTTGTCCTGTAAGAAAGATGTGTATTTTTAAAGGCACTCAGGTCAATTTCTTATTGAACGTCCATTAATTTTTGATGCTTCAGTTTCTAGGTGCTTAACTTGGGGTTAATTTTCAAAGATACTAAGCTCCATATCTTTCCATTGAAGTTAAATTGGAATTGTGGAAGCATAACACCTTTGAACATTGTACTGTGTCTCTAGTCTGTAGATGCCTAAAATCAGAGGCATCCAAAATTAGTGCACACTTGAAAATTTAGGCTTGATCAGTAATATTCACTCTGAATGGCAAGAAATGCCATCCAGGACAGAGGGAACTTAAATGCTCCACCATGATTGAGTCTGTCATTGATACATTAAAAAAGAAAATAAAAACTGTCCAATTTACAAATCAGAAATTGGATATCTTCATCCTATACACGCTTAAATGTCAGCATAGTATTTGAGAAGGAATCAAAGACCCTGTATAAACTGACCTCCCCCCAGAATGCATCATTCTCTGATCTCACAGGCTGCTGCAAAACTCTACTGCAGCAGTGAGACGGCCCATGGGTGCTTGTATAAGTCACTTAAAATATATACATATATATATATATATATATAATATAATATTGTACCCAGAGTTATTTATCACAGAGAAGGAGGATGAGATCCTTAGAGTCACTTCATGCATCTGAAGAAGTGAGGTTTTTACCCATGAAAGCTTATGCTCAAATAAATCTGTTAGTCTTTAAGGTGCCACCGGACTCCTTGTTGTTTTTGTGGATACAGACTAACACGGCTACCCCCGATCTGTGACTTAGGCCAACATAACAAGAAAACAATAGTAATGACTTGGCTAACCATGGGGAGGGGATCTATGGCCTTTCATAGTTTCTCGAGCCTTGCACAGATTTTAAGACAAATCAGGTCCTATAATGTTGTTGATTTAACCAGGTATCAAGAGGAACTCTCTGGTTTATGATGTCAACAGGGGGAAAAAAAGGGAAAATGTCTCGCTGTATGGAATTTAACCACATTTTATGTCACTGTTGAGATCGTGTAGAATGGCAGAAAATGCTTTCTTTTGACACTATAAAAAGCCCCATGAGTCAGAGCTGTTTGAGAAGGAAGAAGAGTTCAATGAATACTGTACAATCTACCACCGTACTAAGGAATCAGAAATTTTAAACTGAAATACATATTTTGAAGAGAAACATATTATTGCTGTGGAGTGTCCTATACACTATATTTGTCATATACAGCTCTGCTCTATTCAGACCCTTCACCATAGTGTGTCCATGTGAAATGTCAGCTTGAGAAAGAAAAATGTGACATTACACACACACAGAGGAGGATAGATGCCAGCTGCTTACCAAGCTGATGCTGACCAGCTAAGGACAAAAGGAAAACTCATGACTCAGACAATGCTTTTAAAACTACTGAGATAACAAACTGGAATTCCTAAAATGCAGGATGTCCTGCTGCAAGCAGCAATGTTAAGAAAAAGGTGGAAGGAAGCAGGATAATCCCAAAGAGAACCATTCACAAAAAACTTGTCTTCAAGTCCAAATCCTATAGCCAAACATCCAAGTAAATACATGGAAGAGAAACTAGCTTCAAAATCAAATCTATCCCACCTCTTGTTTTAAAAGGGACAACGCCAAGCCTGGCAGTCTCAAAATGTGACCTGAATTTGCTCTTTGAATATCTGATAAATCTTCAGATAATTCAGTGTGTGTGTGTTTTAAATGCTTCAGTAACACTCCTCCCACCGCCCCCAAAATAATTATTAAGACAAAATTAAACAGCATCAGCCAAGTGCTTGTGACTAGACCAGCCATTACACAAGATTAACACTCATTTCAAGTTTCCAAACAAACTGTAAACATACATATAAAAATTGTCTCTTAAGATGAATGAAAAATAGCTGGGGTCTGTTCCTACCCTTTCAAGTCAATGGGAATGTTGTCTTTGACATTGGTGGCAGCACAATCAGGCCTGTAGACTGATTTTTAAAATAAATACTTTATTTTAACTCAGACTTCTGCTTATTTTTGCTAAAAATCTGTTCATTTTATTTTCTTCTCATTCTCCAAACCAGCCTCCTGCCTCTGTTTGTCTGGTTGTGAGGCCTCTGAGTCAGATACTGTCTTTTCTGTTATTTGCTTGTACAGCACCTAGTGCAGAGAGTTCTTGATCCTTCACTGGGGTCCCCAGATGCTATCATAATAGAAATAATAATTAACAGCTGATTTTAGAGCATGTGAATGTGCTGTGTTGATGATACTGGAGAATTAACTACTTAGTTTTCCAGCAAAAATTCTCCTCATCATCCCATCAAGTTGTTTCATACCTCATCTCTTGATCTAGAAAGATCACTTTTCTGAGTAAATGAGGCTGATTTGGTTGCCGGGCCATTCATCTCTTCCGCCATTTGTGGTGCCAAACGCTGGCAATGTTTTTTGTGATGCAGAATGTGATGTGAATAGAAACTCGACACAGGCTACCACTTTATGGTGCATGGGTCACCAAACAGCCAACAGATCATAGCTTTCAGCTAATATCAACCTGGGCTGCATTCAAACTAGTGATCTAGAGAAGAAAGGCTCCTTATTCCATTATGACTTATCAGTCCCTGAGTCATTCAGATCTTCCAGTACTGTTCCCTCAAAATGTTCACTTTTAATTAGTGATTACAGATTTGTTAAAGGACCATACAAGAGCTTTTGTGCCACCTTCATTGTTAGCTTTTATTTGTTGTCTTGATACCCCATTAGTGATGGAGAAAAGTGTGGATAATATGAAAGCTGGTGAAGATGTTATTTTAAAAACATGGATTTTGTGCTATTAGATCAATAGGCATGCTAAATAATGTATCCATATAGAATTTAAACACTAAAGCAAAGTACTTACCAGCAGGCAGTTCAAACACTGCAATCAGGTATGCCTGCAGTGTTCTCACTAGGAATTTCCTGAAAAATACTTAGGGCCAATGTAGAATGGGATGTTTAAAGAATCAGCTGAAGTTCAGAAATTTGGGAATTTTGATTAGCCCATTGCTTTTAGAAAGCAATTCTTCATTAAGTTATAAATTAAGCTTTTTTTCCGTGGAGATGCAACTTCCTGGTTTGGGAAATACTTTAAGGATTCCCTCTAACACAGGTAGATTGCATATTTGAACAAACATGAGATTTTTTTGGAAGAAATAGTAAAGGATGACATGAATGCTTCTTTAAATACACGTATGAAAGACAACACAGAATTGATGTGTAGCTCAGAACAGAACACAGAACAACAATTTGTTTGTAGCCTCAATGGACTAAAATACTGTGAAAATGTGGCAGAATATTAATTGTATTTTGTGAGTTCAGTAATTGTGTTCATTCATATTAACCTACTGGAAGCAGGTTTCCTCCAGCAGGCTTACTGTTGTTCCCTTTATTTTGTGTTTGTGTGTGTGTGTGTGCATGTGTAATAGATATGGTAGACTTTTTCTGTTGGTTGAAGAGACTAGAATACTTCGGAAAAATATCTGTCTAAAGAAAAAATCCTAGAGTATTTTTAAGAGTCCTTTCAGTGTTCTTCTCAAATACTACATAGATGGGTATGACAATTAGAAGGGCCTAAAATCCTTAGGAACTGCCTTAGAGATGGGCAGTGTGGAATGCCAAAGTTCCTACCTTTGATCAGATAAGCACTGCTAATAACATTGCATTTAAGTTTCCATATGTAGAAACTATTGAAACCTACAAAGCTTCTCTGCCCTGTTATTTATGTGACTGGATGGTTACTGATGGAGCTGTTAATGTAACTCTTTACACACACTCCTTATAAGAGAAAAGTGTGCAAAAAGCAGCTAGCAATTAAAATACTTAGCTATTTGTAGTTAAGAAAATTGAGTTATATTAGATTTTTTTTAAAAACTATCCTATTTCTGATTACATTTGTTTCCTATTTATTCTATACATGCAGAAAAGTAAAAGAATCCATGGAGCATCAGTCATCCAACAGGCCTCATTTCCTCTGCAAGTGCTACCATTTTTTAGATTTTTCCCTACAATTGCATTTTGGAAATTAGATAATAATGTTTAATGCATTTTCCATTTAAGCCAGATGCAGAAATGACTTTGTAATTGTATTCTCTCAACATATTAAACATACCAATATGTTTTGCAAGATATAATAGACACCTTCAGCACACAGAAAATGTATTAAAGCATCTAATAGCAGGAAAATTATTTCAGTTGATTACTAGACCTGTACTGTTCATGTCATACACAGGTTGAAGCCACATATTTATTATATGCTGTGGGCCAGATCCTCAAATGGTGTAATTTATATATAGCTCCATTGACTTCAGCTGAGCTATGCCTATTTACACCTGCCTTGCCCACGTTTAAGGGGTTTATAACTAGAGTGGACGAGTGATGTGTTCTCAACAAAACCTGATGCAATGTGAAACTTGCCATGAGTCAGGTTCTGCTAAGAACTCCGCCATCAGAGCAGGTGTGTCAAAAGGTGTGGAAAGACTCACAATCATTTCAAGTTTCAGAGTAGCAGCCGTGTTACTCTGTATTCGCAAAAAGAAAAGGAGTACTTGTGGCACCTTAGAGACTAACAAATTTATTTGAGCATAAGCTTTCATGAGCTACAGCTCACTTCATCGGATGCATTCAGTGGAAATTACAGTGGGAAGATTTATATACACAGAGAACATGAAACAATGGGTGTTACCATACACACTGTAAGGAGAGTGATCAGGTAAGGTGAGCTAATACCAGCAGGAGAGGGGGCGGGGTAGTGATAATCAAGGTGGGCCATTTTGTAGTGATAATCAAGGTGGGCCATTTCCAGCAGTTGACAGGAACAGTGTGTGTGTGTGGGGGGGCAATAGTTTTACTTTGTGTAATGACCCATCCACTCCCAGTCTCTATTCAAGCCTAAGTTAATTGTATCCCGTTTGCAAATTAATTCCAATTCAGCAGTCTCTCATTGGAGTCCGTTTTTGAAGTCCTTTTGTTGTAATATTGCAACTTTTAGGTCTGTAATCGAGTGACCAGAGAGATTGAAGTGTTCTCCGACTGATTTATGAATGTTATAATTCTTGACATCTGATTTGTGTCCATTTATTCTTTTACGTAGAGACTGTCCAGTTTGACCAATGTACATGTCAGAGGGGCATTGCTGGCACATGATGGCATATATCACATATGTAGATGTGCAGGTGAACGAGCCTCTGATAGTGTGGCTGATGTGATTAGGCCCTGTGATGGTGTCCCCTGAATAGATATGTGGACACAGTTGGCAACAGGCTTTGTTGCAAGGATAGGTTCCTGGGTTAGTGGTTCTGTTGTGAGGTATGCGCAAGTAGAGTAGGGGCATTAGGGAACGAGAGCTGAGGAAGCGTTCTTCTAAGTCAGCCATAAAAATTTTGGCATACTGTGGGGCCATGCGGGTACCCATAGCAGTGCCGCTGGTTTGAAGGTATACATTGTCCCCAAATGTGAAATAGTTATGGGTGAGGACAAAGTCACGAAGTTCAGCCACCAGGTTTGCCGTGACATTATCGGGGATACTGTTCCTGACGGCTTGGCTAGGATCTACAACCTATCCTGAAGGACGACCCATCACTCTCACAGATCTTGGGAGACAGGCCAGTCCTTGCTTACAGACAGCCCCCCAACCTGAAGCAAATACTCATCAGCAACCACATACCACACAACAGAACCACTAACCCAGGAACCTATCCTTGCAACAAAGGTGAACGAGCCTCTGATAGTGTGGCTGATGTGATTAGGCCCTATGATGGTGTCCCCTGAATAGATATGTGGATACAGTTGGCAACGGGCTTTGTTGCAAGGATAGGTTCCTGGGTTAGTGGTTCTGTTGTTGTTGCTGGTGAGTATTTGCTTCAGGTTGGGGGACTGTCTGTAAGCAAGGACTGGCCTGTCTCCCAAGATCTGTGAGAGTGATGGGTCGTCCTTCAGGATAGGTTGTAGATCCTAGCCAAGCCGTCAGGAACAGTATCCCCAATAATGTCACGGAAAACCTGGTGGCTGAACTTTGTGACTTTGTCCTCACCCATAAGTATTTCACATTTGGGGACAATGTATACCTTCAAACTAGCGGCACTGCTATGGGTACCTGCATGGCCCCACAGTATGCCAACATTTTTATGGCTGACTTAGAACAACGCTTCCTCAGCTCTCGTCCCCTAATGCCCCTACTCTACTTGTGCTATACTGATGACATCTTCATCATCTGGACCCATGGAAAAGAAGCCCTTGAGGAATTCCACCATGATTTCAACAATTTCCATCCCACCATCAACCTCAGCCTGGACCAGTCCACACAAGAGATCCACTTCCTGGACACTACGGTGCTAATAAGCGATGGTCACATAAACACCACCCTATACTGGAAACCTACTGACCGTTATTCCTACTTACATGTCTCCAGCTTTCACCCAGATCACACCACACAATCTATTGTCTACAGCCAAGCTCTACGATACAACCACATTTGCTCCAACCCCTCAGACAGAGACAAACACCTACAAGATCTCTATCAAGCATTCTTACAACTAGAATACCCACCTGCTGAAGTGAAGAAACAGATTGACAGAGCCAGAAGAGTACCCAGAAGTCACCTCCTACAGGACAGGCCTAACAAAGAAAATAACAGAACGCCACTAGCCATCACCTTCAGCCCCCAACTAAAACCTCTCCAACGCATCATCAACGATCTACAACCTATCCTGAAGGACGACCCATCACTCTCACAGATCTTGGGAGACAGGCCAGTCCTTGCTTACAGACAGCCCCCCAACCTGAAGCAAATACTCACCAGCAATCACATACCACACAACAGAACCACTAACCCAGGAACCTATCCTTGCAACAAACCCCGTTGCCAACTGTGTCCACATATCTATTCAGGGGACACCATCATAGGGCCTAATCACATCAGTCACACTATCAGAGGCTCGTTCACCTGCACATCTACATATGTGATATATGCCATCATGTGCCAGCAATGCCCCTCTGCCATGTATATTGATCAAACTGGACAGTCTCTACGTAAAAGAATAAATGGACACAAATCAGATGTCAAGAATTATAGCATTCATAAATCAGTCGGAGAACACTTCAATCTCTCTGGTCACTCGATTACAGACCTAAAAGTCGCAATATTACAACAAAAGGACTTCAAAAACGGACTCCAACGAGAGACTGCTGAATTGGAATTAATTTGCAAACGGGATACAATTAACTTAGGCTTGAATAGAGACTGGGAGTGGATGGGTCATTACACAAAGTAAAACTATTGCTCCCCCCCACACACACACTCTGTTCCTCAGACGTTCTTGTCAACTGCTGGAAATGGCCCACCTTGATTATCACTGCAAAAGGTTTTCTACCCCCACCTCCCCCCATCTCCTGCTGGTATTAGCTCATCTTAAATGATCACTCTCCTTACAGTGTATATGGTAACACCCATTGTTTCATGTTCTCTGTGTACATAAATCTCCCCACTGTATTTTCCACTGAATGCATCCGATGAAGTGAGCTGTAGCTCATGAAAGCTTATGCTCAAATAAATTTGTTAGTCTCTAAGTTGCCACAAGTAGTCCTTTTCTTTTTATGATCATTTCAAGTGAATCTGGGCTGATTTAATGTATGGTGGTGCTCTAAAATCATGCAAAATTAGCATAGTTTCAATGCAAAAAGAGATTAAACATGCTAGTTTTAGATGAGATTTGCTTTTAGATTGTTGGTCCATTTGAACATGAAAACAATGCAAAACCATATAGATCTTATCTAAATTCATGCAGAACTTACTTGAAAAAATGTTCACATACTCATGCAAAAGCAAATCTTTGATACTTTTGCACAGCTCTTATCATTATAATTCATCAAAAACATTATCCAAATCAGAATTCTGGTCTATTAAATCTCTTCCTAAAGGCATAGATTTTTATCTAACAATAATAATAATAAAAAATTAATAATAATAAATCTCTCCAGTCTTTTTAAAAGGTATTCCCGATGGACTGTGCTAATATAAGTTTGACATAATATCAGATAAGCGGGTCTGACTCTCCACCCTTAATTTGTTCTTTTGTGCATGGCTATTGTAGGGACTCTCGGAATATAGTCACTAAAAGCACAGTGGGATGGGTTCAGGGAGAACTGTAAACTTTAACTGTGGATGTCTTCATTTTTAGTCCCTGCTCCAACAAAGTACTTAAGGCTAGGCTTAACTTTAAATGAATAAGTAGTACTTCTAACTTCAATGGGCCGACTTGTGTGTTTAAATTTAAGCACATTTAAGCACACTGCTAGATTGGGGCCTTGCTTGGCATGCTGATATTATATTACATGTAGTTTTCCTGTATCTATATACTCTTTTATACTTTTTTATTTCATACAGAAATTTTTTTTTTACAATCTTATTTCTTTAACAGATGTTCATTTGAACTGCTTCCATTACATCTATATTTTCATTAATGACCAATGGCTTGACCTCTGAGGGTTCTATTGAAAAGTCATAAAAGCTTGTGGGGCCAATTCTGCACTTCCTTAATTAGTCATTCAGTGACTTCAGTGGGAGTTTTGCTTGTGTATGTAAATACCATATGATGTCCCATGTAACCTATTTATTGTGCTTCTAAAAAGGTTCTATACTTGTAGATATATAAAAATATTATTACTCTTGTCATGACAGCTCCTAGACCATTTACTTATTCACTATATGGTCTTTAAAGGGGAAAATATTCTCCTTACATGCCTTTAAATGGTTAAGGAGAAAACATTGTGACATATATGAGATGTGCATATGTATGATGAGATGGTACACTGTAAGAGGACCCTGTCAAACATTACTCTGATACTCAGAAAGGCATGGAAGTAGAAGCTCAGACGTTCCTTCACCCTACGCTCCAGCTTCTCTAGCAGGTACTGGCTCTCTGCACTCCTCAGGGCCTGTGCCTGAGAGCTAAGCAGAGTCTGTAGCCCTTCTGCTCCCTATCAAGCAGCTCTCAAGGCTTTCTACCTGGAGTCTTTCTGGCTCTCCTCTTCTGCACTCCACAGGCTTCTGCTTTATCTCCCCTTCTCCCCCAGAATGCCTGATTTAGCCACATGATGTGCCTGGTATGTGACATTGCATCATTCTTGCTACCTGGGGAAGCGTGTGACAGATGGGACTCAACTCCCCTGAAAGGACCAGCTACTGTGTGACAACTAGTCATTAACATATTTGTATGGGGTGAAATCGTGGCCAAACTGGCAAAATTCCCATGGACTGCAATGGGGCCAGGATTTCACCATTGCATCAGAACCCTGACCTGGAGGCTTCATCATCTGGCAGCAAGAGAGGAGTTCAGTCTCCATGCTCAGCCTATCAGTGGCCTCTGATAAGAGTGCCAATAAGGGGGCTAATCAGTGTAGGATTAACCCTCTTCATTCTCCTCTGGCCTATGCCAGTCAAAAGCATGAGGGATTAAACTTATTCCCACCCTTATAGACTTCCTACCATACTGGTGCTGTTATTTGGCAGACAAAATTTCAAGTATACACCAAACGCACTGGATATAACATTCCAGTGTTTGGAAAGCTGCTTTGATGATATTCTCAATGATGTTTCTGGGGTCAGTATTTCCTGGAATGATTTGATTTAGGCTGTTCGTCATGCTACAGACCCAGCCCTTTTCCTTGTTCACTCTGTTGACATGTGCAGGGTTATGCAAAAATCACGTTTTGTTTCATGAAAGCTTGCATCAAAATTCTCATCATTTAATTTTACAGAATTTTATACCACCTGAATTTTGCTTTATTCCAATTTTCAACAAAATGGCTTTGTCCACTTTGAAAATGCGCACTGCTGGTTTTAATGCAAATGTCATATTTGCTTAGAAACAGACATTTTTGCTTGAAAACTGGTCTATTTTCTCTTTTTAATAGCACATTCCAGCATTATAATGAATATAACTTAGCAATATCTTTTCAAAATATAGAGCCAGTTTTGCTAAACTAACTGCATACTTAGCAAATTTTTACAAAACATAGGCCATTAAATTCATAATATTTTTTTAAAATTGTGTCATTTTCAGTTTTGTATTAGAAATTTTGCACACCTCTAGTCGGGTGGTCGTGGGCTTATGTCTGATAAATATATTGTTCATTTCTTAGAAATGTAAAGAACTGTGGTCATTATTTTCATACCTGTATACCTAAAGTTAAACATCTAAATCAATGTACAGGCATTTGGCAGGCTGCGCTGTGCACTTCGAAAATCAGGCCAGATATTCAGGAGCTTAAATATGGATTTATTTGTCTAAGTTTCAAGTTTAGACAAAGTTTAGACAAATTATTTGTCTAAGTTTAGGACTCCAACTTTGCAAATTTTGACCTCACAGTGTTTGGTATTTTTTTCTTGAAGTGCAACAAGTGCATCAAATGTTTACCAGACTAAGTGCCACATACGACCCGTTAAAATATCTATATCTAGTTCGGTTTTAAACTGCTTTTTTTCTGCCTCAAATGTTGGCTCATTGTTGAAGTATCTAAGTGATGTTATTTTGATTAGTAGGACTTTTATGTCAACTATGGGCAAAAATGTTTGTAGGTGGATACATAATTTTTGGCAAATCTCAGGAGAAACATTTCTTTAGACATAATACCAACAACAGTGAGTTCCAGTATTCCATGGCATTTTTGCTTGAGGTTGGCTCTGTATCTGAAAACTCACTGGACCTCTGATCTTCTTGCCTGTTTTAATGTTTTGTTTCCTTTTCATTGCACTTTCATGGACAGACCAATCCATTGGTACTTTTTTCCAGAATATCTTTCTTTCTTTCTTTCTTTCTTTCTTTCTTTCTTTCTTTCTTTCTTTCTTTCTTTCTTTCTTTCTTTCTTTCTTTGACTATAAATTGATTAGAAGCTTGGTGCATTGGCAAGCACTCTCCATTCATTTCAGGAAGAATGGGTTCAAGTTTGACTTGGGACAAAAGTGAAATGAGTTTGGTGTTGTCTCAGTCTAATGCCACAAACAACATTTGCTTATGTCAGAAAATCACTGCTACATGGTTTGGGAAGACTAGCAGTCACAAAATTCACATGCAGCTACTGTTCCAGGGTGATGTGTTCAAGGTCTGAATGGAGGTAATTGGAATGGTTGAACGGGAAGCTAACGCTTGCTCACACTAAAAATTCATCCAGTTCAATATCAAATATTGCTGAAAAGAAAAGAGGACCAAATCTAACTGTGGTGTAAAGGGCTGCATTTCACTGATCTCACTGGCGTTGTGCTCTTAGAGAACCAACTTCAACCTGGGTGTGAAGTGGGCTCATATAAAACAAATAAGGATATTGAAGAAGGCAATTTGTATACACTATACTGGTATTAAAGGTCCTTTTATGAAGCCAATTAAGCCCTGGTATAAGTAGATGCAATGAGGTTAATAGCATTCAGCCTACTTATACCAGGGGAGAATTTATCTCTGTAAAAGAACCTTTAGGAAATTTATATTGTATACAAACTTCCTTCTTCAACATTACACATTTTTTTTCTTTTCCCCTTTAAACACGTGTTTCTCTCTCTCTCTGTCATACCAGCAGATGATCTTCAGTTATATACAGGAGCTTCTATCCCCTGGGTTGCTATGCAACAAAATGCATTCTATCTGCATCCTTTCTGTGCTGTATCCCGTTTCCGTTCAACAGCTCAAAATAATCAGCGTAGTGCTTTAAACATGTTACTTCCTCTTTTCTACAGAGTTGAATATCTATCAAGTATCTTCCTGGGCTTCCTATCTCTTCCTGTTACAGCCTTGAAAAAATGTGTTTGCCTTACATTGATTTTCCTCATCGCTTCCTATTTACACCGTCCTGTAAGTGCTAAGGCAGGCAAAACATACATAAATGAGTCATGCAGCTGCTGGCCCATTAAAAAAAAAATCGTGTCAGCCAATTGTGTGATGTTTGAAACTAAGATTCTTTATTGTTGTCAGGTGTGGGGTTCCTGTTTGTCCTTTTTATCATGGGTTTGTTTCCCTACTGATACCAGAATGCTGAAAACAATCTTTTTCCTTTTTTTAATGTACTGGTCTTACGAAAGAGAAAAATATTAATCTCCAACATCACACTAAGGGACAGGAGAATGAGGTGGAAACAGTATGACTTGCTTTGGTGTAGGATGAGGACAAAACTCTTTTTTTGTTTCATTGTAAATCTTGCAAAAAAATTTGTTTCCTCAAGAGTGCTTCTCATTTAGCACTTGCTACACCACTGTTTGAGATCATGTTTTATCATGTGTCAGTGTTCTAAAATGCTTGTTCCTGGTCTGCATTTAGAATCATGTTAGTTAATACACGTGTGACAATTCTCAGGGCACCCAGCACTGAGAGTCATCTTGTTATTCCTTCTTCCAGCAAGAGGAAATCTTTCTTGTGGTAGTTGGGTGTCATCTCCATAGCACCACCAGCCCTTTAGGCCACTCAGTCACTTCCTTCTGGGTTATGACAGCCATAACGTGCAGGTTAACCATCTGAAGCGTTCCCCTGTGAAAGCCAGCCCCTGACACTGGCGACTCACAGAAATTCTGGATCCTCTGCACACAAAGGTGCAGTGTACCCCAGTTTACCAGTTTCACCTTAAGGCACTGCTCCTGTAAACTACTTGGGAGCAGTACTTCTGTAAGGCACTGTAAGGCCTTACTACTGTAAGGCACTGCTCCTGTAAACTAAACTAAGGCACTGCTCCTGTAAACTACTTGGGAGAAGTTATAATAAGACAGAAGTACGTTTATTTAAGAAAGAATAAAGATTTAATAAGAAGCAATGAGCTACAACTGTTTACAACACAAAACAAAATTGTAAACCTGGGTTTACACTTATCAATAGTTCTAGTCTATATTATATAATAGTCCCCCCCCCCAATTTTAGTCTTTTGCAGAGCCAGCTGTTTTCACAAGAACCAGGATCCATACATTGATGAAAGCCCCCTGCTCCTGAAGGGGTTTCATCAGTGACTGGTACACAATGCTTCTCTGGCCTCTGTGTTATATTGAACACAACCTTTCCTAGTCACAGATAGGACGAGCCCCTGCCTTGTCGTAATGTTCCGTTTTCATCTCCACGTGGTTTTGATTGATTGTAGTTGTCTTTGCTTGTTTTCCATTGATAGTCTTGGGAGGGAGCAAGGCTAGATAACTGAGCCTTGCATTACTTCAGTGGCTAAACAGGGTGGGGTGACAGCTCACCTTGTCCAAATGTGTTATCACCAGGACACACAACTCCTGGTGACTAATTTTTACTCCAAGTCTATAGACCATACTTTCCATATAAATACATTATTCCTTCAATATTACCCATACCTACCTCTCACAGTGATTATGAATCTGGACATTATGAGCTTCCTGTATACACCCTCCATGTTACTCTTTATGGATAAGTATCCTGTAAGACACGTGTTTGCTGTAGTGAGTTTGTCGGTCTGAGTAGAGAGTTGTTTGCAAAGAACAAGAGACACTTTGCCATGGGGTCTGTGTGTCACAACATGTTTAAGCACAATTGCATTATAGTGTGCTCTTCGAATGCACTTTAATCCCACAACGGCTTTGTGTTGGCTTTCTGAATAAGAGTGAATTTCACCATTAGAGAACCTCCATTTAGCACAGATCATTCAGCTGGTGTAGTAGGTTTAGAACATTTAGTTTTTGCAAGAGAGAGAATTCCCATTTATTAACACCATTTGTCAGCATTGCCAGTGCAGACAATTCAGGCTATATTTTTGTTATATAGGAAACTATTCAAATTCTTCTGGATTTTTCATGATTTCTGTTCAGAGGACTTTTATATAGCCAAATATATCAACTTCTTTAGCAGCCTGTTTTCAACATGCTAAACATGTATGCTTATGGAGCAGCAATGTATACAAATGGAATATTTTTCAAATGGTAAGTTAAAAATATCATAATGTCATTTAAAAGAGGGTTTAAAGCACTTGATTATCATGTGCATAATGATTTCGCTGATTCTAAAAACAATGTGCTATCACCAGTAAGCTTCTACACAAATCTGAAAAATTCTTTCATTATAGCCAGTTGTTTTTCAATAGACCAAGAGGAGATTCAGGGTGTTGTTTTTTGGAAATCCAACCGTTTACTCTAGAATTTTCTGGTTCTACCCTTTTCAGTATTCCAACTTTAGTTCTTTGCATGCATTTGAGTATGATTTGCTTCCACCTTGTTTGTGTGTGTGGTTTTATATCATCCTGATTAGTAAATTCAGTCAGTACACCAGAAAAGGCAAATACAGTACTGTGGTTCTTCTATATTTATGTGGATCTCCATCTAAGGAAAATTCTGCCCACATACATTTAAGTTTACCATAAAAGTGGGTTAGTGTTATACACTTCTCTTCTTTTTATCACAATTCTTTACTGTGACAATGTGTTCTCATCCGAATCCAACAAGCAAAGAAAAAGGCAAGAGAAAACAAATACTATTTTCACACAATTCTAACAGAAGCAGAGACCAGAACAATACTGAAGACTGTTTCTTCTAGTGTTGTGCTATGTCATTCTAGGCAGGATAAGCAGGGATGTTAAAACATGGCAAATGACAATAATTAAGGGACCTTGAAAACACATTGTGTAGTTAGGCTCATCATTTTACATGTTTTCTTTAAAATGGCAAATCGGTAATTGCAAATCCACTTGTCAACATTTAAAAGATAGGGTGATAATTTCTAGGTTAGATTTACAACAGGCATTAAAGTCACTGGGGAGTTTAGTCTGAGTTACAGCTGGAGGATCAGGCTCTAAGTAAAATGATAGAATTAGATATTTTTGCCTGTTGAAATGTAACTTTTGCAGTATTTGGGTTTTTGGACTCTGTTGCTCTATGTCTTCCAACTTAGGTTGTTCCCCAAGGACACAGCCCATAGCCAAGCATGGAGCATCACTTCAGTGCTATTGGAGCATCTCAGGTAGCCACAATTGCCCCTGCTACCCTTTGCCCCAAGGGGTTAGTAATTTGGCACTGTTTTTTTCCAGCACCAAATTACTACCCCCTTCACACAGGCTCAGCTGCACCCATGCTTTGCTCTTCCCAGCCCACTCCCTATCCACCTGCTCTGGAGGAAAAGAAGTAGCAGGTGTGCAGTGCCCATTTATCCCTGCACACATGCATCCAAGGTTTAAATATCCTGTGCACATACTTACTGCCCCTTAGATCCCTGCATTGACTCACAGTCCAACCTGAAATCTAGTCCTTAGTAAAAATACCACTGAAGCATATAAATGCCTATAGGCCTTAATGAAAATCAATGGAGGAATCTGAAAGAATAAAGGGAGCATGTATGTACATGTGGTGTGTGTGTTTAAATTCTGGGGTCACAGGTTCTCTTTCCCCCTTATTTTCATTGTTACCCAAATCCCCAAAACAGAGTGAAATAGAATGTGTTGCAACTTGCCATAGAAATAAATAATAAATGATGACGACTTTATATTGTGCTTCTTTCAGAAATATTTTGGGCCAACAAAGACACATTCTAAAAATCATTCTAAAATGAAGACATGCGATAATTTTGTTTTTTTTAAAAATGCATCCTCATAAAAAATCTTAAATAAAGTTAATAAAGACAGCGTGATTCTTTTGGTTCACAAACTGTAGGAAATATTGGGTGATATTCTATGGCCTGTAGTATGCAGGAAATCAGACTAGATGACCATAATGGTTCTTTTTAGCTGTAATGAACCTGTTCATTAAAAACACAGGTGGGGAAGAGAAGGATGGTTATAAAGACCCCAGTAAATGATACTAAAAGTAATTTTCTAATGTGACAAAGAAGGAGCTGAATGGATGTTGTGGGAGCAAATTCTACCGATTAGGAGCCATCACAGCTAAGGTAAAATCTCTAGTTGATCTCAGATGTGCTGGAGATCCCTACAGTCAGGGTGGTGTCCTACTCCCTCTACAGGACAAGATGCAAAATGGAGGTCTAGCTTGGGGCTACACCATTTAACAAACCACAGTGCCTACTGAGGCCTCAGTCCTACAAGCTGCTTCATGTAGGAAGATGACCGATGTGCCCAAATAAAACTACAGATGGGGTCCACACACATGGAGCAGCTTGAAGAATTAGGGCTTTAAAGGCAATAAGCCAGGTCATGGGCAACCAGAGCAGAGAGTGCCTGCAGGTGTAATGTGATCATGGTGGCTTAAAGCAGTGAGCAAGTGTGCTGCTGCATTCTGAACAGGCTGCAAGCATTGAAGATGCACTAGGAAAAGCCCTACAATGAACCATTGTGTCAATTGTATCAAAAGCCATGGACAGGACTGTCATGAAAAAAATGGAGAACTAAGCCCTGAAGGAGCTCTTTCATGCCCCTGACCGGCACCGTCTCAACTCCAAAGGGACCTACTGGAACCGAAACAGGATGTCACTGGTGTCTGTGTGCAGCAGGCTTTTGCCGCCAGGCAATTTGTAAGGAATTAAGCCTTGTCTACACTTGCGGTGGCGCAGTATGTGTAGCTACACGCCACAGTGAAAAGCAGGCTGCATCCCACTGTGCAGTGTAGCTCCAAGTAGCAGAGGAAGACATTGGAAAAGGAGCTGGCAGATTCCCCACTGCTGTGTGAAAACGTTGACAAATATTGTTTTTTATCCATGACTTCATTCTTTAAAACTCAGTTAAGTTGTGGACTGGTAGTTTCTTGGCTAAAAATGAGACTGTCCTTTTACTAACTGAAGGTACAACTTCTGGGTACGTCTCTGAAGTGTAGTGTACCTATTCTTGTTGATATGCCAAAACAGTGTTTCTATGTTGCATGGCGTGTTTTTGTTTAATTAAACAAATACTATTCCCCATCCACCTGCAAATGTATCATCATTACTACAGAATAATAGAAGTGCTGGTTATGGGCATATTCAAGCTTTTATTACTAAAATACTTCCTCTTAAACATATTCAATCTGTTAATTTTCTGTCTTTAATATAGAAACAGTATGTTTAGACTAATTCATTTTCAAAAAAGAGTTGTCAGCCTTTATTAATAATTAGTAAAGCAGTAGAGGGAACATATATTAGGGACTCTGCAACTAATTAATTTTTTGAAAATAAATGGGAGTGCTGTGTTCTGTTGATAAGGATCTTGCATCCAGTGAATGCAGAAATGGGCGGCGGGTGGGGGGGAAGGGGAGGGAGAACAACATAGATTAGGACCTCATCAGTTCCCTTGGGGCAATGAAAGTCCATGTTTCCTGGACTGGAAAAAAGGGTTTGCTTTAATGCTTTCCCTTTTTAAATTGTACAGATCCTTTTTCCCAAAGAAGAATATTATTTTTTTGTATAGAAAGTTGCAAGTGAGATCTGTTGTAGCTCTTACTAATGGCAATAAGCAATTTGTAATTTTGGAATTCTCACAATCTACTTTTGCAGTTAGGTTTCAGAGTAACAGCCGTGTTAGTCTGTATTTGCAAAAAGAAACGGAGTACTTGTGGCACCTTAGAGACTAACCAATTTATTTGACCATAAGCTTTCGTGAGCTACAGCATCCGATGAAGTGAGCTGTAGCTCACGAAAGCTTATGCTCAAATAAATTGGTTAGTCTGTAAGGTGCCACAAGTACTCCTTTTCTTTTTGCAGTTAGGTTATTTTGGAAAGGTCAGTTTGCTGAGCTGAAGGGAGGTCAAATGAACTTCTGCAAGGAAAAGGAGTGTTTGCTCTAGCTCTAGCCCTAGCTAGTTAGATAAATGAATTAAAATCTTAACCAGAAAGAAACCCATTAGGAAAAAAAAATCTGGGCTGGGACTCTGATGTCACAGGAGAGCTCTTTCTGAGAGGTAACATTAGACATTTGCTGATATGCTCAGTTATATTTTATGTAGCAGTGAAAGGTTTACCAGCCCATCACTTATGGCCTTACTTTGTTACCTGTGCTGATAATCCATTACTATTGAGAAATGTGATTGGATGATAGGCAGGAACCACAGATGCTTGTACCTGAAAAAGGCAACTATACATAGTTAATAGAAAGTCATCCACAAAATAAAATTGTCTTAGGGGACACTCAGCACAATTAATCCGAGTTATAACAAAAAGGTAGGAATTAAAAGTGTATTAGTTAAACTGCAGTGAACCCCTCTGTGGACTTCTCATTCAGAACTAAAGTGGGCTTAATTGGGTTTAGCTTATTCACAAGCTTTTGGATCACCAATGAACACAAATCTGAGAAAACTAAATTATAGCCAAGTACAGGCCTTTCATACTGTATGTGGTGCCTTCATTACTGTGTGTCTGGGTGTGCCACATATAGCAGGTGGTGAAATGCCTATCACTCTTAGAATGAGCTCCTAGACTTAATCTCTTGGGCCAAAGGACTTGGTAATAGCGAAGATGGCAGCATGAAGCATATATATAATGATTGTTGAGTATTAAGTGGAGCCTGAACAGGACAAAAAAAAATCAAATTTCCTCAGGTAAATAGGGTACAGAAGTAGATAAAGATCTTAATGAAAAGAAAGGATTGAAAGAGACCAAAATCTGTAACTGTGGGAACATACTCTACCCCAGGAAACCATCCCCAACTCCCTCGAGGTAGACATGGAATTAAATAAGGAAATAAATAAAAGGAGAAGACTGATAAATATACAAGATATAGCAAATCATTATATTTGTGATAAGTGGGGACACTATTGCCAAATAAGTATAGACGGCTCCAAAGAGGAAGGTACAGGGAACAACTTTCTGCATGACTTCAATGGGACTCAAGAAAGCCGTAAGTCTAACTTTGTAGCTCTCTTTATGGCTGAGCGAACAGGGATTATGCTAGCAGTAAACTAGGTTTTAGATATGTGGCCAGCTGCCGTGGCCTACTTGTCTGACTCCTTATGAGGGTTGCAGGCAATTTACAGTGGTAAGTCTGACAGCAAAAATGATATTTTTAATGAAATATTACTGCTAACAACTGAGCTGGCGCAATTGGATATATCCATGGTAATAGCATGGATCCCAGAGCATGTAGGAATAGCAAGCAATGAACTGGTGGACAACCATGCAAAAATCATGCTATTAATCATGAAGAAGTTGACCTGGGAATTCCTTTAGGCAAACTGGAATTTAAATACCTAATCAAAAATGAGCTAAGGAAGGAATGGTAAGAACTGTGGGCAAACGAAACAAAGGAGAAAAAATTCCGAGAAGTAAGCCCAACAGTTGACAATGTAGCTATGATCCAATGCCCAGAGAGGAAGAGTGCAGTGCGTCTATTTAGAATTCTAACAGGGCTTTGTGAATTAAACAGTATTTATTTCTAACTAACATGAACACAGATTGATTATGGGTAACATGTGAGGTCCAGGAAATGATAATATCCTTTTGGGATGGTAAAGGCTGTACCAGTGAAAGGAGGAGTTTAGATAGCAAATTCAGAGGCTGTAAAGTAACAAAACGGTCCTTGCAACATCTATCAAGAAGACAAGGAAAAGGGGCCCAATAAAAGAGCTCTTCTGCAATTCTTTAAGAATACCAGGAAAGGAGCGAGACTCTAAGTCATGAACTAGATACACAGTTCAGTGCCTGGTGGTCATAGTCTCAGGAAGTGAGTTGGCTTATGGCACAAAACTGAAGAAGAAACTGAAGGAAGAAGATCCAGCAGAGAGGGAATGCGCTCTACACTCACCGCAGGAACAGAATGGATCCCTTTGGTGGGGTTGGAAAAGGGGCAAAATTCAGTGAGAAATGCAGCAGAGCTTTATCACTTTTGGAAATAACACAATGGGAAGCAACGTAATCTCCAGTGGGAGGAGGCCCGGAGTTAGGGGCCTACAACAGGTGGCAGAGCTGCACGGGAAGCAGAGTAGGCTCCAGTGGGAGGCAGTCCTGAGATAGGATTTGTAAGTGGCAGCTGAAGATTTCCATAGCCCAGCGGGACAGGAGAATCATTTGGATTTGCTTGGATTTACCAGGAAGGGGTTTGTACTGTGTGTCTTGGCCAGAAAGCCGAGCTACAGAAAAGCTGGGGAGAGGAGGCAGACAGAGGAGGTGCTGGAGCTGAGGATACCGGCAACATTACACATGGTTGCAAGGTGGAGCTCCAAGGGTGAATACACCATCTCACAGTCTCACCCCACCTAACAGGAGATAAAATGCTGTCCTGTCACCTCTCTAATATATGATTTGCAGTAATCGTTTTCTGGTAGACTTGGTTGTGTTTGTGTATGTGTGTCCATTGGGGGTTTATTTATTTATTTGAAACATCGCTTGCCATTGAACATATGTCTGACTTCCAATATATTTCTGACCATTTTCAATGAAAACCTAGGTTTGCAGGGGGAAGTTTGTACAAGCAGATCTTAATACAGATATCAATTACATCAAAGTGTTCCAACAGAACTAGTCGCTTTATTACTGAAGCGGTAGTAGAAGACAGCTAACCACAGTAATTAGCAAAGTAATCAATTTCAGCACTATGTAGATTTTTAGCAAGTCCAAAGAAGCTGCGCTCCAGTCACATCACACTCATCCTTTGCTTGAGAAATGAAGCTATGTTAGGTCTTCTCATCTGCCTGTGTATCACTTGGGTTGATCATTTACATAAGTAAAAAAAAAATCATTGCAGGATTTTCTACTAACTCATATAGTGCAGCTAGAATGATGCTCAGATCTGTGTCAACATACTGCACTTTTTAACAAGCCTAAACAAAACTGATAAAGTCAGTACAAATTCTAGCTTGTTCCACAGGGATATGCACACCAGAAACACCTGGCTAGGAAGGCAACCACAGAGCAAAAACTGTATTCTGGCTCCCATCCAAAACCATGGAAATGTGACTCTGTGGGTCCGCCGTGTATGTGCCCAATATCATTTTAGCATGAGTTGATTGTTAAAGGCACATTCATTTTTTGGTGTGTGGAACATATCCCTAAACTCGACTTGACTGTGATGGACCTAACAGGTCTCGATCAGCTCCAAGCCATGCAGATTACTCCTGCTCCATTTCACCAGCATGATTAATTTATGGGCGAGCGGGGAGGGAGGTAGTGTGGGGTTGCAGGTAGCCTGAACAGGACTAATGTGAGTGGTACATCAAGAAAGGCGGTAAAAGCCTGCACCAGGTTGTTGGCTCCTTTGAGGGGCAGAGCATCCTCAATACCTGTGAAATCCGGGGCTTTCAAAGTGCTCAGCACCTCCCAGGAGTGCTCAGCACCTCCCAGGAGTGCTCAGAATATTTCAGTAAGGAGTCCTTAAGAGCACTGCTGCATACACTGTTACCACAATGACTTGGCCCATTGCTGTAGAATATTGTAATATTTTTGTATGAAGAAGCCTTACTAACTGTTAGTGTTAAATTATACTGTCATAAAAGCAAGCAATATACAAGTACAATGTACAAGTGTGTCGTGTCGCAGCCCAGGGTGGAATGAAAGACTCCTTGGTTGCGAGGATATATTTAAAAATATTCCTAATCTAAGCTCTATTCAAGGCCCTTGCAAGGGACAGATAACTTAATATTGACATAGTCTTAAATATACTGAAAAGATCTAAATGAGAGTAATGAGATTCACAAATCCTTTAATATTAATGGGGGGACCCTGTTGGGAAGCACAGTGTAAAATCAAATAAAAAAAAATGAGCCTAAGATGGAAGTGATGATGTTAGTTTAAACGAATACAATGCTGTGGCTATTTCGTTTCAATGGCCTTCTCCGTTCTGAGTGAACCATTACATGCCTCTTGAAATAGCGCTTAAGCCTGTAAAGCTGTCACAGGCAACCAGATGGCCAATTTTAGGAGAAACTAGTCATACTCATTTCTGAAACCCTCCGAGTAAACTTAACTGGAATTATTTCTTTTGTGCATTAGGGAATGAGGAAAGCACCATGAAGCCTTTCTTTCAAAAATTCTCTCTAAAATCAATAAACTAATTCTACACTGAATTTCAAGACAATAAAACTTTAGTAGGAAGAAGAATATGTATATTTTTGTTCACACTGCTATGGTTAAGGGTCAGTCAGCATTTCCTTCATAAACACCAATAATTTTACACTCCAGGCTGAAATTTAACAAAAGGGGCTCTTGGACTATTCTTTCTCTCCTCATTCCAGGTCTCAACATTAAATCTGTTTGGACATTTCACAACTTTAAGAGAAAATAGCCATTGAAGGTGCTGTTTCGCATGCTTGGAACCATGTACTACCCAAGATCAACTGGCACAATTCCCACTGAAGACGTTGATGACAACAACAGAACCCTTTATCTTCCCAGTCCTCATCTTTCCCCATCTTGTCCCTTCTCCGTTACAGCAGAGAATTCCATAATCCTTTCCTTTCCTCAGTGCCGTCTTTGACTTCTCACTCCGCTCAGTTAGCCCCCTCATTCAAGCGATTGCTAAATCTTGCCTCTTATTCCTTTGCAACATATCCCAAACCCATTCCTATTGCCAAATACTTGTTCGTGCCTTGATAATCTCCCTCCTGGCGGATTGTAAACTCCATTGGAGCAGAAGCAGGAACAGAAGGAGGAATGGAGGTGAACTTTACTGGTCCAAACCTGGTTTATATGGATCCTGGCACCCTGGCACATCTGTGCTGCTTGGCATGTTCAGAGGCAGAGCCAAGGTTCCACCCATTCCCTTCCCCGTTCCATCCCCTCCTGCCCATCCGTGCAAGGGTATGTTGCACCTCTGCAGACCCTGCTTCTCTTTATGTGCTGTGCACCTGATGGACCTGCACTGGCACAATAGCTGGGCCACTGTTTAGTCTGGGCTGAGTCATAGTCTGCATCCTAAGCTGCTCCAAGGGCAGCAAAACCAAGCACTGACTCTTGATTGGGTGCTCATGGCAAAGCCACAGTTCAGCCTTCTGTAAAGCACCAGGAAGCTCTATGGTGCTTTTTAAAGAAGTAGCACAGGGTTGGGAATCAGGATGTCCTGAATTCTAATCTGGGCTCTGCCATTGACTTGTTTTTATGTCCTTGGACAAATCACTTTACCTCTCTGCCACATTTTCTCCACCTGTAAAGCAAGAATCTTGTCCATCTACTTCAGAGATAGTTGTAAGGATTGGTTAATGTCTGTACAGTGGTTAGAACATATACACGCTTATGTAAAGGCTAAGTATTACTTATCATTAAATGAATAACATAATAGTAGGAGATATAGTGTCCTAGTGCTAAGAGTGATGTATATGACCCTAAGACATACCTAGATCAATAATAATAATCAACCTGTAACTTTAAAACCACACTTAGATCTCTGGAAGAATACACACAGCTGTCATAGGGTCCAGATTTCAGCTAGGAATCTGGTCTCAGACAGAATGAGAAGATGATTTTGTCTGATTGCATTGCTTAAATTACACTAGGTAGCAACAAACAAAAGGTCCAGGAGCTGCCAGGATCCCGTCAATCAGCCAGGACCGGTCAGTGAGGAGAAACACTCCATGTTCCCTTCCTGCCACTGTTGAGCACGAGTCTGCAAGCCAGCTCACTCCCACACAGGGAAGGAGAGGGGGGCGGTTTGCTTGGCTAAGAAAGGAGGACCATGTTATTTTTTTCTCTAAACTGTTGCTCACCTCCCTGTCAAAACCAGTACCCTGCATGCTCCCCTTCCTCCAAAACCAGGTACCCTTGGCTCATCTCTTTGAAAATCTCATCACCCTACAACCGAAGGTCCTCAGCCACATGGGCATAATGTGGGCTATGGATGCTCAAACTAGTGGACTAGATGTCCAACATCTCACAGGCCCAGAACCAGTGCTGTTGGTCTTTGGCTGAGCAGTCTAAACCGCAATCATGTAGAGAAGCTAGTGCTCAGAATGCCAAACCATCTATGATGGATGCTGAAGAATTACTTAACAGCAGATGTGGCAAAAGGACTGAACTCTGAAGCTGCAAAAGCACCTTGTATCTTTAAAATAAAAAAGGAGCCGCATCTTCTCAAGCTCACTGTTAAGCAAGTGCAATACATAGCCAAGCCCAGCAAATCATGGCTTGCTGAAATGGAAACTGTGGTGTAGATAGCTACATAACTGTTATACTTGCTGTTTGTGTGCTACCCATTTAATTCTGTAAGGCCTTAGCTACATGGGAAAGTTATACAGGTGAATTTAAACCAGTACCATTATAATGGTATAACCCCCTGCATTGACCCTCTTATTCCAGCATAAGAGTGCTTTGTCACTTGGGATGGGGTTTAAGCTAAACTGAAAGAAGCCACTCTTCTTCTGGAATACATGTGTCCACACAGGAGGTTACACAGGCATAATTGTACCAGTATAACTACGCTGGAATAACTGGTAAAACTCTCTCATATAAACAAGGCCCATATAGTCTGCGCATCTGCAAACACAAGCAGCCATTTTCAGACTAGAGAGATACACACATGCATTGAATGCTTTATCATGGAGACCTTACTCTGGTTCTTGCTTGTTTTTTTTTTGTTCTCGTAATCTAAAATAAGTTATTCACACTGAAAATATCTCTTTACTCTAAGAACAGAAACTACAGTTTAAAAAATAAGTGAGCAGGAAATGAGTTTTTAATTTACTCAAGGATTTGTATTTTTAGGTCCCTTCTGACATATGCACCAGAGTTAACTATTTCTAGGAGTGCCCAGTAGAAGCAGGCTGTGGATGATGTACTCTCTCATCGTTTACACACAGGTTTCAGAGTAGCAGCCGTGTTAGTCTGTATCCGCAAAAAGAAAAGGAGTACTTGTGGCACCTTAGAGACCAACAAATTTATTTGAGCATAAGAAAGCTCAAAAAGAAAAAAGAAACTCCTTTTCTGTTTACACACAGTGAATCAATTTTAAAAAAGTGCATCAAAATCTTTGTAAAGATAGTCTGTAAGAACTATGCCTAGCCAGATGTAATGTCACTCCTCTTCCTTTCCCCCACCCCCCTGTTTACTGGCTGTAAGCTAGCCATGCTTTAAGTGGGCCCTTCAAATGAGATCTCGCCAGGAGTCTGTGTAGTTATATTCTGCAGAAACACCATGAAATGGGGGCAGAGCTCTTTGATAAATTGGCCTGTGACAGCAAAAATATCATGTTTGAAGGGTCTCACTGTGGTGGGGAGACAGGGATGTGTGATCTCTATTATGATGTTGCCTTTTAGCACATCTATGTGAAATATGACGCTAGAGTTAAATGGAAAAACTTACTTTTTTAAAATACAAGCCTCATGTTAGCAGAGAAGATGGATCAGAGGCAACATGGGTTACCTTGTTTGTATGTGTTTAGAAGAAGCCTCAGACTCAGTGTCAGGAAAACTGGCTTTTCTTTTGCTCAGACTTGCTAACATTATATATTAGCCATTACAACTTATACCAGGAGTAAAAGGAATCAGCACATCAAAACACACCGCAAACTGCTTTGCATTTTGTGCTTAAAAACCCAAGTTCTACAGTGGCTTAGTGCTGTTTCTGACAACCAGTAGCCATATTCCAGGAAAGCTGATCCAGCTTTCACTGAAGTCAATGGAAAGACTCCCATTGACTTCAGGGGGTGTTGGATAGACCTTTAGTACAATTCACCATCAGGTGGCTGGTTGTGGCTTCTGAGTTCCCAATACTTTACCACAGCTGAGCCTCAACCAGGATTCTGATGGTCCATAGGCAGCAATCTAGCAGGGGAATCCAAGGACTCTTCTGTTGCCTGAGTGAATGGGGGCTGTGCTAAGAATCTGGGTCTTGATTCAGCAAAGCACTTTAGCATGTGTTTAACTTTAAGCACATGGGAAGTCCCACGTAAAATGAATGAAAACATAAAATAGATAATATAAAAGCAAGCCAAGCCCAAAATTGTCGTTAACAAAGTAAGTGTTCTAGATATTGGCTGATAGGGATAAGGTGCCAATCCTATTCCCACTAAATCAATGGAGAGATGCCATCAGGGCTGGAAAAACCAAGGTTGCTGATCACCTTACAGGATCAGACCCTTATATAACAATTAGAATATGTGGGGCCAAACCTTGCCCTTGGATAAACACAGTTGACTCCTAGAGTGAAATTTACCATGGATGACTGGAGTTTTTAAGGCCAGAAGGGACCATTAGATCATCGTCACAACACATACGTGCTCAAGGGTAGAATGTGGCCCAGAATGCTTGAGATTTTCATACGAAGGAGGAGCTTGGCTGTTGGCACTGACCTATAAACATGCTTTTATCACAGTCGTTCAGTGTAAGACTGTCATATCTCTAGTATGTCAGATAAAACAATTGTCTATGCTGACAAGTCCTAAAATAGATACTCCAATGTGAGAAATCACATTCCAGAAGCTTGTTAGGTTATAGAATCTGACAGGTAAATGCGAGGATTAGTTTCCAGTAAAAAGCCCACTATGGTTTCCATAACTTACATAGTATATGTAGAAGTCACTGTTAATATCATGATGGTCATAAAGTTCAAAGTGTTTGCATGTATTTGCACTGAGAATCTCTGCATTTCTTAGTGGAACTGTCTAGTTACATACCAATACAAGTCAGAAAAATGTAAAATTTCCCCTATTTCTTATTTAAAATTCCCATAAAGATAATTCTCATTCATGTGGAACTGACTACTGTACATCAATATGTTTTCAAATCTCAGATCAATAGTCTAGCTGTTGTCAGAGAAAACTAATTAGTCTCACTGAGCGGTTACCTTGCTAGATTGAAAAAAAATCCTCCACTACAGTTGATCTGGACTGTAGAGTCACTGGATAGAAGCAATTTTTTACCCTCCTACGAGGTCAGTTAAAGTGCTCTGGGCAACATATTAGCAATGGAAAAATACCCTCTTCTGCTCTTTCATTTGCAGCACTTGTTATCACACACTCTGTTTTAATTGAGGGAAATGCATATTTCACGTAAAATGCTGATCCTACATCCTTACTGAGAATGTGTCTGCAGGACTTTTGTTTTTATCAAGATGGCGTGAAAAAGTCTCCATATTGCAGGTGGGGTCTGTTTTTTCACAGCCATTACTGGTTTGGCCAATGTTACAAGTCACAACTTTCATTTCAGAGAAATGTTTCGAGCTGTTCTAGCTGCAAAGATTGCTTTAAAGTGTGAATCAGTCAGGAGGCTTACAAGTTTGCCATGATGTCTTTTCTTAAGTATCTCACAGTGTGTGCTGGTGGGGAACAGATGTGACGGACTCTTCAGTGCCAGGAACTCCTCTCAGGTGCCAGCTCTTGGGTTCAGAAGACCTTGTAGTAGCACGTTGGGAAGCCATTAACAGTGCCCTTCAGTCCCTCTGCCACTACCATCACTTCCCAAGCCCTGCCAAAGGTGATGGAGTACATGACTATGAAGATCAGGTGGGAGTAGGAGAGAAAAGTCTCTTTACAGCCACTCCTTGGCCCTGAGGAGAATGTTGCTCCTGGAAGATAACTAACATTCTCGCCATATTTGGAGTGGGGAAACCAGTTTTAGCCACCCCATCCTATGTGTGAGACATCAAGCATCTGACCTCCCTTCTCTGTTCAGCAACAGGGACCCTTCAAAGGTAGGGAGCAGATGATACTGCACTTGAATCTCAGTAAGGGAATTTTAAATGAGTGCTCTGTGAGAGTACACAGCCTCTTATATTCGGAGCAGATAGCAGCAGAAAAGTGATTGCCCCACATACGCCAGGCTGGACGGTCAGTTGGCAAAGTTTCCTTGCCAAAAAAATGGGGCTTCATTGTACCCAGCATAAAATCAAACCAAAAGAAAAGGGCGTTGTAGGCGCAAGGAAAAGGATAGAAAATTGCAGAGTTTGTTCTTTCCACAAGAATGTATTTACCAATGCAATACCTGAGGCTATGATTCTAAGGAATTCAGAATTTTCTACCATAGATAGAACTGGAAAGGGGTGGTCACAGTATCCACTGGCCTCTGGTACATCACCAGAATTCAGCCCAGACAGCTGGGCCCTGAGCTCCCTTCAAGGAAGAGAGAAAAGATAAGCCCTTACCAAAGGCCCAAAGTTCTTGTGAGTAAACTCAGCTAAATGAGGCAGTATGGAACTCTTGGGCTGAACATGAGTGTTGAGCCAGATATTCTTGCCCTCTAATTCTGCCTGTAATACTGGTTCACTGGGGCTACATCCTTGGTCTTCCCAGAGATCCCCTTTGAGATGCTGGAGAGGCATAGGCACCCAAGAGAAGCAGCTGAGGATTCCCCATGCAACCATCTCTAGGGTGAAACATGGCAACTGCCTACCAGTGCATAGCTGTGCTATACAGCGCCTTAGGTCAGGAGATAAAGGAGCTGGTCATTGCCACTGAAACTACTGGGGAATTTTAGGTTGGGTGAAAGTAACCTAGCAAACTGGTGTTTGGCCAAGGTGCAAAAGTGAGATGGGATCTATAATGACCTCAAAAGCTCGGGACATTGGTTTTATGTCTCATCAGAACAGTGGCACATCCAGCAGTACAGAGCCCATAGCATTGTGCTGAGATATTTCATCAGTGTTAAAAGGAAGAATACCACTGATCAAATCACTTCTTGCAACACCCATGTTTTACTTGGAGATTTCCCATTACATAACTTATGAGATACAATAGAACTAAAGTAGTATGATAGTATGAATGCCTTTACAAGGTAAAATACATTTCTTTAGAGTTTCTGAGTACATCATCTTGTGAATGGGAACATTTGAAAAACAAGGGCCAAGAAATCTTTCTGTCATCAGCTTTCTATCTGCCAATTAAAAATGTGAAGTCCCAATGGGTTTTTCTTCCTGTGAGTTTGCTTTTAATTTGTCAGGCAGAGTTCTGTAGCTGAAAAATCTTGTTAGTTTTGTCTGTCTTCATGAGCTATAGGTCTGAATTATCCTCTGGTGTCCCCACAGTGAAATATGGCTTACAAACATTGCATTGATATTGATGGAATAACTGGTACTTAATTAGACTTTGATCTTTTTCAGCAACTCACGTATTTAAATGCTATGTTAGTAGACTCTAGACATTTGTAAACAGAAAGCATTTTTCAGAAAAAGATTTCAATTTCTCTTCTTCTTGGGATGTACATTAAAATGTTATCTCATGTGCAGTATAGATCAAGCATACTTTTATTATTGTATGATAACAGCTAATAAAAACAAACAATAAGGACATTTTCAGGATAAATTTTTTAAAAAAGATTAATCAAAAGTGGCCTGACATTTCCCATCAAGGGAACAGCACAGATGATTTCAAGCATTATTCTTAATTTATATTATACAATATTTCTTTTTATTGATGTGAAGGAAGGGGTGGGAGACTCAGAATTCTGAATTGGGATTTCTTTATCTTTTGCTTTCCTAACCATAGTTTATTTGTAACCTAAACTGACATCAGTTACAGACAGGATTATACGGAGAGTTATCACATGGTAAAACTCCCTTTGTTTTTTGCACTTGAGGACAAGTAGACAGCGCTTCATAGAAAAATACACTTTTAAACTGGCATATTATTCCATACAAGTACTTTGAAAATAAAAAGTTAATAAAACACCATCAAACAATTTTTTAACATCAGCTTATTTACAAAATCCAATTACTGTAAACCAATGCTGCTTTAAGTGTGACTCTTTGGAGTACAGTCGATGGTGGCAAACATTGATAGACAAGTTTCAGATCACTTCTGAATCACATCTAAAACTTCATGGTGGCCTCTTTGATGTGACCCCAAGAGGACTGACCACCTGTGTAGCTCTTACATGCCTTAAGCAGTGATGATTTGTTAATCAGGAAAACAAGTAATCCTATATGGCCTCAAGTAAACCTTTGAGTAATCTTAGCTGTAACAGAGTTTTTTCTGATCTTCATATTATTGTCAACTTGATAAGGAAATTATTTCATTAACATTATTAATGGCGTGCCTTTATTTTTTTACACCCACTGTTCCATCAAGAACATGTGAATATATATTTTACTGCTGCCTAGAATGAACTGCTGTTGAGACCGGCAATTCTTTTTTAGACGAACCAGACAACTCCTGTTAGCCAATTCTTGCATACTGGTTTACAAAATGGAGTTTACTGGCGTTTTCATCACCTCACAGTTCATTATTTATTATTACACATATTGCTAAAGTGCCTATTATTATAGCATCTGTCCATACTACAACCAGCCTCTGTTCTGATTATTTTTCTAGGATAAATGAATAGATCATTTGTGATAGAAAAAGTAAAGTCAACTTTGTTAGCTAGGGATTATAAAAGAGTTGATCTTCAGGCTCTTTCTGAGCTTTATCTCTCCAAAGGTTCACCGGCTATGTTGACACTGGAGACCTTACAGCAGCACAGCTGTACTGATGCGGCTGCACGGCTGGAAGATCTCTCGTGTAGTAGCTCTATGCTGATGGGCGAGAGCTCTCCCGTCGACGTAATGCAACCACCTTTAATGAGTGGCAGTCGTCACATCGGCTGGAGAAGCTCTCCTGCTGACATAGCGTAGTGTGCACTGCCATTATACTGGCGAAACTTATGTCGTCCAGGGTTTCTTTTTTTCACACCCTGGAGTGACCTAAGTTTTGCTGATGGTAAGTGGTAGTGTAAACATGGCCACCTCCCTGAACCTGAATACTGATCAATGGCATGATGATAGATATTTTCCCCTTGTTATAATGTCTGTATATCAAATGCTTTAACAGTAGCAAATGAAACTGTGGCAGCATCATCCTTTACAAGTCCTCTAATATTAACGAGTAATAACCATATCCTTAACTAGGAAAACATATGAAGTTAGTGTCCTTAGAGACTGAATTTCAGTAAAATTTGTCCACTTTTCTTTGTGATTGCAGAAGAAATAAAGAAAGGGCATTCAAGGTGAGCCTACAATACTACACTAACAATAATAGCTGCTGGAGTTTGCCAAGGTCCTTCTAATTGGGAAGCTACAAACTTGTCATTAGCAGGAGCTATTTTCTACAATGAAATTCTAGCTAAATTCGTATGTTTTTACCGAGCAAAAACTCTGAGGAAAGATATAAGAATTTAGATAAAATTTCACTGGAGGAAAATACTCTGATTGGAATCTTAGAACAACGGCATTTTTAGAGGGTGAGCTGAGATCACTGGGAGTTAGGGGTAATGGTACACAGTGCCTTACACACTTTGGCTTTTACATACTCATTCACCCAGCAAATGAGGAACACCCATTTAGAGACCACATGGGAAATGTCTGGTTTAAGTGACTTCCCAGAATCATATAAGAATCCTGTGGTAGAGGTAAGGAAAGAATCTATCCTGTGTACTGAATGAGGCAGCGGTCCTGTGGGAAACTGAATGTAATTAAAGACTGTGTCCTAATGCATACACGCAAGGGAGCTGACTGATCATTGCACTGGCAACCTTAATTCTGTCATTTCCTAACTTTCTGAGTGCTTGACTTTGAAACCTTAATGTTCTTTTAACATTGTTTTTTGTGTATTTAACTATATTAAAGGGCACTGTGACTGAGGGCTGCCTCCCACTCCTGCAGATACAGTTCAGTGCTTAAGGATCTTCGTATTTCTTGCCAGATAAATGTGTTTATACATAAATATTAGAGCAAACTCATTAAAGCCTGTAATAGGTTAACATCTATTGAACATTTCCGATGTCCTGCTGCTTCCCAGTGAAATACTGCCTTTCTGTCTTGCTTACTTTAAATCCACCATCAGGATTAATTTGTGTATTAAGTCTTAATGTAAATGTGTCAAAAGGGGAAATGTTTTTCACACTGAACTGGCACCATGTTCTTCTAGCGTGACCATTCTTTTCATTTGTTAAAAAAATCTTTTGATTTCTTATGCTTTCCTTTCATGTCCTTTAGGAGAAAAGGAAACTGCTGTTAAATAGTGGGATGCATGGATCCTCTGCTTTTCTTTATACTTGTATATTTGAAATTTGCTCCAGGAAAGAAAAACAACTTGTTACGGAGACTGCAAGGTAGGTAAGTAGTTTCATGTTATTTCATTTTCAGAGGTCTATATTCATCCTGCTCCATGTCACATTGGGCTCCCTTTCCACACACTTGGAGCTCTTTGTTTATGTACCCCTGCTTCCTGTTTAATTCATTCCCCTGCACCTTAGCCATTAACCTTCTCCAATACACGCTGACTCTGTCTTTCAGAAAACAGGATCCATTTAATGTGTAGTTTTGACTGAGATGTCATCAGTCTCTACTCAGATTTTAAAAAGCAGTATCCTCTTGCAGCCATTCACTCTTGTGCACTGACACTGTACATCTGCGACTATAATTATTCTATCATAACTCCAGCTTAAAACACCATTTAAACACTTTTAATAAGTAAGCTGTGCTGTGAATGATGGCTAATTCTACATGTAGTCTCTCCACTATTACCACTGTTATTTTGGAAGCTTCTGAGATGTGCTCACCCGTCCAATAGGAACTGGACTGCCAAAATCAAACTCACTTCGCAATAAATTTTATTTGTCATGTCAGTTTGGAGCCATTACATAAAGTCATAAATATAACAATTAAAAGACAACTAAACAACCCCTCTGAAGTTATCCCAGTAAAATACAGAGCACCAAGTAACTGTCAGATGGCAGTGATTTTTTTATCACTACTTTCCTGAGCTACATTCAGACTAGTGACCTAGAGGTCAAAGACAGAGCCTATCACACATCCTAGGAGCCATCCAATCTCCTACCCCATGTTTCTTACGTTGATTTGAACAGTTGTCTGGCTGCTGTGGGGAGCATGCCATATTGCTCACCATGGTGGGCCAAGCAACTGTTCAAAGCTAGTAAAATAACTTTGAGAACCATGGAAAGAAGTTCTGACTCTTAATTTCCACATTAAAGTGGTAATGAACTGCACTTTTGTACATAGCTTTGAAAATCCACACTGTAGAATCATGAAGTATCAAGGGTCATTTTAATAACATTGATTGTTTAAAGGTACAGCTCCCAATGTAAAAACAAAACTCATTAGAATTCAAGATAAAGATAATTACAGATGAATGCATGAAATTGAATATTAAGAAGAACTGAGTACCAGTGTTATATTCCAATGGGAAATCCCCAGTGTGCTCACCGCCCCAATCAGTAGTACCCAAAGGCAATCTGTACCTTTGTGTGCCTACCCTGCTGGAGAGGGAACTCTGAGAGTTTGGCCAAGGGTAACAATAAATATTAAAACATTTATTATCAATGTTTGATAGAAACATGAAACATTTATAGTTGTATACAAATTATTTCACAGTTAGACATGCGATTTTTATGATGTTAATATTAAGTCACTGTAGGTATTTTTTTTTTTCCATTTTCAGACAAAGATCTTATTATTTTCCCCAAAAAATTCTTCTGTTGTTGCTACCTATACTAAATAAAGAGAGAACCAGAATGGAATGAATAGTTGAAACCCAGCTTACAGCTAAACAGTAGATTCTGTATCAAGGTCACTAGAACAGGCTGTTACGTTTTTTGTTTCATTTTTAATTTCCAGTTCCCATAACCACTCTCCCTTCTTTTACTGTTCAGCATGTGTGTTTGTCACAGTCTGTCTCTTGTTTAGAAACAAATGTGTTCAGACATCTTTGACACTTATAAAAGCCTAGTCTCAAATTACAGTGATCATTAACATAACACTTATATATAAGAGTTACTCTAGCATGAATACAAAATGCTGTGAAGCTTTCTAATTAGTAAGTAATCTTTGAGACAAAAATGTAAGGGGACCATCTATGTAAATGGGAATTTCCATCTTCCAAATGGAATTACTTTATGCATAGTTAAGAGTCATTATATGTTCATGGAAACATATTTATAAGATAGAAAACTTGCCCATTTTTGTGATATGTAGCTGTATGTGATGTGGCATAGTTTCTAAATTTAAAATGTGGGTGTCATGACTGGATTGAAAAAATTAACCAGTCCTGCAGTAGTTATGATAATGTAGCAATAAATAAAAGGAACATGTAACATACATTGTTTCAAGAGTCTAACACATATGTGATTACAGTAAATCAATATGAATTTCCTTTCGTTGTACCTGTAGGATTAGAGAGATTCATGCTGCAAACTTTTCATACTTTATTTTAAAGTATACGTGAAATCAAATTGGAAATAGTAACAAGTGAAGTTATCTGACAGAGACCTCATCCCTTCAGCATCTGTCATGAGAGGGCCCCAGTCTTGGTTGAAGTCTCTGTGATACTGTAAAACAAATAATTAATAATAATTCCTTCAATCTTTCTTTGTCCCTATACAAATCTATAAATGTTATTATTACAGTAGTGCTTAAAGAACCTAACTGAGATTGCGGCTCCACTGTGCTAGACATCATATATACACACATAAGTCCCAAGTGTCCCCCTCTACCTTGAAGAGCTTATAGTCTAAGACAGATGGGAAACTGAGGCACTGAGAATGTACGTGAGTTGCCCAAGATCACACAGCAAATCTTTGGCAGAGCCAGAAACAATTCCCAGATCTCTGGAGGCCCAGTCCAGAATTTTAACCACAAGACCATCCTTCCTCAAATCTTTTCCTTCTGTACCTCCTTCACACAAATTTCCTCAAGTCAGTTTCTTCCCATTCCTTAGTTTGTCAAACAGAAACCACCTCTCAGGGCTCCATGCTGAATTTGGGGCTACAATGCAAATTAGTTATGACTTCCCTAAACTGGCTCTGCCTTAATAACAAGTAGGAAACAATTTACTTAGAAAATACACAATGGTCAAGACAGAAGATTCTTATGTGTTTATGGGCTCTAGTTGCTTGTATCTGGAGGCATGCAGGACCTGATATAGGGGTAAGTATTCCACTTGGCCAGTAGCTATGTGTGATATGCAGCACTGTTTCCATATACAGTGGTTACCACCAGAAACTTAACGTTTGCTGACAAAAGCCATTCGGTTACCACAGCGATTTCTTATTCTAAATACAGTGAAGCACTACAATTAAGGTGACATTATAATGCAGGGCTGCTGTGAATCTGGGTCAGTTTCCCTATTAGCTCTTATCCACATCTAGTAGTGAAAGGCCCCTAAAGGAAAGTCTCCAACATGACCAGCAAGGAATTACCAGCAAGTTAGCCTTGGACGTCTTCATTTTCTGTATGTTGTGTCTCCACCTGGCTGTCTCCCACCATCTCTGCCAGCCTGCTTGAGGACTTAGTCCAGCTCTGCTGAAACCAGGTCTAGATGAAACAATGGTGAAAATTCTGATGATCACCAAGATCATGTTTGCAAGTGTATTCCCAGCTTTGGTACTGGTACCATTGGTGGAGGTGTAGACATGGTGGGGAATTTTGGAAAATAGGTCTGGTCTTTCTGGGTAGAAAGACAAGGCTTCAGATACTGATTAATCTTTCCCGTGGTTCTTTGGGTGGAACACCCCTACTATCTTTCTGCTAGGCTCCCTTACTTCCCGTGCATCCAAACCTATGGAAGCCACAATGAGCTGGTGTCCGAGGACTCTTCCTATTTTCTTATTTCAGCTGATTTTCCATCTGGGGGCGGTACCTGACACCTATTCTATTTTAAGGTAAGCCTATGCTATTTGATACTTTGCAGAATGGTCTAAGCCATTTTAGAATTTAGCCTCAAATGTAAGAGCCTAGCACACAGATTGGTTTGAAAAAAACACATTATACTTAGCCATGTAAATATGATCCAGGTAACTAGATCCAGTTGGAAAAAATTAAACTGTTTTAAATTTTCTATTAAAATTGAAATTTTTTTTTTGACATTTTTAACAATGAACCCACTACCCCCCATTATTTGACCAGATCTTTTGCTGGTTAGGAAAAAATGAACCAATCCTGGACAGGTTTTGTTTTTTAAACTGTTTGTCAACTAAATATATATATATAACCTTATATTTACACAATGTGCCATACAGTCAGAACTATTAAGATTCAAGGGAAAGTAAAATCTGTTTTCCCTATTATAATAATAATAATATGTAGAACTCTTCATCTACAGCCCTCAAAGCAATTTACAAACTTTGGAAATCATCATCTCCATTTTGAAGATGGGAGTAAAATGATGCACAGAGATTTAAGTGACTTAGCCAGCATAACAAAGCAAGTCCACAGTGCTCAGGGAAATCACTGGAGTGAATTTTTAAAATCACCCAAGTGACTTAGGATCACTAGTTCCACTGACTTTCTCAAATCACTGAGGTACTGTTGAAAAATCACACCCTAGGTCTTTGACTCCAACTCCAATACTCACTACCATGCTACCATCCTTGTAACTTTTACAACCGTATGCAAAGACGAGCGAGAGAGTTAGAGTTATCTTTTGGCTAGCCAAGTGCAACCAAAATGTACTGTACAGCTGCTATAGTATGTAAAAACCTGTGAATTTATATATAATTTTGACCAAATTATACTTTGCTAAAACCACACTAGTCTTTCAATAGAGTAACACTTAGCAATGCATTTATGATGACATTACTGCTGCTTTACTAAGGCATTCAGTTACAATGTTTTCAGTTTTTCATTTAAAATAATAGAAGCCATAAAGCTATTAAAATAGGAACTATATTAATATCTGAAAAGCCATTTATATAATTTTTTCCTGTTTTGAATCCCATAAAGAGTAGAATACATTGTAGTGCAGCCTAGTACAAAGTACAATGTACTGTAGAGTTTCTGTCTATGTCCACAGTCCCTTTTAGCTATAAATGAATGATTTGAATAACAACAGTAATCTGGCGGTAATTAAAGTAGTTTATGCAAGGTGCAATAAACAGCCATTGTTGTGTCTAGAGAACATTTGTTTACGTGATTGGGCAAATGATGTCTTTTTAACCTCCTAGCTGTTTTGAAGAAAATTCAGAGGCTGCTAGTCTGAGTGAAACAAGGACAAGATAAAAACTGGAGACACAATTAATCCCTGTGCTTCTGAATAGTACAAACTGTTACAACAATCACAGAAAAAGCTGCACAGAGGTTATAGAAAGATGAGTTAATGCATAACTTTAAAAAAGAGACTTGAACCATGAGTGTCAGATCGAAATTATAAAAGCAAAGAAATGAAAAATATGACTTAACAAGAAAAAATGCAGTACATTGTACACTAAATGTGGAGTGTTTGCACAAAATATGAATTAAATCTCTGTTTTCTTGGCTCTGACTCATGGATGAAGGTTTACATAAACTGTGCTTCTTTAATGATCATGAGCAAGTGAGGAGGCCCATCAGGACTTGAAGTCAATGTGACTACTCGTGTGCTTAATGTCAGGCATATGCTTAAGTACTTTGCTGAATCGGGGCCATAGACACAATCTGAAATCCTGGCCCCTTTGAAGTGAATGGCAAAGACTCACATTGACTTCACTGGGGCCAGGATTTCACCCACAGATCAAAGTGAAAAATTGGAGGCCGCATTCTGTCCTCTAATAGGCACAAGCAACTTCAGTGGGAATTACACAGGTGTATCTCAAGTCAGGATCGAATCCTTAGCGCTAGCTCCTGTCCTTGAATATGCAGGCACACATCATTATGTATCTTACAAAATCATCTTTTGTGCTTGTTTCCACTGACTGGCAGGACTAAGCTTTTGTTCTGTGTCTGAAAGAGGAAACTAAGCAAGAATATAAATTCCTGTTTGTGAATGCAGGGGGCCAGATCCTGCTTTCAGGTATGCTTTTTTCAACTTGACTAGAGTCAATGCTATCTCTGCCAGAAAACTTACTCCACTGCCTATCACTTCTAGAAACGTATGGGGCCCCTTCTGTGTAAAGTGTCCTGGGAAGAGTAATTGCATGTGGGACCAAGTGGGAATGTTCTGTGACCCTTTTATGAGTAATATGCATGACAGTGACTTACTTGATGAAGGATTGCTACCAAGTGGGTGCAAAAGGGTTAAAAAACTGCTCTGGGGGAAGAGCAGGAGACATGAGTTGGGGTGTGTGCGTGTCACATAACTGTACTGCTAGGATACTATGAATAGGTAGCTAAAAGAATGGCTGAAACTGACCATGAATGAAGGATCTGGAAAGACAGCGGGAACCCCAGTGGCCTGGACATTCACACCTAGCAACCAACAGCCAAGAGGAAGGAGTCTGTCCCCCCATTCCCCCCCACAGGGAAGTAGCGCAAAGGGCCTGAGTTGGAGAACAAAGGGAAGAGGTATCATGTGGTTGTGTTAAACACATGGGGAGACACAACAGCTCTCACCTTGGACTGGCAGGCAAAGGGACAAAGAGAGAGAGAGAGGAAATGAAAATGGATTCTATAGCTGCTTGGCTGGGTAGAGGCTTGATATTGGCTAGTCTGAACTCTACTGTAAGCTTTGCTTCTCTGTGTTAACCTAAGGACTTCCTGATGCTGAATTCCAGTTGACTAATAAGGCTGCTGGTGTCCCTGCAAATACTTGCTGAGGTGCATTGATCCCTGAGGAGGGCAAAATGCCTTTGAACAGGAATCTATCTCAGTTGGACTCGCTGGGCAGAGCTGATAGTGTGAAACAGGAATGCTGGAGCCCAGAGGTTCAGTCTCAGAGGCATTAAATCCTCGTGGCCTACCCATAAAGAAGAGTGGGACCCCGTGGGGGTATGGCAGACTGAAGGGACTGTTTAAAAGCTGTGGTGTAGCACAGAGCCTGTGGATCCATGACAACGTGGCAAGTGGGAGGTGCAAGTGTAGAGACATCAGAATGGGAAGGGAAAGGTACCTGGGAAGGGCCACTTCCAGACTTGGATCTTCAGGAGACGATCCGAGCCCTAGCTGCAATTTCTCTACTATCAGTAGACTAAAATGGATGATTAATGAGGGTAAATCAGAAACCTGGGCATAAAAAAAAGTTCAGCCTCTGAATCAGAACCAAGTTGCAGCTGACCATGTAAGCCAGGCTCTGAACTGGAACTAGATTGCTGCTGACCCAGACACTTTGTAAAGTTAACCTATGAGCAAAGGCAAGATTTATACCAGGGTTTTTTATTTTTTTGGTTTTTTTAAATTGATTCTTAATCATTCAAAGAAATGTCTACTGATAAATATGCATGGTAGGGGCTTGGTGAATTGGATTCATGTCTCTCTTTATATGCTGACGTCCTGCTCACTACATATGGAGATTCTACAGATGTACAGAACTGCTGCACAGGATGGGCTGTTTCTTTATGGCATTTCCTTGTGCTTTAAATCTCAGACCAGTTTTCTGTGTGTGTTTTTATAGTGAGGCATTAAGTATAAAAACAAACTTATTCACTAACCAGCTTTGATCTACGTTTCCTGTGATTTATCTTTGGTGTCTATAGCATGAACTGAATTCCTACCTGATTGTTATTAGTTCCCCAAATATTTATATCACTCCAGATAATCAATGCTTATCACAGTCAATACAGATGTTACAAGTTCCTCAAAGAAAGACACTGTCAGCATAATAACATTTTAATTATTGCAGCATGCGTTTTTGAATGGATCTTTTGTTTACAGTATCAATTAAACAGAACTGCTGTACATGTCTAATTAATAGAGGGTGTTAAAAATATTGTACATGTAAATTATAGCTTTTCCCACCAAAGAGTTGAAGCAATAATGCAATGTCTTGGAGGTATTAATGTTCACTTAATTAATTTAAATCATGTTGCTAGTGCTGTGTTTTCTCTTTTCATTCCCTTGCATTTGCACTCTCTGCAGGATGTTTTTCATTCAACTGCTATGTAAAATAAATTTGCTTGTGGAGGCTAGTGATATGAAATATCTGACTGGCACCAGTACGTTTGTTATTCTACATGTAACCAAAACCATAAAAAGCATGTGTGGGGAAAAAGTAAAGATATCAGCATCTACTGGTTAGTGGGTTACAGAAGACATAGGCACTGTTCTCAAACATGCCATTAACTCACTGTGTGACTTAACTTTTCTGTGCCTCAATTACCCATCCACAAAGTGGGAATAATCCTATCTACACCACTTTCAGATCCTTGGATGAGAAGAGCAAAGCACATTTTTAAAAAGAAATTTTAAAGTGAACTGCTGCCTTACAGGAGTTAGTCTATGAGCTTGTCAGGATTATCTCTGTTTTCAGGTCTTAAATTAAAAACAAAAAGGCCTCTGCCCAGAAATGGAAATAATTTTTTCTTAGACTTAGTGTTTTTGAAATTGATTTACAGATCATGAAAAATGCCATAGTGACAGCCCTGCAGCCTGAAATCCTGCATCTATCCACTGAATTCATGCAGCAGTAGCAGAGCAAGCATCCCTACACCAACCTGCTAATGCCAATTCACCACCACCCTGACCAGAAATTAACATTTCTAATCTGGAGACGATAAATCCATCTCCATGGACCATTCAGACCTTAGCCTCTCTAAACCTCCCGTCAGTGCTCATGCAAATGTAATTCTTGCATGCAAAAGATATCTTTTGTTGTAGAAAAGTGTTTAGTGCTTAAAAATATAAAAATCTTTTTCTCCATTTGTACATATGATCTAGAAACTATCTCTAAATATAAAACGTCTTTGGGAATTTTTTTTAAAAAATAATTTTTTAAAGAAAAAAATGTACCAATCACATCTTGCTTATCCATTCATGGTAGGGTATGTCTACACTGGAGCAGGGGGTATAATTCCAAGCTCGGGGAGACATACCTGGAGTAGCTCTGATCAAGCTCGTGTTCTAAAAATAGTGTAGATGCAATAGCACAAGTGGAGGGCAGGACTAGCTGCCCCGAGTAAGTGCCTAGTGTCTCAGATGGGTAAGTACTTGAGAAGGCCAGACCCGCTCACACTATTGTTCACATTTTATTTTTAGTGAGCAGCCTTGATTAGAGCTAGTGCAGGTATGTCTCCTCGAGCTGGGAATTACACCCCTACCTCAGAGTGTGGTCACCATCATAACCTCTCTGTCTGGAGTAGTGAGATCCTAAAGTCTGAAAATGCAAAAGCGCAGTCAAATCAACCACCACCTGAAAATTGTTGCTCATGCAGCTACAAAGAGTAGTGACCATAAATTGCCATAAAGCAATTACAGTGCATCTCAGGCAAAGCCCACTGAAGTTAGTGAAAATGCTCCTATTGACTTCAATGGGCTTTGGATCAGGCCCTTCATGTGAAATTTTCATCTGTATATAGGAATATAAGAATTACATATTTGATCCATTAATCCAATGGGAGATCTAGGCCTGTCTTCAACAGTGGCCAGTACCACATGCTTCTGAGGAAGACAGCGGAGTCCCACCATGGACCACTCTGCAATAACATGCTACTGCGGAAGCATGAGGTTGTTATCCCATAGGTTTTTAATTTCAAATAATACAATAATACTTATTTTTAAAGACTATTAAAATTTACATTTTATTTTAAATATTGGTGTTTTTTTTCTGGAGTCACTGATGCTGTTTCACCTGTCCTGCGGCTGAACCCAGGATGTTTGCAAGACTGGAAGACTGCCTTTAAAAAATTGTAATCTGGTTAGTGATGTGCTCCACTGATATTGTTTAGCAACTGACTGTTTCTACCAGGAGTAGTTCAGATTGGCCATTTTACAAGTGAACCTACACAAAATGCTGAGTGATTTCAAACACCCCCATGTTTGAAGTTATGATCCCTTACATTTTTCAAAGACAAGTATCTCATCTTCTAGATCAGTGGTTCCCAAACTTGTTCTGCCGCTTGTGCAGGGAAAGCCCCTGGGGGGCTGGGCCAGTTTGTTTACCTGTTGCATCCGCAGGTTCGGCTGATCGCGGCTCCCAGTGGCTGCGGTTCGCTGCTCCAGGCCAATGGGAGCTACTGGAAGTGGTGGCCAGTATGTCACTTGGCCTGCGCTGCTTCCAGCAGCTCCCATTGGCCTGGAGCAGCGAACCGCGGCCACTGGGAGCCACGATCAGCCAAACCTGCGGACGCAGCAGGTAAACAAACTGGCCGAGCCTGTCAGGGGTTTTCCCTGCACAAGCAGCGGAACAAGTTTGGGGACGACTGTTCTAGATCTAAGGTACCCCAAGTGTCATTTCTCACATCTTTATTGATGGTTACTAGAGCTAAATGATTTGAACTCACTCTACACTTTTTTTTCACCAGGTTTTGTTTACTCTATGAATTTATCATGAACAGTTCTCTTTTTGTAGTTGATATTTTGGCATTCCAAATGCAAACTGGCGTGGTGATTTGAGATCAGTCATGTGGTGTCATGTTATTTGTTTGTTTGATGAGAATAACTCTTACTCAGGTGGCTTGTCAGAAGTCGTCACTGGGTTTTGATTCTCATAAGGAGAGGGAGCAGTTTTGGGAGTGATCACAGCTAAAAGGGATTAGGGAATAGCACCATATTCTAAACATTTCCCTTTCTGAGAAATATGGTCTTTGCTGGAGGCCTCACTCCTAGAAAACTGGGGCTAACATAAGATTTTTTTGTCTTGGTTCAGAGTTTAACTTTATTCTCCCATGATATGCACACAGAATAATTGCACGGGTGTGAGGGCAGTCCTAGTTGCGATAGGTGTAGTTACATCCCATGTCTGATTTATTTAATTATGTCTGCACAAGGGGCTTTGCTAACCTTGTTCCCTGCTGTGTTAATGCATGTCCAAGTCCGCACTACAAGGTGGATGTATAACTGGTTGAAAGACCCTACCCAAAGAATAGTTATCAATGCTTTGCTGTCAGACTTGGAGGGCACCTCTAGTGTGGTCCCATAGGGCTCAGTACTGGGTCCAGTATTGTTCAATATTTACATTAATGACTTGAATAATGGAGTGGAGTGAATTCTTATAAAATGTGTTGATGACACCAAGCTGGGAGGCTTACAAGCACTTTAGAGGAGAAGATTAGAATTCAAAATTCAGACCCTGACAAATTGTTGCAAAAGCAACAAGGTGAAATTTCAGTAAAGACAAGTGCAAACTGGCTAGGTGGCAGTACTGTTGAAAATGATGTATGGGTTATAGTGAATCAGAAATTGAACATGAGTCAACACTGTGATGCAGTGCATAAAAGGTTAATATAATTCTGAAATGTAAGAGTGTCATATGTAAAACATGGGAGGTAATTGTTGCGTACTACTCGGCCTCAGCTGGAGTACTGTGTTCAATTCTGGGCACTACACTTTAGAAAAGGTGTGGACAAATTGGGGAGAGTCCAGCGGAGAGCAACAAAAAAATGATAAACCATTTAGAAAGGCTGATTGCTGAGGAAAGATTTACAAATGTGGGTATGTTTAGTCTTGAGAAATGAAGACTAGAGGGAGGGTAGGGAGAGCTGATACTCTTCAAATAGGTTAAAGGCAGTTATAAAGAGGACAATGATAAATTGTTCTGCATGTCCACTGAAAGGAGGATAAGTAGTAATGGACTTAATCTACAACAATGGAGATTTAGCTTCGATATTAGGAAAAACTTTAAGGTTAGTTAAATGCTGGAATAGGCTTCAAAGGGAGGTTGTGTAATCCCGGCCATGGGAGGTTTCTGAGAACAGGTTGGAGAAATATCTGTCAGGGATGGTCTAGGTGCAGCACAGGGGCCTGGACTTGACCTCTCAAGAGCCCGTCCAGCCCTACATTTCTATGATTTGATACCACTTTTGACTGAAGCAAATTAAATGTAAATGTAAGCATTACTTTCAGCAAATATTTTTGTTAGAATTTACCCTGTTCTGCTGGGTGCCAATTACTAGGTACCGTTCACTACTTCAGCTGACATGTAAGAATGCTCCTCTGTGTTATTAAAAACATAAAACGAGGGGCTCGGCTTTGGTGCATTAATCTTACATAAAGGCCCTGAACTCGCAAACACTTAGTCCTATGCTTAAATTCACTGTGTGCCAGCTCACTGAAACTGATCTCAGTGAAAGTTTCATCAGAACATGGGTGGTTCAATCATTTTTTTGTTGAAAATTGTTGGTGGAGAATAACAGAAGGCCAATCAGCATTACTGAGCAGGAAAGAGCTAGAATGGTGTGAGATTCAATACTGAACCATTGGTTTCTTCCATCTGCAACTTGGTTCTCTTTAAGCCAGGATTCAGGTCACTTGTGGGGCATCATGGAGGGTCAATGAGCACCTGATTTTATTAGCCCTTGTGGTAGATAAGGAAGTTTCAGTTTTAATGGCTGCAAAATCAAATATTTGATAAAAAGTGAAAAGTAAAGAGAACAGAGCTAAAGTGCAGGGGGAGGAGAGAAGAAAGAGTTTGGAAAGAATAAAACACAGGTTGCTTAATGGAAAAGAATGCTGCAAAGGTCTCTATGTGACTTTTCAGTTCCAGGCAATTCTGCCCAGTCCTTCTATTACTATTTCAAGTAACTAAGTACATATGGCATGTTTGCAAGTAAAGCAGTCAATGAAGTTAGTTACACCTCTGCATTTATTACCTTACCCCTGCGTATTATTAACTTTTACATTCCCCATAAAATATAATTTATCACTTAAATAATTTGCTTTGTGTCTGGGTTCAGTGTGCTCCAGTGCTTTCCCGCTCATTAAATGAGATATTTTAACTTAATGAGCCAAGGAAGTCCTTTGCATTTAACATTAGAATTGATTTCAAACACTCCATTTTTCTAACATTTTTGTGCGTAATTTCAGAATGTGGGCTTCGTTCCACAATCTTATACTGAAGAGAAACGATGCTGTAACGAATAATGATCTGTGAATTCTACAGCCTGTCCTGTCTAAGGGAGAGAGTAAGGAGGGGGTGAAGAGTTTTAAAACCATCTACCTGAACATAGAGTTCTCTGATCTAATTTGAAAATTTGCTTATTCTTTGGCCCGATCCTGTAGTCATTATATAAGTAGGACTGACTGAAATTTTTCCTTTAATAGGACAGCAGGAATTTATTGGAAACTATGAAACTAAGGCCAGGTCTACACTAGAAAATTAAGTCAGCTTAACTACATCGCTCAGAGGTGTGAAAAATCCACACTATTGAGGGGCGTAGTTAAGTCGACCTAACCCCTGGTGTAGACCTGCTAGGTTGATGGAAGCATTCTTCTGTTGACCTAACTACTGTCTCTCAGGGAGGTGGATTACTATGCCGACGTAAGAACCTCCCCCTGCTGTTGGTGTAGGCAGTGTCTATACTGACGTACTACAGCGGCACGGCTGCAAGAATGCCACTGTCGCATTTGAAGTGTAGACAAATGCTGAGATAGCTAAATTATGTCCTTATATGTGTGCATTTGAGATTCCTATTGATTCCAGTAACAGCCATGAACACTTTCCATGTCTATGTGGCTCTAAATTAATACCTAAAAGAATGCTCCCATAAAAATACTATAGACCAGCACCTCAGCTTGTCTAAATCAGCAAAGCTCCATTGAAGGCAATGGAACTATACCATTTTACACTTGCTGAGAATCTGACCTAATGTCTGTTAGAAGCTTATTCATAAGGTGTGATTAGAGAAATTCTCTGACGTGAAGTGGCACATGAATTGCTGGACTAAAAATTGAATGACAAACTGAAAACTCAAAGCAATCCAAGAGCCGATGATGTATATGTGATGGGTTCGGTCACAGAGACCCGCTTGGGACTGTCACCTGATGTGCTGAAACTGCCTCTGAGCCCATTTTTCCCTGTCAGCTTGGAACTCCAGAACCCTGTCTTGTTGACCCAGACATGCAAGCCTACTGCAAACACAGACCCAGGGTCTGAACCATGTCCCAAAAGCTACAGGCTTTAACTGAAAACCACTCAGCAGGTACTCCTGTCTCCAGCACCCAGACACCCAGCTCCCAATGGGATCCAAACCCCAAATAAATCTGTCTTACTCTGTATAAAGCTTATACAGCTTAAACTCAGAAATTTGTCCACCCTCTATAACACTGATAGCGAGATATGCACAGATGTTTGCTCCCCCAGGTATTAATCACTTACTCTGGGTTCAACAATAAACAAAAGTGATTTTATTAAGACTAAAAAGTAGGATTTAAGTGGTTCCAAGTAATAACAGGCAGAACAAAGTAAGTCAACAAGTAAAATAAAGCAAAAACACGCACGTCTAAGCCTAATACATTAAGAAACTGAATACAGGTAAATCTCACCCTCAGAGATGTTTCAATAAGCTTCTTTCACTGACTAGACGCCTTCTTAGTCTGGGCCCAATCCTTTCCCCGGTATAGTCCTTGTTGGTTCCAGCTCAGGTGGTAACTAGGGGATTTCTCATGTCTGCAGCCACCTTTGTTCAGTTCCATACCCTTTTATAGCTTTGGCACAAGGCGGGAATCCTTTGTCTCTCTCTCTGGGCTCCCACCCTTCCTTCTAAATGGAAAAGCCCCAGGTTTAAGATGGATTCCAGTATCAGGTGACATGATCACATGTAAGACCTCATTCTCCATTCTTTCAGGGTTGGTCTGAACGTACCCAGGAAGGTTTGCGAGAAAGCAGAGCCATTTACAACCAACTGTCCTGGTTAATGGGAGCCATCAAGATTCCAAGCCACCATTAATGGCCCACACTTTGCATAGTTACCATAGGACTTCAGAGTAATATTTTATATTTCTAGCTTCAGATACAAGAATGATACATTCATGCAAATAGGATGAACACACTCAGTGGATTATAAGCTTTGTAACAATACCTTATAAGAGACCTTTTGCATAAAGCATATTCCAGTTACATTATATTCACACTCATAAGCATATTTCCATAAACATATGGAGTGCAACGTCACAGTATAATTATAACTAAATGGAATGATCTCAGCAAGTCAGGTCAGTGCTCCTTTTAGCCTTCCCTAAGCCCACCAACAAACATGCATTTTCAGGATATATGTATGTGTGCATATTATAGGCAAGGCTGGTAGTGCTGCATATTTATTAAGTTTGCCCAACACTGTTTGCAGTTATTTATAACCTTGCCAAACTGAATTGTTTGGGCTGAAATTTTCCATGCTGAATCACTGCCTTGGGTTGAATTTTTCTGGAAAATGTCAAACAAATGCATTCAATGTTTCTGAGAACAAGGCGAGGAAAAAATATGCTTTGCCCATGTTAAAAAAATTCTGGCACCCTTTCCCTTGAACAGCAAGAGCATCCCCTGCTTTGGAAGACAGACTTGAAATTTGGCGAGGTGGGGGAGGTGACCTTTGTGTTAGAGATGTGCTTTTTGCTATCCCTGTGAAAAGCTGCCCGAATGTGCCTAATGTATAAGCCTCTGGGGAAAAAAAGCTCAGTAAAAAAATCTTCACAGGTGCCTGTGATGAATGAGGTAATATTTTAAGGACCCATATGTGTGCCCCAGTTTACTCTGCTCACTATGTACTGCTATACACTGAGTGTAAAAGGGAATGAGGCATGGCTAAGTGTCACAGATGCTGTCTGGGTTGAGCCCAGATAATTTAACAAGCACTTTCTGGAATCAAGATGTATGAATGGAGAAGCCAGATGATAAAATGGGAGCCTCCAATGACTGAACATTCAGCACTAAATGATCAGGAAGCCAAAACAGGCTGAGCATAGTGTGGTTGCAACAAGATACAAAAGACCAGGGTGTGAACAGACTGCTGGGAACATTAGAAGATCACAAAGAGTCAACCACAGAGATGAAGAGCAAATAAGGATATCAGAAGAGCATGGCATCTTGGGGTGCTTGCTTATACCAATATGGACTCTGACTTGAGCTTGGCTTTACCATGCTGAGGATAGGTCAAGAAGCAATGGGCTTAAATTGCAGCAAGGGAGGTTTAGGTTGGCTTTACCATGCTGAGGATAGGTCAAGAAGCAATGGGCTTAAATTGCAGCAAGGGAGGTTTAGGTTGGACATTAGGAAAAACTTCCTGTCAGGGTGGTTAAGCACTGGAATAAATTGCCTAGGGAGGTTGTGGAATCTCCATCATTGGAGATTTTTAAGAGCAGGTTAGACAAACACCTGTCAGGGATGGTATAGAGCAGTGGTTCCCAAACTTGTTCTGCCGCTTGTGCAGGGAAAGCCCCTGGCGGGCTGCGCTGGTTTGTTTACCTGCTGCGTCCGCAGGTTCAGCCGATCACGGCTCCCAGTGGCCGCGGTTCGCTGCTCCAGGCCAACGGGAGCTGCTGGAAGTGGCGCTGACCAAGGGACGTGCTGGCCACCACTTCCAGCAGCTCCCGTTGGCCTGGAGCAGCGAACCGCGGCCACTGGGAGCCGCGATCGGCCGAACCTGCGGACGCGGCAGGTAAACAAACCGGCGTGGGCCGCCAGAGGCTTTTGCCTGCACAAGTGGCGGAACAAGTCTGGGAACCACTGGTCTAGATAATACTTAGTCCTCCCATGAGTGCAGGGGACTGGACTAGATGACCTCTCAAGGTCCCTTCCAGTCCTATGATTCTATGCTAACCTGAGGAATTTCTCATACTGTATTCCAGTTGACTAGTAAATGCTACCTTGCTTTGAAAAGGCTGCCCTGCCTCACTGCAGATACTCACGGTTTGCATTGTTTGCTAAGAAGGTAAAGTCTGTCTCAGCAACCTTAATTTGGCTCTTTTGTGCACGGGTAACCTTAATATGGGCATGTCCCAGATTTTCAGTGCTTGGCTTTGCAACTTTAATAATATTCTTCTGATGCAGTGCTTTTGTGTAATATGAAATATACATACATATATATGCCTTGTGTGTGCAGTCCTGGCCTCTCCTCCCTACCTGATTTCCACTTACAGTGTCCTTGCCCAGCCAGTCCCAGTTTCTTAATATTTTTAATGGAGTTTTTTCTGTGTAATATGAAATATATATACACGTATATACACCTTCAGTTAATAATATGCATTAGATGCTACGAAGAGATCTTGCACAAGGGGCCACATCCTTTACAGAAGCACCCATATTGGGCCTCTCCAGTGGGCTTTGGATTAGGCCCACTGTAAAGTAAAAGTGACCCAGGATTGACTTTTTTTGAGGATGTGTATTAAGTTCCTGGGAAATTCAGTGAATTTATCTCATTTCTATATGCTGGACATGATGAACTACAATGTATATAGCTTGCATGTTAGTTGTTCCAACTGTACTAGTGTCTCAGTATAAAACAAAGGCTTATTTAAAACTACATTTTAAATTTTTTTTAGTATGTAATGCTTAGCAACATTTGCCAGCCTTAATTTGGATATTTGGTATGAGTTTTAGTTAAAAAAAAAAAATCAGACTGTAACTGTCAATAAACTTCAGCCAAGACAACTTAGCCTTGTGCTATCCGGTTCATGTCTCTTCAAACTTTGCCTTCTTTAAGCTATTCTCTTATCTTACATAATGGTTAAACATCAACAATGCCTGCTCAGAGAGAATTATCTTGACTCACATCAGACTTCACACTGTGTGAATGGTACAGATTCACTCATATGTGTCAATGTGTTTTGCTATTTTAAACATTTACTGTAAGAAAGAGCATTATCACCTCCAAAAATTTGATTGTCAGAGTGATTGTCAATATTAGTGAGTCACTCTATGTTCTTCTAATTATGCTCAATTTTTTCCACAAGAATCTCTCTTAGGGTGTCAACACTAGTGTGGCATAAAGTGCACTTATTAGCAAATTTGTCCTTCAGAAAAGGTTTTTTTGTCTATAAGAAACAGCTAGATTGTGTCTTTCTGTCAGCGCATGATACAGTAGAAATCTTAAATCAATAGCACTTTTTATTCCTACACAATTGATGCATAACATCCTCCTTCACACAGAGGTTTAATGTGTTGTAAATTAATTATCTGGAATGAGTTTAGGGTCAATGGACCTTGGTATGACCAGGATGTAATGTTAAAAATGTTCCATTTCCTCCCAACACTCCACATACCTTTTACTGAGTCTTTTGTGTGTGTCAGTTATGCCATCTTCTGCAGTATGTTCCCTTAAGGATTGTTAATGCCTCTCTCGGGATCGATGGAGAAGCTAAACTTGCTTTATCATAAAGTTGCCCAAGAATTTTCTCCCTTCCAGCCCAAAGCGAGCATATTTATTATGAATACTTATGTAATGTGCTCTGTTAAACTATTTTAAAAAATATGTAAATTAAATACATTTGCTTTTTACTTTAATTCAGCACTGAATCTTGAAACGTTTTAATGGACAGAAGTAGATTTTATTTTCTGCTATGTGAAAACAAATTAGTCATTGGTTGTCCAAGTCGACAGAGAAAGGAATTTTGCTTTACTGCTTCTATGTAGCAAAATAAATAGATGAGTTGAATTGTATTGTTATGTATGGGAAATTATAGCGAGAGAGAAGTGGATTCTCAGCCATAAGCACTGAGATTAAAAAGCAGGAGTTAACTAAGTTTTAAAGTAGTCGATTTCATTAAAAAACAAACAAACTGGGGAGGCAACTTCTATTATTTTTTTTCTATGCTAGCCTGGCTATTAGTCGCTATAGTAACAAGGTAACCAGGTAGTGAACACAAACCATCCACACAGCCCAATGTTACTTGTATCTAAGATGAGAGAGAAAAAACTAGCAACAATATTTAAATATAGATTTTTTTTTTTACTATAGGATGAGTGGATGGGAGATAAAATATCTGTGGCTTACACATTCATTATTTTAAAAATTACTGCTACAATGGCTTTTCCATTGCCAGTTACTTTGGCAAAACAGATGACACTAAAATATTTAGGTAACAAACATTTATAGTCTCACTGTCGAACAAAAGATGCTACTGCGAGGATTTAAAACATGTGGTATACTGCTGGGATTTTATCTAATGTACAGTGATCTGTCAATGTCATTTTTGTAAACTTTTTGCTGAAGCACTTTCCCTAGTGTACGTTGAATGATGTTGTCATGTTAAGGGGCAGGGGGAATTAGCTACTTTACTTCCCTTTTGACAAACAGGTCACTGCCATTTGTAAATCTGCTTTACTCCCTGAGCAGTTGTAAGTGTCAAAGCTCTGTGGGACATTACAACTGTGGTAGAAACAAGTATCCCTAATTCCCAGTTGGTAGATCCCAGGAAAATGTCTTTGATCTCCATGTAAAATTCCTGTAGAAAGTTTTTCATGAAGGTTTCCTTCTGATAGAGTCTTTTGGATTTTCAGGTTACTTTGCCTTGATTGCAGAAATAAACAACATTTAAGTTTAACTGGATCCCATATGGTGGGCTTTCCTTGATGGCAGCTTGTCACAACACTGTTTATGCTGTCTAAGTATTATAGCTGCACATGAAGTGGCCTTCTCTGCTTTATTTTATTATGGTGAAACATACCCAGTTTTGGCAATAATTAAGGGTCTGCTTGCATTTCCATTATAAACCCCTGTCTGGAATAATCAATCATTCTGAGAAAAATATTTTTCCAAGCCATCTGAAAAATGTTTGACTTACATGAATGCAACCCTCCAGCTAAACAGACAAATTCCCTCAAATCAAAAGTTACGTCTCATAACATCTTATTTACACTTGTGTGCATATGTAAAGGCACAATCTTATTCACTGGTTCCCTCCTCCTGGGGGTCAGCATGGTTTATGGGTGACCCACAACAGATGAAATGCAAGGGGAGACGGCTGGAGTGCTGTTGGGGGAAGTCCCATGCCACGTCTGATCAATTACAACATAAAGAGTTTTTGAAGTCTTATGCTGTGGCTGCACAGAAGATTGAGATCAGGTTCTTTGCATCCACAGTCTTGCATAGTTGACTTGTTCCACGTGGTCAATTACCTGGTTATTCCAGGCTTCATCTACTAAGATACAGAGTCCAGTTTTTCATACCCTGAAGTATTTTTGGGTCAGTTTGTAAATACATTTCTCTTGATCTGAACTGAGTGGTCTGTTGTTGTGGAGACAGAGCAGGATCGAGAGGGCAAATGCTCAGGCCAAAAATCCTCCGTTCTTTTTCTGCTTGTTTTTCAGCCAGTATGGCTCACTGAGATCTGGAAGGTGCTCCAAGTAAAAACCTGTGAGTTGAGCCCTTGTCTCACAATAGCCATTTTCATGGGTACTGGGCCCGTTGTTGGGTGAGGTTGGTGTTGTTTCACTATCTAGTGTGGGGGGATGCCAGCTATTCTTAAAGGTGACTTGAAGAGGGGAAAAGGAAAAGTTTAAGAAGGTCTATAATGTTTTTTTCTTCTCCTTCTTAAAAGCCCCCAAAACATATAAATATCAAGCATGCCAAGTCTTACCTTTGGTTTGCTGGAAGTTGACCTTGCAGGACCCATAGACGTGGATTGGAAGTTCTCTTCAGCTTTAGCTGGAGGGATGATCATGTGGACTCTTTTGGTTGTGACACAGAGTTGAATAGGTATTAAAAACAAACAAACAAAAATTAAAGAAAAAAGAAAAGGAGTACTTGTGGCACCTTAGAGACTAACAAATTTATTTGAGCATAAGCTTTCATGAGCTACAGCTCACTTCATCAGATGCATGATGAAGTGAGCTGTAGCTCACGAAAGCTCATGCTCAAATAAATTGGTTAGTCTCTAGGGTGCCACAAGTACTCCTTTTCTTTTTGCGGATACAGACTAACAAGGCTGCTACTCTGAAACCAAAAATTAAAGAGTTTTAATCACCCTGAAAAAAATTATATTCTGTTAGTCAAGTTTCACTTCAGTGTAAGTATAGGTATCTTTTAAAATGATATAAAATATGTCTGGATGATTTTATGTACTTTTGATTAAACTCCCCACAGAATTTTCATAGCAAAATTTACCTTTTCCTTTCTTATCATGTGCATTTCTATTGTTTGTTATTAATAAAGAGCTAGCCACAGGTATTTGTACTTACACAATTAGAAAGCTGAATAGTTACCTGTCATATCAGTACTAGTGTTTACTGAAGACTCACAATGTTGGACACAGGGCATGTCTGAGAAATGTAAACAAACATCTTCCTTATCAGGCCATATTGCCATTGAAAAATAGAAAATAACATATTTCCATTCCCTCTGCTCCCCCATCCCAGCTATAACTCCAACTCTGTATGGCTTTTATCAAGCATTTCTATATTTTCTAATTTACAGTTCTGCTGAAACGAAAGAGAGCGAACAGGTTCAGATATTATTATCGGATGATTTGCCTCTTGCAAACCTAAATTTGGGAGAGGAGGATTGTTCCCCTATATTCACTTGTGCTGGATACTTGTTCTCTCATGTATGATTGAGCTATCACTCTCTTAAAGTTCTCTTGCCTGAGTAAGGACTAAGCAAAAGTTTAGGGCCAGATGGCTCCATTGAAATCAATGTACCTATGCCAATTTATATCAGCTGGAGATATGGCCCTTAAGGTTTGGGCCTAAACCACATACAACCACATTTATTAAGGGGGAGGTGAGATTGAGGAGGAAGAATTAAATTGATTAAACTACACAAAAACAGAATGATCTAAATCTGTGACAAACTTCTCCACCAGGAAGTAATTCTATACTGATATTTTAATTCACAAAAACTAAATGTATAACAAACTTTAAAACCGAAATTAACAGGCACTTTGAGTCACTTTACTTCAACCTTTTTAGTGGATAAACAGTTAAGATCAGCTAATGTATCAGCAAGCACTAAATGTTTGAAGCATTCACAGCCACCACTAAAATGACATTGATCCTGCTCCTAAAGTGCTAATGCTAAATGGAAATTTCAGTGGATGGAATCTCCATGGTGGTTAACCTCCTGAGAAATGCTAGGGTTCCTCATTCCTGAAATAGGATGTAAAGTGACATGCTCATTCATAAAAGCCAGGCACCAAAAATGACTATAAAGATTTCTTTAGTACCTTTACTTTAATTTCTTTAGGACCTTAAGATGTAGATAGGAATATCAGTCTCATCTACTTCTTCTGGAATCTTTCTTCTTTCTACTTCAAGTGATCTTTTATTCCCTCCTCTCCCCCACCACACACACAATTAAGCCCTGTATGCAGGACCACATATACAGCATCTTGCATTATGGATATCCATTATTTTAATGGATCATTTTTAATGGAAAAATTCTGTGATCTAGATGAATTCCTTTATACAATATGGACCAAAAAACCCATCCCACATCAACATTACCACACGCTAACCCTCCTCCTGCAATTATGGGTTATATTGCCACTACTGTCAAGTAATATGTGAATACGAACAACATTCCATGTGCTTGCAAACTGCAATCAGATTGTTGTGCAGGAGTAAGCCAAGATCAAAATAATGGCTAACACCACACAGCAGCATTCTGATAGTTTTCCCATTGGCAGACTATTCTTAAATAATGGTAAAAAATTAGGATTAAAAGCACTTCACAGTGAGATGTGCTAAGAATGAGATTGTATGCTTGTGACCCACAAATTACTGTGCAGAGAAAAGAAAATGTAATACATTGCCTGCTAGTGCTTTCAGCCACAGCTGCAAAGAATGTCAATTATGTCACTACAGTTTTCAAGGGTGGAACCTGCACGACACAACCCTGCCCTCCCCCCACCCCCACCCCCCAAAAAAAACAAACCCCAAAACCCCCAAGCAAAGAACCAAAGAACAAACTCAGGGTGAGGAAAGAACTGGTGCTACAACAAGAGGTTGTTTTGCTCTGGCTCAGCAGAACAGGAGCCAAGTTTCCCACTATATTCTCTGAAGTGCCTCATTGCAGAGCAGTAATATTATATCTTAACAAGCATAACACTGTGAACTGATGCACATTTTTAAGGCAGACACATGGGAGGGAAACATATCAGAGCAGAGCAGTGTTATTTTTAAAGGCGCATGTGTTTGTCTTGTAAGTGTGTCAGAAGAAAAGGAGCAGGTCTCAGGTTTCCTCTCACCATGCCTAATGTAGGGTATGAGCTCCAACTGCCTCTCCCATTGACATCAGTGAGCTTTGATATTACAGATGAAATGAGGACTGTCCAGATTACACTTTACAACACATTCCTGCCCTGATATTTGTGTACAGTTGTGTCTGTAGGAAGCTATCCTTAGGGTCAAAATTTTAAAAAAGCAAACTCAAGAACTGAGTCAGTCCTTGTTAGACAAAGGTTAACAAGCCTATAAACAGAACCTGTGTGCTCATCCAGGACTGATGTAAAGAAACCGTACCGCTGATATGAGGTTCGCTCTGAAGGAAAACATATTTCATTTCACTGTAAATTAGAAAAATGCAGTTTCCAATACTGAATTAATAGCTGTCATGTAAACCATATGGCAACTCAAGCTATTTCTCATTCACAGCACTGAAACTAATATTTTAGTAAAAAAATGCCTAAACTCCAAAGGGCATTTTGAACTTCAATTAAAATAAGTAATAGATTTTTTAATAAGTCCTGGGTCAAGATGTATCATAAAACTATTTTCCATAGTGCACAGAATATATATCCTCTCCTGTAATATTACCAGATCTAGTCTTACGTCCAGCAGCCAGCTGAGACTGCTTGTCTATTATAGTCTGTCCCACCATTCCTAACAAATGAACAAATAACTAGATAGCCTATGAAACATTTTAAATAGAATGGTCTGGAAAAACAGTTACTGACAGAGGCAGGTTCGATCCAGACCAAGAGAATCTGCTTTGGGAAAGAGGAGATCAATACAGGATTGTTGGGGTTTTTTTTGAATAAGAGAAAGGTAAGTATTATGACAAATGAAGTAAAACAGAAAACAAGTGATCTATAAACTGAAGTGCATCCTTCTTATTAAACATTATTGCACTTTTAAAGCAGTAGCAGGAGCTGTTGCTATGAGTTTTGTGATCTAAGAGGCTTTCAGAAATGCATTTAAAACTATATCTTAGCTGGAAAAGCACTTTGTCTGAAAATTCTGAAGAAGCTTGTCTATGTATTTGAAAAGGAACCAATATATTTCTTGACACAGTAAATTTGTCCCTCTCTTTTTACTTGTGAAGCTTCAGATCAAAATCCAGCGCTGAACACAAATGTCTGTAAATGGAATTAATTTGAGTGCTTCTCCGTTGCTTACAACCATTCTATGAACCTTATTCTATAATATTAACTATCCCATTTCTGCTTTCCTCAAGTTCTCTTCTGCAGCGCTCCCTGGCATATACATGTGAATTGCATTCTTTCCAATACCACCTGGAGACCTTTGGGTTTCAATCTCACTCATTGAGGAAAGCAACCCAGAGATTAGTGCACTCTAGACCGATCAAAATGATCATTGCTTTCATTTAATCTATTTAAATAGCTTTATTTAATCTATTTTTGCTCACCAATAGTAGTCACTGAGAGTAAATTATCCTTGTAATGGAGAATTATAAAACAGAATTCTATAGGAATGAGGAAGTAATGTTGGCTTTAATAGTTAGCATTACAGCTACAATGTTCTACATAGCCTTTGGCTAAGTCCAGGAATTCAGTCTACAATAGAATCAATCTCTTACAATCCACAAGCATTAAATTCATCATTAAAATGTTGTTCTCCCTTTCCCACACCTTCAATATAACCAGCACCTCAGTAAGATGAAAGGCATTTGTTACTGAGGACAGCCTTAAGGAAGGCAGAAAGAGCAAATCTGGAAAACTTATTCATATTTTTCTGGAAATGAGTAGTATTCACAAAACATTTAGTGAGTTCAAGGTCAACTTGTTCTCCTTCTGTATACTATTCATAACAGACAGTTGACAACTCAGTGACAGTTGATCTAGGAGTTGAACTGAATATATGGGGTCATCCAGTTTAAATAAAAGTCAAATCTCCACCATGGAACTAGCACAGCAACAGTGAAAGACTTTTCTGCTTCTGAAATTTCAATTAAAATCCAGTAAATATGTCTTTATGAAATATGAGATAAGATAAATAGTAACATCAAGAGGACAGCATATTTCCTTGAGTGGGGGTACGTGTAAGTGGTAGGAGATTATACTCCTCATTAAAGCTGGATACCAAAAATATCTAAAGCTAGAGACCCAAACATTTTCTTCCCTTTCAATAGAAACATTATAATCTCTAGGCCACTGCAGATAGCTCTAAAGAAACCTTTACAAATTGGCATGACATGTTTTTACTCATCTTTAAGAGCCAGATCCTGTGAGGGGCTGAGGAGACACTCAAGGTTCTAAACCTGTATGAAATAAGAATCAAGATTCTGTTGATAAAAATGTAAGAAAAGATGGAGACATACCGATAGCAACAACATAACTATTCAGTATTAGAAAAAAGAGTCTAAACAAATGCAGCTCATTGGTTACATCTGACTTCCCATACAGATTTGATAAAGTTTATGTAGTCAGGTAGAACAGATGGGATTAATTTTATGGCTTTTAAAACACGGTGGTCTTTTCTTAATTGAGTATAAACAGGTGGATTCTATTAATCTTGTTATTAGTAATTAATATTAGCTATTACTACACACGTGATATATTGTCTTAGGTATAGAATTTGAGAGTGTATGTGTATCATGCAGGAAATCCCTTGTTTTATTTTTCATTTTGTACTAAATAAGGAAATGCTAAATGCCAATAAAATATTAATAAGAAGCTTAAATTTAAAACTTTGAGTGAGCTTGACATCATGTGTGGCAGCATTCCATCCCCAATGCAATGTAGCACTGGATCTGATTTCCATAATAATCAGTGGTTTGGGAGTGCATGTGTTCTGCTTCTCACCTCTGGTCAGTGTGCCATCTCTTTTAACCATGAAGGCTTTTAGCCCAAAGTAGCAGGATGACATCAGGCCAGTTATAGTTAAGGTGGAATCACAGGATTTTTATCAAATTTAATAACTAGCACATATTAATGTAACAGCATGTACCAAAATCCCAGATCCAAACACCTCTTAGCTTTTAGAAAGTTTGAAACCTGGGTGCAAATGCAAATTCTGAGATTGGGCTCATCTTTACTTTCAATTCCAGTTCTCAATGCAATTGCTGTTACGGTGAATTTCAGTTTTTAGGGAAGTCAGTCAGTCTAGTTTACTGTACAACATGTAGAGTATGTGTATACTCCAACCACAGCCATCTGGTATTAAAAGAATATCCTAACTATATAACAGCACAAGCTGATATGACATAACTAGAATACATCATTAATTTTATTTGCCTTCAGTACAGACAATCATGCACAATCAGATTGTGCCGCCACTCAAATGCTTCTAGGTTACACAGCTATTTCTGATGTATGAAAATAAAAGTGCATCATATTTCACACTAGCAGCCATGTTAGTCTGTATTCACAAAAAGAAAAGGAGTACTTGTGGCACCTTAGAGACTGAATGCATCCGATGAAGTGAGGTGTAGCTCACGAAAGCTTATGCTCAAATAAATTTGTTAGTCTCTAAGGTGCCACAAGTACTCCTTTTCTTTTTGCATATTTCACACTGATGTCTTCCCCTTCTCACTGTTCCACCGAGATATAAAATGAAAAACAAGCCAGCAATTATGTTGTGAGCAGTTATGTGTATTGAAGATCAACTCTAAAATGAGAGAGTATCAGATTCAAAATATGCTTTGTTCCTTTTTAGAAAGCTCTACTCAGTTTTGTTTTTTAAGCTACCACAAGTTTACAACATGATTCTTGCATGAAGAGCTTCATTGCTTTCATCATGTAGTATCCATTGAATGACTATTGTAGAAGTCAGTATCAAATTTTTCTATCGACATTCTTCCTGACTTCTGGTCAGGGATTTAGCTAAAAGAACTTGCTAGAGGTCTACGCATTAACTCTTATTGTTTTTGTTTTTGGTATCTTTCATCAGTTAAAATAGTAAAGATTTATTGTATTCCAATCCCCTTTTAAAAAAACTTTCAAATCTGTTCTGTAGAAATGGCTTTCTGCAAACAAAAAGAAGATAGTTTTAATGTATGTCAGTAGCCCAGAAAGATAGCTGAGACGCATGGTGTGCATTGCTGCATATTTGGAAACATCTGCTATTTCATTTTCATGATACACAGTGATTCACACTTCCAGCAGGAGGAACAGTTCTGATACAGACTGAAATAATTTCTTGTTAGAAATTATGACACCTAGTGACTGCTGCCTTTTCAGTTCTTCGCAGTTGTTCTCTCTCTCACAAATTAGGACAGTACGAAAGTAAAAATGCCAGTAACATAGTCTGACTAAGGATGGCACAGAAGCTGTAAAATTTTGGCCAAGAGTCTTAGGGTCGGGAAGCTTACACAGTTTTATTAAATGCTCTTACAAAGGAGGCACACCAAAGACAGAAATGTCAGCAAATAAATAAGATCCAGCTTGTCTCTTAGGGAGAAACACCCATGAAGGGGACTGAAAACTCAGTAAGGTTCTTCCTATTAAACAATTAATGTCAATGATGGATGAAATAATCCTTTTGTAGTTTGTAAAATGCTTTGGGCTGAAAGGTGCTACATAATCTATATTTTTGATATTATTTTGCATATTGGGTAAGGTGAATGATTCTCTCACAGCATTGGTGTTATGCAAGTAAAGCTTTCAGCCAGGTTCTGATCTTACATAGATGCTCCACTGAAGTGAATCGAATTAAACTCATGAAAGTGATTCCAGAATCAGACCCATGGTTTTTTCTCCACTCACTATTGAATTTTACTGCTTAATTTAAATCAGAATTAATAGAGGATGTGGGAGCATGGCAGAGTTAAGTAAACATATACATGGAGAGCTGTTAAGTTGCTAATGTGTTTGATTTTCTTGTTTTTCCCTAACTACCATGTTTATGAGAACATTGCTTGAAATTTTGGAAGGTTTTGATAAATAGGTATTCTGAGGGATTTCTTTGCACTAAATTTTATGAAACATTTTCACATATACAACCTTGATGAAGGCCATGGGGGCAAACTTCATTAATCTGTTAACTATGGACCTGATCCAAAGCCCTTTTCCATGGACTTCCCTGGTCTTTGGATCAGGCTCCATATATGCATAGAAGCTCTCTGGAGTACATTGTGGAAACTTGGTTTGGTCTAGTTTTCCTTATGTGCCTGTTAGAAAAGTGTAGGTAGGTAGGTAATGAGAGGAAGCAATTGTTTTCCTTTAAAGGAGACGGATGGCAAAGGTGCCTGTCTGCTGGTTTCTCCTTCTTTATATATCCTCTCTGAACATCTTGACAAACTGACATGAATCAGTTTGATATTATCAGTGGGGGGCAACAGGACATGAGGGAATGTTATGTTATGATTCTGTACATGAAGAGCAAAACAGGTATTTCCAATGTAGAACATTTTTATTTTAGATAAAGAAGACAAAGAAAGAAAGAATATAAATTCTTTACGAGAGAGACAGCAGCGTGTAACTTTCTTTTGAAATACTCTCCAACTGAGTCTATCTAGATATTTGGATGACCCTGCTCAACATAGTATCTAAGCATCTCGCAGTCTTGCCATTTAACATATATGAGAGCAAAATTCTTAAATTTAAAGGTCCAGTATACAAAGAAAAGAATCATAGCTAAACACACCACAGAAAAGGCATAACTTCTTTTTTCACCTTAATTTGATACTACTGGAGCCCACAGTCTTTGTTCAGAAAGATTAATACGGAGGACTTTGTGACTCTGAAGCTTCACTGGAGAAGCCAATCAATGTAGCATTTCTGAGCCTTTGTGGTCAAAAGTACAGAAATTAAACTGTGCCATGAACAGGGTTGAAAATTATCACATATAATTAAATATAACAACAAAATCTGGCCTTACATTTTATGCTAATATTGTCGATTGATAACAATCCTTTCAAATATGAAATATTTCACAAATGAAACAATTTTTCAAAAGACAAATCATATGCACAGATATATTTTAAAGGAAAGATCAATTTTGCTGGTTAGTCCAGTTGAAAGAATAGTCAAGGAAACCCAAGGGGGGAAAAAACCAATACAAGATTTCATAAAGTATAAAGACATGGAAAGAAGCTAATTAGTGTTCTTGAGTAGTTGTGACTCCTGGCTTGTAATGCACATCATTTGTCCTTGAGGAGCATCTCTCAGATTCTTAATAATTCTATTGCTTTTTGCTAACCTTTTAACCAACTTTCAAAAAGATAAAATGTGTGTCAAAAGAAATCAAATATCTTTAACTGCAAAACATCCCTAAGTATACGAGGATCATGAAACAAGTTCAGTGTGTGATAAAGGCGTAAACACCACCAAGATAGTGTATTCCAAAACACAGAGCTAGTGATGAAAAAAAAAAAAAAGAGAATTATTCCCTAAATCTCATTTAGGATATAAAAAAAGAATCAATACCTAGAAAAATCTATGATTTTACCCTGCGGTGAAATGCTAAGGTGATGGGAAAAGCTTTATTGTGAGCTAAGCTATGCAAAATCCTCCCATTGCATGAAAGAATATTTCATGATCCTTTTTCTTTATATTCTGTTTTGTTTTTACTTACATTATTCAGAAACAGTTTATGGCTTGACCTCCTAAATAAATTGATGTTGCATTCTTCAGTTACCCATAAAGATAGAGATTACTGTTTATATATTAGTGTTTTTTAGTGGGTTATAACAGGGTTCATGACCTGCCCCTCTTCCTGGGGCCCACTTGTTCTCCCAGTAAGGCTCAGAGAGGCTTTAGGGTTGTACAACACCCATGTCTTTATTTACTTAAGGTTGTCCCACCACCAGTGGGACAGAGTCAGCGTTCAGCTTGGAGGCCTCCAGCTCCCTCCCTGACTGATTTCTCCCTTCCAGCCTTTATAGCCCCTGGCTTGTCAGGCCAGCAGGTGTTGCCAATCCTCAGGCTGACATCAGGCCTTTTCCACCAGCCCCAATTTGCTTCCCTTGATTGGAGCTGACCGGGTAGGGGCTAATTAGATGCTTTTGCACAGGCACTCTGCTATATGGATATTTTAAGTATTGGATTGCCAAAATTCATCTGGCTACCTGCACAGTTTGCCATCCCCTCAACTTTCAGAGATCATGAGTCAGGCTCCCCTCAAAATGCTGAGATTGGCTTAAAAAAAAATCACACCATTTTAGAAATATCTAAATCTGGGGTTCCTTTTGCCTTCTGGTTCTTGAGCCTTTAGAGTTCATGCTTTTCTCCCCAACCAAGAGAGCTAGAAATAATGGTGCCCGTAGTTATACACACATTATGCATGGAGTGCACCATTGGCAGGGCCAGATTAAAGCATAGCCAACCTTAGCACATGCGTAGGGCGTAATTCAAGGTGGTGGGGTGCAACCTGAGCTCTGCCCGGTCTGTTTCAGGTACTGGGGCAGGAGCTGCTGGGGACCTCCCAGAGCCTGATTATTACATTCTGAGGCCCTAAACTAAGTTAAGAGTAAGAGGCCCCATACCATAAATATATATATATCTATATCTATATCTATATATATATATATAGATATATATATCTATATATTTTTTTTTTTTCACAAAAAGGACATTGAACATATAAACACCAAAGCTTTATATTTGCATATATACAAAGGCAAAGTTGTAAAATAGAATAATAATCGAACTAAAACATGTCTTGCAATATGCCTGTTTGCAGTATAAAATAGTTTCAAATTAATATATTTTCATCTATGATTTCTTATTTAGTAGGTATGAAAACTTTATATCTACAGCAACACAAAAGCAGTTAGAGTTACACAGACTAGCTTACTTAATGGAAACAGTACAACCTGCAGAATGTCTGTTTGCATATCAAATTAATTTTAACACTGAAATTTAACACATTTTCTTCTTTGATTTTTGGAGAGCAAAGTCATTGATGATGTCCTCCAATGATAAGCTGCAGAGTTAGTCACTTTTGATGCACAGAATGCTTAGGGCAGATAGCTTTTCTTGCAGTATTTTCTAGGCAGACATCTCTTTTTGTGTTCGCTTCTCTATCCTCTGTCTCCCCCAGGACCACTAATTAATCTCAAGTAAACATCTTGGACACACAGAGAGTCAACAAGCTATATGTGCGAAAGAAAAAGAAAGAATTTACGAGAAAAAAGACTGATAATCTCTAGACAGGCGTTGAGAAAGTGAGAAAAACTAGCCTATATTCAAGCAAATATAATGAATACAATAGGCGTTAGTAGCCTATAAGTCATTTATGCACATAGTTTGAAATAACTTGCTCACCAAGTACTCAGAATATTTTGATATATATGTATATCTTCCTTCACTTCTCTCAAAACCGTCTATCTATTCTTTCTTCAACGCTCTCTGACATTTACTGTGAAGGTTCCTGAACTGACAGAGGGAAGCCAACACAAATTTACCCTCCTCAAGATCCACTCGACCCAAGTCATTAAGATGATCACCTGCAAACTCAATCATGTGAAGCATGGATAGCGAATGAAGCAGAAAGCGGTGCACGCTCTAAAATACACAGTTGTTGGTATTTACAGATCAAAAGAAGAAAGAACACCCTAACACTTAAGAAAACAAAGAAAAACAGGAGGGAAGGCACTATAAGACTGAGCATGCTGGACCATAAACAAAAGGTGGCGGCCTTCCAGCTATTACCAGCCAAGGGGGATGCTACACATGACGTTGCTCCTAGGACGAGTCCCATACGAGTCTGAGCTTGGCAGGATGGCTTCACGACACTGCCGGCTCCAACCTCACATTTTTCCCGATTTTATCAGCAGTGAGATTAGTTATTTATTTAAATAAGTTATGAAGGCACGGTTAGAATTTTACCAGTAGCAGCTGGTCAACAAAATGCTGCCTTGGGAGACTGATACTCATAGAAATACTAACTTTACAAGTGCAGTTATAGTTTTTTTTTCAGTCCTGGCCTTCTGCCTGTCAATAATGAACAATTAGTGAAGGGTAAGGGTAGGGTAAGGGGATTTGTGTAGCCAAATGTATATATTTTTGTCATATTTGAATGAAAATGTCTATATTTCGAGAGAATCATCTTTTTCCCATCCATATCTCCTTTATTTATCAACCGATTTTGAAAAAATTTGAAATGGAGTCAGTTTTTTCTTTTTTGGTCCCTCATATTGCAAGGCCCTAAGCTGCAGTTTAGTTATTTTATGCCTTAATTTGGCCCTGGGACCTCCAGGGGTCTACCTGACCTTGCCCTTTTTACAACAGCCTGTGTCCTCTCTACTTTGCCCACAGGACTTGCTCAGTGACAGACTCAAGACCTGCTACAAGTATGGGAGCTGAAGTGAATGCCCGCATGGGGAAACCAGCTGGGAGAGGAATGGCGGGGAGCCCTGAGGGGAGGGGCGGACAAAAGGGGGCTTTGACTATGCAAAATAAAAAAGTGTATATATGGATGCCATGCTAAGTTAAAGAGAGAGTGGTTCAGTTGTGTTCAGTTGTGAGAGGAGTCCCCCTGGAACTGGGGCCAGAGCATGTAGGAAATCAACACCTCTGGTGGAGGCTCCCAGTATCACATTCTCATGCTGTGTAACAGCATGATGCTGATTCTGCTGCATGCAGGGCCCGTGGCATTTGTGGAAAGGAGCGAATTTTTCCTGTGTTCCCTAACACCTTTCTTGGTATTATATCTTTAGATTCAGTCTCCATACAGGTACAAACTCTCACTGAATTGGGTATTGCAATTACCACAGGTAATTTAGACATAAAGGTAAAAAGACATAAAATACACAGGTAATAAGACATAAAACTGGAAATTGATATTGTTGGGAAATGCCAATACTCTATGGGGTAGGCTTCAGAGAAAGAATTAATATCCATGGACTCTTAGTATGTCTAAGATTTCCTCCAAGAGCCATGTATTGTCATACTTTGTTGGCAAACGAAAAAAAAAAATACAGACACTTGAGTGTATTCTCACATTATGTGTAAGGCAGGCAGAGAGGTCATGTGGTTAGATAAGGGCTAGTAGGTTACACAATTGGCTCTGGATCATGCACTGATTGCTTCGTGATCTTACCCAAGTCATCTAAAGGGCCTAATTCTGACCTGCCACTGGTGTAAATCAGGAGTAATGCAACTGAAATGGCAGAAATAACTGTGGAGAATTCACCCCTGTGCTGTGACCACCTTGCACGAGCATAACTGGGGCAAAATAACAACAAATCAGCATTAAGACTCTCCCCTTCCTCCCAGAGAATAATCCCCAGCAAATGAGTCTCCTCCAACAAGATCAAAACCAGTATAAGCAGCTTTATGCCTGCCACCCCTACACCAGCACAATTGAGGTACAAGTGGTGTCTCAGGGCAATGCTAAGCTTCAGCTCGCCCCAGCTGTTTGAATAGCTCAGATGGGGGTTTGCAGCTATAGTGCAAATTAGGACAGCTCCCTAAGCTGATCTCACCATACTTTCTCCCAGAAGCCTGAGATGGGAGTGGCATAGTGCATCTTCCAACTGTCTAAGCACTTGAACAGGGATGAGTCATGCAAACACTTAGAATGCCTCTGTCAACTTAAATATTCAGCTTTCAAGTAAAAATTTAGCACTTGTGAAATCCCATCCACCATTCCAACCAAGACTCAGGCGTTAATATAGGAAGCAAGGCTGTATCACTTGTGCTACATATCATCATTTTGCTCTCAAATTGTCACTCTGAAGTGTTCTCTATTCAAAAGAGAATGTGTAATCCATGAGAAACGTGTCCTGCTATGTACCTGGATAGGTGTAAGACACATATATGTAACCTCCTGCTTCCTGTCTCCAATGGAATCAGCAAGGACTTGTTGTGGGAAAACTATCAAAAACTCATTAGGTAAAAGTCTGAACAAGTTTGTATCTCAACTCACATAAGAAGATAAGAATGGCCATACTGGGTCAGACCCAAAGTCCATCAAAGCCAGTATCCTGTCCTCTGACAAAGACCAATGGCAGGTGCCCCAAAGGGAATGAACAGACAGGATATCATCAAATGATCCATGCCCTGTCACCTAATCCCAGATTCTGGCAAAGAGAGGCTAGTGACACCATTCCTGCCCATCCTGGCTAATAGCCATTGATGGACCTATCTTCCATGAATCTATCTAGCTCCCTTTTGAACCCTGTTATAATATTGGCCTCACAACACCCTCTGGCAAGGAGTTCCAGAGGTTGACAGTGTGTTGCGTGAAAAAATACTTTCTTGTGTTTGTTTTAAACCTGCTACCTATTAATTTCATTTGGTGGCCCCTTGTTCTTATATTATGAGAAGGAGTAAATAACACTTCCTTATTTACTTTCTCTATACCACTCATAATTTTATAGACCTGTTTCATATCCCCCCTTAGTCGCCTCTTTTCCAAGGTGAAAAGTCCCAGTCTTATTAATCTTTCCTCATTCGGAAGGCGTTCTATACCCCTAATAATTTTTGTTGCCCTTTTCTGAACCTTTTCCAATTCCAATATATCTTTTTTGAGATTGGGTGACCATATCTGCACGCAGTATTCAAGGTTTGGGAGTACCATGGATTTATACAGAGGCAGTATGATATTTTCTGTCTTATTATCTATCCCTTTCTTGATGATTCCCAACATTCTGTTCGCTTTTTTGACTGCCACTGCACACTGAGTGAATGATTTCAGAGAACTATCCACAGTGACTCCAAGATCTCTTTCTTGAGTGGTAACAGCTAATTTAGACCTCATCATTGTATATGTATAGTTATTATGTTTTCCAATGTTCATTACTTTGCATTTATCAACATTAAATTTCATCTGCCATTTTGTTGCCTAGTCACCCAGTTTTGTGAGGTCCTTTTGTAGCTCTTCACAGTCTGCCTGGGACTTAACTATCTTGAGTAGTTTTGTATCATCTGCAAATTTTGCCACCTCATTGTTTACCCCTTTTTCCAGATTGTTTATGAATATGTTAAATAGGACTGGGCCCGGTACAGATCCCTGGGGGACACCACTATTTACCTCTCTCCATTCTGAAAACTGACCATTTATTCCTACCCTTTGTTTCCTATCTTTCAGCCAGTTACCAATCCATGAGAGAACCTTCCCTCTTATCCCATGACTGCTTATTTTGCTTAAGAGCCTTTGGTGAGGGACCTTGTCAAAGGCTTTCTGAAAATCTAAATACACTATATCCACTGGATCTCCTTTTTCCGCATGCTTGTTGACCCCCTCAAAGAATTTCACTAGATTGCTGAGGCATGATTTCCCTTTACAAAAACAATGTTGACTATTTCCCAACAGATTATGTTCACCTATGTGTCTGACAATTTTGTTCTTTACTATAGGTTCAACCAGTTTGCCCGGTACTGAAGTGAAGCTTACTAGCCTGTAGTTGCAAGGGTCACCTCTGGAGGGTCACCTCCAGAGTCCCCCACCAAGGGACAGAGCATCTTTCTCCACCCACAGATATGCTAGGGAGGAAAAGATCCATGACGATCTCCTTGCAGACTTTTTCCTAGATTATTCTTTTTTGGCTGGGGGGGGGGGGGAGGAGGGGCAAAGGAGAGGGCAGGGTTTGCTCCCATGAAATAAACAAGGGGTTCTCTGCCAATAACCTGCACATCCCCGGGGTGCAGGTAGATTTCAGGAATCTTCCTCAGTTACAGGACCAGGTGTACAGAATTCCTGTGGTCTACACTAGGTCTGTGGCCATGTCCTGTCTCCCTCTCCTCAGCTCTTTGGCAGTATGACTCCATTGGAGCAACACTATCAGGGCTTTCCCTGTTAGTATTTGCCCCTAGAAACATTTAAAATGGGAGTTTCTCCAGCATGGACAGGAAGCTGAGCAGAGCTGAGGTGCAGCAGAATAACACAGCACTATACTATTGCTAGGGTAAAACGAAAATCCTTGATAAAAACAAGTTTTTTTTTTAAATATAAAGGCCAAGCTCCCCTGAAACACTATCATATACACCATGCAAAATATTTTGCTTCTAAATGAATTTTCAAAAACCCTAATAAAAGAACTACCATTTTATTAGAGATGGGCAATTCCGAGCTGCAAAATTTACATCTGGAATTTTGGTTCAGCCCTTTGTAAAGGGCTCACTTGGGGATTGGGAGAAGAGCAGCATGTCACTGCCTCATGGGCAGAATGTTCCTGGACAGCCAGAGGCATCATGTATGCTGCTACATCCTTTTGTAGGGTGCACATATAAACAGCTGGTTTCTTGGTCATCATTGATGATTGAACTTGTGGTCTCCAGTACTAAGAACATGAGCATGAGCTAGAAGGATTAAGTCCCTACCTGGGAGCTATAGCAGAGTCCCATTCTCTTGTGGCTTGGCACAGAACATGCAAATGTTTTACACTTGCAACTTACTCCCTCCCTCTGGCTGTACAGCATCCCAAAAAGGGTGGGAAGGAGTTGGGGCCATCATATTTGTTTGGCACACTTCGCAACATTGGACACATTTCTTCCCCATTCTCAATTTCTCATGCTTTTGCTATATCCCATTACCACAAGATGAGATGCCATGTATACCAGTGCTGGCTGCCATCAGCTCTGATGAGCTCCCTCTCCTTTATTCATGTACTTTAACCTCTGGTTACTATGTACTAATTTGTAAAGTCTGGAAACAGAGGTGGAATTGCCATAGAACTGACTGGAACATAGTTTGGGAAGTAAATAAGAGATACGAGCACACTGGATATGGTAGTATGACAAGTCCCAGCACCAAGTCTCATTCTGACCAAGAATGGTGAGTCTTTGGCTGCATCCTCCTGTCTTTTTCTTCCTACAACTCTAAAATTATGATCCCACATCCTCCTTGTTTCCTCCTCCATCCTATCAGTGTGACAGGAGGCACAAGGTGGATGGGATGCTGAGATGGTGTCCCTATCTTTAGGAGCTTCACCTGCCCCCATTGGTAAGACAAGCTGAAAGGAGATGCAGGAAGGGTGGTGGAGCAGAAAGCCAGTGAATGAACTTCCAGGTCCAGTGAGATAAATAGTAATGGGAGTGAGAGCAGGTTGTTGACCTGCTCAGTCACCACCTGAATGAACAGAGAGCCAATCAACAACCCCTGGCCCCTGGTGCGAGAAGTAGCTGAGGGGAGGGAAGGGATACCCATTCAATGACCCCTCTGTTCCCCAGCCCCAGTGAGAGAAGTGGCGATGTGTATGGGTAAGAGAACGGAAACATCCTTCACAATTCCTTGTCTGGCCTCAGTGGGAGTGAGGCCATGGGTAGAATGGTGAGAGGAGTCCAACCCGAGATGGTCAGTTCTGGTAGCAATTTTTTTCTCCCTTTCCGCTACTGGGTGGAAGAGAAAATTGAACTAAAATAAAATAGAAGTCTTCATGTAAAATGGGGATAATATATCTCCATGTTCCCTAATTTCATGATTATGTCTCCAGAAGAAAGGATGCATTTTTATTTTCCCAATTAACAGGAAATACATGTTATACATGAAATGCAACACAAGAGATATGAATTATGCAGTAAACTTGGTATGTGCTGATCAGCACAATGCCCAAGGCGCATTCAGCAGAGTTTTTACGAAGAGCTGTAATGAGTTTCAAGTACATCGTTTCCTGATGGAGGGTAAGAAAACATCCATCAATGCTAATTTTCCTGCAGTTTTTAGCTTTTATGAATACTTTACAGCTTACAGAAAAGATGACTTTCCAAATGCAATTTGAGTAAATTGTATCAGTAATTAGAGATGGGCTTAAGCCAAAACAGAGGTCTGAACTTGAGACATGGGACTGGTTTGGAATCTCTCTCTCCCCCTCTCCTCTCCCCCTTTCTTTCTCCCCCCCCCACCCCACACATCTGAATACCCCACACTGGGAAAAGTTGCACTCTGACCAAAGGTTGTGGTTCAGCCTATGGGAGAAGTAGGAAATTTGGATTGGGCTCCAGACTTTTAAATCCATGAGTAAAGAGCTACAGAATCAGGCCTTATAGCTATTTTACAAGTAAAGAGAAGGACATTCAGTCTTACACCTTTCACAAGTCACCTATCTGTATCACTAACTATTTGAGAGTTTAAAATATTCCTTATAAATGCTACTTCTGCCAGAGAAGATGTTTTCCTTGGGACTGTGGCTAGAGCAGTCTAGCTAAATCACTTTATGATTTGTTTTTAAGTCTGTTTTCATTCTGGATTAGTGGAGATTTGTAATGGGAAGAGGATCAAGTCATTGTGTTACTAATTGGGATACAGAGATTTATAAGAAATATTTTATTTTAAATTGAATGTTGGATGTATGTCCACTCAATCCAGCATCTTTCACTTGAAATATCCACAGAATAGAAGCAACAGATATATTTTGTAAATCTCAGATAACAGCATCAAAATACATGATCTAATATGCAATCTACTGTTTGACGAGAATATATTCAAGAAATCACTTCAGATTGAATATGCAGAAAAAAATTCAAAATACAACAGTATTAACTAGAGCTGCTTGTATTCTGTAAGCCAGCATTTACTGACATTTGTTCAAATTCCAAATCAAGGTTTGTTTCAAGCATATTTGTGCTTGTTATTAGTCAAAACTTGTGAATATTCATGAGAACAAGTTTTTGTTTGCAGAAGTGTTATGGAAAGGCTATTCCTTATACTACTCACCATATCTGTATACAAAAAAGTAACCAGGCATGAGCAAGAGTATTTGGTATTCACTGTACATTATTCTCCTGCACAAAAAATTTCAGCCATTCAACCAGAAAGCAGAAACAAGCACATGTGACTTAGATGACCAATAACACTACAAGTAATGAACAGGAAACACTCAAACTGAACAGTTCACAAGAAAACCATATACTGAAATCTATTCATCCAAACAATCTGGCAAATAGATATATCTAATATACACACACAAATCAAGCCTAATTCACAAATGTTTTGCCAACAGAAAAAAAAAAGGGTTAAATTCATTCTAAATAATATAGGAAAAAAGTAATTTGGCCAGCACTAGTACTAATAGACAAGTTAATACAAAACTATTTGCAGAATATAAAATAAATATTCATCCTTGAAATAGGATGAGCTCCACAAGAAAGTAGCACTGAATAACAGTCATTTACTGTTCAAGCAAATGAAACTCTTGTAACCTCATAAACAGTGTTACACTATTAAATAGCTACTGTGTAAAGCATTCATTTTTGATCTTGTATTATGCTAAAAAACTGAAGAGCAGGTCAACATTTTCAGCACAAGTATGTCTACTCTTTGATCATCCAAGATTTCTAGCACTATGGGTGGTCTTAACTAATAAGGAACTGTAATCTTCTTTCATGACTTGATTTCAAAAGTTAAGCAACAGACCACATACAATTAAAGCTTATGAATATCAATCATCCTATTAAAACCAAGTATCTCCCGGATACACAAATAATTACAGATTTGTGGTCTACTTTAAAAGTCAGCACCTTTTAACAGTAAGTTTGGTGTACCTTGTCAAAATTCTTATGAGTTTTATATGAACCAAAAATACTGTTTCTCTATTCAGAGTTTAAGAATCCTATAGGTCCCTCATGATACTTATTTTTGAATGCAAAAGATGTACAGGTGCTTGCTGTTTGGGGCACATATCAACAAGTGAAGGGCTCAGTTTGGCCCTTTTGAACACACACAGGAGAGTCAGCCGATCTCAGAGTAGCAGAAAGTACATCACATACTGACCTTTGATTTTCCGCAGATCTCTGTGTACAATTCTGGGTGAAGGAGGGTTCAGATCTACACTTCCGCCACCTATGGTCAGGTCGTAATCTGGTAATCCATATTTAGATCCATACATGTGTCTATGCTTAAGCATCTTTATCCCTTTAGTGTGCCTTGTTTTGGCTTCTGGGCACTAAATGATAACCCCCCAAGCAATATTCCCTCTAATTTTTGACAGGCTGTGTGCACAAAAAATTTCTTCTGTGCAAATTGTTGTGCTTCTGTGCAAATTGTTGTGCGTGCAGTGTTTCGCCGTGTGTGTGCGGTTTAGGATCTGTGTGTGCATGCACACGTGCACAGTTTAGAGGGAACAGTGCCGCCTAGTCACTTCTTCACTGTAGAACATCACATTACAAAACAGGAATCCCATTATCGGAAGTTTATGCATATTTGTCCCGATACGCTTTACTCAGGTGGCTAATCTCTACAATGGCTTGATTAAGGTATAGGATATGGCCTCTTAGTCTTAAAACATAAATGAGTGGGTATGAGAGATTGAAGAGTAAAGGGTAGTTGCACACTTGGGATCATCGTCAGGATTTAACAACTGTTTGAAGCAGAGAACTAAGTAGTAACCAGGATCATGCCAACACATGTCTATTGTTCCTGTGCTGATTGATACAATATGAATATCTATCTGTCTAGAGTTCTCATTTAATGTACATTCATTTAAAGGGGAGAAGAGAGCGGCTGATGGTAAATTACAGTTGTTAGACCAGTGTTCACAAACTTTTCAAAGCAGAGCTCACCTTCAGGAAACTGAAACCAGCCCTTCCACATGTATTTAACTTAATGGGAGGCATCCTTTATCTATCTTCCATAGTTTTCCTGCCCCATACTCTGGCTAATTTATGGGCATTAAACATCCATTACAAAATGATTCTGAGACAGTAAAGGATGAAGGAGATGCAAAAGATAACTCCCTCTGGGCTACACATACACAAACTCACATGCATACATGATTCTGAATGAATTTATTATCATTTCATTGCTTATAGAAGCAACTGTTATTGAGAGCTGAGGGGAAAAATAATGTAATGTCCATGGGTCAAGCTGTACCCCCTTTCAGACATTTGTGTCTTCATAAACATGGAGGACAGGTGGATGTGAGAATACCTATCAGATGATAATAAACATCTGTGGGTTTGTATTTCAACCACATACGTTGCTGGAAGCCCTTCTGAAGCAGAAATTATTCCAATTTTTGGGCTGAATTGTATTATACAACCTGCCCTGAATAAGTGCCAATATGTAGCATGTTGCCACAGAAACAGATCAGGGAATGAATTGTGACTCAGTCACAGTTCAGTCCCTGGTTCACCCTTTGCTATTGCAGGTACATAATCTGTGCCAGTCCTTTACTGGGCATGGATTATTTTCCTATTTGGACCATGATAGGTACCCAATTTAGGACACTTTACAAGGGCCTGATTATCGGACAGTGGTGCTTATCATGTTCTGAAAAGTAGGCCTCCTTAAGGTACCTTAAGTTGGGCACCAAAAAAATGGAGGTACCTAAAATCACTAGTCACTTTTTAAAAATTTATACCCTTACACTTTCATGGCACTATGGCCCCTTCATTCAACCTGCTCCTTAAAATTTTGGCCAATAATCCCTTGAGACTGTGTGGTAAATGTTATTTCAATTGTCAGTTTTGGGCTTTGATTTCCTTCTATTTTAATATATATGTATTTTTAATAAAGGGAAAAGAAACAGACTCAAAAGAGGAAAAGTATCTGCCCAAAGAGAGTCTCAGGAGATTACATAATGGATTGGTCTGTATTGTCAGGGATCATTTAAAACTGATGAATTTAGGATCAGATAGTCAGTGAGGGCTATAATTTATAGTACTAGAAGTGATAAGGCCTTTGTGTTTTTATTAAAAAAGAAAGCATTAACAACAGTGGTTTTTGATTTTTTTCTCCCACCAGGGAGAAATGTGAAACTCTATTTTACCCCTGGTTGAGATGGTGCTAATTTGTCTGACAAGATGTTGGAATCCCAGCATGTATGCGATATCCTTGATGTATCAACACCTTCATGCTGAATGAAGGTTGCTTTTAATGTGCAAATGTTTAGTACATATCCTATATCTCATTAGGCAGAACAATACAAACCACACACAGACAAGAGGGGTCAGAAGCAAGGTCCATTCAAATGAAAATATCTTTTAACCTAATTAAACAAGCAAACATTTGGAATACATTACGTTGCAAAATACTTAAATAAAAATGCAGTTGATCCATAGACTGATTCATGTTCTAAAGGTCTGAGGAGTCTAATGCCAAATGATGCTTTATGGATTACAAAACTGCATTTTTATGTTGATGTCCAGTCTTAAAGTTTTCTTATTGGACACAATCTCAGGAAATATTTATTAAGACGGATCACAAGAGGAGTTGTTGATTGTAAAAACTCAATGGCCTGTTTTTCAAATGGCTTCTACTGCTAGACTTAGAGTTTTAAAAAACAGAGAATTATAGAACTTAATATTAAATGGCTCTGTTGTGGTAAACCTGAACAGTTTTCTAACTGGAGTCTCATGTCAGTTAGGCATTGTTAAGGTTCCTTCCCCACTCTGAACTCTAGGGTACAGATGTGGGGACCTGCATGAAAAACCCCCTAAGCTTATTTTTACCAGCTTAGGTTAAAACTTCCCCAAGGTACAAACTATTTTACCTTTTGCCCTTGGACATTATTGTTGCCACCACCAAGCGTCTAACAAATATATAACAGGGAAAGAGCCCACTTGGAAACGTCTTTCCCCCAAAATCCTCCCAAACCCTACACCAAATATATAACAGGGAAAGAGCCCACTTGGAAACGTCTTTTCCCCAAAATCCTCCCAAACCCTACACCCCCTTTCCTGGGGAAGGCTTGATAAAAATCCTCACCAATTTGCACAGGTGAACACAGACCCAAACCCTTGGATCTTAAGAACAATGAAAAAGCAATCAGTTTCTTAAAAGAAGAATTTTAATAGAAGAAAAAGTAAAAGAATCACTTCTGTAAAATCAGGATGGTAAATACCTTACAGGGTAATCATATTCAAAACATAGAGAATCCCTCTAGGCAAAACCTTAAGTTACAAAAAGACACAAAAACAGGAATATACATTCCATTCAGCGCAGCTTATTTTATCAGCCATTTAAACAAAACAGAATCTAACGCGTATCTAACTAGATTGCTTATTAACCCTTTACAGGAGTTCTGACCTGCATTCCTGCTCTGGTCCCAGCAAAGGCAACACACAGACAGAGAGAACCTTTGTTTCTCCCCACCCCCTCCAGCTTTTAAAGTATCTTGTCTCCTCATTGGTCATTTTGGTCAGGTGCTAGCGAGGTTATCCTAGCTTATTAACCCTTTACAGGAGAAAGGGTTTTTCCTCTGGCCAGGAGGGATTTAAAGGTGTTTACCCTTCCCTTTGTATTTATGACAGGCATGAAAAAGCAAGCTGAAGTCTCCATTTGTATTTTCTATTTTGGAATGTAAACACAAAGTCAGGCTGGTGAAAAACAGTAACATGTTTTTTAAAACTGGCAGAAAATTAAGTGTAATTGTCATGAATTCTGGCTCATGAGCACATGGAAAGCATGGAGGTCAGTGGGGATAGACCCCAGGTCCTAAACCACCCACACCCAAAGTACCCTACCACTTGAGTTAAAGGACTAATTCTGATAGCTGTAAGCAAGCAGCAGGCTTTTATACTTAAGAGGCCAGCCAACAGCGGGAGACATGGTCTTGGTCACACATACACACACAGCTGCATTATAGGATTTCTCCACTTTATACAGAGAGATTTTCTTCTTTCCCCTTTTCAAAGCAACTCAAAACCCTGGGCAAAGGGCCAGGCCCAACTACAATTGGCTTCAAACTAGTTTCTAGCTCATCAGATTCCTGTACCTCTTCTTTTACTTTCCTGTAGGCCCCCTGCATTGTAGATATTTGATCATATATTTCTGAAAGGTACAATAGCTGAATACCCACTGGGAACTTTAATAAGTGGCAAATAAATCTGTAATTGAACAGGGGATAAAGGACTGGATTTTGCTGAAGACTAAGACCAGTCTCAGTGCTGCATATACCCCCCTCTACAACCAGCTAGCATCACTGCCTACTGCAGGCTGTGGAGTGAGGCCATACCTCCAATTCCAACACACACCTCCCTGCCACTGCTGGAACTAGTCTCTCTCAGTCCTTGTTCTTAGGGGAGCACAAAGAATGCCATTGTACTGGGCCACTGCACAGGGACACTAGAGGATGGCCTGTGCTCCCATTACCCCTTGCACACCGGGTTTGGGAAAACTACAATCTAGCCTTTGACATTTTTTGCCTAGGTGAAAGGACTAATAACATCCCCCCTTCCTCAAATCCTCACTGCCACTTAAGCTGTAATATCCTGAAAAGAGGAGGGAAGAGTAGTTCTAGACAGGGATGCTGGAATAATTTGCATAGCGGGGGGTACTGAGAGTCATTGAACCAAATTGTAAATCCTGTATATCATGGAAACCACTTCAAGCCAGGGGATGCAGTAGCACCCCAGCACCCCTAGTTCCAGCACCCATGATTCTAGATCCCAACCCAGGAATGCTGTGTGACTTACTTGCTGTGTTTAAGTTCCCAGTGTAAAATCCTGGCCCCACTGAAGTCAGCGGCAAAACTCCCATTGACTTCAGTTTGGCTAGGATCTCACATCCCATCAGGGACGTTAGGATAACAATACTTTCCTGTCCCCCAGGACAATTGTGATGATAAATTCATTAATGTTTGCAAGTAATGTGTGTGACTATATTACAGTAAGGGCCATATACATCCCTTTAGAGATTGAGAGCCATTTTTCTTGCATTGATCACACAAAATATATTTATCAAGGGGGCAAAAAGACTTAGAACTATAAACCATGGGCAAGGATTTTCAAAATGGACTAGTTGTTTTGGATGCCCAAGTAGAGACACCCTAAAGCGGCCTGATTTTCAAGGGTGGATGTTCTTCACTTTTTGAAAATCAATTCTCTTTAAGGCATCTCAGATTGAACACCCAAATATTGAGGCATTCAAAACCCACCATAGAAAATCTTGTCTCTGGCTTGCTGATGTTAAAGGAAAGTACATTTTTATCTCATATAATTGAGAAATTGTTTAAGAAGAGGTCTTCCATATGCAAAGATCACCCTGTAGCGTTGACAAGATGCATAAAGATTATCTGCACCTAGATGCCAGTTATGCAATTTGCAAAACCAAGTATTTAAAGAGTTATCTGAGTTTATGAATTTATGCAAGCTGGTTGTTTGGGCTAGACACGTTATTCCCCCTTTTCCATCCCCACCCCCATTCTCTTTTTGAACAGATACCTGTAAACTCTGCATGCCAGGTGTGTGTTCTAATGTGCAGCCAAAACTCTACGTGGCTGAATTCCAGCCGTGCATAAAATAGATGAGGGAGCCACTTTTCATTACTATTCATCCAAATTACACAAAAATCCAACTAATGTGGTATGTCAGTCCAGTTGGATTACAGCCCCATACTGGTGTGTGAATTCACTCATTCTTTCTGTTTCTTTTTCCAAACACTGACCTCTTTGCACTGTTGAAACTTGATGACTTGTAATCAATAGCCTGTAAAACAATAAGGTCAGCAATGCGAAGATTCAGATTTTCTGCCTCTAAATGTAATAGGATCAAGACGAGTAGGCTGAGCCACTGAGGTGAATCTGATCTTACCTGACTGCCTGATAAAAGAGCAAGACAGAAAGGAAAGATAGAAGAATAACTTGGAACGTGTAGAGCTGTGAATACAGGGTCAGTCCACTGTATTTAGCTATGGGAATACTGCTGAATTGGATGAAATTGGTAAATCCCTCATTTTGTCAAATATTACATCACTACCTACTGGAAATCACATATTGCATAAGCCTTGCAAAATGGTCATGAGCATTTAATTGGCCACTCATGAAATCCGTTTGCCAAACCTTTACAACAACAGTGAAAAAATAATCAATAGAGATTTTGTTTACCAGTAAAATTATATTTATTTGTTCTGGGCAAGTAAAATTTTACCAGGCTTGTATTAATGGTAGAGATAATACAACTTTCATCTGGAATGGAAGTTCGGATTCAATTGCCAAGAGGTGCTAAATCCAGAGATTTCTGAATTGAATTTCATAATAAAGCAGACAGCAGCAGCTTTCCCAGATTAGACTGACTTCAGTGCCAGGTAAGCATGTTACATAATTACATATAGTAGAGAAACTGAAATCGTACTCACCCCATAATCTAACCTTGTCATCTCTGAACAGAACAAGTTTTGCTAATACCCAGCTTTCATTGTGGCTTTTCTGAACCTCAGAAGACTGCACACTGGCTTAATTACACTTGTGTTCTCATTTCTTTGAAGCTATTCTGTCTTCTGCTATATAAATGGTACAGAATGTATATAAATATGTGTTTAATCTGCATATCAGGACTGGGACAGGACTGGTGGGGGAGGCCTGGATTGGAGTAGGTGGGGGGTGCCTAAATTCAGAATTGGATTGGCAGTACTGTGTGGGGAATGTTGCACATTGCCTGCTCCCAACATGATTCCAGCTAGGGATATTAGCAGAGCAGGGTGAGCTATTCACAGACAACAATTTATGTAGTGAACTTAGCCCCCGTTTAAAAAAAAAATTGTCCACTGACCGATCATGATTTCTGAAAATGTACTGTTTGGTCAAAGTTATTTGATTAATGTTTTATGAAAACATCTCTTATTTAACAGATTGCTGGCAAACTGCTCATTGATGTGAATCTTCCAAGTTCACAATCAAAATTTTCAATCTGATTGGACACACAGGCCATGAGCTATGTTTCTGTTCCCTGTGTGGATGCGTTAACTCTTAGATTCAGATTACCATGTGCATACTCATGATGATAAAATTGGATATTTGCTTTCCATGGTCATTATGTGATACTCATTCACTGTTTCAGTAAATGGTCCTATCAGTGAACTTCCTTATTATTAAGTATTTGTGTTACAATAGTGTCTAGAGGTCCCAGATGCATAGTGATAGTCACTGTAAAAACATATAATAAGATATGGCCCCAAAGTGAATTCAAGGGACCTGATTCTCCTTCTGTTACAGTACATGAATACACCAAGAGTAACTCCAGTGAAGTTAAACTGATGAAAGTGAGAGGAAAAGCAGACCCATATAAAGTAAACAAAAGAGTGAGGTAGGGAAACAATCAAAGCAAAATTCTGAGCATGTACAAGGTTTTGCAGCATTCATCCGGTAGTAACCACTACTTTATGCTCCTCCGACCCATGTTTACCTAAAAACTACCACAATCGCAACAATATTACTGACAGCAAAATATTTGACTTTCAGCTAACAATTTAGGGACTGATTGTTCTCTTTAAGTACAGCATCCACAGACAAATTCCTGTTTTGTTTGGGTATACTATTGGGTGTAGATAGCAGAATATCCACTTGGGGGCTGAACCTGATCTCAGATGTGTGGGCATTTATTGCCACAGATTTTGGAAAATTTACAATGGTGCTTGTGTATGAATTGTGAAATTGGAATTGACTCCTTGGAATTGCTCACTTGCCGTTCATGATACATTAAGTGGAACACTGGTGTTTTGCTTTGGCTCAGTTTTAGTCTTGGCTTTCTAGTATGCAATGCTAAATATTAACCTGATCATCAAGAACCTCTCCTACATTCCCATATACAGCTGCATGTTCTAAATGCTATGAAAACAGAATACAGGGCAGATAAAAAGTGGAGATAGAAGGTCCATGATAAATTTGAGGATGCGCATTCATAAAGGGCAATATATAAAGTTAATATATGTTCATATTACACTAAATCCTGTTCTGCAATAGAAGTAAAAAATCTAAGTACATGATAAGCAGTGGATCAGTATCTTTGCTTCAAGAACTCACCATCTCTGTACCACCACCTTTCACTGAGGGCATCTGCCCTCCCATCATTAGGACAGTCTGTAGTTTATGGGCACGTTCTCCATCTGTGCCAAGCTCAAGTTCAATGCAGCTGAGATGGGGTAACAAAGGTAGCTCTAAGCCACCTTTATGCTTCTCCTGATTCTCTGCACGTCAATGTGGACCACCACTGAGTGCAAGTTAGTGTAGCCACAGGGCAGATCTAGCTGGGTGGAATGATCCTCTAGGAACTGTTCTGCTGGTGGAGGATTGATGGAATACATCATGTTCCAGCTTTGCCTTCTCCCATACCCAACTAGACGGGACATGCTTCCTGCCCAGGAGGGGTTAGTATAAGGCTATGCCAGTTCCATGCCAGTCCAGAATTTCCCCGCACTGCGACAATACTCATTTTCCCTTTAGGGCAGCATTAAGGTTATTTTGTGCTGCTACAGTGATTCAAAGTGAAGTTAGTGGGGGTGGAACAGCTGAACCTGTTTCCACCCAGACTCCTCATTGTTTTGGGATATCTAACTAGACATTCTTATGAAAAATCCGTTTCCCATCACCAGACAGTAAGACAAGCGTGTATGTACCCTCCTATCAGATCTTGATTTGTGTATCCAGACAGTCACGACCTCTTGGCTTTTCTATTGTAGTTCACTGTTTCTAAATAGGAAACCACTAACCTTTAAGAAAAGCTTTAGCTGATTGAGAACATGGCTGCAACAAAGATGGCCAGGAACACATCACTTGAGTACTCAGCTCTCTTAGCTGACTCCCCATTGACTACCAAGTCAAAAATCAAGGTTTGCATCAAAGGCCTCCACAGGATTATCCCAAGTTAGCATAGAAACCACCTCACCCTGTGTGCTATGACCTCCCAAAGCATCTATGTTCTGTTAGAGCAATTAAACAACCTAAGAAGCAAAACTTAAGTGTGCAGGAAACAGAGATTTCTTGTGACTGGCCCACTAATCTTGAGCTTGCCCTGGGAGAAAATTAGAGTGACCATGAACCTCAGTGCCTTCAGAGCAAAATTGAAACCACACTTATTTGACGTATCCTTCCTATTAAAACACTGTACCAATGTCCAGTCCTTGTTGCCTGGGGGAAGAGGAGTAGGGAATGAGAAAGAGTGTGAAAGAGAAATCCCTGTCTCTGGGTACACTTCATTAATTTGAGATACTGTGGTGATGGGGGCCATATTTGAGAAAAAGAGAGGAAGTGCTTTTTACCTGTTCTGTTTCTCCAGCAACAACTGATGACTTAACACTTGAGAGAGTGCAAGTAATTGCAACCTTGATTCTGCTTTGGGTGTTTGTGATGTTGTTTTATGGAAAGCACAAAACACTGACTTCAGGTTTTGCCAGTGTTTCAAAAAAAAAAAGAGCTGATTTTCAACTATTTTGATTTAAACATATTTTTATGATTAACGCTGTGATCTTGCAATGAGTTCTGTATAGATGCAGGGATCATCCATCCTCCAGGAGCTCTTTGCAGGATCAGGGTCTAAGTTTGCACAGGTACTTGATTAGAGGCTTAGGGTTTAGTTTAATTTTCTAACGCATTTAATTTAATCTTTAAATTCAGAGGGATTTAGAACCCTTACTGAGTTGCTTTTATTACATTTTTAAAGTTGCTGAATTGAAAAAAATAAAATCATGCAGAGATTTATTCCTTAACATGGATGGGAACTTGCTATGTTAGTGCCCAATTCAGAAAAGGGCGTGTAACTCTGTGACTAATCAGCAGAGCTGATCAAAAAATCTGAATTCCTGTCTTGTGGGAAATTCCAATATTTTGACATTTGTTTTCATCCTGAATCAGGATTAAAAGCTGAAATATTTTACAGAACAAACAGTTCCAAAATATTTCCATTTGAAAATATCAAAAAATTTTCTTTTGGTTTATCAAAATGACTGGTGGCTCTTGTTGACATGCTCAAGGTTCAACTGATGGCCATATTTGGTGTCGGAGAAATTTCCCCCCACAGCAGATTGGCAGAGACCCCGGGTTTTTGTTGACTTCCTCTGCAGCATGGGGCATGGGTCACTTGCAGGTTTAAACTAGAGTAAATGGTGTATTCTTTGTAACTTGAAGTCTTGAAATCATGATTTGAAGAGTTCAGTAACTGAGCCAGAGGTTATATGTGTCTGTAGGAGGCAGTGGGTAATGTTCTGTGGTATGCAGGAGGTCAGACTAGAAGATCAGAATGGTCTCTTCTGGCCTTAGATGAGTCTATTTCAGAAAATGTTCTTTTGGTTTGTCAAACTGAATAAAAACATTTCATTTTGGCTCAGTTCGATGTAAGTCAGTGTCTGCCCGAGCCGCCACGATGCCTCATGGGAACTGTAGTTCAGGTAACATGTACTCTTAGTTCAGGTAACGTGTACTTTCCTGATTGCTTGGGAGCTTATCAAAATATATTTTTCAACTGAAAATGTGACTTCCACAAAGCTAAGTTTTCCATAGGAAAATATTTAATTTCCATTTTGCTGGAACTTTCAGACTTTCCATCAGGGAGATGGAGTCTAGCCAGGGAATTCAGCCTATAGAAGAGAATGGGGGGCATAAGGCTCCGTGAAAGCTCAGGCAAAAACACAGATTAATGACAGACTGACCCAAAATGAAACATTTCAATTCAGTTCAACCAAGCCAACTGTTGCGGTGTGCATTGCCTCTACTCAAACTGGAATATTTTGCTTTCATTTTCCTGATTATAAAAAGCTGGACACTGGGACAATTGAAATCAAGTATTTTCCAGTGGAAAAAATTGATGTTGTGGAAACCACATTTTTCATTGAAAAACCTCTTCAGAGAAAAATCCCCAAGAAGTTCCACAGGAGAGCAGTTTGGGTGGCATTTTTGAAAATGTCTGAGGCCTCGATCCTCAAAGGTATTTAGGCTCTTAACTTCCATTTATTTCAATGGGATCTAAATACTTAAATACAGTTGAGGATCTGAGCTTAAGTGACTTTAAAGATAACTCCACAACCACCACTGGGGGCAGATTGTCAAAAGATGTTAGCTTCTGTTTAGGCACCCAAATAAGGGCCAGATTTCCCAGAAAAGTTCAACACCCTGCAGCTCCTATGGACAGATTTTTTAAAATGAGCACACCACTATGCTTGCTGAGCGCTTTTGAAAGTCTGGCCACTTACTTTAGTGCCTAAATGGGAGCTGGCCTACATTGATTATTTGCAGTGGGAGGGGAGGAAGGGGGAAGCAAGAAGCATCTAAAAGCCATCTAAACATTCTGTTCTAATGTTTCACCCTGTACAGAACATCTAATGCTTTTTCAGTACACACCACTTCTTTCCACACCACACAGGGGCTTTTCCCTCCTCTTCTCTGTTAGTCTATTTTGCTAACTCAGATTGATAGAAAAAACTCCCAACCCCAGCACAACCCTCCATTCAATTAAAAACCCCTCAAAGCTTGAAATTTTTATTTCAAAAGCATAACAGTAGTTTCCCATCAAGATTTAAGTTTATTAACACTGTTCCATTCGGGGTGTTATACTTAAGAGTGTTTCAGTCTTACTAGCATTTTATGGAGCCAATTGTTTTATTGCTTTGAAAGCTCTCTGCCCAGGAGTGAATCTTTTTATATATATATCTTTAAAAAAAAACAGTCAGTTCAGCCATTTTCAAGTTCTCTGTTCAGAGCAAAAGAGGCGTTCTAGTACATCAGCCTTTTAATTTTTTTTAAAAAAGAACATTCTTACCCCTTAATCACTTTTCCTCTCCCTTCATTTCCCTCTGCTATGCTCTCTTCTTCTCCTCTCTATTCTGTAACGGTAGCCACTAGTCATATCACAGGAGTACTACCCTCTTCTAACACACACATCAGGTGATTAGTGCCAGAAAACAAAGACCAGTCTCTTACAACCATGCTGTGTCTCATTTATTTCACCTTCCTTTTATCTCTTCACCACTCTTTCTGCTCCTTTCCCCGCTCTTCTAGATTTGTATTCACTGTTTCTTCTTTAACATTTTGCAGTGATGTTATTTGCTATTGGGGATGTTAATCCTGTGATTAATTACATTCCCAAATTGCCGCAACTGTCAGTGTCTGCTGTCATTGACCACAAACACTGCCTACTGTGGTGCCAGTTGTAAGGGTGGATAGCGTGGGATCTGAATTGTGTCAGGACTCCAGTGTCACGAATATGTGCATCAGTTCTTCACTTGCACCAAGTGGCTTAGGTTGCATGCAGGTTCTGATATTCATATCAGGGGGTTTAATACCTGGATTCATACTAGAGGCTGCCCCAAGCTATCTAGCCTGGATCTAGATCAAAGCTTACCCAGAGTTCAGGGGTTAAGATGGTTGGATGTGGGGTTTTGGTTTGGTGACTTACAGAGCTAGTGGACAAGCCCCGATGCCTGTTTCTAAATCTGGATGTGAAGTTAAAAGTTTGAGTTAGTGTGGATCTAGGGTTGGTTCTGGCTCATCTCTAGGTCACATGTGCCTAGTGTTTATGAACTGCAGAGAGAGAGAGAGAGAGAGACTGTTTTACAAAGATGTAACTAAGCTGAGTTACATCTGCATAACTATGTCCAGACTTAGGCTCAGAGACTTTCAGTTCACCCTCTTACTAACCACCCAGAATCAATTCAGGAAAATGTAAGTGAAGAACCTCTAGCAGATGCAGTATCTGTAGTCAAAGAATTCTTCAGAATGGATGCATACTTCTGAAGTGTGGAAATGCCACCAGGGCATAAAGCAACATAAGCAAAAATCCAGATATTTGTCAGCTAGCTCAGCACCTTTGACATGCATTTCTAAGTAAGAAGGGCTTCACTACATTAGCATACACGATGTTCCCCTGCTATTTAGTGTAGTAATGTGGATGGACAGGAAACAAGTAATGATAGATAACGTAGTGTTGTCACTGTAGTTACTATCACTTCCTTGATTAAATATTTGATGTAGGAAGAAATAAACAAAGAAATCTATTTGATAGATGTTTACCACCCAGACAAGTTTTTGTATTTTTTTCAGATTGTACAGTTTTACCAACTACACTCTTTACAATGAAAGAAAATGTGCAGATATTAGAGAAAGTGTTATTTTATTTACAGCATTCAAAGTTAATAGAGGTAGAAAGTGTATTCAAAAACTACATTTAGATGCTGTAGTCTCCATACACAATACTGTCTGTGCTATACAGAACCAGTTAACCCATATTTTGTGTATCTAGGAATGTGGATGTATATTTAGGGATAAGATGTGGAAGACTTACCAGTAACTGGTCACACGGCAAACATTTAATCCAAATAAAGTCTGAGACTTGCAGTTGATTGCGGATGAAAAGTAATGTACTTAATTGGCTCAATAGTAATTAAAGTATCACACAGCAGATAATAAATGCCTTGCAAACACTGAAAATGGATGACAATTTTCCTTTATTAAACTGAAAGATCTGATGAGGTACATTAATATGTACCTCAGAAAATCTGTTGTGATTATTTCATTAGAAGTGGGAAAGAGTTGAATTAAATCATGATTTGCTTTTGGTGAAATCAGATAAAGGACTTAAAATGGACTTTTCCCCTGATCAGTGAAACAGACTCAATATCCATTTCTAGGCCCAGAATTAGAGACGTCTGTGCCAACTCCAGGATAACAGTAACATGCACACTCATATGACAGAAATGTGCAGCTCAGTTAACTTTATTTAGGTATTGAATCAGACTCCTGGATTTGTCTGAAAAACTAAAGCATATTTATTTGACTTGCAAACTGCTGTTTTCACATAAGCATAAAGGAAAAAAATTGTGGGTGCAAATAATTGTGGATGAAAAATTGCCACAATTTCTCATATGTACAAAAACCGAAGGCCACAGAAATACTGGTATGAACCCAAGGGCTGAACTCATTGTAACCTGCAGCATTTACAGTACTTATCTCACTTTTTAGTAGGGGAGTAAGTTAGAGGTAAACCAGCACTCAAACAATGAATACGAGAGACACCAGAATACATACCTTTGGGTATGCGTGTGTGCACACATGCCTATAGGTACCCCTCAAAATACCTAGCAGCCCAGGGACGAATCGATCCTACAGAGACTGGGGCATTTTAAACCTTTCCCAGAAATACTGTCTCTGAAATGCAATGTTTTATGGGCTAAAAATACAGCTTCAGCTCCTCAGTTTTAGATGTACTTATGTCATTTCCTCAAGTAGTATTTTCTTCAGGCCAGTATTTAATGATGGGACAGCATTGTTGTCCTGACAGTTCCTTAGAGTATAAAGTAACTGCCAAAATACATGATTTTCTACATCTGGCACCTGTTCATTCACTGGGAGATACAGCTATGTCTAAAGGCAGCACCCTGCCTCCCTAAAAACCACCACACTACACCCTTATTGTCATGGGGAAAAAACCCACATAACCAAATTCCTTTGGCAGGGGAAAGAGTTTAGTGTGATAGAAATATCTAATGCTATGTGCCTCTGGCATGTACATGTTGAATTAGGATGCATCACAGGGAATTTTTGTTTACTTTTTCAAATAAAAACTGCTACCCGCCTATTTGTATTCAGAACCAAAATTGATGCTAACTGCATGACTGACATCTAGTGGATGTTTGCCAGTGTTGCTGTTTACAATTATAGGCCCTCTTTCCCCCCCCCAGCCCCGGCCTGCAGTACACCCACAATGATACTAAAGGTATGAGCTAGACAGTCAAATCAAATTGGAAAGGTTGCTTCTTTATTACAAACAATAAAAGGACATAAGGGAGCAGACTGTGCCTGCCGTGGGTGCGGCACTCCACCCCTTTGCATATTGATTTGGTAGATCTTGTTTCTTCAGGGAAGTCACTGAATCTTTTCAAAGGCAGAGCAGATATTAAACATGGAGAATACAGGCAAACACAAGTATGAAAAACTGCGCTATCACTATCGTAGTTACTGGAGTGCTACTTTAGGTGATTACCTAGCTGTAGGCAATTCTCAACAGCTAGCAATAAAAATGCTGTATGGCCTGCAATCTTGTCAGGAATTAGGCCTAATGGGAGTCCTTGCACTAGGATGATGCAGGGCTACTGCCTCCACTGGCGCTAGCCTGTGCACATGCTGTAATGGGAAATGAGAACATGGCTGTTCCCCCTTCTGCAATGGCCAACAGAGCAGGTTCCAATGCTGTCTGTACTCTGTGGGGGCTTCAGAAGGGGGTGTACCTACCTGAGGCAGAAAGTTATGAGGAGTCCTGCTAGGGTGGTACAGCTCTGCAGTGGCTCCAATGCAGGGCTATGGCTTTAATGCCATACATTAGCCCCCAATCTGACATCTGGCAGTACTTCAGTTCCAGGAATGAAAAAGTACATTGTGCAAAGTGATTGTATTCTGATAATTTACCGTCAAGCAATTTAGAATGGGAACATACTTACATTTAATAGCAGAGGTAAATTCAGCTGACAACATTTTTACTTTGTTTATGCAGTGCTCAGAAAGAACCACTTTAGAACAAGTCACAGATAAAGCAGCACACTTTTTTAAGATTAATTTTCTATTGAAAAATTTATTATACTACTACTTTACTGGCCTTTTTTTCCCATTATGCCAGTGAAGTTCCTTGTACTCCCTAAGGGCCTGATGTAAAGCTCCCCTTGACTTCCCATTGGCTCAGTCTGCCGAACACATATGCTCATGACTAACTTATTCCCATACATAAGTATACACAGGATCTTCAGGCCCTAGTTTTAATAAGACGTGTAAGAGTACTTTCACCTGCCTTTTAATTTCAATAAAATATTCTCTATTTCTACTTATTATAACATTTAAAGGTCATGATATTTACAACCATGAGAAGAGATTATTAAAATGTTAAGTACTCTATTTTAAGTTAGCATGTCCTTTTTGTGTCTATTTGATAACTATTTTGAAGTCTTGAAAGAGTGTGGATGAAAACATGTATTTATGAAGATGGGATCTGGTAACTTCACAAAAGTCAGTCTTTTCAAACGAAGAACTGTTATTAAGTATGGAGAATACAGACAGACAAGAATGATCACAAAGGGCAGTGCTACTGTAGATCATTGTACTTCTCAACAGCTAGGAATAAAAAGTGTTTTGACATGCAGTCTTGTAGAGACTTCCCTAAGTTTCCTAATAGAAGTTTTCAGCTAAAGAAATTACGTTTATTCCCACTCCCCAAACATGAAAATTTCAAGAAGAGATACAAGTCTGTGTTTTAAAGGGGATCCTGTCAGTGACAGAATATCTCTGTAAGTTGCATGTACAGAACAGTCATGTACAGTATAACTGTTATATTTCATAATAAAAACCCTTATCACTGGGGACAGATGGTTTTAGATTCTATTCACAAGTATGATCAGATGAGACAGTACTTACAATGGAACATTTCGGTTCTAACATTCTTGTTTGGCTAGTTAGAGTGGAGGGAACCATGGAATAGTCCTTTCTCCAGCCTTGGCTCTAAGAGGGTTGATCTGGGGACTTGGCCAGTTTCAGAGTTAGCAGTATCTGGAATCTGTGAGAGTGAACCCTTACACTTGCACAGAGTCCCACTGAAATGAACAGGGCTTTGCACAGGCAAAAAGATCTGCCTTGCATAGATTCAGGTGCAGGATCAGGCCCTAAGATCCCAACTCAGCAAAGCACCTAAGCATTTGCTTAACTTTAAGGAAGTGCTGAAGTCCATCCATATTCAGCAAGGCAGCTTAAGTCTAAGTGCATGTTTAAGTTCCATTGATCTCAGTCCCTTTGCTGGATTGGGGGTGTTATCATTCCGTGCTACTCTTGCCAATGGTTTTAATAGTCATTCCATTTCTGAATGGAATAAATCTGTAAGTGGTTTCAAGGTTCAGAGTTTGGTTTTGGTTTTGGAAAACATCCTGAAGTTTGGGATACTTAAGGGATGGAAATGATTGGTGGACTAGACTTTCTGGATATTTCTGCCATTTCACCTCTTGGCTAGAGTCAGGGAAGCTCACAAAAATAAAAAATGCTGAAAAATAAACCCAAACGCTTTTATACCTGAAGGACAGCAGTTTTCTTCAGGTTCTTTTCAAGTTTTAGGCAGATGCTCTGGTCATTTCTCATTTTAGCTAAACCAGTTCACCCATCCCTGTGTAGATTTGCAAATGTTCACTGCACTTTCCTTCACTGCACATAAGTGGCATTAATAGCAGCCTCTGGACTAAGATAACTGACATATTCCAATTTATTTGGAGTGCAGCAATATAACTAACTTCTTGGTTCACTGCTCTTCCTCAGTCCCACTCATGCCCCACCCTCTGGCCAGATCCTAGGCGGGAAGCCGGAGCCAGGCAGCAAGGGGCAGCTGCTCTTCTAGCTGGTGGTGCCATGGAGTGGGCAGCCGTGGCATTCCCCCATCTGCTGCTGCTGGTGCCCAGGGTTGCGGCTGCTCCTCAGCTCCCAGCCCCCTTTGACTGATCACACAGCTGGTCAGAGATGCCCGGGTGGTGGGACCCGGATCCGGGGCCTGTCAGAGCCCTCGCGGAGCAGCCACGGGCACACAGTGCCTGAAGGGTGGGTGGTCTGCTGAGGTGAGTCAGGGGATGGAGGTGGCGCTCCCTCCCTGGAGCCTGCTGTGCAGAGCTGGCCTGAGCCCTGCTGGCTCTTGCCCCCCCGAAAATATAAATCAAACTACATCTATGCCCAAGGGTCCATCCCTGGCCTGGAGCCCTGAGTCCCCCACCCCTGCTGGGCTCTGGAGTTTTTATAGCATGTTGAGGGGGGCCTCAGAAAGGAAAAAGGTTGAGAACCCCTGCTATAGAGGTGATAAGCAGACATCAGTTTTTGATCAGTACCAAATTCTGTAGCTGAGGTAAAATTCCATGATGGTTTCCACAGTCAAACTGCAACTGCTATAGGCTGTGATTTCAGTGGCTTCTTTACATGAGGTACTGTAATTCACCTTAATGATACGTGTAATCACTAGTTCAGGATGTATTTAAAGTACCCTCAGTGCTGTGTTGTGGCATATAGGCTTTTCAGTGAAGCTCTGCTGCTGCCTTGGAGCCTCCTGCTGGAATGTGGACTGGTCCCTCCTCTTCTCTGTCCGTGACACAGAAGAGTTTACGCTCCCCAGGGCTGTAATACGTTGTCCTAATTAGGGTTGTTGGGGTTGGTGTGGAGGGGGCTAGGTGGTGTTTAGTGGCCTGTGATATTCAGGAGGTCAGACTAGATGATCTGGTGGTCCCTTCTGCCCTTACACTCTACGACCCTATATGACCTATGCAGTCTAGGGCACTGGAGAAATTGTGTCACATTTAAGAGCCATTTCATTACATTAACAGCAGTAAATGGACCATAGCATTAGGAAGAAGATGCATTTATTTTATACTGATTTTATCTTATCATTTTTCACACCTTGAGTGGAGCAGTACTCCAGCACGCCTGGTGTTAAAGCCTACTTTACAACTAGATGTCCAGTATTGCCCAGATACATATTTTCAGGATTGCCCAAGAAAATCAGAATTATGTCAAATCTCAGAAGTCAGGGTTCTGGGACATTCCTGGGTCCTGAAATCAGTTTTGGGTTCACAGATTTCATTGCATTATGACTTGATGATGTTTTGACACAGTCTGGTGGTGTCAGGTCAAAAGGCTGTTGCATGACCATGTGTTATCACGAGGTCATGACAGATAGACACTTGAAAATCTAGTTCATGAAAATTATGCATTCAATCCAATTGCATTGTCTCACTCTCCCTGCATTGATATGTAGAGTATTTTTAAAATATCAAAACTGCCAGGTTTAATCCCTCAGCAAAGGTCCTTTGTCTCATTTCTGTATTTTTCCGTGCTCCACAAGAGATCCTTGCTTTTCTGCTGTCTTTGAGGTAAGAAGAGTTGCAGACCGTCTGGTAGCGTACAGAAGAGTTCTTTGGTAAAGAGATGGGATATACTGGGGCCTCTGAGTTGATTAAGACTTGTTCTAGTTCAACTGGAGATGGTAGGGTCCGATTCAGGAATCGCTGGGTGAAATTCTATGGCCTGAACTATGCAGGAGATCATACTTGATGATTGTGATGGTCTGTTCTGGCTTTAGACTCTGAGAGGCAGGAGACTGGGTGGGTTTTGAAGTTGTCCAAGACAGCTGAGACTCATGAATATTTCCAGGATGTGGAATGAGTTTAGGGTTGGTAATTGAACCTGAATACCAGAGGAGTTTGGTTAGTTTCAGATGGTTATGAAATATTTTCCAGCTTTACTGGAGACACTTGGAGTCAAATTCTGCTTTCAGTTATACTGTAGTAAACCCAGATTATCTCTATGGGTATCAGTGAATCAGGATCTTCAACCCGAGGGTGTTCCCTCAGAGAGCATGAAAGGCTGAATTCTGCTGTAAATCACCAACAATTTTCTGGGAAAGGAAGAGGGGGAGCAGAGATATGAGGACCAAGTGAAGAATCCAGTAACCATTGTACCTGCATTGGACCTGATGGTCTAGGAAAACAGGGGTGTGGTAGCTAATGTGTTTTAGCTCTATTTTATTTTCTTCTAAAAAAAGAGAAGTATGTGCCCTTTCCCTCACCCATTTCGCGTAGCAGGTTGAAGCTGGTATGCAGGGCACCTGAGAACATGCTTACACCCCAATTCAACTGACCACATTCCTTTAAGGCTGTGGACCAATACCAGATACATCTGTGACATCAGATACATTGCCAGGTGCACATCTCTAGCACCCAAGAGGTAACTAGGAGTCTATCCTGATCTGCTCCCATGCTGACCCACTGGGGGTCAGAGGGTAAGGGGAAAAGGAAAATGCTCCTTGTATCCTCTTCCTCACCTATCTCTCCTTACAATACTATTAAAACTACAGTTAAATCATTTTAAAACAGAATGGAAACAAGTCACAGCCTCGTCCATTGGGCTCTTGTGGCACTAATGTAATAAGTGAAGACAGATTCCTGCAATAGGGTTAGCAATGCCAACTGCAATCAAAAGTTTTTAAGAAACACCTTTCACAGCCTATTCAACTGCTTTTTAGCATTTCAACTGATGAACTGCAGTTTAACTTCTGCCCTGGTGTTGGAGCACATGTGGTAGTGAGATCACCCAGCATTCCACATTGGGGACTGTCATCTATCATAATCACTGACACACAAATCCAGGAGTTTTCCAGTAAATACAACTGGAAGAGTCATAATTCTGAGCTGTATTTTTCTGGGTTTAAATCATGTCTTAATGTTACTTTAATGAAGGTTTTTGAGGCTGAATACACACACATACTTCACTAAGGAATTAAAAAAAATATACATTTACACGCTGTAATTCAAGTGGGACTAAATTTATCTCTGGCAGATGATAGCTACATAAAAGTAGAGATTCAGAACACACCTTCCTTCCTACAACAAAAAAAACCCACCAACAACCAGTCACCAAAAAATGCAAAAATGGGCATTCTTTTTCTGTCAAAATCTTTAGTCCAGCATCACCTTATTTAAAAGGCCCGTATTGCCCAAGAGGATCTATTCTGTATTGCTTTGAACCAAAAGGAACACATACTGTTGTATTAGGCTATGTTCCACAGAAGTAGGCGCTCTATTTCAAACATATTTTTTATTGTATATATTTGTACTGGGTATGTTGTACTGTTCTGTACAGTATAAGCAGGAGGGAAAGCATAATATTTTATTGGTTATTGGAAAAGATCTCAATGGACTTGATCTTTATCAAGTTTTATACATGGCTAATCACACTTTAGTCTGCACCAAATACTTATGCTTTATGATCAGACAAAGTTTTCAACTCATTCTCTGCTATAGTGATCACATCTGTGGATGATTAAGTCTACATTATTCACTACCAAGTTTTGGAGCCACTGAATCAGAAACTGAATCCCAGCCCCGATTTAGACTTAAACCTGAATTGAACCAAAACTAGATCCAAATGCTACATTTTTAGCTTTCTCTAATAAAAATACTGGTTGAAAGGAATATACAAAAGAGGGGGGAATAGAGTGGGTTTGCAAAGCTAACTAAAGGCAAGTGCAAGCTAAAGCAGTTTTAAGTCATGTTGTCCATTCTTGCTCAGCTGCAGTGAGGGTAGATTAGGGATAAATTACGTGGTGGGTAAGTGTCTTGTTTTCTATAACTCCACCCCTTTTTGGCACTCTGCCCTACTTTCACCCTATGGACTTGGCTCATGTCTTAATGGCAGAACTCGTGCAGCTGGCAATTTTATGTGTCTGAGAAGGATGATTTACATAGTGCTCTTATGTTAGTTATTCAGAAACTTCAGATACAGTATGTGGTCTGTTTCCAAGAGCACAAACACTGGCTTACAAGTTGCGAATGGTTTTAGAGACTTGGCATGGCAACAAGCGAGATTTTAAACTGTTTAAACAAGAAATTATTTTTCATGCCTTTTACATTACAGTATGTTACTAATGCTGCATCTTCAATATAAACACAAAATGCCTATTTTAATGCAAGAACACAATTAACACTTTGGCAAAACTAGTTCATAATTCTGTCCTGGAAAATGTACTGAGATGAGATACTTACCAAAATCTATTTGATTTAGTTTGGTGTCCAGAGTCATAAACATGAACTGTTAATTTCATATTGCCCATAAGAGAGACACTGGAAATGTTTGCAGAGTTTATAGGATATCAGTTACAAATGTGATTATACCAACCATTCCTCAGGACTGACACCAGTTTCAAATTAGAAACTGACAGGCCTCACCTGCTCCCGAGTTCACCCACAGGTCATCTTCTTGTCACTTCGCCTGTCCACCCATTAAAATGACATCTGTGTTCATAAAGAGACTGAGGGGGACCGTAAGTTGTTAGAATTGTTGAGGAATAAGAATATGGTGTCATCTACTCAGATAATGTAGTGTTCAACTTTGGCCTTTCATATGGCTAGATGCTTGTAACACCTGACTATGTTTCCAAATACAAGAATAGATAGATCTGAGAGGTCACCAGTTGTTCTTCATACAACCTATGGATGTTATGTTTTCAGTTTACTGCAAGACAGAGAATATGGGCAATTCCACACAACTGACATAAATACATACAGTAAAGAGCTAGTCAACTGACTTTCCTTTTCTGCATATAGTAGTCCCTTAAATTAAAAAAATCTTCTCCTTACATAGGGCACTGTCACACATTTAGCTTTTAAAACAAACAATCACAGGGATGTAAAAGGTAAAAAATAGCACAAGAAATCCTGCTGGATAAAATAAACTAAAATTTTAATCTAGAACTTCTGAATTGATCTAATTGCATGATATTCATGTGAAATAAACTAAATGTAAGCCACAGTTCTACATTGCAATACTCTGACTCCTGAAATGCGAATTCATCATATAAATTCATTCATTTCAATCTGATTTATCTAGTACATTTACAATTGAGACAAGCCCGAGCTAAATCCGTAGATCCAAATACCTTTGAACACTGGGAAAGGTTATCTCCATATGCAAATCTGAACTTTGTGACTGGTTCTTATCTCTGTGCCTGGTGAAACCAAAATTCTAGAGCCAAACATCTCCAAACTTTGGAGAAATTTGGATGTGGATTAAGACTGCATGTTGACTCATCTCTAGTCTATATTTCTGTGGTCAGTCACCATCACCATATTTATTGTGTTACACACAGAACATTGACATTACTCTTCACTCAGGCTTCCGGTAAGCAAGGAACTTCTTTCCTTAACAGATGTAGAGTAAACCTTGTTTCTGACTCAGCCAGTTTAATTATAATGGCTGTGAAATAAAAGTGCATTGTTAATTGAGGTTCTAGCTATCATGTTCCATGACCTACATTTCTCTTTCTGCCCCAGGATGTATTATAGGATTTTCATTTCATCTATACTAAAGATACTTAAGGCCAGATTCTTTACTGGTGTAGATTGTGGTTATGCTGATTCATAGCTGCTGAGAGTCTGGCCCTTAATATTAAAGGGAACATGTTACAAGAGAATAAACAAAACTAAATGCTTTTTATAAAATCTTATATGGTTCACACGGAAGATGATTATTGTCCTGTCCCCCCCACTTTTTTTTTTTTTTTTTGCAAGTCAGTGTAAAAAAGTGTTTGGTAGAAAAAACCTAAAGTAGATTTCCAGAGGCCAACACATTTTTTTTAATGATTTGGGTATTGATCACTTTTAATCTTCTGCTCAGAACAACTGGGAGATCTATTATAGTTTGAGCGAGCCACGAAAAGCAGGTCTGTTCTTTAACCTACCCCAATTCACTTGGACATATTTTATATCTCCAGGGATTCAGCCACAAAGTCCATTAGAGCATCAGAGGCAGTCAGGTCAAATCAATTGTCCATACTGCAGACAAGGTAACTATCATTTACTGTAATTCTCCCCCATCATGGTAGAGGAGAGGAAAGGTTAAAAGCTGTATTACCATGAGGATGTCTCATTTATCTTTCAGTATATTGGTAATACCTAAATATCGTACATTCAGTTCTTTAAGCAATCTTAAATCCACATTAAATTGGATTTAAGGGCTAGACTGGCAGATCAAGAAATGTCGCTAATGATCTTTTCTTCAAATCTGCTTATAAGAAGGAATGGAAAAATGCCATCTTCTTTAAAACAAAAACCAACAAAACATGACAAAAAAACCCCCACCCTAAATAATTTGTCATTTCTGACAGGAGATATGAAAAGTCAAACTAAACCCTCAGTGTCAGAATTACCAGAACAACTGATTTTTGACTGTCCTGACAAGTAGATGTATTTATCTATGAAACAATTTGCTGTCATATTTCAGACTAAGTTGGAGATGGTAAGCCAGGTCCCAAACAAGGGTAAAGCAAATTTAGGATGTATGTTATACAAACTCAAAATCAAGTCTTCATAGTTTTGTAGTTTTGTATAGGATTGGCCTATCCTAACCGACTACAAGAATCACTATTGCGGGAAGTCAAGCAATCCTTGCTGTATAGTAATGGAGGGTCCATTCTTCTGCTGTATTAACTACCCCAAACGCTATTGAATTCAGTGGGAGCTGTGGGTGCTGATTACCTCACAGCTATGTGTCCTGAGTTCAAAGCCTTTGCAGGACTTGCACTGAGACGTGAGAGAACAGCAATCAAGCCAGGTCTTACACATGCCTACTAGATTTTCTAGGTTAATATTCCATCTCTTCCTGGATTGTTGTATAATTCTGAGCTGTTTTCTTTAAGGTCTTGATTGACTACAAAAATACCTGGGCCTTCCACACCACAGAAGTCTGCACAAACCTAGGGAACACTATTTTCCCCTTCAGCATACAAGCTGAGTTGCTGAGTATATTAAAAAAAAAAGCCCAGAACCTAGTTAATCAGCAAGAGAACTTAGAAAGCCACTCCTTACAATGGCATAAGCACATTAAATCTATCTGCAGCACTGATATGCATTAATGACATGTCTCAGGGAGATAATGGGCCAAATTCAGAGGTGCTACGTAATATGGTATAAGCTGCAGGTAAGTAACTGAATAAGTGTGTCGATGGGAGTCTATCTGAACCTGGGACAATTTACACTCAGAGAGCAGAAGACATAGCTAAAGTAATGTGTGAGACTTTAAATTACAACTTCATACGCCCTCCTGTTAGCTGCTTTTACTCTTCTGGACTATCCTTGTATTTACACTATCAGACTTCATGAGGTTCCCTTTCACCTATTTACTGATGTGTAACTTGTAACATTTTACAGTGACCTCAGAATTTCGCCCAGCACATCCCTAGTCACGTCTCACAGCACTGAGAATGTGCTTGTAGTAATGCAGCCCATCCTAATCTCATAAGGTGTTCTCCTGGGATAATACAGCATGCCCTGAAATTAATATGAAGTCACCACTACAATGATAATATTGAGTTACTCTTTCCAGAGCTGAGCACTTAAATGGCTCAAGGTTTTAGTAAATATTCAGATTCCTCAGAACTACACATAATTACACACAAAAAAAGCATCTGCAAAGAAGTCAGGGTCTAAACATTTTTTCTCCTTTAAAATAACTCAAAAGGTGTGTGTGTTTATGTGTGTGTAGGGGTGCACTTTGCATGTTCCAATGCTTTCCTTGCACCTCCCATGCAGCAAGCAGATTAGTAGTACCCTATCTGCTGGTACATCTTCTGCAACACTGATTTGGAAGATGATCTGTTGGGTCATGTAACTGAAACTGGAATCTCAAAAGGGTCAAGTGAGCATAGCTGCTCTCTGGTTATGATGGACACTCAGGGCCTAATCCAAAGCCCACTGAAGTCATTAGAAAGGCTGTCATTGATTTCAAGGTGCTTTGGATCAGGAAAAAAATTCTGCTGAAATCAATGGAAGGGAGAGCAGTCCCCTTGCAGCTCCAATTTCCATTGATTTCACCTCACAGCATTGCACATGCACTTGGTAGAAGCTAACATTAGCTCTATAATGTCGGGTCATTTAAAAAAAAAAGATATCTTTTATTCTGTTCCACATATTCAATAAAGTAAATCTAAGCTGTCCAGTGGATGTGTGTGTACTGTATGCTGTGCCAACATTACAAAGTCAGAGCAGACTTTTGAAAAATGAGTATTTGATTTTACAATAATTCCAGCCTACACAGCAAAACAAATGCATTTTAAAGGAAATCTGTTTAAGCGGGAAAATCACTAAGGAATTTCTCAAAGAGTTATATATAGCTTTAAATTGATAGGCTTCTTAAAGAACTCCTTTTTTTCTGTCTGCAGTATTAAAATAAAAGTTGCCCTTTCACTATATGCCATTGGCAAGATGTATTTAGTTTAATATTCTCCAAATGCTAAAGAGGTTGCTACACTTATGGGGAAGTAGTTAGGTCTCGGGAACATAAGAGAGAGTAATTTTATGAGCTTACCATAAGGTAATACATTCAAGCAGACATTCCTGATGGAATAATGATTGGCTGATTGTTTTGTCCATTGTGGGTGCTCTGGAGAATAAGAGTGAAAGTTGCATCAAGTGGGATACAATGGGATGAAACTCTCCTGTGAGTGTATCAAAGCTCAAAACATTCCTGAAGAGGTGGACATAGTTATGTAAAATGATGGAAAAATCAGAAGAAACTGTATTGTTCTGCATAGTCTCACCTCTTGAAGCCATATACAAAACCAGCACATGTACAGTACAAAGCTAGGCAAGCCTTATTTCAAATGCTATTTTTGTTGTAGGAGAATGTTTTATGTTAAAGATGAAACAACAAATATCAAGATGTCAAAAAAATTCATTTTTACTTGTCAAGATGACCTTGCTTTTTTTGAATCGACAAATCATAATAATTACAACTGAGAAGAGTTCTCCATCTATATCAGGCACGAGGCGCTTCCTACAGGGCTATAATATGTTACTTTCCATCAAGAAAGATCTGTGTGACCCACCTCTGCCTTCTTCTGATACAAAACTCAAAAGTGAACATTTATACTATACCATATTGAAGGAAAATACAGTCATAAACCAAAGAGGTGCAGGCCCATTTCTCTGTGACCATGAGCAACCTTACAGTTTTAAATAACAGGGCATGTTTATAGGGGCTGTGTATGATCAAAAACCTGGAGTTTTAAAAAGGTGAATTTAGCTCCTAAAACTGTGGACTGCATTCACCACAGATAATGCTTCGATTGTGGCAGACCAAAGCTGACAAAGGTTGTACCATCGCATTTTTCCTAATGTTCCTAAAATTCAGTGATTCACTGAAAAGTGGACCAGATATTCATTTTGATGTTATTTTTTAAAAGTTATTTTAAAAATTTCTGGAAGTTCCCAAGTTGAGCTTTTTGACATTGAAAATGTGTTGTATACTGTGAGGTGCTGATTTCCACTGAGCTTAATGAAATTCACAGTTAATGAAAGACAAATGTTAAAACTTTTGGAAGTTCATTTTAGATAAGGATGCACCTATTTGGATACATATTTAGGGATCAATTCCATGCTGTGTTCAAGTTCCATTCCAACCTTCCCCTAGGGCCAGGACTCCCCGCTGCTGGCTTTATGCAAGGGAGCAGTTCCCTTCTGCAAAGGGAATTCTCCATTGGCAATTTCTGTCCTAAATCCATCGACTTTGTGCCAGCTGAGTGGTGCAAAATGAACAGGTAATAGCAGAAATTCTGGACCTGAACATTTATGTAAATCTCAAATCAGGCTTTTTTTTCCTGTGTGTGTAAAATTGTTCCAGTTTCTTCTGAACATGCTGGAAACATACCAAGATTATTATTTTGGCACTTGTGCTTATGGCTAGAATCAAGATGTGCCATCACAATCAAAAATTGTTAAAAAGTTAACTGAACTTTTTGAAGATTAAAAATGATTTGGTTAAAAATTGGTATAAATGTTCATCAAGGGTCTGAAGGATAGTGATGGAGATAGGTGGAAGAGGGGTTCTTCCTTTGTTCATTTGAGTCATCCATCCTTATTTACAATTCCCTATTAACCACCTTTCATGCAGAAATATAGCTGGATTTTTTTGTAAACACACACAACCAGAATAATGGTGGAAAATATATCCAAGTGAAATATCAGCCTTGAAAAGTCTTTCATTTTGCTACATACTCAGTTTAAAGGATCAATTCAGGAACAAAATTTAGTAGGAGTATACAACACACAAGTGCAGTAAAGGGTTTCTGTGTTTCTGTTTGTTTTCACATGCAAATTTGAGTTCAACTTTGAAGAATTGTGCTACTGAATGAGAACCTATAGGTGAAATTGACTAGAAACTAAAGTAAATCTGATGAGTTTATTTTCACTGTCCAAGCAGAGAGAAATGCAAATTGCATCAACAGGAAAAGAAATATATTATTGAAACTGAAAACATTTTTAAAAGCCTAACATATAATTAGTAATAAGGGTAAGGAAATTAGCTGGTTTCAAAACTAGGCAGTTTGTCCCTTAAACATAGCAACAGAGTTAACATTAACCTTATTTTCTGTCATCTACAAAACCCTAAATGTTTTCTCACAATCAGGAGTTTGCCGGCATGATCACATTTTTGCCAGTACAAGCCAAACTCATGGATTTTTGCAAGCTGTCAGTAATAAACTGTGTTCTATGATTAGTTAATTAGTAATCTTGACCGTCTCTCCAGTGAACTCATGAATAACTACAGTGTTGAAAAGCACTTAATAAATCAATTACAAAAAAGCTGAAAAGATATTAAGCATTTGTAAATATAAGCTCCCTTTACTGGGTTTGTCTCTCCTCTCACTTTGCTCCAATTATGTCTAATTCTCTTTGGAAGAAACCAAAGGAATGGAAACTCAGATTTGTAGTAATATCAGTTATTGTGCTCATGGATATCCAATAGCTTTTCTTTTTTCCCTACTTCCTCTTATCTGGCCCTTTCATAACTTACACAGTCTTAAATAGTTAGAGCTTGGAGCCAATAGGTCTTGAAAATATACAGTAGTTGATGATTTAAATGGCAACAAACCAAAGCCACACTTTTTTTTAGGTAACTCTATCTGGATGTCATTAATGAAAACTCTTGACTACAGTAGAAGCTCTTTTTAGTAAAACCATTCATTTATTCATGAGATCTACCTTGTCTTTTCCAAAAATACTTTAGAACCATATGGCTACTTAAATGCACAAGTGACAAATAGGCTGTGGTTTTATATCTGTTGTTTTTTGTTCAGTAGATTTCATCTAAATCTCATCAGTGGCAGCATGCTTGAAGATGTCAGCCTGCCAGATGCCATGATGGTCACACTGTTTAGGTAAACAATGCAGAATGAGGTTCCATAATTTATTCATCCCAAGGTACACTGGGGTTATGTATTTGTATTTTTATGTAACTCTGAGCTTGAGAAACATTTAAGTACCCAGTTCTATTTTACCAAAAAAGAAAATGGTTGTAAATAAGAAAGTGTTTGCAAATTAGAGTGACAAGTTGTTTGCTCACTCTTGAGTAACTTGTTGAGTCTTTGCTGAGATACAGGTTTTCTATGGCTCTGAGTAAGGCAAAGCACGAGTTGTTTGCCACAACTAGATTATCTGAGAAATCTCACAAGGGTAAATAATCTGGTTAAACTAGGTTGCCTCTACTTGGAGACAGTTGAGTCTCTCTCACTATGAGGTATTTGCATGTTACTTTGTGGATAAAACTATTCAGATTCACATTGCCAGACAACCTATTTCTGTAATTTTAGGACAATATCTCCAGGAGATACAAGGATGTTCCCATGCCCTTTTGCACTTGACTTTTGGCCATTGTCACTCACTGAGGTACTGGAGATGATAGGGGAGTTCAGTGTCTCAACCAATGGCTAGGACCCCATTCTTCCTGGCTTATTAAGGCCCTCACAAAGAGAGTCAATGACAAAGTGGGAGCTGTTCTTAAAGAGGCATTGATGGGGACGTTTACTTTAAAAACATCTCTGGCTCTGACAGGGTTGTGAAATCCACCTGTATCTCCTCTTATTTGGGGGAAGATCACTAAGAAGTTGTGGTGAGGCAAGCCCAGCACTACCTGGAATCCTAAAGTTTCCCTAAACTGATTTGACTAGGTTCAGACCTGCCTGTTGGACATAGACTGCATTGGTGGAATTGGTCAACAATTCCATTTTTGTGATGGATGAAGATATAAACATATTGACCTTTTAGATCTCTTAGCATACTATTGACTATGAGGAATTGTTGACTCCTCTGATGTCACTAGTGGAAGTGGATGGAGTTTCTTTTGATTGGCTCCCCTCTGTTCTTTTTATATGGGATGCACTGGAGGGTAGAATTGGGCAATTGTTCCTCTAACCCAAGGGATCTCACATGAAGGAGGATTTGGGGGCTTATGTGTTTCTTCCCCCTATCACGTTCACCACATTTGAGGCCACTGGAGGTGTTAAGAAAGACAACATAGATGCAGTGTAATTCAACATGTGTATCTTATCCAGCTCTATAAATCTGTTTTGCATGGCTGCTGATGCTGTGGAATGAATGACCCAATGTCTCTATGAGATTCATGCCTGGATGAGAACTAGATCTTAATGTCAGTCTAAGTAGGACATTTGCATATTTGACACTGGATGGGGAAGGGACACATAGCTGGACCAAAAGGGGTCAACACGGGAATGAGTGCTTTCTGTAGCATAATAACCCCAATAAAATTAGCATGGATTTCCCCATGTAACATGGATTTTCCCATCCATTCAGCACAGACTTATGCAGTTTCTTCCTCCATTCTTAGGGTGCGTGTGAGAGAGAGAAAGATCAGGACAGATCCATCTAAGGGAAACAATAGGTGTACAGGTTTCAGAGTAGTTCCTGTGGGAGTTGCATAGCCAGGAGGGAGGGGTGATCAAACCTGAAGAAGTAAACCTCTCCCACTGGGAGATGATCTCAGCAAATTGAAACTCTCAAAGTTTCCTACCCTGTAAATAGACTTTTCTCTGTACAGCATGATCTGGCCCTATCTTTTGATGAGCTGCTACCATTATGTTATTTGTTTTATGGGAGTTCCTGGAAGCCAAGGCTTCATCGTGCTTGGCATGTGCAAACATAATTTAGTATTAATATCCAAAACAAGGTTCCAGTAAAGACTCCCCAGCCACCTTGTAACAGAGCTCCATTCTCTGTAACACACATAATCCACGTAAATGCTATTGGGAGTTGTGTGTATAAAGGAAAGAGAGGGCCTGACTGCTCTCTTGCAGTGTAATGAACAAGGAATAATTCCGCTGAAATCGGTTTTGTTTCTGTGGTGTAGAACTGCTGTAGTTGAGCGGAGAAGCAGGCATTTTACAGTGCTGTAAAGGATTGGGCCCTAACATATAGCACCCTCCTCCCACCAGACCAGATTTTGCACTTACTGAACCAGCTCACTCCCTGAGGTAATTCTGTCAGACTTCTCTCACAGAATCCAAGGAAGCAATTTCCATCAAGGTCAGTGGGCTTATTTTAAGCCTTAACAAAACAAATCAAAACTTCACAGTGTCTTCCCTCAAAAGTCTGTGCAGGTTGAGTAGTCCCTTCCCCAAATCTGTCTCTCACACCAGTAACTTCAGCAACCAAAAAACTTCCCGGCTCTGACCTCAGAACGTCAGTAGTAAAGGACTTCCCACAGTCTCCATTAGTCCATTTGGTTTCTGGAGCAATTCTTTTCTGCAGTAGCTCCAGTAGCAGTCCATTAGGAACATGGCTCTTGGCCCCTTATCTTTCTGAGGGGTGTTGCAATCTCCCCCTCCATTTCTTGCTGCCCTCTTTTAGAAGGATCAGTTAATTAAGTTCCAACTCTTCTCAGGTGTAGCAGGCAGGGCTAATCAGCCAACCAGCCAGCTGCAGGCCTTTGACTACAAAGGAATGATAGCCCTTATACCTTCACAAGTACCTCTAGAGCCACCAAGGGATCTCTCACCTCCATGGAACAGTGACATAAGCACATTAGACAAGTCACAGAGGAGGTACATGACACTATCAGCCAAGTCATAGGGGCCAGGCCTATAGCATTTTAAGGGCTACGGTTCCTTAAACTTATTTTTCACTGAAGACAGATGTTTAACACAAGTCTGTGTTTTATATTCTACTTGCTCAGAGTATGTTACTTGATTTAAAAACCTGGTGAAGGAAAGTATGTTTCCATTCTCTAGGTACTGTGCTAGGAGAATTAAAGATAATTTAGTATACGTCATTTCATTTCATCAGCCAAACCACAGACTTTTCTGGGTGACTGCTACATTTATTGGATACTGACCTAAATACACCCCAGTTATTGACTGATCCACCTTTTTATGAATAAAGCTGGTTTTTTTCCCTTTATGACTCCTTGCTGAGTTCCCTGCCATCCTCTGCACTTGCCTTACAGCACTTTGCTCGCATACTGCTAGTTTATGTACATCTTGGGGTTTGCTTTATGAGATAACAAGATGAGATAATGATATTTGACTAAGCTGTAAAACTAAGGAACAAAACATTAGGAATGATTTGCTTTGCTCTGTTTTACCAAATTAGGGCCACAGAAATAGCTTTGATTTTTAAAATGTATGTGTTAAGGAGAGAGACAAGGTGGGTGAGGTGGTGGCCTTACAGAACTATTTGGGATAAAATCTATTTCTAATAGCCTTATAATGAGAGATACAAAAGCATCGCTGATTGTACTGACAAATGAAGCCTTTCATAATACCAACACTCACCATCTCCTTTGGTATTAAACAGAAAGAATTATTGTAGGAGAACATCATAAACAGACAACTTTTTGTCCTAATCCCACACAGTTCCTCTTCATGCTTAGAATATAGCTCAGTGAGTTTTGGGATTGTGACCCTGGAAGTCCCTTGACACCAACTAGCAGAGGGAACAGCATAACATAACACATATCAGGTTTGTCCTGCTCCTTGCCCCAACTCTCTACTGTCATATTCTGTATCTAAAAGGGGGCAGGTAAGGTATCATAATATAAACTGGCTGATCATTAATATTGTGGCGTGGTGTGTTGTATGTGCGGTGATATAAGAAGAAATATGTGCTGGAAATACATTCTTAAAATGAGTTTGACAGGTAAGGCTTAAGTCATGCCATTCTAGACACAGGAAGGTGGTTCTGCCTGCTTGAATGTTTCTCCAATATGAATTGAGCAAGGAGACATCATGAAATTACATTTATATGAAGGGTAGACAAAGCTATCGGGCAAACCAATGTGGAAGATAGTCATTTAACACTCTCAATGGCAGATGGAAGCTGCAGCTCCAGGAAACCTTCATGCCTCCTGAAACAAAGTCATTGAACTTTGGAAGATATAAGCAAGGACAGAAAACCATGCCAGCATCAATTACTGGGCAGATACAAGAGGCCAGAGCTAGTGTACGCCTGAGAAAAGTGGAACCTTTCAACCAAGGGGGTGGAAAGTCCCTGGAAACTGAATATATGTGAGAAACCTGCTTAGACCAAGAATGTAACTTGCTGCAGTTAAATTTAGTCACTAGAAAGTGTGTGTTGTTTATAACTTTTCATCTCTTTCACTTTTACTTTCATTTAATCCTATGTACTTTGTTAAGAAACAATTTTAGTTTTACTACAAGCCATCTGAGTGCTATATTCTGAAGAGAGTGTGAGTCCTCAGCTAAACAACAGGTTGGTACTGTGTACTGTCCCTTTAAAGGAGCAACAAACTTAATAAGGTTCTGAGAGTGTTACAGTCAGAAGGATTGGACACTATTGGTTTGGGGGAAAACTCAGGTGGGAGGGTGTTGGTGCCTCCCTGCAAGAAGTAACCAGGCTGGTGGAAGGAAGCCAGTGTGAGGTCACTGTGCTGTAAGCAGGCTGCTGGTGTTAGGACTCTGAATCAAAGCTGCACAGCACAGAGGCATCCAAGGTGTCAGGAGAGGTGGTGACACGACACCTTGCTGGTCTGGGTTGAACCCCAAAGTGTCACGGGGTGGGGGGAGGGAATTTAGTTAGACTGTCTAAACATGCTTATTGGTCTTTAGGGATTTGTGCTGAATTTATTTAATCTATTTTTTAATATACTATATGCAGTTAATTAGCCACCAGGTTATTGCAGACCCCAAGGCACCATCTTTGAGTTGTCATTGCTGCTTGCAAAGATCAGCAGTATTTTATCCTTTGCTATACAAAAGTGAATTGTATGTGTTTATTTGTTATTTCATTGTTTCTAGGTTCAAATTTTAAGTTAAAATTTCTCAGACTTTACAGGAGGTGTAAATCAGGAGGAACTCAGCTGTTGGAATCAGTGGAGTTAAACTAGTGTAAAACTGGTTTCAATTGTCAGAGAATTGGGACTGAAGATAATAGAGATTCTCCAGATTTATATCATTGTAACTGAGAGCAGGATTTGTGTCTGCAACATAAGAAATGTTGAACAAATAGGGTTCAAACAAACTCCTTTGGAGTAGGACAGATCTAAGCTTCTTCATTATTATTGTTTTCTAAGGGAACTGCTGTGTTTGATAACCCTGTTTTCTCAGAAAACATTTACATGTGTTCCAATGCCCCATTAGTGGTAGCAGGGACTTTTTAGTGGTTAAAGAAGTGGCAGAAGGTTAAATCATCTGACTTCAGTGTTATGTTGATCCTTTATCTTCAGTGTACAGTAACTCTTACAAAAAATGAACAGAGAAGTCCATGGATTCATTATTGAACAAACGCAGCTGACAAGCTGTAGGTTCTGTGACTCTTTAAGCTACAACCAAAGTGCTTCATTTATAATGGAGATTACGGTAAGAACAAAATGAAGTTGTCGAAGGGAAAATGATGTCCCATGAGTCTTTATTCTGGTTTGGCCACAAGTTAATAACGTGACCGGCACTTAACAGCAAAATGCAGGACTATATTATCTTTTAGCAGATGCCAGTCATGTGCAATCCAAACAGGTCAATTACTAGCAAATCTCTGAAGATCTCCCTAAATCTCAGAAGAGTTTCAGATGCCAAGAAAATGTCTAGATGCACAGAGACAGAAGAACAGAAATAAGGCACAAACCAATTTGTAGAAATGGAACTTAACCCTTAGAGGGAAGAATCCAGCCTGTTACATATTCATTGCCATTTCATTAATTATTTATAGAGGAGGTATGCATGTAACATAAAGCTAAATTATAACAAACCCTAAAAATTCACCACTGCTTCTCTCATGTTTAATTCTTTTATTTCATATCTAACGGGGGGTGGGAGGGAGAATAAATATTGTATATATTGGGGTTTCCATTATCTGTATTCAGTAGCATTGAAAGAATTATGCTGCACACTATGTTTCTAGACCAGCAAAAAACCAATATTACAGATGCAATGACAGTTTATTCTATACTCCGTCAATGCGCATGTCTACCTGCCATTAATATTAATGAAAGTTGCATGCAAGCATGTGGGGATAATTGACCCCATTAAATTCCATTTACTCAGGAGCTATTTTATAAAGCTTGCCTTTTGTTACTGTAAGGATGAGAGCCTGAATAAGATGTGTGTAACCAGAAGGATTTTGAAAATGTATTTTTAAATAAAGCAATTACCCAATTAAAATATATTTGCACCAAACTTCTATATCAAATTTGACAGCAAATCTACCCATTTATAGAATTCACCTTCTTTTCTGTGCTAATTTATATATGGTGCATTAAACAGAATTGTACCGTTAAGATTTCTTCTTTTGGTTTCTGATCAGCTTTTCTATTCATGGCTGACAGACTGCCAGCAAAGCCTTGTCATATGAAATAGGCTTGAGTTGTAAAGCCCAATTCTTCCCACAGAGTACAATTTAACAATATAAGTTATAGAACACTAATACTCTTCCTAATACTAACTAGTCTCTGGGATGTCCAGGGCCAACTCTCTTCAGCTACCAAAATTCCATTTATATGTTCATTCTAGAAATGATGATGACAGTGATGACACAGTCATCAGACTAGAGATCATGGTAATCAGCATATAAATCATGGTCAAATCTCAAATAAAGTCAATGGGAAACATTCTGTTTACTTTCCTGGGACCAGGATGTGGCCTGAAGAGAAGATTAGGATCTCAGTCTAGTAAAGTGTAGCAGTAAAAAATAAAACAGCACAGAGTCCTCAGAGCTTAAACCACTGGCCCATGTTGGGAGTACTGCAAAGCGATTCTGCCTCAGTGGGGGGCACTCAGGAAGACGGTGGTGCAGAGAAACAATGTACATTCTTCTCTGCTTACTGATGGAGGTGGCATGGGGCATCTACTTCCTCTCCACACCCATGACTTTGGGGTGGCTAGGAGTGTGAGCCCCAGTCATTTCTTGCTATCAGGTGAGCTCTAGGACTTCCCATGCACTGGGGATTCAAGGAGAAGGAAACATCCATGCAGTGATGTGAGACAACCTGGCCCTTAGGAAACAAGGTTCCTGATTCTTATAACATACACATTCTTGATGTATGGCTTATTAAGAAATTTTTCATTTTAAACTATGGGAGGAAAAAGAGATTCAAGATTAGTGCATAAATGAACATTCTTGATTATACTGTCCTTTTTGCTGTGGCAAGACTGCTGGAAGAGGTGGGAAGTACAAGATGAGTGGCTTCAATGGCACTTTTTATAGCTCAGTGCGGGAAGCTACTTGCAAGGGAGTCAGTGAGGGATAAACAGTACCTCCTGATGTGCAGTGCTCAGCTGAAATCATCAGGAAGCTCCGCTCTGCCATGAAGTGCTCTTTCTCTGAGGTCCCAGGGCTCCTGTGAGCCAGGTGGGTGGACAGGACCCCATGAATATCCCTGCCCTCTTCAGTTTGTTTGGTTTGTGAGCATATACTGTAGAGGTTTCCTCTCCCATGGTTTCTTCCAGTATGTGCTCTGAGAGTTTGCCCCCTGCACAGATGCAAATTGGAGCTCAGACTTTCAAAGCTGCTTAGGGATATGCATGTCCAGTTCCCATTAATTTTAATGGGGCTAGGCAGCTTTGAAAATCTGAGTCTGGCTGTTTTATGTAGGGGATATGATATCTTATGAAGTGTAATTTTCCACTGCAAGGCCCTTGCTTGAGGCTGCGTATACACTGAAAGGATGATTAATGTTTAAAATATGTACCTGGGTGTCCTGTCTTTGTGTCCTTTGTTTTGCTTTCTGGGAATCTTGCCTTTTGTTCCTTTGTTGACTTTTCTTTTCTTCCTTCTTTGTCCTGTGTTTTACCTGTCCAAAGAGCAGAAGTAAACCAAGAATGAAAAAACAACTGTCCCTTTATTGGTTAAACTCTAAGTATATGAGGGTTTCTGATTTAGTTCACTTCACCACAGAGGACACATCTAAAACTCTCCTCTTACTATGGCTACAAGGTTAATACATAATCATCAAATAGGAATGAAAAGGTTTACATAGTAGGGATCAGATAGTGCCTGACAGCTCTTTGGGTACATAAATGGGAAAGGAAAGAGTTGCCTCATGAACCAGACAAACATATAGTGCCCACAACCTCTGGAGGGCAGGGATTGCTCCAGATAACCTTACAAAAAGGCATTTCCTAACTTTGGAGTGCTCAATTTAGCCACCTTAATGTTTTTTCAACAGTTTTTGTATGTAATTTCCTATATTAGTTAAAAAAGCAAATCGAACATCTCCCCCCCTTTGAAATTCTATCATATCTAACCATATCCAGCCCACATGGTTCATCAGTAGGGCTGGGATCTTTAGGTCTACGCACAGGCCCTAATTGCTTGAGGTAAGGGAATAACTGATAGCAGTAATAGGTTGCTATCCACTATGTAGACCATCCACTAGAGGGAGGTGAGACATTTTGGCAGTGGGTTTCACAGATGTTTGCTGGCAACAGAAGAATGTTGAGACTCAGAAGTGAGAGAAAGTGCTAAAATAATAAGAGAAAGCAGCCTATACCATCTCAAGATTAAAGGAGCTGGAGCAGAGGCCAGGGTCAGATTAATCTCCAGACATGTATTATTGGCACAGTAAAGCTAGAGCAGCAGACTGTTAACCCACAGAAGAAAAGAAATTTGACAATATGTACAGTGGAAAATTGGATAGAGAAAATTCTCTCTTGGCATTGGCTGTACTCTGGTAAAAGCAGGACATACTGATGATCAGCAAGGTCAGACCCTGCAGACCAAATGCCCAGGGATGAACAATTGCAATAACGGTATGTTATCTCTCTCTCTCTAAGTCATTCATGGAGTTTAAAATTATGTAATAGTCAAAGGCTATATTAGCCCTCAAATGCTGCTCATGCAGGACACTTGCTCAGCTCACACAGACTTTACAAGCTTTGGCTTACTGTCGTCAACAACATTTCAGAAGTAAAAGTACAGCGAATTCCCTTCAATGCCAAATATGGGCAAAAAGATAAATATTAGTTATAACTTCATAAGACATTCTGTAGCACTAACATTGCAAGTTCACCCATCAAGGAAAACAGTACACATCGGACCCTCTGTTAGTGCCTGTTTAAACAGAGAGCTGTTTAGGTTTATTTGTAAACTAAAAACATTCAAGAAAAATCTTTGTCCCCATGAGGGTGGTTGAAACTGTTTTGCCCATTCTACAGAAACCATAACATTTCTGGACCTACATCACACATTTCTCAGCATTTTTTAAAACAATAGTTGAAAACTTTTTCACCTTTCTACTCCCCAGGCAGCTACCAAGACTGATCCTAAAACGGCCTGATATTTCCAGCCCCAAAGAACTGTAAAACATAACTTGGTCATTTATTGAAGTTTTGCAAGCCCTGGAACAATAAACTGATATTTCCATACCCTAGCGATTCAAAGCAGAACAACAGTTTCCTGTTAGGGATATACAGCAGCTTATCTCAGCAAAGTTACTTGACTTAATAGACAGGACACGAGACTGCAACTCAGGAGATTTGGGTTCTTTTCCTAGCCTGCTGCTTTTCCTTACCCATATGAGCCTCCGTTTCCCCACCTGGAAAATGAGAGTAATAAAATCTAATTTATAAAGTGCATTGAGATCTGTGGATGAAAAATGTGGTGTAAGAGCTAGATATAATCATCTGTCCTCTCTGTGCAAGTGTACTACCATTTACTACAATCCACTAGCTATCGATCTAGCATCAATAATCTTGGAAATAAACTATATCCTATAAACCTATAATCTAACTTCATCCCACCTGAAGCTGAACTAGTAGTGTAGAGTAGTTCTATGAACTAAAGTGAGATGCAGGAAGAGGGGTGGCCAGGAGAGCGTCATGGACCATACTAATGCATCAAAGATCTGCTTTACCTGGGAGACTGGAAGCTGTAAGTGGTGAAAAATCTGTCTTCAATTTGCTGTAACTAAAAGCATCTGGGAGTACCTTTGGTTGCATGGGTAGGGGGCTCCTATTGTTAATTATTCTTTATTATTTGTAGTGTGGTGAAGCCCAAAGACTAGTTTTTGGCATCAGAACTCCATTAGGTTTGGGGCTGTACACACACACACACACACACACACAAAATCCCTACCCCTGCAGGATTTTACAGTCATTGATGTAAGATTTAGTTTTCACTTTTCAAAGGGTTGTTGGAAATAGGATAGTCTTTGCTCTTTGGCAGGACCCAAAGGGAAGATCTTCTGGACTCAATACTTTTGTATTAAAATTCGTTTGTAACAAACGTATCACATTAACTGAATTATCCAACAACTGTATCAAAATGCCTGCATAATGAAGACATCTGCATTCACTCAGCACAGCTGCAAAGTGTGCCTGATTATTTTATTTCTGCTCATGAAGAAGCCATATTCAGATTATAATCAACTATAACTAAAGAACTCACTGGGGTAACTACATATGAAAAACTAAAATAGCATTATGTTGATGCTGTAATTTGAGGGAACAGCACATTTCTAAGAAGAGAGGGTCAGATTCTGCTTTCCATTACACCAGTGTAAACCTAGAGGAATTCCATTGCTATAATGGAATTATTCCCTACTAGTGTAACAGATCAAAAATCTATAAAAGGTTTTCTTTGTTAGCTTGTTCTGCCATTATACAGCATTATCAAATAAAAGTAATACGGTTATCAATATTGAGTTTGACAACAAATTAATGGATTAAAATAGATTCATATAGTGAAAACCCTGGGATTTGAGATTACTTATTTAAAAGGAATCAGTTCAGAGTTCCCATCCTACTGCAAATAAAAAGTATAAAGACTAAAGGTAAGGTCCAAAGTTACCACTGCCTACGTTTTGGCTTACATTTACTTAGATAATAAAATGCTTCAGCTTCACGTTCGTCCCAAAGCTTGATTACTCAGAGTTCCACCACAGAACTTCCTCTATCCTACTCTTAATTCCTTCTAGCCAGAGGTCGCACCCAAATTCCTTTATAACCTGGTTGGAGTGAACAAGAGCCACCTGCCAGCATGACTGAGCAATAATTACTCTCCATTCTTATGTAAGGTCCTTGCACCTGAGTTTAGGGTGACTCAGAGGCGTATTACATTCTTAGGCTGAGTCTTGGGACCTACCATCATCTTATGTCCCTTTAAGTAAAAACTTTTCCAAACATTCCTTAGCACTCTACTAAGTCAGTTCAGCACATCTGAAATAGGAAACATCTGAAATCAAAGCTCCATCTTATTCCCATTCAGCTTGGGGTGTGTTTTGATATTAGACCTTGAAATGGTTCTTAATACAGAACAGAATAGGTTGAACAGTAAAGGCCAAATTGTGCTGTCAAATGCAACCTGTGCAAGCCTACTGAATTCAATGGAGATGAGGAATAGGCCAAACTTTGCATCTAAAAGCTCAGTGTTTAGCCTTCATAGAAAGTGGTGTGAATAGAGAGGAAATTATAGCAAAGGAAAATAAAGCTGTAAGAGGGTTATTTTAATTAGAGAGGACCGGTACAGGTGTTCAGAAGCTGTGATAACATGTAAACCGTGAGAACCATGATGATGAAAATGGGGAACTGCATGTAAAGATATGGAACCATGTGCATCACAGGTGGAATAATGGTCTGGAACCAAAACAAATACATCCAGATCTATATACTGGATCCAAACCTCTTTGAACTCGGGAGTTTTAGATCTGAATGTCACGGCTCTGGTTTGAAAAGGAGGTAAAGACTATATGCCGTAGGCTGGACAATCAGAGCAGGCAATACACTAGAACAAAATTATTCTAGCTGGAACATATATAAATATGTATTTACCTGGCATACGAGAATAGGTAAATTGAATGTAATGCCATATGTATGTGCATATGTACAAACAAAACTAGGGCAACCTCAGAACACCGGCTGTTAGCTGCTTAACTGCCACTAATGGAAAAAGGGATTTGAATGGCTAAAACCTTGTACATCAAGCTGAGATGAAAATATAATTCTAAATATGCATTTCCCAGAGAGACTAGGACTGGAATAAAGAGGATATGATACCTGTTTCATAACTTGAAGATTTTCTTCCCCCCACTTTGTTAAAAGGACCACAAAAAATCAATATAAATTATGCTCATGCACCACACACTTTCTTGTAGTTCAAAAATAGTTGTATTTAATTAAAGAACAATAAATAGTGTAAAAAAGAAGAAACATATAGGAAACAATTGCATCTCACAAAAGAACACTACATACCATTTCTAAAAGAAATCTATACATCTGTACTATATTTCTAACATGTATATTAATCATGAAGAAGCAAAGAACAAATCCCATCAGAATCTCCAAAATTGAAAGAAATCTTAAAAATGTACTAGTACCCTGTTCTTATCTACCATCTGAGAAATCTTCTAAATTTCTCGCTACATAATTGCACAAATAATAATATTTTGGACTTCTGCAGTCCCTGCCACCAGGAACTGAAAGTTCATTTCAAATCTTAATCAGTTTAGCTTTACAGTCCCCTTGGAGTAGTAAATTCATATTATGATTCCCGTTTTACAGCTGGGGAGACTGAGGCAGAACAGTATGACTTGCCTGCCATCACAAAGAAAATCTGTGACTCAGATTACAACACAGGTCTCTTGCCTCCCAGTTCTGTGCATTTACCACAAAGCTAGTCACGAAAGACTGCATATCAGAAAATGAATTTCCTGTCTATTCTATTTTTTTCCCAATCACATAACATAATAATATAATAAAATAATAATAATAAAATATGGTTATTTAGATGTAGATAATAATAAAAATATAACATAATAATATAATAAAATAATAATAATAAAATATGGTTATTTAGATGTAGAAATGGGAATTTAAAGTTGATATATGTTTGATCTATTTCTTCAGGAGCAAATTCTGCCTGTAGTACACACATGCAGCTCACACTAACTTTAGAGGTACTTTTTTCTGTAATCTCTTCCGGACTCTGCCAACTCCCTGAGATCCCAGGCCAGTGGCCCTTGCCTGGGTGGGGAGCACAGGTTCTCACTGGGATTAGCTGCTCCTGGGACAGCATGGGTCTGACATCCAATGAGCGCCTCCTGGGGTCCCAGGTGAATCCCATGGCAGGTCCCATCTCAGCAGCATCCCCTTCCTGGTGGGTGTGTCCAACAGGTTGTGAGAAAAGGGGTCTTGTCACCCCACAACTTCCACGTCCCTTCCTCCCCAAATGAGTCCCACAGAATATCCCTCGGGGCTTACTGGAGTGTAGGTGGTGGGCTGGGTTCTGTGACTTCCACAGGAGGTGAATCTGTGACCATCACGAAGGATTGATTTCAATCAGCAAACAGAAAATCTGGATTGAAATCTTGTTCTGCTATCATATTTAGTTCTTTTTCTACAAAGGGTGATTCTTGTTAGTTGAGAACCATTAAAACATGTTGATTTGCGAAAAAGCTAACAGAACGCTGGGAATCATTAAGAAAGGGATAGCTAATAAGACCAAAAATATCATATTGCTTCTATATAAATCCATGGTATGCCCACATCTTGAATACTGTGTTCAGAGGTGGTTGCCCCATCTCAAAAAAGATATATTGGAATTGGAAAAGGTTCAGAAAAGGGCAACAAAAATGATAGGTGCATAGAACAGCTTCCATATGAGGAGAGACTAATAAGACTGGGACTGTTTAGCTTGGAAAAGAGACAACTAAGAGGGGATATGATTGAGGTCCATAAAATCATGACTGGTGTGGACAAAGTAAATAAAGAACTGTTATTTACTCCTCATAACACAAGAAGTAGGGTCACCAAATGAGATTAATTGGCAGCAGGTTTAAAACAAACAAAAGGAAGTATTTTTTTCACACAATGCACAGTCAACCTGTGTCACTCTTTGCCAGGGGATGTTGTGGTGGCCAAGACTAGAAGTGGGTTCAAAAAAGAACTAGATACATTCATGGAGGATAGGTCCCATCAGTGGCTATCCCACCAGGGCGGGCAGGGATAGTGGCCCTAGCCTCTGTTTGCCGGAAGTTGGGTATGGGCAACAGGGGATGGATCACTTGGTGATTACCTGTTCTGTTCATTCCCTCTGAAGCACTTGGCATTGGCCACTGTTGGAAAACAGGATATTGGGCTAGATGGACCTTTGGTCTGACCCAGTATGGCCATTCCTATATTCTAGTGCAGGTCTGTGGGGTGGGAAGGGAAGAGCGATATATATACACCCCGCCCTGGCCTGCCCTCTCACCCAGTGCAGCTCACCCTATTGCATCTCCCTTCCTCTTATGTGACTCCAGACCCCAAGTGGAGCTCTCTGCAGGGTGTTTGATAGAGGAGCACTGTGCCATGAAGGCTGCTGACCCACCCATCTACACAAGAGGGGTGAAATCTGCTCTCTGGAGGGCAGCCCCTCAGCTGGTGAAAATTGTCATGGCTCCACTGAAATCTGTGGAGGTATGACAATTTACATTAGCTGAGGAGCTGCTCAAGAGGGTCGCATGCTGTATGTGGATTTTAGGGGGGTGACCTGGTCTTTTGTTCTCAGTCGGTGTTCCCTTAATAGAAAAAAATGCCTCTTTCCTCACTAAGAAAAGGAGTACTTGTGGCACCTTAGAGACTAACAAATTTATTTGAACACAAGCTTTTGTCAGCTACAGCTCACTTCATCGGATGCATCCGATGAAGTGAGCTGTAGCTCACGAAAGCTTATGCTCTAATAAATTTGTTCGTCTCTAAGGTACCACAAGTACTCCTTGTCTTTTTGCGAATACAGACTAACACGGCTGCTACTCTGAAACCTTTCCTCACTGAGGTTTACAAAAAAATGATGCTAAAATGCAGCCTTACACCTTCAGTTTCTGGAAAGCAAGAGCTAACAGAGAATGGCCTTACGCTGTACATAGTCTGTGGCAAAGTCATGCTTAAATACGTGTTTCATATGATTTCCTGTCTCTTCATAGCACAGTGTGGAATTTAATGATACATACGTTAGAGTCCAACTACAATAGTTTTGACAGCTGTGGGGGAGGGGGTGTTGAGCTTTGGAGCTGAACTCTTCACCCGTTCCCAGGGGGGAAAAGGAGCACTGCAACTAGACAGATGGCTCCTAAGGAAGGTCAGCAGAAATGTTCTTGCATATTGGACATTTTTTGCACAGCATTCATTAATTCAAATAGATTCTGTGGTTCCCCCCCTTTTTCTTTGAATAGGAATTTTATCATGTTTTTATATCTTTGCCAGTTTAAATGTGGCCGATTTAATTTCACACAAAGAGGTGCGGGAGCAACGGTTTCAATTCCACTGGATAAACACTGGGCTACGTGCTATTTGTGTTTGACTCTGTCAACCATGAGCTCTGTGAGTATGAAGTCCTGCCAGGCAAGACATAAATCTTTTGTCAATGAAAGGGGCACATTATTTGCTACATATTTGTTTCTTTTCTAAATAGCTACCTAGGGTTTAAGATAAACATTCAACATGGTTATTTAAAATAAAAAATAACATTTTCTCTCATTCTTTGAATATTTATTAGCAGGGATCAATCCTCTGTACATGTCCCAAATCAATTTAGCAACACAGTAGTACTGTGAAAGGATTTCTAAAGGATAGAAACATACCGTAACTTTAGTTCTACCATACCATGTATATTTTGATTCAGTCACTCACAGTTAAGGGGACAAATTCAGTCATAAAGTAAGTGGGTGCAACTCCACCAAGTCAGTGAAGTTGTATCAACTTATCCAGGATAGCATTTAGCCCAGATGTGGAGTTCTGAAGATGGTGCATGCTAAAATTAGAGCCAAACTCTTTATGGTCAGATATGTTTGTTTCCAAATACTTTCTGACTGAACAGGGAGAAGAAATTTAGTTTGTGACCAGTCAGAGCCCAATAGCCTAAAGGTTCCTGGGTTTACTGGTTTCTTCATGAATCAATTTCCACCTCATTCTCTCCCAGTTCTGACTTCAAGGTAACTGCATCACAAGGGTGGCCTGACTGTAGGCATATATAGTACAAAGCCAAAAGTTGCAAATGGATCTCCAGATTTATGTGCCCAAACTGCATGCACCAGCACCCTGCTGAGCTATTTGGGGTATGTAAATTTAGAGGCTACTTTGGAAAACATAGATCACAATGTCTAGAAAGTAAAGATGGGTCTGAGTCACAAGTTTTAAATTTGTATCTAAACGTCCCCAACGTTCAGGGGATAGTGACATTCCAGCTTGGCTCTACTTGTGCAAGAGGTGTATCTCACATCTCTGTTCAGGGCAAAATGAAAGTAACAGAGGTGAATAAAGAGCACAATGGGTAAAAGTTATGTGATACCCTTCTTCATGTTGAGTACTACCTGACTACTTGTGGAGTAAGGTATTAAGCATGAGTCAGGGGCCCAGAGTCTGGAACGTCAAACAGGAAAACTAAACCTCTATGAAATAAGAGAACAGCTTGATGGGGCAAGTAAGTGTTTTTAGTTTGAAGGAGTATACAAAGGCAGAGGTCAAGACCTGAGTGGATTACAGGTTCACAAACGACAAGGCCCAAACTAGAGTTTAAAAAGAGAGAGGAGAGAGAGAGAGATGAGTTTAGGAGAAATTTCTTTGCATAGTGAGGAGTGATTCCTATAAGGAACAGGCCACTAAGAAAACAACTATTGTAGAAGCTGTGGATTAGATTCTTTCAGGCAAAGAAAAACATTTCAGTGTAAAAACACCAGCTACAATAATAAAATGGATGGACTTATAGTAGATGGGTCTTTTTATTTGCAGTTTCTGAAATGGAGTTATGGATATATGATATGTAGCATTTATGTTATAGAAGGTGTTATACCCTTGTATATGAATTTGGAATTAAGGAACATTAACCAAGTGAATCATAAAGGAAGCAGTGGTACCGGTGGTACCGATTCCGTGTCTTCCTCCTTGTACACTGAAGGAGCTGGTTGGCACGTGGGGAAGGAATGATAAGACCCCTGCAATGGCATTGTACATCTGTGGTATGGGTCCCAGGGGCTCCAGTAGGACCCAGGGACCATCATTCTGGGTGGACCCCACAGGAAGTGGTACCAGGGGTCTCCAGAGGGGGTCATACCCAGGCTGGTCAGGGTGCCTTGGATGTCTGTCCAGGCTCCTGCATGCTGGCAGAGATGTTGGTGGTACTATATCCGGGGACTCCTTTGAGTTAGATGATGGTTCCATCAGAAATGGTGGGACTGTAGATACTGGAGGGCCCCGATCTGACGGATGAGGAAAGGGCTTCTCCTGTAACAGAAGTAATGGTTCATCCTCAGGCGTGTAGACATCCCGGAGAATGGACAGGCCTGAGAGAAGCAGAGAAAGTGGGTAAGACAAGAACCCACCCTCTGGTGCAGGAATGTCTCCATACATCACAGAGTCTGCGGCGTGCCCGTGGAGACTCTGGAGGGACCTGGTTTGGTCATCAGAGCTGGTCGGACTGCGTATTGGTGAGGGGGCACTGACAGGATATCTGGAGCCGAACTCGTAGACTGGTGTGTCATGTGTCCAAGTACCAAGGTCGCAGGCGGTACTGATTCTGCTTCTTCTTTGTCGTACCCTCCAGCCCTGGGGCTTTCAGTGCCAGTTCTGTAGGATCCGCACACAACATCTCATCTGACCAGGCACAGCTCGGGGTAGGAATGAGTCTTTTATGAGCAGTCCACTGTAGGGACCTGCTCTTATGCCAGCATAAGTGTTTTTTACTCTTATTTGGTCTTCATTGGGCTTCAGTGACGGTGGCTCTGCACTATGGCTTGTGCTCAGAGGGGCACTACTGGTCAGTAGAGGCCGCTTTACATGAGGGTCTCCCTGGCTCGGATCAGAGTGAGTCCAGGGTCTGGTAGCCTCTTCCATCAGGAACTTGGTGACTCAGAGCTCACAGGCCTCTCCAGTTCTGGGCAGGAAGAACTTACAGATGCTGCACTTCACTGAGATGTGTGCCTCACCCAGACAGTAGAGGCACAATTGATGCTTATCACTAATGGAAAAGGAATGAGGGCAAGAGATGCAATTCTTAAAGTCCAGAACCCTGGGCATAGCCCCCAGGTGCAAGGGTTCTGCCACTGAATAGGGAGGTTCTATGCTAGCCATACTACACTACACAATACTATACTAAACTATCTTAACTAAGCTATAAAAACTGTGAAAGAACTATTTATATGAGTATGCAACAACTCTTATTGAGATAAGAGTGAAGGCAGAATAGGGGTTCCGACTCAGGCCATGTGGCAGTAAAAGAAACTGGAGGGGCATCGACCTGCACCACCCCATATACCTTTGGTCAGGAGCATGATGAGATACACTGTACATGTGTGGGTCAACAGACACTGCTTGGAGAAAACTTCTGGACTCAGATGCATGGTACGCATGTGTACCCATATGTGGAATACACAAAGGGACCATCACTTGAAGAAGAGTCATTAGAATTTCCCTCCCATTTATCATTTTCTGCTGGGAGCAAGGTTATAGCAATGATTAGGAAACAATATGGCATGAAACTCTTTATTTTAAACACTTGAGTTAAATATCAAAGACTGTACCACATTCTCTGGAATTTTAGGTTTAAAATCTTTCCAAAGTGTTTTTGTTGAAACTTTTGGCAAGTTCCTGCAAATTTTGTTCAAGAGGGATAAAAGTTAGCTGGGATAAAAGTTTCCTACGTTCTGTTAACATTTACATCTTGGTGTTTAGGTTTTAACTTTTGAGGGAACAATATCATTGTAAATCAAAGTTAAGGTGTTATATGTTTATTTACAAACCCAGGTCTAGTAGTGATGTACATTTGTCAGAGAAATTGATTTGTATTTAATTCTAAATCTTGTTTTGGACAAGGAAAATATGAGTTTCATTTTACTTAGCTCTGCTTTGAATTATAATTTGACAAAAGAAATAACCACATTAACTATTTGATTTGCCAGAACTTTATCCCAACACCACCTGTTGAGCCCTCGGCACTTGAATCCTGACATATAGCAGAGAACAGAATTATGCAGTTGGCATACTGACTAGTGAGGATGCCAACAAAAGCATAATATAGCCTTTGTACTCAAAATACAACAAAAAATATATTAAGCTACTAACTGTTACCGTTTAAGCAAGCCACATTTAATTATACATCAACATGTCTTTCCAACAAAGAATTCAGCTGGAAAATGGTATGGGATTTTAAAAATATACTTTTTGTATGGTTTGCATTGGTTAATATTACGAGCTTAAAATAAACAAGATTTCACAATAACATAGTAGGTTTATATTGGAGATGGCAAGGAGGTAGCCCATTTGTTTAATACAATTAACTCCTCTGTTTAAAAACAAAATGGACCATGTACTGTTCTAACTAGGATCTGATTAGGGGCCATATCCTGTACAGTGCTGAGCATTCTCAACAACTAGTGAAGCCAGTGGAAGAGAGGGTGCTCAGAACCATGCAGAACCAAGGCTTTTGATTACACTAATGACCGGGAGACTTGTTACAAAGAAGCAGGGGACCAACTGCATCCATGAGATCCATGTATGGAAAGGACTTTCTATGTGAGAATCTCCACTCTCTGAAAGGAAAAGGGTCTCATGGCTGCCGTCATGGCAACATCTTCCTTTGACCCCACAGACAGTGCTTTGGAGATCTGGGAGATGTGCAGTGGAAGGAGCATACAGTGAGGACAGGTGGTTTGAGGCTGTGGGGATCCACATTAGACCCCTCCAGAGTTCAGTGTAGAAGCTAGAGACTGTATTTATCTACAGTACTCCCCTTCAGAGTAGGGAATTCAACCTTTAAGTGGGATCTAGAGGACAGGCACTGCCTGTGAGAGAGGTAGGAGCTGCCAGGGTCCAAGTCTGGAGGTCCTAAGCATCATGTAGCTTGCCCTAGCCTGGAAGCTGTGGGGTTTGGGTTTTCTCAAAGGAGGAAGCTGTTGGAGACAGAATTTTGTGAATCAGGATTAGATCAGCACTAGGAGGTCCTGAGCATCCTCAATGAAAGTAATGGACACACCTCACCTCACAATGGCTACTCAGCACCATATGGGATCAGGCCCTCACAAGTAAAAAAATCAGCAGGTTTGCAAAAAAAAAAAAGGAAGAGGAGACGTCGGTTTATCCAGAGTGACCATGGCATCTCTGTATGAAATGTACAAAAAGCCTTTCACGGACAATGACAAAATACACTGACATCTGAATGGGTCCTTCCTAGCTGACCCAATGATGATAGAAGCTATATTACAATTGAATTGCTAAGGAAAGATATTTTTAAAATCTTTAGAAAGGCGGTAATGGCACTTTACAATTCTCTTATTTCCAACCATTGACCCAAGAAAGGAAATTAAATGTCAAAATTTTACTATCAGATGTTAAGTTTCTAACTTAGAGTCTGGGAGATCATCCAAAAAAAGAAAAAAGAGTCTATGCATAAAGAGGGAGGAAGAGTAGCAGGTTCCAAGAGTGTGGCATGTGGGGAGGGAAGGACAGGATCTGCACTCGCTCCCATTGAAGTCAATGGGAGCTTTGTCAAGCAGAGCCAGGCATAAGAGATACCACAAAGGAGAAGTTGGTGACTGGACTATGAAGAAGGAGAGAGCAGTTTGAAAACGTAAAGGAAGGAGAGCTTGTAAGCTCTTCATGGCAGGGACTCTCTCTCTACGTACAGTATTTGACAACGCCTAGCACAATGGGGCCCTGAGATTGGGCAGAGTCCTGAGACACTATTCTAATACAAATAATTAATAAGACATCAAAATATTTTGATAAGTAACCCAAATTCTGGAGGTTAAATGGAAGCTCTTCAGTCAGGGGAGTCTCAGACACTTGAGAAGATAAGATACAAAGTGTGGCCTGATAGTTTAACTTGTAGGAACTGTTTTGTAATACCAGCTAAATAAAACGAGTGAGCAGCCAAAGGATTCCACGTCATGTGCAAACATCTTGAGTCAGCATAACTTGACTGATCAAATACAGAGAAAGGGAGAATCAGGGACAGACCCACATGCAAAATGTGACCCAATTGCTTAGTTGGAAATTGGCCAAAGGGTCCAAATAAAGTTGCAAATAGTGGAAACTGTTGATTCACAATTTTGTAGAGCTCTTTCTGAAGAAATCCATGGACAAACAACTGCTAGAACTGTGATTGTACAGGACCCAGAACAATGGGGCCCTGGGCCATGACAGGATCTCCTGGACACTATCACAATACAAACAAACAAATAAATAATAGAACTGCAAAGTCTAGTTATAATTTTTTTTACTGACTTTAGTGACTTGGTAACCTGTCCTTTTCTCCATTGTGCACATCCCTACAAAGGACGAAGTGTTCTTATACATGAAGATTATAAAGCAAAACTCCAAAATTCTGTGTAATAAAAAAGAATACTGGAACAAATCTTTGATCACTTACACTTCATGACAGTCACTATCCTGAATACTATGGTTATTATCACTTCATTGTGGTAACCAGGATAGATTTTAAATGAGTTAAAGGAGGATCTCTGATAGTTGTCATAAATATAGGTCCATACCAGCAAAACCGCAAGGAATATCTTCTTACCTAGGGATGATGTTGGAATTAAACCTTGGATAACTGATTCTTGCGTTATTCATGCATAATCCAGGAAATTTCATGAGTGTGATAGACCTCAGACACATATGTGAACAGTTCTAATTCCATCCAGTGGAACTGATGGTACTGTCACATATCAAGCAGATCATTACTATATACAACATAAAGTCTGACATTCTGGTACATAATATATTAATAATACTTCAACAAATCAAAAGTAATTCTGGTATAGTAACATTTTTTTCTGATTTGAATTTTGTTTTACAAACCATACAATAAAATTTATTTTTAAAAAGAGTTTATTTAAAGTGTCTCATTTGAAGAGTGAAGGGTTTATTGGTGCAGTTCTCATTAGTCAGAATTGCTTGGCTAAAACCCCTCAAACCTATTTGAAACTTTACCCAGTTTCTTTAATATCTATATACAGAAAGCAAACTGACCATTGTTACTGTTAAAGAAGAAAAGTTCAGTTCAAAGTCACAACAGCAACAATAATGAACACTTCTTTAAATGATGGACTGCCTTTCGGAAAGCCGAATCTAGTTGTTTTCTCTAAGTCAATTCCAAATTCCGTTTGGGGTCTCCTCATTTCATTCAAGAAAATAAGATTGGAAAAAGTGCATACATGGCTGATAGTCTGGCATTTTGCATACTTCCACCCTCACAAGCCACCTCCTACATGTCATCAGGGAAGAAACCTCTGTAGAGCTGGCCTTTGGGGGATGATGGGCCTGGACATCATCCTCATGGAAAAGTCTTACCAGATTTAACGGGTTCTACAGAAATTATTCTAAAGACCTACAGAAGTTGGAAAATTAGACTTTTGTATAGGTTTTGTTTGAACCACTCAATAGAAAGTGAAAGCAGGGATAATATTCTTTGTTAAATCCTATAGAATTTTGATTGGGCTGTTCCATAAGGGTCCTACAGGCCCCGGCAGTCTCTACACATCCTAGATGTTCTCCTGAACATCTTAACTACATAAACTCTGCTGCAGACTGAGCCTTCCACTGGAGTCTTGTTGAGATTTGCCCAATATCGCTTAATAAATAGAAAGTGCCTTTCTGTTGTCAGTAGACCTACACTGTTGCATTGAGAAGATAAAATAAAGAGCTAAATTTCACCATCACTTCCTGAGCTAACAGTTAATCCATGGGTGTGGCACATGTTTTGGGAGAGGGACTGCACTGAGCAACAATTTCTCTCGGCAGCCATTAATATTTACAGTTTGCATTGGCGCTCATCCATTTAGGAAGCCAGATGAGGCAGCTTCGTGGAATAGGCAACACAGAAAACATGCATGGAATTACTACCATAAATTGCCTTCTGAATATTGTCTTGACCCCTGATTCTTTTAAAATATACAACACATTCTACCACAATGATTTCATCCATTCTGAGATTTCTTCTCTTAGGCTGTCAGGAGAAAAAATACTGTGGATCTTGCCAAAACCCTTCAGAGTTTGTGTGTATTTAGCTGGTCAAATGTGGTAGAAAATTATATCCAATGTTTTGAGAACTGGCCCATGCATCCCCTTACATATTAACACTACCATCCTTCCCCCGCCTGAATTTTAATACAGTCTGCTAGTTAGGTTTGTAATATTACAAATATTTCACATGGAGCAAAATGTTACTTTGGACCTGTAAAATGTAGCTCTGACTATTGCTTGCTTTCAGTTGGAAACTGTAGCTAGTGATTTCTGTTCTGCTTTTTTAGGATGCTGCTGCTTTAGGGTTATCTATTACCTGTAAGATCAATTGCTCCTCACATGCTATTAAAATAGATCATCCCATGATGGAGGTAGAGATGACACAATGTTTTACTGGAGGTATTTGGTACAGTGGCAAAAAACAGGAGGTTTGTCCTCTCTCACAACCAACTTCATTAAATTTCTTTGTGGTAGGTGGTTGAATGAAATCAATAAGATATTCTGCTGGGTTTTTTAACTGACTATGACATATGTTATGGTGACTTTCCTGTTTGCCAAAATGAATTATACAGTAAAGATAAGTTTAACATGTACAAATATTTTCATTAAGATTCAGTATGTGGTGAGGAGAAGGGGAAGGATCCTGTTTTTCTTTTATAAAAAAAGTCTTTTAACATGATTATACCTCACAGGTCTACAAACAACAAGATTTCAGTTTTTTCATCTGCCATTGGAAATAATTTGAATAATAAGCAGACAAGTATTTTGCTACAAAGCAAGTTTGTGCACAAGTAAAGACATTCATTTGTCTCTTTTAGGTCTGTTAGGGCTACTGATACTCAAATCCAGGGTTCCGGGTCTGCAGGTACAAAAGGGACAGCTCACAGGAGTTATAAGCAGAGATCAATTGTAATTCCTACTGCAGGTCACCAGACACATAACTTACAGAAGTGGAAGGCTCATTGCCTTTGACCTCTCTGTTACCTTAATAAATAAATCTACAAATGGGGCAGGCATACCATTGGCTCAAAGGAAGATTAAAGCTATTCTGGAAATTTCTCCATTACCGAGCCCTCTGTGGATAGAGTTATAATTCATTTGCTAATTTCAAAGGTGCAGAATTACTTGCCAAAATGTGTGTACATGAGGTATTTGTATGCATAGGAGACCTTAGGGTTTTTCTTGGTTACATACAGCTGTGCTAAATACCTACAGAAAACCTGAAACCACTTGAACTGAGTCTTGGGTTACAGGTTTGGTGCGTTCTTGAAGATCAGCATTGCTTGTGAAAGTTAAGTAGGTGTGAACTGAGGTGGTACAAACTGCTGGGAAACTAGCTCCCTCACGCCTCCCCAGTCAGAGCCAACTCTCTCCCCAAAAGCTCCACTACCTTTCTGAAGACATATAAAGATAAGAATGGGGAGTGGGCAGTCCTGCTGCTCATTGGAGAAAAGGTAGGGTGACTGCCGAGGGTTCCACTGGAGGTAAGAGTTTGACTAAATCAAACCTTCCAGGTAACCCACAGGGATTGGTTCACTGCCAACAATAAGGTTTGTCCACACCTCCCCGTAATTTACATAAGGATTTGGGGTAACCTGTAAGTAGTTTACACCCACATTTTAAAAGCTATTTAGGCATTTCTGTGCCCAATGCCACATTGCCTAATTGATTTAGGAGCCTAAATCCTATTCGCCAAATGGATTTGGACATTTAATTTTCTAAATTCCATTGACTGTCAAGGGGATTTAGACAGCTAAGTGCCTAAATCCCTTTTGAAAATGAGATTTAGGCTCTAAATCATTTAGGCATTGTGAGGCTGAGTGCAGCAAATGCCTAAATACCTTTAAAAATCTGGGCCTTAGTCCTTATAGAAATTGACATAACCTTGTAGGTCTGTCATCATAAACCATATATACTGTCTACAGTGTCACAGACACGTGAGGGAACAGACTATTGTTGTTACAATCATCTTTCTTTCATTTTACAATTATAATTGTTATACTGACCTTTTGTAAAAATAACACAACTGTTCAGCACAATGGGGTCCGGGTCCCTGATTAGGGCTCTTGACGCGTGTTTGGTAATACCAATAAATCATAATAATAATTATGCTTCCTGTTTAAAGGACATTGCACAGTATTTAAAAATATTATTCTTAAAAACATCTTCAGCGCTATAGTGCAGTGCCATCCATTAAACAGTGAAAGGGCTTCTGAGCTGCAACAACAATATTTTAAAAATTCAATCTTTCCATCAGAAACACTGTAGTGTGCTTTGCACCAGGCTATGTGGTGTTCAGATACTTTTTGACTGGCATCTTTGTACTTCTCTCTTTCTCTCTCTCTCTACTACAACAGCCAAGGCTATGATTCTGCAATCAAATCTACATGTGCAGTCCCATCTGTCCATTCAGAGTTCCAATCAAGTCATTGGAGCTCCTCTGCACAGGTGCAAAGGATCACCCACATGGATCCAGTTGCAGGATCAGGGCCTAATTTGTTACCATAAAGATCACTAAGTTATTGTGAAACAATGTGATCGTCTCTTAAAGGTCTGAAACCTAAACAGCCACCTTCTTGGTAACTTTTAACATGGTGAATATTTAACGGGATAATATTTTATATAACTGTTTAGAGCAAAATGTTTCCACTAACTGAGGCAGTGCTGTTTGATGGAAGAACCACCATGATGATTTCGACTTATGACTGGACAAAACACAAATCTGAACTTCTCCGTAGGCAACTAATATCCAACCACCATTCAGTTCAAGCTTGCTGGTTTTAACTGAGTTCCCTATTCGATCCCCTGATATTTTTTGTCATTTCAGCTATGAATCCAGTAGAGGGCATTGTTAAACCTGCTTTAACAATTATAAGAAAGTTTGGTAATGGAAAGATTCACTCCAATAGAAATGGTTTAATGTAAAAAACCCAACACCCTGATAATTAATTATAATGAAAGATATGGAAACTTTTTTTTTAAATGGACACAGGGGCAGAATGTTTCCATTGTTAAGGGAATATATTTTATACTGTAAAAGTGGTGGCATGGTATTTATCCATGTAAAACCAACAATATTTATAATAGAGGTTAGTTTGTTCATGCTCAGAATACATGGTAAATGTAAGGAGGCATGCAAGAAACCGAAACCAGCTTCTCAGAAAGAAAACATATTTAAGCAAGTAACATCTTGTAAAGGCGGATCTAGCTGGCTCTGTAGCTGTAGATTTAGAATGACCTTTGAAACACTTTTCTCTGGGTCACCATTAACTGTTTTCCAGAGTAAAGTGAATTTCCAGCCTTGAATTCCTAACATGACTGTGGCAGAGAGTGGGTTGTTCAAAAGCCGTCTTTATACTTCTATCAGTGGTTTTGTACCCAGTTTTCCTTTGATTTTCCCCTCAGAAATTGAGAGCTTTGGTTTTTATTGAGTGCCGTGGACATAGTGGGCAGAAAGCATAATCAAGGTTTTTCCTTTTCTTATTTATTTGTCCTAATTCTCACTTAATTCCTCATTTTCTGTTCTATTTTTGAGACACGTGTGTGTGGGTAGATAGGGGGAAATTTGATCACTATCAAGAACAGGAAAAACAAATACTAATTGGGTTGCCCACTCAAATACGTCTCAGAATCTCATTTCCTTCACTCGCATTAAGAGAATAAAACACTTAACCTGTTGCCAGTCTATTGTAATACCAACACTAGACAACTTGATTGTCTAACTTTTTTATTTAATAAGCTACAGCCTGATCCTGAACTCTTTACTCTAACAACTCTCCCACTGATTTGAGAATTAAAGCTCCCATAACTTGGAAATAATCCACAATGACAAAAGGAAAGTCCACAGAGTATCCTGCTCATTTTCCCATTGAAGGTTTGCCTCTTATGTGGAAGTAGCCAAGGGTTTCCTTCACCTGCAGATCTCCAGGAATCTACAAGAAATATAGGGAACAGACATGGATACCTTTTGTTTCCACTCTGCTGCTTGACCCCACTGGTTCATACCCACCCCTGGTCCCCACCACAGGTAATCCTGGAATCCCCCATTTAAATAGAATATCCAAGAGTGGAGAGAGGAAAGCAGACCAAGTTTATTAACTTGTGCTGCTTTCTCTCTGGGTCTGTATACTATACTATTCTCTCTAGTATTACACAGAACTTTGTATCATTAATGCATTCATATAATAAAATAAACCACTGAAACCCCTGGTCAGGTCTATGATCATTTCTCTATTCTTGGATGCCTTAATGTGAAATGATCTGAACCAACCAACTCATTCATTTGGGTTTACCTTTCTGTGGTTAAAACAATAATAGAATATGACACTTTATGGCTATCTGCCTCTGGATGGCAGTAACTCCTGCTTAAATGTTCATGACCCATAACTGCAATATCCCACAGCAAGGGATTTCCTTTTCTTTGTCAGTTTGCTGTCCAAAAGAAACATTTAATTTCATTCACTCCAGTGTTTATTTTAATCCAAATCTGAATGCTAAGTACAAATAAGGAATCTGTTTAATGTTAAATCCTGATAGCATAAATCCCATGTATAAAAAAAGAAAAGAAACAAAGGAGAAAAGAACTGATGTGAGTATTTCCATACATTTATATCTGATTCTGTATTTTATATAAATTAACAAATGTTGCTGAGCAAATCAAATTCCTTGCCTTGGGACAATGAGACAATTTAAAGGATATTGAAACATCCTGGTCTTGGGATGTACTGTATGAATGTCTGCCACTTAAAAGTGTTCTAGTTGTGATATGCTACATCTGGATTTCTTGACTGTGATTTTCATTGTAATGCAACATTTTCAAATAAATTTAAATAATAAAATACATATGGTAAAAAGTATTTTCTGAAAGTCCACTGTGAAACTAAATAAGCTAATATTAAAATGGTTTGAGGGAAGATACAACAGGCAATCAGAAAAACAGAAATACATCTCTTTTTTCACCAATAGATCTCAGCCCATATTATAAGGGGTCACTATTATTATCCATGCTTTACTGATAGAGAAACTGAGGCACAGAGTGGTTAAGACCAACATTTTTAAACCTGTGCAACTACATTTAGGTATCTGATTCCATAGTTAGGGCCTGGAACCAAAGCCCACTGAATGACTTCAGTGAGCTTTGGAGCAGACCTTTAGGCATCAAAATAACCAGCTTGAATTTCAGAGATGCTGAGTAATGGGAGCTGTATTACAGCTACAATGGGAATTGTAATAAAGCCATGTCACCTAGGTGATCAAACACATAACTTGAGGAGAGAATATTCAAAGGAATACTGGTAGCAAACTGTTTGTGAGTAATCCACAAGTCGAAATTAGTTTGCATAAAACATTGTTGAATAACTTTGAATTATGAACCAATTTGTAAAAATGACAGTCTATTTGCACACAATATTGAACAGGAAGTAGGGTTCAATTTGCAATGAACAATTTATTTTACAAATTGCCTTCACAGATGCAGTAAGTCATGTATATTACATATCAAAACCTGTGTTTTCTTATCAAGAAAGTTAGAAAAACAGACAGCAATCAAAAATCCAATTCTTTACTGTAATGTAGCTATTACAGATTTCTTTACTTTACACACTCACTGTAGTTAGAGCCTCCTCAGCTTAACTTCCTTTAAAACTCAGTTTAGTTGACCAGTGAAAAACTGATTGATCATTTACTAAATTGTGGTTATGCCCAGAAAACAAGTGACTATGTAAAATAGTACCTTCTTACTCAGCATATCTCTTTGCCTTTGACTCATGTCTGCTCACTTTATAAATGAAAATCTTCTTTTTTTACAATGATTAACAATGCACATCCAGCATGGTTATGGAATTGCCAGCTGGCTTCTATTGTACACATGGCTTTTCAACAAAAAGTTCGGTTAACTGTAGACTCTTAAGTGTTATTTATTTATTAATATTGTATTGTTCTAATTAAGCCCCCTATCCTGCACTTGCATCAGCACAACCTTTCTCTCCAGGCAGATGTCAGCAATAATTAGTCCCATAATGCTTACCAGCATTTTAATACAGACAGTACATGCCCTGTTTCTTCAGTGGTCCTAAGATTAAAATGTCCTCCATCCCTGGAGGTAGTTATAATGGCCAAATAGATAAGATTACTATCATAAGAGGAAAGAAGAATTCTAGATTTGGGGGAATGTTGAGGGGGAAGTTTGGGGAAAACAGTGCCATATAAATCGAGGAACCTCTACACAAATACCAAACAAACGGCAAGTTGTTTTAGCTGATCAAGTGCCTGAAAAAAATTACTGATTGAGGCAGCACTGGTGAAGGACAATGGACAATCAGTCTTATTGTTGGGGTGGAGGGAACCAGTGCAGCCTTTGTACAACACAATTGTAGAATATCATAACTGTAGTTTGGGACTGATGGCACAGTACAAATGTACTATTTCATGTTGCAAGTCCTTCAGATTCATATTTTGGTGTGACTGAGGATATATCATCTAAGGGTTCAAACCAATGCCTACTGAGGTCAATGGGAGTCTTTCTCTGAAATTAATTTTCTATTCAGGTTAAATAATCCCTAGGAAGATTTTTTTTTAAACCATGTAATTTAGTACTTATGAAAGATGCCACATGGACAGTCTCAGACACTCAGATCCTTTCGTTATTCATAGTTTGGCGGCAACATGGACAGGGTCAACACAAATTTCTCTAGTCACCTGGCAATATATCTCAACCCTGTTTTGGTGGGACAGCCTTTTCTGTAAGAAAGGAGTTGATTCTCCATGCTCATTCATTCCTTGGTCCTTCCGTTAAGACCATCAAGAAGGGTGCAAATCAGTATAATTTGGTGGTTTTTGTGATGTTGATGCTTGTCTGCTAAGAATTGATATCACCAGCTCATTTCATGTAGGTCACCAGGGCTGCCAAGTGGTAATTATGATTTTTCACCCCTACTGTCTTGGGCTAGAATATTGTGGGTGATTTAAAAGAGGTAAAAGGCTCTGTCCACTGAGCCAGTCATTCTTCTGAAGATGATTTACTTACAACAATTTAGTGCTGAAACAAGCCAGTCTCATTAAGGGATCTAACTGAGCTTTCAGCCCAGTCCTACACTGGGGCAGTGCAGCATCACTTGTCCCAGCAGAGCACTCGAGGCAGTATGTTAGTGACCCAGCCAGGTACGTACTCATGGTCTCTCCTGGGCTTGTACTACCCATTCTGAAGTCTGTGCTCTGCTCTCTTCACTGCTATCATTACATGCATTAGCTGGTTTCAGGCTAACTTGGGTGCAGAGCTTTTGCTGTGTAGACATACACAATGTCTCCTGGAATTCCTAGGTGTGTAAGGGAAGGGTGCTAATTTCTGTAGCCTTGGAAGGAGTGGATCTTATGCTCTCCTATGTGCCAAGCAGCTCCCTGGTGCAGACGAAGGGAAAGGAGCAATGGATCACCATCTCTAACTCCTTTTCACATGATTTGTCCCCAGTATTGCCAGCCAGGGAGTATCCTCTGTACTCAGTAAGGTGTAGGGATTGCAACTGTGGCTAGCCCCTAAGTGAGGGAGTGGAGCAGGAGGCAAGCTCCATGAGACCTTTGTGCACTGGTGCAACATCCAGCTCTATATCTTTGTCTACAGTGAAAAGCATTACCATTAAAGCTATCTTTAGAAAAGCATTACCATCTTCTTTAGCCACTGCCCAGACCAACGTTCTGGAATTCCATGAAACTTGAAAAAATAACAACCCTACTACAGATAAGAGAGAAATCTCCACAACTAACCCCAAAGCTGAGCTTACTTCAGCCTGTCAGAAGAAAAGCGGTAGAGAAGAAATCTTTGTGAATAATCACTTGTTATACTGAGAAGCTGTATACTTGTGAGCACTCTGATTTTCTGCTGCTGTGGTCACCTCTAAGGATTTCATTAATTTATGGACTTGGTACCAGTGGGGAACAGTAGACAAAAGGCTTCTGAAACTTATAAGGATGTTTTTTCTTAAACACACCTCTTGAAGTTGCTTATTGAGCAGATTGCTGCTGATCTCCAAAGAAGTCCACAGAATGTTTTCTGTTGTTGTTGCTAGCAGTCTGTAAGGAAATAGCGTTCTGTCCAAATGAATGGTTTGCCACTTGTGTTGCAAGTTCAGTGGTAGAGCTGGACAAATTTTTTGGATAAAACTTTTTTTGGGGGAGTGGGGAGAATTATGAAAAATGCATATTTGTTGACACCAAAATGCTTTGAAAATTTGTTTCTGTTTTTGCAAATTTGTTTGTGTTGGGAATTCCCTCTGCCCCACCCCCGAAATGTAAACCTGTTTTGTTTTGACATTTTCTTCAATGGTTTTCAAACTGGGGTATGCATAACCATAGGGGTATGCGAGCTCTCTTCAGGAGCATTTGAGAAAAATCCTGTAATGGCAGACAACCAAAAATCCACTATCCCCACAGCTCTACTGCAGAATCTTGCAGGCTTAGGTCCCTGGGAGAACAGCTTTCAAATATTAATATGTGCACTGAAAAACACTATGCACTTGAATTTTTAATTGGCTAGGTTATATCTAGATCTATCTGATCTGACCACATTACCTCAGTTTTGAAGTGAGATTTCAAACAGATTTTAATGTCCTATTAATTGAAATGTCCTCAGTTATGTGGGGTCAGTGATTATCTGAAAGAAGATGCCTTTTCTTTCTGTGATCCCAGTTGTTCCTTAAATTCTGATTAAAGCATGCAGACATACTGGATTGCTATACCTATAATTTAGAAAAGCTTGGGCCCTGTTCTTGCAGCATTTACATCACATGGTTATGGAATCAATTGCCATTTGTCATTCAAAAAGCTCAGTCTCTGTTAGTTTTAAATCAAAAGTGAAAGAGAGCTGTGGGGGCCACGCTACACTCCCACACCCTAGCCCCAGATTGGGGTATATTTCACCTCTATGAGTCCAGATGCCAGTACTCCTGCATAAAGCTCAATTACAAAAGCTTTATGCCGGTACGGGGAATTGCACCCTAAGATCACCTGGGTTATATAGTGCATGTGTTATTTCTCAGGAGTGCTTTGTCTTTCTATTTTGGCTCCAGTCCTGCAATGTGATCTGTACAGGCAAGTCCCTGATTTATGGGACTCTGTTTGGGCGCAGGGGTCTGCTCATACAGATCCAATTGCAGGATTGGGACCTGTTTTTTATTTATTTATTTTTTATATTCAGACAGTAGGAATTTCACCTAAACAGCCTCCTATTGGTTTCTCTTCATGGGTAGCATCAACATACTTACTCTCTTTGCAAGGAATCTGAAGAGGCCTTTCTGCTTGGAACATACATTTGTTTTTTAAAAAATCTGTCACATTAAAAATTATGTTCTCTGAGTTGCTGAAATTTCCTGAGGCTAACTTGTCATTGTTGATAATGCATTAATCACAATACATCAGCGTGCTACTGTCTCAGTTATTTCTGGGTTGACTGTGCCCTTTTGTACAGCACTAAGCAGGAATGAGGTAAGGCATAAAAGGGCACACAGTGGTGATGTATTGTCTGTGAATGATGAATGCAAGGGCGTAGGAGACACATGCACAAGGCCAACACCTACTATGCAAGCCATGCATGAGTTAACAGGAAAAAAGTTAAATATAAAGGGCCAGGTGATCAAGGGCACATACAAAGAATTTGTATACATACCAAACCTTAGCTCAGTGGTCAATCCAAATTTCTGGGTTAGATACTGGGCAAGTGTGTAGGGACCTAGAGGGAGAAATCCTCTGTTCAGGCCATGGAGTGATGGACCACAGAAGGATGTTCAGCCGATTGGCAAAACTTCTGTGACTTCTTGCTGAGGCCCAGAAGGGTCCATGGCCCTTCTCTAACCCACCCATGCCCCCTCTCACCTACCATTGCATGATTTTATTCAAAGAATCCCTGCAGAACACCCCATGCAGCCCCCTAAATCTAGACCTATACAGTTGAACCACACTGTTTACACAACCAGGAGCTGCAGAAACAGGGACAATGGGTTGGATTAGTCCCCAGTGAGCATATCTACTCAGAGATGTCAAAGCCATACTTGAGGCTGCTTTGAATTGGTTTCTTTGTGCTGTTTAATACAATGCTTTCCCTGCTTTAAGACTCCATACGTGTACTGTGTATGGTTGTCCTATGTACCCAGCTTCACCTCCTCCAGCTCAGGTTACTATAACATGCTGAGGAGACCATACACAATAAAATGTGTCCAAGGCTGCATACCTGTCCTAGAGGACTGAAGCAGTAAAAGTGAGAGGTGCTACTCTACCATGAAGCCCCATTCATCAAATGTACACTCTCAATGGACCCTGCTTGCTACACCCATCTTGTCAGGATTTAAACACATTCATTTAATTAAACACAAAAGCATGCAAATAAAAATCAGGACTTTGCCATTATGGATTTCACATTGTCCTTTATCTCAAGGGACACAGAAGAAACTAGCTAGTCAAAAAACTATGGAAATGATAAATCTCTCAATTGCCAATACCTCTGAAATTAATCACAGGTCATCAGTCCCACACTTACAAAGCAGGGGCATAATCCTACAAGCCTTTGTTGAGGTAAGGAGTCCTACTGACATCAGTGGGGCTAAAGCATATTAGTAAAGCTCCACCAACAGATCCCCAGTTCTAATATGTTAATTTATGTTACAGTAAAATGATTATAAACTAATTCCTAATTTATGTTACAGTAAAATGATTATAAACTAATTCCTGGTGATTGTCCAAAGCAATTTTCTAAATAGTGTATAGGCTTCTTTATACAATTTCTTTAAAGAAGGGAAAGCAAAGTCAGATGATAATTTATTTGAGGGAAAATTAACATATCCTTCCCTCCTTGCCAATCTTTTCTATCCTTGTAAAAAGGTTTATCATATTATCATTCAAATTACTTAAGGAAAATTAAACTATATGGCCTACATACTTCATTCCCTGGTCCTGGGCACTGGTGTAAGCCTCTGGGCTGTTCTAGCATACATTCAGCTACCAATGGTCTTTAGAGTCCTTTAGAACAGTCAAGCATTGTCAAGGTGTACAATGGACACCTCAGCCACACCTGTTTTGTCCCAGAGAGTCCCCTTGCTAAGGGGATTGGGAGATGATATATCAGCTCTATGTGACCTGACGATTGCCTTCAGTTGAAATACTTTGGGGGCTAATCTGCCGGCTTTATAGCTGCATTCAGCAAAACAGTTGGATCAAGGGCCAAGGGTTTGGCCTTATGAGGCTAAGAAAAAGATCTGCAAAACAGTATTGTACCCTATCCTCTTTTTTTTTTTTTTAACAGTTCCTAGCTTTTCTCTAAGATTAAGGGCTTTCTTCTGGTAGTCTTTACTGGGGAGACAGAATTAAAACTGTCATTTTGCATAAACTAGACAAATGTGTATTTTTGATTGATAGGAATAGTTTGCCATGACAGGAGCTGAACGAGTGACAAGGATTTAATTCCTAAGAATTAAAATGGGAGTTTAAAAAATGAAAGGATTGTCTTTGTTTTCAGATTCTTTAAATGGCATTAAGGAAAAGCTATGTCTAGTAGGGAATGAGTATAAAAATCTTGCATGCAACTTCTTGCTGAAACCCAGGATCAAACATACCATCCAAGACGACATAATTACAGTTCAGCATTATTGCTAAGTCTTGTCCTCACTCCACTTCTTCTGATGTGATATATTTGCCTGAGTCCATTCGCTCTTCACCCTCAATATCCGGGTGATGTATTTCATTGCAGATAGCATCTGAAAGGCCTTCCAGGACTCTGCCTGTATGTGTGCAGCAAAACAAAGAAGCTCAAAGCACTCTAACTTTACTCATGTCATTGAAGCAGATATAGAGGAAGAAAACATGATACCACCTGGCATTTCCTTTGCTGCATCTGTTCGTCATGGCGAGATGGGCATGAGTAGTGAGGGGTGACAGGCAATATTGCTTTGAAGCTTTAAAACTTAGCTCAGAAAAGATTGCTTCCAACAGGTAATGAAATGAATGGGTCTCTTTTCATATTGATAAAGCTACTCTAATCATGAGTATTCATGTGAGTGTGTGAGCTTCTGATAAGACTTCTATCAAGTGTATATGACATCAACTAGCAACTACATTGCTCTCTAATCAGCTGTTTTTCCTAGCAACAGTACGTAGACAATGAGAAGAAATCTCTTTAGCAAGCATGCGACTGTCAGGGGAGATGCTGTTACAACAATTCACCCATGAGATCATCAGTAGTTTGGAGAGAAAGTCAAAGATGGGGCCAAACTAGACCCCAGATTTGAATATGTCTAGATGTCACTGGACTGAAGATGTTAAAAATCCAGATCCAGGTCTGAATTTTGCTGCTTGACCCCACACACCTCTAAGAGAATGGGAGCTTTATGAAATAAGTTAATGGGGGAAATAAAGAGATATAACTGAAAATTAAATATAAAAATCTGAGACCGCTCCTTTTCAGACAGTCTTTTCTCGTAACACCTGGGTATATAATTTGTTTTTCACAAAGTTTCTTCAACTCTATAAGGATCTTGCATAAAATCTCTTTGATAAAACTTTTCTGTCTCTTGAGGAACAGTAGAAAAAACTACTTTTCTTGTAGAAAGAAAAGGCTGATGTACAGAGTTCTTTTGTTAAAATGAGATCAACCTTCTTCAGCAAGAGTGACTACATTTTTTGGGATCAAACTGGGACAAACTTCGGGAGACAATGGTCTTACGAGACTCCAAACATTCTGTTGTTCATCCCTGCAACAATCTATCAAGTGTCAGATGATCTTCTCTTTATTAAAGTTCACGGGTCTGATTCTTCTATGATTTACATCAGTGTAATTCAGGATTCATTCCACTAAATCAGTGAAATTACTTGACTTCAAGTGAATTATTCCAGACTACCATAAATCATAAGAGAATCAGGATGCATAGGGTCTGGAACCCAGCACAGACACTGACCCCCTTCAGAGAATATTGGTGTATGCTGCAATCCACATTCGTATACCTCATCTGAAAGAAAGTTGATAATTCTTCCTGGGGTAAATCTGAGACAATTGTATCTTTGTGGCTTCAAGTGGCACACATTTTTACAAGCAAAGCCAGGGTCCCACTGGCACCGTTAGGAATAATCCTTTAAGAGTTTTCCATAGATATCTGTTGCTTAACTTCAACGGGGAGCTAACTAAACACTCTACAGAGATTTTTTTTCCCTCTCATGGACAACAAGAGATGCTTGTAAATTTAAAGCAACGGTCAGACACAATCAAATACAGTGGCATAAAAGCAGTCATGCTTTCACTGCTATAAAAATAAATGGTGCCAATAAAGACATACCAACATGTAAGAATAAACCCTTTGTGTTACAACATACATAGGTAAAGAACATTTTATATGTTATTCCTTTTTATTCTTCAAGACTCAGAACTTCGCTATTTTGAAAAGCTTTCTCAGTGACTGGATCCCCACCTTATCCCAGATCTTAAAATTCTCTAGGACTCTGTTTTGGCTGAACTTTGCATTTTCATATTTAGGGGTCATAGACCAGTGAAAGGGCTCAGTTTGCTTGAAACGGAGTTGTCATAGCAAGGGAATGGAAATCTCTCTCTCCTGGTCTGTACGTTCGGTGTAATCAAATTACTCTTTTCCAGCTAGTATCAGGGTAGGCTTGCTGCACTAATGTGTTTTTTTTTCCTGTCTTGGGCCCAATTCATATGGGTTAAAGGCCTTAATAAGGCTATTTTAATATTGGAAGCTGCCTTTTTATTGTCCTATATAGATATAGCTTCAGTCTGGTGCTGTGTAGGGTGCTTTTCCCCACCTGCCACCAATAGATGACCTGAAGTGGGTAAGGGGAGGATAGGACCATGATACTACCTTCCTCCACACCAGCCTATCAGACCTCTGCCATTCACTGTACCTGACTCTCTATTCTTTGTCTTGGACCTTCCTGCTCTCCTTTTCCCATCCCTTCACTCTTGGAATAAAGTTGTGATATACAGGAGACCACCTCTTTTTATCCTGACCCCAGTTACCTGACATGGGTCATAGTTACCCAGTTGTGACTATCTGGTTCTCTACCCCACTGTTTTGGTTGGGCTCTCAGTCCCCTTCACTTTCCTTTTCTGGGGATCCCAGGCCCCAATTACCAGGGCTCTCTAACCCTTTTCCCCTACAGGTGTTCCAGAAGTAGTGGGTCTGATGCTGAGGGACTGGCCTTCCCTCACCACAGCATTTCTTCCAAGTGGGGGAGGTATCGCAGCAGCAACAACAATTTCTCTTCTGTGCCACAGGAAAATGAAGGACTTCCTGGTAGGGAGGAAATTTGGCAGTGGTGGCCCATGTGGGGCTGGTGAGCATGAGAGGGTTAGAAGGAGGAGCTGCCTGATAGGGAAGTGGAGGAGCAGGAGCAGCAGTAGAGAAGAGCTGCTCTCCAGATGATGCTACCAGATCAAGTCTATGCAGCACAGCAGGAGCTCTAAGCCATTTGTTTATACACAACACGGAGTGGAAAAGGGTGACCTGTTCACAGATGCTGACATCACCATTCACTTGATATGGGCCCACTGACCCTTAGTGCCTTTGTGAAGCATTTTAAACGGAGGGGCACGTTAGCTGCAGTTTCTGTGGTGTTTGGGATATGTGCCTTTAAGGGCTGAGCTTCCCAGAGAAAGGGGGTGGGGTAGGTGCTGTGACATTCTTGTTCTGCACAGTCAGTTGGACAGGACTCAGAATAAAGCAGAGCTCCTGCAAGCATCTTGTGTGATCACTGAACACAGCAGTTTCCACACTAGGAACTGAATCAGACCCAGTTAAGTTTACTCCATTGACTTCAATAAAGCATCCTTCTTCATTCCTTGATGTTCCTTAATGATCAAGTTAACTGGCCACATAGTAAAAGCAAAACAAAACAAAAAAGCTCCAAGAACCAACCCCTCACCAAAAAAAAGAACCAATCCCCCTCCCAACACAACAACCCTCTCTCTATATTGCATACACAGAAAGTATATGGGAGTGATTGTCTAGGAAATGCAATTCTGAAATAAATCACATTTCTGTTCTATGTATGGTACATTAAAATTATGTCTAACTACACACCATGTATTTCTAGTGATATGAGACCAGGCCAGTTCTGAATACAGCAGATATGTATGGTTTAATTATTTGTGCAAAACAATTGATGAGATCAATGATAATTTACAGGAACTATAGAACTTCCCTCCAAATAGGGTGAACAAGCTCAGTGGTGTTTCTTATGCTTGATACTTTTCTGGTCTCTTGTATAAGTTTTTAAAGTAGCAGGAGATGTTCTAAATAATTTGCATGAGAACTACAAAATTATCTAGGAAGAAGCAGGATTTCCCCCCATATAGATCATCTTGCACATAATACAAATGTGTCTGTTGGGAAGAATCTGGCTAACCTATTGGCAGCTTTTCGCTGGACCAGGGGACGGGTGGGCGGGCAAGGGGGGAGAAGGATTTTTAACCTGAAAAGTACATGAAACCTTTCACTGCAGCAGAAAAATGTTATGTAAAAAATTCATTATATCACCTTCTTGCTGCAGTGGAAGTATCCTAGGAATTGCCATACTGGAACACACCGGTGGCCCATCTAATTTGATATCCTTTCTCTCAGAGCAATCAGTCGCACACATTTCAGAAGCAATGAATTAAAACTGAGACACAATTCCTGGATCCAGAACCAAACTTTTCCACAGAGTGGTTGGATCTGGGTTTTGTTTGTTCTTAATGCTTACTAATTAGATTAACGTACAATAATATAGGGGAAAAATTTCATCCTGGTGATTAGCTTATGCCCTAAAGCATAAAGAGGGTTTTCTATACTTTTTAGTTAGACACATCGTATAAGGTAATTGAACTCTAGTGTGGATCCCTCTTACTGTTCTGAAACTTGAATATAAAACTCTTTTCAGGGAAGGAAAATGAGACCCCCCAGTTGTTTCAAAGCACTGAAATGTGAAGCTTCACTGTGATAAAATTAATTTTGTTATGGGATACATCCTTGTCCCCTTTCTGCAGAGGACCTCAAATTCAGCAGAGCCAGGACAATGCATGCGTGTGAGAGATAAGGGGACATACAATCAGCATTTCCCCTACCAAAGTAGGGGAGCAGAAGCAGTGGGGCTGCTGTAACCTTAGGCTTAGGCTACTATTATATAATAGTGATGTCAGAGACTTCCTCCATGATACCCATTTGTGCCAAGCCTAAGAGCTTGGAAGCTGGGGTTAGCCTTGGAACCCCATTCTATTCCCCATACAATAAATATAAATGGAATGGCTCTCTTCACATTTGTATCAATTGCATTTTTTGCCTTTATTATAAAACAAGATAAATCACATAGAGTATGCAATATAGGGATGGGACATGGTGAATCTTTGATGGGATATTAGCATTTTTATTAAGAGTGGGTGGCTTTTTGCCATTGGATAGTTCATTACGGTCAGGGCTGTGGAAAAAACAGCAGTTTGTTTCAGGGGAAAAAACACAACCCTCCCCAGTGCAGTGATTTATTGCTCCGGTTTTTTGACCATCTGTGTCACTCTGAAGTATTTACATGAAAGTGACATATTTGAAAAGGCTATTTTTTTATATTGGAAACATTCAGCTCTAATTTCAGTGCGTGAATGAAAACGTCAACACATCTAAAGAAATTAAAAGGGAAGCGATGAGCACATCACAATGTCTATGTTATGTCTATTAGGGAAGAACAAGAGAGTTATAGAATGCTCTTGAAGCCTGGAGGGAAAGGGGTAATTGAAGAGAAGGGGCTCTTTTCCTAAGATCTGTGCATATCATAGGGATCACGAGTTTGTGAGCCAAACTTCTCTTTATTTTATGGAGGACTGGGGAGCAACCAGTAGCAGTACTGGTAAACCCTGCACCTCCCTGACAATTATTTGGGGAAAATTCCTCCCAGGGTTTTCTTCCTCCCAGGAAGCTTTCATTCAGGTTCTCCTGCAGGAAGGAATGATCTAAGATAATATATCTGATTATAGTTAATAGAAAGATTAATAGCTTGTTTATCCAGGAATGCATTAATAGCATCAGCTCTCCAACCAAGATGAGTCAGTTTGCAGTTTACTTGTCAGATTTCAGATTAAAAGTAATGAAGAATGAATAATTTTGATAATCCTTTCTTACCTTCATTCCAGTATTTGTTTTTTGCTTGCAGTGATAGTCTCTCTCTCTCTGGTATTAACTGATAGTATGTTAACTGCATGAGGCTGTGATGATTTCTTGGTGCTCTATGTAACAAAAAGTATAGAAATATATATTAAGTTGGCAGTAATATGTAGTCAATATATGGATAAAATTTGTAGAATTTTTCACGTGAATTTTGTCGGTTTGGTTATAATACCCCCTCCCCCGCACGTCCTTGTAGTGGCACACAAAAGTAAAAAGAAAGACACATTTTAGGACTTTTTGTATGTTTTTTCCTTCTGTGTCTAATTTTGTGAGGTATTCTTTGTTCTCTTAAAATATGTTTACTAAATAGATTTACATTAACTCTCCAGATGCTCTTTCCTGAAATATTACAATTTAATGAGCAGATCCTCAGCTGATGTAAATTGGCATAGCTCTATTAACATCAATGGAAAAATCCTATGGTAGCTTCTAAGTACTCAAAATGTTTACAGGAACAGAGTTACACTAGTTTACGCTAGCTGAAAAACTGGCCCTTAAAATTCAATCCTGCTTTTAGTGGATACAAGATTAATCCCCATTTTAGTCTAATTATAGCTCATTTGAGAATATTTCTTGCTACCACCCTAGACCAAAAGACATGAAAGAACTAAAGTTTTAAATACATTTTTAAGAACACTTTGAATGAAGCTATCAAAGATTTTTTTCCCTTGCAGCAGTTACTTTTGAAAGCCCTCTTTTGTCATTTAGTAGCCTTCATCACAAAGGCATAATGTATCGTTTGTGTACATTGCACGACTTGCTCAATTAACATTAATTTCATTCAGCCTCTGTAATCAGAGGGATCTATCCCCAAGTTCCTCTGCTTGTGTAAGTCAACATATCACCATTGACTTGAATAGAACTATGCTGATTTACATTAGCTGAGCATCTAGTCCACTATTTTAAGATGTTTGAGGTTCCCCAGGAGTGAGGAGGAAATAATGCTGCTTCTTTTCTTTTTCTTCTTCTGAAGAAGAAATGCTCAACTGAGAAGGTAGAAATTAGGAAAAGTAATAATTATACCTGAAATGTTAATAACTGGATATCTTTTCCAAACACATAAAAGTTTTTAAATTCTAAAAGACACACACACACAAAAGATTTAGGGAAAAGGGAAAATTGTCTTTTATGTTGTTAGTGCCTAGCTCACTTAGCAGCTCCACCACGTGACAACAAATAACTAAAGAAAACCATTATTATGCAAACCATTTTGGCACAAAAAGGCATTACATATCTCATACAAAAGGGGATTTCTTTAAAAACACAGCACATTCAGTGTTTGGAGTTTGCAGTAGAAATTCATTGCCTTGCTTGCCAATATTATCATGCAGCTGGGTATTATGCTATTGGATTTCTCTGAGGGAAAAAAAATCACAACAGAGAAATTCAAATGGTCTCAGATTAAACTGTTGTATTCAATTTAACTATGTTGTCATATAACTTTTAATGACTTTTGGCACCTCTTCTCTCCGTACAAAGGTCACTATAAATATTTCTCACAGAGACTTTGGTTGCAAAAAAAGAAAATGTCAAAATTATATTTATTTTGATGAAAACTAGTGTAAGACAATATTAGATATTTTTTCAGTGCTGGAAACCAAGCCACTTTAGTGGGATTGAGTGTATTGTACTTGTCTCAGTTGATAAAGAAATAAACCCAGACATTAAACAGAAGTACTCTGTGCACTGTCCACCATTAGCTAAAGAAGAGATTTTGTAATGGTATCTCTTATTTTGGTGCTGTCAACAAAACAAGAGACAGCCATATTTCAGTTTTCAGTTCAAGGTTATATTTTTTTCTTGCCAGAAACCCTCTCCCTATTTTAATAAAACAGAAATCAACCAACCAAAGAGATTTTAGGTGAGTAAAAAAAGTCAAATGTAGTTTCTCTCAGACAAATTAAACTCTTTAGAATCCAATCTTTCAAATACTGATTTGAATGGGGAAAATACATAATTGTTTGCAGGATTAGGCCTATAACTCCACATATTCCTAACATTTGCTTATTTTGATGTTTTTTCCCTTACTTTTCATCAATATTTCATTTATTGTTCCAATTCTCTTCATACAGAATGGGATTTAAAAAAGAGAAAAATCAGAACAGCTTAATAGGAAACTGCTTTTAAAAGTGTTCATTTAAAAAGAAAAACTTCTCTCTCTCTCTCTCTCTTTCTCTCTCATTTTTCTTTTTCTTTTCTCTCTCTCTCTATCTCATATATTTGTGCCTTTAATTCCATTTTCAAGAAGCCATTCCTGGGAGTGTTTTTTCCTCTGTTTGTCCATGATTTGCCCCAACATTGGTTCTTCTTTTCATGGCAGATGGTTGAAAGGCATGTGCTATGTGGTGATTTTATCTGCTGGGAAACAAAGGAATGGCACAAAATGAACATTTCTGGAAAACCCTCCACGCTTATTAAATGGTTTCTTGGCATGTGTTAGTACAGAAGCCAGACTTTCAGACACTGAACACACTGTGGCATTCAAACACTAATGCAAACTAGCCCTTGGTGTACAATAAAATTAGAAACAGAAAATGGAGAGCTTTGGAAAGCTGCACAGCAATGAGCAAGTAGCTTGAACATAACTCCAAACTCTTCACATAAATCTAAAGTACAAAAGACACCACATAGTATTGGTCCAAGCTCACTTGTTTATTAATAAATACTCCGTGTTTTCTATGGAAGATCATGTACTTGTTTACTATTACATGTTTTCCTGTTTTGATTAGTTAATTATGGCATCTCATGTATCAGTATTAATGGCCAAGTCAATTAGAACAAAAAATAAAGAAGAAAATACATTAATCCAAGACCCTTAATGAATAAAATACATTAGTGTATGGACAGGAACAAAATTGTGAGTGTTAAAAGTGAATTTTGGTTTTAAAATTTGTAAAAACTGGCACTTTATTTGAGCTGATTATGCATAAACAATCATGGAAAAATGTCTCCAAACAAGATACTGTATAAAAATAACACTTTTGCAAAAATATAAATGTCAAATACAGATTGCACTCTGATGTGAATGCTTCCTGTCCATCAGTGTGCCCCAAATACTTATAGTCTCATGGGTGCACTGTTGTATGATTCTCTGAAGTTCCCATTTCTGGAAAGTGAGACTGAAGGGAATGATTCTCTGAGATCAGTAAATCAGCTTTGTAGAATGCATCAAAATTCTCCAAAGAAATATATACAGGAATGGGACATCTGGGAGAATGTTAACCATGGTAACGTTTGCCGTGCTGTCGTGACCTGAAGAACAGCTCTGTGTAGCCTGAAAGCTTGTCTCTTTCACCAGTAGAAGTTGGTCCAGCAAAAGATATCACCTCACCCACCTTGTCTCTCTAATAATGGTTATGTAGAGATATAACACTATCTCAGGACTTTAAAAGTAGGCAAATATTATTACCCCCATTCTACTGCTGGAGAAACTGTGCAATGGAAGCTAAAAGAAGCCCAAGGGGACTCAGAAGGTCTTTGGAAAAGCAAGAATTTTTGGCTCAGATCCTGATGCAAAGATGTCCTAAAACCAGCTTATCTGCCCATTGAAGGATTCTCCCACTTAGGGGATTCTCAGGTGATGCACAGTCATCGTAATCATTTTCTGCAACCCTCCCTGCCCGATGCCATTGCAAAGAGAGTGGTTGATGGAAAGATGATGTGTAGGTCATCTCTCTGCCCCAGCACGCTGAGGCCGTCCAAGCTGTTCTCAGTTTCACTGTGGGACTGCCCTGGCACAGAGAAGCCTTAGGTATTTTATAGCTACAGCTGGCTGGAAAACAGAGTTTCCGTTCCAGGAGGAAATTCTGACATTTCAGAATTTGTTTTCATTTTAATAAAAAGCTGTTTTGAAATTTCAGCTTTTTATTCAAACTTCCCATGCAATTACAATGCAGAAAAAGATTGATTCGGCATAAATGACATAAATGTTTAATTTTGCTAAGGTCAAACATTTTGTTTCAATAATGTCAACACATTAATATAAAATACATCATATAATACATATAAACATAATATTTAATTTATGTTTAATATAAAAAATAAAAAAATAAATGCATTGAAATGATAGAGTCAAAACAAAGCATAAAATCTGAAGAAGTGAGGTTTTTACCCATGAAAGCTTATGCTCAAATAAATCTGTTAGTCTTTAAGGTGCCACTGGACTCCTTGTTGTTTTTGTGGATACAGACTAACACGACTACCCTTGGGTACAAAACAAAACAGGTTTATCTTATTGAAACAAAATGTTTTGATGTTATCCACATGGAATAAAAGCATTGAAATGATTAATTTTGACTTTATCTTGACAAAAATGATGTTGAAATTGATGTTTCCACAAACAATTTAGATTTAGAAAAAATCTGTATTTTTGATGGAAAACCATTCAGCCAAAAACAAATTCAACCTGATATTTTACACCGCATCCTACTGAGAGCCACAACTCAGGATCTTGGTCTGTATTTGTGAACTGTATGTCACAATGGTACTTAATTCTACAGCAGCAGCCCCTAAATTCCTCAGATTAATTTATTCCATCACCATGAAATCCTCTCCCCCTCCCCACAGACTCATTGACATATAGTTAATAATAATTTTTGACAGTGATTATTTTCTGCACCCCACTTAATGCTCTCTATTTGGCCTAGCTGTACTTCCTGGGACTCAGCTCCCATGACGGTGTCCAGGTGGCCTTCTTCCCCCATATGTACCAGAAAGGAGGCAAATTTGTAGTCAGCTTCAGATTCTCCTACTCCTAGCCCTCACCTCCCTGCTGCCTGGGTCAGTGAAAGGTGCAGGGAGCATGCACTGCAATCCAATTAACTCTCTCTTATGGGGAAAGATGAAGATCAACAAAACAAAATGCTAGGCTTCTGCAAAATGACACATTCGGTTGCAAAAATGCTGAATTCTCTGGCATCTTGGAAAAAGTGCCACATCCCACCATTATGAAGTCACTGAGCACGTGAAGCACTAACTGAGATGAATGAGGTGGTTCATGTTGCTCGGAGCCCTAGTTTCAGACTTTCTACAGACGTAAGCAGGCATCACTGCATCAGTTTATACTCACTGCATGTTTTCAAGGTTATCTCCCCCAACGGGAGTTAATTGGATTGCAGTGCAGGGAAGCAATGGGCTAAGAGTACAAACCCAATTTTAAAAAAATGAAACGCTGAGATGTTGTTGCGCAATTATGCACAGTCTTTAGGTAAGGGATAAATTTTATGGCCATGGAATTGCAGAATATATGGTGTCCTGGTGTTATCTGTGTCTACAATAGTCTTTTAAATTCAATTTCTTCTTCTTTGTTATATCTTGAATTAGATTACTTTATTTTTTTCATACATTATGCTATAGTTGAGGAAAGTAAATGATATCAGTAAACAAATGTTTTTTGCATATAGAGAAGTCGTATTTGTAGGAGCTCAGAGAAAATTCTTCAAGGATATAAGCTCTAACCTTCTATTTTGCAAATTAATAAGCTATGTCCAAGGTATTAAAAATCACAAGAGCACTCACAAGATTAAAATTTTGGTAGAAGCACAGCATATGCTCTGCATTCTGGGTATCCAAAATCTTCAGTCCCTTCTGTTTAATTATTCCTACATTATCATTTTCCAAAGAACCCCATATTCATTTATCTGGAAGACAACCACATTTCTGCTGAAGTATTGCTCATTTTTCCACCCTTATTTTTTGTTTAATTCTTGAAATGCTCATATAAATACAAACAACTGTAAGCAACAATACAAAACGAAGGAGACACTTTAAACAAGACAAAACAATTGTTATCTGTCATTAATTAGTAATTATGAGCCTAAGTGGGTGGGCTTAATTGATGGTGAGTAATTTATTTCAAAATACTTCCAGGTTTGTTGTTTTAATCCATGGGTGAGCTTTTCTAGCATCAAAATTTCCAAAGCTTTGTTAAACCAAGATGTGGTCACTGGAAGACTCTTTTTTCTTAGAGTGATCAGCAACAGAAAATCTAGTTGTAGTTAATAAGTGAGATTTTATTTTTTATAGACCAAATTCTACTCTAACTTATGCTGGTTTAAAACTCGAGTAATTCAGGAGGACTTTGGTTAAATTACTTTGGATTTACACAGGTGTAACAGGGAACAGAATTTAGCTCTGTGTTTCCAAACATTCCTCATTTCTTGTGACAGGAAATGCATTAGACACTTTAGAAGTTTGGAAAGTTTGTAAAACCATGCTCTGACATGCTTTCCTGGGAACCTGGCCTGCTACATTTTCCATCTTAAAGGCCCCTCCACATAAAATCTTCAAACCTCCCAGGCTATGGTATTGTAGTCTTTTTGGCATTATCTTAGGGTTCACTTAACTCTTCATCATTGCAATTCCTCTTGCAATTTTTCCAAGAGTCAATTCTTACAGAAGTATATTTGTACTAAACATGTCACAACCTAAAGCTCACTATGAGACCGACCAGTGAGCACAGGTAAACTATATGATGTCTTCCTCAGTTAACCCACCAGAACTTCTCCAAAATCTTTTCAAGGCTTTAAAACAGAATTATTTAAAAATCCCAGAATATATATAGATCACAAGTGCTTTAAAATGTTTTAGAGGTAGTCACTTTCCTGTTCAAAAACTCTTTGTTTTTGCAATCTAAGTCTCTCAAATGAGAAAGCAATCGTGATTGATTTACATTTGCCAAAAAAGCTTTTCTCCTTTTTCAGTCCAACTTCCTCTGAGATCCCATTGAGCTCTGAAGCTCAATTCTTTCCAAGAAAGTTTTCTTTAGGATTAACAGCCTATAGCATCACATCATGTGCCATTGACATTGCTATAACTAATGCTATACTAGCATTTCCATAAACTCTTATTTTCAGAGTTTTATTACTTGAATACAAATATCTATTTTATTCTGAAACTTGGCAAACAAGAAAAGAGTCTGGGAGTGATTTTACTTTATTTCTGAATTTAGAAAAAAAATTTCCATGTGTATATTTAGGCTGGCACTTTAAAAGGGGCCCTGGCTGTCAATGGGACTTGGGCATCTAACTTTCTCAGGGCCCTTTGAAAAATCCCAGACTTAATTTGTAAGAACACACAAAATGTTTGGTTTCAAATGCTTTAAGCACATCACAATTCATAATCTCCCTCTGTTTTTATGAACTAGAGTGAAAAGGATGATGTAATGCCCATTTCCAAAGATCCCAAATTGGTTCTCCTCATTGCAGCACTAGGAAATATTTTGTTCAGATTCAATGACAAAAATCTTGGACTGGTGTGGTCTCCCACCGTCAGTATGTTTGATGAACCAGTGTACAATACCATATGGAACGGAAATGTATGTTAGAATCCTGATAAAAATTAAATGAAGGGCACATTAGCCCTTCAGCAGTTGGAGATGGCGCTGGGAGGCCATGGAAATGTGAAAGAGCAGTCTTTATGGCATACTTCTCCCTCCCCTCCAACTTCCCCAGGATCCATGGGGGTTTTCTAGGGTGATATGGAGCTACACCTGAGGAGCGGTAGGTCAAAGGTGGGAGTGCACAGAGCTTGAGGAGCAGGCACATTATCCTCTCATGCACTCCAAAGTAATTCAAACTACCTGAAGCAACAATTACTTAAGCTCTTTCTACCTCTGCACTGTGGAAGCCCCTTTTGAGGGGTTCCGGAGGCACCATCTGGTAGGGAACTATGCCAGGGAAACTCCATGGAGTTTCCAATTCCCTTCATAGGTAATTCCTGCAGCGGGCTGATTTGGCTCTGAGTCATTGCCACCAGGGACTGAGAAAATAAACATGACACCACACACAAGTATATTTGGTTCAAGGCAACAGGCTGCAACTTTAATAGCATCAAAGAAAATTGTACTAACCCAAGATGATGATCCAGCTGAATAAACTAGTTTCTGTGGTTACTTGTTCATTCCACAGCAACAGCTTTAGCAGCACAAAAGCAACACCCTTTGCCCAGTTTCCCAAGTGATTTGGCCGCAAAGCTAAAAATTATGAGCCAGTCTTTTCCCCCTGGGGTGGGGGGGAATAGGGTGCAAAAATGGGGTTGTTTTTAGTCTGTGTCCACCATCAGATCCAACATTTCTCTTTTTATTTAATGTATGCCAGATCTTTTCTTTAGGAAAAAGGCCCAAATCATCCTACACACATAACAAGGGACTCTTGCCATAGAAATTACAGTGATTATCATGATCACTCCTACAATTCACCTCAGGCCTTTAAATCATTATATCCAGAGCCTCATGTCAAGAAGAAAAGTATTGTCCCCAGCAACAGACAGACAACAGCCTCTCAAAAGAGAGCCGAGCCACCATACACTATTTGCTTGTGTGATCACAGGCCTGTCCAGTTCATGTATGAATCGTTGATCCTATTTTCCTCAGGAATGCTCCACCCAGTCTGGCTTGGAAAGCATTTGACTGGATGTTTTGTGGGAGCAAATGTAATGCAGACTCTGACCTCTACAGCTCTCTGCCTCAAACACCATGCGTTTCATAAATAATTGATAACTCTAGGACTGTGCAAGAAGTCTCACATGAGGCTAAAATCACCACTTTTCAAATCTTACTATGAACTTGAAACTCAGCCAAGGTTCATCAGGCCTGACTCAGAATCCCTTTCTGTACCCCCACTAACCACCTTCCACTCTATAGGTCATGCCCCCGCCCACTTACCCTTGAAGTCTTCTGGAGGCTTCAACGTCATTTCTTCTCATGTTTATGGATTAAACTCTGCCGGAGTCTTTCTTAGATCTCTAGGGAGCTTCATCTGTCTGTCTTTGGGAGTTGATTGGGAGCTACTGTCACATCAGTCTGTGGTGAAGGTGGCTGAAGGCTACTTAACACCATTGAGGAGAAGAAATACAAGTAGTGGCCTGTTTCTACCACTGCCAGCTGCAGATCAAACCTGGGGCCTGAGAGATTTCCCAGACTCCTTTGCATGACTGCTAGAGAGAAACCCACAAGGTTTGATAGCTACAGTTCAGGATTCCTTTCTTTAAAGTGATATTTCTAAGTAGTTAATACATAAGGCAGACCCATGTTGCTTATTATTTTAAGAAAAAGCAACAGCAAATCTCATTTTGAAGGGATACGGGGGCTTCTTTGGTTATTATTATTAGTGACTATTAATTGTTAGTTCCGGTTGTATCGGCAATATTATTAAATTAATATTCATATTATATTATTATTTAAATTCTAATCTGGATCCTGCTCTCATTGAAACAAATGGCTGAATACCCCATAGACTTCAATGCAAGCTGCATTCACTCTAATGTGGTTGCTGTGGAAGACCCAGTTAATTCATCAGCTCATTAGTGCATGTTTTATTTATAATCATTTGATTCTTGCTATTAAACCTGTGCAACTCATGTAAACACCGTGTGCGTCTTTGTCCCACATGAGTGGATACATTTTTGAAAACAAAGCTATCAGAGGATGCTGGAAAGAACAGGCAAGCAAATGAGCAGAAAAAATATACAGACTTTTCATGTCTGGTATCCACATTTTATGACGACACAGAAACAAAGATACAACATAATCCACTTCTCTTTGGAAGTACACATTCGTTAATAAGGATTGTTTTGTTATATGGGATAGATATAATTCTGGTGCATAAGTAGAGATGGGCCAAAAACAGAACCATTGATCCAAAGTTCACCTCCAGATTGCTCCCTTTTCCTCACCCCTCAAAGAAAACCCAACTTGAGATGAGCTGTATTTGCCATTGACAAGTGGTAAACCATTGTGAGGCCTCTAAAATATTAATTAAAAATCTCCTGTGCTTCCACAACCTTGTGGTGCAGAGGACATACATGGTTTTACTACATCTAGTCCTTAATGATTAAGAATAAACTACTTTTTGAAAGTGTCCTAGTGTAAGTTCAGGATGACAAACTATCCCTCCATATGGTTATTCCTAACCACCACTGAATTTGTCAACGGGGGCAGAATTGACAGAACCAACTATATCAGCAACCAGCAGTATTATGTTTATGAATCAAAAAACAAACAAAAAATAGAAATGTGAACGTACATAAATTCTTGCATAATAATCATTAATGACACATAAGTTAGACATCACCTCCTAGACAATCTCTCTTTAGTGACTTTTGGAAATACTTACCAATGTCAATGTCATCATGAAGTAGCCATTTTTGCTGGTTACAGTCCTAATAAGAATCTGACAGGTAAGAAGATTCAGCACAACATTATTCTAAAGTCCTAGATTTGTGAAAGAACAAAACCCAAACTCTTAAACTGAACACCTTTTATATGTAATTTTTTTAAAGCCTTGCATTCATATCCTGTACACCTGGGCCCCTCAGTGCACAAATCCTTTGCATATTATGTAATGAGTTAGTGAGTTGGTGGTCTCACTTCCCTCCTGGTTCTGGGGGCAGGAGAAAGGCTGTCCATTACAACTAGGAATGGGCACCAGAAATTCAATGTGCTGGATACTATAGATTAATGGTTCTCAATCTGTAGCCTGTGGGCCGCTTGCAGCCCAATCAGCACACAACTGTGGTGCATGTGACATCATCAGGGCCATACAGGTAGTATATATATCACGTGGATGTGGCCCACATAACACAGAGAGCTGAGAACCACTGTTTGTAGATATTAGACCACTGAGTATATCACCTCCTAGACATACAGATTTAACCACTATTCTCTCACTTTTTTCAGGACAGCATTAGCTTATAGTAGCTTTGTTTTCAGTACATTACACATTCACTTTATTCCCTATTATATCCTTAGTTTTCCACATGTGCAGACTGACATGCACACTCTTCCAGGCAAGGCTCTTTCCTACTAAAAGTCAGTTTGGCTTCTTACAGTGAGAAGAATGGGTGGAATTTCTAATTCCTAGCTATTTTAAATGGACTGTATCCTGCTAACCTACAGTATCATACATGTGGGTAACAGAATGAGGCAAGAATGAGGAAAAACTTTGTGCCACAAGCTGGAGCCGGTCTCTGAAACTCAAATTTTCAAAGGTGCATTTACCTAAGTGTGCTCATTATCTTTGAACATAGGTTCACATATAATGCAGAAAATTACAAGATAGTAACAACAAGGGCAATAGTTAGATACACAGATAGCCAAAAATAAAGATTATGCACCACAAAGTACTCTAGTTGTGATGTATTGTTCTAGAGAAAGAATCTAAGGTGCTATCCTATAAACACTTTTTGCACTCTAAGCACATGGGAACTGAGAAATATTTGCAGGTTTGGGGCCAAAGTATGTATGTGGTGAGTAGAACAGAAAGTTGTACAGTAAGGGGGAAGTAAGAGAGGCTGTCATTTACAGGAATTTATGTAAGAAGTAAAATGAATCTCTCAGGTTTTCCATTTTGAAATATTGAGAGAAATACTTTTTTTCATGTTTCCCATTTTGCTTAATTTGATGAAGATGTAACAGAAGGAGCCATTTTGGCATCACATAGACAATGTCAGTTGCTTTAGGAGTCTAGCAGGCAGGGCCCTGAAGTTGAACTGCTGAATTTGCTTCAGCTTGTACAACACAAAATAAGAACTGAAAATTGAGGCTCTCTCTGACTCACTGTGTGTTCCCTTTGAAGAAAGAATTGTGATTGTTGGCAGAGGAAGGAAGGAGCTCGGACAAAACAAGGGAAGGAAGAAGTTGTTTTTTCTCTCCACCAGCCAGCTCCTTGGTTCCTGCTGCCAAGAATATAACTTTCATTTACAAGACAAACATAAATCTAATTATATATTATTTTAAATTTAATTTGAATTAGAGAAAATGCCAAGTCTTTGGAGTCAAGCTCTGTGACTGTTGTTTTCTGGGAGCAGAGAAGGGAAATATATACACAAGACAAAGGAGAACATTCTGATGTCAACAGCAAGTGTTCCCGCTTCCATGCAAAAAATAAAAATAAAAATATATTTATCTTTAACATACTTTAACTGTATGCAGAATTGTTTTTCTTTGCAGTGTTTGCACCCTTACAGTAAAAGGCACTTATTATTTAGCCCCTCTCTAAAAATCTAGATACATTTTGAACATGTGCATACCCAATCGGAGGCAAAGAACTCAGCTAATGATCCTAAGAGAGCTTCAAATTGTTCCTGTTCAGCTCAATGGAATGTTGACTCTGAAGTGTAACAATAATCATTCTAAAGTTGTTAGCTATTTCCTGCTGATCTTCTCAGCAGAAATATCTACCTTCCCAACTCCTGAGAGCAGAGCTTGCATATAGTACGAACACTTTCTGAGCCCTAATTGCTAATATGTAAATTCAGCTCCTTCCTACTCGTAACATAAAGCAAAAAGGAGACAAAGTGAACTCTTTGTCTAATATGGAAGAAATGGAAGGAAATGGCTAAAGATAATCTTTGATTTACACTTTTCTGCTTTCATACTTTTGGTATCAGTTTGGGTGGATAACAGCAGAGACAAAAATGTTAGACATAAGTGTGGTCTCCAAGACTATTCCATTTCATGAGTAACTGTGGCCTGTTCTTACTAGAACGTCAGAAAGAAACCACATTCACAAAATAAGACTTTCATACATTAAAGCTACTATGTTCACAAAGTGTGTGGGTAGCAAGATCTTTCTTGAGATACTATTTAAAAACTTGTAACTATTTAATTTAGAGAGGAACAAAAGGCCTGAATACAGGAAATTATTTTGATCTGTTCCCATGATATAGTTTCTTATTGAAACTACAGTTTAAGAAAAATAGAACTTTCCATTCAGTATATTTAAGTATGTTTTTCCATGTTTTGATCAAGGTATTGGTTACAAAGCAAATCTTCACTCTGCCATTCTGGCAAATGGATGGAGAAATGGGTCCATGCCTAGGAATATTGCTGTGAAATATTAGTAGAAAGAATACAAGCTTACACTTACCTAGAGATCACATACCAAAATCTCTCCACTTCACTGAATTTATAAAATAAAGCAACATTTCAAGAAAATACAGGCTGTGTGCCAATCTGTGTCCTCGACATACTGATTTTAGTTATAATATTTAGTTATAATATCTTTAGGATATTACGTATTTATCCAGATTTGGAATAAGCAAATAAGATGGAAAATCTTTCACATAAGATAAATATAGAAACATAGAAAAACATGTCCCATTCTCACCATCAAAGTGCTAATCAAATTAATGATCATTCAATCACTGCATGGCCTCTGAGGTCTTCGTCACGTTGGATCCAGTCTTGTGAGTTGCCAAATGCTCTCCATTCCCATCAATTTGAATGGGATTGAGGGTGTTAAGCACCTTGCTGGATCAGGCACTTAATTAGGAGTGTGACAGATCTGGCAATCTCCTGCAATATCTTTGGGCGATTTTACTGTATTAAGTTTATGTATCTTTGTAGGCCAGGGAAAGTATGTAATTCCATGGGGGAGGGTGACCACAGCTTCTCCAGGAGCTAAGAACATTGTGGAGTGAATAGGCAAATTCACTCAGGTTGCAACACCTCTAGAGAAGTGCTGCCACCTGAAGAGGCTCACGTATACTCATTCAAAATGGATTCTCCAAAGACCAAACAGACAGAGAAAGGACTTTTGGATAAATAGCCTGAGTTTCAACTGACTCAGGGCCTTCTTTCTGATCCAGCAAATGGACAGAACCTTCTATCCAAGTGGGGCCCCCAATCCTTCCTGGGAAGGGTTGGAAGGACTTTGGCCTACAGAGGCCCCATAGCACTATTGGGTGACTTCTCGTAAGCTTGTAGCGTGCATATGGAAACTTTTGTATGTTTTCTCTGAAATGTACTTTCCCCTTAAGAATAAATGTGCTCTTTTATAAAGAGCTGTGTGGTAGTTTATAACTGCTGGCAATTATATCGTTCATTAGTAAGGACACAATTTAGTCACGGAGGTCATGGATTCCATGACTTTAATGAACCTCTGTGACTTCCTTTGGCTTCAGCCCCCAGCACAGCGGTCAGTCCCTCCCCGCCCCAGTTATTTTTAGTAAAAGTCAGGGACAGGTCACGGGCTTCTGTAAATTTTTGTTTATTGCCCACAACTTGTCCATGACTTTTACTAAAAATAACCATGACAAAACCGTAACCTTATTCATTAGTCTTTGGAGAGAAAGCAAAGCACAGACGCTGGTCTGCTGTAGCTCACGAAAGCTCATGCTCAAATAAATTGGTTAGTCTCTAAGGTGCCACAAGTACTCCTTTTCTTTTTGCGAATACAGACTAACATGGCTGTTACTCTGAAAACTGGTCTGCTTAGGTAATCGGGCTTGCTGAAAATATGACATATGACAAATACGATTGTTGCCATAAATGAGATGTTTAATAAAATCCATTTTCTGATACCAATATTAGATAAATATTTTGACACTTTTTGTGTGTGTAATTGCAGGCTACACACCCTACTGAGCAGCCACACTATCCTCAAAACTGTAAAAAGCAAACAGAATCCAGATAAATGACTATTCTGATACATTTCTGAACTTTCTTTTTTCAATAACTATAAACGGTAAGTATTAAATAAGTATCATGCTATTTTCTGTAGGGGGCAGTCCGAACAAAGCTTTTTTTAACCGAAAAAAGCATCAGGCCAAACCAACGTGTACAACGCTAATCGTCAATGTCCAGAATGTTTTCATTGTTGGTTAACTAGAATTATTCTATAATTCATCCAATGGAGGATCCATAGTGAGTCACTTAGATATGAATATTTATGTTCCCTCTGACCTCAAATATTCAAAGCCCTGTACAGGGTCACATAAGGAAACTATGGAAAACTTCCATGCAATTTATTTGCAGATAATTTCAATCCTTAGTTCAACAAGCCTGGTATGTGATACATGCCATATGGTTACTGGGGAGATTCAGAATCTAATTCAGTACTCAGGCAATAGATTTTATAGTAATTTAATTACGATTTGTGGTAGCTGAAATTATAGAAAAAAGGCTGGGAGAGGGAGATGAATTACAGGAGATGGAATGTTGCTGCTGCTGTTTCGTCCGTTTTTAAATCTGGCTCGGATTCAGTTGCCACCGCATCTTCTGTTTTTCCCAAAACTGTATTCTGAACATGCTGTACAGTACCAAACTACTGTATTCTGGGTACAAGTATTTCAGTGACATGACGTGCAAAACCAGTAGCCCCAATCTGTTATGAATTGTATAAGTATTTTTTTCCCCTGGGACCACTGTGTCATCTAGAAATAATATTTAAAAGCCTCCAAAACTTTATGTTGTATAGAGAGGAGATATCTGAAGAACATATGGGCTGATGAATGTATTTATAGACGGCTCCAGCTACATATATGGCAGTTTATGACGTCTGTCACAGGCAGAACTTTACTGGCAGCCAAAAATTCCTCAAAATTGTAGTAAGGGAAGTTCAGCTCATTCTGAATAAATTGTTGTGCATTGGGAATTGTCATAAGAATGTAGAATAGCAAGCAGAACTTAGTAAGTTGAAAGTCCAACATCATAGAACATAGCCAAGTCTAGGATTCTACCTATCAGCAAAGAAAAGACACTACAACAGATCAGAGTTCTCAAGTGTTTCACTATATTCCAAAGGTCAGACTAAAAGTCTTATAGGAATGTTTCCTCATATTGCAGTAGGAATCTTCAAAGACATGACTTTGCCTAAAGTGAGAATAATAGAAGCATCAGCAGACCAAACATTTATAGAGCAACAAAACAAGATGGGTAGTCCTGAAAATTACCGTAGTCAGACAAGAGTAGATGGATATAGAAGGGGCTGGAAAACACTGGCTGACCATATGTTAACTTGGAGCACAAATATAAAAAAAACTTTATTTATTAGGTTTTTATATGATATTTCCTTTGCTCAGTTAACGTGAGACCAGGACAACACACAGGGCTCTTCCTGTTACTACCCTTGGAGTTGACATTGCCATTATGTTCCAGTGGAAAGAAAAAAAATCAACATTTTAAATTCTGAGATTATTGGCCAATGGAGCTCTGCCAATTTACACCAGCAGAAAATTTAGTCCATTGTTCCAATAAACAAGTCAATAAAGACTCTTTTAGTATTGGAAAGGTAACGAAAATTCAGGCTTCATATAAACCTCTGCTGGAACAACTTAAAAAAGAGAGAAACATTAGGAATTCAGTGAATGTGCATTTGATATTTTAATGATTACTGTAGGTTACATGTGGCATGAATTTGTCATGTTGCAAAAACCCTTCAAGGGAGAGATGAATAAGGCAATGAAGGCCCAAATCCTATTTCCATTGAAGATAAAGGCAAAATTCCCATTGGTTTTAATATCGTCAGGATCAGGCCCAGATCAGTAAATCAAATTTGGGGAAAGTATCTTTAGTCATATAGAAAACAGCAAATAGCAGAAAGATGCCTTTGGGTTTTTATTCTTTCATAACATCTGAGAATATCCAATATACAACGCCCTGCAGAAATAACTATTTTGTGTCTCTGTGAAGGGGTCACTAACCACAGATGCAGCCTACTAATCAGGCAAGGGCATAGCAGACTCTCTTCTTTTCTGACAGCCCGTTCACAGCCACTCCAGTCCTGTTGTGGTCTGCCCCTGCCATATCTCAGCCCTATGGCAAGATGTCCATCCCTTTCAGCATATATAAAGAGTCCAATGAAGGATAGTCCCACTGTCAGGCAAGGGGTTGCAGGCCTCAACGGCCAAGGGTCATGACCTTCTAAGTTATAGAGTCTTCCTAGTCTAGATTTTCCTGTATTTGGGGTAGCTTTTTGCCTTCAGCCCTATCCAGGGATTGGTATGGGAACATGGGCACCCTCTCAAAATGGAACAGGTGCAGAGAAGATCTACTAGGATGATCAGCAAAAAGAACGAGGAGTACTTGTGGCACCCTAGAGACTAACAAATTTATTTGAGCATAAGCTTAGCCCACGAAAGCTTATGCTCAAAAAATTTGTTAGTCTCTCTGGTGCCACAAGTACTCCTCGTTCTTTTTGCTGATCCAGACTAACATGGCTACCACTCTGAAACCTGTTAGGACGATCAGGAGAGTGGAGAGCCTATTTTATGAGAGGAGACTAGAAGACACTTGGTTTGTTTAGTTTAGCAGAAAGAATGCTGAGAGGGGCTATGGGTTACTTTCTATGAATACATCAGGGTGGTTAGATACCAGAGCAGTGAAGAGCTACTTAAGCTAAAGGACAATGTTGGCAAAAAAACAAATGAATATAAACCGTCCATGAACAAATTCAGAAGTAGTTTTCTAATCATCAGGGTGATGAGGTTTTGGAACAGCCTTCCACATAGGAGCTGTGGGGGCAGACAACTTAGTTTTGAGAGAGAGCTGGACAAATTTATAAGTGTGATTGTATGATGGGGTTGCTTATGATGGCAGGGACCAGAGCTCAGCAGCCCTGGGGCTCACTTCTGTTTTTTGTTTTATGTTCCTAAAACCTCAAGCTTCAGGGTTTCAGTCACCTACCTGCAAGGGTCAGGAAGGGATTTTCTCCCCTACATTGCCCCCAAAGTATACTTGGTTCTTTTGGGTTTTTTCCTCCAATCTCCTTCATCTAGAGATGGGTTGCACAGCTAGAGATGGGTTGCGCCTGTGGTCTGAGGTGGCATCGAGTGTTTTCTTTCTCTCTCAGGTGCTTGGCTGATTGGTTCTTGCTCACATGCTCAGGGTCTCATTGATCACCATATGTGGGGTTGGGAAGGAATTTCCCCCCAGGTCAGATTGGAAGTGACCCTGGGTTTTTTTCACCTTCCTCTGCTGCATGTGGGTGTGTCATAAATATAAAGGGAAGGGTAAACACCTTTAAAATCCCTCCTGACCAGAGGAAAAACCCTTTCACCTGTAAAGGGTTAAGAAGCTAGGATAACCTCGCTGGCACCTGACCAAAATGACCAATGAGGAGACAGAAAGAAAAGGAGTACTTGTGGCACCTTAGAGACTAACGAATTTATTTGAGCATGAGCTTTCGTGAGCTACAGCTCACTTCATCAGATGCATACCGTGGAAACTGCAGCAGACTCTATATATACACAGAGAATATGAAACAATACCTCCTCCCACCCCACTGTCCTGCTGGTAATAGCTTATCTAAAAGCCATTTCCAGCACAAATCCAGGTTTTCTCACCCTCCACCCCCCCACACAAATTCACTCTCCTGCTGGTGATAGCCCATCCAAAGTGACAACTCTTTACACAATGTGCATGATAATGAAGTTAGGCCATTTCCTGCACAAATCCAGGTTCTCTCACTCCCTCACCCCCCTCCAAAAACCCACCCCCATACACACACAAACTCACTCTCCTGCTGGTAATAGCTCATCCAAACTGGCCACTCTCCAAGTTTAAATCCAAGTTAAACCAGAACATCGGGGGGGGGGTAGGAAAAAACAAGAGGAAATAGGCTACCTTGCATAATGACTTAGCCACTCCCAGTCTCTATTTAAGCCTAAATTAATAGTATCCAATTTGCAAATGAATTCCAATTCAGCAGTTTCTCGCTGGAGTCTGGATTTGAAGTTTTTTTGTTTTAAGATAGCGACCTTCATGTCTGTGATTGCGTGACCAGAGAGATTGAAGTGTTCTCCGACTGGTTTATGAATGTTATAATTCTTGACATCTGATTTGTGTCCATTTATTCTTTTACGTAGAGACTGTCCAGTTTGACCAATGTACATGGCAGAGGGGCATTGCTGGCACATGATGGCATAAATCAAATTGGTGGATGTGCAGGTGAACGAGCCTCTGATAGTGTGGCTGATGTTATTAGGCCCTGTGATGGTGTCCCCTGAATAGATATGTGGGCACAATTGGCAACGGGCTTTGTTGCAAGGATAAGTTCCTGGGTTAGTGGTTCTGTTGTGTGGTATGTGGTTGTTGGTGAGTATTTGCTTCAGGTTGCGGGGCTGTCTGTAGGCAAGGACTGGCCTGTCTCCCAAGATTTGTGAGAGTGTTGGGTCATCCTTTAGGATAGGTTGTAGATCCTTAATAATGCGTTGGAGGGGTTTTAGTTGGGGGCTGAAGGTGACGGCTAGTGGCGTTCTGTTATTTTCTTTGTTAGGCCTGTCCTGTAGTAGGTAACTTCTGGGAGAGTGGCCAGTTTGGATGAGCTATTACCAGCAGGAGAGTGAGTTTGTGTGTGTATGGGGGTGGGTTTTTGGAGGGGGGTGAGGGAGTGAGAGAACCTGGATTTGATGAAGTGAGCTGTAGCTCACGAAAGCTCATGCTCAAATAAATTCGTTAGTCTCTAAGGTGCCACAAGTACTCCTTTTCTTTCTGCGAATACAGACTAACACGGCTGTTACTCTGAAATGAGGAGACAAGATACTTTCAACAGCTGCAGGGAGGGAGAAACAAAGCCCCTCTCTCTGTCTGTGTGATGCTTTTGCCGGAGTCTTAGAACTTAGTAAGTAATCTAGCTAGATATGCATTAGATTCTGATTTCTTTAAATGTCTGAGAAAATAAGCTGTACTGAATGGGATGTAGATTCCTGTTTTTGTGTCTTTTTGTAACTTAAGGTTTTGCCTAGAGGGATTCTCTATGTTTTGAATCTGATTACCCTGTAAGGTATTTACCATCTTGATTTTACAGAGGTGATTCTTTTTACTTTTTCTTCTATTAAAATTCTTCTTTCAAGACTCTGAATGCTTTTTCATTGTTCTTAAGATCCAAGAGTTTGGGTCTGTGCTCACCTATGCAAATTGGTGAGGATTTTTATCAAACCTTCCCCAGGAAAGGGGGTGTAAGGTTTGGGAGGATTTTAGGGGGAAGGACGTTTCCAAATGGGCTCTTTCCCAATTATATACCTGTTAGACGTTTGGTAGGGGCAGCGATAAAATCCAAGGGCAAAAGGCAAAATAGTTTGTACCTTGGGGAAGTTTTAACCTAAGCTGGTAAAAGTAAGCTTAGGAGGTTTTCATGCAGGTCCCCATATCTGTACCCTAGAGTTCAGAGTGGGGAAGGAACCATGACAGGGTGCAAGTCACTTGCCAGGATTATCTGGGTATATCTCATTTAATCATTTACCTGCCATTTCAGGGACCTTGGATACTGATCCATCTGTATTCTCTGCCCATATCTCCTAATAGTCTAACCTCCTCTGGGTTGTAACACTGGGGTCTTATTTCAGTTGCTGGGTTTAGTGGGTGGGTGTTCTGTGATCTACAAGAGGTCAGACTAGATGAGCTGGTGCTCCCTTTTCGCCTTAAACGCTGTGGGTGCATCCACACAGTGGGCAGTGGAGAGTCTCACAGCCCAGATCGATGGACTTGGGGTCACGGGGCTCAGCCAATAGCTCTGAGACTCACTGGCGCTTGCTATGTAGATACACCTGATCAGTCTCACCAGGTTCCAGTTGGGCCCTGTAGTGGGAAGTGAGTTTTTTATACCTGCAAGAGGTACTGCATTGCTGCTCCCCGGACTGCTTCCTACCATTTTCCTTACACAAAAGGGCAAAGCAAAGATATATAAACAAAATAACTCAAGGATAAATCCCAGATCTTGCAAGTGTCCAGAATCCTTTCCCCCTCAGCAGGCTGGGTAGAGTCTCAGTAGTCAGGGCCCCAGGAGGCTAGACCTCCCATAGTGCTCCCTCAGAGGAGGGAAGAGTGTAGGTCTGTTTACCTCCATAGTCTGCCTGTTACTGAGCTGTTCTGGTTACCTGTGAAGATCCTCCTTCAGAACAGGCATGCTTTGCAGGTGTGCTGGGGTAGGGCTGCCTGGACACAAAGTAGCTTTGTAACCCCTTCTTTTTCAGTGCAGGGTTTGTACACCCCATCAGAATCCCTCATTTTGGGCTCGTCACATATTGTGTCCCCTATTCGAGCCTTGACAGCTTGAAAGGTATGTTTACAGGAATACACAGAACTTCAAGAAAAGTGCGGTGTAGGGCTAGTTATTAACTTCAATCATCTCATCAGCAACAACAACATGACCTAAGGATCTCTTGGTGCCAACTGGCAGAGAGCACAAGGGTTCACAATGATTACCGGGATTCCCCTGGGTTTGACATCTACCTCCTAGTAATACAAGAATGTCATATGAGAACCCAACTGAAAGCCTGTGTCACACCATTCCTCGTAATCTTTGCAAAATGTATGTGCAGATAATGTGTAAGGAGATATGTATGCATATTGGAAATGATCTTCTTAAAGCCTTGAAGTTAAAGGCAGGTCACCCAGAGGTTCCAGCAGGTCAGAGGTGAGAGATACACAATAGTCAGCCAGGGAGATAAGTATCATACAATGGAAGCCTGTTTTGATATGGAGTCAAATGCTAATGAAGAGATTATGGGGACTTCAGAAAAAGAAATTAACAGAAAGAGATAAACGGGATAGACTATGGGGGAAAAGGGTGCAGAACTCTGTTTACAGATGAACAAAGCATTTGTCTAATATATCTAGGAATGTAGACAGATGCACTGGTATCCTTCATCTGGGGAGACAAGCTGCCCATGGGCTTGTTCTTATGATAGGAGGATCTCAGCCATCCAAGTTAAAAATGCTGTAAGAAGGACGGGGGGGTAGGAAGTACATTATTGGACAAAAGAGCACCCTATTAGTTAAGTTTAGGCTCTAGAATGTGTGTTATATTATTTTATAGGTAACTTTTTGTTTCCATTAATCCTACTTGGCTCTTCTCAAATCTCTATTCTTTGTCAAATAAACATATTCTTGTTTTCACTATGAACATATCTAAGTGCTGTGCACTAGGCAGAGTGATGATCCTAAGGTGATACTGATAAGCTGGCATGTACTATTCCTGTGGAAATAACAGTTCTGTGAATTCTGTAAGCATCCAGTAGAACAGGGCTGGACATTCCAGAGAATGCTCAGAGGACTCTGGGACTGGAGCGTGCCTACCGCTAATCTTCAAAGGAATGGCAGAGCCTGTGTAGGCTAAGAGGAGAGGGCTTGAATTGCCTGTGGCTAGGCAAGTCAGGGAGCTGAGCAGTGGCAGACACAGACAAGGTTTCCTCATGTTAAGGACAGATGGCAGCGAGTTGCCTCACAACAGAAAATATTATGTAGCTAAAATGCTCCTTTGAAAGCTCAGTTGGGATATTAACATCATTGCTAGCTATAATGGTCAAGTTTATCCCTGATCCAATTCTACTTTTTGGAGGCTAAGGCACTACACAAACTTGAATTTTGAAGAAGAATGCTATCAGGTGCTGGCCTTGCCCTAGGACACCTCTTTCGTTTCCCATAACTTCTCTCCACTCCCAGCACCACCCAACCTTACATGTCTTCATGGACACAGGACAGAGCTGACGTCAGCCCCCATGTGGAGCCCTCTACTCCTTGCTTTAACATTTGCTGCTCCTTCACATTTGAGTTCTTAGGGACCGCCAGGCAAGTGCCACTGCTTCTCCCATTTCTAGAAACTCTTTTGGAAAAGTCCTATAGATTTAGTAGGAAATAAATCAGTAGGGCTTGACGCAAATGTCTCTAAAAGCCTATCAGAATTAACAGAATTTGCGAATCTTTTTATAGAAGTTTTGACCATAGAATTCTCTCTCAGGCATATGATGGTTTAAAAACCTGTAGAAACACAGACTGTTTATATTAAATGCTGTAGGATTTTTCCCCACAAAGGAAAGTCTTCAGAAGAAAAGAAAGTGTACAGAAAGTGCTGGCCCATCCCAAAACAACCCTCTGAGCTGGAAAACACTTTCTTCCAATAGAAGCTCAACTAGTACAGTCTCTCCTTCAAACAGTTTTCCCAGGACATACATCACAAATGTAAAACAATTCACTGATAACGTGAGGCATTTTCTTGTTTACAAGTTATTTTTATCCTAGCCTAATGAACTGAGAGACTAAAGGTCAAGATTTCTTTTGTCCAGCATATTCTTAGTAATAAGTTATCAGGTAGCACAAGTGGTTATTACACTACAGATCAGGCCCACTGTGTGCATCTTCCAGGAAAAATGGCCATCAGATCTCAATAACAGCACTGAGTAGATCTATCAAGGCAAGACTTACTCAACATCTCTAAACCAAAGAGAGTTGCCCATTCCATCTTGTGAGGAAGGCAATTAAATCATTTGTTACTTCAACTGAGCCACATGCCTTTGTGAGAAACAGTGCCAAATGGGAAACTAAAGACTGGAGTGTACTTGAAGGAAGCTTTAAATCAAAAACAAGGGCACAAAAATCAAACCAAATGGTAAAATCTTTCAAGACCTGCATATGCCTACTATCAGCAGGGAGAGAATTATTATATAGCACAGGCAGGTGAAGAAAGGATCTGAAAGACGAGAGGGTAACAATTGTCATCAGAGCCACTGAGTAGATTTTCTCTTCCATTACTTGTGCTTAGCTTCCACTAGTATAAATGAGAACTTGCATGAATGGTAGCAGGGCAGATAAGATGGCAGTGAAAGATGGATAGTAGATCTCTAAATAATAAGAGTGGGTATCACAGGCCACAAGTCCTTTATGAGCAGATGAGATTAGTTTGGAAAGGGTCTGCCAGTAAACTAGGAGACACACTGATATGTAATGAGAAAATACACGGTTAGATATAAAGTCATCATTTGATGAAGGGTATTTGGCATAAATGTATTATAGTTCCATCCACCTCTGTTTACTTCCTTCATCTTTAATTTAGGTGAGATACATTGTCTAAATCTCTAGCAATCCAGTTTTTCATGTGTGTTCGTGGGTGTATAACTACTGAAGCAACTGGATATTTGGGAGAAGTAAGTGTTTGTTAATATTTTTTGGATTTAAAAAAAAAAAAGGAATCTTTCACTTCTTATTTGGAATTACAATTCATGCTAACTGTACTTAACTGCATACTTTTTAAAAAGAAATTGAATGCATGAAGTTTAAAGGGGTTTAGTAGCTCACTAACTGAAGTTCATTTCATTAATTGGAATTTGGTATGTTTATTTACTAACGGAGCAATTACTAAGGCACTAATTAAATAATTGGAAGTTGACTGCACATGTAAGTTAAGGTCATAGGGACTGCATTCCAACATGGATTTGTGAAGTTTTCAAATGTTTACGTGAAATGTTTTGAATGGTGATCAGAGAGAAGCTGCATCTATTTGCACAGATTTGTTGCAGGGCAGGGTGGCATTATCTTACTTTTTACAATGTTTCAAATAGTTGTGCTATGAACTGCTCTTTTTGGTAAGGAAAAATGCATCTTTTCAGTGAAAACTTGAATTTAGACAGCTGCTGCCTTTGCCTTAGCAGCTCTTTAAACAGTACTGTAGGCTCCAGTTGATCAGGGTGCATAGAAACGTGGAGATATAATGTAAAAATAAAATTGTCATGAGAGGGGCTGAATGGACAGATCATTTGGAAAACTGCTTCTTGTAGACAGATTTTCAAAATGGGAGAGGAAACTTTTAGGTGCTTAAAACCATAAAGGGGAAAAAAAAAAAAAACCTATCAGCTCCACATTTTCCATTCTCACTTTTGAGTTTCATTTAGAATATTTGTATCAGACATGTTTAGATGCATCCAGAGTCTGACATTTCTTTGGTTTAGATATAGCAACAACTGAAAATGCTATATCATTTCATCTCCAGGAGGAAAACATATCAATAAATAAGAAACCAACTGGAAAAGTCCTTGTAAAAGTTGCTTAATTAACTCTTCCTATCAGAGTAGCTGAATGCATAGCATAAAAGCCTTTAACCCCTTTTCATCTGATTTTCAAAAAATAACCACACAACTTCAGAAAACTTTAAACCTGTGGAAAGTAAGTGAAGACAATACAAATGCAAAGTGCATGACTGCTCCCCACAGAACAATGTAGCATCCAAAAATAGCTCATTACTTTTAAAAAATGTTTGATTAAATTTTTATATGTTAGCATGCTTAATAAAAAATAGTTTAGACCAGTTCAAATTTCATGCATTAATATCTGCTTCTGGGTTTGTTGCTGGAATTAAACATTACAACAGGATTAATATTAAATTTAATTCTATATATTATTCAAGATGACTTTGTCTCCATTACTCATGGTCTATTAGCAAAACAACAATCTCTGGGTGCTATTTTCTTTTCCAGGGTTATAGTAGAAACAAGGATCTGGCCACACGAGTTAAGGAAAAGGATTCTGTGTGTTTCAATACAGACTGTAATCAGGCTTAATATATTATGTAGGTTGATTCATCATTGGCTTCAGGGGGAGCAGGAGCAGGCCCCTAAAGCAGAAAAATTGTACTGTTATACCAGCAGCTAAACAATAAGGGTTCCCAAACATCATTCTTGTTTGTGTTAGGCAGTGCCTAGAGGTCTCAATCAAGACTGGGGCTCCACTCTAAGGGGCTAAGCACCGCATATATGGTAAGGGACTGTTCCTGCTCAGAAGAGCTTACAATCTAAATAGGCAGAGAGCAGAAGGAGAGAAATATTGCACCCCCCATTCTATAGATGGGGAACTGAGGCAAAGATATACTAAATGGTTTTCCTAAAGCAACACAAGGTATCTGTGGTAGAGATGGGAATTGAACCTAGATATATAGGGTCCAAGTCCAGTGCCTCTACCACAAGACCATCCTTACTCATGCAGGAATCTAGAAGTCACAAATGAAGTGTTACTGTAGTAGGCATTCCTCAAGGGAATGGGGTGAGAAATGGGTTTGTGTGCCCACAAATGGTAACAAGGCCAGTGGGTCTGCACTCAGAACATATATGGACCAAACCCTACATAGGGGGCTGTGTAAACATCCTCTGTACAGAGCACTAACTGCCACTATGGGTACTGCTACATATTTCTTCCTAACAGGATTTCTTCCCTCTTCCCCACTGGATAGCAGAGCTTTTCCATGGAAGTAAAGTGAATTTGCAGTTTCAAACTACAGGTCCAAATTTAACTTTGAGCCAATTTTTATTAAAACTATTATTTTCCTAAAATGTTCAGTAAAAACATTATTTCTGTGGTGTATTGAAAATTACAGGCTATAATTTTAAATCTTAAGGGGCCCCCTAGTCCTGTTTGCAGGCTATGGGACTCCGAGGGAAGTGTGCAATCTGGGTCCTGCGCAGTCAGTCTTCAAAAGAGCCAACCTAGAGCAAAATGGGTTGAATTGTACCTCTCTGCCTCAGGGAGGAGTCTACAGTGTCTCTCTGTATTTGACAGGTTTCAGAGTAACAGCCATGTTAGTCTGTATTCGCAAAAAGAAAAGGAGTACTTGTGGCACCTTAGAGACTAACCAATTTATTTGTGAGCTGTAGCCTTTAGTCTCTAAGGTGCCACAAGTACTCCTTTTCTTTTTTCTCTGTATTTGGTTGTTGTGTGTTAGTTTTGGATTCCAAGAAATATAGTGGGGTTATGTTAGCAGTCATTTAGGAAGAGTATTTTTAGTTCTTTTTAATACTGTGTGTGTGTCTGCCGTGAACATAAATTCCCTATTCTGCCATGGCTGTTGCACTGTGTGAAATACCACCATACAATGACCTGGAATCACAGCTAATTAGGGCATGACACCAGAAGCCAATTAAAAATGGTATCTGTGAAAGCACCCTTCCCTTAAATGTCTTAGACAATTAATGGTTTGGCTGGTAAAAAAAACAACACACAAAAAAACAAACTAGGGCTGGGCTCTGCCACCATTAGTAATGTTCACTGAGTGGGGCTACTGGTACAATAAGGTGCTACTCATGTGAGTAACCATGGCAGAACTAGGTGATGAGTACAGTAGATTTATGACCTGGCATTGATATGAACTCCAGATGAAAAATATCAAAGAGCATATTTACATTATATTAAGTAATGAGCATGTAGATTTTATTTCACATCTCACTACAAGACTGGAGTCTGTCAAAGGATACACTCTGATTTTGGTTAAATAAAGAATCGGTTTTATACATTTGTGCCATTTAGGCACATAAAGCCTTCAGAGCTGAGGGGAGTCATGCCTTCCTGAGGGAGCTCAGGCAGCTCACGGCCATAGGAGAGGGAACACCTCATCAGGGAGCACATTTACTCCCCACTGCACCAGTCCTAATTCTCAGTGTGATGTAAAAGGGGCCAGAGCCATAGTTCCACCTCCTCCTTGCCCCCCCTTTGTTGCATGTTTTCATGGTTGGAGCAGGGAAGGAGTGCTAGGACTTCTATTTTCTCTAGCTTTTATGTATTTTGTGCTAGGGGGCTGGAGGTGGGGTGTCAGTCAGTCCAAGAGGTAACATCGATGAGACAAGAGCTATAGGGCCAGAGTCAGTTCCCCTGCTTTGGCTGCTTTTTCAATTCCTGCTAAGTAGAAAGAAATTATCTTTACTGCTTACTGGAGATTCTCCCAGCATGGAGGAGTCCACAGGTGGCATAGTGACTCCTACACTACCCTATCTTGGCTATCATAAGGGGCGTGGTGGGAGAGCTGCCATACCCAGCTGACCCGCAACTGTTGCCATAGCCCCTTAGAAGCCATTACCAGCCAGTGCAAGTTAGACCAGCCCTGATGTTGCTCTAGATTGAAGCACTGGATCAATCCTTCATGCTCCCTCACTATGCCCTCTTCCCCAAACAGTTCCAGGCACAGAAAACCCAGTCCTGGGGGCCTAGCCCATACATCTTATCTTAATTAAATGAAAATTATTGTTAATGACACATACTTATTTTTCTCATTTTAATTGTAATGTATGAAATTAATACATTTAGGTTCTTATGGCAATATTAACTCAAATACATTGCATATATGCCAGATTTTCTATTCCTACTTTTCTGGTTAAATGCATAGCTTAATCTTGTTGCTATCACAAAATATATAGACTGTGCACTAGACACAACTTTTTCTACTAGGAATCTTAACTTTTGTATTTGTGGGTTTCTTGGCCTTTTGGCTAAAATCAAATATATTAACTTAGTTATTTCCTAGATTTTTTTTTTAAAAAAGAAAGTATGCGCTTAATACTAGCATTTAAATAGTCCCAATTAGGCTATGAATTCAATGCATCACAGAGAGAGGGCAGAGGCAGAATTCATACCACTTTTAAGTGATTAGTCTAGAGTGTGCGCTAATGGTGATAGTATTTCTGAACTGTGCTGCTGCTGCCCTGGAGACAGTTTTCACAGGGCTGGATCAAACAGCAGCAATTCATCTATTTACATTACAATAGCTGGATCTGGTCAATAGAACAGAACCTTAATTGAAGTAAAAAACTCGGTATTTGCAAAATAATTCAGGAAAAAAGCAAAAATTCTAGAGAGCTGTTAAAAATCATGGGGTCCGGAATGTTTTTGGGATAGTGACTTTCTCCCTTTTCTAGATAGAATGGACGGTCTTGTGTTTAAGGCATTGGTGTCAGATGCTGGAGACAGGGCTGGCTCCAGGCACCAGCTTTCCAAGCAGATGCTTGGGGCGGCATTCAGAGTGGGGCGGCAGTCCGTGTCCCGCAGCAGCAGCTCCGCCGCTCTCCCCACCGCGGTGGCTTTTGGGCAGCAGCAATTCGGCAGTGACTGCTTTGGGTGGCAAAATTGGTAGAGCTGCACCTGGCTGGAGATGGAGTTATTTTCTTGCTCTGCCACCAGCCTCATGTCTGACCTTGTGCAAGTCACTTAATCTCTCAGCATTTCTTAAACACACACAGCAAAATTTCTGAGCAGACTCAGTAGGCTCTCGGAGATTAAGGGCCATATTCTCAAAAGAGCTGAGTGCCCATAAGTGGGGTCAGAGTTTCAAACCTGCTCAGATCCCAGTTAGACCAAGGTAAGTGGCAGGATTTCACAAGAGCTCAGCACATTATGCAAATACAGGAGAACAGGAATGTATAACAAACTGGGCTGAATCCCTCACTTCAGTGGTCACTACCAGGTAACTCCTCAAATAAAAAAAGGTCAAAATAAACAGATTCCTTTAGGTGTGCCCCAACCATGTAGCATAAACAGAGCTGGATTTTCTATCTGCTTTCCACTAAGCCATACCAAAGAGAGCTACAACTAAACATTGAAGAATTATAAGCAAGTCCTGGAAAGGAGCACCAGACAGGCTGGTGGTTTCCTAAATCAACTGCTGATTACTCCATGTGGATAAGTCATCCCTCATACAGAGTTATTAATTCACTGCACAGTGAACTCCTTGGTGACACTTCTTTTTAGAGGTCAATAAAATTCTTCAGTGTTAGCTTTCCTTGTTGGAAACCAAACAAAGAGGAAGTGCAGATTTGGGCTAGCCCATGACAGAATACACAAGGCAGGATCCACTGCAGGGAGGATGGACAAACATTTATTCGTTTGCACTTACCATGCAGGGTCTGTCACAGGTGTCATCCCAGCACTCTGCAGAGCATGTCCCCCCCCCCACCCCATTTGGGCACAAGCCACCCTATAAGGGTGGAGGAGGAATGGGGAGAAAACAGAGACATAGCACTGCCCCATCTCCTCTTCTATAGCTCTACTGAGATAGCAAAGGTTATGCATTGTCCTCCTAAAGGTTGGTACATCAAGAATGTTTCCTCATGAATTGTGGAGTTTCAGGAGAAACACCAGGCCACCTGGGGCTCCTGCTGGGGCAATGCAGCTCTGCATGGCTCCCAACACAGCCAGTAATTAAGTGCCATAAATGCCCCTGAATATTTAGTCCAAAGCAAAACCCACAGGAACAATGAAAATAAAATCCTGTAATTCTTCTGCTTACCGAATGCCCATTGAAAGGGCCGGTGTGGGGCCTGAGACTCCCCAGGTTTGTCACTCACCAAGGAAAGAGATTTGTCAGGTAGTCATATTGTCTCTCTCAGCATATTTCTCCCAAATGGGCTGAGAGTCACTACTGAACCTTCAGGGGCTCATCTGCAAAATTGAAAGAAAGCCCATTGAGAGACTGTAGAATTTAAAGGACAGCAGAAAGCAAAGTTGTTTTTCTTTGGTTGGTCATGATAATCCTTGTGTGTTCTCCCAGGAAATGAATTTCATTTCTAAATAGTCAATAGCAATATGAATGTCTCTTTTTGGCCAACTGCAAGCTGATGTACACTACATTAGAAGCGTACACTACATTTTGATTATTACTGAAAGTCTTAGTACACAGGCCATCCTAATTTTCCCCCTTAAAGCAGAAGAAGCTATTATCTGTAGTAGACATGGTATTTGTAGAAACAGTACAATAGCTACTAAATAAACAAGGCTACAAAATGAGTCTACGAGAACAAGTTGAAATAGCGAGTGAAATACATCATGAAATGTGATTAATGACACCACAGGAAATATAAAATAGCGTGTTGCCCTGGACATGGGCTGTAAGCGCACAATGTCTGAATATTGTGCATCTGCAGTTCTCAGTCTTGCCACCTAATATTCAAATTGCCTGCCAGTATAAACACAGCTGCTAAATGTCTTCTAATGAGTCTCCACTTTCTTCCCAGCTATTGAAGTATATTTTTACAGTGACAAATGCTGTGTACTCTTCTTCAGCAGAAGACAACCTTGATGACCAACGTGTGTGTCTTAACACATGTTCAGATTCAACTACAGATCAAAGTATGAGAATAGCTAATTTGTAGTATCCAAGGACAATTTGGGTTCATGTTCTTGGCTTGAAAGATCTTTCTCTTGATCATGCATAATCATTTACCTACTCAGTCAGCCTAAGGCCACAGATTTTCAGGAATTTCTGCCCATCATTACAAACTTTGCTGGATTGGGAGAGGAGCATATGTGACCTTCTTTATGTAACCACCACATTCACACTGTGGATTGGCCTGTAGACTTTGTTTTATAAGCATTGTGATCAGTTTTTACCCAGCCTGGAGAGAGAGATCAGCACCAGCTTGAGGTGTGGGAGACTCCAAGTGACAATTTTCATTTTATTATAATACTAACCTGTGCTTTAAGAAATAATTTAACATCCATTTACTTTAACAGTTATTTCAAAAAAGTTAACCAAGGACAAGCCATATAAAGAGGAAAATGATGGCCAAAATTTTCAAACATTCTACTCTGCTTGATTTTTGCTAAAGAGAGGCTGAGGAGTGAAAAAAAAAAATCTAAGAGACTTCATAACTTTAGCAAGAGTACCAGTCTATTTATATACTTCCTGGAATGCTCAGAACACTTAGTCTTACTGACCACAAGAAACCACTGTTGTTGCGCAAATGGTTTCACACGTGAACTGAAACTAAACACTATTTTCTTTTATGTTTGTTTTTAATGACCTGGTGGGAAGGGAAAACAAATTATAGACAAAATTGTGAGCTTGCACATAGTCAAAAAGGAGTTTGTGCCAGCAAACCTGCTTGGTAAAACCTCACTGAATGTGGGGTGGAAAAAAACATCTCCTCCTTCAAATCATTTCCATAAAAAAAAACTTACCTTTTCTGTAATGCAGAAAGAAAACTGGCATCTGATAATGGCAAGGTAACAATCAAGTTCCACTTACTGCTCCTGTTTGGCTAAGAATGGTGCACTCCCTATTTCTTTTTCACCCAACCTTGGTCAGCTTTTGTGTCTTCCATCTGTTACATCTTCTCAATCTTAAGTTGTCTGGGGCATAGGTAAAGCTTTGATTTAGTCACGGGTAGTTTTAGTACAAGTCATGGACAGGTCACAGGTCATAAACAGAAATTCACCAGCCCATGACTTGTACTATAAATACGCTTGACTAAATCTTAGGTGCTCCAGGATGCTGCAGGTACTCTGGGGGAGGGACGTGCTCCAGCAGACCCTGCTGCTACTCTTGTGGGGTGTGTGTGTGTTTCTGGCACGCCACCGCTGCTGCTGTGGGGGTTGCCTGGAGCAGCAGCAGTGCCCTAAGTGTGTGTCGGGGCAGCCCGGGGTGTTGCTACTGTTCCCAGACTGCTGCTCTGGGGCAGCACCTGGAACCAGCTGCCTGGGGCCACCCAAGCAGTGGCCGGTGTGGCTGGCCCTGGGGCCATCCCAGCTGTTTGGGTTGCCCTGGGGTCAGCTGCATCAGCCGCTGCAGAAGGCATGGAGATCCGGAAAGTCATTAAATCTGTGACTGCCATGACATTTTCTATATGTTTGTACAGTCCCTAGAACAATGGGATCCTGGCCTGCCTCTGCATGCTAATATACATTTAAAAGTAATTATAATAAATGAGATTTTTTTCATAATGTAAAATCTATTGCCCCTTCAGTGAAATTACACAAAAAATTTAACCCCTAACTTTCCAATGGTATACTTTGCATACATGCGTTGTAGGTAGATTTGATAGATGGAATAACATGACTCATGAGGATGATGAACAGGGTGTAATTGCCTTGATATGAACCTCTGATTTTCTTCCTAGTTTCTTTAATCATTTAAAAGGCTGTTAATTTTAGGATTATTAATCTGAGGCATTTTTAGTTAGTATATGTCCAGGACATGTCATTTCGCCAATAATCATGAGAGTCTGTGACCCAAATTCATGCCTGGTCTCACTCCATGATGTGTAGTCATTGGACTTACACCTGGAGTGAGTTTGGAGTTGTTAGAACATATCCATCTACTTTTATTAACATTACAGCATGTGAATATATTACAAGAGAGGTGGGCCTAAAACCAAATCCCGAACTTTGAGGAACTAGCTCTGAAGATCACTGCAGGGATCTACCTTTATGGGGAGCTGAACTGAAGTCTAGATCCGAGAGCTGTCTTGCCTCCAAACTTTAAAGAAATTCAGGTCTGCGTCTGGGCTTTGCAGCTTGAGCTCATCTCTATATCAAACCAGTTAGTGGTCTATTAGGTAAGAACTTAGAGTTCAGATCTCTGTTTCTGTTAACTAGTGTCACATTTTTAAATTCATTTCAACTCTGAAATGTAACTGTTGTGCTTGCTGGGAAGTTCAGATTAACTAGGCCCCTCAATGGTTGTAAGATGCAATCATCTATTGGGCTGTCCCTGAAAAGCATGCTGGACCAGAACAGTCAGTAGGAAATGTGTAGTTTAAGAATAAGATCTAAGGGAGGTAAAATAAAGTCTTGGGGCCAGATCCTGCTGCCAGTTATATTAACTAAATGCAACATAACACTATGGAAGTCATTGGAATCACAGAAGTCCACATTTACACTGGTTCATCTGACAATGGGATATGGACCATTGTATCAGGGCAAGGTAAGAAACTAGAAGAATATGGACACACAATGCATTGAGCATTTAAATCCTGAAACACATCCTCCTTTTTAAGTCCCCATTCCCCAAAAGTGTTAGTGAGGAATGGAGAATAAATAACTGCCCAAGTCATAATACTGCATGTTAAGCACTTATGAAAAGAATACTTGAGACCATTCAAACATAGTCAGGAAAGCAGAATTCATGTTTTTCCCTTTTTACCTTCAAGGCATCATATCAAGTGAAGAAAAAAGGAATGGTCATCAAAATTTAGTGCTATCCACCTCCCTCACCTACTTATCACCCAATTTACTTAAATGAACTCTCTGAGGATCATGGATGTATCAAACATGTAGAACTGCGATGCAAAAAAATCAAGTATGACTACAAGCAGTCAAGGTAACAAAAGGCTCAGAATAGGATTTGTGTCATTGATAAGGCAGATGGCTTACAGCATCCTCCTATATAGATGGCAGTCCTTTTTTTATGAAAAAGGACTTGAGCGTGCTGAGGCTTGCCAAAAGGTTAGAAACTCAAGGACACTGACCATCCCAAGAGCTTTGCATATGCAATTCCTCCTGACTTCAATAGGAAGTGCTCTTATGCCTCTCCTGCAATAGTAGGGCGTAGGGGATTTTAAATAACCAAATACAAACGGGTGAATTCTACAGTAAGCCTGCCCACACAACTGGTTTAATAAATGTGTAGGTTTGTAGATGCTGTTGTATGGATCTCAACTGAAAACACGATTAAAGAATTACAAATCAGAAGGAACCAGGCCTGTGTTAAGGGTAAACATAACGCTTTCTGAAAGGTGCAGTGTACTCCCCACTGCACAGCAGCTGGCTGGGGATGGGTGGAAGGGATTGGAGATATGACTCTGCCTACAATCTGCCCCCATCCCCTTTCCAGGGGGTTGCTCTCCAGATGGGGAACAATATGGCATCATCCCTATCCTCCTCCAGGCACAAGGGCAGGATCCTAGACAGCCCTTATGCAGACCATGCAAAGACCAGAAGGCTCCTTCCTTCCTCCCCCATTAGTCCCAATCTAACCCATCATCCTTTTAATAAAGCCACTTACAAGTGCAGAATTGTGGCATGAACACCTTTCATAACAGTAAATATAAGCAGCAGTGCTTTTGAGAATTTAGGTCAACGCATCACTTTTAGAGCATATTATAAATTCATCACAATCACAGCCTCAAGAAAATTTTATTCTCTGGCATCAGCTGCTCTTAGCCATGCTGCAGACATCTAGCAGAATTTAAATTCCAGATTAAGTATTGATTGAGTTTAAATAAATTATATGTTACAGCTGTGTAAGTGGGCTCAGACTGCTTTGGATGATTTTCCTTTTTAACCTTTTTTCCTACGTCAAATACTAGCGGATGGATTCATTTTGTTGTGACTAGAATGGACAACCAATTCAGAAAAGCACAACCTTGAAGAAAATAGTAAACAGCACCCTTCATCCCCTCTATTATGTTGGAGACACAAATATTGTGAAATGGTCACAGAACAAACATGTCTACTTCAAGGGATTAAATGAAAATAAGAGGGATTCTTAAAGAATTAGCTACAGTAGAAAAAATGGCAAAACTGGAAATATCTGATTATATATTAAATGCTTGATTCCTGTTTGTGCAGTTTTTAAAAGTTCAAAATATCCCAGTAGTAAGGGCTATTGAAATAAGGTGTAATATAGCCTTGCATTTTTTATGTCATGTTTAGTAGCATCAGCTGTTCATGTATCTAGCACATTATTTTTGGATCACTGACAAATGAACACATCATTCTGAACTATATTTAATAGGAAATGAAAACTTGCACATGAGCAGGTATTCAGAATATAAACAAGATATAGTCAGCAAAGGCAATTAAGAAACAGTACAGGATTAAACTTTATGGGAAAAAACCAACTACGTTCTGTGCTGCTAAAAGAGGACAAAAGGACACTTAAGGACAAATAGTTTTGTGTTTGACCTATTTTGGTTGATTTCATTTTCAGATTTTGTAAGCCAAGCTCCAGTGAGTTCCTGAGGAAAAAAATTCTACCTGGCATTTTACTGCAAGTCAAACCTCACACAAAAAGTGCTTTGTACTTCAAGATAACATTAGTAGCTGTCTAGCTGCATAGGCCAATTTGAACAAAGCTAAATAAAACAGTAATGGACTTTGTAATACCCAAATTGAAGGTACAGTAAAAGTATAAAGTATCTCTGAGTGGTTTTCCAGTTCATGAATTGAGCCTATCAGCTGCCTGGTTAGATAAGAAAATATTATCCCAATTTTACAGATGAAGAAACTGAGGCTCACAGAAGTTAAGTGACTTGTACAAGGTCAAACAGCAAACAAGTAGCAAAGCTAAGAGCAAAACTTCCAAGTGATGACTTTCAGTCCTCTAATTTAACACGAGGACCAGCTTGTGTGTCATTCAGTTATATGTATGGTTAACTTATATTTTATAATCAATAAAATAGAGAATCTCACCTAAAAATTAACCATTCCTCATTGCAGTCTTTCCAAAACTGAAGACAGGAACTCGTTCCCTTTTAATGTAAGGCAGACAGTTTAAAGTACCACACACATTTGGATCAGACCCAATGCACCTTGAGACAGTGACTGAAATTACACACACACATGCATAATAATAGCCCTTATTCCAGCGGACATGATGAACAATTACCCATTGTAAGGGGCATTCTTAGGATTTTAGCACACATCTCCTCCCTTCAGGAAGGGTTGTACCATGCGGGAGTCTCCTGACATTGTTTCCCAGTCAGGTGGCTCATTGTGAATGCAAATGCCATGCTTTGAGTTTGACTGGCCTTTCTCACTACCAATGGACATCTGACATTTTTATAATTCCCTTTCCTCTAACGCACAGCGCAAAGAGGAAGGATTTGATTTTTTTTTATTCTGAAAAATAAAAGCCAAAGCAGGTAACTCTGTTTCCCCTCTGTCTTTTGGTCAACTCTGACCCTCAAAGTTGAATAACCCAGCTTCTCTTTAAGGCATGAACAGAAACAAATATCAGCTGCACGTAATTAGCTGACGGTTTGGAGTGCCCCCCGTAAGCATTCGTACTCACCACCTGCTGGTAATCCTTGAGAATTAGCTTGATTTCCAGCCCAGAGCACCCTCTGCAGGCTGGTGATCCACCTTACCACTGGCCCCTGGTCCCTCCCAGGACCCAGTGCCTTTGCCTTGGGTGCCATCCCACTGGTAGTACCCCCACTCCCTGGGTCTCCCCACCCCAGGGAACCCTTACCCACTATCCCCATGTCACCTCAATCGTGGCTACCGCCAGTCAGTGTCTAGCCCCGTGCCCTGGGGTGGGCTGCAGTATAAAAGCCAATCATCACAGGCAACAAGGAGTTTGGACTGGCTGCCTTTACCCACTCTCAGGCTACCCCTCTGCAACCCCAATACCTATATGGGCTTGGGACCAGGCCCTGCAGCCTAGGGAGTTGCTGGCCTAAGGCTTCCCAGCTCCTGAGGCCTTTCCCCAGCCCTGCCTCACTCTAGGCCACCCCCCAGCCAGAGAGAGTCTGCTTGAGCTTCTGGCTCCCAGCCTTTAAAAGGGCCAGCTGGGCCCTGATTGGGGCATGGCCCAGCTGCAGCTACTTCCTCACTCAGCCCAGCTTCTAGCCCACAGCCCTCTCCAAGGGCTGGCTTTTCAGCCCTTCAGGGCAAGAGTAGGTGACCACCCCACTGCACTTTCCCAACCCAAGCTGACACTAAAGTATTAACCCGACAAAACCCTGTCTGGGGATGTCTGGTAGTAGGGGGTGCACAAGACTGTGGAGTCTCTTCTGGGGGCACCAAAAGGGCTGTGCAGCCCAACACAAAGATGCCATGAAGCGTAACATTTTGCATCAGCCCCAAAATTGTGCCTGCTTCATGTTGCTCTCTTGTATGAAACAGATGAGCAGTAGCAGAGGTGTGAGGAATGGGGGTGGAGATTGAGTAGTGTGTAAACCTTACAGAGACTGGCAGTGATCTTCCTTTGGAGCATGTCAGTGAGGGTCACTTGCCAGGATTAACTGGGTATAACTAAGTTAATCATTTCCCTTCCATTGTAGGGGCCTGGGGCATTGGTGCACCTCACTCCCTCCTGTTCTCTGCCTTTGACACATAATATCTAGTGTGCTATGAGTAATGCTTTGGTCTCATTCAGGTTGCTGGGTGGTGTTGATGGCCTGTGATATACAGTACATCAAGACTAGATGATCTATAGTCCCTTTTGGCCTTAAACCCTAATTCCAGCTCAAAGCAACGTTTACCCTCAAATCTGTAAGTTTTTGCTGCAAAGTTTAGTGGTAAACAATAGCACAGAATATGGCAAAGTAACAATTATGGCTACAATGAAACAGTAAAAGAGAGGATCTCTCTATTCACAGAATTATGGAAATGTAGGGCTGGGTGGTGAAGAATGGAGGGAGGCGGCTCTGGCATCAATCCAGGACAACTGCTTATTTTTCTTTAGGACAAGGGGCTATTAAGGATAGTGGATGCAACCACTGAATTTTCCAGGTGAAATGGAATCAAACTCAGGCAGCTAAGAAATTAGGCTCAAAAGTTTAGGCTTTTAAAGGCATTTAGGCATTGCCGTGCTTAGTATTACAACTCCTATATGATTTAGGAGCCTAAAGCTCATTTTCAAAAGGGATTTAGCTACTTAGGAGTCTAAATCCCAGCTCTTAAATAAATGAATACCTTTTGAAAATGATATGTAGGCTTCTAACTTGGGTAGGCATTGCAAGGCTGACTTCAGCAATGCCTAAGTACCTTTAAAAATCTGGGCCCTAGTGTCTAGATTATGTTACCCCTGTGTTGACATACTAGGAAGGTAAGAGAGCACAGGGAGCCATAATATACTTGCCGGCAGTTGAGAATCCAGGGGAAGATGTAGGTAATGGTGCTGGCAGCACTAGTAGGGTACAAGCAGCAGATCTGAGGGAGGTAAGGGCAAAAGCAATGGCTTCCTCCCATCCAGGCTACCATGGCAGAGGGGCTTCTGGCAATACCTCTTGCTTCCCAGTCTGCTCCCCCACTGCCAAGAGCTTTATGCCTTTGAAAATACCTGTGGAACACTGTCCCCTCTTCCTTTTCCTAGCATGGCTTAGATAACTGCTTTCTTTGGCTTTTAACAGCGAGTGAATGCATATGGTATTCTATGGATATAAGATTCAGTTCTTAAAAATAATGATGAGATAAGACATGTTCCTATGCCAATCCACATATGGTGTCTATTGGGTAGTTTTATATGTACATCCTTTTATCTATGTTTTATCTAAACAATAAGTTAGATTTTAGATTAATAAAAATAATATTGAGACAATGCAGAAAGACTTCTGTAATGTTGTTGGCTAGTTTGAAATGAAAGTTGTCTAGGCTGGAAAGCTGGAGAGGAACTGAGGTAAGGCAACCTGACAGAAATTCCCTGCAGTACTTAAGAGAAAGAAAACAATCCAAACCTTGAAATAAGGTCAATGCACTAAAAGGCCTTTAGAAGAATTTTTTTTACAACTAAATTTCCAAGGGAATTTCTCACTGCAGTAAGTGTAACAGCCACATCTTTAAATAAATGTGGTTATGAGCATGTAAGCATTTCCATTATATATTGAGGATAAATCACATCAGTCAATGGAAGATGGCATGCAGTTTGCATTTACTGTAGTATTGGGCCACTGCAGAAGGAAAATATTTGTCTCTGGTGATCTGAGCCTTGACAAGTCAAGGTGCTTATGCAATGCTTATTGTTAAACCTGTGAGTAGACTCATCTACCTCAGTGTCCAGGAGTGGCAGATAGGAGGGGCCTAGTCAACTGAAGCCAATGTGCGGCTTCATGTCAGAATCCACCCAAGTAGAGCTCGGGGCAAGAAAGGGGCCTTGGGTACCATTCTCTTGGCAACATTCTGTTACAATTTCAAATAATCAGAGATTGGATGTATCATGGATAATTTCTACCTCAATGTCCTTTTTACCCATTTGGCCACATATTGTGTCATTGTGTATTGATACTTTTAAAAGAAACTAAGGGGCCAAAACTTCTCACACTGATGACAATGCAAAACTCTCATAAGCTTCAGTGGAAAGAGAATAGGGGGCCTAGATTAGACAACTCTTCACTGTAAATCTGACTAAATAAGGATTGTTGGGGTATAACTCCTTCCATCATCCATCTCTTTGCAGGTAGATGGAATTATAGGAATCATAGATGTTTCTGTGCAATATCCAGAGGAGACTGACATTGCTCAGAATTTCTTTGCCTTTGTGAATTGACTTTTCCCCCTTAATATTATTTAAATGCAACTCTTCTCTCCCTCCATTTTGATTTTCCTTATGGAGGTTACTTTTTGCTTGTTTGAAGAAAGACAGTACAGCAGAAGATCACCAAATCACAAACCTGTCTATTTTCACTGGGTCTGTGCTGTTTCCCCTTAAGTAGTAGAACTTCCCTAAAGGAATTTCTTTTGGGTTTCTCATAGGAAAACATGTACCAATTAAGCCAAAAGATGTAAAACAATCTAAAAATTTCACAACTGCTCACCCACCAATAACACCTTCAATTAAACGAAGAGGACATCAATATCTTAATATTTTGAGGGTCATTTCCTAAGGTTTCAACACAGGTAAAAGGCTTACAATTCTATACAAGCAGAGCCTGACTTTTAACTCTGCATATCTCTGTCAGCCATGCAACTGGGTTCCTTCCTCTCTTTCTTTGTAAGCTTCAGGCTTTTTACAAGGAAATTATGTTTTGAAAGTACAGTAAAGGAATCTTCATGTTCTAGTGCAGTTTTCAGAGAGACTACATGGACTATTCCACTGAGAAAAAATGAGACATGGAAGCATCTGGCCAGTTTACAAAGTATTAATAAAAGACTGTGCAACATCTTAATATACATACAAAAGAACTCATCCTGCAAATGAACATGACCTATTGAGATTCTACTACAAAATATAGCAGAATAACACTACTCATCTTATAAAATTACTAGGGTTTTTAACTTATAAAATTCATTAAACCAATAACGTGTGAGCCTACAGGGGCAGGCATATTCACTGCATGTCTACAGCATTTTGCATAATGGGATCCTGATCCTTGACCTCAATGGGAGCTGTTGTACTCTGCATTTTTTTTAAAATAGCTATTCATTCAGTTGCTTAATTATGGATTTAGAACCCAAAAGCTAGGCTCAATGTTTTTTGGAAACGCTTGGCCAAATATCATAAAGTAGGTGAATTATGGACCTAAATTAATTGATAATGTTCCTTTAAGTGGAATGCACAATTAAGAAATTAATGGTTTCCCATGAATTAGCAGTGAATACACCTAATGGCTGAAAGCTGCATATCTTTGTTGTCTAAACTGGAAAATGAATAGCTCCAATCTAGTGACCTAGAGAATGGACAAAGAGGCTTCAGAGACATTTTCAGAATGTAAAATATCATATGGTGCACAGCTTCCCAATTCCCATGCTTGGTGCAGTCCCTGGACAGTTTGTCTAAAAGCCACATATGACCAGGGATTATAAGCAAATGCCAGGGGAGTGGTTGGTGATGGGGCAGAACAGAGAACCTGACCTGGTATCGTGTATATATTTCCAGACCTGATTAGAGATTAAACTCTGCTTTAGGACCTGTGGAACCATGCCCTGCCCCCCCCCCCAACAATTAAAGTGTACAGACATGTCCCACATATGTCATTGTACTCCTCTCTGAACAAGTTCCCTTTTGAAACAGAGATATTTCTGATTAAAATACCTTTAGAAGTTGTCAGTTCAGAGGTAAACTATATCAAACCCTTCTTAGTCATACTAAGGGACATTTTACCCATTTCTTTCAAGGTTTTGTTTTTTTACCAGGAACTAGGTCAACATTTTCAATCTTTGAATTAAAAATCATGCATGGGAAAAAGCAAAATTACTTGTCATGTTACAAACTAAACAGTAAATAATTTATAAGAAAGTAAAAAGATTTTCTTTTTGAGATTTTAACAGAGCATCCTTAAATTATGAATGATTATTACACTGAAATAGCTTCTCCACCTATGACACTTTTGGGGGTTACCTAGGGCATTTGGGGTGAATCACTACTCCCTGCTTCAGAGTAGCAGCCGTGTTAGTCTGTATCCTCAAAAAGAAGAGGAGTACTTGTGGCACCTTAGAGACTAACAAATTTATTTGAGCATAAGCTTTCGTGAGCTACAGCTCACTTCATCGGATGCATTCAGTGGAAAATACAGTGGGGAGATTTATATACATAGAGAACATGAAACAACGGGTGTTACCATACACACTGTAACCAGAGTGTATACATCATGCACATTGTAAGGGGAGTGATCACTTTAGATAAGCTATTACCAGCAGGAGAGCGGGGTGGGAGGAGAGGAAACCTTTTGAAGTGATAAACACCCATTTTTTCATGGTCTGTGTGTATAAAAACATCATCTTCTGTATTTTCTACAGTATGCATCCGATGAAGTGAGCTGTAGCTCACGAAAGCTTATGATCAAATAAATTGGTTAGTCTCAAAGGTGCCACAAGTACTCCTTTTCTTGTTGCGAATACAGACTAACACGGCTGTTACTCTGAAACCTGTAACCAGAGTGATCACTTAAGGTGAGCTATTACCAGTAGGAGAGCTGGCGGGGGAAAAACCTTTGGTAAAGGTGGGCCATTTCCAGCAGTTGACAAGAACCTGTGAGGAACAGTGTGTGTGTGTGGGGGGGGGGGGGGAGGGGGGGGGGAATAAACAAGGGAAAATAGTTTTACTTTGTGTAATGACACATCCACTCCCAGTCTCCATTCAAGCCTAAGTTAATTGTGTCCAGTTTGCAAATTAATTCCAATTCAGCAGTCTCTCGTTGGAGTCTGTTTTTGAAGTTTTTTTGTTGAAGAATTGCCACTTTTAGGTCTGTAATTGAGTGACCAAAGAGATTGAAGTGTTCTCCGACTGGTTTTTGAATGTTATAATTCTTGACGTCCGATTTGTGTCCATTTATTCTTTTACGTAGAGACTGTCCAGTTTGGCCAATGTACATGGCAGAGGGGCATTGCTGGGACATGATGGCATATATCACATTGGTAGATGTGCAGGTGAATGAGCCTCTGATAGTGTGGCTGATGTGATTAGGCCCTATGATGGTGTCCCCTGAATAGATATGTGGACACAGGTGGCAACGGGCTTTGTTGCAAGGATAGGTTCCTGGGTTAGTGGTTCTGTTGTGTGGTTGCTGGTGAGTAGTTGCTTCAGGTTGGGGGACAGTCTGTAAGCAAGGACTGGCCTGTCTCCCAAGATCTGTGAGAGAGTGATGGGTTGTCCTTCAGGATAGGTTATAGATTCTTGATTATGCGTTGGAGAGGTTTTAGTTGGGGGTTGAATGTGATGGCTAGTGGCGTTCTGTTATTTTCTTTGTTGGGCCTGTCCTGTAATAGGTGACTTCTGGCTCTGCCAATCTATTTCTTCACTTCAGCAGGTGGGTATTGTAGTTGTAAGAATGCTTGATAGAGATCTTGTCGGTGTTTGTCTCTGTCTGAGGGGTTGGAGCAAATGCGGTTGTATCGTAGAGCTTCGCTGTAGACAATGGATTGCGTGGTGTGGTCTGGATGAAAGCTGGAGGCATGTAGGTAGGAATAGCGGTCAATAGGTTTCCGGTATAGGGTGGTGTTTATGTGACCATCGCTTATTAGCACCGTAGTGTCCAGGAAGTGGATCTCTTGTGTGGACTGGTCCACGCTGAGGTTCACAGTGGGATGGAAATTGTTGAAATCAGGGTGGAATTCCTCAAGGGCTTCTTTTCCATGGGTCCAGATGATGAAGATGTCATCAATGTAGTGCAAGTAGAGTAGGGGTGTTAGGGGATGAGAGCTGAGGAAGCGTTGTTCTAAGTCAGCCATAAAAATGTTGGCATACTGTGGGGCCATGTGGGTACCCATAGCAGTGCCACTGATTTGAAGGTATACATTGTCCCCGAATGGGAAACGATTATGGGTGAGGACAAAGTCAAAGTTCAGCAACCAGGTTTGCCGTGACATTATTGGGGATACTGTTCCTGACAGCTTGTAATCCATCTTCGTGTGGAATGTTGGTGTAGAGGGCTTCTACGTCCATAGTGGCCAGGATGGTGTTATCAGGAAGATCACTGATGGATTGTAGTTTCCTCAGGAAGTCAGTGGTGTCTCGAAGATAGCTGGGAGTGCTGGTAGCGTAGGGCCTGAGGAGGGAGTCTACATAGCCAGACAATCCTGCTGTCAGGGTGTCAATGCCTGACATGATGGGGCATCCAGGATTTCCAGGTTTATGGATCTTGGGTAGCAGATAGAATACCCCAGGTCGGGGTTCCAGGGGTGTGTCTGTGCGGATTTGTTCTTGTGCTTTTTCAGGGAGTTTCTTGAGCAAATGCTGCAGTTTCTTTTGGTAACCCTCAGTGGGATCAGAGGGTAATGGCTTGTAGAAAGTGGTGTTGGAGAGCTGCCTAGCAGCCTCTTGTTCATATTCCGACCTATTCATGATGACGACAGCACCTCCCTTGTCAGCTTTTTTGATTATGATGTCAGAGTCGTTTCTGAGGCTGTGGATGGCATTGTGTTCTGCACGGCTGAGGTTATGGGGCAAGTGATGCTGCTTTTCCACAATTTCAGCCCGTGCACGTCGGCAGAAGCACTCTATGTAGAAGTCCAGTCTGTTGTTTCGACCTTCAGGAGGAGTCCACCCAGAATCCTTCTTTTTGTAGTCTTGATAGGAAGGTCTCTGTGGGTTCAGAGGTGTGTTGGAAATATTCCTTGAGTCGGAGACATCGAAAATAGGATTCTAGGCCACCACAGAACTGTATCATGTTCGTGGGGGTGGAGGGGCAGAAGGAGAGGCCCCGAGATAGGACAATATTGCTGGGCGGGTTAAGGGAACCACTGTTGTGACCCCTTGTGGCATGTAGTAGTTTAGACTGTTTAGTGTCTTTTTTCTTTTGTAGGGAAGCAAAGTGTGTGTTGTAAATGGCTTGTCTAGTTTTTGTAAAGTTCAGCCACGAGGAAGTGTGTGGGGAAGGTTGTTTTTTTATGAGAGTATCCAGTTTTGAGAGCTCATTCTTAAATCTTTCCCCATTTGCTGTAGAGGATGTTGATCAGGTGGTTCTGCAGTTTGAGAGCATGTGGCACAAGCTGTCAGCATAGTCTGTGTGGTATGTAGATTGTAATGGATTTTTTACCTTCAGTCCTTTTGGTATGATGTCCATCTGTTTGCATTTGGAAAGGAAGATGAGGTGAAATGGTGAGAAGGAAAGTAATAGGGCTGGAAGGGGTTCAGAAGTTGAAATGAGCATGGCTAGAGTATTCCAAGACCAGTAGCAAGGGATTGACATAATCAAGTTTCAGGTGTTGAGCAACAGCCAAAAAAGTGAGTAGTCAAATTCTTGCTCTTTGGTTGGTTATGGATCACTTTTAGCCAATCAGACTACAGTGATTTTTGTACTGTGCAATTTCAGAGGAGCAACTGTATATTCATTAAGCAAATAAGACCTCAGCCAGCCAGAGTACAGAGATTGCATAATTGAGAAATAAGTGTAAAGTTTATGGATCAGTAACTGCAACAGCATCCTGGCACTTTAATTGGCTGACAAATTTTATTAATGGTGATGCAGATAAATATTTAGTATTCAACTCTGTCCTCCTTTTATAAAACCTTCCTGCAAACCCCTCATTGTGCCATAAAAATGGCCATATTGGGTCAGACCAACTGGGTCCATCTAGCCCACTATCTGGTCTTTTGACAGTGGCCAATGCTAGTGGCCATGTCTCTACTATACTAGTGCTGACATCTATTGACAAACTTCTTCCCAGCATCATCATCATTAAGAGATGTCTGATCTTTAGGGCCATATTTACTAAAACAAGCAAGCTACATTAAAACACAAAAATGAGTGTTTACCAATTGTCCCTAAAATACATGACATTTGTGTGGGCAAATTAATACAATTTGTTGCTTTTGCCACTGGATTCAATGGATCCATGCGACAGGTGTGTAAACTGTTATAATCCTGACCCAGGTTATGTAACAGGGCCAGGAAAAAAATTCAGCACTTCTCTGTGTCCTGCTTTTATTACACAGTTCCCTGATTTGCATGCATAAATTTCCATCAATGTATTTGGTTTTTTTTGTTTGTTTTTAAAAAAAAGACATTAGGGCCAATTAATACCATGCTGCCAAATTTATACTCACGGGGGCCCCTCAAATCAATAGGGTCTCCACCCAAACAGGGATAGTTTTAAATGTAAGAAGTTTACTGCTTATGCTCCAGGGCCATATTGTGTGGTGCATCAGTTGATTCCTGCTGACCCAGAGCTTTGTGGTGATAACTTGAGTCCCTGGGGAATCAGGATGGCTCTCCTGGCTCATCAGCTTTAGTCAAAGCACATCACAAGTTCTCACACTTGTTTTAATACTAAACGTCTATCCACTATTCCCCTAAATCTCTCCATAAATAATCACTTCTGGAATTATTTTCCTATGACCTTCCCCTCATTTCCCACCCAGATGGGATGGCAATGTTGCCTGGGCAAGTTGGGGGAGGAGGTGGTCATATATTGAATTTACACTTTGAAGTGTGGGTCCTGGTTGAATTTTTAACATCAGCTTCAGGAAAGGCAACATCTGTGTATTCCAAATTTCTCAACAGCTTAGGTTTGGAGAAAGATGCAGTGATTAGTCTAAGATTATTATTTTAACATTTTCTGTTATTTTTTGTTCCATACACCATCTTATCTTACTACACCATTAAGCATGTGAATATTCTACCAATATAAAATACAGACATCACCAAGTCCCTTCCAGAGTTCAAAGAGTTAAGGTATGTCTACACTACAAGGACTACAGTGTCACAGTCGCAGCTTTCTGTCACTAAAATAAATCTACCCCCTCAAGAGGCAGTAGCAAGGTTGATACAAGAACTCTTCTGTCAACCTAGCTGCATCTGCAGTGGGGGTTAGTTCTACTTAACTATGTCACTCAGGACATGAAATTTTTCACAGCCCTCAGTGATGTAGCTAAGTCACCTAATTTTAAGGTATAGACTAGGCCTCCTTCCCTTTCCCAAGGAACACAACAAAGTTCTTACTTAAATACAAAATTAATTTTGTATTTATGTTTATGGTGCTTTCCCTTGCAGAATGATAACTGGATATCACCTCAAATTGATGTGCTATTAAATGGTATTCCTTCTTTCCAAAAATTGCCCATTATGCAAGGACTGCACAGTATATGACTGGATTGGCCTTGCTAGGAAAGCAGCAAACACACCATGACATATAGGGTAGGCTCAAAATTACCCTTCATTCGTCTCCTTCATATTGCATGGCAAAAAAAGAATCTTATTTGCTCTGGTCTGCATGCCTTTAGGAGTTCCTACTGATTTGACATTTCCTAAACTGACTTGGTTTTCTAGGTCACCAATTAGATTTCTCGCTGCTTTCTAGTCTTTAGCATTCTCAGTAGGTTGCATTTCTTCCTGGGATAATTCTAGCGCTATCTTCATTTTTTCTGTTACAAACTGGAACCAAAGTTCCCAGAATTTTTATCCAGTTCATTAATGTCCAAAGGTTTGAGTCAAACCCTTCCCTCCCTATGCTGTGTAGTTAAAGAAAGATCTCTCTCAAGTTTTCCTTTGGACAAAAATCTGAACCTTTAGAAATTAAAGTTTATTAGCTAAAGGCATTTCTACCAAGAATTAAAAGTAAATAGTCTCCAAGTAGCATGCCTTTAAAAGATATCCAGCATCCTGACTTGACCATACAAATCTTTATAATCAATGATTTCTCTTCTATTTCGAGGCCTACATACACCTTCAAGTGGTCCCTTTTACCCATCAGTTAAAAGGAGCTTTATGAGGGTGCTGAATAGGCCTGTTGTGATTTTCAAAGCCACCTAAGTGATTTTAATACTAAGTTTCCATTAACATTAATTGGAGCTATGCATCCAGATCCCCTAGGTGGGATGGAATACATTAGGCACTGTGCTGGTACTTCAGAGATTAGCATCCTAGTCACACACACCTAGCTGCTATTTTTTTCTCCAAAAACAGAAGGTAAAAAAGAGAGGGACACAATGCAAGGCCAGGGCTTAATGTGCATTTTACCCTCCTCTCAACAAGAATAATTCTCTCATCTCACAATCAGTCTCTCTGTAATGTCCTGGAGCCTCCAGTACAGATGGTTTAAAAATACACATTTCAGGGGGAGGGAGTATGATATAAATATAAATATAAAAGAATGATTATTATTATTATATCTGCATGTCCATTATTGATAGTATTCATCAGAAAGTGTCAGTAACCTATACCACACCATCTTTGGAAGACTGGGGGCCTTGATCAGAAACTTTGCACATCAGTCATCTGGATCAGGGCAGCCATTTCAACCAGAATAAGGATCTGCTGTAGACAGACAAGGGGATACATGTTTCATCAACTGAGTCAGCTCAGTGTGGTCAGTTGCTACAGTGAATGCCATTTTGTTTCTTTCTTGAGTGCAGGAGAAATGCCTCTGATCATTAAGCAAGCTTCATTTTTTTTTTTTGGTTGTCATTATAGTTGCCATGTGACTCCTGGATCTTGAAAATCTTTTGTTTTTTAAATATCCATTAATTTTGACATTTGGGAACATTTACATAAGGGAAGGTGAATTTTATAGTAAACAGCTGAATCAATTGCACAGAGACCATTGAGAGCTGCAACTTTAAATTAGGGCTGCTTGAGAGACTACAGCAGAGAAGAAGAGGTCCTAAATCATGGTGAATAGTTTGTCACAAAGTCAAAGAATGAGATCACAAAGTCTTTGATTTCTCTGAATTTTCAGCGAGGAAAAGAGATTTTCAATTATATTAAGTCTCCTTTATACTAAGGCTCCTATACTAAGGCAGAGCGCATGCAAGCAGCTTTAGGGGTGATAGGGGCGACTTATTCTAATGAAGTTCCTTGTAAAGTAAAATAGAATAAAGTGATTCTTTTTGCAGTTATCGTTTTCACATGACATTCTATGCACTTCATTGACTTCCAGTCTCCTTCTAGACGTACGTGAAGGTGTTGGCTACAGAGTTGGTCTATATTTTGCTCTATTGGCCTGTTACAGGATGTGGGAAGCATCACCTTCTCAGGCATTTGTATATTAGTACTTAATGCTGCTGAATGGTCATTATTGTGTGTGACAAAGTTCCTCCTCTGCCTTGATCGATCCAGTGCTTTCTGGAGGATTTGCTCGCTTCAGAGGTTCATGGTAGTCCTCAGTTTGGCTCCTTTTGTTTGTGGCACAAACCTGCCTTTCACTCAGCTAACCTCATCATTGGCCAGCATGAGGGAAAAGGGAAAACAATCTCCCCAGTCCCTGTTGTCCCACCTAGTGGGTCAGCGACAGGCCAGATCCCTTTCCAAATTAGACCTTTCCCTCGGGTGTCTCTCACAGACCAGGTCAACTCCTCCTGTGTCAGATAGGGAGTTTTGGGGACGGGGGAAACCTGGGCCCGCTGTCTACTTCGGGTTCCAGTCCAGGGCCCTGTGGATAGCAGTTGTCTACAACATCTCCTGTAACTCCGAGCTACTTCCCCATGGTTTCCCCCAGCACCTTCTTTATCCTCACCGCAGGACCTGATGCCAGATATTGTTTGTACTCCTCAGTCCTCCAGCAGCACACCCTCTCACTCTCAGCTCCTTGTGCGCCCCTCACTGACTGAAGTGAGGTCCTTTTTAAACCAGGTGCCCTGATTAGTAGCCTGCCTGTCTTAATTCTAGCAGCTTCTTAATTGGCTCCAGGTGTCTTAATTAGCCTTCCTTAATTGGTTCCAGCAAGTTCCTGATTGTTCTGGAACAATCTGTTACCTTACTCAGGGAAAAGGGACCTGCTTAATCTGGGGCTAATATATCTGCATTCTATCACTCTCTTGTAGCCATCTGGCCTGACCTTGTCACATGTGTTATTGTAAATTTAATTCATTATTTGGGTGCGTAGAGCTTTTTTGTATGGTCATGTTGTATCGTTTCAACCTAAAGAAATAAAAAATAAAACAAAACGTTATATTTCAAAAAAAAGTTTTAGAAATTTAGACAATTTTACTTGTACTAAATTCTAGTTCTTTTTTAATATGTAATTTAGAAACATGGAAGGATGTTGTAAGAAAATACAGCTCTCAAGCTCACGATGAAGCATAGCCCAAAGTGAAAGTGAGCAGCGATCGGGAGTAGCTCTTGTGATGGTCATTGCAATAAATACTTGGTCTGGAGATGTATACTTGTGTGTAAGGAGCAAAGTTCTGTTTGATCAAGGTGGCTGATTATAGTAGGCAGATTCCACAAGCAGTAAACTGGAGGTGCAGTTGACTAACTGGCCTAAACATGAGAACCCTCACATGACATTCTCCAGCATTGGATTTAAAGGGAAAAAACTGATCATAATTCCAAATGAATGAAGTACCTGAAATGAGATCTGTGAAGCACAATACACAGAGGGGCAGGAAACTACAAGAAGAGAGAGAAATCTTTCCCCACCAGTAACACTGAGCCATGTGGCTGATCACTCCATGTTCTTTTTGACTCCTCATTGGTGCAGAGTTGAGGTTGCCTTGACTACCAGCTTTTTGAACTTGCTGGCGGCTTCCACCTCCATTTTAGAGAACGGTTTCCATGCTGCAAAAGTCAGGAAAGTGCAACATTCTTAAGAGATACATAAACACCTTTTCATTGTGTGAACGTTTATGTGGGATCATTTTCTACCAGGCCAGACGGCTGATTCATTGGTCATTAGAGAGATGAGAAGCAGCATTTGGGGAACTGGTTTTGCAGTGTGAGGAATTGCAATGGTCCCCTCTGGATCTCCAGTCAGGTGTTCTTTGAGTCCATGGTGGTATAGATGTGTGCGCAGCTTTCTTTTTCATAGCAGTTTAACAGATGATAATATGTTTCAACTGCCACAAATTAGAGAACACCTGGCATCAGAAAACAGCAGTAATAATAATGTGTGATTTTTGTCTATTATTAGAGCTATGCACACAGATTTGTGTATTGCAGTCATTTAATGTATATCCCATGACTATGATTCCTCTTCCAGCTCAAATATTAATCCCTCAGTGAATCTATGTGCAGGCAAATCCTGTGCAAGACAGCAGCAGCAGGGGACAAAGTGAAGCAAAGAGGATTGTGTTTGACAGAGGTGTTTAAATAAATTGTTAATTTTCTTGGAATACTGGGGAACCTGTCTCTAGATCCAAATCTCTAGAGCTCCTGATCATTTACTCTCGCCCATCTGTTTTCATGGATATTGGGGAGGGTTGGAGGCCTGGGGAAGATGGAATATTGAGCGGGGTTGGGACACTTGGAGCTTGATCCTGCAGGGCATTGGGACCCTGAGTCTCTTACTGAAGTCAGTGGGAGCTGAGAGCATTCAGCACCTTGCAGGATTGAGCCCTGGCAGACATATCTGGCAGGTTGGTTCAATTTTATTTTCAGTTGGGGTGATTAGATTTTTTTGTTTTTGTGTATTTTTTCCATACGATTTAATATTTTAACTGCTCTGAAGATCAACAAGTGCATAAGCAAATTGCCATGTGTATCTGTAAACCATGAAAAAGACCTCATCTGTATGGCCACCAAACTGTTGATCTTCCAGGGTATGCTGCAAGACCTCTCTCTCTTTAGACAAGCTTTTGAGAAGGGTCTGGGTGAAAGAGGGTGGTTTTTATTAATGGTGTTTATTAATCTTGAGATGGTGGGATAGTCCTGAATGAGGAGAGTTCACATCTGGTTACTGGATTATTTAGTATATTTCATTCATGTGCTAATGTGCATGTACCTAGGGCAAAGTGAGAGGCCTTCTTTTTTAAAGCATTCCCAGTTTAAAGCCTTGGTATTTACTTGCTTAAACTTAAGTATGAGGGTTTGCAGGTTAAGAGGCTAAATCACTGCATCAGGGGTGGCATCAGGACACTGTCTCATTTTCTCCATCTGTAGTTTGGGGATAACACCTGCCTGTGTTATTGTTATACTGAAATCTATTTTACATATTAATTTAGTATAATATATAGAGTAAGTCTCTCAAGCTCTATAAATTGTTGTAAGTCATTAAAATATAACAAATATCAGAATTCAAACCAGAATACAACTAACATAATGAATTAAAGACAAATAGTTCCTCTCAAACAATAGAGCCCAAGGATAAATCACCCCAAAAGCAATAAGAGAAATCAGTCAAATAATTATCAAGAACCCTAGCCACCCAACATAACCAACTCCTAATGCATTCCTTTGATTGAAAAGCTAAGGGAAAAATACTTCCTATCTTAACCCAGGCAGGCCTTCACTGAAACAGCTTTATTCCTGGTAATATTGATTTGTCATCGTGGGTTGACTTTTTCAATGTGCTTCCCACATTTGTCCATTATAATATTTGGCTCATACATTTGTTCCTTCAATTGTTATAGTATGACTGTCAACAGACCTCTAGGTACATGAAAACGTCAAAAAACTTTAAGGACACAAGAAATAACCAATTAACATAATATATCAAAATGACACAGAAACAACCTTACTGCAGCTAAAAACTCACCCTTTTAACGTAGCCCCTCAAGACAAGTGTCAATGAGAACATGCCCTGCAGTTTGCCTGGAATGTCATTAGACTGACTTATTATTATTTATATTATAGCAATGCCCACAACATGCTCCAGGTTGTCCAAACATTTAGGGAGTCCCAGCCCTGCTTAAGTGGCCTTTCCATTTCACAATGCCAAGTAATACTACTAAACAAACCATCAGGGTGGATTGCCTACAAGAAAGGACAAACCACAACATTTGACTTGTCAGATCAAAAGAAGTCAAAGGGTATTGACAAATTCCACCACTTGGTACAAGATACCCTTGTGCTAATGCTTGCTTCCAGGGCACAAAGCATAGCCAAGAATCACATTTACTGCAGCCTCCACAAATTCAAAACGGAGTGATGCCAACATTTACAAGGAGTAGGTGTTACACTAACATTATATATAGGGCTTGAGTTGTGTGACTACCATTGGCTAAAATCTTGCACATAGCTTTGAAAAATACAGGAGTAAATACTTGAGTAGCTTCCAGTGGACAGAGTTTCTCTAAAGAAAATTAAAAATGGATTTCAGACATTTGTTAGACCATAAATTTCATGCTAACTACTAAACTGTCTGGTTCCCAAGCACTAGCAAAAACATGACAGCAGACTGCAAATTATTCTACTGTACTTCTAAGAAATCCCCCAACTAAAATATCTATAGGTTACATGAGAGTAATTTGCACAATCTTTCAGTAAATACGTTTCTAAATGGGAGATGACTTCTGCCAGGCTGGACAACATCTTGTGAACATTTATGAAACAGTGGACCTTCTGACATATAGTAATGAAGTACAGAAGAAGAGCGATCAAGGGTTTGTCTTCTTACCTGAATACAAATTATTGGAAAATGTCCTGAATATATATTTACTAAAGAAACAAACTGGAGATGGGGACAGTCCAAATATCAAGTACCCTGACTAAAGAGACTCATTTCCCATTTTGAAAAATCCTATATCTTAATACCCCACTCAGTTGCATGTATGGAGGCTACTCTTTCCAGTGGGAAAACAGAAAGATAAATAGATAATTTTTAATCATGGTATGCCAGTCTTGATTAACCAATGCACCAGCTCCTAGGCACCCTTCTTAGCCTCAGCCATGTGCTCATTTACAAAAATGCCTGTAAAACTAAACCAGTTGAGATAGGGAATTAAGAACAGAATACACAACTCCACCTCTTTATCACTAGTTCCAATCTGGTCCAGAATTGGCAAATCAAGACTTCTGTAAACTTCCCCTGTGCCTCAGAATCCTCTGCAGATTAAATGAGTCTATTTGCTACAATGAGTGTTTTATGGGTGTTAAGCTGCCAACTAACAAGATTGAGAAACAGTTTGCAATTTTTAAAAATATATTCTAAAAGGAGCAACATATTATTAGCTAATGATGTACTTTCCTTGACCACTGACAAGAACATAGAGGAATGCCATACTATATATGCAACGATGGTGCCTTTCTGGGATTTGTGCTTTCAGGCAGAACATAGCAAATGTCAAAGATTTTCTTGGCTTACTTTTCATTTTTTTTGTTCTGCCTATTCTTTATATTAGGCACCCCAGATACCCAAGTGGATGGCTGGCCATATTTTTAATACTCCTATGCGATATTTTTTTTCTTAATTCTTTCTCATTTTTTCCTTCTCTCTTTACATTTTATAGGTAATTTGGTTTAACTTTTAACAGGTACATCAGCCAGACATATTATTATCATCATCTTTCCTTACATCAAAATTTGGCATACTGGAGCAAGCCAACTTTAAACCTAGGATTTCACACTTTAATGTTCAGGTCCAATAATACAATTAAAACTTTTAGGAGCAAATTTTGGCTGAATTTACACAGGTCCATAGGATGGGACAAAATTCTTATGCACCTGCACAGGGGCACCCATGATCTGGGGCGTTAATTATGACCTATTTCTGCTAAAGCTACCTTTTGGGTTGTCTATTGGAGCAGCAAGAGCACGGAGATATTATCCAACAACTGATTTGGTTATTTGAGTCATACCTTTTGTCCTGGTCTGAGAGCTAATAACTCTTGTACCCTGTGACTTTGGTGGAAATGCTGAACTTCAGATGCCTTTAACTCTTGTGACAAAGTTTCTCCTCTGCATTGGTGGGCCCTACGCTTATTGGCGGAATTGCTCGCCTCAGAGATTCACGGCAGCCCTCAGTTTGGCCACTTTTGCTAGTGGCTCAAACCTGCTATTCACAGCAAACCTCATCACTGGCCAGCATGGGGAAATGGAAGGAGAACAATCCCTGCACTCTCTGCTGATCCACCAAGTGGGTCAGGGGACAGGCCAGGGACCATCCCCTCTGGTAGGACCCACAGTCCAACAACTCCTGTATCCAATAGGAAGTTGGGGGGGATGGGGGTAACCTGGGACCACCCTCTACTCCGGGTTCCAGCCCAGGGCCCTGTGGATCACAGCTGTCTACGGTGTTTCTTGTAACAGCTACAACTCCCTGGGCTACTTCCCCATGGCCTCCTCCCAAACACCTTCTTTATCCTCTCCACAGGGCCTTCGTCCTGATGCCAGATGGCATTTGTACTCCTCAGTCCTCCAGCAGCACACCTCTCACTCTCAGCTCCTTGCGTGCCCCTCACTTACTGAAATGAGGTCCTTTTTAAACCAGGTGCCCTGATTAACCTGCCTGTCTGAATTAATTCTAGCAGCTTCTTAATTGGCTCCAGGTGTCTTAATTAGCCTTCCTTAATTGGTTCTAGCAAGTTCCTGATTGTTCTGGAACCACCTGTTACCTTACCCAGGGAAAAGGGAGCTGCTTAATCTGGGGCTAATATATCTGCATTCTATCACTTTCCTGTACCCATCTGGCCTGACCCTGTCACACACTGTTTTATTTCTCTGAAGGCTTTGGGATCTGGCTAGTCACAGTTAATTTAAATGGTGGGATTGTTGAAAGAATTTCTACCCATGAGAAATTGTGCTTGTGCAAGCGTTTACTAACAGAGTATCTCTATATGCTTTCAAAGTCATGAACAGATTTTGTACTCTTTTTAGTAGATCGTTCATTATTCCAGCTCTCCTTCAGCTTTCCTCTTACCCTGGGTGTAGTGATGAATACTTCACCAGTGGGTAAAATCATATTCCTTAGCAAATTCTGCAAGTGGTATTGAAGCAAACCATGGTCCATTATTCATGACAAGTGTTTCAGAAACCCTTATTTTGCAAATACTTTCCATCTGTTCATCATGTGTGCGGATGAAGGTGGTGGCATATCATCCATTTCCACAAATCATGAATAAAGTTGACTAGTACTATGTAGGTGGCATTATAACATTAAAGAAATGAGCAGCTATCCACTTCCTGGTTCTTCCAACTCTTCTTTTGTCAAAAATGGCTCTGAATAGAGTCTGCTTCTGTTACACAAATTACACCTACTCTTGAATTGTTTTGACAGAGTTGGCCAACAGATGCCAACAGAGTGACAGGGAATGGATCACTTGATTACCTGTTCTATTCATTCCCTCTGGGGCACCTGGCATTGGCCACTGTCAGAAGACAGGATACTGGGCTAGATGGATCTTTGGCTGGATGCATTATGGCCATTCTTATGTTCTTTGAGGTGTTCTTGCTCTGTGCTTTGGTGTCCTATGATAACCTTAGTAGTCATGACCTTGATGATGCCTTTGCAAGCATTTCGTCCCTCTAGTTTTGTAGCATAGTGATCCTCTCTTTTGAGAAGGAGACAATCAACTATGTGGATGTCCAATTTGTACTTCCAGAACTGTTGGAGTTGTGCAAGGACTGCTCTGCTCCTGGCCAGGCTGTCTGTGCCAATCTGCTTAACAGCTAGCTAGTCCAAGCACTTTGCTTCGCTTCTGTATCTGTTTGAGTTTTGACAGAGTAGCTGGTAAGCTTTGTATGATGTGGTCCACATACAGCTTAATCTTTGGTTTCTTTAGCTGTCTTCCTTTGCCAGTGGTCTCCATATAGGAGCTATGAAGACAGCATCTGCCAAGATAAGGGGCCTGAGTCTCATCTACTTCTGTGGCAGTGTAAAGTGGCATTCAAATGGGTGGAGAAGAGTCTATAGAAAAATGCATCAGCAGATAATCATTTCTCTGCTTATATGGTACTGCACTATCATTGTGGGAGAACATGCTTTGTTTTCTGAAGTATGTTTGGATTACTGAACATCCCATATCCAGACAATTTTTTTTTTTGATACTCATCAGTTCAGTTAGGGGAACTGAAAAGTCAGCCAAGTTGGGAAATAACTTTACCATTCCCATGAGCTTAGGTACATCTCTACATATTCTGGCTCTGGCATTGTTAATATGGGCACTAATGCTTAGACCAACGAATTTGACTCTTTCCCTTTTAAAATAGCATTTGTTATAAGTGTTAAACCTGTTTACTGATGTTAAGGGCTCCTTCGTGTCAGCTATTGCTCGCTCACCTCTCAAGCTCTTCTTTTAATTCTGCATTGGGATCCTGAAAACTCTCCTCAGGTTTGACAGGCATTTGAACACCCTAACACCTTGAACTTTATTTTACATTTTTGCTGGATTTTGGCTTAGCACACCCTTTCCCCAGGTCATGTTTTATACCACAGCTGCTGGGAGGGTCTGGCATACAAACTACTGTGGTAGTCCTATGCTAGCCAAGTGTAACCCTTCTGCCAGGCAGAGTTGATAGCAGCAAGGGCTGGGTTCAGTACATAGAGGTTCCCACTCAACAGTGCAATGCAAAACTGGCTTGAGCCCCCACCCAGTGACCTGGGAAAATCTTACACACACCCCTGGGTGCCTCAAAGAGGCAATACTTCCCCTCTCACAAGCACAGAGTCTCAGTGTAGCAGAAAAATCTTTAACAACATGAGGTAAACAACATCAGCATTAAATTGGGAAAACACCACAACTAAGGTTCATAAACCAAACCATGAGCAAAGACCCACCCCAGCAAATTGGGCCATGTCCTTTCCCTTTGGTTCTTGAGTCCAACCCAAAAATCACCCAAAGTCCCAAAAGTCCAACAAACCAAAAGTCTCTGTCCCTGGTCAGTGCAGCCCAAGTTCAAAAGTTTATCTGCAGAGTTTTATCTCCCAGCCTGGGTGGAAATGGAGGCGGGGGATGTTAAGGGGCACCTTATGTGATCCAAGGCCAACTGCCCCACCTCTCCATGGGGTTCTGCTGCAGCCTTCACTGCAACCCACTCCGCCAGCCGCTCCACTCCACCAGCCATCCCGTAAGCCACTCTAGCCATCCCATAAATTGCTTCCGCTCTGGCCAGTCCATGAGCCACTCCAGCCGTCCCATGAACTGCTCCACCCCACCAGCCGCTCAGCAATATATCTTCAGCCCCTCCCCCCACTACTTAACACAGCACTCAGTGATTTCAACTTTTAGTAATTTTAGCTCTTTAGTGATTTCAGCTTGTAGTAGGGGAGCTTCAGTGCTGGCAAACCATTGGCCCAGAGCGAATTCAGCTCAGCAGCCTATAACTAGACTCCTAATGGAACCAAAATTAGCTCGGATATTCCACGGTGGAGAGAGAAGGAGGTGCAATTGGTGTTTCAGATCCTCAAAAGAATCCCACACTACCACATGCAAATGTTTGTCCCCAGCTTCTCTCAATTCACTGGGTTATGGAACCCATGTCTCTTCTCTAGCAAGTGCTACTTAGTTGATGGCGAGTCCCTCTGTCATAAAACAGTTCCACTGTCCTTGATTCACATAATCAGGATAACACCACTTTATTCTTCCTGCCCCAACAACAGAGAAACTGGGGATCCCACAGCAGCCAAAGTGACCATTTGGGCTGCTGTGGGCTCATGCTAGGCGGGGTGGGTGTGCCTATGTAAATAAGATCAGCCCCTGAAGTTCTTTTCCACAGCTTGCCACAATTCACCACCAGATGTCAGGGTAGAGCTCATCCTGACTCTGCTTACACAAGGATTCCTCTATACTGAAGGAATCTCCAGTGACTGGATCCACTTGCTGCAGAACAGTTTTATCCCATCATTCTACAGCATTGGAACAAAAGTTCTTGAATAAAATTGCTCATATATCAAGTTATAACTTTTGCCGTCAAATTCAGACCGAGTGTCTATATGTGCAACTCCAACACGAGTCTCTGGCTCAAAGTCAGCAGTGATGTGACCGGTGCAACATGCACCAATATGCCAAACATTGGGTGTGCCAGATTCCTTGTAATCTGCACCTCTCCAGGGGCAGGAGAAGAATGTAGCCTGAAAAAAAAAATCTAAAAGAGAGGGTATATTCCCTTACTCATGTAAATGGGTAAGAAAAGGAGTGTAACATAGTGCCTGTAACCTATTGCATAGCAAGTAATCAGCCTGGAGTATTATGAAGAAGTCTGGTTTGAAAAGTTGATCATCTTTAGAAAAATGTAGCTATTTTCCTTTACTTCCTCACCATATGTGCTGTAGGTTTTGTTCTTGATGCATGTCATTCATTCATTTGGCTTCAGTTAGGACATTAACACTGATGTTATAGTGTATACACAGACGACTATACAGATATGTAGGAGTAAAAAAAAAATTCAATACATTATACATGGCTTCAGCAACATATCCAGTTGTTTCCTGAATAACCTTCAGTGTCCTTCACCTCAGAAACCATACCCAGAAGGCCATTCCAAACATTATTTGCAGAGTGAAAAAAATGCTTCCTTATGTCCGTTCCAAATTTATTTTTCTTTAACTTTCATTAAAAAGGTCTCCTTATGCAGCATGTGCTGAGCTAAAACAAGTAACTGACATTATCCACTTATGATTTTGTACACATTAATTAGGTCCTAAGTAGGCTGAATAAATTGGGGATTTTTCCCCGTAACGTATCTTTTCTCCTTTAAACTATTGTTATGTTAGCTTTCCAGGTTTTTTTTTTTAAACTGACAATGTGAAACACTATTCTAAATGTGATCTGATCAGAATATTATTTAAGACACACCAAAATGACATTTAAAGGAGGTCAAGAAAATAAAGCCATAGAAATTAAATGCAAAGGGTAAAAACGTGAGTTTATTGGTTAAGCACAATAATGTGAATCAAAGAGATAGACAAGGTAGTGGAGGAGTCACATGTTAGAGGACAAGGGTTTTATTTTACCCAGAGAACTCTGGAGCTTTGATTATTTTTAGGTTTTGTTGACATCCTCTCTCTTATATTGACTTAGTCTGTCTTATTTTGAAATATTCCACAAACAACAGTGTGTCAATTAAAATGCACCAGTCAAATCTAGCTTGCAATGTAAGAGTGTGACAAAATCTCGACTAGTTAAAAATACTATTTACAGTAAAAATAGCTGTCCTTAGACATATCAGAACATTTAACACGGATCTGTGAGTCAGTCTAACACAATGGTTCTCAACCTATTTACCGCTGTGGGCTGCATATGCAGCCCACAACCTGTTGTGTGAATGAGGCCCACATAATATTTATACTACCTGTATTGCCTTGAATATGTCACTTGGGCTGCAGCTTGTGTGCTGATTGGGCTGCAAGCAGGCCATGGGTCACAGATTGAGAACCTCTGGTCTCATGTAACATACTTAATCAAAGGGTACTGCACACTCAGAATGTCTATTAGCTCAGCACTGAACCCGATACTGACAGGTGCGGATAGTTGTGGGGGCTCTGTCTCTCTCAGATTCAATGCCTAGCATGGTTAGGTTTGCAGAAACCTAATCAGCTGCAGTCTGAGAATGTGCTGAGCCAGTTCCAGTAATTTGTTGCTACATGCAAGTGCAAATGGTATTTTTATCAGACAACCCCATGCACACAATAAAGGGAACAGAACTCATGACCTTCTGTTTCATAAAAGTACTATAGACATATTAAGTATTTTATTACGAAACAGTGAATCTTGTGCAAGACACCACCTTTATTAAACAGCCTCCTATCTTAAGAAACTTGCCCCAAAAGTATCTCCAAATATCAGAGTAGAATTTAACCCCACCTTCTTTGGAAGATTCTTTGTTATACAAACAATTTTTGTCAACCTTTTTAATGGCAACTCATGGCAAGTGTCTCTGTAAAAGGTAGCATAGGCCCTAAGGTTGAAACATTTCTGCATGGAAGCTTTGTGCAAACCAACCGAAATATACCAACTGACACCACCAGTCTTAAAAAGGAGCTAAGATAATCTACTTTTTAATTGTGCAGGCTGGCCAGAAGTCAGCTTTGCTGACTGGCTTGCAATAAGGTTTACAACCTAGGGGAAAAAAAACCAAAAAACAAAAGCCACAATGGAATGCATGGTAGGACACAGGCAACTCTAGTGGCTGGGAAATCATACACCTATATGTGACATGACAATGCTGTGTCATCATTTTGTAAGTATCCAAATTATTATGATTTTAACCTTAATCATGGAAAGATTCTTTTCAACATAGCAAAAAGATCAATTTTCTTTCATTCATAGGTGACAGGGGATGGATCACTTGACGATTACCTATTCTGTTCATCCCCTCTGGGGCATCTTGCATTGGCCACCATTGGAAGACACGACACTGGGCTAGATGGACCTTTGTTCTGACCCAGTACGGCTGTTCTTATCCTGCCCTTTAAGGCTCGGTCCTGCAGTCCACAGTAAAAACCACCTACTGGCATCAGTGTTATGCCCATATAGGGATTGCAAAAGTAGGTGTTAATCAGGCAATTCCCAGGTGTACCCTTGGTGAAAGACAAATCTAGAACACACACTTCATCCATCAGGGACTGAACATCTTTTAACACATGCATTGTTTTGTCCAAACTCCTCAACCCCCTCCTCAGAACAATTAAAAGGTAATTATAGTCTATGATAATAGACTAAAGATCAGGGTAGTTTGTGATTTGGATTACTTGCCCATGCAAGGGAGTAAGAATTTCCCCTTACACGCCTGCTTAGGCTATCTGGAAGATCTTGGGTCAAAATATTTGAGAGTAAATGGGGCACTTACCTGCTTACTCTCTCCTTGGACCAGGTGAGGAATGGATAGGATGTGCACAGAAGACTGGTTCCATCCCTCTCCATTCAGCAGTAAATGATTACTCTAGCCTGGGAGCAATTTAAACCAGCGGAGGTCCTGTGACTCAAAGGGACTGTCTAAGATATAATGCCTCCCAATGCTTACTTCTGAAGTGGTGCAGCTAACACTGTTCGCTGAAGGCTGTGCCTAAAATTAGAGTCTAGCCTTTAATATACAATGTGAACAATCAAAAAGCTAATAAAGAGAAAACAGTGAACCTTTGCAAAGCCAAAGAACTGTCTTTTATTAACACAATAATTCATAAAGGAAAAATTTGAAAAAGTTTTATATGAAAAGCTCAGTAAAAAAACAAGAATTTTGGCAGGATCCTTAAGCTGCTGACAAATGCTGTGAAAGCTCTCTAATCATTTTATTCTAATAGGAAGGGTATTTCTGTTTACTTGTCATCATGTTCTAGACACATTGTTTAGTTCATTAGCACATCTCTTTTAAATAAAAAGGTGCCAAATTTTACAGAGAATGCACGTTTTTTATTTATTTCTCTGCCCATGGGCAGACACCATTGATCCTGGCTTGTCTTTTGCTCATGATATTTTTATGACAGTTGGGGGATTTGTTTCTAAAAGGAGGCTGAAAAAAAGAAACATTTATTCATCCCTCAGATGTAGCTGACTAAAACCTCCTGGTGTAAATGAGAGGCGGGAGAGAGCAAAAGCACAGATTGATGTGGGGGTAGTTGAGTGATGTGCTGTATTTTTGGTAATTCAGAACCAAAGAGAGACGTTTTAAAATGGAAAAAAAATGGAAAAATCTTCTGCAATATTAATTGGTTAATTCAAAGCAAGTTGAAATTTAGGAGATCTACTGCTGCTTAACCGAGAACTACTGTACCCTGCAGGCAGTAGTCTCTCTTTAGCTCATCTTCCCGGATTAGGAATAAACGACAGCAGATGATATTTTGCATATCCTTGATTCAAGTTATTTCCCCCTGATGATAGGGATAATGCTTCATTCTTCTCCTTTTCTACATTTGGAAGGCTTTTAGGTTTCAATACTAATTTGCTCAGAAGTTTCAAAATTCTTTGGTAAAGAATTTTTTTTTTTTAGAAGCAATCACCATGGCAAATCGAATACCATAGATGTTAATCCTAACAAATTGCATTCAGATAATGTTAATGGTCTGATTTACAAGTAATAAAGCAAGGATGAAACTATTTTTAATTCACCCTGCTGTATACAGATATTATTGCACATATGGCAGGGGAGATTAACAGTGGTTCAAAGACCCCTGCAATTCTTCAGACATAAAGGCTGTACTTGAATTGGTTTACTCCAGGGTTGAATTTGGCCTAGAGTTTCATCTTTAGCTCACTGATTTGGGTCAGTGTCTTACTACAATATGTCGTGTCTGAGGAAGATGGCAGATTCACAGCCTGGGGGACCAACATTTTCTTTTTAGTGTGTAATATAGGTTCCAGATAACAAGATCCTCACCAATGTGCCTTAACCCTTCTCTTGACAGAGAGGCTGAGCCAACATCTGCATTATGTTATTCTAGTGTAAATCTGAAGTAGATCCACTCAAGTTAACAGAAAATTACTGGGTGCCAAACAAGTGCAGAATCAGACCCCATTTTCTCTAGAAGTGAAGAAGTAGCCTATTCTCTATACCTACATAGTGCTTGGCCTCTCTGCTGACTCAGCATATGAAACTGGAAGAGAATAGCTTGTACTCATGATGTAGAAATTCAAAATCAATCAGAATCATGGAGTCACAATGCAAAAAATAAAGGAGATTGTGTGTACAACATTTCTGCCAAACTCCAAACTGTGTTTGCAGGGTACAGGTATGAACAAAAGAGTTAATCCAACTCCTAAAACAGAAGTACGACTCATTGTCTTCATTGTAAGAAAAGTAAAGTACATTCAGAACACAGTGCAAAAAGCCCCCTGAATATCTGATAATGGATTACATACTTATCTACTGCTAATCCCAATTTTTTGAATGAGAGGAAGGTTATTTTCTATTTAACATTACAAAAGCAGCAGGTTATTCATTGGGATGTTTTCACAAAAAAGTGAATCACCACAACTGTACTTGTAAACAACAGATGGTTTATGCGCCCTCACCACTGTAGCCAGACATTTTTTGCTGCTCTCTGGCTGAAGATAAATTGCCGTTACATTATAATGAACATAGGACTGGAAGGGACCTCCTGGCCTTGAGTCCAGTCCCCTGGTATCACAGGCACCTCTGTCATATAATCCCCTTAATAATCTTGTACAGAGTTTCAATTTCAGTGAATATAATAGAAAATGAAGGGGACGATCTTTAAAAATCTATGTTACTCACATGGAACAAACATTTGTATTGCCATGTAAAATGGTACATGGTCTGTATTTGTATATCTAGTTGGATGAGATCTTACAGCTAAAGCATAGGACTTGGGGCTAAGAAATCTGGTTTCTGTTCCTGACTCCACACAGAATTCCTGTGGCACTTTGGGCAAGTTACCTAGTTTCTTTGTGACTTTGTTTACCAATTTGCAAAGCATATATAAAAGACTCACTTCACGGGGTAATTGTGAGGCCAAATTCATTAGTGTTAAAATAGTGCTTTCAGATCCTCAGTGCTATGAAAGTTTAAACTATTATTATTACTACTTCATAAAAAACCCTTCTCGGTTGGTTTAAAAGCCTCTTTCTCTACCCAGAGCTAAAGAGCATCAGGCGACATTCAAAGAAAAAATACCTAGCTTTAAAGTAATAGTTAAATCAAGAGGGGCACAACCTCCATTAAACTTCACTAGAACGCAGTGTATTTATACCCGCTGGGGATCTGGCCCAGAGACTGCTGTCACTACTACTCTAGTCTTTCCTCGAGACACTCAAGTTCAGATCTGGCTTAGGTTTCATCTGATAGGGCATAATTCTGGGGTACCCAGTAACTATGGGTTGCCACCACTTCTGGACACTTAATTGCTGGGAGCTGTCATGTTGTGTGTCACTCCCATAAACACAGCATCCAGGAGGCAGCACTCAGAAGAACATCCTAACTGTAGCAAATAAAGTATTATCTGACAGTGAATATCAGTCACCTTGAAGAAGAGCTCGGTGTAACTTGAAAGCTTGTCTCTTTCACCAACAGAAGTTGGTCCAATAAAAGCTATTACCCCATCCATCTTGTCGTACTGAATATCACTTTCGGGTGTGCTAATTCTGGAAATGGCAGCATCCAGATGGCAAGACCACATCAAGTAAAGATACATTATATTAAACAAAATAACCTATATTCAAGAAACAGGGCTGGGCTAGATCCTTGGCTGGTGTCAGCATAGCCCCACTGTAGTCATTACTGCATAGAAAGATAGCTAGCATGGGCTGATGCATTTGCCTTTCACATTAAGTAAACTCTATTAACAATCCACAAGTAGACATAGCTTTCAATGGCCTCACCCTCCTCTCTAGTGATGGATGTACTCACCCCTGTTAAAATATTGTTGTTTTCATAACAGAAAAAATGCCCACTGTAGACACATGCTGCATGAAAATATATGATGTTCAAGCAGACCTCTATTCAATGTACAATTCAGGAATGGATCCTGTATGAGCTCATAGTGGTCTATGTATAGAGGGAGATCTTGCTTTGGCTGACAAGGACATGGGGATAGAAAAGATTTCAGGAACAGGAAAGAGGTGATAGAGGGAGAAGGTAAGGATGAGGAGGCATGGTGAAGCAGAGTAGTCAGAATCAATGAAATGTCACTGACTGTTTCTTAAGCAGTCAAGAATCTTGGGAATTTTAGTGCGGTTCGGGTGAACTGATGTACACGGATATCGGGTTAAGTCTGCAAAGGAGTATACGGATGACTGGTGGGTGCTGCCGCAGAGGCTTGTGTGTGCACTGGTGGGGCAAGAATGAGCACTCACTCACCATGCTTTGCTGCTGGCGAGAGGCTGCTTTCGAAGCAGGATCTCTGGGAAGATTTTCTTGTCAAAGAAAGGGGGATTTATCAATCCAGGAGATGAGGATTTAAGTAAAACTCAAAAATGAATTAATCTTCAATCACAGATGAAGAAATCCAAATATTTTGGTGCTGTTTTGTGCTGGGATTCACAGGCTCTGCCTACAAGATAAGAAGTGTTCTTGGGATGACTAGATCTAAGAATCTTGTCTTTGGGTGGCCCCCAGTACCTACAGTGTCTTATTGTCACTTCATAACCTGCCATAGGTTGAAGGCAGTATTAGAGGGAGGTTGACCTTCAAGAGAAATATACTCTTAACTAAGGCTTCTTGACATCCTCTTTAAACAACTGGAAATTAAGAACTGTTCATGGCAATGTACAGATTACATCACTTAAGTTTATCATAGCATTTACCTCAGTGATGACATGCCTCATAAAAAAAATGCATCTGTTCATATCCATTTAAATTTTTGTGAGAACAGGGGGAAAGTTGTTTGATATTTTACTCATCACCAATGGTTTCCAATAGGCATAGGATTGAAACAGGTCATAATGTAAACAGCATATTTTTTGCAGAGTGTCAGATTTTCTGGACCAACTATATTAATCATTATATTCTAAATCTGTATGGTCACTTGCATCTTGACTGCAAATGAATCCCTGGCCAAGAGAAACAAGAAGGGATAAGCTGGGTACCCTGGATGAGTACCTTTCCTAAAGGGAACTAGTGGAGAGCTAATGCCATTTATTAGAACAGAAGCCATAGGGCTACTATAAAATAATTATGTCCATGAAATACATTCATTTTCATATTTAAATTCATGCAGTGCATAGAACATGCATACCATCTTAGGATCAGGTAGAGAGCAACAAAGGAGATGCCCAGAGATTTTAGTAGTGTTAATTAGGAAGCTAGAGTAATGAGTTGACATCTAGTTGTTACAAAACCGATTTGCTCAGGATGAATGAGAGAAAGAACACAGCATACAAACCACTTGTACAGGACTTGGCCCAAGATCTTAAATCATCAACACTACATATGCCTGTACCATAACATTCTACTATATACAATTTTCCTTTCTTAGATGTAATAAAAAATGAGCAACAACTTCATCAGTGGTGGTGGAGGGGTGGGGGGCAGTACACCACCTCCAGGAAGTTTTCAAGAAGAAATTTCAAAAAGCTATCAGACCAAAATAACCTCAAACTCATTGGAGGACTGGGACCCTAGTGTTGTTATTGCCCTCCATGTGAGTGTGGAGAATTGTAATAGATTATATTGTCTCAGATTAAATATTTTGCAACATGCATTTTGGGATTTTCCTATGAAATAAGGCTATAAAAATATATTCCTAAAAGGTGCTGGTCTATCATTCATATCTGCATTATAATGGAAGAACCAGCGTATAAGATAGAACATATCAAGCTACGTGTTTACATTGTTTAGATTAACAGCAGTTAGGTGCAAGAAAGGCATGCTGTGAATGTGACTAAAGAAATATTTATACCATATGTTAGTTATTAATAAGTCAGTATCCCTTTTAACAGCTATCCAAATAGCCTGAGAACAGTTTCAAAGTCATGGCCCATGGATATGCAAAAATCTGTATTTATTTAAGTACTGCCCCTCAAAAGAAAGAGAAAAATGCATTATCTAAACACAAAAATACGTTCATATCCTGATGTAAAAGAAAGTTATTCCAACATATGCATTAATAAGTAAATATAGACATTTGGATTACAGGTTTGCATTAGATGCATAAGTTGCATTGACTCTCCATGAAATTTAGGCTCAAGTTTCTAAGTCACTTTTCTAAATGGGATTTAGGCTCCTATATCACTTAAGAACTTTTGAAAATTTAACTCTGTCTAAAGGCCTCATATGTCACATATTTATAAAGACATGAACAAGAGCTTGCAGAATAGACTAGAAAGTGAATCAGCTCGGATGCAAAATCTACTCATCTCACCACCTTTGCCATTATGGAAATACTTGTTAGCAAGTTAACCATAAACAATAATAATCAACTGTCCTGATTGCAGCTCTTGGCCCCCACCATCTTGCAAGCGACTACAGATGGGTGAACACCTGTGCCTGCGAAGACCCTCATTTGCTTTGATGGCGGGAGGGGGAGTCAACATGAGCGTAGGGCTGTCCTAGTTCAGAGTAGTTTGTAGGTTCATAGCCAGAGGCTCCAGCACTAAATATAGAAAATGTTAGGCTGAATAAACAGCCTCCCCTGTCTGAACAGCACATGACTATTTTACATATAAAATCCACATATGTCACTGGTATCGTTAATCACTAAGCACTATTTTTGTTCAAAGCTAGAGTTTGATATTTATTGCATCATGTGCTCATAGGCACTGGACATGAAAAAAAGGTGGCTTTGTTTCATTCCACTCTCTCCCATCCGGTTATATTGTACACACTTCTGATGTAATGTTTAAAACATCCTTAAATAATCAAGTGCAGTGGAAATCTATTATATTTAAACTGAAATCTCACTTTGAAGACATGGGACCAGCTCCTCAGCCTCTTTGTGTTGCTGGAGCAGTGTAAAGGGACTGTAAAGCTGCTCTAATTGGCCACCTGAGGATTGTGCCCCCCCATGCGTGGTGAAACGGTCAAGTGACACAGAGCCAGTATATGCTAACATCCTTGCAGACTCCAGTGTAGGAAGTGTATCAGGAACATGGCCAGGGAAGAGAGACATAGCTGGAGATCTACTCTGGTAGTCTCCAGCTGGTATAACAGCTATGTAGTGAGGAGAGACTCACTAGTGCGGCGCCTCCTGGTGGTCATCCTGGGAATTAGCTCTTCCAGCCCAGAGCACCCTCTGCAGGCTGGTGTCTCGACTGCCGCTGACCCCCATGTCCCTCCCAGACCCCGGTGCCCCTCTACGTCAGGGTTCTGCCCCCAGCAGTAACCCACGATCTGGGTCTCCCCACCCAGGGGAGCTCCCAACCCTCAATGCCCACCTTGCCTCAGTGGCTACTGCCAGTCACCATCTAGTCCCTGCTCAGTGGGGCAGACTGCAGTCTGTAAACCACTCATCATTGGCAAGGAGGGTTTGGACCTGCTGCCTCTGCCTATTCCCAGGCTCCCCTCTGTAGCCTCAGTACCTTTCCTGGCCTTTAGCAAGACCTGCAGCCTGGGGATTTTCCAGGCTGGAACTCCCCAGCTCCTCTGGCCTTCCCCCAGCCCTGCTCAGCTCCCAGGCAGCCAGGTCCTTCTCTCTCTACAGCTAGAGTGAGTCTCTAGCTCCTTTCAGAGTAAGAGCCGTGTTAGTCTGTATTCGCAAAAAGAAAAGGAGTACTTGTGGCACCTTAGAAACTAACCAATTTATTTGAGCATGAGCTTTGCCAGCTGTGGCCTGACTGGGGCATGGCTCCAGCTGTAGCTGCTTCCCTCAATCAGCCTAGCTGTTCCCAGCCACAGCCCTCTCCAGGGCTGCTTTAACCATTTCAGGGCCGGAGCAGGGTGACCGCCCTGCTACAAGCTACCTTTGTACCATTCCTCTAGTCCTGCACTGAATGCCAACTTGGTGTGCCCTAGGACTGGGGCCATGATGTACTTAATAAAACATTTATGTCCATTTTACTATTGTGCTGATTTTATTAAAATTACTGATCCCCAAACAGAATATTTCATCATTGTTGCATAGGAAATTTAATTAATGTTTGGCTGACTTTCTCCTTCTTCCTTGCCACTTCCCTATTTGAGGTCAGTGACTTTTATAGCTTAAGTTCAAACCTCATGATTGTCTGCCTCGCTGTCATGCAAATTGGACTCTTTAAGGTCCACTGATAGCTGGTCTATCTACTGAGTCTTTGGCCTCCCCCTTCATCGTCTTCCATCCATGATTATTGCAAGGGCCATTCTTTCATTATAACTCTTGAGTCTCCTTTGGACATATCCATATGAATGTAGCTTGGCCTCCCTCAACTTATCTTCTGTTGGAGCAACCTGCATTAAGCCATTCACCATCTCATTTAATTTCCTATCATGGAGCATCCAACCATTTGACCATCTCAACATCTTCATTTCGTAGCAGAGAACATATTGATTTCTTGTCCTGAGGTGGCCAAGTCTCTTTTCCGTGCATTAGGATGGGTTGAATTACAGTTTTATGCACTGTAACTTTTTACTTTATTGGCATCTTTTTAATCAGAGAACTAGGATCAGGTCCACCATGTGCCCCAAGCAGTTCTGATATAATGCTGGACTTCACTCAGGAGGGTACCATTGCCAGCAACCATTGATCCTTTATTGGTTCAAAGTTGGTTTTTGGGGATATATTTTAAGTTCCCACTGTTTGTACTTTTAAAGGATTGAAAATCTATTTCCTCCCTATGTATATTTGTCCATTTACCTTTGTTCTAGTCTTTTTCCTCTAATAGTGTAGAAGCCAAGCAAAAGCTGAAATGGACACAGCTCTTGTTTTTTAGTTTATTGCTTGCAGCAGAAGAGCTTACACCTTGCATGTGGTGTAGTGCCAATATGGAAAAACAACTTTTAACATGCCTCAGAGATAGATAAGAGACGAAAGCATGAAGGCAATTTTAAGCAAATATTAACAATTTTAAATATAGAATAGATAATACTTTGAACTGTAGTAGCTTGCTAGAGTCCTAGTAAATTGAATTTGAAACCATCTAGTGGAAAATGCTGTAATAAACCGCGATTTAGGAAAACAGCATTTAAACAGATGCTTAACTCTAAGCATGAGCTTAAGTGCAATAGAGTTCAATTAAACTTAAGCACATACTTAAAGTTAAGGACCTGTTTCAATGGCCTTTCTGAATAGGGTTATTTTCCTAATTATGGTCCTGATTTAGCTTTTTCATGTAGTTAGCATTACGTATATTTTCATTTGTTTCTGGTTTTCAACTAAAGTTTTGCACAATTTAGGCCTGTCTCCTCATAATGCTGCTGATCTTCAGTGACCGAATTGCAGCAGACTATGGGAACTTCATGCTGCTACCACTGTTTTTCCTCTGAGACTGAAAGACTTCGAGCCCCAATACCTAAAGCTTTCGTGGTTGTTGTTGCTGTCCCTGAAAATAGCGCCATAGAAGGCTACATTGAACAGTAAAAGAAAGGAGAAGTGACATGAGAAAGCAATTATGTGGGAAACATGAATCAAGCATTTCCAGATGGTATATTTATATTGAGAATAAACTGTAAGGGAGCCAAGCTGGAGGTCTGTGAAACTTCCACCATTGTTAAAGGGACACTGTCAGCTAGTCTGGGGCCCCAAAGCTACAAGGGGGTTAAAAATGTAGTACAAAATTGGATGTGAAATATAAAATGCAATGAAAATAGGTTTTCCTTCCTGTAATATAAACATTCTCTTACAATACCTCGTGCTGAGAACCCAAACAGCAGCATTATGCTGATGCACATGAACCAGAAAATGAAACTGACTAGAGACAATAGTGAAGCTGACCATTCTCTAAGTGAGATCTACTAGCAAGGAGGAACATCTTAATTCAATGCATTCAAAATTAACAATAAATACCCTGTGAACTGTTAATATAAAGTGTAACATTAGACTATTAAGGAACAGTGAGACTTGTAAAAAGTGCCACGAACTTTCCCTCTCACAAAGGCAGGTTAGGTCATTGAAATAAGAGTAGGTTTACGAAAGAGAAGCTAATTTGAAAAATAAGAAATTCCGAGAAAGTCTGATTTACATTTTATTTTTAAAAGGTGCACTTTAAGAGGTGTAGAAATATCAGTGAGCATCTGCTTCTGTGCAGAGTTAATGTAAACATAAAACTAATGATAAGTATGACCAGATACAATCTCATGGATCATCTCTAAAGATTCTGGAACTATTACACTAACATTACGCAACATAAGGGAGTCAAATCTGGTCTAATTTGCAATATAAGTGAGAAGGAAGTATAAAAAGTTTCAAGATAGAGGCTATCATGAATGCATCAAAATTTGGTTGGGGCTGCATTAATGTACATCTTCTTCTGTCTCTTTGGCATTTAAGCTAGACCAAAAATAGAGTCCTTTATAATAAATAGAGTTGGTGTAAAAAGCTAACTGTGGGAGAATGGTGGAAGGGCATCTAAGTGATGTAACTTAGATAGCCTTATGCATCACATCTGAATTTCCCCCTGAATCTTTGTAATTGAATCTGTGTCATTTTGGAAACTACTGTTGGTTGCTCTCTTGTAATGTCTGGTAAAGATCACACATAATGGAGAACATTGGTCATATTTTCATTTGAGTAGGTCATCTGTGTACCTAACTAACTTTCTGTATTAGTAAATTTAAGCGTAGCGAGAGATCCAACCACTGTGGACAAGCTCCTTGGCAGATGTTAATTTTCATTCCCATTCAGTAAAGAGACCTGTTAGAATACCTAGCATATTGGAGCACCTACATATTCTGGTGTAACTGAGTCACATGCCCAACCTGGCAACCAAAAACAGTGGCTGAGTGGATGGCATTCACATTTATAACTCAAAAATTATTGCCCAGAGTCAGACCATCAGCATTCAGAACCATTGCCACAGCATAAGGGATAAATAAACCACAAACACCTGAAAAGCAGAACTAAAAGGAGCACAACATGGTTTTCTTGTTCTCTTGCTACTGGGTGAGCTCCCAAGCCACACTAAATCATACAACTGGCACATCTTTTGCCACGTTGAATGTTTACCAATCTTTCCCTACTCTTAGACTGTCTTTTAACCAGTTTAGAATCCATGACAGTAGTTTACTCCTCACCCTTTGATTAGTTTTCTTAACTGCCTCTTTTGAGAGACTCTGTCAAAGGCATTTTAAAAAGTTCAAATAAATTAAATATACTGGTTCTCTTTTATTCATGATTATGTTGACAGGATCAACAAATTCCAGTAGAACGAGAGGGAGTTTTTTCTTTTACAGAAGTTGGTCTGGTTTCTCTTTCATATTTTTCTTTGGGTGTTTTAGAACTCACTCTCTTATGATGGTTCCACCAGTTTACCTGGCTCTGAAATAAAGCTCATTGATCTCCAATTGCTAGCATCAACTCTTGTGCCTTTTCAGCAAATAGGTACAACATTTATTACCCAAGATGGGATAAATTCAGATAATGGGGTAGTTTATCTTACAAACCAAAACATCTCTCTGACACCAGAAAATAATATATGCCAAAGCCAATCCTAATGTAATTCAGATGCAGCTAAGGGTATTGATTGTACTATGGCAGGACAGACACCAAGCCAAAATGGTTATAGTGGAATTTATAACTATAATGATATTGTGATACTATTTAAGATTTATTTCTAATGATTAAAATAAAGAATCAATCTATTTTTAACTGTGACCCCAATTCAGTCAGGTTGGGGAAGTCAACAACCTGACTGAACCGGATTACACTAGGGCCCTTTTACAGTGCTGTGGCAGTGAAAAAGTGCCTTAGTTTCCTTGAGTACAAAGCCATTTAGTTAAGCATGTGTGCAGCTTAAAGCACATGCTTAAATACCATGTTGAATGGAGGCCTATGAAACAAAGTAGTACATTGTTTACAAGTACTTCTAGATCTATCATTTCTATAGGAATTTTGGCTCAGCGTCTAGCAAGGAGGCTTAAGCAGCTTTACTTAAATATTGTTGGCTTGAGTTAACATGGGTTTGATAAGGAGCAGCATCCTCTGACAATGTGTATTAGAACAATTCTCTCATTCCAGTTAAAATATATTATAATTATATCAACAGACTTAATGTAAGTTTTTGACTGCATCAAGTAGGGTTCTCTCTGGATATATTAACCTGAATGGCTGGTATTCATATCACAGGTTTAAGAGAATATCTGTGATTTCAATTCTGTGGCAGAATTTAAAATAGGAGTAATCTATATATTGAAAGTGACTCTGACAGGCATTAATATAGATCAAGAGAGATTAGTCTAACTATAGGTTTGAGTTGAAATCCAAATTGGTATCAATTTGACTTGCAAAATTAAAAAAAGAAAAGAAAACCAAGATCCTCACAATGAATGCATCTATGAACAGAAAGTAACGGACATTTATTTTTTTTAACTTTGAGTTTCTCCATCCTTATGTCTCGGTATCAATGGGATAAGCAAACAAAGACATGAAACTTAAGGATGGTAGCAACTGCACATATAGTTTGACAGTCATACAAAGTACACTATAACACAGTTAGAATGTACAACTGCTATGTTCACTGTTGTGCCTAAAATATCTTTTGTACATTGAGAGGTAGCCAAGTTTACTGTATCTGAATGGGAATGAATTAAAGAATTTGATCAAGAAGCCCATAAATACGTGTTAAAAACAACAAAGTGACTATGGTATCATCCTAACTCCTACATATATTCTGGCATAGGCACAATAAAAACCAACAATTTTTTCCGGCATAGCTGCCAGCAAGCAAGGAATAGGAACAGTCCTAGACTAAACACAGAAAGCAAAAGAGCATAGAGAATCAGGGTCTGTGCTAAAAGAAACGCGAAACCCCAATGAACAGAACAAAACAAATCACAGCACATTCATAGAGGAGTTATAGGTTCCCACCTGGGTAATAAACTGAGAAGTTCCATGAGGCTTTGGCAACAGTGCAATTCACAGATGACAAAAAAAGAGCTTAATGAATTATTTAAACATTAAAAACCAAAAAAAAAACAAACAAACAAATCAGCACAGCTTGGACAGAAATAGGTAAGATATTATCAGATATCATTTCAGAACAAAGCATTGACCTGGAAAGCTGACTGTCTAATATCTCTTGGCAAAACAGTCATCGGAGGGGAATGTTAATGAAGCTTGGAAGCACTGAATTAAAAGCATTAGGAACTACAGATTAGTTATCAACTATGCTACATCTTGTTTTTTCCTCCCCCAAGAGTACACATATCAGTGAAACAAAGCCATAAAAAAATCAGAGTAGCAGCTAACTTAATGGGGACTCCCAACAACAAAAAGAATTCATTCATGCTTGAACTCATGTTTTTTCTAAAATACAGATTTGTGAATGATAGGAATGAGAGAAAGAACCTGCATTTTATAAAGCCAATGGAATGGAGAACTGGTAGGTGACAGGATGGTACTCATTTGGGGTAACATCTTCAAAAGTACCTGAATGACTTCAGTCTCCTAAGTCCAAGTTTTTCATTTTTCAAAGGTATTTAGGTGCCTAAGATGCAGATAAGCACCTGGTGGGACATTTAAAAGTTCCTAAACAGATTAAGTCTTCCCACTGAATCAATAGGCATTGTTGACAATCTCACTGAATCTACATCTTTAGCACCTAAGCAACTTCAATGAACTGGCCCTTAAGTACTTTGGAGCCTAAGTCTCATTGACTTCCAATGAGATTTAGGCTCCTAAGTAATAGGTACTTTTGGAAATTTTACCCCAATCACCCTAAAGTGATATAAATTCCATCTAGGCAGCTCTGCCGGATCGGACCACAAGAACGAACCCCTGCAAAACAAAGCCATGCTTGATAAATGAGGAGGTAGGAAAATTAAGCTCTAGATGACTATGTTGTTGGATGTACTAGTTCCTGAAAACAGAGGCAGGGTCATTAATTTGAGACCAGCTTCTCAGTTGGTGCAAGTCGGTGTAGCTCCACCAACTTCATGAGATGTATACTAGATGAGAATCTGACCCCAGATTTCTAGTTTCTTTTCCAATCAAATAAATGAACACCAGAAATTATAAGTATTTTCGTACATAACTAAATTGAAATTTACAGAGCTAATTCTTGTTCTTTATGGTTCATGTGCAGTTGTAAAATGAAATCTAAGATTAGTGATATATAAATCTCAAAAGTTTTTGCGGTCGGAGTTTGACCTGGATAAGCACTCAAGAACTGAGATGCTTATTTGAACCTTATCCAAACTTTTGTAACTCTGAGAGGTTGAGATACAATACTCTGCTGGAAGTCTCATGAAAGGTATCCTCTCTCATTGTATGTTAGCATTTCCACTGCTAATGACAGCTACAACCAAGTAGTTCAGATGCACTCAGAAGTGAAGGATAGTTCTATAAAGTGCCCTCAGACCTAAATTGATTCAAGTCTATTCTGAATTTTGGCAAAGGTTTGAGTTAGGTCTTACTTGATCCAAATCAGGTCAGCCAATATTTAGCTAAGAATATTAATAAAATAAATCAAAGCACATAATGAAGTCCTGGCTTAAGTGAACACAACTCCAGTGAAGCCAAGGTCAACTCAGGAATGGTTTACTGCTGCCTCATTTCCTGCACAGTATTGCAATCTCAGATTTTACTTAGGATAGTGGCCAAGGAAGCAAACTCCACTGGAACGAAAGGATGATTTGCAAGGATTTTCCTGGCTGGGGGTGGGGTGGGAGCAGTATTCTGCTCTTACCCTTGATGATAAGAGGATGCTTTTGAGATGAGGATGTAATAGTAAGAGACCAGATTGTTCCAAGTGGATCTGTGTCCAGATGGGCCCCACGCATGTTTATCTCTTTCCCCACAGAAAGAGGGTCCTGCCACCTCTGCAGCCGGGTCTTCCTCCTTGTCACACTTGGATGGAGTGCCAAGGTCATGGGGGTAAGCATGATGCAGAAGATATGCAATTCACAGAAGTTTTGTCCCGTCCTTGCTACACAAAATTCAGATCAAAGCCGCATTTCCTCCCTACTACTGCTCAACCACAGAGGGACCCAGCGAATGGCAGTTGCATATCCAGCTGTAGTTGTCTTGCTAGGGAAGGAGAGAAAAGATACCAGCAGAGCCAGGTGCCATTCCCACAGGGCAGCTCCTGTCTTACCATAAAGTGGCTGTACTTCCCCATGGATCCTAGAGATCTACAGGCTTGGGATGGTCTGCACTTTCCAAAATCTGTTGTCCTCCAAACCTCTCTCACTAATGGGGACAGCTGACCAAAACTCTGCCAGGTGAATCTCCCATCTTCCAAGGTTTATCTGTGGAAGACGGCAATCTAGCCTTTGTTTAAAAACAAAACAGTGTCCATTTCTTTCTGTGCAGCATATAGAACTAGCATTTCCTTATCTTCAGCTTATAGCAGAGACCCCATGGCACAGTTTGAAATCATAGTGTATATGTGTAAGATAAAATTTTCACAACACAATGGAGCGGTTAGAACTAAGTGTTTCTAATGACAGAATGTTAATGTAGTATACAATTCCAAGATTATAATACAGGATTAAATAATCCTCAAATCGCTTTCACTGTCAGATGATCTGGGTGGTTCCTTCTGGCCTTAAACTCTGTAACTCTGCTTTGAAATAAATGAGTAGTTTCTCTTAGACTGATTGTAAAAGGAGAAATATGTGTTTGAGTTTAAAAATATCTCCCTTTTAAAAGTAGATATTAACAATATTTAAATTGTTTGGGCATATCAAGTTACATAATAGGAAAAGAAAAAATATGGTGTGTTTAAACAAAATGTCCTGTGCAAATATAAAAATTCCTGTCAATCTGACATCAGAAAGTCATATTTCACTGACCTGACAGCAAAACAATGAAAAATGCATTTTTTGAACATTTAGAGAGATCAGTTATACAACTATTGAAACTGAAGCAGTTTGAGTGTCTTCACATGAGAGAATAACTGCAAAGCAGCGGCCAGACAATTTAATAATAATATGAAAATAAGCAGCAGCAGAAGTGCATAAATACTTCCACTTTGTGGATATCAAGATTCTTTCTTGTGGTTTGTTATGTCACCAGAAATCCTAGACAGAAACTCTTATTAAGTATCTCTGCATATGCCGTATGCACACATCATACATTCAGATTTACATAATAAACCCTCGGAGCCTGACTCTCATTTCCATTAAGGCCAGCTCACACTACTGCAGTTCTGTAAAGGGGCCTTCAAGTGGGAAGGGTTCTTCACACGATTAGAGCAGTATAAAGTGGCCTAGTGGAAATGAAAATCAGGCCCTCACACCACGCTGGAATTTGTTTTCCCATTCTTCCAGCTGCAGAAGTCAGTAGGAGTGGGAAATTGCAGACCAAGAGGCAGACAGTGCCACTGCTATTCCTTAGAGTATTAGGAACATTTTGAATTAGGATCACTGTAGTGTGAGCTATCATTTTTCCACAGCTGCTTCCCCGGAAATCCATCAATGCTATTTAACAATGTGGGAGGAGAAGAATATGCAAATAAGCTGGGGGAACCAAGGGCATGAGAAAGGGATCATGCAAGAACATAGTATGTTTTTTTGTTTTGTTTAATTGTGAGTGACCACGTGCTCTCGAGTTCTTAGATAATATACATGCACGGATTTTCAAAGATGCCTAAAGGAGTGACGTGCCTAACTACAATTGCATTTTTAACTCCCTTAGATTCCTTCAAGAATCCAGACTAGGCCTACATTTGTTTATGCAGAACAGATTGCAGGATAAGTGCCTTCATGGGTAATACAGTGCAAAATTGTAAGACGTTGGTCTCATTTCACTGGAAGGTAAAGACCTAATTTTAAAAATTATATTAGGCTACCCTAATATGAACTATAGGCAAATACTTAATGGTGTTCAGTGTAGTTAAACTCCCCTATCATATTAGTACTGTGTCGCTAAGATGTATGACCTGAAACACGTTATACAAGTTTTTGCCAGTGTACAATTTTTACAAAATTTTGAATTTGTTCTCAGTTTAAAAGAGCAAATAAAGTAAATACAATTTTAGCAGGATCAGGCATAATTTTGTTTTAATACAGCTCAAAAGTAAATTCTCACACTCAGTTAAGAATCCGGTCTCCTCTTGCTGTATATAAACAATTCACTCTTAGTGTAAGTTAATTGCTTTCAGTAATTTTCACCTTTAATTTCCTTAGCTATCCTTGCATAACCATTCATCAGTTTTCTCTAAGGCAAGCCCACAACAGCCTCTTTCAGCAGCAAGCTCATTCATTATGTTTAGACCTTTCCCCAGCATACTTTTCTTCTTTCAACTGGCCCTTTAATATATTAAACAGCAACAGCCAGCTATGGTCAAATGGTAACCATCTTGGAAGTAAGTGATGGTTGCGTAGATTGTATCTCCTCTCACTGTGTACTACATGGAACAGTATTTTGGTCCTCTTTGCCATGGTTTTTCCTTTCTAGTCTCAGTGCACATTTTCAGTGACCTTTAAGTCATGCTTTTAATCTTTTAAATGTAGTTTAGCTGAATGGTATTTGAAGGTTGTGTAACTCGTTTGATGCCATACAATTCCCTTGCCAAGTACGGAAGTAAGGCGACAGTCATCATCGGTAGTTCCCTCTGACATTTATCACCCCATACTGTAAAAAAGATGATGAAAAAAGATTTACAGGCGTGTTAGAATACACGCTTTGGTCCCAATTCTGCAAAGGCTTATGCACGTTTAAAGATTATGTATTCTGAGTAGTTACATTGAAGTCAAGGAAAACACAGTGTAAAAATTAAACACAGATGTTAAGTCTTTGCAGAGTCAAGGCCATAGTCAGCACCTTTATGCCACATCAAAGATTTATGGGCCTGCTAGATTTGACAACTCACATGGAGTAACACTCCCTTGTTACACATTTAGTGCCACTGAAGTAAAGGGCACCCAAAGTGACCACCGCCACATGTTAATATTGAATAGCAATATAAAGAAAAAGATCACGGGGCTTAAAATCAGGAAAGCCAAAAAAGAAAAAGTTACCCTAGGCCAAAATTTTCACACTTGGGAGCCGAAAGTTTGATTGACATGGAGTAGGTCACAACTGTAAAACCATTGGCCCTTGTCTCTAATTTTGCACTTCAATTTGTGATGCATACAGACACCACCTATAGATTTTATGCTCTTCCATCTTTTTTCAAGGTATTGCACTTATTTGGTAGAAGTTTGTAATCAAGCAGGCTATCCAGAGTCATTATCATCAGTCATAATTAAGGATAAGATTACGTCACTGAGGTCACAGGTTCTGTGACTTTCAGAGACTGCCATGACATTTTCCACTTCAGCCCAAGGGTGGGAGGCCCACAGAGCTGTCAAGCCCCTCCCTGCAATGGGGCTCAGGCTCTCTTTCCCATGCTTGGGCTTCAGTCAGCAACTCCCCCATTATTTGTAGTAAAAGTCACTGACAGGTCACGGGCTTCCATTAATTTTTGTTTATTGCCCAGAACATGTCCATGACTTTCTAAAAATAACCACGACAAAAATCTTAACCTTAATCATAAAACAGTGCAAGAATCAAGTTTCAGAAAGACAGAATCAGCTTCAATGTTTCACCCCAGCATTGCACTGAGCCTTTTTTTATGAAGATCTGAATTCAATTATTAGCATTCAGACCATGTCAAATAGAGAAAACTTGGGAAAATTTGTCTGGCAAGCAAGGCAAGCAAGGTCTCTTTAGTAGGAAAGCTTTATTCAACTTTCAGTGTCTAACATTAAGAAAAGGGTTATTAAAATAAAAATCAGTGGTACACTTGGGAGTAAAAAGAATTTGGAGCTAGACTGTCATTTACTCACAATCTGTATTGGGGGAAGATATGGAGCTGCACTCTTCTAGGGAAAACACCACAGGCAATGCCTCTTAACACTCTCCTCTCCCCAACCACTCAAGGGTGAGGGACAATCTAGCCCTAAGGTACTATAACCCGAGAAATGTAACAGATGTAAAAGCGCTGTACTTCCCCGTGGACCCTAGAAATCTGCAGGCTTGGGATGGTCTGCAGTTTCCAAAATCTGTCGTCCTCCAAACCTCTCTCATTAATGGGGACAGCTGACCAAAACTCTGCAAGGTGAATCTCCCAAGGTTTATCTATGGAAGAAGGCAATCTAGCCTTTGTTTAAAAACAAAATCAACAGTGTCCATTTCTTTCTGTGCAGCATATAGAACTAGCATTTTCTTATCCTCAGCCTATAGCAGAGACCCCATGGCACAGTTTGAAATCATAGCGTACATGTGTAAGATAAAAATTTTCACAGCACAATGGAGCGGTATAGAACTAAGGTACTATAACCCAAGAAATGTAATAGATTTTAAAGCCAGAAGGCTCACATACTTGTAGTAAGCAATTATTCACACACACAATGCTCTTTTTCTTTTACGCCCCATAGTCTTCTCCATTTATTATTCCTTTAAATAATTTCCTTCTGATACTTGGAGCTCCATGTGCACACACTCATTTTCATTCATATTTTCTCTTTACTCCTTAATCATCCAGTATGGCCGTGTGGTCATTTGGGTTTTTAACGCCCATATAGGGCCTGAGCTTGCATGTCTTCCACACATGGAGTTCATAGACTTGATTGGGAGTTTACAGGTGGAGAGTTTATAGGAAATAGCCCTGAGTAATACTACTTGGAACCAGTCAATTCCTTTTCCCTTTAAAATACAGATCTGTGTTACATCACCTAGTTCTTTTTTCTCTGGAAGATACAAACAGAAGGGAACAGGTGACAGAGTAAGGTCAGGGATAGATTTTCAGCTCCGGACTGTCCCCTATTGGTCCAGGGGAGCCTGAATTTGTTGGACCCTGAGGACTTTTAACATGCCATCTGTTTAAAAGGGCATTTTCCCTGTGGGGATATTGAGTTGAGGCTCTTTTATCTCTAAGTTTGGGAAAGTTGGAGTCTTATGTACACTGAGCCAATCTGTAAATTGCTCTTTAAATGACTGTTTAGTAGTTATTTTATGTGGACGATAGAGCTGGTTTAAAAAAAAAACAAAAAACACTGTTCTCTTACCTTCATGAAAAATTTTGAATGAAAAAATTCTCATTTGCAATTTTTCATTTTTTGTGTGAAATTTGAAAATGAAAAAAGTTTGTTAGTTCTACTCTTTTGCTTTTGTAAGCCAAAAATGAAGTGAAAAATGCAATTTGAGCTGAAAATATTAGTTTTTAAATTGCAGTTTGGTTTCAAATAGTATTTTTAATTTAGTTGAATTTCATATTCCATTTTTGTGTTTCATTTCAGATCATAAGCAACCAAGAAAATCAATTAAAAGCAACAGTGTCTGGAATCTTCCCATAAAAATGGAAAAAATTAATTGTAAATGACAGTCTCAGGAAGAGTTTCATTTTCCATGAAAATTTATTTATTTATTTTTTCCAGGAAATGTTTTTAATTTGAAAATTTTTGATCAGTTCTAATGGACTAAAAATATTTTCCTCAGCATGTTTTAGAAATCCAAATAGATGATTCAAAGAAATTGATGTAGCCAAAGACATGTTACTATATAAAATAATTTCTTTCGGAGTTGACTGCCACCCATTTCTCTTAGAAAGGCTGACTCATCACTCTTAGCAATTATACCTTCATAGTACTTCATATTTTAAAAGTGCTGTATAAACCTGATATAATCTTTATAATTTTCATATACCTGAAGGAGAGCTTGTTTAAGCTTGAAAGCTTGTCTCCCTCGCCAAACAGAATTTGGTCCAATAAAAGATACTACCTTACCCACTGTGTCTCTCTAACATTCAACAGGTAAATACTATCTTCCATATTTTACACATAGGGATGTCAAGACAGATCCTGGGTGATTTTCTTGAGGCCACAGAGAAAGTCACTGACAAAGAAAGAATTAGAATTCAGAATTTTTTGCTCTCAGACAGTCTCAGTCGAGCAGACAATATGGCTTATAACATCCACATCCAAGGGTGCCCATAGAGGTTCAACATCACATTCCCTTCCTTATGCTCTCAGTGATTATTGCCTGATTTTTATTGTTATTTATACATAAGTATTTATTCCCTTTTTTGGAGGACAGGAGGATGTTGGTTCTTATTTTTGTTCTTTTACAGCTTTTCTAAAGAGCCTACGGGTTCAAACCTTCAAGGTGCTGAACACAGTAGCGCCAATCCAGCTAGGCACTTAAGCAAAGGAATATTCCCTTTTGACTTCATCCCCAGTTTAGCAGGGTACGTAAGCATGTGCCTATTTTTAAGCATGTGACCAAACCAGAGACATCAATGGACATACCTTGCTAAATTGGGCCAGAGTGCCCAGTGCCTTGCATGATTGAGCCCTAATTTCCCCCCTTTCTTTTCTCTACTTCCTTTTCTTCAGCTCATTTCATTATGTGTCTCTGAGCCCTTCCTGTTCTCCCAGTTTAGCAGCTGCAGGCATTCCACTGCATTCCCTGTCTCCTCCTGATGTAGACAAGTATCCCCTCCACTGACATGTACTTAATCCAGTGGGAAAAAAATAAAAAGAGTACTGTACTTTAAAGGTTTTCATCTAACTACTTAGTCAATAATTTAATTGTTACTGTGCCTGTGTTTCAATTCAGTTGATGTCTGGGCTGCTAAGTGGTGCAAACGTTTCATGGGATTCATTTACAGAGGAATCCTCTTCACTATGATGTAGTCTCTTATCTTCCACTGATGTTCCTTTACTCATCACTAATTCATTGTATCACAAGCTACATCGACATATGCATCTTCTAGATCTGAATTTTCCACATTTCCCCCTTTAAGAAGCTCTCTTATTCTGCAATCTCAGTCATAACTCTCTCAGTTGTACTGACAGTGGATTCTAAACAAACATTGGAAGCTTAAATATTTGACAGTATTTATAGTCAAGGGAGGTTATTAAGTATTCTGCATTTCAGAAAGTGGCATGCAAGGCTATCTTCCAGTGAAGTACTACAAGAGAGGTTCAAAAACATTTTTTGTTATGTAAGCAAGCTTCTACTAAGGGAGAGGCTATTAATAAAGTGGAGGTAAGAAAAGGGGAATATTTTTGACTGGGATAACATTTTGCATTTTCTTTTTCATTTTGCTTATGCATATTTCACATACCTGAATTTTGGTTACTTTGAAATCAAGCATATCCAAAAGGGACACAGTAATGCATGTTCTACAGCAAGATGAGTGATTTCTTCCGCCCTGAAATTTCAAATGGTTATCCCAAAGCACCAAACTCTAAAACGGATTGGTTATCTAAAATTTAGCTCAGCTGCATTATTCATCATGTGGAAGAGGTTTAGTCTTATGGTGCAATAATATAGGAATTGCTGGAGGAGGAGCCAAAGAAAGAAATGGTTGGTTTTTCATCAGAAGGACAGTCAGTTCTATGAGGAACTCTGTATATAACGTCCAGATAAGCATCAATAGGACACGAAGCTGCATGTTATTCTTAAACTTTGGATTAAGGTAGTAAAAATATCTCTGGAGGGATCCCTCTTAGGCATTTATCATCGTTGTCATGTCCATTAAAAATAACAGCCACCAACTTCTCAGCAAAAGCAGCATTACTCTTTTCAACCTCATCTAAAGTTTTATAGTCTCTCTCTTAGCAGGCTGACTAATAGGAATTGTTTGACTCTTAGCCTGTTTTACAGTAACTTCAAATGCGTTCTTTCTCAACCCATTAAAACAGTGCCACAGTCATGAGTAATTCCTCTGGTATTTATTGTGTCAACATCATCAGCCAGGATAAACTTTTGCAGTCCTATTTTGTATAACAACTGTATACCATAAATTAACCTATATGATTTCTATGAGAAGGTAGCAGTACTCAACTGGCTTTTAATACAAACTCTTACCGGCCACCTCCTAAAGCTTGCAACATCTAACTCTGATACATTACATCCTTACTTTGAAGGCACTTAGAATCACCCTTGATTCACCATATGGTCACACACCAGCTGTGACTTTCTTTTTTATCAAACATATCAGTCCGCAAAATGACCTCTAACAAGACAACAATTTTAAGAAATTGAGGTTAGTTCGACTTTACAGGCCTAACACTCCAGGTGGATAGATTCCTTTGCAGAATCAGAGTGCTGCACAAACAATTAACTTGTCCTGGGTTCATTGCAAGGACACATGGAATAAGTCACATGGTGTTGTCTAACAAGGCCACTAGCCCCACTTTTGGTGACAATGATCCAGTAAGTCCCATAGGAGCCAGCACACTTGCACATGGTTTTACAACGAAACACACACATCAGAACTGGTTTTATCACAAACATTTGAGACAGAAGTTTTGGATTAAATTTGGAAGGATTCGCATGATTCTATGGACTGCATTATCTGGTCTGGGTGACCTGTATTCAGTGCAGGACAGAAGAAGGGGACTAAAAGAGGCATTAAGCCATTATTACACTTCCTCCCTGGGATCATGAGTCTGGCCAGGAGCTCTGTAAATGAAACAGACCCAAGGGGTTGCTCCAGCAGTCAAGGACACTTAGAGCACAAGGGAACTCTAGGGCCAAATATTACCTTTTGCCCAGGAATGCCTTCTATGCTGGGTGTCATGGATCCCCAGGACATAAGGGAAAGCTGCAGGTAGATGGTAGAGAAAGTATTGTGGCTGGTTGCACCCCAGTAACGGTCCCAAGGATCTAGCCTTATATATTTCTGTAGTGTAGAAAATGGAACAATGCCTTCTTTCTTGTCTGTGCATAATGTAAGACTTTTGTAACTGGTCTGACAGCCTTTCCAGCATGTAAACAGTGGAATAACATTGAGATGGCACTTCCTTCTTTAATTTTGTATAGGTAGATGACAATGTCATGCAGTTCTCTAAGAATTTCTCTAAGGGTGGGATCCAAATCCCACTTAAGTCAATGGGAATCTTTCTACTGATTTCAGTGGGCTTTGGATCCAGCCCCCAGTGCATAAAAAGATTGCAGATTTGTAAGCATCTGCTGGAATATTTTACTGTCATTCTGAAGAAAATAATGGAAAATGTGAAATTACCATTGCCTACTAATGTCAGCACAATCAGCTTTCAGTTATACAAGGGGAGGGTGTTAGAGACCCTGAAAACAAACCTGCAAAATTATTTTGTCTGTAAGCTTTGCAAATCCACTAGAGGTTAGATTCTTTGCTGTTCCTAGCTCCCGCTGAGTATAGCCAAAATGCAGGGCTGTCAGAGAGCCTGTATGGCTCTTAGATTCCCTGTTTGACTCCAGCCCCATGCATGAGGAAGAGCAGTTTGGGTCCACTCTTAAAAAATAAGAATAAATTCACCAGCTGCCAATAATCCACAAGGGACTGTGACCCAACAGAGGATAACCAGAGCATGGTGTGCTTTGGCCATGCCTCCTCCCTGCCCCTACCCATTCCTAACTCGCTCCGCCCCCTCTGCTGGGGATTGCAGGAGGGTAGAATAGGAACTGGCTCTATGCCTGCTGAGTAGCATCTGCGCTTTATGTGCAACTTGAGCAACCAAAATAATCTGGAGTGGGGCAGAAAAACTGCCATGAAGCGTGCTAGTTGTTAAACAATAAGTTGATGAGAGCATGTGAATTGTTCCCTAATGGAGCCAGTCAGAAAACTTGTTAAGATGAAGCAGATGAAAACAGGAAGAAAAAGAAAAAGAAGCAAAAACTTTTCTGACCAGCTTTTGTTAACTTGTTTTTTTTAGAAAAAAGTTTTAGGATAAAATTTTCAGAAACAGGGGATGGAGGCTCCAAAGTCACATGGGGCCCGATTTTTTAAAAGGTATTCTGAAAGTCCCACTAGGCACCTGAAGTGGTTAAGCACCTACCTTCCCAATCAAATAATTTAAATAAATGGGATAGTTTACAGTAAAACTAAGGTTTACTGGATGGAAGTTTGGTGCCTGGTATTATACTTATCTAATAGGCATCACAGAAACTTGGTGGGACATGGTAATACCAGGGTACAAAATATACAGGAATGACAGATTAGGTCCTGCTGGTGGGGAAGTGGCCCTGTATGTAACAGAAAGCATAGGGTCATATAGTAAAAATCTTAAATGAATAAAACTGTACCATAGAATATCCATGGAAAGAAAAAATGTCATGCTTGAATAAGAATATAGCATTAAGAATATACACTATGGACCATCTGACCAGCATGGTGAGGGTGATTGTGAAATGCTTGGGGAGACTAGAAAGGCTACAAAAACAGACAACCCCACAATTATAGGGGATTTCAACTGTCTCCATATTGACTGAATATGTGTCACCTCAGGACAGGATGTAGAGATAAAATTTGTAGACACCATTTATGACTGCTTCTTGGAGCAGCTAGTCCTGTGACCCACAAGGGGAGAGGCCATTTTTGTTTTAGGCCAAGTGGAGCACAGGATCTGATCCAAGAGGTGAATATGGTTTAACTGCTTAGTAATAGGGACTGTAATGTAATTAAATTTAACATCCTTGCAGAGGGAAAATACCAAAGAAACCCACTACAGTACCATTAAACTTCAAAAAGGGGAACTACATGAAAATGAGGAAGCTAGTTAAATGGAAATTGAAAGGAACAGTCACAAGAGTGAAATGCCTGCAAGTTTTATGAAAACTATTATATACCCAAAACTAAAAACAAAATAAAAAACAGTAAGAGGAGCACGAACTCTGGCAAGTCAAATGTAAAAATGTGTAATCGGGCAGGCCAAAAAAAGAACTTGATGAGAAACTAGCAAAAGACACAAAAATTAACAGCATATATTTTTTAAGTACATCAGAAGCAGGAAGACTGCCAAACCATCAGTGGGACCACTGGACAATCAAGGTGCTAAAGGAGCATTCAAGGATGAATTCTTTTAATCAGTAGCTCACATTCTCTGCAATGAAGAGATGCCAATGTCTGACCCATTCTTTGAAGGTGACAAATCTGAAGAACTGTCCCACACTGATGTGTCAATAGAGGTGGTTTGGGAACAAGCTGTTAAACAGTAGTCACCAGAATAGACGGTATTACCAAGAGTTCTGAAGGAAATTAAAATATGAGATCATAGAACTACTAACTATGATACATAATATATTGCTTAAATCAGCCTCTGTACCAAGTGAGTGGAAGATAGCTAATGTGATTTCAATTTTTTAAAAAGGCAGTAGGGGCCATCCTGGCACTTATAGGCTAGTGAGCCTAACTTCAGTATCAGGCAAGATGGTTGAAACTATTGTAAAAGGACAGAATTATCAAATATGAATGAACATGCTGGGGAAAAAAGTCAACAGGGCTTTTCTAAGGGAAATCATGCTTTATCAATCTGTTAGAATTCTTTCAGGGTTTCAAGAAACAGGTGGATAAGGGTGACCAGTTGGTATAATGTACTCAGACTTTCAGAAAACCTTTGACAAGGTCTCACACCAAAGGCTCTTAAGCAAAGTAAAACACCATGGGATAAGAGGGAAGGTCCTTTAATGGATCACTAATTGGTTAAAAGATAGGAAACAAAGGGTAGGAATATATTGTCATTTTTCATAATGGAAAGTGGTAAATAACAGGGTCCCCTAAGAACGTGTACGGGCACGAGTACTGTTTAACATATTCATCAATGATCTGGAAAAAGGGGTAAAAAGTAAGATGGCAAAGTTTGCAGATCATACTAAATTACACAACATAGTTAAATCCAAAGTGGGTAGTGAAGAGTTACAAAAAGAGATCTCACAAAACTGGGTGACTGGGCACTAAAATGGCAGATGAAATTCAGTCTTGATAAGTGAAAAGTAATGCATATAGGAAAATATAATCCCAAGTAAATTTAAATGATGGGGTATAAACTAGCTGTTACCACTCAAGAAAGAGCTCTTGGAGTCATTGTGGATGACATCATCTGCTCAATGTGCAGCAGTTAAAAAAGCTAAGAGAAATGAAGTGTCAGTCTTCAGCTAAACTACCGGCCAGGTGTCTGCTCTGTCTCTTTGGAGGCAGCAAACTTAAATTATATGAGTTTTCAGTGAGACGGACTGGACATTGCAGAGACACATACCTGCAGAACTTGGGCTCGCTGAATGTTACCTGCAGGGCAGGATTAGACTGGCAGAGTCTCTAGGAGTTTGCTGGTGAGGCAGGGAGCTGACACCCATTCTGACATCCAGCAAAACTGACTCTTGCTGAGGCAGAGGGTGAATACAGTGGCTTATGGTTCTGGGTTGCCCTGAGGAGAGTGTCTCAGCTGTGAAGGGGTGTTTTGGGCTGGGTGTATGGTCTGCTTATTATGGTATGCACTGCCACCCATGGCATCTCTGTACCCTCCTCTACTGAGACTTTAGATTTGGCAGGAGTAACCTGTGTGGGGGCTGATGGCTGGCCAGAATAAGGACATAAATTAACATAGCTTTTGCATTTGAAATTGCACTCATTCACCAGGCAAAAACCAAAGAGAGCAAGACATAGAAATACAGTGACTGTCTTTCAAATAAATTAGAAGACATGGACCTCGCTGTTGCAGAGGAACCTAGAACAGGGTTTGCAGCTGACATTATTTCAAAATTCAAAAGAAATGTAAATAAATTGTGTTCTGAACATGTTATACAGGTAGATTTGCAATTGTTGGAATACATAAGAATTGTGAGAGCTCTTCTATATATGACGTATAGAAGCTTTGGGGCATGTACAGTGGAGACCAAATTAAAATAGTTTGAGTGTTCTCTGTATCATGATCAGTAGAACTGGAGTCAGAGGGCCCATGTTCTCTGGAGGACTTTCATCCAAAAAAAAAAAAAAAAAATTCTCAACCCAAGATCCACAATATTATAAAATAAGAGCATCTAATATTTAAAGAGGTCATTAAGAAAGCAACACACACAAACTCTGGGGATGGCACCAAGTTACACAGTGGGTCCCTCCTTTCACTAACAGGATAAGCCAAAATCCCATATCTGAATGCTCCCTAGACTTCAAGGAAATTGGTGTAATCATTGTGACCCATCTGTACTTTGGTCATTTCTGGAATTCCATGTGCAAGATGAATCATCATTTGTAATCACCAGACAAATCTATTCCAAAGTATTACAAATTGTGTTTATCTGAATGTATAAACAGCTAGCTCTTAGAGATATGCTTAGGGTTAGTTTGATACAGTTCCAATCTAGATGCTGAGCAGATCAACAATGACGACATCTTATCTGCCTGAATTTCTCATTTGTAGGTGTAGCTGCTGCCCACAAATGATACCAATGAAAGCAAACAAAATTTTATAAAGTTCTAAAACATTGCACGCAGGACAGCACAGGTTTATATTGCCAGTGCATTTATGAATAATCAGCCTTCTAATGGAATAGGACTTATCTTATACATTTCAAAAACATGAATTTCTACCCAAGTCTGAACATATATTCCTCTAATTTAATATAGCAGCTATAAGTACAGAGCAATAAAAGATGATCAGGCCTCAGAATTTTCACACAGTTCAGAACAGAGCTGTCTGTTAAGCCCGTCAGGAATGGAAAAAAGACCACCAGATTCTTGTGAATTTCTAAATTCCTTTTAAATACCAATATATAATGCAGAAATATATATTGTAGCTTCAGTTTTATTATTCCACGAGATAATAGACATTCATGCCAGCATTTAAATACAATTTTAGAGAGCAATTTACATCCTAAAATGTCTTGGTATTAGCATTTAAATGCAAACTCTTGACATTTTGAGTGTCACGGTATAGTATGAACTGCCCTCTCAACAACAACAACAAAAAAAAAGAGAAAGTAGATTTCCCCCCAGAACAGACAGTTAAATTAGTGTGAATACAACTACAGTACGATCTATAGTACAGCAGAACCTCAGAGTTACGAACACCAGAGGTATGAACTGACCAGTCAACCACACACCTCATTTGCAAAAAGAAAAGGAGTACTAGTGGCACCTTAGAGACTAACCAATTTATCTGAGCTCACGAAAGCTTATGCTCAAATAAATTGGTTAGTCTCTAAGGTGCCACTAGTACTCCTTTTCTTTTTGTGAATACAGACTAAGACGGCTGCTACTCTGAAACCTATGTTAAATATGTGCAACTGTTATGGAATAAGCCAGACTCTGTGTTATTTACCCCTCGCACAAGCCTATTAAAACCAGTGGCTTTGCAATCCAGTCAGGCCAGGATTTGGCCAAGCATTTTCACAGGAAAGGAATAGAAAGCAGAATTCGGAAGGTGTTTCAAACTTGCTAGGAATTTTTAAATGTTTGTGCTTGTAGCTTTTGTAAATCTTTGTGCATGAAACATACTTTGCCTCATCTTAAACAACTGCTGTTAAGTGGTAAGAGGTCATGCTTCCTGATTGTAGGTAAATTTTAATCTAGTTTAGCCTGAAATTTTTGTATATGTATTTTGTTCCATTTCAGCTTAATCTTTTGAAAGTGTTACTTCAACAAGAGCTCAGATGTCACATATAGTCAGTATCTCCATTTTGATGAGCAAATTGGTGCAGTGATGTCAATTGCATTCTCCTGCTTTGAAACTAAGAACATTATTTCGGTCTAATCCTCTATTTTATACCAAATCCTTTTTGAGGATCCTTAAAATTCAGAGCAAAGAGGAACATCATTTTATACTTTCAGATGGGTTTTCAAATGGGGACACAAACTGAGAATATCTTTTAATTCCCAAGTAGTGGATGGAGACAGATATTGTAGACATAGCCAATTAATAAGACAGAATACACCTGTCATAGCTCCACAGCTCGCTGCATATGAAGCATTATTAGAAACTGACTGCTATATGTGGATTATATACTTAGATCTATACATATGACAAATATATATGGGATGAACTCCTGGCTCCCAATTTGCTGCTGCAATGACATTAAAACTGATATGATATGCCATTGTTTCCTTGTACTCCCCAGTCTGTATTCATCTGTTGTCTCTTGTCTTATACTGAGATAGTAAACTGTTTGGGGTAGGCACCATCTTTTTGGTCTGTGTTTCCATAGCATGCAGGACAATGGGGCCCTGGTCCATGACTGATAAGACAGTTTTAATTATAGACCCTGTTTTTACTAGCTCACAGTTTATGCAAAATGTGCAGACAAAACTACTGTTCTTGTGCTCTCCTCAACTCAGGAACTTCTCTGAGCCAAAATTCCCAAAGACACAGGGCACTGCCTAATAGCACGACTTCCTTCCATTGCACCTGGCAAGCAGACCTGGCCAGTGCTGGAAGGTAGTACATGGTGCACCCTCTGAGACACGGGGGGAGGGGTGTAATGGCTAGGCACTCTCACAGGCTCCTAGTTCTGACTATATTGATTAGCATTTGCAAGTGTATTCACTGCATAGTTTCCAGTGCTAATAATAGGCAATGTTGGATCACTGCCACTAGGTGGGACATTACAGAACATTGGTTAGAGGCTTCTCCAAGCACCAGCAAGATTTCTTTGTTTTAAAATCTCATCCAAGACATTTCTACTAAGAATATCCAGGATAAACGTTCATAGCCTAATGACTTTTTAGAAATACATTTTTAATTTTCGGTAACCACCACAGTTATTCGGTAAAATTCTAACTTCTTTGTCGTCAAAATTCAGTGTTAATTACAATTTAGAAAAAAAAAAAAAAAAACCACACAGTTCATGATGTACGGCAAGCTAGAGCTGGGAAACACTAAACAGAAGTCATTAAAAAGAAAAGGAGTACTTGTGGCACCTTAGAGACTAACCAATTTATTTGAGCATAAGCTTTCGTGAGCTACAGCTCACTTCATCGGATGCATCCGATGAAGTGAGCTGTAGCTCACGAAAGCTTATGCTCAAATAAATTGGTTAGTCTCTAAGGTGCCACAAGTACTCCTTTTCTTTTTGCGAATACAGACTAACATGGCTGTTACTCTGAAAGAAGTTATTAAGTTATCTCTAGATGTTGGTTTGTTGGGTGATTGTTCCACAGTGAAACATGTGTCTAAAGAAAAGGTGAGGACTCATAAAAATAGTTATAATTGTAGGGTTTCCTAAATCTGCTTTATATAAGACATGTTGTATAATGAAATTATTATGCATGGATGGAAGGTTTCAATTAAGTATTTCAAGTAAGGTCAGAGAGTTGTCTGCCACAGCTACATCAGAGACTGAACTCACTCAGAAAATAAAAAGGAATTTTGTTAGCCCTAGGATTTCTAAACAAAGAACTAGGCAATGCAGATATTTTAAGGGAAAGAAATTCTAAGTCTTCAAGAAAGCAGCCTGTTTCTAGATGAGAAACCCCACAGCGCCAAAATGAAGGTTATGTTCATAATCTAGATCTGAACTGGTTTGTCTAACATAGGAACGGTTTTGAACCTTAGTCCTTTCTCTAAACCAAAACTATGACTGGCTTATGGGTCAGGATAGGTTTAGTTATGCACTTCATAAATAAAAAATAAAAATGTACTTTCAGGTTGGATGGTTTTATTTGAGCCTAAAGGAAAACAGCAAGGGAAGAGAGAAGAAATGCATTCATGAGAGAAAGTACATGAGAGACCTCTCTCTAAGATTCTCCATTTCAAACTCATTCGCAGCACTCCCCATAGCAGAGCAGTGGGACAGATAACACTAAAAGGTGCAGTACAACCTACATGTCAATATCTACACACTCAATGTTCATCTCCTCTCTATGATTATTCTATTGGGAGGACTATGGTTCCACAATGTTTGAAAGGAAAGGCTTTCTGTACCTTCCTCCACCTCCTCATCTATTATTTTGAAATTCACCTTCTTCAGGACAATAAAAAGCATCACATTCTCTTTCTGGGTATTACATTGACATCAGCTTCAGTTTCACTGCCTTTTGCCCCTTCTGAGCTTTTATCTCATAACAGAGGAAGAACAAGAGATAACAAAGACTGGCTATCAGGTACATCACTGGCTCGAATACCTTTGGGAAAAACCCCTTGACCTACCCCTTTCTTTACTGGTAACTGGTGCGGTTTTTCATCCTTTTATTTTGTTAAGTAAGATCTACCTAAATCAAATTCATGACTGACTATTAAGAATCTGCTGGAGACTTCGGAGTGGTTGATTGTGGTGTAGACCTAAACGGCACCAAAAAATGTGCAGCACATTGTTGTTCCTCCCCCTCTCCTCAACAACACCCTGGGAGGTGTCTGAACAAAGCATTGGGTGAAATACCAGATATAGAATTTGCTGAATTCTTCCTGATGAATATTTTAAAATGCTCATTATATTTAACTGTCCTCCTAATAATGCCTAGTACCTCTTTTTCCTACTTGAGTTTGGTTTGGAGAAAGAACTGTTCATACCTTAAACAAACTGACTCTCAGTCTTTGATAATTTGTACATATGAAATAACAACCCTCACCCCTTCCCAGAAGAGCAGCACATACTAACAGGATTAAAATGCTTCAGCACACTAACTACTCAGTTTTGCTTCGTCAAATGCAACAGGTTCCCACTTGGTCCAAACCTATTTCAGGGGCAGTTATTGTGTTAATGTGGATAGGTTTTGAATAGTAGTAGTTCAAACCTGTTAAAGACACCTCAGCTCTGAAAACTTTGGTGGGGGGGGGGGTAAATCAGAAATCTCAATAGGGCGTGCTTTCATTTTCAATGATTATATCCCTTCTGAATCTGCACTATTGCCAAAATAAGCAGCTTGATTCTGGAAGAAAGCTCTCTTTGGTTTTTAAGACCCACAACTATGTTTTTTGCAATGTTTTCAGAACCTCTTGGTTTGATGGTTCTCAAGTGTTCCTCTGAATCTCTCCACTTACCAGTAAAAACAGATGGCATTTAGCTCCTTGGGAACTTGAGCCATTATTCCTTGAAACACTGCAAATGCACTGGCTGTGCCATATGTTAACCTTTAGTATCCTCTGTCTGTGTTCATAGTACGGAATGTTTCTTGAATAACTAAAGCTACCTGCTCAAACACTGGGACAGGTTGAATTTTGTAAACAGCCCCGTCCCTCTGAAGAGTTCCAGAATCAGGGACCTGGGCTCTCTGCTGCATGCAGTCTCTACTGAGCATAGTAAGAGGAGGGAGGCACAAGGGAGCCAGTTTACACCACTCTGGCAGTACAAGGGGCCTTAAAAGGGGGTGTAAATGACAGTTACACCCATTTTAATGTTTTATCCATAGCTGTGCTTGGTTGTACAACAATGCCCTGCAACCTCTTTTTAGTCAAGGTTTCTTTCTCACCCTCCCACTCCTCCTATAACTAAAAAACAACAAAACTCTCTATGGCCTTCTTGCAAGCTGTCTATTGGGAAATAACTGGGCAAGCTGGGCAAGCATGGAGTTTGGAAGGGAGGATGCTGAAGGTCCGTCACAGACAACGAACCACCTTTGGTGTGAGGAGACAGGTAATCATCAGGCACTTGCCTGGCTATAAGATAGCTACACAAATTTTAGAGATACTGATGTGGGTTGAGTAAGCATCTCAGTTTTAAATCTGTTACATGAAAGAAAGTGTTTACGTTTTCCCATAAGACACTGTGTGTATAACAAACTCTGAGTCAACTCATCATCAAGGATCTACAACCTATCCTGAAGGATGACCCAATCACTTTCACAGATCTTGGGAGACAGGCCAGTCCTTGCTTACAGACAGCCCCTGAACCTGAAGCAAATACTCACCAGCAACCACATACCACACAACAGAACCACTGACCCAGGAACCTATCCTTGCAACAAAGCCCGTTGCCAGCTGTGTCCACATATCTATTGAGGGGACACCATCATAGGGCCTAATCACATCAGCCACGCTATCAGAGGCTCGTTCACCTGCACATCCACCAATGTGATATATGCCATCATGTGCCAGCAATGCCCCTCTGCCATGTACATTGGTCAAACTGGACAGTCTCTACGTAAAAGAATAAATGGACACAAATCAGACGTCAAGAATTATAACATTCATAAACCAGTCAGAGAACACTTCAATCTCTCTGGTCCCTCGATTTCTGACCTAAAAGTGGTAAATCTTCAACAAAAAAAAACTTCAAACAAAAAAACAAACCAACCCAGACTTCCACGAGAGACTGCTGAATTGGAATTATTTTGCAAACTGGATACAATTAACTTAGGCTTGAATAAAGACTGGGAGTGGATGGGTCATTACACAAAGTAAAACTATTCCCTCCTCCCACCCCCCTCCCCCGTTCCTCAGAAGTTCTTGTCAACTGCTGGAAATGGCCCACCTTGATCATCACTACAAAAGGTCCCCCCCTCCGCTCTCCTGCTGGTAATAGCTCACCTTACCTGATCACTCTTGTTACAGTGTGTATGGTAACACCCATTGTTTCATGTTCTCTGTGTAGATAAATCTCCCCACTGTATTTTCCACTGCATGCATCCGATGAAGAGAGCTGTAGCTGATGAAAGCTTATGCTCAAATAAATTTGTTCGTCTCCAAGGTGCCACAAGTCCTCCTTTTCTTTTTGCGGATACAGACTAATACAGCTGCTACTCCGAAACCTGTGAGTCTTTGCTATTTCTTTTGTAAGACAAGCAGAATTAGTATTTACCTACTTCAAAATAATGTTGTGAAGCTTAATTAATATTTGTATGGTGCTTTGAGATCCTTAGATGGAAGACACAATAAAATGTTAAGGTTCAGTAGAAGTACAATATATTAACTAAACTAATCTTACTCAGCAAGTATACTAATGAGCATCCTGCTTTGATTGCAGTTGGTGCTAGACACACCTATACTTTCTTTTCTCAAGCCTACCAACATCTTTGCCATATTTCAGATAACAGTGTAGACTGATGGAATACTATATTTAAAGCACATTCTAGAAAGTAACAACAGAACTGGTTTAAATAAAACAGCATGCAAAACTCTGAGGTTCAAAAGAGATGGCTAGCATTTTCTCATAACATTCTGCATTTCCTGGAACACAACGGTAATCTAGTGGAATGAGAACATAACATTGAATCAGAACTAGATTCTATTCCATGACACATCTATAGACTTATTGTCTTCCACAACCTGTCATGTGACCATGGCCTAAGTTTTACGTTTCCTTCCAAATCATTGATTTAAAAAAAAAAAAATTAAATAGCATAGGGCCAAGAACCAATCCCTGCAAAACTCCACTGGAAACAGACCCACTCGATGAGGATTCCTCATTTACAATTACATTCTGAAACATATCAAATAGCCAGTTTAATTTATTTATTGTGTGCCATATTGATTTTTCCACTGTTTTAGTTTCTTAATCAAAATGTTGTATGGTACCAAGTCAAATGCCTTACAGAAGTCTACACATTGGCCCGCAGCATTAAGGACATAGATTACTCCTTGTGTACTTGCCTTCCCTATCAATTTTCTGTGATTTCTAATGGATACTCATTGTTATCAACCCCCCCCCCCAATTTTTTTTTAAACCAGTATAGCCTTTTTCCTCACTGGTGCAGGTCACAGGGTTCACTCACTGCAGGCAGTGCCTCCTCCTGGCCTCTCTTGGGATTAGCTCCTTTCAGGGCAGGGAGCACTTCCACCGATTGCTGCACTCTGTGATTCTGGATGCTCCTTTATGACTTGGCCCTCCAGCCAGGTCACTATGTGGGTTTCCCCTTCTGGGGGAATCAAAGCCTCTTCTCTAGTGAACAGCTCAGGTAGTCTTCCCATTCACTGCCCAACTGGTGCTACTTCTGGTAGGGGACCCCAGGATCACCCTCTACTTTGGGTTCCAGCTCAGGAACCCTCTAATCAGCAGCCAAGGTATGTTCCCTTTTGGACCTTATTGCCTTTTCCCTGAGCCTGCCCTTACTTTCTTGTTCGCCCCCCTTCTCCACACGTGCCAGCCTCACAACTCACAGGGAGTGACTGCAGACTACTTCCCTGTAGCCCCTTCCTCCTATCAGCTCCCTGGCTTTGTGAAAGCCTCACCTGTCCCTGCACAGGTGAGCCTCTCCTAATTAGGGCTTTCCTCTCAGTCTTACTTCTCCAAGCTTGTAGCCTAATAGGTTAATTGGCCCAGCTGGCCTCAATTAATCATTTCAGCAGTGGAGGGGTGCGCAACACTCCATCATAGTGGGATTGTGGCTTTTGTAGCATCTAGTAAAGTGTGTGTTAAATAGTTCTCAGATATTGGTCATATTTTTCTGCTTAAGTTCTTTCTTCCAGATGATTTGGCTCATAATTGTTTATGAAATTGGTCATTTCAAAGCTCCAAGTATATAAATGCTTGGTTGGGACTCTGTTCTGTTTACAGATAGCAAATGTCAACAAATAATGATGATCACTTGCACCCCATAATCACTAACTTTTAGTTCTGTGATCAGTTCCTCTTCATCTGTCAAGATGTGATCTACTGTAGAATTCCCCCATGTTGGATGCAACACCTTTTGAATAAGGAAATTGTCATCTTTAATTTTAAAAATTCATGTATGTCATGTACAGTTTCCCATTCTATTCAGCCAGCTCAATTTTCAGAGTAATTTTCTGCAGTTTCCTCACTGGAAACTTGATAATGATTGGATACTTCTGGCTCTATAGAATCCCTTTTGGTCCCCTTCTTTCCACGGATCACATCCTCATCTGCCTTCAACTGTGTAAAATGCTGCCTTTTCCTTTTGCCCCTGGTGATTACAAACGGCCTCCTCTCTAATCTCCACACAGTTGGGTTCCCTTGGTCGCCATTTCTTTTCTTTCTTGAATCTGCGATGGTGATATTTCCTGAATCTGGTTGTACAAGTACTCCTCAGCCTTATGGTGATTAACAGAATCAATATGTGTCCTTGCAAACCCACAAATCTTTTCTCCAGCACAACCACCATCTTGCACTTCATACAGTGGAAGTCCCTTTTGGCTTCAGACAGGAAAGAAAACTTGGCAGATCCATTGCAAGTCATAACTACTGTTCCATCATTGACCATCACAGTATTGAGCACAGAATTGAACCTAGAATGAACGCTTCTCACACTCCCTCTCTAATTCCCCTGCTTGCTGCTCCTCTGGAGAAGTTATGTTACTTGCCTAAGGTTACTTAGGAAATCTGGCAGACCTGAGAATAAAATTATTTCATTGGCAGTTGCAGCTGCTTAGGAGCTCAGAAAAATCAGGTCATAAACCTTTCTGTGTTTCAATTACCCCATCTGTGTAATAAAACTTTCCTAGCCTTTGAAAAATGCTTTGAGATCTGTGAATCAGAAAGCCCTGTATGTGCACAACGTATTCTTCTTCTTCTTCCCAGTTTCAACTAAGATAAGAAGTATTGAATTATATATGACAAATCTGTTCTCTCACAGAATTGCCACACAGTCCAAAGCCTGAGAGTACTAGAAATCTCTAGAGAAATTTTTTTCTTCCTAGATTTCAACCCTCATTTTCTAAGCAAAAAGACTCTGATAAGCACTTGTACTTTGAAGGGAGGATATTTACCCAAGCTGAACCGCTGAACTTTTTGAGCATTGCTCATTTGTAATTGAAACGGTCACTAAATGGACAACTGGTATCAGACAGCAGTCTACATTGTGTTGGTGTTTGGTCAATGATACAAGTCACTAAGCTCTATCTGTATTATTACCACCATCTGCATCTTTCAGCATACCACATGAAGTCTTCTGTTGCATGGAACATGGCATTTCCAGAGCTTGCCAAATAAGTGAGCACATCATTCCTACTCTAGAAACTCATATCTACATTTGAATATTTCACAGAAATGTGCACTTGAAAACTTGTCTGCAGGCTAGTGCTCCCCTATGTAAGTCATCCATTTTTAGAACTAAATATACAATTATGCAGCTCAAGTCATGCTGAAGATCCATGACATTTGCTAATACATTTCCCTCCCCCAGCATACATGTACATAAATATATCTGAAACCCAGATAAATAACAGTGTTCAAATAATAAAGAATGGCAAGAGAGGTTATGTCAAAAGGCTTTTACCCTGCTTGGTTAAAAGTCAGTAAGGACATAAAATATTAAATTACAGAGGGTTTTAATTCATCACTAAATTGCTGTGTTTCTTCAGCTACCCAATGATTTAGTGAATATATTTTTCACATTATGCAATTAAAATGTTTATAGTGCTGTTGTCTGGCAACTTTGGAAGCACTTAGCTTTAAAGTCACAGATTAAAAACATATCTAGAGTAAAAAAATATTTTCTATTGCTTTTGATTTTTGCAACTACAGATAGAAATAAGGGATGACTTTTCAGCAGGGAGCCTGGGGGTCATTGAGGGATGTGACTCTGATTAACAATAGCATTCTTGGCACTGTGCAGCCACTCCTTCATTCACCCCAATGAAAGCGTACCCCAGAGCATTTATCAAATTTAAACAAATTGGTGAATTTAAGCAAATTCTCAGCAAGACCTCCTTAACAGTATTTTGAAGGTAAAAAGCTATTTTATAAACCAACGTAAATCAGAGGATATATTAATAGTACTCAAACCCAAATCAAGCCTGAAAAATGCAGCTATTTACAATAGCAAAGATGGTAGCGTAGGATTCCCCCCAACACCACTGTGAATTGTTCAGAACACAAATAGTTAGTTAAATGAAGAGTTTTTTCCTTGTAGCCCTTTATCTATCCCAGGCCTTCGTACAACCTCTAGTATTGAGCACCTTTCAAGGTTCAGGGTTACTTCTGATAAGTCAATGCCCCTTCTCCTCTCAAGATAACTTTGAAAATCCGTGTCTTGGATAATCTTCTCTGCTGAGTCTTTTAGCCATTCATATATTAGTAATACTTAAGTATTCCTGATTTTCCCTGGAAGCCCCAGAACTTCAGATGGTTTGGATGTTTGGGAAGGATAAGCACCTCAAAAGGTTAGAAACTTATCTGAACTTCTTGATCAAGATATTTTAAAGCGAGAGCCAAAATTTAGCCTTCTAAATCCATATTTGGAGACAAAATTAAGTGGCATAATTTTCAAACGTGTTGACCACAGTGGGAGCTATTGGGTGCTCAATACTTCTGAAGATATGAACAGTGATTTTAAGTGCCTAAATATAGAATTTAGGATCTTAACTCTGGGTTCCTATTTTTGAAAATCTTGGCATGGAGCCTAACTTATATTGAATATCTCATGAGAACAGGCTTTCTCACATAATTTCTGCAAGTGCCTTCTGTTCCTTTTTGGGCTGGAACAATAGCAAAAAGCAGCCACTCGCATGGGCTTCAGGCCTTTTACTCTGGATCTCAGTTGGAAACTAAAAATAAAAGCTAAAAAACAATCTACTTTTCCCCTAAATCAAAAAGGTTTGGCTCAGGTTTTGGGCAAAAATTCAAGTTGGTTATCTTATCCAAACCTGTCCTTACCCAGAACTAGCCAAATCCTATGCAGCCTGGGTATATTTTATGCTGCTGCTAATCGGCAATCCCCAGAACGGAGTAAAACTTAAGAACATTTGAAGCGGTATCTGGCAGAGAGCGTCTGCTCTGAACTCTGTGACTAGGTCAGCTGCACTGCAGCTTGTTCCTGCGGGAGGGAATACTGTACAGTCTCCCATCAGAATCCTCCTCTTGTCGCTGTGGGGTTAGGATCTGCATGGAGAAAGTCCCTGATGTGCAGCAAATAGGCAGAACTCAAGTCAATTGCTAAGCTACCAATAAATAAGCTGCCATTATTAGGAGAATGCATTTCTTCCGTAGCTCGTACATTTCTTCAGCAGCAACATTAGCTCATCAGAAACATCTCTTTGGAGAATTCTCAGTTTTCAGTCTTCAGCTTTTTTCCCCTGCCCCGGTCATCCGGTATACTTTATTTGCTTCCTACTTAGCCTCAGCTCTCACACTCTCTTGCTCCCATGCTACTCAATCTCTCTCAACAAGGGTCTATTGCAGAAGCCTCTCCAATGGCCAGGAACCTTCTGTTTTTTTATGGATTCACTAAAGGTCCTAACCTCAGAATGATTTTTTCCCCTCTCTTGCTTTTAGGCCTGCATGATCCCAATATAAGTCTAATGGGTAAACGTAAGACTGGGTCTGAGTTGTTTTTAAGAGAGCATTGAGGGGCTTATTGGCTAGGGTTCAATTCTCTGCACAACAGCTCTAATAAAGGCTTGTGTCTGGGTTTCTGTTTATAGGGCTGGAGTAGAACAGAGAGAGTATGCGGTTTCATTTGAAATCAAATATGGGCATGGGGCAAATTCTTTTTTTTTTTTTCCTATAGAAACGTGGAGTATAAATTCACAGCTAGTCTGCAGAAACCTATATGTCAGTTCCCTTTTTGGCTACGGGTAACACCCGGTACTGCAGACATGTCTAATTATACAGCTTGTACTGTTTCAGATCTCAAATCATATGTTTCCTTTGGAAAGCCTGAGTCAAACTTGTTCACTCAGCACACCTCCTACTTTGATAGGAATCAAAGCATTGTGGCCACGTGATGGTAAAATTCCAATAATGTAAATAAAATCTAAATGACAAAGCATAAATCAATGGGCCCAATCCAGGGGCACCATTTGTGGTGACAGAGTGGGCTCTCTCCTCCCCGCCCCTCCAAGTTTCATATCAGAGGTCTACTCACAGCCCACACCTAGCCCCAGACACAGCTCTTAACTGCAGCACAGCTTGAGTGTGATATGTGAGGAGTTCTGTGCTGCTCCAGGCTTCTGCCCTTGGGGCAGGGAGTTTGTAAAGAGAGGCAGGGTGATTAAGATGACAAAAGGCTTGTCATTAAATTAAATTAAGGATCATTAGATAATCGTAAAAGCGTTGCCAGGCACTCCAAAGGGTAGGAGTAAATGGTCAATTTTCAGACTGGAGAGAGGTAAATAGTGGTGTCCCCCAGGGGTCTGTACTGGGACTAGTGCTGTTCAACATATTCATAAATGATCTGGAAAAAGAGGTAAAACAATGAGGTGGCAAAATTTGCACACAATACAAAATTACTCAAGATAGTTAACTCCAAAGCAGACTGCAAAGAGTTACACAGGGATCTCAGAAAACTGCTTGACTGGGCAACAAAATGGCAGATTAAATTCAATGTTGATAAATACAAAGTAATGCACATGGCAAAACATAATCCCAACTATACAAAATGATGGGGTCTAAATTAGCTGTTACCTGTCGAGAGAGAGAGAGAGAGAGAGAGATCTTGGTGTCATTGTGGATAGGTCTCTGAAAACATCCATTCAACGTGCAGTGGCAATCAAAAAAGCCAACAGAATATTGGGAATCATTAGGAAAGGGAGAGAGACGACAGAAAGTATCATATTTCCTCTATATAAATTCATGGTTATAAATTCACTTTCATATTGAATACTGGATGCAGATCTCATCACCCCCTTTCAAAAAACATACTGGATTTGGAAAAGGTACAGAGGAGGGCAACAGAAATAATTAGGGGTCTGGAAAAGCTTCTGTATGAAGAGAGATTAAAAAGACTGGGACATTTCATCTTGGAAAAGAGATGACTAAGGGGGAGGATATGATAGAGGTCTATAAAATCATGACTGGCGAAAGTCATGGAGAAAGTAAATAAAGAATAAGGGATCTACAACCCATCCTGGACAACAATCCCTCACTTTCACAGGCCTTGGGAGGCAGGCCAGTCCTCACCCACAGACAACCCGCCAACCTGAAGCATATTCTCACCAGCAACTACACACCGCACCATAGTAACTCTAACTCAGAAACCAATCCATGCAACAAACCTCAATGCCAACTCTGCCCACATATCTACACCAGCAACACCATCACAGGACCGAACCAGTCCGGCTACACCATCACTGGTTCATTCACCTACACGTCCACCAATGTAATCTACACCATCATGTGCCAGCAATGCCCCTCTGCTATGTACATCGGCCAAACTGGACAGTCCCTACGTAAAAGGATATGTGGACACAAATCAGATATTAGGAATGGCAATATACAAAAACCTGTAGGAGAACACTTCAATCTCCCTGGACAAACAATAGCAGATGTAAAGGTAGCCATCCTGCAGCAAAAAAACTTCAGGACCAGACTTCAAGGAGAAACTGCTGAGCTTCAGTTCATTTGCAAATTTGACACCATCAGCTCAGGATTAAACAAAGATTGTGAATGGCTAGCCAACTACACAAGCAGTTTCCCCTCCCTTGGTATTCATATCTCAGCTGCTAGAAGAGGGCCTCATTCTCCCAGATTGAACTAATCTCATTATCCCTAGCCTGATTCTTGCTTGCATATTTATACCTGCCTCTGGAAATTTCCACTACATGTATCCGACGAAGTGGGTATTCACCCATGAAAACTTATGCTCCAATACGTCTGTTAGTCTATAAGGTGCCACAGGACTCTTTGCCACTAAATAAGGAAGTGTTATTTACACCTCAGAACACAGGAAGCAAATTTAAAACAAAAAAGTATTTCTTCACAGTCAACCTGTGGAACTCTTTTCCAGGGGATGTTGTGAAGGCCAAAACTATAACAGGGTTCAAAAAAGAACTAGATAGTTCATGGAGGATAGGTCCGTCAAAGGCCTTTAGTCAGGATGGGCAGGGGATGTAACACCATGTTCTGCGTATCCCTAGCCTCTGTTTGCCAGAAGCTGGGAATGGACGACAGGGGATGAATCACTTGACGATTGCCTGTTCTACTCTACTCTGAAGGTATTGGGCACTGTTGGAAGACAGGATACTGGGCTAGATGGACCACTGGTCTTACCCAGTATGGCCATTCTGATGTTCTTATATAGAACCCAGATGTATCTGAATTCCCCCCTGCCCCCTCTCCTTCCCCCCCCCACACACACTATAACCCACTAGATCCCATTCCCCTTCCAAAGTGGAGATAGAACCCAGGAGTCCTGATGGGGATGTCTCTCCACAAAGTTAGTAACAACATAAGAATATACATTAAAATTTTAAACCTAACCAGTGTCCCTTAAGTGACTTGCCACAACATGTCAGAACAAGATAGCTCAGTGGTTTGAGCATTGGCCTGCTAAACCCAGGATTGTAAACTCAATCCATGAGGGGGCCATTTAGGGATCTGGGGCAAAAATTGGGGATTGGTCCTGCTTTGAGCAGGGGGTTGGACTAGATGACCTCCTGAGGTCCCTTCCAACCCTGATATTCTATGATTCTATGTTAGAGCTGAGTGGGTCTAATATTTATTTAATTTTCTTTCTGTTATAAAGGAATAGATACACTGCTCCTGTCAACTAATGGCTAAATTATCTGCCAAAACACTAGAGTTTTCAAATGCCTCAGTAGACCCCAGAATCATGGTTAAAGTTGCCACCCCCCTAATCTGAAATGGCACCCCTGACCCAATCTTCATCTGAGGAGCGTGTGTAACTCCCACCAAACACCAAAAGGAGTTTCACGAATATATCCATGGGAGAGAGGATGATAGGGTCCAATAAATCTAGGAAAATATAAAATGGGAAAGCTACATTATGTTTTATACATAAACTCCTGCATATTGCAGTAAACAAACTCAAAGACCTTTCCAAGAGTTTTGTGTATTTGTTTTTAATCCTATTTGTTTAAAGTGTTTGAGTTAGAGGGATATAGGTAATTATACCTGTTGTATTCATTTAGATGGAGTATATAGGCCCAGGAGGTGATGGTGTTAACATGACCTGTCACTGTCCAACATTAAACAGTGCTAAACAATGTTTGGTATATAGAGATCTGAGCCTGCTTAGTACCATGGAGAATATTTTTTTTAAACCTTTTATTAAAGATACAGAAGAGAGGGAAAAACAGGTTAATACTTTACAATTTAAATACTATCAGTAAAGCTTTCATTTTAACAACATCCCTTAGTCCCTTTCCCTTTTGCTAGAGAGCCTTTACAAGGAAGCCTCCTCCCCTCTCCCCCGCCATTTGACAGTGTTTTAGGTAGCATTAAAGATGGTAATAGCTGTCCTTTCGGGGAAGAGAAAAGTTAGTTGAGAAAGGCTAGAACTCTTGTTATTATTTAAATCGGATCTTGCCTCCTTTAAGGCAAAACAGGACAAACAGCCTGTGATGGTCCTCACTTGGGGGTTGGTTGTTAGGTAGTGTAGCCTAGTGGTCACGGCTAATGCCCTTGACTTTTGGGAGGATTGTTGTTAGGGGAACCCAGGCCCTCCCATTCCCCCGGGCTCTGACCCAGTCTCCTTTGAGGGCAGTCAGTGATCTGACAGGTGAGGCTGCTCTCCCTGGGCCACTTCCTATCTCCTACCCCACTCCCGTGATTGTACCAAGGTAACTGTCCAGATTAAGGTGGCGTGAAGGGTGCCTGCTCACAACAAGACATATTCTGGTGGCAGCATGTGGCATGGTAGCTTTCTTCCTCAGGTGGCAACCGCCTTCGCCCATGGTATGGCCCACCCTCCTGGGTCAGCTCAGCCCAACAGCTTTCCACTGCTGGAATAGTTTAAACAAAAAATAAAGGGGATTACCAAAGTCCAGAGTTCATATGAAGGGGAAAGGAGAATGCTTCCTTCTCCAGCTATTTCTGTGGCAGGTCCTCCTTTCCCTCTGGGAGGGACCTTTGGACAGTTGTCTTAGGGAGAAATTTCTGCCTCCCCACCACTCTCCTCTGCTGGAGCCACAGGTAGCTCTCCCCTGGGTTGCCACCAAATGAGCTGTCCCCTGGCTGCCTGTTAACTCCTTCTCCCGTCAGGGTGACCTGATAGCAAGGATGAAAAAGTGGGACACTTTTTTGGGTGGGGAGTGTATAGTTGCCTATATAAGACAAAGCCCTTAACATTGGGATGGTCCCAATAATATTGGGACATTTGGTCACCTACCGCCAGTTGGAGCATTTGCTACAGGTGTGGTGAGGCAGGGCTGGCTGATCCCAACATAGTTCCTTAACCCCTTTTTGCCCAGTGTGGGGTTTATACACCCCATCACACATCCACCAAAAGGGGAGAGAAAAGAACAGCAAAGACAGAATATGCAGCTTCTGTCTCACTTGAAACCCCACTTCTGGAAAAACACAGAGTGGCTGATAAGACCTTGTGCTTCTGCCTGAGACCTAGCAAACTTGTACCACAATCAGGTTGTTCAGGGCATTGCTTTTAGCTGTCTCTTTCTGGTCACTGGCTCTCAGCAGTGTTGCAAAAACATATAGTCTTGTCTGGCTAAGCCAGATTCTTATTAGACAGAAGGAAAAAGGAGAAAGATGGGGGGAAAATAAGGTAGGGAAGGAAAAGGACACATTGAGTGTCTGTGTGACAAAGTTTGACATCTGTGGTGGTGTTTGAGATTTTGCCACCTCCAACAGCTCAGGCTATGTCATCTCTCTCTGGCCTAATCTGGTCAGGACATCTTCTCAGGATTAGGCTGAAGAAGGTCTAGAGTCTCAGGAGATGGTGAGAGTGGCAGCCATAATAATGAAGCTTGCTCCTTCCCATTCTTTCATCTTTCAGTCAGCCAGCATCATGGTAGCCAGCTCCTCCCCCCTCCCCAAAGCCTCTTTTTGAGGACATCAAAAGGGAGTGATGGGCAGAATAGCCCTCATTATTTTGCCCACTTATTATGCTTAATTTCCAACACATCCAATTTTGGATCATATTGTTCTTGTTTACCAGGTATGATTTTAACAATGCTTTAGTAATATCAGTAGGCCTTTTTGTTTGTACTAATTCAGTCTTGGTCTTTCTTTTACACTTCCCCCTTTTACTTTTACACCTACCATCCCCCATCAACATTTACTCTTACAGGTTATTGTGACATTTTATGAGCGTTCACTCACTTATAGTTGAACTCATAATTAGGGTAAATCTGTAGGCCCCATTATTACAACATACTGTATATCCTTACTTCTCATGGCTGCTGGCTGAAGAAAGGAAAGGTCAGCTGAGTGTTTACCAAAAAGAAAAGGAGTACTTGTGGCACCTTAGAGACTAACGAATTTATTTGAGCATGAGCTTTCGTGAGCTACAGCTCACTTCATCAGATGCATACCGTGGAAACTGCAGCAGACTTTATATATACACAGAGAATATGAAACAATACCTCCTCCCACCCCACTGTCCTGCTGGTATTAGCTTATCTAAAAGCCATTTCCAGCACAAATCCAGGTTTTCTCACCCTCCACCCCCCCACACAAATTCACTCTCCTGCTGGTGATAGCCCATCCAAAGTGACAACTCTTTACACAATGTGCATGATAATGAAGTTAGGCCATTTCCTGCACAAATCCAGGTTCTCTCACTCCCTCACCCCCCTCCAAAAACCCACCCCCATACACACAAAAACTCACTCTCCTGCTGGTAATAGCTCATCCAAACTGGCCACTCTCCAAGTTTAAATCCAAGTTAAACCAGAACATCGGGGGGGGGGGGGGGTAGGAAAAAACAAGAGGAAATAGACTACCTTGCATAATGACTTAGCCACTCCCAGTCTCTATTTAAGCCTAAATTAATAGTATCCAATTTGCAAATGAATTCCAATTCAGCAGTTTCTCGCTGGAGTCTGGATTTGAAGTTTTTTTGTTTTAAGATAGCGACCTTCATGTCTGTGATTGCGTGACCAGAGAGATTGAAGTGTTCTCCGACTGGTTTATGAATGTTATAATTCTTGACATCTGATTTGTGTCCATTTATTCTTTTACGTAGAGACTGTCCAGTTTGACCAATGTACATGGCAGAGGGGCATTGCTGGCACATGATGGCATAAATCACATTGGTGGATGTGCAGGTGAACGAGCCTCTGATAGTGTGGCTGATGTTATTAGGCCCTATGATGGTGTCCCCTGAATAGATATGTGGGCACAATTGGCAACGGGCTTTGTTGCAAGGATAAGTTCCTGGGTTAGTGGTTCTGTTGCGTGGTATGTGGTTGTTGGTGAGTATTTGCTTCAGGTTGCAGGGCTGTCTGTAGGCAAGGACTGGCCTGTCTCCCAAGATTTGTGAGAGTGTTGGGTCATCCTTTAGGATAGGTTGTAGATCCTTAATAATGCGTTGGAGGGGTTTTAGTTGGGGGCTGAAGGTGACGGCTAGTGGCGTTCTGTTATTTTCTTTGTTAGGCCTGTCCTGTAGTAGGTAACTTCTGGGAACTCTTCTGGCTCTATCAATCTGTTTCTTTACTTCCGCAGGTGGGTATTGTAGTTGTAAGAAAGCTTGACAGAGATCTTGTAGGTGTTTGTCTCTGTCTGAGGGGTTGGAGCAAATGCGGTTGTATCGCAGAGCTTGGCTGTAGACGATGGATCGTGTGGTGTGGTCAGGGTGAAAGCTGGAGGCATGCAGGTAGGAATAGCGGTCGGTAGGTTTCCGGTATAGGGTGGTGTTTATGTGACCATTGTTTATTAGCACTGTAGTGTCCAGGAAGTGGATCTCTTGTGTGGACTGGACCAGGCTGAGGTTGGTGGTGGGATGGAAATTGTTGAAATCATGGTGGAATTCCTCAAGGGCTTCTTTTCCATGGGTCCAGATGATGAAGATGTCATCAATATAGCGCAAGTAGAGTAGGGGCTTTAGGGGACGAGAGCTGAGGAAGCGTTGTTCTAAATCAGCCATAAAAATGTTGGCATACTGTGGGGCCATGCGGGTACCCATAGCAGTGCCGCTGATCTGAAGGTATACATTGTCCCCAAATGTGAAATAGTTATGGGTAAGGACAAAGTCACAAAGTTCAGCCACCAGGTTAGCCGTGACATTATCGGGGATAGTGTTCCTGACGGCTTGTAGTCCATCTTTGTGTGGAATGTTGGTGTAGAGGGCTTCTACATCCATAGTGGCCAGGATGGTGTTATCAGGAAGATCACCGATGGATTGAAGTTTCCTCAGGAAGTCAGTGGTGTCTCGAAGGTAGCTGGGAGTGCTGGTAGCGTAGGGCCTGAGGAGGGAGTCTACATAGCCAGACAATCCTGCTGTCAGGGTGCCAATGCCTGAGATGATGGGGCGCCCAGGAGTTCCAGGTTTATGGATCTTGGGTAGTAGATAGAATATCCCAGGTCGGGGTTCCAGGGGTGTGTCTGTGCGGATTTGATCTTGTGCTTTTTCAGGAAGTTTCTTGAGCAAATGCTGTAGTTGCTTTTGGTAACTCTCAGTGGGATCATAGGGTAATGGCTTGTAGAAACTCGTGTTGGAGAGCTGCCGAGCAGCCTCTTGTTCATATTCCGACCTATTCATGATGACAACAGCACCTCCTTTGTCAGCCTTTTTGATTATGATGTCAGAGTTGTTTCTGAGGCTGTGGATGGCATTGCGTTCCGCATGGCTGAGGTTATGGGGCAAGTGATGCTGCTTTTCCACAATTTCAGCCCGTGCACGTCGGCGGAAGCACTCTATGTAGAAGTCCAGTCTGCTGTTTCGACCTTCAGGAGGAGTCCACCTAGAATCCTTCTTTCTGTAGTGTTGGTAGGGAGACCTCTGTGGATTAGTATGTTGTTCAGAGGTATTTTGGAAATATTCCTTGAGTCGGAGACGTCGAAAATAGGATTCTAGGTCACCACAGAACTGTATCATGTTCGTGGGGGTGGAGGGGCAGAAGGAGAGGCCCCGGGATAGAACAGCTGCTTCTGCTGGGCTGAGAGTATAGTTGGATAGGTTAACAATATTGCTAGGTGGGTTGAGGGAACCATTGATGTGGCCCCTTGTAGCATGTAGTAGTTTAGAAAGTTTAGTGTCCTTTTTCTTTTGTAGAGAAGCAAAGTGTGCGTTGTAAATGGCTTGTCTAGTTTTAGTAAAATCCAGCCACGAGGAAGTTTGTGTGGAAGGTTGGTTTTTTATGAGAGTATCCATTTTTGAGAGCTCATTCTTAATCTTTCCCTGTTTGCTGTAGAGGATGTTGATCAGGTGATTCCGCAGTTTCTTTGAGAGCGTGTGGCACAAGCTGTCAGCATAGTCTGTGTGGTATGTAGATTGTAATGGATTTTTTACCTTCAGTCCTTTTGGTACGATGTCCATCTGTTTGCATTTGGAAAGGAAGATGATGTCTGTCTGTATCTGTGCAAGTTTTTTCATGCAGTTGATAGATTTCCACTCCATACGGCTAAATGCAGTGCCTTGCATAATGACAGGTTTCAGAGTAACAGCCGTGTTAGTCTGTATTCGCAAAAAGAAAAGGAGTACTTGTGGCACCTTAGAGACTAACGAATTTATTTGAGCATGAGCTTTCGTGAGCTACAGCTCACTTCATCAGATGCATACCGTGGAAACTGCAGCAGACTTTATATATACACAGAGAATATGAAACAATACCTCCTCCCACCCCACTGTCCTGCTGGTATTAGCTTATCTAAAAGCCATTTCCAGCACAAATCCAGGTTTTCTCACCCTCCACCCCCCCACACAAATTCACTCTCCTGCTGGTGATAGCCCATCCAAAGTGACAACTCTTTACACAATGTGCATGATAATGAAGTTAGGCCATTTCCTGCTGCAGTTTCCACGGTATGCATCTGATGAAGTGAGCTGTAGCTCACGAAAGCTCATGCTCAAATAAATTCGTTAGTCTCTAAGGTGCCACAAGTACTCCTTTTCTTTTTGCGAATACAGACTAACACGGCTGTTACTCTGAAACCTGAGTGTTTACCATCACTTTCCCCTGTAAAAAAAACATTGTTTGGTCCTAACAGCAATATTCTGACTCTAAGTCAAATTTGCTAACTGGGACCCAAAAGGGCCAACTTAGTCCTAATATCAGAAGTGCAGAAAAACATACATATTTTTTAGAACTATTGTCCACTGAATGCATCCGATGAAGTGAGCTGTAGCTCACGAAAGCTTATGCGCAAATAAATTGGTTAGTCTCTAAGGTGCCACAAGTCCTCCTTTTCTTTTTTGCAGGTACAGAGTAACACGACTGCTACTCTGAAACCTGTCCCACATAATAGGGATTTACAACTCAACTTCCCTATTAACAGGTGTATTACTTCAAATCCTGCTCAAACTAGAAACAGAGTCACTGAAAAATGGTATAACTCCATGGTTTCTCCTAACTTTGCTAAAGGATAGCATCACAAATGAATGTTCTTGACTACAGTGCCATATAGATACAGGAGATCATTCCGGTTTCCCCAGGGCACAAATTGCCACCAAGCCCAGTTTGATTTTTCCCCTTGTGCCTTTGGAGGAGGTTATGTGGCAGAATCTTCTCATTATTATCTCGACTGAACAAAATTCCCTGACACATACATGTGTGTCCTGAAACTACCCACAATGGGGATTTACAAGATGAACAATTTAACCTCAATTCAAATGTTTCCCCCCTCATAATCCTTCTTAAATCAGGAGCAAAATAAATCACTGAGTGCATTGTTCTCAATGTTTCTGCATGTGACCCTAGGAGACCCCCCTGGAAGTATAAGGAAGCACATAGTTCTGCATTAGTTAAAGGAGTTAATGTATTAATCAGGGTTTGCATGCTTCAGAGATGAAAACCATAATATGTTCACCAAAACTTGGCTGCATCCTCCTAAGAGCTGGCTGAAAAGTCTGCTTTCCTTGGGATAAAAGTAACCACACATCCTGTTTCTCTCCCAGCCACTGTCTAGTAACATTTGAGACACAAATAGTGAAACCTTCTCCTTCTACATTTAATCAGAATTGGGTGTCTACTGGAACACCAGATGCAAAACCACCAAGCTGTGGGGAAGTTTGCAGCCAAACTTCATATCATGGCTCATTTCTAGACTTCATCATAATCATAAATATACTTAAAGAAGGTTTGCTCTTGTCACAAATTTGGCTGAATAACTTCTATTTATTGTTTACGGTAATAATTAGAACACATTCCACATGGCCACCAAGTAGCAGTATCTTTCTCATATGGCCTAGCTCTCTTTTCCTTTTTCATGACTTGGATTGCAGTAGTACTGAAATGCCTCAATCGGAATCAGGTTTCCCCCTTGTGTTAGGCACTGTACAAACATACAGAAAGATCAGCAGAACCATTTAAGATGTTAGTAATTCAATAACCTGAAAGATTTGCTACATAAACTGAAAAAAGAATCCATTTTCCTCTCACACAACTCACTAAGCAAAGCCCTTTCACTGAACACAATTGCAAAGCAGTCCCTCAATATGATAATATAGCAGTCCCTTCCCATAAAGGTTTGCTAAACTGAAGTTTGCATTTGATAATCCTGGGATGCCTTAGAAGTATATGCTATTTTGTTGAGAGAGCCTTCAGTTTCTCTCTCTATACTTTCAAAAAATCACCACCTTGTTCCAGTGCCATTGCTGCACACATATACTTTTCATCCTTCAAAATACAAGTTTATAAACACTATCTGCTACTGGCTATCCCTTCCCCAGGGTTTCAATTAAAAAACATAACCAGTAAATATTAGCACTTCCCTACCTCACAACACGTTGGGAAGATAAATACATTAAAGTTTATGAGGTGCTCAGCTCCTGTGATAACAGGGGGGCATGCAAATTCCAGAGGGAAGGAAGGATAGACAACTAGCTAGTCAGTCCACCTGCCGAACCAGCGTGGTCAAAAGTGCAATTGGCCTGAATCTTTATGTACTTCCCCAAATCCAATATGAACTTAGTTTATATTCCAAAAGGCAGAGAGTGAAGTGTGTGTGGCGGGGGAGGGAACCCTTCACTTCCCTCTGTCCCATGACTGCTCATTTCAACTTATCTCCAATTATATCTAAAGAAGAATCTCACGACCCTCTACATTTGATGGCAGCAAATCCAACTTTGAAGCCACAAAGTTGTCTCTACCCTCTTGTGTCAGCAACTCCTTTTCAAGAAAGATCACCTGGTTCTTTCCCTGTCAAAAGCTGGTTGCCAGGGCTGTTGGGCTTTCTTCAGAGCACACTTGGATGAGGAACCTGAAGAGTTTCTCCTCTGAAAATCTATGCACCAGAGAGAGGAGGGAGTGGCCAGTGCCTATCAGGAGGATGAGATGAAGGGGAGTGGGGTTCAAAAGGTTCAGAGATATTGTTCAATAAGCAGCTGAACTTTTTTTTAACTGGATTTCCAAAGCTTTTGAGATTTGCCAGCTGTTAATCACAACATTTCTCTTTTTGTATATGCCTGAGGTGGCAGAGATGGATTGCATGCTCTTTCATTGGATTCCTTCTCTTACTCTGTGGGAAAGTGGTATTTTTAGAGCACTCATGCAGACAGATACTTAGCCATGAGGATGTTTCACTAAAAGGTGTTTGTACTTGAACAAAATTAGGATCAGCCCATCGTTAACAGGCCCCTCTCTATGCACTTCTGTTGTATTCATTTGAGTTTACTCTGTGAATCAGGCTCTGGCTCAGTCTCTGTAGGTACTTATTCCTTGCCATTAATAGAAATGCATCTTCTCATTAGGGAATCACTGGAATGTTATTCCCTGTTAGAAAAAGATTTTTTTCTTAGCCATAGCTTTCTAAGTCAGGGCCTAATCCCATTATAAGGTTTGATACAGCTGTAGTAGAAATAAACTGGAGAGCCATTAAAAAAAAATTAGGTTGGTTATAATAACCTAAGTTAATCTATTTCTAATTTACTGTATTTCCTAATTCCTATTTTAATACTGTGGCTACAGAATTTCATGCCAGCTTTGTGGAAAAAAAAACCCCCAACATATTGGGTGTTAGAGATGGGCTGAAGGGGTAAGGTTCAGATCTGAGCTTTCAGAGCATTCAAGGTTGTGTTCAGATCCAGGGACTTCGGTTCAATATATGAGAGAGAAAGGGCCAGATGCAAAGTTTATATTGAAATCTGAGCTTCGTTCATATACATATTTTCCCCAGAAATTGAATGAGATTTAGGATTATTTTCTTTATAGTCTCTAGAAGTTGTTAAAAGAAACACAAACCCAAAATCTCATCACCCCCTAAAAGCCCATACTCAGATGGTCTCAGGGAGCACTCTGATCTCGAGTGCTTTACCTTCATGCTGAGGGATGTCAAATGGAAATAAGCATTCATATCACTTCCATCTAGCTGCAGTCACACAATGGTAGCTGCTTCAAACAGGCATGGAACTGGACAAATTAGGTTCCTAATAAGCCATGGTGACTGAAAACACAAGGGGATGCCTTGTAGTACAGAAAGATTGTGATGCAGCAGGACATGCCACATTTCAGGTTCAGGAAAGCAGGATACAGTGGGCCTGATTCTTCAGCACCCTGCACATCGAGTAGTCATGTACACCATCTTTGTAAAAGCATGTAGAATTCTGCCACTTGGATTCAGTATTGTTTTAGACCCACTATGCACAGGTGTAAGGGTTGTCTACATGAGTGGCGTTATCTACACTTACACAAGGTGCAGAGCAGTTCAGAACCAAGTTTGTTGTGGTGTTTACCCATGTAACAGTGAAGGGTTTATGGTACAAGTAACTATATTCTATTAATGTACTCTCTAACACAGAATGGAAATGACTCTTCTGATAGAGTTAAGATATCCCTTTGCTTCTACTAATCCATCCTTCCTATGTAATCTTTCATACATGTAAACTTTCATAGAGCTGGTAAAAACAATTCCTCCTTTCAAATTTTGAAAAAAAGAATTATTTACAATCCAGGAAATTTCAAAACATCATAATGAATATTTTTGTTTCAATTTGATTCAACAATTTTTTTTTTGGTTTTCAAAAAAGGAAGCCAAACAAAGATAGTACTTTAAAACAAAAATTCCCCATCATATATATATATATAAAAATCAAAATTACATTTTCCTGCAAAACATTTTCAGCAGTAGAAGTTTTCATAAGGAAATCCAACCAGGAATTATATATTTGTAAGGAAAACAAGATATGGGCATCTAAACTTAGAAAGTTCACAAATGGAAGAATTGTACAGAAACATTTCCCAAACTTTTGAAAGATGAACCCCTCCCTTTCAGAAAAATGAAACCAATCATGCCCCTCTTCTACTCCATCACATGTTGTCAAAGACTTCTTAATTTATACATCTTCCATGTCTTCCTGCTAGCTCCATGTATCACTTCAGAGGGGAGCACCTCACACTTTGACAAACCCTTCTACACCATATGGTAGCAACACAAATTAAATTCAAGTAGTGTTAATAGTAGAAGCATTTGTTCAAATGGAGCAGCATTGTAACAAGAAGAAAAGATAGGTGAGCTTCATTCCATTTGGAGAAAGGAGGTAGAATGAGGATTTCTATGGCTAGCGGATAATCACTAGTAGTAATAAACCTCTTACTTACATTAAGGGGCCAATCCTTGTTTCTGTGCTCAATGGCTGTACTTACAAGTACCTTCTCAAATTTGGAGGAATTGCTGCAACCCCATATATAAGGATATTTGATAGTCAACCTGGACACTCAGTGGACTATTTGTCCTGCCTTTGCTCCTCTCCTTGCATTCAAAACCCAGTTTACACCTGATACTCAGGAAAAAATTGTTAAAGAGCCATTGAAACTTCTGTAAATACTCTCTCCCCTTTGATCCTTCTAGTCTTACAGTTTTAAACCAAATCTTTTACATACAGCACTGATGAAATTGATTTGCAATTGAAATATATTTAAATGTCAGAAGCCTTTCATTTAGTTGGAAATGTCCTGCTCATGAGGAAATCTGTGGCAATTCGTTGTCAATTTCTTTATAAGTGATACAAGAACTAGGGCGGATTGTGGTGAATGTGACATTTCTTTGTTCTGTGCTGACACCACTCAACTGCCTGCCTTTCCGTACACACATGCCACTATTATGTATTTTTCAGTTCATAAAGTGTGCCTCATTAACAGGCTCTAAGCACATGCAGTAAAAGTTTAGAGCAATACATAACACTTACTGACAATGTCAAACCAAATAGAGTCCAAATCCTAGAATAGGCTTGATTTCCCTTAGTCGCCTTTCCTCAGGCAAAAACTTGAGTGAATAGATGAGCCCTACTCTGTATCTTGAAGGTCAAAAGACTGGCTTTGACAGATCATCAAGGGAAGCAAATTCCAGATCTGATAGTCTTCCACTGAGAACCCTCTGCCTCCAGCACACAGATGTACAAATCTTCAGAAAAACAACCTATTTATTATAGATTGTCCTGGCACTGCACGACATAAAGGCATAGTTTCCCAAGTCGTCAAAGCCCAGACTACACAGGAGTTTATAGATTATAGGCAACACCTTGAACTACTTTAGTTACAGTTTCAGCATTCCTTGCTTTTTACAATTCTGTGACTTGAATCACCACCAGCCATTACATTTGTTAACCCTTTCTGTATATTTTGGTGCACAACATAGAGCCAACAGAAGTCGCAAACCACAACAAGCTGCGTCCCATAATGTTGCATATATTGTCACTTTGTCTTGTGCTTGTTTTTCAATCCTAATTTAAAGTATTTATCCTTTACCAGCTTTGCAGAAAGCACTTTAAAATTATGCATCAAATTCTCTCTCAAGTAGTTAGAGTGAAATTCACCCGTCTCCTAGGTCCCACATACACAGAGTCTGAGCAAATTGGTTTTGTACAAGGGACTATGCAGTTTCGTCTGTGCAGCCCTTTACATCAACTCTTAACAGGGAGGACAAAATCCACCCAACAACTCTTGGGAAGATAGTATAGCAGCTCCACAGCCCCAACCACTGACTGCTAGAACCACACAGTCACAGACCTAATGGCTTTGCAACTTTATCCCTCATCCAAAAGCTCACCTTCATGCCGGGCCAAATGCTATGTAGGTCTGTGGCACATCATATGTATGGATTTACCTACATGCTATTCTATGGCCACCTTTTCCCCCACACAGTGGGCCCATAGAGACTCTGCTGCCTTCGGTGGCCCCTAGACAGTGCAAAGGTTCCATCCTGACAGTGATATCAAGGCAAAAAAGCCAAGACACTGCTGCCCCTACCCAATTGCTATGTTTTCCTGACAATGTGATTTAAAACCTTTTAAAAGGCAGCCCATCCACAATCTCTTGGCTCACAGGTACAAGCTATCAGGGATTCTCTCTCAAAAAGCATTAAAATGATCTTGTTAAAAATATAGTAACATTTAAAGTTTTCTTTTGGAGGGGGGAACCATACCCCACCTCCCTCTCCACTGATCACTCCTTCTCCCTTTAAGATAACATGTGGCCAGATACATCTCAGCACACAGAATGTCTTATTGACATTTATAAGCCTGTCTTTTCCTTTTTCACATGGAATCATTTCAGTAGTCTCTGTGATCTAGTGGGCTGAGTGTAGGACTAACAGATGATTTCCTGGCTCTAATCCCTTCTCTGGCATTTTCTCAGGGGTCTTGAGCAAGTAAATTCTCTCCCTCAGTTTACCCCAGGAGAGAAACAGGGTTAATTACATAAACTCAAGGGAGTGCTGAGGATTAGTTAATGATTAATTTGGGAGCAGGGACTGTTATCTATTACATGTTTGTACAGTGCCTAGAATAATGCAGCCTAATCTGATTGAGGCCTCTAGCCCCTATGGCAATATAAATGTTAAATGATAATAGCTGCAGAATGCTCTATACAGTACGTGCCATTCTGGTGCTCAATCCTACTTCCACTAGACTGAAAAATAATTTGTTTTAAAACAAAAGAATCTGGCCACATTTAGAAAATATTGTTTGCAGGTTGCCAGCCAGTCTCTGAGGGGGAACACTGGCCTTTTACTAGAAATGTTTGTTAAATTTAGCCAATTTTCTTCCAAATGGACAGATATAGCAAATTAACTTGCTGCAAATTTTCCCAGTTCTGCTGCATCTGCTGGAGTATTCTTCAGCAGCTCTGTGCAGGGTCCCTACTTTTTGCAAACATGATTCAATGAAGAAAGATCTGCTTGCTATTAGCATTCCTTTTCTGTGACTCACATATCTGTTTCTACATTAGTTGGTTTTGGTCTCCTTGTACAAACAAGACTACGTAATAAAGCTTTATATTTTTGGTTCTTGTGTAATGTTGCTTATTTTGGTGCCTCTTGGAGAAATAAAGGATACTTAATTTAAACTGAAAATGCTGCTAGCAGCGAAGATAGTATCTTCCATAATTAAAAGGGAGCCATGCCCTTGTACATGTCAAACGACTGCTGTAAATTTATATTTATTTGGGGCTTGTAAACCTATATTCATTCTACTTTGTGAATTATCCTGTTCTCGTCTCCCCTTCAAGAAGGGAAAATTATTTTTGAGCTATACAACAGTGTTATGGTTTATTTTCTTTGAAGCAGCCGTAGATGTCACATAAATACCACCACACAGATAAATTGTTTCTTAGCTTGTAATACTAACCAATTACTTGGGGTTTTATTTAAATATTGTGGTTGAGATATGGAAAGCAGGCTTGAGAATTTAAACACAGGCTGTGTCTACATCTCCTAGCCTGCTGCTTTGAAATGCATTTCTTTTAATCCTTGAATATTTGGCAATGTCTGTACAGCTCTAATATTGATAGTCAGTCTGGGGTGCGTATGGTTATGGGAAACCCAAACCATAAGTTTCAGGTTGTACCCACTGAGGTTTGGTTTGAGTTTCATATTTCTTCACCACTGCTCATCAGGAGTTTCATTTTTGGCCTACTTGCTGCCTCCTAAAGATTACAGATGTAGGGAATATGGACTAGCCAGCTGCCCTCAGCAAATCACAGGCTGGATAGTGAAGGCTAGACACACGGGCTTCTAAAAACACTGGAGGGTAGGAGAGAGAAGAACCCAAACTTGTAAGGTTCACACAGATTTATTTGAACCATCTTGCACTCTGAATCTTAATGGGTATGCACAGGGTATACTGCAATACAAAATTTGCTCCATTCTTTATACAATCAATTGGTGTTCAAAAATCTATACTCTTCCTAGCTTTCCACACAACAGCAACACAAAGCACAAACAAGGCAATTTATCCTTCATGCCTGAATTTTTTTTTTTCCAAAAAGAAAGAAAAAAAGAAAGTCATCTGCAACACATGGCTGCTGCTCTTGCTTATTTCCTACTTCCAGTCATTCATAGATGAATATATAGGAGGCTGTTCTGTCTTATAAATCTGATGTACTGTACAACACAACGGTTTTGGAATTTCAGTGTTTTTTGGTAAAATGTTTTCACTATATGAAATTCTAAAGCAAAAAATGGGGAGTTTTGCAGTCTCGCTGACTGTACATTTCCACCAGACAAGGAAGAGACATCTCCTTCCTTGCCAACTTATTCCACAAGGTCTCTTTTGCAGATGCACATTTTCCATTGCTAAAACCCCATTGTTAAAACATGCATGAAGACTCCAACAGCAAACCAAAGGAATAAGCTGCTGGAGCTGGCCTTCCTCAGAGAGGGTGGCCTATTGCGTAGCAATTGTCTCAACAACATCTCTGGGTGGGGTCTTGCTCTGCGAAACTAGTGCCAGTTGTAACAGCTAACACCACTTAAAAATTATTCTCAATCCCATATTCAGTCCCCACTGCCTTCCTGTAGCATGTTGCCTGGCTCCTGGAAATACCAGGGTGGGGAATGGTCATATACACATAGCCGTCACACACCATGCTGTTGCTATTTAGTTACCAAATTTCCATTTCAGATAATGTCAGTAATAAGGATACAAGCAATAAAAGGAAGTTTTCCCTGGTTTACCAGCACTAACAGGCAAGTAGTTTGAATTACGCTAAGCCCACAAGATATCTGGCACAAAACCAGCCCGTCATAAAGTGACCAGTAACCACTCTGCTGTTTAGTACGGTTAAAGTTACAGATGGGTAGGTGAAAAAAAGCCCAACATTTCCATTCCTCTTTAATGCTGCTTTCAGACAGCTTCACAAATTTATCGTAATGGGGAAAGGAAGGAGGGTAATGGAATGCAGTCCTTTCACCCCTGCAGGAGGCCAAGGGTTCACTTCTGCCCCCAAAACACTACATCAAGGATTATTAGTTTCACTCCCCTGTGTTATAAAATATGAAGAGTGGTCATCCAGTTCACCTCCCCATGAACTGCTTCACCTCCCTTAACCTCTGTTTTTTGTTCTCAGGCTATGTTTCCCCCTGCAACAGTGTTGATTACTCAGGTAGAAGCCCCTTGGTCAACAACTGTGTAGTAGAAGAAACTGACAAACTCATCTGGATTCCTCAGTTCTAAGGTTTGCTTCCCCCCCATCTGTGTGTGTGTGTTTGGGTTTTTTAAATATTTTAATATTGTTACTTAAATGTTACCAAATTCAAAGGATAATCATGTAATTAAAGCAAAGTTTCATTTAAAGGATAGTAAGTTAGTGAAACTGATATTAGGGGATATTTTGCATTTTAGTTGAAGAAACAAAAATAAATCTTACACAATTCGTATTAATGTCAAGTGCTAATCCTCAGGTGGGGACAGGTAGGGGACCCCTCAGAATAAGGACTGAAATTCAATCTCTCTTACCAAAGTGTGCTTTATTATTCATTATTTATCAAGCTCCAGAATTTTGCCTGGCACTTCACAGAGATATTACCCAGTTCATTTTTCTAGTTATTTTATCAGCACGTTATCTAACTGCCATATCATCTTTCATTTCCAACACTTCAAAAATGTTAATGAATATGCAATACACTGTGTGAACATTTTTATCAACTTTTAATCTAATGCATCTGACACTGAAAATCAAGTCAGACTAAAAGGAAAAGAATTCAGCTTAATAAAATGATTATATTTTTGACTCCCTGCTAAGTGATTGCTAATTTGGGGGTCTCGTAGGTCAGCTTCCCATGGGAGAAAAGTCAGTGATACTGAGTTAGGTTTTTTTCTTTTCTCTAGTGTAACTCATTTATTTATATGATACACACCAGTCCCTGAAAATATCTCCCCCTTTAGAAATCTCAGCCAAGCCACCACTGCCTGTTCCAGGGAGCAACTCTGCCCCAAGAATTGATTTTAGATAGAGAGATTAAAGAACAGAGCAAATTTACCTGCTGTTTGTAACAGTTGTCCTGAATGAACTTCCCCCCTCTAACTTTGCAGCATTGCTTCACTTTAAAACACATGAGTAGCCCTAGTGCAATCAATGAAATCAACAGGATGACTCAGATGCTTAACTTTAATCACATGCTTAAGTGCTTCACTGATCAGGGCCAGAGTTTTCAGCCTTCAGGACTCCTAGAGCCCCAACTTAGACCTAATTGTATCTTCATTACATTTTTAATTTGAAGACTTCATTATGGATTCTATGAGGATGATTCTCATTATGGAAGGGGAGGAGTCACACTGGCAGAGTGGTGCTCTCAGGGGCCATTTACACCTTTGAAAGACATCTGGGGTGCTGGAGGAAGGGGTGCAGGGCAGAGCAGATCTCATTTCTCCCAGCCAGTGGTGGAGAGGATCATGGCACAGCACAAGTCAAAGCCAAATAAATAAATAATGGAGACAGGCTGTACCAAATAAAAATTAGAAAATCTACAGCTCAGATGTGAATGTATATTATGAAATAAATACTACACACACTGATTATCTGAAATAGCTAAAATGTTATTTATACTTGGTATTTAATGGACAGGTATGATATTTTCATGATACAGGAATCTAACCAAAAATTAAACCTGGCATCTTTGTGATGGCATTTAGCATAGCCATGGCCTATCAATATTTGGCATGAGTACATGCTAAACTTTTCAGCTCTGGTAGCATTGTATTTTGCTTCATCATAATTTCTATAAATACAGTAGCTCTCAATTTAGATGCACAACTGTTATAATTAACTTATACCAGATAAATTTTAATTACTCTCAATTTATTAAAAAGAAAAGTATAGATCAGGCAAAATGGATTGCTAATGCCATAAATCACTTCTATGTTTCCAGGAATGTAACAAACCACAAGAGCTTCCTTCTCACAGTGTGTCGCATCAAGAAATCCACTTGAAACTGTTGCATTTTTGCATTTGCTCTCCCTGTGCATAGGAACCCTGAAATTATTAATATTTGTAATAGTATTGCAATAATGTCCAGGGGCCCCATTCAGGGATGAGGGCTACGTTGCACTTTATAAACACAGAACAAAAATATGTGAATTATTTATATAATATAAAATATACTACTGTTGAGAAAAATAGAAACCTTTACTTTACAACATTTATATCAATTGCTGTTGATGATGTTTCACTGCTTCAGAAAATGTAATTAACCACTGTTTTAAAACACTAACCTTAAATGGCTTAGAGCCCAACAAAGCAAACTTAATTTCTTCATGGCTACAGCACATCAAAAATTTCCTTTCCCGCATTCATGCTTAGAGGGCGAAATGAGATATTTTTTTTGCTTCCTATTGGCTAGAGATCTTAGTGCTTGATAAAGAAGAACAGGTGTAGTAACCCCAACTCCAAATCCTAACTAAAACATACACCAAACTACTTAAGAGAAAAGAGCAAAGCAGGGTAATGCATTTGAAATAAGAGTAATCTAAAAAGTAACATGATTTTAAAATGTTTTCTAAGTTAATACACTTTTGTATGAAACTAAACTGTTGTGATGTCGTTTAGAGTCCAAAGACTTGGAATCCTACTTCTGTAAGGGGAAAAAAACCCCTAATATTCCAGGCAATACAGTTCAGTAAGGGCTCATTGAAGGCAGTGAGGGCTGAAAGTGCACAGCACCTTGCAGGATTAAGCCTTAAAGTGCGTGATAATGCAGGATAATGAGCATCCCCAGCTCCCATTGACAGTTGTCATGTTCAGATCTATCCAGGAAGTGCTCAGCACCTTGCAGGATTGCACCCTTTAGGGAAGAGCTGTTATACTGGACAAAGCTGTACTGCATTTTTTTATTTTAAGCACAGATTATGGGCCAACCTGTGTGATTCCATGGGGCCATAAAAGGGAGATAGTTTCCTTTCTCATTCACATATACACTGTCCTGGTGTGATCTCTGCTGCAGACCTGGAAGCCTAGACAGGGACTCCACCCCTGATACTATCATCCTGTACAGGTGAGCATGGAAGAGAAAACAGGTGGGCTGGGTCTTATCTCCACCCCCCAAATATATCAGCCGAGGCAGCTGAGCCATCTGAGAGAGTGGCAGTAATTTATTTTTGGTATGGGCCAGCCACCTTGAAGAGTATGGAAGGAGCTGTGCTTCTCTAACTAGGTGTCACCCCCTCAGTTAGGGCTAATAATGAAAGGGATTATCTAGGTTTTCATTTGTAAGGAATGAGGGGGGAAATGTAACCCCATGTTTCTCTACTGAACATAATGCACGATATAAAGTATTTCTACTGTGATTTTCCTTATCAATATAAAAGTGAATACAACAAAAAGGCTGTCTATGAAAAATTAAACTGCTAGACATTTACCTTAAAATAACTACCATGTTAAAAAGAAAGACTCAATGACAAATGTGTCAAAAAGAAAAGCAATTTACCAATTTTCCTAAGTGTTCATGATTGATACAAACTGGAAGGATATATTTTGACAAGAGAAAACTATATGCACTGAATCTTGAGTGAAATTCTTCTATCAGTGTTGATACCATTAACTCACTTCAGTTCCTAACAGACATAACCCTCTGTGATTTACATTAAAGAAATAATCTAAGAGAACCTGTATTCAGTTAACATTCAATATATATAAATAAAGCCAGATCCTGCAGTCTAGAATATCAGCTGATTTCAATGGGAGTTTTGTCTGAGTAAAGACTGCAGGATTGGACCCTAAAACATGGGGAGGACTTCATAGTTAAACACTGCAGCTAACAATCAAACCTATTTCATCAGGTGCTTTTATGACATTATGGTCATTGGCAATAAGATAAAAATTACATGCATTTGTTACCCAACTATTATTTTGTCTACCAGGATTTAAAAAAAAAACAACCCCAACAACAGTCAGAATAGTTTCACCCATTTTGACCTGCTAGAGTGAAACCACAGAGCATGAATTGAGCTGTTGGAAAGCAGTAAAAGTACCTTTTTTAAAAAAAATCTTCAGCTTTTCCAGGGGCAGAGAAGGCACAGGCAAAATACTGAGGGTCATGCATGACAAGCAATGGCAAACAACTGTGAAAAGGAATCTCTGGCATCTGAGATGATGGAATTAGATAAAGACAAAAGGATGCAGGGGGTCCAGAGAGAGCCTCTTTCACTAAGCCAGTCCCATCCATTCACAACTGAAGTAAATGTTCTTGTGAGAATGTGAAGCAAATCAATATTTTTTGTGTTCAATATTCCTCTCAGGGTCAAAGAAAGGCCTGCTTGTTTCTTGGGCATTAGTCACAGATGTTACTTAAATAATCTTTGTTATTCAAACAATGCCACAATGAGGAATTTTATGAGAAGGAAGTTTTTAAAATTTTCACCTAAAAATTTGTACGCTCATCTCTCAATTGAATGTTTAAAGGGGAGTTTGGGATGGGAGATGGAGAGATGACAGTTGCAATTTAAGTTTTTATGCCTTGGAAATTATTTGCAATTTCTGTGAGCTGATTAGAAAGTAAAGCTTTTTAAAGTGGAAAATAAGATGGATGACATCTTGATATGCAGAGGCAACCACATCTATTTTAGTGCTTCAGAATGTATTGGTTAAAATGGTGTAGCTAATGTGGTTTTAAAAACGGTCTGTTTTCCTAGTCTAGACATACCCAGAATGTTTGCTCAAACAATGAAATATACTTACCCATAATACACTTTCCTCTATACCTGTGTAACTCCAATGAATCCGACAGCATAAGTGAAGGGCAAGTTTGTCCTAGAATTTTAAACTGTTATAATAACTACATTTGTTTAATATCTACCTTCCCAGACTCATTCACTGTATTTTAATCTGGGCAGAGGCAACATTTCCTAAAACCTATTCAAAATTATTAGCATAAAAATGTCACTCAGGATGAGAACACAAATTGACAAATAAGTGTACAAAACAAGTCACAAAGCATGAACAGACAACTCAGCATACTGCCAGAGAAAATCTCTACATACCATACATACATCTTCAGTATTTCAGGGATTCATATGACATAAAGGGATTGTAGCCAAGTGAAGAACAAATGCATAATTCATGAGGAAATGCTTTCTAACACAGTGGTGCTTTTGATTGCCTAAAAATAGAACAATTAAAGGCAATATGCAATAAAGTGGTTTCTAAAACTACATGCACATTTTTAAAAATTGTGTTAAATTATAAATACTATAATTCACAGGTTATCAATAAGTTTTCATACTGTTATATAAAGCAGTCATGCACACATTTTTCTCCTGTTGATTTATGTATCTGTCTGGAAGGCATAGCCCGCTTCTTGCCTTTACTTTTGCTCGATGTAAATGAGTCAGGAAAGAGTACATTTACTAATTGGTTTAGAACATGCCTTTCAGTTAATGTATTTTCTAGAACACCGCATATTTGACATGAGATCACAAAATGTGGGCAAAGGCATCTACTTCGATTCCAACCTCTCACTCAGTGGCACATCATAAGTAGCAGTTTGGGAAGTATTTTGGTTGCAGTAAGTTCCCAACAACCTAAACAAACATTCTCTTCTCCTCCTCCCCCCGCCCCCCAACTTAATTTCTATTCAGCATATACATATATCATAAAGGTGAAGTACAATGTTATTGAAGCACGAAAATCTGTTTCCTTTTAGATTTCTGTAAAACATACCATATGTTACATTCCTTATATATGTGAGAATACCTAATATTTAGCACAGAATTTGTCTCATAAAATGGTTCATAGAGTACCCTCAGATATCATGATTATCATCAATATTAATGCGCTTGAAATGCCCAATACATTGGTTTTTATGAAGAAATTGGACATGTATTGATGGTGCTAACATTGAAGAATATAAAAAGTGCAGAAAAAGGGCTAGTATATTAAAAATTATAGCATTTTAAACAGCAGTTATGATTATTCCAATTAAAACCCAATTCTCTTTACTATATTTGTTGTTACAAGAATATACATTTCAACTACATGAATCAGTTTAGAAAAGAAGTTATAATTGATATTTGAGATTAACATTACCCAGACACTTATACATAATACCACAAACTGCCATTTATATGCTAACATGCAAACTCCAGTGCTATAGCACTATGGACACACAGCAGCTTAACCCCAGAACTGTCAGTCTGTATTATTTTCAGTACTGCAATTATTTCACTGACCTACTTTTCCAATGACCACTATCCTACTCTAGGCAAGAATCAAAGCGGAGAGAATTAAAATTTATTATTATAGTTGTAGATTCCCTTCTCCCTCCCCCAAGTTTTAGAATCTGTTATGTTTTAATCAACAATACACTGAAGGGAAAAGTAGTCAGATATGAGTTTCATTTTTAAAGTGGTATTTCCAGTGAACACTGGTAACTATAAAAAAGAAGCCAACAAAAACTTTATTTTTTTCCTGTAAGAAATATGCATTTATGGATCATTTGTCCCCACTAGCTTCTTCCTGTTATTATGTACAGTCCATGTAGGAGCCAGATACTCAGATAGAGTTGGTCAGCATTGATTTCACTGGAGTTATGGTAATTTTCACCGAGTATTTGGCTCATATGTTATTAATATGCTTTAACATAGGAAACAATACTGTGTTACCTAATCCAAAGTATTGCATCCATTTAAAATTGGACTTTTCCTTTCAAGAGAAATATAATAATAATTAAAATTAGTCTAATCTTGATTTAATCTTCTGAGGATTCAGAAATGTATCAAGTAATTATTAATGTAGGGCTACGTTGAGACCTGGTTCCTTCCTTGCTTCTGGGGGAAATAAATCTGCTGTTGCTCCACATGAGTAGTAGATTACTTCTCCATGCTGGCTCAGCTCCACTGGCAGGTGCACTGGGAGTCAAAACTCTGTCCATTTTCACGGTAGGGGAGAAATAGAGGTCCCATGAAGCTTTCCTCCACCTGTATTTAGACTAGCAATGCATAAAATCTACCTAATGGAATAGGGGATCATCATATATCCCCCTCCGTCCCCTTTGTGGGTACAGAGGTCAAGTACTAATCTGCCCATATTTAACTCTTATGTGGTCTAGCATCACTAGCAAGATTATTTCATTATGGTTTGTCTTTACATTTCAGAGTGAAGAATTCTGATTAGCAAGAGTCTGCCATTGTTGGTCCAGACCATTTCTCCACCAAAGTTGACACTACTTTTGAACCTGCCAGACACTATCACCCCGATGTAATTTTCCCCAAAATGTTTTTGTTGTGGACTCAACAAATATGAGGTGATGGATCACCTGCTTGCGTGCTTTTGTGCTATCAAGGACAGCCAGAGACACATTTTAGATAAAAAAGGATTAGTGAAAATAAAATAGTGAAGGCAGGTAGACACTGACACCATAGATCAAGAAATGGCGAGTCCTGCAAGATGCTGAGTGCATTCTATGAGGTGATGAATATCCACAGGTCCTATTGCAGACAAGGTGCTCACTACCTTTCAGACATGGGCTCTCAGTCCCCAATGATTTGGGGTAAATTAAAAAACAAAAAAACCTAAATGGCTTAGGAGCCCAAGTCTCATTCCTAAATTCCTTTTATAAATGGGACTTAAGCTACTAAGTTAGGCACTTTTCAAAACTGTATCCTTAAGGCACGTCTACACTACAGTCCTGCATCAGTGCAGCAGCACTGCACTGCAACTGCACTGGAGCGCATCTGGTGAAGACGTGCTATGCCAATGGGAGAGTTCTCATCTGGTGGCATAATTTCCCCCTCTCTTTGCCCCCTTCCCCCCCGGCAAGAAGCGTAAACTATGTCGGCAGGAGAGCGTCTCCCGCTGACATAGTGCCGGTGAGGACAGTGCAAAACTTGCATCACTCAGCCAGGGGTGGGGGGAGTGGGGGAAGGGTTTTTCATCCCCCCCAAGCATGGTAAATTAGATTGACTTAACCAGTAGTATAGACCTGCCCTTAGTCTTTTTTATAGCATGATGCGAGACATGTCTTTTTGTTCAGACTGTCTATTAATTTGAGGTGTTGGAATCCCTCAGCAATTAGATTCCTAACTGCTATTCCTCTGATTCACAGATATTAAGGCCAGAAGGGACCATTATGCCATTTAATCTGGTCTCTGGCATAACACACATCATAGAATTTCACTAGAAAATCCTGCGTGAAGCCTTAATTTTTGGTTAAAAAGTTTAGGTGGCTAACACTAGAACTGAACCAAGGATCTCCAGAATTAAAAGCATCAGCCTATACACCTAAAGCTAAAGATCCAGATTCTGATGATGGCCTTCTTTAAGAAAGTTGGTTTGACCTTTATGAGGGAATGTAGAGTATATCCTCCCTTTTCGAAAGCGTTGTATTGTAGCAGTTCTAATCATGTGAAAAGCACCCAGGTATTATATGGAAGGTACCTGCTCATAAAGCTCATGATGACACCAAGGCCAGAAGTTTCAAACTTGAGTGCCTAAAGCTAATCAGGTAAGTCTTAGGTACCCAAAGATGAAGACCCTGTACCCAGGTCCAAGCACAGTAAACAAATTACTATTGTGACATGAGGCCTATCTGGATGACCAACATCAACTTGGACATCACAGTTCCATTTATGGGTCCCCAGTCTTTTTCTGAGCCCTCTTTTAGGACTGCCCTTGCTAACAGGGAGACTTTGGTTTCTCATGTTGGAGAGCTAATATTATACAGGATGTAAGCAATCCCCCAGGTTTGCCTCCCAACCATTTTTGAATCATTCTTACTCTAATAACCCCCTGATCTCCAGTCCATGTAAATGTTCATGAGATGAGAGCAACACCTCTCCCATCTTTGTTCTAGTCTCACTGTTAGGGATTATCAACACAACAAATACATATTTGAGCAGGAGATAACATGCAAAACTCAAGAGGCTTATGCAGCCATCTGGTAAACACGTAGAGCTCTTGAGAAAAAACGGTATAATGAGGGGAACACTGCCCCAGCTTGTCAATTACAATAAGATTTCAGTATGTAACAGAGTATCTAAGTGGAAAATTCTGGGTACCAGAAATAAAATGTGATGCTATACGTTGGTATTACAAAGTACATTGATGGGGACAGAGAGAGACTTCCAGGAGGAGAATGGTTGGCTCATGTCTCCTAAAGTAACCTCCTGCTAATGAATAAGTTGTATCCATTAAGAATTGCCCCTTCAGCCCAAGAACTGCACCAGTTAACAGTCAATATATCCAGTTCAGAGTGTTTTGATGGAAACAAGTTTTATTGGCAATCTTACAGAGAGACAAGTCTTAAAAAAATAAAGCATAACTAGAAATGCACTTGCCTATATGAATGCAATGGACAGCATCTCTATACTGGCCTTTAGTGAGTTGCAGAATACTGAAATATTACCTAACATACAACATGGTAGGATAACATTCAATTCCAAAGCCTAACTTCAGATTAAAATATTTAGTTCCCACATTGGCTAGTAATGGAAGAATCCCCTGTTTCCTCTTCGCATTCCCCCAGTTCAACTTTCAAAGTCCAAGCTGCAAATCTTCACTGGGGCAATGAATTTTATCATTTGTCTTAAAGGGGTATTTCATCTGAACATTCATACCAAAAGAGAGCTCCTGAGCTGACATTTGAATAGACCATTAGAAATCTGTGACAAAATTCTGCTCTGTTGAAGTGAACTGGAGTTTTATCGTTGACTTCAATGCAGCCAGAATTTCACCCCTGAAATATAGCACATGAGTTTGTGTAAAATCTAAAACAAAAACTTTTACTTCTTGATACTGTGATCTACCACACTAAAACATTTTTATGTGTTTACCCAGTACCATGTGAGAAAAGAGGTTTTCTGTACATTGGGTTTGGAGTTGTAGATTTGTGAAGCTTGAAGCCAGCCTGACCAGCACTCTGGTCAACATTAGTGAGGACTGAAATGACAGATAGGCCTCAACCAAGATATCTGCATCTAAATAATCTCCACTTTTGAGTATTTCTCAAAACCTGAATCCAGATAATTTTTTGTAAATAGCCACTATCATTACAATGAGCCAAACAAAAACCTCAGGTCCAAAGCCCTTTGGGCTGGCATGTTCAAAATTCAAATATGAATGTTATTTTAACTACAGATGGGCTCAGATTGCAAAAGGTTGACCATTTAGTATATTGAATATTGTACTGGAATTAATTGTTTGCTTATATAAAGAGTATTTTCCTGCATATCTTCATTTTTCGAAAGGCTCAGTGAGGTGTCTTCCCCCCCACCCCACACACAGAATCATCATGGCAGTAGGATAAATGATGGAATTTTATTTCATTGTAATTTCATTTTAAAAATGAAAGTTTGGCCCAGTATACAGCAGTCCCCCTTTCAGAGTTCTTTTGGAATATTGCATTAGACCGTAAGACCCTGTACCCACACAGGGCCCCAATGACAATATGAGGGCTGTGTAATGATCAGGTTTATGCTGCACCCTAACAGCATACTAAAATTGTTAGGGTGCTATTTTGGTCAATAGGATAACAGCCAATGTGGGGTACTGCACACTAAGTCTGAATAGTAAAAATGTTTATAAAATATTGTTGAATTATTTTCAGTTTTAAATATATTTCCCATATCATAAGTGTATGTTTCCAATAACTGACCAGAAAGAATTAACCCCATTTTACCACATTATTTTGTTAGAAATCAATAAAATATTGTATAACTTATTTTGGGTGGGGATGTAAGAGATGTGAACGCTGAATGCCAGAAAACTCAGCATCCAAATCTCTTAGGGTATGTCTACACCAGTGTCGGCTGACAGACATTTGTTTGCTCTGCTTGAGCTAGTGTGCTAGAAATAGCAGTATAGCCAGGGATAACACGGGCGGTAGCCTGGGCTAGCTGCCCCAGTAGGTACACAAGGCATCCAAATAGATTTGTACCCAGGCAGCTAGCCTGAGCTGCTACCTGTGCTACTCCCATCTACGCTACTATTTTTAGCATGCTAGCTTGAGCTGTGCTAGTGTGTGTCTGTCTACCCATACCAGGAAGCATATCCCAACTGCAATGTAGATATTCCCTTAGGCTGCTTTAAAAACCTTGCCCAATGTCAGGGGAATCTTGCATTGCCTCTGCTTCTACTGTATAGTAAAAAGAAAAGGAGTACTTGTGGTACCTTAGAGACTAACCAATTTATTTGAGCATAAGCTTTCGTGAGCTACAGCTCACTTCATCGGATGCATACTGTGGAAAATACCATTGAAATAATTGCAAGACTACAGCCCAACATTGCAAAGACGGTGTGCTCAACTTTAAGCATGAGTAGTCCCATTCAGCTCAACAGGACTGCTTCCACTCTTCAAGTTCTGCATGTCCGTACATCTTTCCAGGATCAGAGCCCTGGCTTGCATGTAATTAATTACAAAGGAAAAGCAATTTTTTGCCTCAAATAATTGCGATATCCCTTTTATGGAATCTATGGAACGCAATTTTAATGCTAAATACTTTCATATATAACTGTAAAGCTGTTAATGATGACAAGTTCTGCATAAAAAGGAGGATTTCAGTATGCAGGGCTCTCAGTCCATCTGTTATTGTTTGGATGATACTTTTTTTTTTTGGGGGGGGGGGTAGAACCAATGTAGAAGCAAATGTGGCTTTTTTTCTTTTATATAAATCCAAATAAATAACAGCAGTTTTTGTTCAGGTGCAATTTGCAGTTTATTCAGAATTTGTAGAGCCATAACATGCAAATGTACGTTTGTACGTATGCATTTGGAGAATTCATTGTAATTATTCTGAAAGTTTACTATTAAAATGCTATATATGTATATATTTTTATATATTTACTCAAGAAAAATATAAGATGATGCCACATTCTCCAAGATAAAGGTGGAAAATCCCAGCAAAAATACAGACACAAATCTTGCTTGAAATGTTCAAAGAACTGCAATGTCATCCATTCATTTCAATTCTATTGAACTGTATAAATGATATAGTTACATTTACTTACCAGATCAGTGTCTGGGGATATAAATCACCCCTTTTTGCGTTCCAATATATTTGCTGCAGTGGGTTTCAAATGTTTAAATTCATTGAGAGATTCTATAAATGCCATTTGGAAGGAACACATGAGCAAAATCAATGTTTTAGCTGGATCTATTATTTACAAGTGTTATGATATATTTCACTGTACAAAATGATAGATATTTGGTAATTTTAAAAAGCTTTTGTTTATAAATGTGAATTTGAAGTATGCATCTGCTGTTTCACATAGATCCAGTCTGTCACTCATAGGAATACACTGTATTGGAAAATGTGTAATTTTTTTTTTAAACCAGAGAACAATAATTTTCTATTCAGTTACAATAATCACTTTCTACCCACCACATGCATCAGACAATGGGTGATGCACTAGAGTAACATATGCAAGAGCTTGCTTGTATATATTCACATTGTCTTCTGCCTGAAAAGAGTTAAATAGAGCGTATAAGTGGCAGAAGCAGAGCATCTTGGGCTATATAACAACTAAAATGGGTTAATTAGTGCAGAACATGCATCTGAAGATAAGATTCAACTGTAAATTTTATATTTTTAAAACCTATTATGTCTGATGACTGTATTCAGGATTTGGGATACATGTTAAAGTAAAATATGTTAATTTCCCAAGATGAATTAAATAAGAGATTTTATTGCTGATGTTAGAAATATTAATTATCTGTACAATAATTGAAATGTATGCACATTAAGCTTACATTAGTGAGCGCATTTCTTCTTCGTGATTGTACATAAAGCACAAAATGTAGCTGACATAGAAAGCACAGATACTACCTCATCGTCAATGGGAAAAAGCCTGAGAAAACTACCCTGAGAGTGTTAGTCCAATACATAATTTAGTGAATAACAGAAAAATGTCATTTTGACAAGTGTATTTGAGCTGCTGAAATCTCCAAGCAATGCCATCAGACACAACTGTGTGTGGCAGGATCATCGTCAGCATTAAGATCAGGGGAAAGGTGTACTCTTAACTAACAGGATTGCATCGTCTCCACCCCGCTTGGCAAGGATGTATTTACAGACTTGTCTGAAGTGTTTCAAATAAAATATCCTTGGGCTAGGACTGTAGCTGTCTGGTCATGTTTCCTGTACAGAGCTGACATCGTTGTCATTTAACAAACAATATTAATTTTTTTTAAAATAAAGTTCCCAGAAGGTATAAGCCTCATACTGGCTAGTGAAAGTCTGGTTCTCTCCTCTATTCAAGCAGTGCAATGAGCCCTTTGAGTCCAGGGATCTTTTTTCTTTCATCTCACTCTTCCCTATTTTAAAGGAGTTAGGTTTGGAAGCCCCATCTCCAGCGCACTTGGGGAACTGCCAGCTCCCACAGTAATGACAAAATGCAATATAGGAATAAATACTAAATCTGGCCACTCCTTTTTTTTCTCACAAAATTGCTGGGTGTGTAGGTTGAATGAAATAGACATTAATAGCTGTTGGCACTTAATTTACGCAACCAAAGTTACAGGACCTGCTTAAGGATGTTAAGTCCTTTCATTTTCCTTTCTGCTCTTGTCCACAAAGGTGCCATCTGGAAATTAGGTGCCTGCAGTCTACTGAGGCAAAAGACCCTTTCCTTAGGGCAAGCAGACTTCAGCAGAAACAATCCTCCTGTCTTTTCCAACACATAGAGTAGTATTCAAAGGGCCACACAGAGTTTTGGCTGCAATACATCCATGTAAATCAAAGGAGATTACATGGCTAAATTCCTATCTGGTGCTTAGAAAATTTGTGTAAAATGGTATAAAATGTTTAGAAAGTAATGCAACATAATATAAATGTGAGGTTCTCATTGACATCAATAGGGGTCAAACAGCTAAATCTATCCACATAGTTTTCAAAATGTACCCATATTCTCTATACTCAGACAGAACCTGAAAAAAGTAGACAGGTGCACTGCTGAGGAATTGTAACCCTGTAGTGTGTAGAACATAGAAGCTGCTACAATTCCTAAAGGTGATCCTGATGTCTAAGTGTGATATAAGTTTGTGTGAGAGCTGGGGAGGGTGGGGGAAAGAGAGAGAATCTGTGCATTAGATTTGGGAGAATTGCAGCTAAGGAATGGGAATCTAAAGGTTGCTTCAGTCCAAATAAAAATATAAGTATTATCTGAGAATTTATAACTCTATTTTGATAGAGTTCAGTCTCAGTTTGTCTTTTTTAATTTCACTACATTAATACAAAGTACCATTGTGAAAGAATCTTATACACTTGAAAAATATTAAAGCCTATTTTCCTGTATGCACCTTTTCAATTCATCTATGGATTCTGGCCAGTGGGAATTCTAAATAATGGTTTGAAAAGGATAAACATCATGATATGAAAGTGTTAAGATCTCTTTTTTTGACTAGGATGGGCTCTGGCAAGAGATTTTAAACCCAGGAAGTTGGAGTAGATTAATCTTTTCCTAAAATATGATCCTGTCATACTTACTTCTTAGACAGGTTAAATATCCACAAATGCATGTCAGACTCCTAGCCTGATATGCATGGGGGGCCTTGGAATAGGAATAAAAGAGAGATGATTAAGCAGGTCTGGCATGAAAGGTAGTGGTCAGTGGAGAGTGCAACTTTTATCTGTTTGAAAAATAAGCTCTGATGTTAGTGGGTCTAAGCCATTAGGTTCCTAATAATAAGCAGATTCTGTGTGTAGGTCTTTTCATCTTCCAAGTGCTGCACAAACATTGCACTTGATTCAGCTGTACTAATGCAGCAATGCAAGTTGCACCTTCTGTACCAGTGGAGACCCCGGCACCCCAGGGAAATGTATCTGATGGGGAAGACAGGCTGTACTGCCACAATGCTTTAGGGGCTGAATCACGTGGAGGCAGGATGCAGCTGGGGCTCTGTAAGAGGCTGCTTGACGGGTTGTGCCAAATCAGCACATCCTATGGTCATGCTGCCTTGCCAGCCATTGCTGCGCTACTGCGGAGTGGGGTTTGCAGGCACCTTTGTGCTACCCAAGCCCCCTTCAGATGGACTTTCTGCCTCAAAAGGTCCTACATCCTGGTGACACTTAGGGCTGAATCAAGCCCATTAATTAATTCTCATTCTGCTCCTGTGAGGTCCATGGGTAGGTATTAGCTTCTCTAGCTATAGGTTGGAGATAATAAGGCAGAGTCTAAAAAACCCCAGTGACCTGCTCAAGACCACACTGAGTGAATAAGTATCAGGGCAGGGATTACAATTTAGGAGTTGTTGACTGTCAGAGCTGCACTTGGACCACTGAATCATGCCTCTCTGATGGACGGGATGGAGGAGGAGACTGTATTTAGACTAAAAGAAGAAAGAAACCTTGCATTTTTAACCAGTTCATTTCTTTAGTACCAATTAGAGAGTGCTTTTATATTTGTTGGTTAAAATCGATATGGCAAGTTATCACTTAACAGTGACACTAACCAGCACGTAGAAAAAAAAAGAAGTATGGTATTTTCTGTTTGTTCATTGTAATCAACTATTCTTCCAAAAAATGGGGAGCTTGGCCATCGCCAGGTATGGTGGGTAGCTCCCCATGCACCAGTACAATCTAGGCTAATTTGAGTAGCAAGTCTGTAATCAACATACTGGAGGAGCTAGCTAACGGATTGTTGTGTGCCTTATACTTGCTTCTCTCAGACTTAATTTATTATATCTGCTAATTGTACCAAAATATATTCGGTAAAAGATGGTGGCAGAAGCAACCTGCCATATTTTCCATGATGCTAACATTTACTATTTACTGGCTTCCTGTAAGATGACTAGTACCCTGCTGACGTATTGGTAGTGGAACACAGGAGCAGCTAATCAGAGGTTAAAGACATAGGGGCAGCACTCCCCATTGTTAGTGGCTTTTGTGTCAGGCTTTGATGTTGCATAAAGATGCAACATTACATTATCTTCTGATCACAGCAGGTACCATGCAAATGAGAAGGGGGGAGCAAGAGAAGAAAGGTATATAAAAGGAATCGATGTCCCTCAAGCAGGCCCATAGCCATGCAAACAAATTTTTGCACCTGCTCAGCTCTGTGTAGTTATGTACAAAAGCATCCTTGGTGCTATGTGTATCATTTCTATGAATAACATCATTTTCACTTGACCAGGATGCAGAAGTTGTACAATAAAACATATAAATGGGGGGTCTCTTTACCATGGAAAATGTTTAAATTGCCAGTGCAATTTCCTACAATCCTACGATGCTACAGGAGGAAGAGTTTATGCCAAATAATATAATTGGACCTGACATTTAACTGTAACTTGCTTGAGGCAAGTTATGTTCTATTATAATGTCAACAAATGTGCATCAAGCCACCAGAATCTGTGTTCCCCAGCATGTGAAACCAGAGGAAGTTATTCTCTCTTCTATTCATCCACCTCATTTATCCAGCAAGTGAAGAGGGGACTTGAGGGGGAACTGAGCTCCTCAAGCCAGGGAGCGGAAGGGGAGCTTTCCCTCTGCTTTTAGCAGAGGAAGGGGACTTGTGCAGTCCGGACTTCCTCTTACTTTAATTCCTGTTGCTAATGTCTCACAGTTTCTCTCACACACATTTTCAAGGCACAAACCACAGAATACACAGGGATAAATGCCAACTTGGTGTAAGCAAGGGCAACTCCATCAGTGTCAATGAATCTCCCATTTACCCCAGGTCTCAATGTGATCCTGAGTCTATGTGCATATTGCAGCCTAAGTTTATGCACTATGTTGATATCCCCATGGCTCATGCATGTTATTTTTGCCTCTGTAGCATTATAAGAGATTTAAACTCCAAATTGCAAAAGGGAAAATCCTGAGGGATGTACAGATCCCTTACTCCCACACAAGAGAGCTCTAGGGGTTGATGGGGAAACAGGAGGTCAGCGATGGAAAATTCTGACAGAACCTCACAAAACATTTGCTGGCAAGTTGGGATGGCTCCATGGGCTCTTCTATGTCCCTCATCCCCATGTTACTTGGGAGAGGGTAATCTGTCTACCGAAGGTAATTAGCAAAGGACCCCGATCACTGTAATATTTGAGTGCCTCACAATCTTTAATATGTTTACCCTTATAACACCCCAAGAGATAGGGAAATGCGGTCATGTCCATTTTACTGATAGGAAACTGAGGCACCAAGGGGCTAAGTGACATGCCCACTTGAAGTCTGTAGTGGAGGAGGGACTTTGAAGCCATGTCTCCCAAAGTCATAGGCTACTGCCAAAACCACCAGGCCATCCTTCCTGTGTGTCTGGGGGCCCAACTGAGCCCTTGTCATCCTTGACTTACAGCCCTATGCAAGAGCAGTCAGTCAGATCTGGCATTTCAGGGAGGGGCAAGAAAGTCTTTCCGCCCCTTCAGTATCTCCACTCCTAAAACATGGCAGCAGGGTGATGGAGGAACATATTCTACTGTCCGAATAGGGGAGAGGGTTGGGTGGCACCAGAATACTTCCACAGCCATTGCTGAAAAGGGAATTTTCCCTTGGGATCTGATTAGTGATCCTTGAGTGCAGAGCCATGCCAGGCTGTGGAGCTCTGTCTAAACTCTGAGCCTACGGAGCAGCAAGGTCAGGATTTGGCTCATTGTTATTCGTGTTTCAGCTGGCTGGTACAGCGGCTGACACAGTGTAAACTGACATGTAATCCAGAGGCACAAGTGACAAACCAGAAATCTGCTTTTAGCCATGCAATTGCACGGAAGTGGAGATGTCCCACATGAATATAATAAATTCCCCAGAGGTCTGCAATAAATGTGGTTGCCCTATATAGGCCAATTGCATGTTACAGTGTCCATTGGCTACCATTGTATATATACAGTTTAACAATAGGTTAAACACCAGATAGAGAGGACACATCTACACAGCAACCCTCCTCCCAAAAATCTCAGCAGTGAGCCTCAAAGCTCAGGTCCGCTCACTCAGGCTTGGGCTGTGAAGCTAAAAATAGTAGTGTAGACATTCAGGCTTGTGCTGGGGCCTGGGCTCCAAGACACTCCTCCCTCACCAGATTTCAGAGCCCAGGCTCCAGCCTAAGCCCAAGTGTCTACACTGCTATTTTTAGCCCTGCAGTGTGCGCCCAAGTCAGTTGGCCCGGGCTCTGAGTCTCACTGCTGCAGGGGTTTAGGGCTTGGTTGTTTTTTTTTTTTTTTTTTGCGCTAGGTAGACATACCTAGCGTGACCACTGTCAAGGGTGTGGCTATAATGTGACAGATTTCTGAATATGTGGTCAGCTTAAAACCCAAGGGAATGAGGAACATCTGACTTTCTGAATGAATGGCTTTTGTATTTTTCTATCTTCTTGCTCCTTCGATGTGGCTGACCAGCCATCAACTTCCTCTTTGCAGGGTGCCCTTTCCTTCCATCCTGCTCCAGCCGAATTAGTTCAGGCTCTTAGCCACCATAATGCATGTAGAAGGCCCTTCCTTTTCTTGCAACAAGCAGCCACTCCTCTTTCCCCCTGAAGTCACTGAACCTGAACAGGCAACTTAAGTTACAAACTGTCACAGACCCGGTTGACTGCCCCTGGCAGTGGCCGGTGGCCCACCAGACTGCTGTGAGGGGAATCCAACTGCTGGGTGTGTTAAGCCTCTGGAATACGAGCAGAGCCCTGGCACTATTCCAGTCTAACGGTCCCTATGCACATGCTTGGAACACAGACCCTCTGTCTAGCAACCTCTCCTAAGAACTAAGACCATGTGGCTCAACTACCATGACCCTGTGTTCAGTGCTTCTGTGACCAGGGTCCCAGTGGGGGCCAGCTATGATCATTCAATTAGAGTGAACTGCAAAGAATGGGGCAGACAATCCCCCCAAAGCTGGTGGATATTCCAATATTTAGATTTACCAAGGTTATTCAGAAGTCCAAACAACACAGTTCCCTTAAAGTGATCCAGCCCCAGACCTCCATCCAGGTACCTAAGTCAAACATGATGATTTCTGAAAATCTTATTTCATCATACAAAAGAAAACGTTCTACCAGTCCCAAAGGATCAGACACATTACCTCCCAGGTTAATGAATATTCCAGATCTTACCCAAATACTCGCTACAGCCAATTCTTATTAACTAAACTAAAATTTATTAAAAAACAAAAGAGAGAGAGTATGGTTAAAAGATCAATATACATACAGACCTGAGTTCAATTCTTAAGCTTCAGACTTGTAGCAGAGATGCAAGTACTCAGGCCCTACGCTACGAGCACTCCTAGCTATCTTAGAGACACCACTGACTTCCTGAGGAAACTACAATCCATCGGTGATCTTCCTGAAAACACCCTCCTGGCCACTATGGATGTAGAAGCCCTCTACACCAACATTCCACACAAAGATAGACTACAGGCCATCAGGAACAGTATCCCCGATAATGTCACAGCAAACCTGGTGGCTGAATTTTGTGACTTTGTCCTCACCCATAACTATTTCACGTTTGGGGACAATGTATATCTTCAAATCAGTGGCACTGCTATGGGTACCCACATGGCCCCACAGTATGCCAACATTTTTATGGCTGACTTAGAACAATGCTTCCTCAGCTCTCGTCCCCTAATGCCCCTACTCTACTTGCGCTACATTGATGACATCATCATCATCTGGACCCATGGAAAAGAAGCCCTTGAGGAATTCCACCATGATTTCAACAATTTCCATCCCACCATCAACCTCAGCCTGGACCAGTCCACACAAGAGATCCACTTCCTGGACACTACGGTGCTAATAAGCGACGGTCACATAAACATCACCCTATACCGGAAACCTACTGACTTCTATGCTTACCTACATGCCTCCAGCTTTCATCCAGACCACACCACATGATCCATTGTCTACAGCCAAGCTCTGTGTTACAACCGCATTTGCTCCAACCCCTCAGACGGAGACAAACACCTACAAGATCTCTATCAAGTGTTCTTACACCTACAATACTCACCTGCTGAAGTGAAGAAACAGATTGACAGAGCCAGAAGAGTACCCAGAAGTCACCTACGACCGGACAGGCCCAACAAAGAAAATAACAGAACGCCACTAGCCATCACCTTCAGCCCCCAACTAAAACCTCTCCAACGCATCATCAAGGATCTACAACCTATCCTGAAGGACAACCCATCACTCTCACAGATCTTGGGAGACAGGCCAGTCCTTGCTTATAGACAGCCCCCCAACCTGAAGCAAATACTCACCAGCAGCCACACAACAGAACCACTAACCCAGGAACCTATCCTTGCAACAAACCCCGTTGCCAACTGTGTCCACATATCTATTCACCATCATGTGATATCAGCCACACTATCAGATGCTCGTTCACCTGCACATCTACCAATGTGATATATGCCATCATGTGCCAGCAATGCCCCTCTGCCATGTACATTGGCCAAACTGGACAGTCTTTACGTAAAAGAATAAATGGACACAAATCAGACATCAAGAATTATAACATTCAAAAACCAGTCGGAGAACACTTTAAACACTTTGGTTACTCGATTACAGGCCTAAACGTGGCAATTCTTCACCAAAAAACTTCAAAAACAGACTCCAACGAGAGACTGCTGAATTGGAATTAATTTGCAAACTGGATACAATTAACTTAGGCTTGAATAAAGATGGAGTGGATGTGTCATTACACAAAGTAAAACTATTTCTCCATGTTTATTTCCCCCCCACCACACACACACACTGTTCCTCACAAGTTCTTGCCAACTGCTGGAAATGGCCCACCTTGATTATCACTGCAAAAGGTTCCCCCCTCCCCAGCTCTCCTGCTGGTAATAGCTCACCTTACCTGATCACTCTTGTTTCCGTGTTTATGGTCACACCCATTGTTTCAAGTTCTCTGTGTATATAAATCTCCCCACTGTATTTTCCACTGCATGCATCCGATGAAGTGAGCTGTAGCTCATGAAAGCTTATGCTCAAAAAAATTTGTTAGTCTCTAAGGTGCCACAAGTCCTCCTTTTCTTTTTGTGGATACAGACTAACACAGCTGCTACTCTGAAACATAGCAGAGATGGTGAGCTTTATAGTTGCAAAGAGTTTTTTTATAAATAGTTCATAGGTTGTAGTCCAATGTCCAAATATCATAGTCAGGGCGTACCAGCATAACAGGGACCTTAGTCTTGCGACTCAAACTTTCGCTGATGAAGCCTAAGAAGATCTGAGATTACAGAATCAGAACCCAAGGATCTTTTTACACAGTGTTCTAGCATCCACTTGACCACACAGTCCTGGTTAAACAATAGGCTTTTGATGTAACCCTTTGCTTTCTAAACACCACCAGTAATTAGTTACACAAACTAACATAGGGCAATTTATCCATTAGACAGTCTATTACAAACTTCAAAGAGACACATAGACATGACATTATTTTACCCAAGATTCATCCAAATGTTAAATATTCCCTTTTAATCTCTGAATCAGTAGTTATAGTGACTGACAGTAACTGTCTGTTTATGGGTAGCATCTAAGATACACACAGTTAGTATAACTTATAACAATATAGGTTTGCATTTCAAAGTTCTAGCCTATCTAGAGTGAATGGCCCTAATTATCATTCACATACCTTTCTAACATGACTTTAAAGGTGGGCTTTGGGTCATTCAGCCTGCAAACTGTTTAACCCTTTCTAGCCATGCATCACAGCTTACTTCTCAGACTCCCCCTCTAGCTTAAACACACCCTCTCCCAGAATCCCACTAAAAGTGTGAGGTGCTAGGCTACTGTTTAACTTTCTCAGCAGACTAGTGGTAGGTGTAGTATATAACACACAGACACTTTGCACAGAGTGCTACAGTGCTGTTGTCCTTTACTTAATCACATGAGAAATACACAGATCTTTACAAAAATTACTCCTATGCTTTCCCTGCCTCAGTTTCTTCAGCACTCCAGAACATTCTTTGGAGATGGTCAGATTCCCTTGGGTTATCCAGAGTCCATCTGCCCATTGCATGGCTTGTCCTGGAACATGAAGCCTTCTTCTCCAGCTTGGCAAACTTCCTGTCTCTCTCTGTGTGGGACATACCCAATCTCTGTGTTCTTTCAAGATTAGCATCACCATCTCAGGCTATGGCTACACTACGGAGCTTACTGCAGCCCAGCTGCACCTATGCTGCTACACCACTGTGGTGCTCCTAGTGCAGACACACTAAGCCAACAGGAGAGAGCTTACATCAGTATAAGTTATGTTGCTCAGCAGTGTAAATAAAGCCACCCCTGAGCGATGTAAGTTACACTGACCTAAGCGCTGGTGGGGACAGCGCTATGTCAGCAGGAGAGCTTCTCCCACCTACATAGCTACCACCGCTTGTGGGGGGCTGGAGTAATTAAGCCTCAGTGTCTTCGTTCTGCATCTGGGGATTTTTCACCACTCCAAACACAAGGCCTCTGCAGAGGAAAGGTGGATAAAACTAGTTTTCCTGAAGACACAGTTACTCTTTTGCTCTCCCCAGCGATGACTTATTCAGGTGCTGCTAGTTCTTAATAATCATCTATTGTCCCTGGTCTAGCAGACATGCCTTCTGGCTTGTAAAGCCATGGTGGATACACAGAACTTGGCTTTCCATGATACACCAAAATATCAACCAGAATTAATACATTGTGCAGAGTGCCCATAGCATCACGCAAAGGCACACAAAAATGGGACTGCCCTAAAGTAGCTGAAACCCCCACCATCCCAAACTCAAAGTGTACTTTCCATAACTCCTTCAGCAGCTCTGTTGGACTCAGGATCAGAGAGAGGACCCATAAGCGGAGACAGGTGAATAGCCAACTTCATGTTTGGGTGGGGACTTCCCATCAAGCAACCTTGAATAAGAGATGCTATACAAGGATAAAGTACCAGATTAACAAACCATACAAAACAGCCTAAGGTAAGGGTCCATCAAAATATTCTGATTAAAATTGTGACCTGAAATTACCCATACTGTCATTGACAAATAATAGCGAACTCTCTTTAAAGCTTGGGTGGCAGGGGAGGAGGCTTCTACCCCACAACCACATGATTGTTATCTTAGAGATCTGTTTTTCACCACAAACCTTTTATTCCATTTTAAAAATATTTTACCATTATTTTACCAATATTTTACCATAAAAGAAATTGATTTACTACCAACAAAAATTCAATGGTATGTAAGTCTTTTGATAAAAGAGAATGCAAGGATCAATTAAATACTACTATAAATATGATCAAAAATAAAAGGAAATGAGATGAAATGTTAGTGGCCATGATGTACTAGTTCCAGAGTATACAGTAAGTTGTAGATAATCAGTATTCCTGCAGTATACAGATTGAAACATTATATGTCCTGCCACATGTTCCTCAACTATGCTCTCTGCACATGGAGGATGTTGGCAGGAGAAGTCAACTTTTGGGAATCCTATATTTTATAGCCCAATGCAAATGAGAGAAGCATTTTAAGTAGGGATGGATATGTAGTATTTGGTAATTAGTAATGGTCAGCTATAATTAAAAGCATAGTCTTAAGATGTGTGTTTTAATACCCAAAAGAATTATAAATCAGACATTTAGATAAACGATGGTATCCTCAGTTTTTATATTTAGACAAGATTGTATATAAACTACAAGTCTACTAAAACACAATAAAACAAAAAAGTCAACCACTAAGACATACACAATAGCCTCTCAAGTGGCTGTGTAATCGTAGTATTCTTCCTCTCATCCTATTCCTTCATTAGCCAAGGTGCAGTCTGGTGAGAGGCAGAGGTAAAATTCAAGTAAAAGATTTTGCTTCAGCTCATTAGAGAGAGAAATAGGGACCAGCTACAAAAACCAAATTCAGTTTCATGTTCCAATTGCCCTTTAATATTCAGGTAGGAGAGCTACATCTCAGGTCCTACTGCAGCTTCATCTCTGGTAATTATGGTCACTTTTCTTCAGTCATGATTAAGGCTATGAAGCCAGCAGCGGGAGACCCCCTACGGCAGCCCAGACTCTGTGGACAAGCCTCCTGCAGCTGCCCAGGTCCCCCCGCAGGAGCTCAGCCATGTGAGCAGCCCCTCCCCGCCCCCTCGCAGCTCCCAGCTGACAGTGGCAGAGGGACCCTGGAGCTGCTCAGCGGCCGCAGGTGCGGGGGGGGAGGGGCCTGCAGCTCCCCAGCAGGTGCTGCAAGCAGCCCTCCCCTCCACAGTTCCCCTGCAGCTCCCAGCCACTGGGCAATGGGGACCCTGCAGCTCCCAGACGTTGCAGGTGGGGGGCAGGGTGCTGGACCAGCCTCCCTTCCCATTTTGTCAGGGATGTTTTTAGTAAAAGTCAGGGACAGGTCACGGCTTCTGTGATTTTTTGTTTATTGCCTGTGACCCATCCATGACTTTTACTAAAAATAGCCATGACAAAAATCACAGCCTCAGTCATGATCCACAAGTATGGACCCTTGTGTCAATGCAGAGTCCCACTGACTCCAGTGAGTGTCAACGTGGGAGGACATTTACCTCAGCATTTATCTGATTGGAGGCTATGCATTTATCAGGGAGATTACTAGGCATTTCCCTTACTCCATGTGCACGTAACATGCAACAACCATTAGCATTCTTGGAGCATCTGCAACAGCTTCAAAAGGGGCAATACTCTGCAATCTGTTTTGTATTTAATATTCTATATATTTGATATTCTGTGTAACCTGCTTGTTTAAATATGGTTGGTTAATGATAAACCACCTTTCAGAAAGCTATTTATTACATTTGCCATATGAATGAAAATTAAATTAAGAAAAGGAAAGGTCATTGATTGCATTTTAACTTTATGAAGAATGGGAGTTATATAGCTTGACAGTAAATTAGCTGTCTAATTTATTTTTCACTCTTCAAATGAAATTATTTTGCTGCCTAGAACCACGGTTGCCAACTTTCACGTGGTAAATAAGCACCCTGACTTTCACAATAAACCAAAAGTCAAGCTAATCACATTTGAAAACAAGTCCAAAACAAGCCAATCCCTAAGAACCCCAACACTCTATTTGACTAGATCCCCCCAGAGTGCAGTCTTGGACTGTGGTGGGCCGGCAGTACACCCCTGACTCTCTCCCCCTTGCCCCTGCTTGCCGGGAGCCGATCAAAAAAAAGAAACAAGCTACAACAAGCAACAAGCCAAACAAGCAACAAGCTACAAGCCAAAAACTACCCAACAAGCAACTCACAAGCCAATTAAGCCAAAAACAAGCCCGTTTTCTGCTGTTTGGTTTTTTTTTTTTTTTTTTGCGGGTTTGGCATGTCTGCCTAGAACATTTGTGGGGAAAGCTTGCAGCCCCGACCACAAGCTGCTTGTTGGAGTATCATTTTCTATTCAACTGCGTGAACCAGCTCAGAGAAGACTGCAACTAGCTTCAGAACAGCTGTTCTACCTGAAACTGACCTCTCTGCAAACTTTTTGTAGAGTTGTTCTAACTGACCCCAAAGTAAGACTCATTGAAGTGACACAGAGAGAGAGAGAAGGTGAAAGAAAGGTGAGTATATTTCTCTCTCACACGCACACAAAATTTATGTCAAACTTACAACTGAAATGGGGGATGGAATCCTGTTGTCTTGGGGGCCTGATTCTCAACGGGAGCCAATCCTATCCTGTAAGGAGGGAATTAGGCCTCTGGATTTGTGTGCAGCTTACACTGTTGTAAAGGAAGAAAGAGACTGTAAAACATATTTTGGCAAATTTTGAAGAATTTGAGTGTGTCCTGAGGGTTTCTAATTTTGCCTAGTAATTTCATAATGAACTATGAGGGTCTTTTATCTCTAGTTTTGTGTGCAGTGAATTTACATCAAAGGAAAGAGCAGCTCATTTTCATCCATTTGGAGGTTGCTAGCTATACACTTTGGCAACAGATATTGCAGAATTGCTAAAAAAACCCTTCATTAAGAGTTAAGGTTGTAAACATATATCCATTAAACAAGAAGATCAGCAGGAAATTCACAAACAGTTTGTATCACTGTCCCATATTCCTAACCACTCCATATCTATAACCTCTCAAAGGCCCTTACTCCTACTCACTGCATCACGGTTCTTCTCATACTCCTGTAACTTAAAATTGGATGAATGAATTTTGCTTGTAACTTTAGTTGTGCCTGTGTTTGCTCAAGGGTGCCAGTCAGAGTTCCAAGGACTTAATGCCTTGGGTTACGGGATGATCTTTACATCAAAGCATTGAGACATGATAGTGAAGTACATACCTATGAGAAGTTGATTGATCATGTTTGCATAAGTATTCACATGGTACCAACTAAACACTTAAAGTCCTCTACTGGGCTTAGTGTACCAGGTAGGATGGGCTTTCTCAGATCTAGTCAAAAGATCTACAATGAAGAGGAAATAAGAGTAGCAATAGTGTACGGCCCAGATTTTTAAATGTATTTAGGTATTGTTCCACTTAATGATGCAAGGCCTAAGTGACTTAGTAGGCTAAGATCCATTTTCAAAAGTGATCTAGGCAGTAAATCTCAACACTAAGAGGCACACCACCTAAACATATTAAGAAAACTGTATCTAATACTATTTTTATTGACACAATAAAGCTGTTTGTTCAGTGTTAGAAAATATGTGACTGCTATTATCACATTAGCCTCTCTCTTTCTAAATTAGCACTGATGTGAAAGCCTTGACTGCTAGGGCTGAAACAGCTTCTGCCTCTGTAACTCTAAGGATTTGCAAAACTTAGTACTATTTTTGGCACAGAGGAATTCATCACACATGTAGGCATAATTTAAACGTTTGATAAAGTCAGAGGTCAAACTGGGTCAGCTCATAGCAAGCAAGTGCCATTTTGTGCTTTGCCTCTAACCCAGTGGTTCCCAAACTTGTTCTGCCGCTCGTGCAGGGAAAGCCGCTGGTGGGCCAGGCCGGTTTGTTTACCTACTGTGTCTGCAGGTTCAGCCTACTGCAGCTCCCGCTGGCTGTGGTTCGCTGCTCCAGGCCAATGGGAGCTGCTGGAAGTGGAGGCCAGTACATCCCTCGGCCCGCGACGCTTCCAGCAGCTCCCATTGGCCTGGAGCAGTGAACCACAGCCACTGGGAGCTGCGATCAGCCGAACCTGCGGACGCGGCAGGTAAACAAACCGGCCTGGCTCGCCAGGGGCTTTCCCTGCACAAGCGGCAGAACAAGTTTGGGAATTACTGCTCTAACCATTATGGCGGAAAATAACCTTCAAAATTTGAATATGTAAACCAATGCCCGGTACCTTCCTGAGTCTGCAGACTTGAGAAATAGTTCTGAGATGTGTGAATTTTCTCAATTCATCGGAATGAGGCGTTAATGTTGAAGCTTTATGACAATTTAAGTGTCAGTGTTAAGTGTTTCACTGCTGTTAAAAGCATGGGGAAAAGAATGAGAAGTGATCTATTGTGAAGCTGTGTATATATATCTTGGAGTTGTATCTCATTTTGGCGTCATTAGTGGAACTTGGGAGAGTACCACCGCTTTTTCTTTTTTCCTCAATCTGATCCTGAGATAAAATACTGAGCAGGACGCTCAAAACTTAAGCATTGAGCTCAGGTAAACAGAGCTGGTGGTAACAGCTCATGTAAACGGAACATTTAAAAAGATGCCTGAACAGAAAGGAATATAGTAGCATATGATGGGATAAAATGAAATCTCTCAAAAGTGAGGTTAAGTTTTACACATTGGGCTTTGACATCCTTTTGTGGGACATATATGAAATGGACTCTTTTCACATAGATCCTACCCATTCTTGCCACAAGGGTGGAGAGGGATCAGACACCGTTTCTCCAACTTTTTCAGAGCCTCATCTGTGGCTACTGAATCCATGTGTGGTGAAGGTGTGAACCTAGGGCAGTAGGAGAGACAAGAATGAGGCTGTGGTGCATGGACATTCACACAAACACCACAAAAAAACACAGCACCAGGCTATATTACAGGGGCCTGGAGCCCCTTGTATACATTGGAATTCCCAGTAAAAGGGACATAATGGGGGCAGTCATCAGCTTAGAAGTTCATCTATCACAGTTTTTACGTGGCCCCATCACTGAAGAATCTATGGATATGTCTACACTGCATTTTGGAGTGAGTGGGAGCAAGCCTCCGAGCCCAGGTTAACACCCTAGGGCAGTGGTTCTCAAACTTTTGTACTGGTGACCCCCTCACACAGTAAGCCTCTGAGTGTGACCCTTCTCATAAAATTAAAAACATATTTTTATATTTAACACTATTATAAATGCTGGAGGTGAAGTGGGGTTTGGAGGTAGAGGCTGACAGCTCGGGACCCCCACGTAATAACCTTGTGACCAGAAGGGTCATGACCTTCTGTTTGAGAACCCCTAGACCAGGGTTAGCGGGCCATGCACTAGCATTCTAAAAATAGCTGCATCAGCAATGCTTTGAAACTCTAGCTCAGGCTGCAGCTGGAGCCTGGACTCTAACGCGTGTGTGTGGGGGTGTGTCCATACAGCTATTGTTAGAGCACTAGTGTGAGCCCCGCTAGCCCTAGTCTATTGACTTGGACTCCGAGGCTCACTCCAACACTGTTTAGACATATCCTGAAAGGCTGAGTCTTTGGCTGTGCAGCTCCAATGGATTGTATATATTTACAGTTCAAATCATATTTCTCATCACTATTGCAGCTGTACCTATCCATAGGCATTTTACAACATTACAAACGTAAAGGATAGAACAGTCAAAATGTAAAAAGACACAAGGTGGGTGAGGTTAAAAAAAAAAAGGCATTTCCCAACCCATTAACCCCTCCAGTCTTGTGAATTAGAGACGTAGCAAATAAATAAATTTAACAAAAACACATCACACTTCTGCTTGAAAATGTTGTATGCATTATAGTTCTAAAGGGTACCTAAGAGAACTATAATAGGAAAAGAATTTTCTCTATTTTTTCTTTTTGCATTTTTGTATTTTGTGTATTGTAGAGCTGATCAGAGAACAAAATGTCCGTCCTGTGAGAAATTCAAAAATTTCAAAATTTGTTTTTGTTCCAAATAGGAACAAAAAAGTTAAAACTTTGAAAATTTTGCAGATTGGGAATTCTGAAAAATAGTTTTCAATAAAGTCAAATCATTATAATGCAAAATAATATTCATAACATGAACTATAATTTATATAATATTAAAATATAAAAGTTGAAATATTTTTGGCATTAATGAAACAAAATGAGAGTTGAAACAATTCTTTTCTACACTTTTCCAATGAAAATTTCATCAAAGTTGACACATTCCCATGACACGTTTCAATTGAGGTGAAACTGCATTGTCTGATGGAAAACAGTTTCATGGGGGTTTTTTTTGACTGGCTCTTGCATATAGTCATTTTTGTCAGTTACCCACTTTTCTGGATAATTTTTTAGCTCTTACATCTTTCTTTTTTTTCCCCTCCCACTGTGTGATGGCATGCTCTACTCATTGCTAGATGGTGCCTCCTCCTGGCCATTCTAGGAATTAGCTCTGCAAGGTTGACTCCTCTTTCCATGGTTGTATGCCATCTCTCTGCCCCGCTCCTTCTCCATGAGCTACTGCTACCTCTTCATGACTCACTCTGGTCATGGCACTATACATCTTTTCTCTTTCTAGTGTACCAAAGTCTTCCTTCAGCAATCCTAGGCAGCCTTCCCATTCACTGTCTCATAGTGCCACTGGCAGGGGAACCCAGGCCCACTTTGTGCTCCAGTTTCCAGTTCAGGGACCTTCTAAATAAGCAGCCAAGCTCTGCTCCATTCTAGACCTTACTGCCTTTCTCTGAGCCCTTTCCTTACCATCTGGCATTCCACTGTCTCTTGGTTTGCCACCCTCACCTCTCCCTCCGGCCAGGGAACAACTGCAGTCCACTTGCCTCTGTAGCCCAAAACACTCCTTCCTTCTCCCAGGGAGTCACTGCAGCCTATTTCTCAGCAGCCCCCTTTAGCTTCCAATTTCTTGTCTTTATAAACCCAGTCCAGCTGGTTAGTCCTCATCTGGGCTCCCTCACTCAGTCAGGGGATTACTTAGCTACCTGATTCCCCATAACTGTTGGGTTAATTAGCCCCCTTCTCACTCTACATTAACCCTTTCAAGGCAAGTGTGGAGTGAACACTATCAAACACTGTGAAAGGGGATTCATAGATTCTGAGGCCTGAAGGGACAATCATGATCATCTAGACTGACCTTCTCTATAACACAGGCCAGAGAACCTCCCCCAGGAATTCCTGGTGTAAGTCCATAATTTCTGTTTGAGCTATAGCATATTTTATAGAAAGAAATGCTGTCATGATTTAAAGACTTCAAGTGATGGAGGAATATACCATATCCCTAGGTAAAGGCTCCTAATGTTTAAATGACATGAAACTAAGGAAGGATGTGAGGTAGGAATGGATATCTGTACATGAAAAGATGTCTCATGAATTTGTTTAAAATGTCAAACCAGTTTTTAACTGGGTATGAAAATATGTAATTATATAAATTAATAAAGGTTAAATACATGTTGATTAGAAAACTGATCAGAAAATATATTTGAGGTTTACCCATGTTGTTAAATCTCAGTGAGTGTTTTAATAAACCATTTTTATTTAATTAATAATATTTGACTCCTTAGATTTTGTGACGTTCCCCTCTGGTGTTACCTGGACCAGTGATCTGCTAGGTCACTCCAATCCTTGACTCTGGGAGCCAGCCTTACCCTGCTCTGCTGTGAGAACCCCCACTTCTGGGCTGTTCACGCACAGCCTCTAGCATGTAAGCTGCTCCTTGGATTGTGCAACCGAATGGCACTAGCCAATATCTCCAGTTCCAGACACAACCCTAGGAACCTCAGTCTTGTAGTATCCAGTTATGCCCGCTGGACACTGCAAGCTTATATGAGTTTGTCAATTTAACCAAGAAATTGATATGCACAAGGCTTGTTATCCCAAGAGGGGTCTCCGACACGCTTCAAACCAAACACACTACTTCAGGTAGAACAAACAAACAAATTTATTAACTACAAAAATTTTTAAGTGATTATAAGTCAAAAGATAACAAGTCAGATTTGGTCAAATGAAATAAAAGCAAAATGCATTCTAAGCTGATCTTAACACTTTCAGTGCCCTTACAAACTTAGATGCTTCTCACTACAGGCTGGCTGGTTGCCCTTCAGCCAGGCTCTCCCCTTTGATCAGCGCTTCAGTCGCTGGGTGGTGACGTCTGTAGATGGAAGTGGAAGAGAGAGGAAGAGCATGGCAAATGTCTCTCCCTTTTATCATGTTCTTTCTTCCCTCTTGGCTTTGCCCCTGCTCCCTTCAGAGTCATGTGAGCATTACCTCATTGCAGTCCCAAACTGACCAAAGGAAGGGGGATGACTCACTCGAGAGTCCAACAGATACTTTATTGTTGCCTAGGTCAGTGTCCTTTGTTTCTGTGAGGCTGGACCTGGTTTGTACCATACATGCCCTGATGAAGTGTGAACTGCCCCTCTGCTGTTGGAAAGTTTTTGCCTGGGCTTGCTTTAAGCCATGAGGACACGTTCTCAGCCCCATAACTATATACATAAAATTACAACCAATAACATAACTATACCATTACTATAACAATGATTACCATACTATTATAACAACAATGCTCAGTGCATCATGAGCCTTCTAAAGACACCCAACATGACAAACTTTGCATTAGATACCACACAATCATATTATAAGGATGAACATGGGGGTGCTGGGTGTTCCTCCGAGGTACAGAACATCATAGATTTAAATTAGACAGGTTTTGTATATTGAGAATAGGACAAGACATTACTGGAAGCATGTATTTCAATATTTCATGCAGTTGCAGCTATGTTAAAAACAGAGATCCTGCTTAAAATGATCAATACGTAACCAAAGAGAACACAAACATTAATTCTAGGTTTAGAGACTTTCTAAAAAGGCATTGGACACAGAATCATAGAATGATAGAAGTGTAGGACTGGAAGGGACCTCAATAGGTTATCTAGTCCAGTTCCCTGCACTCAAGGCATGACTAAGTAATAACTAAGACCATCCCTGATAGGTGCTTGTCTAACCTGTTCTTAAATACATCCAGTGATGGAGATTCCACAACTTCCCTAGGGAATTTGTACAAGTGCTTAACTGTGCTGATAGGAAATTTTTCCAAATGTCCAACCTAAATCTCCCTCACAGCAATTTAAGTCCATTGTTTCTTGGCCTATCCTCAGAGGTTAACGAAAACAATTTTTCACCTCCTCTTTGTAACAATCTTTTACGTACTTGAAAACTGTTATCATGTCTCCCTTAGTCTTCTCTTCTACAGACTAAACAAACCCATTTTTTCAATCTTTCCTCGCAGGTCATGTTTTTTAGCTCTTTAATCATTTCTGTTGCTCTCCTCTGGACTTTCTCAAATATGTTCACATCTTTCCTGAAATGTGGCACCCAGAACTGGACACATTACTCCAGCTGAGGCCCTATCAGTGTAGAGTAGAGCGGAAGAATTACTTGTGTCTTGCTTACAACATTCCTGCTAATACAGCCCAGAATGATGTTTGCCTTTTTTTTTTTGCACAATAGTGTTAGTGACACTGTTGACTCATATTTAGCTTGTGATCCACTAACTCCCAGACCCGTTTCCACAGTACTCCTTTCTAGGCAGTCATTTCCCATTTTGTCTGTGTGCAACTGATTGTTCCTTCCAAAGTGAAGTACTTTGAATATATCCTTATTGAATTTCATCCTATTTATTTCAGACCATTTTTCCAGTTTGTCAAGATCATTTTGACATAAAGGGTCAAATATGTAAAATCAGAAATGTAAGCCATCAACAAAACCAAAAGAAGCTACTCTGAATATCACAGTTTTTAAACTAACTTTCTTTGGCATGGGGCACATGAGCAGTACAGAACTCCTTCCACGTCATCAATGTTAAGTTTTTACAGTTTTGGAAAGTAATCATCTGTCCAGCTGAAAAACAGCAAGAGAAGCAGTTTGTGCAGAACAGTGATTGTATTGCACTGGGTATGTATTGACAAATGACTAAATTGGGACTGCTGGAAAGACTGACTGCCTCTGAACAAATCACCAGTATCCAAACTCTCAGAACAAGCTTGTAGAAAGTTAGATAAGAGCACTTGAGTGATTTGTACTAGAGACACTTGAATTAGAAGTGATGTTTGGTATAGAAATAATGCATTGGGTTGTAGAGCTTTTCTTGCACTGAAGAAATCCTCAGTTTTACTTACAGTGTTTGAGGATGAAACACTAACAAACTGATGAAATCTTTAAAGAAATAATATGTTCGGCAATGTACTGTCTCAACTGAAAAATAATATGGAAAATTGGAATTTCCTTAACGCATGAGCCTTTTTTTAAACTTTAATTTAATATTCAGTGGTCTGGAATTCAATGTTTCATTAGAATTTTTAAATAAATAACCAACACAAAATCCAAATGCAGTAAATAGTGTTAAAAATAATTGTGACTGCAGCTCTGACTTAAAACAATGGAGCATTGTGGGCCGCATCCACTTACACCAGCTGGAGGATCTAGTCCTGCAGTGCCTATGTGGAGCTGATAATTACGGATTGGCACTTAACTACTCTTATTTGACAGATGAGATAAACTGAGGCATATGTCTCTGTAAATGTCTGATCCTGAAGGAACTAGGTTTGTGCATAACTGTATGCATGTGAATAGTCTCAGTGATGTCAAACTAGTCCGATACATAATGGTGAAGAATATGTTTGCAGGATCAAGGCCAAGATTTGTGTGTATGGGGAAATAGCCTTGTCCCTCCCTTGGATTGTCAGAGGCTGAGTCTGTTGAATTTCAGGGCATACAAAGCCTGTTTATCCAGGCTTGTGCCGCCCCTCTCCCCAAGAAGAGGTAGTTAGGTAGGTAGTGGTTCTGTTCTTGCCAGTCAGAAGGAAGGTAGGAGATTTTTTAGTATTGTTGAGATATCAGTCTAGATTAATTAATATGCATTTTAAACAGAGATTTTTCAAAGATGTGAAAGTTAGCTAAGAGTCCAAATCCCCACTGAATTTTAATGGAATTTGGGTCTAACGTTCTTTGGTTCCTTTGAAACTACCACTCTAAATGTACATGCACATTATATGAATGAAAACAAGTAAAAACACATTATATGATGACCATGACCCGGCAGTACCATCATAAAAGAATCCTATAATGAATGTGTTTGCATGGCAACCCTGAAGCCTAACTGTATACAAATTGAGAAGTTTGCTTGAAAATGAATGAAATTACTCAGTCTTTTCTTTAGTAAAGAGCAATAAAGAAAAATATGTATTGTAGTTCTACCTCTAATTACTAAGTTTTTGTGGATATGATCCACTGTGTAATTGATACATTAATAGTAATATTTTCAGAAACAGGAAAGAAAAGTACAAACTTTCCCCATGTCTCTGCTATCTGATTCAGCAAGATCAGAAAGGACTCAAGGGTGGAGGTGCCAATTTTCATGGTGAGGGCCTGATCCAAAATCCATTGAAATCAATGGAATTCTTTACTTTCACTTCAAAGTGCTTTGGATCAAGCTGTTAGGTGTGGGTTGTGGGAGAAGAGACGTATAGGTTAGTGTACTCCAGAGACTTAAAGACAATTATTTAAAATAAAAGCATTTGCCTTATTTTTAGTCAGAAACTGAGGAAATACTGCATTTGTCAAAAGAATTCTCTGAAGAGTTTATAACCATTTATGATAGAAGAATCTAATTTTTCTTTGTGTGCCTGTTGGCCGCAGAAGAAAAGTCAGACAGTTACCTGTATATGAAGCGCTTTTACATTTAATATTTGCACTTCTGCATAACTGCCAGCAAACTAGTAAAAATAAACAACATTTTATATGTCTTTTCCCACTTGCTATGTGTAGAGCCCTACTAACCTGAACCAGGCAGTAGATTTTTGGTATTTCCTGTTTAGGTCATGATTGATTGATTTCCTGTGACTGTATCAGACTGTACTAATGCCATGCAGTGGGTGGAAAGTTTGTGCAGTAGGGAGATAGCCACAATCTAAAGTTCTCTTGTCTGCTTTGGGGCAATATTGCAATAACAGAGTCTGAAGAACAAGACAAGAAATGTCTAATACAAAATAATAATACACCTTTTGCTATTTTTCCATCACCGCATTGCTTACTCCCGTCTGGTTCCATACAGATATCTAATTCTATTCTATATTTTCAGCAGATATTAAATAAATGATCTGATAGTCACCTTTTGATATAACCGTAAATAATTCAAAGTATTTTATGCTAATCATACACATTTAGTGTCAAAAAAGGAACAAATTCATATTTATATTTTTGTGAGTGGTATATTCACCAGTTATTATAATCTAAAAGGGTCACATAATGGCTTTTCAAATAACTCTACCCACAAGCCTGTTTTCCAAATCATCCATATTATAATTTTCTCTTCTATATAAAGAGAGCAAACATAGAATGACCTCATTAAATACATTTATTTCCACAAGTTTATTCCTACGTACAATAGGGTAACAGAGCCATAAGGGGTAAAATTTACAGTACAGAGGAGAGTAAATAAATCTACAACTTCAAGGAAGGTCATGCTGTGTTTCACTTTATCACCCCAGCCTAAGAGATAACATCAGAAATTTAGGTATGGGAGTTGGTTTTTTAGTCTCTTGGGGGATTGTAGTTTTAGTTACTAAGGAACTTTTCCATTGCATAGTAATCCTGGGTAGACTGATGACATAACTGTTAAGAGAACAGCATGGAGAAGGTGATAGCATGCTATTCTCATTGTAGCTATTTTCACAGATCTTTAGCTGGATTATTGCATATATTAAACTTAAAAAATATTGTTCATCTGAATAATTTTATATTCACTGGTGAAGTGTAATTTTATATTCAGTGGCGAGGTATAATTGCTATACAGAAAGCTAATTGTAATAAAGTAAATTGAGACTGGAGCAGGAATCCTAATTTATAATGTATTTTAAGTGGCTTTTCGTTCAGATATAATATCAACATTATATGCTTTTTTGACTCTGGTCCTATGTTTCCTGCCAATTCCATTTTGTACCTCTAATTTACTCTTACTGTGGAAATGCAGCAACTGACAATTAATTCATGAATTAAGTCTTATGTACTGTTTGTGACAGCTGTAGACTTGAATCATCCCTTGGTGAACAAAAAGTGAATTTCCTAGACATGCATCAAACTGCATCCAACCTAAATGACAGTCTGAGAGGACTGCTAGAATTGGATCCTCCAAGCCTTGGGAAAATGTAATGTTCACCATATAAGTTTCAGATCGGTTCTTCAGATCTACTGCATTTGGATTTTATTCTGAACTAGAATTTTGGTAGTCGACAACGTCAGTTTGAAAAAAAAAATAACTGCATCAGCGGAAGGGTCAAAGAAAGGAGAGCACAAGAATTAAGCAATTATGCTGAATGAAAACAACTCCCATATATAGAGATTTCCTTTTTTTTAATTAAAAAAAATCTAGGGGCAAATTAATTTCTGCTGTCACTCAGTTGGCCTCAGTTGCTTCTGAAGCTTTCATTGATGTGACTGAAACTGTTAGCATTACCACTTTTGAAGAATCAGTCCACAGTGGTGTTATACCAGGAGTGAATTTGGTCCTAGTTTGTAAATGACCTGAGTAAACTCAGACAGGAAAACAGAGGCCTGATTTTAGTCACAAGCAGACAAAAATCTCAATGACGTGAAAGATTATTACACAATGGGATGATACAAGAGAATAAGTGATGGCCCATTGAAAAAGGCTTGCCTATTTCTAGATAAACAGTCAAATCTGAAGGAAAGATGTCGTGTTTAGCACCTCAGCTGTTTTGTGGCTATGTGAAATTGCATAAGTTCATTGTTATTGAAGAATATCCATTAAAATGCCATTACCACCTCCATCAGAACAGCACAAGTTCTGAGATCAAATACTACTCCGGGAACAGCAGTTTTCAAAACTGACCACTAATTTTGGGTGCCCAACTTGAAATACCTAGGGCTTGATTTTCAGAGATGCTGAGAACTCAGAAGTACAACAGCTGATAAAGTACATGTAGGATCTGATGAGAAACAGTAAAATGAAAAAAAGTCCCATTCAATTACATCTCATGAAGGTAGACAAAAAAACCCTCTCAAATATTGACAAATTTGATAAGTGCTTGTGTATAAATGCTAGGAGTCTAAATACTAAGATGAGTGAACTTGAGTGCCTGGTATTAAATAAGGACATTGATACAATAGGCATCACAGTAACTTGGTAGAATGATGATAATCAAAGGGACACAGTAATGCCAGGGTACAAAATATATAGAAATGACAGAGTAGGTCGTGTGGGTGGGGGCACTATATGTGAAAGAAAGCATAGAGTCAAATAGAGTAAAAATCTTAAATACATCAAACAGTACCATAGAAATTCCATGCTTGAATAATTAGATTAAAGCAGTAGGAATATACTACCGACCACTGACCAGATGGTGATGGTGACTGGGAAATGCTCAGGGAGATTAGAGAGGCTATAAAAAACAGAAAACCGAACAATAATGGGGGATTTCAAATATCTCCATAATGACTGGGAACATGTCACCTCATGATGGGATGCAGAAATAAAATTTCTAGACACCATTAATAACTGCTTCTTGGAGCAGCTAGTCCTGGAACCCACAGGGTGAGAAGCAATTCTTGATTTTGTCCTAAGTGGCACACAGGATCTGGTCCAAGAGGTGAATATAGCTGAGCTGCCTGGTAATAGCAACTATAATGTGATTACCTTTAAAATCAGTAGCATATAACTTAAAAAGGGGGAACTACACAAAAATGAGGAGGGTAGTTAAACAGAAATCATCAAGAATGTTCACAAGAGTGAAATGCCTGCAAGTTAAAGGGAAACCTTTTAAAATCACCATAACAGAAACAAAAAATATGAATACCCCACACAAACAAACAAATAAACAAACAAACAAACAAACAAACAAACAAACAAAGGATAAGACAACAAAACAAACAAACAAAAAACCCCACCACTCCACCATAAGTAAGCACCAGAGTAAATGAGGACATTAGAGACAAAAAGACATCCTTTAAAACCTGGAAGTCAAATCCTACTGAGGAAAATAGAAAGGAACGTAACTCTGGCAAGCCAATGTAAAAATATAATTAGCCAGGCCAAAAAAGAATTTGAAGAGCAACTAGCAAAAGACACAAAAACTAACAGGAAACATTTTAAAAGTACATCAGAAGCAGGAAGCCTGCCACACAAGCAGTGGGGCCACAGGATGATTGAGGAAGACAAGGCTGTTGCACGGAAGCTAAATGAATTCTTTGCTTTGTCTTCACTGCATAGGATGTGAGGGAGATTCTCACACCTGAGCCATACTTTTTTAGGTGATAAATCTGAGGAACTGTCACAGACTAAGGTGTTAATAGATGAGATTTTAGAACAAAACAGGGTGATTGGGTGACAAAATGGCAGATGACGTTCCATGTTGATAAGTGCAAAGTAATGCACATTGGAAAACATAATCCCAGCTTTGCATACAAAAATGATGGGGGCATAAATTAGCTTTTGCCACTCAAGAAAATGATTGTGGATAGTTCTCTGAAAACATCTGCTTAATGTGCAATGGCAGTCAAAAAAGCTAACAAATTATCTATCCATTAGGAAAGGGGTAGATAATAAGACAGAAAATATAATACCACTATATAAATCCATGGAATGCCCACACATTGAATACCATGTGCAGTTTTGGTTGCCCCATCTCACAAAGGATACATTAGAATTGGAAAAGAAATACAAAAAAAGGCAACAAAAATTATTAGGAGTATGGAACAACTTCTAGATTCAGAGAGAGAAAAAACCGGGGACTCTTCAGCTTAGAAAAGAGATGCCTCTGGGGGAATATGACAGAGGTCTATAAAAATCCTGGTGTGGAGAAAGGGACAAAGGAAGTGTTCTTTACCCCTTCACATAACACAAGAACTAGGGGTCACCCAATGAAATTAATAGGCAGCAGGTTTAAAATCAAACATAAGGAAGTACTTTTTCACCCAATGCATAGTCAATTTATGGAAATCGTTGCCAGTAGATATTGTGAAGGCCAAAAGTATACCTGGGTTCATAAAAGAATGAGATAATTTCATGGAGGATAGGTTTATCAATGGATATTAGCCAAGTCAGGGATGCAACCCCAAGCTCTGGGTGTTCCTAAACCTCTGATGGCCAGAAGCTGGGACTCAGCAACAAGGAATGGATCACTCAATATATTGCTCTGTTCTGTTCATTCCCTCTGAAGCATCTTGTACTGGCTACTCTCAGAAGACAGAATACTGGGCTAGATGGACCATTAGTCTAAGTGTGGACACTCCTACGTTCTCAACAGACTTGCTCAGAGCTTTTGAAATTTAAGACCTAGCTGTATCAAAGCTGGGTATACGAGAACTGAGGCATCCAAAATTGGTGGGCAGTTTTGAAAATTTGGGTTTAGTTCCTGTGTATACACTGTCTTGTAACAATGTTTTAAAAATATTTTTTAAATACACTTACAGGTGCAATATGATTTGCACCACATTCAACACCTTTACAAACTGCATTAACAAACCATTCCACAGAATTCTTTTGTGGTTGCTTGTGTATTTTTGGGATGGCATAGCTTCAGTTAGGACAGTTTTAAAAATTGTGGTCTTTAATAATTTATCAAACCATACTACAATTATGCCAGATCCAGTTCAGAAAGATTCATGCTTGAGAATTAGTTCTGAACACAGTTGCAAGCTTGCGGTAAGTTTGAACTACAGCGTCAGTCTGAACGTCTTGTAAACTTTGGGAAAGCTCAGATCTGAATCCATATCTACCCTTAGCAGCTGGCCCCTGTCTATAATGTGGTGATCCAAAGACTGAACTCAAACATTCTCACCCACTATGTGGAAGTTTGGATACTGAACTGAACTGTGGGGATTGGGCTTACATAATTTGTTGTGCTAACATGGATGGGGCCTAATATTATTTAACACTAGTTCCAAGATGATGGTGCCATTGTTCTTTTCTCCACCACCATTAAAATACTAATTGCTTGAGATAGTGCTGAAAATTTTCATGTTTGAATATACAGCCATTGTGCTATGTAACAACTCAGATGTAGGAGTTCATTAGGATTTGAATCCTGGGAACTTCAGTGCTGCATCACAGATCTATATTGCTTAAACCGAACAAAAATCTCCATTTAGTTGGCAGTTATAGTAGGCTGTTGTTCTGTAGTGGACAGCACAATATAAATGGATGCAACACACACCTTGCCAGTGTATTACACCAACTTCCTGGGCCTGTGAAGGACTGTTTTACTTAAATTCAGCAGTGTCTAACAAATCAGACTAATCTAAGGTTTCCAGGCTGGAAAATTCACCCACAATTTTTAAGGCTAATCATTAAAAAAGTAGCATCAGCTCTTTTAATTAGAAGTTACACCAATACTGTTCCTGGTAGTTTACAGGGAAGGTTGGAATTGAGGGGATTGAATAACATGTCCACTGAAAATTGAAATTAATCTGAAAAATCAGCACAACAGGAGAAGCCACTCTCAACATCTCAATGAGGCAGTGAAGGAAGTGGGTCACTGCAAGTCAAAATAACAAGGCATGGACATTCAGCCTTGAATTTATTTCTGCCTATGGCAGCTTCTTTGGACTATCCATAGGAGAGAATCCAGTTAGATACTGGAAGCAATGGAGAATGGGCAGCGAGAGAAAGACATTCGTCCAACATAAATCAATTAATAAACAAATAGACTTCATGGCCCCAAAAGTGTATAACTCATTTTAGGGGCAGGTTAGAACTGTATGAGGTTTGAAGGGGAAGGGTTGAAAATCAGTTGAAATGTAACATGCTTTTTCTTTTTGCTTGGACCAAAGAGGCTAAAAATAATTATATTCAATATAACTTTTATACTAGAATGGACCCTATGAAACAATCTATGAAGGGAACTATATTCGGGAACTGCTTTTTGTGTTCACGCTTAATAGAAAATTTGAAACAAAATGAAAACAAAAAATGTCAGGTATAAAAAAAGCTTCTGAAGTTTAATGTTAATTCTTCCTAGGTGCAGTTAATATTAGAGAGAAGGTGAACACAATAACCCTACCATTGCATTAAACCTTATTGTGTATTAGTAAAATTAAAGTTTGCCTGGTATTTGATCCAATAATGTCTCAGAAGAAAGCATGGTATCAGTTAAAATAAGACAAGAGTAGTAATATTTGCCAGGTTAATAAACAATTCAATCAGTTTTATCTGCTTTATCAAATATTATTATTTGGAAAGAAGCAGCCTTTAAAAAATCCACAAAGGCGAATTAAAAAAAAAAAGTTGTGAATTGTAGTTAACATTTACCTTTGGCTTTTTACAGGGAGGTTATTCCTGGAAAGGGTACACTGCTAAAACTCATTTAATTATCATCACAATGAAACAAAAATAAAACACCATCAAGTGACTTGTGCACTTTGCTCTAAGCTCTTTGCCAGTTCTCTTGTGTTTCATATTCACAATGGCTAAAACCCAGAGTCCAGCAGCATCTGGCCTAGCCACATAGGTTGGGAATCCTCCTCTCTGGATGCAGAGCAATTCACCAAAGCCCACTCTAGCCAGGTTGCTTTCAACTTTATTCTCCTCCCCAATGTGTCCATTCCTTCTTTCATCCCCTGCTTGCTGTTACATGGGGGAACCCCACAGGGCTAAACTCTATTGTATAAAAGATGCTTGTATGTTCTACATTGTCCCTTCCCCAGATATATACCTTTGTGAAGCAGAACCTTGCTGAGTCCCACTGCCTGGGGACTCTCAACGTCCATGGGCTGGATTAACTCCAATGTGTATAGTCCCTCAGACCTTATACCTGTCAGACAGTTATGATCCAAATCTGTGTAAAACCCCAAAGAAAGGACTCTATGAAGATAAAAGAGCTGGGAGCTTCAAGAGGGACACCATCAACTTGTAAATCACACTTCTCTCTGAAAATTATGAACCTACCCTGTTTACTAGATCTGGAAAAGCTAGTAGGAAAATATTCTTCTCTATGTTCTCAGGTTTTTTACTTTTTGCATTCGACAGCACTTTGTGTACAGTCTGTTCACTTTTCCCCCTGGGTAGTCAGTTTCTCCCTTGCTGAAAAGACAAACAGCAACAGGAACAGAAAAACCCTCAACACATTTTTAAAGGATTTTTAAAAAATATTTTCCAGGTCATTCTATTTAAAAGGGTGCCCTATCAGAAACTTTATTTAAAAAAAGTTAATCTATTTGGCCCTTTAAATAATAACCTCCTTTTCATAGCCATAGGAATAAGTCATCTAATCTATCACTGTGGCAATGCAGTTCCCCTACAATGTATTCTTCAGTGTTTTGTCTAGGTTTAAATGACATTTATTTTCACTGTTTTCTCAGGGAGATTTCATGATGTGAGAGAGGTCACTGGTACATTTCCCCCTGATATATAGTCTATGATTTCCTTTGTTCAAATGTAGTTTTTGGTCCCACCAATAACCAGGATTCTGATTTTTTTTGCTTTGGTAGTGACACTAATGTACAGTATGTGAAATATCATTAGTTTTGCTGGGGCAGAATTGCACCATGGTCTAAAATGAGGAATAGTTTAGAGAGATGACCTTATTACAGGAGATGGGAAAACAAAAAGCAGACTGCAAACTTTCCTGTTTGTGATAAAAAGACATACATCAGCAGTAGACCAGAGTCACAGTTTCCTGTTTTTTTTCTGTAAGTGGACTAAGTGGTTGATAAATATTTAGAAGTACAATGTCAACCACCTTCTGTCCATTGTGAACTTTCGTGTTGAATATTTCCATCACTGCCAGCATTTTAAGCTTGCAAATTTCAGTATTCATCAATAAAAAAGGATCCTGCTCTGAGCTGGAATTTCAATGCTAACTGAACACTTTTGTACAAGTATTCATCACATTTCTTCTGTCTCTGTAATGCATACATTTCTATATTGCAGAGATCATTTGCTTAATAAAATTCAAATATCAATTCACTTGAATAATAAAACTATATGACCATGCACTGAGCAATATAGCAGCCACATGAATTCAATTTGTGTAGCACCATTACAAAAGATTAAACAACAGCTGTGTTAGTGGTCTATGAAATTTTATATATAAAAACCTTTCTGAAAATCTCCTGAACTGCAGCCTTTGCAATTGTTTAATAGTAAAGAGTCCTTTCCTACTCTTAAGAACTGGCAATCTGAGAATAAAGAATAATTCACTTTCACTGGAAAAATATCACTTAGGGGTATTTTCTTATATAGATCGAATTAATCTCTGTACGTATGCCATCGATAAACATGTATTGTATGTTCTATTATTTCAGGAAGAGTGATGAATATTATACAATAATGCAGGTTGAATAAAGGTTTTCATTCTAATCCTGTTTTCAATTGTTCACAATTTCACCTTTCAAATTATGCTTTCCAAGTTTGTTCTCTGCATGAAAATGATTTTTATGTTAGAGCAAAAGTAGTGCAGATATTTTTAAATACAAGGAAAATAAAAATTCCTACATGTCTTTCCTTTAAAAAAAATTGAACCCTACTGTATTTTTGAACATATCTACATCTGAACATGCTAAGCATCAGAAATTTAACCATGGTACAGAAAGAGCCCTCATTTGTTGACCTCTTCCACTCATTTCCTGAAGAACTCAGTTGGATTCCAGTCTCATCACTCAGGATCCTTTTTTTGGCATACAGCAAAGCCACACTGAGTTGATCAGACTCAACCATAGAGGGTGGGTGCAGGGCCAGGCACACATCCAAAGTTACACAGCAAACCTCTTTCTTTATATACATTTGCACATTACATTGCATTTACTATACTTTGAATTACACATTTTGGGGCTCACTTGGTCACTTTGTAGGAACCAATCCCTATACAGTATGCTCTGTCTATGCATGACTTACTCATTACCTCATGTTTACGTTGCTGATATATCTTGTCCCTTTTTATCTTGTCTATGGTAAATGGTTCATTGTGTGTTCCCCCTTATCTTAGCCAGTACATACATACTGTTTCCAGTCTGCTGATTCATTTACCTCCCTAATCCTGTTGCCCAAGAAATAAGGCTTCACCCATATCCAATAACTCATGTCAAGCCAGGCCTACATTACTCAGAAGTGTTTTGCTTTCTACAGAGAAATTATCATTTTGATTTGACTGAGTTACAAACTTTTTAAAATTACATACTGAGCATGTTCAGTAGAATCATTTTTAACTAGGCTTATAAAGTGAACAGCTTTTTGGCTAGCCTTTGTCGTGAAGGGGAGTGCACCTTGCAGAATTGATATAAGAACTAAGAAGAAAATCATTTCCTGTACTCAGACCTAATTTATGGCTACGTAACATATGTGTGCTAGGGCAGCGAAACGGGATACTTTCTCCTACCTGGAGGCAGTCAGGGTCCAATATTTACGTAGTTGGGAGCTGAAGGGCGCTAGCACCTTGTAGACACATTTCCTGAGAAGGTTAGGGCAGGGGCAGCACTTCCTCCACTGCACATTGCCTAAGAAGGTGCAAATCAGGGTATAGCACAAGCATGTCCTTGAGTCCCTCTTCCCCTCCCGTAACATATTGATAGAGCAGTAGTAAGAGGTCTGGATACACCTTTCTATTGGTATAGCAAGTGTCACAGACCAGAGCCCTATAAGCATTATCCCCTACCCAGGGACTAAGCCTAGGTCCACAATCCCATGAGGAACTGATGTCTCCAACATCAAGGGAACAGTTCCAGACCAAACAGGAAGCAGATGAAAGCCTCCAGAGAGCTTGGACAGCGGCACGGAGCAACCCACCGCCTCTCAGCTCTTCTAATCGATCCAGGTTTGTTGTAGAAGGAGGACTTTTATACAAGGAAACTCTTTCCGGTGGACACCAGGAAGACTGGCATCCTCAGAGACAGTTGGTAGTTCCAACTAAATACCCGGCCAAGCTCTTGAGCTTAGCCCATGATCACCCTAGTGGCCATGCTGGGGTGAACAGGACCAAAGACTGTTTGGGGGGGTCATTCCACTGGGAGGGAATGGGCAAGGATGTTTCTACCTATGTCCGGTCTTGTGAGGTGTGCCAAAGAGTGGGAAAACCCCAAGACCAGGTCAAAGCCCATCTCCAGCCACTCCCCATCATTGAAGTTCCATTTCAGCAAGTAGTTGTGGATATTCTGGGTCCTTTTCTGAAAAAGACACCCAGAGGAAAGCAGTACATACTGACTTTCATGGATTTTGCCACCCTATGGCCGGAAGCAGTAGCTCTAAGCAACACCAGGGCTAAAAGTGTGTGCCAGGCACTAGCAGACATTTTTGCCAGGGTAGGTTGGCCCTCCGACATCCTCACAGATGCAGGGACTAATTTCCTGGCAGGAACTATGGAAAACCTTTGGGAAGCTCATGGGGTAAATCACTTGGTTGCCACTCCTTACCACCATCAAACAAATGGCATGGTGGAGAAGTTTAATGGAACTTTGGGGGCCATGATACGTAAATTCGTAAATGAGGACTCCAATGATTGGGACCTAGTGTTGCAGCAGTTGCTCTTTGCCTACAGAGCTGTACGACACCCCAGTTTAGGGTTTTCCCCATTTGAACTTGTATATGGCCGTGAGGTTAAGGGGCCATTGCAGTTGGTGAAGCAGCAATGGGAGGGATTTACACCTTCTCCAGGAACTAACATTCTGGATTTTATAACCAACCTACAAAACACCCTCTGAACCTCTTTAGCCCTTGCTAAAGAAAACTTACAGGATGCTCAAAAAGAGCAAAAAGCCTGGTATGATAAACATGCCAGAGAGTGTTCCTTCAAAGCAGGGAACCAGGTTATGGTCTTAAAGGTGCTCCAGGCCCATAAAATGGAAGCATCGTGGGAAGGGCCATTCACGGTCCAGGGGCGCCTGGGAGCTGTTAATTATCTCATAGCATTCCCCACCTCAACCGAAAGCCTAAGGTGTACCATATTAATTCTCTAAATCCCTTTTATTCCAGAGAATTAAAGTTTTGTCAGTTTACAGCCCAGGGAGGAGACGACGCTGAGTGACCCGAAGGTGTCTACTACGAAGGGAAATGTGCTGGTGGTGTGGAAGAGGTGAACCTCTCCATGACCCTTGGGCGTATGCAGCGACAGCAGATCAAGGAGCTGTGCACTAGCTACACGCCAACGTTCTCAGCCACCCCAGGACTGACTGAACGGGCATACCCCTCCATTGTGACAGGTAATGCTCACCCAATTAGGGTCCAACCTTACCGGGTGTCTCCTCAAGCTAAAACTGCTATAGAACGGGAGATCCAGGATATGTTACAGATGGGTGTAATCCGCCCCTCCGGAAGTGCATGGGCATCTCCAGTGGTTCTAGTTCCCAAACCAGATGGGGAAATACATTTTTGCATGGACTACCGTAAGCTAAATGCTGTAACTCGCCCAGACAACTATCCAATGCCACGCACAGATGAACTATTAGAGAAACTGGGACGGGCCCAGTTCATCTCTACCTTGGACTTAACCAAGGGGTACTGGCAGGTACCGCTAGATGAATCTGCCAAGGAAAGGTCAGCCTTCACCACACATCTCGGGCTGTATGAATTTAATGTACTCCCTTTCGGGCTGCAAAATGCACCTGCCACCTTCCAAAGACTTGTAGATGGTCTCCTAGCGGGATTAGGAGAATATGCAGTTGCCTACCTTGACGATGTGGCCATATTTTTGGATTCCTGGGCAGACCACCTGGAACATCTACAAAAAGTCCTTGAGCACATAAGGGAGGCAGGACTAACAGTTAAGACTAAGAAGTATCAAATAGGCCTAAACAGAGTGACTTACCTTGGACACCAGGTGAGTCAAGGAACTATCAGCCCCCTACAGGCCAAAGTGGATGCTATTCAAAAGTGGCCTGTCCCAAAGTCAAAGAAACAGGTTCAATCCCTCTTAGGCTTGGCCGGTTATTACAGACGATTTGTACCGCACTACAGCCAAATCGCTGCCCCACTGACAGACCTAACCAAACAGAAACAGCCAAATGCTGTTCAGTGGACTGAAAAGTGTCAGAAGGCCTTTAACAAGCGTAAAGCGACACTCATGTCTGACCCTGTATTAAGGGCCCCAGACTTTGACAAACCATTCCTAGTAACCACAGATGCGTCCGAGTGTGGTGTGGGAGCAGTTTTAATGCAGAAAGGACCTGATCAAGAATTCCACCCTGTAGTGTTTCTCAGCAAAAAACTGTCTGAGAGGGAAAGCAACTGGTCAGTCACTGAAAAAAGAATGTTACGCCATTGTCTACGCTCTGGAAAAGCTACGCCCATATGTTTGGGGACAGCGTTTCCACCTCCAAACCGACCATGCTGCACTGAAGTGGCTTCACACCACCAAAGAAAATAGCAAAAAACTTCTTCGGTGGAGTTTAGCTCTCCAAGATTTTGATTTCAACATCCAACACATCTCAGGAGCTTCTAACAAAGTGGCTGATGCACTCTCCCATGAAAGTTTCCCAGAATCAACTGGTTAAAATCATCCTTGAGATGTAGAAAATATTGTTAGTCTTTATGTACTTGGTAGTATATTTAGAGATGCATGTGTCTTATTAACTCTGTTTTTCCTAGAGCTCCAGGAAGAAATCCCAGCCAGTGTTTCACCCTAGCTGAGATTTGGGGGGCGTGTCATAAATATAAAGGGAAGGGTAAACCCCTTTGAAATCCCTCCTGGCCAGGGGAAAGCTCCTCTCACCTGTAAAGGGTTAAGAAGCTAAAGGTAACCTCGCTGGCACCTGACCAAAATGACCAATGAGTAGACAAGATACTTTCAAAAGCTGCGAGGAGGGAGAGAAACAAAGGGTCTCGGTCTGTCTATATGCTGTTTCTGCCGGGGATAGACCAGGAATGGAGTCTTAGAACTTTTAGTAAGTAATCTAGCTAGGTACATGTTAGATTATAATTTCTTTAAATGGCTGAGAAAAGAATTGTGCTGAATAGAATAACTATTTCTGTCTGTGTATCTCTTTTGTAACTTAAGTTTTTGCCTAGAGGGATTCTCTATGTTTTGAATCTAATTACCCTGTAAGGTATCTACCATCCTGATTTTACAGAGGTGATTTCTTTACTTCTATTTACTTCTATTTCTATTAGAAGTCTTCTTGTAAGAAAACTGAATGCTTTTTCATTGTTCTGAGATCCAAGGGTTTGGGTCTGTGGTCACCTATGCAAATTGGTGAGGCTTTTTATCCAACATTTCCCAGGAAAGGGGGGATGCAAGTGTTGGGAGGATTGTTCATTGTTCTTAAGATCCAAGGGTCTGGGTCTGTAGTCACCTAGGCAAATTGGTGAGGCTTTTTACCAAACCTTGTCCAGGAAGTGGGGTGCAAGGTTTTGGGAAGTATTTTGGGGGGAAAGACGTTTCCAAACAGCTCTTTCCCAGTAACCAGTATTTGTTTGGTGGTGGTAGCGGCCAATCCAAGGACGACGGGTGGAATATTTTGTACCTTGGGGAAGTTTTGACCTAAGCTGGTAAAGATAAGCTTAGGAGGTTTTTCATGCAGGTCCCCACATCTGTACCCTAGCGTTCAGAGTGGGGAAGGAACCTTGACAGCCCACCTTGATTCTCACTACAAAAGGGTTTTTTTCTCTCCTGCTGGTAATAGCTCACCTTACCTGATCACTCTTGTTACAGTGTATATGGTAACACCCATTGTTTCATGTTCTCTGTGTATATAAAATCTCCCCACTGTATTTTCTACTGCACGCATCCGATGAAGTGAGCTGTAGCTCATGAAAGCTTATGCTCAAATACATTGGTTAGTCTCTAAGGTGCCACAAGTACTCCTTTTCTCTTTGCGGATACAGACTAACACAGCTGCTACTCTGAAACATGAAATAGCAGGTAGTATATGCTGAAGAGAATCTCATGAAGACTACAGAAAGTTACAGGTTAGCTCATGTAACAGATTTGTTTTTAACTACCTTCCCACTGTAATTAATTCACAGCTCCAGTAAGCAAGCTGAAATATCTTTAGTAAGCCTCCATAAACCTATAGCTGGAAAAAAAAACCCATCCATTTTACAAGGGGGAATAAACCCTCAACTCAGATTTGGCATTCTAAGGGGATTTATTATTGAAAACTCTTTTCCATATGTATTTCTTTAGGAAGTGTGGCTCTAGTCATATGAAACACAAAGCTTTATCAGAAAAACAAACTATGATATATAATCTTTGCTCAACTGAGACTAAATTTACCATGCTGAACTGGTTTTATACAGTAAGACAAACTTGTGACCAAATGAGACTAAAGAAAATCCCTTGTGGGGATTCAGCTCTCTGATTAAAGAACTTCCCTTGCCAGAAAGGACAGTTTCATCATGGCAGCTAGGGGTTTTCTGGCTAGAAAGAAAATTGCACAGGACAAACAATTCTGCTAGAATTGTATATATTATATTGTTATGACAGGGACTTTAATTTATTTTGTGCTAAAGCTATAGCATGTCTCTTCATAACAAAAGAACATATGACATGTTATATCTATGTTCTAGTGCTAAAAGGAAATGACATCTGTACATGAAAAGCTTTTCAAGTTGAATCCATTATATATTTTGATTGCACTTTGATAATCTAATTCTATAAATTATCCTTTTATTTGAAAAGGCCTTTCATTCCTTAGTGTCGAAATAATGGTTTAAATAGATCCAGACACAAAAACGCATAAAAGTCCAAAGGGATCCACGTTTTGGGAGGAATGCCTCCTCCCCAAGATTCATGTTGTAAAGGAAAATATGCAGTGTTGAAGGCTCATCATACAAGACTGGAGAAAGTATTTGTCAATATTGTATTAGACTGTTAAAGTTCTCTCTCTCTCTCTCTCTCTCTCTCTCTCTCTCTCATTTATTTATTTATTTATTTTGAAACCTCAGCTAGCTCAGCAGGATAACTTTCTCTTTCTAAGTCCACAGGTAGTATTCAGTTGGACCAGAAACTGACACCTGTGTAAAAGTTCACACAATTTTTATTGTAGATCACATAATGCTGCTAAATTCCAAGTCACTGTTTCATTAGACCTCTACATTTTTTCTCATCATGGCATATGATCATGCTGGTCTTGGATCCTATGAAAAATATTTACAGAACACGTGTGAAATGAAATGCACACACAGGTTTTTGATCAAGCTGATTTTAATGGGCCAAATCCTTCTGCTGTCATAAGCAAGAGTCAGAGAGTTATTAGCACCATATGTAGTCTTCAATTAATATTCAGTTTAACACAACAATTGAAAATAGTAATACGGTGGTTGTTTTACTAGGTAACCCTTTCCCTCCCTGCATCCGGGTGTATCTTACACCCAGGAGGCACTGTATGATCAGTGCTTATTTAAGGAGTGAAATTCTCTGCACCTCAGTTCAAGTGGAGATATTTGCTCTTGCAGCCCTTTCACAAGTGCTGAACGAAAGAGCAGTTCATATTTTGGAGAGAACTGAAAGAGGCAATGAGCCCTTTGTCCTCCTAACCTGCCAGCCAGCACACTCTCTCCTGGGAAAGAAAGTCAAGATGGTGAAGGGTTCTGCAGCACAAGCTACCTGCAATGCCCTAAAAGGGACCAACACACCAAGTCCACAGAAGCATTGCTAGGTTTGTTGAGAGATGGATTCATTGCTCAGACAATGAGCATTGTTAATTCCTATGGGAAGGTTGATGTGCACTGCCCTGCTGTGGTCTGACCAGCATTCTCCTGTTCCTGATACCCCAAGCTGACCTGTATCTGTACTGTGACCACCCCATGGGACGCCCTTGTAACCACTGTAATTAGATCCAGAGAATTCACAGAGGATCCAGACCACAGGCTCTGTCCTTTGCTTTGAACAAACCTCAAAGACATCCACAAAGGGGTTAAGAGTCCATGATTAGAAGAATACCTGGCTTAGTGTTACTATTTTATTTGGGTTTGTCTAGTTTTTAAAAAAATTAAGACTGATATCCTACTGATTCCACCTTCCAGCCACAGACATCTGCCAGGATTGGCCCAAAGGAAAGTAGAACTCTCAATCATTAGTCATACATGCATGTTCAAATAATAAGATTGCTAGGGTCACATGAGACCTCATGTACTACCGGGAAGGATGGCCTGTGATGTAGGTGGTGATGATTACTTATTCATTTGTTTTATTTTATGCTTTTGTCCTCTCACCAGTAAACTTCTTTCCCTCAGAGAGCAACACTAGGAGTTCTTACTGCTTGAATCCCAACTGCTTCATTGACTCCTTAGAGCACTGTGTATACTGAACCTGTTCTCTGTGAAAGGGTAACACCCATTGTGTACATATCCCTTGAGAACTGAAGGCACAGTGCTTCAACACCACTAATGAATTATACCAGATTCAGTTACCACTAAAGAGTCAGCACCACAAAACAGGTGAATATCACCCCAAATACTGAACCCAGGCACCTCACCAGCTAGCATAGCCTATGGTAGCAGGGGTGGCTTTGGCCTAAGCAGATGTTCCCTGCTCTTCCCAATGGCTCCACCTCCTTCCTTTAGGGAGACACATCGGTCCTTGCTGGGGATGTCGTTGCCCACCTGGGGGTGAGTCTCTGCAGAAATACCCTTGGAGGGGGCTACTCTGGAATATACCTCTTAAACACACAAACTCCATGGGGATTTGAACTCCTAGGGACCTCAGAAGCACCTTCCCTTGGGATACGTTGATTGTGTAACATACTGTCTCGGCATGTTGCATCCCTTTCTATTGTCTAGTTGATATATATATAAGAGCCTTCTACTTCTATCAGATAGTGGAGTTACTCCTTTAGCTCACGAGGTAGAAATCTGTGCTTTTGAGTTGAAGGTCCAGTGCTTTATCCCGGTTGAAGATTTAGTTGGGAAAGGGGTACAAGGTGGAAATGTAGGAGATTTTCATCCTCACTCTTAGCATATGGATCAGCCACCAAAAAGGAAAAAAATATATATATTCATGCTTGTAATTGAAACTCTTCCAATAAGTTGGTGCTAGCTTTGGTATAAACTGGTACATTTTCTTTGCTTACATGCTCTAAAGAACTCAAAACCAGCCTCTTAAGTAGATTAGCAAAGATCATATCTACAAAAATAACAGGTTGAGACATTTTCATTTTTAATATTTATTAAAACCTCTCTCTGTACACACACACACACACACACCCCTTTGCCACAGTTGTTAAAATAAAAGAAGAATAAATTTCATCTTCTGTTAAAAAAAAATCTAATTACAGAGTGCCTGATTCTCCCAGGTGCTAAACACCTTCAGAGCCCCTTGACTTCAATGAAGGGGGAGTTTTGTTTAATTTTAGCACCTTGCAGGCTTGGGTATGTCTTAACTGCAGAGTTATCCTGGATGGAGCATCCCCATTGCAAAGTCCTACCTACAGGTGCCATACCTGTGAAGATGAATCTACAATGGTGCTTTATTAGCTTCTGTATTGGACTGGATTTCTAGCAGGATATCTTATAGAACTGATTTGCTCCATGCTCTGAGATCCTGTTCATCCAATCTCCTCCACTGATAACCTTTCAGAGATGATATCATAGAAATGTGGATTTCGGGTACATTCCCTAAAGTATGGAGTTTTTCTGATCTCACACCACACCTTTGCCCAGAGGTTAGTGTCAGCTTCTGCCATATGGCAATGATCTAGGAAGAGGAAGAGGACAGCACCTCTGTTCAAATGATGTGGAATTCAGCATAAATACAGCAAGCAAATGTGGGGTTAAAATGCTGAGCCAGGGGATTTCCAGTGCAGAAGAAGGGGGGAGAGGGGCTGGATAAGCAAATACAGTTCAGATAGTTTTCCAAGTCAATCTTACAATTCTAACAGCCTAAGTTCTAACTGAAAAGTTGGCAAATTGCCAGCCTGGATAAAATGAAATTTGAATTTATAGCTCTGCCCTCATTTGGGTCTGCTAGCCTGGTCTTAAAGGCCCCTCAAGACTGTTAGAGGTTTTTCTATATGGATGGAAGTGGGGCAAGTGGCAATACCTGAGCCATAACCTGCGGTGAAGACATACCCATAGACTGTTACTGCTGTAGCCACTCCGTCCTCTCAACTTTTAAGACTTGTAGTATGGTGGAGGTGAACAACATTTAACTTCAAGCAAATGCTTGTGTCGTTTTCATTGTTATTGCAAGTGTCAGTTTCTATCTTAGGAACATTAATCAATTATTCAGTGAAGTACTTTAAGTAAAGAAAAGTTACTAGTTGCCAGTTTACTAAGCAAGAATTAATATAAGGCAGACAATGGGCACCAGCAAGAGATTTCCTAATATTTTACATATATGGGAGTGGAAGTTCAAGGAAACTATATAAAGCTCTAATGGAACTCCCAAATTCTTCCCTGCATCCTCCAACTCTGACTGAATGTGAGCATTCAGTGGTGCTTTAGTTCAAGAGAGACTCCATATTGTAATAAACTATGGTCATTGTATTATATTAATTATATAATTTTTCAGCATGATTAATATATTTATATCTAACAGTCTCAGTCTCCTATTGACTGATGTACTGATTTCAGTACACACTGATGGAAAGAAGCCATAGACTGAAGGAACTAACTGGAAATACAGCCTGAAAATTTGTTTTTTAATGTGTGCACAAGTTATAAAATTTGGCAGTCATAATTTGATACCCTTACTCATACACTCATGTTGTAGAACACCTTATTCCACAAAGGGTCCCACTGATTTCAGTGTGACCATTTGTGGAGTAAGGTATAATTCAATATGAGTATCAGAATCTGGCCATTAAAATAGGCAGATGGAGAATGGAGCGGAAAGCTAGTGACAAACTGTTATCTGGTGGGTTAGATTATACTGCCATAGTAACAATGTAGCCTAAACAAATGCTGTTTTGGGAAGACCTTGGAATATGAAAGCTGAGGAGAGCTGATCAAATACTGAAAATAAAGATTAATATATTCACAAGAAAATAACTCACATATGATTCACTGATATTCATGGGGTCATTCTCCAATATTCATGGAACCATCACCAAATCATTAAAATATTCAAAAATTCTAAAAACCTCACAAATTGGTGCTAGAAATACATTATTTACTATCTGTCATTCAGCTTCACTATTCAGTATTTGCTATTCTCCTGTTTCATCCATCCAATCAAGGAGCAGAAAAATATCCATGTAACCAATTTCACTCCAAAAATAGCAAATAGCTTATGAACACTTGACAAGCAACTCAATCTAAAAGCTATTTGCTTGATATACTCAGCAAAAAATCATGAATAAGGAATACATGTGCAGAAGCCACAGACCAAGCACACCCCTCCAAAACACTTAAATTATCTTTTTTTTTTTTTGGTTCAATGACTATTTGACTAGCTACACTACTGACACCATTTGAAGTAAACTGTTATCAATAGTGGAAATAGAGTCATCTGATTGAGACAAAAACTACTGTGCTGACTTTGAGATCTAAATCGAAGCATGACCTGTTTGATAAAATTAAGCTCCAACTTCTTTTTTTTTTTCCCCTTCCAGATGACAAATTAGCGGGAAGGAATTCAAGATAATTACCACATAAGTTAAGCCAGATGGTTTGTGTGGATTGCCAACAAACAAGAGCATCAGATTTCTGATTCAACATGGGTTCAATATAGTATGCAGTTACGACAGCAAAAAAAAAAAAAAAAAACCCAGCAAGAAACTCTGCATGTTGTTCTTGCTCCTTTTAGCAAGAAACAGTGTCCATATACCTCCATGTACAGTGGCTGAAGTAGGATTTGCAGAAAAACAGTAGCTACAGAAAGATGAACAGACTGGCCTACTGCCCTTTCAGATACTTCTTTGGCCATTTGGCGTTCTTGTTCTAAGTCTGATATGAACTTTTCCACTGTCATGGGCAAGATTAGGAATTTTAAATCAAGGTTCCAACAAAATGGCAAGATGTGTTTCTAATCCTGAAAGATGAGATCAAGTCTTCTGTGAAGATTTTTCTCCAAATGTTTTGGCAATAAATGAGATTTCTTTTTTTGGATGTCTTCTTTTTTGCTGGAAGTCATCCATCAATCACCATAAAACAGGAACTGGGCCTGTGACTTGGCTCAGCCATCCTGTTTCAGCACTTAGCTCTCTAGTGGTCTGTTCAAATGGTCTCAGCACACTCATAAGGCTTTCCATTAGTGTCTGCTCCAGAAGTGAGAACGATCCATCAATTTCATTTTCAGAATGACATACCATGTAATGACTGCCTTTTTTCAAACCAGTTTTTCTAACACAGAGAATGTAGAAATCTATCTGGTAACCTGCATCCTGAATAAGTTTGTCTTGGGGTACAAGTCATTATTCTTGGAAGAGTTTCAGAAGTTTTCCTGCTTTTACAGGCTGACAGAACTGTGGACTGATATAATTTTCCCTTATAAGGATGCACATTTCTACATTATCATCTTTTCTATGGCTAAGGCACAGATGTTCAAGGGTAATTTTGCCAGCAGGCCTTGCCCCACCACCGTTGTGCAAAGGAAAGCAAGAGTCCTGTACTGTTTGAGAAGTGCTATAATTCACCTATATTTCCTAACACGGGATTAAGACACCTTAAATGAAGTGTTGCATGGTGTTGGTGACGAATTTCAGCATCATCTGGCCATTTGGGAGCAGTGTTAGCACATGCTGCATCCTTCTAAATGGTATAGCAACAGACACCACAATTCATTTCCTCAGCACTCCAGAACACTCTGTTCTCCACAATCACAATGACTGTGCAGTAGAGCAGAAATCGGCAACCTTTGACATGCGGCCTGTCTGCAGGTTTGGCCAATCGCAGCTCCCACAGGTCGCAGTTTGCCATTCCAGGCCAATGGGGGTTGTGGGAAGCGGCATGGGCTGAGGGACATGCTGGCCACCGCTTCACCCATTGGCCTGGAATGGTGAACCGCATCCAGTGGAACCTGCGATCGGCCAAACCTGCGGATGCTGCAGGTAAACAAACCGTCCCTGCCTGTTAGCGGATTTCCCTGACGGGCTGAGTGCCAAAGGTTGCCGATCCCTGTAGTAGAGTAGGTATTTATATGAGCACCTCACAACTTTTAATGTATTTATCCTCAGAACACTTCCATGAGGTACGGCAGTGCTCTTCTCCCAGTTTTACAAATGGGGAAATGAGACACAGAGGCTAAATGACTCACCCAAGATCACACAGGAAGTCTGTACTGGAGCAGGAAATTGAATCTGGATCTCCAGAGTCCCAGGGCTAGTGTCCTTACCACAGGAGCACCCCCTCTGTGGAGTTATCAGGATTATCCATAGCAGTTGTTAGTCGCATTGCCCTGACAATCATTCCCCCTGCAAGTTACTGACATGGATACACACGTTGGTATGTTGTTATTTATGCTGTCAGAATGTTAACCCACTAGAATCATATGGCATATGAAATCGTTTGCTCTCAGAAGTCATTCTGACTGCTGCATTCTCTACTGGCATGCAATGAAATGATGAGTTTTCAAAAATATGAAACTTAGGAAGCTGCTAGTCCTCATTATGTGTATTTCTCACAATAGCATTAGTCCAGCTATCTGTTCTCAAGTAATAGCAACCCTTTCTGCACTTGTTGTTTAACTAAAACTAGGATGCATAGTTTTACTGAAATGGGTCTGTGTCATATATACTTCTGTGATATTCTGTTAAGTCAGCCTAAGAGGAGTTACAGAGAAGGGGGAAATTTTAAATGTGCTCATGGGACTTTGGAGCTTATAGCCCATTTTCAAAGTGACTTAGGCATTCATTGACTTTCAATGAGACTTAGACTCCCAAAGTACCCAAGTTATTTTTGAAAATAGGAGGACTTAGGTGCCATGGAAAATTTTCACCACTAGGTTTATCACACGGAGTATCAACGTCACTAGCACAAAAGCTTTTAGCAACTAAGATTGCCACAAAAGGAACGCAGTTGGCACAGGCAGTAACAGCCATAGTGATAATTGTAGTCAGTGTACCAGAAGCTTTATATTTAACATAACATTAAGCTCTCTGGATGGGGATCAGGTCTTCTTGGGTACTGGATAAATAAAAGAAACAAACAATCAAAAAGCTACATCATGTAAAAGTTTTGGTGGTCTGAAATTATCCAACTGGTGCTGATGCCAGTGCACTAGATGAAGAGTGCCTGCTCCTAGCATTACTCTTACAGTTAGATATCATGGAAAATAGCTATGAAGTCATTTTGCCCAGCTTGTTAACCCAGGATTGTTTCCTACAGTTCTTGTTCTAGTGTTTTGTATATCCCAGTAGTATAAACAAATAACATCTTATTAGGCTCCCTCCACTTAACTTTCAGAAACCATTCCATAGCCTAATACATTTCACTGTTAAAGATTTTCCTGATATGCGTCCTCAATTTTGTCATCCTTAATTACATGCCATAACTCCTGGTTATACCCTTGTGTGTGCCCAAAATAATGATTTTTCCATCTTCGGTATTTGTACCCTTCAGATATATGAATTACTGTCATGTCTCTCCCAACCCCCTTTGTTGTCTTTTAGCATACAGAAATTATATAGATTACACCTAGATAAAAACAATGTTAAAGCGAGTTTGCATTGAGAGTACATATGGGCAGAGGATGTTGCAATTATCTCCAAACCAACCATTACAAACCCTGGAAATTTAAAGTTAACTTTAAAATAAATTCAAATCTGTTCAGTTATGCAAATGCACAATTAATGCATCCATAAAACCTAAACTGTGCCCTGAAGTGAAATAACCATGCAGTTACGAACAGTTTCCCCTCATGGTGTCACTACAGTTTCAACTTCACAATGGGAGGAGATGGCAATTTTGAAAGAGGAGGCCCCCATCATCCAAGAGAGCAACCTGTGACCTCAGTCTCATTGAAAAGAATGGGCGATGGAAGCCATTTTGGAAAATGGCAATTTTGTGGAATTCTCTGTAAAAGAAGAAAACTATTCTTCCGTTTCTGTGGCAGAAGAAACTTTAAATTCTGCAGAACAGTAGGTAAAAATGTGGGCCTGTTAGTCTATCTCTCTGTTTGTGTATATGGAAAGAGAGATACCAGATTAGCAGATCCAAATTTTCAGCTGTTATTTTTCAGAATATAAAGTTTCTTCTGCTCTAGAGGCAGAATACAGATCCATCCATCAACAGAGATTTAAAGAAAACACCGTTTATTAAATATTGTTACAAGACATACATAAAAAAAGTAACAGTTTGTCATTGTCTTTCACTACAAATCAGAATTTTCAGTTTAAACTCTTTCTGCTTATTACTTCTACAGTTTATAGAAATTAATCCTTCACATTTTTCCATCATTTTTATTTTCCAGGAATATGGTATGAACTACCGTGGCATATTTTTACCATTTGTTTTGCGGTTTACTTTTAGAGACCGAACTGGCTTCTATACACTGTGGTAAATATAAGGAAGGCGATAGTCAAAGATTTGTATTGCGGTAGTGGCTAGAGATCTGAGATTTGGGTTCCAATGTGCTAGCACTGTACAGACACAAAATAAATGACAGTCCCTGTCTCAAAGATCTTCTAGTCTAATGAGAAGACAGACAAAGCCTGGGAGGAATAAGAGAGGCATACAGAGGTACGTGTCTTGCCTAAGGTAATAGATCATGTTAGTAACAGAGTTGGGACTAGAATCTTTGTCTACTGACTCTCAGCCCAGTGCCCCATGCACAATGCCACACTGTGTCCCCTAAATCTCAAGCTTGAAACATGCAATGTAATCATTTTGAAATACAGTAGTTACTTGCTTAAATTATCTGCTGATTTGCTTTCTCTCTAATTACTTACTTCAAAGAAAAAAATACAAGCATTTACTCAAAGGTCCTACCGGCAGACTGGTAAAGACCCGGGTGGGGCAGCTACCAAAAGCATGTTATGTGATATAAGTGTTACTCAAGCGGCGGGCTTAGTGGAAGCTCTGGATAGTTGCGTGGGAAAACCTGTTTTTTAGTTCTTTTGCTGGCAGAGATTGGAAGCATGATCAACTCACAGGTCTGGGAATGAAGTGCCATAAGTCACTCAACCACAACCCTTCCAGACAAAAGAATGACGCAGATCAAAGGAGAATCTTGTCCAGTCCCCAGCCAATAATATGGTAGCTAAAACTCTGAAAGAGAGAGTTAAAGGAGGGAGGAAGCAAATTTACTTAGTGGTCACAAAGGATTTTCAATAGCTATTCTGTGGAGATTTGAATTGCTATTACTTTTTGGCAAGGGGATTAATAATATGCTGATGCAGTGTGTTCTACTATAAAACCAAACTGAAATGCCCCTATTTTTTTTTAATCTGAAGGTTTGTAACATTTTATTGTAAAACATGAAGCCCATCCGGTTTATCAGAAGCGCATACGTACACATCACTTATTGTTTCCATGCTCTTAAACCAGCCTTTTCCGTGAAGACACTATGTGCCTTTCTGAGAGCTGTTAAATGACTGCAGCTAGTCAGCCCTTTTTCTGGAAGGACGCTCTCAGCTAGAAATGAAGTATAAGATCTGTGACTTTCAGGTTCTACTGTGTAAATTGTTCTTCCGCCACAGCTGGAGAAAATGCTTTCAAGAGTTTTATGCTGCTTCCTGTGTGGCGCTGCAGCTTTCCCCTAACGACTATTTCCCATCAATACCCACAGACACCTACCTTCTTAACCACTGTTTTAACGGTTTCTTACCACTTCCACCTTTCTGAAAAACACTTCATTTGGAAGGAGGTTTACAAATATTTGTTCACCAAGCTGTTGAGGAAGATAACATCTCAAGGGACTTAGAATTAGGTGTACAATAAGGTCTGAAAAAACAGTTCTTGAACATGTGCAGCCACCAGATGCAACCAGCAAGATTAGTATATAAAGTGAATTTTTGCATATGAAATCTATAATGAAGTAGGTCATTACTGAAAATTTTACTATAGCAAAACCAGAAATGTCTCTTTTCCAAGAAACATAATAATCAAATCTTATGTAATTACACAATTACACACAAAATATTGTTCTAAATGATGGTGTAGTTTTTTTTATACTATAAGAAATCTAGAACTGTTTTTATGAGGAGTACAGCAGCAAAGCTGGGATTTTCCAGCCAATACACACACACACACACACACACACACACACACGGAGCCTTAAAATGTTTGTTTCATTTTCAGAGATCTTCTGTGGGTTTAACATCAACAACTTAAATACAATACTTAAAAACTGCCTAAACTGCTTCTACACAAACAAACTATATATATATATATATATATATATATTTATTTATATATACACACACACACACACCCTACAACATTGTTGCCTCTACGTAAACAAAAATTATATAATATAACTTACAACATTAAAAGTTTGTCTGACCAAAAGTTAGAAAAGTTTCTTTTAACAGAATTTTCAAATGCTTAAACTCATGTATTCTGAAAGCATAATTTAGTTTGTAGTGAGCTTGCCAAGTCGATCAATAACTACATTTTAAATGTTGCAAGAGCATCTATTTTAATATGTATATTTTACAGACTCATACTTAACATTTATTTGTGTTTACTCTCTCCAACCAAACAAATGGAGAAATAGGGACCAACTGCAGCAAAATGGTCTGCAAGATTTCATGCCATACATTTAACTGTTCAGGAATCATTCAAGGGATTCCTATGATCTGTGTTACACAGGAGGTCAGACTAGATGATCATAGTTGTCCCTTCTGGCCTAAAAACTTATGAATTTATGTAGACCATTATTTTATGTAGGTCTGAAAGCAACTTCATTTACAATCTGAACTTCCCACAAAAGATCTGTGGTCATCTGCATATAGATTCTTGCAGTATTATACATATAATTGCCAAAATGAATAAAAAGTAGTAAATACATTTTATTTAATTTGAAACAAGCATGTTGCTAACAATGACAAAAAGGACACCTTACAGAACTAACTACTTGTTTCTTTAGTTACCAGGGTTTAAGCTAGTCATGGTTTCTTTTTAAATTTGATTTTAAACATATGAACACCTTTATTCGGCTTTTAGGCACTTTTAAGCATCGTTAATTTCACCAAATACTTGGCATTCTTTTAATAAATATAGCTTGGCTGGGCTGAAAAGGAACACAGTGCAATATCATGAACTGTGCTTTATTAATTAAAAACCCAACCTATTAATTAAATTCAAAGGGATTTTATTTATTTTAAATATCTGGCTCTCTGCATCTAAGCTGTGGAAACGTTTTGACTTGGCATTTGTGGAGCATATTCAAAGATGTCTAAACCAAGCATCACAGATTCTGTAGATCTCAGAATACAATCAGATACATTCTGAAGGTTTCTAAAGGAGACCAAGATTTTCAGAACTGATGGATTTTGCCTGGCTGTCTCTGGAAACACTTTAAAGAGACTTGAATCCTGATTGTCAGAAGGTGACAAACACCCAACATTCTGAAAAAATCAGGTTCCTTTAAGGTTTCTTATATTGTGCACCCCACTCCCAAAAAAATCACTAGTCAACTCCAAAAATCCTGGCCATATGATATACAGCCATTTCTGACATCCCCTTGATACTCCAGTAAGCAAGCCCAGTTTGTTAATAATTTCATTGGGAGAATGACAGTTATATCACTAAGAAAACAGTCTTAAAGGAGCTTCTCCATTACCAAAGAGATTAAAAAGTAAGTATTGACCAACAGGCATAGAGTTTCAAATTGGGTTTTCCCTTAATTGCAAACATATTTTACAACATTTTGGTAGGTGAAAATAGTATCCCACTTGATCAAATTAACCATACAGAAAAGTAGATTAATTTCAGTTTGTTTATTTATTTATTAAGGTCTTGTTATCCAGAAGGGTCAGTTTGTGGGCATTCATGAGCGAGGCAGCAAGCTGACTACAATTTGGAGAGGCGCATTTAACCCATTTTGGGTTGCCTATGTGGCCTAATGCTCACAAATAAAAAGATTTCCACAACCTAGACCCTTGGCTTCTGTGAGTAAGTTAAGCAGGTGCAGAGCTAAGATGTGCCACCTTCTGAGGCCTTTGCAGAGTTGAAGGGGGCAGATCATTTTAAATGAATAAAGCCAAAAGAGGATTATTGGAGTGTCTCATTAACAAAACAGTTCAGTTTTATCATCATCCCGTGGTCACTGAATACTTGTGTCACTGCTAAAGCAGAGTTGTCTACGTTTCTCATTTCCCCCTCCCCAAGCACCCCCCCCCCAAAGCAATACAATGTTGTTTCCCTCGTGTTGTTTTGCAACTTTGCTTGTGTGAGAAACAGAAGGATAGTTTAAAAGTAATGTATCATGGCAAGGAGAGGAGGAAGATGAAAGTTCAGATTAATCCAGCTGCGTCATTTGCTGTCATACTCATAAACCCACAGACTTAGCAGTGCTCACATGCAACAGGGAAACTAGGGAGAGACCAGGAAAAGAAGTTGCAGAGGAATAGGACTTGCAATAATGCAAAAAAAAGACAGGAGGGTAGAAAGAAAGATTCAGAACATCCACCAAGCTAAGTGGAAATCATCCAAATTTAATTTAATTCTTGGAAGGCATTTCTGTTGGGAGAAAAACAACATGGGCCAAAGATAACAGGGACTATTGGGGTAGTAGTCACTACAACAGGCCAACACAGTGTTGCGGATCTTGACAGGGAAGTGCTAAGAAGAGATAAAGGGATAATAAACTCACTGCTGGAGAAGAAGAGAACAGCAGCTCTAACAAGTGTCCATAAAATCTGCCCAACCATCTTTTGCTAAAAGGTCAGAGATGGTCAGTAGGCACCAGTAGTAGTTAAGATTATCAGCATTTTTATTTCCCTGGGAGTTACAAACTTGTCCAATTTTGAAACTGGACAGTTATCATCTTAGGTTCATATTTTTCCAGTAAAATAGTATCTAATAATCCAAAAACACTTGTCAGTGACCTTTTATCCCAACTCTCAATAAAAATGGCTTTTACTCCTACTTCCATTGAATCCTTGCTTAATATGATGTATTATTTCTACCTCCTGGTTTATAGAGCTGGTTGAAACTCAGCATTTTCATTTTGCAGGAAATTTTGATGTTTTAAAATTTGTTTTTACCTGGATATAAATTAAAAGAAATATATATTTTTTATTTCCCACAAAATGGAAAATCTGAAAATTATTTCATTTTTTCCCTTTTCCAGGAAATTGTTAAAAATCTATAGAATTTCATGAAAAAAATCTGTTTAATTGGAACAGCTTTTTGCAACAAAATATATTTCAATGAAAATTTTCTGACCGGCCCTACTTGTTATCTAGATTCTTATACAACACCCACTGCTATGGCATCTGACCTCCTTAAAGAAATCTTAAGGGTTAAGTTTTCTTTTTCTTTTAACATCAAATAATCTTTTGTCTACTACTGAGGGGGCTAACTCATTATTCTTATGCACAAAATTCTCAGATTGAATGGTATACTAAATATATTAGTGAACCTTTCACCCTCAAAAATGAATAATCTGTTCTCCAATATTTGCTGCTCACAAATAGCGAACTAGCCAACCCTACCATTGTTGGCTAGTTCACTATTATCCTTAGCTTCACATTAGCCAAAGTTATAGCTGAGATTTGAAGTCAACTTCAGTTTTGAACTGTGCTTTCACTCACTCACCTTTCCGGAATCCTCTGCTTTTTGCGTGAAAATGTCCTGTCCTAGTCTACATTTTTGAACTAGGTGAGAAGCTGTGCCACTTTTTAAAATTTTTTAAAGACTTTTTGCTCACAAAAAGCTCCAGATGGCTGAATTTTAATAAACAAAAAGCTTAGTATGTGGCTAGACCTCAGTGAGGAATAGTCACGTTGTGTGTTTCAGTTCAATTTTTATAATTTTTATAAATTAGACGCAATTGAAAGTTATATTGAAAGACGCAATAGTGCATAGTTAGAATCAAATTTGATTGTAGCCACTGTTGGTACTACAGAGTTGCAATGGTGTGGAGAATCAGGCCCACATGTAATTCAAGCATTGTAGAAAAAAAATGTACATTAAAATGTATATTATCAGAGAAACAGTATGGGACTATGTAATTTACTCTTATGTACATGTTCAAGAAAACATAGTTGAAGCTCATCATTTAGCCTCAGTTCTGCATTTCTAGAACTTTATGTGCAATCTAAATATTTTATTTGTTTCTTTAACACACACCATTTGTTTCTTTAACATTATATATAGATGTAAAGATTGCAGGAATGCATCTCACCACCTTCCCTATTGTTCCATCACAACAACTGTGGTCAGGTTAGAAGCTTTTGATGATTGTGAATTGGGCCCAGAAAAACGATTTCCCTACACCTTCTATGAGCATTGTAATACCTACATTATATTGGTATAAATATCAGTCTGATAACCTACTGGACCAACACAATCTTAGTTTGATGACAATTGGGACAGTTTGCAAGCCTGATCTGTTTACTCTGTTTTTTGGCTACGGAAGTGAGCTGAAAGGATGGTTGGATTTTGATTTTCAGCTGCTGCTTTTTTTTGTTGCTCTGTACAAGTGAGATTGAAACAATCTTGATGTTTTATGGTATGTGCTTCCAATGATCACATGACTGTGCCTAGAGGTGAAAGATGCGTTTTGGAAATTGAAAAAACTTGATATATATAAATGATCTCATATCCCAACACTGAATGTAGTGTTGTAGCTGTGTCGGTCCCAGGATATTAGAGAGACAAGGTGACTGAGATAATATCTTTCACTGGAATAACTTCAGTTGGTGAGACAGATAAGCTTTTGAATCACACAGAGCTCTTCTGCAGGCCTAGGAAATGTACTCAGAGCATCACAGCTAAATTCAAGTTCATTTGGAGTTGCATGTAGTGGTCAGATGGTTATACATGGTGAAACCAATCTTGTATTTAGCTGTGATGCTCTGACTACCTTTCCCAGATCTGAAGAAGAACTCTGCACAGCCCCAGAGCTTGTAACTTGGTCCAAGAAAAAAGATATTACCTCACCCACCTTGTCTCTCCCATATCCCAAGTAATTCACCTAATAACTTGTCATTATAAAAGCTCCCTTTCACACTGAGCTGAATACACATGATCTGAATACAGAACCAACTCTTCTGGGATCCAAGCCTTCATCTGTTCCTGGACCTCCAATAGGGAATGGATGGTGCCCAGGCTGGTAACCTGTCTTTGTTCCAGCACTGCACAAAAACTTCAATGGCAAAGAGGTCACTAAGGAAAATGGGGCAAAACCCTAATCATCATCCAATTGCTTGCACTACACAACCTGTAGGTGGCCCCAGATCTCCAAGACTACCATGACGGGCTTGACAGTATGAATGTGACTTTCAGACTCTCAGCATAATAGTACTGGGGAGGTTCCACAACAAGGTGCCCCCTGCCCCATGTGAAAGTAAATGAAGTGTGCCATGAGTCCAGCCCCCATTACACACACAGACTATAGGGTAGAATACAACTCCGATCAGTAAAAGCCTTTTGAAAGCACAACTAACAGACAAGCAACAGAACCTTTGGCCATGCAAGCTGGCAGATGCAACTCTCAACTCACACTCCATGAAGGAAGCCAGGACAGAGTTGGAATATATTACTGCCCGTTGCTACAACCATAAATTAACTTTCTGTATCAAATCACCAAACCTCAAATCCAGAGACAAGTAATCCCTACTAAGGAGGATCACAGTATTTTTTTACTACATTACTGTATATTTTACATCAAAATTTTAGATCATACAATTTATTAATGTTTGGCAAGACAAGAGGCCACCAGTAATGTTTCTATTAACTGTAATACACACCGGTTACCAAGTTAGCATGCACAGCTGACAAAATGTGTGGAAATCTTTACAAAAAGAAAAAGCAAAACCAAAAATATTACCTTTGTATTGTATAAGTGGTCCCTTCTCGGCATAATCTAGAGAAGCAGGTCTTCCATCAATCTTTTTCATAACCCTCTTAAAGCCACTTCAACATTAAGGATCTCCATAACTGCCTGGTGCCTGGCTGGCTGCCAACCAGCTGCAAAAAAACCCACCCCTCATATTGACATTGGATGGTTCCTTGATCATGCACAATGAAGTGCCTTTGAAGTTATCGCTGCTGGCTGATACCATCTTACTGAGTCTTTAAGGGAAGGCATATTGCATAAATAAGGCTGAATTAAGAGCCAGGAAGGACATTCTATTGTTAGAATAAGGGTATTTTATATCTCCTGATTTCAGATGAGCCTTTATGGGTGGTAAGACACTGAAACATACAAATGTTCTCTGATTCAGTATTCATAACATGTTCAACGGACCACAGAATTTATCAAGTAAAAATTAAAATATGGGATTTTCTTCTTTTAAACACAAGCTTAAATCCTCATATTGACTTGTTGTGTTTTTAGCAGCCATATTTAAGTATTCTATGTATCTCATTGTGTCATGATGCATGTTCTCCACATTTATGTGCAAAGAGAAGCAGATTCAAACCAGGCCTACAAAATTTAAAAGATGATTCGCTCTATCACTTGCTGGAGCGCTGAAACTAAGCACCAAAGCCAAACACACATGACTCTGGTATTTTTGTTCTTTATGTAAAAAAATATGCTTGCTTAGGAGTGTATGTGCAAGGGAGCACACTTGTACATCATCTCCCAGCTTGCTAAGGCATGTAACATAATTTAATTGGAGTAATAAGGCAGATACTATAATGTAATAAGGTAGACAAATACAGTTCTTCCCAGCTGTGAGCCATGTATATTATGAAGCTGCATTGATCTGTACCAACGTTCAAATGGTCTTGGGAGTGCCAAATTCCTCAGAGCTACATACACCCAAGGAATCATCTCTTCTGGTTCCCAAGAGCACTTTTCATGTTATTTCTCACTGTTCTGGGCTACATTCTTTATTTTTTGGTTACTGCAAGTTCTTTGATAAAAACCATCAGTAATAAGACATTGTTAAACTTCACTCTTTCTATAGAATAGAGAGTAGAGTATACTATAGTAACATAACCAGAAAATAACTCAATAAAAATCAAATTCTTCATTAGAACAGATCCATCTTCTTTTCTCAATTAAGTAATGTTTGTAAATTTTGAAAACAATTGATTAACTTTTGTAACTTTATAATAGAATTTATAATGTAAGATCATAGTAATGCCATGGCACTGACTCAAATGCATTGCAAAAATATACATTTAATAAATCATTCAAAACTCTTACTTCCCATTAAGATTAGCTTTCTATTTGGAGTTGTGTCAATTATTTACTTCTTCTGACAACGGAATGAAATACTGCCAGGCATACAAAAATCATGATTCTAGAGGCTGGGGGTGGAGGGGGGGAGAGAAGGAAGAAAAATTAAGCTGCAAACATTATAACATCCCATGCACATGAATATATTTTCAGTAATACTACTGCAAAAAACAAAACACCAACTCCTTGCCCTTATTTATAGAAATAACATCATCCTTCCTTTGCCAGTTTGAGGGTGAACACTTGATATAAGTGATTACAAGATATTTTCCATGAATTTCTGCTTGAATATTTGAATTAACGAACGTAGGTCATTTTCACATCCCCCTTTACTAATCACCTTCCCATAAATCTGTGTGCAAGTTTTACTGGCATAAATGAAAGCAATTTTCAAAGGCACATGTTTTAGTATTCAAGTAAATCAAATTTGAGATTTGCATGCACAAGCATTTACAAGAGAAATCCTTTCAATTTCATCCAATTGGGGAAGAGAAGCTCCACCATCTGGCTTATCTGACTAATCAAGCTAGGGTGACCAGACAGCACATGTGAAAAATTAGGGTGGGGGTTAATAGGCGCCCATATAAGACAAAGCCCCAAATATCAGAACTGTCCCTATAAAATCGGGACATATGGTCACCCTTAATCAAACTGATCATCCTAACTCCAACAGTGAATATCAAATATTTGCAGAGAATTGTTTTGATCAATTCACTGAAATAAGAAATTCCAAGAAAAACAACTGTTTAATACATCAAAATAATGAATATATCCTGGTAAATAATGAGCGGCTCAAGGGCCGGGAAAATAAATAGAAAAGCGTGGGGGCTGACTTCAGATAAATTATCTGATAATTATTTACACAGCTCTACTTAATATGAAGATGGGCTTCTATGTGTAGTTCTACAGCATGCATTTGAAAATCCTCATGTTATCACTGCTTGGGTAGGAAGGATAATGATGCTACAATATTAGGTGAAGGTTTTCTTGTAGCTGTGCCATGGTTGATACAGAGGAGTAAAGCTGATAGCGCTTTCTGTTAGTTTTCTGTTACAGCATCATGCACTATCCTGAGAAGTGGAGAAGGGGCACACAAAAAGGGATCCCTATGACAGCATCAAATTCCCTATCAAAGCAGGATTCAGCTATGGCTTTATACATAAAACTTTAACATGTACACAATAATGGTAGCTATAACAATGCACTCCCCTTTCTAAATGTAAGCGGGGGAATAGTACCGCTATCGTGGGGAACTTTCCTGGCTTCTGCACTACCCCGGTGAAGTGGACTAGTGAAAGGACCTGAGTCCTCGCTCCCACTTCCTTTACCCAGTGGCCTCCCTGCCCTTGAGGACTCCCCTTCCACTCTGTCTGGCAGAGTCCTTGTAACCCCAAGGCTGAGCCCAGGATTCCTGGGGGGCTCGACCCCCAACCCTGCTGTGGTCAGCTAGGACAGGGGCTAGGGTATCTCCACTCCGGGGTACTGTCTCTGCACTGGGCACTTCTCTGACCCACTGACCATTACATACAAGTTAAAGCAAATGCAAGTTATTTAATCAACAATTAATTTTAAAAAGAATAAGGAAAAATGGAAAAGGTTAAAAGAAACACATCACCCCGCTCAGTGGCAGGGACCATCACAAACAGTGTCTCTGGAATGTCAGGGCAGTTCACAGTCTGTTCCTTGTAAGTCCCAGGCCTTCTTCTCAGGCCCTGGCTGTGCTGTAGGGATGCTGAGGGTTGGACACTTGCTCTGGCCACACACTCTCAGGCTCTAAGTGGTAGGACCCTTCTTTCCAGTGTCGCCCCCGCCCTGTCGGGGTCACGATCCAAGCCTGGCCTGCAGAGCCTCTTGGCTGAGGCGTCTCCCTGTGCTGGGCCTGCTGCCCAGGGTTCCCCTCACTCTCCCCAGCTGCTCACCGCACCCAGCTCTGGACTGCTCCAGCCCCAGCTCCACCACTCTGTCTCTGCTGCTCTGCCTCCAGCTCCCTGGGCTGCTTCTTTGGCCCCTCTGCCTCTGGTTGTTACAGCTCTGCTCCCAGGACAGGTCTTCTCTTCAGGCTGCTTCTGTGACTCTGCTCCCAGCACTGACCTGCTTTTCTGGCCCCTCTGGCTCTGGTTGCTGCAGCTCTGCTCCCAGGGCAAGCCTGCTCTCTCTGGGCTGTGCCTCTGGCTTTGGGGCTGCAGCTCTGCTCCCAGGACAGGCTCTGCTCTCTCTGGGCAGCTTTTCTGGTCCCTCTGGATCTGGCACAGCTCTGCTCCCCAGCTTAGCTGGGGCCCCTGCTTTCTCCTTAGCTCTGCCCCACTCTGTCTGACCCAGGCAAATCCAGCTCACATGGAGGACGGGACCTCCCTGGCCTCCTGACTCCCTGATTAGCCTGCCCACCCTGTCATTCAGGCTGACCTGGAGCATTGGCCTCTCCCCATTGTTCCTGGGGGCTGTCAGTCTCAGGGTCCTGATTCCGCATCGACACTTCCCCCTTTTTAGTACTGGGAGCTAGCAACTAAAACACCCCCATTGAATGTTAGTAAGGGGGCAACAGTCCCCTTACATAAAAGAAGCCAAATGTAAATAAATCACATAGATTAAAGGATAACTTCATGTTACTGGCCTTCCTAGGAAAAACTATTACACCTGCTAGCAACCAGTAGGTATGAAAGATTAAAAAAAAGCACAACCAGTAGATTTCTGAAAGCTGACAGAAAAGGAGTACTTGTGGCATCTTAGAGACTAATCATCACCTTCATCCCCCAACTAAAACCTCTCCAATGTGTCATCAAGGATCTACAACCTATCCTGAAGGACGACACACCACTCTCACAGATCTTGGGAGACAGGCCAGTCCTTGCTTACAGACAGCCCCCCAACCTGAAGCAAATACTCACCAGCAACCACACACCACACAACAGAACCACTAACTCAGGAACCTATCCTTGCCACAAAGCCCATTGCCAACTGTGTCCACATATCTATTCAAGGGACACCATCATAGGGCCTAATCACATCAGCCACACTATCAGAGGCTCGTTCACCTGCACATCTATCAATGTGATATACGCCATCATGTGCCAGCAATGCCCCTCTGCCATGTACATTGGCCAAACTGGGCAGTCTCTACGTAAAAGAATAAATGGACACAAATCAGATGTCAAGAATTATAACATTCAAAAACCAGTCGGAGAACACTTCAATCTCTTTGGTCACTCAATTAGAGACCTAAAAGTGGCAATTCTTCAACAAAAAAAACAGACTCCAACGAGAGACTGCTGAATTGGAATTAATTTGCAAACTAGATACAATTAACTTAGGCTTGAATAAAGATTGGGAGTGGATGGGTCATTACACAAAGTAAAACTATTTCCCCATGTTTATTTCCCGCTTCTCCCCCCCCACACCCCACTGTTCCTCACAGGTTCTTGTCAACTGCTGGAAATGGCCCACCTTGATTATCATTACAAAAGGTTTCCCACCCCCCCACCCCCCACAACCCCGCTCTCCTGCTGGTAACAGCTCACCTTAAGTGATCACTCTTGTTACAGTGTGTATGGTAACACCCATTGTTTCATGTTCTCTTTGTATATAAATCTCCCCTCTGTATTTTCCACTGAATGCATCTGATGAAGTGAGCTGTAGCTCACAAAACTTATCCTCAAATTATTTGTTAGTCTCTAAGGTGCCACAAGTACTCCTTTTCTTTTTGTGAATACAGACTAACACGGCCGCTACTCTGAAACCTGAAAGCTGACAGTTTCCAATGTTGTCGGTATGAAAAAAGAAATTGTAGGAACTGCTTATACTGATAATTGCAAATAAATTAATAGATGTACTTCACACTCTCTAAAAGAAAAAGGAGTACTTGTGGCACCTTAGAGACTAAGCTCATGCTCAAATAAATTGGTTAGTCTCTAAGGTGCCACAAGTACTCCTTTTCTTTTTGCGAATACAGACTAACACGGCTGCTACTCTGAAACTTCACATTCTCTGTCATTCATAGTCAAAAGCCAAAGTTAGAACAAATGTACCTGTGTAACTTTACATTAGGGATGGGCGAACTAGTTCTTTAAAAAAAACCAAAAAACAAAAAAACACTCCTCCTAGAACCCTTCTGAATCTTGTGCGTTTCTAAACTTAAGCCAATCCATTCCTAGGACTCCTATGTACTTGGTTATCTTTTTTTTTTCTAATTTCTTTCTAATTCATGCACTTCTCAACTCCAGTGGGTGCTAAAATGCAAATATACTGTGAAGGAAACTGCTCTTGTGATAATGTCTTTGGATCAAGGATAGAAGCAGGAAGTGCTGAAGAGTCCATACTTGTGATATTACTATTTAAATGTTGTTTCAGGAGGTTCAGGTAGTTTGGGTGAGCATTACAAAAACAAATTAGCCCAGCTGAACCAGAATTCAGAACCCTTTGAGACTTGCCAGTCCTTAGACGTACTACTGCACATATTAGGTGTATAAAGTGGCAACTTTCACTTCCCTAAGTCTGTTTTTAACAGGAGATTTTCAAAGATATTGTCATTTTCAATGTGACTCAGTGTTATAAAAGGTATATACTGGAACTAAGTACTAATCTGCATAGAGCCACTATTGGTTTGCACTCTGTTTATAACTGATAAGTGTTAACAAGCAGAAAAGAAACTTGGCATTTAATTGAAAAGCAGATGAATAAAGTGCACTTTGGTGCACTATACTGAGTCTGATCTCAACAACTAAACAGTAGTATGAGAAGATGGATCCTTTAGCTTCTGTTGCATTTGAAGTTCCCCTTACAAAAAAAAAAAAGTTTAAACTGACAGGTACATTTATGTTTATGGAGTGCTTTGAGAATGTAAAGTGCTAAGTAAGATTATATCTGATTTTGGAGGGTGTCAAACTTATGTTTATTAACACAACTACTGTACATTAAATACAAGGGTTTAAGCATCTTCAGTGCTAGGAGGCCCTTGATTTCACATAATAAACAGTAAAGGCCAAACACTGTGGGCTTTCTTCTTAGTCTACCATATATTTTTCTAAAATAACAAATTTAAAATTTTAAAGATGTGTATGGCATAAAAGAGAGTCAGTCAACTGGTAGTTTGCCTTGCTTTTTATAGTCACATTACTCTATATTTTCACTAAAGGAGGCCACACATGCTATTTTTAAAGTCTGATGACTCGGGCCTTTTTAATGTAGCCCTGAACCCCTCCCTGCCTCCTCCCAAATCCTCAGACTTTCTGGTGACTTGTACAAAGTTGTTGCTTTTTCTGTGTAAGTATCTCTGTCTTAGGTCAACATTTGCAAACTGATCCAACCACCACAGCACCGCCTTTGCTCTGGTGAATGCAGCATGTATTTTCCTGTCACAGGATACCCGGGTAAACTACCTTTCCTTGAAAATTCAACAAATCATGTTTCAAGAAATGAGTATTCTTGTTTCCTTTCTGATTTAAGATGTTAAAAATAATCACCAGCCACTCTTTGCTAAAGCCCAGAATCAGATGGAGGATATAATGTATGACCAAAGACTGACAGAGTAAAATTATTTGTCTCCCATGTGCAACAACTTCAGTCTAATTTTTATCTAGCTATAGATTTTTTCTTTTAAAACAATATCTGATAACAGAAAGACTTTTGTATGGCTATATAGGAGATACAGTCACCCATTTCTCCTATTTTTAAGATGTTCTGTTAGTACACACTTTCTTTATTAATAAAAAACAAAGTGGGTTGGGAGAGGAGGTTTACCTGTCCTCTCTATAGAGCAAAAAATACCCTTAAACCTTGTGGATCCCCCGCCCCAGTATCTGCCTGAAAATCCTATGGAGGCAATCCATATGGATGCCCTGTGCCTCTGCACCATCTCAAAAGAAACCTTTCCACTTGTATCCAACCTCTGCCTCAAGGCATCTGACCAGTTTGGCTTCCTTTAAACCAGTGTTCTCTAAAATGGATTGCGGCAATTAAGTATTTGATAGCTTTATCACTGGTACCCATCTCCCTCCAGCCCTACCATTTCCCATTGCCAATGCATGCAGGCCCTTAGACATAAAGGGAGCTGTCTGCAGATCTAGAGACATAAGGGGTCTGATCTCTTTTCTCTGTGCATGCCTTCCACATATAGATCGAGGGGGCTATGAACTGTCTCAGAGTTACTGCAAAAGAACTTGGAAGCTTGGCTGTAACGTACAGCACTCAACATCACTAGATGGCATGGCAGAGTACTTTTGCATTGGGTTACTGAAAATGTAACTAAGTTTATGCAGTTCAAACAGTTTCATATACATTAGTTAACCTAAAATTATGTGGGTTTTAGTTCTCTATTTAAATATACTTTAAAAAAAAAGTATAATTTGAGCTTTAAGTGAATTGAATGGCATTTTCCATGCAATTTGAGGCTGAAGGAAACACATCATAAATTGCAAGAGAGTATTTGAAAGAGGAATATTCAGTACCAGTCAGAATGCATTTAGGGTTTGTGGGGAAAGGAAATGCAGGTTTCAAGAACTGGATGATTCGAGACTTAAGGTAAAATGTTCTAAAGTGCCGAAGTGACTTAAGAGTGGAAGTCTCATTTTCAAAAGTGACTTTGGCAGGCTACCAGACTCATTGGACTGGCCAGTTCCCTGGCTTCCCAGGGAGCCAATCAGCTCCTGGGCTACTTGACTCCCTTGCTGGGCTCCTGGCTCTCAGAGTATGCCTGGGTTTTGAGGGCCAAATACTCTGCTGCTTTCCAACCCAAAATAGAAGGAAACTCAGCATCTCTACTCCCTTTCATGGGAACACAAATCACACTAACTGTTTTTGTGGCACTAACTACTCAGATGGAAAAAAATATGTCCATCATGGAATGATGGACAGGACTATTTAAGTGACTACCCTGCGAAATGGAGAACATTTCTCATATGGTTCAGGGGATGTTTAAAATCTGGGTTTTGCTTCATTGAAACAGTTCATAATCTAAATGTACCTGTCGATCTGCCACTTAACATCAGGCCTCCTTTAAATATGCACAACAAAAAGCACAATTCTTTACTAAAAATGTTCTGTTCAGTCATGTTTATTTAGGGCCTGAGTAGGGTGACCATATTTCCAAAAGGGAATATGGGACACCATGCAGGGCTGGCCAAAGCCCTCCCCCATCCCCCATGCGGGGCTGGCCCGAGCTGCTTGCTCGAGTCCTCTGCCCCGCCCTGCCCCCCCCCCCCGTGGGGCTGGCAGTGCCATTCACTCCCTGCCACATTCCTCCATACCCCACTTTTTTTGACAAAAGTGGGCATTTGTCCTGTTTGCTCTTGTCAACTTGATCAGTCGGCAAGAGCCAACGAGACAAATACCCACTTCTGTCAAAAAAGTTGGGATGGCTGGGACAGGGCTTAAAAAAAAAGGGACTGTCCTAGCCAAAATGGGAAGTATGGTCACGCTAGACCTGAGCCAAATGTCCACTGAAGTCAATGGTAAAACTGCGATTAATTTCAAGGATCAGTGTCTGAGCTGACAAAGATACCTAGTCACAGAAAAGGAGTTTACTTTTTGTTTTTGATTTCTTTGAATAATCTCAGATACATTAAATATAACACTAGAAATTGGGTGCAGGACATTCCTTTTTCTGGATAAGGAGTCCTGTGATGCAAGGTTCCATCCACTCCCCACCCACCAGCATGGCAGGGAGAGTAGTGTCCTGTGGAAGCTTCTGTCCTTGTGCTGACCCACAACATGGGTAGTCCCTACAGGGAATAAGGGGATGTCCGACATAATTAAACAATTGATTTGCATATCTTGTTTTTGGTAGTGTAGAGTTTTTAATCAATTATTATTATTAAACACTGAAGTCAGCCATCCATGGAAAAAATTTTAATTGCCCCTGATTTTATTATGAAGTGAAGTGAAAGGGAAGCATTACAGTAAAATATAGCTTGCCCATTAAGTTTTTTCCAACCAGGAAAAAAATGGTGCTATAAAAATTGCAGCCATCTTCATTAATGCAGTGGCTGCTGATTTACAGTCATATCAAAAGGTGAGAAAACTGCATTACTTGAAAGAAGAGGAAAATAATTGCAGTCTCTTGGAACCAACTTCCCTGACTCTCCTACATCATCCCCTCCAGTGCTCCTACAAGTACTAGTCTTCAGCCCAGGTTTTACTATACAAAAACTCATGACAGGCTAGAACAGGACTTTGGGAGTGTTAGAGCCTGATCCTCAGCTCACTAAAGTCAGTGGAAATACTCCCATTGACTTCAACAGACTTTGAACTAGGCCCTTAGTTGGTGACAGGTAGATGTCTAGCCAGAATAGATGTGTTCAATAAAGCCGGTAGCACTTTGGAATGAATACTGGAATGGCTCAATATTAACGAAGACTCCCAAGTATCTGGGACACAATGGTGCATGCAAGAAATGAGCACTAAACGGTTCCATTGATAGATTAATTGCAGGTCAATTGAAGCTCTCAATTGATTTGATTTGGAGAGATGCTACATTTTTAAACTCAGAGAACCCAAACATTTAAAGCCCAATTGCAACTTGTGTTTATAAACACAGAATATTAAAATCAATACAGTTGCAGGTGCAGAGAGATTTTTCCCTCTCCCCACATATTAGTACTCACTTGGAAAACTTAGAGGCTGTGGCTGTAGTCTTACCATTAACTTTGCACTGAAACCTAATTCGTTGCACGGCAAGCACATCTGATAATCGATAAATAAACTAATGTTTAGAGCGAAGTTAGTGGTTGGAATACTAATGGCATTTCAAGGCTCCTCCAGTGACAGTTCTGTAAAGGAAACCTGCCTCAGAAATATACTTTGATCCAACAAAACACTTAAGACAGTGCTTTTAACTTTAGCACATGAATATCCCATTGACTTCAATTGAATTACTCGTGTTTAAAGTTAAGCAAATACAAATATACTTTGCTGGACTGGGGTCATAGTGGTTGATCCAGGAACCATATGCCCAAGTCAAGTCAGAATGGATAACTGACATGTCAAAGTCACCTCAGGTAATTTCTCTCTGCCCATGGATACAAGTATTTTATAGCCAGCACATCTCTAATTATAAACACTGTACATTCAACACACTTTGCTTATAATTCAAAAGCTGCTTTGTACTCAGTCAGCCCTAATGAAATGTCTGCTGATTTTGCTAAAATAATTTCTAGAATTATGTAAAGTGTATTAACGGTATTGGGTGATTGACATGAAATGGATACAGTAGATAGCTAGAGTAAGCAGAAGTCCATACTGGCACTTCCTATGTGATAAGTCAGGCCCTCAGCCTTAAATGCTGCTAGCCACATACCAGTAAAAATCACTAACACTAGTAGCAAGAGTTTCCCCAACCATAAATGCTTTTGCATTAGTGATTATGTAATCCACATTTATGGTGCCAGCAGTCTGGGAAAACAAAAAACCTAGCACCTTACAGTGCTTAATGTTAGTACAATGACCATCACATATTTTTTCTCACTATTTATAAGTGGTAGGGGTGGGGAAACCAACAGGCAGAAACTAAGAGAGAGAGAGAGAGAGAGAGAGAGAGAGAGAGAGTGTGTATGTGTTCATTCCAAAAAGGTCCTGATTCTCCACTGACCTGTACACTGTAATCTACACCAACGTACAGTAAGGCAAAATGCTACAATTCTGTGGTGGTAGCATTTTAGGATTTTTGTACTGGTGTAAATGATTGCATATGTGCAGGGAGATGGAGAGCCAATCCCAGAATGTTATAGAACTTTCCAAAAGAAAACTTTGTTCATGGGAAGTTACTTAAAATGTGATCAACCTTTTAAAATGTTATTTAATTTGTTTGCATTTCAAAAATTAACCTTTTCCTTAAAAATAAGTCAGAACCAACCAAACTCCCACATCTTAGGCAATATGTATTCAGCTCTAAAGCCTAGACAGATCACTCTAGTTAGATTGCTTACTCACAATCTTTTCCCTTGGTTCCCTTTCTTTTCTCCTGATCTCTCTCTCTACCCTTTTGGTCATGTGTATCTCTTACTTTCCCTCTATCTTTCCAGCCTCCCACTTTTCTTCCTGTAATTGTTGTAGATCCTCAGATCTCCAGACTAGCTTCTCCTTTTTCTACTCAATGGCATTCCCATTACTTTTACACCTCACTACATGCATATATTGCCTTCCAACAACTAGCCCCCAATGCCAGTCAACTGTGCTAATTCCATACATTCCAGATGCCACAGATACTTGTCCACTGCATTGTGTCCCTTCGGCCCAGCTGCTAAAATCAAATTTTCTGGATCAGGGACTAAGTGAATTGGTACTCAACCCCTCCCCACCCTGCCCCTGAAAGAATCCAGCCAGCGTAGGGTCAGTGACAACAACAGAACTTTGAACTCAGAACGTTTGGTCCTGTCAGGAGTTGGTCAACCCAACAAACTAAAATTAACTCACAATTGATCAAAATGAGTCCTTGTGTCTCTATTAAATATGATTAAGCTGATGAAGAATCTTTCCAAGAACTCATCTTGGAACTATTTTGGGACTTAAGCAGCTGATGTACAAGCCCTAGAATGGAATCAGGATTGGTTAACAAATAAATAGTAGCAGAGGGTATTTACCAATGCAGTCATCTTTAAAGTCCTCACTAACTGCATTTCTATTTTATATACACATACACTGCATACCATCTGCTGATGTTTATTTTAATTCCGCAGGAAAGGCCTGTGTTTAAGTCAGAATTTAAGTGACAGAATCAGAACAAAAGGAAAAGGGCTGAAGAAAAAAAACTGAATAAATTCCAAATATGACTTGCAAAGGCAGACAATATAAAAGCTATAATCTTAGCTTAAGACCCACACTTTTTAAACACAGTAATTACTAGACATCTGCTGGTAACACAGCTTTGCTATTGGATAACCTTAATTACCCTGTAATATTTCCTGACACTCCCCAAAATATGCCCCATGGATAATAATTCATTCACCGTTCAGCCCCATTATTAGCTACTAATTCAAACAATCAAGACAAAGACAACGAACAGATGACCTTGAACAATTACCCACTCAGTGAACAGAATTTATTTCATGCCTTTCAAAGACTTTACTGCTTTCCTGGCTTCACGAACAACACTTCAGAATTAGCAAAACCCAGGCAAGAAAAAAGAGCTGCAAAATAAATGCAGAGGTCTGTTTCCCCCTCCCTTTAAATACTGTTTGCTCAGAATTACAGTGATAAAGCCTCCTTCAAAATGTTTCAACTTCTAAGGTTTAAAAAAAAAAACATGGAGAGTCTACGTATGAAACCAGAAATTGCTAAATTTGTCATGATAATTAATAGAATGGATTTGGCCATTATTTATTCAGCATTAAAAAAATATCAAGCAGTTGGGATCGGTTTCTTTTTGTTTAATATTTATTTAGGAAGTATTAACAGGTTTACAGATCCTTGCCATGTAAATATCAGAAACAAAACAATCATTACAACAGTGAGCTTTTGTTTAAAGAGACACAGTAATACAGTAATCAGACCTCTATTTAACAGTGTTACGAGTCAGAAAAAAAATTAATGCACATAGCTAAAGTGAGTGGGCCATATTGAGCCGTATCATAAGCAGAGTTGAATTAGCTTCTTAGAGTGTGGCTGAATGTTCTCTATGGGCTCCCATGCGATATTTTGAAACTACCAGGCCACACTTTGTCCTCAGTTAAACTGATATAACCTCATTACCTTCACTCAGGGCTTGTCTACACTTGAAAAGCTACTATTGCATAGCTGTAGCACTTCAAGGGTAGACTCTACCTACACTGATGGCAGGGGTTCTCACCAAGCTGGGAGGGGCTGCAATTGCTTTGGAGGATAGAATTACACATCAAAATTATCTTGACAAACTGGATAAATGGTCTGAAGTAAACAGGATGAAACTAAATAAGAAAAAAGTCAATTGCACAAATACAAAATGGGAAATGACTGCCTAGGAAGGATTACAGCAAAAAAAGGATCTGGGGGTCATAGTGGATCACAAAGTAAATACGAACCAACAATGCAATACTGTTGCAAAACAAGCAAACATCATCTGGGATTTATTAGCAGGAACGCTGTAAGCAAGACACAAGAAGTAATTATTTCACTCTACTCAGCACTGATATGGCCTCAGCTGGAATACTGGTGTCCAGTTCTGGGTATCTCACTTTGGGAACGATGTGGACAAACTGGAGAAAGTCCAGAGGAGAGCAATAAAAATTATTAAAGGTCCAGAAAACATGATGTATGAGGGAAGATTGAAATAATTTGGTTTGTTTAGTCTGGAGAACAGATGACTGATAGTCTTCAAGAACATAAAAGGTGGTTATAAAGAGGAGGGTGATACATTGTTTTAGTTATCCACTGAGAACAGGACAAGAAGTAATGGGCTTAAATTGCAGCAAGGGAGATTTAGGTTAGACATTAGGAAAAAACTTCCTAAGTATCAGGGTAGTTAAGAACAAATTACCTAGGGAGGTTGTGGAATTTCCATTACTAGAGGTTTTTAAGAACAGGTTAGACAGACACCTGTCAGGGATAGTCCAGATAATACTTAATCTTGCCTCACTGTAGGGGACTCTGCCTGATGACCTATCAAGGTCCCTTCCAGTCCTACATTTCTATGATTCTCTATCCCATGTGCAGGATGTATCACTATATGGAGATAGACGTTGTGCAGGTCAAGAGCTGAAAACCAATCTTCTGCCTCTAGAAAGGGGATTCTAGCTGCTAGAGTCGCCATCCTGAATTTCAGAGACTTTACAAATTTGTTCAGTTGTCTTAGATCTCAGACCAGTCCCCACTCTTCATCTTTCTTTGGCATGAAAAGATATGTGGAATAAAATATTTCCTCTGTAAGGGGATGGAACCAGTTCTGTCACTCCTACATGAAAGGGATAGTGTACCATTTGACTCACAGTCTTCTGAGAGGGGTCCCTGAAGGGGATGGGAAAGGGGAGTGGGAAGGAGGGAGGGACAGAAAATGGATAGTGTAGGCTGATGTTTCTAACTGCCATGACCCACTTGTCTGTTGTAGTATGCCACCAAGCCTGTTGGAAATAGGAAAGATGGTCTCCAAAAGTGTGCAAAAGTTTGCAGCTTACGAACTAGAGGTTAGGAAAGAGTCAAGCCTTTGACCAACCCAACAGAATTGTTGTTTAGATGATGACTGGATACTCGTTGAAGGAGGGCAGAAACTTTTCCTCTGGAATTTTGGTCCTTCTCTAGTGAGTTTGGGGGTTCAGTGAAATCCAGAGAACTGGGCCAGTGTTATCTTTGGCACTGTGAGACCTGCTCAATCTCCTCTTGTTTGTAGGAGTGTATGTACCCAGAGACCTCAATGTGGCCTTGAAATCCTTCAGTGTGTGCAGGGACTCATCTGTAGTCCCCAAAAAGAGCTTCTGATCATCAAATGGAAGATCCTCCACAGTATTCAGAACCTCTCTCAGGAGCCCCAACACCTGGAACCATGACATATGCATGACAACTGCTGTGGAGATGGATTTAGTGACAGATGGGTCTAGCAGCATCACTGATGTGGACAAGGAGCTTTTCAAAGCATGGGCTTCTGTAACAATGTGATGGGGAACTGCGTACTAAGGAGAATGATTGAATGTCTTCTTCATCCTCCTCAATGTCCTCCAATGGAGGGAGTGGCCATAGAAAAGGGCAAATAATCATGCACTACCAGGAAGCAATGGTAATCCAGAGGGGTCTCTGTACCAAGAGTTGTTCGGTACCCATAAGCAGTGGAGTCTCTGGCTCATCTAACACCGACAAGTTCCTGGGGCAGAATTCTTGCCCCATTGATTGGTACCAATGCAACAGTTGAGGTAGACAGTACCATTGATCTGGAGCGTGCAGGCACCAGGGCCAAAAGTGTCTGGTGCTTCGATTTTGCAGGTACCGTTAGAGCACAGTGTGAAGGTACTGTTCATAAGTCTAACTTAGAGGGTGGTGTTCTAGAGCAGAGTACAACCTGGGTCTCCTTGTCCTTCAGAGATGGTACTGGGGGTGTGCTGGAGCCATACTTCTCTGAAGTGTGCTGGATCTCCCCTCCCCACCCATACCAGAGGAAGAGTCTCATCTCCACAGTACTAAGTTGAGAGGCCTCTGAAACCATAGACTTAGTAGGAGATTGGAGCCTTTTGGGAGCTAGCTCCTTATGGTGGGAGATTGAGATCCTTTTCTTCAGAGCCTTCCCCCATAGTCCTCAAAATTCTTCCCCCAGTTAGGGGAGACAAGGTCGAAGGGGAACTGGATTTGTCCAGAGACGGATGTACCGGGGGTGTGCGGGTCTTCTGACCTGACTCAGAAGTGGATCGAAAGGAGTGTTCTGTCATCAGAAAATTCAATTTGGTCTCCTAATTCTTCTGTGCTCTAGATTTGAGAGCCAGGCAAAAATTACTTTTTTGGGGAGATATGGAACTCTCCCAAGCTATGTATACATTTACAATAGCCATTCCTGACTGGAATAGGCTCCTCACAAGAGAGGTAACCATTTGAAACCTGGCAAGCCAGGAGTGCCCAATCAGGTCAGATAAACTCCCAGAAAAAAAAGGGGGGGCTGGGTGGGAAATCCAAACTTCTCACTACTATCCAGCTAATTCTATACTGTCACCACCACTAACTACAGAACATCAGCAAAACACACTGAGGCACTCACAAGGCAGACACACTAAGGCTCTGTCTCTGGCCAAGGCAGTAGAAAAGGAACTGAAGGCAGTTTGCCCACACAACCCTATATATCCTTCGTGTGTGGCATGAGGATGGACAGAGAATGTGCATGGGCCAAACAGACACTGCTAACAGAAAATCTCCGATTCAAGGCTTGAGAGGAACATTTACAGCTGAAGAGGAGCCCCCATAGGGACACTATTCGAAGAAGAATTCTTTAGTTGACCCTAGCGCTGTTTACACAGGGTCTTAGGTCAACTTAACTACATTGCTCAGAGATGTGGATTTTTCACATCCCTGAGTGATGTAGCTGGGTCAATATAATTTTCTAGTGCAGACCAGTCCTCAGATTACACATGTATAAGTGAGGGTAACTGTGGAACACAAATGCCAGATAAACAAGTCTCCACTGCTCTTGGTTTCTCATCATCATGTTTGTAAATTATAGTTTTAATGAAAAAAATCAATATGGGTAACTGCTTTTTTTTTCCTTTTGTTACCAGGATGGACACTTTTGGACAAGTTTGCCTGTGATTAAGGATAAATAGAAAAAAATCTAAAGCTGTACACACAAAACATTTCCAAAAATATGGCCAGTGCCCACATTAGAACACCCTCTGCAAAAATTACATTCTCCCTTCACCTCCTACTTACTTCACCCTCCCATGGAAAGCCTAGGAGAATAGCTGTGCCTTACTGCATGCCCTGAAGGTCAACATATTCATGTTTTGTTGGAACCAAGCCCAGAATCACTGAACTGGAAGGAAAGTCAAACTGCTCCAAAGCATGGGTGAACCAACAGAATGGAAATGAAAAGTAATTGTGAACATGACATCACTGCTTTGTAAGGTAGCTCTGGAAGATATGCCTTCATTTTAGGAGGGTTTTTGATGCTTATGTAAAGCGGAGCTGATGTACTCCAGTGAGAGCAAGTGGCAGGAAGACGATAAGAGTAGAGCATCTCTTAAGCACGAACCCACTGAGAATGGCATTTCCAAAATTTCCTGGTGCCCATCATCCTGTGCCACATCCAGAACTGAGAATTCTAAATACTGAGAATTTAACCCCTGAGGAAGTGTGCAGTTCCTAGTAACCCTAGTGCAGTTCCTCATATGCACTAATGATAAGAAACCTTCTACCTCAATGTCACTTTCTGTTCTGTAAGAAAATGCCTTCCCTACAAGTGTAGGGCAGGATCCTTGGCTCCACTTCCAACTATATAGCCAGAAATCTGCTCAAAAGGGGACAGCCAGAATTCCCACTCCCCCCAAAATGGAAAAATCCTGGGGAGGTATAGAGCATACAGAAGGGGGGCATGCCAGGAGTAGGTGGAGGCAGGATAACGTTCCATGATGCTCTGCCTGATCCTTGGCAGATATGCATGCTCTATGGGACTGGCATGCATTACAGCATCCCTTAGGCTGGTCTAAATTATGATGTGGAGTCATCTCCCCTGGCTAACTCAGAATCAGGAGCATGGAAAGATGGCTTAGAACCACTGTTTCCCTTTCTCTCAGCTGTACTGAGTTACAGAAACGATTGACTCAATCTTCTCACAGAAAAGATCGTTTTAGAAGCTACACCAGACTTCCAGTTTAAGTTGCAGCATCCCAGGGGATTGTAGATCTCAAGTACAGTTAATTAAGATGGTCTGGTAAAGACATGCTTAGATTTAACAGTGCACCTCCCAGAATGCCTAAGGAAACTAAACATGAGATCCATGGGTTTTTTTGCAAATTATGTGTCACAATTTTAGTAAATTGGAATGTAGTATGCAACTGAAGCACTGGTATAAAACTGTCATTACAGGGATGGAGTTGAGCTCCTGGAACATTTTCCTGTACTTTAGTAAACATTTTTGGGATCTAATTATCATAGGGAACTGACATTGCGCATATTTGCATGACATATTAAGCTGAATAGCAGCATAATGCTGATTACCACTACATGATGTGTTTCATCAGAGTTCCTTTGAGGGAGTGCTCAGGAAAACATCTGATACTAGAGAGCTCCAATCTACCAGAAAATGGAACAAAACAAATCTAATGGTTGGAGGTTGGAACTAGGGAAATTCAAATGGGAAATAAGGCACATGTTTTTAATAGTAAGTGCAATTCAACTTTGAAACAACCGGTCAAGGGATGTGGCAGATTCTTCCTCCTTTAAAAGCTTTATATCAAAGATGGATGACTTTCTAAAATGTAGTCTACAGTTCAAATGCAAGTACTGGATTTGAGGCAGGAATTACTGGTTGAAATTATATGGCTTGTACCACACAGGAGGTTCCTGGCTGGCCTCAAAACCTATGAATCACAAAGTTATGCAATAACGTCCTCTCCTCAGTTAGATGCTGATTTATTGATCTGCCATTTTGAATCATCATTGCAGGCTGTACATTTCTCAATTCTAAACATTCTTCAGGGATTGAAATTGAAAATCTCTAACTCCAGAAGATCATTGCTGTCCCCTGGGACACCAATCCAAACCCACAGAAAGTCAATACCGATTTCACTTGGTTTTGGATCATGCCTTGAAAGACTATTGATGTACCAACTCTTAAAAATATATAGTGTCTATTGGTGGGTAAGTAACGGGGAAGACAACAAAATATTTCCCCAGCAATGGGTCCCCTGGCAAACAATTACTTTTTCCCCATTTCCCAAATGCATAAGTATTCAAAATTTTATTTCTAATGGGAGAGTGTGGAGCACCTATGATATTACTGATTTATCCACAGACCAAATTAACGTACTTGTCTGAAGCTCATGTCCTAGTTCATTCAGAAACGCCATGTACAGCAATATAGTATTTTCTTCTAATTAATGTAGTCAGACAAATATGCAAATAAGGGCTAAGAGTATTACCGTCCCTCCAGGAAAAAAAAACAGTCAAAATAAACTGTTCAGTTTTATCAGTGGTTTTGAAAGGTCCATCTGTTAAAACAAACTATTTTGCTTAAATTCCATCTGGTTATTAACAGATACTATATTTCCATTATTTCAGAGATCTTAGATGATAAAAGATTTGGAGCTAAAGTTCAGGTTCCAGTATGAATTGCATACTTCTCAGTTTTCCCATGCTTTATCTCAGATGCTGAGCCAAACTCAAAATTAGGTTCACATTTTCTGTGTCTCTCAAAGAAAGCTCCAGTGAGTTCAATGTGGATCTAAATAATTTCTGTTTAACAAAATCTCATGCAGCCAAAAAAAAAAAAAAAAGATATGCTATATCACAGGAGTCCTCATGTTTTAACATATTACCCTCGCAAAATGATTGCTACAAAATGAAGTAAGTCTAGTATAAAAAGAAGGAAACTTAGTTACATAATGACCCTTTGCTGTGAAAATATGACTCCAGGCAAGATTACCATCTACATCAGTGATTCCATTATTGCTGAATATTCAGCATGTTTGACCAAACTTTCAAGAGCACGTAACACAAAGAGAGCCTTGCATCGTCATTTTATGAAATATTTATTTAAGAAATGAAAGCACAAGTCTGTTTATAATCAGAGCTAAGAAATGATCAGACTCAATTTTAAATCTTCATATTGTGCCATTTCCTTAGAAGACTAGTATGGCAGGAGAATGGTCTCTGATATGAAACTGGACATAGTCAAGACGACAATTGAAACTTCACTGCAAAATGTGGCTCTCTCTTTGAAGTTATTACTAGCTATTTTGACCACAGAGCCTCAACATGTTTTCCCACTTGGGTTCCACAGGGGCCACCCTGCATTCTGTAGCTCATGAAAGCTTATGCTCAAATAAATTTGTTAGTCTCTAAGGTGCCACAAGTACTCCTTTTCTTTTTGCGGATACAGACTAAAACGGCTGCTACTCTAAAACCTGCATTCTAGAACCATTACGTATTCATTTCTGCTATCAAGAAAATCAGATGTGGAGCTCTGCCAGCCAAACCACAATACGCACAGATACGGAAAGCATTGTTGTCAAAGGAATACATCTATTAAATTGACTCAATGGGCATGTTAGACAGAACAGAGATAGTCAACCATAGAGAAGATGCTCAGAAAATGACAGACAGAAATATTTCCTCCTTAGACTTGCTGACAAATAATCAGCAGGCTCTGGTTCATAATAGTCGCACAACTCACATCAGCAAAGAGTAGTGGTGGGTGGGTGGTGATTGCCACTGCTTACGTCTCATCTCCCCCCAGCTTTTTCTTTGTACTCATTCTACCTTTTCCACATTGGTGCTTCTTTTTCTCCTCTTCCCATGCTCTCCTGTTTTTTCCCCACGCTGTGAATGAAATGACATTTCTCTTCCTCAACATGCAGCATCCTTACTGTCTGATTTCCTCCCCAAGCCCTGCTATTTCCCCTCCTTGCTTCCCATTGTTTACATACATTCCTGTGCTGTCTAATCCTCCCCACCTCCTGCCTGACCTCAATCTCTCTTTTTAAATATAAAAACTTGTGAGATTCACCTGCTATAGCTTAGACCCACAGGGTTAGATGGGACTACAGGAGCCACCTAATCCAACCCTCTGCCAAGACTCAGGATTTGTTGTGTCTAAACCATCCAAGACAGATCGCTATCCAGCCTTTTTGAAAACCTCCAGTGAAGGCGTTTCCATGCCTTCCCAAGCAATTTATTCCATTGTCCTACCGTTCTTACAATAAGAAAGTTTTTCCTGACATTTAATCTAAATCTGGTATGCTGTAGTTTGAGCCCATTGCCTCTTGTCCTTCCCTCTGTGGCAACAGAGAACAATTTTCCTCCATTTTTTTTTATGGCAGCCTATCATGTCCACCCTTAATCTCCTGGTTTCCAAACTAAACATACCCAGTTCCTTCAGTCTTTGCTCATATGGCTTGCATTCCATTCCTTGGATCATCTTTGTTGCTATGTTCTGGATCCTTTCCAGTTTCTTTTCATCCTTTCTATATAGTGGTGACCAGAACTTGACATAGTGCTCCAGCTGAGGCCTAAGCAGCGCTGAGTAGAGCCATGTAATATGACTCATTCTATTATTTTTTTAATTTTGTTTGACCCTTGCTTCTCCATCCATCCCTTTGTCTATTGCTTTCATTGCCCATTTTTATCTATCTTAGATTGAAAACACTTTGGGGAAGGGACAGTATTTTTTCTGTGATAATGTTAATTCCCTAGCTCTATAATGAGGTAAAGATTGTTTCTGAGGCTGAATGAAATAAAACAAAGATAAGTCTCTTGTGTTATCATAAAACATGGAGGACACTGAGAAGAGCTTTGAACAATTGCTTCTACTTAAGTTGGTTGCCAATTTCTTGAAGAATATGTATAGTTTGTACCTGGAGTTTTGGTGCACACCTATTTCGTGTCTTAGTTTATTCTCTGGTATCTTGTCTGAGATGAAATTCTCTGTACAGAGAATGCCCAGCATTATATCTGGTTACATACTTTTTGCCTCTTGGGAGTTCTTGATGGGTTTCGGTACGCTGATTTCAACACAATCTGTCTTATCAGGGACAGAAGAGGTCATTGAGCACTATATTTTCATTTTTACATTTTTCTAAGCATGAAAGTGCTAAGAGTTATGACCAAGTGTAAGGAGGTATGTGATAATTCCATAATGTTGGTGTAAGGGAGGGACTATGGCTTTCCATGATGCTGTGCATTGAAGCTTAGTCATTGTTTAGCACCTATGCTTTAGGGCAACAATCTGGCCAATTTAGAAATGGGTCTCCTGACATCCTAACAGATGGGCATCAAGTAGCCATAAGATCATAGATGTGCATTAAGTGTGAAAGTTTAGGGCATAATTCCCAGGCTTCATCACCATATGGCTTTCCGTCCTCAGTTTTTAATGCCTATGATTAAGGGATATGCACTGAAAAACTATCTTTGAACATGATTAATGGGAATGAAAAATAAAGAAATAGTTCTCAGTAAGATAACTAGTAATAAGATAAGCACGGGGCAAATTTGGAGCAGTGGGAGGATAGTCAACATAATTAACTCCTCACCCACTTTTTTTTCTCTCTGGGGAAGTCCTCTGTTGATTAACTGAGTTTTGTAAATAAATAAGTGTTCAAAAGATGCAGAAACCTGCTCTTTGGCTTCTTCCAGGCTCCTGCATGTGGAAGAGGAATGCTTAATTACTAAAGCCAGTTCCTAGGAAAAGCTCGGACTGATGCACTTAGATTCCTAAATGAACTGAATGCCATATTTCATAGTCACCTCACTACTGAACCCTTCCATACATTTTCACAAGGTAAAAGTAGAGAGTGTCATGAAGTCATTTACATTTTACTTTTCTTGTTCTCATTATAGATTGAAACCATTTTTTTTCTTCCTGGATGTGCTGTTTCAGACAACTGCCCCTCAAGTTCACTAATCAAACATCCAAGAATAAAACCCATTCCAGTAGAGTAAATTACGTTAAAGTCTGTGTCCAAAACCTAAGTTTTATTTTAAGTAATTTCAGAAGTACATATCTCAGTATCTACAAACACTACCTCAGTTACTGTTGCACACATCCTGTCAGTGTGTTGATAGAGAATAATTAAAATGAACAGTAAATACCCATGTGGGTATTTTGAGTGAGTGCTTGTCAGAAATTTAAAGCTTTCCAAAATTCATGCTTTGGCTTCAGATATGTTTGGATGTTACTTCTGGCATTCAATCATCAATAACACAAGGTTTCACTGTAAGATGCTATTTATATACCCTGATTATGAAAATAATGATCTAATTATACAGAGGCTTGAGAGCAGTATTTAAGCTCTGGTTACATGATAATCTTGCTGTTAAGGCTTGAAGTGGCAGGATAAGAAATACTACATAAATGAGGTGGTGTTTATATTTTCTTATTTCAGTATAAGTTAGAAAATATGAGCCAAATTTACATTTGGTCTGACTCAGTATTGGCTTCAATGGAACTATGTCAATTCATGCCAGCCAGTCAAGGACCTGGCCCAGAATATTTTGCTGGGTTTATATACAAGAACTAGATGGGCAATGCAAACACTTTCCATCAATATTCATTTTATTTGCTTTGCATTTTTTGTGTTTGCTTTCCAACTACATGTGAATGATTGAGATTTGATGGCAAAGTATTTGCAGAAAGTAAATTTCAAAGGTGCATATGTGGGCATTAATGGAAACAGAAAAAATTCAAATCTGCACTTGCAAGAATTTCAACAGAAATGCTGTATGCCCATCCAGGTAAGGAAGAGAAACAGTTGGCAAGAAGAATTTCACCAGAATGCTGAAATAAGTCTTGTACAGAACTCTTGAATTAAATGAGAATGATACTTTTGGTTGATATGTGTTGAGCTTTTTCCCTCATCTGAAAAAGGGAGCTAAATCAGAATCCATCCTATTGGTTACTAGGATTACCAATAATCTTTTGCATATATGGATGTGGATGACTAGGGTCCATTGTGATTGGTCAGAATATTTTCCTATGTATTGTGGGAGCGGGGGAGGGATGGTGGTTTATTTGTTGTATTGCTTTTTAAATACTAAATGTTGGCATTTTATATACCAAATCTGAGGCGGAGTAAGGTTATTTTTAGAAGTTTGGGGAATCAGACATAAACATTAAATATTCTAGTCTTGCATTTTTATATACATAAGCCAAAATTAGGTGGTGATTCATTACCTATAGAGATGGTTCCTAAACAATCTTTGATCCAGACTTACCTCTCCTGTCTATAAAATGGACCAATCCAAAAATGGCTGGATTTAAACATTCTAGAACTTAGATAAAATGTGGATTCACATAGAGTTTTCCAACTCAGGCACATCTATAAATATTTCATATTGTTACAGCACTTAGGAAAATATTAAATATGATTTAGAACTATGTGGTGTTTTTCATTATAATTATAATAGGGTGTCCTACTGTAGGTGCTTTTATTTACTTTAAGTGTGGATCTTTTCTGAGAAGTGACTCTAAACATGACATTGTGCATGTTTACTGTCTTTCAGTGACTCATGGATCATATCTGCTTAGTTTACAAGAAACATTTTAGCTTCAAATCTGAAAGTCAAACTGGATTCTTTCCAGCTTGTGCAACGTTAAATGCAGCATAATGCACATTGGAAAGAACAATGGAATTATTCATACATATTTCTGGGTCTAAATTACTAGAATCTCTGTTTAATCTACTGTAGTGGCTTAAAAACAATCAAATTGCTATGATGCATAGGAAAGGGATAGAAGAAATTTAATTTAGAAAGGAAATGAATAAAACAGGACATGATTGAGGGAAACAAAAAATGAAATGAGTAAATAAGGTACTTATCTTATAATACAAGAAAAGGGGGCATCACATGAAAGGAAAAACTTAAAAGTGATAGAGGAAATACATCTTAAGTGTATAACTGACTTGTGGAACTCACTGCCACAAGATATCAGAGTGTCCAAAAATTTAGTTGGTTTAAAAAAAAAAACCTGTCTCCCAAGATGCTTCTGGAGAAGCACAACAGCATGCTGGTCTGGTCCTTATTCTGGGTATGGGTGAAACCACTACTGAGCTCTTGGTCAGCCTTTTGAATGTCAATACTAGTTCCATAAGAAGAAGAGGAGAGTGAGGGGTTTTTATTGATTTTTTGTACCATTTTCGGTTTTAGTACCAAATCATGCCTCATATACAGAGGAATTAGTTGCCTTATGCCCACAGCTATGGAAAATATAAACTAAATATACTTTAAGAGTTTTGGGGGACTGTAGAGAGTGAGACTCACCGGCGCGGCGCCTCCTGCTAGCCATCCTGGGAATTAGCTCTTCCAGCCTCCGGGACGCCCTCCGCAGGCCGGTGTCCCGCTTGCCTCTGGCTCCTGAGTCCCTCCTGGACCCCAGTGCCCCAGTACCTTGGTGTGCTGCCCCCTGGCAGTGCCCCCAGACTCTGGGTCTCCCATCCCTGGGGAACCCCCCAACCCTCTATCCCCACCTTGCATCAGTGGCTACTGCCAGTCACCATCTAGCCCCCGCACACTGGGGTGGACGGAAGTCTGTAAACCACACATCATTGGCAAGGGGGGTTTGGACCTGCTGCCTCTGCCTACCTTGGGCTACACCTCTGAAACCCCAGTACCCTTCCCGGCCTATAGCCAGACCTGCAGCCTGGGAATTTTCCAGGCTGGAGGTTCCCCAGCTCCTCTAGCCTTCCCCCAGCCCTGCTCCACTCTAGGTACCCTGCTCGGCTCCCAAGCAGCCAGGCCCATCTCTCTGCATCGCTCACAGCCTTTTACAGGGCCAGCTGTGGCCTGATTGGGGTGTGGGCCCAGCTGTGGCTGCCTTCCCCATCAGCTTAGCCTCTTGGCTCCCCCAGGGCAGCCCGCAGCCCTCCCCCGGGGCTCTTTGAACCCCTTCAGGGCCGGAGTGGGTGACCACCCCACTACAGGGATTTATGTTTTTAGAACTGTTCTGAATATTTCCCGATCCCCTGTATTATAGCAGATTGGTAATTTCTCAAAATATACAAACACCTGTCTGGACCAGAATTTTCCCTATTAATTATTGCTGCAAAATGCTAACATTAGATATGCTGAGTATTGAAATTAAGGAGGTAGAAACCCAGACTTTTAAACAGGAATATATTTCCATTTCAACTGATCTTCCCCCTGTACTAATTTTTTTGTCTTCCAGATGTTGGACATTTGTCCTAAATTTGAATGGCCCTTGTCCGAAACTGAAAATTGGAAGATATAATGTGTCCATCTGCTAGATTCAGAAAGTTCCTTTTTTATAATCCTTTGAATCTTTGTGTATAATCTTTTGTTAGGCCCTGAAGTTCTTTGATTGCATGCACATTATTTTCTATTGATTGGTTGTGCTCACTGTCACATGAAAAGGGTGTTAATCCTCTAGTAATTAACATCTTGCTGAGGTCAGCAGAGGTCAATACTTTACATTTCTGGTTCTGGTGAATTTGGTTCATTGGAACGCCTTGTTTTCATCAGTTCAGCTATTCTATCATTTTTCCTTGGCGTGCTTTGTTCTCCCTGAACACTGGTATTCCCTCTCTTAATCTGCCTGCTTTTCATTTGGTGAAGGATCCATTTTGCTTTTGTACTGTAGAGTGTCCGTGCTGTACAGCTGCCTTTATGGCATTGACTGTTGCCTTCTGGCTATTAAGATAGTTTGTCAGTCTGGAAGCTGATTTTGCATTCTTAATGCCTGTGATGTTAGATAATTATACCACAGGGTTCACTCTGTACAGTATTTCACAATATACATAGAATGCAATCACTGTGCAAAATAATTTATAGACAACAGTCCCAGGACAGTACAAAGATCATAATTTTAGCTATTGATGGAAACCCTGCATCTTTTTAAAGGACCCAATTTATATTTTGTTTCCCTTTCTTGGGGATTTTTATTCCATCAAGAATGTACTGTATATAAATAATTCCTCACTGCCTCGTAATTTGAAAACCCACTTAGCCTCATTAGTCTGAGACAGTTTTCATTTTTTTGTTGCAACAGTGCCTGTACTGAGTGCATTTGTACTATCTGTCTTCACAGTCTCATATGAAAGAGGTATTTTTGACACAGTTGAAATCCCATTAATCAGATTCCAAGCATTAGTCTGTTTGTATCTTTTATGATGTCTTTCTTCTCTCTGTACCTGATATTAAGGATAAACATAATAGTCACTTTCTTTGGGAAATGGATACAATCTGCAAGTGTTCCTACTTAAGCAAAATTAATGAGACAGTTCACTGAATTTCAGCGAGCTACACTTCTGTGTTAAATGACTGTGCAGTAAACTTTCAGAACTGTGCTTAGCTTCACCCTTGCCACCCTATCTCTGTGTATTTCCTTATAAATTTACCAACCACTGCACCGTATATCCTTTGCACCTTACATACAAACATATAAAGAGGACAAGTGTTTTACTGTGTTCAGTTTTCATACAGAGAAAACATGCAGAGAGGAAACAATTGTGTTTGATGCAATATAAGAATGAAAAACACTTTAGATAATAGGACAGCTTTTATTCTCCCAGCTACAGGAGGAAATACATGCTATAGCTATACTGTATTTGAAACCATTAAAAAAACCCCCCTATACAGCACTTTCCACGACAGTTATTGTAGCACAGCTCCATTTGCCTTATTTTCAAACACACATTTATTAAGTGGAGCTTCAAATGGCAAAAAATTTGACTTTTTTGTTTTTAAACTATTTTAAACAAGTTTTGCACATGTTTAGTACTGGCCTTACTAAAGGGCTTAATCCTGCCCTCCCAAAATTCACTCAAAAGTCACATAAGGCCCCAATACACCAGCGTATTTAAGCACATACTTAACTTTAAACACATGACTGCCACCTATTTACTTCAGTTTACCCTACCTCAATGGGACTACTTAACTGCTTTGCTGAATTGGGCTGAGTCAGCTGGAATTTTGGCTGTGCAAGGAATAACTATTTCCCCCCACACTGACTTCTTTTTCCAGGTCTCTAAAGTATTGATTCTGCCCTACTCAGAACATGCTGTCATGGTGCCCTATCCATGCACTTACACAGCACCATCACCATAGTATCTAGGCACCTCAAATATTTTTTTCACTCTTTATGAAAATGCCTTTGTCCCTTTACTCCTGTGCTGAGCCTAAACTGAACATTTTGCAGTTTTGATGTTTCTGATTTGATAATACCCTGATAAGTGACATGAGCAGCTGGAGCACATTACTAGTGCATTGATCTGGCAAGAATACAAGTCAGTTACAGAGGCATTACTTTTACAGTATCATGATTCACATTAGAATACAAGAGTATTTCAAACCATTAAATAAAAGGACTACTGAGGTGCTGGTCACCATGAAGGGAAACATCTGAAAAACAACAACAACAACAACTAATTGACTTATTTTTAGTTAATTTAGGACTACATGCTAAAATGCATTAATCGCAATTGCATGGCTACTGTATGGCATCGTTATAGATCAGGTTTAAGGTTGTTTATCATGTGTGAATGTCTTAAATTGAACCTTAATTTTCTGAGTTTGTAAATTTTGAGGGGGAGGGATGCTGGGAGGAAATAAGTACAACATAAGGGAAAAAATTACAGGTCAGTTACTGATATACACTCTCTGCTTTAACGCTATCATAACATATGTTCAGTTATCTGGGAATATTGAAAACAAGATAGCTTGATTCTTCTAAAATATTGTTCCTTAGACGCTGTTATAATGATATAGTATCTTAATAAATATGCACTATATTTAAAAAAAACTGGGAGTGTTTTGAAATGAACTCCTGAAAATTCTGAATAACCGGGTATCCACTGTGATGATGGGTGAGCTCAATAAATTTGCATTTTGTATTCAGGGCTGAAAACATCTACTCATAACTTTTTCAATAAAGCCCTGGTAAGTAATGTTTAGGAGTCTCTCTCATTGTAAATCTGCAGTAAATGGATAGGTACTATTTATTCAGTTGGGAAGAAATAATTTAGAATCACAGGTCCCCTTTGATCCAGGTTTTGCTTTATGAATAACATTTTTTTTGCAATTCCAGATTTAAATTTCAATCTCCAATATAACTTTTTGCTCCAATCTGTGCTTAATGTAAAGAATAATGATAGAATAATTTAAACTGTGTAATAAATTATTCATACTGAATAAATCTTTTGAGTTAATTTAGTCTCCTTCTTTGGTTTGTGAATTGTCTGCAAAAGGAACACAATCTTCTCACATAGTTTGTTTGAAATTTCTTACCAAATAATTCTTATTAAAATAATTGTGTCTATAGATTGTTTATATCTGATAGATGGAATTTGACGTGTATTGGTTAGTTTTGCAGGCAGATAGGATTCTGAATACACACAGGGAGAAGCGCTGTTAAGAAGGAAGATACTGGGCTAGATGGACCGTTGGTCTTACCCAGTATGGACATTCTTATGTTCTTATACCATTTTAGAGGCACTTTTTTAAAAAGAAAAAAAAGAGTAGAACTATACTTTAAGGGTCTAGATGTCCTGCTCTACAAGGCCATTTGCCTGGGGGATGGCAGACTGAGGTTCTAACAATTCTGGTTTTTAATAAAAGGCATACCTTTCCTTCCTGAACACTAGCACGAAGAATAATAAGAGAGCTGCCACTTGAGTGATCACCTTTAATAATTCAGATGCAACAGTGACTCTACAAGCTGGTATGAAACATGGCCTGTTGCTCCCTGGAGGATCAGCAGTGTCTTCATCTTGGGATGGAGTTGAAGGCTGATCCTCCCTTCCTCCAGTTGCCTGGTTAGTCACTCTACACACACACTCCCTCCCTTTAGCTCCTCCCCCACTTCCTTTTGTATTTTATTCATTGGAGGTGAGGAAGCAGACAAAGAAGCTCAAGGGAGATAAATGACTGGCCAGAGAAGAAGCCTCTGCCAGCTCAAAAAACTACTTAGCCTGTAGCTTTCTCTTTTCTGCCTTTGAGACTTAAGTCACAAATGAAGGTTGTGAAGGAAAGAGAAGAAACAATAGGGAAAGAAACAGGAAGTGGATCAAATATTATGGACCCTGTGTACTGTTCTCATGGAAACAAGTGGTCGTAAAGATGACAGATAATCGCACAAGGGAATATCCTTGGCATAGGGTAATCTCAGGTGGTATAGGGCCAGCATAATCAAGCCTTCACCATTGCAGCCCCACGCACAAGGGCCGTGTAGAGAGCATTCATGTGGGGCAAAGCACCACTGTGCTCTCTATATATCCAGCAGCTGGGATGATTTCTTGGTGCCATAGGAACATGGATTTAAGATGTTTCTGATGGCTGTTCTGGGTGGCCTGTAAACAGGAGAAACACAAAGGAGATTTAAATCCACCTTTGCCTTCATCTGTGCAATCTCTGTGTCTAGTGTAGCTTGGATAGAAGATCGAATCAGAGATAGGTAGTGGGGCATCAAATCAGCCCAAAGAGGAAGCCAAGTTGGAAGGTAAACTAGAGGTGGGTAAAGTGGAGAGAAGGGAAATACAGTAGAGGAAACAAATTAGGGATGGAGACTTCAGAAATATATGTAGGTAGCAAAATCAGGCTAGAGGATTCATGGCTGGATAAGGGGGGAGGGGAGAACATATTGAAAAGAAGCCTAGTCGAAGAGGGCAGATGTGGTTGGGATGTGCTTCAGAGGAGAGACAGAAGGAAAGAAAATACATTCAGAGGGGCAAAGAGAACTTTAGGGAGGCAAGAATTAAAGAAACCTCCAAAGGCACTCCTGGCCCCTCTCTCCCCAACGAACAGAGAGAGGCACATAAGAATTGCCATACTGGATCAGACCTGAGATCTATCCAGCCCAGTGTCCTATCTCTGGCAGTGTACAGTACCACAGACTTCAGAGAAAGATGTAAGAACTCCATAGTAGGCAGAAATGGATAATCTGCCCCCCAAATTGGTTTCGTGATCTCTAATAGTTCCAGACTGATTAAAGCCTTAAGGTTTAATATCCCTTCCAAAATGTGTACTATCATTAATTCTGATCATTCTGGATATTCTCATTATCTATATAAATGTTGAATCTTTTTCTAAATCCTGTTAAGTTCTTGGCCTCACTGACTTCCTGTGGCAAAGAGTTCCACAGTTTTATCACACATTGTGTGAAAAAAGTATTTCCTTTTGTCAGTTTTGAATTAGCCACCTTTAATTTCATTGAAATGTCCCTGTGTTCTTGTGTTGTACAAGGAGAACAACAGTTCCTGAGTGGACTTCTCTAGACCATTCATTATTTTAAATACTCTTATCATGTCCCCTCTTATTCATCTCCTTTCTAAGGTGAGCAAAACCAGTCTTTTCAATCTCCCTTCATGAGAGAGTTTTCCCACGTCTTTGATAATTTTCATTGCTCCTTGAACAATATCTTTTTTGAGATGGGTTGACCAGAATGTCATACAATATTCCAGATAAGGCCACAACACTGATTTGTATGAAGATAAATATTCTCTTCATTTTCACCATCCTGTTCCTTATGCATCTTATCACCATGAGATTTTTTTTTTAATTGCAGTTGCACAATAAGCAAATGTCTTCATTAAGCTGTTCACAGTGATGCCTATGTTTCTTTCTGGAGTTGAGATATTTTAATTTAGAATCTTCTGAGGTGTATGAATAATTTAATTTTCCCCCCTCCAGTGTGCATTATTTTACATTTATCAACACTGAATTTCATTTGCCATCCTGTTGCCCATTGACTTAGTTTGTCTTGGTTTCTCTGAAGTTCTTCACAATCCTCTCTGTTCTACATGCTGAAATAGAATCTACCTCCTAGGTGAAACAATTGACTTTTCTTTACTGGAATACCCCTAACAAAGAGCCTGATTGTGCTCCTACACACAGTGTCTCCCCCACATCTCCAATAAATCTTACACTAGCCTATTTTTTTTCTGTGACGTATGTCCTGGGCAACAGTTATGTGGTCCAGAAAGCAAAAAGTCAAAAATTCCTAAGGTTTACTATCTGCTGCCTCTTTCTGACAGCCCCAGTAACTTCTTTAAGATCTCCTAATTATAAAGAGTTATTACTCATCAAATTAGGGAACAGAGGCAATACCATGTGACCAACCACAACCAACCAAACTAGATCAAATTTCAATATCTGCTACTGAGCACTTGCAGCAACTTTTCATAATTATGTTATAGAGTTAGATTAAAAACCGCACAATAATCAGACAATGAAATACATCTGAGGAAATAATCGTTCTCATACTCTGCAAACAGAAAAACAGGAATAATAAGTTGATTAAATGATTTGCTTATTATTCATTCAGCTCAACTTATCTATTACTAACCCCAATTTTTCTCTCTGACATATTCTCAGCACACACACCTTTAAAAAATACTGCTATCTGACAACATTGATGCTTGTATTCCTACTTCAAATCACCAATAAGAATATGCCATACCATAAGTAATATCAAATTCTCAATAATGCTGGCAAAATTCCTTTTCTTACTGTTGAGGTATTTAAAATCCCTGCACATTTTACCAAGTTAGCTTCTATCCACTGGCATAACTAAAATCACATGGAAAATTTTACATGGATACTCTGTCAGATTCAAACAGAGGAGAGGAAATAAATGAATGAGTTTATGTAAATCCTTGTTAAAATATTCATTTAAAATTAGTCTCTTCTGTTTTCTATAGTTGAAACATAAGCATTATTATTTTCCCAGAACCAATAATTCACTGTATTAGGAACCTTATGAAAAGATTAAGACATAAGGTTAAATCCTGTCCCCATAAAGTCAATGACAAACTCCTATTGGCTTCAAAGGGGCCAGGATTTCACCCGAAAGGCACTAACAATCTAGTTCAAACACACGTAAGACAGAGTACACACAAACAATATATGGAATATAGACTGAACAGAGTCATAATCTGCTGATGTTCATTTGGCAAGGCATTTTTATTGGAGCCACTTGTAACCAAACATAATTTAAAATTATTATAATATATCATTATTAATATAAAATATATTTTAATAATTATAAAATTATTATAATATATATACACATATGTACACACACACCCCCATACATACTTACACACATGCACTTAAAATAGCATTAGAACTGATGTTTTATCTCTTCTTTGGGGAGTACATGGAATGAGTAAAATCTTCATGTACGTGATTGCTCTTGATATTGAATACACTAAGTATTTCAAGGGAAGGAGTAAAATATTACTTTCAGTGTTGTTATAATATAAAAACTGGAAACAAGTCACAGTTCCTTAAATAACTTGTAGTTACAATGTATTATTCATATAACACCACAAGTGCACTATGTTTAAAAGCAATACTAGCAGGGATTAAACTGCAGTAGATGAGCTTTACATAAAATGATTGATTTTTCCAAAATAATTTTAGCTCACTTTTCACCTGCAGGGGGTAGCAGTCTGATTGATTTAAAAAAAAGGATAAGAGCAAGGCTTCAGAATGGAGACTACATTAGCGCTGGAAGAGAGAAGGGACTGTAAATGGAATATTGAGCTGAAGGTCACTGATTCTAATCCAGTCCAGACTGGGAGTGACGAAGTCATGATCACTACTTTCTGATGGTTGTTTGATGGCCTATCGGAAATGAGCTTGTGGTCTCAGCTCATTTCCTAGTGGACAGGTCTTACAATCACAAAATCACTGTCACAATGGACAATCCTGTTGGCAGTTTCAGCAGCAAAGTGAAAGCTTCAGTGGAGCTATGCTTGCACCACTAAAATTCATGTTTAAGCCTGTTGGTGAGGATATATGTGGATGGGAAGTATGCACTGTTTCCTGGTATGCTATTCTCCCAGGCTATCAAATTTGGTATTTTTCATAAGAACTAAATTTCAACACACACACACACAGTGGAGCCTAAAACTTAAGTTAAATTTGAGTAGAGTTGGTAAAAGACTTGTAAACACTTTTAAAATAACAGAATATTTTTTCTGCAGAACAAATATTTTTTTGTTAAATTGAAAGTATTGATATTTTTCATCTACTCCCCTTTTCCATCCCCTTTTCCATTTTGCCTATTGGGGGGGAAAAGAGTAAGGGGATGGGCTGGAGGAAAATAAATATAAAAATCCTGATTTTTCTAAAATCATTTTCTTTCAACGACAAAGAAAAGCATTGTATGAAAATTTTCATTTTTGAAAAAAGGACATGTTTAATGAAAAAAAGTCTTTCATTTGAAAAATTTTGACAGTCCAAGAAATTTCTTAGGGTGTGGGAGAGCTTTTAAATTTAAATCCATCTCCTCACTTCCTGATGGGAGATTACTCCACCTAGTTAACAGAAAAGGATTAGACAAGGTCTCTCTCTCATTTAACACTGCCACATGCAGTGTTCTCTCAGGATCTAACGAGTTTCCTGCAGCCTCCACAGTGCACAAAACTTCTGTAAGGATATTTAGCTTGTGTTCATGTAGTCAGGTCCATGCCTTTTCCTGGACCATGTCCTGAGTTTAAAATAAAATTACCCAATTTAAGACAATCACTTTTCTTTAAGCATTTAGTTAGAATTAATTTAAAATAAGATATTTATGTTTGGTTTGGGACTTTTACAATCCCTGAAGAATAAGTGTAGTTTTAGTGATTCTGTTGCATGTAATAAATCTAAAATAAAATCTCACTCTGAAAATAAGATTTCCAAGTCCAATTGAAAGTTCAAATGGACTATTTTCCACCAAAATCCCCCTTTGGCTGCCATTTGTAATTAAAAATGTCTCAACAATTCTTTTAAAGGAAACTTCTGAAGTTTAAATGCAGACTTGGCAACATACATTTGTAGGCACTGTGATTAATTACACAGTATGTGAATGGTATCTCACAGACAGTACTGCATAGATGAGAGACCATAACACAGTTTACAATAGGAAGTGAGTGATCTAATCCTTTTAAGTCTTGATTAAAGGAAAAATTAATTGTATAAATTGCATGTTTTAAACTGATTTTGTTATCTTGAGCTCAGTAAAATCCTAGCACAGCAGAGGTGATTCTTGATCAAGGAGACGTCTACATATTTTGACAAACTAAAGTACCTCCAGGGTGCTGAAGTTCCATGGCACTTACTTCACATCTCAGCCATTTAGTGATAGAAAGATGAAGGTTTCCCTGAGGGATCACTGCTTTGTTACTGAGAGCACACCTTCAGCTCCAGTTAAAATAAGGTATTGATTATCCCCATAATTATTTTTGAATGGACTATTTTGACTGTTCAGTAAAAGGGATACTTGAACTCTAATTTATGCAAATGTACCTTCAAATCAAAATAGTACATAGATGAAAGAATATATAATTTCTCTTTTGAAGTACCCAGTTTTCATAACTTTAATGAAGCATTTCTAAACATGTACTACCAGATTATCATGATCATTGCAGATTGCTAGTATTATTATGGGTGATAATTTAGGTATGGTTACAGTAAACCAATAATTTACTTGAAATATTTCTTTCTTCTAGTAGCCAAGTGATTGAATTTGATACAAAAATTAAATTTTAAAATGGTGCTAAAATTATAATATCTGAAGCAATTTAATTATATAAATTCTTGCTTTCCTTAAGTAAAGTTAAATTGGGCCAGGAGACAGAAAAAAATGTTTTAAAAAGATGATGCTCTAAATGGTGAATTGTGACAGCAGCCAAGTAAATAACTTAACAAGAAAAAGGCTTTGCAGAATATTGATTTAATGCATCACTTAAGCAACAGAATATCTCAAATCAGCATTATACATGCTCTATTTCCTTGTACCTTGGACAGTTTATCAGATCACTTCTCTCAGAGGAACAAACACATATTTCTCCATGAATTGTTGTCTATGATGCAGAGGTTTTAACAGAAGGATAAAAATGCATCCTCAGTAGAACTCTGCTTCTTTGAGAGAGATGCATTTCCAGAAATTCTAGCAAGCTGGAATGCTATATATAAAAAGCTGCTAAAATTAAATTTAGACCAACCTAAGATAACTGGCATTATTATCCTATTGAAAACATATCACAGAAAAAGTAAGCTTTTTCAATATGCACAAAAGACTGTAAATTGCAATTTGACCTCATTGTACAGAATTTCAATAGGCTTCTGAAGCATCAAAAGAATTTAAAAATTCTGTTTAAAAGTTACATTGATTCCAAATTGTGCCTTCAATGTTGTAAACAGTTCAAAGATAAGTGTAAATAAGGAGAACTGTAGAAAAATAAAAGGCAAAAAGCAGAAATAACTTGTCAGGTTCTTTTTTTGTTGTTGTTGTTTTAAAGAACAAGCTACCAAATTATACACTTTATATAAAGGTCCATGTTGTCATCAAAACACAGGTTTTCTGTTCAAAATTTAGGCAAAATTGTCCCCCCGCCCAACACACTATTGCTGGCCCATGGATAGGGATGGTGTCCCTAGCCTCTGTTTGCCAGAAGCTGAGAGTGGGCGACAGGGGATGGATCACTTGATGATTTACCTGTTCCGTTCATCCCCTTTGGGGCACCTGGCATTGGCCCCAGTCGGAAAGCCAAGATACTGGGCTAGATGGACCTTTGGTCTGACCCAGTATGGCCGTTCTTATGTTTGTTCTTATCTTCGAATGACTTAGGCTCCATAGCTACAAAAGGCATCTCTTATTTGACTGGTGAAAACACTCTGTTCTCCAGCAGCTACAGAAAACAGAACTAAATATACCACCACTTTCTTTTTCTAGGAGCAGAGTCCGTGACTCCACCTTATGCAATTACTATGTATGGCTGTATGGAACTCACACTGATTCACTCACTGAGTATACTCCAATGGTTACTCAAACTCCCAATTTGGGCAATGAATCTTACGAATGAGGATGGGTTCTTCCCCAAAAGGCTGAACAGCCAGCCAGGGAAGAATTTTACAGGGTTCATGGCCCAGGTCATTGGGTTTTCCCTGCCTAAACACACCATGACATACAGAATGGGCTAAGGGCCAGATTCTTTCTTTTAGCACAGCACTGAGACACAGGTAGTATGTAATCTTCACCAAACCAGGAGCAGCCCCAGGAGGTATAATGACTTAGACATACCCCTTGTGCTTTGGAGTATAATCCATAAATGGCAGCACTCTGGGGAGAATGACATCATTTCTAAAGGAACGCAAGTTATTTTAATGTCTGTTTACAAAATCTTGCAGTTGGAATATCCCCACCATAACTAAAATTGGACAATTTATTTGATCATGCAGCAGGTCTCATCATTGTAGTCCAAACCTCATATAGCTCCAATGGAGCCCAATAAGAGCTTTAGGACCAAATTCTCTGCTAGTGTAAAATGGACAAAACTCTATTGAATACAATGCTCCTTCCATTTTTAACAGCAGAGAATTTGGCTGTTAACCTATAGGTCTCCTTCCATCCCAAGAGAAGACAGCATCACACAGCCTTCATTCAATTTAATTTCTTTTTTCCATGCTGTGGTAGGATTGAAATGTTTCCCAATACTTTGTAATATTGTCAAAGCAGATTTAAGGAATTACATAAATTACCTCCTGGGCAGTTTCATCCTTCACAATTAAAGGATGCCTGAAGAGTATCATTTGGGGTCTGCCTGGCCACCCTTTGAGATCTCTCCAGCTGAGTAAGGCAGGGAAGAAGATTCATCTGTTCACCTCATGTTGACTTGTCATTTGAAATCTGTGTCAGAGCAGCGCCTCACAAGAGTAGAGAGTTTGATGCCACCGCAGCTTTCCTTCTGTCTAAAATAGTGCTGGATGAACTATGCATTGTGAATAAATTTACAGATTTAGCCCTTTTTTCGCTGTCTGAATTTTCTCCAAAATTTCACTTTGTAAAAATTGGTTCATTGGTTGACATTTTTCAAATGCTTTAGTCTTAGTAGTAGTAGTTTGGTTTTTTTTGTTTCATTTTGGGGTTTTTTTTTAGGTGGTCAGAAGCAAAATGGAAAAAGACGTTCTGGCCCCATGAAGTCAATGGGAAAACTCCTGTTGGCTCCATCAGGGCCAGGATTTCAACCAAGCTCTCTGCAGTGTGAAACCTACAATCTAGATTTGACACAAATGAGGCCAATCATCAAACAACAGGGACGAAAAGGAGAAGTTGGACAAAAAAGTTACAAAAATAAGGATGTGTAGATACTACTGTGGTTGGCTCTGTAGAAAATTGATAGCTAGAGAGATCACAGAGCACTCAGTAAAGGCATAAGTACATTTTTAAGGTTTGGAGGGCAGTTTTGCTTTTGTTTTCTAAACTTCTTGTGGGAAATTGTGTGAATATATTTCACATAATAGTAGTTATGTGAACATGTTTCAGTTTGTGGGTTTTTTCCCCCCCAAGAGCTATGTTCAGCTTCTTCCCCCCTCCCCTCCTGCACCCTTTCCCCCCATTCTTTACTCAACCCTGGCATTAGCTTGGAGAAGGAATTCTTTGTTTCTATATAAGAATCTAGAAATTCCTTGCTAGTTAGCAATCCTATTTTATTATATTCTATGCCATGCTATTTCTTATAACATCCTATCCCAATGGTATTTGTGCAACTAGCAAGGATAGATTCCTTAAAAAAGCAGCAGAAAATCCAACTATAATGTTTAAGTGCCCTAGTATTTCACTAGCAATTTCGAAGTCCTCTGGCTTTTAAGATTCAACCACTAGACTACTCTGCTTAAATTATTAAATAAATTTAATTTAAATTTTCACAAGATACCAAGGAAAACGCATTTCTGTAGACAAGTATTGGGCTTGTTTTCTTTCAATGAAAACTATGGTATCGGTATTGCCTCTTTGGGGTATTAGCTTCCCTTAAGTAAAGCATGAAATAATTTCATTCATTAAAGGGGGAAAATGTGCAAGGCAGATGGTTACAAAAGGAGTTTTAAAGAACTATTACAATTTGAGACCACCCAAAAACTGGAACAATAACTGTGACGAACTACCTAGACTCATCTCCAACACACTGAGACGCCAGAAGAGACTAACAAACCTGATATAGGAGATCTTATTAGAATGCCTGGTTCATCAAAAACCAAACAGAAATAAACTTCAGGTCCAAACTTTACCATATTGGGCATCAATATATAACAAACTATTGAACATTTTAACAGTTTTACTTTACTGAATAAGAAACCACAGTATGTTTACTGACCTGTGGCCTTGCTGTGGATCACACCATTTACGTAGCACCTTTCTAGCAGAGACTGCAGGTGAGGATGGAAAACTGTAGATAGGGGTCTTATTTACTTTTGTTTGAAAAATACCTCTAATTCATTGTCTGTTTCTTTTGTGAAAAGACAAAGGATTCATCCTGAGTGAAGACTGGAAACCAGCTCAGAGAGATTAAGAACTGGACCAAGTTTCAGTCTAAAAATTAAACCAGTCCCTCTTCCCTCTTTTTTCTCTTTTATTTTTGAAAAAAACGTATCCCACTCCTTTTCCTTAGCCCTTAATGTACTCCCCAGCTCTCAAGATTCTATTTGGCTTAGTAACCCAAACTAGATATCTGCCATCTTCAAATCCACAACAGTAACTGTCGGTTTCCCCTTGGTCAGAAAAGAGGACATTCATTCTGCTGTGCCTCATGCCTAGGAAACACTAGAGCAATTTACAACAGATCGTTTTTGTTTATCATGAAAACCCTGTAATCTCCAGGATATCACTAAGAAAGGGACAGTATAGGCTGGGGATGGGCAGAAAGTCAGGTCTATTGAGATCAAAGAACCTGTTTAGAATCAGGGACAGTTTAGGGGTTACACCAAATAATTGAGAAAACAGGAGTCTGCTGATGGTCAGGAACTGGGATTGGGGAAGTAGGGGCCCATTGAGGGATGGAGAGAAGGCAATGCGTGCTGGGGAAAGGACAAGAATATGTTTAGGATGAAAGGAGTAAGGGAAAGGAATGAGTTGGAGAAGAGGGAGAAAGTAGGAAGACTGTCAACAATCAGGTAAGCTTAACAAAAGATTCTCCACTATTTGGAATTTGCAAGTCTATAATATTAAGAAAGCATATCAATGTCTTTTACTTTTGATATACTTTCAAAAATAGTGGCAAATATAACATGTAAACCTGAGTTTAGTGATGCTTTAAAGCATCACTAATCACTGAATTGCTGACCAAAGCTTGAATTGGAGATAACAGCTCAGTGAAGCTCTAGAAAAATACCCAATTCCAAGTATTATTTCATTCAAACCCACCTGACTAAAATCCGTATGAGACAACCTCCACTCTGGTATTGGGAAAGTTTCTCTGCAGATGCAGTTGTTTTTAGCCTATTCTAGTTCTCGCACCTACACACAATTTGTAAAATGTTTTGAACAGAAGCTGACAATATTTTATAATAGATTGATTGGGTCTCCCCACATTTTTCCTAATGTTTAGTGGCATCAGATATTTGAATTAATTCAAATATCCTGTAACCAGAATCATGCTTGAAAAATGTGAAGTAACAACATCTATTAGACATGGATGTTTGGTATTAGAAATGGCACAAATACGAATTTCAACATATGTAGTCATGGCCCATTGAATTCCAAGGCACTTCTGGACTAAGACATCATTCTCCATGTAAGGGCTGGATAAATTCTACCGCAGGAATTGATCAATGTGGACAGTGAAGGAAAAGATTTTCCAGTTGGCACAAAAAGAAGCGAGGACCCAACATCCATTATTTTTAATGGTAGTTGGGCACTGACTACTCTTTTGGCCTTTGAAAAACCTCCCAAGTGCCCCAAAATTACACATGCAACTTCATCCACTGTTTAAACTAGGTATAAAAAAAAGCCATGGTCACTCACAAAACCCACACAAAGTAACAACTGTAACCTTAATAAGAACATTGGCAATTTTATTTAACTAAATGAAAACTCTGCAACCTGACCATTCATTCTGCATATCCTTGATACTTCATAGGATGGTTTATCAGATCAGAAGGCATTTTAACAATTAACAGCCATTTCAATAAAGTATGCAAGAATGCCTGCTCTGCATTTTTTTAAAATCCTTCCATATCTTATTGTAACTCAAGCTCTTTTCATGTTAACTCAGGACTGTTCTTAGCCAAGGGATAAAACAGCTTCTGACAGAAACACAAATAAGCCATAGCTGATGTGACCTATGCTTCCAGTCCCTGCTAGTCCTTTCCTGCTGCACTGACTCCATGATGTCTTCTTTCCTCCCTCTGCCGCCTTCCCTCCCATACAAGGACTTCTAGTGACTTTGCTTTTCCCTCTGCGGTCTCTTTCCAGACTCCTGCTTGGCTCCTGTTCTCTGTAATGGCTTCCTTCTTCTGCAATGCATTACTAACACAGAGCAGGACTTTAGCAGCAGTGGCTAAGAGGTACATTGATTTAAACTTTAGCAGACACCACTCATTAAGTCACAAGCTAATTTACAAGTTTGACCATTACTGTATAGATTGCAATTATTTTCTTAAAGCAAGATTAAATTATTAAAATAGCTGGATGTATTGGACAAAATGAAACCTAACAGCGTGCACACTATTGAAATACATTTGATTTTCTTATTAAGAATGTAAAATATTTTCAGACCAATTGCTTTATACAGTACAGCACCCCAACATGCCAGTTCCAAACTTGCATTTATTCTACATATATCTGAAGGAATGTTATTTAAGTCCTTGATCTTGTCCTTTAATATATGATGCACATAATTATGTACAGTGATGGAGGGAAAAATTAGGTACCATATGTATAGTATATAACCATATTCATACTATGACAACATGTTGTCATCGTGACTCTGTACCATCATGTCTAAGCATCATCATGATAAAAGCATTTTTGCAAAGCAATGCCATGTTAACATACTATGATAATTCTGTGGCTCTCTGATTCAATCTGGCATTCTCACACATGTATTGTTTCTCAGCAACCAGGAAGGGGAGGTAGAAAAGAGGAAGAAGAGAGTTTTATGCACACAACATAAAACTGTACTTGCAGTCTAAAAGAAAATATTGTAGTTGCAAAATAAATGACTTTAATGAGTAAATGACGTTTTTGTTTCAGTTTTCACCAAAAGTTTAGTAGCGATTGGACATCTAACGCAGTGGATGCCAGTGAAAACGAGGAACGATCTGAGGCTAAAATAAGAAAGAGCAAGTGAAAAATTACTTAGACAAGTTAGATGTCTTCAAGTCACCAGGGTCTGATGAAATACATCCTAGAATATTCAATGAGCTGAGAGGAGATATCTGAAACATTAGTGATTATCTTTGAAAAGTCATGGAAGATGGGAGAGATTCTGGAGGAAGGGAAAAGGGCTAATATAGTGCCAATCTATAAAAAGGGGAATAAGGACAACCCCAGGAATTACAGACCAGTCAGTTTAACTTCAGTACCCAGAAAGATAATGGAGTAAATAATTAAGCAATCAATTTGCAAACACCTGGAAGATAATAAGGTGATAAGTAACAGTCAGCATGGATTTGTCAAGAACAAATAATATCAAACCAACCTAATAGCTTTCTTTGACAGGGTAACAAGCCTTGTGGATAGGGACAAACGGTAGATGTAGCATATCTTGACTTTAGGAAGGCTTTTGATACTGTCTCACCTGACCTTCTCATAAACAAACTAGGGAAATACAACCTAGATGGAACTACAATAAGGTGGGTGCATAACTCACTGGAAAACTGTTCCCAGAGAGTAGTTATCAGTGGTTCACAGTCAAACTGGAAGGGCATATCAAGTGGGGGTCCCACAGGGATCAGTTCTGGGTCCGGTTATGCTCAATATCTTCATCAATGATTTAGATAATGGCATCGAGAGTACACTTATAAAATTTATGATAAAAGTTGGTATGATACAATACCAAGCTGGGAGGGGTTGCAAGTGCTTTGGCAGATTGGATTAAAATTCAAAATGATCTGAAAAAACTGGAGAAATGGTCTGACATAAATAGGATGAAATTAAATAAGGACAAATGCAAAGTACTCCACTTAGGAAGGAACAATCAGTTACACACGTACAAAATGGGAAATGATTGCCTGGGAAGGAGTACTGAGGAAAGAGATCTAGGGGTCATAGTAGATCACAAGCTAAATATGAGTCAATAGTGTAACACTGTTGCAAAAAAAGCAAACATCATTCTGGGATACATTAGCAGAAGTGCTGTAAGCAAGACAAGTAGTAATTCTTCTACTCTACTCCAAGGTCATTATGCCTCAACTGGAGTATTGTGTCCAGTTCTGGGCAATGCATTTCAGGAAAGATGTGGACACATTGAAGAAAGTCCAAAGAAGAGCCACAAAAATGATTAAAGGTCTAGAAAAATAACCTGTGAGGGAAGATTGAAAACATTGGGTTTGTTTAGTCTGCAGAAGAGAAGACTGAGAGGGAACAGGATAACGGTTTTTTCAAGTACATAAAGGTTATTACAAGGAGGAGGGAGAAAACTTGTTCTCCTTAACCTTTGGAGGATAGGACAAGAAGCAATGGGCTTAAACTGCAGAAAGGGTGGTTTAGATTGGACATTAGGAAAAACTTCCCAACTGTCCGGGTAGTTAAGCACTGGAGTAAACTATTTAGGTAGGTAATGGGAGGTAATCATTGGAGATTTTTAGGAACAGGTTAGACAAACACCTGTCAGGGATGGTCTAGATAATACTGAGTCCTGCCTTGAGTATAGGAGACTGACGAGGAGACCTCTCGAGGTCCCTTGCAGTTCTGTGATTCTATGAACTACTGGAATGAACACAGGTAAAAGCCCCACGAGAACACAGTGTATGTATGTATACACGCATATATGTTTTGTCTCTGCAGGCTATATCAGAGTTCAGTATTAATATATTATTATGTTAGCAACTCTGAGAACAGAATGTCTGCTTCTAGACTCTTCAGAAGAGTTCTTAGAAATTAAAAAAATCAGAAGAAGATCTCCATGTGTGTCACGTAATGGTTTTTCTTCTCTCCTTTCGTGCTCTCACACCAGTCAGATCTGTAGCCTGTGCTCGATGCACACATAGAATCATAGAATATCAGGGTTGGAAGGGACCCCTGAAGGTCATCTAGTCCAACCCCCTGCTCGAAGCAGGACCAATTCCCAGTTAAATCATCCCAGCCAGGGCTTTGTCAAGCCTGACCTTAAGAACTTCCAAGGAAGGAGATTCCACCACCTCCCTAGGCAACGCATTCCAGTGTTTCACCACCCTCTTAGTGAAAAAGTTTTTCCTAATATCCAATCTAAACCTCCCCCACTGCAACTTGAGGCCATTACTCCTCGTTCTGTCATCTGCTACCATTGAGAACAGTCTAGAGCCATCCTCTTTGGAACCCCCTTTCAGGTAGTTGAAAGCAGCTATCAAATCCCCCCTCATTCTTCTCTTCTGCAGGCTAAACAATCCCAGCTCCCTCAGCCTCTCCTCATAAGTCATGTGTTCTAGACCCCTAATCATTTTTGTTGCCCTTCGCTGGACTCTCTCCAATTTATCCACATCCTTCTTGTAGTGTGGGGCCCAAAACTGGACACAGTACTCCAGATGAGGCCTCACCAATGTCGAATAGAGGGGGACGATCACGTCCCTCGATCTGCTCGCTATGCCCCTACTTATACATCCCAAAATGCCATTGGCCTTCTTGGCAACAAGGGCACACTGCTGACTCATATCCAGCTTCTCGTCCACTGTCACCCCTAGGTCCTTTTCCGCAGAACTGCTGCCTAGCCATTCGGTCCCTAGTCTGTAGCGGTGCATTGGATTCTTCCGTCCTAAGTGCAGGACCCTGCACTTATCCTTATTGAACCTCATCAGATTTCTTTTGGCCCAATCCTCCAATTTGTCTAGGTCCTTCTGTATCCTATCCCTCCCCTCCAGCGTATCTACCACTCCTCCCAGTTTAGTATCGTCCGCAAATTTGCTGAGAGTGCAATCCACACCATCCTCCAGATCATTTATGAAGATATTGAACAAAACTGGCCCCAGGACCGACCCCTGGGGCACTCCACTTGACACCGGCTGCCAACTAGACATGGAGCCATTGATCACTACCCGTTGAGCCCGACAATCTAGCCAGCTTTCTACCCACCCTATAGTGCATGACACCTCCAAGACCTGGATATGGCTTGAGAAGTATGGGTAGATTACCACGTCTTTAGATTCCCTACATTTCCCTGAAAATGGTGCCATTCAACCTTGATGTTTGAGGAAAAAGCAAAACAATGCTAACAGGAGTCAGATGTTTATTTGCTCTATTGAAATAACCCCCCTCCGCACCCACCCACCCACCAACATTTCAAAACCAAAACCTGACATCAGTACTCAAAATATATTTAAGACAAGACCATGTATAAAGGCTTAAAACCCAAAGAGTTTACTGCTCTCTGGAGTAAGGTTTCTTTTATTAGTATTTATTCCCACTTTAATTGAATTTTTAAAAGTAACCAAAATTACAAAGACCACCAGCACTGTAAAAAAGAAAAAAGTCTCCCAGGGTTTGCAACTCTGCCCCCTCAGTGTTCTGGAGTCCAGATGTGAAGGGTCTATTGGAGATGAACACATTGTTGGAAGGAGGAGAGAAAGATTTGATGCTACTGCTCTAGCCTCATTTTATTGAAACCATACAGGTACCTGTCCTTATTAGGACTATTATACCTCAGCTTGTTAAAGTGGCAGAAATTGTTTTTCTGCTGCTTTATTGCCAACTATTACTTCATATTTTTAAAAGGGGACCTACACAGAAAATATAAAATGACCTGGGATTTCTTTGTTCATAATCAAAAGGCCTAAAAACTGTCATCTCTATTCCTTCTCTGAAAAATATTTGTTGTTCTTGTATTATATTTCAGATATACCAGGAATATCAAGTCTTATCTTCCCAGGTTTTGCTGTAGAACCATAGAGCTAGGGTGGAGGCTTTCAGCCCTTAACTGAAAGGGCTGGGAAAGATTTTAATCCCATCTGTTTGTCCAGAATTTGCCTTAAATATGTTTTTTTTTTAATTTTTTTTAAAGTCTGAATAAAAACCCCTATCCCTTCTCGAAGATTCAGATTTCACTCTCTTGGTACTTATGATATCCAATCCTAATAGTTCTTTAGTCATCCATAGAGACCTCTACGGAAAACAGAGCAGAGACCACCTGATTTTGTAACATTAAAACATTCAAAAAGACATTTTCGTTTCCCTTGCAGATCATTTTCCCTTATGATCGAGTGCCAAATTCTGGTGACACTTACACCACTACAACTCCCCACAAACAACCCAGGCTTATCTTCATGTAAATGACTGAAAAATCTGGGCCTGAATGACTAAAACCCAATCAGATTTGGGGTGAAGATGATAGGAAGAATGAATGGTGTTCCATAGTGTTGCAAGCACTGATTAGTATTAATTACTTGTACAGTGGTAATATCCATAGGCCTCAATTAGGACTGGGCTCCAGCGTACTTGAAGATGTATAAAAATACAGGCAGACATTATCCCTGCTCCAAAGATACCATCCATTGTGCCAGCTAATGTATGCGTGCATGCATCTATATCCTTCCTCTCATATTAAATAGCAATCTATTGGTGGGTAAAGAGACTGTAGTTAATCCTGTAGTTTCTGTACAGTTCACTATTGATGAAGCACGCCGTCAACACATTTCCTGAGACAAGATGGCAATTTTAACACAGCAGAGAGATGAAAAGCTGCATTTGATACATTCATTCATTTGGTTTCTGCTTCATTCTCTGATTGAGAGAGAAATCAGGATATAACAACCTCCAATGTATGTATTTTTTCCACTAAATCTGGCTTGTTGAATGGATAGGAAACTTATTTTTATATTTACTATATTCATAACATGTCAAAAACAATTTGTTGTGGAGGCATCACAGACTAAGGAGAGAACAACCCCACACTCTATATGGCTTTACACCTGGAATACTGTATTGAGCTAAGTAATGACAAGGGTAGACATGATAAAAGTCTATAAATAGTTGAAGAATGTAAACACTAAGCAGCGAGAGGAATTGTTCAAAGGTGGCACAATAGAGTTTAACTAGCATGAATGAGAAAAGAAATAAAAGGGTGCTGGTTAGGCTAGATAGCAGTAAAATTTCCAGACACCAAAATCTGAGTACGGGATGCTGCATACCACCTATGTAGGAGAAGCTCCAACTAACTGTGGATTTGTCTATACTTGGAAATTTACCAAAATTGAAGTTCTGGAATAGCTATGTTGATAAACTTCCAAGTGTGGACAAGCTATTTGGTTGCTGAATTGGGCCTTTGCACTCAAGAATACTCTCCCATAGAATTGACAGAAGTGCCATTGTTTAGGATATTTAGAACTAGACTGGATGAAAGCCCTTGAAATGTAGAGGAGGGAACAATCTTGAACTGACAGGAGGATGGGCTAGGTAACTCTGACAGATTTCTCCTATATCTAATTTCTGTGACTGTGTGTGTGCATGCTGGATTTCAGAAAGGTCTTTTTAATAAGGGTTAATTGGAGTAGTATGTCACACATGACTGACTACTGTTTCAAATTACCGCTGATGCCTGCATAACTAAATCAGGCAAATGGGCAGAACATTTAAATAGAGAAAAGTTGATCTTCTTCCCCTCCTGTTTAATTCTAATACTTTCTTCATTATTCTTGCAATTACTACACCTTGGCAAGAATGAAGTTTATGAAATTTCAGTGCTTACTGAATGTAATAACGTTAACATAATAATAGTTCTGTGCAATTGGATAGCTTTGTAAAAGTTATGCTCTAGTTTAATCACAAGTTTATTGTGCAAAATATAGGAATCACTGGATGAATTATGCAGGCTCTGAGACTAGATGATCATAGCCATCCCTTTCTGGTCTTAAATCTGTGAATCTATGAAAAGTGTTAATAAATAATCTGTTTAGTTAGGACACTGTAATGAATCGAATAAAATCACCATACTGAACTCTGCAATATTAAACCTTAATCTAAAAACAAAAATCCTTGCTTAACCCCAAATAAGAACTTTTAGTTTAATCTCCAAAGTTAATTGCAAGTATTTCTGACATAAAAAGCTCAAGCAAGACTGCAGAAGGATACACACACACACACACACACACGCAAAAAGCTCAGCCTCCAATCCCCACCCACCAGTCTCAGTCAAAGGATGACTTCAGTCCCTTTCTTAACTAATCCTGTCACTGTAAAATCCTACACTCATTCTTCCACGCACAGAGGGAAAAGGGACTCACTAGGAAGACCTAGTCTTTCAGTTTTAACTATTAACCAATAGTGGAAAAACAAGGATGCCTAAGTTATGCCTTCAGAGCCAATAGGGTGGATTTGTGTGTCCCACATGACAGCATTTCCCCTGTCTTTCACATGAGCAGTATTTAGTTGAATTCAGAATTGCAGATAGTACAGCTTGCACGGCAGCAATGGGATGTCTGAGCACAAGTGACTGACTTCCGAGTGACTTTATAAAACACTTTTGTACTTTCCTTCTGCATTAAATTGGGATCTGCATCCTTGACATTCACCCACCACACACATCTCTACTGAAGGAAACAGTGACTAGCACAGCTTAGCAGTATGAAACTGTGAGTATCGGTTTTTATTTTCCCCCTTAAAGTGTGCAGTGTAATGCTGTTTACATGTTGCATGCACCATATCTTTAAAATATGCTCTTTATTATTTTTCCCTGGCTATGGAGATTGAAAATTATCTAAAACAATTGGGAATCTTTCAGGAATATTTCCTGTAGGCTTCAGTAAAAAAAGAAGAGGGGAAAATCAGTTATCCCTAAGGGCAGTGTCTGCATAAGAGCTGCATGCCACACTGCTTCCTAACATAGCCAGTGTGCTGCTTTGTTCATAAAGAAAAAGGAAGGCAAAAAAGCCCCACGCATGTATGTTGTTCAGTTTTATTTGCACTCTGTGTTTACTCAGGCCTGATCTGTCCCTAATGGGGAAAAAATAAAGGCAAACTTTGCTGTCTCTGCTGGCAAGGACAGTCCAGACTTTCCAAACATCTGACAGTTATTATAATTAGCCCTGAAAGGCAGCAAAGACACTATGGGGCAAATAGCTCTTATGTTTTGAACAATGAAATCAAGCAAAGTTCCCATCCCACCTCTTTCAATGTTTGGGAGGGGGAAACGGACAGGGAGGGGGAAGAGAAAGGTTTATAGTTGCATTAAAAAAAAGGCAGGTAATAAATATTCAATCTGGAATCGTTCAGTGTGAGGAGGGGCTTGGACAGGCTGCTTTAAACATTTCTGAATCCTGCCTTCTATTTAGAAAGAATTCACTCAGATTCCTGATGGGTTGGGAAGGGGTATGAGACTCTTCACAGCATAATGTCAGAAGGCGGGGGTGGGGGGAGAAATAATAAGCCATTCATAATGAGATGCATTTTGATAGCTTACCAAGATCTTTGCTCGCCAGGAGATCTCGGTAGATCTAAGTTGCTTTCTGTGTAAGATTTACTTACACGAGTTCTCAAACAGAAGCAACAGACAAAGCAGAGGTAGTTCTCCCCCGCATTCCCTAGAAACAAAATTGAACTCCAATAGATAATAGCACACTGATTTATCCTTTTGTATTTAAATTAAGAAATCCTTGAATAGTCCAAATCTTCTTTTAAAAAGTTACATTCTGAAAGTATTTTCACTGGACTAACAGAAAAGAAAAAAAGAGAAAAAAAGACAATGGAAACCTGATTCAGACCCAGTTAGTCTGGCTCTGTAAGAAAACATGGAGATGAAAACAGTTTGAGTGAAAGATTTTCATACTTATTCTTAAAAAAAAAAAAAAAAAAAAAAAAAGAAAGAAATGAATTCCAATAAGGAAAAATTGTTTAAAGGCTCAGCCACTACTAAGTATGGCTTAAATAAATCTTCCTGGGCAGATGTTCACGTGCTCCCATTGTGGAGAAAGGAACCCAAAGAATTTATTGTTTAAAAGGAGAACTTGACATGAATTTTCATATAATCTTTTTTAAGTACACCATTTTTTTCTTTGTCTGCTCTCCTGTTATCTACACCTCCCCCAACTGCCGCTCACTGTGAGCTGAGACACCTGAAGGCTAGACATAATGATCAACAGAGCGCTATGCTAGCCTCTCTGGATTCCAGCCAGATTTTTTCCCCTCTACAATCAAGGAGCCTGCACGCAATGCACGGCAAGCCTATTTCTCTGTTACGTGTAGACTAGGCACAGAAGTCTTACCCATACTGCAGAAACACTGAAGACAAAAATATCCCTTTTTTGTCTTACTCTGGGCAAATTCAGTTTTAAGTCTTGTATTACTTTAAATAATATATGAAAAAATGCATTTATAAATAGGTGTATGCATATATATATATATATATATATGTGCGCACACACCAACAATTCTATAGCATGATGTACTATATCTCTATGCATGCACTGTACATCCAGTATCTTGATTTTTATAAACAGTATACTCCTGTATATGACGTATCTGTATTGCATACAGTATGTTGTTCAGATAGATCACATACACTTATGTAGAAACACTGTATGCATATACAGGATACTATGTATGTATATATGATATACTAGTAATTCAGGGACCTATTTTTGAAAATTTGAATCTTTAGAAAGAGATTAGGTTTTAGAGAGATTAACAATTCTCTCAGATTATTTTGAGCCCCTTCAAACCTAGTGGTATTCAAATACCAGTGGGTAAACCATGTCCAAATTGAGGGGGGTTAGTTGAGGTAGTCAGTCTGACTATGGGAATCTGGCCTTCCAATTGTCAGGCAGTTACTGCAGTCCCTAGAGAAACACCGATTGGCTGTGTCTCATTACTTCCAGAAAGTTTGTCTTTTGAACACAGTACTCCCAAAAATAGCTACACACATTATTTTGGTGTGGTCAGGGGTGGGGTTAGCACAGACACCCATAGGAAAGGAAGATTATTTTATTTCTTGAACCATTTTCCATTTAATTTTTAAATGTATACACTAGAAATTTTATTCTTTGAAATTCATGCATTTCATTGTCACTGGATACACGGTATAGTGATCTGGAAAAGGAAGGTTTTTTTTAAATTAAATTACTCTGAGTAACACTTTAACACACTTACATACAGTACATACTTTTTTTTTTTTTAAACGCATCACCTGACAAGGTTTAAGAAAGTATGGTTTATTCAAAATATCAGCTGGCTTTTAGGAAAAAGATAAATGACTTTAGGTGATTTTCTTTTATTGTTGTTATCATTGTCATCACACTCACACTCTCTTCCCCCCTCCCCCAGCAAATAGTATACTAGATTTAGACTTGAAAACAGGACCCAAATATGGGTATCCCATATGTTGATTATTTTGGGTGAGCTGAACAGTTTATAAAACTTTCTAGTAAGTTGCTTAAAGAGGAAAAAAGAGAGAAAATAAGATTAAGTTGTACCTAATGACAACAGCATGCAGGTTTAATAGGGCTACAGGTTTCTAGAGCGTAATTCAAAGAAATGAAGACAGAGAACTTGATTGCTGTATTCAAACTATATAAATCCAAATTCTAATACAAATAATTAAACACTTTCCTGAAAGAATAATTTAATATATTTTATTTGAAAAGGTATAACATATCAGTAGCTACACTGATGGATATATCTGTGAAAAATATATACATATAACATGCATTCCCCACAATTTCATTATTTGCTAATCTTTTTTTTCCTTTTTCTGGTATTATCCTTGAAAATAAAACCGTACATTGATATTTCACCTGTATAATTCAGAATCATTTTGTTAGCTATAGACTAAAGTGCTGATGTGTATTTTCTAAAGGTAATAATTATAATTAGTGGGTTTTTTCCATTTCCTATGGTCTAAAATGCTACAAAAGAATCAATTCTCCTACCAAACGTAAAATAGGGATTACACATGAGCTTTAAACTGGAGTGGATTTTTTCCAGCTAACAAATGAATATTGATGTACAGAATGTGCTTAACTGGAGTAGTTCATTTTTGAATCACAAGAACTATAAGCCAAAATTTTCATTTCTGGGTATTTACAGTTAGGCCTGATGTACATGTTTAAGTGCCTGAACAAAAGTGACTCCATTTTCATAAACACTCAGCAAACTGCCAAAATCAGTGTAAACTGCAGATTCACAGCATCTTTGAAAATAAAGCCAATTATATTGAAGCACCTAAATATGAATTTGGTTACAAAATTAGTCTCCCAGAGAGTCTAAATTTGAAAATTTTGGCTTCTGTTTCTTGCTAACTCACTTTTTCTTTAAACTTGTAAATAGCTGCTGATGCTGAAACAAAGCATTCATGAAAATTCACACATATTTATGACTCTAGTCCATGCAAAATGAGGAGTTTGATATCTGTTCCATATGGTCTGCTAGCCGGTGCACTGCGATTGGTTGTATAAACACTACAGCACAACGCATAGAAACGTCCAGTTCTAATGACTTTAAAAAAAGTATTGCCTCTGAGTGCCTCCTTTAAGTATAAATACAAACATCAAGCATGAGTAGAAACTACTTGGGATCACACAAGCCTTTCAAAAAATGGGTTGCTCTGTTGGTACCTTTATGTAGCAAAAGTAGGCTGGGAGTGACTGAAACCTTGCCTGCCAGAAATGCAGTCCAGCTCAGTAAGGCAGTGGGGTCAAATGAGCTCATGCATCACAGATAGGAAATGAACTGTGCATTGCATATTTATAGATAAAACCATTTAGGGTATTTTAATGTAAACAGATTTCCGTTTGATTTTTTGGCAAACTGTTGCAAAGATCAAGACTACAACGGAGTTTAAATGACTTTCAGCATGGTATAGTGAGACCAGATGGCCACGTGTTCTTTTCTTATTTAGATGAGAATTTTCCTTTCAATAACATCTTTCTTCCTGACCTGCTTTAAAATTCCAGCAAATGAAATCAGCACAGAATTTTCAATTCTAATTGACCATGTGCAGAGGAAGGGCCAGTACAGAAATCAGTAGAGCCATTGTGAGGCACGCTGCATCAGTCTCCCCTTTGTCTTGTATCCTTTCTAGCCAGAGCTGAAATAATTAAGAATATTTAATTTATATTAGTTATACAAAACTGCAAGGCTAGAAGTGTTCAGGCAAAATCACTGCAAGTTCCTCTTTCTATTGGAAGGACAAGAAAAAAGTTCTGTTTCACTCTCCAGACAAACAGATCCTCTCCATTTATTCTTTGTCCAATATATAAAAACCTAAACAAATGCTCATTACCGTTAAGGGAAGGAACAAGTGAATTATAGAATGATGGATTTCTTTCCATTGTCTCTTGAAGTTGGAAGATGCAAGTGAGGTGGGACTTTTCAAATAAAAACAAATCTCAAATATTTTAAAATATTACCAGCAAAATGTAATTTCAAACTACTTACGTTTTTATAACTGCACACACCAACATAACATCTAAAACATGTAATCATTAGCAGCTTGTGTACATGTGTGTTATATATACTCCCTTAAACTGAATTATAGATTGCAATGGAAACTGTGTCAAAATTATATCTTCTGTAGCTGGTGTGTGTGAGAACGTGTACGTACGTATACGCCCGTGCACACACACTATAGATCAAATTGACATGGCTTGCACCACAAGGTCTACCATTTACAATTTTGTTTGGGTTTAGTAAGAAATTTACTATGGGTGTACATTTATTGAGATTTAACAATGATTGTATTTAAGAAATACATAACAGATCAGAAATCTACAAATTGCCTGAATCTGCAGACAAGCTAAGCGGATAGGATGGACAATTTAGAAGGGGAAGAAAAATTGCCTGACTGAATCCAATACTGGACCCTATACAACAGTTAAAGAAATATCAAAGATGGTAATAATTTGGTTATTGTTGTGATAACTAAATATAAAATTTCTGTACCATTCAAGTCCCGGACGAGTATTATGCTTCAATTGGAATCCACAACTATGAACCTGAATCAAGAGATTTTTCCCCATAAGTCTCCGGTTTACTGATGAAAGTATGTTTACATGCCACTATGAAATATCCTTCTTTTCTTCAATTGAAGAAAGTTTCATTAATGCCTCAGTCATTCTTCAGGTCTAAGGTGAATGAGGCAAAGGGGAAAGACAGCAGAACAAAAATGACGAGGCAGTTTTTTTTTTAAACCAATATATCTATATATACACACACACCATTTAGGAATGTATCAGAAAGAATGAACAAAATAGTAGATATGTCTGAAAACACCAAATAGGGCACAGACACCTTAGGGGCATTCCTGCATTTGTAGTCTCGTAATAAGAGCATGGTACTAAGAATCAGGAGATTTTGGTTCTAATGCCAGTTCTCCCAATGAGTTATCTAGCTGTGGACAATTCACTTAACCTTTGCCTCAGTTTCCTCATTTCTAACAGGGTAATAGTCACGAATCTACATCACACAGGATTAATTAGTGCTTTGGACTTGTAATTATTGTTGCAGGCTCTATGCTCAAATACCACAAAGAAGGGCATAAGAAGCAGCATTGAACTGAATATAAAGGCAAAATTCCCATTGACTTCCATGTTTATCTGCACCAGGTCTGTATGCTTGGGCCTAATAATTAAACAAAAATGTACTTTCTTTAGCTGGAAAGGTAGAAAGTGTGTGCTTTTAGTTAGGTACAATACTCCATTTTCATTTAATTTATTTAAACATTTCATCTGTTTGGGCATATAGTATTTTGCTTGCTGTTAGCAAAATGTTATTAGTATTTAAGAAGATAAGTGAGATAATTTCATCTTCAGTATAAAATATAGTCACATAGGGCTGGATTGTGAAGCCTACTAATGTGGTGTAGTACCTTACTCTGTAAGTTGTCACACTGATTTCATTTGCTTGACTTGAGAAGTAAGGTGCTACTCAAGGTGAACAAGGGTGGCAGTCTCTGGTCCCCTTATTTTTACCTGTGATATTGATGCATTTAGGCCCTGATTCAGCAAGGCACTGATTCAGCAAGCACATGGCTAAATTTAAAGTGTACAAGTAGTCCATTGACTTCAGTAGGATAACTCCGGTGCTTAAAGTTCAGCACATGCTTAAATACCTTATAGAAACTGGTTCTACAAAATCCTTGCACTGGTTTGAACAGTTACATGTCCTTAACCTGATTCCGCTCTCTGTTATACTGAAGTAGGGTTGGATAAGTAAAGCTGAGCGAAGTATTTAGCCATTCTGTTTTCTATTTGGTAACAGATTTTGTTACTTAATTGATCTAAATCACAAATTCATGGGTGAGCACTAAAATCACGGCACTGTAAAAAGTCCTGCAGAGCATGAGACTTAACAGTGGTTTCTTTCAGGCCGCCATTTTGTGGTAAAGTGAAATTGCTGTCTGAATCACATGCATAGAACTGGGAAAAAAAATTATTTTTGTCTATGTACAACTATGATGGTGCTCTGCACAAAAGAAGAAAACACTCGTTCTCTCCATAAAGTGTTTGCATTAATCAATATTCATGCAGAGTACAAAAGAAGTACTTACAAACATACTTTCAAATGTCTTGACAGCTCTGTTGAGGTTATAAAAACCCATTAGGAAAATGAAACTGTAGCAGGTCCGTGTCCATCTCTCCTCTGTTTCTCAGAATGGGCGGGGTGATGAGAAAGAAGCTTGAGCTGAAATATCCTGTGTGGAACTTCAGACTCATGCAATGCAGAGGATAAAAAGGGGAAGTAAGCAAAATGTGTAGGCTATGGGCTACTGATGGGATGTATTTCACCAGCCTACTGTTACTGTCAAGGCACCAGATTGTATTAGCAGTTTATCCAGTCCCCTAAGCTGCAGGATGTGGATAATGGGATTGGATAAAATGATTAAAATAATTTTGTCTCATGATTTCATATTGTAAAAGCAATATGTGCAAAACTAAAATATTTAATTGTATGATGAAAGCACAAGCACCACTTTTTGTTTTACCTTTACTTTTATTCAACATGGAGAAGTATTTCCTTCTGTACATTTAAAAATAAATAAATAAAATAAAAGTCATGACTGTGCAGTCTTCTAGCTGAAATCAATTTATTTTAACCAGTAAAATAAGCTTGAAACTAATTTTTTTTGCATGAAATATGTGAAGACTTTGTTTAAAATGGTCTTCAAAAGAAGATTGCTGTTAAATTATTTGCAGGGTTGTATGATATTTAAGAAATCTGGTGATTTTCCAGGATATGTTGTCCATATGCTGAGGTTTAACTTCAAATTTCAAGTATTATTTTTAGACCATTTTAAACTATTTTTTCCCGAAGGATAATTTGCAAAGGAGAGCATTTTAAAGAGAAGTATAGTGAATGACAACAGTAAGGGGGAAGATAAGCTGTTCCCAAAGTTTATCCAAAGACATAAGGGTTAAAATTTCAGATCTTCATAGAAGTGGGAAAAAAATTGCAGTTTTTTTAAAAAAAAAAAAAAGGAGAGTGAAGCTGCTGGTGACTTGAGTGTATTTATGGATTACTATGTCTTGAAAAGAAGAAAACCAGAGTTGTAAGATGACACTGCAGGGGTTGTCTGGACTTTTCACTGAGTGTGAAGTCTGTTTAGTCAATGCCTTAATGACCTTTGCCCTCTTCATTCCCCTCCCTTGCCCCCCCCGCCCCCCGGCTCCAGGTGCAACATTTTTGCAAGTGCTTTAAACTTTATTGGAAAGTTTGTGCAGGTTTCACACACGCTGCAAAGTGCACAGGGTATTTTACACATCATCATCAGAAACATACGACATCAAGGCTTAGCTTTTTTTATTTATTTAGAACACACAGACTTGTTTTATGTGTTCCTCCTCCCCATCCCCCCATTAGCTATTACCACATTAAATAAATAAAGAACAAAATTGTATTTTAAAGAATTCTCCTTCTTGTGTGTTTCGGACCGTACCTCTAAATAGCCAAATGCAAGATTAATGTGCCATACCAGTTAATTTTAGCCAGTATGGTAAATTATAGAAAGGCTATGCAAGATACAGCAGCAACATTATTGACCTCTTAAATTAATTTTCTTTGCTATGGAAATGTAAAACACAAAAACAAGAGAAGCACTTTGGCTAACTGATGTTCTCAGAAACAAATTGATTTCTTGTACTATTAATTAGAACTTGGCTGATATAAATATAGAGAAAAACTAACGTATACAGTTTAGTAATAAAGGGAGCCATACTACATCAAGACTATAATTCAGGTTTGGATTTTAAAAAAATAACTGGATGAACTTCTTCTGGTGTGTCTTCAATAAATAACATTATAAACTAAATATGCCATGTGTTATACATACACCATGTAACATTTCATTTGTGTGTGTGTGTACCCTAGAGGTTTGATATATCCTTACTGAAATTGCCTGTTTACTAAATTAGGCTACAAGTGTCACCATCTTTCATGCAAGATGTAAAAATGGTATCCTAACCTATGCATCCATTAAAGATTCTATGGCACTTTCTGTAAGAGTAGGGATTTTTTTTTCAGCTGTTTTGGTTAAATTCCATCTCTAGGGATGCTTTTTACCCCCACATCTGTGTCCTGCTAAGAGATTGCAACTGTTTTGTTCAGGTGTGAACCTGGCTACAATGATTTCACCTTGTGATGTGATTGCTGAAATGCACTCTACACTGGCATAGGAATTTAAAAATCAAGATGAAAACTTAAGTTGGTGACTGTCCATTTGGTAAGGGGCAGCTATGCAGGCTATTTCTGGGGAGAACAAATTTAAAAGTTGACCTAGAAAGCTTTAAATGGCTTCTCTGCCAGGGTCCTTACTTTTAGGAACAAACTCCCACCACTGAGATTCAAAATAGACCAGGACTGCTGAGCCTCAGGGTATGCTCCAAGACTGATGTCTTCACTTTAATATTTGGGTAGGATGAGTCTGAAGAAGGTTTCAAGTTTAGATTTTTGAAGGGAAGTTTTTGGCTGGGTGTTGAATTTCATATTGGGTTAAAGATTTTAACTGGACTGTTTTTTCTAAATATGTCAAAGCCACACCTAGGGTAACATAGGTGCCTTTTAAAATATTTTGTACTTTTAATTATATATTTAGATTTATATTAAAAACTTTTTCCACCTATATTATCACTGTAGTTTCAATTGGATGCAGCTTCTGTGCCCTACACTGTTGCATGGTGATGGGTGTGCTGCAGCGGTCATATTCCACCCAAGGGATGGCTGCATTCACTGATGAGTGACATGGTTGAGTTCAAGGTTCTTTGGAACTAGTATTCAAGTGCAGCCTATTCTTGAAGTAGGCTCAAGTCAGAAAGGTTCCCAAAGCTCTAGGAAAGAATTAAAGCCAGCTTTCTGTTTTGGTCTCATCTCCATGTATACTGTACAGACTCGAAAAAAGTGTCAGAAAAATATGGAAACTAGGGTCTTGAATGGCATGTTCAAAATCTCTTTCCAAACCTAGGCAGTGGGTTTTTTTTTTCCAGAACAGTGTGTTCCTGTTAACAATGCAGCTGTTAACATGTCATCAATACTCTTTGTTTGAGAATATATTAAAATGAAGGAAGAGTTTGTTAAAGTGATTTTAAATGTAAACGTGTTACTATACTATGGAACTGGAATTGATTTCTACCAAAACTATTCCTTTTCCCTCCTGAAATGACATGCGTTGTTTTCAAGTCCGCAATTTAGTGCAGGTATTCAATTTTACTGAAGGTCAAATACACTTGTCAAAATTATATTTTTTGCATAGCTGAGAATTCAAATAATTTTGTGGACCAAAAATGGACAGATCTTGTCTTTGTGATGGAAATACGTAGCAGCATAGAGCTGGGATCGGAATAAAAGAGAATGAAGTAGTATTATACACTATGTTCATGTAACATCATAGTGAGACCATCACCAATTTTTGTTTTGCTGTATATGAGGAGATACCCACCCAGACACTCGATTTTTGTTATTGTGGAATTTTTTGTACCAATAAGTGCTTGCACATAAGTTTTATTTTGGTTTTACATCCTAGATTTCTTAATTATACTTGCAATAAATACTTACAGATGCTAACTGCAGGAATATGTTATCACCTCTCTCCTATATGACATGGATATGCCTAGGATATGTCCCAGGATGGCTTATATCTCTCATGTATCACTTATCATCATGGTATCAGAGAGCCTTCCATGCTGAATTGGCAAGGGTTTTGAGAAGGCTAGCTAACCCTACTCATAATGGAAAACAAATCTCTACACTGCCTGAACCAACCAGGGGAGCAAAGCACACTAAGCTTTATTTAGTTAGTTAATAGCATTATAAGTAGGCCTGCCAAGTGATTATTTTTTAAAATCATGATTAATGGCATTGTTAAACAACAATAGAGTATCATTTATTTAAATATTTTTGGAGGTTTTCTACATTTTCAAATATATTGATTTTAGATATAACACAGAATACAAAGTGTACGGTGTTCACTTTTTATTTATTTTTTATTAAAAATATTTGCACTGTAAAAAAATAGTATTTTTCAATTCACCTTCTACAAGTATTGTAGTGCAATTTCTTTAACATGAAAGTTGAACTTACTAATATAGAATTATGTACAAAAAAAACCTGCATTCAAAAATAGAACAATGTAAAACTTTAGAGCCTACAAGTCCACTCAGTCCTATTTCTTGTTCAGCCAATCACACAAACAACTTTGTTTAAATTTGCAGGAGATAATGCTGCCCACTTCTTGTTCACAATGTCACCTGAAAGCGAGAACAGGCATTCGCATGGCACGGTTGTAGCCAGTGTCGCAAGATATTTATGTGCCAGATGCACTAAAGATTCATAGGTCCCTTCATGCTTCAATCACCATTCCAGAGGACGTGTCCATGCTGATGACAGGTTCTGCTTGATAACAACCCAAAGCAGTGCAGTCCGATGCATGTTCATTTTCATCATCTGAGTCAGATGCCACCAGCAGAAGGTTGATTTTCTTTTTTGGTGGTTTGGGTTCTGTAGTTTCCACATCAGAGTGTTGCTCTTTTAAGACTTCTGAAAACATGCTCCACACCTCATCCCTCTCAGATTTTGGAAGGCACTTCAGATTCTTAAACCTTAGGTCGAGTGCTGTAGCTATCTTTAGAAATCTCATCTTGGTACCTTCTTTGTGTTTTGTCAAATCTGCAGTGAAAGTGTTCTTAAAACGAAGAATATGTGCTGAGTCATCAACTGAGACTGCTATAACATGAAATATATGGCAGAATGAGGCAAAATAGAGCCTGAGACATACAATTCTTCTCCATGGAGTTCAATCACAAATTTAATTAATGCATTATTTTTTTAACTAGCGCCATCGGCATGGAAGCATGTCCTCTGGAATGGTGGCCGAAGCATGAAGGGGCATATGAATGTTTAGCATATCTGGCATGTAAATACCTTGCAATGCCAGCTACAAAAGTGCCATACAAATGCCTGTTCTCACTTTCTCGTGACACTGTAAATAAGAAGTGTCCCATAAATGTAAACAAACTTGTTTGTCTGAGTGATTGGCTGAACAAGTAGGAAGACTGAGTGGACTTGTAGGATCTAAAGTTTTGCATTGTTTTGTTTTTGAGTGCAGTTATGTAACAAAAAACCAATTTACTTTTGTAAATTGCACTTTCACAATTAAGAGATTGCACTATAGTACTTGTATGAAATGAATTGAAAAATACGGTTTATTTTGTTTATCATTTTTACAGTGTAAATATTTGTAATCAATAATATTGATTTTATTCTGTGTTGTAACTGAAATAAATATATTCGAAAATGTAGAAAAACATCCAAAAATATTTAATACATTTCAACTGGTATTCTATTGTTTAACAATGCGATTAAAACTGCAATTAATTGTGATTAATTGTTTTGAGTTAATCACATGAGTTAACTGTGATTAATCGACAGCCCTAGTTATAAATCAAATAATCCTAAAATAAACTACTATATATTCTTTGAAGAATGACTGACTACCTGAAGATTTTTAAAAGGTATGATTTTACCGTAATTTGAAAATATACAACAGAATACAGAAGTTAGCCAATCTATGATCTTTATTCAGGACAGACAAGGTGGGTAAGGTAATGTCTTTTATTGGACTAACTCCTGTTGGTGAAAGAGACAACCTTTTGAGCTACACAGAGAAATTCAGGTGTTCACATGGCACTGTTGTAGCCAGTGTTGCAAGATATTTACATGCCAGATGTGCTAAAGATTCATATGTCCCTTCATGCTTCAGTCACCATTATAAAGGACATGTGTTCATGCTGATGACATGTTCTGCTCGATAACAATCCAAAGCATTTCGGACCGAGGCATGTTCATTTTCATCCTCTGAGTCAGATGCCAGATGCTCCGTGTAGCTCAAAAGCTTGTTTCTTTCACCAACAGGAGTTAGTCCAATAAAATATATCACCTCACACACCTTATCTCTCCAGTATCCTGGGACAAACACGCTTCAGAACACTTGAAACACCTTTATTCAAGACAAGCAAATACGCTTAAAAACACTAAGACGTGGTCTGACACACAGTTGGAATATCAAGGTCATGTCACACAAAGCTTTGTTTAAAAAAAAGAAAGACGACTTGTATTAGGCTTATTATGTGTATTTTCTTAGAAGTTTAATTCAGCCTTTATCATTACCTTCTGCACCAGCTATGTAACAAAAACTGTTTTGACTGATTGGTGTAGTTTGGGAAATTGTTCGTGTTTGTCATCATAAATATAGCTATGAAGGACTTATTCCATGTGTAAAAGCAGCATGTATGTTAGATATATACTCTCTTAGGGCCAAACTTTGGCCTCACTGAAATTAATGGGCCCCACTGAAATTACTACTAGAGACCTCGAGGTCTGAAAAAAGGGGCTTCAAGACCAGGCCCTCTCTGAGCAGTAATTAGCATTTCACCTCAGTTCCACATTTATAGAAACTAATCCAGTAGTATAATGGTGAACTCATACATTTATTTCTACATAATATTTTGTCACAACATATGCACAATATTTCCCTTCACTGGTTCATCATTTGTTTTTAATACTAGACTATTCGTCCCTCCCACTGAAAATAAATGGCCCCGTACTGTGCAGAAGCAGAGTCCCCTCCCCCCCTCTTTACTTCTGCACGTAGGAAGACAGGAAGGAGATGCACATGCAGTGAGTGCCACAACAGGGCAAGGTTGCAGCCCTGTGCTCAAGACAGTTACAACATGGAAATGTAGTAGTGAGCTGAATCGACTAGGAGGAGCATATTTGGCATCTTTTAAGCAGCAGCAGTCAGGTTCACCTCATCCATACATTCCACCTATACTCCCACCAGCCTCCTTGAGCCATCTTGCCTCCTGTTGTCAGGATGATTCTAGTCCCACTTCACAGCCAGCAGAGTTCTACACCAGCCCCAGCCTCTGAAATGTATCCCCTAGTTGCAAGAACAGGATTTTGCCCATATGCCTTGAGAGACTGGGAAAAGTAAGTCTGCAAGGTGTTTTTTTACTTAAAGTAGCTAGAAGTTCAAAGTATTTCTGGGTAAGAAACATCATTAACATCAGGAACTGCATATATGTTTGTACTACGCACTTCCAGGTATGTTTATATACAGTGTACACAAGTACAGTTTCCCATGATAACTGTGGGAATCATACAAATATATCCATTAGCCTATGGACTCAAAATGTATTCTGTCAGAGGCTACCAGGCTTACAAAACTAGGAGGAAACTTAACCAAGATAAACAGAAGTACTTACAGGGAAGCTAACATTTAGTCTCACCAAATTTCAGAGAGTCAAAACATGAAGCATTCAGTTATCTTAGTCTGTGGGATTAATCTGTCAGCATTTTATTACTAAATTCAAACTTCCTCTTTTCTCCCTTATTGGTGTCATGTGTAAGAGTTTTTTTAAGTTTTATTTTATGGTTAAGTTCACATTGCAGTTTTATCCTTGCCTCATGCCTTTTTTGGTAGTTCCTTTCCCTGCTACATATCATAAGACCGTCTTCCTTCGTACACCAAAAATTCATGCTCAGAATACAGGATTTATATCAGTGGTTCCCAGACTTGTTCTGCCACTTGTGCAGGGAAAGCCCCTGGCAGGCCGGGCCGGTTTGTTTACCTGCCGCGTCTACAGGTTCGGCTGATCACGGCTCCCAGTGGCTGCAGTTTGCTGCTCCAGGCCCATGGGAGCTGCTGGAAGTGGCGGCCAGTACATCCCCCATCCACACTGCTTCCAGCGGCTCCATGGGCCTGGAGCAGTGAACCGCGGCCCCTGGGAGCCGCAATCGGCCGAACCTGCGGATGCGGCAGGTAAACAAACCGGCCTGGCCCGCCAGAGGCTTTCCCTGCACGTGCGGTGGAACAAGTTTGGGAACCACTGATTTATATAATTCCATTCAGAAGATCATCATTCATTATGGGAGCTCGATTGGCACTGACATTTAAATTCAGTCTGAAGTCCCAACCAGTTCTGTAGGATAACTTTGGGCTCTAATTAAGACTCCATCCCTGAAAAGCCTATTGGACACGTTCAGTTAGTAAATGAGGAGTGAGCCACTTGGTAAATTATCAGAGCTTGCGCACATCCAAAAGACTATTTGCTGTAACTCTGAATAAGTAAAATCAAATCATTAACCCTCAGTTATAAAGAGGGGAAAAGAAACAGGAAGCAAGTCCATTTTCTACACACAGTTTAGGTTGCAGTGCAGGAAAATGTCATGTTTCTTACTGTATAAGAAATAACTGTTCTGTGAATCTCCTTGATAACAGGAGATACCATAATATATTGATGTATTCAGAGTTTTTTTAAAAATAAAATCCAATTATGACTATAAATTTATGAAATATATTGGTGTATATACTGTGGCCAAAATCCCTTTTTACCATGACAAAAGCTGTTTACCTAGGCCATTTGCAAGCTAGTAGTCTTAAGCCAATTACATGTTAACAGAAGAATCAGATAATCAGAAGGTCATTTCATGTCTTCTCACACCTGCTCTCTTACAAACAATATATTTTAGTATCTTCTGTATTCCCCATGGGATTAAAACCTTCTGAGACTTAAATGTCAAGTCTGGATCTCTACAGAATTTACCAATCAATCTGTTTGACACTCTCGAGGTGCCTCTCATTTGCTAGAGTTTCTAATCAAGCAAACCTAGAACCACATAATCCCCTCTTGTGGAAAAACCAAACTGAACTCAAAGGAGAAATCCTAGCCTCATTGAAGTCAATGGCAAAACTCCCACTGACTTAATGGGCCCAGGATTTCTCCGAGGGTTTACAGGAAATTCATCCATTTGTGCCTAATGGAAGGAGCATGGAGCATCACCTTTAAACCTTGTGAACACACTGAGGCCTTAAGGTCTCATTCAAAGCCCATTGAAATCAATAAAAAGATTCCCCCTCCCCTCCAAGGATGTGAAAAGCATGGAGAAAGAGGATATCCAAGAGGTAATCTACAGGGCCTCCAACATAAAGTGGGCATTGCCTGGCTTTCTCCTTTTGCCCCAAACATGTGGACGTTCCAGTGGATAGGAATCATTGTATTGCTACTTTAGTATATCCTTGGTGGACTTTCTGCTCTTTTTTTCTACTTAGCATTGCAGATCAAATGGGAACATGCAGAAAACTGGGACTGTGCAACTGCTTTCTCCAAAAGTTAATCTAATATTTTAAAGACAGAACCGTGACTGTGCTAACATTTCTTTTGTTGCATTAATGTGAATTAAGTCTAGTTCAAACTCATTGTGGGGAACAAGAAAAAACAGGAGAGACCTACTTTTCAACTAATCTATTTCATGCCAAGTAATGAAATTTGTTAAGGAATGTCATCTTACATAGATAGTCATTGGGGCACTTTCATTATATGAGCACGTATCTGAAGGAAGACCCTCTGTATTGTTTTCCATTTCCTTAAGAAGGCCTCTGACTGTACCAGCTGTCATAACATATTTCCAGACTCCGTGCATTCTGCTGCAAACCCACTGTAGTGGAACTTCTCCTAAGGGTCAAAGGTAGCAGAACTGCAGTGACTTAGTGTTTTTAGAGACAGGGAAACATAACAGTGCTTTTTAAAGCACTATTTTCTATCAAAGTACTTATTTTAACATTATTTGCTACACTTTGTTTCAGCTCTGACCTAAAGAATATAACCTCTCTGGTTTCTGTTTCTTTTAGTCATTCAAAAATAAACACTCTAGCAGTTGTTTTTTAGATATCACTAAATATTATGTAAACATTATATAGGTTTTAAAGGAATTCATAAAGATACTTGTCCTTGAGTAGCCTGCTCTTGATACTTATCTGGTTTGCTCTCTGCTACAGTCACACTCATAAAGGAGGCGAGGGGCACATGTGTGTACACGTACGCCATCTGCTAGAATATTATTCATTTAGTCTCATGTTTTACATGCCCACACGATTAGGAAATAATGAGCTCAGAGGAATGTGGATATGAATGAATATCAGTTTTGGACTACATGATATGATTTATGTCCATATTGAAACCAGGAGCTAAAATCATATCGGGCTAACCAAAATGAAGACAAGTGACCACAGAATGACTAGTGTAGCATATTAATTACTCAAATTAAATATTCAAAGCCCTGTTGAGATGTTTAGTATCTCTTCCAAAAAAAGAAAATGAAAGACGTTTACACTCTCCTTACCCGCATTCTCCAACACAGACATCTGGATAATACTGAATGAAATTTACATTTGAACATTCCTTCTAGTCATTCAAAAAGTATGAACAATGGATATTGTATTCTATCTGGTATCACAGAACTTCTCGTGCATTTGATCTTTAAAAGATGGTGTTACTACAGAATTCACCCTTCTGGTTAGAAGTCAAAAATGTTTCATGTAATGAAAATCTCTTCCATAACTTATTATACATCATACAAGTCTTAGATTTTCACTTACTTTGCATGAAAGACCAGCACAAAGCATCTCTCATTCAAATGCTACCATGCTATCCTCTCAGTTCTCCAAATGTGCAACAAGATCAAAAGAATCAAGGAACATGTTTCTTAAAAGGTGATAATGTAAAGCAGCAAAAAGAGAAGGAATTAGTCCAAAAGAGAATTTGGAAAGGAAAACACCAAGTAAACTCAAAATGGTTTAAAATCCCAAATGTTAAAGTCTCCAGGAGGCAGCTTGAAGTTGGGTATCTGTCCCATCTACAGATCACTCTTGATTTCACAGAGTTTAGCAGCACTGAAAAAGTCATTTTTTAAAACAGACTGACTGTTGCTAAATGCTGTCTTGTCCAGACCAGTACAAACTTACTTCTGTGATACTGAAGGAAAAAACATGTCTTACTCTCTTCTTTTGAATGATCATATTTGTTACCATTGGAAGGAATATTTCAGTTTCTATTAATGGCTGACCTGGTTCAATTTTTAATTCCACTATCGCGATAGGACACTGGATCCCATATCACTGCTTTTAACAGCAATCTCCCCCAAAACTTTAGTAGAGCAACTCTCAGGGTTGAATTGTGAGGACTGTCAGTCATTGAATATGTATGTTCTGAAAGGAATCTTCTTCCAAGAGAAGATGCAGTAAATCTGCCTGTTCAAGAGGTTAGATGGAGGTAATTCAGAGATTGTCAGAAGTTTCAGTCATAGCGAGACCATCACAAAAAGTTTCCCTACCTGTCCTTTGAATAGTTTGGCTCCATTAGATCGCTTCATTTGATCACTGAGGAAAGTTTGAGTAGATTTTAACATTTGTGATAAAGGGACAGGGGAAGTGTACACTGTAGGGACTGGCAGGAGGAAGGAGAGAGAATATTCTTAAGGGGGATGAGGGAGGAATGTATTATTGAAATCCTGGCTCAACTCCTACATTTCATATGGAAAAAGTGTGATTGGTGATTTTTGATTAATAAATCCAAGAAAACTGGACTGTGGTGCAGTAGTTGGGTCAGGAAGAATGAATGACTGCTTTCTACTCAGAGCAAGGCACTGGAGTAGTAATTGGAGATACTGAGGTGGTGAAGGGGAAAGGTTAGAAAGGGAGCTCAGTGGAGACTGATTAAGGGGAGAGGAGGAAGATTAGATTACACATTTAGCCTTTTCCTAAACTCTGGCTGACCCTCTCCTCAGTGTCAAGGAGCTTGAGGTTAGTTACTGCTCAGGCCATTGGATGAAAGTTCACCAGATTAATTTGATATGGTAAAAAGAGGTGGGTCACAAGAAGGGAAACAACTTTTTTGTCCAACCCACAAAGGTTGAAATGGGAATTATAGGTGTAGGCCTAGCCAAGGGGGGAATTTTAAGTGGCATTGATTGTTTTGAGTAGTAGGAGAGGAGACTATGCTGGTTGTGAAATTGTTTGTGCATCCTGGCTCACCACCCTCATCTCAATGCACGGCTTCTGAGGCTGGCTGCTACCCAATTAACTGGTTGAGATATATCTGGGGGACTGTGAGCATGGTAATGAAAGGACACTCAGAAGGTGGTCTTCAATGGCTAACAGTGTATGCAAAGGGTTCAACAATGCCACAGCAAGAAGGGAGACCTGGGCATGGACTTGGGACCCTTAATACATGGAGGTAATGGAAGAAAAAGGCCAACATCTATTGTGTGAGATCAGGTTTATAGTATACATTCCATGGCTCCCATCATCTGAGGAACAGGTGATCAGAGGACATAGCCCTGGCTCGCTTGCTCATGCTGTTATAATTGCACGATTGTCACTGAACATTAGTTAATATCTATGATGTGATCATTAACACCTCTGACTGTGCATGCATATGAGTTGACTAGTTCATCCTGTCCTACTTCTATTAACTCTGTTACAGAGACTGATTGTTTATGGCAACTGCATCAGCCATCCAATTCAGGAAGTCTCCAGAGCCAAACAGTTCTGATACAGCTTTGTCCACTTAGGGCGAGTGACTCATAATAGATTTAGAATGCTGTTGTATTGATGAATAGCTTCACTCCTGAAATCAATGGTCTATAACCTTTCTCATGAAGCTCCTCAGAGGAGTAGCCTGCCAGTCTCTAAAAATTGATTTATTTTGGAGGACTTCCATGTTCATATGTATATGGCTTCATATGTATACGTATATGGCTTCAAAATTAGCTTTGGATTTTACAACTCAAGGCATATACACAGTGACAATCTAGATTTGTGTTCCTTCAGTCCCATCAGAAGTAGTGGTGTGATTAAACCTTTGTTCTGGATTGGCCACCAACTTCTAAAGTTTAAAAAAAAAATGCAGATGTGCCACTCCTATTGAGGCAAAGGATCTATTCCCCCCCCCATCCTTGGCTACTCATGGGCTGAATTGCTTTCAAACTGCTGTGAAGCTTCAGTTGCTGAGTTTCTGGAGAAACTGACAGAGCTTCAGGGCACTGACTGCTTCATCTGGGACAAGCCAAAAAAGACCAACAGAGATGACTTGCTGGCACATTATAATACCATTGGTGGGTGAAATTCTGTGGCCTGCGTTGTGCAGGAGGTCAGACTAGATGATCATAATGGTCCCTTCTGACCTAAATATCTATGAATCTATGAATCTATGAATACCTTTTTTGGTCCATTACTATTGACACAGGAGTTCCCAAGAACCTTCCACCTTGCCTAACTCTTCTCAGGGAACCAGAAAGACAGATAGCTAGAGCAGCTGGGGCAAAGAGGCAGACTGAGTCCACACGTAGGAAGTGAAGAAGATTCTCTTGCTTACAGTATAGCATATGCAAAGCCCTGAAAAATTGAGGTCTTCCAGGTAGCAGACTGTTAATTCCCTACTGTTTGCAGTAAATGGCAGAGAGGAGTATTTCATGCAAAAAGGTTTTGCTGTGTATCTGATATGTCTCAGTTTTGGTTTGAAGTTTTGAAATACATAGGCCAAAGCCAGTTCCAATGTGGGCAAATAAGATGTTTTTTCTTTGAACTGCAGCAAAAAATATATATTATATACACACACACACTGTGTTGAGTTTTTAATAGGCTCTAGCATTGCTTTAGGACATTGACTTCAATTAGGAACCACACTGCTCCTAGCTATATTAAAAGTCAAAAAATGTCATTAATACAGAGTTAAGGTTGGCCATTGATAACCTATGCCCTTCCAAGAACAACAAGTTGAGCAAAACTCAAACTTCTGAAAACCAGAATAGAGGGTTAAGGTAAATACCCACACAACCTTAACTGTACCCACCCCCGTCTCCCAGGGGGTGCCAATAGCCATTAGGAATTATCTGCATGCACTCTGTTAATTAGCTGTACTGAATGATAGGAGGAGATCTGGGTCTGAGTCCCCCAACATGTAGGATCAAAGGAAAGAAGTGCACTCGAACCTTATTGTGCCAGTCTGCATCCTTTCAATACTGAATTGTGTATGTTTTGTCTCAGTCTCGGGGCACTGGAATCTTTTTGCCATGGATATTGGCAAGAGTCAGAACAGTCTATGGATTAATGATGGGTAGGGGTAAGTATAGGTTTAGGTGGTCTCCCTTGTGTAAGTGTGAAGCAGGGCTGTAAGAGGGCTTGAATTGGTGGTTAAATTTTACCAGTGTGGTATTTTGTTTGGGGAATAGGCTCAGTGTTTGAGCATTGGGCAAGTGCAGGTAGTGTATGTCCATTACATGAAAAGCCTGGTCATTGTTCAGAGAGGGCAGAATTAAGGTTGTAGTGGGCATTTATCTTAACTCTGTATTTTGTTTTTTAGCAGTTTGAGTTTTGCTGCATTCAGCATTCTGGAAGGGAGACAGCTATCACAAGGCAACCTTACCTCTGAATTAACAAACAGTTCTTTGCCATTTAATTTTCTAATCTCTGTAACACAGATAAACACTTGTTGGTGAGACTCAGTGGTCATTTAGGCACCTGTAGTTCTCAATTAGGTTTGCAGTCAATATGGTACTGTGGATAGGTATAGTCAAAAGGGCTTCTCATCTTAGATATCAAAGAGCTTTACATTGTTATGCCCATTTCACAGAAACAGAGAGGTGAAGTGACTTGGCTAAAGTTCACGCACCTAAGAACAGTCACACACCAGTGATCTTTCCATTAGGCCACATGGTTGCTATGTAATTCTTAAGTGCTCCTCCCCAGTCCTGTACATTTTCTTACAGTAGAATGGAGATAATGGTCTTGCTTTGAATTTTTTATGTGTAAAAATTAAACAAACAAGGAGTACTTGTGGCACCTTAGACACTAACAAATTTATTGCTGACAGAACCAGTGAGATAAATCTCATATATGGCCTATGTCCCAAACCCTTGACAGTTATAGTACATGGTGGTTACAGTTGCTTTAAGCATGAGAGAGGATAGTGGTGGGTCTCTCTTCTTCTCCACCCCTGTCCCAGCATTCCCTACACCACCACCCCACACACCAATATTTCTAGCTCCTCCTCCCCTTCCCATCTCACTAAGACATTAGCTGGCACTGCAGAAGCCATTAACATGTAAGAAGTTGGCCCTTCCCATCTCCCGTCCTATGATGATGTGTACACATCACAGGTAGCAGCTTACCCTAGGGCTGCACACTACCCTGGTTATGGAGCCTTGGCTTCACACTGAACTGGGCCCCTTGCTCCCATCACCCACCCCCAGATGGGACTCCTGACCCTGCTTCAGCAGCCATACTGCAGGTCTATCCACTTTGCCCCTTTCCCAAACTTAAACCCACACAGACAGACACATCAGCCAGCCCCCACCCCACTCCAAGGTGATGTTTATCTTAATTATTTATTTTCTGGATTTCAAATGTGTAAATTTGCATTACTTTCAGCCTCCACCCCCTGATCCCAGATCACATGGCGGGTGAAGGTAACCTCGAACTTTAGAGACTCTGGTCCCATAATCGGAGACTTGGTTTGATCCCTCTGTGTACAAGAGGACTGCCTAGTTAACTTAAAAACTTTTTTTGGGGGGTGGGGGCTCTATATCTCAGGAACCCCTTAGCAAAGTGGCTCCAAATTTGGATTACTGACACTACCCTGACAAGCTCTCCCTCCCACACTACCCCCCAAGGACGCACAACAAATTTCAAGGAAATCCAAATAGCTATATTAGGTTAGAGCACTTAGAATAGTCAGGCTTTAAACAAAAAGTTGGTCTTAAAAATCTAGCAAGGACACAATGAGTTAATCACTGAAATAGATTGTCAATCCCTCTGTTTAGGAGAGCAGAATATCTCTATTCCTTTCTTGTCAAGAGGACACTGAGGGTAGCATTAGATGATAGTTCTCTCAAGTATTCTCTCATTTACTGGAGGGTGTGGACTGTAAATTGTGGGAATACCACACAGTTCCCTCCTATAATTATTATTTTTCCATAGTGTTAGTGAGTGCACCTGGCATTCTTATAAACATCAAAAAAGAAGGGGGAAAGGAGAGTTTGTTTGAACAGACTAGCAGCCCCAACTATCTTTAGACCAAGCACATCCCAGGTGTACAAGTGCCTGTTAACATGAAAGTACCCTCTTTCATATACTCCGTCAGCTTGAAAATCAATTATGTGTTTGATCAACTTTTGGCAGCCTTGATACCTTTTATGTGCCTATGAATTACTACCAAATAGCATATTGGGGCCTAGGGCTTACAAATACCACTAGGATTTACAAAAAAGCCTTTCAGTACCCTGGGCCAAGATGACTATGGAGTCAACTTTTTGTCAAGCATCAGAAATATCAGAATCAATGGGTATGGTTACCGTTTTCAGTTTCTATGCATTATGCAACACTGAAGGCTTAAGCCTAAATTCTGCAGAAACTTATGCATGTGCTTAACTTCACAATGTATGAAGTTAAGCATGTGCATAAGTCTTTTCAGGATTAGGACCTTAGTCTTTATTTAGAATATCATGAAAAGGTCATGTTGCACATCAGGACACCTGCTGTTCTTTCATACAGATTTGAAACAAAAGACTAAATATTAAGATAAACAATAAGTAGTTTTATTTAATACATCACTTATCCTTGTTGGATATCTACCTAGAACCACAATTAAACTAAAGCTCCAAAAGTTTCACCCAATACAGGTGAAAGACTTCACCAGGTCTTTGGTAATATGAACTCTGGGATTTTGAAGGAAGCTGTGCTCCTATTATTCCAAAGTCCTAGATACATGGAGAAGTTCTTTCCATTGCATTATGTTCCAGATAAATTAGGAATTAAATCTCTTTTCCCCATCTATCCAAAATTCCTTCCCTGTCAATTCAAGTAAAACATTTGTTCACCTCAGACATTTGAAATCTCTCAATCCTGCCCTAATTAATACTATCTCATTTTCCACATAGGAATGGCAAATTGCCAACTAGTGAGGTGCAATGCAAGGAAAATAAGCAGGTATGAGTATTGTCCAGTATGGCTATAGTGCAAATATTTCAAAAATTAGTCATAACCACAAATTCATAGCTCTCAGAATCCAATATATCTTTATTATAACTAAGTCTTTTGGGGGGTAGGAGTTCCATTTCTCATTACTTTTTATTTTATTTAAATAAGTCTTACTTTGTTTGGTTCCCTCCCCCACTGGCTCCTAAAACCCTGAAAATAATTTTGTGTGTTCAGACTGTGACAGCAATAACATGTTACACTTATAACCAAACAACATTCAAATACAACACACCCCCACACAGCAAATCATCTTTGTTCATTCTTCTAGTTATATGGCTGATCCTTTTATCCCCAACTAGTACACAGTTCCAACATAAAACTAACTTTTTATTAAGATGTTTAAATTATATTAGGTATAGCCGGTCTGAACATTAGATGCAATTTTATTTTGTCAAAACTGAAAGGTTGAAATCAGGCAAAGCAATGCCCTAAGCACTGCACTACAGACACTCATCCTGAACTAAAGAGCTCAGGTTTTTGATCTGAAAAAGGACATTGACACCTCAATTTTTTGTGAAAAAAAATTGGAAAGTTTTTGGTTCTGTTCCAGTACAGAATAAAACTCAGATTTCAAAACCCCAAAAGTTGCTGTGAAATGGCATTTTCTAGTCAGTGTGTGTGTGTGTGTGTGTATTATAAATAAATAAATTAAATAAATAAAATCACACACACACACTCCATAATCCTACCCATGTATTAGCTACAACGTACTAAACAATTCAAAAACAGGAGAGGCTACTTTATAACAGACAATTAAAAGCATACAAACCTCAGATCCTAAAAAAAACAAATAACCAAGCAAAATTAAATAATATTGATATCAATTGCATTGATTGCATAGGTTCATCACTTACAAAAACAGTATACTCTTTATCAAGTCTGTGCAAATAAAACTCGAACTTTAGATTTATTTTTTTCCTTTTCCTCTCTAGTCAAGAATATAAGCAGATTGTAACAAAGTAGTATGGGTTTTATAAATCATAGCACGACTGTCCTGATCCTCACCTCAGGTTATGAAGGACTTGGCATCTTGTGCCACATAGCTCTCCATAAACTGCTCTCCTGTAATACACACACCACTTTTGCACAGGACTGCTGCCATTTTTCATGTGAGAAAGCAGCTATATGAAGTGATAGGAGCTTTCAGAAGTGAAAGAATGGGCACTACTCTTAATTTAACAGAAAGTGGCATTTCATCCTTTCGCCTTGCTAGTGAACTTGTTAGTAATGTGACGTGTCACATAGGTTGCAGCAAAACATGCATTGCACCTCAAGGATCAAGTATTGCTTCTCATTGAAAATGTAAGGGGGTTTCACAGTAAATTCCCGTCTCAATTCATAAGCTCTATTATGGTTTTCCAGTTGAAAAATAGTGTCCAGTACATAGTGTTTGGTCTTAGTATGAAAATTTTCATACTGACCAGAAATCAGACATTTAAGGGTCATGGGCATTCACAACATCCAGGGTCATGTCACTTTATTCCAGCATAACACAGACACCTGTGTCTTATAGTAACAATTCAGTCTCCCATGATGTAATTTTACTGTTGTAGCCAATCTGCCCAAAGTATCTTGGAGTGGCTTTTAACATAAATTAACAATAGACACATAATTAATGACTCCTGTGTTTCACTGGAATGAAAGCTTTGTGCGGGATTGCTGTGTCACAAGGCATCCTGTGAAGGACAGTATTTGATTACACAATTCAGTAACACAAATGCTTTTAGTTGGTATTCTGGACAAGTGTGCTTAAATTTTATGACCATTTTCAAGTTGTAGAGAGATCTAGTGAAATGAGCTAATAAAGCAGAGCAAAACATGAAGGCACTTTACGTGCATTAGTTAATTGTAACAGAAGTACCTGCCCCATCAATTAAGCACAGATAGTGTAAATATGTTTTACATAGTCTAATTATTACATTTTTGCAAGTAGAATTGGAATTCCATGGTGAAAGAGCTATGCAATGGTTTTTACTGGGCAATATGCACTGATTTTTACATTGCTATGTTTATAACAGTGCTGTTGCCGCCAGAAGATTCCCTTGCATTTAAAGAACTGATAGAGTTTTAATTAGAGACAGGTAAGCCATTTCAGAGGAGATAAAAGCCTGCTAAAAAATGAGCCTAGTTTGTGGGCTGAACTAAAGCCTAAACATTTTGCTAAGTACTCCCAATACTTATCTCTTCTCGGTCCCAATCATAGCATCATAGGGAGTGGATGCTATCCTTGCTGAAAACTATCTCAGGACATCAGCAAGTACAGTATGGCAATGTCTGGATTAGCTGTTATCTTCAGAATCATGTGACTTCTAGTGCATTTGAGTGGATCCAATACATTCTGGGATACTTCTCGCATGGGAAAATCCTGGAGTACACAAGATTTCCAGAGAGCTGTTCTAGACATTACCAGTTTTTAAATCTCTCATAAAAAGAAGACCTGTTAGGGGTCATGGATAAGAAATTGAGGGTTAAGGAAAGGAAAGGGTGGTGTCAGGGAAGATGCATCTGTTTATGCTGGATCAGAGGTAGAGAGAAAAGATTCTGATAAACAAGAAAATTCTGTGGACCTTCTGCGCTTCACCCAGTCCCTTGTCATAGAAGGTTATAATGGCTGCTCTGAAAGGAAACTTTTTGGGAATTAAAAATATATTTTGAATTATGCACCAGTTCACTTCCATAGGCATTTGATACTTGATGTTAAAGATGCCATTGACTTTAAAACTAAGATGTCAGATTTTTTAAAAACAGAAAAAATCTTTAAAAAGAACACTGTTAGGCACACAATATAGTTAATCGTAAAACAAAAACAAAACAAAGACCCCAAACTCTTACAAAATTCGAGCAATAGCAATGTTTCCATGATTTTTTAAAATTCTAGTAGAAATAGGGGTGTCATTTTTAAATTCTATTCCCCTTCATTTATTGTAAACCAAACTTGGCAACATTATGCTAGTGCATGAGACCTAGAAGGGAAATTAATTAAAAGCTAAAAAACACTTCACAACTGAACTCAGAAGAATGCAAAAAGTTCATCCAAACTCAGAGAAGACAAATTAAAGTGTATCAAGAGTGAAAAGTGCATTTGATTTTTTTTTTTTTTGTAGTGTGAGGGGATGGTAGGCAAGGATTTTTTTTAAAAAATGGCAGAGGATCTCTATGCGGTTTCATGGCAGAAGATAATATAATAGTCTTGAGAAGCCATCACTAAAAAGATACATTCGACATTTTAAAAAAATTCTTAGATTCAATCAATTTTAAACAATAAACAGAAATATGGAGTAGGTTTCAGTTTAAGGGTGTAATTTTGATTCCCAGGCATTGCTCATGTAGATGCTCACAAATAAGCTTAAAGGTCCCAATTTCAGAATTAAATGAACACTTTATATTGAAAGAATATAATAAAATCTTGCTTTTTTTAAATCTAAAAATCATTGTTTCAGACTCTTTAAATAATAAAATGTAAGAGGCTTTAACAATCCATTTTAATGAACAAACATGTTAGTATAGTGGATTGTAACATCTACTGTGGTAATAAGACTTGACAGGGTGTTCATTGTTGTACCACAATTGGCTTGGGTGTCTTGTGAGGCACAAGGCCAAAGGCCAACTGCTTTCAACTAAGGAAGGGTGAATGTAGACCAACAATGCATGCCCTGTAGTATTTTCTTGGAAAATACTACCTTATTCCAGGTGTAGAATGGATTTATGTTCTGAAGTGAAACAAGATGGGCAAGAGGCATTTAAAATTATTTCAGCCACTGTTGAGAGAGTTAGGTGCATGTCATGTTAGTGTGATTGCAACATCATAGTCACTCAGCTGTACCTCAGCAGAAGCCAATCAGATCCACTTGATTTCCTGATGAATCGTAGTCTCTAATTAGAACAACATTTTTCAGTGGAATACACCTTACAATGGATATAATCTGTGTTAATTATAAAAATGAGGACATTATATGCTACACTGCTTGGAAAAAGTGACAAATTACATTCACACACACAAAAGAAAATGGAATTTGACCTCTGAAAAATCTGATTTACAAAAATAGTTTCTCACTGAATGGTAAGATTTATGAACTCATGCAACAAGTTTGGCTGCATCAGTCCAGTTACTATATTGACTTTACTCAGGAGAAAGTACTGTGCCAAAAGGAGCTTGCCAAAAGAAAAAACGAGCAAAGTCTGTGGTTCTCTTATTTAACAAAGCTCCCTTCCCATGTGAATAAACGACTATGCTTCCCTTAAAGCATGAAAGCTACTGAAGGACTGAGATCAGCAAAAAGGCGGTGGGAGAGGAAGAGGGCAAAACATACTGCTCGTTTTTGAGTGGAGAATGTCTATTCAGAGAAACAGCAACATAGGAACAAAGGGGTCACCTTGAGTTTTGTTCTGTCCACCCAGAAGCTTTACAACAAAAGCCAAATACTTATGAACAACAACAATTGTTGAAACATCACTGAGACACTGCCCATGAGAAATAAAGCAGTTTCTGAAAGGAAAAAAAAACCCACCAGTGAATAATATAAGGGGGATGTTTTCTAGTTCTTTAAGGAAAATATTTTTGGCCAGGGTCCAATGCCTGGAATTGTCACACTTTTTTCTAGACAAGATTTTCTTTTGTAGCTATTCCCCTCTACTGGCTGCTTTTCTAGTTAGCGAAGAGAGAAATGACGACATTTGAGGGAGGAGGGATTGCGGAGAATTCAGGCTACACATGCATGTTTAAATTTGGTATGTTAGTTCATCTAGATTTACCGGGGGCAGCAGTAGGAAGAATAAAAGGAGAAGCTATTTTATTACTTCCCCACTGGCCAGAAGGGACAGGGCCTGTGGCTAGGATATCACAACCTTGCAGCACCTCATTTCTTCTTTCCCCCTCAAGTGGCAACCATCATGTTGATTCCATCCTCCCCATAGGCTAGTTTGTCTCTGTGCTGGCCATCAGGGAACACACAAGCAGGGGTACAGCCTCTTTTCCCTCATGCTTTACAAAGGTTTTTTTTCCTACCTGAATTTCCACATATTACAGGGGTATTTATTCTTTCCAGCACTGGAATTTGGGATGGACCTGAAAAACCACTGTTCATTTTCCTCTGTTCCTTATGAACAGCCCACCACTATTACTGGCTTCAGCCAATGGACAAAGTTCAGTGGGACAGTTTTATGAGGTTCCCCCTGCCACTCCTCCTCCACAAGTTCTCTCACTCCCTATATACAATGAATGGGTGCAAACAGATTCTGGGCAGCCAACAGCCTTCTCTACTTCACAAGTGGTGCCCAGCTGCTTGTACTGAGACTTGTGCATAGTTCTACACATCTACCTTTTTCCCCCCCCAAGGAGCCCAACTCTGTAGTATCTGGCACTTTACAAAAGCTAACCACTTGTCACAACATTTGTATGGTAGGTAAGCATCCTCCACCTGTCATTTTCCAGATAAGAAGCCTAAAAGTTGAAGAATGGAAATTTTGGCAGTGTCTAAAATTAGGCACTTAATTCCATATTTAGGCATCTAAATTAAAGGCCTGATTTTCAGAGGTGCCAAGCACCCCCTGGGTTCTACTGATGTTCCATATTTACTCTGGGTGCCTACATATGGCCTTTGGTGCCTAACAGACTCGTAGGATTCAAAATTTTGACCCAAGTGACTTTATGCAGGCTAAAGGGACTCACCAGGTAACATCAGGGATTGAAAGCAGAAGTTTTTTTACTCCCAGTCCTATTTTATTTCATGCTGATGAACTGTTCCTTCCTCTTGAGCTATACTGGTAACTCAGCAAAGGGCCATATCAATTGTGAGCAGCCAGGTGGTAGCCAGGAAATGAGTAGTAGTGAGTAGTGGCATCCTGGACAGCATCCTTGGTTGGGGATCCCGCTTGCCAAATAATCAAGGGATGTGGAGAAATGGATTTTCATGGGCCTCAAAGACCAGCAGTGTTCAGCTGTGGGGGAGAATCACTGATAACCTGCAAGTGGTAGTAAAAACTCACACAATGTGAAGCTTTCAACTCTAGCAGTGATTTTACACTTTCAGGGCTATCTTCACAAGGGAGAAGGGTAGAAACAGGCTAATAATAGAAATTGAAATTAGAATGGACATTTTGAGGCTCCCCAAAACTGCAGTCTTCACAGGTCCCAAAGGCTGGCTCTGCCTTCCATGAATTGAATTAAAATAAAAACAAAACAAAAAACACACCATCACATACAGTCACAGGTGGACGAAAGTTCTCAAGGAGTCAGGCATTTGCATTGGAAGGCATGCAAAATTGGACTTGCTGCCTCACAGACGCGCTGGTTTGGGTTCCTCACTTATGATTATGGAGAAGGGGGAACAGGGCCCTGCCTTCTTCTTGCAAGGACTACCCAACATTAGACATTTGCAGATAGTTGCATGTTGATAAAGCTGTAGGCAATTTCACCATTAAATCAATGTGTTTCCTTTCTACTATGTCCGTGGCAAGTGGTGGTGGTATTTGTCTTCTGTATAAGCACCATTTTGTTTAAGAGGAAGATGGGCAGGAACACAGTTGCTCAGTGGTATGCCAGGATTAAGTTAAGCATGATTAACAGAAAGTACACAATATTGTACAACTCCTGTTAGAGATGTTACAGGGATGTTGGATATGGAAAAACCCCTTCCCTAACATAAGTGTCTATAAAAATGGACCCTGAACATAAATACCTGAATAAAAATCATTGTAATGTGATTAGAAACTTGGGAATTCATATTTTGAAGCTGGATGCACTTTTACTTCCCCTTTACAGTACTTGGTCTCTTTTTATAGCAAAACAGCATATCACTGAATTATTAAAAATAAAACATCTTTCTGCTTGTGGGTAAATTATACTCTAGAGAATAACGTTCAGAAATGGTGAAGTAGTAAATGTGTCCTGCTAGGAACTTCATGAGTTGTGTTATCCCCTGAAAAAAATGAACACAAACTAATAAAAAATCCTAAAGAGTAATCTGAAAGGGTGAGTTAAGGGTTTGATCAAAGGCCATGGAAGTCATAGGAGTCTTATTTATCCCAGTAAGCTTTTAATCAGACCCTAAAATGAGCTGCCTTCATATTTTTTGGCAGAGAAAATTACAGTAGAGGATTGTACTGTCACTTCCAAACATCATTTTTTAAAACTCATGGCATGTCCTAGGTACCAATGGAGCTTCACTTCAACTTTGGAATCCTTGTGGTTGCAGAGTCAAGATATTAGCATGTCAGTAGCAGAAGTTGGCACAGCTGTCTTTTTAGCATCCGGGTAGTGAATCTTTTACATATATGATTAATCAGGAATATTCTTTATTTTACACCCTGATTATTTGCTATTCTTGCTACATCCTCCCTTTGGCACATATGCCACATCAATTTACACCTGACTTAGCTTATGGCACCATTGACATTTTGAAATTGGACTGCAATGCCTGCATTTCAGTGTAGTGCTGGGGGAGGGGGAGGCAAATCAAAACATTTTAAAAACATCATGCGAGCTCTGTGAAACACACAGGTGCTACAGACTGAATAGCAAACATAAAGCTTAAGCTCAATGTGATATTGCCTGCTGATTCCATAAACAACAAACAAATTTAACAAACAACAAACAAAATACAAGCCTTTGAATAAACAGCTTGAGTGAGTTGTTTTCCCTGTGGTCTGAGAACTTGCAAACCCTAGACAAATTATATTCAATATGTAAAAGTCTCATTATCGGAGATCTCTGATTAAAGAAACTGAATTTGTGCCATTATATTCAGTGAAGGATTAGCTACTATAGTCAGTTACCTGAAGGGAGAAAAAAATTTAACTCTTTCATGGTGCACTTCATCCAGAATTGTTTTCAAGGATAGCCAATTACTACGATTTCTAGGAAACAAATAATTCTGATGCAATGCCATAGCAAAAATAGTGCCACAACATAGCCGTGCCACAACAATAAAATAGTGTGCCTGGAGTTATGTGAAAAGTGATTACTTAAATATCTAATGGGGGTGACAAGGTGGCAACTGAATTTATAAATAGGCAGGGAGAAGACCATTTACTGTATTTACTTTTTCCATTTAACCATTTTCTACATGGCTTCCATTTTCTATTGCAATATTCATTCTAATGACAGTAGATATTTATCTGTACTAAGAATCCCACATTTGCATTAAATAGTACCTTTCTCTACAAGTAGTCCCACTTGAAACCAACACGACTACTTGCAGAGTAGATTATTAATGAACATGAGTGAAGTTTGCAGAATCTACCTCTTAATTGGAAAAATTCAAACTTGCATTTAGTGAATTGGAGCTTGGATTGCTTTCTAAATACTTCAGTATTTGAGCTTAATGGGACTATTCACATGCATAAAGTTATCCACGTGTTCAAGTACCTTGTTGAATTGGGTCCTTGGTCATTAATAATGGACTATTTCCACCCTGTTCCCTGATATGGCTAGGTAATAATAGCGACAATGTAAACAATATAAACCTGATTGTAAAGGGGGGAGGGGCATGGAAGACACACACAAAGTAAATATTTGTTTTAGTTAAGGATGAAAGTATTCGGTCAGTTTAAAAAAAGGGGATACATTATTAGGATGCTTTCTTTGAATCAACTGAATTCCTTCCAAAATGCCTTATGGAGAGGCTGTTTAGTATTCATCTCCATACTCCTGTACAGCAATGGCTGTTAATCTTCTAAAAGGTACAAAAATGGGCAAAAACATAATAGTTCTACAAGCAGGCTTATTTTTGTCTCTCTGCCTTAGTATTTTCTGAACAAAAAATATACAATTCTAATAGTTAACTAAGTTAAATAGCTAACACTATAAAAACAAAGGAATTTATAGCCTAGCGTACCTAAGAATCAGTGACACCACATCACTGCTCTCTTCTGTTTTCAAGGTCAGTGCTAAGATAACACATAGTACATATTATACAATTGTATAGTATAGGAGACATGATAGACTGAGCCATAATTCAGAGAGCTTGGCCCTGAACTCCTAGCATAAATACTGAGTGAACTGTACCTACACCCTCCATTGCTTCTCATTGTGTAGTTAACGTATTCATTTGCTGCTAGCCCCCAGCAAGCAAAACCCAGAACAGGGAGGAGAAATGCCCGAGCCATGTTCATTCAAATCTCAATCTTACCCGTTCAGATCTGGAGTTACTCCATAGACCTTAATAGTGTAATGAAATTAGGGTTGCCAATTTTGGTTGGATGTATTCCTGGAGATTTCATCACATGACAATTTTTAATTCCTGGAGACTCCAGGACAATCCTGGAGGCTTGGCAACCCAAAATGGAATAAGTGGAGTTGTTCTGGTTTTAGATCAGCATAAATGAGATCAGAATGTAGGCCATTTTGTTGTTTAGGTCTCTAGAAATATACAGAAAACGTGGCTGGTTGGATTTCTACCATATTCTGAAAAGTTACCTTTGACATGAAAGCCGCTGCTCAAAAATATAAAATGTAATTAGCAAAAACAACTACACACAGACACACACATACATTTAGGAAGATAAACAAAAGAGAACTTGAGGAAAAGCTAGAGGAAAGGTAGGGGTTTTGTTGTTGTTGTTGTACACACACACACACACACACCCAGTTTGTTCCAGGAAATGTCTAAAATGCCTTCTGGTAACTTTTAAATAAACATGAAAATCTCTGTTTGAATTCAAAATGTTTCAAATAATGACAAAAAAGAGACGTGTGCTTGGACTACAAACAAATAAAAGTAAACTAAGGTCAGGAATCACTCTCCATAATTAAAATACATTATCTTTTCTTTCAGACTTCAGTTTTCTATCACATAACTGCATTAGACTTGAACAAGGCTTAAATGTGCTGCACAGTAATCTTTTCCTGTACACTAATACCAACAGACCTAAGCTACATTTCTCAGCTAGAATCTAACATTTTGGGTACATGTTACTGTCGCAGTTTCATTTGTCAGTAAAACCTTGTTTACTTGCTTCCTGTTATTAATTATGGGAAACAGGATCCCTGCAAACTATAAGAGAGGGCTCTTTTAACTTCTGTCTAGACTTTTCAAGGCAAACTATAGATGAGTCCTTTAATGTTTGTGCAGAGCCAGAGACTGCAAAAAAAAAAAAAAAACCCAAAAAAACATTGTTACCTCACACAGCTTAAGACTGCTTATCTCACTCTCACACACAAAAAACCCCTTAAATCACTGCAGCTCCTACCCTTATTATTCGGCACTGAAGTAACATTTTCTTTCATAGTTGGAGACTTTCTTCATCTGTCACACTGATTAATTAACAGCTCACAGTATGAGCTCTGAGCTTCAATAGCCTACTGAAAGCGAGAGAGAAAGATCAACATTAAATATTCCATAAAATGCTGAAAAGGAAAAATGCTCTCTTAATAGGAAGGGATCTCTCATACAAAAAAACTAGCCTAATTTCTGTTTCGTTACATCACACATGCTAATATCATGCAAGGAGCTGAAAGCAGATGTATTGGGGAGGACTAGTTAGGAGAAAAATTGCCGTAGACTTTAAAAAAATATTTAAATCAGGCTATGTTTGCTGAGAGGAAATGGGGGCCTAGAATACCAGCACTACACTAATGGAACAATTCTCACCAGTGTTGTAAGAGCTAGGATTAACCTACTAGAAAAACAAGCCTGTAACACAACAAAAGTTTATACACCAAGATCTGGGGGAAAGATAGATTTTGCAGAGTCTCAACCTACAACTCACAAAAAAGCATTTACACATTTGTGGGTTCTCTCTCCCCTTCCCCTAAACTGTTACCGTCTGGCAGTTATTTTAAGAGTTTGACTTTCTCCCCCCTTTTCTAAGCCCCTCCAATAGTGCTGAGTGGACAGAAATTATAGATGCAAGAAAAGCTGACAAATGACTAAGGCCCCTCCCCAAGTGCCTCAGACAGTCAAAGCTCCTGCCAAAACATGCCTGAAAGCTAGTGAGGAGACAAAGACACAAAGATTCCATTTTCTCAGTGAAAATAGATTTCATGTGTAGAACACCAATGAGAATAATAGAACACTGACACATGCTTGCATTTTCAGAAGCAAAAATAAGAATGAATATTCCAAGGATGACTGAAATTATACTTGATTATACAGCAAGCCCAACAAATGTTGTTTAACCCAATAATCTTTTCAGACTGCAAAATGGTGTGATAGTCTAAAGAATTTGTTTCAATAATAGAAAGCCTGGGGTTCAATAAAATCCAACTTGATCCTACACTGCTTACTAAGAATAATCTTTGCTATGGTACATATGCAATTAAAACAAAGCAAATTTAAAAAACTATCTTTCTCAAATGTTTGGTGAGGTATTAAAAACCCTCAGGAAGGTTTGATACTATTAAAAGACTCCCCCACGCTCCAGCATGTCTCATTACTAGAACTGCAGAGAGAATTTAAAACCCTGACACCCAAGCCTCTGCAATCTTGCAGGCTTTGCATGGTAAGTTCATTTTGCCTTATTAGGATCTGTGGTGGCATTCATCAATGAGCTGGATCTGGTCTGCCTTGGAGCTGCGCAAATCAGCAGAGAGTTGGATGCAAAGTAGTGAGGTGGAAGGGAGGGGAAGAGCACGATTTCTCTTTGAAAAGAGTCTGTTCATCAGGAAATTGGGGTGAGGCTGTGCAACTGGGAAAGGGGAAGATTTGAGTGTTCAAATTTCTGATTTAAATGTAAGAAGAATATTTACACTAAAATACACTAAGTTAAGTGATTTTTAAAAATTATTTGGATAGCTCTGATCCCACTCCTTTATCACTTAATAGCAAAAGTAGCTATGATTAAAGGAAGTCTATAAGCTCCCCTCGGGCTGACAATTTTGGAGATCTTTGTTGGGGGAAGTGAGGATGTATGCAAGGGCTTGTTCATTAGTATGGTTTTTCCAAATGCTTTCAGCTCTGATTACTGTTCATCAGAATGCAGCACTCTTGCTAAGCATCTACTTATAATAGCCCCCTTTTTTTTCTTTTACACAGGATGCCTACAGGTCTGCTGCTATTCGATATACCCTCCACAGCCCAGTAAACCAGCAGACTTTCAGCAGAAACATTAGGACTTACGAAATACTATATGATTAACAGGTTAAAAATGTAATTAACTATACCTGTTGAGGTAACAGACTAAGAAATAGCACTGGGGATATTTTAATTTTTATAATATTTTAAATAAAAATTCAACCCTCTCCTTCCTTCCCCCCACCCCCTACACACATACCAAAGGAGTCAATGTAGGGCAGGTTTCACACTTCAGGCTAGATCATGATTGCCACAAGCCCTGCATGAGGCATGGCACATAGCTGTGGCACCCCAGGGGCAGCACAAGAAGGGAACTGTTTGCCTTTCAAGCAATCCCTTCCCTTCTTCTCCATGGCTTGTACCACAAGCCATTAAGATATGCCCAGGAGGACTCTGCTGTGAGGACCAGCACATTGTGAAGACCAAAATCAACTTTCCACTCATTCTCTACCCCTTCCCTGTGCATATAAGTGTGCAATAGTGTCGGTCTCCGGCATACCCAGATCCAGGGGCTAGGCAGGCCATGCTGGGGGGTAAGGAAAGTCCCCTTATTGCTCGGTGTGGACCATGTTGTACTCGAGTCTTCAACATTTGCCTTTTCTATATATTTCTGTAGCAGGGTAAATTTTAGAACCATAGGGCTACAATGAGGTTAACCAACAATAGCCAACAATGAAACACTGAGCAAACATCATTTGTGTTACACTAAGTTTGAGAAAGTTACTTAAGAACAATAAGCGAACAATAGAAAACGGTGCTGAGAGATACTGAATGCTTGTCAAACACAGGCAGGCATAGGCCCCACCCCATAAGAATCAAAGAAAGGTTAAAGATAGGGAAGAGGGTTGCAATATGGAAGCAAAGTGAGTAGTGAGGATAAGCACATGGTGGATTAGCTACAGATTTATTAATTTGTTTTTTAAAAAGATATAAAACTAAAAAGTTTCCTCCCCAAGTCCTTCCACTAACATCCCAATCACTATAGACACTCCCCAGCCCCCAGTCACTTAGATCCTTAACCTGGGTGTCCTCTTCAACTTGCACCTCTCCTTAGAGCGCCTTTCATCCAAGCAGTGTCTCAGGGCTTGTCCACATGGAGACTTAGTGTGCAGCAAGCTGAGGTGTGAATGTACTAGTTTTTTGACTGCAAAATTTTTAGTGCATGGCAGCAGGATCAACATGATGACTTAGTTGAAAGCAGGCTAGTGTGGGTAGATTTACATCCTGCCTCATTGTGTGTGATGGGTAGGGCTACACTCTATTGTAAATCTGGGTTTGCGGGACCTGGGCTTGTGGACTTGGTGTTTCCAAGCCCACACTTGAGTGTCCACAGTGCATTGTAACACCAATTAATAATTGCTGGGCCTGGGTCTCACAACCTTGCTAACACCTCCATACTGCACTACTCACACCTTATGACAACTCTGTGGCTTGACCTGTGTCCATCACTGCAAGATGACAGGGCTTGGGCCTGAGTCATAGTGGGACTCTGGTTCTGACCCACACCCCAAGCAGGGTTCTAGAACCCAGGTCCTGAGTTTTTGCTGATCCATGTGTGGACAGAAGGGTAGGGGTTGGGCTCCAACCTGAGCCAGAGCCTCAGCTTATTGTGCAGTGTGGACATTCTGCAAGTCTCTGCGTAGAGAAACCCTAAATGTGTTCTGCATCACATCTTTAAGATAGCCTTTTCTGTCTCCCCACACAGCTACAGATATCACCCAAGCCCTCCATCTTAATTATTGCCACATCCTTTCCACCAGCCTTGCCCAATGCAGTCTTGCTCCATTCATAGCCATTCAAAATGCCACAGCTCAGTGGTGGGCAAACTTTTTGGCCCGAGGACCACATCTGGGTATGGATATTGTATGGCGGACCATGAATGCTCACAAAATTGGGAGTTGGGGTGTGGGAGGGGGTGAGGGCTCAAGCTGGGGGTGTGGGCTCTTAGGATGGGGCCTGAAATGAGGAGTTCAGGTGTGGGAAGGGGCTCCAGGCTGGGGAAGGGGTTGGGGTGCGGGCTCCAGCTGGGGGTGCGGGCTCTGGGGTGCAGGAGGGTGCTCCAGGCTGGGACTGAGGGGTTCAGAGAGCGGGATGGGGATCAGGGCTGGGGCAGGTGGTTGGGGTGCAGGCTCTGGGCGGCACTTACCTCAAGCAGCTCCTGAAAGCACCAGCATGTCTCCCCCCCCCTCCCAGCTCCTACACAGAGGTGCGACCAGGCAGCTCTGGGCGTTGCCCCATCCACAAGCACCACCCCTGCAGCTCCCACTGGCCCCGGCTGCCTCGGACCCCACTCTCCGGTAGTAGCTTGAGGGCCAGATGCGGCCCCCGGGCCGTAGTTTGCCCATCCCTGTTCTAGCTCATTACTTCAACTCTGCCACCTCCACCAGTTCCCTGTACATCACATCAAATACAAGCTGCTGCTTTTCCCTTCCTATCCCCTGGCGACTTTTCTCTCCTAGACTGTCAAGAAGTTGACACCAGCATCTGCTCAGCCAGTGATGGCAGCCGTTATTGTCCACTTCTTACATTTTCAAACAAGCACCTTTGTGCTTTCTCCTATGCTGCCTTGCACCCATGGTAAGAGTGCATGTAAACATCCACAAAGCCCTTTCATTATCCTCTTTCAGTTCCCTCTTTGAAACTTTCTGTTGCTGTGGTGTTAACAAATTAACAGTTTGGGAGCTAGTGTGCTGAAACCACTGGCTATCATTTGTTTTCCTTTGCCCTCGTCTGGCTGTATTCTGATATCTCATTTTTGACTTAGATCATAAACTCTTGGGACAAGGAGCATGTTTTTGTTCTGTTTGTATAGCACCTAGCACAGTGCCTAGGCACTATCACAGTACAATACACAATTTACCCTCCTCTGTCTTCCCTCCACCACAGAACACTTTGGACTTCTCCCACAGTAGTCCCCAAACTCATTCCAGTATCCCTACATCCCCTCCTCTTTTAATGTTCAATCCCTTCGAACCAGGAATGCTTAATTCATATTCAAAAGATAAAATAAAGGTGATTAACTTGGCTAGTTTCCCATCCCAGTGCAAAAGTAGTGGGCCATCAGAAGTGGCAGTAGCTTTGTGGACCAGCTCTGGAAGCTATCACAAGAGCAGGGGGCAGGTAGCATGGAAGAAAGCAGATAAACAGGGCATGGACGCTGGCATTGTTGACTGGGTGAAAGGGACAGGGAGTGGAGCACGAAATAAGAAACAAGACAAGATTTGTAAGCAGGAGAGGTAGAGTTATGTTTTATCTATTACAATTTGTAAGCTCACCTCTCCGATAAACAATACAAAAGAAAAAGGTTTGAGAGGATAGTTAGCTCAAGGAAGTAGATGACAAACATTACACATTAAACAGATTGACAAATACTTCCCTTTAAACAGGCATATGCTGGTCTCTTCTCCCATTCAGACAACACAATGTATTTATGTTCAAATATTTTATAGAAAAAAGGCTACTTCTCACATCAGCTCCTTAAGATTATTTCTATCTATAAATGCAACAACAATTGAGAATTAAGTCTCATCTTCTTGTCTTTAATTCCTCCTAATGTGTCTGAATCTGTTGCAGCAATCACAAGTCCTGGCAATAGCTGCTACAGGGTGAGCAAAGCAGAGATATTCAACCTCTACTCTGAAGTGACTTGCTTATAGACAATTGTAAATTTGTCAGACCCTTGGGATAAAATTTATTAACATAAATGGGGATTGCATGATTAAATCACTGTGCATTGCACTGAACATTTAGTTGTTAATGTTACTTCAACACTGGGTTTAGGGTGATTTAATTTCCTGGTTTTTGTTATAGTAATAAGAAAGGCAGGCAAGAATTTTCAAAGCCATCTGGAGGACTTAAACATCTTCTTCCATTAATTTTAACATAAGATGCATGTCTAAATCCCCTAGATGGCTTTGAAAATCTCTACCAAAAAGTCTCCCATAGAACCAGTATGAGAATTAACTCCACAGACTTTAATAACCTGTGAAGTTTATGCTATTGTAGTATTTCTCTGACTGACAACTCTTTATAAAGCAACACAGTCCATCACAAAATAAATATTGAAATTTTGTTTTATCATAACAGTTCAATGTGAGACCGTCCCATTTAAGAGAAATAATTTAAAAAACCCAACAGTTTAATAAAGTGGATTTTTGACAGAGAAACTCAAGTGCTTGTTATTGGGATCTGTTCTAGAGGTATGCCATTCTGGGAAAATTTTCAAACCTGCATGCCAAAAGTGAAGCTCCTTTAGAAATCCCAGCACTAAGAACAAGGCATCCAACTCTCACAGAATTTCAATAGGAGTCAGGCATCTAACTCCCTTAGGCTCTTTTTGAAGATTCCAGGCTAAACTTCCAAGTCTGTCTTCAGGCATCGAGATGGAAGGATGGCCTGATTTTCAAAAGCATAAAGAATTTGCAGCTTCTATTGACTTCAACAGGATTTAAGAGGGCTCAGGGTTTTTTTTGTGTTTTTTTGGATAATCAGGCTATTTCTATTTAGCTGTTTAAGGGCTTGTCTTCATTACCGTGCTAAATCAGTGCAGCTGCACAGACATAGTGCATGTGGTTAAGACGTGCAATGCTGATAGGCGAGCACTCTCCTGTTGCATAATTACTCCATCTCAGTGAGAGGTAGAAGCTACATCAGTGGGAGACTTTTTCCACAGCACCCTTAGTTTACCTAACTTACATTGCTCAGGGGGGTGGCTTTTTCACACCCCAAGTGTTGTAAGTTACATCGACTTAAGCAGTATTGTAGACAAGCCTTACATGTGTACTTGCGGGTTAGGCTCTCAAATTTGAAAAGTTTGGCCATAATGTGCATAGCAAAACTTTACTATGAAAAATAGCACTACACAGATTTTAGCGTTTTTAAAATGACCAACAAAAAATGGGATCTTGACACCCTGCTGACTGGCACCATTTAGTTAAAAAAAAATAAATAAACCCATGCCTCACTTTGATGAAATTTATTATTTTGTGTCCCGTCCCCCTCAATAATCTAACTATTCAACAAAAACAGCAAAAAATGTAGAAATACAAAAAAGTAACCAGCTATTCGTAACATTACTGAAAACTAAACTATTACATTTTGTTAAAGTTTCTCCCAGTTCAAAACCTTGCCTACTTAGTTTTACCCAAAGCAAACTGTCAGCCAAACATAAACCGCTTGACATCAGAATAATAATGTACTATAATATGTAAATAAAAACAACTCTGATAGAGATTTAACACTAGGGGTCCCTGCTATACTAATGTCAGGATCAATTTTCAGCTGACATATTTAACAATGTCCTGAGCTATCACATAAAATTTCATGTTTCTTTGTCTTCCAGAGGAATTGGAGCAGAATTGCAGACCAACAAACGAAGTGAGCGGAAGGCAATTTGACCAATGTCTTCTGTGTGAATTCCACAGAGGCTGATGAAGCATGTTATCAGGTCTCCAAGGTACAGCACAGTCAGTCAGTTGTGCCATAAAATTAAGAAATTATTAGAGTAAGCCATTTCCTTGACCTTCATGAATATGCCAGGAATACAGAGAAGTCTTGCACTCTGCATTAAAGTACATCTTTCCTAACTGGCATTTACTAACATTTTATTAAACATATGCCAACTCTGCCAAATAATCAGGAAGTGCATCACCCTAACACAAGGGCAGAGACTGGCTTTTAAGAAGCTCCACCTGTCTCATGCAGTCTGGTATCGTAAACTATTTCTGTGTCGCAGAGTGCAACATAGTGTTTGAAGGATAGACAAAAAGGACTAAGATGAAAGTGATTTCAAAGCAATCCTGTAAGCCTTTCTTCAAGAATCAAAATCATATAGAGACTGAAATAAACGGACAAGAGTTTGAAATAGGCTATAAAATATCATGGCAAATTTTAATTTATTTATTTTGTAGGAAAGGATCTCAAGTAAATGATGCTTCCTAATAAGGCACATGACAATCTCAATTATGAGAATAATTATTCTATGCACTGTGTGCTGTTTTATATTCCCAGCAGAATGTTTTTCATCTCATCAAGAGTTTCCAAGGCTGTCTAGTGTTTCTGTATATGCAAAACATATTTGAGCTTCACTCCCTCCCCACCCCGCCCCAGCCCAAAGCTTCACTAATTAAAAAAGCCCTGTCAAGTGGTCAGACAGACTGGAACTAGAGGATTATAGGTAAGAGGGATGAAATGAAGGGTTGAAAGCTACAATTTCTCTTTCTATGGTAGCCGCAGAAGTAGCTGTTCTAGACAGGCAAATTAAAAAAGCGGCTGCCTAGGCTAGCAGGCTTTGTAATATCTTGTTCCCCAACAGAAAGTCATCCAAACCCCACTTGTAAGATGCAGTAACTTCTGGGTTGTCTTTCTCCCTCTTCCCATGCAAGCACTACACCCTCTGGCTGGTTTCCTTCCGGTCCTTGCTCACTGATTCCATTCCTTCCATTCCCTCACTTTTTTGTCCCGCTGTGTGAACAGTCATTCCTCGGCTTTTGACTAGTGTTCCATGCTGGGAGCTCCTAGCAAACAAAGAGAATACTTTTAAAAAGGAGAGAAATTGAAATGAAGAGGGGAGAAACAATCCCATTCTATCCACTTTTGTATACACGGTTAAGATTGCGCAACGTGAGAGATTATTTATACGCAATGTTAACCACATTTGGTGATTGGGCGGGGGGGGGGGGGGGGTAGAAAGCTCTGTCCAGTCAACTGAGATACTGAAAATTCCCTCTCAAAAGTTCTTTAGGAAAAGACAAATGACTAATGTGCATGTAAGAAATATGGTGAAGTAATTATCTACTTGTAGCTGAATATTTTCCGACAGAATGGGGGCTTCCTGTCTCCCCAGTCCAGTTTCCAGCCTATTTACTCTGAATCTCACAGAAAAAGTTGTTGTGTTATCTTTAAAATGATTTGTCACATGATGGAGTGTGTGTTATTCTCTAGTATTGCAATTGCTTGAAGCTCTGTGGGATACTGCACCCAAAGAAAGGTGAACCACTGTGAAAACAAACATACATACGTGAAAAGCTCAGACTTCGGCCCAAATTCTTAGTTCTACACCAGCTGCAGATTCCCCCAGAACATGGGAAACCTTGGCTACCCGTTTAGGACAGATTTCAGGCCACTTGCACCGGCAGAGCCAGGATTTGTCCCCTTTTGTGCCTGCATGTTTATATTGTGACATCATCCCATCTGTCTAGTCAATTTATGTGTGGGGGTCTGCAGTCAAAACAAATTTATCACCTCAGATTTGCTACTGGTGTGTTGCCTAGGAGCTGGGATTTCAAACATTGCTGTAGCTTTTGATTTTGTTGTTGTCATTGTCAATGATAGTGCTGCCACTTACATGGTGTCTTTCATCGGAGGGTCTCAAAAGCTCGTTATGAGCATTAAGGAAACCAGTTTTACAGAGGAGCTGTGAGGCAAGTAGTGTATCCATTTTATGGATGATAAACAGAGTCACAGAGGTTAAGTGATCTGTCCTAGGTCATACAGTGACATTTGATGAATTCAGACAGTGAATTAGTGATAGCAAAGCCAGCACTTTGGGTGGGACTGTGAAAATTCATTTGCGTGCCCCCCCTTCACTGTGATCATCAATCAACTTGTGGTCCACACTTCTGCATAGGGCCAAACTAAGAGCATGGGAGATTAGCAAAATGATCCTCTGGGCTACATCCAAAATTTAATCAAGTCACATTTTATAGAGAAAATACAGATTTGGTGAAGATCTTTAGGTTCTTCCCACAGATCCTGCTTCATAAACTGGATCCTGCTGCTTGTTCCTTTCAAGTCTAGTGATTAGCTGACATTTAGCATTGGTTTAATAATTTCCAACCTATCTTCATAAGGAAGAGGGCCAGGAATTTAAGAAGGGAGATTGTATTTTTACATTTCTACTTCAATCACATTACAGGGGTCCAGGATTTTGTAGTGGGCAGTGAGTGGGAGGAGGGAAAGGATGGCTCCCAAGAGCCAGAGCAAGGAATCCGACCCAGGAGTCAAGGCTTCCACACCAGTGTTTTGTTCACTAAACAACACTTAACTGCAGCTTTTGACTAGCAATGCTGATTTTTGTTGGTATTTTGCCTTTCAATCTCAGCCTCTAAAGAATGTAGTTTTTAGAATGAGGATTACATTTACGGCCTGTCAAACTTAGCGGCATTCTTTTAACAAACTCCATAAACGCTATTTAAAAATATATCTTGCATATACACTAGTGATGCAATGGTAGAGGGAGGGAGGGAGAGACACACAGAGGAGCAGGGAAGACAGGGCACAGAAAACCCTTTGGTTATTGTAGCATAAGCAGGAAGTGGATTAACTGAAATCAAAGCCTTTCAGAATCAAGGCCTCTGTTCTGCAACTGACCGCATGTAGGAGTACCCTTGCACTCACATCGAGCCCCATGGAGAGTCAGTACATGGAGAACAATTGCCGGATCAGGGCTAAAGTCAGAAGAATACGTTCCAGTCTTAAGGTCAAACTCAGTCCTCAAACAATAACATTTGCACATGATCTCTTTAGTTTGCCTTTCAAAAAACAATTGCATTTTTAAATATTTTTTATATTCCTAAAATTTATAAAAATGCTTCTTATGCTACTGCAAAGAGATGGTACAAATCTATTATTTATTGGTACAAATTTTTAAATGAAAATAAAGACTTTCATTCAGCTTTTAAAAATGAAGAAATAATTTTGAATGCCGAATAAAAATATCAAATTTTAGCCCCAGTGGAGCAAGTCTACATAATGAAGTCCATACATGAGGAACACAGGAAAATAAAAAAGGTGATTGATGAATAGGCAATCAGTTGATCACAAAATCTTAAAATTAGCCTCTTATATTGCTCAAGTAATTTAGTAGGCACCTTCAATGATATATTAAAACTAGAGGCTACTGTTGACTTCTACACTGAATGCAAACTCTGAAAACCAGAAAGGCCTACAAGGCCTATTAACAAAAACTCTGCAGTAATTTAGCTGTTAATGAATAAAATTATGGCTTAATGTTTCAGCAATAGACTAGAGAAAATCTAGCAAAAGCTCCTAAAATGCCGGTCAGATGCTTAAAGCCATACCCCGCTCATTGAGAGGCAAGCCTTAAAAGCCAATCACTATGTGTTATAGCAACATGTGCAGTTATAATGGACTTCAACAGATCAAAGAGTTAGAGTATATAGACTTTTATCAGAGGATGCTTACCAACAATGAGCCTTAAGAAGTAACAACACTAACAGGATTATTGTGGATGATAGAAAGAAACAGAATGCACAATTATTGTAAAGTAATGAGCATTATCTGATGTGAATAGCTGCCACTGAAGAAAACCACCACAGATGACAGAGACCTGAGTCATAAGGAACCAGTAAATGCCAGCCTATTTTTCTCTGTTACATTGAATTGCATTAGAAGATACCCAAGACTGAATCATTTGTATTGATTTTTTTAAAAAAAAATCAAAGCATCTATAATTGAACATAAGAAACCGTGATAAAAAAAATCAAACTGCTTCACAACATCCGCAGGGATTGGATGTAGCTGTTCATCACCTGTGAACATATGACAAAGCAGCCAGTGCTATGTAACTTTAACCCATAGAAACAGGTGAAAACAAAACCAAATAGGAGCCCCCCTCCCCTCCCAAAAAATATGAAGGCTAACTCATGATTGAATGTAGCAGAAACAGAGAGCCCTTTTCACACAGCAGAATGTACTGAAAGCTGCTAGCAGATCTACAGCAGACCTTGAACATTACTACCTTATATTATATATTGCATGTACTTATGCTATACTAGATGTTTTAAACAGTGTCTAAAGCAGACTTTAAGGTCCAACCAAAGCCAAACATCTGAAGGTCATGACATCCTTTCAAGAGAAAGTTTCAGTGCTGTGAGTTTGTCAAGAGAGTGAAACTTATTGAGAAGATTAAACATACACAAAGGAGAAACTGCACCACTGCTATCTTCTCAACTACACTTGAATCAGAAAGATCAGAGAGAGCTTGGAAAGTAACTAGATACTTGTCAGAAGAACTGATCCATTAAAAGGAACAAAGGAGAATGGTAATGCTCTTCAATCAAACTGGAAACTCACCTTAAGGTAGATAACCGACAAGTCAGTTCTTGAGGCAATTTCTTCTGGCTACAGTTGACCCATAAGGGTCCACAAATGCCTCCAAAGATGATATTTTAGTGACTAAGGAGAGAGAGAAAAACATGTGATTACAAAGAATTAGTGGTATGAAAATAAGGCATGGTCCACATAAAATCCTGGGGGAGGGAAGGCCATTAACATTTTTTTTAAAAAGCTGTATTCAAGTATATGTGACAAACTAGAGATACTAAAAATATTCATGAGGGGCCATATTGTACCATTTACAATGGACCTCCAGTTCCACTTCCAACAAATGCTACAATAAACTGACCAACACAATTACGTGTATTTGAAGTTCAAGGTTTTTCACATTGCCTTATGAATTCAAACAAGGAGTCACAGATGAAGGTAACATTACAAAGGAACATGAATCTATACCAAAAATGGGCTAATTCTGCATTGTAGATAGGCATCCCTCTCCCCTCACCGCACACGTCTGATCTATTTGAGAAAAAGCAGCCCACATACAGATAGCAAAAATTAGAATAGCATGTAAAGTGGAAAGAGCCATTCTAAATAAAGCAAAGTATGGGGTGCGTGTACACATGTGCAAAAATGGAACCCTGAGAATTTCTGTGCAAAATTCCATGGAACAAACGTGGATTTTTTCCCCCACTGATCTGAAAAAAAACATACCATGCTTGTTCAATTATGTATTTATTTTAATATTAATATATATATATATATATATATATCACACACAGTATCACGTCACATCACACCAGTAAAATTGAGGAAACAGCAAGCTCTAGCTCAAACATTTGTTACTAAAAGACAAGCATTAGAATTGTATGTTAAAATTTCATGTACTGATGTAAATGTGATTTCCTTCCCCCCCCCCATATCTCTTATCCTTATTTAAATGAGAAAAGTGTGTTTTCTAGAAATTTAATTTTAGAATTTCTTAAATTGAAGTAGCTTGCAATACGATTAACAGAGGTTGTACCTTTGGAACAACCAGCATAGAGAGATTAAAGTTTTTGACATAACTAGAGCACATTGAATAGGATGGGGAAAAATATTCAAAACAAGGCTAATATTTTCTCTTGCCTGAATCCTACCCAAGCTTTCTTCCATAAGAGAACTATTAATATCATTATTTGCCTTAAGCTATGTTAGGTTTACTATTGTGGAAACACATAGTTACACTATGCTGTTCTATTGCTTCATTAAATGTGTTCATAAAGCCTCTGCTCATAGATTTATGCAGGCACCTCAGTAGCATTAATAGAAGCTGTGTGTAGAAATCCCTTGTGTCTCAAGTGAAGAACAGACCACATTGTGCAAGGGGGAAAAACACCATCCGTAAACAAATGTATAATGATGGAAGACCACAGATCTTAAAAGACTGTTGCACATCTGAAATATTCACTAGCTATATGCCTATAACATTAATTTCGTAGCACAGAGAATGGTGATTTGGAGTTTCATACTACTTTGAAAACTTGGTATAACCAAATAATTCAATTAATTTTGAATAGTGATGATACATCTGACTCCCCACCCCATGTCCTCTGTTTTAATGAATCATGCCATTTTGCTTTTTAAAGAGTATGGGACAAATCCCTGCATTTTGTGCCTGCTGTGAAGAAGGGCCACAGAAGGCACAAAATGCAGAAGAACCATTATAGTGCCACTGCATGAAGGGGGAAAAGAGACCAGATAGAAGAAGTCCACAACCTTTGTTTGTCACACACTGAGCCAAGCTACATTGCAATTAACTCCAAAGGAGTGCAGAGAAAGGAGGGTTGTGGGCAGATCATGTTGTGAGAAGGGTGAGGTTAATAAGTTTGAAAACTGCCCAGATTTTCAGCCACAAGACACAGTGGGCTCTGGCCACTAATATAGCCTGTTGGCCATAGTAATGGCCACAGACTAGCTGCATGGGTGTCTGGAGCTGTAGCCTCAGACTGAAGGCAGCTACAATCCTCCATCCTGACTACTTTTACATTTACTAGGGATTTGAAGAGGGCATGGATTTGGGGATTTCATGCTGTGCACTTTTCTGCAAAAGATGACAGCAGTATATTATTAACAAGAGACAAATTGTGCTACCACAACACAAATAATACACAAGAGTTGGGGTTGCTACGTGTGGGCCACAGTGTGCTAAACACTGTACAAACAGTGAGAAGAGTTTTTAGGTTAACTAGACAAGACAGAAAGGGTGGGAGGGGAAAAACAGAGGCACAGAAAGGTGAAGTGACTTGGCTAAGGTCACCTAGTAAGCCTGTGGCAGGGCTGAGAACAGAACCCAGGTGCCCTGAGTCCTTGATCAGTGGCCTATCCAGTAAACCACACTGCCTCTGCAAAGTGATGATTAGTTTACGTCTGAAAAGACGCACAGTTAACAGGAAAGGGGAACAGTCTGAAAATAGTGTGAATTTAAAAGGACTGAGTTTGGAGAGTATGGTAGCATGGCAGCTCTCTCCCCTCGTTTCTTTGTTAGAATTTAGATAGGAGATTATTTATCAAATAAATAGACATTTCTCCTTAGGCAGAGGAAGCTAGAGCAAATGGGGTTTTAAAGGCAAATGGAAGTCCAGTAATACAGCATTTCCAAAACTTTTCTAACCCCGCCTCCCTTTCAAAATAATAAAGATACAGATGGAGAGGCCAGTTTATTGGAAAGGTCAAAACTAGGATGAGGGCCTATTAGTCATACAGGATCAAGTTTATTGCAGCCTGTGGCAGACAGCAAAAGGGAAGAAGTGTCCTGGGGTTTTAGTTCCCAGTTTGGTCACCTCAGCAGGATGCTTGTTTTATTGCTTGAAGTTCATCTAGCCTGTGGGAGATGTACAAGGGAAGAGAAGAGAAACAGATCCTTCTCCCTGTAAAGAGGAGTCTAAAATGGCCAAATCCTGAAGCTTGGTGAGCTCCCTCAATTCCCATTGATTTCCATGGAAACCAAGTATGACAAGGAGATGTTCAGCACCTTTCAGGATCAACCTCATGGGGCAGTGGGAGCACCACTTCCCAACTAAGAGCTACTACTTCGGAGGAGTAACCAAACATATTAAACAGAAAAAGAAATCAATTCTCCCTTGGAGCTATTAACCTGATTTTGAGCATTCTTTCACAGAGCTGTTGAAACAGTCATTTGGTGTCTCAGTAGCTTTGGTCTGATGACTTGCTTTAATTCAGATAGGGTTTCTTATTCATATTTAAGACATGATATCAAGTCACACACCCTAGATTGGCACACAAAGGGATCCTCTATATGCAGATCTCCATTCTCCTGTGTAAAAAGGGGACTCCACTTCGCCATGGCGGACCTCAACTAGGACGCTCAGAGAGTCCTCAGATGTGTACAAAGAGTGGAGAGAAGACCATGTGTCCTGTCTGGGAACGAATCACATTCCCCAATGGTACAGTCCCAGAAAATATACCACAAGGAGAAATTCACCAAGATTCATCCCTTTAACCTCCCTCCTGTGAGTTTTCCCATCAGAGGAGCAATGAGACCCATTTAAAAAAAATGGATAAGGGTTTGAGTGTCTACTGATATGAAGTTACAGTCAGAGTAATCTGTGTGCATCTCTACTAGGGATGGGCAGAAATTCAGGTTCAGCTGTTAGTCACCAAATTTTGGGGCACTGGGAAGTGATGTAAAGAGACTGTACTACAAATTCCCAGGAAAATATTTTTACCCCTACCAAATTGCTCACTAGAGACTGAAGGGTTTTTGTGGTTTTGATTTAAAAAGAAAAACAAAATAAAAAAAGAAAACCCCACAACCACATCTCCAGCATTCCCACAGAATGTACTGTGGTGTTTGGGGGAAATGCAAGATTAAGCCCCAGCTGGATGCTAAAGGCATGCGAGGGATTTGAGTTTCTAATCATCCACCCATGGCCCAACTTTCTGTTACAACTGTACAAAAGCAAGACATCAAGAGCTCAAACTGCCCCTACGTTCTTCACTCTGAGTTTAGGCATTGCTCAGCTTCCAGCTTACTGAATAAGTTTTACAGTGGGCTGCAATACCTAGGCCAGTATTGGAAATACAAAATGGCACTTCTCATTCAGTTCAAATTTGACTTTAAACATTTTTAAAAAGTTGCTGTTTTTCTTTACATGCTACATAAGATGCCATATTCAGTTCTGAACTCCATATGTGGCTTCCCCAGGACTTAAATGGCAATACTGTGACTTGGAGGGAAATTTTATCCCACTATATTATACTTTACTGTACATTCTGTATCTGCATCACTGCAGCCACATCCAAGGGGGTGTCAATGGATACAACATTCTCTGATAGCAAAATCATATCCCTTCCTTCCTGCAATTACAACACTATTCCATACAACAAACACAGACATCTGGAAACCTACTACCATGATAGCAGCTGCGACTCCTGTTCTAAAATCAGGAAGTGAGCTGTACTCTCCTCAGGGTTTTAATTGTTATGGAACATGCTTGTAGCTTTAACACACAAGAGCAGCAGCCAGTTTGATATACAATTTTAATGGAAAAGGTGATAAAAGTACCATAAATACACTGTGTGCACACACGTGCACACACACACAGATCTCCCTCCCCTGTTAGAAACAACTATATTGTAATAGGTTAATTCATCACTGCTATAATACCATGGAATTGGAATTTTTTATATTTATTTCATTAGTTCAAATTTAAAGTGAAGTACAGTGGCACAAGCCATGAGCATTTAATTTTTTAATCAAAGGCAGTGTTATACCAAGCCATCAGTTATCAACATTTATCAGGGTTAATGATGATTTTAAACTTAGTGACTTTCTACTCATTTTAAAAGGCAGGCAGAGTGGTTTGGGAAAATGCTAGTCATTACTTGTGTCATGCTGTCCCCTGGCTTTAAGTTTATCTCATTAATCCTCATAGTGGCTTTAAGGCAAAAAAGTGCAACAGTAGCTACTTGAATCAGCAGATACTGACCTCTGCTATGTGAGAGGGACTAACCATTTGTAATCTTGATCCTTATCAGGTTATTGAGGCCCAGGAGAGAGAGAGAGAGTATGTAGTGTAGTTGTAGCCGTGTGGGTCCCGGGATATTAGAGAGACAAGGTGGGTGACCCATGTCTCTTGGTGTGAGACAAGCTTTCGAGCCATACAGAGCTCTTCTTCAGGTCAGGGAAAGGTATTTCCAGCATCACCGCAAAACGCAAGGTGGAACAGATTTAGTATAAGTTGTTAGCACTTAATGTAAGGGTCCATTCAAGGTAGAGTAGTCTGTTAACAACTCTGCACTCATAGGTCAAGGAGGGAGTTACTGGGTTATAGATTGTTGTAATAAGCTGAAAATCCAGTGTGTTTGTTCAATTCATGATTTTTAGCATCTAGCAGAGTAATGAATTTAGGCTCCCAGGCTTGTCTTTTGAAAGCGTTACACAGGTTTCCGTTGAGGATGACAACGGAGGTCAGATATAGAGTGATAGCTTTGTGAAAAAAACCTTCACCCTGTGTGAATTTATTCGAGAACATAATGATTTTCTAGTTTCACCCACACATTAGTTGTTGAGGGTATTTAATGCTCTGGATGAGGTACACCACATGTTGTGATAGGCATGTGTAGGACCCATGGATCTTGAAAGGTGAGTTATAGGGGGTGTTGATCATTGTAGCCGTGGAGATGTGTCAGGTTTTGGATCTGTTATTCTGGAAATGTCTGGTGCCACTTTGAGTTGTTGTGTCCTGGTCTGTAGGGAGCTTGCTTCTGATGAGGACCTTGGAGAGGTTGGAAGGTTCAACCTCCACTTCTGGCCTTGCTCTTCAGTTAGTTCCACTAATGACTCTTGGAATGGTTCTATTGAAACGTACTACTCAACATAAAAAAAAAGTATAAAATCAGATCTTATAGAAATGCACAATTTTCTAACATCACTAGACCAGCTCCTGTGGTTAACTTGTCAAACTGTGTACTTGAAAGATTCCCAGTGTTTCTTTCACCTCTTTCAGATACTGGTTACTTTCCCCAATTGATCCGATAGTTACAATATAGTACTGAGGGTATCAAAAAGGAGATATGACATCAGTTTGAAAGCCATGAATCCTTTAGTCCTGCCAGAGTGCTTACTCAGCAATGCCTATTCCCCTAGAGCTAGCAATAGGTAGCACCAAACACCTTGTTCACTTTCCATTCCCCACAGCCTCTCAGAAGTTAAACCCACCTGCAGCTCAGATGAAGGAAGAGGGAATTCATCACAATATTCTGCCTTACTATTTAATATGATCTTTCAGTTGGAATCTGTTAATAATAGTCTTATCAGTGCTGATGCAAACAACTTCTCTCCTGCCTCTTTGGGGTACCCTTTTCAATATTTAGATTCCAGAGTTGATCTATTCCTACCATAGGATCTGATCTCCATGCCCATTGTAAAACCTGCAGGAGTAACCTTACATCCAGGAGGATGGGGAAGGGCGGTGGGGGGGTGACACAAAACAAAAAAACTACACTTTTTTCCCCTCAGAGTTTCCTCCAAATATTTTCAAGGAGGGCAGGATTTGATCCCAAACAAACAGAAGCAGCAGCAGGTTAGGCCACAATTTCTGGAGACTAGCTGAAGGCACAGGACCTTCTTCACAGAGACTGTGCCTCTACTGGATTTGCAGCTTTAGCTGCTTAACACTCCTTACCCAACAGAATCATGCTGCCAGACTATCCAGGGGATCCTAGAAATGCCCCCATTAAATAGGAGGAGGTTCCAGCAGGGAAGGTGATTGAGATATACGCCAGTTCAACTGCTGTTGATTTGTGAGTGAGGAGGTGAAAAACGATTCATGTCCGTCCACTGCTGAACTCATTCCTGTCCAGGGCTCCCATTTCCAACAGCTAGCTTCCCTGTGTGCAGTCTGCAGAAAGGCTATCGTGGAAGTAGCTGTTTTCCCCCTTCCCAGCACTCACAAGCCAACAGTGAGAGATTTCTCAGGATTGATAGCATCCTTGGTTTCCATTTTCAGCAAATGATACACATTTCATTTTATAAGTAGCCGTGCACAGGTTCCACTCACAATTATTTTATGTAAATGAGATAGAATTCAAACAACAAAACATCTGAGGTGTTTAAATTTCAGCAGCTCTGACATTATGTGTAATGAACTGTGTCTATATGTATGTACACATGCAAACAGACACACACACCGCCCCAAATTAGAAAAAAAGATAAATTTGGGACATTCAGCATCAAAAACTGCAGGCATTTATCCTTTGAGCTAAGAGGAGAATTTCTTCAGTAGCGAGTAAATACCAGGCTGTTATAGTCATTGGGGAGATACAATGACACTAAACCAGTGCATTTCATATTCAATTGTTCCTATCCGGAAAGCAGCTCTGACCATAGATCTTTCCCTACTAGAGAAGAAGGAGACCTGTTCTTTAAGAAACCAGTTTCTACTTGCATAAAGAGTAAACATTAGGTACTCAGTAAAGATTAAGATTCATAACAAAAAATGGGATAAGTACATTGGCAGAGCAATGACACGAAAGAGGTGGAAAGAATATGGGAGGAAGAGTTTTATTCCCTTTTTGCCATTAGTTTTACCAAAATAATCAAACTTTGTTGTTCTATTCATATCATCTCTGATTAATAAAACAAAGAAAGTGGAAGGAGATATGAGGAATATGATGAGGAGAGGCCCTTCTTCCCATACCTGATGGATGTCTCAGTTTGTTTATATTGGTTGACAGAAGAAGTTTACACCAAAATTATGTCACAGAATATTTATTGGTGTCAGAACTTCAGGTCACAATTACTGCAATTCTGGTAAGCTATCCTTGTCTTGAAGCACCCAACACCTTGGTTTTTGGCCTACTAATCATAGCATTATGCCTAATAGCTTCAGTAATGGAAGCCTCTAGCAAGTCTCACTAGCTCAGTCATACCTGGAGGGGACGATCTTGGAGAAACTGACCTAATGAAGGCAACAAAAAACAAGGTTTATTAATAATCTTGCTGTCTTTTTATTAACTATTCGGTATTAAGAAAACTCTGAAAACCAAAGCCTTTACAGTACTTGAGAGTTTTACCACATCCTAACATGCAGAAGGTTATGAAATAGCTTGATTTATTATATAAAAGTGTACGGGATAAGTAGGCTGCTGTGAAAGTAGCAAAATTTTCCACAGGTTTGAAGAATGATCCTTGAAAGGATCACTATGGCCAGTAAAAAAAACCGCACCAACCACACAGGATTAAATACACCTCAAAGGAGTAACCTCTGTTTTGAATAACACTTCTTTAAATTAACATGGTAGCCTTAATTCTCTTGACTTCTGTTTATCAATATTTGCATCATTCAACACAGAAATGGCAATTGAGTTTCAGACCTGGTTTATGCAATGAGGGGAAGAGGCACATGCACACATTGACTAAAGGTTTGGGGCTTTCTCCAGTTTACTAGATGACTGGTTTTGGAGAAGCTGCCTTATTGACCAACAATTTACTTTTGGTTTGTCCATAGAACAAAAATAGGACTTAAGTCATGCATGGCATGAATATTTTGGTAAGAGTACATAAACTTAACCATGGGGAGGGAGGCAAGTAGTGGCAGAAAATATTTAACTGGTATGGCAATCGAGTTATATACAATGAGCCAATGTACATGAAAAGTGGTATGAGTAACTGCAACTTACAAAGGCTGTATTCTTTTGTTTGGGTTTGCTCTATTTCTTTGTATTGTGTATCTATCATCAGAAGTCCCCCCACTAGAAATCTGGAATACTTTAAACAAGCTTAATTTACACAATATTTATTTTCCCTTTTGAAATATGTATTTGAAAAAACAGCTCACAACCTATTATACACACACACTTCATGAGGTATTCAATGATCAGGCCGGTTCCTGGAAAGAATCACTAATTTGGCAAACAAACAGTTACAGCATACATTACACTAAGGTGTATTAAAAGTCTGGCTTCCATGAGGGTGAGGAATGTGAGCGGCTACATAGCTTAAATCCAATGAGCAAAACATACCCTAGTTATAATTTTAATAGCAGAGAATTAAAAAAAAAAATAGAAAACTCTAAAAGCCAGAGAGAGTATTACAACAACTTGGTGGAACCAAATAAGATATATCAGGGATGCAGTCACAGGGTTATGGGAAACTCTGTTACAGCTGAACATCAATGGCTGCTTGTAAAAGTTAGCTTTGTGTGCTACTTTAATGAAAGTATAAAGGAGCATATTAAAAGTCAACAGTACAAAGAACACACAGTCATGATATAGTTCACAACAGTGAATTCTGTACTGAATGGCAAAACTGGGCATGGGATATCAAAATATAAACTGCTTCCCTTTGCCTTGCATCCTTGTAATGACACAAGCCAAGCACCCTAACCAGAAAAAGCCTATGGTAGGGGAAAAGAAAACACCACACACCTCTTTTCCATACGGAAGAGTAGTGTCTTTGGACAACATTTGGCTCCACAAGTTCAAAGGGGGCTATTTTATCTGCATTGTAAGTACAGACCCAAAGATTTCTCGTCTCCACACTATAGCTATTTTGTCCCATTTAATGTCATTTAAAATTATAGACGTGCGGCAGCCAAGTAGTCAAAACACCACATCATCTGACGAAACACTGCATTATAATGTCAGCGTGTCTGTGTTTTAACTATTCTTTCTTATACTGTACTTGTCCTCAATCAATCACACACTCACTCTCTGCCAGAGAATAGCTATAAGAGACAGCTATCTTTAGAACTCACTAAAGTTTCTAACAAAGAGCCCTAATACTTCATTCACTGCACAGGCAAGACTCCTTGATATCCAAAAATTCCATTGATATAAACAAAATGCAGGATCAGACTAAAAAGCTTTTATGATTATTTAAACTAGGACTGTGAGAGGCAGCTAGATAAAAGAAAGCACAAAGTTTCGTTTAATTAAATTAAGCTAGATCAAATATGTTTTTTCCTTTTAGTATTTAGGATCTTTGCATCTTAGGTACAGTAATACCTACATATACAAATAGATGGAAGCACAATATTTTCTGGGAGGCACATATGGGCCTTTGCGTCTATCAAGTTATTTGCAATAGCAAATACCCATTAAATCCTTCATACTTCTATAGCACATTCTAACTGGACTAATTAATTTAGCTTCAACACTGCTTTGTGGTTGGGAAATACCCTAAGGCTCCCCCCTCCCTCAACTCCTTCCTCCACTATACATGGCAAAACTGAAGTAGAGAAGTTAAGTAACAGGAACCCAGGGTCACATCAAGTCAGTGGCAGAGCTGGGACCAGAACTTACATCCCTACCCTTCCAAGCCTGCATTTTAAATCACTTCCTCTGATGCTTTCTTTGCAGAGGAAGGCTCTAACATCAGATATAAACAAAGGAACTGCTTTCTTTAAAATTCAGCTGTTTTAAGGCCAGAGAATTGTTCTTTCGGGGCCTGATCCAGCAAGACCTCACACGGGCTACTCCACTGAATACAAGAGAGATTACTCAGGTGAGTAAGGACCAGCAGGATTTAGCCTCATTTCTTCCCCTCCTCCCCACAGATCATAGTTCTCCATAATCCAAAACGGAGTGTTGCCCATCAGTTTGGACACACATAAGGAACTGAAGGTTGTAGGTCACTAGACTCCTCATGTAAAATGAAAAGCACACACTGAAACTGATTATAATGGGCCAAATTTATCACTGGAATAGGCCAGTTTCCAACAGCACATGACAGGCTAAGCATTTTCAAATATAAAATGAATAGTACCTCCCCCAAAGAGTGCACAACCCAAGATACAGGGACAGCGTAGTAGAGGGGAGTTACAACATGCAAAACAAAGGAAACTAGATAGCATTAGGCCTTGTCTTGATAGTACAAAGTATTTATATTCCAGGGGGGCTTTTTATTGTTATTATCCTCAGACTTTAAAGAAAAGTGCACTGTGTACTTCTGACAAATTCAAACAGTTGACAACAAATATTTTAAATGCAAACAAGAAGATTTTTTTTAAAGTCTGGCTTAGTATAAAGCTTTCTGGAGCATTTCACATTTTCAAAGTTTACCAGATAGTCTAAAATATGTTAAAACTAAAGAGGTTTTGGTTTAGCAGGCTGTAAAACAGCTGGTCACTTAAATACCCCATTTGCTTCATCATCAGCTTTACTTTATACTACATCACAATTTTTAATCACAGACCTGATCTTTGACTTGGACTTGGATCAAGATACCTCTACTTTTCTCATATCTGAAGCTTGATTGTACTTCCATCATAATCAATGGGAACACTGATATTGACTTTACTAGCTGCAGGAACTGATCCTCACAATTTAAAATATTTAAGTGAATATAATCATTATTAAAAGATTTCAGTGTGTTTACCATATGAATTGTCATCACTGAAACAAGCAGTTCTCTAGACACACAGAGGTGTACTCAGTAAACTTAAAATATTTTCATAATCTTCTCACAGGAGGTGTTGCACCGTTTAACTGTTGAGTTAATAAATGCTGTATATATGCACTAGCATATAATATCTGCTTATTGCTAAACTAAGGAGAAATGCATCCACATGTTGGCTGTAGTATTCAAGTCACAGGGTTTAAACTATCGTCAGAAGAGGTGACTTCATATAGTTATTTGTTATGACTGAGAATGCATCATTAAGTCAACAGCATTTACCATCTGGCATACCATAATTATTTCCTTGTACTGAGATGAGCCTATTTTTCACTGAGGCAACACTGTCTCTCATCTTTCTGAGATCTCTTGCCTGATATTGACCTCACCACATTTGTCCACACTTAACTTCCAGATTCTATTAGTGCAATGTCATTGATGGGAATGCCCTTAAAGGTTATTCATACCTTAGTGAAATCTGAATCTGCATTCAGTTATTGCCAGGTGCACTTAGTGTAAATGCTGATTTTGGTCTATAAGGGTGGGATTTTCAAGAGCGCCCAGCATTGACCTTACTGTGCTCTCACTGAAGTCAGCAGTAAAACTCACATTGACTTTGGGAAAAAGCTACTTAGGCCAACACTGGGCACTTTTGAAAATCCTACCCCAAAGCTGGTGTGGACCTTAGCTGCCTTCTGGAACAGCTCTTTCCTTATAAATCATCGCAACTATTGTGCTAGCCAAGAAGCTTCTGATTAAAAAATCCCTAGATTTGACTGCTTAGGACTTGGAGGCCATATAACTACAATTGGCTTCCCTCCATTGGTCTGGTAAAGGTCATGTTTGCTGGCTCTCAAGGAAGGATACAAGTCCCAGATGGTTACTGTAAACTTTTCTGGACAGGGTGGCATGTTTCTCTAGAACATCCCCTTTGTGTATTTCATTTTAGTTCAGATCAGTCAATATGCTCCAATTTATGCGTGCAATCATTTGCTTTGCATCACTTCACTGGGTCAAAGAAACCATAAACGCACATTAAAGGCTCGTGGATGGCTTCTCCCTGCACAGGAGAATCCTCTAATATCATAAAACTGCTGTAGCAGCTCTTCTCCCAGTTCCCCTCCCCCCATCATGGCCACCAGTGTATGGGATATGGCTAGGATCCCAGCTGATCCTTTGATGTCACAACAGCTCCAGGAGCCATGGACAGCTGGGTTTATGTTAGAGAAACCTGAAGGTTGTTGTAACTTATGCTAGTGAATGAACCAGCCCTAGGATTGGGGGAGCACAAAGATGCATATTCAAATACAACATTAAAAAAAATGGACCAGACAAAAAGCATCTACAGACTTAGGGTCAGGAGTGGACAGCAGAACTCCCACTGGTTACAGTTGCAGCGGGATGATCGCATTTAAAACAATAACTAGAATCACAAAACTATCTATTTGTAATCCTTCTGTTGTATACAGCTCTCTATCAAGTGATTTTATCACTTCCATATAAGCCCAATAGTCAGGTACAAAGGAAAATTGTTCTTTATGATAAACCATGCTGGTGCTACGAACTCATGACTTTCGAGGCCTACTTGGACTGTTTTCCTGGCTACTTTCAAATATATTTACTTTTCTATACAACAACAGATGACTTCTTCCTTTCCCTTTTTTCTGAACACCCAATGGGATCTCATTTCAATCTTATATTCCATGATTACCAGAGAGTTAATGATGAAATGTTATATCTACAGCCTGCTATTTAATTCTATTTATATTTATTAAGTTCAGGAAAAAAACAGTTTAATACCAAATGTAAAAGTGCCAAAACAAGACACATTAGGATGTCAAGTACGTTCAGACAGATGTATAGCTTTTCTGTGCACACTCCAAGACTCAATCTACACATTTTCAAAAATAGCTTGCAAAACAAGATATTATTGCATGTGGGTGGGCATAAGACTTAACAAAAACCTGGTGCAATAATAGATTTTTTTTTCATAGCTGTACAAAAAAAGGTTTTGTTCCAGGAGACCAATTAAATATACAGATTTCTTTAACACAAAGGCAAATGATTATTTGTTACCACCTCAGCCAAAATCTATTTTTGCAGCAGTCATTGGTCTTCCTGTGTTCAGACAGGATTGTATTTAGTTGTGTTCACAATGGTTGTATTTTGAACAGTCTGATAAAAAGCCTCAATATGTCAATTTGTTTTAGGTAATTTGAAACCATTCTGCTGCCTGCTGTAGTTAAAACATCTCTTGTGTACTCCATCTCCCTGCACTTAAATATAGAAGGAAGTGTCCTAAACTTGCAATCCCTTAATTTTATAAACATCCTGAAGAACAAATGCTAATAACTTCCTTGCTTAGTCAAATAGCAAACTGTAGGTTTCAGAGCTCTCTGATGGGAGTCAAGACGACAGTGAAAGGCAAAAAGCAATATGTCAGCTCTGTGGGCTGCTTATTTGTTCACTATCAACCAGAACGTGCAGGGAACTGGAGAGGGAGGACAAAGTTAGAGCAGGCCTACTGCAGCTGTGCTTCCGGAACATTGTACAATTTTAGCACATGAAACCTATGGCAATGAAGATGAAAATATTTTAAACAGACAGAGATAATTTCTGTATTAATTCCAATAATTACTTTAAATCAGACAATTCACTGCAGAGGTTCCCTACAGAGCAGCCATGAATTAACAATCTGTATATCATCATGCTTATCTCAGATAAAACTCTTTTGAAGACCTGCTTTTGAAAGCTGCAAATTTTAACAGATTTTACTGTCCTTGTCACATGCAGAGAAAATGGTACGAAATGGCTCATGTTTTTGTGACTCTGGGAACCTGGATCTCATTGTGGATGAGAATCAGAAGTATGCATTTGCAATCACCTTCAGTGATCTAGCCAAATCCATAGAGGTGGTTCTCTATTTGTGTTTTGGTGTCTTACAGATGCTGTCAATTGACTGCCCAATACAGAATAGGCTGGATATATTTTTTTTGGTTGGTTGGTTCTTTAAACCAGATATAACAAAACCAAAATAATGGGGACTAGAATTCTATAAGGAACAACAGCCAAAGCTAAATGGAATCAGGATGCAAATGGGTATTCATCACAAAAACACAAACCAAACCAAAAACCAATGAAATGATATATTATATATCTAACCTCCCCAGAAATAAATAACTGCAAACCGGGGAGGTGAAATATAGATATAGATATCTCACCCAGGGACTGCTCCAGGCACCAGCGAACCAAGCAGGTGCCTGGGGCAGCAGATGTAAAGGGGCGGCAGGACGTTGGGCTCTGGGGCGGCAGTCCGCCCTCGGTGGTGGCGGGAATTCAGCGGTCGCTCCGTCACAGCGTGTTTCGTGCTTGGCAGCAATTCAGCGGCCACACCATTACTCCGCGTCCGTGTTCAGAGGTGAGGTTTTTTGTTCGTTTTTTTTTGCTGGTTGGGGCGACAAAAACACTGGAACCGGCCCTGCTCTCACCTCCCCAGTTTGCAGTTTCCAGTATATATATTTATAAAGAGCCTTGAAATGCAATATATTTTGCAACATTTTCAAGTAGGGGTGGCACCTAGAGTTAACATTTGGCCTTCTTGGCTCCTTGTTACAGTCACGCCTTCTCCAAGATATTCCTGTAGTTTATCACCAGACTTCTGTCCATTTGGGAACACTGTTATCATCCCTCGGTGTTTCTCCAAGGTCCCCCCCGAGAGAAAGTGCATGGTTTAGTATTGGGAGTGTGATGGGGGTAAGACAGACCCAATCAGATGTAGGAGTTCTAGCAGCAACATTTGGTAGCATCTGGACAGTTTTAGTCAGGTGAAAATCATGTCATATAATAGCTTATCAGCTTTACCTCATCTGATAATGTAGTGAAAAAAGTGTACTGCACAAGTAGGATATCCAGTGTCATCCCTCCTTCTCCCCTTGTGTCCAATAATGTTCATTCTTGTGAAAAACTCAAACCAAAAAGTTTTCAAAGCCAGCTAAGTAAGATCAACAACAGGGTATCTATTACATATTTTTAAAACTTGTTTTCTGATTAGACACTCATTTTGCACATGGAACAAGTACAAACTCTCCCTCTAGGATTGAGGGTTGCTCACCACTGACACTGAACCTACGCTGTGAATCCTGTAGTAAAAAAATTGGTCAGAGTTGGTTTTACATTGTTTTACTAGATAAGTTTGCGAGGTAATACTTTTTTCTTTTTAACTATTTGCTAGTAGTAATAAAAAAAGTCTACCATTCCTTATATACCAGTTCTATTTACTTATCTTTATTCCTTAGTCTGAGATGAGATGGATTTAGAATACTTAAGTAGGTTATACTGAGCAAAAATAATACTTGAACGCTCAACAGAGGCTTAAATTTTCAGCCACTATAATCACACACCTAGAAACAGGCAGCTGCATACAATGGACCCGTCAAGTTATCAATTGCAGCTAACACTCTTTCTTATAGAGGCAGACTTTGTGGCTCTGGTTTCCTTGCTGAACCTCTCCCTGGAGGACTGCCCAGCTGGAGACAATACAAACCCCCGAGGGCCAATTACTTGGCTTGGTTCTTGTCCACATCACCTGAGAGCTGTCACTTCAACACACAGATAAAGAAACCATATGGAAAAAACAGAAGTTGCAGGGGGGGGAGAAAGGATCATAACCAGATTGTTAAGATGACTGCTTTTGTCCTGCTTGCCAGAATATTGATTATTTACATCATAACTAATTTAATAAGGAGATTAAGGGGAGGGGGGTGAACAAGGTCTCTTGTCCACAGAGGTAGTCCACTGAAATACTGTCCTGTTTATTGTGATGTCATATAATGTGTCTGAAACAGCTAGAAAAATTCAGGCCCAGTCCTCAGCTGGTGTGAAGTCACCATAGTTCCATTGACGTCAGTTTACACTACCTGAGAATCAGGCCCTGATCGTAATCATCCATTTTAGGTCACTATTTTGGAGATGGGATTGAAACTTATATTTTCAATCAGAGGCTAAGGCTTAAAAATGGTAAGAAGGGATACTGATGTATATTCCATATTCAAAACTCTACCTCTTCTATGGAATCATTGGGCCATATCCTCCGCTAGTGTTAAGTCAGCAGATCTCCAAGTTTGACACAAAAGTTCTTGGCATCAGTAAATCTGTGGCACATAATTTTAAACCAAGCTAATGTAGCCTGCTCAGGTTTCCATAAGACTACATTTCGAAATTGTTTTTTCCCCCAATTCCAAATTTAAATAAATAATCTGTAAAATTGCATGACAATAAAAGAAAATGCATTCCAATCAAGGCCTTGTCCTCCCCCAGCATGCTGGGCATCAAATCTTTGGCAAGGTCACTGGTTTCTGTGACATTCTAGCATGGCAATTTGATTTAAATTTTAAAAATGAAGGCTTGTAATTAAATATGGAAATGATAAATCTGCACATTAGCCCCTGGCATTACTTATTTTGCCATTATATTCAGTTATGTTCTGCTGTTCCATATTTTAAGTTTTCAGTATTCCAGAAGGATAATTGCATCAGTAAAGTTGGGGGGAAAAGGAGGCAGGGAAGTTGTAGGCTTTGGTAGCTGAGTAGTTTGGTGGGGCTTTTGTTACCTGGGCAGACAGTTTGTAATGGTTGGATTAATACATCAACTGGATGTTTAGGCTGAAAGATCAGCAGTAAAACAGTTAATGCTGACATTTTAAAATTTACATCTTTAGGTTCCAGAGTAAACAGTCAATTGAGACGAATAAGGCTGTTCACTTTCACTCCTTTCAGACCCCTTGTTTCAGATTGTTTGCAAACTCAGAAAGACAAAACATTGCATTGGTTTATACTTGGTTCCTAGTATCAAAGTTATCTTTGAACCAACGTTTGTTGCTGCTGTTTAAAGAAAGCTATTTTAAAAACAAACAAAAACCCCACAATCCTATAACAAGGGATAATTTTGTGGCAAATTCCACATGGCAGAATCCATAGAACACTACATGTCATTTATTTTAGGGAAAAAGAAAGCATTATCCCCTCCTGATTCTGTTTTAAGGCAACTAACTCACACCTAATTAATGTAGATTACCAGGGAAGTTATTACATAACGGCAACTTCACATGTCATTTTCTTTAAAGTTTATAACTAAGTATCTGAAAAATCTAAATATATTGAACATAGAGTTGCTTTCGTTAATCTTTATGAGATAAAGTGTTATGTTAAAAAGTATAGATCTCATCTGACTTTGCTATGGTGGGATTTTCTTTACCTGCTTTTTTTTTTTTAAATCAACCCACAAAACTAATCACTGCTTTTCATTATTTGTATTTGTTCAGAACCCTTAAGATTCCAGCGAGAGTCAAGAGACAAAAAGTAGATGCTAAGAACAGGTTCATTTACCACATTTCACTTAAAACAAAGTAAGTCTTAGATTTGGAGAATTCCAAAGGGAGGTTCGGGGTCTCTTAATTTTGTCAAAAGAGACCACAACAATGGTTTTGTTATTGTTGCTGCTGCTGAAAATGAAGATGGAATCAAAAAACATATTTTAAAAGGTTGGCATAATAGGAGCTCATTTGGGCTTTATAGCCGTTTGAAAAATGTAATACTTTTAATAAAATGATTAGACATACAATTTGCAGATGCAAAAAATGGAAGCCGCTGCTCAGATGTTCTTACTGGAAAAAAAACTGGAGGTGTGTGCCAGGTGACAGTTACAGCAAACTACAATACTTTATCTTTGATGCACACCCCTTTTTAATTCATGTTTTACTGTACAATAATCAGCTAAACATCAGAAGTGCTATCCCTACACCCTTTGCCCTCATTTGATGTACAGAGCACAGCTCAACTCTTACTACAGCTTCTCAAAACAAAATACCCATTTTAACGTTCACCTCATTCATTTGGTCAATGAACATTAATGTCTTCCCTTTTTCCTCTAAGAGAGGTAACAATGTTCAGATGCCATTGGGCACAGCTAATGTAATATTGAATCACATTCAAGAAAGTTAAGTATCTTAACAGTGAAGTTGGATTGTTCTTATATGCCTTCTCCTGTAATCCACCCAAGGTGGCCCTCTGTCCCCCTCCACAGCTTTACCTTAGGGGACTGGGTCTTTTGGCTCAGGCCAGAGAGACTCATGCTGCTACATCAGGAGGTCTCCTGGGTTCGATCTGCATTGTTGATTGTGTCTCACTCGGGGTGTTGTGCAACATTCCTAACCCCAAATCAACCCTTGCATTTCATGATTTCATCTTTCAGTAGCAGTTTGTAGGGAGGGGAAGAACAACAATTATTCTTAAATCACATAGGGAGATAGTCTGGAGTTGGGTGGGGGTGGGGTGGGGTGTTCCTTTAAAAGAAAAAAAGAGTCTCATATTCACTGTTCCCTAGACAGTGAAGAGAGTTTTTTTCAGATGACGGATCCACCTCTTCTGAGCATGCAAATCAACAAAGGGCCATAGAGCACGTCTTCAGAACAGAGACCATTCATGCTCAGTTGGCTGTCAGTCAGCATTTTATGATAGCTGAACATTCCACATCTTTGGCTGGAGATAGGCACGAATTTGAACAATCCAAACAGGAGGAGTTCAAAACTTTTATCAGGATCTGCATTTGAATTTTGTAAATGGTACCTATCTTAAAATTTCAACGCTACAAAATTTCCATGGGTAACGAGAGCTTTCACTGAATCCTCTCCCCACCCCCCTTTTTGTGACCAGCTCCCATATTTTAGATATTCCCAATTTCAGCGCTGCCTAACAGTCTCTTGGATGCCTACATTTATGCCCATCTGTTATAATGGCAATGCGCCCAGTTTGAAGTAGTTTGCTCCATTTCTCTGAGACAGATACTAAGCTAAGGCTGGTTTGAATGGACAGATAACACTGCAGTGCCAATTTGCTACAGGAAGGTCCTCTCGGAGACAGCTCTGCCATATTGGTTCCATGTTTCTTTTTCGTGAAATTATATTTGCTGACATGTATTCAAACCTGCCTTCATAAAAAGTTCTCCAGGATCTTACCCTTTACTGTAATTCCACCTACCAGCGAAACAGGTAGTATCACAGCCAGAACTGAGGAAAAACAGCAAGATCTCAATATGTCAGACACTTCAGACTATATGGTGTCGAGACCATATCCACATGCACTGTGCAGATAATCTGATAAAACCAGGAAGGACTAATCTGATGCTATCAAGACTCAATGGCCCCAATCTTGTCCATCAACTGGATGATCAGGCCCCAGCCTCGTCGCCCTGCCACTAATTGTTCTAAACAGCTCTGCTACAAGTGGGCAGCACAGACTTCAACATATGTGGAAGCCAGCAAGAGTAGGGGGCTGAGAGAGCAGTTGCAGGAAGGGTAAAAAAGAGGAGATAAGAAGAAAGAGGAAGAAAAGTGACAGGTGTTGAATGAGGTAGTATCTGCTTGAACTTCCCTTGCCCCTCATCTCTTGTTTTGCTAAGCAGCAATGAGAGTTTATGACTCCCACCAATACATTTACTGAACAATAAATAATATTTGGCACTTCCATGGTACCAAAGGTTCTCAAACATTTTACATGCATTAGTGACTACATTTCCTAACCTTGCCAAGAAAGTAAAAAGTAAAAAGCAAAGGCTACAAGGACATCTGTTCTCTCCTGTAAATACACAGCAATGAAATATACTCCTTTTCTCCCCAAATATTTGTGGGAGGGGTGGAGGGGGAACACTGCCACTGGGAACATGGGATAATGGAGAAGTGATAACTCCGCTGCATGCCCAGTGGATAGAAATAGGAAGTGACAACACTGCTGCATGACATGTCTGTATTTCAGAGCTTGTTTTACACTTGATATCCCCCCCCCACAGATTTCATTTAAAAAAAAAATAGGGTGAAATCCTGGTCTCATTGCAGTAAGTGGCAAGTCATCCATGGATTTCAGTGAGGCCAGTATCTCACCTTAAATCACTTTCTTGATAGTTTTCTTAATATACCTGTAAATTTAAGTCTAAAAAATCATCTGGCCCAGGTTTGGAAATGTTTTCCCCATCCCTCCTCACCCCACAGTTTCAACAGAACACAACATACAGTAGTACCATTAAACACAGCACTTTTCAGCCATAGATCTCCAAGTGTTTTGTTAAACAAATAACTGTTAACCCCACTTTATCAAAAAGGAAACTGAGGTACAATCAGGGAGCGTGATCTGTCCAGAAGCTCTGAGGCAGAGCTGGCAATAGAATTTGAGTCTTCAGAGACACAGTCTAATGCTCTAACCTTTAGGTACACTACCTATTAGTTATCAGCTTTAATGAAAGTAAAAAAGTTTTTGAATTATATTAAATGAAAGCAGAAAAGTTATGTCTCCTTTCTGGTCCCTCCCCAAACCCCTTAGGTCATTTTCCACAACAGAAATAAAAGCTTTCTTGGTCGTGTCTTTTGTCCTAAACAGCAGCGGTTAGCTGCTTGTGGCTAATTAGTTACTCAAGTGTAATAATCCTCCAGTGTGACAGAAACTGTTTAGATGGAGTTCTCTGCAAGTAGTGTACTCTTGGAAAAGATGCCATAAATCAGCAGGGCTATGGAACTCTTTAAACAAAGCAAATCTGCTGTGGGAACCCATTACAGATTTAACCATGTAATATTTATGTACCTAGCTGACTTGTGCTTTTAACTTAACACTTTTCAGCCAGGGCTTTTTAGCACCTGGATCACATTAACCAAGAATGAAAGTCACCCAGTATGCAGAGTCAGCATAAAGCCTCGACACAAGGCCTTCAATATAGGGTTTGCATAGGAATTAAGTGGTATACACAGGCCTTGCACTGGCCCTCTGCACAGAGGTGAATTTTACCTAAAGCTTTGAACAAGAAAGATACAAAAAGTATCAGTTTCACTTGTTTACCTATACAAAATGCTAAATCCATGGAGTACAGAATCCCCACTTATTACTATCCATGAAGATAGGTAGGTATACAAGAGATGCAGACAATCAAGGAAAGTTCTTATTCCGAAGAGGGTTTTATGCAAAAGTAAGACAACAGAAATCTACAAACATATTAGACAATGGTTGTGGACACTGAAGACAAAGTCTCATCTAACAGTGACTATCAAGTTTGGGTGCCCAACCTGAGACACCTTTAAAGGGTCTGATTTTTTGAGAGGGCTGAACACCCATTCTCTGAAAACCAGCCCCTTCAATGAGTCACAAGTTAGGCACCCAAACTCATTGCTGAATATGTAAACTATAGGCCCACGTGTCCAGGCATATTTTATTAGCCTTCAGTAGGTCACAGCTGTGTACCATCTGGTCCTTAAGTTACCAAGCGGAAGAGAACCCATTAAGGGGTTAAAAGCTTATATGCACATTTTACTTACACACACACACAATTTAACTCTCTCTCATCACTAAAGTCTATCCCCCATTTAACCTAACAGCCGTAGGGGGTTCTTTTTAAATTACACTTTGCAGACAAAATCTGTAACTTCACCTCTTCGTGCCTTTGGTTTATCTTTCTACCCTGTCTTGTCTATTTAGGGGCAGAGGCAGTCCCTCACTAGGTGTTTGTACAGTGCCTAGCACAACAGGGCCCTGATCTCTGTTTGGGCTGCTCTGCACTATCATTATACAAATAATGAAAATTAAGCTTGTCTCTCAACCATGGTCTCTCACACCTCCTTTGCCAATCCTCTGAGAAATGGAATTTGGGTCATTAAACCAGCTCCCAGTCAAGTTTCCTAAATGGGATGTTAGTCAGGATTTAAGCTATCACTGCTGTGGCTGGCCTGCAAGGTAAAGCATCACTGCTGCTGGGCTGGAGAAGCAGCTGGGGGGCATTTAAGCTAAGATTTAAAGGACAAGGACAAGACTTGTGAGCTGCTCTATGGACCCAAATTCAGTTTCTCAGGACTTTAGGCAAGTGGGAGAGAAGAAAGCAAAAAGGAAAGAACTAGAGGTGCTGGGAGGAGCGAGGAATCATCGAATATCAGGGTTGGAAGGGACCTCAGGAGGTCATCTAGTCCAACCCTCTGCTCAAAGCAGGACCAATCCCCAATTAAATCATCCCAGCCAGGGCTTTGTCAAGCCTGACCTTAAAAACTTCTAAGGAAGGAGATTCCATCACCTCCCTAGGTAACCCATTCCAGTGTTTCACCACCCCTCTAGTGAAAGTTTTTCCTAATATCCAATCTAACCTCCCCCACTGCAACTTGAGACCATTACTCCTCATTCAGTCATCTGCTACCACTGAGAACAGTCTAGATCCATCCTCTTTCAGGTAGTTGAAAGCAGCTATCAAATCCCCCCTCATTCTTCTCTTCCTCAGACTAAACAATCCCAGTTGCCTCAGCCTCTCCTCATAAGTCATGTGTTCCAGTCCCCTAATCATTTTTGTTGGCCTCCGCTGGACGTTTTCCAATTTTTCCACATCCTTCTTGTAGTGTGGGGCCCAAAACTGGACGCAGTACTCCAGATGAGGCCTCACCAATGTCAAATAGAGGGGAACGATCACGTCCCTCGATCTGCTGGCAATGCCCCAACTTATACATCCCAAAATGCCATTGGCCTTCTTGGCAACAAGGGCACACTGTTCACTCACATCCAGCTTCTCGTCCGCTGTAAGCCCTTTGTCCTTTTCTGCAGAAGTGCTGCCTAGCCATTCGGTCCCTAGTCTGTAGCAGTGCATGGGATTCTTCCGTCCTAAGTGCAGGACTCTGCACTTGTCCTTGTTGAACCTCATCAGATTTCTTTTGGCCCAATCCCCTAATTTGTCTAGGTCCCTCTGTATCCTATCCCTACCCTCCAGCGTATCTACCTCTCCTCCCAGTTTAGTGTCATCTGCAAACTTGCTGAGGTTGCAATCCACACCATCCTCGAGATCATTTATGAAGGTATTGAACAAAACTGGCCCGAGGACTGACTCTTGGGGCACTCCACTTGATACAGGCTGCCAACTAGACATGGAGCCATTGATCACTACCTGTTGAGCCCGACAATCTAGCCAGCTTTCTATCCACCTTATCGTCCAGTCATCCAGCTCATACTTCATTAACTTACTGGCAAGAATACTGTGGGAGACCATGTCAAAAGCTTTGCTAAAATCAAGGAACAACACGTTCACTGCTTTCCCCTCATGCACAGAGCCAGTTATCTCGTCATAGAAGGCAATTAGATTAGTCAGGCATGACTTGCCCTTGGTGAATCCATGATGACTGTTCCTGATCACTTTCCTCTCCCCTAAGTGCTTCAGAATTGATTCCTTGAGGACCTGCTTCATGATTTTTCCAGGGACTGAGGTGAGGCTGTCTGGCCTGTAGTTTCCAGGATCCTCCTCCTTCCCTTTTTTAAAGATGGGCACTACATTAGCCTTTTTTCCAGTTGTCTGGGACCTCCCCCGATCACCATGAGTTTTCAAAGATAACGGCCAATGGCTCTGCAATCACATCCGCCAACTCCTTTAGCACTCTCGGATGCAGCGCATCCAGCTCCATGGACTTGTGCTCGTCCAGTTTTTCTAAATAGTCCTGAACCAGGAACTGAAGGATAAAAAAAAGGAGACTTTATATAAAACAAACCAAACAAACAAACAAAAAAGAACCCACCACACAACAACCAACCAAAAAAACACCTCACCCCTCTTCCCAACTCTCCAATTACCCCACTCAGCACACGTTGTACTTCAACAATCCCTTCCACCTGGCATTTTCCTATTGGAAAAAAAAATAAAGTAGGGGTCCTGTTTAGTCTTGTCAATAGAAAGCAAGAGTCGACAGTGCTTATTGAACCATAAAGTGCCCTGCAAAGGACAGCCACGCTTACTGTACAGGAAGCAGGACACTAGGTAGGCAGAGAGGACAAAGCCTTAGATTATAAAGATTACTATCTTGCATAAAAGTTGAGAAGGGGTTTGTAGCCTTTGATCTACTATTTTATCCCTCTATGGGTAACTAATTTTCTTTAGTCACAGATACATTGCACAATATATACCTGCTCATGCACATAAAAATGTATTTTAAAGGGGTAAAAGAAGACTAACAATAAGCCACTGTACTAACAGGTTTCTGGTCCACTTCAGATGGTTGAAGCTACTGGAGCAAGTGCCAAAGTAGAGTGGCCCTGGCTATATTAAACATGTACATTTTGGGTCTGTTCCTCTCAGCTGTTGAGCATGCAATTTATGTCAAGCTCAGCAGAACTGAGCCCATAATCAGCATATTTGTTTTGAATGGGTGTAGCTGGGTGCTCAGAATTTTTGAAAATTTGGCAGTTTATTTAGGAGATTAGCTTTGGGTAATTAACCCCTCCACCCCAAATTCTTGTCCATGTGTAAATAATTTCTGTAAATTCTCAGATGTTATGCAATGCGTGAGGTGGTCCTCATGACTGCAAGTGGGGAAAGGTGCTTGAGTCTCTGTCCATGAGACACCTTATGGAATAGGTTGGAGTCCTTGTCACATAGTATCTGCATTCCAGAAGCGGTGGTAAAAGTCTGAGATGTGACACTGAAAAACTGAGATCTACTGAGAGAACCTCTACTGCAAAAATTCTCATCTTGTTTTGTCTCCTCTGAGCAAGTCTAGGACAACACAGCAACATTTTCCTCCCAAGTGGGCAATCTCACATTAGTAGCAACTTTACCATTAATCATCAGCTCTATTTTGTGCATTCTGTACTAGCCTCAATACTAGATTGTGTGATGTACTCCTTGCTTAGAATTAAACTGTGGATCGAGAAACTATTGCCATATTTGAGTGTAGCAGGCAGGGACTTCAGCAGCAGTGGCTGGGGTTGACCTGCCAGTAGAAAACTTCTGGAGGCACTGGAGCAGCAATCGCTATAATTTTGAAAAGGGCACAACATGAGTTCTCTCCACTGCAGGCCACTGTGGAGTGTATGGTGGCATTGGTGGTGCTAACTCTCTCCCCCCGTGTTTCAAATCAGGAAATATGGACTACTCCCTGTACAGAAATGCAATAGGAACAGGGCTGGATTTCACCTGTATACTTATGGAGCCAGAGTATGACCCTTGATTTCTTGGTAAGTTTCATGAAAATTGAAAAATTTTCTTTGGAACATGCAGATACTTAAATGATAAATATATGCTCCTGTAGCATTAAAGTCATTTCTGTTCCAAGAGAAATTGCCTGTCCTGCAGGACGAGTTCTACGGAGTCCCTCCCTCCCTGCAGGATAGGTGAGATTTTAAGGCTATGGGTCTGCAGAAATAAACACCTGCCTATAATACATGAAAGGATTATTCTTGATTGTCAAAATGCTACTTAATGACCTGATCCAGTTACTACTTGTCTCAGTGCACAGCCAATGATTCATGGAAATTCTACCACCCTCCCAAACTCTAGAGACACAGGAGTTTGTTCTACTAGGCTCTAACAGAAGAAAGCTCTCCTTTCCTGGGATTGTAGGAGCACCACTCCTTTCCCAAGATGATCATTATTGACATTGTTCTAGAAATGGGGTCGTTGAGAAAGCTCTTAGGGGAACCCAATGCATCTTTGTAGGAAGGCTGAGCATCTTAATACTTGGTGTGTAGGGAATGGGTTACCCTCCAGTTGCCTGAACATCAGCAGCAGATTAAAATACAAGAGTTGAAAGTGGGCTAAACTTATTAAGCTTCTCAATAGTTGTTGGGTTTCAGAGTAACAGCCGTGTTAGTCTGTATTCGCAAAAAGAAAAGGAGTACTTGTGGCACCTTAGAGACTAACCAATTTATTTGAGCATGAGCTTTCGTGAGCTACAGCTCACTTCATCAGATGCATACCGTGGAAACTGCAGCAGACTTTATATATACACAGAGAATATGAAACAATACCTCCTCCCACCCCACTGTCCTGCTGGTAATAGCTTATCTAAAGTAATCATCAGGTTAGGCCATTTCCAGCACAAATCCAGGTTTTCTCACCCTCCACCCCCCCACACAAATTCACTCTCCTGCTGGTGATAGCCCATCCAAAGTGACAACTCTTTACACAATGTGCATGATAATCAAGTTAGGCCATTTCCTGCACAAATCCAGGTTCTCTCACTCCCTCACCCCCCTCCAAAAACCCACCCCCATACACACACAAACTCACTCTCCTGCTGGTAATAGCTCGTCCAAACTGACCACTCTCCAAGTTTAAATCCAAGTTAAACCAGAACATCTGGGGGGGGGGTAGGAAAAAACAAGAGGAAATAGGCTACCTTGCATAATGACTTAGCCACTCCCAGTCTCTATTTAAGCCTAAATTAATAGTATCCAATTTGCAAATGAATTCCAATTCAGCAGTTTCTCGCCGGAGTCTGGATTTGAAGTTTTTTTGTTTTAAGATAGCGACCTTCATGTCTGTGATTGCGTGACCAGAGAGATTGAAGTGTTCTCCGACTGGTTTATGAATGTTATAATTCTTGACATCTGATTTGTGTCCATTTATTCTTTTATGTAGAGACTGTCCAGTTTGACCAATGTACATGTCAGAGGGGCATTGCTGGCACATGATGGCATAAATCACATTGGTGGATGTGCAGGTGAACGAGCCTCTGATAGTGTGGCTGATGTTATTAGGCCCTGTGATGGTGTCTCCTGAATAGATATGTGGGCACAATTGGCAACGGGCTTTGTTGCAAGGATAAGTTCCTGGGTTAGTGGTTCTGTTGTGTGGTATGTGGTTGTTGGTGAGTATTTGCTTCAGGTTGCGGGGCTGTCTGTAGGCAAGGACTGGCCTGTCTCCCAAGATTTGTGAGAGTGTTGGGTCATCCTTTAGGATAGGTTGTAGATCCTTAATAATGCGTTGGAGGGGTTTTAGTTGGGGGCTGAAGGTGACGGCTAGTGGCGTTCTGTTATTTTCTTTGTTAGGCCTGTCCTGTAGTAGGTAACTTCTGGGAACTCTTCTGGCTCTATCAATCTGTTTCTTTACTTCTGCAGGTGGGTATTGTAGTTGTAAGAAAGCTTGACAGAGATCTTGTAGGTGTTTGTCTCTGTCTGAGGGGTTGGAGCAAATGCGGTTGTATCGCAGAGCTTGGCTGTAGACGATGGATCGTGTGGTGTGGTCAGGGTGAAAGCTGGAGGCATGCAGGTAGGAATAGCGGTCAGTAGGTTTCCGGTATAGGGTGGTGGTTATGTGACCATTGTTTATTAGCACTGTAGTGTCCAGGAAGTGGATCTCTTGTGTGGACTGGACCAGGCTGAGGTTGGTGGTGGGATGGAAATTGTTGAAATCATGGTGGAATTCCTCAAGGGCTTCTTTTCCATGGGTCCAGATGATGAAGATGTCATCAATATAGCGCAAGTAGAGTAGGGGCTTTAGGGGACGAGAGCTGAGGAAGCGTTGTTCTAAATCAGCCATAAAAATGTTGGCATACTGTGGGGCCATGCGGGTACCCATAGCAGTGCCGCTGATCTGAAGGTATACATTGTCCCCAAATGTGAAATAGTTATGGGTAAGGACAAAGTCACAAAGTTCAGCCACCAGGTTAGCCGTGACATTATCGGGGATAGTGTTCCTGACGGCTTGTAGTCCATCTTTGTGTGGAATGTTGGTGTAGAGGGCTTCTACATCCATAGTGGCCAGGATGGTGTTATCAGGAAGATCACCGATGGATTGAAGTTTCCTCAGGAAGTCAGTGGTGTCTCGAAGGTAGCTGGGAGTGCTGGTAGCGTAGGGCCTGAGGAGGGAGTCTACATAGCCAGACAATCCTGCTGTCAGGGTGCCAATGCCTGAAATGATGGGGCGCCCAGGAGTTCCAGGTTTATGGATCTTGGGTAGTAGATAGAATATCCCAGGTCGGGGTTCCAGGGGTGTGTCTCTGCGGATTTGATCTTGTGCTTTTTCAGGAAGTTTCTTGAGCAAATGCTGTAGTTGCTTTTGGTAACTCTCAGTGGGATCATAGGGTAATGGCTTGTAGAAACTCGTGTTGGAGAGCTGCCGAGCAGCCTCTTGTTCATATTCCGACCTATTCATGATGACAACAGCACCTCCTTTGTCAGCCTTTTTGATTATGATGTCAGAGTTGTTTCTGAGGCTGTGGATGGCATTGCGTTCCGCATGGCTGAGGTTATGGGGCAAGTGATGCTGCTTTTCCACAATTTCAGCCCGTGCACGTCGGCGGAAACACTCTATGTAGAAGTCCAGTCTGCTGTTTCGACCTTCAGGAGGAGTCCACCTAGAATCCTTCTTTCTGTAGTGTTGGTAGGGAGACCTCTGTGGATTAGTATGTTGTTCAGAGGTATTTTGGAAATATTCCTTGAGTCGGAGACGTCGAAAATAGGATTCTAGGTCACCACAGAACTGTATCATGTTCGTGGGGGTGAAGGGGCAGAAGGAGAGGCCCCGAGATAGAACAGCTGCTTCTGCTGGGCTGAGAGTATAGTTGGATAGGTTAACAATATTGCTAGGTGGGTTGAGGGAACCATTGCTGTGGCCCCTTGTAGCATGTAGTAGTTTAGAAAGTTTAGTGTCCTTTTTCTTTTGTAGAGAAGCAAAGTGTGCGTTGTAAATGGCTTGTCTAGTTTTAGTAAAATCCAGCCACGAGGAAGTTTGTGTGGAAGGTTGGTTTTTTATGAGAGTATCCATTTTTGAGAGCTCATTCTTAATCTTTCCCTGTGTTGGTCAGCTGAACTGTTCAGCTGATGTCTTCTTAGCCATCAGTAAGCCATCTATAGTCATTATGTCTGAGAACAATGGACATACTAGCAAGTCAAGATGACAATATTGTTAATGCCCAGGATGCTGTTTGTACTTGAGAACAACAAATTTCCATCTTCAAAGAATGCTAGAAGTCTTAACTCTAGGCCAAATCCTCCCTTGTGATGAGCATTAGAGTGATGATTGAGGTGAAGAGACCCTAGGGAGCTTCTCTGTATCCCCAAACCAGTATGCCATACAATTGCACTAGAGGAGTCCTACTAACATTCAAGACAGGAGCCTTTGTACTGCAACCCACAGCACTTCAAGATCCCAAGTGGGGGGAAGAGGGCATGATGTGTCAGCTGTGGATGTGATAGTGTTCAGTTGTCTAGTGTGTATGCAGAGGTTGGTACAGTCACTAGCTCTCATTTTCAGAGCAGCAGTAAGGTGAACTGAGCATTCCCACCAATCCCTTTCAACCTCAGTTCCACCTAACTAGTCCTGTTGGTGCTGGTGGGCAGTCCAATAGTAAATGCTGATCCAGTGCCACTTCATCTCCCTCACATGGCCACATCTCAAGAGTAGAATTTCACCGCATATACTCATAGGATTAGTTCATCCACCATTGAAATGCTCAGCCTCTGATGTTGAAGATTGGTTATGCAGCTAGTTAATAGTAACAGTGATATTTTTAGGACAGGAAGTGAAGTACAATGCTACAACCAGTTGACGCTACCTAGGATATTATGTGAGAAATAATGTAACAATTATGCCTGAAACTTGTTCAGTACACAGAGCTTTCAAAAAAAAAATAAGGGTGTTAAAGCACTATGGTATATTCACTGCCAAAATGATAAGGTTATCACTGATTTAGTGCCCTGCAGACTTTAAAGTTGCAATTCTGAGTGGAGTGCCATTTGTGCCTTGAGCTCATTTCCATCTTAAACATATGCTTAGTATTGAATGCCTTATTTAAGACCCTAGACAATGTTCAATGTCATGTTTCCTAGAAGAATAAAATTCCTTGTGCCTACTCTAGATACAACTTGCAAGTTATCAGCGTATAAAGTAGGTCTGTACACAATAACGCTATTTAGGGTTTATATAGTATTTTAATGTCTGTATAGTGCTTTGAACAAATTCATCTTTGTGAGGCAGGTAACTCTTATCCATCTTTTAGACAAGGGAAATAGACACTGTGAGGGTGAAAACACTCACCTTGGTTGAAAGTAACTGAGTGGCAGAGTTAGGATTATTAGAATTTTGTAGTTCCAAGGGTTCAATTCTACAGTGAATCAGAAAGAAAGGGGGAACAAGTTTAAATCGTATTGTTACTCCACCAGACTCTGAAGGGTGATGGGAGCACGCATATACATCTGAACCGTTAAATGTCATCTTTGCTTTAAAATAGGATCTCTAGAGGAAACGCTAAAAACATCCTTCTCTCTCTAATTAGCAATTCATTTTGATCTTACACAATGAATAACCTGAAATACAGCCATTATAGTCACGCAGCGCTGCCATCAGCAAAAAACACACGTAATGTGCAAAATGGATTAAAATAGCTCCTAGATGACAAACCCAATTTCAGGGTTCTATTATGTTAGGCGCTGTACAAACCCATTTAAGCAGGGACAGTTTCTTGTAAAGAGATTTTGAAAACAAGGCAGATCAAGGGCCGTAGAAACAAAGTAATATGTCCACTTTACAGCTAGGGAACCGAGGTACAGAGATTAAGCTCAAGAGGACATGGAAAATCTGTTAGAAGCAGGAATTGAATACACATCTCCCAATCCAATACCTAGACCAGAAAGTCATCCTCTCTTCTAAAATCTGTTCATGCTGGAGAATGCAGGCAATTATCCTGCTCCCTCTTGATCCAAGGAAACAAATGTCTAGTTGAGCTTTATATAAAGCCCCAATCCTGCACTAGGTACTGTATAGATGGAGGATTGGGTTTGCAGTCTAAAATTCAATTACTACAGAGACTTCAAAGTTAATACCTTATTGTTCATATAAAATTATCCATACTTTGCACTAACTACCATAAAGGTTGCTTTGCAAACATTTATGAAGGGAACCTCACAATACCATTCCTGTCAGGAGGGGAAATATTATATTCCCATTTTACAGATGAGTGCACTCAAAAACAAAACAGCTCTTAGCACCTAAGACACTGAATGCACTTATGCACTTTCAGACTTCAACAACAATTACTTCTATAGTGCCTTTCATCCACGGATCTTAACATGATTAACAAAAGCAGACAAGTATTTTAATCTCTGTTTAACAGATGGGGACAAGGAGACAAAGCCCTGAAGAGAGCAGAACCAGCAATAGAAAGAGCTCTGATCTCCTAACTCCCAGCCCAGTACCCTATTTATTGGGCAACATTGCCTCACATGTACTTAAACATTTGCTTGTGAACAACTATAGCTGGCAGGTGCACCAGATATTTTATGAGTGCAGCTTTAAAATTATTGGCTTCAGTGACTTGTATGCAAAAAATTAAATAATGTGGCAGAGTTGGGACTAGAGAGCACAGATCTCCAAATTCATCATTTTGGTCTTTAACCACTAGACTATGTTCTATGTCAGATAAGGAAAGTATGTCTGTCTGAGGCAATCAAAACAGGAGAGATGGTAAGAAATGGTCTTCAAAAGGTGATAGTGAGTACAGAGAGTTGCTAGCTGAACTGCTTATGCTTTAGCTTGAGCCTATCATGTTGCTTCTAATTTTCACCTCATCTTTGATTTAGCTTCCACTTGACACGTTTTAGGCCTGGGCCACACAGATCTCTATGCCAGACTGTTTGCAATTCCGAGTGTTTTGCCTTGCCTAGAAAGTTAGATTGCTGAAATATTTGCTAGAATAAATAGAGGTTAAGTGTGAAGTCAGTAGGTGAGCTTTGTTTCACGGATATTGGTATAAAAAGCAGTTGCCATACTACTTTGAGTGATCTAAAGAACAGATGTTTGTATGTGATTTATGAACACAAATGTGTTCATCTTCCATAAATAGCAATATGTTCCAGTAACAAACTGAATAGAGAATTCTAGCCCAAGAGGGCTGGGCAACTGCAGGCAGTATTTGAAATTGTCCATTAATTCTTGGTTTTACATGAAAAATAGACTATAAATCCAATCCTGTAATCCCTTCACATTTGAGTGGTTCCTCTGATTTCAAAATAGGACTATTCATGTAAGTATGGCATAATCAGACCAGATAATACAGATGTCTGTTTAAGATAATTAAATGTAATTAAACCAATAAATAATGACGTTCAATATACAGTAAATGCACTTTGGAAACATTACATTAATATGACCTAGTTTGTATTTTAGTCATTATCAGAATATTAGCAAATTTCCAAAGCTAAAAATTTTATGGCTAAGTATTCACTGAAAGCTTCTAGTTCTCTGAATAATTTCTGTAAGAGTAATCAAATATTTGATTAAGCAAATAGGTCATCACCACTGCTCACACTTGCACTGGTCCTAAACTATTATGGTTAAACAGCATCCCATTTCTCAGAAAGATTGTGTTGCAGACATGTAATATTAGCTGATGTGTTTAATTTTAACAGCACAGTTAATTTTTGGACAGCAAGTTTACTCAAAAACCATCTTCAGTAGCCATCAGTGAAATCTTCTGGACTGAGAGAAGCTATGTATTTATTCAGCAATTTGCCATGTAGGTCACAAAGTTTTTAAAAGATTTCTATAGCTGCTATTTTATTTCAAAGCAGGTTTTCTAACATGCCAACATTTATTCTTTAAATTTCATGGGCAGTTGCATTACACCAGGAATACATTTGGTACACAGTATAGTTTCCGTTTATACACACATTATATATACATACATATATACACACCATATCACTAGAAAAAAATGGCTCCATAAGTGGCAGAATTTACACAAAGCAATCTATTATGATTCGTATTGAATATAACATTTTCCCTTTCTGTGTTAGACTGGTAAGTGGTATTGCTCTGACATGTTACACAGCTGCTACTCTTTTCCCCAGAGGTGGCTGCATTTCATGGTGGGTGAAAGGATTCCCTAGAACATCCTTTTGCTCCAGTACTACACAAGGATATTAAAATATTTTCATAAACTTTAAGGCCAGATGAGACCATTATGACGATCTAATCTGATCTCCTGCGTACACCAGCCATCTAATGCCACCCAGTAACTCCCACATTGAGTCCATATTTAGGAATTGATTCTGCACTCCCAACACACCCCAAACTTCTATGCACTTCAGTTAGGGTTTGTAAAAATATTGTGAGATCAGATAATACTGCTTCACAGTTTAGGTTCTGTTGTTGTCTTTTACCCATGTGCTGCAGAAGTGAATGCTTCTTCCCCACCCCCCTTTCTGCTACAGAAGGACTTCCTTTCTTGCAGTGTCCATAAATTTTAACATACTTTTAACACTAAGTTTCATTTCAATAAGTTACTTGCGTTGGACAGCCAGCCAAGAAATAAAATAAAGCTTCTGTTGACAATGGTCAAGTGGATTTAACTCATTCTTTGTGTGTGTTACTTTATTTCAGGTCCAGTGTCAATACAATATGAAGATGTGGCATTTGAGAGGGTTATATATATATATATATATATTTTTTTTTTAAATGGAGAAACAACATGAAAAATGGAACAGAAGAACAGGTAAACTGGTTTTAAAAGGGAATAAAAAGGAGCCAATAATTATGCCTCACTCTACTTGCAAATCATGCTCAGGACCTCATATGGTGTGAACTGGCCTAGCTCTATTGATACCAATAGAGCTATGCCAATTTATACTAGCTGAGGATCTGTCTTAATACCATTTTTAGATACTGCCACTGGAATTCACACTTTCGTGTCAAAATTGAAAAAGAGTTTGAAAATGCACTCTCTTTCTTCCTGTCTCCAAGTGTATAACTGAAGGCTTGCTGACTGTGGGAGATTAATGAAAGTAGCCAAAAACTGTGCACAAGTGATTGTTTGTGACACGTGCAGAACAATGTGGTTTTGCCCCTTGCTTCTAGACAAATGAATATTTATATGCAAGGCATAATTTTCCCTCTAGTAACAATTTAAGAACATCAAGGGGATGCTATTAACTGTTAAACGTTGTCAGTGCAAGTTAAAGATGCTGTAAGCCACTCAAAGCCTTTACCACTGAGCTACATTAACATAATCTTTCAATCAGTGCAGAAGCTGCACAGAATTTTTTTTTAAATGTATCCCTAAAAAGCGATGCTAGGAGTGCAATACTTAGAACTTGTATGTACTTTCAAGAAATCCCCAATTCCAGACTATTTGTATAACCAGGTGCTTGTCTTAACAATCTCACTGCATGTAAAGGTAGCAAGATAGATTCAAAAGGATGTTCAATGCAGTCAACATGGATCCAGACTTATTTGGCATCTATCATGTATTCCGCAATCGGTGGGTGGGTATGTGGAGGAGGAAAAAGGAAGGTGAGGGAAAAAGAAGAGGGCAGGGAAGAGTTTCAAATTAAAGCTGCAGTCACTATTTCCAAATAGGGAAAGGAAGCCTAAATAACTATACCATATAGGGAAACTGTTAAACATGAGTGGTAGTGAACAGTAAAATCTAGTTGCCGATATTAGCCAATATTATGCAGTTAAACATTCTTCTTTGATACCAGATAAAAAAGTCAAGATGTGGACTCCTGTTAATTAGGAGTTGAGATGCAGCTTCCTCAGCAGCAAAGTAATTGTTTGTGCAACACACACCCCATATCTTCAATTTAGGTCAGCCATCAAGAAGAGGAAAAAAGGACTGGAGACTGAAGATGAGATGCTCTATTTCACACAGTTGCCCTCTGGAAGGACTGGCAAAGGCAGTCACTTAAATTAAGTGCAGGTCATCAGACAAGATATATAATCTATTCATGAAACAGACAACCTCAACAGCCCAAATCCCTATGGCCTTTACAGCGACACAATGAACTACTTCCTCATGTACCTCTGTCAATTCACGTTAGGTTCCTACTTTTTTAAAAGTGATATTTCATGTACATTATGACCCTATTGCTCATGGCAAGGAAAGTGCTTTGGTTTATTTATGACCTACTAACCTTAAATTAAAAAAAAGCATACAAGTAATCTGAATGTTCTCATAAGCCTGGAGATTTGAAATGAAACTTAAAATAAATCTGGCATTTGTAGCACAGCCAGCTAAGCTATATTTGCCCAGTTGGGAATTTTTTTTTTAAATGAAAACCAGATGACAAGAGGAAAGTATTATTACCCTACATAAACTGCAGGTTTGGGGCATCGGGACTGCAGCTCATGAGTGCCTGGATTTCTCATGAGCCTCTGCTTCCATCAGCATAGAGTTAAATAAAGCAACACTGTGGTTTTACATCTATCTCCAGTCTAGAAGACTAGAATGAAAAGCCAGCTGTAGTTTTTGACATAGAATTTAACCCAGCCACAGAACCTAACCTTGGAAATAGAGAGGTTGGTTATCAGCCAGGCAAGATAGAGTGAGTGAGTGAGTGAGTGAGTGAGAGAGAGAGAGAGAGAGAGAGTGGGGGGGGGAGTGACAGAAAAGGAGAAGTAGAACTAAAAGAAATGGAGAATAAAAAGCAAACATCCTCCCTCTTCTATGCTAAAATGTGAGTGACCCTAAACTGCTCATTTAGCTGGGACAACATTGACCACACGCAGATCGGAACAAAGGCCTGTCGAATCCAAGAGCCTGATTCTCCACTCACTCATGATGATGTAAATCAGGAGTAACCTCACTGAAGCCAATGGAGTTGCAGTGGAATAAAACCAGTGTGAGTGAGCAGATAATCAAGCCGCAAGACTGTGGTCTGCTATATGTGGATACATCACAAGTTCTTAGCTGTATTGGCAAAACAAGTTTACTCTGCATTTACTTTGAATTCTGAAGCTTTCACAATTGCAAGTGATTCATTTCCCAGGCCAAAAAAAAAAAAGAAAAGAAAAGTAAAAGGAGCCTCCTGTCTACAACACACACTGTAGCCCACAGAAGAAAGAGGACTCCAGTTTATGCTACTACAGTCATGCTGATGCGCACCAGTACGATTTTCTGTTCGATAAAGGACAGCAAATCATTTATCTTAGTTTACTGTTACATGTTTAAAAAGTGGGGCAATCAATTCCAGTATATGCAGGTGTCATAAATATAAAGGGAAGGGGGTTAAGAAGCTCTGATACAGTACTATAAAATCCTCTTACCTGTAAAGGGTTAAGAAGCTCGGGTAAACTGGCTGGCACCTGACCAAGAAATGACCAATGTGGGGACAAGATACTTTTAAATCGGGGGGGGGGAGGGGGAGGCTGTGTGTCTGGGGGATACCTTTGCCGGGAACAGATCAAGGATGCAAGCCCTCCAACTCCTGTAAAGTTAGTAAGTAATCTAGCTAGAAAATGCATTAGATTTTTCTTTTGTTTTTGGCTTGTGAAATTCACTGTGCTGGAGGGCATGTGTAGTTCTGTTTTTGTGGGGTTTTTTTGTAACTTAAGGTTTTGCTTAGAGGGATTCTCTATGTTTTGAATTGGATTACCCTGTAAAGTATTTACCATCCTGATTTTACAGAGGTGATTCTTTTACCTTTTCTTTAAATAAAATTCTTCTTTTAAGAACCTGATTGCTTTTTCATTGTTCTTAAGATCCAAGGGTTTGGGTCTGTGTTCACCTATACAAATTGGTGAGGATATTATCAAGCCTTCCCCAGGAAAGGGGATGTAGGGCTTGGGGGAATATTTTGGGAGAATAGGACTCCAACTGGTCCTTTCCCTGTTCTGTGTCTAAATCACTTGGTGGTGGCAGCATACTGTTCAAGGACAAGGCAGAATTTGTGCCTTGGGAAAAAGTTTTTAAACTAAGCTGGTAAAAATAAACTCAGGGGATCTTTCATGTGGGTCCCCACATCTGTACCCTAGAGTTCAGAGTGGGGAGGGAACCTGACATGGTGCTAGCAGTGGGATCATTTTTGAACCAAAAGCACAGCAGGATTTTTAAAAGGACAATTTTTTCTCTCTGCTTGAAAAACAGGGAGAGTTTTTTAAAGCTGATTAGAGCTGAAGGTTCTGTCCCTTTGCCTGGAGACAGAGCAGCCGCATAACAAAAGTATCACACAGACAGACAAAGCCTTCCCCCGGCCCCCAGATTTGAAAGTATCTTGTCCCCCCATTGGTCATTTCATGGTAGGTTCCAGCCAGGTTACCCGAGCTTCTTAACCCTTTACAGGTAAGAGGATTTTATAGTACTGTATCAGAGCTTCTTAACCCCTTCCCTTTATATTTATGGCAGCAGGACAAATCAGTTAAAAGAAATAGCTATGACTTAAAGTCCTTGTCACTGAGCCTTATTTACCATACTAAAGGAAATAGCACAGAGTCATGATATGTGGTGTCTTTTAGCTTTGGGGTTCCATTTATGTGAATATTAGCAAGTTGAACAAGAGATGCTTGAAGTGAAAATAGGTTATGCATTGATATGCCAAATATACCACACCAACCCCACTTGGAAACAAGATTTCAGATGCAGCACTTAATGAAAACCAACAAATCATCAGTTTCATGATAACTAGTTCTGCTGCACAGTAAGATAAAAACTCTCTAGTTGAGCTTGAACCTTTCAAGGGATTTCTCTTCTGCAGACCAATTCTGCTTGCCAGTGCAGATAGTAAGCAAGGTAGATGACTATGAATCAGAGGACAAAGCGAGACTTGTCTTTCCACTTCCCAACCCTTCCCATTAATGGCCAAAGTCGACAAATCTTTGTTGCGTTACACATGAATTGCAATACTACGTACACTTCCTTTTCTCTAAAAGCCAGTTTTGATGGAAGAGAAAGTCTAAATGAACTGGCAAAGTTTAGAAGAAAGGCAAACAACTTCCATTATTGCTGGAGCCTTATCAGAATGAGCACTTCACGAAGTGTGATAATCAAATCCTTGATATGGACAAGACACTTCAAACAAACAAAAACAAAAAAAGCCTATCACACACACATCCCATTGCACTCCAAGAAGGAATCTCTAGGTTAGAATGACCCAGATAAGTTCACCTCTTACTTTCATAACAGGGGGAGCGAACTGAAATTTACATTTAAAGAAAGTCTAACACTGCATCAGATTGCAATCTGATTACCTCTAAACTACTATAATGGGATTTCAGTTGACTTCTTAGGTTAGGCAGATGTGTGTGGTGGATATGTATGTAGAAGGGCTTTCTAAATTAGATTAATTGTATGGGTTGTATAGAAGCATTTGAAGAAACAGGATGCTCCTTTTAGAACAGACAATTATTTAATATAGTGCTACTGGCATATATGGTAATTTACAAAGAAAATGAAGTAGTTCTACCTCCCCATCTTCCCCTAGAAACTTATTGAGAAACAAAAGCTGCTTAAAACAGTCAATACCCAACAACCTTAAACAGATTCAGGTTTGATTGAATTTACCCAGCAGAAGAGACTTTACTGGGACTGGGCAATCTATTAGTGACGTTGCTGGTTCATTTTGCTTTTACCCAGTTGTGTAGAGGTATGGGACTGCACACTCTGATTAACGTGAGTCAAACCATGGAGCTAAACAACACTAGATATTTCAGTCTAGATTTCCAAACTAGATAAATAAAGCTTTTAAATAAATGAAACAGACCTTTTCTTTTCATAGGATCAAAGCCTAGAGTGTTGCCAGTTCCTTGCTGTAGGACTGTAATAGAATGGGCCAAGGAGGGTGGGTGATGGTGCTAAGGGAACAATGACAAACTGCATAATCTGTATGATTAAAACCACTGTGTCAGTTATGATTCCCCCTCCCCTTTCAGTTTTTAAGGATGCTGTCAAGTCCGTGGAGTTCTGTTTTTAGTGGTTGCTTCAGTGAACATTCAACGCTGTCGGTGAGTTTGGAATTAAAGTGAAAACCATCGACCGTTGATTGTACCCTCCAGCTAACCATCATCCTCCTTGCTTCATGCTTTCAGGCCTTTCACTGAAGACAGCCGCCAAACCAGCAAACAAGGTATCTCTTACCCCCACCCCATCCTCTTTGCAAAGCTTTACTAAAAAGGTCACAATCAACATTCATTGCTGTCGGTGGGTTTAACTATGTGGACAAGCTCACTGAACAATGAATGCAACTGTGGCCCCACTTTTTGCGATCACAGTCAAGAGGAATATCAGCTCTGAAAGCAGCATTGAAAGTCTTTCAGATATGAAACTTTTCTGATCAAAAGACGAATATCTTCAGGATTTTTTGTTTTAAGCTGGTTTGACTCAGATGGTTGAGACAACAATCACTCCTCCCTGGAGTTGATTACAACATAAAGGGAGATCATTCGGCCATTAATATCTCTTACTTACTACAGATATGAACAAAAACTCTGGTATAGAAAAAGCTTCCCTGTATGCATGCCTGAGGACACTGAGCACAGGAAAGATGTTTGAAAACACTTCTAAAATAATAAATAATAATAATCATCATCAAATTTATGTACTGCAACATTGCACATGCAAAGGAGATGACAGCTGTGTGTGTCCTTGGCAAAACAAGACAAACCCACCCCAAAATTTCTTGCAAATGGGAGCCTTAGTTAAAGAACAGCGATAATATTCCTTATTTTGGTGTAATACAATTCATTGTTATGTGAAGTTTATTTAAACACCTAATAAACATTAAAATACAAACCTTATTGGACTTGCCTCTTTGTACTGTTTTGAGATAAGCTGGAAAGAAATTACTTGTGTGGCTGGTAACGAAGTTTTGCTCATTGTTTCAATTGTGGGATAGAGTGGTGAGTGGTCATGCTGCATTCCCTGCTGCTGGGTGTAAGTGGAAAAAAAAGTAAAAAGGGAAAATTGAAGCACACCACCACTTCCCCATCCCCACTGATGCTTCACCTACAAATCTCAGGCACCAACCTAAATTTCTAACACCAGCTGAATGGGTACTGAAATATCATGCAATTCTCTAAGCCAATTTCATCCATGAGCTTCAGTTTCTAGTATGTTGGTGAGTTTTTGCATAGCCATTACTCCCAAAAGGAGAAGAATGACAAATCATTTCTTTTGTCTCTCCCTTGTGACATGCATTCCCACTGACAATGTCTGCTTTTTATTATGCATATAAATAGAAGCTTCAAACACATTTCACCTAAGATTTCCTTCTTAGCTCAAACAGGTAAATATTAGGGTATCTGGCCCTCATCCTGCTCATATAAAAGTAGTGTATTATACAGTACCATGCTAATGAAATGGCATTTTCTTCTGTAACTTGATCATGATGGGGTGATTGAATCTAACTTTTTTGTTTTAATTATTCTTTACAACAGAGATCTGACATGCATCCAATGAGAGATCAATGCACATAGAATGCATAGAGCACCAGTTCTCTAAACAAATACCTGAAATTCTAAGGCCGTGTCCTCCTAGAAACGTATGGATTTTTAGTTAACTTTGGTGCTGTGTGGTACCCTTAGTATGAAGATACATTTTGCTTTGTTCTAGTTACTGCAATAAAGAGGGGATAGCTCCAGGTGAACTGTTGTTGGAGACACTGCAAGGTTCTAGACTGCATTCATTGGGTCCTTTGTCCCATCACTTTTCCTAAGGTTCTTTTCCTCCCAGCCCAGGGTATTTTAAGTGGTACCCACCCACATCCTCTCTCTGTGTTCCCTCTTCTTTTCTGGCATGGTGCCCCAGATGACTATAGAAGTTCTTACTCTAAGTACCCCAAAAGTATATTAAAAAAAGGGAGCATTTTCTCTGGAGATCACAAAAGCTACATCTTATAACTGAAAGTAGTAACTTTCAGATCAAGGTGCAGCTAATATCTCCTGGCATCAGTGTGAATTCAGATTTATTTAAACACGATTTATAATATGCTATATCCTGTTGTCCTCAGGGAGCCTCTTAAATATTAGATAGATAGCTATAGTGTGCTATGAGTTTATGAATAGACATGGTATTTATCTGAATAGAAGAACCTGGAATTTGGCAACACAGGGAGAACAATAACCTGGTATGGAATCATCCTAACACAGAGAAGTAATGGGAATCATTCATGCTCTTCGGTTAGCAAAATTGCATACTAGAATTGGTGTGAAGATATGAACTTCAGCTCTACATAGAAGGAAGCTGATTTTGAATATATTGTTTTGTATAAGGGATCTTTCTTTATAATACCTGATTACCTTCCTGTGTCAGAGGAGCTCTACCTTATTTTGTTTCCTGCACTGATTCAATGTTACTTAACATTTATATTACAGTAGTGCAGAGAGGCCTCCATCAGGATTAGGCTAGGCACTATACAGACACTTCTGAGGAGACCAGCCTTATCACAGAGAAAAACTTATAATTTAAATGGTTTTCATAAAGAGTGTATCTGTGTGTGTGTGCGCACACGTGCGTGCATATAAACATTTTCACCTGGACCAGGTTATACTCAAAGCAGCGGTAGGTTATGAAATTAAGCATGATGTGTAGACTGACCCTATGTGAATTTCAAGACAGATATCCCAGATACATGGATGTAAGAACATTTGGACAGATAAAGGAGAAACAGAAAACAAAAAAGCCAAGAATTTCTACAAGTTCTTAAGAACAAGTTCCATCTCATATACAGAAATTAGGAGGGACTGAGTTTGGCATGTGTATATGGTGTGAGCCATCAAGGACTATATATTAACCACCCTGTCATAAAAACAAAGGGAAGGGTAACAACCTTTCTGTATATAGTGCTATAAAATCCCTCCTGGCCAGAGGCAAAACTCTTTCACCTGTAAAGGGTTAAGAAGCTAAGGAAACCTCGCTGGCACCTGACCCAAAATGACCAATGAGCGGACAAGATACTTTCAAATCTGGAGGGGGGGAGAGAACAAAGGGGTGTGTGTGTGTGTGTGAGAGAGAGAGATGATGCTTTTGCTGGGAACAGATCAGGAATCATCGAATATCAGGGTTGGAAGGGACCTCAGGAGGTCATCTAGTCCAACCCTCTGCTCAAAGCAGGACCAATCCCAAAATAAATCATCCCAGCCAGGGCTTTGTCAAGCTTGACCTTAAAAACTTCTAAGGAAGGAGATTCCACCACCTCCCTAGGTAACGCATTCCAGTGTTTCACCACCATCCTAGTGAAAAAGTTTTTCCTAATATCCAATCTAAACCTCCCCCACTGCAACTTGAAACCATTACTCCTCGTTTGGTCATCTGCTACCACTGAGATCAGTCTAGACCGATCCTCTTTCAGATAGATGAAAGTAGTTATCAAATCCCCCCTCATTCTTCTCTTCCTCAGACTAAACAATCCCAGTTGCCTCAGCCTCTCCTCATAAATCATTTTTGTTGCCCTCTACTGGACATTTTCCAATTTTTCCACATCCTTCTTGTAGTGTGGGGCCCAAAACTGGACGCAGTACTCCAGATGAGACCTCACCAATGTCGAATAGAGGGGAACGATCACATCCCTCAATCTGCTGGCAATGCCCCAACTTATACATCCCAAAATGCCATTGGCCTTCTTGGCAACAAGGGCACACTGTTCACTCACATCCAGCTTCTCGTCCACTGTAAGCCCTTTGTCCTTTTCTGCAGAAGTGCTGCCTAGCCATTCGGTCCCTAGTCTGTAGCAGTGCATGGGATTCTTCCGTCCTAAGTGCAGGACTCTGCACTTGTCCTTGTTGAACCTCATCAGATTTCTTTTGGCCCAATCCCCTAATTTGTCTAGGTCCCTCTGCATCCTATCCCTACCCTCCAGCGTATCTACCTCTCCTCCCAGTTTAGTGTCATCTGCAAACTTGCTGAGGTTGCAATCCACACCATCCTCGAGATCATTTATGAAGATATTGAACAAAACTGGCCCGAGGACCGACCCTTGGGGCACTCCACTTGATACCAGCTGCCAACTAGACATGGAGCCTGTCAAGGTTCCTCCCCCACTCTGAACTCTAGGGTACAGATGTGGGGACCTGCATGAAAAACCTCCTAAGCTTATCTTTACCAGCTTAGGTCAAAAACTTCCCCAAGGTACAAAATATTCCCCCCGTTGTCCTTAGACTGGCCGCTACCACCACCAAACTAATACTGGTTACTGGGGAAGAGCTGTTTGGACGCGTCCTTCCCCCCAAAATACTTCCCAAAACCTTGCACCCCACTTCCTGGACAAGGTTTGGTAAAAAAGCCTCACCAATTTGCCTAGGTGACTACAGACCCAGACCCTTGGATCTTAAGAACAATGAAAAAGCATTCAGTTTTCTTACAAGAAGACTTTTAATAAAAATAGAAGTAAATAGAAATAAAGAAATCCCCCTTGTAAAATCAGGATGGTAGATATCTTACAGGGTAATTAGATTCAAAAACATAGAGAACCCCTCTAGGCAAAACCTTAAGTTACAAAAAAGATACACAGACAGAAATAGTTATTCTATTCAGCACAATTCTTTTCTCAGCCATTTAAAGAAATCATAATCTAACATATACCTAGCTAGATTACTTACTAAAAGTTCTAAGACTCCATTCCTGGTCTATCCCCGGCCAAGACGACTACAGACAGACAGACACAGACCCTTTGTTTCTCTCCCTCCTCCCAGCTTTTGAAAGTATCTTGTCTCCTCATTGGTCATTTTGGTCAGGTGCCAGCGAGGTTACCTTTAGCTTCTTAACCCTTTACAGGTGAGAGGAGCTTTCCCCTGGCCAGGAGGGATTTCAAAGGGGTTTACCCTTCCCTTTATATTTATGACAGAGCCATTGATCACTATCTGTTGAGCCCGACAATCTAGCCAGCTTTCTATCCACCTTATCGTCCAATCATCCAGCCCATACTTCATTAACTTACTGGCAAGAATACTGTGGGAGACTGTGTCAAAAGCTTTGCTAAAGTCAAGGAACAACACGTTCACTGCTTTCCCCTCATGCACAGAGCCAGTTATCTCATCATAGAAGGCAATTCGATTAGTCAGGCATGACTTGCCCTTGGTGAATCCATGCTGACTGTTCCTGATCACTTTCCTCTCCTCTAAGTGCTTCAAAATTGATTCCTGCTCCATGATTTTTCCAGGGACTGAGGTGAGGCTGACTGGCCTGTCGTTCCCAGGATCCTCCTCCTTCCCTTTTTTAAAGATGGGCACTACATTAGCCTTTTTCCAGTCATCCGGGACCTCCCCCGATCGCCATGAGTTTTCAAAGATAATGGCCAATGGCTCTGCAATCACATCCACCAATTCCTTTAGCACTCTCGGATGCAGCGCATCCAGCCCCATGGACTTGTGCTCGCACAGATTTTCTAAATAGTCCCGAACCACTTCTTTCTTCACAGAGGGCTGGTCACCTCCTCACCATGCTGTGCTGCCCAGTGCAGCAGTCTGGGAGCTGACCTTCTTCGTGAAGACAGAGGCAAAAGAAGCATTGAGTACATTAGTTTTTTCCACATCCTCTGTCACTACGTTACCTCCCTTATTCAGTAAGGAGCCCACCACTTTCCTTGACTTTCTTCTTGTTGCTAACATACCTGAAGAAACCCTTCTTGTTACTCTTAACATCTCTTGCTAGCTGCAACTCCAGGTGTGATTTGGCCTTCCTGATTTCACTCCTGCATGCCCGAGCAATATTTTTATACTCTTCGCTGGTCATTTGTCCAATCTTCCACTTCTTGTAAGCTTCTCTTTTGTGTTTAAGATCAGCAAGGATTTCACTGTTAAGCCAAGCTGGTCGACTGCCATATTTATTATTCTTTCTACACATTGGGATGGTTTGTCCCTGTAACTTCAATAAGGATTCTTTAAGATACAGCCAGCTCTCCTGGACTCCGTTTCCCCTCATGTTATTCTCCCAAGGGATCCTGCCCATCAGTTCTCTGAGGTTGTCAAAGTCTGCTTTTCTGAAGTCCAGGGTCCATATTCTGCTGCTCTCCTTTCTTCCCTGTGTCAGGATCCTAAACTCGACCAGGAATGCAGCCTTACAACTCCTGTTAAGTAATGTAGCTAGAAATGTGTTAGATTTCCTTTTGTTTAATGGCTGGTAAAATAAGCTGTGCTGGATGGAATGTATATTCCTGTTTGTGTGTCTTTTTGTAACTTAAGGTTTTGCCCAGAGGGATTCTCTATGTTTTGAATCCTATTACCCTGTAAGGTATTTACCATCCTGATTTTACAGAGGTGATTCTTTTACCTTTTCTTTAATTAAAATTCCTCTTTTAAGAACCTGATTGATTTTTTTCATTGTTCTTAAGATCCAAGGATTTGGGTCTGTGTTCACCTATACAAATTGGTGAGGATTCTTATCAAGCCTTCCCCAGGAAAGGGAGTGTAGGGCTTGGGGAGATATTTTGAGGGAAGACATCTCCAAGTGGGCTCTTTCCCTGTTCTTTGTTTAAAATGCTTGCTGGTGGCAGCATATGGTCAAGGACAAGGCAAAGTTTGTACCTTGCAGAAGTTTTTAACCTAAGCTGGTAAGAATAACCTTAGGAGGTCCTTCACGCAGGTCCCCACATCTGTACCCTAGAGTTCAGAGTGGGGAAGGAACCTTGACATGGTGGCAGAGTGGTGGAATCATTTTGAACCAGAGATCATTTTGAACCAGAAGCACAGCAGGATTTTAAAAGGTTTTGTAAAAGGTGATTGCAGCTGTAGATTCTGTCTCTCTGCCTGGGGGACAGAGCAGCAGACATAACAAAAGGATTTTTCTGTAGTCTGAGAACAGCTGTGAGAGAAAAAGGTACCAGGTTACAGCACAGCAAAATTTTACAAGCCAGTTTTTGTTTTATTTTCTTTCTAACTCTCGGGTGTAAAATTAGTTAAAAACAGAGAGGTTAGGATGACAGACTGCACTGTTCAACGGAAGCTGGAATTAGCCAGATTTGAGGCTGAGGAAAAACAAAAGGAACATGAAAGATGGGTAGAACTCAGACAGATGGAAATGGAGGCAAAAGAAAAAGAAATGGCAGCCAACGAAAAAGAAAGGGAGGCTGCCCACAGGAGAGAAATGGAGTCAAAAGAAAAAGAAAGGGAGGATACTGAGGAGGAAAAGGAAAAGGAGAGGAAGCATGCACTGGAGATAGAGAAGGCAAAGGCTCAGCAGAATATACCAGATAACCCTAACAATCCTTCCCCAACAATCCACAAATGGGAGCGACTATGTCCACAGTATGATGAATCCAGTGATATTGCTGAATATTTTCTCACCTTTGAGAGACTGTGCACACTCCATCAAATTCCTGAAGCTCACAAGATGACCACCTTGGTTGTAAAATTGACTGGAAGAGCTCTGGACATATTCAATAAGATGCCTATTGAGGAGGCTTCTGACTATGGTAAATTTAAGAATTTGGTTTTAAAGCAATTTCAAGTTACACCTGAAACTTACAGAGTAAAATTTAGAGCCCTTAAGAGAGGGCCTAGGACTAAGTAATGTGTCTTAAGTAAACCAGATGAAGGATCTGTTAGATAAGTGGGTCAAAGGAAGGGATGTAACTAGCTTTGAAGGAGTGTGTGATTTGATGACTCGGGAACAATTCCTGAATATGTCTAAGGAGGATATAAAACAGTGTTTATGGGATAAGAAAATGGACTCAAATGTCTTGCTTCTTATGCTGAACAATACAAGCAATCCCAGACCATCAGAGAGGCGGGGCATGCCGGAACAAAATGGATGGAGGGAGGAGAGAGGAACAACCCTGGTCGCAGTTGGAGTGGATACCAGAAGGGTCACCCTCAGACCACACCCTACTACCAGGGGCAGCCCAAGGCCCCAACTACACACCAAGGAACACTTCAGACACCTTATCGTCCCGCCACACCGTTCTCCAGAAACCCACTTCGCCCCAGTGACCCATCAGCTGGACGATGTTTTAAATATAATGAGCCGGGGCATGTAAAGGCCAACTGCCCCAAGAACCCCAACAGATTACAGTTCATTGCACCGGAATCACACCAGAGATCCTCAGGCCCAGATGCTTCCCAGATACCCTCAGAGAGAAGGGAAACTGTGAGTGTGGGCGGGAAGAAGGTCACCGCATGGAGGAACACCATAGCACAAGTGTCAGCTATCTATGCTTCCTTAGTGGACCCAATTTAATCAATCCAGAGATCCAAGTGATGAATCAACCCTTCAAGTCAAACTCTTTTGACTTGCCTACAGCCAAGTTGCCTGTCCAGTACAAGGGCTGGTCAGGAACGTGGACTTTTGCAGTCTATGATGATTATCCCATCCCCATGCTGTTGCGGGAAGACTTAGCCAATCATGTGAAGCTAGCCAAGAGGGTGGGAATGGTCATCCGCAGCCAGGCTAGGCAAGCTGTCGTACCGAGCTCTGTTCTGGAAACCAGGACCCGGTCTGGGGTGATGGAACCGGACCCCATGCCAACGTCTGCAACAGCAGTAGTGGATCCAGTCCCTGAGACCCAGACAGAGCAAGTCTCAGAACCAGAACCAGTGGAACCACCAGCACCAGAACCATTGCCAGCACTGAATCCAGTGCTTGCAACCCTAACACCAGAGGGCCCCACCGAACCTGCACCGGCAGCAGCAGATAACCCTACACAAGAGGCTCAGCCAGAGCCTGAACCCCAATATAGTGCACCAGTGGAGAGCGGTTCACAGTCAATGGAAACAGCCCCATCACCTGCATCACTTCCAGAGGGACCAAGCCCAGGTCCACAATCCAATGAGGAACCAATATCTCCAGCACCAATGGAACAGTTCCAGACCAAACAGAAAGCAGATGAAAGCCTCCAGAGAGCTTGAACAGCGGCAGGAGCAACCCACCACCTCTCAGCTCTTCTAATCAATCCAGGTTTGTTGTAGAAAGAGGACTTTTATACAAAGGAAACTCTTTCTGCTGGAAACCAGGAAGACTGGCATCCTCAGAGACAGTTGGTAGTTCCAACTAAGTACCGGGTAAAGCTCTTAAGCATAGCCCACGATCATCCTAGTGGCCATGCTGGGGTGAACAGAACCAAAGACCATTTGGGAAAGTCGTTCCACTGGGAGGGAATGGGCAAGGATGTTTCTACCTATATCTGGTCTTGTGAGGTGTGTCAAAAAGTGGGAAAACCCCAAGACCAGGTCAAAGCCCATCTCCAGCCACTCCCCATCATTGAGGTTCCATTTCAGTGAGTAGCTGTGGATATTCTGGGTCCTTTTCCAAAAAAGACACCCAGAGGAAAGCAGTACATACTGACTTTCATGGATTTTGCCACCCGATGGCCTGAAGCAGTAGCTCTAAGCAACACCAGGGCTAAAAGTGTGTGCCAGGCACTAACAGACATTTTTGCCAGGGTAGGTTGGCCCTCCAACATCCTTACAGATGCAGGAACTAATTTCCTGGCAGGAACTATAGAAAGCCTTTGGGAAGCTCATGGGGTGAACCACTTGGTTGCCACCATCAAACAAATGGCCTGGTGGAGAAGTTTAATGCAACTTTGGGGGCCATGATATGTAAATTCGTAAATGAGCACTCCAATGATTGGGACCTAGTGTTGCAGCAGTTGCTCTTTGCCTACAGAGCTGTACCACATCCCAGTTTACGGTTTTCACCATTTGAACGTGTATATGGCCGCGAGATTAAGGGGCCATTACAGTTGGTGAAACAGCAATGGGAGGGGTTTACACCTTCTCCAGGAACTAACATTCTGGACTTTGTAACCAACTACAAAACACCCTCCAAACGTCTTTAGCCCTTGCTAAAGAAAACCTACAGAATGCTCAAAAAGAGCAAAAAGCCTGGTATGATAAACATGCCAGAGAGCGTTCCTTCAAAGTAGGGGACCAGGTCATGGTCTTAAAGGCGCTCCAAGCCCATAAAATGGAAGCGTTGTGGGAAGGGCCATTCACGGTCCAAGAGTGCCTGGGAGCTGTTAATTGTCTCATAGCATTCCACACCTCCAACCAAAAGCCTAAGGTGTACCATATTAATTCTCTAAATCCCTTTTATTCCAGAGAATTAAAGGTTTGTCAGTTTACAGCCCAGGGAGGAGATGATGCTGAGTGGCCTGAAGGTGTCTACTATGAAGGGAAAAGTGATGGTGGCGTGGAAGAGGTGAACCTCTCCATGACTCTTGGGCATATGCAGCGACAGCAGATCAAGGAGCTGTGCACTAGCTACGCGCCAACGTTCTCAGCCACCCCAGGACTGACTGAACGGGCATACCCCTCCATTGTCACAGGTAATGCTCACCCAATTAGAGCCCAACCTTACCAGGTGTCTCCTCAAGCTAAAACTGCTACAGAATGGGAGATCCAGGATATGTTACAGATGGGTGTAATCCACCCCTCTGGCAGTGCATGGGCATCTCCAGTGGTTCTAGTTCCCAAACTAGATGGGGAAATACATTTTTGTGTGGACTATCTTAAGCTAAATGCTGTAACTCGCCCAGACAACCAGCCAATGCCACGCACAGACGAACTATTGGAGAAACTGGGATGGACCCAGTTCATCTCTACCTTAGACTTAACCAAGGGGTACTGGCAGGTACCGCTAGATGAATCCGCCAAGGAAAGGTCAGCCTTCATCACACACATCGCGCTGTATGAATTTAATGTGCTCCCTTTCGGGCTGCAGAAGGCACCTGCCACCTTCCAAAAACTTGTAGATGGTCTCCTAGCGGGATTGGGAGAATATGCAGTCGCCTACCTTTACGATGTGGCCATATTTTCGGATTCCTGGGCAGACCACCTGGAACATCTACAAAAAGTCCTTGAGCGCATAAGGGAGGCAGGACTAACAGTTAAGACTAAGAAGTGTCAAATAGCCCTAAACAGAATGACTTACCTTGGACACCAGGTGGGTCAAGGAACTATCAACCCCCTACAGGCCAAAGTGGATGCTATTCAAAAGTGGCCTGTCCCAAAGTCAAAGAAACAGGTCCAATCCTTCTTAGGCTTGGCTGGATATTACAAGCGATTTGTACCACAACACAGCCAAATCGCTGCCCCACTGACAGACCTAACCAAAAAGAAACAGCCAAATGCTGTTCAGTGGACCGAAGAGTGTCAGAAGGCCTTTAACCAGCTTAGACCTGTCTGACCCTGTGCTAAGGGCCCCAGACTTTGACAAACTGTTCCTAGTAACCACAGATGTGTCCGAGCGTGGTGTGGGAGTAGTCTTAATGCAGGAAGGACTGAATCAAGAGTTCCATCCTGTCGTGTTTCTCAGCAAGAAGCTGTCTGAGAGGGAAAGCCACTGGTCAATCAGTGAAAAGGAATGTTACGCCATTGTCTACGCTCTGGAAAAGCTACGCCCATACGTTTGGGGACGGCATTTCCACCTGCAAACCGACCATGCTGTGCTACAGTGGCTTCATACCAACATGAGAAATAACAAAAAACGTATTCAGTGGAGTTTAGCTCTCCAAGATTTTGATTTCGACATACAACACATTTCAGAAGCGTCTAACAAAGTGGTTGATGCACTCTCCCATGAAAGTTTCCCAGAATCAACTGGTTAAAATCGTCCTTGAGATGTGGAAAATATTCTTAGTCTTTAAACAGTTAGTAGTATATTTAGAGGTGCATGTGTCTTAACAACTCTGTTTTCTCCTAGAGCTCCAGGAAGAAATCACAGCCAGTGTTTCACCCTATCTGTGATTTGGGGGGTGTGTCATAAAAATAAAGGGAAGGGTAACCACCTTTCTGTATACACAGTGCTATAAAATCCCTCCTGGCCAGAAGCAAAACCCTTTCACCTGTAAAGGGTTAAGAAACTGAAGTAACCTCTCTGGCACCTGACCCAAAATGACCAAGAGGGGACAAGATACTTTCAAATCTGGAGGGTGGGGGGAACAAAGGGTTCTGTGTGTGTGATACTTTTGCCGGGAACAGATCAGGAATGCAGCCTTACAACTCCTGTTAAGTAATCTAGCTAGAAATGTGTTAGATTTCCTTTTGTTTAATGGCTGGTAAAATAAGCTGTGCTGGATGGAATGTATATTCCTGTTTGTGTGTCTTTTTGTAACTTAAGGTTTTGCCTAGAGGGATTCTCTATGTTTTGAATCCTATTACCCTGTAAGGTATTTACCATCCTGATTTTACAGAGGTGATTCTTTTACTTTTTCTTTAATTAAAATTTCTCTTTTAAGAACCTGATTGATTTTTTCATTGTTCTTAAGATCCAAGGATTTGGGTCTGTGTTCACCTATACAGATTGGTGAGGATTCTTATCAAGCCTTCCCCAGGAAAGGGGGTGTAGGGCTTGGGGGGATATTTTTGGGGAATACATCTCCAAGTGGGCTCTTTCCCTGTTCTTTGTTTAAAACGCTTGCTGGTGGCAGCAGCATACGGTTCAAGGACAAGGCAAAGTTTGTACCTTGGGGAAGTTTTTAACCTAAGCTGGTAAGAATAAGCTTAGGGGGTCCTTCATGCTGGTCCCCACATCTGTACCCTAGAGTTCAGAGTGGGGAAGGAACCTTGACACACCTACTATTGGGTTTACTGAAATACTTGTGGTATTTCCCACTGAAATTATCAGGAATGCTAGAAATTACAAGACAAAAGTAAATAGTATGGTTTAATAACCAGCTATGTTTCAATGGTACCAACTGTAACTTCTATTAATGGGCATCATCCTTGTGTATCAAAGGAAGAAGAAACTTAACTCTGTTTAGACACAAGATACCTGGAATGCGTTGCCTAGGGAGGTGGTGGAATCTCCTTCCTTAGACGTTTTTAAGGTCAGGCTTGACAAAGCCCTGGCTGGGATGATTTAATTGGGTATGGGTCCTGCTTTTGAGCAGGGGGTTGGACTAGATGACCTCCTGAGGTCCCTTCCAACCCTGATATTCTATGATTCTATGATACCTCATTATAGCCAACATATTGCATAGTATTCCTCCTGACCAGCTAGTTTACAGACCACTTACTTGCATACAATACTATCGTTATAAAAAATGCATAAAACAAAGTATTAGGCCAGGGGATGACCCTGTTAGTAATGACTATTCTGAAGTCCCATGGAAAGGTCTCATTTTTATGGTTTGTTGATATTATATATAACGTTATAAATCCCCATGGACCAGAGGTCTTCTGCAAAAATGGCCATGAACAATGCCATTGGTAGTAATTCACTCACAGTAATATATACTATGAGGTCAAGCATATCAAAGCTACAGGGAATGCAATGGATCCTGACTGTTAATAGGAATGCTAGTTTATGATTTATCTTCCTTATAGAAAGATTAAGGGGGTAAAATACAGTTCTCTATTTTGATAAACCACTTGCTGTTCCCTCATCAGTGGTCACAACAGCATGACTGGAATTACATTAAATTAAAGATCAGATTTTTAAAATTTCCTCTGAGTGTTCCTGCAGTTAGCACGACATCCTGGATAACACAAGCCAGAGAACTTCACCCAAAAATTTTTGGATCAAGCCCTGGATTTATGTTTGAGCTCATAGATGCAGACTTTAAGGCCAGAAGGACCACTGTGATCATCTAGTCTGACCTCCTGCACATTGCAGGCCACTGTGCCTCATTTAGAAAGATCCAGTTTTGACTTAAAGACTGCAAGGGATGAAGAATCTGATGTTCACTACCACAGAAGGAAGAACACTTCAAAGTCATTACTTATGCTTTATCTACACTAGGAACTGAAGAGCACCCAGTTGTTATGCTCTAATTGCCTCACATGGTCACTGCTAGCATGAACTAAAAAGGTACCTAGTTTGGATTAATGTAATCCTGTTGATAAAAGACAAACTAAGTACCTTTTAGTTCATGCCAGCAGCATCCACATTGGGCAGTCAAAGTGCAGTACACTAATGCCCTATGCAACTCCTGTAGTCCAAACTGAGGGGCTGTGTAGACAGAGGACTGGTCTACAATACTACTAAGAAGGAGGGAAATCTTATCCCTATTTTACAGGAGGGTGAAGCAAAGTATGTAGAGATTAAATGACATGCCCAAAATTACACAGGAAGTCTGTGGAAGACCTGGGTTCCGTTCCCAGGTCTGCCAAGTCCCAAGCACATGTGTTACTGGGAAGAAAGGAAAAATCCCTTAACCACAAGAACATCCAATGATGAAACCCACATTTTTTGTTATACATTGCAGCACTGCTCTTTGTCCTTCTGTATTTGCAACTACTGTACTTTATTCTCTTTTCTGCCTTTATATGGTTACGCTTCAAACGATACCTAAAAACCATAATCAGATTTATGTTTATATGTGCCCAACCACTTTGAATTCTTTCTGCTGTACAGAGTAGTAGTGGGCCATATACAATTAAAGAGCAAACAGATAGGCATGTTCAACTGTAACTTCCTCATTCACCCTCAATCAAATTCTATATCTTTTTTGCCTTTCTTTGCATTGTTTTATATCCTCCTCAAACTACAGGTACCAGAAATTCACACAATATTCCAAATGCAGACAAGTCAAGGCTCCCTAAAATGAGCTTTTAACTCCCATGCCTTTCAGCCAAGCATAATGATGCAGTGCCATTACAAATGCCAACATTTACATTTATCGACTATCATTCCTTGCCGAGTCCCAGGTAGCCAAGTCCACTTTGTATCAGTGTATTTCATCTCACTGCAATGCAGGACTTAGCATTTGCTGAACTGGAGAGCAATTTCTCCAGAACATAATTTCCCTCCAGAACAACAGACATTTCTCTAAAACTTTAAAACTTAAAGAAAGTGGGCAGCATGCATTAGCAGGCAACAACATAAACAGCAGTCTCTTACAACATGGCTATTGAAAACAATTTATTTACCAGAACACTTTACCACCAGCCCTTAAAAAGCCCCTCCCCCCAAGTGCAGGGAGGGGCTCAGAGGACCCTCTACCCCCCAAAACAAACCAGAACATTTCCACAGGCGCTAAAGAAGAATAGGTTCCATCTCAAACAGAAATAAGAGTTGTCTTCAGAGTGTGCGCGCATATACCAAGGGAGCCATTAAAACCTGGAAATTTACCACAAGCTATGCAATCAGGAAGCACTGCAGATATTGTGGTAAACCCAATTTAAATAATGAGGATTCCTGAAATTCTATTGTAAAAGTGAACAACCATCCAACACATCTTAAAATGGCACTCATTATAAACTCCAATTTACACTAAAATGGAAGGTGGGGAGGACCCGTTGCATCGTCTTTCTGCCCATAAAGTGGACTTGCTGTTTGTTCCCTCAAAAAAATGGGGAAAACCAGATGCGAACAAGATCACTTTTAGACAGAAATTTTCTACTCTGTTCTAGAGAGATCAAGTGATGAAAGAGAAACAGGCATGTTCACTAGCTCAGCATTGTATATTGAGATACTAGTTTCCTCCTGTATTTCACTTTGTCACAACTAGTGAGCATTTCCCTGAGGCCTGCAAATGCAGACATACCTGGCACAGCCACATAGCAATTTCTGTTAGGAGACCTTCAGCTTCTAATTTTAGATGAGGTTTAAGGCTGGGATTAGAGTTTTTGGTTTGATGGAATCAAGGCCAGTGTTTGCATTGGACAGCCTCGAAATACTGAACTGTTTTCAGAAGATTTGGACAGCAATAGTGGATGTCTCAGAAGATCTTGTGTTATGAAATTTCAGCCTGACTGGTACTGAAAGCAAGTGCCCCTTTCTAGGCTCATATCTGAACAAGGGACAAAACCAAAGAGACAGATTCAGATCTAGGGATTCTAAATTGATGCCCACTGCAAGTGAGAGGGGTTCAGCTTTGAAGTTCTGGTTTTTTTTCTCATTAGTAGAGAATGATACAGAACCCAATATACTGTCAAAGGAGAATTTCTCTTATTGCTTGGTGGAGAAAGCCACAAGAGAATGGTATCTTTTTCAGTGATAACTGTTTTAAAAAAAAATAAAATAAAAAAAATAAAAACTCCTCCCCCCCCCCACAGCTTGGTGAGCTAACCAAGGGCCTATCCTTCCAATAGTGAAGTCAATTGGAATTTTGCCATGCACTTCAAAAGAAGTGAAGGATTGGACTCTTCATTCAGTAAATAATAGGATGTACTGATGATACATATCCCAGTTTCCTCCTATGTTGTTTCATGTACACACAATTACATGAATAGGAACATTAAGCGTTGTGGATGATGCATTTGTGATAGCAAACAAAAGCTTGCACCTAAGTTACTTTAAATAATGGCTCCTGATTAAAACTGTAATTCCAATGACAAAAACCTCCTCAAGATAACAAGTTTGCTGCCATTCATTTCTCAGTACTGCTCTTCATTCTGAAGCCTCAAAGTTTCCCATTAGGCTCTGATGATGGGGCGCAAGTCTGAAATTGAGCCAAACTGTATGCTTCTAAGATGCCAAAATTCAGAGATTTCAGGCACAGGAGACAAAGCTGCAAAGCAACGTTCAGATGAACATTGTCATAGTTATGACTTCATTCTGTATTAGACACACCCTCGGGTGGCCAACTTTCCATTTTTTCAAACCCAAATACTACAGGCCACCCTGTCACTTACTCTCCCCTCCCAAAGGACTCACTTGCTGCCCACAGAGCTGGGGTGGGAGGAGCTGATATGGAGCCTGCCTGCCCAATTGGGGTACAGAGGGGTGGAGGGAGTGTCTATCCCTGGAGCAAGGGGATGGAGAGAACCAGGGCAATGGGAGGGTGAGAAGGCAGGATGGGTAGCAAGCCCAGCTGCTGGCCCACCTCCTCAGGTGCTGTGCACGGTCAGGATCCCTCCTCCTCCAGAAAGAGCTGCTCTTCCAGCCTTCCTGGTGGCAGAGGCAGATCAAAAGTCCAGTTACCACAGTAACTGCGGTGTCCAGACAGCAGTGCTGACCAGAGACTGCACAGGTCCCCTTTCGACTGGACTTTCCGATCAGAAACTGGCCACCTGGCAACCCCACTAAAGAATGAGATATCTAAACTGTCAGAATGCCTATGGGAAATAGCAAGTTACCCCCAATTTATTTGAATAGCAAGATGCACAAGATACTTGAGTCAACAATTCAGTGGTGAAAGAAACCATTTTAAAACAATTTCTCATAAGCATTTTGTACCACTGAAATCAGAAAAAGATACAGAAATATTTTGGCTAAATTGAGTTGGGCCCAGGTGGTTGCTCTCAAAAGTCAGCATCACCATCTGATGTGTAAAACATTCCTAAATATCATCAAGTACACCCAGTGCTAATTGCTGTATTTGAAACAAAATAATGAGCCATGGCAAGTCAAACTCATGCTGGTGCATCTACATTAAACTGCTTTTGGATGGCATTTCCATAGTGTCAATATGCTGCTCGTTATCAGGAAGACAGAGATGATGAGGCTACCAAGCCCACTGCCCTTTCCCTCCCACAGACTCTGGATCCTGTTAAAAGGCCAAGAACTGCTACAGAGCTAACAGGAACTGAAGAATTTCAGGTAAGATGTTTGGAGATACAGAAAGGTGGGGGGCGGGGGAAGGAGGGAAGAGAGAGGACTCAGTAACAGTAAGCAGCAGCTGTAACCCTGAGAATATTATTGAGGAAAACTTATTAGCATTATCCCGAGAACAATCTTTGTATTCCCCCAAAATAATTGCATGAGATCATTCCAGAAGTTTTAGCTGCTGCTGATCTGCTAGCTAATTCACAAACGGGGTCAGATCCTCATCTTGTTTGAGTCAGCATACATCTACTGACTTCAGCAGAGTTATACCAGTTTATACTAACTGAAGATCTACAAACAAACTGCAACACCATTTACATGAGAAACACAGCCCCTGCATGTTCTGCAGTTTATTACACTAAACACAAGGTTTTTCAGCTGTAGGGTACATGGGCTGTCTTTAAACACTGCATCTGAAAATAGTGTTCTCTCCTACAGACACATACATTTCTACCAGGAAAAGAGTTGTGGGTGTTCCTTGGCAATTGGGCATATAACACGTGGATGCCCAGTTACCCAGTTTGCATATGCAAAGGACTTTTGCAGCTACATGCAAGAGGCTTTAGGACATAATGTACATTTTGCAGATACACCCTTTACACCCACATTATGATAATCTGGCCTTACCTGCCACAAGGCATTCTCTTCAGCTTTGTTCATGCTGAGGTATGTGGGTGGGGAGAGAAAGTTCACAGCATAGTTACATTTGACAGTGGCAGCATCAGCACACTTGACGGTGGCTTGCTTCCCCTTTCACTGCACACACACTGTACTTTATGCTCTACTTTCCCTAATTAGGATATAAAGCAGAGAACTGGTAAAAATAGCTTCATTTGTTGCACTTGAACTATCAGGAAGAATAAAAGTCATCTAAGATTTTCATCAGGTCACTCATCACTGTGCCATCTGTGTACCTTCCTGGTTCAGAGCCCCTGCTCAATCATCTCCTCAATACCCTAGTTTCATACCCCATTGGAGTCATTAGGAGCCCTTCCAATGACTTCAAAGAGCTTTGGCTCAGGAACCTAGAAACAAAGGTTTCATTTAAATAATGTATCATTATATTTCAGACACTACAGATTGCTGCATTTATTGGTGATCAGGTATAAGCATTGTGTAAAGCCATTTCTGGAATCAGATACAATACTACAAGCAGCATAATAGCTAAAAGTGAACCAAAATGCAGCGTCTGGTCCATATGGGTGTCACAAACTGGACCCTTCAGAGTTAATTTACACAAAGGAGGTTACCACCGAGTCCAAACTTTACCATGATCCATTCCTTGAGTCTATAAGGGTGATTACTCACCCTCCTCCTTCACCATTTTCTATCTTCTTAAGGCTACCTTGTACAGCCACTACCCCCTTACTTCCATGAAGGTCTTTGCAGTGGGTGCCTCCCCCATAAAGGAGCAGGTGACGGACTAAGCAGCAGGGTCAGACACCCCCCTAGTGCTTGGCGCAGAAGCTAGTGAACTTGCTGATGTTTTCTAGAAGCTGGCTATTACTTTCTTGGGAACCTCAGCAAGAATCGTCCAGGTCTGTCAAACTTGTGTATCCCAACAAGAACCTGAACTCACCCCACTTCCATATGGGTTCTTGGTTCCAGGCAAGGATTGTGCATAACCAATGGTAATACTCAATTCTAAGAAGATTATTTGAACCATTAATTACCTTGATATTTTTTTCTAACATAAGAGTATAGTCAGATTTGTTTAATCTCTCCATGACCATAACATTAATTAGCAGGAGGAAATACTAACCTCTGCTGAACAGAGTAAGGGCTAGTATAATTAGGTGTCTATGAGGGACACCATTTTGGGGGGAATCCTGCCAATTAGAGTTAAAAGAAATATGTAGATCATTGTTATAGATAGTGGGGTACAACACATTTCTTTCCTCCACACGGCCTCGTTGAATCAAAGGGGTCTATAAAGGATCAGGAGAGGTCCTATGGGAATTTCAGTGCAGATCTCTGGTTTCCTGAATTGGACTTCAGTTTCTCTAGTTTGGGGTTTGTTTGTTTTTAAAAACCTTCATCGTCATCCGATGACATTTCCTCAACACTTTTACTCACTATAAGGGTCTCTCTTCACTTGAATTAAGATTCTGCTGGTTACAAAGTGTTACCAACTTTTAAATAAAGTTGCTCACTAATCTGGTTTTCCATGCCTTTGCATGTGCATTGTTTCATTCATGCCCCACCACAAATTTCACAGGCAAATGGGGAAAAAAAAGTCTTCCTGAATTTTCATTGTAACTCAAGTTTTCCATCATATTTTTAACTGAACTGTTGGTAAAGCCTCCTCTGAAAAGTTAATGTCACCACAGTTTGGTTGTGTTTGATTAAAATGGAACCTTTGATGTGTCCATTACAGAATTAAAATATTACTAGCATTCAGGGAATTAAGGTAGAACATGGATCATTGCCATTTGGCAACGTTATGTAGTCTTATAGGGCTGCATTTTCAGCCACTGCCTCTGAATTTTGAACACTCATCTTGAAGAACCTTTGATTTAAGGTGTCCAAGAACATGGCATTTGCTCCTAGAAATAAACTTGTGATTTTGTGCATGTAAACTGGGTAGACCTCTAACTGCTCATTTTTGCACAGAAGTATCGAGTACCAAGTCCAAAATTAGTTCTTGGTTAGAGGCTGCTTTGAAAATTTGGTCCACAATGTCAATAAATAAACTTTTATAAATATAGTTCTGAGTCAGCCCCAGCAGTAGAAAAATAAATAGATTGCATGTTCCTTTCCTACAGAAAGTGATTCCAAAAATATATAACTGTCACTTTTCATCTTTAGAATAAATGTTAGCTATTTGAAAAAAAGACCCACAATGAGCAATTATGTTTTCATCCTTCATGTCATTTTACATCATTCCATTATCTCAGCTATGCTAGGAAGCTTAAAGGCAACATTTTAGGTCAGTGACTTGTCTACAGTGTATTTGCTATTTTGATAATTAAATTACATACATTTTTTTAAATAACCAAATTCTGAAACAGACATCCATTAAAAAAACCCATGACCCGCTGCATCTATGATGCTACTGACACTGGGTGGGAAAATTATATTTGTTAAAGATATTGAGGATTATAAAAATTAAAGTGTTATAGTATAAAGACTTGATAGATCAGCAAATAATTGCAGAGAAAAAAATATTTTTAAACCAAATACCCATGAGTCAGACAATTTGACCTACTTATAAGCCATTTCTTTTCCAAATTCAAAATTTCTGAGACTGTAAATCCAAGCTAAAAAAGGAGCAAATATCTGTTCTATATGCATTGATATGATTAGCAAAATACTGGTTCTCATTAGGAAAGGTCACAAGATTATTAATTTAACCACATAACATGGAAACTCAGTGAGCAAGGGGTTATGGACTCATGATTCATTCTAATAGCTATTAGCATGGTTTAGGATCACAATTTCAGTATCAAAAGCAGATTTGAAAACTATTTTCCCTCTCTGAATACAAAATTTATGGCAGATATACAAAGATTAGGTCTCCAGGCAAGTATTTTTTAAAGGCTGCATATTCCTATTGCCAATTACTTTTACCATAGTCAGTCATATCACAAAGCAGAAAAAATAGGTAGGTCAAGATCTTCAAGATTCTTGGTTCCAGCTCCAACTCTGGTTTGACACAACTAAGAGCTGTTGACAGGATGCTCTAAATTCTGCCACTGATGTGGTGTCTATATGTTAGTGGAGCACAGACATAGCATAGCAGAGTTCCTCCATGTTGCCTCTGCAGCCTCAATTTAACTTATCCCTCCCCAACACATCTGAGGCATAGACCTGAAGCTAGCACAGTTGTACATCAGGAAATCCTCCTAGCACATGGTAATACTCTACTACACATTTGCAGTCAAATTGTGGCCCCTTTACACCACCTGACAGGTCTTTAGAGAACCTGGCCCATAAAATCTATTTCAGCGGTAAGGAATAGATACATGCTAGCACACAGTACCTAGTTCTGAGTCAGCCCCAGCAGTAGAAAAATAAATTGATTTTTTATTTGTGTGTGATTGATTGCAAAGTACCAGGCTAGTGGGTAGAGTTTAATTTTCAAAGCCTTTTCTTGAGATGAAACACCACACAGATGGAGTCTGGCCCCAGGAAAACAAGCAGCACAGAACAAGTAGATTTGTTGCTATTGTAAAAAGTTAGGCTTAAAGCTTTACGGTCTCCCTTTCTGTGCCAGAGGGTGGCAGGTTTGCAGCAGTGTTGCTCTCAGCTGCCAGCAGGTGTTGCTGCATGTGTCAGTCTAAAGGCTCTATTCACTAAACTTCCCCACTCCAGTCACCTCACATACTCATTATGACAGGAAAAACAGGAGAAAACAGAGAGACTGTTATACCGCTTAGTCTAAAAGTCTTCACAGCCTGACCCCAGCTATGTTCCTAAGGCTGTGCAGACCAGAAGGGAGGAAAAGTTTGGCCAGGCAGAGATATTTTTGGTCCCAATAATCTGGTCTTTGTAAGTAAGTATAACAAGGGAAAATTTGAGAGACTTTTTTTTAAAAAAACATGTAGTAGGTGTAAAGGCGCAGGTGTAGTAGGAACAGACAGTCATTTGACTAACAAGCAAGTTTTACACAAGCTTCCAGGTTCTCATAAAGACTTCCCTTATAGGTGAGAGTAATCAGAAGTTTATACACAAGTGCTTCAAATATCAGTGCACTGGAGGATTTAGTAGATATTGGTTTTCCCAATTTACAGTTCCTCCTGGAGTTAGTCTCCAGTTGCACCAATTTCCTCTCCATTAGAAGAAAATCTTTTATGAGATCCCAAAAGCTTGCATACAATATTTATTCAGTTCATCTAACTAAAGGTATTACTATGTACCTATAGTTATTGGATTTGTCCCCGATGGCACGACACATCATATAATAGATGTGAAATGCAGCCCTGTTGAGAAAAGCACCAGTAATCAACTGCTGCTTTGCTTTATTACAAAGCAAGTTTCCTTTTGAGACAACCTAAACTACCATTTAATATTAATTTGATATTAATGTAGAATAATTAAATCTCTTGCAATTTCAGAGGCCAGTATAGGATTATGGTCATTCTGACTTGTACATTAAACTAAAATACAACTGTGAAAGTTATATTACAGGAAAGTAAACAATACCAGGTTTGTTTTTTAAAATCAATACTAGAGATTGGCCTAAACTGGAGAATCCAGAGACACGTTTCTTACATTCATTCTAAAGTGTAATGGTGTTTAAGGTTTGATTCATTATAGACATGAGTAGCCATAACACTGTCTGCATTTCCTTCCCCTGCCCCCACTCCAAAGTTTTGGGGTGTTGATACCTTCAGTTTTGGGTTGAGTCTGTCTCTACTAAAATATACAGACCTTGCAGCTTTCTTTTTTGGTTGGGGGTTGGGGAGAGGGAGAAATTATAAGATTACAATCTCCTTTCACAACCACACAGATGTCAACTTCAAGGCACCATTAAAAAGTCAAGATAGTCATGTGGGTAAGATGTGGACTGGGAGATCTGGATTCTGTTCCTGTTGTGTCACAGACACCCGTGAGACCTTAAACAATGGTCACAATCTCCGACCATCAGGTCACCATCTATAACATGGAAATCATAATACATCCCTGACTCACAGGGGTTCAGTAATGCTTGGACATGATCTGGGATTACTGTCATGTAAGCAATAGAAAAACATCTAAAATAAACAGAAGATAGCATTGTTAAGGAGGACAGTGGGGGAAAAGAAGAGGTTGGTGCATTGTCTATTTTATAATGTAGGTATAATGAATACAGCTGTTTTTATTCTTAACTATGTGATTCTTTTTTTAAAGCAACACTTATTTGCTGGATGAGTGCCTTAAACAAGTAGTCTCATTCAGAAGGACCACGCATGTGTCAAGCCCATATGTTTTCAAGATCAGGGCCTAAGTGAACATCCTATCTCCAAACTAACATCCTTTCCTAAATAGTCAATTACATGACATCTGTGTAGACACACCTTCATACACAATGCTTATTATAGTATCCAATTGTCTACTGTATGCAGTCTCCCCCAAATAAATGCTTTCTATATACTTGGAAAAAATTCAAAGACGTATAAAATTGTTTTCGAAGTCCAGCCCAATCAGATCCTATCATGTCAGTCTCACAAGGGGAAGGGGAAGGTCACTGCAAATTTTGTAAAAAGTTTCTACTCGAAAAATGGAGGAAGGTTTCAAGAGAGAACCAAAATGGGTGAATAGGTGACAGGGCATCAGAGTGCATGACATGGAGAAGGAATGCTGCTTGAACAGGAAGATGGCAGAACTGGGGAGGGAGACTATGAATTTTTGTAGTAGAGGAAACTTGTGTGACCAGGGGACTTTGCACACAGAAGCTTGCCAATGGGATTGGAGGAAATGTATGATGGGTGGGTTGAGCGAGAGCCTGGAGTGGAGAGAATGAGGAAAGGGATGAGTGGCTGATCATAGACAATGTAGGATTGTAAGTCATGAAAGAGTTGGATGAGAGTAGGAAGAGATTAGAAGGGGGGAAAGGATGAATGTGATGGCAATAGGGTGATCAGAGAGAGGGAACTCAGGCTAAAAGATCAGGAAGGAGGTAGTGTTTAGTGAAGATATTTCAAATGAATAGTAGTTTTGGGAAGCCGGAAAGCCAATGCAGAGATTAAGTTCCAAAGATAAAAGTGAGGAAGCTAAGTTGGAAGGCTAAAGGGGGAGATGGGATGTAAATAGGGCACTGGACCTCACAAAGGAACAAGGTAGTAGATTGATTTTTGAAGATCTCTTTAGTTGCTCATCATAGATATGGAGATGGGTGGAGAGGAATCTGGTGAATGGTAGGTGACCTCTACGTGGGAAGGACAGATGAGAAATGTTTTCCCTTCTTCCAAGCAGAAGCCTGGTCTCCCTGCCAACTCATCCACCTGCCCAGAGCTTAACAGGGCCACTTCAATTGCTAAAAGGTTGACTCAGTGGAAGGATAAGTTAACATGGACATCCTGACTTCTCACCACCATCAGGACCATGACGCTGCATGCAGCTAAGAGGACTAGACACCAGCTTCTCTGGGTCCCCACCCTGGGGGTTCTCTCTAGGTGAAAACCTGCCAGACTGGCTCAGCTGTCTCTGTGGGAACCAAATCTAACCGATGAGATGGGAGAGCAAGGTAGGTCTACTAACTCACTCATCTTCTAGGACATATGTTCATCCAACACAGACTGTCACTCAGATAGTGTCATTTACATACGAGAAATAGTTTGGGAGTACAGTGCACAGAGAATCTCTTTGGTGGATGACTAATCACAGTATAGTAAGTAGTGGGGCGGGGAAGGGGGGATGAAAAACACCTACTTTATTCAAGTCTTGCTCACCTAAAGGCTCTGTTCTCTCTGGAGCTCGGGGAGTTACCTGGGTCAGGGGGAGAATTAGTACCCCAGGAGCACTGTTCTGATCCTAGAAAATAGACAGGCAGCCACTCCTCTGTGTCCAAGGTCAGGATCAAGCCCTTAAATAATTTGAGGGCTCTTATTTAGTGTATTGTTTTCCCAGTGGATATTTAAAACTTTGTGCATTGATCCCATGAGTGCAAGTGGACAAATGGACCCATACAGAGCTCCTGACTCAGCAGGACTCTTCATGGATAAGCAATCCACACAGACACTTGAAGTTGCAGGATAAAGTCCCCCGTTATTTTGTTACCATCTTCATTGCAGTTTATTGGTATTCTCTCATTTGACTTATTTTTTTAAGACAAACAGGATCTGTGTTTTGGATTTACAAATGGAATAATAGTAAAGAGTTGTACAGATAAAAGGCTTCTCCTATAACTGCTCTTTCCTTCGCGATTTATTTATATACAAAAGAGCTGGATTCAGCCAAGAAATGTACCCTGTGAAATCCTATTGGCTTCAGAACACAAAAGTCACAGCAGTAATTTACCAAGTCCTTTCCACATCTTGAAATACCATTTCGAAATGATTGTTTCCTGTGATACCACAAGTACTTTAAAGTCTCTAACTGTGGTTTCTTTCTGGTAAAAAAATTAAGAGAATGTGGGAACGCAGGAAAAGCTAAGACAATATTCTCACAATCAGTGCAAAAAATTTCCCAAGAGAGTTAATTCTTTTCTGATCTCATTTTTCTTTTTTTGGCTCAAAGGGAAAAGTATTTTTGCAGGCTGATAGAGTTCATAGAAAGATTTTTGGCTTCCAGCAAATTTGTGTTCTCCTCTCACCTAGAAAGGTACAAATATGCTCAGCCAAATCCACAGTGCTCACCACTGAAACAAAATCTGAGTAGCTCTTTTTCACCACCATTTGCAATCATTTTCAAAATTTGGTACACTAACCACACCACCAGCCCTCTCAACCACCTATGCACATCATCTTTCACTATTATGCAGTAATATATAGCATCAGTTCTGTGGGGCTTTTTTCTGAATGTGGAATCAGAGACATTCCTTTAACTGCAGAATGTGAATATTGACTTTATTTGGTCACCCAAAGACTTCCTAGAATTGGAAATACAGGGACTATTTTTGTAGATCTGAATGGTGCAAACACCTTTGTTCTTATGAAAAATGCATTTTAAGTGAAAATTCAATTATGCCAGTTTTAACATGGTGGGGGGACGTGTATCTGAGCTCTCCTATTAAGATTTTCAAGGTATGTTGAGGTAATTGACTGGGTTTCTCAGGGCAGCAATGAGAGAATAATTTGGCAAGAGGGGATTAGTCACTTCCTAAAATACCCCCCATACAATAAATGCAGGCCACACTGTCTGCCTCCAGCCCTAGCACAGATAAATTCAGATGCCCATTGCCACCCTTCATACACACCTCTGCAGGGCTCTATTGTTGTTGCCATAAGAAGGTCCTAGCTGCTGCTGGAGCACCTCTAGGCTGGTAATCCTCTTCCCCACGCCCTCTAGGGAAGAAGGAAAGGGTATGGAGCTGCCCATTGTTGTCCTGCAGCAAAGAGAGGTCAGAGAGATCAGATTGGGCTGATCCATTTTTCTCATTTTGGGGGGGGTGGGTGAGGGAGGAGGGCGGTGGGGAACCCTCCAGATTGTAAAAAGCCCAGCAGCTCAGGGCCAGCTCCTGTGTTTGCACGGTCCTGGGAGATAAACAACATTTAGTTCAATGGGTTATTTTAAGCTAGGATTCAATTTAGGATGGGAACGGGGTGCCTAAAGTCCCAATCTTAATTCATCAATGACTGCATTTGCACTGGAGTAACTCTCGAATTTTCACAATACTCTCCTTTCATAAACATTGTGCCATCACATCAATCCAGAGCCCCAACTATTTGCTTTCCTTCCATCAGAGGCATTACTGAGGTATTTGAAACTTGGCAACAGATTAGGTCTTGTACAATACTTGATGGGCCTGTGTTACGCCAGCTGAGGATTTATGCAAATCCTTGCATTTAGTTAAAAAGAGAAAATATACTCTCTCTGAATTTATTCCAGAGCTGTTACCCTCACTCAAGAGTGGAAACTGAAATAAGGTTAGTAGGCATTCTTTCCCTGCTACTTGTGGGAAATGATGGATTTCACGCATCAGAATCCAACACAGTGTTCCTTGGAAATATTTTTCTTAATATGTAAAAAACCCAAAATGTATGACCTGTAAGAAAATTGAGCAAATAAACCTGATTGGTAGGTCCATTTGCATGACCAACTGGATACTGAAACCTGGAGCACAACTATCACCTGTGATAAGTTTCCCTTACCTGAGGAAAGACTGAACATATTATGGTATTGCCAAGTGGGGTGGGGAGAGCGCCCATGTATGTATAATGTCAGTCTACAAGGACTAAAACAGAAGTAGTATTACTTTTCACATTAGCTGAAAGCCAGGTGCACAGCAACTGACAGTAGTGACATTTAAAACCCCTTTGGGATGAGGGATTTCAGTGCATCTTTGTTGTGTGCACTTCTTTTGCATGTTACTCATGTAGCATCTCATGAGTTCTCCAAAACTACACAAACTTACATAGAACAAGTTTTTAGCTGCCAAAAAAAAAAAAAAAACCTCAGTTGTTTTCCTTTGTTCCAAAGATTTAGGACCAGCTTTTAGTATAAGTGAGAATGTCTACATTGATTTCAATTGAGCTATATCAATTTACACCATCTGGGAATCTGACCCTTAAACTAGAGATTGCTGTGAGCCAGAGGGTAAACACTCTTGCCATTTGCAGATGGGGCCCCCTCTCTCGCTCCAACTTAAGCATCCTATTAACTTGCAAGAAAAGACGCCATGCATCACTTATGTACCTCTGTGAAGGGTGACCATAGAAAAGCATAGCTCAACATATATAGCATGTTGCCACAAAGTGGCGTCCTTTATTACACATCACAGCTCCTAGATAGGACCGGGGGGGGTGGGGGGGGGAAGAAGTGGTGCATGCACATTGCAATAAAGAACTCCAGTAATGTGAGTCAGTAATATTACTCCTACTTGCACAGAATTCAGTTGGAGACACAGCTCATAAACTACAACCGAATATTATGCCAGTATTTGGCATTTCTGTAGAGAATCTAAAGCTCTTTCTAAACACAAGTCCACAACACCCCTGAAACAGGCAAGCCTTCATACATACAGTGAAACTGAAGCACAGAGAAGTTTGAAAAGGAACACTGTACAGTCAAAATTTAGGTTTCAGAGTAACAGCCGTGTTAGTCTGTATTCGCAAAAAGAAAAGGAGTACTTGTGGCACCTTAGAGACTAACCAATTTATTTGAGCATGAGCTTTCGTGAGCTAAGTGAGCTGTAGCTCACGAAAGCTCATGCTCAAATAAATTGGTTAGTCTCTAAGGTGCCACAAGTACTCCTTTTCTTTTAGTCAAAATTTAGTCAGTCCATTTCAAAAGCTGAGTAGTTGCAGTTACTACACCTGCCTCTGCTGTATGAAAGGCCCAATTAAGTGAACTTTACACCGAGGGCTGACAAAGGAAAAAAGCTGCTAAAAACAGGGAACGTGTCTTCAATCTGCCAGTTACAAGTAACAACTAAAGTCACTAGCACTAGAAAGTAAACAAAATTCAGCAGAAATCTGATGTAAGTTGACAATGTCTGTTGAAAATAATTTGCTCAAAAAAAAAAAAGAAAAGAAAAAGAAAATCACTAGAGTTTAGGAAATAAAGTCCAGTATTGGAGACTACCAGACTCAGATAATCACTACACCATGCTTCCTCCTAAAATTAGATTACCATAGTTGGTCTATGTGCTTAGGAGTTTCCCTGACTGCTAAAACAGTTTAGAAAATTACTCCACCAGGACACAGAATATGGTTTTGGATACCAGACACTTAGAATTATATAGATTCATAAAATACTAGACAGGATGGGAGGATATAGATTTTTTTTTTTTATTTTTTTATACACACTAGCGATGTCAGCCAGCCCTAATATGGGTAAAGCATTAATGTAGTTCAAATACTACTACTAACATTTCATGACAAACTGATTTAACAGCCAGATTTATTTTTGCATCATTCCTCTAAAATTTTTATTCAAAAGCTCACAGCTTCCTCCTCATTCAAAATGCATGTGAAATATGATAATTAAGAAAGCACCAGATAATTGGAATGCACAAGAGACATTACGACTTGAATTATTTTGTTGAAAGAACGAACTTTCTCTTGGGATTTTTAAGCAAAGACTGAGTCCCATTTCCAAGTCAGACTTCTCAATAAGTTACAGACACAGTCAGGGCTGGCTCTACCATTTTTGCCGCCCCAAGCAGTGAAAAAACCTGTCGCTGCTGAATTGCTGCTGCGGACGGCAGGAGAGAGAGAAGCTGCTGCCAAATTGCTGCCCCTTTCTGACTGCCGCCCCAAGCACCTGCTTGGAACGCTAGTGCCTGGAGCTGTCCCTGGATACAGCAAGTGTTATTTCGTATTACAAAACTGGAACCCTCAAACTTCTCTCACGCATTGCTCATTACTTCCATGCTAATACATGAACATAGTCAGTTCCCACAGTGTTGCCTTCCTTTCTTCCTGAAACTACTCTTAAACCGTGAGATTTTTCAGACAGTCGGATTACGTAAAAAAAACAAACAAAAACAAGCAGTCTTGCCTGATTTCACCAGTTTTATCTCAGAATAGCTAAGTTACTCACCAATCCATGTATCATTATGAATATTTGGCGCAGAAAGAGACATTACAGACATGCATTCCAGATTCCAAATCAAAAATTGTCTTGTTAGTCTTTCTAGATGCATGTAGTATAAATAAGAAGAATGTCACTAACAAACATATGCCTAAAATTACTAGATTTAGCTTCACTGCAAAGTTACCTTTATCAACATAGTGTTACACTTCCATCAGAAAACACAGTTACGTAAGAAAACAAGTATGTGGCAGCGTTATGACTCCACCTCTATTGCCAGAATACATGTATAAAGCCTGGACTGGAATAAAGACTAGCTACTGTAACTGCACTTCTAGGTTCAGATACCCTATGAAACCATTTAGTTTTACTTCATTATACTTCTCACTTCTAGGAGGAATACTCTTGATTTGCTACAGCTAGTTAAACTGTCCATCTTTATCTCTTTCCGTATCACAAGCTTCTATTCAAGCAGAAACAAGTTCTGAGCAGCTCTCCTTATGCAAAAGCCACCTTTGCTTTTCCTTGGGCTTAACACATCTTAACGACTGACAACAGAACCCTGGAGGACCTTCTGTTAATTGTTCCAAACTCAGTTAAAGTCAGTGGGAGTTGTGAACTTTCAGCAACAGGGCCATTCATTCCTTATCTGTTTCTACTATAGAGCAAAAGATATGGGTGGCATCTTTACAGGCTATGCTGCCACAAGCAGAGGCCATTTCACTTGTGCTGTTGGCTTGGACAAGCTGTAGGGAAATGCTAGTGGGCAGCCATAGGTAGAGACTGGAGATCCACATAGGCTCGACATTCAGTGCTGCTTTCTATTTCTTGCAGATGGCATTTAAGAGAGGCATCACCCGTTTCCTCCGATGTTGATTATATTAATAATCATTTAAAAGAAGACTACACAAACTAATCAGCAGCGCTTGTGTTCCAAGAAATTTAAAATTAAATGGATACTTTAAATGAAAAGTAAACACAGAATTCTATCTATCCACAATACACTTTACACAACTTTGTGAAGTTACAAAGACACTACAAAATGTTTAGGAAGAATAAATTTTGATCAGTGATTTATTCCATTTGAATCAGTGCATAAAATGAGGAGCACTGATGGAACAGAGCGGAAAACAGCAAGCTCTAGAGTGCTGCTATGGCCCTGCTATTTCATAAGAGCAACATTAAAGAATTCAGCCCTCTCTCAAATAGGTTTCCTCATACCAAGAAAGCAAATTCTCTGTGGACCCAATTCTCTTTGCATTTGAACTGGTTAACTACACTGGACTTCAGTGAAGACATGAATTTTCACAGCCAAAGGTTTAAATAAAATATAAGAATCTTTAGATGGTCATTTTATTAGACATATCTCCACCAGATGCTTCACTGAATCCAGGACACACCTTTACACAGAGAGACTCATTACTGGCAGGTCACTACTCCACTTCTCACTATTTGGAGGCTTGTTTTCTTTTTTCTTTTTTTTTTTTTTTTTTTTTTTAAAAGAGTGGGATATACAGTTTGTCCTACCACACAGTGACACCTTGTTAGAGGTTTTCCTTTAATATTTCTTATTGCCTTTTGTTTCATATCTTCAGATAAGGAAGAGAGAACATTGAAGAAGGGTCATAAAAAGGATATTTCTTAAGGCCCCAGTACTGCAAAAACTTTTTCTTTTGCTTAAATTTATACACCATGAATATTCCCATTAAAGTACTTAAGCATATGCTTAAGTGTTTCCAGGCTAAGGGCCTATGCAATATTTCTTCCATAGCATGAGAAAAAGATAGGAATTAGCTCTACTTTTTTTATCTTTAGGGGCCTACCCGCTTATGTTTATTTGGAAATTCATGGACTTTTGCTTATTTATCTTTGTGATCATATAGGATCCCCTTTTTAAGAAGGGGATATCATTCCATTTATACATTTCACCACAAGTACAAACAATGAAGCTTGTGGTGAACATGCAACGGTGTCAAAAAACAAATGAATTTATATAACACAATTTCTATTTCTTCATGTTACTTCAAGTGTCAGTTGCTAATACCAGACACTAGTGCTATACACTCCCAGGATACCACCCTGAGTATTACAGCAAGAGGTAGATAAGATCCTGCCACACGCTGGAAGGGACATCAGGATCTGCCATATCACCTCCTGGCAATGTTATCCCTTGTCTGATATAGACCTCTTCCACTTCAAGGAAGATTGAATGAATACTGATGTACCTATAAATTTTTTGCAAGCAAGTGCACAGTACTATTTAAAACGTGGTTTTCTAGTTCAAGGGAAGCTTGTGTTGTATATTAGACTTAAGACACCACTCTTTCCCAGTCTCCAAAGCTAGGCTGCTGCATGTGGGTATCTCATGTTACATAAATACATTTTCCATTAGACTCTCTCCCCTCCTTTTTTCATAGTCTTATTTACTTTTTCTACTGTGCTGCTGTCTATACCTTTCTCTAGCTTCTCCCAAGTAGAAAGTGAACCTAGTTATTTTTGCATTCAAGTTAGACTTAACCCACAATGTTTCAAAGTGTGTTTCAAGTTGACCATACCTAGTAGATTATCACCAGCTGAAAAATACCTCAAGCTCCCCCAGTTGAACAAACAAAAAAACCACACAACCACACCCCTGAGTATAAATACAGATAAACAAGAGCTGTTTGGGTCTGAAGCATCCTAAAATAAGAGATTTTAAAATATCCCACTGAGTACTATTTGCTCTTGCAGAATGCACCTAGAATTTGTTGGCAGACAATGCAGAAGCCTGCAGCTGAGGAAGAGTCCCATGATCAAGGTTCTTCTCCAGGCTTTGATGCCTCACACATTGTTTTTCCCCCTCTATAAATCTGTTATACAAACATATTTTGTGCCAAATACCTCTATCACTAGGTACTGTACTTGCTCAGAAAACAGTGAGAAGTAAAACAGCAATGGGCTACACTAGCACAGGGCTAAGACCCCATTCTCAACCCCTCCACCCTTAATATTTGAGGCATAAGATAAGGTCAAAACATAGGTGGTACTTTCAGTTGGTGGGGGATGAAACGACTCTGTATCAAAAGTGACTGCTGATGGCTGATTTAAGGAACAGCACTGATATTGCTGTGAAAGGAGACACTTATTTCTACACTATGTGATGTGGAATCAGATGGTAAGAATTTTGCAAAACCATTGGATATCCTTTGCCCTTTGGGTCTTGGAGCACTCACAGGCCCACTGAGGAAGAGTTTATCAAGACATACATGCCATTAGCAGAAAGAAATTACTTAGATAATTGAATGATTCCTTCTCAGAGTATCAACCTTGTCTCTGCTTCTCCTCTAGAAAGAGCTCTCCCACTGAAGAATCCAATGGATCCCTCGTTAAAACCATACATTCTATTTCAGAAGCACTGCTGATATTGCAGGACCCCTGCTTGATCCGAGCTTCTAGCCTCAGTAAGAATAGGATATAGATTGAGAACAATGATATGGGGGCAGACTTAAAAGTTCCCTATTACACATTTTAGGCATCTTATCATATTGCCATTAAGACAATACTTCACAAAAACTTATCGTAACAGCTTGATAGAGTATTGCTTGCACTTCCAGATCTCCCATTTACACTAATGTGAATTTTTTTTTATTGTTCACATAATGCAGAAATAAGCTCTGACAATTTAAGTGGAGAACATGGAAGATCTAGAGCTAGGACCAACAAAACAAGCAAGTCACACAACCAGGTTTCTTTTATAAAAATGAGAAAATCCTAGTTAAGGTTCATATTTATTTTAATCTTTCTAGATGACTCAGAGCAAGGATTGCCTTAAGACACTAGTCAGTCTTTTTAAATGGCCAAGCAAAGATTGTCTAAGGACACTAGCCAGATATTTTCCTTCTACATTTAGCATATATACAACAAACGCTCCAAAAACAATAAACTGATTTCAACAGAAAGCTTAAGCCCATGCCTACCTGAACTCAGAAGGTTTTTATAAGGCTTTTCCCCCACATAGCTTTGCCTGCATTACTTTCTTTCTTGAACGAAGACCAACCTTATATATCTTCTGATGAGGGTAATGAGACCCTCCTGTTCCAACTGAGTGGGTCAAAAACACAGCTGCCTTCCCTCCACCCAAACAAGTTAGGAAGTGAGGAGAGCAGCTGCAGTTTCATGACCATGGTCAGTGTTCAGGATCTCTTCTATAGCTACTTGTTTATTTCCTGGGGAGAGTTCTCCCAAGGAAGTTCTCCCAAAGGGCTTATAAACTCTATCATAACCAACCTCAGTAAGTGTAAATAAAACAAAAACATTAAACTGTTATACTGAAGTCAAAACAAGTATGTTTGGTCACTATTTTTCTAATGTACCTATGGTACCATCCCTGAGGTGTGTAGGGAGGCTTGGTAAAAGAGTCCTTTAGTACTGAGCTAGAGATGTGGGGTTTGTTCAAAAATAACTGAATTTGTGTAAATTCCCCAACTAAAACTGAACCAGAGCAATACATAGTAAAATATACACCTAACCATAGGTTTAAAAAATTGTGATTTCCCCTCCCCCTCTACAGATACTCCCGTAGGTTGCTACTGCAAATGTCTAGCAGCAATATAACTACTCAAACTCTTAATCTATCCTCTGACTTGATACATTACAGCAGCTTTTCCCATCTCTTGCTAGAAGAAACAATAACAAATTAAATTTGGTGTCCTAAGGATAGGCAAAAAGTTACAAATGTGCGAGTGGCTACAGAATGAGTCACTGTTTGCATGGGAGCAATGATACTCAGGCACTTACTGAGTTTCTGAGCAGTCTCTGTGAGCCTGGGCAGATTCAGGCAGGGCTGAGTTTTTACATGCAGTTAACAGAAGTGCTGTGTCTTCTCTCCTGAGAGAGAGATCAACTCCTGAACATTTGTTAAAACATTATTTGGGCCATACTCTGCCAGGTTAGGACAGGGCAACCACTGACTGCATAGCTCCGATCGTCATGACACATATTAGCCAAATAGAAACCCTCAGAATGGAACACGTGTTTAAGGAGCATTAATTCAGGTTTAGGGGCGTGTTCCCCAGGCATGTAGCATCTGGCTCAACAAAATGACCTTCTGATAAACAAGTGTGTTGAATCGTTAACTGCACACGATGAGTTGGTTGTGCCTTGACATGACTGAAGTAGCGGCAGCTGGTTAGGCATGTGAGCATCCTTTGTGATCTCCTGAAAAATCCAGCGTTAGTGCTCCAGCTTTTGCTCACATCTACATGACCCATGCTTGAAGAGGCCCTTTCTGAAAATTCCTGGAGTGGGCAAAAGAACAAGTTTCTTGCCCATGGAACCTTTTGAAAATGTTGGTCTTGGTACTTAAGTATAAGAAGGTTAATTTAAGGTTGTGAATGGCACTCTGCACTTGCTAGCTTTCCAGCAGATATGTAAATAGACATTTTGATTGCTCTTACTCATTAAAGCCCTCGTGGTACCTTTTGTAGAAGCAGGTGTAAACCCAGTGTCCTTGCTAAATTCCAACTTGACTAAATGCAATTTCAGCTGGTTATATCACTCTTCACTTATTATTCCTAACTGTTGTGCAGTGCTGCTATGTTTCATTCTCAAACCAACTTATTATCAAAGTGATTTGTTTGTACAATGAGTTGATAAACATTTTTAAAGAGCTTTAGGATCTATGAAGTCAGCAAAGTTGCACCTGCTAACATCAGGTCTGAATTTATACAGTTATACCCTGTGATCATGTAACATTACAAAAGTGTGATTTTGAGAAGCATCAGCTCCTTCTAACTTACACAGAAAGAAATCAAAGTTAACTATTAAAAATATAAATGATTTGTTTTGCCTGGAAGTTGTGTCCTACAATTTTTTTAAAAAGTCAATTTAAAGTTTCCAAGCACTGAAAAGAATTCTAAAGGGTTCTGCTTTTAATACTCAGCATCTGCTTAGAAATATATCAATCATATGATCATAAACAGCTGTTGCATTAGACTTTTAATCACCCATGATTTTCAAAAGAGAAAAAGAATGTTGGAACAGATGATGGAAAGTTATTGCATAGAATCCCTTACTTAGGAATTCCAAATTCCAATTTTAGGGAGACAACACTTTATTAAGTATTGTAAAAATTTCTCATGTATAAAGTACTTTGTTATAAAAAGCATAAACCATCCCATATGCATGGAATACATGAACACAGCACGCACACACTCACAAAAGTATTCAGAGTGATATGTTCAATGTGATATAGTAAAATGCTGCATATGGGCATGGTTTCGTGTCAAATATATAGGATACATATCACTAACTACAACAAATTGCAAAGAACAGAGCTGTTGGCTAACAGAGATATATTATCTCCTCAGTACTCATAAGCTCCAGTAATGGGAGTTATAAATTCTTGTTGATGGATGAATTTATCCCTTAATCTAAAAAAAAAACAAAAAATTGTGGGTGCTCAATAAGAGCCAAATGCAGCTCTCAGTTTCATTGATATAAATCTGGAGGAACCCCACTGAAGTTAGTCATTCCAGATTTACACTTGCGTAACTGAAAACTGAACTTGGACCTATATATGATTGCTCCTTATTCTTTTTAAGAAAATGTCATTTTCTTTGACATATCAACATGACAACTCTGTCACTTGCCTTTCATAAGAACATAAGATGGTGGGGGGTAGTATATTTGTAATGGAGCTACTCCCATAATCTGTTAGACAAGGGGTTAAGGGCCAATTAGTGAATCTCTGATTACATCCTAGTTTGGGGCAGAGCTAGGTAAGAATCATTAGGCACCTGGGCCTTAGAAGGAACCTGAGGGAAGAGGCTGCTTCTGTGGAGAGAATCCCACAGAGAGCAGGTCAGCTTAAGAGGAATGGAAAAATGGTTAGCTCAGCAGAGAAAGGAGAGTGTAGGAGGAGCTAGATGCCTGAGAACTAAAGGGAGGCTATGCTAAGCCCCAGCTGTAGGGAAGGAACCCAGGGAAATGGCAACACACCTGATGAAGCTGACCCAACTGCTTAATACAGGGTCCCTGGGCTGGTACCCAGCATAGAAGTTGGGCCTGGGTTTCCCCAACCAGTCCTGAGGAAGAGGCATGCCAGCCTAGTGAAAGGAATACTGACCCCAAGATGGGGCTGAAGAATGACTCTAAAAGATGGGCAAAGGAATAGTTCAAGAAGAGGTCTGAAAGCCAAGGGCATCTCCAGCCTCTTCCCAGCATAGGGGCCTGAGCTATAAATCTTGTTGGCACAGATACTTATTTTGATAATACCCTCTTAAGTGTGTTTTATCTATGTTACCCTCAAAGGGAGAATATATAGAGAGAGATCAGGCTTAAACGTCATCTACGGCAGCTCATTGGTGGCACATTTATTCACAGAAAATCAATAGAAAAAAAGCTAAGCCAACAAATAAACAAACATAACAAACAAATGCAAACTTCTGGGGAGAAATTACTGTATGTACTGAATTATATTTTAAAATTAGCCATTTTCATACAGCAAAGTGGGATACAGCAACTCACACTGCAGTTAATCCAGAGCAGGGGTCATCGATGACAGAGAGGGTTAACTGAGCACAGGGGCTGGAGGAGGCCTTACCCGGACACCTTCTGCTCTGTCCTCCATCCTTAGCCACAGCTGGAGGAGGCAGTGGGTGGGAAGGGTGATGGATGCTGGGTCTATGCAGCTCCCAGCCAGTTTGCAAACCTAAGCATCCTCAGCCTGGGCCGGAGCATGTGCAGTGGCAGTAGCTCCCTGGGAATGTGAACCAGGTGGGAAGGAAGCGGGAGCGTTATTTCAGATATTTTTGAGGGTGGGGGGAGACTTTAACCATGATTCCAGGGGCTACTTAAGCATCTGAAAACTCTAGGGTTTTTTGCAGATAATAACTTAGATACAATGCTCCTGTCAGCTAATTTCTAATTCCTATATATATACATATACACATAGACACCAATTAAAGCAATATTTTAAATTTATATGTAAATTTAGAACAAGCAAGATATTCCTAATCCCAAACCTAGTGGTATCTGTTTTGGAGCCTTAACACAGATATCAGAAACACAAGTTTGATACTTTGTACGCTATCTTCAGTAGAGATAAATACTATATCTATATCTATCTATATATATACACTTATTACTTTTTTGACTGGTCTGTGTATTTCATCATTTTATTTCTCTTATGCTTAAGTTTAATTTTTTGAGTAATAAGTTCTAAATGCCTACCTTTCCTGGCTGGAGTAATTATCATTACTTTTATTACCGTATTGTGCTTTGTCATTCATTATTTAAAGTGGTACAATCAAATAATAGTATCCTTCTGGAATGTAAATTCAGCTTGTACTCCCCTTAGCAGTGCCAGGTTAAAAAACAAAAACATTAGCTGAACTCATAGATGTATCTGCTTGCTTTCTCTAACAAACACACTCTGTATCACTGCCATCACTACTCTATTTTAGTCAATTGTTCTTTCAAGCCACTAAAAACAGATTTACTTAATTTTAATCTCATACGTTAAGTTTTTTCCTCTTTTATTAAGAACAGGAATTTAATTTTCTAATTATTTTGTCACTTATGTTTACCAATTACAATCATGCACGTGACTCACTAACATTTGACTCCATCATTACTATTAGTTTCAGACTTGGAACCACATTTATTTTCATGCAAATATTTAGTTATTTTACAGATATAATTTAAAATACAATTTGAGAATAAGTGACCTTCCTCTGCACACTGTCTAAAGTTATGAGTTCAGCTAATGTTTTTGTTCTTTAACCTGGCACTGCTAAGGTTAGTACAAGCTAAATTTACATTCTAGAAGGATACTATTATTTGATTGTACCACTTTAAATAATGAAGGACAAAGCACAATAGGGTAATAAAAGTAATAATGATAATTACTCTAGCCTGGACAGGTTAGGCATTTAGAACTCATTACTCAAAAAATTAAACTTAAGCATAAGAGAAATAAAATGATGCAATACACAGACCAGTCAAAAAAGTAATAACAGTACTGTAATCTTCAACGAACTTTGAAAGAATAAAATTACAGAGAATATATGTGTGTTGCGCATTTTGACAGGAAGTACCAAGTAGTAATAACAACATAAGTGTGGGGGTGTGTGGGTGTGTGTACTGGGGGGAGTGTGAGAGAGACTGTGTGCATGCCTGAGTGAGTGTGTCAGTGCACTGTCTCTTTAAGCCAAGCACTTAGGAGCCTAAACCCTTGTTCAGTACAGCAGCAACCGCCGTTCCCACTCCTGAGCCAGAGGCACCGGTACAGACAGGCTCCCTGTCCCCCCACACCAGCTCAGCAGACTCACTTTGGCGTGGCCACCTCTAACATCGGGCAAGCTCCCTCACCAGCCCCCTACCAGCCATGGATCAGCTTCCCAAAGAAGGGGAGACTGCGGTAGTGGGAGCTGGGTGGCCAGAGAGCAGCAGCTGCTGGCTGGGTACCCAGCTCTGGGAGGTGTGGCTATGGCAAATTCCGGGGGGGCTATAGCCCCCACAAATCCCCCTCCCAGTGCCACTCCTGCTGAAAGCTCTCCTGTGTTAATATGTTTTGTGAACTTTCAAATTGTATCTTTTTTGTTACCCTGGAAGGGGACTGAACTTTACGATACGGCTGGAGGGCTGAGTCACAGACCTAGTGAGTCAGATGGCCGAAGGAAGTATTGGAGACAAGGACCCCTTATAGCACTGCACCCTGCCAGAAGAGGCTGCTGTGGTTGTGACTACACAACCGGCACTATTGTACAATCCTTTTTACTGAAAAATGGATATCCTACTGGCATACAGTATCTGCAGCACAGTTTCACAGACTATTGTAAAGCTCCTTGGCTTAGTTCCTTTTGATGACAATGGATGGATCACTTGATAATTGCCCTGTTGTGTTGATTCCCTCTGAAGCATTTGGCATCACCCACTGTTGGAAGACAGGATTATGGGTTAGATGGACCACTGAGCTGACCCAGTATGGTCATTCTTATTAATTAAATAGAGATTTATCTCTGTCCAGAGATTTTGGCTTAAAATCTCCACATGCTCCCACCCAATCTGGAAGTTAAAGGTCCCACACATCTCCCAGCTGAGGAAGTGAGAAATAATCCACTGTAAATAAATGTATTTCAAGTATTTTGCTACAACAAGCCTCTAGTATCCATGCTCTCCTGTGTCTATGCTTTCTACTCTGGCAGATCTTTGGTCATTATCCCAAGAGGAGCAGAGTAGTGGAGATGAAATGAGGAAAATTCTTTCACATCTTACTATGTACCTGCAAGATAGCTTAAGGACAAATTAGTACTAGTGGAAAAGCAAGCAATTTTTTGCAGGGTGAGCTGTATAGCATCTGGGAAGGCAAAAAGCATGTCAACCCTATTGTTTTCATTACATTGGAAGACTGAACATTGATGTAAATAGAAACAATATCAGAGAGAAAAATAACAAGGAGTAAGAGGAGCGTGCACTCATATATTCCTTTCGTTTTTGCCCCTTAACTTCTGTATGCTTTTATAATAAACATATTATAAAGGAACCCAAGTTCAGACTCTTCCACCTACTCTAAGTAAACCAAAGAAATAATTATTAGAAACTAACTGTCATTCAGATGCCATTTTGAAGCAAGTTATTTTCCATATTTGGACATGGCCCATTATCAAACCAGGACAAATTTGGATGCTCATGATACATTGTTTTGTTTGTGGGTCTAGTGTAACATTAGTTCAGGTTCTTCTTATCAACAAACTATTAAAAAAATTAGGAAATACAAAGTTGAGTAAAAAGTTGTAAAGTCAAGCACTGAAGTTAGGAAATGTCCGAATGAATGAATGAATGTTGCCAGTGCAACTTTAATTGGGGCCCCTTGTCATACATATTAGAATCATAGAATCATAGAATATCAGGGCTGGAAGGGACCTCAGGAGGTCATCTAGTCCAACCCCCTGCTCAAAGCAGAACCAATCCCCAACTAAATCATCCCAGCCAGGGCTTTGTCAAGCCTGACCTTAAAAACTTCTAAGGAAGGAGATTCCATCACCTCCCTAGGTAATGCATTCTAGTGTTTCACCACTCTCCTAGTGAAAAAGTTTTTCCTAATATCCAACCTAAACCTCCCCCCACTGCAACTTGAGACCATTACTCCTTGTACTGTCATCTGCCACCACTGAGAACAGTCTAGATCCATCCTCTTTGGAACCCCCTTTCAGGTAGTTGAAAGCAGCTATCAAATCCCCCCTCTTTCTTCTCTTCCACAGACAAAACAATCCCAGTTCCCTCAGCCTCTCCTCGTAAGTCATGTGTTCCAGTCCCCTAATCATTTTTGTTGCCCTCCGCTGGACTCTTTCCAATTTTTCCACATCCTTCTTGTAGTGTGGGGCCCAAAACTGGACACAGTACTCCAGATGAGGCCTCACCAATGTCGAATAGAGGGGAACGATCACATCCCTCGATCTGCTGGCAATGCCCCTACTTATACATCCCAAAATGCCATTGGCCTTCTTGGCAAAAAGGGCACACTGTTCACTCATATCCAGCTTCTTGTCCACTGTAACCCCTATGTCCTTTTCTGCAGAACTGCTGCCTAGCCATTCGGTCCCTAGTCTGTAGTGGGGCATGGGATTCTTCTGTCGTAAGTGCAGGACTCTGCACTTGTCCTTGTTAAACCTCATCAGATTTCTTTTGGCCCAATCCCCTAATCTGTCTAGGGCCCTCGGTATCCTATCTCTACCCTCCAGTATCTACCTCTCCTCCCAGTTTAGTGTCATCTGCAAACTTGCTGAGGTTGCAATCCACACCATCCTCCAGATCATTAATGAAGATATTGAACAAAAGCGGCCCGAGGACCGACCCTTGGGGCACTCCACTTGATACCGGCTGCCAACTAGACATGGAGCCATTGATCACTACCCACTGAGCCCGACAATCTAGCCAGCTTTCCATCCACCTTAGCGTCCATTCATCCAGCCCATACTTCTTTAACTTACTGGCAAGAATACTGTGGGAGACCATGTCAAAAGCTTTGCTAAAGTCAAGGAACAACATGTGCACTGCTTTCCCCTCATGCACAGAGCCAGTTATCTCATCATAGAAGGCAATTCGATTAGTCAGGCATGACTTGCCCTTGGTGAATCCATGCTGACTGTTTCTGATCACTTTCCTCTCCTCTAAGTGCTTCAGAATTGATTCCTTGAGGACCTGCTCCAAGATTTTTCCAGGGACTGAGGTGAGGCTGACTGGCCTGTCGTTCCCAGGATCCTCCTCCTTCCCTTTTTTAAAGATGGGCACTACATTAGCCTTTTTCCAGTCATCCAGGACCTCCCCCGATCGCCATGAGTTTTCAAAGATAATGGCCAATGGCTCTGCAATCACATCCACCAACTCCTTTAGCACTCTTGGATGCAGCGCATCCAGCCCCATGGACTTGTGCTCGCACAGATTTTCTAAATAGTCCCGAACCACTTCTTTCTTCACAGAGGGCTAGTCACCTCCTCCCCATGCTGTGCTGCCCAGTGCAGCAGTGAGGGAGCTGACCTTGTTCGTGAAGACAGAGGCAAAAAAAGCATTGAGTACATTAGCTTTTTCCACATCCTCTGTCACTAGGTTGCCTCCCTCATTCAGTAAGGGTCCCACACTTTTCTTGACTTTCTTCTTGTTGCTAACATACCTGAAGAAACCCTTCTTGTTACTCTTAACATCTCTTGCTAGCTGCAACTCCAGGTGTGATTTGGCCTTTCTGATTTCACTCCTGCTTGCCTAAGCAATATTTTTATACTCTTCCCCTGGTCATTTGTCCAATCTTCCACTTCTTGTAAGCTTTTCTTTTGTGTTTAAGATCAGGAAGGATTTCTCTGTTAAACCAAGCTGGTTGCCTGCCATATTTACTATTCTTTCTACACATCGGGATGGTTTGTCCCTGTAACCTCAATAAGGATTCTTTAAAATACAGCCAGCTCTCCTGGACTCCTTTCCCCCTCATGTTATTCTCCCAAGGGATCCTGCCCATCAGTTCCCTGAGGTTGTCAAAGTCTGCTTTTCTGAAGTCCAGGGTCCGTATTCTGCTGCTCTCCTTTCTTCCCTGTGTCAGGATCCTGAACTCGACCATCTCATGGTCACTGCCTCAGAGGTTCCCATCCACTTTTGCTTCCCCTACTAATTCTTCCCGGTTTGTGAGCAGCAGGTCAAGAAGAGCTCTGCCCCTAGTTGATTCCTCCAGCACTTGCACCAGGAAATTGTCCCCTACACTTTCCAAAAACTTCCTGGATTGTCTGTTTAATGCTGTATTGCTCTCCCAGCAGATATCAGGGCGATTGAAGTCTCCCATAAGAACCAGAGCCTGCTATCTAGTAACTTCCATTAGTTGCCAGAAGAAAGCTTCATCCACCTCATCCCCCTGATCCGGTGGTCTATAGCAGACTCCCACCATGACATCACCCTTATTGCTCACACTTCTAAACTTAATCCAGAGACACTCAGGTTTTTCTGCAGTTTCATACCAGAGCTCTGAGCAGTCATCCTGCTCTCTTACCTACAATGCAACTCCTCCACCTTTTCTGCCCTGCCTGTCCTTCCTGAACAGTTTATATCCATCCATGACAGTACTCCAGTCATGTGAGTTATTCCACCAAGTCTCTGTTATTCCAATCACTTCATAATTCCTTGACTGTGCCAGGACTTCCAGTTCTCCCTGCTTGTTTCCCAGGCTTCTTGCATTTGTGTATAGGCACTTGAGATAACTTGCTGTTTGTCCTGCTTTCTTGCTTCCTCCCGGTATCCCACGTCCCCACTTACCTCATGGCTTTGGTCTCCTTCCCCCGGTGAACCTAGTTTAAAGCCCTCTTCACTAGGTTAGCCTGCCTGCTTCCGAAGATGCTCTTCCCTCTCTTTATTAGGTGGAGCCTGTCTCTGCCAAGCACTCCTCCTTCTTGGAACACCATCCCATGGTCAAAGAATCCAAAGCCTTCTCTCCGACACCACCTGCGTAGCCATTCGTTGACTTCCATGATTCGACGGTCTCTACCCAGGCCTTTTCCTTCAACGGGGAGGATGGACGAAAACACCACTTGCACCTCAAACTCCTTTATCCTTCTTCCCAGAGCCACATAGTCCGCGGTGATCTGCTCGAGGTCATTCTTGGCAGTATCACTGGTGCCCACGTGGAGGAGCAGGAAGAGGTAGCGATCCGAGGGCTTGATGAGTCTCAGCAGTCTGTCCGTCACATCGTGAATCCTAACTCCTGGCAAGCAGCAGACTTCTTGGTTTTCCCGGTCGGGGCAGCAGATAGATGATTCAGTCCCCCTGAGGAGAGAGTCCCCGACCACCACCCACCCGCCTCCTCCTCTTGGGAGTGGTGGTTGTGGAACCCCCATCCCTAGGACAGTGCATCTCATGCCTTCCAATCGGCAGAGTCTCCTTCTGTTCCCTTCCCTCAGATGTATCATCTAGTCCACTCTCCGCATTAGTACCTTTGGAGAGAACATGAAAACGGTTGCTTACATGTATCTGCACTGGTGGTACATGGACGCTCCCCTTTCTTCTTCTGGAGGTCACATGCTGCCAAATTTCTTCACCGTCCTCCTGTCTCTGCTGCACAGCCTGCTCTGAATCTTCAGAACATTGTGCCCGTAGAAGCATATCCTAAAGTCTGTCCAGGAAATCTTTAGTTTCTCTTACGCAACGCAGGGTCGATACTTGTTTCTCCAGACTTTGAACCTTCTCTTCCAATATGGAGACCAGCTTGCACTTTGGACAGACAAAGTCACTTCTGTCCTGTGGAAGAAAGACAAACATGGCACATCCAGTGCAGGTTAAAACAGCTGAACGCTCCCCATCCATATTACCTTCCTTCTATGAGCTTCCTCAGGAGTTGTAGAAACTACTCAGAGAAGCTGGGAAGATGTAAGCCTCAGTGGGCTCTCCCCAGGCGACCTCCCAGGCAAACTCCCTGTATTACGTATTATGATGCAGCCTTTAATTACATACAGACATAACCAGCTGTGAATTATTTGATGTAAGGGACTTGTCCAGCGTAAGAGTTGGGTAGCAGAGACAGAGACAAAATCCAAGTTTCCACAGTGGTATTCAACTGACCTAACTATGATTCCATCCCTTCTCTTCCTGAAATCCTCCGGACTCATTCACTACAGATCTTGCAACTTCTGCAACAAATGAGGCAAGGGTCTAACAGACAGACTCCACTACACAACTTCAATTCATCCCCTGAGCAGATCTGTGCATGGAAAGAGGCAAGGGTCTTGTGGAAGAAGTAGTATTTAATTATGTAATTAGAGATGGTATCATAAAGCATACACAGAAGAGGCCACAATTAAAGTTGCATGGGAAATGTTCATTGTGGCATTTCTCAACTTGAAAGTACTGGACTTTGCAACCTTTTAATCCTTAACTTTTCATGGTTTAGTTTTTTGATTACAGAAATGTTAGACAAAAGTTTTTGTTGTTGGCAATTTCCTAAAGATCTCTTGTGTGCCATTTAAATATTAAAGCACTTACACATTTGTTAGCTTCTATGTGTATTATTGCCATTACTATCTTTGTGAAGCTCCATATTTCACCTCTCAGTGCCATGTTGATCAATATAGTGAAAGTAATTACATTCTTTTAAAATAAAGTTGTTTGAGTAATGCAGCTTTTAAATGACACTTTTCTAGTTGTGTAACAGAAATCTGAGTCAGGACTCAGAGCTATAATTTCCCACCACCCACCTCCCCCCTTTTTTTTTAAACCAATGAAATATTCTGAAAAGCTTTGCAAGGCCTATAAACAGTATACAGGAAAATGAGCTGGAATTGTGTCTTAATTTCATGTAACCCTTTCTGAGGAAAGCAATAATTCCACTCTCTTTTTCTAAGGTAAGTTACCCACATACAAACCCAAAGGAACTAAGCAGCTTATCCAAACCCAGTCTGCTTTCATTACAACAACTCTTGTGCCCCTTCTTTTAATATCATCAGCTGAGGTAAACCAGTCATCAAAGGCAACCAGTGCCATGACAAGTAGGACACTAGTGACTCCCCCCCAGTATGCAAATAAAGTGTTGGAAGGGAATGCCTGACTTTGTCACAACGGTGCTGGTGAAACACGGAGGTACAGACCCTGTAAAACAAAAAATTCGGACACAACCTGAATGACACGCTCATTACTGCAAGGCCAATATACATGCCATCCAACACACTACAAACCTCATTCTCTTGCAAACCACAGTTGTCATAGTGCTTTTGATGTCCGTTTATCTCAGAAAGTTAACTTTTGGGTCTTGTCTGTCTGTAAACGTGGGTTCACCCAGTTTCCAGCGTAACATATATCAACCTGGCAGCATAGATTGAGGGTTCTTTTTTAATATAATTACGGCACTCATTTAAAGAAGAAGCAAATAGAGTTTAAACTATAAAATATTGTTGGGTTTTCTGGCACACTGGATCCCTACGCTGCTACCTAGGGAGAGATTAGACTATCGAGTCATCATTTTATGTGCAAGTTCTAGAACAGACCCTCAACCCCTCCTATATCCCCTTTGTACCACTGACTTAAAAGCTGCTTTAAAAAGGTAGCACCAGAACCTTCAGCTGGCAAAGTACTGGCATAGCCAACCCTTATAAAAACTGCTCCTTCCCTACCCTTCTCCCACACCGTCAGAGTAATGTGCCCCACCCCCACACCAGTACACTGGAAGGGGCTCTAGTACAATGAATTGTAGTGATCCTGGCCATAGCAGTGCTTCCTTGTGGCCTCTTATCCAGTAGCATAACTAGAGCAAACCCCAACCCCTTCCCCTAGTGCGTCTAGCATTGCTGTGTATTGTATTGCTTGAAAAGCACTATACACATCACCCTAAATCTGTACTGGCCAAAAAACTGCCCACACACATTTAGTAAAATCATGACATACATTAGCAGGACTCTTCTGAATTTATATTACAGCAGTGCCCAACGTGTGCTAGGCACTGAACAGAAAGGAAGACAGTCCCTGTCGTGAAGAGTTTACAGTCTAAGGTCCTGTCATAAATATAAAGGGAAGGGTAAACCCCTTTGAAATCCCTCCTGGCCAGGGGAAAGCTCCTCTCACCTGTAAAGGGTTAAGAAGCTAAAGGTAACCTCGCTGGCACCTGACCAAAATGATCAATGAGGAGACAAGATACTTTCAAAAGCTGGGAGGAGGGAGAGAAACAAAGGGTCTGTGTCTGTCTATATGCTGGTTTTCTGCCGGGGATAGACCAGGAATGGAGTCTTAGAACTTTTAGTAAGTAATCTAGCTAGGTATGTGTTAGATTATGATTTCTTTAAATGGCTGAGAAAAGAATTGTGCTGAATAGAATAACTATTTCTGTCTGTGTATCTTTTTTGTAACTTAAGGTTTTGCCTAGAGGGGTTCTCTATGTTTTTGAATCTAATTGCCCTGTAAGATATCTACCATCCTGATTTTACAGGGGGGATTTCTTTATTTCTATTTACTTCTATTTTTATTAAAAGTCTTCTTGTAAGAAAACTGAATGCTTTTTCATTGTTCTCAGATCCAAGGGTTTGGGTCTGTGGTCACCTATGCAAATTGGTGAGGCTTTTTATCCAACATTTCCCAGGAAAGGGGGGGTGCAAGTGTTGGGAGGATTGTTCATTGTTCTTAAGATCCAAGGGTCTGGGTCTGTAGTCACCTAGGCAAATTGGTGAGGCTTTTTACCAAACCTTGTCCAGGAAGTGGGGTGCAAGGTTTTGGGAAGTATTTGGGGGGAAAGACGCGTCCAAACAGCTCTTCCCCAGTAACCAGTATTAGTTTGGTGGTGGTAGCGGCCAATCCAAGGACAACGGGTGGAATATTTTGTACCTTGGGGAAGTTTTGACCTAAGCTGGTAAAGATAAGCTTAGGAGGTTTTTCATGCAGGTCCCCACATCTGCACCCTAGAGTTCAGAGTGGGGGAGGAACCTTGACAGGTCCTGATCCTGCATCAAGTACCACACAGGTGCAGAGGTGTACTTGTGCAGATCTCCCTGCAGGATCAGGGCTTAAACCAGCTACAGAAGATATGGGAAGGGGTAGGACGCCCCGAACAAAATGTTAAGTGACGTTAGATATACTTCTTACTAGTTCCATGGGTTTTAGTTATACACCCTGTATACACGCATCGATAAAGTAATCCCTCTTTCTTGCTCATGGGTCCTGCTGCCACCCATGTTCAATACAATGGCCTTCTTCCCTTCTTGCACATCCCATGCCAGAGATTTAAGACTGAGTGAGACAGAAAGAGACAAAGTGGCCAGTCCAGAAAGCTGCATATGTTCAAAGGTAGGAGCGAGTCACCTGGGCAGTGCAGCAACCTTAAGGCTAGTCAACCCTCAAGTACAGAGAAGCTTCCACCACTAAACTTCCATGCAGCTTGAAAGGAGAGAATGGCAGGAGCTGGCCACAGTCTCTAGCTGCAGAGCTAGCTAGTCATGATAGCAGCCAGAACCACAGCTGGACATCTTGCATGTGTACACATGCCCCATTGTGGGCAGAGGGGACAAAACAGCAGGAACCCAAAAGGCTCCACAGAGAGGTTCACAATCATAAGAGCATTTGGGATTCTGCATGTTTATTACAGACAGAACTTGAGGGGCACAGATCTACCAAATGTGAATATATTACATTCAGCATATTCAAGCGTCATATGAACTGTCACAAAGAATAAATCCAAATAGTATTATGGTTCTCTCTATCTAACACACTTAGGGCCCCCATTAATTTAGTATCTGAGCCCCTCACAATCATTAAATTTTTTATCTTCACAACAATGCCCCAGTGAGGAAGGGAAGTCCTATTATCCCCATTTGACAGAGAGTCTTTCTGTGCCTCAGTTCCTTAAATTGCTTGCCCAAGGTCACACAAGAAGTCTGCAGCAGAGTGGGGAATTGAATACAGATTTTTGGGATCCCAGATGAGCACTCTGACCATCGGACCATGCTTCCTCTCCTCTTACCTTAGTCACTGTGCACTGAGCTGAAATAAATGAAAAGGCTCCAGTTGACTTAGCAGACTTCAGATCAGTCCCTATAGCGTCAAACTCCCTAAGAGGTAAGCCATGGAGATTGGTGCATGGGAGTTCATATGCTGGAGTATTACTTTGATACTCAAGTGCTAGAATCAAAATATGGGTGTACAATTTGCTATACAAAACCAAAATCCATTAATATAGAGAGGAGCATACAGCTTACCCCAAGAAGAAATTTCTTCCTTGCTGCTTCTTGATCAACATTGAAAATGAGTGGGAACATTTTTTTAATATTTGTGATTAAAGATGAGGTGGGCTCCCACTTTTAGCTCCCACTTATCCTCTTCTTTATTTTATTTGATTTTTTAAATCGCTACCAACTTGGAGCCCACCTGCTGGCTTCACAGGGAAAGGCCTTTCAAACAGACACTGGCTCTGCCTTACTCTCAGAGCAATACTGAATGGGCTGGGGCAGCATAATTTTTAAATAGCCATATATGTAAGGCTGTGGGTTAATGAAACTAACTCTGTAGGTTTTGACCATACTCTAACAGCTTGATCTTGTACCACTGAACTTAATGGTGCAGCTCCTATTAATTTTCTAAAGCACTTAAATTCTTGGGATCTGTCTATTTTAAAACCAGTTTTTGGCATTGGGACTTAGGCTTCTAACTCAGGTTGGTGCTTTTGAAAACTTGACTCTACTTCGAAAGGAGATTTGAAAATACAAAACAAAACAAACTTGGGACTCCTAATCCTAGACTTTTCTCACCAAGAGTTAATTTCAGCTAAGCCCCGGAGCCAGTGAATGCACTAGCAGTTAGTACCAAGCTCTCCAGATTCAAGGCAACAAAGGTTAAATGTGGGTTGGTTTTATTTACACAGAAGAAACAGGGTCTGTTTGCTTTAGTAATATAATTGTGTTAATTTTTTAATTTGGGAGCGAATGTTGGTGAATTTCAGTGCTCACAAAACTGAGAGATTCATCCTGGCTGGAGCAAGGCACAGTGCAGGCAGGCCCTGTGTAAACTCCCACACACATCTCTGTCAATGCACTTCAGTCATGAGTAGCAGCAATCCATGGCTGCTATCCCAGTACTGGACCTCTCCCGCGCAGAGAGTGCCACGTGTGCTGAAATGCGCAATGGTTTTGTGCGTGTAACTAAGACCACCAAAATGGCACATTTAATTACTTTCCCCTGTGCTTAACACTGAGGCTGCCACAGGCACTGAGTATAGAAGGAGGGGACACACAACACTGGCCAAGTGGAAAGCGAACAAAGAGACAGCAGACATTAAACCTCATACAATTAAAATCATGCAATCCATCATATGGTCATTTCTCGTCAACTGGATTCAATTTCCATATGCTGGAAACTACTTCAAGGGGCAATTCCTGCACCCTCCTTCTTTGGTCCTTCTTACAGAGGAATGGATGTAATTCTGCTTTGTGAAGAGAGGCAGGATTTGAGGGGACAAGTGGATACAAGGCTCCTAAGCAACACAACTCCCAGCTGCGTGGGAGCTTCCTATGTGCTACGGTAACCCTTTCCCTGCTAGCTGAGGTATGCAAAGATAACTGCTTATAGTTCACCATACTAGTCATGATGTCAGGGATCCTGTCACTAAACTATGCATTAGCAGAATAGCTTATTTCAGGCAACCTCTCAAATGGTGACTAATATAATAAAGACGTGCACACTCAGGTAAGATTTCACAAGGACTATTCGTTTTGTTTTTAGACAAACTGAATAGTTATGCATTAAATTACACACAAATCTATCTTATACTGTACTGCAGTGTGCAATATTGATAGTGAAATAGAAGTAGGGTTAAATTATTCCATTGGCAGTGAGCCAAGTGCAAATCTTGTACTGGTAACTTCTCTTTACAAAGTTAATCTCTCGGGGGGAGGGGGGAACAACCAAGAGTTCCTCTCTGATTGGAAATGTCATTTGCCAGCATAAATGTTTGTAGTATTCTAAGACCAAAAAGTGATTGAAGGTACTTCACTGATAATTGCTGCACACTGATAGGGCTCAATCTACTGCACCATCCAGTCAACGGAAAGGCTCCTATTGACTTCAATGCCACAGGGCAGGTCCTGAGTCCTTAGAGAGGATTGATAGAACTGGCATCACAAGAAAGTTTTAAGAAACCCCACACAAGCAGTTTGGTTAGGGAACCTAATCCCTCAGGTTTTAAACATGCCCCATGTATGAAAACCCTACACAAGGAAAACCGAGAGTAAGGCCACAAACGTAACCAATGTCAACTCTGGGGGTTGCATACACATTATGCCCCTGGAGGAGGCAGTTCCCCACCTCATTGGAATGTGAATGTGTTTAGTTTCGAGACATCATCGAAGGTATAGCAAGAGCCAAAGGGAAATCTATACAGGTGTTTATTAGAAGCATAGGAGGGCAGCTCTTCAGTCTTCCGTCCCTCACACAGCATGGCTCTTTCAGATATTGTGCTGCCAGGAGAACCCACCCTTGAGCAGTTAGCTACATGTAATGGAGAGAATTCATCAAAAGATCATGATTACAGCAGCACGATCTTCCTCAGTGAAATCCCCATGGGGTTGCCTTCCACCACCCATTGAAAATGGGGGAGAGGGAATGATGCAGCTTGCACCCAGCTCTCCCTTCCACTCACGCACTCTAGCACTTTTGGAGGATACTTGGATGAGACCTTCTCCTCAATGGCCTCATCCCAATGGAAATGTTTATTCCTCCATTGCTGACAAACTTTACCCTCCTCACTTCTTCATTGTTTGAGTCTTCTGATCCTGCACAGCCATAGCAACAATAGTCATAATACTTGCAGCCGCCCCCGGCACTTAGGATGCCTGCTTGGCCCACTGTGAATCAAATGGACTACAGCCTTCTAGAATGCATGCACCTTCACACTGCAAGACAGCACGTTTGAAACAAATATTAAAGATCTAAAGTAGTGGGCAGATGCCTTCCCACATACCCTCCTACTGGTTTTGCACTCAAGATGGTTCATGCACGCTACTTTTATGTAAAGTTTTGCTAAAAAGCTGCTATACAAACAAATGGCTGCAACACCTCTTGGTTGTTTAATCTGGCCCACCCATTTCCCATAGACATGTCCAGCAGCAGAACACCTGTACACATTTCTTGTGTTAACCCATTTCATTAAACTGAAGACACATCCTGTTCTTGCATCTGTGCTGTATTACTCATGCTGCCGTATGACGGCCCTACATATGTGGTCTTTGCCCCCAAACCACTTGACAGGAGCCTCATCTGCGCAAACTAAGGCTGTTTGGAGCAGATGCCATCACATGGTTGCTCAGTCTGTTTGTAATGTCTCTGAGCCAAGAGGTGTCAGACTGCAGGGTAAAGGTATCAGCCTGGACGCCTATTAAAGTTCAAACTCTTGCCAAAGAAACCCGAATAAACTTTATAAAAATATTATTCCCCTCCTTTCTGTTTATCTTAGATTTTGAAGTTATAACTATTTAATTTATCATACTTGATTTACTGCACTTATTTACTTTGGATCCTTTTGTATTTGATGATTTTTGAGCAAAGAAGCGGCTAATTCAACATGCCAGTTGAAAGGAGGAAAAATTCAGCATCAGGAATTAAACTAAACAACTCCTGATTTATTTATATTTTTAGCTACAAGTTAAAGCTTGAGGTTTAGCAATTGAAATTTGAGGTGCAATTTAAAAAACTGGCAACATACAAGAGGTCGAAAGCAAGAGAAAAAAAATCTATGGCTATAGGGGGATATGCACACTGGATATTTTATTTCCTAAAAAAATACTCGTGAAATGGCTCATGAAGGGTGCCACTGGAAATCCTGGGAAGCTCTGTGTGTATATATATATATATATATATATATATATATATATATATACACAACAGGGGCAGTTCCAGTATAAGCTTTCTCCCCATCCTCATATGTCTCCCACAACAACCATCTTGTCCTGGAGAGACCGTTCTGTCTACATGCCCATTCAGTCCTCCATCAAGAAGGATGACAACTGCGCTGTGGGAAGTGTTGAGATCTCAAAGTACATAAAGAACTGCACAGAGGGAGTGATTTGTATTGTACAGCAAGTATTATGGGTCTTATAAATCCCAGGAACTATGTTATGTACACTTGAGTGCCATCTACTGGCATCTTGGCTTAATTGTACGAATATACCACAGTCTCATGATCACTGCTGTAACAGACTTCCCCATTATGAACTGGACTTATGCCACCAAATTCATTTCACATAGATCATCAAAGAGCAATCAGATACTTGTGCCTTTCCTCTAGTCTCATGTTTGTACTGTAACTGGTGCTATGGTTTTGAGGGCTCCAAATCCTAGACACTTAAATATATAACCAGAATGTAAATACCACTTGCACACACCCCTAGGAGGAGTAGCTGTGTTGCCTGAACAAGTGGGGTAGGAGAATCTCTGGTTCCTTGTCTACATGAAAATGGGGAATAAAGGAGTAGTATGGGGAATCTCTCAGCTCCCACTCTTCTCAAAAAACAACACAAAAACCGCACCACCACATACATGTGCATGTATACACACACACGCACAATTCCTCTCTTTCTAGTTCTTCACTGGCTGTGCAATGCAGACTCATTAGGTGGGCAATTTTGGATTGCCAGTGACAGGGCTGGTTCCTGTCTGTGGAGTTTGTGGGTCCCCAAGTTTTTTTCTGCCAGTGGGTGTAGCAGCAGCAGCTCACCACCACGTGATGGCAGAAGAATTGCCCAAGCTCACAAGCTGCTGACTGACTGTCTTTTACAGAAAGATGTGTATTTCCCCCTTGGTTGTAGGAGGCAGAGAGGGAAAGAGGAAGAATCTGGTGTCTCCAGTTCTCCCCTCTCCATGGTGAAAGGGAGGCTTGCCACTGGCTTTCTGAACCCTATCTATAATGCAGGGAAATTCTGCTTCTCCTGTAAGTTCCTTCTCCCTTTCTGGTTATCTATAGATGGGTGTGAGGGGTGTTCAGAGGATAGAGAAGATGGTTGCAGGGCTCAAAGGTATGCAGTTCCACATTCTGCATCTGTACAAAGACATACAATTTTTTGATTGGCTATATGCCTGTTTGGGGACAAGGACACCCTTTAAATACATTTATTTCCATGTCCCATCAAATAAGATAATGCAGTGCCACATCATAACATGACTTCAGTATAACATATCACAATAAAACATATATAACCACTGGAATTGGTGATCTCCCCTCTATTTTGATGTACTTTAACCATTGGTGCTGAATTGGTAACCTCACTGTCACAGATTCACAGGAGCAGTCCTATACCCCCAGGTTGGGACAGTGTCTTGGAGGAACCCTGTTTGGTGTTCCAGACCCACAAGGGGTCTTTCTGTTCCTTCAGGGTAAGCTATGCGGCCTGGCCACCTTCTGAGATTGAACCTATGAGGCTTCTGAACTCCTTCTTCACACCATGATCTCTATTCAGTGAGTCCAACTGAGATAGATCCTGGAAGAAACTTATGCACCTCACCAAGTATTTACAGTGACATTCAAGGAGTGCTTTGAAAATAGCAGGGTTTAATAGTCAACTAAACACAGCACTGGCAGTCCATTTCTCTATGCTGACATAAGAATGTTAAGCATAATCCATTCTGATCAGCCCAGAGCACCAGTCAAGCTGTAGTGAATCCCACTTTCAGACTCTCTGTCTCTCTCAGGCTTCCTTTCTTAGTCAGTTCCCAGGAGAGAAAGCACAGGCGCCTTCCAGAAGCCAGCCTTTTATTCCCTCGCCTCACACCTTGCAGGCCTTTGTTTTGATTTTGGGGTTTCTGCTTAGCTTCCTTTCTCAGAGGCAGGGAAATCCACAAGTCATTGGAGCTTACATGGTCTCTCTGTCCCCCTTGTTGCTCTGGGCTGGTTCCAAATAGTTCCTTAGGGTACAATTGTTTCGCGCCTTTTTGGCACGCGGACGGACGGCACCACTTCTCTCCTGGTACTATGAATCCATCTCTCATTTCCTCTTGTCTTTCTATGTAATCTCTATAAGTATCTACTCTTTCTCTTCTTCATCGACCGCTTCCGCTGCCAACTCTGCTCGACCATTGTGAACTGAGCTTCCGCCGCCAACTCTGCTGCGCTACCGAGCTTCTCCACGTTGTCTGTCCTGGGCTCCCGCCTCCGTGAAAGCTACAGAAGACAACCATTTCCCACCTTTTTTTGGCTATAGTGAACCAAACGCATCTCTTCCACTGCCACTCTGCTCTCCTATGTTTTGCGCCCTTTTTCCAGGATTACCCGTGCAAGCGCTATAGCGCGGCAAGCATGGAGCCCGCTCAGATCTCTGCTGCAGTTCTGACCGTTGTAAATGCCTCGTGCATTATCCAGCAGTATGTGTAGTCCCTGCAAAACCGGGTGAGGAAGTGATGACAGTGCGATCACATTGTTGAGGAGGACATGGACACAGATGTTCCTAGAAGGATGGCATGTGGTGATTGGGAGATCATAGTGGCCAGGTTCATGCCATGGAATGCCGATTCTGGGCGCAGGAAACAAGCGCAGACTGGTGGGACCGCATAGTGTTGCAGGTCTGGGATGATTTCCAGTGGCTGTGAAACTTTCGTATGCGTAGGGCCACTTTCATGGAACTTTGTGACTTGCTGTCCCCTGCCCTGAAGCGCAAAGACACTGAAATGAGAGCAGCCCTCACAGTTGAGAAGTGAGTGGCAATAGCCCTGTGGAAGCTTGCAACGCCCGACAGCTACTGGTCAGTCGGGAATCAGTTTGGAGTGGGCAAATCTACTGTGGGGGCTGCTGTGATGCAAGTAGCCAACGCAATCATTGACCAGCTACTATCAAGGGTAGTGACTTTGGGAAATGTGCAGACCATTGTGGATGGCTTTAATGCTCTAGGGTTCCCTAACTGCGGCGAGGCGATAGACGGAACGCATATCCCTATCTTGGCCCTGGAACACCGGGTCGGCCAGTACGTAAACCGCAAAGGGTACTTTTCCATGGTGCTGCAAGCACTAGTGGATCACAAGGGATGTTTCACTAACATCAAGGTGGGCTGGCCGGGAAAGGGGCATGACGCTCGCATCTTCAGGAACTCTGATCTGTTTGAACAGCTGCAGGAAGGGACTTACTTCCCAGACAAGACAATTACCGTTGGGGATGTTGAAATGCCTATAGTAATCCTCAGGGACCCAGCCTACCCCGTACACAGGCACCCTGGACAGTAGTAAGGAGCAGTTCAACTATAGTGCAGAATGGTGGTAGAATGTGCTTTTGGATGTTGGAAAGTGTGCTGGCGCAGTTTACTGACTCGGTTAGATCTCAGCACAACCAATATTCCAATTGTAATTGTTGCTTGTTGTGTGCTCCACAATATCTGTGAGAGTAAGGGGAGACATTTATGGCGGGGTGGGAGGTTGAGGCAACTTGCCTGGTGGCCAATTTTGCACAGCCAGACAACAGGGCAATTAGAAGAGCACAGCAGGGCATGCTGCGCATCAGAGAAGCGTTGAAAGCCAGTTTCATGACTGGCCAGGGTACGGTGCGACAGTTGTGTTTGTTTCTCTTGAAGTTACCCGTCCCCTATATATATGAAAGGAAATAAAGTCACAATTATTTAAAAACTGTTCTTTATTATTTGTTGCACAACACATTGAGAGAAATCGGAAGGTTGACCGTGGCGGGGTGGGGGGGGAGGGTACTGGAGCAGGGTGGAGGAGGAGGGAAGGACAAGTCCAGAAACCAAAATTTTGGATATGCCAGCTTTCTGCTGCTTGTGCAATTCTCTGGGGTTGAGTGTGTGGGTCTCCGTAGCCTTCCCCCCTTCCCCCCCCCGAGTTCTTGGCTGTCTGGGTGAGGAGGCTATGGAACTTGGGGAGGAGGGAGGGTGGTTATACAGAGGCTGCAGTGGCAGTCTGTGGTCTTGCTGCCTTTCCTGCATTAGATCCACCATACAGTGGAGCATGTCAGTTTGCTCCCCCATGAGCTTGACCATAACATCCTGCCTGCTCTCATCGCACACGTCCCTCCTCTCTTCGTGTTCATTTAACGTTTAACCTGACTCTGCAATTGTTTGCCTCCTGCGGGAGGAGAAAAAGGGAGGGTAGTATTTTAAAAGATACATTTTAGAGAACAAAGGGGACACTTTCTCAGTGAAACAGGCAATTCATAGTACACAGCACATGTTCTTTCTCTACAGGATCGCATTTTGCCTCTTATACTGAAGTGCCTGCCACTTTGGTGTGAGTAAGCCATCACACGCGGCTGGGCAACAGAATTCAGCTTGCAGGCAGCAATGGTAAGCCCTAGGCGCATGCGGGGTTCTGCTTCTTCTGCATTCATGTCAATGCTTTCAAACTGCCAGGCCCCCTTTCCCATAGCAAGCAATGACTGGTGGGTTTGCCATATAAAAGGAGGGCCTGCAGGGTCTCTGGGATGATCGCTTCACACAACACCACCACTCCCCCGCACCCACTGCATGGCTCCGATGAGGGTCTGAGCAGGGATGAGCCCTTTAAACTAAATGCGAACAGCCCAGCGGGGCTGGGTTTTCCCCCATCCCCCACCGCATGGCTCCGATCAGGCTCTCACTCACCAGAAGTGCCTTCTCCAGGGTCATGGTCCAGGAGCCTGCACTGGGAGTAGGGGGAGGCTATTGGGTCCAGCGTTAAGAATAGTTCCTCGCTAGAGGGGAAAACGGATTCCCCACTTGCCATTTGTGCACTGTCCTCCTCCTCCTCCTCTTCGTCCTCCAATAACTCATCCTCCTCACTCCGTGCAACTCCCCCCTTGCAGGTGTCCATGGACAGTGGTGGGGTAGTTGTGGCATCACCCCCCATAACTGCATGCAGCTCATGGTAGAAGCGGCATGTTTGGGGCTGTGACTCAGAGTGCCTGTTCACTTCCCTGGCTTTTTGGTATGTTTGCCTGAGCTCCTTGATTTTTGTACGACACTGCTCTGTGTCCCTGGAGTAGCCTCTTTCCATCATGGCCCTGGAGACTTTAGCATTTCTTTTTTTGGAACATAGTTCTGCCATAACAGATGTGTCTCCCCAACATGCAATGAGATCCAGTACCTTCCATTCAGACCATGCTGGAGCTCGTCTGCAAATCCGGGACTGCGGGGTCTCTTGTGATGGTGGACTCTGCATGATCGCATGTGATGGTGGACTGTGCTCATGGTCACTTGTGCTGATGGTGACCAAACAGGAAATGAAATTCAAAAGTTCCCAGGGCTTTTACTGCCTACCTGGCTAGTGCATCGGAGTTGAGAGTATTGTCCAGAGCAGTCACAAGGGAGCATTCTGGGATAGCTCCCAGAGGCCAATAATGTCAGATTGCATCCACAGTACCTGTAACCCGGAACTGAGATCTCAATTTTAGCGCTACTCCACTTGCCGAGGTAGAGTACAGAAATCGGATTAAAGAGCCCTTTAAATCGAAAAAAACAGTTTGGTCGTGTGGATGGAATCAGTTTTATTTTGAATTAACTCGTCTAATTCCAAAATAACAGCGTACTGTAGACCAGACCTTAATGACTCTTTGTTCCACCTAGACAGGGTGGACACACACACACACACGCTGCGTCTCAGTCTGCCCTGAGAACAAACAATTCTCCCCCCCTCACTCCCACTGGTTAGTGATGCAATATATAGGGGAAATTGAGGCATGCATAGGACTCAAATACTACAGAAAATTCCCCATTTCATCACACTCACAGAGGCCTATGCCTTTGCTTCAAGCTAGTAAACTAGTGCAGAGTCAGTGAACTCAGAAAGGTCTTCACCTAACAAACCAGCAAGCAAAAGATGAGTCAGTGTTATGACTGCCTTGTTTTCTGATATGAGACCAGGAAAAATAGAAGTGCTAAGTGCTAACCTCACAAAGACTTGTGCATGGACTTCAGCCCAGCCACATAAAGCTGATAAATAGTGTGAGAGAGAAGGACCTAATCCAGGACATTAGACCAGCATGCTTGAGATGCTTAACCAGAAACCTCAAAAATCAGCCCTACAAGCTAGAAGTGCTGAGCTATTGATCTCACAAAGGCCATTGCTTTCTTATCAGCCAAACATCCTAATGTCTCAAGAACTTTGATTTGGGGTCACCCCAGCAAGTTTAAGGTGCTGAGACAAGGACCTCAGACTTATGTACTTGGGCATCAACTCAGCAAGCTACAGCTGCTGAACAGTAACCACAGAGACCAGTGAGCCTTGTCATCAGGCCCATAAACTAGAGATTCTGAAGCAGAGACCTGACAGGATTTTTGCTTCAGGATAAGTGGTGTAAATTGGAGTTTCTGAGCCAAACATCTCACAAAAGCCTGGGCTCTCACATCAACCCAGAAATCTAGAGATATTGAGCCAGGTGTGACCCCACAAAGTCTTGGTCTTTGACAGGACTCTAGATGTGCTGATGGAGAGGCCTGAGCCTTGACACTCATCCAACAAGCGAGAGGTTGATATCTGCAAACCAAGCTAAAACTGATGGTTAGTGACCTTACTGAGACCCAAGTGCCTTCACATTAGACCACCAAGTTAGAGATGTTGAACCACTAATCATCACAAAGCCAAACATCCTAGATAACAGCCTATTGTGCTCAGGATACTTAGCTAGAGACCTCACAGGGGCTTGAACCCCATAAACTAGAGGTGTTGCTCCAAAGACCTGACAGACACCTGTATCTTGACAACAGACCAGAAAATTAGCAGCGTTAAAATAGTAATCTTGCAAAGATTTTTGCCTTGCCTTCAGGCTAGCAATTTAAAAATCCTAAGTAAGGGACTTCACAGAAGCCTCTGCTTAGACATCGTCCCAGCATACTAGAGCTGCTGAGTCAGTAACCACACAAAAAGAGTGTTGAGCTAGGCACCTCATAAAGGCCTGAGCCATGGCCTCAGCTCCACAAACTTTAACTGCTGAGGCAATAGGCCTTATAGCAGACATCAATCCAGGAGATAAAGTTAATCAACTACTGACCGCAGAGAGCTCTCTCTTGTCATTAGAACAGCCAGCTAGAGGTGATAAGCCAGAGAGCACAGAGAAGTCTTTGCCTTCACATTAAGCCAACATGATAGTGCTGTGGAGCAAATAATTTCAGAGTCCATTGAATTACCATCAGGCCAATAAGCTAGAGATGTTTGATAGGAGTTAAAATGCAGGGTAGTCTATGTGAATGCAGAACCCTCCTCCTCTGCTGTCAGCAAGGGGAAGTTCTGTCTCTTCTCTATCTCCTGGGCTTTGAGGAGCTCAGCTCACTCAAACATCCCTTCCTCTTTTCTCTTAACTGGCTGGCCGAAGGAGAACTAATTACCCTTGAGAATCTGCAGTGGAAGCAGCAAGTGCCTGGCTGGGTAGTTTATTGCCAGTAGCTGGAGAAGCCCGGTCACTTAAGAACAGATGAAACATTGTCCAAGTGAGTGGAGAGCAGACCCACTTCCAACATGAAGAACAGAACCTGGAAAGCTGAGGGCATCCTGTGTGTCCAGGAAAATGGCAACTTCCCAGAAGCCCTATACAGAGGTATGTAGCTCAGAATTCATTAATCTATGGGGAACAGAGAAACAAATAATATGGGGTAGAGTCCAGAATTAATTTATTGGGATAGGGACAAGGAAAGAATCCAGTATTTATTAATTGTGGGATGGGAGAGAGATGGGGGAAAAGCTGAGAATTCACTAATTGAGGTGTGGCGGTGAGACCAGAATTGATTATTTTAGAGAAAGGTAAGAGCCTTGACTCTGTGAATATACAATGGTGAAAAAGAAGAATTCATATACTGGGGCACGAGACAGGGGAAAGCTGAGATGATTCAGTGATGATGGGAACCCATAATTCATTTAAGAGGAGAGCACGTTTCTTATTAATTAGGTTGTGTTGAAGATGGTCAGAAAACAGAATTTCCATTTCATGGGAAATTCCAACGTTTCAAAATTTTTCATTCCCAATCAGCTGGAAAAAATTGAAATTACAAAATGTTTTGATGTTTAAATGTTTCATTTTGGTAAGGTAAAATGTTATAATACAGAATACTAAATATAAATATATTAAAACTAAAGTCTACATGAAATGCAATAAAATTATACTCAAAATGAAAATTTTCTTTTTGAAATAAAACAAACTTTTTGATTTATTGCAGGGGGAGTGAAGATCTAAGCAATGTGTGTGTTGTTTTATGTACAGCATCTCACTTGTAACTTTGCCTCTGGTAAATTCACTTTTGAAGAAAAATGCCAGCAAAGATCATTCACCCTGTAAGGCAATATTGTGTTAACTATCTAGTACCCATGGACAAAATGTATGTTAATGAACAGTACTGCTTTCCTGAGCAGCTACCCAGTGATCCCATTGCTAGCCATTACTGAGTGGTGGGGTTGTGAGATGCAGCAAGGGCACATGATCAATCAAGGCTATTATATACAGATTAATACTAGGTTAGATATGTACATCAGTGCTTCTACACACACTGAAGCAAAGAATATTCCTACAGGTACACACATGCAATGCTGTAAAAACAAATGTCACATACATATTACCATTGAAGAGTACTACATTAAGTAAATACAATAAACCAATAATTGCAGAATTGTCAATACTGTTTTAAAACCAATGTATTTGAAATGTTTCAGTGCAGCCTGGTGGACAAACAATATACTTGCAATGAAACCCATTCAAATGAATGTTTGCAGCTTGCAATTTTAATCAATATGTAAATTGGGTGTCACCCTCAGGGTCCCAGGAAATTGGCAATGAGCTCTTTGCTAGGGATGGTCAAAAATTCTGTGACTAAACACTTTCCCATGATATTAGGCAGCTAGATGTGAGCCAAAAAAATCAATTTCTATTCTCCCCAAACAGAATTTTCCTTCCACAATTTTAAAAGGTGTCTCCCCTCTCCCCCATTTTTGTCCTGAATTGGGATTTTTTTCCCCCCTCAAAAAATCTAAATTTCTATGGGAGGGAAATTTTATTTTCCATCCAGCTCTGGTGCTTTGTATCTCAAAGTTTCGGCCTAAGAAAACAATGATTTTTGAGCTGGACTTGGGCTGTAAAATTCCCATATGGGTTTGAGTTCATCTTTCCAAATCTTCCCGTCCCTCCTGCCTGCATCTCTGAGATCAGAGTATTCAGATTTGGAGTCCCGGATCAAATCCAATAATTTTTACCTGTTGGCCTGTACCTCTTAAATGTCCCTCATTTTAAGACTGACATGCATTTTACTCCCAAAGTTACTACATTCAACACAAGTGTGGTGTCACATTTATTATTGAAATAAAGAACAATGCTACATCAGGTCAGTGGGACAAATGAATAATTAAAAATTATGGCTGGATAATTTTAATGGCCGTTTTGCCATTTTGTGAAAATATATAAAAAGTCATTCAAATCTCATGTTTTAAGGTCCTCTGAGGTTCAAAAGAGCATCTCACCTCACCATGCCTCCTCTCACAGCTTTGCACATATGGTGGGATTTATTATGGGGTGTGACACTGACAGACTGGCCATCTTGGGTATGACCCATAACAACGTAACAAAAGGTATTAAAATGTAATCAAGACAATCTACTAGTATGTGAATTTGAAAGAGATGCACTAGACCAGCAATCATTAACCCATTTATTCATAATAGAAATCAAGGGTAGATGCTAAGTATATTTGTGTGTGTTTACCTATCTCTTGTTAGACATTTAACAATATAACCAGATTAGTTTGTAGATGCTAATTCCCTTTCTTGTCTTAATTGCCTTATATTATGCATGCAGATGGTTCAATTAACCTTAAGATCAAAGATATTGCGGGAAACTAAAAATATTATCTATACTGTCTTCAACTTAACTATCTATGCTATAATGAAGTACCGGCGAATTGCCTTACGTGAATGAATGCAACTAGTTTACCTGTGTATGCATAGGAAATAGAAGATTAGCTTCAAAGCAACAATCTGTACTGCCTATTCTTCCTTGGGGGAGGTTCTGCTGTCACAAGAGGCTTGTCAGACTGCTAGAGAATTATGAAAGAAGCTTTGGGCCTGATTCTTTTTATCTGTAGTCTGCTTAAACTTTGAATAGAGAAAGTATAAGTCATAAGATGGAGTTCTTCCAAATAATGATTTGGAATAACCTGGAAAATGCATGGCAAGACTTGAACAGACTCTACACCTGGATAGCCTAATGGACTATAACCCTTTAAATTGATTCCAGAAAGAATTTTACAAATCAGCAGTCTCACCATCTCCACTATGAAACTGACTTACAGACTTTACATACATTTGTATGTACATAGAACTTTTAACTATTTTCAACTCTCCTCTTTCTTTTTCCTTTTATAATTAAACTTTTAGTTTTTAGTTACTAAAGGATTGGCATCAGCATGAGTATTGGGTAAGATCTGAGACTCACACTGACCTGGGGATAAGTGTCCAGGCCCTGGGGGTTGGAGGACCTCACAATGGTGCATCGGGTTTTCAGTAACCTCTCACTATATCAGACTTGGCTGTCTAGATGGGAGTCAAGGGCTGGAATGTTTAAAGGGAACTGTATTTGGCTTCTTGATAACTGGTATGATATTACAGAAGCTGTTTTATTACTGCCTTGATAAATCTATCATAGAATAAATCACAGTTTTGGGGATTGTCCACCCTATTCTTTGCAGTCTGCTCTGACTGTATCATTCTCAGTGCGGCCCATCCAGGCACCCATTCACATGGGGGTTCACTTTCCTTCCAAGCAACAGACCTTGACCACTATAGCTGATTACCCTTCTATACAGACCAATGATCTGACTCGCTTGAGCAACTGCTCTCTAATTCCAAGGTTTCTCTGAGCCTTAGCTTGGCTGTGCAGCCAAAATTCAGCAATCCTCTGCCTTTTACTGGTTCATGTTTCAAACTTAATACTGTTTTGATATTGTTTCCTATTAATACTTAGTTTTAATAATATTGGCATTTAATGTTCATGATTATTTAGTTTGATATTTATTAAAACTAAGGCTGTTGCGCAGTTAAAAAAATTAATTGTGCGGTTAAAAAATCATGCACAGTTAAATAATAATAGAACACCTTTTATTTATATATTTTTGGAGGTTTTCTACATTTTCAAATATATTGATTTCAATTGCAACACAGAACACAAAATGTACAGTGCTCACTTCATACTTATTTTTATAACATATTTGTACTATAAAAACCAAAAGAAATAGTATTTTTCAATTCACCTGATATAAGTACTGTAATATCATCTCTTTATCATGAAAGTTGAACTTACAAATGTAGAATTATGTACAAAAAAATTTGCATTCAAAAATAAAACAATATAAAACTTTAGCGCCTACAAGTCCACACAATCCTACTTCGTGTTCAGTCAGTCACTCAGACAAACAAGTTTGTTTACATTTGCAGGAGATAATGCTGCCCACTTCTTGTTTACAATGTTACCTGAAAGTGTGAACAGATGTTCACAAGGCACTGTTGTAGCCGGCATTGCAAGATATTTATGTGCCAGATGCGTTAAAGATTCATATGGCCCTTCATGCTTCCATGCTAATGAAGGGTTCTGCTCTACAACGATTCAAAGCAGTGTGGACCAACGTATGTTCATTTTTATTATCATGAATCAGATGCCACCAGCAGAAGGTAGATTTTCTTTTTTGGTTGTTTGGGTTCTGTAGTTTCCACATCGGAGTGTTGCTCTTTTAAGACTTCTCTGAAAGCATGCTCCACACCTCATTCCTCTCAGATTTTGGAAGGCACTTCAGATTCTTCAACCTTGGGTCCAGTGCTGTAGCTATCTTTAGACATCTCACATTGGTACCTTCTTTGCATTTTGTCAAATCTGCAGTGAAAGTGTTCTTAAAACGAACATGTGTTGGGTCATCATCCGAGACTGCAATAACATGAAATATGTGGCAGAATGTGGGTAAAACAGAGCAGGAGACATACAATTCTTCCCCCAAGGAGTTCAGTCACAAATTTAATGAACATATTATTTTTTTAATGTGTGTCATCAGCATGGAAGCATCTCCTCTGGAATGGTGACCGAAGCATGAAGTGGCATAAGAATGGTTAGCATACCTGCATGTATACCTTGCAATGCCGGCTACAAAAATGCCATGCGAACGCCTGTTCTCCCTTTCAGATGACATTGTAAATAAAAAGCCAGCAGCATTATCTCCCATAAATGTAAACAAACTTGTTTGTCTTAGTGACTGGCTGAACAAGTAGTAGGACTGGATGGCATTGTAGGCTCTAAAGTTTTACATTGTTTTGTTTTTGAGTGAAGTTACATAACAAAAAAAATCTACGTTTGTAAATTGCATTTTCACAATAAAGAGATTGCACTACTGTACTTGTAAGAGGTGAACTGAATACTAGTCCTTTTGTTTACCATTTTTACAGTGCAAATATTTATAATAAAAATAATAATATAAAGTGAGCAGTGTACACTTTGTATTCTGTGTTGTAATTGAAATCAATATATTTGAAAATGTAGAAAAACATCCAAAAATATTTAATAAATTTCAATTGGTATTCTATTGTTTAACAGTGTGATTAAAACTGTGATTAATCATGATTAATTTTTTACTCCTGATTAATTTTGAGTTAATTGCATGAGTTAACAGCGATTAATCGACAGCCCCAATTAAAAGCTAAGGGCTCAGTTTCCTTCTGTGAATAGAAAGAACATTACTCCAAAAGTGGCTTACACTAGGCACCTGAGATGTTTAAATGTCATTCCATTACCCATTCGTTAGGATAGCAATGCGGGTGTGAATTAGACAAGATTTACCAGAGCTGTGGTTCTCTTTTTGCAAGTGTCTATTCAAATCAGGTCACAGCCTGCCATGCACTTTTGCAATAAATACGTAAAAGGCAGGAGAGCACTAAATCACCTGCAGAAAGCAATTCAAGCAAAAAGTATCCTCCAGAATTTCTACAGTCCCCAGCCTTGTAGGAATTTGAAGAAACTTAGGGTCCAGATTTTCAGATGTTGCAAATTAATGGAGCTACACTGATTTACAGCAGAAGAACTTTTAGCTCTAGGGCCCAGAGTCTCAAAAGGTATTTAAGCGCCTAACTTCCATTGATTTCAAGTGTTTAAATACCTTTTGAGGATCTGGGCCTAGGTGTCTACTGCCTGGGGAGATATTTGCAGTTCTTCCCATAGTTCTGACATTCTCTGTTTTGTGCATACATACAATATAACCGCATATCCCTCTTGGTGTTTTTAGGTGGATGACACCTTGGGAAACAACTAGAGGTTTGCTGAAGACCTAATCTTAGTGTGGGGGAGGAGGGAGACAAACTAAGAGTATTGCATGTTTCAGGCCAAGCACCCTGATTGCACCATAGGAAGGGGTCAGTTAACACAGGATCAGCCTGATCTGTACCCCATTCACTTATGGAGGATTCACATTTTCCAGAAAACTCTTCGAATTGTTGGTGGCCTTTGCCTCTGAAAATACAGGAGTAGGTTGGAGCTCTTCATCCCCAAAGCTGCCCTCTACATTTGCAACTCGGCTACATTGATCTTCTCAAAATATGCAAACAGGTTTGGTGTCCTAAGTTTTTTTTTTTTGCTGATCTGGGCCAGGTTTGCCTTAGTCTCTCTGGCTATAGGTGCTCTTGTCTCCTGAAAGGATTCATAAACCAGCAAGGCTTTGGTGGAAAGGAAGGAAAGTTCAACTTGCAGGCAAGGGAGGTCCCAACCGTTTGTGCATTCTTGCTGCTGTTTCTTCAAGTGAACTACTGAGCAGACGTTTCCTTGTGTAGGCAGAGAATGAATGAAGCATCTGACCTAGGAAAACTGGAAAATTATGTTAACCCCTTTACACTTGCATTCTTTGGCTCTTAGGGGATCAATCACTTTTTTGGGCAGCTTTCAGATTCAGTGTTTTTTAATCAAGTATACACATAGCCTATGGCATGGTTCTCTACCTTGGAGCTGGTATGAATGTGTGGTCCAAATAATAGCACACTGGAATGGAAAGTTAGGAGTCCTAGCTCTGCCACACGTTGCATGACCTTGCATAAGTCATATTGTAACCCACACACCTTCTCGGTGTGGTGTTCTCTCCCATCTAGAGGCACTGAGACCACTTAGAAAAAGACATAAAATGAGTCTGCTCTACAGCCTTAGCTAACAGCCAGCTGGCTTTTAGCTCATGCGGTAAGAGACTCATGCACTAAGCTCCAGAGTTCCAAAGTTCGATCCCGCTGACCGGCGTCTGCCCGTGGACTGTGGGCATTACAATATTATGTCTGTATTCCTTATCCCCGTGTTACAGACAAGGAAGCTAATACTTACCTACCTTTGTAAAGTGTCTGATCTTTTCAGATGAAGCGAATAATACAAGAATTAAGCACTACCATTGGTTCCGCTGAAATCGGCAGATATGGGGAACTACAAAACCATATGCTGAGTGTAAATAAAAACCAACCAATCTGCAGTCTACAGAGAGCAGGTGCATTTCAAGTCCCTTCATTCTTTTACATATAAGTAACTTTACACAGAGTTTTACATATTTCAGAATAATTCCCACTATGCAATTTATTAATTATCCTTTTTATTTGGCTTTAAAATATTAGGCTGAAATCCACTAAGGCAATAGTAAAATAATCCAAACTGTAACATACAAATCATCATATGATGAAACTACTAAATAAAATCAACAATGTGCTAGTAGCATGTACTATTAGTAGCATAGTATTATGTAATGTTGAATATACATAAGAGGTATGACACTTTTGCAGAAGCGCCATCTTTACATTAGAAAAAATAGCACAAGAAGCAGTTGTGGTAACACATGGGATCTCAAGTTGCCAAATGTCAATTCAATTAACTATCAGAGTTTCTCCAATCAGTCAATACTCCAAGTTCTGGACTTTCTTCTTCAGTCTGAAATATTGAAGCCTCAGATGGATTTATGTGGAGCAATGAGGACATCTTGAGGCCAGTTAGAAAAATGCAAAGCTTTCAGTCCTCCTAGATAGGTAAGGATGTGTGGAAACAGTTACTTAGTTGGTGTAAATCCCCATAGACTTCAATGGAGCTGTAAGATATGGCCCAGATATGGCTTTGCTGTTCTGCAAAGCAAGTACAACCCTAACTAAAGTCAATAGGAATTGAATTTCTGAAATTCAGGCCATATTCCTTACCCTCTAAGTCAATTAAAGATAGTAAGACAATAATTAGTCACAAGAAAACTCATATTTGCCATACTTCCAACTCTATATTTATGACTGTACATTATTAGAGATTCCAGTCCTGGCTACTTACTTTCTTATAACAAAAAATAAGATTGGAAAAAGGTAGCATGACTTTTCTTTCCACTCCTGAATACCAGACCATAATGAAAATCAGCATTACAATATACAGATTTGTAAAAAGATCAAAAATAATTCAAATAATGTGAAAGGAATAAAATGCAAATCTACACAAAAATTAAATTTTCACAGTGCATTACATTATCCACAAATTTCAAGTATTCTTTCCATACCGTACCTCTGAAAAATTAACTCAAGATTAAATCTCTACTACTTACTCTGTTTAAGATGCCTTTGTACATCCAAATTTCATATATTTTTCTATGCACTCTCAGTTAAAACTGGAGTCTTGGGTCCATTTGAAGAGCTTTCTGTTCCCTGAGTGCCATCTGCAGATTTGGAATCTTCACACGCTTCCATATTCATATTGGCTTCTGACTCCAGTGAGGTGATATCTATAGTAATCAAATTAGCTTCCTGATCTGTTTTTTCTACTTCATTGTCAATTTCAACTGTATCTTCCTGCTTGCTGTTTTTCTTTATTTGTCCATTCTGTGCAGGGTAGATGCTGCTAACAGTATCATACAGGAACTGGTATTGTTCCTAATTCAAAAAAGAAGGGATTAGTGTGGATGAAATGCCATGTGATTGAGCCAGGATGGCTGATTTTTTTTTTGTCTTAAGTGTTGACAGTGTGAATCTTTCCATCTTACTGAAACATTCAGCGTAAGGTGGTCTCCATGGTTGCTGGCCCACAGGACGTTGAAGCACCTCCCTGCTATGCTCAATTCTGAGTCTATGGTGACACGGCACTGAGGGCATCCCTAATTCCTGGTAGATCAGGTACTAGGTCACTACTTATAATCACCTCATTCCCAAGGCAGTGTTGCAGAATCCATCCCTCTTGATTCACATGGCAAACTATCAAAAGTGTGTTTAAAAGAGAATCAAGCAGGTAGTGACTACTGTTCAGTTCTATAATAAACCACAGCAGAGTTAGCAAATCTAGATGATTTAGATGGATTGTCAGAGGGAAGAATGCATATTGCATGCAAGTAGGAAAGCAGCTCCTTCTGTGCACTCTTCAGAAAACAAGGAGGGCATTTTCTAACCTGCCTAAGGGAGTTAGGCATCCAACTCCCGTGGAATTCAGTGGAAGATGTGCTCCTAAATCCCTTAGGCAGCTGCCAAAGTTCCAGCCTAAAAAATTAATGGTTTACAGATAACATGTACTGTTGACCTTTTCAGCTTCAAGAAACTTATTATTACAGCTGAGGATAGGTTGCAGGCTAGTTCCTTCTTATCACCAATAGCTAATTCACAACTGCTGATGAATAATTAGGGATAAGATAATGATAATACATGTTTCCTATGCAGAAACAATGCCAGGAGTTATTAGAACATTCATGACTAAAGATAAACAAATCTATTGTATTGTTTGGTTAACTCATAGGATTTACTTACAAAAGTGGGGACCATTCCTGGCCTCTCACGTCGAAGAGATTTCACTACTTGGAAGACATCTATCACATCTTCTGTTTCTGCACTTTCCAAGAGAGTCAACAAGGCGCAAAACACACCAGTTTGTTCAGATCCATCACTAGAAGATACACATTATTGGAATTCAAAAATCAGTACAATTTCTCACTAGCAGTTAGGTTTATTTTAAAGATTATTGTACTGACAACAGTCACAAAGATTCCTATCTCTGAAATATTTCTCATTGAAATGAGATTCTAGTAATCAAGAATACCGTTAGGACGCAAAGAGGACATCCAATTTTTACTGGGCTAGATTATACCTAGCCCTTATGTAGCCATTCAATTGGCGGGGGCGTGGGTGGGGGTGTGTGTGGAGGGAAGGCAGCCTCTCCTCCCTTTTTGTAGCTGGGTAAGAATCAACCAGATTTAGGTCCTGCCCTTGGGGACTACAGGGCTACTATCATGATGGTCTCCCAGTGGTGCATGATGTTTACCAGTGGGTAAGGAGTAAGTGTAGCCATAACTCTTCCTTTCCCATCCCACCCCCAATATGCTCTCAGTGGCCAGAATTGCTTATTCGTCTTACAAGATGCGTAAACTGCCCCCCGGGTGCAACACAGAGCCCTGAAGAGGCATTGTGCCACTGTATTGGTGCTTCACGTCACTCCCAACTCAGGCCACATAAGACTTGGACCATACTGATGTTAACAGCTAGCCATGTGCGAGGTATAATGGCCAGCAAAGGAACCGGATCCATATGTACTTCCCTATGCTAGGTTTGGTGAAATTTACACCTCCCTGAACAAGGCTGGCCTTTCCAGCTGGTGGGTGCAGCCTTACAATCCACTGTGAGCTTCACAAGGACCCCTGCCAACAAAATGTTGGAAGAATGTGCTGAGCTGACCTTTCTCTAGCCATGGCTTTGTACCAGCCAGCACATCTACTTTTTAGATAGCTCTTGCCTTCTGCCCTGACCCATGTCTCAATGGAGGGGAGGTTGTGGCCACTTTGCAATGTTGCATGATACACAGGGTGAATGTTCTGCCATGGGAGCCCTCTGCTGGGAGAAGCTGGCATACACTGTAGGGTGAATTTAGTCTCCAGGCTTTAGGAAAGCTTAGGATCAAAGGTAAGAATTATGAAACTGCTATTGCCAAGTATAACCAAACCGTAGAAATGCACTAAAATATCTGTAGCATCCAGACCCACCGGCAGTGAATGACAATTGGAACGCTCCGGCTGTATCTGCTGTCCTCAGTGACGCTTTTAGCTGCAAGTTTTTGTTTGAGGTTCAGAATCATGGTGACTAAATCTTTGGGGTTTTCAGGAAGGTCCAAGCCATTCCACCTGTGGTACTGGTACATATACACATTTCGAGTTTCTTTCCTCTGCAAAACAGAGATAAACATAGAGTAAATTCAAGGGATAACATAATAATCCACATTATATTTATTCCATGTGAATTAAAAAAAAATCCTGATAATCACTTAGGACTAGACTGACTTGAACTACCCCTCTGCAGGGTGATAACATTGTGGGTTGTCATAAATATAAGGGGAAGGGTAAACACCTTTGAAATTCCTCCTGGCCAGGGGAAAGCTCCTCTCACCTGTAAAGGGTTAAGAAGCTAAAGGTAACCTCGCTGGCACCTGACCAAAATGACCAATGAGGAGACAAGATACTTTCAAAAGCTGGGAGGAGGGAGAGAAACAAAGGGTCTGTGTCTGTCTGTATGCTGCTTTTGCCAGGGACAGAACAGGAATGGAGCCTTAGAACTTTTAGTAAGTAATCTAGCTAGGTATGTGTTAGATTATGATTTCTTTAAATGGCTGAGAAAAGAATTGTGCTGAATAGAATAACTATTTCTGTCTGTGTATCTTTTTTGTAACTTAAGGTTTTGCCTAGAGGGGTTCTCTATGTTTTCTAATCTAATTACCCTGTAAGATATCTACCATCCTGATTTTACAGGGGGGATTTCTTCATTTCTATTTACTTCTATTTTCTATTAAAAGTCTTCTTGTAAAAGACTGAATGCTTTTTCATTGTTCTCAGATCCAAGGGTTTGGGTCTGTGGTCACCTATGCAAATTGGTGAGGCTTTTTATCCAACATTTCCCAGGAAAGGGGGGGTGCAAGTGTTGGGAGGATTGTTCATTGTTCTTAAGATCCAAGGGTCTGGGTCTGTAGTCACCTAGGCAAATTGGTGAGGCTTTTTACCAAACCTTGTCCAGGAAGTGGGGTGCAGGGTTTTGGGAAGTATTTTGGGGGGAAAGACGCGTCCAAACAGCTCTTCCCCAGTAACCAGTATTAGTTTGGTGGTGGTAGCGGCCATTCCAAGGACCACGGGTGGAATACTTTGTACCTTGGGGAAGTTTTGACTTAAGCTGGTAAAGATAAGCTTAGGAGGTTTTTCATGCAGGTCCCCACATCTGTACCCTAGAGTTCAGAGTGGGGGAGGAACCTTGACATGGTGGCATAGTGGTGGGATTAACCTGAAATCATTTTGAGATCCAGTTGAGATTTTTTGAACTAGAAATACAGATTTTAAAAAGGAATTTTTTTTTCCTGTGGCTTTGAAGCAGCTTTGAAACTGAAAGCATCTTGGGTTTTCCCTGCTTTGTGGCCAAGCAGAGACAAAAGGGGATTATCTTGTGAATTGCAGGTTTTCTTTGCCTGGAGGCAGGGTACTTAACTCCTGCAGGGAAATTCACAGTCTTCCAACCCAGAGGTTTTTTTTTTTTTCTTTTCTTCCTAAAAGTAAATAGGGGGTGTGTGTTCTACCCATTTGCTTTTTCTTTGGGCTGGGTAAGCAGGTTTCCAAGTAGTTTGGAGGTTTTTTGCTTTAAGTTGGGCCCAGAACAGAGACAAGGGAATTGTCTTTTTCTGTAGGCTGACAATCACTATCAGAGAATAGGTATTCTATTCCAGCACAGCAAAATTTTACAGCCAAGTTTTGTTTGTTTATTTCTAAACCTCGGGTGTAAAGTTAGTTAAAAACAGAGAGGTTAGAATGACCAAATCCTCAGCTCGACTACAGCTGGAATTAGCCAAATTTCAGGCTGAGGAAAGACAAAGGGAACATGAAAGACAGATAGAACTCATGCGGCTGAAGAAGGAACAAGAAAGGGAGGCAGAACAACACCAAGCGGCTGCTCACAGGAGAGCTATGGAAGCGAGGGACAAAGAACTGGAGGAGAAGGAAAAAGAGAGGAAGTATGTGGAGGAGATGGAGAAGATAAAGGCTCAGCAGAATATCCCAACAAACCCTAGTAATCCTTCTCCAAGTACCACTTCCCATCCCAGAAAGTTCCCCACCTACAAGGCAGGCGATGATACTGAGGCCTTCCTAGAAAACTTCGAAAGGGCCTGCCTTGGATACAACCTCTCTACTGACCAGTACATGGTAGAGCTGAGGCCGCAGCTCAGTGGACCCTTAGCTGAGGTGGCAGCTGAAATGCCTAAAGAACACATGAACAAGTATGAACTGTTTAAATCCAAGGCGAGAGTCAGAATGGGGATAACACCCGAGCAGTCTCGTCGGAGGTTCAGAGCCCTAAGGTGGAAACCAGACATGTCATTTACCCGACATGCCTACCACATTGTGAAACATTGGGATGCCTGGATATCAGGAGCAAGTGTTGAATCTCCAGTAAATTTGCCCTTCCTAATGCAAATGGAACAGTTCTTAGAGGGTGTTCCTGAGGAAATAGAAAGATACATCCTAGATGGGAAACCCAAAACTGTAATCGAGGCAGGAGAGATTGGAGCCAGATGGGTGGAGGTGGCAGAGAAGAAGAAAACTGGTCGCAGTTGGAGCGGAGACCAGAAGGGACCACCCCAGACCACACCCTATTACCGGGGGCCGCCCAAGGCCCCACCTACCTCCCAAAGAACCCTCCAGACCCCTTATCGTCCTGCCACCCCGTTCTCCAGCAACCCTCCTCGCCCCAGTGACCCGTCAGCTGGACGATGTTTTAAATGTAACGAGCTGGGGCATGTAAAGGCCAACTGCCCCAAGAACCCCAACAGATTACAGTTCATTGCACCGGAATCACACCAGAGGTCCACAGGCCCAGATACTTCCCAGATACCCTTAGAGCGGAGGGAAACTGTGAGTGTGGGCGGGAAGAAGGTCACCGCGTGGAGGGACACCGGAGCACAAGTGTCAGCTATCCATGCTTCCTTAGTGGACCCCAATTTGATCAACCCAGAGATCCAAGTGACGATTCAACCCTTCAAGTCCAACTCTTTCAATTTGCCTACAGCCAAGTTGCCTGTCCAGTACAAGGGCTGGTCAGGAATGTGGACTTTTGCAGTCTATGATGATTATCCCATCCCCATGCTGTTGGGGGAAGACTTGGCCAATCATGTGAAGCAGGCCAAGAGGGTGGGAACGGTCACCCGCAGCCAGGCTAAACAAGCCGTGAGGCCTAGCTCTGTTCCGGAAACTGCTATCAGGACCCAGTCAGAGGTGATGGACCTGGACCTTAGGCCAATGTCTGCAACAGCAGTAGTGGATCCAGTCCCAGAGACCCAGACGGAACCAGTCCCAGAACCGGAACCAGCCGAACAACCAACACCAGACCCTGTGTCAGCACTGAATCCAGTACTTGCAACCTCAACACCAGAGGGCTCCACTGAACCTGAACTGGCAGCAGCCGATAACCCTACACAAGAGGCTCAGCCGGAGCCTGAATCCCAACATAGTGCACCAGCGGAGAGCGGTTCACAGTCAACAGAAACAGCTCCATCCCCTATATTGCTTCCAGAGGGACCAAGCCTAGGTCCACAATCCAATGAGGGACTGATGTCTCCAGCATCAAGGGAACAGTTCCAGACCGAACAGGAAGCAGATGAAAGCCTCCAGAGAGCTTGGACAGCGGCACGGAGCAACCCACCGCCTCTCAGCTCTTCTAATCGATCCAGGTTTGTTGTAGAAAGAGGACTTTTATACAAGGAAACTCTTTCTGGTGGACACCAGGAAGACTGGCATCCTCAGAGACAGTTGGTAGTTCCAACTAAATACCGGGCCAAGCTCTTGAGCTTAGCCCACGATCACCCTAGTGGCCATGCTGGGGTGAACAGGACCAAAGACCGTTTGGGGGGGTCATTCCACTGGGAGGGAATGGGAAAGGATGTTTCTACCTATGTCCAGTCTTGTGAGGTGTGCCAAAGAGTGGGAAAACCCCAAGACCAGGTCAAAGCCCCTCTACAACCACTCCCCATCATTGAAGTTCCATTTCAGCGAGTAGCTGTGGATATTCTGGGTCCTTTTCCGAAAAAGACACCCAGAGGAAAGCAGTACATACTGACTTTCATGGATTTTGCCACCCGATGGCCGGAAGCAGTAGCTCTAAGCAACACCAGGGCTAAAAGTGTGTGCCAGGCACTAGCAGACATTTTTGCCAGGGTAGGTTGGCCCTCCGACATCCTCACCGATGCAGGGACTAATTTCCTGGCAGGAACTATGAAAAACCTTTGGGAAGCTCATGGGGTAAATCACTTGGTTGCCACTCCTTACCACCATCAAACAAATGGCATGGTGGAGAAGTTTAATGGAACTTTGGGGGCCATGATACGTAAATTCGTAAATGAGCACTCCAATGATTGGGACCTAGTGTTGCAGCAGTTGCTCTTTGCCTACAGAGCTGTACCACATCCCAGTTTAGGGTTTTCCCCATTTGAACTTGTATATGGCCGTGAGGTTAAGGGGCCATTGCAGTTGGTGAAGCAGCAATGGGAGGGATTTACACCTTCTCCAGGAACTAACATTCTGGACTTTGTAACCAACCTACAAAACACCCTCCGAACCTCTTTAGCCCTTGCTAAAGAAAACTTACAGGATGCTCAAAAAGAGCAAAAAGCCTGGTATGATAAACATGCCAGAGAGCGTTCCTTCAAAGTAGGAGACCAGGTCATGGTCTTAAGGGCGCTCCAGGCCCATAAAATGGAAGCATCGTGGGAAGGGCCATTCACGGTCCAGGAGCGCCTGGGAGCTGTTAATTATCTCATAGCATTCCCCACCTCCAACCGAAAGCCTAAGGTGTACCATATTAATTCTCTAAAGCCCTTTTATTCCAGAGAATTAAAGGTTTGTCAGTTTACAGCCCAGGGAGAAGATGATGCTGAGTGGCCTGAAGGTGTCTACTACGAAGGGAAATGTGCTGGTGGTGTGGAAGAGGTGAACCTCTCCATGACCCTTGGGCGTATGCAGCGACAGCAGATCCAGGAGCTGTGCACTAGCTACGCGCCAACGTTCTCAGCCACCCCAGGACTGACTGAACGGGCATACCACTCCATTGACACAGGTAATGCTCACCCAATTAGGGTCCAACCTTACCGGGTGTCTCCTCAAGCTAAAACTGCTATAGAACGGGAGATCCAGGATATGTTACAGATGGGTGTAATCCGCCCCTCTGAAAGTGCATGGGCATCTCCAGTGGTTCTAGTTCCCAAACCAGATGGGGAAATACGTTTTTGCGTGGACTACCGTAAGCTAAATGCTGTAACTCGCCCAGACAACTATCCAATGCCACGCACAGATGAACTGTTAGAGAAACTGGGACGGGCCCAGTTCATCTCTACCTTGGACTTAACAAAGGGGTACTGGCAGGTACCGCTAGATGAATCTGCCAAGGAAAGGTCAGCCTTCATCACACATCTCGGGCTGTATGAATTTAATGTACTCCCTTTCGGGCTGCGAAATGCACCCGCCACTTTCCAAAGACTTGTAGATGGTCTCCTAGCGGGATTAGGAGAATATGCAGTCGCCTACCTTGATGATGTGGCCATATTTTCGGATTCCTGGGCAGACCACCTGGAACATCTACAAAAAGTCCTTGAGCGCATAAGGGAGGCAGGACTAACTGTTAAGGCTAAGAAGTGTCAAATAGGCCTAAACAGAGTGACTTACCTTGGACACCAGGTGGGTCAAGGAACTATCAGCCCCCTACAGGCCAAAGTGGATGCTATCCAAAAGTGGCCTGTCCCAAAGTCAAAGAAACAGGTTCAATCCTTCTTAGGCTTGGCTGGTTATTACAGACGATTTGTACCGCACTACAGCCAAATCGCTGCCCCACTGACAGACCTAACCAAAAAGAAACAGCCAAATGCTGTTCAGTGGACCGGAAAGTGTCAGAAGGCCTTTAACAAGCTTAAAGCGACACTCATGTCTGACCCTGTACTAAGGGCCCCAGACTTTGACAAACCGTTCCTAGTAACCACAGATGCATCCGAGCGTGGTGTGGGAGCAGTTTTAATGCAGAAAGGACCTGATCAAGAATTCCACCCTGTAGTGTTTCTCAGCAAAAAACTGTCTGAGAGGGAAAGCAACTGGTCAGTCACTGAAAAAGAATGTTATGCCATTGTCTACGCTCTGGAAAAGCTACGCCCATATGTTTGGGGACGGCGTTTCCACCTGCAAACCGACCATGCTGCACTGAAGTGGCTTCACACCGTCAAAGAAACTAACAAAAAACTTCTTCGGTGGAGTTTAGCTCTCCAAGATTTTGATTTCGACATCCAACACATCTCAGGAGCTTCTAACAAAGTGGCTGATGCACTCTCCCGTGAAAGTTTCCCAGAATCAACTGGTTAAAATCGTCCTTAAGATGTGGAAAATATTGTTAGTCTTTATGTACTTGGTAGTATATTTAGAGATGCATGTGTCTTATTAACTCTGTTTTTCCTAGAGCTCCAGGAAGAAATCCCAGCCAGTGTTTCACCCTAGCTGAGATTTGGGGGGCGTGTCATAAATATAAGGGGAAGGGTAAACACCTTTGAAATTCCTCCTGGCCAGGGGAAAGCTCCTCTCACCTGTAAAGGGTTAAGAAGCTAAAGGTAACCTCGCTGGCACCTGACCAAAATGACCAATGAGGAGACAAGATACTTTCAAAAGCTGGGAGGAGGGAGAGAAACAAAGGGTCTGTGTCTGTCTGTATGCTGCTTTTGCCAGGGACAGAACAGGAATGGAGCCTTAGAACTTTTAGTAAGTAATCTAGCTAGGTATGTGTTAGATTATGATTTCTTTAAATGGCTGAGAAAAGAATTGTGCTGAATAGAATAACTATTTCTGTCTGTGTATCTTTTTTGTAACTTAAGGTTTTGCCTAGAGGGGTTCTCTATGTTTTCTAATCTAATTACCCTGTAAGATATCTACCATCCTGATTTTACAGGGGGGATTTCTTCATTTCTATTTACTTCTATTTTCTATTAAAAGTCTTCTTGTAAAAGACTGAATGCTTTTTCATTGTTCTCAGATCCAAGGGTTTGGGTCTGTGGTCACCTATGCAAATTGGTGAGGCTTTTTATCCAACATTTCCCAGGAAAGGGGGGGTGCAAGTGTTGGGAGGATTGTTCATTGTTCTTAAGATCCAAGGGTCTGGGTCTGTAGTCACCTAGGCAAATTGGTGAGGCTTTTTACCAAACCTTGTCCAGGAAGTGGGGTGCAGGGTTTTGGGAAGTATTTTGGGGGGAAAGACGCGTCCAAACAGCTCTTCCCCAGTAACCAGTATTAGTTTGGTGGTGGTAGCGGCCATTCCAAGGACCACGGGTGGAATACTTTGTACCTTGGGGAAGTTTTGACTTAAGCTGGTAAAGATAAGCTTAGGAGGTTTTTCATGCAGGTCCCCACATCTGTACCCTAGAGTTCAGAGTGGGGGAGGAACCTTGACATGGGTACTCAGGCCTTATGCACCCACTACCATCCATTTAGGAGGTAGATTGGGCCTGGGTGGAGACTTGACTGAATTACCTCACAGTGTGTCATAATTTGCCGTGGGACCAGGCCAGCAATAAATTACTGTCTACTGGAGACAAAGAGGAGCAAGGTGGGTCTCTATCCCTCATTTTACTTATGTCTGACTTTGTAATTCAATGGTGACTGTAAGTCCCATTTTAATGACTATTAAAACATTTAAAGCAAGGAACTAATAAAACATCAGCTATCGAAACACAAACAGGTTTGTTCTTGTCTTTTGGTTGTTCCTTATTTTGTTTGCCCTTTACAAAAGACTATGTTTAAAATAGAAAAACAAATGTAAAATTCCCATCTGTCATTTTTTATCTTTTACCTTCACATGTGTTACATCAAATGCGCGTATGGTGTAGCTAGAAGACAGGTTGACATCTTTCATTTCAACTTCTATGCCTTCGTATCTTTGTTTTCCTTCTTCCCAATATTGTGCACAGAGTTGCTAGAAATGAAGAAATTATAAATCAGTCCTTATTTTCATCATTGCTTTTGGTTTTCTTTCCAAATCAATTTAAAGGATGCATATATTCTATAAATATTCAGTTTCATTGTATTATAAAATACATCATTGATAAACTTTTACGGTGTAATCATAAATTCATTTCAGCACAATTTAGAAAATAAGGATGAATAAATCCTATTAGAAAACAAAATAGTTGATAGGTTGAGACACTTTCTGACAGTCACATTTTTGGTTTGGAAATTAGAATTTCATTGCAATTTAGAGATTGGAATTCTGTTCTTTTCTCTTATAAAGAGTATTGTATCATATACTTTACTTCGAAGATGACAAACTAACCTGATCTTCTTTGTTCAGCTCTGTCAACATAACAATTACTTTGACTTTTCTTTGAAAGATCATTTGCCAGAAGTCATTGATTGTTTCTGGTAGTGGCCCTTGCGTTGCAATCATTTCTTTTGGACCCCAGTAGCCCTAAAAAAGACCATTTGAACATGTGATTTATTTTTACTAATTCATCTGAAAGGCAGTTTTCATGTGTAAAGAAGTATTTACCATCTAAAGGGACTTCGGTAGCCTACGTGAAATGAGTTAATGGTCTCAGTATAGTTTCTAGAGGACAAGTACCCATTTCAAAAAACCATCATCACAATTGGCAATAGTTCATAGTGTCACCAGAAAGGACAAAAATTGGTGGGCACATGACTGACCCTCCATAACTAGCAGTCCTTTATCCAGGACGAAGTTGAGACACATTTATACAGCCACATGGGAAAGCTCAGACTGCCAATATCTGAGGCAGAATGCATTTTGGGATTAAAAAGAAGGTTTCGCACTCCACCGTTGGTATTAGAAACTGGATATTGAGTGACGTCTCTTGCAACATCACAGAGTTGCTAAGCAAGTTAATGCAGACTGACGTATCTATTAGTAAACAGATATTTACAATCAGTAGATATGCTAACTGTATTTTTGTCTACAGAGTTCAGACAAATCCCATTCATTGCATAATCTTATAATCAGTTATATCTGCTAGTGTCCAACAATGGCCCTCCAAAGATAGTATCTTTTAGATGTGACAGTGACACTAAAAGCTTGCTTTTCAGTGCTGGCCTCTGTTTTCACTAGGCCAAATTTGTATCCACAAAAAACTGTATAAAACTGACTGTAAGGGAAATTAATATATATAACTACCTACGTGTACCTGGAATTCACATAGGTGGAGTCTACTCATAGATGTGCTGGCAAAAATATGGGTGGCCCTGAAAAGCCTAGCTGAAAGTCAGGTTTTAAAAGAAACTATAAAAGATAATTATTTTACCATCACTCTGTTTATTGCAACATTTACTAGACTTAGGGCTATTATGAATGAAGTATTTAACTCTTTGAGGCTGCATAGATTAGGACAGCATAAGGTAAGAGCTCTGTCTTTCTCCCAGGGGACAGCCAATATTACAAGATCTTTGTGATTCAGTCTATAAATGAACATCCAAATAAAGTGCCAGATCTTGATTGTCTTACTCACATAATTAGTACCATGCTAATGAAGTCAGTAGGACTACTGGAGAGAGTAAGATGAGCAGAAATTGGCACATAGCTATTATCAGGGACTATCAGCAGAACGCATATTAGACTCAAGTAGTTTTATCCTCTAAATACATACAGTTATGAATGATGCATTTATGTATCTGCTTGCGTCCTCACAATCACTATCCTCATCAGATGATTCCTCTGAATCATGTTCACTCTCTTTGCTTTTCTCCTCCTCATGTTTAATTGGTACTCTGTTAAAGTCATCTGGAAAAAAGTGTCACAACAATAGTTTGTATTGGCAGGAAGAAAGCAACCATCTCCCTTCTTAGTTTTGTTACAATGGAAAGGGAATGTAGAAAAAGTGCAGTGATTCAGCAGTTATGCAATGAGATAGAGGCAGCAGACATGCCACAATGGTTGTTTGGGAAAAAAATCAAGGACTCCTCACAGTTTATATTGTAACAAATCATTCACTTCCTAAATTTTCTAGGGTGGAGTACATATCAATACGGTAATTTACTGTCCTGTTTTATTCGAAAGCCTTCATACAATTAGAACAAACTGACTGCAGACATCATCACAAACACTTACATGGAATCATTTTGGAATTCCGGTTTTTACTTTTATTTTCCTGTCGATTGCCAGTGTTCTGTGACCGCCATCCTCTGTACGATGGTAACCTCTAAGGAAAGAAAACATACAAGGTCACACCATGTGCTAAACAATGCTCTGCCAGCCTTATAAAATAGTGATACTCTCAGAGACCCATCTCCTCTCTTAATAGCTCAGTCCCTCACTGCTTCATTTCATTCCATGGAAGTGTCTGGACCACAGTTTACGAACCCTTGAACCTACCACATGCAGTACCACAAAAAACCATGCAGGTGGAAACAATTTTAAAAGATTGTGCTGCTGTATTTTATGAATAACGTTAACAAAAAGGGAATTAAATTGCTATTTCTTTAAGATATTTCACCACTTTAAAAGTTTTTCCAGGAATGTAAAGTTAATTTATTAAGCTAATTATGGTACTGCCAGAGTATATATGCCACAGAAAACACATCTGTTTAATGATCTACCAACTATGGTACCCACTCTTTGTGGTCGTCATAAGTAAACTGATTTTTTGTCAAATACATGGATCGCTAGTGGTAATTTGCACCTTCACATCCACATTGCCACAAAGACATTATTGCTACAAATAAATTGATAACCCTAGGTTCAATTATTTTAAAGCATTTTACATCTCTCTAAGATCTTGATCCTACAAGCTATTCTACTCAGGCAGTTGCTTGTTCTGCATCCATATGGAAAAGCTTTAATTTTATACACACTCCTGGTTCAGCCACAGGAAATTATATATTTGTTCATTATATTTTGTCTATAGTTTCTCATAAGGGAAAAGAAATAAAGTTATGGAACCCTAAGAGGAAGAACTGAAAAAAAGAAAAAGAATTACTATATGTTTTCAGTAAGATAAAAATAATTTTAAAATACAAAATATCAATTTACAATCAGAAAAACTGGAACAGGTAAAACTCAGTCTGAATATTCCATGGGGCCAGATTCTTGTAAAATGGCTTAGCTCAGCTGAAGACAATGTCACTATGCCCATTTAGACCAGATGAGTATCTGGCCCCATCCCTATTCCCCAGCAACCAAATACTGGATCTAATTCTGCCACCCTCACTTTGAGCAGTTCCTTAGTCTGTTGATTTCATTTAAAATCACCAATTTACTTGGCAGAATTTGGCTCTGAATTATTGGTTTATTTAAATGATTGCATGTCACTTTTTTGTTTAAAAGCAGAACAGAGAGTCGAATCAAACAGAATGCAGTATTATATTTACCTGGAATTCTGCTTCCAGCAGAGAGGGGTCACTGGGAGGATCTCTTTTCTTCAGATTATTAAGGTAGGTGTGCAGTTCAGAGACAGTGACCTCTGTTTCACCAAACTGATTGTATTCCACCAGTGCTTGATGGATTAGGATGTACTGTGTCTAGTGTTCCCCAATTTAAGGATGAGGTGGATTTCAAAAATTGAAAATAATAATTAGAAAGAAGAGATTTTTCAAATTGTTCTTACTATCTAAAACATATAATATTTATGTATTCTTATTACTGTTGCTATATTAAACTGGCAATAGATTCAGCTATTACTATGTCAATTAAACACAGTTGGCTGTGTTAGTGCAACATTTAGTGCTTTTGATCAAAGATGCCATATAAATCAAATGTAACATAGCTTAGGTTGTACAGCTAAGAATTTGGGGTGGTGTTTTCCAGAACACCCGCCTAAGTTAGGAGCTCAAGTCTCACCAGTCATTTTCAATGGAACTTGTGCTCCTAAGCACTTCTGAAAATCCCACACTAAAGAAAAAAAAAAGTGAATCTGAGTAGTTAACCCTTCCCCAACATGTTCATATTTGGGTGCCAAAAGATAATCAGCTCCTATATATTTTTGTCCCTTTTTTGTGGTTGCAATTCCAAATTTAAAAAAAATGGTTGAAATGTCAAAACTTTGGAAAATGCTGACCATCCATTTCTGCTTCATAGATGGTTTTCCTCCCTCTGTTCTTTCATAGTTTTATATTTCCCTGGACAGCTGCACTGGAAAATCATGGCCATCTTCCTTTTACCTAGGGTTGAGCTAGCTGGGCCCAGCTTTTCCTGAGGGAGATTAATAAATGAAACAAAGCAGCGAGCTCTAGAACATACCTCTACTTGAACCATGAGGCATCGCTGTCGACGGAGCTTTACAACATAGCCATAAACATCCACTCTGCCTTCTACCTCTAACCCCTCCAGCATAGCGTCGATTGCAATATAGGTTCCAGTACGTCCAACACCAGCACTGACAAGGACAAAGTGATTGAGAGAGGAGGATGAATGCCAGTCATGTTCTGCAAGGTGACGCAAAGCAGTGCAAAGAGTGTGGATTATAATAAATTAATCCACAATTCAAAAGTCTGGTCAACTTACATTTTAAATATCTTTTAAATAAATAAGGACAATATTTTCAAACTAAATAAGTGTCTGCTTTTTAAAAGTTGCAAGCATCCTCAGGTCCCATTGATCTGAAAAGGAGCGTAGGCTTTTATTACCTTTGAAAATCAGGCCTCTTATTTAGGACTGTAAGTATGGAATTGCATGCCTTACTTTAAAGCAACCAACTTTGAAAATTTTGGTCTAATCAACTATTGTTAACCTTCCCTGACTTGTTTTTCTGGGTAGCTCTGGCTGGCATTTGTTTACTATTAGAGAGTTTCTGTAATATTTACCTGCAATGAATCACTACTGGGCCACTAAAAAAGTTGCTTAAAGCATTAACTCTGCGGCGTAATTTGAGGAGAAGATGAGGATCTTCAGGCACTCCATGGTCTGGCCAGCTAGTGAACTGAATGTGAGTCACATCTCTCCCAGGTGTCTTCTCCTTTCTCTGGACAGGGTGGGATTGTTTCATTAGTACCACATCAAAATCAAATGTAAATATACAAAGTATAGAATAAAGCAGAAAAATAGGTACAGTAGGCATCTAGTATTGCAACAGCGATTCCAGACACTGTACAGTCACATGTTCTTTCTAAGGTTTCAAAAGTTGGAACATGTTCCAATTTTAATAACAAAAAAAATTTGTTAAAATAAGAGCTGTACATGTGGAACATGCCATAACTTGGAGAAAGAATATGACAATCCACTTTAAGGTTAAGTCCAATATTATCATCATAAGAATACTCTGTTTTGTGATTATGTGGATTGTACCACGTATTCTCCACTGCACTTGTAAATCATTTAGGAAGTCACCATACAGGTCTGTGTGCTGCCAAGTGTATTTGTTGGTTATTTTGGTTATCTGTACTTTTAACTACCTGCCAAGGTCACACAGACCCACAGAGGAATGAAGGAAGTGTAAAAACAGCAACTCAGAATAGAAGTGGGGCTGTCAAACCTGTGACAATCACTGAGGTGGCTCATTATTTCTAAGTCACTGTATTCAATGCTTAAAGCATACCAGGTCCCTTAGGGTCACACACCCTGCTTTATTATGGTGGTGCCAGAACCAGGCAGGGAGAAGGAAAAATACATTTTGACAGCTGGGAACTATGACTGTGAATCCAAATAAGAAAAAAAATTACAATGGGGTGCACTTGGCCATTGACTACATGATGGAGATGAATCACAAGGCCTAAACAACAATATACATCTTGACTGTTTCCATTCTCTTGTTGTGAATGGAGAGTTGGGGATAGAGATCTAACAGAAGAACAATAAAACCTGTATGATTGTCTCTCAAGAAGCATTCTGCAGTCAGCAGAGTATACCATCATTGTGGCAGTCTGAATATACCACGGGACATGTTCTCACCTTGCACTTAGTTAGATATTAATCTGAAGCCATGCGTGTTTAGGATGTAATATACTGAAATTGAATTATCTCACCCAGGCAAAGTGCTGGGATGAGACCACTGATTCATAACTGTATGCTAATCTTACACTCAAGCAATACTCTGCACTGTGAAAAGAAAAGGAGTCCTTGTGGCACCTTAGAGACTAACCAATTTATTTGAGCATGAGCTTTCGTGAGCTACAGCTCACTCCACGGTATGCATCCGATGAAGTGAGCTGTAGCTCACGAAAGCTCATGCTCAAATAAATTGGTTAGTCTCTAAGGTGCCACAAGGACTCCTTTTCTTTTTGCGAATACAGACTAACACGGCTGTTACTCTGAAATCTGCACTGTGACTAGCTGATGTTTGATTTAGATAATGACCATCTGCTTATTCCCCAATAACTATTCAGCAGGTGAATCTCCAAATAGGGTTGCCACTTTTGGTTGGCTGTATTCCTGGACGTGACATAATCTTGAATTCCTGGAGATTCCAGGACAATCCTGGAGGGCTGGTAACCCTAGGGCAACTGACTGAGAGCCCCAGGTAGCCAATCAGAGCATAGAGTTTGCAAAATTATTGTACAGTTGCTCCTACTAGATTACGAGCTTTAGTAATGTGGGTTTGGAAGTTTCATAAGGGTGTCTGAGTTGATGGTTCCCCCCCATTCTTAGCCTACATAAAAATCAACTGATATTTTACAATACTTTGAATGATCAGCTGTGACAGCAGTCACAATGTATTTAATTTTAATTTTTTTGTTAATATGATCTTACAGACAAGCAAACAAGCACCAAACAAACTGATACATAAAAAAAAAAAAATCACATTACTTCTGACCTGCAACACTCTAACTATTGTAATTTGGAGTCTCTCCTATACATGACGCCACAGAATTTTAACAACACTTAAATCTTAAGGGGCTGGGTATGGCCACCTTACTCACAGTAAGTGGTAACTATCTTAGGCTTAGTGGGACTAGTCCCAGAGTAAGCTTCTACTCGATGTGAGGAAAGGTAGCAGAACTGGGGCCTAAAGATGCAAACATGGGAGCAAGATGGGTCTGGGCGGGTGCTATACTATTTATTTTTCAAGATGACCTGAACCTCCAGCACATTTTTCCTTAAATCTAACACAATAAAGAATAAATGGTGCCCTGACTAACACATATCCCATGGAAATAAAGTTGCAAGGAATAAAGGGGCAAAATTTATCCCTAAAGGGTAAATTCTGCACTCAGTTAGAGTCTAGCAACTAGTTGTGTTTCACTGGTATAACTGAGATTGGTAATTGGCCTACAAATCTTGAAAATCCCATATTGACCACGGATAGCTCTACAACACAGTTTATAAATACGGTTACCGTAAACTGTAATTGTTCCGCAGTAAAGTTCAGACAAGGATAGGCAATACAGTTCTAAGAGCCACATTTCTGAGTGAATTTACTAGGGGAAAATAATATTGAATGTGGTGGTCTCAGTGTTAATTTAAACACATATTATTCTATGTTCATAAACCAATAACAAGTTTTCTTAATTTAAAAAATATCTGACAAAACCACAGTATATTGCATACAATTTATCCAGCCTTGTCAGTAGGCTTATAGAACAGAAAGTTACTGGTGTTCCTGTTGAGAGTACAGTGCCCACAGTAATGAGGTAAATCCTAGTGATGAGATAAGTTTCCAATTCATATTTGCCCTATGAAATTACACACCATCTACTAGGTGTTCTCTCAAGCTCTATGTTGCTTGGTAAAAATGGGGAAATGGTAACTGTCACTGTTGTTCTGGAAGAATCTCTGATAACAGTCTCTTTATACCAACTATACAGACCAATTCAAATTATTCTCACATTAAAAAGCCAACTCACATTTGTAATATGCAGTTTCTGAATAATGTAGTCAGGACATATTTTACTTTCATTGCTCTTCACAACAGTGTCCCCAAAAGTTGCAGTGCTATTTTCTGTGGTCGGCCAGTATTGGGCACATTTGTTCTACGAAAATACAAAATTAACTCATTAGAAGTATGATATCAATATGACAGTGAAATTAGGTTCTGAAGAAAACTTGAAATAAAATAAAATCAACACCAGATAAAATACATAACCAATACTTCAGTACAATTTCAGTTTCCAATAAATACTGTAGTTAATCCCTTAAAGAGATTACCACTGCTTTAGTTAAACATTCAAAAAAACCCAAAGATCCAGATTCTGGTCTCATGCACTAAGCCTGAAGGTTCTGCCCATGGGATTTACATAGAGAACAAGATGGGAAGGAATCCTATCCTCCAACCAAACTGCAGGGACAAAACAGCTGCACAGTCCATGCACAGTCATTGTCACTGCCTGAAGGCTACAGTAAAGATTGCAGCTCACTCTGTGACTCCTACTTATATTTCTAGTCAGTGAATATACATAGCTGCAGATGCAATAGTCATGTCCCAGCCCCTCACAATTCATGCCCAAATTCCCCTCCACTCCTGTTAGCAGTGTGGCTATACTGCAAACATGTCCACTGCCAGCCAGCTCTTCTCCTTAAAACAATCAGAATATCAATACTCTCATCTGCATCTGAAACATGTGGCCCTACCAAGGTGGTGAGCACTCTCCTAATCGCTGCTTCCAAGTTTGGTTTCAGAAGTAGGAAAGGGAGGACACAAGACAAACTGGCAGAGAACTGTGGAGGCATTGCCAAGACATTAGGACAGAATGCTGGGGGGAGAGGAGGAAAGTCCCAAATACAAAATATCCCCTCTTTCACTGAGAGTTGTGACAGGTCTGCAAGGATGCGGGGGAGGGAGAGAGATTTTAGTGCAGCTCAACAAATTCTAACTCAGGGAGTTTCGGGGCAAGTTATACCCTCCTATGGGTTTATCTGCAAGAAGGCGGAATGTAGTTCCCTATTCCTTAGGGCAGTGCGTCAGATGATATTATTGAGAATGCTGCTGATCAAATAGTCTAAAAGGCAGAACCATGTAGGCTTGTTAATGTTATTCAATTTCTGAGATTCTATACAAATAGAGAGTAAAAACAAGAATGAACAAGGATTCAAAAGAAATACTTGAATGCAGAGAAAACATTTAAAGGAAAAAAGAAAAGCATAATTCACCACAGAAAAGCAACCTCCTGTATACCGCAGCTAAAGGATTAATGTGTGTGTGCGTGCGTGTATTTGTACATATATATATATTATATATGTCACCCTCACCCTATTATTTTCTTCACAGCGAGTCACCATAACAATAATTGTTGCCTTCTGTTCCCAGATCATTCTCCAGAAATCATCAGTGGTCTCATCCTTGGGGCCTAGCAGATAAGGTATTTGATAAGAGATCCCTTCCCAAAAATTAGGAAAAACAGAAAAAGACTAGAACATAGTTACAATACCTATTATGGCTCAGAAACCATCCAAAGGTCATGCAATACTAGCCATAGACTCAATGACTTAATTACGATTCCACCATCTTAGTCTACATAATTTTAAAACTTTATTAGTGTGTGGCTGAGAAGGGCAAAAATTCTCCAGTGTGAAAATAAAGCAAATACTTATAGCCAATATTTTGCACTCCTCAAATTCCCTACTTTGGTTGGTCATAACTCCCCAAACCCAAACAGTCTAGCACTGCTTTATTTATTAAATTCCACATTTGCTGGCAATCCCATTTTGTTTAAATATATTAATACTGTTTGACTCCACCACTTTGATTACAGGATAATTGGGTGAAGAATGAAATAAAAAATAAAGTAAAAATTTACCTTGTGCAGCAATGTACTTCCTTGGTTCTTTGAAACCCTGTTTTAAAAAAATACATCATTACTAAGCATTTAAAGATAGGAGATGAAGATTGTGAAAAGATTTGTCACTTCAGAAATTTACGTATTTAACATGCAAATAATATGGACACCAATCCAAGAGTACCAAATGCAGCGTAAAGATAGAACTAAAGAAGTGGAAACGATCAGTTCTAGAAGAGTCAATCAAATGCATTTGGTGCCTGAAATGGGACACGTATGAACCATTTTTCGTTTGTGCATCAAAAATTTTACTGAGAGAAGTCACTTACGTCAATATGGCTTGCATTTATATAGTCTGATCCTGGGTCTCCGTTTATCTCTGAGAGTTCAACTCGGTTATAATCATCTGTTTAGATAATTTAAAACAAAGTAGTGGAATAATTAACCAAGTTGCCTCAATATACTCATAAGCGAAAACAATGAAGTATTTACACAACGTATGGAATTTGCATTCAGTACTTACAAGGGAGAATGTCAATGTAACGGTTTTTGTTTTGGTTGTAGTTTTTGCGTGCTTCCTTTATTGAGAACTTAGAGAAAACTCTGGGAATGCTCTGTAAAACATAATGCTTCTTTTATTCATAAAACAAATTTTAGATAACTTCAGCTAGCAACAAAATTCACATACTTGTTAATTAGTTCTTAATGACAGTTGGAAGATAACATTCTGTTATTCACAATATTATGATTGATACTGATTAGCTTTTTGAACAAATATTAAGTTATATAAAGATTAATATATTTTCCATATAATCAATAGATGCTTCTCTCTCTTTCAAAAGACTAATAAAGAAGCTCCACGTTGGATTCTAGTCTGAACAGAAATTAATAAAACTGCTCTGAAATGCAGCATAAAGGGGCCCTAGTCCTTGACTGGGGCTCCTATAAACTCCCACAAAACAAATAATAATAATAACACACTTCTAAATTCAACTCATAAAAGTAAAATCTTTAGAAACTGAGGAACCCTAAAGTCCACAGCAGTTGTGACCACCTTGGCTCAGCTTAAGGTTGTGTCTACACTTTGAGCTGGGGGTGTAATTCTGAACTTGAGAAGACATACCAGTGCTAGCTTTGATCAAGCTAGCGCACTAAAAATAGAATGTAGCCATGGGACTAAAAGCAGCTAGATGTCCTGAGTACATACCCATCTGAGATGGTAGGCATATATTGGCTCTGCCTGATTCAGAGCCAGGTTTCTAAGATAAGTGCCTTATCGACCAGCCTGTTGGCTATTCTCAGATGGGGGAGAGGGGTACTTAATCTTAGATGTTTTGTAACACAAAACAAAAGGGGTTGGTTATTGAATGTGACAGATTATTTTTAATTGCATGTTCTATAATATCTGGTTTGGGATTTGTGTTACATTTCTGACTAGGCACAAACCTGAAATTCATCAAGGAAAAGTCTTCCTTCATCAGCAATCTTTCTCTTGTAGGTTTCCAACAACATTTCTGCAGGAATTGGCTCTACATTCATCAGTTGCTTTTCATCATCTTTAAATATAGAGACATCTATTTTACATTTATTTGTATTGGTTTTTAAAATGTACATAAAATCTCAGTAAATACATTTATTAAGCAGTAAGATTAGCTAACGAGAACAGAAACATTCAATCAAACTAAGCCATATATGTTTATAGCAGCAAGTCCCACCCCTTCATCTGTGAGTAAACACAGCCCCCAAAGCAACTGAACTTCTCCAGCGGGGGACAGGTCAAAGAAACACTGCACACAGGGACTGTGTCCATTTCTGAGCACCGCACTTTAGGAAAGATGTGGACAAACTGAAGAGAGTCCAGAGGAGAACAACAAAAATAATAAAAGATCTAGACAATCTGATCTATGAGGAAAGGTTAAAAAACTGGGTAGATTTAGTCTTGAGATAAGAAGATGGAGGGGAGACCTGATAATAGTCTTCAAATATATTCAGGGCTGTTATAAAGAGGACTGTGATCAATTTTTCTCCATGTCCACTGAAGGTAGGACAAGAAGTAATTGGCTTAATCTGCAGCAAGGGATATTGAGGTTAGATACTAGGAAAAACTTTCTAACTATAAGAGTAGTTAAGCTCTGGAATAGGCTTCCAAGGGAGTCTCTGGAAGCCCCATCAATGGAGGTTTTTAAAAGCAGGTTGGACAAACATCTGTCAGGGATGGTCTAGCTTTACTTGGTCCTGCCACAGTGCAGGGGGCTGAACTTGATGATTTCCTGAGGTCACTCCCAGCCCTACATTTCTGTTATTCTGCACCTCTTATGTACAGAGGAGTAGAATGCTGAGTGCACAGAGGTGACTTGGGAAAGTGGTGAGTGTGGCCAGTAAGGCCATAGCAACATCTGAACCTGGTACAAAACACTTCAACCCAAACAGGGACAATGTCAGAAACTAATGTGAAAATCATTCTAGGTCTTCCCTGAGTTATTACTGTTAATTACAATGTTAAGTCCTTGTGCATTTTGATTCCATTTTAAATTAAATGTTTTTGCTATTGCATACAGAAACAGGATAAATGGATGTAATTGTGAAAGTGCCATCTTCCAATTAGTATAATTAATTTTATAACCAGAAATACGTTTATATTATTTCAATATGTCCATAGAAAAGTGAATTCTGGTTTCTTTTAAATCGATAATAAAATAATACCAGCTGCACAGAAAACAGCAGAAGGTGTACAGTGGGAACTCTGGTGTAATTTCTTCATATTATTGCTTCTCTCTGAGAAATTACTCAGGGTGCTAGATCTGAAGGAAACAGGAAGAGCAAGGAGGGTGCAAAAATGGGCAACCTTGTCAAGTTACCCTTTGTAAATTAAAAAATGGAATTGAAACCATTAGTTCATGCAAGAAATTTCCCAAAATGTATTATAGATAATCCCCAGTCAACACAGTCAAACTACTTTTTGCTATCTAATGAGAACAGTTTCCCATACTAAATGGAGCAATCTCCTGACATATCTTTGACCCTGGTATAAAAACTATTTGTTCCCAGTGAATTAATTTGGGATTAGTTGGTACTGTCTGCCAAACCAATCACTGGCTCTTCCTTTCCCATTTTTCAGGGGGATAAGGAATTGCTAGTAAACTCAGGGTATGCAAGGTACTAGGCATAGGGCATCCAGAAAGTCCGTTATAATTAAGCACAGATTTGAGGTACCTCTTGTTTATACTCAATTTTGGATCATGTAAAGGTCTACTTGGGTGAGTTCACTTCAGAGATGAATCTCATGAGGTATTCTGAAGCCCCTTTCTGTATTCTGTTATGGCCATTGTTTGAGATACAGAAATAGTTTTACTGTCAAGATAATAAATATTAGATTTTCCAAATTTTCCCAGCATTTAATAAAGTTACAATCATTCACTTAAATAACATATATAGATTATTCACTGACCTCTACCTTTGGCCTAGGCAAGGTTTGATTGTGTTAATATCTAATTTGTGTAAATTAATTAGACTTTAGCCATCTAAAATATAGATGGCTATGAGCGGGAATAAGACATTTGGTTAATATCTTATTTCCACTTACTAAACATATCTTATATGGAAAATGTACTTACCCCTCTTAACAAGCATCACATCTTCACCTGAATTGCTGTAAAAAGCATGAGTGTTTGTTAAGGCTTTGACTAATGCAATATATGTATGACAACGAATTAAAGGATACAATTAATTAAATAAAGATAGAGTCTTATAGGACTTGGGGAGTGGGGAGGAGTGCTAAGAGATTTCAAACCAGGTTAAATTCCCTTTATAGCACTTCATTGCCCAACAGAGGCAGCCAGGGATTCCTATATCATATGGGAGTCCCCTAGTGGTCCCAGGATCAGAGGAGGTGGAAGAGCAAATTATAACTACAATTGCCTCCCCCATCTTTAGCCAAGCTGAGCATGAGCTTGGCACAGCTGAGGACTGAGACCTCAGTTTTAGAACACTACTGCCATTTCATATGTCGAACTCTGGCTAGTGCCCTCTGATTTTCCATTACGTATCTGCGGCCAAACTTCTGCATGAAACCCCAGATCCCTTAACACTGTTCTGAATTCTTCTGTTTTAGCATAGATCTGGAAGAAAAGTCTGTATAGCACCTTGATTACTATGCATGCTAAAGAAAGCCAGATACAACCTAATGGTCATATAAAAACAAAATATAAACACTGCATATTTATTTCTCATGGTTTGGCAAAAATTCTGCTTATAGAAAACCTTTATAGAGTCATAGATTTAAGGCCAGAAGGGATCATTAGATCATCTAGTCTGACCTCCTGTATAACAGGGGCCATAGAATTGAATCCAGACACTCCTATAGTGAGCCCAGTAACTTATGTTTGATGAATCCAGAATTATTCATTTTTATTCAAGGGTATTCTAACAGAGTTAATGTGCTGGCTCGATGAGTTGCCTTCCTGATGCAGGGAGAGAATGAAGCTGTTTGTACCAGCTGTACCAACAGCAGAACGGGGGCTGACTTTGAGCACATTTATTTGTGAATTATCGGACCAGCTCTTTGATAACTTGAATAACATTAAATCATAGATATTTTGTTCTCTTATATTAGATTCTTATACTGTGCCTGCTACCATACAAGCCACTAAAAAGATCCATGATTTAGTTTTTCTTGTTTTGTTTTTTTTAAAGGCAGAGGCATTTCTTTTTCAAATATCAAACGAAATAGCTAACCCATATATTTCAAACATCATCACTTTCTTTTGTAAAACCTTCAAAATGATTTGCCTACTTCTAAAAAAAGGAGATGGAGGAGGGAGAAACTTACCTTAATTTCTCTCTGTGGAGATCATAGATTTTATACAGAACAATAAGTAAGGCAATTGATGTCACAATAATCAAGAACGCCAGGAATATAATCAGGGCTCGAGAATTGTCTATCAACAAAAATCATGGTTTGAGTACATTAATAAGTTATTTATGAACAAACAATTAGAATTAGCATAGTAATTTTAGTCATTTTATGTTATTTGTGTGTGTGTTTACATGCATTTAGAAGGGCTGGTTGGAATTTGAAATGTATTTGTGTGAAATATAATTTAATTTCCTTTGTTTTGTTTTATGAAAAAAATTCTAAATAAAAAATTCCTACTGGAAAGAGGGGAGGGGAAATGGGAGAGGAAAGGGAAAAAATCTGAAAAACAAAATACTTTTTTTTTAATGAAAATATTCATTTTGTTTTGTAATTTTCACCTAAAAACAAAACATGTTGACCAAAATGAAAAATTTCCATTAAAAACTTCATTTTTGTCCAACAGCTATTTTATATTGAGAAAAAATGCTACTCATTTTTTTTAAATTGACTAGCTCTAGTGTTTGTGTCTTTCAAGCCACACCCCCTTTCCCCGGACATATTCCCTGTGACAGCTTGATGCTATGGATTCCCAGAACAGCACAAATGAGCCTTAACAGAGCCAAGAGTCTGGCCCTCTATCGTTTTCTTATGATGATGATGATTTCCTCTCAACTGTTCCTTTCCTGGCATGAGTCCCACACTCTTTAAATACACACTTTTTATTACTGAAATGCATCTAATCTTCCACCGCCTCCACTCTGTAATTCCCCATTGCTAATGTCAGTCTTTGACATTTTGTTTGGATAGCATCCAACTTAATATTTCTATTGACTGACCACCTTATTCCTATATACCTGTCTGTCCCTTTTCCGTCATCTCTTGCCCATGTGTTCTCCAAGACAGTTAATAAGAGTGCTAAATACCATTTGGTGGAGATTTTTCTCCAGTCTGAACTTTTTTAGCCTGAACCATTTTATTTCAATGTGGATGCAAACTAGTTGAAATGATTCAACTAGGGCACCTGCTACTGTCCCACAGTGCACTTGAATAATGGCATTATACCCACCTAAATTCCCACCAAAATTTCGTTTTGTGACAAAGCTCTGTCCTTGCCTCCGTCGGTCCCGCGTTTCCTGGCGGATTTCGCTAGCCTCAGAGGCTCACTGTGACCCTCCACATAACCCTTCCTTCTCTAGAGACAAGGGTCACAGTCTACTGAGCCATTTTCATCATAAGCCAGCAAGGGAGGTGAGGAGAAGTTATCCTTCCTTGCACAGTCTCTGTTGTCTCGCAGTCTCAGTGATTAATCAGGGGGCAAAGATCGGGGGGAGGAGCCCGGGCCCACCCTCTACTCTGGGCTCCAGCTCAGTGACCCTTATAGTATTAGCCATGGTAGCTGACCTTTTAGAAACATGCTCAGCATGATTTGGGGCAGAGATTTGAACCTGGCTTCCCCACAGCCCATATGAGTGCCCTAATCACCAGGTTACTAGCTAGTCTTCCCCTCCCACCCCCCAAAATTTCATCCTGCACTTGAGATATCTTCCTGGCAACTTTTTAAACCAATACTTCCACAAAACGAATTTGACAAAATGGTATTTTTTTAAAGAAAAAAGTTTAGTCAAAAATTATTTCAACCAGCTCTATTTAAAAACTCAAGGGATGGAAGATTTACCATGTTTCCTGGTAATCTTTTCCTGCGTTTGATTATCTCACTGTTAAAAGTTTTGCCTTATTTCCAGTTTGAACATTGCTGACTTCAACTTCCAGCCACCGATTATTGTTATGCCTTTGTCTCCTATATTAAAGAGCACTCTAATATGAGATATCTCTTCTCTCTCTACGTGATTACGGACTGTGATCAGGTCACCTCTAAACCTTGTGTTTGATTAACTAAATAGGTTGAGATCCTTTAGTCTCTTGTTATAAGGCGTTCAACTCTTCACTTTATCTTATCCAATTTTTCAACATCTTCTTTAAATTTTAGACCCCAGAACTGGACACAGTAGAGTGATCTCATCAGTGCCCGATACAGAGGCAGTATCACCTCTCTACTCCCGCTTGATATTTTCTTGATACATCCAAATATTGTCTTAGTCCTTTTTTGCCATAATATTGTTCTGGAAGCTCATGTTAGAACATGAATATGGCCATACTGGGTCAGATCAATTGTCCATCTAGTCCAGTATCCTGTTTTCTGACAGTGGCCAGTGCCAGATGGTTCAGAGGGAATAAACAGAACAGTTATTGAGTGATCCATCCCATGTTGTCCAGTCCCAGCTTCTGGCACTCAGAGGTCTAGGGACACCCAGAGCTTGGGATTGCGTCCCTGAGCATCTTGGCTAATTGCCGTTGACGGACCTGTCCTCCATTCTTTTTGAACCCAGTTATACTATTGGCATTCACAACATCCCCGGCAGTGAGTTCCACAGGTTGATCGTGTTGTGTGATGAAATATTTCCTAATGTTTCTTTTAAACTTGCTGCCTATTAATTTCACTGGGTGGTCCCGTGGTTCTTGTGTTATGTGAAGGGCTAAATAACACTTCCTTATTCACTTTCTCCACACCATTCTTGATTTTACATACCTCTGTTATATCCCCCCTTAGTCATCTCTTTTCTAAGATGAACAGTCCCAGTCTTTTTAATCTCTCCTCATACAGAAGCTGTACCATACCCCTAATCAACATGCTCAGTTGTTTACGATGACTCCTAAGTCTTTTTCTGAGTCACTGATTTCCAGGATACATTCCCCCATTCTTATAACTACAGCATATATTTTTTATTCCTAGGTGTTTAGAACCTTGTATTTGGCTGCATTAGAATGTGTGTTAATTGATTGAGCCGAGTCTACCAAGTGTGACAAAGCTCTGTCCTAGCCTCCGTGGGTCCCGCGTTTCCTGGCGGATTTCGCTAGCCTCAGAGGCTCACTGTGACCCTCCACATAACCCTTCCTTCTCTAGAGACAAGGGTCACAGTCTACTGAGCCATTTTCATCATAAGCCAGCAAGGGAGGTGAGGAGAAGTTATCCTTCCTTGCACAGTCTCTGTTGTCTCGCAGTCTCAGTGATTAATCAGGGGGCAAAGGTTGGGGGGAGGAGCCCGGCCCCACCCTCCACTCTGGGCTCCAGCTCAGGGACCCTAATAGTATCAGCCATGGTAGCTGACCTTTTAGAAACATGACATGTACAATTCCCTGGGCTACTTCCCCCACAGCAGCCCTCATTCCTCAAGCTCCACTTCACCCGTACCTCAGGGCCTCCTTCCCTGTGCCTGATATGGTGTGTACTACTCGGCCTCTCCAACAGCGCAACTTCCTCTCACAGCTCCTGACATGCACACCCATCTGACTGACTGGGAGGCTTTTAACTAGTTTCAGCCAGCCCCTGATTAGCTTCAGGTGTCCCAATCAACCTAGCATTCTCCCTGCCTTCTGGAAAGTTCTTAATTGTCTCCAGGTGTCTTAATTGACCTGGAGCAGCTTCCATTTCACTTAACCTGATACCAGGGATTTGTTTAGCCTGGAGCTAATATATCTTATCTATCTCCCACTACTTTTCTATAGCCATCTGGCCTTGCCCTGTCACATATCCCCCCCCCCCCGCTCAACACCATAGAGTTGGGCAACTTGGGGTGCCAGGCAGTATGCTCATGACAGACCATCAGCGTTGTCACAGTGGCATCCAGCCCTGTGCCGTATGCGGAATTGGAATGGTTGGAGGGAAAAGAACCACCTGTTTCAGAGTAACAGCCGTGTTAGTCTGTATTCGCAAAAAGAAAAGGAGTACTTGTGGCACCTTAGAGACTAACCAATTTATTTGAGCATGAGCTTTCGTGAGCTACAGCTCACTTCATCGGATGCATACCGTGGAAACTGCAGCAGACTTTATATATACACAGAGAATATGAAACAATACCTCCTCCCATCCCACTGTCCTGCTGGTAATAGCTTATCTAAAGTGATCATCGGGTTGGGCCATTTCCAGCACAAATACAGGTTTTCTCACCCTCCACCCCCCCACACAAATTCACTCTCCTGCTGGTGATAGCCCATCCAAAGTGACAACTCTTTACACAATGTGCATGATAATCAAGTTAGGCCATTTCCTGCACAAATCCAGGTTCTCTCACCCCCTCACCCCCCTCCCAAAAACCACACACACAAACTCACTATCCTGCTGGTAATAGCTCATCCAAAGTGACCATTCTCCCTACAATGTGCATGATAATCAAGGTGGGCCATTTCCAGCACAAATCCAGGTTTTCTCACATCCCCCCCACCCCCATACACACACAAACTCACTCTCCTGCTGGTAATAGCTCATCCAAACTGACCACTCTCCAAGTTTAAATCCAAGTTAAACCAGAACATCGGGGGGGGGGGTAGGAAAAAACAAGAGGAAATAGGCTACCTTGCATAATGACTTAGCCACTCCCAGTCTCTATTTAAGCCTAAATTAATAGTATCCAATTTGCACATGAATTCCAATTCAGCAGTTTCTCGCTGGAGTCTGGATTTGAAGTTTTTTTGTTTTAAGATAGCGACCTTCATGTCTGTGATTGCGTGACCAGAGAGATTGAAGTGTTCTCCGACTGGTTTATGAATGTTATAATTCTTGACATCTGATTTGTGTCCATTTATTCTTTTACGTAGAGACTGTCCAGTTTGACCAATGTACATGGCAGAGGGGCATTGCTGGCACATGATGGCATAAATCACATTGGTGGATGTGCAGGTGAACGAGCCTCTGATAGTGTGGCTGATGTTATTAGGCCCTGTGATGGTGTCCCCTGAATAGATATGTGGGCACAATTGGCAACGGGCTTTGTTGCAAGGATAAGTTCCTGGGTTACCCATAGCAGTGCCGCTGATCTGAAGGTATACATTGTCCCCAAATGTGAAATAGTTATGGGTAAGGACAAAGTCACAAAGTTCAGCCACCAGGTTAGCCGTGACATTATCGGGGATAGTGTTCCTGACGGCTTGTAGTCCATCTACACCACATTCCACACAAAGATGGACTACAAGCCGTCAGGAACACTATCCCCGATAATGTCACGGCTAACCTGGTGGCTGAACTTTGTGACTTTGTCCTTACCCATAACTATTTCACATTTGGGGACAATGTATACCTTCAGATCAGCGGCACTGCTATGGGTACCCGCATGGCCCCACAGTATGCCAACATTTTTATGGCTGATTTAGAACAACGCTTCCTCAGCTCTCGTCCCCTAAAGCCCCTACTCTACTTGCGCTATATTGATGACATCTTCATCATCTGGACCCATGGAAAAGAAGCCCTTGAGGAATTCCACCATGATTTCAACAATTTCCATCCTACCACCAACCTCAGCCTGGTCCAGTCCACACAAGAGATCCACTTCCTGGACACTACAGTGCTAATAAACAATGGTCACATAACCACCACCCTATACCGGAAACCTACTGACCGCTATTCCTACCTGCATGCCTCCAGCTTTCACCCTGACCACACCACACGATCCATCGTCTACAGCCAAGCTCTGCGATACAACCGCATTTGCTCCAACCCCTCAGACAGAGACAAACACCTACAAGATCTCTGACAAGCTTTCTTACAACTACAATACCCACCTGCAGAAGTAAAGAAACAGATTGATAGAGCCAGAAGAGTTCCCAGAAGTTACCTACTACAGGACAGGCCTAACAAAGAAAATAACAGAACGCCACTAGCCGTCACCTTCAGCCCCCAACTAAAATCCCTCCAACGCATTATTAAGGATCTACAACCTATCCTAAAGGATGACCCAACACTCTCACAAATCTTGGGAGACAGGCCAGTCCTTGCCTACAGACAGCCCCGCAACCTGAAGCAAATACTCACCAACAACCACATACCACACAACAGAACCACTAACCCAGGAACTTATCCTTGCAACAAAGCCCGTTGCCAATTGTGCCCACATATCTATTCAGGGGACACCATCACAGGGCCTAATAACATCAGCCACACTATCAGAGGCTCGTTCACCTGCACATCCACCAATGTGATATATGCCATCATGTGCCAGCAATGCCCCTCTGCCATGTACATTGGTCAAACTGGACAGTCTCTACGTAAAAGAATAAATGGACACAAATCAGATGTCAAGAATTATAACATTCATAAACCAGTCGGAGAACACTTCAATCTCTCTGGTCACGCAATCACAGACATGAAGGTCGCTATCTTAAAACAAAAAAACTTCAAATCCAGACTCCAGCGAGAAACTGCTGAATTGGAATTCATGTGCAAATTGGATACTATTAATTTAGGCTTAAATAGAGACTGGGAGTGGCTAAGTCATTATGCAAGGTAGCCTATTTCCTCTTGTTTTTTCCTACCCCCCCCCCCAGATGTTCTGGTTTAACTTGGATTTAAACTTGGAGAGTGGTCAGTTTGGATGAGCTATTACCAGCAGGAGAGTGAGTTTGTGTGTGTATGGGGGTGGGGGGGATGTGAGAAAACCTGGATTTGTGCTGGAAATGGCCCACCTTGATTATCATGCACATTGTAGGGAGAATGGTCACTTTGGATGAGCTATTACCAGCAGGATAGTGAGTTTGTGTGTGTGGTTTTTGGGAGGGGGGTGAGGGGGTGAGAGAACCTGGATTTGTGCAGGAAATGGCCTAACTTGATTATCATGCACATTGTGTAAAGAGTTGTCACTTTGGATGGGCTATCACCAGCAGGAGAGTGAATTTGTGTGGGGGGGTGGAGGGTGAGAAAACCTGGATTTGTGCTGGAAATGGCCCAACCTGATGATCACTTTAGATAAGCTATTACCAGCAGGACAGTGGGATGGGAGGAGGTATTGTTTCATATTCTCTGTGTATATATAAAGTCTGCTGCAGTTTCCACGGTATGCATCCGATGAAGTGAGCTGTAGCTCACGAAAGCTCATGCTCAAATAAATTGGTTAGTCTCTAAGGTGCCACAAGTACTCCTTTTCTTTTTAAGAACCACCTGTTGACCCTTGCATTCTTTTCCTTATTCCGCTGCATTCACTGGAGGGGTGCATGGTCCGTCACAAGAGTAAATCGCCGGCCTAAGAAGTAATAACGCAGTGTCTCCATAGCCCATTTGACAGCAAGGCATTCTCTCTCGACTACTGTGTATTTCTGTTCTCTTGGGAGAAGCTTTCTGCTTAGGTAGAGGATCGGGTGTTCCTCTTCTCCCACCATTTGTGAAAGAACTGCTCCCAACCCCACCTTGGAAGTATCTGTTTGTAAATAAATTCCCTGTTAAAGTCTGGGGCTATGAGTACGGGGTCACTACAGAGAGCCGTCTGAAGGTCTGTACATGCCCCCTCTGCTGTGTCGGTCCACTTTACCATGTCTGGACCTCGGGCCTTCACCGAGTCCGTTAGGGGACTTGCCCTAGTGGCGAAGTGGGGAATAAACCGTCGGTAGTAGCCTACCACACCTAGGAACGCAAGGACCTGCTTCTTTCGGGTCGGCTGGGGCCAGTTTTGAATTGCCTCTAGCTTATTCATTTGGGGCTTCACTATGCCCCTTCCCACAATATGTCCCAGGTACCTAGCCTCTGCTAGCCCTATGGCGCATTTAGCGGGATAAGCAGTGAGGCCAGCCCGCCTTAAGGTGCACAGTACTGCCTCAACTTTCTCTAAGTGGGTTCCCCAGTCTGGCATATGGATGATAACATCATCTAGGTATGCAGCTGCATAACTAGTATGGGGGTGCAGCAGCTTATCCATGAGGCGCTGGAATGTGGCTGGGGCCCCATGTAGCCCAAAAGGGAGGACGGTGTACTGGAATAGCCCATCCGGAGTGGAGAATGCTATCTTTTCTTTAGCTTCTTTGGTCAGAGAAATCTGCCAGTACCCTTTCGTCAGATCCAGTGTAGTCAAGAATCGGGCACTACCCAGTCGGTCAACCAGTTCGTCGATGCATGGTATGGGGTATGCATCAAACTGGGATATTTCATTCAGTCAGCGAAAGTCATTACAGAATCTCATGGTACCGTCAGGTTTAGCCACTAGAACAATTGGACTGGACCACTGTCTGTAAGATTCTTCAGTAACCCCTAATTCTAACATTTTCTTTACTTCGGCCTTGATTTCTTCTCTTTTGGCTGCTGGGATTCGGTAGAGTCTCATTGTTACCTTGGCTCCAGGGATCGTGTGGATTTGGTGATAGGTCTCGTTCGTCCGCCCTGGTTTTGTAGAGAACACATCTCTGTTGCGATTAATCATGTTGGCTACCTTGATCTTTTGGATTGGCTTCAAGTCGGATGATATCCTCACTTGCTCGTGTAAGTTATCCTCCTGGGGAAGGGTCTCCTGCATGACTAACCATGCCTCTCGATTGTGCCAAGGTTTTAGAAGATTGATGTGGTAAATTTGCTCCAATTTCCGGCGGCCTGGCTGCCGCACCTTATAGTTCACCTCTCCCACGGCTTCGGTTATTTGGTAGGGTCCCTGCCACTGGGCCAACAGTTTACTTTCTGCTGTGGGCACCAGTACCATCACCCGATCCCCTGGTTGGAACCATCGAAACTTCGCTTGGTGGTTATAATGGGTTAGTTGGGTCTCCTGTGCTCTCTCCAAGTGCTCCCGTACAATGGGCGTAACTCGGGCTATCCGATCTCTCATCTGCAGTACATGCTCAACTATGTTCCTTCCGGGATTTGGCTCCTCTTCCCAGGCTTCTCTGGCTTTATCCAATATGCCCTGAGTGTGGCGCCCATATAGTAATTTGAACGGAGAGAAACCTGTGGAGGCTTGCGGAACCTCCCGGATGGCGAACATGAGTTAAGGCAATAGGGTATCCCAATCTTTCCCATCCCGGATCACCACTTTCCTGATCATGGCCTTGAGGGTCCTATTGAACCTTTCCACAAGGCCATCTGTTTGCGGGTGGTATACAGAGGTCCGTAGGGCTTGTACATGGAGCAATGAACAGAGATCTTTCATCAACTTGGACATGAAAGGTGTCCCTTGATCAGTCAATATCTCCTTGGGTAGCCCAATCCGGGCAAAGATCTGTACTAGCTCCTTAGCTATTGTCTTGGAAGCTGTGTTGCGCAGGGGAACAGCTTCTGGGTACCGGGTTGCATAGTCCAGTACAACAAGCACATGGCCCCGAGCTGTCTTCTCTAGGGGCCCTTCCAGATCCATGGCTATCCGTTTGAAAGGAACCTCTATTATTGGAAGAGGTATCAAAGGAGCCCGTAAGTGTGGGCGAGGGCTATGTAACTGACACTCTGGACAAGAGTTGCTGTATCGACGGATATCTTCATGTACTCCTGGCCAGAAGAACCTCCACAGGATCCGTGCCTGGGTTTTCTCTACCCCTAGGTGTCTTCCAAACAGGTGACTGTGGGCGAGACTCAATATGGCTTTTTGATGTTTTTGTGGCACCAGAAGTTGTATCTCTTGCTCCTGCATTTGCACCACGCGGTACAGGAGATTTTTCTTCACTATAAAGTAAGGTCTGGAACCCCGGACCTTCCCATCCACGGGAATCCCATCGATCTCGGCCACCTCTCTCCTGGCGTTATCATATCTGGGGTCCTCCGCCTGGTTCCGCCCAAAAGTCTCTCTCCCGGGACTAACCTGCCCAAGCTCCCAGGGGCCGGCTTCTGCTTCTTCCAACGGCTCGCCGCCGTCATGGCTGGGGGCACCTTCTGGCTCACCTTCTGTGGTAGAAGTTTCTCTGTTGGCTGCTCGCGTCCATCTGCCTACTAGGGAGGTCTTCTGGCCCTGGGTCAGGATCCGGGTTCTCAAGGCCTTCGCAGCCTTCCTCTCTTTTTTTGTCTTCCGGGTCTTTCGGGGGGCTGAAAACAGATCCTGAGAAATCTCAGCAAACATTGGGGGTTGACATTCCCCCAGTGACGAGTCACTGTCCCCAGGGTCCCCACCTCCCTCCAGCCTCTCTGCGGGGAGTAAATGATCAAACCCTGGATAGTCCCTCCCAGTGACTACAGGATAGGAAATTTAGGAACTACGCCCACGGTCACCTCAATGGGGTTTCCCTGAACTTCTATCTCCACTGAGATGGTGGGGTAATGGCTCACGGCTCCATGCACGCACATCACTGCTACACGTTTGGCTTGTAGCAGCTGACTATTTTTTACCAGCTTACGCGATATGAGGGTGATAGCACTCCCAAAGTCCACAAGCGCTGTAGTCTCTGCTCCATTTATCCTCACTGACCTGGTGTAATTATACAGGGCTAATGTGACCCCTGCGAGGTGGATAAGGGAGCATGGGACCTCCCAATCCCCCAAGTTACATTGCATAGGCTCCTCGGTGCTGGGACATTGTGCTGCTATATGTCCCCACTCCCCACATGCATAACATCTATAATTGCTTTTAATCACTCCCCTATCCTGGGGCTTTAAGGGGTTTAGTCCCGGGGTTACCCCCACTCAGGCCAATCCCTTCCTTCGGGGATCCCCGCTGGTTTTTGGCCCCCCTTCTTCCACCTAGGACTCCCCAGGGGTTTGGCTGCCCAACCTTCCAGGGTCGGGGTCAGGTGCTTGCTTCGAAAGGGGCCTTCCTTGGGTAGTTGGGTCAGTTCCCTGGCTGTCATCCGTCTTTCTACCAATGTGATCATCTCGTCGTATGTGGACGGATCGTTCTGGCCTACCCATTTGTGGAGATCTGGCGGCAGTCCCCGCATGTAATGGTCGATGACCAGGGTCTCCAAAATCTACTCCGGCCTGCACGCCTTGGGCTGAAACCACTTTCGTGCGAGGTGTATGAGGTTGAATAGCTAGGACCTCGGGGGTTTGTTCTCCTAGTATTTCCACTCATGGAACCTCTGGGCCCTTACTGCTGCCGTTACCCCTGATCGTGCTAGGATCTCTGCCTTCAGATGGGTATAGTCAGTGGCATCCGTGGCAGGCAAGTCAAAGTAGGCCTTCTGGGCCTCTCCACACAAAAAAGGGGCGAGAATGCTGGCCTACTGCTCCTGGGGCCACGCCTCACACTGAGCAGTCCTTTCGAATGAGAGGAGATATGCCTCTACGTCATCTCCTGACATCATCTTTGGTGACAACCAGTGGCCCTCAGGGTTCGCGTCCCGTCGGACCCCCGGGCCTGGGTGGTGAGGATCTTCAGCTGGTCCACCACCTCTCTCAAGAGGGCACGATCGTGGGTCGCCTGGCTCATCAATAATTGATTGGGTTCCTGCTGTAGCCACATAGACTCCTGTTGTGCCATTGCCTGAACCCGGGTGGCCTCCTGCTGGGCTGCCGTGGCTTGTACCAGAGCTCTTACCACCTCCTCCATTGTGGTACAAAGCAAACAAACCAAAACAAAAAAAAAATCCAAAACCCCAGTGCACTTTTTTTTTTAAACCTCTTTCTTCTGCCACGCTGTGAACGAAGTCCCAGTCCTGTCACCAGTTGTGACAAAGCTCTGTCCTAGCCTCCGTGGGTCCCACGTTTCCTGGTGGATTTCGCTAGCCTCAGAGGCTCACTGTGACCCTCCACATAACCCTTCCTTCTCTAGAGACAAGGGTCACAGTCTACTGAGCCATTTTCATCATAAGCCAACAAGGGAGGTGAGGAGAAGTTATCCTTCCTTGCACAGTCTCTGTTGTCTCACAGTCTCAGTGATTAATCGGGGGCAAAGGTCGGGGGGAGGAGCCCGGGCCCACCCTCTACTCTGGGCTCCAGCTCAGGGACCCTAATAGTATCAGCCATGGTAGCTGACCTATTGGAAACATGACATGTACAATTCCCTGGGCTACTTCCCCCACAGCAGCCCTCATTCCTCAAGCTCCACTTCACCCTTACCTCAGGGCCTCCTTCCTTGTGCTTGATATGGTGTGTACTACTTGGCCTCTCCAACAGCGCAACTTCCTCTCACAGACATGCACACCCATCTGACTGACTGGGAGGCTTTTAACTAGTTTCAGCCAGCCCCTGATTAGCTTCAGGTGTCCCAATCAACCTAGCATTCTCCCTGCCTTCTGGAAAGTTCTTAATTGTCCCCAGGTGTCTTAATTGACCTGGAGCAGCTTCCATTTCACGTAAGCTGGTACCAGGGATTTGTTTAGCCTGGAGCTAATGTATCTTATCTATCTCCCACTACTTTTCTATAGCCATCTGGCCTTTCTCCGTCACAATTTGTGTAAACTATTCTTCAGTTACTTACTTAATAAAAATGGTGATGGATCTGAGACAAAGCCCCAGATTCAAATACACCTGAATTTTGTATCCAGAGCTGAATTTTGTGTCTTGAATCTGTCTCTGAATAAAATGGTAGTGTAATACTGGTGGTACAGGATAGCTTCTCCATTACATCAAATAGGTGGGCACAGTGATCCCAACTATATAAGCCAATAAATCATTTTTCATTAACTCAATTAGTTTTCTCTGCAAAGAATAAATAATGCATATATAAAAATAATTTGCATTGTGCTGTAAGACCTATGGCAAAATAGCTGATGTTGGTATGGTGGGTCCCGTGCTTTTCTTGGAAGGTGGGCTAGAACGCCACCCTTTGCCCCTGCTCTTGGGGCGCCGAGGGCCCCGCTAGTGGCCCAGGGAGGTGGTAGAGGAGGGAAGTGGGGAAAGAGTCTGGGTTTGCTCCTCACTCTGAGCCCCAGCCCCTCTCAACTCCTGCAGGTTTCTTACCCTCTTCCCCCTTGGGTAGGGTTACCTTGGTCCTTGATGCTGAGAGAGGGAGTCTCCCTGCCTTGCTGGGGCAGGGCCTCCCTTCCTCCGGTTCTCTCATCTTTCAATTGTCAGCAACACACCTTCAAACTCCAGTCCTCTTTCCTTCCTCGCACCCCCGTCTGCCTGAAGCAGGGCGGGTTTTTTAGGTTCCTGGCAGGGCCTTAATTGACTATAGGTGCTCCAATTAACTTGTAGCAACCCTCCCTAGTCTAGAGGGAACCACGCCTTAATTAGCCTAGGGCTTATATATCTCCCCTCTACCACTCTCCCACTGCTCCCTGGCCCTGCTGTATCACAAACTATAGTATCTGATCCTGTTGTGTGTTGAGTACCTCTTGTATGGTGCTGAGGGCCCTTGACTCATTAAACTTAACAGGAATTAGGGAAATAGTTCTACTGTGTTGGGTTGCCCTCAAAGTTATATAAGTATGATAGAATTATAATTATGTAGTAGTAGGAATAAAGATAGACAAAAGAGTATACAGGTATTGTAAAAAGGTATGAACATCAGTTCCTTGCTGTTGAATTTCACTCTGTAACAAATGCAAGGCCAAAGTGCTAATTATTTCAGGCCGGTACAGGACAAAGAGTCTGTGCTGGAAAGTGATAAGAACTTTGAGGAAACAATGCTGTTCTTTAAAACAACACCCTGATGCTCTTCCCCTGCGGGGGCCCCTTGTCATGCCTATGTAAATCTTGGTATCCAAAGATGGAAAAATAGATAGTGGGATAAAACTTGTTAAATGAATCAAGAGTCATAGATTGTGTTGTTAAGAAAAAGAATGAATGATGAGTGCATGGAATTGAGAGCCTGAAGCAGGGAAATAATTGGTTAGTAAATGGTGCCAGCCTAATCCTAAGAATTTCAACCTTGATATCGATGGGCTGAAGAATATGCAAAGTGGAGATAACCGGATGACCCCCAGAGGGCGAACCGGAATCCACCCAAAACGCATCAAGGAAGAACAAGAAGATAACACCTAGCCATCATGGAGCCGTCATGGATGTACCACCCGCTGATTGAGCTGATTGATGGTCATCTCAGTTGTAAATTCAGCGTGATGAAGCAACTTCCATAGACTTGTATTGAACCAGAGACCTATAAAAATTGGGTTCAGGGACTGTGTTCTTTGAGTCTGGTTCTACGACCACCCTCCAGGAGCATCGGATGCACATCTGACAACGACTCGGCTCCACTCTCGTGTCCAGGCCACCTCGCCAGTGACTTGGCATGAGCAACATCTAGGCTGGTAACTATAACAACCTTTATGTAGAACCTGTGTGTGAATGTCTGTGTGTGTGAATGGATCTATATAGAAATTGCATATAGGAATATTTTGTTGTATTTACAATAAACGTGGCAATTTGCCTTCTCCCTTTTACAAGATCCTGTTGGTATCATTTTTATTAGTGTAACAACTGTACTGATGTTTTTCATCATGATGAAATAAGCTAAGTCTTGCATGCATTCAATATTAAGTTAAGACTAAGTGTTTTGCAAATATTTATTCACATGATTAGTCAATGCAACTTTTTATTTGACTAAAGACTAGTCATGTAAATATTGGAATTATGACAACAGCAGAATTTAAAAGGCACACTAACATTGTGTGCCATCTCAATGACACTTAAACAATTCTGTAAATAAAAATGTTGACTAGTCCATTGAAAATATTTACTTACATTTTGTTGTTATTTGGTCTTTGACAGGATCTCCTTTAAATTCTCCATTGAACAGAAAAATCTGAATTGCAGTAAATGAAGATATTCATCATGTTAATTTATACTAAGCAAAAGCGCATCCAGAAAATTAAAATATTGATTTCCAAGCAGCTATGCAGATTTACACTAGCTGAGGATCTGTCCCCCAATCTTTTTCAGCTCTTAAATATGGCTGCTACTAAATTGAAGCAGTGCATTGCAATACAAACTATTAAAAATAACCTTTTTGGTGATATATCAATAGCATTTAGGCTACAAAATCTTTGGAAAAAATCAGTTAGAAATAACTAATCATAATGAGGGTGCATTTTGCATGGATATATTTTTATTATGAAAGTAGATGTGCAATATATAATAGAACATTATAGTTTGTTTGGTTGTTCGGTGAATATGACAAGTATATTTTATAAAATAGATCATCATCCAATAAATAGTGTAATATTTTATAGCAGTTCTGTATCTATAATGGATGTAAGCAGAGTCAGGATGAGCTCTACCCTGACATTTGGTGGCGAGTCATGGTGGGTTGTGGAAAAGAACTTCGGAGCTGATCTCCTTTGCATAGGCACTCCCACCCTGCCTAGATGGTCCCTTTGGCTGCTGTAGGAGACCCAGTTTCTCTGTTATTGGGGCAGGAATAAACTGTTATTATCCTGATTATCAGATGTCAAGAATTATAACATTCATAAACCAGTCGGAGAACACTTCAATCTCTCTGGTCACGCAATCACAGACATGAAGGTCGCTATCTTAAAACAAAAAAACTTCAAATCCAGACTCCAGCGAGAAACTGCTGAATTGGAATTCATTTGCAAATTGGATACTATTAATTTAGGCTTAAATAGAGACTGGGAGTGTCTAAGTCATTATGCAAGGTAGCCTATTTCCTCTTGTTTTTTCCTACTCCCCCCCCCCAGATGTTCTGGTTTAACTTGGATTTAAACTTGGAGAGTGGTCAGTTTGGATGAGCTATTACCAGCAGGAGAGTGAGTTTGTGTGTGTATGGGGGTGGGTTTTTGGAGGGGGGTGAGGGAGTGAGAGAACCTGGATTTGTGCAGGAAATGGCCTAACTTGATTATCATGCACATTGTGTAGAGTTGTCACTTTGGATGGGCTATCACCAGCAGGAGAGTGAATTTGTGTGGGGGGGTGGAGGGTGAGAAAACCTGGATTTGTGCTGGAAATGGCCTAACCTGAAGATTACTTTAGATAAGCTATTACCAGCAGGACAGTGGGGTGGGAGGAGGTATTGTTTCATATTCTCTGTGTATATATAAAGTCTGCTGCAGTTTCCACGGTATGCATCTGATGAAGTGAGCTGTAGCTCACGAAAGCTCATGCTCAAATAAATTGGTTAGTCTCTAAGGTGCCACAAGTACTCCTTTTCTTTTTGCGAATACAGACTAACATGGGTGTTACTCTGAAACCTATCCTGATTATGTGAATCAAGGACAGTGGAACTGTACTTGGCCTTTTGTTATGATGGAGGGACTCACCATCAACTAAGCAGCACTCGCTAGGCAAGGGTCATGGGTTCCAAAACCCAGTGAATGGAGAGAGGCTGGGAACAGGTATTAACACTTGGTGGTATGGGCCCCCTGGTGAGGGCCTTACATGCTAATTGCACTTCCTCCTCTCTCCACTGTGGAATATCAGAGGTAATTTTGATTCCATTAGGAGTCTAGTTACAGGCTGCTGAGCTGAATTCACTTTGAGCTAATGGTGCACCAGCACTAAGGCTCCCCTACTACAAGCTGAAATCACAAAAGAGCTAAACTTACTAAGAGCTGAAATCACTGAATGTTGTGTTAAGTAGCGGGGGAGCCTGAAGATATATTGCGGAGCAGTTTGCGGGTCAGCTGGCAGAGCAGAGCGGCTGGTGGAGTACAGCAGTTTGCGGGACGGCTGGAGCAGCTCATGGGGGTGGCTGTCAGAGTGGAGCCCCATGGAGAGGTGGGGCAATCAGCTTTGGACCACATAAGGTGCCCCTTAACAACCCCCTCCACCTAGGTTGGGAGGTAAAACTCTGCAGATAAACTTTCGAACTCTGGGGCTGCCCTGACCAGGGACAGAGACTTTTGGGTTGTTGGACTTTTGGGACTTTGGGTGATTTTGGGTTGCTGGACTCAAGAACCAAAGGGAAAGGACACGCCCCAATTTGCTTGGGGTGGGTTTTTTGCTCATGGGTTGTGTTATGAATCCTGTTGGTGGTGCTTCCCCAACATAATGCCACATTGTTTCTCTCTGTTATTAAAAGGCTTTTTGCTACACTCAGACTCTGTGTTTGCGAGAGGGGAAGTATTGCCTCTTGGAGGCACCGAGCGGGGGTGGTATATATTTGTCACTGGGTGGGGGCTCGAACCAGTTTTGCAATGTGTTATTGGAATGGAACCCCTAGATACTGAACCCGGCCCTTGTTGCTGCCAACTCTGACAGGCAGAAGGGTTACATGTACACAATGTCAAAAGCAATTTGGAATCTCTTCATCTCTTCAGTTCTTAAATAAAATTCCAGAAGTATAATTTCTATACAGGATTCACAGTGCAAATTTTTCTGCATACACACAATTTCTCTCATATTTAAACACCAAGTTAAAAAGCAATATGTGCATCTAATTTCCAAATACTATATCTTTCTACATTTCCTTTTGTGTATGAATTTTCTGATTTTAAAGCATTCTTATGCTGTATAATATTTGTTAAATGCAGCCTTTAGTTTTGCAAAATATAATTGGTTTTAACTAAAACTATATTATCTCCCAACAGAGAATCTCAAAGCACATTATAAACATTATTCATTAATTTAGGCTCACGCCACCCCTAGGAATTAGGCACTCGATCCTATAATGTGCTTAACTTCCTCAGAAACTATTGATCTCAATGGGAGTTGAGTGCTCAGCACTTTACAGGATGAGGCCCTAAGTAAGCATTTTTCCCATTTTACAAATAGAGAAAGGGAGTCACAGTGAGATTTAGTAATTTGCCTGGAGTCACAACGTCTGTGGCAGAGCCAACAATTTCAAAGGATAAGGTCCTAACTGACACTGGTGGCTGCTGACCATGAATGCAAACCCTTCTCTGTCTTCATGCCGTGCTGCTTAAGAGCATGTTTCCTCCTTCAGGAAGAAGCACTTTGAATTCTTGTGTTAGCATGCCTTGTATGTATTAGCAGGAGTATTGTAAGCAAGAGATGAAAAGTAATTCTTCCACCCTATTCAGCTCTGATAAGGCCTCAGCTGGAGTTCTGTGTCCAGTTCTGGCACACTTCAAGAAAGATGTGGACAAATTAGACAAAGTCCAGAGGAGAGCAACAAAATTGATTAAAGATCTATAAAATATGGCTTATGAGGCAAGGCTGATAAAACTGAGTTTGTTTAGTCTGGAGAACAGAAGACTGAGGGGACTATGATAATAGCCTTCAAATATGTAAAAAGTTGTTATAAAGAGGAGGGCGATAAATTGCTGTCCTTAACCACTGAGGACAGGATAAGAAGTAATGGGCTTAAATTTTAGCAAGAGAGATTTAATTTAGACATTAGGAAAAACTTCCTAACTATGAGGGTAGTTAAGCACTGGAACAAATTGCCTAGGGAGGTTGTGGATTCTCTGTCAATGGAGGTTTTTAAGAACAGGTTGGACAAACACCTATCAGGAATGGTCTAGATATTACTTAATCCTGCCTCAGTGCAAGGGACTGGACTATATGAGGTCCCTTCCAGTCTTGCATTCTAAGATTCTTCAGCTTAACCGCTGCTAGACAGGCTTTCTCTTGAGCTGGCTGGCTCTATGCTAACTGAAAATGCTCTAGACTAGAGAGCCAAGGCTGCAATTAGATAGCCCAGTGGGCTACTACCGGTGATAGTATATTTTTCACTTGCTTTGAGCATTAAACAGTCATGAAGGGCCATAGTCCTATTACGTTGGTTATGATGATGGTATTGTTCAGGATCTTTAAGGGTTCTTTAGTGAATGAGAAAAACTGGGTCAGCTTGAAATGGTATAAGTGGAGGATCCCAATTGGCCTAGTCACCTCAAATTTATACATAAAGCATAATCTGTTCTGTTATTCAAGGTCTCATTAGGGCTAACACTGACTTTTAGAGGAACAGTGAAGATCACTGAGTGATAAGCCAGCATCCTTGAGATTGCACATGAGATAAAACACACAAAAACTTAGTTTAGTGACAGCTAAGGTTGTATCAGGGCACATCCCACCAACACAAAACCTGAAAAAAAGTAGAGGAGGAGATTTTAAGAGTCCTTAATACATGTATATATTTGATAAGGACATTCCCTCCACAGCAGCCACCTTTCCTGAAGAGACTGGTATTTCTGCCTCTGCACCATACAACTGAATATCTCCATCCTCTGTGTCCATGTACACTCTCTGGACTAAGAGAAGGAAGATCTATAAAAGACCCAGAGTTCCTCAGTTTTGGAGCTGGGAAAATAACACTTTGGGCAGGGAATATACATAGTAAGTGGAAATTTGAGGAGTGGCAGCAGAAATAGCAGTGAGAGCAAGGTAGGGAAATTTATTGGAGAGAGGAAGCCCAAAAGGCTCTGTTTTGGATCTAATGAAAATCTGGTTAAGCCAGATAAACAGAAACTACTCCTTTTATCCTACTCTGAGGGGGGTCAGGGATGTCACAGATAGATGCTGAATGTACAAAGCCACAATCATTTCTGTCATGTATCAAGGACTGCGCTGGAATTGCAAGCTATGACTTTAAGAGTTGCAGGAGGAAGGGTGCCCCTGTTCTTGCTTGCCTGCTAATGGGTTCTATAGGGAAGCATGCATCAGCAGAGACAGACTGACTAGAATAAGGTGGGGGTGAGTTGTGCCTCTCTCTTTTAGAGAGCTGCCTGCTTTGTCTCTCTCTCTCTCTCTTTTCGGATTCTTGTGAGTTATCGTTCTGAATTTAAGAATAAGAAATAAAGTGGTGTTATGTTGCAACATTTGGGCAAGAGTATTTACATTTTTATCCAACTTCTTTGTGGGTTTGCCGGAAACATAAGTTCCAGTGACTTGATGGTTACCTGTTCTGTTAATTTCCTCTGATGTACCTGGTACTGGCCACTGTCAGAAGACAGGACACTGGGCTACATGGACCTCTGGTCTGACCAAGTGTGATAAATGAAAGGGGTGGGGAGCTCCCTTTTATGGACACCCAGCCAGAAAGCAGCTATAAAATCCCTCTTAGTAGCTGTTCTCTAATTGCTTTACCTCCACTGATTGGAGCACTCCAATGATTGGGACCTAGTGTTGCAGCAGTTGCTCTTTGCCTACAGGGCTGTACCAATCCCAGTTTGGGTTTTCACCCGTTGAACTCGTTTATGGCCACGAAGTTAAGAGGCCATTACAGTTGGTGAAGCAGCAATTGGAGGGGGTTACATCGTCTCCAGGAACTTACATTTTGGACTTTGTAACCAACCTACAAAACACCCTCAAAGACTTTCTAGCTTTTGCTCGAGAAAACCTACAGGATGCTTAACAAGAGCAAACGGTCTGGTATGATAAACATGCCAGAGAGCATTCCTTCAGAGTTGGTGACTAAGTCATGGTCCTGAAAGTGCTCCAGGCCAATCAGATGGAAGCATCGTGGGAGGGGCCATTTATGGTCCAAGAGTGCCTCGGAGCTGTTAATTACCTCATAGCATTCACAGACCCTATCCTAAAACCTAAAGTATACCATGTTAATTCTCTAAAGCCCTTTTATTCCCAAGAAATCAAGGTTCTCCAGTACAGCCCAGGAGAGAGACAATGCTGAGTGTGCCTGAAGGAGTCTACTATGAAGGGAAAAGCAATGGTGGCATAGAAGAGGTGAGCCTTTCCATAGCCCTTGGGCATAAGGAGTGACAGCAAATCCAGGAGCCAGCTTCGCGCCAGTGTTTTCAGCCACCCCAGGATGGACAGAATGGGCGAACCACTCCATTGACACAGATGATGCTCGCCCAGTTAGAGACCAACCCTATTGGATGGCTCCTCAAGCCAAAACTGCAATAGAAAGGGAGACCAAGGACATGTTACAGATGGGTGTAATCCGCCCCTCTGAGAATGCATGGGCCTCTCCAGTGGTTCTGGTTCCCAAACCAGATGGGGAAATCCGCTTTTGCGTGGATTACCATAAGCTAAACGCTGTTACTCGCCCAGAGAACTATCCAATGCCATGCACAGATGAGCTATTGGAGAAACTGGGATGTGCCCAATTCATCTCCACCTTAGACTTACCTAGGGGGTACTGGCAAGTGCCACTAGATGACCCAGCCAAGGAAAGGTCAGCCTTCATCACCCATGTAGGGCTGCATGAATTTTATGTGCTCCCTTTCGGACTGAGAAATGCACCCGCCACCTTCCAGAGACTGGTGGATAAACTTCTTTTTGGATTTGGGGAATTTGCAGTTGCCTACCTTAACGATGTGGCCATATTCTCAGATTCATGGGCAGAACATCTGGAACACCCCCAAGCTGTCTTCCAGCGCATAAGGGAGGCAGGATTAACCATTAAGGCCAAAAAAATGTCAAATAGGACTAAACGGTAACATACCTTGGACACCAGGTGGGTCAAGGAACTATCAACCCCCTACAGGCTAAAGTAAATGATATCCAAAATTGCCCTGTCCCTAAGTCAAAGAAGCAGGTCCAATCCTTCTCGTATTACAGACTATCTGTACCACACTACAGCCAAATTGCCACCCCACTGACTGAACTAACCAGAAAAAAACAGCCAAATGCAGTTCAGTGGACTGAGGAGTGTCAGAAAGCCTTTAACCAGCTTATGGTGGCCCTTAAGTCTGACCCTGTGCTAAGGGCCCCGAACTTTGACCAACCTTTCGTCATAATCACAGATGCGTCCGAGTGTGGTGTGGGAGCAGGAAGGACTAGATCAAAAATTCCATCCTGTTGTGTTTTTCAACAAAAAACTTTCTGAGAGGGAAAGTCACTGGTCAGTCTTAGAAAAAGAATGTTACTCCATTGTGTATGCTCTTGAGAAGCTATGCCCATACATTTGGGAATGGCGTTTCCACCTGAAGGCTGACCATGCTGAACTGGAGTGGCTTCACACAGTCAAAGAGACTAACAAAAAACTTCTTCAGTGGAGTTTAGCTCTTCAGGACTTTGATTTTGAAATAACACACATTTCAGGAACCTCTAACAAAGTGGCTGATGCACTCTCCCAGGAAGGTTTCCCAGAATCAGCCAGGTGAAAATGTCCCTGTATTCTAAGTCATTATAGTCCTTAAAATGTAGAAAATACTGTACAGTCTTCATGTAATTAGTAGTAAAATTAGAGGTGCATGCATCTTATTAACTCTGTTTTCCTAAACCTCCAGGAAGAAATCCCAGCCTGTGTGGCCCGACCTGAACCAGACTGGCCAACACAGTCTGTGATTTGGGGGGCGTATGATAAATGAAAGGGGAAGTAGCTCCCTTTTATGGACACCCAGCCAGCCAGTAGCTCTAAAATCCCTCTTAGTAGCTGTTCTCTAATTGCTCTACCTGTAAAGGGTTAAAAAGTCTCAATGCTATGCATAGGTAGAAGGAAGTAAGTGGGCACCTGGCCAAAAGAGCCAAGACTCCCCTTTTGTCTGTCTGTTCTCTCGGGCAGAGGCGGACAGGATAGCAGTTATGCTGTTAGAAGCTTGGGTCAGGTATGAAAAAATCATCAGTATCATACCGATAAACTACTCATTTAAAACCCCAGATATATAAGTAGATCAGGAAATTTCTAAGAAGACGCAATTAGGTTTATCCCTTTTAATTCGTTATGGCTTGTGGATTCCTCTGTGCTAACACCAGGTGCTATTGTTTTGTTTGTAATCTTTAAGACCTCAAGAAAGCTATTCTTGGTACTTAATCCTTGTAGTTGCTCTTTTAAAATCTAGCAATAGCCTGAGTTCCCAGATGTAGCTTCTTTCTTTCTTTTTTTATTAATAAAATTTACCTTTTTTAAGAACATAATTGGATTTTTGTGTCTTAAGAGGTTGTTTAATTAGCTGGTGGCAACAGCTGATTTCCTTTTTTTCCCCCTCTCTTTCTTTCTTAGCTCTTCCCTGGGGGGTGGGGGGTGTGTGTGAAAGGGCTTGAGGGTACCCCACAGGAAGGAATTCCCAAGTGCGCCTTCCTGGGCTCTCAAAGGGGTTTTGCACTTGGGTGGTAGCAGCATCTACCAATCCAAGGTCAGAGAAAAGCTGTAACCTTGGATGTTTAATAGAAGCCTGGAATGGCCAGTATTAATTTTTAGAATCCTTGCGGGCCCCACCTTCTGCACTCGAAGTGCCAGAGTGGGAAATTAGCCTTGACACCAAGTAGAGCCATTCTTATGTTCTTCTAACTCTTGAGTAGACCCAGAGCCAGAATCCTGTTGTTGCTATCTAGGAGGCCCTTCTGACTTCCCAGAGAGGATCAGGCTGAAGGGCTAAATCATGGGCCCTTATTCAGAAACCCCTCCGGAGCAAAGCAGAGTCCTTGTGTAAACAAAGGGGATTAGTGCAGGAGGAGTTGGCAAGAGGCCTGAACTCTGCTCTCACCATTAGGACAATTTCAGGGCCTCTTGTTATATTTTAGAGAATGTCTCTGAGTTCAAATTATAAAATGAGTGAACAATTTTCAAACAGGAGATTAGCATCCACTGTCTAAAGATGCCTTTCATTAGCAAGACAAAAGGAAGGCAGGAGAGGGGTGAAGAAAAATGGGCAGATCCTGGTTCCTGAAAGAAACTAAACTCTGAGCCTCTTACTAGGTACCTTCTTAGTTCATTTAGCATATAGGAGCAGCTACCAGGGCCTGGAAATGCTCCAGAGAAGTGGCAGATATAGTATACAGGCTTTATAAGGAGAGTGATAAACGCTGCAAAGATAAAATGCCAGGAGGGGATATCCATCCATGCCTATAGTGGAAGGCAGGAATATGGTGGAGGGAACTAGAGGGAGGCAGTCAGGAGAAAGAAAACTTTATCTGAGAGAGAGCTCAGAAGGAAGATATGGTTTGAACAGGAAGATGAATGTTTCTCTGGAAGGTGAGGGCTCAATGGAGAAGTGTGAAGAGTGTCTCAGAGTCTGGTGGGGCTGGGGTCTGATATTTTGAGTGGGATCTGATCGCTGAGTCATCTTCATCAACCACAGAATGTAACAAATTTCAGGAATAGACCTTGAGTATCTCAAGAGTGAAAAATTAGTAAAGAATCTGAAAGTATGTGTTTGCTAAGGATTCCCGCATAACCTAAATTTAGAGTTGAATTTGTGCTGGGGCTTGCTGAGGCTCCACTCTTGTACCTCTTTTCATGCTATGATGCAGTATAAGCACCTCTTTTGTCAGTGGCATGCAAGACGTAACCTTGCACATGAGGGGTGTGCAAGGTCACGCTGTGTGGAGGACACCCTTGTTATTTCTTGAGCCCTAGCACCTCTTTCTTTACAAATCAAACACTGCCTATGTTCTGACTCACACACCTACCTTTCAGTCTCCTACCATTTTGATAATCATGAAAATTACATAAGTTTGATATTACTCAGTATGAAATGTAAAATAACCTATAAAGTGCAGTTGTGAATTGTCATCAGTAATCATTACATTTAAAAATATTTTAAAATGTAAAATATTAATTCTACTAAGAAAAGAATGTACCACAGCAGAGAAATTTTTGATAAATACATAATACAACAAAAAAATTGCAGCTACCAATAATTTTGTGGTGCAATGAACTTTTTCTGTCTCTTTAAACATAGATCTTACCTCAAAGTTGTATTGTTTCAGATAATAAAGATCTTCTTTATGAAACTCACATACGTCTTTTTTAGTTTCATTCTTTCCCTCCCATACCAGTGTGAAATTTTTAAGTTCACCATTTACAGACTGCTCCTTACACCTAATGCGGACAGCATTATTGGAAATCAGTTTTACTTCGGTAATAGTCACTTTTTCTGGTTCTGTTTATGGAAGAAATGATACCATGTTATATTTTAATATTTTGGAACCAAACATTTTAACCATTATAGTTTCACCCATATTTTTCACTAATCACTACCTCTCTGTACCATTGATATATTTGTTATAGTTCACCACCTAGAACAACTCCACTCCTGATTCAGAAAAGTCAATAATGCTTTAAGTTAAGCATGTTCTTAAGTCCTTTGCTGAACTGGTACCTCCATAAGTTGGAGTGAGACTGTGATATAAGAACATAAGAATGGCCATACTGGGTCAGACCAAAGGTCCATCAAGCCCAGTATCCTGTCCTCTGACAGTGACCAATGGTAGGTGCCCCAAAGGGAAGGAACAGACAGGTTATCAAGTGATCCATGCCCTGTCACCCAATCCCAGCTTCTGGCAAACAAAGGCTAAGGACACCATTCCTGTCCATCCTGGCTAATAGCCATTGATGGACCTATCTTCCATGAACCTATCTGGTTCCCTTTTGAACCCCGTTATAGTATTGGCCTTCACAACACCCTCTGGCAAGGAATTCCAGAGTTTGGCAGTGTGTTGCATGAAAAAATACTTTCTTGTGTTTGTTTTAAACCTGCTACCTATTAATTTCATTTGGTGGCCCCTTGTTCTTATATTATGAGAAGGAGTAAATAACACTTCCTTATTTACTTTCTCTATACCACTCATGACTTTATAGACCTCAATCATATCCCTCCCTTAGTCGCCTCTTTTCCAAGCTGAAAAGTCCCAGTCTTATTAATCTCTCCTTACACGGAAGCCATTCTGTACCCCTAATAATTTTTGTTGCCCTTTTCTGAACCTTTTCCAATTCCAATATATCTTTTTTGAGATAGGGCAACCACATCTGCACACAGTATTCAAGGTATGGGCATACCATGGATTTGTACAGAGGCAGTATGATATTTTCTGTCTTATTATTTATCCCTTTCTTGATGGTTCCCAACATTCTGTTTGCTTTTTTGACTTCCGGTGCACATTGAGTGGATGATTTCGGAGAACTATCAACAATGACTCCAAGATCTCTTTCTTGAGTGGTAACAGTTAATTTAGACCCCATCATTGTATATGTATAGTTAGGATTATGTTTTCCAATGTGCATTACTTTGCATTTATCAACATTAAATTTCATCTGCTATTTTGTTGCCCAGTCTCCCAGTTTTGTGAGATCCTTTTGTAGCTCTTTGCAGTCTCCCTGGGACTTAACTATCTTGAGTAGTTTTGTATCATCTGCAAATTTTGCCACCTCACTGTTTACCCCTTTTTCCAGATCATTTATGAATATGTTAAATAAGACTGGGCCCAGTACAGATCTCTGGGGGACACCACTATTTACCTCTCTCCATTCTGAAAACTGACCATTTATTCCTACCCTTTCTTTCCTATCTTTTAACCAGTTACCGATCCATGAGAGAACCTTCCCTCTTATCCCATGACTGCTTATTTTGCTTAAGAGCTTTTGGTGAGGGACCTTGTCAAAGGCTTTCTGAAAACCTAAATACACTATATCCATTGGATCTCCTTTGTCCGCATGCTTGTTGACCCCCTCAAAGAATTTCACTAGATTGCTGAGGCATGATTTCCCTTTACAAAAACAATGTTGACTATTTCCCAACAAATTATGTTCACCTATGTGTCTGACAATTTTGTTCTTTACGATAGTTTCAACCAATTTGCCCAGTACTGAAGTGAGGCTTACTGGCCTATAGTTTCCAGGGTCACCTCTGGAGCCCTTTTTAAAAATTGGTGTCACATTAGCTGTCCTCCAGTCATTTGGTACAGAAGCTGATTTAAATGATAGGTTACAGATGACATTTAGTAGTCCTGCAAGTTCACATTTGAGTTCCTTCAGAACTCTTGGTGAATACCATCGGGTCCTGGAGGCTTTTATTACTGTTTAGTTTATCAATTTGCTCCCAAACCTCCTCCAATGACACCTCAATTTGGGACAGTTCCTCAGATCTGTCACCCAGAAAGAATGGCTAAGGTTTGGAAATCTCCCTCACATCCTCAACAGTGAAGACAGTTGCAAAGAATTCATTTAGTTCCTCCGCAATGGCCTTATCATCTTTGAGTGCTCCTTTATCATCTCGACCGTCCAGTGGCCCCACTGGTTGGTTAGCAGGCTTTCTGCTTCTGATGTATTTAAAAAAAAATTGCTATTTCCTTCGGAGTCTTTGGCTAGCTGTTCTTCAAATTCTTTTTTTTGTCTTTCTAATTATATTTTTACACTTCATTTGCCAGAATTTATGCTTTTTTTCTATTTTCCTCATTAGGATTTATCTTCCACTTTTTAAAGGATGCCTTTTTGCCTCTCACTGCTTCTTTTACTTTGTTGTTTAACCGCAGTGGCTCTTTTTTGGTTCTCTTACTATGTTTTTTTAAATTGGGGTATACATTTAAGTTGAGCCTCTATTGTGGTGTCTTTAAAAAGTTTCCATGCAGCTTGCAGGGATTTTACTGTGCTACTGTACCTTTTAATTTCTGTTTCACTGACCTCCTCATTTTTGTGTATTCCCCTTTCTGAAACTAAATGCTACAGTGTTGGGCCGCTGTGGAGTTTTCCCCGCCACAGGGATGTTAAATTTTATGTGATAGGAGACTGTGTGATAGGAGAGCTCTGCCTGTGATCCTTCATATAAAGATAAATGGCACAGTAATGCATCATTTCCTCCTCCGATGATTCTCCATTTGGGATACTGTTATAAGCAAGAGCTTCTTTCGCAAAGACATTCTGTGCAAGTGAGTCTGATAACGCCCATTTATAAAAAATACTTAAACTCTCAGTAAATATTCTGTGATAAAGTGATTTAGAACAGTGGTTCACAACCTTTCCAGACTACTGTACCCCTTTCAGGAGACTGATTTGTCTTGTGTACCCCCATATTTCACCTCACTTGAAAACTGCTTGCTTACAAATTCAGAAATAAAAATACAGAAGTGTCACAGCACATTATTACTGAAAAATTGCTTACTTTCTCATCTTTACCATATAATTATAAAATAAATTGGATTGGACTATAAATATTGTACTTACATTTCAGTGTATAGGATATAGAGCAGCATAAACAAGTCATTGTCTGTATGAAATTTTAGTTTGTACTGGTTTCACTAGTCCTTTTTATGTAGCCTGTTGTAAAACTAGGCAAATATCTAGATGAGTTGACAATACCCCCTGGAAGACCCTCAGGGATACTCATATGCCTGGTTGAGAACCACTGATTTAGAAAAACATGGCAGGAAGTCGTGTCTGTTTTTTTTATCCTACTTTTTATTTTTTTCATAAAAGTGCATTTAGGGGTTTTTATTTTTAAAATTTTATTTATGTATTTATTTATTTATGCTAATGAAAGGTTGCAGAAATCTTCATTCACTATGGATGAAATTCTGGGCTGTGAATGCTCTGTGGGGAGGGCTGCCTAATTGACAGCACAGACAAGCCAGAAGACTGAAAACGCTAGGGGACCTCCCAGCACTGCACACACCTTGCCACCATATGGGGCTTGGCATCCAGCGCCTAGCGGGGGAGGGGACTGAAACCAAGACCGAGTGCCTAGGTCTGGGTCCTGCTGCCCTCACAGGGCAGGGAACCAACTCTGATTGACCCCCAGAGCAGTAGCCAGATGCTTGTGCTATGTGTGTGAGGAGAGCCTCCAGCAGTTTTGAACTGACACCAGAGAGGCTGGGTAGAGAGAACGGGAAAGCTAGCCCAAGAGACACCTCCAGCCACACACCAATGCCACGCCAGGATCTGAGTTGAATTATCTATAGTTTAGGTTGTTCCTTCTCCAGATCAGACTTGGATGGCGGATGCATCTAGCTTGCCAGTTAGACCAATCCCCCCATAATCCACCCAAAAAAAAAATTAAATTCAAAGGGAGAGTTCTTACTACTCGCTAGCTCTTCCATAAGAGATTTCAACAAAGATAAAACCAATGGGAATTGAGAATCATTAAAAGGAGGGTCATGATCCACCAAGTCTGATGATATAGATTTGTAGTTATTGCTCCTGCTGTTCATAAGTCTGTAAGATCCTTATCCATAAAGTGCTTAGTCAGTAAAGATATTTCCTGGATATCCTCCCCCCAGACTTCAAAAGTGTCAGGAGAATCAGAACTGGTGTGTTCCAAATCCTGGTGGTGAGTAGGGGAGTTTGCTTCTTGGAGAAGAAATCAGTTAATTTAGACTGCAGTGGAGGAGGATACATCTGGAGAGCTACGGGGTGCACATAATCTTCAAGGCAAAGACTGTCCAATTTCTTTCCTTCCCAATTTCTACTAGGGAGAGCCTTTACCACAATAATTCACATAGTTTTGTCCTGGAATATGTCCAGGTATAAAAATAAGATTAATTTATATGGAGATTTTTAAGTTTTTGAAAACTTTTGATTTGATTTTTTTCTTTTCACATGAAACATGGTTAGCTAAGTCTGGCATCAGTCTTTCCTGGTTTTGAACCCTATTTCCATGGATGAGGTCAATTGTCAAAAAGGGGTTATGTATTAGGAGGACTTGCCATCGTGGTTTCCTTACACCTGAAAGCCCAGATTTTACCTTTAGAATCAAAGGTTATGTCTACACTGCTATTAAAAACCCTCTGCTGGCCTGTGCCAACTGACTTGGGTTCATGGGGCTCGGGCTGCCGGGTTGTTTAATTGCCGTGTAGACATTTGGGCTCAGGTTGCAGCTGAGACATTTGCAAACCTAAATGTTAATTAAACAGCTCTTTAGCCCAAGCCCCTTGAGCTTGAGTCATCTGACATGGGCCAGTTGAGGGGTTTTAATTGCAGTGTAGACATACCCAAAGTGTCAGGGCATTCATTCAGGCTATATTTTTAATAATTTCTCCTGATCTCCAAATTTTAATAGTCAATGTTTTTCTTGCCCAATATCTCCCCCATTTTATTCTGAGTCATTGTGGGAATGCCTGGATGCACAAATTGATATGGTAGGTCTTCCATTAAAAATGGCTCATATAATAATTTTAGGAGATTTTAATGCTCAAATAGGTCCTCCAACAAACTCAGTATCAGGGGAAGAAAACATTGAGGATATTTTTGAACCCCTCAAAACTCTAGAGATCAGGTGGTTAGGTCTGGACAAAATTAAAGGTTTTATTAGATAAATCAAATCCAATACCTGTACAAGGACAAAGTATAGGGGATAGAGAAGAACATTTTACCTATATTTCATCTTCTGGTGGTTGTTTCATCTCCTGGTGGCATATATTATCCCTATAATTAATTGGTCCTTCCACTGGGATTTCTTTATATTTTCTTGCCCAGACAGCAACCACCAACCTCTTTGTCTATAATTATGAATGATGTGCCCTTTTCGAGAGAGTTATAATTCTGATGGTCAGAATACCTTAACCCCTTCGGAATAACATGGTTGTAAAAGACTAAAAAGGACCCCAGCCATTTGTAATAAATTATCAAGAAGATGGAGGTCTCTGATGTTAGAGACAAAATTATTAAGAAACATGATTCATCTCAAATGTGTGAATCATACGAGTTGCTGGTAAAGTCCTTGCAACCACTTTCTCTAAATAAATTGGTTTTAATTATCCCAAAAATGCTTTAAAAGATAAGCTCACTTGGTTTTATGCGGTCTGTGTGAAGCGCTTTAGCACATATAGCTAATAGGATAAGATGCAATCCCTCTCCCAACTTACTTCAAAATCTAGGAGCTGCCAGAAGGGGACATAAACTTTACTATATCATAAAAACAATAATATGTAAGATCCTTGTGGAAAGTAGCAGCTAAAGCTAAAAATTCTTCCATTTTTTGAAGAAGTCTTGGGCTTTGGTAGATATACTCCAGTTGAGGAACCAACTGGTGAAGATTAGAGAGCACATTTTGGCCCATTTAATGATTCCCCCCAACCAGTTTTTTTTAAATCTAATTCTACCATAGTTGATGCAATAAGGAATAATCTCTTTGATATACCACTCTGGCCTTCAGTAACAGACAGTGAAGTCCAGTCATTTGTTTTAGCCCAATCTCAGAAAAAAGCTCCAGGGGAAGATTTTCTTCCTGCTTAAATTTTGTAGGAAAATGGTGATTGCTGATCCCCAGTCTTGGCTAAATTATTTCCTGTCATTAATTATATTGAATGGGTTCCCTCCAGCTGGAAGTCCAGTATCATAGTTCCTATTTTTAAAAAAGGGGATGGAAAGAATCCTGCTTCATATAGACCTATTAGTCCGGTAGATGTGGCAGGGAAAATTTATTCCAGATTTTTACTAGCTGAACTTGAAATATGAGTTTTAAAGGCTACTTTATAACACAAAGAGCAGTCCAGCTTTAGGGCAGGTAGAGCCACAACTAATAATTGCTTTATTTTATATAATTTATAAATATATTGTGGTTAAGGGTACTAGATTAAATGCAGCCTTCATAGATCTAAAGATGGCATTTGATTCTATTAACCAAGACAAACTTTGGGCAAAATTTAGAAGGATGGGTATTGATCTACGACTTTTGTATATTTTGGAGGCTCTACACCAGGGCAATATGGCTAGGGTAAGAACTAAAGGCAATGGAAAATGTACTAAAATTTTCCTTGTTTCTAGGGGAGTACACCAAGGATATCTTCTAGCATCTCTTCTTTTTAATTTGTATGTAAATTGTATAAAGTAACAAGTTAGAAATAGTGAAACAAAAGTGACATATATTTTTCTTCTCATACATTAGTTCTTTGAATTTTCAGTAAAAGTAAGTAAATACATAAACTTACGTGCTGGTTTTGTGCTCAATTCTGCAGTTACAGCGTCACCATAAAATCTGTTTGATGAATATTTGCTTACTGTGTATGCCTCTATTGACACATTATATAGTTTGTAAGGCTTTAACTTAGAGCAGGAAAAAATGGTCCCATTGACAGACGCGTTGACTGTAAAATAAATAAATAAATCGAAAGCTTAAGTTAAGACTTCATAATAGTAATATAGGAATTGCTATACTGGATCAGGCCACAGATCCTTCTTCATTCATTTTCCTATTGTCTAGCAAAGGTCAATACTAGATTAGTTGTCATCCTTTGCTCTGAAACATTGGTCTACATGCCTTATATATGTTTTTATTCTATGTAATATAACTATGAATGTTATTCAAAGTTTGCACCCAAATTTGGCCAAGTCATAAACTTCTGAAAATCTCAGTTTGCACATGCTCGGGACAGCTTTGTTGGAATCTGGCAGCTAAATTTGCTTAAGATTTCATTTGCACTGAGCACGATACAGCCTCTCACAGCTCCTACATGTAGACCATACTCTGCATGTGCCATCCCCAGAGAGTGATTGACCATGCTCCAGCCCAGGGCTTCAATGGTTAAAAAACTGCGGCTCCTGGCTGCTGAGCACAGTAACTGAGGGCAGGGAGGCTGTCTGTCCTGTTGTCCTAATGCTCCCCCTGCGGGGTCCAGGCACAGTGGAGGAAATGAGGAAGCTACCTGACTCCAGTACAGAAAGATGAGGAGAAGGGAGAGAGGGGCAATATATGCATGGTACCAGAGACAGAGGCAGGAGCTCCAGAGAGAGATGGGATAGGAGACTGGGGGATGAGTTAAGGAGCAGGAGCCAGAAAGGGGTAGGGTGACCGGATGTCCCGATTTTATAGGGACAGTCCCAATATTCAGGGCTTTGTCTTATATAGGTGCCAATTATGCCCCACTCCACACACACACTTCTGTCATGATTTTTCACACTTGCTAGTTGGTCACCCTAGAAAGGGGAAAGAGGAGGACAAAAGTGAGGGGGGAGGAATAAAAGGTGGGAGGGGGCAGGAGCTGTGGAGTAGGGAAGAGGAGCAGGGAAGGTGGGAGAACATGGACAGGAGCAGAAAGGGAGGGGAGCAAGAGCTGGGCAGGGCAGTGGCAAGGGGTCAGTACTGGTGGGGAGAATGGGGAAAGAGTTGGTCAGGGACAGACAAGCAGAAGCCAAGGGGGTATCAGTAAGGAGGACTCATGGGCAGGAGCTGGGGTGGAGCGATAAGAGCAGAAGGGGACAGGGGCAGAAGATTCTGTAACCACTTGTGCACTCTCCCCTCCAGAACCTGGAATTGAACCCATTATTACAAAGTCTTAACATTTCTCTTCTGTCTAGCAAATAGCTGTAAAACCCACTGGACAAATAGCTGTAAAACACACTGTCTCCATCTCTCTCTAGGTGTTGGTCCATTTTAAGATAGCAGCCTTCTAGTGCTACTAGTTACTCAGTCAGCTCAAGTGGTAGACAACTGTACCATAGATCTAAATAACCCAAACCTATTTATGACTAGGGCTGTTTGAAAATTTTCCTTCAATATTGTTTTTTGAAGAATAATTGGGTTTTTGACTAAACATTTTTTGCAAAAAGTGTCTGGTTTTCCATGGAAAATTTCAATATTTTATCAAAATGTCAAAAATTGAAATATTTCAGACAAAAAAAAAGTTGTGATTAAAAATGGCACCACAATGTTTTATGGGGTCTGTAGTTCAGGTTCCTTATGCTCTCAATCTGCTCTATAGGCTGGGCTCCCTCTTTGGACTACATCTTCCATGATACACCACTTTCTCCCTTCTTAGTGAGGGAAGCAGGTGCATCATAGGAGTATAAGACTCCCAAACTACATCTCGTGTGAAGCAAGCAGCACATTTTCAATAGAAATTAAAGTTTTTGGCCAAAACGTTTGTGATTTCAGCCAAAATATTTTTCCAAAAATTCAGAGACTTCAGAAAAAAAATTCCAGACTGCTCTGCTTATGACCAATTTGGTGACTCATTGTGGTTCCACATGATGAAATTTTTATTGTTTTAATTTTTAAGTTTTCAGTGATGGCACCACAGAAAAGCCGATGAGGAAACAAATAATTCTTCATTCAGTGCAAGGTGTGAACGATGTGTAGAAAATATGGCAGGGTGCCACACACTGAATGATGAGGATAAAAAGAAACATTGAGCACTATTCGCTGAATACCATCCACCCTGCACACTGAATGAAGAAGGGGTCTTGTAGGAAAATAGCACGTGATTATGTAACTAAAGACTAACATAATGCATACACACTGGGCCTGAATTAAAGTTGAACAGGCAGCCATACTTTTGGCATTTCCTAACTTTTGAATGCTTGAGTTTGCCACCTTAACATTTTTTTATTGTAGCTTTTTTGGATGTAATCTATGAAACATTTAATCCTTTTTTGAATCCTGCTTAGCCTATGGACTCAGTATTTTATGACAACAAACTCCATATCTTAATACTTAATTTATTTGAATTTATAAGTAAATTATCAATGTGCATTGTGCAAAAAATATAAAACCAAAAACTGGAAAAACCCCTCTCTTTGTAGTGGTTTTAAATTACTTACCTTTCAACTTTGCTTTGTATTTTGAGAGGGTGAACAAGAGTGCCTGATTTATCTTCTTTTTCCTATCCATTTTTATATACCTCTATTATATCCTTTCTTATTGTCTCCTCTTTTTGTTCTAACACTTTCATTCTTTCTTCATGGTGAAATCTTTCCATGCTTCTGTTTTCATTACTCATCTAGGAAGTCCTTCTATTTCTTATTTGAGACAGGGTGATCAGAACTGAACAATATTCCAGGTGAGCATGCACTATTGGTTTGTATAATGGCATTATGGCAGCTGGGACCCTGGAAGACCTAGGAGCAGCTCTGACTCTGAGGTAGCCCACCTGGAGCTACAGACCCTGGAAGCCTAGGCTGTGAAGGAGCCACGAGCCTGGTAGCTTGGGAGCCAGAATTCATGACCTGGAAAATGGTAAGATTCCAAATTCAGCTTTTCAAGAACTGAGAGCAGAAGTGGGCTGGGGAGAGAAGAAGTGGGCGAGGGAGGCAAGCTGGGCCAGATAGACTGTGTGCAGCCCTCAGAAATCTGCCCCAATGACACAGATTTGAAAGGGGTGTGTGTGTGTTTATATGCATGCATATCCAAAATAATCCATCCTATCCTTTTGCCCTTTCCCCCCAAATTCAACAATCCTCCCTTCCCCCATCATATGGTCTACATACCCCATGTTGGCTCAGCAACTACAGGGTTAACAAATCAACTGCCTGCTTGCTCAGCCAGAGATCACTGGCAGCCCCACAGCAGCTGTGGGGATAAAAGGGCTGCAAGGCAAGAGAGAGTGGGGACTGCAGAGAGAAGATCCCTCAAGCATACCAGTGAGAAGCTGCCTGACAAACCAACCAACCAACCAAGGAGGAAGAAGCAAGAAGCAAGAGAAGAAGCTGGAGAAGACCACCGAGGTAGGAAGTAACTCAGGGAACAGCATGGGACTGAAGAGGACTGTTTCTGGCTGTTCAAAAAAGAGCCCTGAGTTGGAACTCAATGGTATAGGCAGAGCTGTGTTCTTCTACGTACACCAGCCAGGAACTGTTAGAGAAAAGGTCCTAAACTGAGGAGAACTAGGGCTGTTTAGCACCTCGTGGAGCCACAGAAATTCTGCTTCCCCATTATCCTAAATGAGATAGAGTCTACTGAGGACCCAACCAGGAGGGGTTGGTCCTTGACAAGGGCTTGACAAATACAGTGGGGTGTGACAGCATAGGAGAGGATGGAGCCAGGTTGGCCTGGCTCACCATTCTGCTGCTAACAGATAAAGACCCCCATATTACACTCACCTCTTATCCCAAAATCAACAATCCATTCCTTATTGTCCTTTCTTGCCACTGCCAACATTCTTGCTCTCTCAGAACTGGGAGTTGGACCAGGCTTCCTAGCTTCCCAATCAATGTGGGCTGCTGCCACTTTCTATTATATTCACTTTGGAAAGAGCTTGGTGGTGCAGAAAGTCCCAAGAATCTGTCAGATTGTTGGGGGCAGGGGGAGTCAGCCTAGTCAGATGCCCAGAAGCAGATATTCCATGAGAAAGGAGGCCCCATGTGCTTGCGGTAGCAGAGTAATGGAGTACTAAACTGTATTATACTTTCAGCCACAAGATGGCACTGCATGCAATGAACCTCAGCCATACCTGCAGAGGTGATGTTGGCGGGGAAATGCGGGGTTGCGTGTCCCCCCAGATTTCTGTAAACACAGAACTGCCCTTGCAGAAATTGCTCTGCTAAGCTTGCCAGGGGGAGGGCTCTGTCCTTCTCACACTGCACCTCCCCTACAGCACTTTTCCCCTCGCTCAGCCCCTCTCCCTGGCAGCTGGGCCCAGGCGGGGACTGGAGGGGGCAAGCTGCTGCCACCTCCCCAGCCGGGCTCTTGCAGGCAGCTGCCCTGCTGTACAGAGGCAGCGCCCCGGAGCAGCCACCCTCACCCGGGAGGAGAAGCAGCTCTGTCCTGCCTCCTCCACTCCCCATCTGGGTCTGACTTGTGGATAGAGGAGCCGAGTAAGCCAGAAACATGCTGAGGCACAGAGTGAGAAGGACAGAGCCTCCCTCTTCTCCAGCAGGTAACTCTGGTGGGGTGGGGAGAGAGCAGTGGTCCCGGGCTGGGAGCAGAGTTGCTAGGAAGGCACTGGGAACAAGTTCCCTCTGCTCAACCCGAATTAGGGGCATTGCCTGTGCCCCTCCCACCCCACTCCCCACCCCCAGCTGGGCCCAGGCCATCCCAGAAGTATATGCTCCCAGTTCCTGTGGCCCCAGCCTCCCAGGAGCCAGAGGGATTGGCTACCCTGGCCCAGGGAGGTGGGGTGGAAGGTTCCTCCCAGAGGTAGTGCATGAGTTGGTCACATGCCCCTCCCCATCCTCCATTATCATCAGGTACAGGTCATCTCTGCTGGCAGAGCATTGAAGGATCTTATGCTGAACACATCTGATGTGTATAAGCAAACTCTGTAGCCATTCCATATCTGGTGCAGAACAACATGATGTGGTGCCAGGAATAAATTTAGAACTGGAACAAAGCAACAAAGGTTACAGACAGAAGGAACAGCAACAAAGGTTGCAAGATTTATCAACATTCCATTCTTTAATGTCCCAGAGAACTTCAACTCTGAAAAGCCTCCACAATGGACAGTGCAATAGAAACAATATTTTGCAAGATTTTGCATTGTTACCAGGCTTCACAAAGAAACTGGACATATACAGATATCACCTTTAATTAATGCTATAGGGAAGCAAACAGAGCATATCTTTAAATCTTTTGGCTTTACTGATGACTGTCACAAAGATGACTATGAAAGGGTTCTGGCTGTACTAGATGCACACATTATACCTCAGAGAAATATGGTTTATGAAAGTCTACGTTTTCATCAGAGAATTAAAAAAACATAAGAATGGCCATACTAGGTCAGACCAAAAATCCATCTAGCCTAATATCCTGTCTTCTGACAGTGGCCAATGCCAAGTGCCCCAGAGGGAATGAACAGAACAGGTAACCATGAAGTATCCATCCCCTGACGCCCATTCCCAACTTCTGGCAAACAGAGGCTAGAGACACCAACCCTGCCCATCCTGGCTAATAGCCATTGATGGACCTATCTTCCATGAATGTATCTAGTTCTTGTTTGAACCCTGTGTAGTCTTGGCCTTCACAACATCCTCTGGCAAGTAGTTCCACAGGTTGACTGTATTGTGTGAAAAAATACTCCCTTTTTTATTTTAAACCTGCTGCCTATTAATTTCATTTGGTAACTCTTAGTTCTTGTGTTATGAGAAGGAGTAAATAACACTTTCTTATCTACTTTCTCCCCACCAGTCATGATTTTATAGACCTCTATCATATCCCCCCTTAGTCGTCTCTTTTCCAAGATGAAAAGTCCCAGTATTATTAATCCCTCCTCATATGGAAGCTGTTTCATACTCCTAATAATTTTTGTTGGCCTTTTCTGAAACTTTTCTAATTCCAATATATCTTTCCTGAGATGGGGCGATCACATCTGCACGTAGCATACTCCCAACTATAAATATAAAATAATGGGGTCTAAATTAGCTGTTACCGCTCAAGAAAGATCTTAGGGACATTGTGGATAATTCTCTGAAAACATCCCTTCAATGTGCAGTGGCAGTCAAAAAAGCTAACAGAATGTTGGGAATCATTAAGAAAGGGGTAGTGTGGCAGAGCACTGGCTTTGCCTCGGGGGCGTCCTGTGCTTCTAGGCAGTTAGGGTTTGCCTCAGAGGTTTGCTGTGACCCTCAATGTAGCCTCTCTCCCCTCCTAGAGGCAAGGATTACAGTTTACTGAGCCACTTTCATCATTGGCCAGTCAATGGGTTTGGTGTGAGAACCCTCTTTAGTCCCTGTCTTCCTTCTCAGGGAGAGTTTGTGTAGAGGTGGGGGCTCACCCTCTTCTCCAGGTTCCAGCCCAGGGACCTTAATTGGCAGCGGCACAGGCAGTTTCCTATAATACCAGAGCTATAGCCCTTCCCTGGGCTACTTCCCCAAACGGCTCCTCTTAGCACCCTCCTTGGTACCTGACCATGCTTGTTCTTCCAGCTCTTTTAGTGAGCACCTTCTTTTTCCCAGTCTTCCCACAACTGGTCCCGGCTGGTTCTAAATGGGCTTCAGGTGATCTGATTAGCCTGTTTCCCTTGATTGCTTCTAATCAGTTCTTAATTAGTTCCAGGTATCTTCTGGAGTCTGCCTGACTTAATTGCTTCTAGCACCTTCCTGACTGCTCTGACCCCTGCCCTGGTCACTCAGGAAACAGAAAACTATTCATCCAGTGTCCAGTGTGTTTTCCTTCTTTCAGACTCCTGAACCTAACCAGTCTGTGTGTGTCACAGTAGATAATCAGATAGAAAATATCATATTGCCTTTATATAAATCCATGGTATGCCCATATCTTGACTCTGCGTGCAGATGTGGTTGCCCCACATCTTATTATCTATCCCCATCATTTTATATGTATAGTTGGGATTATGTTTTCCAATGTGCATTACTTTGCATTTATCAACATTGAATGTCATCTGCCATTTTGTTGCCCAGTCACCCAATCTTGTGAGATCCCTCTGTAGCGCTTCACAGTCTCCTTTGGACTTAACTATCTTGAGTAGTTTTGTATCGTCTGCAAATTTTGCCACCTCACTGCTTACCCCTTTTTCCAGATCATTTATGAATACGTTGAATAGTATTGGTCCCAGTACAGACACCTGAGGTACACCACTATTTACCTCTCTCCATTCTGACCATTTATTCCTACCCTTTCTTTCCTAACTTTCAACCAGTTACTGATTCATGAGAGGGCCTTCCCTGTTATCCCATGACAGCCTACTTTGCTTAAGAGCCTTTGGTGAGGGACCTTGTCAAAGGCTTTCTGAGAAATCTAAGTCCGCTATATCCACTGGATCCCCTTTGTCCTCATGCTTGTTGACCCACCTCAAAGAATTCTAGAGATTGCTGAGGCATGATTTCCCTTTACAAAAACCACGTTGACTCTTCCCCAACAAATTATGTTCATCTATGTGTCTGACAATTCTATTCTTTACTATATTTTCAACCAGTTTGCCCAGTACTGAAGTCAGGCTTACTGACCTATAATTGCCAGGATCACCTAGAACCAGGTGAAAATGTTGAATGTTTTATAAGAGCTCTGCATTTATTGGCTGAAAACTGTGATTTTGGGAATGCAAAACATGAAAATACCAGAGACAGGCTGGTTACTGGGTTATCAACTAAAAGCCTTTCACAATAGCTACAATAGAAGAGTGATTTAACCCAGCCACAGCTATACAGATAGCAAAGCACAAAAAGCAGGAGCAACCTGAAAAACCTGAAACTAGCTTAGAAGCTATAAACAGACACATGAGTGTTAAAAGTCATTAGCCTTAAACCCCTGAGGCAAGGAGAGAGAACTCCCAGGCTAAGAGCTCGTCTACACTACCACTTACTTTGTTATAACCTACATCGCTCAGGGGTGTGGATTATTCATACCTCTGAGCAATGTAAATTATACCAACCTAAGCGCCGCTGTGGATAGTGTTATGTCGGTGGGAGGTGGGGTAATTAAGTTGACAGGAGAGCTCTCTCCTGTTGGCTTAGAGCACCTTCACCAGAAGCACTATAGTGGTCTAGCTGCATTGATGCAGCTGTGCCACAGCAGCGCTTCTAGTGTAGACGTAGCCTAGGAGGGACAAATTCCAGCCTACGTGCACAAGGTATGGAAAAAAGTCATATCCCAAGAGATTATGCATGTCCAGCGAGAGGTGCATGGTGTAATACATGCATGAAATACGGACATTTTTCAGCTGTTTGTGGCACCATAACAGTCAGGGAGTTGACTCATATTACAGACAACCAAGAGCCATTGTTTCTGGGATATATTACTCGTGATGACATAGAGCTGGTCTGGAGAATGAAATTGAATATTCCTCCCAAGACTATTGATTTTAAAATTGATTTAAAAGGAGCTGGTGTCACAGTCATCTCAGAAGGGACTTACAATCACCTCCAGCCCCTCCCAGAGCTGAAATCACCTAACACAATTCTGAGTAGCCCTGGAGGTATTATTTTGAACTGCTTGGACCAGTTCACAACAGAAACAATTTACAGAGACAAAAGCTATGTATTCAGCGTGCATGTGATCAAAGACCAACCTTCTCAGCTGCAGCATGGCAGCCAGGCCTAGTGAGTAATGTGGAAGAACTTGATGGAGGATTTGATAGATATTGGACTTTTGAAAGGCGATTCAGTACAAATAAATTTAAGAGACAATGCTGAACCATACAGCGTATTAACATCTCTACCAGAAACACCTTGGAAAAGACTAACTGTGGAATTATGCAAATTCGGAGGACATCATTACCTGGTTATCACAGGCTATTTTTATAAGTATATAGAAATAATGTACCTGAAAGACATAACATGTCACAGTGTTACTGAGAAACTGAAGTGTGCTGTTGCTCACTTTGGTATTCCAGAACAACTAGTGACAGATAACAGACTCAGTGCTCAAATAAATTTGTTAGTCTCTAAGGTGCCACAAGTACTCCTTTTCTTTTTGTGAATACAAACTAACACAGCTGCTACTCTGAAAGATAACAGACTACAATTCACTGCAGCAGAATTTAAGTCATTCCAAATGAAATATGATTTTGATCGTATTACTAGGAGCCAACATTACCTACAAGTGAATGGAGAGGCTAAGAGAGCTACACAAACAGCCAAGAGAATCCTACAGCTCTTCCTTGCTCTTCTGAGTTACAGATCAACACCAATAGTTACAATCCAGAACAACTCATGATGGGAAGACAACTCATAACCAACTTTGGAAAAGTATCTACCTCCAAAATGGGCAGACATGAAAGAGCAGTCAAATCAGATAAACACACTAAAAAAGCTTATGAACACTTTTACAACAGATATCAGTCAGTTAGAGAACTGCCAGGTCTAGAACCAGGTGTCTGTTCATGTCAAATTGGATGGAGAAAAGGGATGGACAATCCAGCTATCATAAAGAAAAATAATTCAGCACCCAGATCATATGTGATTGAGACTGGCAGTGGAGAGTTCAACAGAAACTGTCAACATCTACAGTCTGTTCCTCGGAAAGAACAATCAACACAGCAAGCTCTACAGATGTCAGATGCAACCCTCCATAAACCTGTTATATTATGGGTGTAGAATTAAAAGAATAACAAAGAAGAGTTGCTAACAGTTTCCTTACTATTCTCTCTTAGCCTTCTACCAAAATCTATTTTTTCATACGGGAAGGATTCCTCTTCCACAATTACATTTAAAATTCTGACAAACACCAATAGGAACAAGTCACTCAAGAGACTGCATTAGTTGGCTATTTAATGCATTTTCTGATGATGGAAGACACTCTGCTCACAACTGACCACCCAGGATGTGCACCTATTAATGGATGTCTTGTGACTTACTGCTAAATTACTTGTCTAAAATATGAGATGACTGATAATCTAACCTAGGGAGTTAAAATATGAAAAGTCCTGTAATATTAAACCAAATAAACGACATGACTAAACTGAAATAAGTTTTGAGGAAAAAAATCTTAATAGGGAAATGACTGTGGCGGTAAACTATTATGTTACTAGGTGAAAGTCTATGAACTGCACCCATACAACAGCATGAAGTGTAAAGCAAAAAATGGCTGAGAACTTGAAAACTGGACAGTAACAGACTGTGAATCCCAGTGATGACTGAACGTGATGATATGATAAACAAAAAAGAGTGTTCAACCATACTTGTAGATGTTTCCATCTCGTCACATTATTTCAATAGACATGTAGGCTTCAGAGTGACACACAGACAGAGAGACAATCTTGGAATTTTATAGATTATTTGTATTATAGTAACACCAGTGGCCCAATGGGATAAAGGCTCCATTGTGCTAATGAGGCTACATAATTATGTACCAATCCACCTCAGTGATTAATATTAAAGAAAAATAGACTTACCATCAAATGGACCATCAAGTGGACACTTAACGTGATAGCCATGGATAGGACCTTTTGATGTGTTTTGGGGTGCTTTCCAGCTAAAAGATATACTCATGTAGGTACTGTTTTCCTTTTCAGGTTTCTCAAGTTTCTCTGGTTCTGTTTAGAAAATTGGGAAAGAGAGAGAGAGAATAACAACACTATTTTAATGAAGAAAACATTATTTTTCAAATGATAACTAGCTCATTAATTAAGGAGAACATTTGCAATAAAAAGCCTAGTATACTCTTGGTTTTCCAAAAGTATCTGATGGAATTAAGATTTCATTGGACAATAACATAAGAGTCTGTCAGGAGCAACTTGAGAATACTACTACATACTGTCAATTAAACTCTAACTCACTTTACACAAACACTAATATAGTGCAACCAAAAAGTGTAGAAATTGAATAGTTTAACACACAACCATTGAGGGATAATCATGGTGGGGGACTGGTAGCACTGTCTATTCTGAGGGTGCCTGACACTTCTCATTATAAGACCCATTATACAACTTTGTCAAACTTTGACCCTTTGGGGTGAAATTTTCTATGATGGGTTTCTGCCTCGTGCTGTTTTTTTTTTAATTTTGGTCAAAACAGTTCAGCTATTTCTAAGAATGAGGCTATAGAAAAACATGTTACTTTGTCCATGTTAAAAAATTCTGGTGACCTTTTCTTTGACCAGCTTTACTGCCCCTTGCTTTGGAGAAAAGACTTGCTGGATAATCCTGCAATACGTACCCCAGAGGAAATCAGTGGTGGCACAGCACCATATCGTACCAGCAAGAAACAAGGAGTGGGATTGCTGCCACCAAGCAACCTGCCTGGATGAGGCAACTTGTCTTGCAAGCAGAGTTGGACTGTGAGGTTGCTGCTAGACTTCTGAGGGACAGAAGAGGATCCCAGGGACACTAACGAGAAAGGAACCCTCTAGGCCGCAGGGTTCAGTTGCGGTGCCCAAGAAAGCTGGAGGTAGAAGAACTGAATCCAGGGGTAGGTCCTCATGTTGGGTCTGGTGCTAAAGAGGAGAGGCCTGGAGCAAAGGGTTTCCTAACTATAGGGAAGGAGGGCCCGGCTATGAGAGCTGTTGATCCTTTAGTATTTTTCTCCTGTAGACAGGAAGCCCATGTGTACCATTTTTGCCTCACCATGGTACAGTAAAGACTGTGTTATCCAGCACTTTATCAACCGGAAAGCTCTGTTAACTGGCATTTCTGATATCTTCCAATACAAATCTTCAGTCTAGTCACCGGGACTAGTATTCTGCCCAGGAGGTTATGCAATTGCACATTCTGCACTCTACTTTTATGCAAAAGAGGCAGAAGACAAGTAAGCAAGCTGATAGCGGGGATTTATTCAAAAAAGCAGCTTCCAGCGTGTGTCATAGAGTCATTACAGATTCAGTCCAATCTCCTACACCTTCTACATCTACAATGATAATTGATGTTGATAATGATGACCCTGAGGCACTGCAAGATACTTAAATGCCTTCTGAATCATCAAAGAAAGATTAAATTATGTTTAGTATAGTTTTAGTGTTGTGTATTTTTAGTGATCTGGGTGTACACCATGCGCTGTCCATAGTGATATACAGTGTCATAAGATAACCTACTGTATAGAAAACTTTATCTGTATACACCTAAATGCTTCAAGAAACCAACCACTCTGTGGTGCAGTACTACTACTGGATTGGTAATTTCCTGTATACTATTTTATACTTGATTCATTTTATTGTATTCTAATTCTTTGAAAATTGGTATTCCATTGGTAAGTATAGCTCTTAGTTAACCAGAATTTTTGATTAACCAGCACCCCCATTCCCCCAACATGCTGGATAACACAGCGTTTACTGTATATGATTATGCCTGAACCTGTACCTCAGAGGCCAAGAACTGTCCCATAAGTCCAGAAGGTTATATGACGACACAGTGAATGGAGCAGAGTTCCTAGGTCTGATGCTCTTGGCTCTAGCCAGATGTTTGTGCAGAAACAGCGGATGCATCCTGAGACTTGGCGGGTGGGGAAGTGTCTGCACATAGGCTGTATCCATGGGGACCTCCAGCCCTATCCCACAATCCGAATTAGGTTATCTATAGGAGACCAGGACACAGCTATTACTAGACATTTATTCTGGCGGTGCTGGGCTAGGACTGGGGTCCCATAGCCACTCTTTGGTGGAGGCAGTTTGGATAGGCTCAGAGCCAACTGCCAATATCTGTGCTAATATTCTGGGGTGTAATAACAGGAGTATATCATGTAAGACGCAGGAGGTAATTGTCCCGCTTTTCTTGGCACTGGTGAGGCCTCAGCTGGAATACCATGTCCAGCTTTGGATGCCACACTTTAATAAAAGGAGTACTTGTGGCACCTTAGAGACTAACAAATTTATTAGAGCATAAGCTTTCATGGGCTACAGCCCACTTCATTGGATGCATAGAATGGAACATATAGTAAGATAGATATAGATATATATACATACAAATAAGCTGGAAGTTACCATACAAACTGTGAGAGGCTAATTAGTTAAGATGGGCTATTATCAGCAGGAGAAAAAATCTTTTGTAGTGATAATCAAGATGGCCCATTTAGACAGTTGACAAGAAGGTGTGAGGATACTTAACTGAAGGAAATAGATTCAATATGTGTAATGACCCAGCCACTTCCAGTCTCTATTCAAACCCAAGTTAATGGTATCTAGTTTGCATATTAATTCAAGCTCAGCAGTTTCTTGTTGGAGTCTGTTTTTGAAGCTTTTCTGTTGCAAAATTGCCACCCTTAAACCTTTTACTGAGTGGTCAGAGAGGTTGAAGTGTTCTCCTACCGGTTTTTGAATGTTATGATTCCTGATGTCAGATTTGTGTCCATTTATTCTTTTGTGTAGAGACTGTCTGGTTTGGCCAATGTACATGGCAGAGGGGCATTGCTGGCACATGATGGCATATATCATATAGGTAGATGTGCAGGTGAACAAGCCCCGATGGCGTGGCTAATGTGATTAGGTCCTATGATGGTGTCACTTGAATAAATATGTGGACAGAGTTGGCATCGGGCTTTGTTGCAAGGATAGTTCCTGGGTTAGTGTTTTTGTTGTGTGGTGTGTGGTTGCTGGTGAGTATTTGCTTCAGGTTGGGGGGCTGTCTGTAAGCGAGGACTGGCCTGTCTCCCAAGATATGTGAGAGTGATGGGTCATCCTTCAGGATAGGTTGTAGATCATTGATGATGCGCTGGAGAGGTTTTAGTTGGGGGCTGAAGGTGACAGCTAGTGGCATTCTGTTATTTTCTTTGTTGGGCCTGTCCTGTAGTAGGCGACTTCTGGGTACTCTTCTGGCTCTGACAATCTGTTTTTTCACTTCAGCAGGTGGGTATTGTAGTTTTAAGAATGCTTGATAGAGATCTTTTAGGTGTTTGTCTCTGTCTGAGGGATTGGAGTAAATGCGGTTGTATCTTAGAGCTTGTCTGTAGACAATTAATCAACTGCTGAGCTTGAATTAATATGCAAACTAGACACCATTAACTTGGGTTTGAATAGAGACTGGGAGTGGCTGGGTCATTACACATATTGAATCTATTTCCTTCAGTTAAGTATCCTCACATCTTCTTGTCAACTGTCTAAATGGGCCATCTTGATTATCACAACAAAAGTTTTTTTTTTCTCCTGCTGATAATAGCTCATCTTAACTAATTAGCCTCTCTCAGTTTGTATGGTAACTTCCAACTTATCTGTATGTATATATATCTATCTTACTATATGTTCCATTCTATGCATCCGATGAAGTGGGCTGTCGCCCACGAAAGCTTATGCTCTAATAAATTTGTTAGTCTCTAAAGTGCCACAAGTACTCCTGTTCTTTTTGCAGATACAGACTAACACGGCTGCTACTCTGAAACACTTTAATAAAAATGTGGACAAACTGGGGAGAGTCCAGAGGAAAGCTACAAAAATGATAAAAGGTTTAGAAAACATGATTTATGAGGAAATGTTAAAAAAAACTTAGTGTGTTTAGTGATTAGAAAAGAAAACTGAGAGGGAACCTGATAAGTCTTCAAATATATTAGGGCTGTTACAAGATGATGGTGATCAATTGTATTTCATGCCTGTCAATAGTAGGGCAACAAGTAACTGGCTTATCTGTAGCAAGGGAAATTTAGGTTAGATATTCGGAAAAGCTTTCCAGCTGTAAGGATAGATAAGTATTGGAATAGGTTATTAAGGGAGGTTATGGTGTCCTCAGCATGAAAGATTTTTAAGAACAGGTTGGACAAACACCTGTCAGCTCCTTGTCCCTGCCTCAGTGCAGAGTGATGGACTGAATGACCTCTCACGGACTCTTTCAGCCCTATATTTCTATGATTCTAGAAATTAAAGACTCATAGACTTTAAGGTCAGAAGGGACCATTGTGATCATCTAGTCTGACCTCCTGCACATTGCAGGCCACAGAACCTCAACCACTCCTGAAACAGATCCCTAACCTCCGGCGGAGTTACTGAAGTCTTCAAATCATGGTTTAAAGACTTCAAGTTACAGTGAATCAATCATTTACATTAGTTTAAACCTGCAAATGGCCCGTGCTTCATGCTACAGAGGAAGGCAACCTTCCCCACCCCAGGGTCTCTGCCAGTCTGACCTGGGGGGGAAATTCCTTCCTGACCCTAAATATGGCAGACAGTAAGACCCTGAGAATGTGGGCAAGACCCACTAGGCAGATACCTGGGAAATAATTATCTGTAGTAACTCAGAGCCCTTCCCATCTAGTGTCCCATCTCCAGCATGTGGGGGGTTTTGTTACTGGCAGTCACCGATGGCCACATGCCATCAAACCATCCCCTTCATAAACTTATCAAGCTCAATCTTGAAGCCAGTTAGTTTTTTTGCCCCCACTGTACCCCCTGGAAGGCAGTTCCGTAACTTAATTCCTTTGATGTTTAGAAACCTTCGCCTCATTTTGAACCTCAACTTGTTGATGGCCGGTTTATATCCATTTGTTCTTGTGTCCACATTGGTGTTTAACTTAAATAACTCTTCCCCCTCTGTGGTATGTATCCCTCTGATGTATTTATAGAGAGCAGTCACATCTCCCCTCAGCCTTCTTTTGGCTCGGCTAAACAAGCCAAGCTCTTTGTGTCTCCTCTTATAAGTTAGGTTTTCCATTCCTCAGATCATCCTTGTAGCCCTTTTCTGCACCTGTTCCAGTTTGAATTAATCTATCTTAAATGTTGGAGACCAAAATTGCACACACTTCCAGATGAGGTCTCACCAGTGCCTTGTATAACGGTACTAACACTTCCTTGTCTCTACTGGGAATATCTGTCCTGATGCATCCTAGGACTACATTAGCCTTTTTCATGGCCACGTCACATTGACATTTCATAGTCATCCTTTGAGCAACCAATATCCCCAGGTCTTTCTCCTTCTCTGTCTTTCCCTTCCAACTGATAAATCTCCAGCTTATATCAAAAATTCTTGTCGTTTGTCCCAAACTGCATGACCGTGCACTTTGCACTATTAAATTTCATCCCATTTCTATTACTCCAGTTTACAAGGTCATTCAGATCTTATTGTATGATATCCCAGTACTCCTTTGTATTGGCAATACCTCCCAACTTTGTGTCATCTGCACATTTTATTAGCGCACACTCACTTTTTGTTCCAAGGTCAGTAATAAAAATGTTAAATAAGATTGGTCCCAAGACTGTTTCCTGATAAACTCCACTAACAACCTCCCTCCATCCTGACAGTTCACCTTTCAGTCTGACCTGTTGTAGTCTCCCCTTTAACCAGTTCCTTATCTACCTTTCAAATCTCATATTAATCTCCATCTTCTCCAGTTTAATAATTTCCCATGTGGAATTGTATCAAATACTTTACTGAAATCCAGGTAGATTAGATCTACTGCATGTCCTTTGTTTAAAAAATCAGTTGTCTTCTCAAAGAAGGAGATCAGGTTGGTCTGGCACAATCTACCTTTTGTAAAATAATGTTGTATTTATCCCAATTACCATTCACCTATATGTCCTTAACTACTCCCTCTTTCAAAATTTGTTCCAAGACCTTGCATACTATAGAGGTCCTGTAGTTTCCTGGATCACGTTTTTCACCTTTCTTAAAAATAGGCCTAGCACATAGGCCTAATCACAAAGTCCCTTGGTTCCTCTCCTACTCTTTAATACCAGTTTTGATCATATTGAGGTGGACCTGGTAGGACACCTACAGCCCTATGCTAGCAGCTGCCACTTTATCTTAGTAATCATTGATTATGCCACTCAGTACCCTGAAGCTGTGGGCTTATGGTCTGTGTTGGCACATGCAATAGCCAACAAATTGCTCCTCTAAGTTTGATGCCTATTTCAGGCCCAAGGTGGTTGAAATGTTGGACAAACTAGAGAAGGGCAAATTTATAACTACCCTCAACCTCAGCAAGGGATGTTGGCAAATACCATAGGCCCAGAGACTGAGGAGACAGTATGTGTCACGCCTTTCAGACTGTACCAAATGCAGGCCCTTCCATTTGGGCTCCAGCTACATTTCAGCATTTAACAGAGAAGATGCTCCATGTTCATCAGCCTTAAACTGCAGCCTATTTGGACAATGTGCTCCCCTTGGTCAGAACATCACAAGAGAGGTGCTGCAATCTCTTGGGATCAAGGGAAGGACTAACAGCTAACTCAGCTGTTATTAGCTGCATGGAGACTAAATATGAGGATTACACCAGAAGAATTGGACAAGTCAAAAGCAGTAGGTAGTAAAGTGAAGGCCCTACTAGACTCTCCATTTCCTTCCACAAAATGGCAGATAATGGAGTTGGCGGGATACTAACATCACTCTGTGCCCCAGTTTTCCACAACAATAGCTCCCCAAGCCAATGTTTTGCTTGGCCCCAGAAAGTCCACTGGTTTCCCAGCTTGTGAGGATGCTTTTGTGGAAATCACATGTATCTGCTGCAGTGAACCTGTGCTATATGGTCAGGATTTCACAAAAAGAGTTAATCCTGCCAAAAGAAAAGGAGTACTTGTGGCACCTTAGAGACTAACCAATTTATTTGAGCATGAGCATGCATCTGATGAAGTGAGCTGTAGCTCACGAAAGCTCATGCTCAAATAAATTGGTTAGTCTCTAAGGTGCCACAAGTACTCCTTTTCTTTTTGCGAATACAGACTAACACGGCTGTTACTCTGAATCCTGCCAAAGGATACCTCTGAACTGGGGCTTGAGACTGTTCTCTCCCAGGAGCTGGAAGAGGGAGGGCATTTATGTTATGCCATCTGCAGGAAACTGTTACCCAGAGAGACAAACTATTTGGTGATTAAGAAGGAGTCTGAGCTATAAAGTGGGTGGTAAAGTGCTTTTTACTTTGGTCATCCACCATACTTCGTTGAAATGGCCGCAGACAATGAAGAAGACCAGACCTTGGCTGACATGATAGTCATCTGACTGTACAACCCCATGCCTTCACAATGCTCCATAAGACCAGACGCAACCCTTGAAAACATGGCATTCTTTTTTCTGGGAGTTAGGGGGAAACTTACTGATCAAAGAGTGTTCTCTGGGCCACTTTCTCAAAGGTAAAGGTGCTGCAGCCAGTAAAGGATTAACAGTTCCTGGCTGGTCACATGGTTACTCAGGGCAGAGTATAAAAAGAACAGAGGCCGCTCTGCCACCCTAGGCAAAAGTTCAGTGTGCCCTCCCCCCGCCCTTTGCATTTTCAATATTCTCACCAGAACAATGCTTTCTGTTATCAGAGATTCCCAACTGTGGGGAGGGCAGGAAGGAGGAGATGGGCATATGGAAAACACTTTGGACTTTCGAGGGAGGTATGGCAAGCCTTCTGGTGGTTTGGTGGTTGTGGTAGAAGTCGGGGGGATAAGCATCAGGTCGCAGCGCCACTCACTCAGATTTGGTCCAACCGCCCCTCCATCATGAAAGGAGGACTGCAAGGCCAAATCTGAGTGAGTGGTGCTGCAACCCCATGCATTATCAGACAGACATTCTCCCAGATATCTCCTGTCCTAGGCAGCTGCCTTGTTTGCCTCTAGTTAGAGTGACCCCTGTAAAGGAAAGGGAAGTGGGGTCAAAGGGCAAGGGTATACTCTCCCTCCTCCTAGCTGGTTGAAATAGGGAAAGGCTCTGGGGATTCCTGCCCACTGTTTTCTATTTGTTTGTTTTGTGAGCATTTTGTGGATAATAGACAAGCCCTGAAGAAAGGATATAAAAATGCCCAGAGATCTATTTCCCTTATCTAGCACATCTTTAACATTAATTAAATATAAATAGAGCATTTTCCTACCCAGTTATCAATTACTTCTAAATATATAATTTTATGTTCAAATCTGTCCTCTTCAAGATCAATATCTCTGTGTTCTCCAACCGCTGCCTGTAAACATGCTATCCTCTTCCACTACCATTTGCTCCTTCTTCCAACCTCTTTGAACACCATGCTCTATGCTCCCTCCTCGAATCTATGGGATTTATACTATGCCAATATAACAGAATCTGGGTACCAGACTTGTAATATCCTTTATCCCTTCTCCTCACATCCTTTTCCTGTAGCTGCTGTGAATAAAAAATGGATCTGTATCAGAAACATTAAAAAACAAACAAAAAATTATACTCACTTCCATAATCCGTTGCTATATTAACGGTTTGCCGCGCAACTGTGTTCTCAAAATAGTATATAGTCCCAGTGCATGTGTAATTCTTGTTGGCTGATAAATTTTTCAGTGTTTCCTGATGTTCTGTAATGTTTTGGTTATCTTTCCCTAAGTTAAAATGCAAAGTTTCATTAACACTTTTTCATAAACCCAAAAATTCTAGTTATCATTTTAGGTGGGATTTTCAAAAGAGCTCAACATTGGCCTAATTTGATATTGAAGATTGACTTCAGCAGGGGCAATGCTACATTAATACTATGTGCTTTTGAAAAATCCCACCTTTAAATATTTTAATGTTTTACATTCATAATCTATTCCTTTTACCTTGATAGATATTGGATCAAAAACCTGTGATCGGTTTTCAAAAAGGGAGCTAAATACATTACTTGCATCACCTATTGTAGTGTACCTCCTTCATTTAAGATTAAAGGCTCTGTTTTGGCTGTGGTGAGTTACGCACTTACCATTTCCCCCCCTACACATCTCCCCTGAGGTTAGAGGGGCATGTTGTATTCAATGTATCCTGCTCAAAGATGATCACGATACACAACCATTTGTACACATCTTCCTTGGTGAAGACAGTCTAGACATTATGAATGTGAATCTGGATTTCAAGTACAACCAATTATTTTCAAATATGACTTCCAAGGTGGTTTCTTGTTTCTTTGATTCACTCAACACTATGAATTAATTGACTAAAGTGATAAAAATGTAATATAAATTGTATATATAGGAAAATTTATGTTTTTGTCAAAGTTGTCCAAAAAATGTGGCTCAAGCCAAAACAACAAATATAATTAAAGAGTTAAATTCTGGCATTATTGAAGACAATGGTCGTTTTGCCATTGAATTCAAATGGGACTAGGATTATATCCATAGTGTTCCATTAAAATAAAAAAAAACAATACAACAAAGATTTCCTTTAAAAATTGTTTAATATCAACTGGCCCTGCCTGGTTTCCTGTCAGCCTGACTGTCTGGTGGGCTGCTGGGAAGCCCGAGTTTCTAAAGTCTTGGCTCTGGGGAAGCCCTTCTTTGTGGAGGTTCCCAGAGCTGGGGACTCCAGGGCTGCCCATCACTGAATAGCAGTTGTGAAACTCTTGTTAACTTGACAAGAGTCTGGTCAGTTTCATGGCTTTCATTCAGTGGTGTGCAGCCACAAAACTGACAAGAATTATGTCAATTTAAAGCACCAGATACCAAGGTTGTCAGGACCTCTCCACTGCTGCAGCCCACCTGGCAGGTAGCTAGGAATCCTGGGGAGCATATTTCATTTCAGAATTGTCAACATTTTCATTGTTTCCAAAGTGAAAAATTGTGGGATTTCAGTTCTACCAAAATTTTCAAGGTTCTGGTTTTTGTCCCAGCTGAGGGTGAATTTTTTTTCTGAAATTTAACTGAAATTTCGTTTCCCACTAGCTCTAGAAATTAATTATATCTGATGGGATAATTTAGAAGACAGGTTTTCTATGTGGCATTTTCTTTAAGTTCAAAGTGCATAACAACCATCTGGTCATTAGTTAACATTCTCAGGTAAGGTCCAATAGTATATAGAATAGTATATATATTTTTAGTTCCCATACAGTATCTACTGTCCATCATTTGTCCCTCTTCTCATACTCTGTTTAGAAGGGAATGTTTTCACACTTCCATATTTTTATAAATATGCAGTCTAGTCTAGTATCTCAGTTTATGCTGACACTTAGGATAAAAATGATATTTCTTGCTTTAAATTTATCCATTCACCATCAAATAAAAACAAAAATAATTTAAAGTGGTAACTTTTAAAAGGTACAAAAAGTTTCCTACCAGTTTCACAGGCAAAGTTGTAGGCCAATTTGCAATGAGTTACGATAGTCCATGAGAGTTGTACAGATGTACTGGTTGGTATATTGTTTTGCAATTGGTAGTTAGCTCCATCTGTGAAGAAGGATTCATGTCTTATATTACTGTGACATTTTCTGCAATATTAATTCTTTTCACACCAATTAATTATTTTCTTGTTTGGTGACTCTACTGTTTATATAAAATATATACAAACAAATGACACCAAGTAGTATGTTAAGAACTTTAACCAAGAACTAAAGGATTAACCCAAAAAACCCAGGGATTAAAAAATAATATACATGTAACTGATTGACGTTAATGTTGGCCTTTGAAATTCTAAACCAGTAGTCCTCATGGAACACAAGGGATGTGACAAATTCTAAGTTTCCAAATTCAAAGTTTCTGTTATACAATATTCAAAGATAGCATGGGTTAGATTTTTTTTTTACAATGGCAAAAAATTATTTTTACGTTCTATCTTAACTCAGAAATGCCTGAAAATATTTTGCAAAAATTTAAAAACATAAAATCTCTTCTAGAGAGACCAGATATGGAAAATTCCATCCCGGTTTTTCAGAAAATTATAGACAGGGACAGACGAGGAGGCCCAGAAAAGCTGAACAACTTTATAGTTGCTCACACTCTGTTGAGTGCCAACTTTATGTGGGTGCAAAGATGGGAGAAGAAGTTGCAAGAAGCTTTTCATGTCTCCTGTAAGGGCCAGACACGCTCTGCTAGAGGAAGCTCCACCCCAACACATGGGAGTGTGACTGGCACAAAAGGAACAATCAGCTGTACAGCTTGAAGGTTGTAACAACAAGTGCACTCCCTTGAAGTACCAGGGAGTTGAGAACAAATTCCTCCTCTCACTGCTTCAGGACAGAGCACCACCCATATTGCCCCTTATTATGGACTGTATTTAATGTGAAGAATTAGTCCTGAGTAAATTTGGAGGTGTGATAAATCCTTTGTAGAGAGTTCCAGTGTTTCAGGGATTTGTTTTTCCAACATGTGGAATTTTCTGCACTGTTATGCATTCCACAGGCAGAAATAAATTATTAGCCAGAGATGAAAGGGATGTATCCTATTATCGCAGGGATGATTCGGCACTATCAACAAACAGGCTGAATTTCACCAAAAACAAAAAAATCTTTCCATATTTCCTCCATTATTATTAAAAAACCCACTTTAATTGTAACATTATTATTCACTTTTCTATTGAATAGCGTTTAGTACTATTGCTTATATCCATGATGGTTTTGTTCCTTCTTTCTTTTTCCCTTTTGAAACATGAAACCAGCTCCCTTTCTGCCTAACAATTCAGCAGGATGAGAAATGAAAACAAAGATAAAAATTTCAGAAGGATCAAAGGCCCAGATCCTCAAAGGATCAAATGATTTCAATGGAAATTAGAAGCCTAAATACCTTTAAGGATCTGGCGTAAGTGACTTAGGAGACTAAATCTCATTTTCAAAAGTGGCTTAGGCTCTTAGAAACCTAAATCTCATTGAAAATCAATGAGACCTAGATTCCTAAATCACTTATATTCTTTAGAAAATTTTACCCAAGATTAAATCTCCTCATTCTGCATCAGTCCTGAGACCCATGCAGAGGACTGACCCACCAGGCCAATATCCTGGCTATACAGTAACTATCCCCTACTGGTTATAAGCATGTGAAAAATAGAGTTGGCTATAAAGGAAACTGTTTTGGGAAACTGAACTGTAGTGGTCATTCTCTATCTCTGACTAATACAGAGATCTGAGGGAAGAAGCGGGAGGATGTAAAATACGGTTAGAGGGGAAGAGAAGGCCAGCAGCAGATGAGGAAAGCTTCCATTCCTTGCTTCCACTGCAGATAACTCTGTACAATTGGACCTGATATAAAGGAGTCTTATAGCTTGAAGGTGCAAGTCTGGAGGCCATCTTTTCAAACTCATGCCTATTATGTCCTGTAAATCTGAAGAGTTTATCAAATAGAATTTCCCCCACCATATCCTGTCACTAAAGAATGTTTTGGTCTTCCTGCACTATGAGTCTCGAGAGGAATTGGTATCATTTGGCAAGCTATATAATGGAACGTAGAACACTAAATAAAAAAATATTACATGCTGCTCACACCACTCAATCTGCAAAACACCAGCCTGACTACAGATAATATAATTAGGGTGGAAAGAATTAAATAAGAAAAAGCTCAATACATGTTTGTCCCTGAAAACATAAATTACAAAGTCCAGTTTCTTGATCAACTGTCTCTAAACCATACACCTTGTGCAAAGAAATATTTAAAACATATTTGTGTGTGGCCACCCAGAGCTTGAAAACACACAAGCCTAATCAAGAAACGTGCATTTCAAATTAAGATAATATTTAAGGTATTTGGGGGGGCAATTTTTCAGGACTCCATGTATAATACGCTATTTGTTCTTTGAGCATGTATACTGCATCACTATTATATCATTTTCATTGAATGGACATGGAGAAAGGTGTAAATTTGTGCTTTAATCAAAGATTAATAGTACCAAAACTCAGAATCTGAAGTCTAAGGGTATGAGAGAGAGGAATTTCCAGCCCCAAACAACACTTGGAATCCACCCAATCAAGCAGCAGATTTCTGAAATTCTGCACCAAGAACATAACACAGTATTTGCTAAATAAAACCTCATATTGAACAAAAAGCTGTACTTACTAGGTGGGATATGAATTACATGTGATATATTGGGGCATTCATTATATCCAATTAGAATTTCATATGTCTCACATTCCTTAAGTCCTTCAATAGTTTGGTCTTCTTTCCCTTTACAAGTGGAGTTGCAGAAAATAGAGTAGTTGCTCTTCATTCCAGAAATGTTCAACTTTGCAGTGACTGTGCTACCACTGTAGTTATACGTCGGATTAATATTAATTGTTTCTAAAAGAAGGGGAGAAAATGTGAAAAATGAATTTACAACAATTTTTCTTACTTTTTTTTTTATACTTCAGCTAGAGAGTTATTGGTCCAACACTGTATCCTGCTCTTCAGCACACTCTGTGCTTTAATGTCTCCAAGAGAAAATATTAGAGGTGGTTGAATTTTTTTGACCAAAAAGTTTTCCTGTCAGAAAACGTAGTTTTGTCAAAATAGAAAATTTCCATGAGAAAATGTCAATTTCAATGAATTTGTTTTCAATTTTCCAGTTGGAAAAATAAAATAAAAAAATCATTTTGAATTGACATTTTGAAACTAAAGGAATTTTTTTATTTTGAAACATCAATTCAATGTGTGAATCAAAACTATTGAAATTTTCATTTCACCATTTCTGATTCAAACCTTTTTATAGTTTTTCATTCTGAGAAAATTTTCAATATTTTGACTTCATTCCTAATCTGAAGGGATTGTAGTTTTAAAATGTCGACATTTCCTGCAAAAGGAAATTTTCATTTTTTGAATTACTCCTGAAAACATCTGTTTTGGTGTATGAAACTTGGAAATGTATTTTTCTAATCCCCTGATATATGAAGAAACAAACAAACCTGATCTTTTGAAAATATATTGATGCAGTACCAATTAATAACTGCAAAAACATTATATATTCCAAACTGTCTACCAAATAATTAGATCTGGACTCTGCCTATGAATTGGGGAGACTTGTCTAGTTTAAATTAGTAATCAGCCACTAAAATTTGCATTCATTTCCTCTGTCACATGGTGTAAAATAAGATTATTGCAGAAAAGAAGTGTAGAGAGCCCCTTGGTGTTGAATAAAACGAGACCTTTTTCTCCTTTAGGCAGACTCTGCTCCAACACCGATGTGTAATTAATATCAGCAGCCTAGTGCCAGGTAGGATGCGTCAGCAGAGTGGGAAATGGAGAGCAGAAAGTCAGAAACTTTGAGGAAGTTTAAAACAATCATTCTAAAATTAGTAAGAAAGTTTAAAAAACAACCTGAGATTGGAGCTGATTTGGTTTATTTGAGCATTTAACTGATCTGAGTGAAGTGGAAAAAGTTTCTTTCTGGTTTAAAAAGTTTCATTTCACTTTTATTAAGCATAACTTACTACAAGGTATTTTAGTGGTCACTGTAGAAGTTTCTGTAAAAGAAAAGAAAAGAGAAAAACAAATTAATATCACAAGGCAGCTTTCTACATTCAGTTGTAGAGGACAGTGACTGATAATGTGCAAAGCTCTGGTACATTCAGTGCAGATATTTGTATTTAGATCTTCAAAAATATTTGAAAAACAGGGAAAAATATTCAATGAAATTCATGCAATAATTCCCACCATTTTTAACCACCTCTATTAGATACTATGCATTTCATTATTACCCAGTGATATTGTTAATTGCAGATCATACTGCTCATTATAAATTATTCTTAACTTTATTTCTACAACAGGGGTCTGCAGACCACTGGTTGAAAACCACTTCTCTAGGATAATGACAATCTTTCATGGGCCCCTTAGACATATTCTGAGGACACCCAGGGGTCTGCGGACCACTGGTTGAAAACTACTGAACCAGACTATATCTTTTAGAAAAAGATCCCATTTTGATTTAAAAATAGATCTGTACAGAAAATAAAAATTCCATTTCACAAAATTTTTTTTGAAGTTTCAAAATTTATTTTCATTCTGATGCAAAACAAAATGAGAGCTTTTGAAATTTTTCACAAAAACACACGACAGCAACCTGCCCATCCCAGAATAGCCAGTGTTATAGAGACAGTCTCAATCATTGATGTTGGAGCTGTTTCACTTTCTATATCATAGAATCATAAGACTGGAAGGGACCTCAAGAGGCCATCTAGTCCAGTCACCTGCACTCAAGGCAGGACTAAGTATTATATAATTAAATATTCAGTGAGGAAGAGATATATTGACTCTCTAGGTCACTGATTAGGATACTTGCCTAGGATGTGGGAGAGCCAGGTTTGAAACTCTGCTCAGCATGATTTGGGGCAGAGATTTGAACCTGGCTTCCCCACAGCCCATATGAGTGCCCTAACCACCAAGTTACTAGCTAGTCTTCCCCTCCGACCCCCCAAAATTTCATCCTGCACTTGAGATATCTTCCTGGCAATTTTTTAAACCAATACTTCCACAAAACGAATTTGACAAAACGACATTTTTTAAAGAAAAAAGTTTAGTCAAAAATTATTTCAACCAGCTCTATTTAAAAACTCAAGGGATGGAAGATTTACCATGTTTTCTGGTAATCTTTTCCTGCGTTTGATTATCTCACTGTTAAAAGTTTTGCCTTATTTCCAGTTTGAACATTGCTGACTTCAACTTCCAGCCACTGATTATTGTTATGCCTTTGTCTTCTATATTAAAGAGCACTCTAATATGAGATATCTCTTCTCTTTCTACGTGATTACGGACTGTGATCAGGTCACCTCTAAACCTTGTGTTTGATTAACTAAATAGGTTGAGATCCTTTAGTCTCTTGTTGTAAGGCGTTCAACTCTTCACTTTATCTTATCCAATTTTTCAACATCTTTTTTAAATTTTAGACCCCAGAACTGGACACAGTATAGTGATCTCATCAGTGCCCTATACAGAGGCAGTATCACCTCTCTACTCCCGCTTGATATTTTCTTGATACATCCAAATATAGTCTTAGTCCTTTTTTGCCATAATATTGTTCTGGAAGCTCATGTTAGAACATGAATATGGCCATACTGGGTCAGATCAATTGTCCATCTAGTCCAGTATCCTGTTTTCTGACAGCGGCCAGTGCCAGATGGTTCAGAGGGAATAAACAGAACAGGGCGATTTATTGAGTGATCCATCCCATGTTGTCCAGTCCCAGCTTCTGGCACTCAGAGGTCTAGGGACACCCAGAGCTTGGAGTTGCGTCCCTGAGCATCTTGGCTAATTGCCGTTGACGGACCTGTCCTCCATTCTTTTTGAACCCAGTTATACTGTTGGCATTCACAACATCCCCGGCAGTGAGTTCCACAGGTTGATCGTGTTGTGTGATGCAGTATTTCCTAATGTTTCTTTTAAACTTGCTGCCTATTAATTTCACTGCGTGGTCCCGTGGTTCTTGTGTTATGTGAAGGGCTAAATAACACTTCCTTATTCACTTTCTCCACACCTCTGTTATATCCCCCCTTAGTCTTCTCTTTTCTAAGATGAACAGTCCCAGTCTTTTTAATCTCTCCTCATACAGAAGCTGTACCATACCCCTAATCAACATGCTCAGTTGTTTACGATGACTCCTAAGTCTTTTTCTGAGTCACTGATTTCCAGGATACATTCCCCCATTCTTATAACTACAGCATATATTTTTTATTCCTAGATGTTTAGAACCTTGTATTTGGCTGTATTAGAATGTGTGTTAATGATTGAGCCGAGTCTACCAAGTGTGACAAAGCTCTGTCCTTGCCTCCGTGGGTCCCGCGTTTCCTGGCAGATTTCGCTAGCCTCAGAGGCTCATTGTGACCCTCCTTCTTTCTCTAGAGACAAGGGTCACAGTCTACTGAGCCATTTTCATCACAAGCCAGTAAGGGAGGTGAGGAGAAGTTATCCTTCCTTGCACAGTCTCTGTTGTCTTGCAGTATCAGTGATTAATAAGGGGGCAAAGGTCGGGGGGAGGAGCCCAGGCCCACCCTCTACTCCGGGCTCCAGCCCAGGGACCCTAATAGTATCAGCCATGGTAGCTGACCTTTTAGAAACATGACATGTACAATTCCCTGGGCTACTTCCCCCACAGCAGCCCTCACTTCCTCAAGCTCCACTTCACCCTTACCTCAGGGCCTCCTTCCTTGTGCCTGATATGGTGTGTACTACTCAGCCTCTCCAACAGCGCAACTTCCTTCCACAGCTCCTGACATGCACCCCCACCTGACTGACTGGGAGGCTTTTAACTAGTTTCAGCCAGCCCCTGATTAGCTTCAGGTGTCCCAATCAACCTAGCATTCTCCCTGCCTTCTGAAAAGTTCTTAATTGTCTCCAGGTGTCTTAATTGACCTGGAGCAGCTTCCATTTCACTTAAGCTGGTACCAGGGATTTGTTTAGCCTGGAGCTAATATATCTATCTCCCACTACTTTTCTATAGCCATCTGGCCTTGCCCCGTCACATATCCCCCCGCCCCCTCTGCTCAACACCATAGAGTTGGGCAACTTGGGACGCCAGGCAGTATGCTCGTGACAGACCATCAGCGTTGCCATGGTGGCATCCAGCCCTATGCCGTATGCGGAACTGGAATGGTTGGAGGGATAAGAACCACCTGGTGACCCTTGCATTCTTTTTCTTATTCCGCTGCATTCACTGGAGGGGTGCATGGTCCGTCACAAGAGTAAATCGCCGGCCTAAGAGGTAATAACGCAGTGTCTCCATAGCCCATTTGACAGCAAGGCATTCTCTCTCGACTACTGCATATTTCTGTTCTCTTGGGAGAAGCTTTCTGCTTAGGTAGAGGATCGGGTGTTCCTCTTCTCCCACCGTTTGCGACAGAACTGCTCCCAACCCCACCTCGGAAGTGTCTGTAAAATAAATTCCCTGTTAAAGTCCGGGGCTATGAGGACGGCGTCATTACAGAGGGCCGTCCGAAGGTCTGTACATGCCCCCTCTGCTGCGTTGGTCCACTTTACCATGTCTGGACCTCGGGCCTTCACCAGGTCCGTTAGGGGACTTGCTCTAGTGGCGAAGTGGGGAATAAACTGTCGGTAGTAGCCTACCACACCTAGGAACGCAAGGACCTGCTTCTTTCGGGTCGGCTGGGGCCAGTTTTGAATTGCCTCTAGCTTATTCGTTTGGGGCTTCACTATGCCCCTTCCCACAATATGTCCCAGGTACCTAGCCTCTGCTAGCCCTATGGCGCATTTAGCGGGATAAGCAGTGAGGCCAGCCCTCCTTAAGGTGTGCAGTACTGCCTCAACTTTCTCCAAGTGGGTTCCCCAGTCTGGCGTATAGATGATGACATCATCTAGGTATGCAGCTGCATAACTAGTATGGGGGCGCAGCGGCTTATCTATGAGGCACTGGAATATGGCTGGGGCCTCATGTAGCCCACAAGGGAGGACAGTGTACTGGAATAGCCCATCCGGGGTGGAGAATGCTGTCTTTTCTTTAGCTTCTTTGGTCAGAGGAATCTGCCAGTACCCTTTTGTCAGATCCAGTGTAGTCAAGAATCGGGCACTACCCAGTCGGTCAACCAATTCGTCGATGCATGGTATGGGGTATGCATCAAACTGGGATATTTCACTCAGTCGGCAAAAGTCATTACAGAATCTCATGGTACCATCAGGTTTAAGCACTAGAACAATTGGACTGGACCACTGACTGTAAGATGCTTCAATAACCCCTAATTCTAACATTTTCTTTACTTCGGCCTTGATTTCTTCTCTTTTGGCTGCTGGGATTCGGTAGGGTCTCAATGTTACCTTGGCTCCGGGGATCGTGCGGATATGGCGATAGGTCTCAGTCTTCTGCCCTGGTTTTGTAGAGAACACATCTCTGTTGCTATTAATCATGTCGGCTGCCTCGATCTTTTGGATCGGCGTCAAGTCGGATGATATCCTCACTTGCTCGTGTAAGTTATCCTCCTGGGGAAGGGTCTCCTGCATAACTAAGCATGCCTCCCAATCGTTCCAAGGTTTTAGAAGATTGATGTGGTAAATTTGCTCCAATTTCCAGCAGCCTGGCTGCCGCACCTTATAGTTTACCTCTCCCACGGCTTCGGTTATTTGGTAGGGTCCCTGCCACTGGGCCAACAGTTTACTTTCTGCTGTGGGCACCAGTACCATCACCCGATCCCCTGGTTGGAACCGTAGAAGCTTCGCTTGGTGGTTATAATGGGTTCGTTGGGTCTCCTGTGCTCTCTCCTAGTGCTCCCGTGCAATGGGCGTAACTCGGGCTATCCGATCTCTCATCTGCAGTATATGCTCAACTATGTTCCTTCCGGGATTTGGCTCCTCTTCCCAGGCTTCTCTGGCTATATCCAATATGCCCCGAGGGTGGCGTCCATATAGTAGTTTGAACGGAGAGAAACCTGTGGAGGCTTGCGGAACCTCCCGGATGGCGAACATGAGTTAAGGCAATAGGGTATCCCAATCTTTCCCATCCCGGCTCACCACTTTCCTGATCATGGCCTTGAGGGTCCTATTGAACCTTTCCACAAGGCCATCTGTTTGCGGGTGGTATACAGAGGTCCGTAGGGCTTGTACATGGAGCAATGAACAGAGATCTTTCATCAACTTGGACATGAAAGGTGTCCCTTGATCAGTCAATATCTCCTTGGGTAGCCCAACCCGGGCAAAGATCTGTACTAGCTCCTTAGCTATTGTCTTGGAAGCTGTGTTGCGCAGGGGAACAGCTTCCGGGTACCGGGTTGCATAGTCCAGTACAACAAGCACATGTTGGTGGCCCCGAGCTCTCTTCTCTAGGGGCCCTACCAGATCCATGGCTATCCGTTCAAAAGGAATCTCTATTATTGGAAGAGGTATCAAAGGAGCCCGTAAGTGTGGGTGAGGGCTATGTAACTGACACTCTGGACAAGAGGTGCAGTATCGCCGGACATCTTCATGTACTCCTAGCCAGAAGAACCTCCACAGGATCCGTGCCTGGGTTTTCTCTACCCCTAGGTGTCCTCCAAACAGGTGACTGTGGGCGAGACTCAATATGGCTTTTTGATGTTTTTGTGGCACCAGAAGTTGTTGTATCTCTTGCTCCTGCATTTGCACCACGTGGTACAGGAGATCTTTCTTCACTATAAAGTAAGGTCCGGGACCCCGGATCTTCCGATCCACGGGTATCCCATCAATCTCGGCCACCTCCTTCCTGGCATTATAATATCTGGGGTCCTCCGCCTGGTCCCGCCCAAAAGTCTCTCTCCCGGGACTAACCTGCCCAAGCTCCCAAAGGCCAGCTTCTGCTTCTTCCAACGGCTCGCCGCCGTCATGGCTGGGGGCAGCTTCTGCCTCACCTTCTGTGGTAGAAGTTTCTCTGTTGGCTGTTTGCGTCCATCTGCCTACTAGGGAGGTCTTCCGGGTTCCCAAGGCATTCGCAGCCTTCCTCTCTTTTTTTGTCTTCCGGGTCTTTCAGGGGGCTGAGAACAGATCCTGAGAAATCTCAGCGAACATTGGGGGTTGACATTCCCCCGGTGACGAGTCACTGTCCTCAGGGTCCCCACCTCCCTCCAGCCTCTCTGCGGGGAGTAAATTATCAAACCCTGGATAGTCCCTCCCAATGACTACAGGATATGGAAGTTTAGGAACTACACCCACGGTCACCTCAATGGGGTTTCCCTGAACCTCTATCTCCACTGAGATGGTGGGGTAATGGCTCACGGCCCCATTCACGCATGTCACTGCTACGCGTTTGGCTTGTAGCAGCTGACTATTTTTACCAGCTTACCCAATATGAGGGTGATAGCACTCCCAGAGTCCACAAGCGCTGTAGTCTCTGCTCCATTTATCCTCACTGGCCTGGTGTAATTATGCAGGGCTAATGTAAAGGGAGCATGGGACCTCCCAATCCCCCAAGTTACATTGCATAGGCTCCTCGGTGCTGGGACACTGTGCTGCTATATGTCCCCACTCCCCACATGCATAATATCTATAATTGCTTTTAATCACTCCCCTATCCTGGGGATTAGGGGGTTTAGTCCCGGGGTTCCCCCCACTCAGGCTAATCCCTTCCTTCTGAGGTCCCCGCTGGTTTTTGGCCCCCCTTCTTTCACTTAAGACTCCCCAGGGGTTTGGCTGCCCAACCTTCCAGGGTCAGGGTCGGGTGCTTGCTTCGAAAGGGGCCTTCCTTGGGTAGTCGGGTCAGTTCCCTGGCTGTCATCCATCTTTCTACCAGTGTGATCATCTTGTCGTACGTGGACAGATCATTCTGGCCTACCCATTTGTGGAGATCTGGCAGCAGTCCCCGCATGTAATGGTCGACGACCAGGGTCTCCAAAATCTCCTCCGGCCTGCACACCTCAGGCTGTAACCACTTCTGTGCGAGGTGTATGAGGTCGAATAGCTGGGACCTTGGGGGTTTGTTCTCCTGGTATTTCCATTCATGGAACCTCTGGGCCCTTACCGCTGCCATTACCCCTGATCATGCTAGGATCTCTGCCTTCAGACGCGTATAGTCAGTGGCATCTGTGGCAGGCAAGTCAAAGTAGGCCTTCTGGGCCTCTCCACACAAAAAAGGGGAGAGAATGCTGGCCCACTGCTCCTGGGACCACGCATCACGCTGAGCAGTCCTTTCGAATGAGAGGAGATATGCCTCTACGTCATCTCCTGACATCATCTTTGGCAGACAACCAGTGGCCCTCAGGGTTCGCGTCCTGTCGGACCCCCGGGCCTGGGTGGTGAGGATCTTCAGCTGGTCCACCACCTCTCTCAAGAGGGCACAATCTTGGGTCGCCTGGCTCCTCAATAATTGATTGGTTTCCTGCTGTAGCCACATAGACTCCTGTTGTACAATTGCCTGAACTCGGGTGGCCTCCTGCTGGGCTGCCGTGGCTTGTACCAGAGCTCTTACCACCTCCTCCATTGTGGTACAAAGCAAACAAACCAAAAAAAAAAAATTCAAAACCCCAGTGCACTTTTTTTTTTTAAAACCTCTTTCTTCCACCACGCTGTGAACGAAGTCCCACTCCTGACACCAGTTGTGACAAAGCTCTGTCCTTGTTTCCGTGGGTCCCGCGTTTCCTGGCAGATTTCGCTAGCCTCAGAGGCTCATTGTGACCCTCCACGTAACCCTTCTTTCTCTAGAGACAAGGGTCACAGTCTACTGAGCCATTTTCATCATAAGCCAGCAAGGGAGGTGAGGAGAAATTATCCTTCCTTGCACAGTCTCTGTTGTCTCGCAGTCTCAGTGATTAATCGGGGGCAAAGGTCGGGGGGAGGAGCACGGGCCCACCCTCTACTCCGGGCTCCAGCCCAGGGACCCTAATAGTATCAGCCATGGTAGCTGACCTTTTAGAAACATGACATGTACAATTCCCTGGGCTACTTCCCCCACAGCAGCCCTCACTTCCTCAAGCTCCACTTCACCCTTACCTCAGGGCCTCCTTCCTTGTGCCTGATATGGTGTGTACTACTCAGCCTCTCCAACAGTGCAACTTCCTTCCACAGCTCCTGACATGCACACCCACCTGACTGACTGGGAGGGTTTTAACTAGTTTCAGCCAGCCCCTGATTGGCTTCAGGTGTCTTAATCAACCTAGCATTCTCCCTGCCTTCTGGAAAGTTCTTAATTGGCCCCTGGTGTCTTAATTGACCTGGAGCAGCTTCCATTTCACTTAAGCTGGTACCAGGGATTTGTTTAGCCTGGAGCTAATATATCTATGTCCCACTACTTTTCTATAGCCATCTGGCCTTGCCCCGTGACACAAGCAATCTAAATTACTTACATTGGTGACCTGTCTTGTCCTTATTTACCACCCCACAAATCTTTGTGTTAACTTCAAACTTTATCAGCAATGATTGTATATTTTCTTCCAGATTATTGATAAAAATATTAAATGTCATTGGAGAGAGAACTGATCCTAGCAAGACCCAGTTACAAACACCCTCCCTAGTTGAAAATTCCCCATTAACAATTATGTTTGCAGATCTATGAGTTAGCCATCTTTTAACCCATTTAACATATGTTTTATTAATTTTATACGGTGATAAGTTTTTTTAATCAGAATGTTGTACAGTACTAAGTCAAACACTTTACAGAAATCCAAGTATATTTTATCAGCACAGTTATGTTATCAGCCTAACTTGCAATCTTGGCAAATAACAATATTAAGTTAACTTGACAGGACTTACTTTCCATGAAAATCATCTTGATTGGTATTAATTATATCTCTATACTTGAACTTCTATTGATTGAGTTCCATATCAGCCATTCCATTAGATTGCCTGGGATTAACATCAAGTCAACTAGCCTACTTTAACCTGGGGTGATCCCATTTGCCTTTGGCATAATATTGGTTTTCTTCTAGTCTATTGGAACTTCCCCAGATTTCCAAGGCGCCTTAAAAATTAACATAGATGTTGAGGAGAACTCCTGAGCCAACTCTTTTAAAATTCTTGGATGCAATTTATCCAAGTGCATGAATAATTTACATTAGTGTCATTGTCTGTAAACTTATGTGACTGAAGTTACTTACATGCATAAGTCTTACTTACATGCATAAGTCCCAGCAGACTAGCTATTTAGTGAAACAACCTGTAAGCCATCTAAAACCATGAAACAAATCCACAAATCTATGGGAACAGATCCTGCACTCCTTCTTTACTTGGGCAAAACTTCTCTGGATATCCATGGGAGATTTGTCTGAATAAGGAGTTCAGGGTTTAGCCTTGATTTATATTACTCCTTGGAAAATAAGGTTAATTTTTAACTTGGCTGACAAGAAATAAATCTGGCCTCTTTTACATCAGTTAACTATTACATTAGGAGTAGTAAGCATCCTAAGAGATTTTAGTTTAATGCAATTTTCTGCAGTTGCATCTGTAGAATAAATCACTTGTTAGGTTTAAAAAAAATACTCAAAGTCACTTCAGTGCCCTCATTCTAACACATTTCCCATGCATGCAGTGTTAGGATTGCCAGAACTGTGTGCAGGTTTGTCACCTGTTGTGAGAGTGGAAGTAGTCAAAGGGGTGTTTGAGGAAGGCTGAGAAATGCTTGCTTGAGTGCTGGTTGGAGTATGGTTCACGGATGGTGAGGTGGTGTGGGAGTGTTGCTGATTGGAAGCATCTGCAAGGACAGAACAAATTAGTATTAAAAAGTGAGTTCATTGTTTCATGTAATCATATCATAAACGTCTTGGACTATGTACTTTCTTCTTGTAATTATCTTACCAAAAGATTGAACAGAGCTGCAAGTAAGGTTGTGTTAGTATTTCCATTAAAGAACAAAACAAGAATCTTTAACTAGAATTCACAATATCAGGACTCTTTTATATGTCAATCAGTTCTCAAATATATGGGCCATAATGAAGTCAACAGAAGCTTTGCCTGAATAAGGGCTGTAGGTTTTATCCCATTGTGCGAATATAGTTTTGCCCATAGTTCTTATCATTAGGCACAATTCCACAAACGCTACTAAGCATAGTGCTTACACCCAAGATACTCCTCATGGTGTAAACACTACCCTCAGCAGTATGTGTTTGCCAGGTCAGGTATGCTACCTACCGTGCCTTGGTATTTATTTCATTGCTTAGGGTATGTCTACACTATGAAATTAGGTCGAATTTATAGAAGTCGGTTTTTTAGAAATCGGTTTTATATATTCGAATGTGTGTGTCCCCACAGAAAATGCTCTAAGTGCATTAACTCGGCGGAGTGCTTCCACAGTACCAAGGCAAGCGTCGACTTCTGGAGTGTTGCACTGTGGGTAGCTATCCCACAGTCTCCGCTGCCCATTGGAATTCTGGGTTGAGATCCCAATGCCTGATGGGGCTAAAACATTGTCGTGGGTGGTTCTGGGTACATATCGTCAGGCCCCCGTTCCCTCCCTCCCTCCGTGAAAGCAAGGGCAGACAATCGTTTTGCGCCTTTTTTCTTGAGTTACCTGTGCAGATGCCATACCACGGCAAGCATGGAGCCTGCTCAGGTAACCGTCACTGTATGTCTCCTGGGTGCTGGCAGATGTGGTACTGCATTGCTACACAGCAGCAGCAACCCCTTGCCTTATGGCAGCAGACGGTACAGTAGGACTGGTAACCGTCATTGTCATGTCCGAGGTGCTCCTGGTCGCCTGTGTGAGGTCGATCAGGAGCGCCTGGGCAGACATGGGCTCAGGGACTAAATTTGGAGTGACTTGATCAGGTCATTCTCTTTAGTCCTGCAGTCAGTCCTATTGAACCATCTTATGGTGAGCAGGCAGGCGATACGGATTGCTAGCAGTCCTCTTGTACCATCTTCTGCTGGGCAGGCAAGAGATGAGGATGGCTAGCAGTCCTATTGTACCATCTTCTGCCGAGTAGCCATGAGATGTGGATGGTATGCAGTCCTTCTGCACCGTCTGCTGCCAGCCAAAGATGTAAAAGATAGATGGAGTGTATCAAAACAAGAAATAGACCAGATTTGTTTTGTACTCATTTGCAACCCCCTCGCCCCCCGTCTAGGGGACTCATTCCTCTAGGTCACACTGCAGTCACTCACAGAGAAGGTGCAGCGAGGTAAATCTAGCCATGTATCAATCAGAGGCCAGACCAACCTGCTTGTTCCAATAAGAACAATAACTTAGGTGCACCATTTCTTATTGGAACCCTCCGTGAAGTCCTGCCTGAAATACTCCTTGATGTAAAGCCACCCCCTTTGTTGATTTTAACTCCCTGTAAGCCAACCCTGTAAGCCGTGTCATCAGTCGCCCCTCCCTGCGTCAGAGCAATGGCAGACAATCGTGCATCTGAGTTGAGAGTGCTGTCCAGAGCAGTCACAATGGAGCACTCTGGGATAGCTCCCGGAGGCCAATACCGTCGAATTGTGTCCACAGTACCCTAGATTCGACCCGGCAAGGCTGATTTAAGCGCTAATCCACTTGTCAGGGGTGGAGTAAGGAAATCGATTTTAAGAGCCCTTTAATTCGAAATAAAGGGCTTCATCGTGTGGACGGGTGCAGGTTTACATCGACTTAAAGCTGCTAAATTCGACCTAAAGTCCTAGTGTAGACCAGGGCTTAGAAACCACTCACTGTTTGTTTTATCAGTTCTGTATTGGGCCAGTTCCTGCAGCTCTTGCTTTGGCAAAACTCTCATTGACTGCAGAAAGAATTTTGCCTGAATAATGACTGTAAGTTCAGGTCATATTCTGGAAATAAAACACAGGAACACCTTGTGCTCTTGCATCAGTTGTGAAGCTTAGGAACATTTTCAGTTTGTTGAGCAGTAAGTGTGATAAACTGCCAGACTACACAATTTTCTCCATGTACAGCTCAAGCAATTGTCTTATTGCCAACCTGGGAAATCTAAAGGAATACAGCAAACCTGATGGTTTATATGTGGTGGTAGCAGGAGTGAGTGAAGTAAGGGCAGCAGTGCTGCTGTGTGGCTGATTGCTGGATCCGAAGGAAGGGTTTGAGTCTGCATGAGTGCTGAGGTTTGTGCTGCTTGGTGGAATGGTGCCTGTAGTAAGGAAGTACAATAGTTCTGTTAGTGCTTCCTAATATATCATGCACAGACAATGACAACAAAGTCACACGTAAACAAGGTATCTATTTCTGAATAGATAATGTTAAAAGAAGGAAAACTGAGACCATATATTTTAGGCAGTTATGCAATTTCATTTTGTTTCTTATATATAAGGCAAAAAGCAAAAGTAGAAACATGCATTCTATAAGAAAAGACAACAGAGTTGTAAAGCATCTATGAGTTGAGAACCTGAAGTGTTCAATGCCCTCGGTTCTCACTGGGCCTGACGCTGCTGCAGCTAAAGTCAAAGGTGAGACTTCCATTGGCTTCATAGGATCAGGATAAAGCTAGTTGATTTTTGATGGTAGCTGAGGTTGCTCAGCCCCCTGTAGATTCAGGTGCTTTGTGTTTTATGAAATGATCATTGTCATTCAGAAAGAGAGAGAGAGGTTTACCCTTGTAATTTTAATAACTATTCCAAAACAATAATATAAGTGTCACTATTAGCCTCTAATATTCTCTTATGAATAAAACCAATGTAAAAACTAATCTACTGTCCCAATTCACTTGAATAACTCAGTAAGGATCAGATTCTGTTGGTAAATACTTATATAGACATTGTACAACTGTGCACAAGGTCATACATCCCAGTCAGTGGCAAAGCCAAGGAACAGAAGTTGGGAATCCTTACTCTCAGTCTCCTGATCTAACCACCACACAGCACTCTCAGAGATATATAATCTTACCCGGGAGTCTCAGTTGATTCATATTCTTTAGACTGGTTTGAAAGAAGTTATGAATAAATGTATGTCCAAAAATGTCATGTAATCAGTATTCATTACTTTGACTCTTTGAATAGGGAAATGGAAGCTAAAATTCATCTCTTGAAATACCTCTATGTAATATATACCATATATATCTATAAATAACCTAAAGGACCACTGGATGTCATCATTGCTTCACAAAAGAAAAAATAAATAAACTAGGTTGTATCTAACAATAAACCATAACTTCTAAGCTGACTGCTATTTTTTTTTTAATTTCAAGTGATTTGGCATCTTGGTTCTACTTTTGTCCAATTCTGTTGTCTGTTTTTCATCTTCTGCATCACAGTTGGCAACTTTCATGTGGTAAATAAGCACCCTGACTTTCACAATAAGCCAAAAATCAAGCTAATCCCATTTTAAAACAAGGCCAAAACAAGCCAATCCCTAAGAATCCCGACAGTCTGTGTGACTAGATCCCCCCGGCGTGCAGTCTGGGACTGTGATGGGCCGGCTGTGCACCACTTACTCACCCCCGCTTTGCCCATCTTGCCCCTGCTTGCCGGGAGCCGATCAAAAAAAAGAAGCAACAAGCTACATGCGAAACAAGCTACAAGCCAAAAACTAGCCAACAACCAACTCACAAGCCAATTAAGCCAAAATCAAGCCGTATTTCTGCGTTTTTTCCGCTGGTTTGGCATGTCTGTTCTGCATGTCCAAAGAGCACATTGGTATCTCTCACTGTACTATTCTACTGCTATTTCAGTCTCCCTATAGAGTTTCTTTGCCTTCAGCCCCAGTTTCACTGTCCTCTCTCTCATTCTGAGCTGTGACCTCTTAACTCTTTGTTTGCAGATAAAGATAATATGATTTTGTAAGTGTGTGGTAAAGTGCTATTATAGGATGAAAAACCTGAATTCTCTTATTTGTGCTATATTTATATTACTGTTTTTTTACTGTATAGATCTGGTCCCAAGCCAGTGAATTCAGTGGAAAGACTTCAGCTGACTTCAGTGGGCTTTGGATTGTTCTTTTAATTCTATTGGGGGTCTTCTGTAATTTTTGTAAAAGTTTAACTCCTCTGCTAGGTCAGATAAATGTGGAAACACTATCTGGAAGTAACAAAACCAAACAATTATGAACACATTTTCTGTCTAAACTAGCACACACAATTCAAATCCTACCATATTCTACTATTTTTATTAATTATTTGTATTACAGTCATGCCTGGAGGCCAAGGCTCCATTTTGCTAGGCACTGTACCAACACATAACAAAGACACAGTCCCTGCTCTGAAGAACTTACAATCTAAATTAATATGTTAAATGAATGAGATATGTTCAGTGAAATACATGTAAATCACAAATTCAGACAAAAGCAAATTGGTTCATTTGGTTCTTCCTTTTTAAACCAGTCTATATTATTTCACCTGTGATCTCACTATTCTAAATGTAAAGGTATGTCAAGAGAAGGTTATACATATTTGTGTCCGTACATTAAGGCCCCAATCCTGCAATCAGATTCATTCAAACAGATCCTTGCCCCATGCAGGAGAAGGGCTGAGGGACCTGACTCATGAAGGTATATGAGCACATGCCTGACTTTAAGCACGAGTAGTCCTGGAGAAGACAATGAATTAAGTTGCAGCATACAAAAGCACATGCATTCTAGGCTCTTTAGTTCCTGCCATTTACTTGGAAGGGAGCTGATTCACCTGAATCACTGACCTCTATGGGTATGTCTACACTACGAAATTAGGTCGAATTTATAGAAGTCGGTTTTTTAGAAATCGGTTTTATATATTCGAATGTGTGTGTCCCCACAGAAAATGCTCTAAGTGCATTAAGTGCATTAACTCGGCGGAGTGCTTCCACAGTACCAAGGCAAGCGTTGACTTCCAGAGTGTTGCACTGTGGGTAGCTATCCCACAGTTCCCGCAGTCTCCGCTGCCCATTGGAATTCTCGGTTGAGATCCCAATGCCTGATGGGGCTAAAACATTGTCATGGGTGGGTCTGGGTACATGTCGTCAGGCCCCCCTTCCCTCCCTTCCTCCGTGAAAGCAAGGGCAGACAATCGTTTTGCGCCTTTTTTCCTGAGTTACCTGTGCAGATGCCATACCACGGCAAGCATGGAGCCTGCTCAGCTCACTGTCACAGTATGTCTCCTGCGTGCTGGCAGACGTGGTACTGCATTGCTACACAGCAGCAGCAACCCATTGCCTTATGGCAGCAGACGGTACAGTAGGACTGGTAGCCGTCATTGTCATGTCCGAGGTGCTCCTGGTCACCTCTGTGAGGTCTATCAGGAGCGTCTGGGCAGACATGGGCGCAGGGACTAAATTTGGAGTGACTTGATCAGGTCATTCTCTTTAGTCCTGCAGTCAGTCCTATTGAACCATCTTATGGTGAGCAGGCAGGCAATACGGATTGCTAGCAGTCCTCTTGTACCATCTTCTGCCGAGCAGCCATGGGATGTGGATGGCATGCAGTCCTTCTGCACCGTCTGCTGCCAGCCAAAGATGTAAAAGATAGATGGAGTGTATCAAAACAAGAAATAGACCAGATTTGTTTTGTACTCATTTGCAACCCCCCTCCCACCGCTGCCCCCCGTCTAGGGGACTCATTCCTCTAGGTCAAACTGCAATCACTCACAGAGAAGGTGCAGCGAGGTAAATCTAGCCATGTATCAATCAGAGGCCAGACCAACCTGCTTGTTCCAATAAGAACAATAACTTAGGTGCACCATTTCTTATTGGAACCCTCTGTGAAGTACTGCCTGAAATACTCCTTGATGTAAAGCCACCCCCTTTGTTGATTTTAATTCCCTGTAAGCCAACCCTGTAAGCCATGTTGTCAGTCGCCCCTCCCTGCATCAGAGCAACGGCAGACAATTGTGCATCTGAGTTGAGAGTGCTGTCCAGAGCAGTCACAATGGAGCACTCTGGGATAGCTCCCGGAGCCCAATACCGTCGAATTGTGTCCACAGTACCCCAAATTTGACCCGGCAAGGCCGATTTAAGCGCTAATCCACTTGTCAGGGGTGGAGTAAGGAAATCGATTTTAAGAGCCCTTTAATTCGAAATAAAGGGCTTCATTGTGTGGATGGGTGCAGGTTTACATCGATTTAACACTGCTAAATTCGACCTAAAGTCCTAGTGTAGACCAGGGCTATGTGCCTCACATGATCAGCACACAGGTCAAAAGTGTGCCACTGTTAAACAGTACTGAAAACTGAGAACTGGAAGCACATAGATCAGGAAAGGGGTCGGTGAAGCAGAGTGATAAAAACCTATAATTATATTGGTTTTATGATGTTACCTGTCACTTTGCAACTTTATCTCTATATACAGTATTTTTGTTTATACTAAAATTTGGAAACATTAATCATATTTGATTTTAATTTAAGCAATAAAAACAAAACAATGTTTCTGGAATGTTAACAAATTATGAAGTAATATCATGAGCCAGATCCTCAGCTGGTGTAAATCAATGTATCTCCATTGAAGCCATTGGAGCTGGCTAGATTTACACCACCTGAGGGTCTGGCCCAATACTACTGAGTGAGACTAACTGGTGCTATACCAAAGAGTGCTTTTCAATTGTCCATGGGGAGAGGAGAACCATTTGTTTCTTCCCAACTTCACACTGACTATTTTAAATGACGATTCTAAATGTAAAGGCATTAAACACTCTAGAAGATAATACTTGTACACACAAAGCATGTGTCTTATTGGAAGTAAACACAACCACAGTTCAAGCAAATTTCATAGAGAAGTGTTGCAGTTCCGTAAGGAAAGTAAAAATAGTTCTCTTACCAGTTCCAATAGAGTTCTGTGTTTGCCCTAAAAGGAATAAAAACAGGAATAAATACAGTATGTCAAGAGAAGGTTATACACATTTGTGTCCATACATTAAGGCCCCAATCCTGCAATCAGATTCATGCAAACAGATCCTTGCCACCATGCAGGAGAAGGGCTTAGAGCCCTGACTCATCAAGGTATGTGAGCACATGCCTGACTTTAAGCACATGAGCAGTCCTGGAGAAGACAATTAAGTTGCAGCATACAACATGAATTAAGTTGCAGCATACAAAAGTCATTGGAGATGGCTAGATTTACACCACCTGAAGATCTGGCCCAATACTACTGAGTGAGACTAACTGGTGCTATACCGACGAGTGCTTTTCAGTTCTCCATGGGGAGAGGAGAACCATTCTTTTCTTTCCAACTTCACGCTGACTGCTCCTGGGCTTCCCCTGTAATCTAAAAAGATTTTAACCTTGTAGGTCACTCAACCCATTGTAATAAGATTCATTTGGGGAGTTATCTTGTAGCTTGATGTTGGGTAGTCTGGGATTCTGCTGGAATGGGCATGGGATGGAGATTCCCCAAGATGTTTGTAACTAGAGGTGAAATGGTTCTCTCAGGTGTAGAGGATGTAAAAATGGAGGTTCAATACCAGTCTATATAACCCTATAACACACGGTGATACATAACTGACAGGAACTTAACTGTGAAATGTACAGTATAAATAGTAATTGTCTTTATGCTGCAGTTCCTTCTTTAATCCAGAATATGAATTCAAGGCATGAGACACTGAGCTCCATTCTTTCATCCAGGTGCTTAATTATCTGTCATGCAGTACACTGTCTACCATAGAACAACATGTAGTATACCAGAAACAAGTTAAAACTAGAACTAGTTTAATTCGTTAATTCTCTGTGACATGCTGTGACACCTGAGCTAAGGAAACCTCCACATCTGAGTTGGAGTTCAAGAATTTGGGTGGCAAAGGTAGAATAAGAAATCAAACAATGTCTTATGCCTTAAAGGCCATTTTTGTTAAGTATATATATATATATATATATTGTGAGAGGGTCGGGCCAGATGGCTACAGGAGAGTAATTCTTTTATTTTTTCAGGTGGTGGTGGTGTTGGTGGTGTCCACAGCAGCAACAGCTGGGGCTGGGGTCCCTCGCTCCCCCCTTCTGGGGAGCGGGCCAGCAGGCCCCCCCACAAGGGGCTGCAGTCAGAGAAGTAGCAGCACCTGAGGGTGCGGGGTCCAGCAGCCAGCCAGCAACCAGGTAACAGAGAAGGGGGCGGGGTTGTGTCTGGCCCAGCTAGGGAGCAGCTGGAGCAGCAACAGCCCTATTGGGATCCGGGAAGTGGGCGGGTGAAGCCCGTCCACTGCTAAAGGATCCCCCCCCCAGCCTAAGAGGGGGATCCACAAGACCTGGACACCAAATAAATCTGGGGGACAACTAATGAAATAACAGGGACAGGAGTGTGGTCAAAGGGTCAAATGAAGGGAACCGGATGGGGACACCGAGCAGAGAACCCCGGACAGCGCCCACTGCTCCTCAAAGGCGTCAAGGAAGTCAGTGGACACTGCCCAGAGGAACTCTTCCCGGATACGTGAACGGACCGAGGATTGGAAATAGGCCCCACAGTCACAGGAGACTCCATCAGCCAACCTCCTCACTCTGGTTTTATAGATGGCCATTTTAGCTAGGGCCAGGAGGAGGTTTACCAGGAGATCCCATGACTTTGTGGGGCCACGGATAGGGAGTGCATAAATAAGAAAGTGAGGGGAGAAGTGCAACCAAAAACATAATAAAATATTGGTGAGGAGCCGGAATAGGGGCTGCAGCCTGGCACACTCCAGATATATGTGTGCCAGGGTTTCCCTCATGCCACAAAAGGGGCAGGTGTCTGGGATAGAGGTGAACGGTGCCAAGAACACGCCCGTGCTCACGGCTCCATGAAGGAGCCGCCAACTGATATCCCCGGCGGGCCTCGGGACCAAGGTGGAATATAGGCTGGTCCACCGGGGCTCCTTACCCTCCAAAGGTGGCAGGAGGTCCCGCCATTTTGTATTGGGGCGGGATACGAGGATGAGGGCGTGTATGGTGTGGAGCACTAGCGTGTATAGATGTTTCCTTGGCGCGGTTTGGAAGCAAACCGGCTGCAGCTCGTGCAGCTGGCTCACAGTGAAGGGATTAGGGGGTAGGTTGGGTCCACGGGGCAGGGGCCCAATTAAAAGGTCTGGCGAGCCTGGGGTAGAGGGTGGGTGGGGCGTGCCCTTGTGCAGGACCTGGTTAAGGTAAACCTGAGCAGTGGGCGGCAAAGCGGCCTTCACCTCCTGAAGTACGCACTGGGGAGTACGAGGTCTGGAGAGCCCCATGCGCTGAGCAAGCATCAGGGGATCCAGCCAGTCTCCCCGGTCGTAGTCCAGGAGGTCTCCGACTCTTGTGACTTCCGCCAGGACCAACCTCTGGCACACAGAGGGGGACTCCGCCACCTGCACACGAAGCTAGGGGTTGTGTAGCAGGGGCTCCGTGAGGAGATCTGCCCCCTCAGTGGCCACCACGGACCTGGTCGTTGAAAACAATTTCCAGGTCCGGAGGAGGTCCTGGTAGAAGACCAGCAGCCCGGAGAAGACCTCTCGGATGAAGGTAAAGGAGCTGCCGGTTGTATTGGAGCCCTCAGAAACGGCGCAGGAAGGCGTGCACAAGTATGCTCCACGCCGGACTACTTGCACCATAAAAGAGCCTCTGCAGGGCCTGGAGGCGGAAGACATGGATCTGAGTGTGCAGACATTTCAGGCCCTGCCCTCCCTCCTCCAGGGGTAGATGGAGAACCCCTGCAGGGACCCAGTGCAGTCCTGACCAAAAGAACTCCAGAATCGATGTCTGGAGGTTGGCCAGGAAACCCGGAGTCGGGACCAGGGTGTTGAGACAGTACCAGAGCATGGACAGGACAAGTTGATTAAGCACCAGTGCTCTCCCTATAAGGGAGAGGCACTGGAGAAGTCCTGTCTATTTCCGGAGCCGCTCTATACCCCACCCTCTAAATTGTGCCAGTTCTCCGGCAGAGAGGGATGCGTGCCAGAAAGGTAAACGCTGAGATAGAGCAGCGGACCCACACTCCACCGGATGGCCTGAAGCGCGGGTGGGAGGGAGCTCGCCTGCCAGCCGTCCCCGACCACCAGGCCAGAGCTCTTGACCCAGTTGACCCAGGCGGAGGAGGCTGCCGAATAGATGGCCTGGCAAGCCTCCACCCGCACCAAGTCGCCCGGGTCCTGGACCATGAGAAGCACGTCCTCAGTGTACGTTGACAGGACCAGCTGCAGCTCCGGCTCCCACAGCACCAACCCTGTCAACCTCCTTCAGAGGAGACAGAGGAAGGGCTTGATCGCCAGAGCATACAGCTGGCCTGAGAGGGGGCACCCCTCCCGTACTCCTCGCCCGAAGCTGACCGGTTCAGTCAGGGTCCAGTTGAGCCTGACCAGACACTCTGCGGAGGCGTACAGCTCCCGGAGAAAACCCACAAACTGGGGTCTGAAGCCAAACGCTTGCAGAGTGCTCAGGAGATACCCATGATCCACCCTGTTGAACGCCTTCTCCTGATCCAAGGACAGGAGGGCGAACGACAGACTATCCCTACACCCAAGTTCCAAAAGGTCCCAGACCAGATATAGGTTGTCAAAGATGCTGCGGCCCAGGACAGTGTAGGTCTGGTCTGGGTGGACCACGTCCACCAGCACGGACCCTAGCCGCACCGAGATTGCTTTTGCCACAACTTTGTCATCCATGCTGAGGAGCGAGACGGGATGCCAATTTCGTAAATCGCGGAGGTCCCCCTTCTTTGGCAATAAGGCGAGCACGGCTCACCTGCACGAAAGAGGGAGGACCCCACTCCGCACATACTTGGCCCAGACGGTGACTAGGTCTGGGCCAAGGATGTCCCAGAACACGCAGTAGAACTCCACGGTCAGCCCGTCCATGCCTGGAGATTTATTGGGGGGCATGCGACGGAGGGCTTCCAAGAACTCGGCCAGAGTGAGAGGCAGCTCTAGCCAGTCTCGGTCGCCCGTGCTGACCGTAGGGAGCTCCTCCCAAAGCACTCTGCAAGCATTAGGATTGGTCGGATCCGGGGAGAAAAGGCTTGCATAGAAGGCTCTCGCCCTCCCGCACATCTCCACCGGTTCCATGAGGGGGGGTGCATCTTCTGCCAGAAGGCAGGTGACGTGTTTCTTGGCCCCCCTCCTTTTCTCCAGGGCGTAGAAGAAGTGGGAGCCATGATCCATTTCCCGAAGGAGACGGATGTAGGATCGAACAAAGACACCCCGGCCCTGATGGTCCTCGAGGGCCCGAAGCTCCTCTCGCTTCTCCTGGCACGCTCTGCAGAGGGGCGGATCCTAGGGGCTGGCGACCAGATGCCTCTCCAGCTCTAAGACCTCCCGTTCCAACTGCTCTATCGCTGCATCCCTTCGTCGGCTGGCGCCCCGGGTGTAGTCACGTTAGAAGAGCTGGGCGCACACTTCCCCAGGTCCCACCACCGCCGCACCGAGGGAAAGGCATGCCGCTGCCCTCTCCAGGCCATCCAGAACTCCTAGCAGGACGTCATGAAGCCCACATCCTCCAACAAGCTGTTGTTGAAATGCCAAGAGGCCGGCCCCGGCCTCTCCGCGCAGAGGGAGGCCGTCACAGTGGCTAAATGATGGTCAGAAAATGGACCCCCCAGATGCTGGAGGAGTGGGCTCGTGAAAGGTGGAAATGTGATAAATAAATGCGGTCCAACCAGGAGTGGTGCGACCGATGGGCCTCCACCCGGACAAAGGTGAATGTGGAAATGTCATCCGGGTGGTGGTTGCGCCAGAAGTCCACCAGGGAGTGGTGTTCGACTATCTCCCAGAGAACGTCCGCTGCGGCCAGGCACTGCTCGGTCCCCGAGCGGTTCCACTCCTCAAGGGCATTGTTGAAGTCCCCACCCAGGACCAGGCACTCATAAGGATCCAAGGTGCCGAGGAAAGCGGACGCCTGCTGATAGAATTGCAGCTGCTCCGGGCTCGATGTCGGGGCATAGACATTAACGAGATTGACCACGAGCCCCTCCATACGGACCCAGAAGTGCAGCAGGTGGCCCGGCACAGCCTCAGCCACCCCAGCACCTCGGGCCGCAGGTCGGGGGAGAACAGGGTCGCCACTCCAGCCGAATGAACTGTGAGATGGCTAAAGTAGACCCTGTCCCCGCAATCCAGCCGCCAGCTGTCTTCGGCAGTCGGATCCGTATGGGTCTCCTGCAGGAAAACCACAGAGTACCCTCCCTCCCAAAGGAAGTAGAGCACCTGGGACCTGCAGAGACCCATTCTACAGCCCCGGGTGTTCAATGTTGCGATGGTAAGAGGTGCCATGAGGAGGGCTGGGGGGGATCCTCGCCGGCAGGGATGTTCACGGCTCCCAACGGGCCTCGCAACAGTCCGTGACCTACCCTGTAGGTGAGTAAGGAGTCACGGAAGAGGCGGACCCGCTGGTAGGCTGCGGCGGCCTGCTTCCTGGTCCTTTTACCCTCCCCAGTGAGGGCCCTCGCAGCCCGGAGGATTTGATGAAAGTCCCCCCATCACTAGAAAGCAAGCTGTACCTTGTTGCGGGAGCCATGGACGTCTTCTAAAAACTCCCGCAACTCCTCTCGCAGCGCATGGAGGTAGAGGCTTGGGGGGGTGATGGAGGGGCAGGCGGTGGAGGGGTAGCTGGGGCTGATGGAGGGGCCCCACCTGTCTCGTCCTCCGCCATCGTGAGCAGGGAGGGAAGGAGAGACACCAGAAGGAGGAGGGGAAAGGGGAAGCAGGTCGACCACTCCTCCCCGCTAGGCTGCAGGCAGGGGAGGAGGGCGCCAAAGGGGGTGAGCTGGACAGGGGGACAAAACAGGGGTTAGGGGGTCAGTCGCCAACATGGGGTGGAATTCCAGCTCCTCTAGCTGCACTGGGGGGGGATACAACAGCATTGGGGGTGCAGTGAAGAGGGTTGAAACTAAAATGGGGAGTCGCACAAGCGCATGGGAGGGGGCATGGGCGCACGGAGCAAGGGGCTAAGCGGGCTGGAGTTAGGGCAGGGAAACCAAGGGGCTAGCTTCAGAGGCTGGAGTGGGGCAAACAATCAAAGGCTGTAGAGGGAAATGGGTGAGGCAGGCAAACAAACTGAAGCTAGTAAGGGGGGGGCTGGGGCAAAAGGGGGGGCAAAAGCTGCAAAGGGCAAATGGGGCAGGTAACAAGAGGCAAAGCCGTGAGGTGGGCAGTCTGGGGGGGGGCACGTGCACCCACGTGCACTTGCACAAAGTCAATTTGGGCTGGCTGCTGCTTCTGGCCCAAATGGTGGAATCAGGGCGTGGCAAGCCAAGCAAGCAACTAAGTCCAGAGGCAGGAGCTGAGGCAGATGGTAAACAGCCAGTGGGGGGAGTGGAGGGGGCAGCGGTGGTGGTAGTGGTGGGGGTTGGGGGACACACAGATGGATCGGGGGGCAGCTCCACGCCACACCCCCTGTGTCCTTGCAAACACAGTCAAGACCCCCAGCACAAGAGCACAGTTCAAAAGTTACTCAGTCTTAAGGCCCCCTCCACGGTGGTCTGTAGAGTTTCTAGGTGCTCCCCCACTGGTAGATGGTCCTCTTCTTCTCCTCCTCAGGGCTTCAGCAGCTCCAGGCACCAGACTCCGCAGCAGCAGCTCCAGGAACTCTAGGTGGTGGTCCAGGCAGGCAGAAAGGACCCCTCTCAGGTGGTGGTGGTGTCCACAACAGCAACGGCTGGGGTCCCTCACTCCTCCCTTCTGGGGAGCGGGCTAGCAGGCCCCCCCTCAAGGGGCTGCAGTTGGAGCAGTAGCAGCACCCAAGGGTGGGGGGGTCCAGCAGCTGGCCAGCAACCAGGTAGCAGCAGAGAAGGAGGGGGTGGTATCTGGCCCAGCCAGGGGAGCAGCAACAGCAGCAGGGAGAGCCCAGGGCCTAGCAGCAGCAGTCCCAGCAGCGGGAGCAGCAGCTCTCTCCCTCCTTCTCCCTCCAGGCCAGAGGGCTACAGGAGAGTAATTTTTTTTTTTTTGAAGCAGAAAAGAGTTTTATTTGTGTAACACTTACAAAGAATCACCAAAAGGGATAAATCAAAACTATGCAACAAAACAAAAGCAAACGCAAGGTATGACACAACAGCCTTCAGGAGGGAGAAGTGTTCAGGCTAGCCTGGGCCCAGAGCGGGGGGGCTTCCTTGACACTCGTGGTCTTCCACCCTCCTGAGTTACCTGGTGGTCTAGAGCGGGGGGGCTTCCTCGGCACTCATGGTCTTCCACCCCCTCGAGTTACCTAGTGCCACACCCAGTGTCACCAATTATTCGTCTCCTGAGAGTGCCCGACAAGATGGGCACGGCTGCGGGATGGGCAGTTTGGGGGTGGGGTGATGTACACCCACGCGTGATAGGACCCCTCCTAGGTGACAGTAATGATGGTATCCACAGCGGCAACGGCTGGGGCTGGGGTCTCTCGCTCTTCCCCTCAATCAAAGGGTCAGATGGAGGCAACCGGACGGGGTCACCGAGCAGAGAACCTTGGACAGCGCCCACCGCTCCTCGAAGGCGTCAAGGGAGTCGGTGGACGCCGTCCAGAGGAACTTCGCCCGGATACGTGAATGTACTGAGGATCGGAAAAAGGCCCTACAGTCGCAGGACATTTCATTGGCCAGCCTCCCCTCTCTGGTTTTATAGATGGCTGTTTTAGCTAGGGCTAGGAGGAGGTAAACTAGGAGATCCCGCGATTTTGTGGGGCCACGGATGGGAAGTGTATAGATAAAAAGGTGAGGGGAGAAATGAAGCCAGAAGCGCAATAAAATATTCGTGAGGAGCCGGAAAAGGGGCTGCAGCCTGGCACACTCTAAATATACGTGCGCCAGGGTTTCCCTCACATTACAAAAAGGGCAAGTATCCGGGATGGGGGTGAACCGCGTCAAAAACATGCGCATGCTCACAGCTCCGTGAATGAGCCGCCAACTGATGTCCCCGACGGGCCTTGGGACCATGGTGGAATACAGGCTGGCCCATCGAGGTTGCTCACCCTTCAAAGGTGGCAGGAGGTCCCGCCACTTTGTATTGGGGCGGGACATCAGGGCGTGGGCGTGAAGGGTGTGAAGCGTGAGTGTGTATAGATGTTTCCGTGGCGCGATTTGGAAGCTGACTGGCTGCAGTTCGTGCAGCCGGCTTGCAGTGAAAGGGTGAGGGGTTTGTTGGGATCTACAGGGTAGGGGCCCAACTGAAAGGTCCAGCGGGCCTGGGGTAGAGGATGGGCGGGGTGCGCCCTCGCGCAAGGCTCGGTTGACATAAGCCCAAGCAGCGGGGGTCAAGGCGGCCTTCACCTCCTGAAGTACGCGCCGGGAGGTACGAGGGCTGCAGAGCCCCATGCGCCGAGCGAGCGTCAGGGGATCCAGCCAGTCTCTCTGGTCATAGTCCAGGAGGTCTCCGACCCTCGTGACTTCCGCCAGGACCAACCTCTGGCGCACCGAGCGGGACTCCGCCACCTGCACACGGAGTTGGGGATTGTGTAGCAGGGGCTCCGTGAGGAAATCTGCTCCCACGGTGGCCGCCACAGACCTGGTAGTTAGAAACAGTTTCCAGGTCCGGAGGAGGTCCTGGTAGAAGACCGGAAGCCCGGAGAGGTCTCGCGGAAAACCTCTCGGACAAAGATAAAAGAGCTGCCGGTCGTATCGGAGCCCTTGGAAGTGGCACAGGAAGGTGTGCACCAGTATGCTCCACGCCGAACTACTCGCACATAAAAGAGCCTCTGCAGGGCCTGGAGGCGGAAAAGGCAGACCTGAGTGTACAGATACTTCAGGCCCTGCCCTCCTTCCTTCAGGGGTAAATGAAGAACTCCAACAGGGGCCCAGTGCATTCCTGACCAAAAGAACTCTAGAATCAATCTCTGGAGGTGGGTCAGGAAACCAGGGGCCGGGACCAGGGTGTTGAGCCGGTACCAGAGTGTGGACAGGACTAGTTGGTTAAGCACCAGTGCTCTCCCTCGGAGGGAGAGACATCGGAGTAGCCTCGTCCATTTCCGGATCCGCTCTATCACCCCGCCTTCTAAATTTTGCCAGTTCTCCGGCGGAGAAGGGTGCGTGGCAGAAAGGTAAACGCCGAGATAGAGCAGTGGACCCGCACTCCACCGGATGGTCTGAAGCGCAGGTGGGAGGGAGCTTACCTGCTGCCAATCCCCCACCGCCAAGCCAGAGCTCTTGACCCAGTTGACTCGGGCGGAGGAGGCTGCCGAATAGATGGCCTGGCATGCCTCCACTCGCACCAAGTCGCCCGGGTCCTGGACCACGAGGAGTACGTCATCGGCGTATGCCAACAGGACCAGCCGCAGCTCCGGCTCCTGCAGCACCAACCCTGTCTTCCTCCTGCGGAGGAGACAGAGGAAAGGCTCGATCGCCAGAGCGTACAACTGGCCCGAGACGGGGCACCCCTGCCGCACTCCTCGCCCAAAGCTGACCGGTTCAGTCAGGATCCAGTTGAGCCTAACCAAACACTCCGCGGAGGCATACAGCACCCGGAGAAAACTCACAAACTGAGGTCCGAATCCAAACGCCTGCACAGTGCTCAGGAGGTACCCATGGTCTACTCTATCGAACGCCTTCTCCTGATCAAGAGACAGGAGGGTGAACGACAGACCGTCTCTCCGCCCGAGTTCCAAAAGGTCTCGGACTAGAAAGAGGTTGTCAAAAATGCTGCGACCCGGGACAGTATAGGTCTGGTCTGGGTGGATCACGTCCGCCATCGCGGACCCTAGCTGCAGCGAGATTGCTTTCGCTACGATTTTGTAATCCATGCTAAGGAGTGAGACGGGACGCCAGTTTCGTAAATCGCGGAGGTCCCCCTTCTTCGGCAGCAAGGCGAGCACCGCTCACCTGCACGACAGAGGGAGGACCCCGCTCTGCAAGGACTCAGCCCAGACGGTGACTAGGTCTGGGCCAAGGATGTCCCAGAACGCGCGGTAAAACTCCACGGTCAGCCCGTCCATGCCCGGAGATTTATTGGTGGGCATGCGACGGAGGGCTTCCGAGAACTCGGCCAGGGTGAGAGGCAGCTCTAGTCAGTCTTGGTCGCCCACGCTGAGCGTGGGGAGTTCCTCCCAGAGCACCCTGCAAGCACCAGGATCGGTCGGATCCGGGGAGAAAAGGCTTGTGTAGAAGTCACGGGCCCTCCCACACATCTCCTCCGGATCCGTGAGGGGGGTGCCGTCTTCTGCAAGAAGGCAGGTGACGTGTTTCTTGACCCCCCTCGTTTTCTCCAGGGCACAGAAGAAGCGGGAGCCGCGGTCCATCTCCCGAAGGAGGCGGATGCGGGACCGAACGAAGGCACCTCGGGGCGGTGGTCCTTGAGGGCCCGGAGCTCCTCCCACTTCTCCCGGCATGCTCCACAGAGGGACAGGTCCTCGGGGTTGGCGGCCAGATGCCTCTCCATCTCTAAGACCTCCCGTTCCAACTGCTTTATCGCTGCATTTCTCCGTCGGCTAGTGCCCCGGGTGTAGTCACTGCAGAAGAGCTTGGCGCGCACCTTCCCGAGATCCCACCATCGCCGCACCGAGGGAAAGGCATGCCACTGCTCTCGCCAGGCCAGCCAGAACTCCCGGAAGGACGTCACTAAGCTCTCGTCCTCCAACAGGCTGTTGTTAAAGTGCCAATAGGCCGGCCCCGGTCTCTCTGCATGGAGGGAGACCGTTATGGTGACTAAATGATGGTCAGAGAATGGGGCCGGCCGAATGGCGGAGGAGTGGGCTCGTGAAAGATGGAAACGGGATAAATAAATACGGTCCAACCGAGAGTGGTGTGACCGATGGGCCTCCACCCAGACAAAGGTGAACGTAGAAGTGTCATCTGGGTGGTAGTCATGCCAGACGTCCACTAGGGAGTGATGTTCGACTATTTCTAGGAGAATGTTCGCGGCGGCCGGGCTCAGCTCGGCCCCTGAGCGGTCCTGCTCCGTGACGGTGGTGTTAAAGTCCCCTCCCAGGACTAGGCACGCGTGAGAATCTAGGGTGCCAAGGAAGTCGGACAGCCGCTGATAGAATTGCAGCCACTTCGGGCTTGTTGTCGGGGCATAGATGTTAACGAGGTTGACCACGAGCCCCTCCATTCGGACTCGGAGATGCAGCAGGTGGCCCGGCACGGCCTCAGTGACCCCTAGCACCTCGGGCTGTAGGTTGGGGGAGAACAGGGTCGCCACTCCAGCTTGCCGAATCGTGAAGTGGCTAAAGTAGACCTCGTCCCCCCACTCCAGCCTCCAGCTGTCCTCGGTGGTCGGATCCGTATGGGTCTCCTGCAGGAAAACCACAGAGTACCCCCCTTCCCGAAGGTAAGAGAGCACCTGGGACCTGCAGAGAGCCATCCTACAGCCCCGGGTGTTCAAAGTTGCGATAATGAGAGGTGTCATGTGGAGGGCTGGGGGGGTGGGGGTTCCTTGTTGGCGGGGGTGTTCGCGGCCCCTGGCGGGTCGCGCAACAATCCGTCACCCATCCCGTAAGTGAGTAAATCATCACGGAAGCCATGGGCCCGCCTACAGACCGCAGCACCGTGTCTTCTTTTCCCTCTACCCTCCTTTATAAGGGCCCTTGTGGCCTGGAGGATTTGATCAAAGTCCCCCCATAGCTGGAGAGCTAGCTGTACCCTGTTGCGGGAGCCACGGATGTCTTCTAAAAACTCCCGAAATGCTTTTCGCAGCTCATGAGGGGGGGGGAGTGTTGCGATTTCCCGGTTATTCCCTGGTGGGGCTCTTGGTGCAGCCTCGTGGTCCGCTGAGGCGGGCAGGCAGGGTGCGGACCACCGACGGGGATCTGACAGGCTAAAGTTATTAGGTCCGTCTCAAGCCTTGGGGTAGAAGGGGATGGCAGAGGAAAAATTGCAGCTCCTAATGGGTCGCGGCAGGAAAATGCAAAGGCTGCTCCTTGGGGAAGATCCGCAAAAAAAGGGAAAGAAATAACCCCAGGGGCAGCAATAGCATTGCAGGAGGAGGTGGATTGGGCAGGGAGAGGGATGGGGGCGTGGGCAGAGGCGAGGCTCTGGGCTTTGGGAGGCAAGCAGCTGAGAGGTGGTGCCTCCCGAACAGATTCGAGGGTTAAGGAGGAGTGGAGGGGGCTCCCAGTGACGCTAGGCGCTGGCTCCGTGGTGGTCTTGGCAGCCACGGCATCAGGTGGTGGACCACCTTCTGCGGTGCGCCCGCCCGGGAAGGCAATTAGCGGGAGGGAGCATGGGGAAAGGAGGGCTGGGGTGAGGCTACCCAGATCGAGGCCAACCGGCAGTAGATCATCTTCTCCCTGCGTGACCGGGGTCAAGTCTAGGGCCTCAATCTCCGCATACACGGAGGAGAGGCAAACTCCTGCTACCCCGGGGGCCTCTCCTCTAGGGCTCGCCTCAACAGTCGCCTCGGGGTTCGCGGGGGGTTCGGGTGGTATCCGGGCAGAAGGAGCATCCTCAGGGGTCTCGGAGGGGAGGGTCTCCCGTGGAGGGGGGATTCTGCCCTCCAATGCCAGTCTGTCTTCCCCTCCCGACACCAGCGGATGGATCTCACTCGTGGCCGTAGTGGAAGGCTCAGTATCAGTGCCTCCCATCCTGGTCTTCCGGGGGGCTTCTGCGTCGGATGGATGCAGCGGAGCTCGAGCCTTCCGCTTGCCTCGCTTCCCCTGGACTAGGGTCCAGCCCACCATAGCGTCATCTGGGGGTTGGTTATCAGGGGTCGTGTCGGGGGGCGGAGGCGATGATTCAGGGGTTCGGGGGGGGTAGCGGTGAGGCAGCATGAGGGACGGGGGGTTCTCCTTGGGGCGGGCCCTCTCCTATACCCGGTAATATCTTTGCCACACCCTCCTCCATAGGCTTTACCAGATTGGTAATAGCAAGGGTGGGACTCTCTTGCTCGCCCGGGCATTGTAGAGAAGGTATCTCTTGGGCCCGGATGGGAGCAGTGATGGGTCGGGTAGGAGGAGGGTTGGTTTCAGGTGCTGGGCAGCCAAGGGCGTCGGCAGCGACGGAGCCGATGTCCTGCCGGGTCTCGGGGGTCTTGGGTGCCCCTACCCCCAAGGCCAAAGGGCAGTCTCTGTGGACATGCCCTGCTGAGCGGCAGAGGTAGCACCGGGCCTCTCCGGTGGAGTAAAAGACCTGATAGCGGGCTCCCTGGTAGGGGACTAGGAAGGACCCCTCGAGCGCCTCTCCGTCACGCGCCCCCGCCGGCGGTAGAAGCTGCACTTGCCGGCGGAATGAAAGGGCGTGACGGAGGGTGGGGTCCTTGCAGCCCAACGGAAGAGGGCTGATGACAGAGACAAGTTTCCCCAGGGTGGAGAGAGCGGGTAACAGGGCAACATTGGGTAAAAAGGGAGGAACGGAGGTGAGGACGAGGCGAACGCCCAGGTCTTCTAGCGGCTCTAGGGGGACAAACACCCCCCCCACCACCAGGCCCCTCTCCACCACCTCCTGGGCAGCAGCCTCTGAAGCTAAGAAAAAAAAGACCTTCCCATACATTTTGGAGGCCGCCACAATAGCCGTGGATCCTACCACCTTCGCCAATGCCTGCACGTATGTCTCCACGTGGGGCGAGGCGGGCACCAGGAGGCAACGGACACTGTGCCTCCTGGTCAAGGTGGGGAAGGGGCCCTGGTCGCTGGTGATGGTAGCAGGGGCAGTGGGTGGGAGAGATGATGAGGCGGCAGGCAGGGGGGAGCCTGCCATCGCCCGGGCATATGTCCTGGGGGCCGGGGGAGGGACGTTCGCAGAGCTGGTGGAGGGACCAGCAGGGGGGGACGCTGCAGTCGATGACGGGGCCACAGTGGTGGGGGAGGGCCATGGAGGGCCTGGTGGTTTTAGCAGGGCCCTTTCCTTTCTTCCCGACCTGGCCTTTTCGGCCAGCTGGGGGGGGGGTTCCTAGAATCTGGGGGGGCAGTGGATGTAGCAGTGGCAGTAATCGCCTCGGTGCCTCCTGCTGCCGGTGCCCCAGCGGGGGCAGTGGCAGGTATTTTGACAGTGGTGGTGGTGGGGGGGGTCAGAGGTTGGGTGGCGGGGAGGTGGGTGAGGAACAACTGATATTGGTAAAGGGGCCTCGCCCCTCTCATTCCCCGCCATTGTGAGCATGGAGAGACGGGGAGAAACCGGAAGGAGGAGGGGGGAGGGGGAAGCAGATTAACCGCTCCTCCCTGCTGGGCTGCAGGCGGGGGGGGTGGTGGTACCAAATGGGTTGGACTGGGAGGGGGGAATAACAAAAATCGGGGTCCGGTGATAGGGGCAAGCTGTGGGATAAGCAGTCCGGGGGTGGGGGGGTGTGGACCACGCACGTTTGTCCAAAGAGTCTCGTTTGGTCGGCTGTTATGTCCGGTCCAGAAGGCAAAGTTCAAAGCAAACAGCTGGATCCGAAGGTAGATGGCAGATTGCCAGCAGGGATGGATGGCGGGGGGGCCGTGACAGTTGTAGTAATGGTGGGGGGGGTGGGCACCGATGGATCGGGGGGCAGCTCCGTGCCACACCCCCTGTGCCGCCGCAAACGCAATTAAACCACAGTCAAAACTCCCCCCCACGAGTATAATTCAAAAAATTACTCAGTCTTATGGCCCCCTTCCCGATGATTTGTAGCTTCCCTGGGTTATGTCTCCTGTCTTCTGAAATCTTCTTCTCCAACTGTGTTGGCTGTGTGCCAAGGCTTTCGGCAGGCTGAGAATGTTGTAAAGATAAGACAGGAATTCCGAGCTAACAACAAAATGGCTGGGTCTGGGGGCTTCCACTCCCCCCTCCGGATAGCAAAACCGTCAATCTTCCCCGCCTCCTCCGGGGGTTTCAGCTGAGGCAAATAGCTGCGCCCGGGAGCAGGTGTGGTGGGGGGGTGCTGGCGGCAAATTGGCAGCTGACCAGCACTCAACGGACAAAACGAAACAAAAAAGCGTCTGGCCTGGTCGGGGGGGAGAACTAAGGCAGGCTCAAAAAGTAAGAAAAATCCAGGCCAGGGGGCTTTAGGAAAGAATAGAAAGCAGATAGCTGGGGTGCAAGCGAGGGATGTCCCGTTTCCCAACAGGGAAGGTGTTTGGTTGTTTTTTTTTTTTTTTTTTTTTGAAACAGAAAGAAAGTTTATTGGTAACGCTTACAGAATTACCAAAGAAAACAAAACAACGCAATCAGAAGGTATAACACAGCAGCTTTCAGGAGGGAGAAGTGTTCAGGCTAGCCTGGGCCCAGAGCGGGGGGGCTTCCTCGACTCTCGTGGTCTTCCACCCTCCTGAGTTACCTGGTGGCCTAGAGCGGGGGGGCTTCCTCGACACTCGTGGTCTTCCACCCCCTCGAGTTACCCAGTGCCGCGCCCAGTGTCACCGATCCTCCCTCTCCTGAGAATGCCCGGTAAGATGGGCACGGCTGCGGGGTGGGCGGTTTAGGGGTGGGGGGGGTAGACACCCATGTATTATAGGACCCCTCCTAGATGACAGAAATGATGGTATCCACAGCGGCAACGGCTGGGGCTGGCGTCTCTCGCTCTTCCCCTCAAAGGGTCAGACGGAGGGAACTGGACGGGGTCACCGAGCAGAGAACCCCAGACAGCGCCCACCGCTCCTCGAAGGCGTCAAGGGAGTCGGTGGACGCCGCCCAGAGGAACTCCGCCCAGATACGTGAATGTACTGAGGATCGGAAAACGGCCCCACAATCGCAGGACGTTTCATGGGCCAACCTCCTCTCTCTGGTTTTATAAATGGCTGTTTTAGCCAAAGCTAGGAGGAGGCTGACCAGAAGATCCCGCGACTTTGTGGGGCCACGGATGGGAAGTGTATAGATAAAAAGGTGAGGGGAGAAATGAAGCCAGAAGCGTAATAGAATATTTGTGAGGAGCCGGAAAAGGGGCTGCAATCTGGCACACTCTAAATACACGTGCGCCAGGGTTTCCCTCACATTACAAAAAGGACAAGTATCCGGAATTGGGGTAAACCGTGTCAGAAACACGCCCGTGCTCACAGCTCCGTGAAGGAGCCGCCAACTGATGTCCCCAACGGGCCTTGGGACCAAGGTGGAATACAGGCTGGCCCACCGAGGTTGCTCACCCTCCAAAGGTGGCAGGAGATCCCGCCACTTTGTATCGGGGCGGGACACCAGGGTGTGGGCGTGAAGGGTGTGAAGTGTAAGTGTATATAAGTATTTCCGTGGTGCAATTTGAAAGCTAACCGGCTGCAGTTCGTGCAGCCGGCTTGCAGTGAAAGGGTGAGGGGTTTGCTGGGATCTACGGGGTAGGGGCCCGATGGAAAGGTCCGGCGGGCCTGGGGTAAGGGATGGGCGGGGTGCGCCCTCGCACAAGGCTCGGCTAACATAAGCCCGAGCAGCGGGGGTCAAGGCGGCCTTCACCTCCTGAAGTACGCGCCAGGGGGTACGGAGGCTGGAGAGCCCCATGCGCCGAGCGAGCGTCAGAGGATCCAGCCAGTCTCTCCGGTCGTAGTCCAGGAGGTCTCCGACCCTCGTGACTTCCGCCAGGACCAACCTCTGGTGCACCGAGCGGGACTCCACCACCTGCACACAGAGCTGGGGGTTGTGTAGCAGAGGCTCCGTGAGGAGACCTGCTCCCACGGTGGCCGCCACAGACCTGGTTGTTAGAAACAGTTTCCAGGTCCGGAGGAGGTCCTGGTAGAAGACCGGAAGCCCGGAGAGGTCTCGCGGAAAACCCCTCGGAGAAAGATAAAAGAGCTGCCGGTCGTATCGAAGCCCTTGGAAACGGCGCAGGAAGGCGTGCGCCAGTATGCTCCATGCCGAACTACTTGCACTATAAAAGAGCCTCTGCAGGGCCTGGAGGCGGAAAACGCGGACCTGAGTGTACAGACACTTCAGGCCCTGCCCTCCTTCCTTCAGGGGTAGATGAAGAACTCCAACAGGGGCCCAGTGCATTCCTGACCAGAAGAACTCTAGAATTAATCTCCGGAGGTGGGTCAGGAAACCCGGGGCCAGGGCCAGGGTGTTGAGCCGGTACCAGAGCGTGGACAGGACTAGTTGGTTAAGCACCAGTGCTCTCCCTCAGAGGGAGAGACATCGGAGTAGCCTCGTCCATCTCCGGATCCGCTCTATCACCCCGCCCTCTAAATTTTGCCAGTTCTCCGGCGGGGAAGGATGCGTGGCGGAAAGGTAAACGCCGAAATAGAGCAGTGGACCCGCACTCCACCGGATGGTCTGAAGTGCGGATGGGAGGGAGCTTACCTGCCGCCAGTCCCCCACCGTCAAGCCAGAGCTCTTGACCCAGTTGACTCGGGTGGAGGAGGCCGCCGAATAGATGGCTTGGCATGCCTCCACTCGCGCCAAGTCGCCCGGGTCCTGGACCACGAGGAGTACGTCATTGGCGTACGCCGACAGGACCAGCCGCAGCTCCGGCTCCCGCAGCACCAACCCTGTCATCCTCCTGCGGAGGAGACAGAGGAAAGGCTCGATCGCCAGAGCGTACAACTGGCCCGAGAGGGGGCACCCCTGCCGCACTCCTCACCCGAAGCTGACCGGTTCAGTCAGGGTCCAGTTGAGCCTAACCAAACACTCCGCGGAGGCATACAGCACCCGGAGAAAACTCACAAACTGAGGTCCAAATCCAAACGCCTGCAGAGTGCTCAGGAGGTACCCATGGTCTACTCTATCGAACGCCTTCTCCTGATCAAGAGACAGGAGAGCGAACGATAGACCATCTCTCCGCCCGAGTTCCAAAAGGTCTCGGACTAGAAAGAGGTTGTCGAAAATGCTGCGACCCGGGACAGTATAGGTCTGGTCTGGGTGGATCACGTCCGCCATCACGGACCCTAGCCGCAGCGAAATTGCTTTCACTACGATTTTGTAATCCGTGCTAAGGAGTGAGACAGGACGCCAGTTTCGTAGATCGCGGAGGTCCCCCTTCTTCGGCAGCAAAGCGAGCACCGCTCGCCTGCACGACAGAGGGAGGACCCCGCTCTGCAAGGACTCAGCCCAGACGGTGACTAGGTCTGGGCCCAGAATGTCCCAGAACGCGCGGTAAAACTCCACGGTCAGCCCGTCCATGGCCGGAGATTTATTGGTGGGCATGCGACGGAGGGCTTCCGAGAACTCGGCCAGGGTGAGAGGCAGCTCTAGTCGGTCTCGGTCGCCCACACTGACCGTGGGGAGTTCCTCCCAGAGCACCTCGCAAGCGTCAGGATCGGTCGGGTCCGGGGAGAAAAGGCTTGTGTAGAAGTCACGGGCCCTCCCACACATCTCCTCCGGATCCGTGAGTGGGGTGCCGTCTTCCGCAGGAAGGCAGGTGACGTGTTTCTTGGCCCCCCTCCTTTTCTCCAGGGCATAGAAGAAGCGGGAGCCGCGGTCCATCTCCCGAAGGAGGCGGATGAGGGACCGAACGAAGGCACCTCGGGCCCGGTGGTCCTCAAGGGCCCAGAGCTCCTCCCGCTTCTCCCGGCACGCTCCGCAGAGGGACGGGTCCTCGGGATCGGCGGCCCGGCGCCTCTCCATCTCTAAGACCTCCCGTTCCAACTGCTCTATCGCCGCATTTCGCCGTCGGCTGGTACCCCGGGTGTAGTCACGGCAGAAGAGCTTGGCGCGCACCTTCCCGAGATCCCACCATCGCCGCACCGAGGGAAAGGCACGCCACTGCTCTTGCCAGGCCAGCCAAAACTCCCGGAAGGACATCACAAAGCTCTCGTCCTCCAACAGGCTGTTATTAAAGTGCCAATAGGCCGGCCCCGGTCTCTCTGCACGGAGGGAGACCGTTACGGTGACTAAATGATGATTGGAGAATGGGGCCGGCTGAATGGCGGAGGAGTGGGCCTGTGAAAGATGGAAACGGGAGAAGTAAATACAGTCCAACCGAGAGTGGTGTGACCGATGGGCCTCCACCCGGACAAAGGTGAACGTGGAGGTGTCATCTGGGTGATGGTCACGCCAGACGTCCACTAGGGAGTGATGGTCAACTATCCCTTGGAGAATATTCACAGCGGCCGGACTCGGTTCGGCCCCTGAGCGGTCCCGTTCCTCGAGGGTGGTGTTAAAGTCCCCTCCCAGGACCAGGCACTCGTGCGAATCCAGGGTGCCGAGAAAGGCGGACACCTGTTGATAAAATTGTGGCCGCCTGGAGCAGATTTGCGGGGCATAGATGTTAACAAGATTAACCACGAGCCCTTCCATACGGACTCGAAGGTGCAACAGGTGGCCCGGCATGGCCTCGTTGACCCCTAGCACCTCAGGCCGTAGGTTGGGGGAGAACAGGGTCGCCACTCCAGCTTGCCAGGTCGCGAAGTGGCTAAAGTATACCCCGTCCCCCCACTCCAGCCGCCACCTGTCCTCGGTGGCCGGGTCCGTATGGGTCTCCTGCAGGAAAACTACAGAGTACCTCCCTTCCCGAAGGTAAGAGAGCACCTGGGACCTGCGGAGAGCCATCCTACAGCCCCTGGTATTCAGGGTCGCAATAATAAGAGGCGTCATGCGGAGGGCTGGGGGGGTGGGGGCCTCGTATTGGTGGGGGTGTTCAGGGCCCCTGGCGGGTTGCACAGCAACCCGTGACCCATCCCGTGGGTGAGTAAATCGCGTCGGAAGCTGCGGGCTTGCTCTTAGGCCGCAGCACCGCGCCTTCCTTGCCCCCTGCCCTCCTTTATAAGGGCCTTTGTGGCCTGGAGGATTTGATCAAAGTCCCCCCATAGCTGAAGAGCCAGCTGTGCCCTATCGCGGGCGCCACGGGTGTGCTCTAGGAACTTCCGTAGCGCATGCCGCAGCTCATGGGGGGGTGGGGTTACAATTCCTGAGGTGTTCCCTGATGGGCCTCTTAATACAGCCTCGTGGTCCGCTAAGGCAGGTAGACAGGGTGCGGACCACCGACGGGGCGTCTGACAGGCTGGGGTTATTAAATTCATTCCGCGCCTTGGGGTGGAGGGGGATGGCAGGGGAAAAATTGCCACTCCTAATGGGTCGCGGCTAGAAAGTGCAAAGACTGCTCCCTGGGGGGAATCTGCGAAAGGCGGAAAGGAAATAACCCCAGGGGCGGCATTAACATTGCAGGAGGAGGGAACTTGGGCAGGGGTGGGGGCAGGGGCAGGGATAAGGCTCTGGGGTGCAGGAGGCAAGCAGCTAAAGGAAAGTGCCTCCTGAGCAGAGTCAAGGGTTAAGGGGTAAGGGAGGGGGCTCCCAATAATGCTAGGTGCTGGCTCCATGGTGGTCTTAGCGGCCATGGCATCAGGTGGTGGACCACCCTCTGCAGGGTGCTCACCCGAGAAGGCAATTAGGGGGAGGGAGCATGGGGAGAGGGAGGCTGGGGTAAGGCTGCCCAGCTCGAGGCCAGCCGGCAGCAAATCATCCCCTCCCTGGGTGACCGGGGTCAAATCTAGGGCCTCAATCTCCGCGTACACGGGGGAGAGGCCAACTCCTGCCACCCCGGGGGCCTCTCCTCTAGGGCCCGCCTCAACGGTCGCCTCGGGGTCCGCGGGGGGTTCGGGTAGTGTCCAGGCAGAAGGGGCGTCCTCAGAAGTCTCGGAGGGGAGGGTCTCCTGTGGAGGGGGGATTCTGCCCTCCAATGCCAGTCCGTCTTCCCCTCCTGACACCAGCGGATGGATCTCACTCGTGGCCATGGCGGGAGGCTCGATAGCAGTGCCTCCTTTCCTGGTCTTCCGGGGGGCTTCCGCGTCGGGTGGATGCAGCGGAGCTCGAGCCTTCCGCTTGCCTCGCTTCCCCTGGACTAAGGTCCAGCCCTCCATAGCGTCATCTGGGGGCTGGTTAGCAGGGGTCGTGTCGGGGGGCGGAGGCGATGGTTTAGGGGTTCGGGGAGGTAGCGGTGAGGCAACATGAGGGGCGGGGGGTTCTCCTTGGGGAGGGCCCTCTCCTATACCCGATGATATCCTTGCCACACCCTCCTCCATAGGCTCTGTTGAATTGATACTAGCAAGGGTGGAACTCCCTTGCTCGCCTGGGCGTTGTAGGGAAGGTATCTCTTGGGCCTGGACGGGAGCAGCGATGGGTCGAGTAGGAGGAGGGTTGGTCTCAGGTGCTGGGCAGCCAGGGGCGTCGGCAGCGACGGGGCCGATGTCCTGCCGGGTCCCAGGGGTTTCGGGTGCCCCTCCCCCCCGGGCCAAAGGGCAGTCTCTGCGGACATGCCCCGCTGAACGGCAGAGGTAACACCGGGCCTCTCCGGTAGAATAAAAGACCCGATAGCGGACTCCCTGGTAGGGGACTAGAAAGGACCCCTCAAGCGCCTCTTCGTCACGCGCCCCTGCCAGTGGTAGAAGCTGCACTTGCCGGCGGAACGAAAAAATGTGACGGAGGGTGGGGTCCTTGCAGCCCAACGGGAGAGGGCTGATGACAGAGACAAGTTTCCCCAGGGTGGAAAGAGCGGGTAACAGGGCAGCATTGGGTAAGAAGGGAGGAACGGAGGTAAGGACGAGGCGAACGCCCAGGTCTTCTAACGGTTCTAGGGGGACAAACACCCCCCACACCGTCAGGCCCCTCTCTACCGCCTCCTGGGCGGCATCCTCCGAGGCTAAGAAGAAAATGACCTTCCCATACATCTTGGAGGCCGCCACAATAGCCGTGGGTCCTACCACCTTCGCCAACGCCTGCACGTATGTCTCCACGTGGGGCGAGGCGGGCACCAGGAGGCAACGGATGCCGTGCTTCCTGGTCAAGGCGGGGAAAGGGCCTCGGCCGCTGGTGATGGTGGCGGAGGCGGGGGGGGGGGGCGAGATAACGAGGCGGCAGGCAGGGGGGAGTCTGCTGCCGCCCGGGCATACGTCCTGGGGGCCGGGGGAGGGACAATCGCAGAGCTGGTGGAGGGAAACGCAGGGAGGGGCGCCACAGTTGATGACGAGGCCGCAGCGGTGGGGGCAGCCCCTGCCATGGAGGGCTCAGTGGTTTTAGTGGGGCCCTTTCCTTTCCACCCGCCCTGGCCCTTCCGGCGAACCGGGGGGAGTTTCCTAGAATCTGGGTGGGCGGTGGGTGCAGCAGCAGCAGCAATCACCCTGGTGCCTCCTGCTACCGGTGACCCAGCAGGGGGGGTGGCAAGTATCTTAACAATAGTGGTAGGGGGGGGACCTTGGGGGTCGGGCAGGGGTGGTGGTGGGGAAGGGACAACTAATTTTATTGAAGCAGTCTCGCCCCTCTCGTTCCCCGCCATTGTGAGCAGGGAGAGACAGGGAGACACCGGAAGGAGGAGGGGGGAGGGGAGAAACGAAGTAGCCCCTCCTTCCATTAGGCTGCGGGCAGGGAGGGGGGGAATGCTGAGGGAATTAAACTGGGGGAGGGGGGGAAAAAACAAAATCGGGGTCCGATAAGAGGGGCAAATTGTGGGATAAGCAATCCGGGGGGGGGGTGCAGACCCACACACGTTTGTCCAAGGAGTCTCGGTTGGTCGGCTGTTATATGCGGTCCGGAAGGCAAAGTTCAAAGCGAACAGCTGGATCCGAAGGGAGATGGCAGATTGCCAGCAGGGACAGACGGCGGGGGGGCCGTGACAGTTGTAAAAACGAGGGGGGGGTAGGGGCACCGATGGATCGGGGGTGGGGGTCTCCACGCCACACCCCCTGTGCCGCCACAAACGCAAGTAATCACAGTCAAACTCCCCCCCACGAGAGTATAATTCAGAAAATTACTCAGTCTTACGGCCCCCTCACGATGATTTATATTATTTCTTCTGTCTGCTGAAATCTTCTTCTCCGGCTGTGTTGGCTGTGTTCCAAGGCTTCCGGCATGTTAAAAATGTTGTAAAGTCCGAGCTGCTGGCAAAACGGCTGGGTCTGGGGGTTTCCACTCCCCCCTCCGGACAGCAAAATCGGCAATCTTCCCCCCCCTCCTCCGGGGGCTCAGCTGAGGCAAATAGCTGCGCCCGAAAGCAGGCGTGGGGGGGCGGGTGCTGGCAAAGGACGTAGACGGAAAAAAACCGCAAAAAATGAAAAGAAAACAAAAAAAGCGTCTGGCCCGGTCGGGGGGGGACTAAGGCAGGTGCAAAAAGTAAGAAGAATCCGGGCCAGGGGGCTTTAGGAAAGAACAGAAAGCAGATAGCTGAGGAGCAAGCAAAAGACGTTCCGTTTCCCAACAGGGAAGGTTCCAGAACAATCAGGAACCTTCTGGAGATAATTAAGACAGACAGGCTGATTAGAACACCTGCACCCAATCAAGAAGTTGCTGGAATCAATTAAGGCAGGCTAATCAGGGCACCTGGGTTTAAAAAGGAGCTCATTTCAGTTTGTGGTGCGCATGTGAGGAGCTGGGAGCAAGAGGCTGAGAGTGAGAATGCGTACTGTTGGAGGACTGAGGTGTACAAGCATTATCAGACACTAGGAGGAAGGTCCTACGGTGAGGATAAAGAAGGTGTTGGGAGGAGGCCATGGGGAAGTAGCCCAGGGAGTTGTAGCTGTCGCACAGCTGTTCCAGGAGGCACTCTAGACAGCTGCATTCCACAGGGCCCTGGGCTGGAACCTGGAGTAGAGGCGGGCCCGGGTTCCCCCCAAACCTCCCAACTCCTGGTCAGACACAGGAGGAGTTAACCTGGACTGTGGGTTCACCAAAACGGCCAAACTGAGGTCTGCCGTGAAGCTCCAAGGTGAGCAAATCTGCCAATAAGCGCAAGACCCACCAAGGTAGAGGAGGAACTTTGTCACAATATATATAAAGAAGGCTTCCCTCAGCTGTGGGCCTCAGATATAGTTCAAATATATGATGCTGAGCCCAATCCCTTCCAGCACCTCTGTGGGTTCCCTTCACCATATCACACCCCCATATTGGTATTTTTGGTAAACAGCCAACAATTAAATATTCCCAGTTCACTGTTAGGAAATGTAGCTTTAGAAGCATCAGGACTATGGGTCAGATTTTACAATATGGCTGCCTAAATTGCACATGCACCTGCACATGCTCATGCTCTTATGCATGCAAAGTGGATACTTATGCATGCACTTACCTGTCGTGCACGCACAAATTCTGTGGATACAATTAGTAATCGGTGCCTGCATTTGAGAATGTGGCCCTGTGTTTCTAAGAAAGAAATTACATTAAACTGGCTATTAGCCAGGATGGGCAGGGATGAAAAACCATCCTCTGAAGTGTCCCTAGCCTCTGTTTGCCAGAAGCTGGGAATGGGTGACTGAGGATGGATCACTTGATGATTACCTGTTCTGTTCGTTCCTTCTGGAGCACCTGCCATTGGCCACTGTCGGAAGACAGGATATTGGGCTAGATGGACCTTTGGTCTGACCCAGTATGGCCATTCTTATGTTCTTATGTTTTAAGCTTTAAGAGTCTGATTCTCATTTACCTAAAGCCTCTTTGTATTTTGCTCAGGCAGCATCAAGAGGTCTTAATGTAAATGAGAATCAGATTCTAAATATACCAAGGATATACAAATACAAATATTTTGAAATATTTTCCTAATTTAATTATTTAACGTACTATTCATTTGAGGTAAGCGAACAACTGTAAAGGATTGTTGTAACATCTGTGTGGTGGAGCTGGATGTTAGTTCAGAGAAAACAATCTGAAAACAAAACTGTGCTCTGTGTTTCACTTTTACCTTCATTGTTGCCTGCAGGTAAGTGTGAAGTGGAGAGTGCAGGTAGAGGTGATGTGCTTGTGGGCATTGGAGAATTTACAGTTTCTGTTCTTCCTTTTCCTGTTGCATGATGGGGAAAATATTATTAATTGAATAGTGTACATAGTAGAAAAGTACAATTTAAATAGAAAAAAAATGTCAGCTGCCATTAGTTTTCCAGCTAGGACCATATTTCTTATTACAGCATTGATTACAGTGGGATAACTTCACGATGCTCTCTCATATTATATATACGCAACAAGAAGGCGGAGGTGTTTAATGCCTATTTTGCTTCAGTCTTCACTACAAAAGGCAAATTGTGACCAAATACTTAACACAATTAATATTTACAACAAGAGAAATGGCAAGCAAACCAAAATAGGGAAAGAACAGGATAAAGAATATTGAGATAAGTTAGATGTATTCAACTCAGCAAGGGTCCGATGAAATTCTCCCTCGGGTACCTCAGGAACCAGCTGAAGCAATCTTGAAATTGGTAGTGATTATCTTTGAGAATTCATGAGGATGGGTGACATCCCAGAACACTGGAGAAGGGCAAACATAGTACCTATGTTTAAAAAGTGGGTGTGGAGAGAAGACCTGGGGAATTATAGACTAGTCAGCCTAATTTTGATACCTGGAAAGATACTGGAACAATCAATTTGTGAGCACCTAGAGATAATAGCATTATAGGTAATAGACAACATGGGTTTGTCAAGAACAAATTATGCCTAACCAACCTAATTTCCTGCTTTTACAGGGTTACTGGACTAGTGCATGGGTAGAAGCTGTAGAGGGGATATATCTTGATTTTAGTAAGGCTTTTGACACTGTCCCATGACATTCTCATAAGCAAACTAGGGAAATGAGATCTAGGTGAAATTACTCTAAAATGGGCGCACAACTCGTTGAAAGACTGTACTCAAAGAGTAAATATCAATGGTTCACTGTCAAACTGGGGGACATATCTAATGGGGTTCCCTAGGGGTCTCTCCTGTGTTCAGTACTATTCAACATTTTCATTAATGACTTGGATAACGGAATGGAGAGTATGCTTATAAAATGTGTGGATGACACTAAGCTGGAGGGAGTTGCAAGTACTTTGAAGGACAGAATTAGAATTTGAAATGACCTTGAAAAATTAGAGAATTGGTCTGAATTCAACAAGATGAGATTTAATAAAGACAAGTGCAAAGTACTACACTTAGGAAAAATCAAATACACAGCTAGACAATGGCTAGGCAGTAGTACTGCTGAGAAGGCTCTAGGGACTATAGTGGATAACAAATTGTACATGAATCAACAATGTGATGCAGGAAAAATAACTAATATTCTAGGGAGTATTAACAGGAGTGTAACATGTAAGACACAGGAGGTAATTGTCCCACTCTACTCAGCACTGGTGAGTCCTCAATTGGAGCACTATGTCCAGTTTGTGGCGCCACACTCTAGAAAAGGTGTGGAAAACTGGAGAGAGTCCAGAAGAGAGCTACAAAAAATGTTAAAAGTTTAGAAAACCTGATCTATAAGGAAAGGTTAAAAACCTGGCCATGTTTTATCTTGAGGAAAGAAGACTGAGGGGGAACCTGCCTCAGTGCAGGGGGCTGGACTAAATGACCTCTTGAGCACCCATAATGTTTTCCGATTTCGCTGGAGCTGTGGTCCGTCAGCAGCTCTGAAAGTCAAGTTCCATATTTACATGCCTAAATTTACATGCCTAAATTCACATATATATCTTCCAAGAAGGTATTCAGTCTTGCTCTGAAGATCTCAAGAGATGGAGACTCCACCACTTCCCTTGGTAGTTTGTTCCAATGACTAGTCACATCACTGTTAAGAAATTGTGCTTGCTTTCTAATTTGAATTTGTCTGGCTTCAGCTTCCAGCCATTGGGTCTTATGTCTTTCTCTGCTAGATTAAAGAGCCATTTAGTACCCAGTAATTTCTCCCTGTGAAGATATCTCTACACTGTACTCAAGTCTCCTCCCAATCTTCTTTTTGACAAGAGAAACTGATTGAGTTCTTTAAGTCTCTCACTGGAAGGCATTTTTTTCCAGTCCTCAAATCTTTCATGTGTCTCTTTTATACACCTTTCCAAATTTTTCAACATCCTTTTTAAAACACAGACACCAAAACTGGAACCAGTATTGTAGGACAGGTTTCATCAATGGATACAGTGCCTTATACAGATGACTATAGGTGCCCTTAGGCCTTTAAATGTCCTAAGAGCCTTGAATTCAGTAAAATTAGTATTATGAGGGAGGGAGACAGAAATAAATGACCCTGGCTGTCTGAGCAAGTCAGGTAACAGCAGCACGAGCACACTTTGGAGAAGAACAGTAATAACCAAAATGTCACTTAAGGCTCAGTCCTTCACATCTGAAGGCTTTATTATCTCCCCTTACACACACAGGCTCACTGAATTGTATTCATTACTGCACCTCTCACTCATTATTGTTCTGTCCCAAGAGATACTCAAGAAGCTCCCACTCTCAACAGAAGTCCTGAGACACATCCTAAAAGAGCCCTGATGCCTTGTAGCATCTCCGATTCTATTATAGGATGCCATACTTTTGGCAAACAGCAAGACTCCACATATTCAATATTTCTCTGCTGGCAGCTCTTTCCCTTTCTCAGCTAGTACTTCTTCATTACATCACCACTCTGTTAATTTGCTGGCTGCATTCTGTGTTTCTCCACTAGCACCGCACTGCTTATTATCTCTTCTTTACTTTACCTTCTCCAGGTGATGCTTCATAACTATGGTGTCTGTACCTCTTTGAATACAGACTCCTTCAACCCTTTAAAACAAAGCTTGAAGCTCAACCATCACAACTTAAACAGAAGACAAGGATAACATAAGGGATAACATAAGGATAACATGCTTTCGACCTGCTGACATGCCAGGGTCAAAAGTGGTCTCTAGTCTCCAGCACTGAAGCTCACCATCGGCAGACCTTCAGGGACTCGAAAGGATTTCTCCTCATCGACCTGACAAACAACATCATAATAGTTCAGCTGCTCAGAAGAAGCTACAAGTTCCACAATCCATCTGGGCAGTTTAAAAAAAAACCCAAAATGTAGCCACCAAGTTTAAATACGGCACCCCAGGAAATTGCTCAGTTGCTGAGTAACCAAAAGCCTGATGGAACTTTGAAAAGGCTCACTTACATTAAAGAAATGAGATAGAAAGAAACCAGAGTTGAAATCCTGACTCCAGCCAAGTCAATGATAAAAACTCCCATCAACTTCACTGGGGCCAGGATTTCTCCCAAGGTCTCTTTTTACTAACATTTGTGAAAAGCCAATAACTCAGTGTATTAGAGCAGATGTATTAGCTAGAACTAAAATAAAACTGGTACAAAGATAATGCTGAAACAGCCATCCTAGTACTAACATGTATGAGTAGGGTTTTCTAGTGGGTTCATTCCTGTTATCCACCATACAGCACCACCATAGATACTCCAAAACCACCTACACTTCTCACTGCTATCAAGGCAGTAACGGTTGAACCTCACCAAGCTCAGAGATTGGGTACAGACACGTATCCAAAAGTATGTATGCTCATCTGAACTATCCAAATCTCTTGAGCATGCATACCTACTGAGTATGGATAGGCACCTACCTTATTAACATTTGTACACATGCAAATACATAAACAAAATTGGAAATCTTATGAGATAAGACAGCAAATTTGGGCCTGCAGATTGGCCATGAACCCTTCACTTAGAATATGCCTTTAAATGTTTTAAATTAAATATTTGAGCTCTGTCATTTGGTCACCTAAGTTTCATAGTATTTTTTTGCTTTCAACCAGATTACTTACACTTCATAAACTACTCCCAAATCCAATTTTGTTTCAATGCATTAATTTGGTCTTGGCTTGAGCCCAAAATTCACATTCTTTGAACTTTCATAGTAAAGGTAAAACTTCATTTGAATGCATGTTTGCAGAAACTAAATAAGGAATTGCAGACCAGGTCAAAGTGAAATTTTATTTAGAAGGTACTGAAGTGCTCACAATGCTGCTTCTCTCTATTCATCCATCGCTAGTGTAAATATGATGAAGATAAGGTCAGACACTCTAAGGTGTAGTGCTTCAAGAGAAGTATGATCTGTTGGTCTGAGCACAAGATGGAAGCAAAAATGACTGAGTTCTAATCCTCGCTGTGACACTGGCTTCTTTTGTGACTTGGGCAGATCCCTTAACCTTTCTATGCCTCTGAAAAATGAGGAATAAATGGTACTAACTTAACTACCATGCAGGGATGTTTGAAGGATTCATTAATTGTTTGTAAATCTCTTTGATGATGACTACTGCTAAGTATTATTATTAAACAGCTTTACTACAGATGATGGTAACTGCTATCTTTCATTTTCTTGTATTGTTCTCTGAACAGATTTTTGTGGCAATTTTATGACAAACATTCTGTATGCCTCATTTTTTTTAATGTAATTTATTATAGTAGCAGAATAAGATGCAGTTAGTACTAACTCAGTAGGTGGCACCATAACCCTAAAAAGCTCTCAAACGTTGTGCAGAAGGATCTTCTATTATAATCCTGTTGTGAGACACCAGACAAATAGAATAGCTCCTTTTAAAAAGATGAAAATGGAGATCACAGGGCACTTGATCTTCAAAAAACCACATTACTCCAATACCAATACATGTATTGTTACCATGAATTTACTTTTCCCAATGTGGCCCACTACAATTCAAAATATTTCAGAGAGTGTATTAGCAAAATGACTCGAAGTCACAACTTTCTGCCCCGGTCATATCAATCAGTGAGCATGTTTCTAAAATTCGTAGATGGAATGAAACTCAAGGATATCTCCAAAGCTCTACATGTAAGTTGTTCTGAATACAAAAGGTACAGTATGTTGTAAGAAAGTCTGACAATCACTGAGACATTAAGGGATAGGCAACCCAGTCTGGATGAAATAGGGAGCATCCCAAACCTTTACTGAAATCTCAGACTTAATCAAACCTTAAATAATGTTTGAGACGATGTGGAAGTTATTGACTCATACATATAGCTCCTGGAAGGGGAGAAAAATGTAAGGTATGCGAAGAGTTTCCTCTAACTAAGACATGTATAGACCTTCCTGCCTTGGCTCACCTGATACACTGGCAGCCTATTAACCATGAAGGTCCAGATTATATCCTTATTCAGGTAATTTTCAGAAAGCACATTCACAGCAAGTCCAGCCAATGGATGGAAGACTTTGCTCATTGCGTTAGTTCACCCCAACGTCTGGCCACTAGTTGGTGGACACATCTGCTCCTTGGAAAAGGCTTTAGATGGGGAAGGCAGACTCCCAAAGTTATAAACCCAGAACACCTGAGCTGACAATCCTTTCCTTTGGAAGTTGTTAGACACCCAGGCCCAGAGAGGGAAAAGCAGGACTACTATATTTTAAAGAGACCATTTAAATGTTAAAAGAAAGATGAGCAAATTCAAGCACTGCTGTGAAGAAACTAGGCTAAAAAAAGTCAAGGGTTTGAAATCCCTGGAACTTTAGGATACACTAGGCTGCATTCAGAAACAGCAACAGCAGCTTTTTTCTTGCAACCACAACTATGGCCCTGCTATACTGTGCAATGGTCACTCAAAGAACCCACTTATAATCCTGCCCCTGCTGCCCATTCAGAAAACCCAAGGTAAAAATTCTTTGCGTCAGACTAATTTGATAGCTGTAACACATCATTTGAGGACACTTCAGACAAAAAAGCTTGAAAAGATTCAGAGTAACATGTTTAGGGATTAATCTTGCCCAACACAAGTGTGGTGTATTATGTGTATGTGCAAGAGAAATCTAACAAGCAGGACAGAGATGCAATTCTGCATCAAAAACTGAAACCAGTGCCGCTTAGCGATCAGATTACTCTGAGCACTTAAGTCCATGTCTCATAAAACATATGCATTCTCTACCCCCTTTCTTACTTTACAGGCACACAAGTGGATTGAGATTTACTATGGCTCTATACAAAGGACTGTGCCTAGTGCTCAAGGTTACTGGCACCCAGGATTATCCCCTCGGTACATACTGACGCTGAATTGCAACAACTTTGCATTCCCTGCTGCACACAAGCACAAGGAGCCAGTGAAGTTGGGCCCCCTAACACCAATGGCATATTTGGCTTTTAATTGCTTTAATTCAGTTCCTTGAGTCGTGAAGCCAAAGTAATTGGGCTATGCCCCTGATTCTTGGGTGTGGGGAGAGGGAAGGGGAAGTTATCCTTCCCTACAGGCTTTGGAGCCCCTCAGTCTAAAGGCTGCAGTAGCACTGGCCGATGGTGTGACTTCCCCCTCCACAGGGGAAAATGGTCAGTGATTCTGCATAGTTGAAAATCCCCACCTCTGCCCTTCCCAAGCACCCCTCAAATCTCCAATACATTGTAACCCAGGAGCCCCCACTGAGAAGAGCTGTGGAGTGAGTTCGGGGTGCAGAAGATAGGCTGCATTAGTTCTTCAGGGTCAGAGCCTTCCACATCCACAGAGGCAGCAGCAGGATGTGACCTACTTGAAAGAGTGAGTGAAGCTCTTTGTGTGGGTCTTCTAGAAAACAGAATAGATCTGGACATTAGTCAGCTCAGCTGCACATCAACAGCAAATTGCTACTCAGAGAGGAACAACTGGTGGGAGGGAGAGGGTGAGTAAGGCAAGAAGGCTTAGAAACTGCTTCTAGCAAGCGTCTTTTGAATTATTTTTAAAAGTCAAGTGGAATGAGATGTAATTTACACCCACTTTAAGGCCCCTTTACAATGCCAGCCTGGTGTAAAGAGCCTTAGTGTAAGTGAGAATGAGGCCCTGAGACTTTACGGTTTCTTTGTGAAGGAAGTTAAGAGATTGGTGCTACTTTACAAATAAGCCTGTATAAACACTGGCCTTGATCCTGTAAACAGTTAAATGTGAGTAACTTTATATGGTGAAAAACCCCATCAAACTCAATAAAACTAATTACGTATGTAAAATTACTTGCGTGAAAAAGCGTTTGCGGGTTCAGATTTTATTCTTTAACATGAACTGTTTTGAGAAATATTTTCCATTTTGTTCCAAGCCATTCTGTGCCCAGACCTGTTGCCAATTGCTGATGGAAATCAGTATAGATCCATTCAAGTCAATGGAACAACGCCAGTTTACACCAGCTGAGAATTAGAGCTGACATACATTCTGACATTTCAGTATTTGTTTTCATCCCAAATTGGGACAAAAAGCAGAAATTTTTAAAATCCTGGAAAGGAAATTCTGAAAAATGTTTCATTTTGACATTTTCGATTGAAGCAAAATATTTTGACATTCCAAAATTGACATGTTTCATGTTGGTTTATTAACTGTCCAAAATCAGTTCAATATTAAACTGCATTTACCCATAGTGGTGCATTACCTTATGGGAGCTGTATATCAGGAGCCTGATGCTGGCATTCACCTCTGTGAACCAAAGGTATGATCTTCCAGTCTGAGCACAACTTAGCTGGACTACATCTCCCCTAATGCACCCAATGTCATATGACTCACATGAGGCACTGCACAGCTTGGACCCACACTGCACTATGGGAGATGTAGTCCTCCAGGGAGCCTGGCCGTGGGAGATAATGAGGACGCAAATTACATGTCTCATCTGGCAATATCACACAAAGGAAATGTTAAACTAAAGTTCTGTTGAATAGATCCAAATTGAAACCTTTCAAGTCAGTTCAAAATATGAATGTTCTGATTTGGTTGATTTGTTTGAGCCAACCAAAAATGAAATATTTCACTTAGATTTTCCAGAAGGAAAATCAACATTTTCTGGCAAGAATCAACATTTTTCAAGAGAAAACTTCAATTTTGAAGAAACTACATTTTCTGACAGAAAACCATTCGACTGGAAAATTCCCAATCAGCTCTCCTGTGAATCTTCCCCCAAACCCTTAAAAAAATACAAAAAATAAATGCAGCAATCCAAATTTAAGTTTTGCCACACACATAATTATTCTAAACTAAAAACAAAGCTTTGCTAGAATCATAATTACTTAAGAATCCCACCTATTATCAGATATACAGGAAAAACAAGTCTGTCCATTGTATTACACATTAAACTTAATGTCAGCCATCATCTTCACAGGCTTAGAGCAAGTATAATAGACTGCTTGTATAACTACAGCTAACAACGCCTTTGCTGCTCTGTGGTTTCTCTCATTCTGTTTACTTCTCTTTTTCTTCTTCAGAACCCTACTAAAAAGGAAGAGGGTGCAGTGTACTGTGGTTTAGAGCTTAAGCTCATCCAAATGGTGAAACTGGGTTACTATAGCACCCGCATGCTCAAGTAATCAGCCCTATCTTGGTGCTAAACCACATCTTCTCTAGAGCAGTCATGCAGTTTCCTGATTAACTTCTTTTCACCAAATTTGCATTTCTAATTATTTTTAGTTGTACAGGCCCACTTATATGATAGAAAGCAGGGTTTCCAACATGAAGATACTGGTAATCTTTGGAAATACAATGAAGTGTGCCTTTCAGGGAGTATTTGTGAACACATGAAATATGCCTGCAAGAGGAGAGCAGATCTAATTCTGGCTTCATATTTATTACAACTGCAAAATGCTGGGTTTTGTCCACAGTCAAAGATCCTCTGTATGTGAGGAATGTAATAAAAAAGAATGAAAATACTTAGCTTGCAAGACCATATATGTATAGGCTGCCGTATGAAACAATTACAGTGGTATTTATTGACACTGTGATGTTTACTTGGCAATTCTGTGTTGAGTCAAAAGAAAGACTACATCTTTGTTTGCTTTTTCCTTTTGAATATTTCCAGTATTCATGAAAGTGAGAAGCTGAGAGCTATACTTAAGTAGATACAATGTTAAACATTTGTTTTGCAAGTCTCACCACCCAGCTTTAGCAATGAATCTTCTGGCACTGCTATATTTTTGATCTTCCTTTCCAGAATCAACTATGAGCAGACTAGCATTTGTACCAAGATGATGGTTTTGTGGACAGAACCACCAGAGACACTGGATTGAAACTGCTAAATGCCTATTGCTTGTGACCAATGGAGAAAATGGGGGGAAATAATTACTAGGCCACCCTCCTGCACAATATTTTCACTGCTGCTTCTCCCAGCACCATTGGGGTGGGGATTGAACAGGTGAAGGAGAGAGCACAGCCCTGAAGAAGGTTGGAAGGGATGGGAGGCTGCAACGAACACTGCCTTGTAATGGATCGGAATTAGAGTCAGAAGTGGTGCTCATCATGTCAGAACATCCCATAGGAATTGTGGGGTGTTTGGGTCTCAGATTTCTTTTCTAACTATATTCCACGGAGTTCCATTACAATTCTAGTGCAGCCTGTGACCTGGAAAATATTGGGGGAAACTATTTCTGCCTGGAAACCACATTCCAGTAATGCTGGGTACAACTGGTGTACATTTTTTGCACAAAATGTTTCTTTTTCTTTTTTAAAAAAAGGCCATTTTCCAATTATTTTATTTTTAACTTTTTGGAAAAATTATAAACATAAACATGTAACACTTTCCCCAAACTTTTCTGTGATATTTTTAATTTTTTATCAAAAATGTTTTCAGTCATCAACTTTTTTTGTGTACCGAATATTGCAGGAAATTTTCCCAAAGACAGAAAATGGGTCTATTTTCCTGCAAAACAGAAACACCTTTGAAATGTTTCACAAAATTGTTTTTTTCAACCAGGTCTACTGCTGAGCCATGAACAATTTAATAGTGAAAGCAGTTACAATACTTTAGCTACTTGGGACCTGATCCAAAGCCTACTGAACTCAAAGAGCATCCTTTACCTTTAGGATATATCCTTGAAGTTAATGTAAGGATTTCAGGAACTGGCCCTTAAAAATCCAGTCAATTTTAAAAATGAATTAAAAGCAATTTCAGGAATTACACTTCTCCTGAGTTACTCTTCCAATTATTGAATCAATACACTCACATTACCCTATTTTTTTAAAAATTCTCCCCTGTTGCTATGTGAAAGACCCAAATAAACAAAAGGGGAAACTCACAAACTGGTGCTATTAGGTCAGGTAGAGAGAGAGATACAGACAAGATAAAGGATCTGATTTTCAGATGTGCTCACACCCACAACCCTCATTGACTTCAGCTGAAGTTGGGAAGACTCATCTCTTCTTAAAATCAGGCCCCATGTGTAGTAAAATGCACAAAGAGAACATGCAGGAAAAAAGGGAGAGAAAATAATGTTTTCTCTAATCTCTCACATTCACTGTAATATTAGGTGCTATTTGTAACAAGAGTAGGTAAAAAGTTTCAAATGCAAGTGTGACTTTTAAGAAGATGGTGTTCTTTTCAAAGTTTACTTAGTTTTTATTACAGTAGTGCTTAAAAACCCCAACTGAGATGAAAGACCCTTTGTGCTAGGTGCTGTACAAACATAAAAAGCTTACAGTCTCAATAGACAAGATGGACAAAGGGTTGGAGAAAGGAAGTATTGTCCCAATTTTATAGCTGTGAAATTGAGGCACAGAGAGACAAGCTTGAAAATGACTTGCCCAAGGCTACACAAGAAGTCTGTGGTAGACACAGAATGTAGATCTACCGAGTCCCAGTCCAATACCTTAACCACAAGTTCATCCTTTCCCTACCAGCACGATACAGCCTAAGGGATAAATTACTTTCCTCTTCTATTTGTTTGGGAATGTTTTTTGTTTTGTTTTGTATGAAGATATAAACTTCCTTGCAGTTATCCTTAAAAGTGCTCATACTAAAATTTCTGGGTACTGGATTCTTTTTGTTGTTGCCTGTATATTTTTTGTGTGCTTTTTAAATGAAGCCATAATAGAGAGAGTGTAAATAAACCTAGTATTTGTCTGAAATATTAAACTTTCCACATTGCAGCACTTCCTCCAGACATCTATACAAACTGTTAAGTACATTTAACGAGCAAATTAGTAGGCAATGATACAAAGATAGATGCTGTAAATCTTCCAATAAATAATGGGTAAAGTTACAGCAGTACAGTACAATTTAATCTGAGTCTTTTCTAAAATCACAGTGCATCACAACGTGCTTTTTATTAAATTGTGTAAGTAAACGTATGTGTGTGTGCTGTGTACTATAGGTGGAGGTTTAAAACTGCTTTCAATCAATAGAGATTATTGCTATGGACCAGATCCTGATCTGGAGTATTTCAGCGAAGCTCCATTGACTTCAAAGGACTACAGTGTACTGATTTAAACCAGCTAAGGATCTGGCCCTAAATGTATCTACTGTAAAATTGCAGCTTCTGACTTACACCTTATTGACTTCAATAGATTGGACAGGATTTCAGTGCAAAATTTGACTCCATGGGGTCTTTTGAAGTGAATGGGGCTGGATGGTGTAAATCAGCACAAAATATCTCCACATATTTAGACAAGAGACTCACTTAATAGAGATGAAAATGCTAGGTACCTCAGTTGGAGTAATAATTTGAGAGTTGCAATGATACTTCACGTAGGGTGACCAGACAAGTGTGAAAAACTGGGACTCTTTTTGGGGGTTGAAGATGGGGGCGGGGGCATAGTTGCCTATATAAGACAAAGTCCCTAATATGGGAACATCTGGTCACTCTAACTTTACTACTGATGGAGAAATCCTCAAATTAGGGCCTGATTCTGCCCCACTGAAGTCAATGGGAGTTTTACCATTGACTTTAATGGGAACAATATCAGGGCCTTAGAGAAGATAACTTGAATTTTATCTGAATCAGGCAAGAATCAAACTGTACCTGACCACTTAGATGATAAGGTGGATCTGTATAATTCCTCTAGGGCTGTGCATTTCAAGCTTGGGGCTGAAAAAATGGGGCCAAATATAGCAATCTTGTTTCAGAATGGAGTAATCTGTATGCCATTGCTCTACATCTGTAATGTGCAGTATTGTTTTTATTATACTGCTACTCTGCCTGCTGTAGCCCTCAGAGGGCTTTGAAGAATCCTTAACAACAACGGAAGTATCTGAACCAGAATAAAGATACAATTCCATCAAACCCTCCAAAAGAACTTTATTTTCCAGTGAACTGTCACTTGTGATTCTACAACTTCTTGCTCCGAGCTTCACGGAGCCTTCAGCAGTTGTTGTGCTTTCCGAATCTGAGTCCCAGCCCTCACATCGCTAAAAACCTGTGCTCTAAACTGCATTGCTAGTCTCATTCATCTTCCATGACCCAGATTCCTCCCAACAGTAAGAAAAGAGCAAACCAGCACTGGCTGAGAGATCCAGTATCTGTTTCCTAAAAGGTAGGGAGCTTTAAAAGAAATCCATCCAGCTGGGCAGAAAAATCTTAACATCATTTCAACTTCATGCCTGATGCTTGCATATGCCATTTGGTAGGCTGGTCCATTATAAAATTGGCTGAATACAATTAATCATGGATTAATTAAACATGGATTAATTAAACATGGATTAATTAAACATGGATTAATTTTTGTGGCTATTCATCAAATAATTTGTTTGACAAATATTATTCAGTGAGCTTTAGGAGTGGTTAAATAATGCAAAAAATTATTTGATGAGTAAATTATTCAATTAGCCTTACTAATGTTTGGGGGTGTTTGAATATTTTACAAAAGATATTTTTTCTGGTGTCCTACCAGCCGTAGCTCATTAGATAAACTAATGCAGACGTACAACTATTCTTGCAAAAGAAAGGCTTGTCAACTATTAAAAAAACCCAAAAATCTTCTTGTATATTCTCTGGTCTTACGTTCATTTGAAATTCTCCTCTCACTCATGTACAAAGAGGAAGGAAGATCCAGAGGCAGGGTGCGCCCCACGGTCTCATGAGACCTGGTTTCAATTCTCTGCTTCACCATTGACTTTGTGGGAACTTGGGCAAGTCACTTAGTTGCTCTGTGCCTCCATTTCCCCATCTTCTAAATGGTTATAATAGTACTACCCTTCCTCAAAGGGGTGCTATGAGGATAAATACATTAAAGATTGTGAGGTGCTCAGATAATAGGGGCCATATAAGTACAGAGAGAAACACAAAAGACTGCAGCTGCTTATGCATCTGGTTCTGCCGCTCTTACAGTGGGTAGTACCCTCTGGCCCAGAATTTGCTCTCTCGTCATGCTGAGCCATCTTAGTAGTATCTGGTAGTACCTTACTCCACAAGTAGTGCTGTTGAAGAAAATGGGATAAGTCACAGAGTATGATACTTTTTCATGTGAGCAAAGGTGGAAGGATCTTAAGTTTGGGACTACTGATCATGAGTAAGGATGGCAAACAGTGGTATTGAACCAATTTTTATAGTGGGGTGCTGAAAGCCATCGACCAAAACTATAAACCCCGTATATAATGGAAACCACTTCAAGCCAGAGGGTGCTGTCCCACCCCCAGCACCCTTACTTCCAGCACGCGATGGCAGAACCTGGTCTTTATACAGATTAAGCTCAGCTCCATACAGTATCAACATACGATTTATGGTGCAGCAAATTAGGTATAAAAATGCCGCATCACAAGTTGTCTAGAGTCAGATAAAAGGGGACCAATTTTTATAATAGAAAAATAATTGAAAAAAGATAAGGTAAATGAAACACCAAAGAAAAGTGTCCAGGGAGTTCCACCAGCTTTTACTTTACTCGCTACTCCTAAATGAATGCTACCACAAAATGAATCAGATGTGAAAACTGGTTGTTTTCTTTCTGCTGGTTTATAGGGACAGAGTTATGAAGGCATTTCGCTCTTGGTAGAACTATCCTCAAGATCAAAATTCACTTTTCAATCTTTTGTTGTGCAAAATTAAGATAAGATTTATACATGACAAGATGTAAGGGCCTGATTCAGAGCCCACAGATATCAGCGGGAGTCTTTGCATTGACTTCAGTGGGCCTTGGATCAGGCCCAATGTGAAGTATTTGACAGAAACACCCCGAATGGATTTTTGATTCTGTTAATTCATCTTGTTAGGGATACTTGATTATCTTATTTTAAACCGAATCAGATTTAACCTTTTTTTCTAATCCCCCACTCACCGTATTTTTCTAGACTCTACTCAGTTCCCATTTTTCCATACACACAGTGATACTCAATACCTAGAGTAAACTAACTGCCCTCCTAGCACAAGACCCCAGCAAGTTCAGCAGTGTCATTTCTAACCTCAGCAGTACACTTCATTCAGAGAACTGGAACCCTCCCCCTGAGTCCTCACTTCACCGTAAAGACATTCTGGGATGTTACTGCAAGGGTAGCCATTGCACGGGCTTTATAACCTAAGGGCTTTATTACAAAACAACCATCTCCACATTGTCGAGCGCTTACATCCATCATCCCATTCCCTTTGAAGGGACAACTCCCATGAAGAAGCACTTGCCAGTAGAAATGTAACATCCATAGTTGAGGCCGAGAGTTTTGTTAAAATGTAGGTGAAAAATAAGAATCTGCCTGAATCTTTGTCCAAAAGTCAACCCAACCCTGTTTTTCAGTATATTGAATAAGTTAATTCCTCCCCTGACCCCCTCATTTTTAAAAAATGTTTTGCTGTTTCTGCACTCACAGTGGACCTTCCAATGTCAGATGGACTTGAAAAGAAAAGGATGAAAAGGGTCCTTTCACAGAGAAAGGGTTCTACACACCAATTTTGTGGGAGTATAAGTTTTTTGGTTAGGGTGTGATTATTACACTGGTACAACCCTAATGCGGGCACAGTTATATCAGTATAAAGGTGTTTATATCAATATAATTTATTTCCTTTATACTGGTATAGCTGCTTCCCAACTAGATGTAGACAAGGTCTCAGCTATTATGATCTGGCATGTACTTCTAGCATATACATTAAGAAAAATTGAGTTGTTCTGAAGCAAGATAAGAAGGTTAAGTAAAATATTAAAATGCCTATACATAAATGCAGGGAGCATGGGAAACAAGCAGGAAGAATGGGCAGTGATATTAAATGATAGACTTGGCATAACAGAACTTTTAATGACTCTCGTAACTGAATATATAGATGCATAAATGTAGAAGAAGTAGAAAGGAAGGAAGAGGTGGAAGGCTGGCTCTGTTCAGCATGTCAAAGTGCTTACGACAATAGGAAGCTATAGCTACTGATGAGTGTAATAAAGGAATTCTTAGGGAAAGGTTGGATGGAGAAAAATAAGAGGAAACAAAGCAACAAGAATTGTGGTGCCCAGAAAGATACAATACAAATAATAAAAACAAAAAACTCCACCAACCAACAGACCAGCTCTCACAGTGTACTAACGTGCATGATCCTATACTCATGGGGGATTTTAATGATTCAGATACCTGCTGGATAAAAAAAATTGCCAAACATGCATCATCAAAGAGTTTTAGAAGATAATATTACGATCCAAAAAGCAACAAATCCAACTAATAGTGAAGCCACTCTGTATCCACCTCTGATCTTCAGCTGATGAGCTTGGAACGGGTAGCAATTGTGAGAATTGCAGGCAAGCTTAGATGACATGAACGTAGAATCATAGAAGAATCATAGAAGATTAGGGTTGGAAGAGACCTCAGGAGGTCATCTAGTCCAACCCTCTGCTCAAAGCAGGACCAACCCCAACTAAATCATCCTGGCAAGGGCTTTGTCAAGGCAGGCCTTAAAAACCTCGAAGGATGGAGATTCCACCACCTCCCTAGGTAACTCATTCCAGTGCTTCACCACCCTCCTGGTAAAATGGTTTTTTCCAATATCCAACCTAGACCTCCTCCACTGCAACTTGAGACCATTTCTCCTTGTTCTGTCATCTGTCACCACTGAGAACAGCCGAGCTCCATCCTCTTTGGAACTCCCCTTCAGGCAGTTGAAGGCTGCTATCAAATCCCCCCTCACTCTTCTCTTCTGCAAACTAAACTATCCCAGTTCCCTCAGCCTCTCCTCATAAGTCATGTGTTCCAGTCACCTGATCATTTTTGTTGCCCTCCGCTAGAGTCTCTCCAATTTGTCCACATCCCTTCTGTAGTGGGGGGACCAAAATTGGAATCAAGTTGACTCTGATCAACATCCTGTGTAATCTGCAGCAAGCTAGACCTGAACTCTGTGTCACGGTCCTGGAGTCTGTAGCCCCTTGGTGTGGCAGACTGGAAATTCTGAAGCAACTTCATTGAAATTAAAAACGGAGGAAGCCAAATTGTATAGCATGCCCATTTAGAGGCAACATGTAGAAGGCAGAGCCCTGGAGGCAGTATGGGATTATGGGACAAGCACATTAGCAACTGAACATTTCTGCTAAAATGTTGAAATTTAAAAAGCCATCTGTAGTTTTCAAAGATAACAACATTTTATACTGGATCAGAAAGTTCCTACCTCTGAAAGCTATTGTTTCAGGATGTCTGTAGCCTCAGATTGACCACATTTACACTCAGGTCAAGTTTTCAAAGTCTTCTACACAACCAGAAGAGCTAGAAACACTTTTTAAAAAGTGAAACCCAAGATTCTAGAGCATGGTTCTGCTTCAAAGGGTGGATTCCGGGGGAAATTCCATAGTCACAGTATACACGAGACCCTCCTTGTGCCTGTTGCAGAATCAATGCATTGTAACAGAGACTACAGACTCCATTACAAATGCAGTACAATATTTAAGCAGCGTATAAGGGAACTGACTTAGTCATGAGGGCACAGCGAGTTAGGAAAGATCCAGGACCTTTTCCTAGGGTGCTCTGGAATTCTGCAACAAAAGGAGGGCAGGGAGCCCCCAGGCCTTCACAGGCTGACAAGGCCAGAAGACATACGAATCATCAGGAATGGGGAAGATTGGCTATAGACCACCAAAAATATCGTATCTGGTACCTGAGTCATTCAGGGACAATGAGCCAGGGAGTGGATATATTTGTGGCTGATGTTAGGGAGGGAACTGTTAACTATCTAGGAACCTGTCTGGAAATAAGTGGGAGGTAGCCAAGCTAATTGCTGGTGTCTACCTGTGGCAGGTGCAAGTACTTGTTCCATAGGGTCCAGTTTTCTGATAAACCAGAATGGGAAGTGGCCTTAGGGAAGGCATCTCCTAATGAATCTGGGGAATGGCTTTGGGGCGCCTAACGTATAGTAACAGTGAGGAGACAACCCCTTGCCTCATCCCGTTAACGCTCAGACAAGAGGAGAATTCTGGGGTACCAACAATGGATTGGGTACTAGCTGTGGAGGCGTGAAGACTGAAAGTAGCCCTCCAAGAAGTGGAAACAATTAAGGAGGGAATCATGAGCTACATTGTACCAGTTATTGCTGGGTGGTTCCGGGTGAATTAAGTTAATAGAGTTGAGGCCTAACTAAATCACATCCCTTGCATATTGTCTTTCTTCCCACACGTCTGGGAAAATACATGAGGTCCTGCCTTGCTGTGGTGTCTGCTGCAGAATTAATGCATTGTAGCAGACACTATAGACTCCATTACTGAGGCAACCACTGATGCAATCGTTAAGCAGCCTAAGCCTGCTAATTTTTCTATTAGTGATAGTTAGCTCATAAAGGCTGTCCTATAACAGAAGTAGTGGAGATGTGTGTTGTTGGAAAGATTGGTCATGATGGGATCTATTTTATATGCTACAGGTACATTATATTTAGTTGCTGCACTCGGTCTCTGTATGTAGACTGTGGCTATCATTACAGTTAGCCTGTTACATAAATAAAGTGCAACTTCCGTCTAAGTCAACCTTAGTACAGATCCTACAGGCCTAACAATAGGAGCACTTCCCTTTCTCTGGTGCAGTTTCTGCCTGTGGGCCATATGTGTTGCAGTGGTGTATGGCTATTGGTTGGCCATGAAGTCACACTCCATCTTTGTGGTTTGGTGACAGTAACCAGGGCTATGATGTCATATATAAAACCTGTGTAATCCAGAACCTGCTTAAGAGGAGGCTGAGTACTTGAAAAAAAAATTTAAATTGTCTGTTAAATGCATTTCATAATTAACGACAAAATTTGTCAAACAATGTATTCACTACATAATATTCAATCATCTGTACTTTACCTTCATAGCTTCTACTTCTTTTACTACTTAGATTGACAGCATTTCTATTTTTCTGATTTATAAGAGACTGAAAAAATTATGTCTGGATAGTTTTTAGTCCTAGAACATTTCATACTAGATTTCTATACAGCATTAGGATGATATTGCAAAGGACGTATTAAGAGGTTACTTTCTGGATTTTTTCTCAGCTGATTGCAGCTCCCGGATTTCTGCCGGGCCCCTTACCCTGGAGCAGTTTTGAGCAGAGTAGTGGGTTGCTCTAATTTGCACCAGCTGGTAACGGTCCTGCCAGGTGAGAATAGCACATTCTGGTCATGCCTCTTTTCCATCTCCTTCTACCCCCATCACTTTCTACTCGAAAGCAACCAGCCAGAAGGATTGTCTAGGAGCTCACTGGTGACTCCCCACAGGGAAATCCCCTGCTACAGGGATATGTCCAATGTCCACTCTCTTTGTGCCACTTACAGTAGAAAAAGGCAGAGACTCTGTCCTGCAGAGTCAAACACTGACCCTTTTCTATGCAGGAGTAGTAAGGGGCATGACAGTTGTTTAGAACTATTAGCTCAGTTTGCTCAGTCTGGGATGCTTGGACCATTTGGGATCTCCCAAATGGGTTGTTTCTGCCCCCATCTAATTAAAAATGCTAATGCTACAGAAGTTGGATTGAGATCCTATTTTCAGAAACCTCATTATTCAGAGGTGATCAGATCAAGGATTTTGGTTCAGCTTGTTATAAAGGCAGAAGTTTACATTTCCAACATGCAACAGCATATGACACAAGTGATGTGGTCCCAGCTCATTTTAATCCCCAACCAGCTATCAGTTCAGTTAGGACATTTTTATTGTTTGAGTCCAAATGGAAAAAAGATGTCAAAATAATTTGGTTCCCTTACAGAAGATGCCTAAACAGAAGCAGCCTGAAGAAGAAAATCACCCCTGAGCTCTAGAGGAATTTCAGAAATATCCTCTTGATCCAGATTTAAGTTCAATTGCAGTTTACTGAGAAGAATTACAGACCTTCAGCTCTGCTAGACCCCTACCCATCACAAACAAATGCTCGGTTAGAATTCCTAAGAAAAAATGGATTCCTAAAGTACTGCCCACACTCTGCATTCTCTCTCTTCAGAGCATACCACATTTGCAAACTTGTTCTTGCCAACCACAGTGAAAGGGAAGTGCTGCTCCACTGCTCACAATGTAACTAAAACTGCAATTTTTGTATATTTCAAAGAGAGAATATTTATCTCCCACAGTTGTTCTTTAACAATTTAGGAGTTGTACATTTTGCTTCTTTATAAGCATTCATAAGAATAGACACAGTAACTAATAACAAATAATAACAAACAATAATTAATATAGATACTTTAAAAACAGAACATGAGAGGAAGGTTAATGTTCAAAAACAAAACTAATAAGGGCAGATGACAACCTGACACAAATTTGCAGAGCTCCACTGACATAATGAAGATATTTTAATTTTCACCAAATGAGGATCTGGGTCAAGGTACGGGTTCAACTGTACATCGTATGTAAGAAATCAATAATTACTTTTTAATATTTGAGTACTTTAGCAGTGGCTGGAACTAATGGATTTCATTTTTATTTACGGATAAGGGACAGCATGCTAGAACAATTTAGAGTCACCGGATGTGGGTGCCTTAATTTTATCTCCGTTTTGCAGAGTGTTCGGTCGTAGTTCAGCAAGCAGCTAGCACTTCGCTTGCACTCTATAGCAAGCACCCTACCGGTTCCCATGGCCAGGGCTGCTAGTAAACCCACAAGTGAGTAAACTTCCTCACTGAGGTAAAGTGAATTGCAGCAATGTACAAAAATATTAACACTTCAGCCTACACGGTTTGAAATGTAGAATTTTGCAAAAGTAAAACCCCAGAGAGCGTGACTAGCCAGTGACTCATCTTCCCTTTTTAACATGTTTTCATGGCTATAGAGCTATATTTAATTGGCTTTTGAGTTGATAGAAGCCTCATAGAAGATTCCAATCTAGTATGTAAGGCATTTTATTGCACAATAATTTATATTTTTGTGATTTAATCTCTCAAGTACATTAAATTAACTTTAAATAAAGAGAGAAAGTTTAGTGAATGAAGAATATTTGCACAAAATTATCATAAATTTAGTGGTACAGTACAAGCAGTGGAAGTACCAGTTTCCCCACATAGTCCTGCCATTGTTCTTCAATCTTGTCCTGTAGAAGCCACCTCCAGGTTCATTCAGGCTTTATGCCCATTCAGTTCTTGGCCTCTTAGATAACACTGCCACATATTGCAAACATGTGGAGGAGGTGTGTGATATGGACACCCTCCAATAGGAACTGGATGGAGAACTCCAGATGAGTATAAAAGGCCATTGAACTGCTGTTCAAGAATAGAAGTGAAGACACAGTATAGCATGTTGTAGCTTTTTTTCCAATGCAACACATCTAGCGTGAAATTTTCAAAGCTGCTTAAGAGTAATGAGAACTGAGCATCCAAATCCCTTACATGACTGAAAATCTCAGCACCAAAGTATAGTAATCAGGAAATTAGGGCATTTACACATAGGCATTTTGATGTAGTTTCATTTCCAACTACCAAACAGTTCTAGAATATTATGGGGAAAAACAAACATTCTGGCACTTTTACAAGCAACTCTAATTATGAATAATGGTAGCTATCACTTGAGATTGCTTCTAAGTACAGTACATATATTTAGGTAGACAGAATGTCATGATTTAACAAGAAACTTTATCACTCCTCTTAATCATTTGCATTATTATCCTACAGAGTTTCTTTTTAAGAACATAAGAACTGCCATACTCGGACAGACCAAAGGTTCATCTAGCCCAGTATCCTGTCTTCTGACAGTGGCCAATGCCAGAAGCTTCAGAGGGAATGAACAGAACACATTATCACCAAGTGATCCGTACCCTGTTGCCCATTCTTAGCTTCTGGCAAACAGAGGCTAGGGACACCATCCCTGCCCATCCTGGCTAATAGTCATTGATGGACCGATCCTCCATGAATGTATCTAGTTCTTTTTTGAACCCTGTTATAGTCTTGCCTTCACAACATCCTCTGCCAAAGAGTTCCACGGGTTGACTTTGTGTTGTGTGAAGAAATACTTCCTTTTGTTTGTTTTAAATATGCTGCCTATTAATTTCATTTGATGACCCCTAGTTCTTGTGTTATAAGAAGGAGTAAATACTTCCTTATTTACTTTCTTTAAAAGGTTCTTACTTATGAAAATGATCATATTAATTTAAAATAAACTACAGAAGTGGACACTTTATCCAGTCTATTTTGCAAAGTTAAGAACATCACAGAATATTATTTAAGTATAAGTTGCTTGTGTATATTGTTTTCATAAGAAAGACTATGACAATTTAATTCTGAAATTGTTGGTTTCAATAAGGTTGCATTGTTGAGCTGACCTTAAATAAAATAACCATTAAGGGCCACATTCTTCTCTGGAATTAAAATGATTTTAAAATACTTTAGCCCAATTTCACTCATATTGAAGCCTGCTGATACTATGCATTCAGGACATGATCCCTGTGGTAGGAGTTGGATTTGACCATGGTAAATTTGTGGCATGGCTGGTCAATACAGTAGGAAGAAGGGCCATGTTCTCCCAGGACAAAAGTACCTCTAAGACATCCCCGAGATCCACAGGATTTGGGGGATCTGTAGAGTTTTGGGACTCCCTGCTTCTTCTGTGGAGAGTGGGAAACTCCTATCCCAGTGGGGAAAAAAAATCAGAGGAAACTTTGCAAGGAGAACTTCAGTGAGTTTTCCTCCCCCCAGAGCTTCATCTGCAGGAAAGTATCGGCTAAAATGGGTTTCAGAGTAGTAGCCGTGTTAGTCTGTATCCGCAAAAAGAAAAGGAGTACTTGTGGCACCTTAGAGACTAACAAATTTAGTTGAGCATAAGCTTTTATGAGCTGCAGCTCACTTCATCGGATGTGAAAGCTTATGCTCAAATAAATTTCAGCTAAGATGGTAGTTCCCAGCTTTTCTGGTCAAAATAATGCACCAGAAACAGTATCAAAAAGTATGAGTAAGATTGTAAATTAGAATCACTGAGGTGCTAGCAGTGAATACAGAATCTGATCATTTTTGGCAAAGAAACATTTAAAGAGGTCAAACTAACTTTTTTCCAGATTTTACATCAACAATTGCCAGATGTGTGTGCAGCATAGTGAATATCAGTGTTCAGCAAAACCGAGCTATAATTTGTTTCCAGTCATATTTGGCATCAGCCTTAACAACTGCTCTATGAAACTTCTCGACAGAATTTATGTACCAGGAAATCAAGATGCAATACTTCAAATAATCATCCTACTTTCATTCATTCCCAACAGTCTTCATCACAAAAGTAAAATCTCCTGTATCAGTATGGGAAAAAGTCTTTTGGGAGAGAGGGGGCAGGGTTGTTTTTAAGCTGAAAGCATTGGAGCATTTTTTTATTCTGAAATATGACACTACAGCAAATTGCATGACAGGTCATTTCCCTAATGATAATATTGCTTGTAGAAAGACAGCCTGAATACTGGGTCCATACACACACTAGCTAAACTTCAGTATCAAATAGAAATACTATTTTACACACTTAGGTTTGATAGCTCAATGTCATTAGAAATCAAAGATCGCCCTGTCATTTTATGGGTTTCGTTTAAGATACAGGACTATATTTCAGCAGCAACACTCAACAGAAGTCTGACAACTAAATTACCTAGACAGTCACATTTAATGGAGTTTCATAAAACATTTTAGACTATACAGATCTTCAGGTCTTTCCTCACATTTTGCACATGCAAAATTTCTATTGCCTTTAATAGGAATTTGGCCTCAGTGGATATGTTTACACTGCTATTAAGCCCCACAACTGCTAGTCAGCTGACACGGGCCAGCCACAGGTGTTTAATTGCAGTGTAGACATACCCCGTAAGGGGCAAATGCTCAGGTCCTATCTTTGTAGCCCAGTTCAAGCTAGTTCTCATTTGCTCTTCATATGCTCTAGTAGATGCTTTATTTCCAAACCACAAAATGAAGTAAAGCTGGTGTATCTGTCACAGTATAGAAGTGGCTGATACTATTTGTGTTGTTCCTATTTCCCAGTTTATGATGTACTCTTTGCATTTGCTGGTGCTCCTGGACATCTGAAGCAGGTTTGACCTTTGATCTTACTCACTATTCCAAGACAGCCAGTTGACATCCCACCTTTACTTGGAAAAAAGCAGAGAACTTCTTTTGAAGCCAATAACTTCTCTCAGCAGGAAATGTACTTACTGAGCCAGCAAGAAATATTAATACCTTTTCATCTTTCCCCAGTAAAACAACCCTTGTCTTTGCTGGTCCACAACATAAGCTCTTGAACCCACCCTTCTTTTAGGATAAAATGTATCCCTATTCAGAGAGACAGCACAGGACTTCTGCAAAGCCACTTAAGTCATGCTTGAATGGCCCATAGGCCTTGTGTTGGCCCCCTGTAAAGGGATGAACTCCTTTGTGACCAACAAGCACCAAATGAACTGGCTGATGGTACAATATGCCCCTATCTTTTTACACTGTTACTTTTTTTTTTTGGCTTGGATTTATGGGCTTGCAGACCAGTGTCTCCATTTAATTTATGAAGTAGTCATACATTGTCTCAAACAACTATAAATCCCAAGAATAAAATAATATTTCCTTCCTGTAGATCACACCTCCTACTTTTTTTTTAAGAAAGGCAGTGTAGCCAAAACAAAAGGGTACTTGACTCAGACTCAAGGGACCTGGGTTCTGTTCCTCTGCTGGTGACTGCCAGTGTGTCACTTTGACTCCCTGTACCTGTTTCTATCTTTAAAAAGTGGGATAAAGATACCTACTCTCTCGGTAAAGCACTTTGAGGTCTATGGATGAAAAGGGGCTCTGTAACAGCTAGATATAACTATTATGGTGCCCTAAAGTCCAGTGACATTACATTTATTAAGCAGCAATATTTTTACGCCCACTATGCAAGAAGTAACAAAAATAACAATTGATAATGATGAATAGGGGCCCCCCAAACTATTTATTTTTTGTATTTCTTTGAAAACCTGGTCTTTAACATGATTTATTACGACAAATATGCAAGCCCAAATTCAGTAAATAAATGCTGTCACCTCCAACCACATGAATATGCTTCAAGTTAATATAGTAATATAACATGTTCATGTTTCTCTTGGGAGGAAACTGCTTCAATTTCTTATGCTAGTTCTCTAGACGATTAAAATGGTGTTACCATTGGGATTATATCCTCCGCAGTGTATGTACTGAGTGCTACTAGAGATCAGGTTATTTCCTGAATGCAGAAATCTATCTAGGATAAAACCCACTAACTTGTACAAAGGTTTTCTATACTTTGTGCTTATGCACGTAAGACTTGGATCTGGAGAGAATGCTGCTAATCCTATTAACTTTATGGTAACCCTGAAATGTACTACTATGTGTAGTTACGTAACAGAGTAAATATTTTGAGTTGTAATTTTAATATGTTTTGTATTTTTTTACCCTGTTACCAAATATTTAGGTTCTGAATCTACAAATGCCATGCACATGTTTAGCTTTACTCCTTTAAATTGTCCCACTGAAGTCAGTGTTTAAAGTTAAACATATGCACAAATGTTTGCGGGGTCAGGAACATAGATTGTAAATCACTATAAACTCTACTCTCTAATATTTTAGGAAAAGATTAGGAGACCAGCCTTATCATCGTTTCTTAGGGTATGTTTATGCTACGGAGATTATACCAGCATAGCTACCTCACCATAGCTATGCCAGCATATCCCTGAAGCGTAGCTGCAGCCTATATCAATGGGAAGGATTTTCCATCAGTGTAGAAACACCACCTCCCAGAATGATGGTAAATATGTTGACAGAATCATTCATCCATTGACATAGCTGCATCTACCCTGAGGGTCAGATCAGCATAGCTCCATCAGCCAGAGGTGTACATTTTTCATACCCTGGACTGATGTGGTTATGTAGACCTAACTGCTAAGTATAGACCAGGTATTAGGCAAACCTCCCACTCAGATAAAAGGGAGGTTTGCCAGCATAAGGCCTGCAGGATTGAGGGCTTTTTTTCCTGAATAAATGCCTTATAGCAAGAACCACTATTAACCATTACAGAGGAAACCACTATTAAGATATGAATAAAATGTACCAGTGAGAAATAATATGATTTTCTTTGTTATATCACTGCTTCTAAATAAAAAAAAAGGTGATTATTTGGCTTTAACACAGCTATTCATGAATGCAGAACAGAACTATATTCTCTGTAGCTGGAAACAAGATATCTGGTGCCTCTGAACTGCTCTATTGAGAGATTCCATGATGTGTCTAAAAGAATTACCTGTTCATTCTTCTTATTATTATTACTACTATTAATAATGCAGGAATGGTACCATTCTGCCTACACTTCCTGAAAACAGATAATAGGTCTGTATGTCTGCCATTATCAAAACATCCATCAAAGGTCAGGTAATTTTCCATACTCATTTAGAAACAAAGAAGCTACCTATTTTGGTAAAACTGTTCCAGGTTTTCAGTGTTTGTGCCTCAGACATGAAGCAGATGTAATCAGTGAGAAAATGAAGGCCGTTATTTCCATGACAACATCAACACAGAGGTGTTTGTGTTTACTCAGCCCTGTGCTCAGAATTGGAACCTTATCCTGTCAGGAACTGAGTGCTGAAGCTATCAAAACCCTTTGAGCCAAATGTCCCACATCTTTACAAGATCCTCCCCTTTCCATGGATTCCATGAAGGGATCTCCACAGGACCCAGGACGAATGTGTGGAAAGGTGGAAGGGGCAGGGAGGTCTGAGCATGGAATCAGGGGATATACAATGTCCTGTCTGGCCACCAGTGATGCATCTAACAAAAGCGTCAATGTTGCCTGGATTAGATTAACTCTTCCCTACCATCCCCCACCCCTAATGCGATGGGAAATCCACTGGGAAAGGATTCCAGGGGCATTTGTTGATAAGGAAAACCCTGGCATTGGTACCACATTCAAAGTCATTGTGGAGGAACAAAACCTCAACAAAGACCCATCCTCCTGATCTAGTGGAAGATCTTCACAGATCTGAAGGGGGTCTATGAGATTTAGGGACAGAACCCCCTATTTGATCTTTAGTGGAATGATTCTGGAGAAACTCCACAAGGGGAACATCTCTCAGAGGTTTATTCTCAGGAAAGGGTGATCAAGTCCTCAATGTTTACTCAGACCTGAATTAGGCAAAAGTTCCAGTGACTTATAGTAACAAGCCCTAAGTATTTATTTCTACATAAGGACTGTAGTTATCATAATGAAATCCATGATAATCAGAGTTCATTTCAAAAGCACCTAATATCACTTTGGAACCTTAGTCCCATTTTCAAAAGTGACAGACATTCGTGCCTAAAGGTACGTATACACTGCACATACAACCTGTAGAGTACATACACTACATAACCGCTAACATGGGTATAAAAAGCAGCGTAGTCAGTGAGCCACAGCTTAGGAGAGTAGAGAGACTCCTGATCCCTATGGTTATGTACCTGGGTATATACCCTACAGGGCTTTCTACATACACAAGCAGTGCCTCCCAGTCTACACTGCTATTTTTATCCACATGGTGGCCCACTGCCTCTCCACTGCTGGAGCCATCCCCTCTGGCAGGGATTGGTCCTAGCGGCAGGGAAAGACTCCAGCAGCAGGGAAAGCTACTTCAGGAAGTTGCTGGAACCTTTTCCCAGTACAGAGAAAGGCAGCTCCCTGTTGCAGGGAAAGACTCCAGCAGTGGGGAAAGGCTCCTGCGGGGGGAAGCAGAAGGGAAAGGCTCCGGCAGCTTCCTGCTGCTGAGACTTTTGCCTGCTGCCTCCCTGCTGCCAGAGCCTTTCACTGGCAAGTGTAGTTACATACCACAATGTGGACCCAGGTCACTTTTCACTGCAGCATGTAGCTATATGTGACGTGTACAGTGTAGACATAGCCTATCTCAGTTTTGAAAATGGGATTTAAGTTCACAAGTCACTGTAGATTCTCTTGAAAATTTTACCCTATGTGCCTAGTAAACATCCTAAAGGAGTGCACCCGAAGTGCAAGCCTATCCAAAGAACAGAAGGCCCAATTCTGGTGTAAATTTTACTGACATAAATCCAGAATAATTCCACTGAAGGCAATTGTACATCAGTGCAGCTGAGATCAGAACTTGATCCAAAGTAACTGAAATATATTTTAACTATTTTATACTCATTTATGCCATTAAAAGCGGTAACATGAAGTATGCTAGACATTTTCTGAACAGCTTTTATACATTCTGAATAGTTGACATAACACTTTATTTTCCTTTTTTTCTAGTAGCTGTTACGCCAGAACAGATTAAATATTTTCCAGTCTAATGTTTTACATTTGATTGTCCTCCCAGTATATACTTTTCAAGTGAGGGTGGTGCGCTGGGGCAAAAGGTTTTATAAAACAAAGAGCTTTGTATCAAAAATGTATCAGGTGAGGAGAATTATTTGATCATAAAATTCTAATTTTTAAACTTAGTGGCCTTCCATTTGATTTTAAAGCTCTATCAAACTGGTGTTATATTGTTCTTAATCCAATTCAAAACTCAAACACCAAAATTCTAATCTATGTTCTTTGGCAATGTCTAAACCTAGCAAAGTAGTTTATTTATAATAAAAATAACAGTACTGCATTAGATCTATTTTTAAAATATGAGAAATGTTTCTGTTTTCTGAGAGCAAAATATCTCACAAAACATCATTAAAAGCATGCACAAAAGAGAGAGAAATTCATAGGAACACTAATTTTATTCTGGCTGGTTTATAGTTAGTACAGTTACTACAAAATCTTTACATTACAACCACTAACAGCAAGACCCCACAAAGGGTACTAAACATCTGTCCCCTGTCAGAGTTAGTTACTGCCACGGGCTAGCACACAGACATTTCAGATTAAGGTAGTTTAGCAGAGTCCCTTCAGGCTAGGATAAGGTACTGAAGGAAGTGTAGCCTCAATAGAAGAGGAGCAGGGGCCAAAAGATGACTTTGAATCAGGGAATATCACCTCAAAAGAAACAGGAAAATAGTAGGTCTGGAATCAGATCAATGTACTAACCTATGTTATTTCACATTTTAATAGAGAACAGGCAAATTTTGAATTATGGGGTTATAGTTCAGTCTCAAAGTTCTAGTAAGTCACAGCATAAGCTGCTGAGATTTGTTCTTTTGGTTTATATCATTATCAGAACTCTGTGACACAATTATACCCAGTAAATCACAGTTACCTGCTCTTTTTTCAATATATGATTATTATTTTATAATGTAATAAACAGGTAGCATTACTAACATCTCATACGGAAAGGAAAACATCAGAAGGGCTGTACTTTGTTCTTCCTTTTGATTACTTTAATCTACATGCCCTGATTCAGCAAACCACTTAAGCACAGGCATAGTTTTAATCATTTAAGTAGTCCTTCTATAGTTAAACCATTTTCTGAACAAATATTTATCAAAATATAACGATACATTTTTTGGAACATTTTGAAAATACCATTAAGAAAAGAGTGAAAATGTGTCAGATGTAAATTAGATGATGTATCACCCTTTCAATCACCATGGTGACTCCTAAAGTCTACAATAAAGATTTTAAATGACTTTAAAATAGACTTTGTGGCTCTGCCCATTTCCTAATATGCCAATTATCTTGAAGTCAAGCTGTGGGACAATTGCAAGACAAGCTAATGTGACAGATTATTTTCAGAGAGATCAAATGGTTATTGTCATTAAAGAATTTCTATATAAATCTGAGCAAATATTTTTTATTCTGGGGCCGAACCAAAAAATTCCCCCAAATTTGCTTTGAATCAAACTGAAATTTATATGTTTAAATTTTTCACCAAAGCAAGGACGCAATAATTTTTTTTGTTTGGAACTGACGAAAACATTTTGAGTCAACCCAAAATGAATTTTTTGACTTTTTTTTTTCAATGTGGTCATTTGGGGGGGCATTTTTCACCTTTTTCTTGTGGATTTTTTTTTAAAAGTGGCCAAAATTCAAACTGGGACAACATTCTGGAACAAAAATAACTAAAAGAAACATCTTAAAATGTTCAAAATGAAACATTTTGAAACCAAAAAGTTGAACCAAAATGTTTAGAAATGGTCAAATCTATTTTTGTCCTCTTTCAAAATAAATCAGCCAAAACTATTCAACAAATTTGACCCAAATTTGAAAATAGTTTCAGACCCCCCCGACCCCAAAATGCATTTTTTCAGTGACAATACTATTTGCTGAAAAGATTTCACCCAGCTCTTTTTGTGTACCATGTATCTGCTTCAGTATTTCAAGACTTTGTCAGAATCCCTTTTCAATGAACATTTTATATCTTACAGATAAACTCAACCACTCAAATCCCTCTGCAATTTGAAAGTAAAACATTTCCAAAACACACATACAGCTGCATACAACCTGATTTTCAAAAGTGCTAAGCACCACAATTCCAATTATTTAGTTCAGTAAATATCTCCTTCCAATACTGAATGTTGCAGTGTGGATCTGGACCTTACTTTCATTCACTGAAGACAATTTCCAAAGCAATCTTTGGCTCCACTTTATCTGCAACATGCACTTCATGAAATGTGATGTCAAACCCTTGCACTCTAGCTGTTAAATCCTGTATTTCCCTTCATATATATATTTTGTGTATTTTTCTTTTTGGTGAAGGGTGGGGAGTTATAGTACAATACTTTTCTGTGTAGATAAATCTGTTAGGGCAATGACATGTCTGGAGTGAGAATTAATTACTTATTATAATGATTATATTTGGTTTTATGGGTGCTCAGATACTGGTGATGAGTGTGGGACAAGATTCTGAATAGAATAGAATATTGTCCCTTCCCTTAGGTATGTGGGTGCCATTACATACTTGCATTCCAAACAGATGGAATAGCTGTAATATGGATTGCATGTCAGGAGCATAAAAATATTAGATTTTCATATTCTCTGGCATCATATACACATGGGCATATCTTATTATATACAAAGTACATATATAACACACAGCAACCTACACAGCTATATTAAAATTAATTTATTTACATGATTGCTACCTAGTGTGAAACCACAGTGGGGTTAGGGATGGGTTAAACACTGGGGCCAAATAAATAATGTAAACAAGTGCAATGCTTTTGCATATGTCCTTATATATTTCATTCATATAAGAGAGAATAAAAATAATTACATGAGTGTCTAAAGCCTGTTTTTAGAATATCATAGAATCATAAAATCATAGAATATCAGGGTTGGAAGGGACCTCAGGAGGTCATCTAGTCCAACCCCCTACTCAGGACCAAAGCAGGACCCCATAGTTGCCCCAGATCCCTAAATGGCCCCCTTAAGGATTGAACTCATAACCCTGGGTTTAGCAGGCCAATGCTCAAACCACTGAGCTATCCTTCCCCCACAAAAAAGCCTACAGCACCCAGTATTCCCAGGAGGTCTCCTATCCAAGTACTAACCAGGCCCAACCCTGCTTAGCTTCCAAGATCAGATGAGATCAGGCATGTTCAAGGTAGTATGGTTTTAGCAGAGTTTTATATTAAAATGTACACTACCAAGTTCTGTACTGTATCATCTGCTGCAATATAAAAACTGCAAGGGCACAGTGACCAGTGTGAGAATAATAGTTCATGGGCCTATGTGTGAGAGGTTATTTTGGGTGCAGAGAATGATTCATTATTCAAAGATGGTGGTACTCTGAATAAAATAACAGCAGGTCAGTTCCTCAGCAGAAGAAATTAATTGCATAGGGGATTATAAAAACAATATGGCTGTGCACATATGCTCCTACTGCTCATCCTCATCCTCGTTCCCTTGTTCCTTCCTTTTTTAAAAACCCACTGTTGTATTTTGCCTTAAATTAGATTGTGAGCTCTTTGGGGGCAAGTATTGCCTTCATTCTGTGTTAGTACAGTGCCAAGCACAATGGAGTCCCCCTGATCTCGATTGCAGTCATTAGGTTCAGTTGTAGTAATAAAGAACAATAATATAATATTCACGGCAGAATATACACAGCAATAACAGCTACAATGTCAAAAGAGCTAATGGCCTGCTTTTCCATGTGCTCAGTACTCGCTATTGGGCCAAGTTTTCCTCTCTCGCTTCAGCATCTAAACAAAGGCCAGACTTTCAAAAGAGCTCAAAACCCACTCATCAAAATCTGGAGACTTATTCTGATGTCTAAATGATCGCCAAGCTCTTTTGAACATACTGCTCCATTTGCGGGTGCCGGCCCTAAATACCTTGTACGGGCAATTAAATGATGAAGCAAAGTTATAGCATTTGAGGACCCAAAAACTATTTATTGTGAATATAACCCAACAGCATAGACATTATTTTCCTATTATAAGACAATGCTAAAGAAAATTCAACAAACTACTGCAAAAAGAAAAAGAAAAAAGAAAAAAACACAGAGACAAAATAATACTTGTAAGTTTGAATGTGTCGTGCTTCTGCCTTTGTGGACTTTCCATTGACGTCACTGCAGAGGTGAGGCTTAGGTGAATAACATTTTGAGTGGGGAGAGAAAACAAGAGATTTAATGTGAGGGGGAATGGCTGTCAATGGTGTGAGGTAATGTGATGGGTAAACTGTCATTGCTGTTCAGTAGAAAGCCATTCTAAGAGGCTTTGGTTTGCTGACAGTCCTTCCCTTGACATAATCCTGCGGCCATTGAAATCAGTGACAAAACTCCTATTGACCTCCAGGCACAGGATCATGTCCATATATGCCCATCCCCCAACACTGCCACATGTACTAAAATCCCAAATAGTAGTGTATGCAGGATAGTCTTCTACTACAACTAAACCTGGTAGATCTTGATCACAAATGTTAATCATGGCAGGGAGGCAAATGCAGCTAGAGCATCTTGATCTTTGTTCATCTAACAAAGCACTCCTGAACTCTTGTAGGTTTTGCTATAAAGATTTGAAGTTATTTCCTGAACTGTACTGTGACCTTGCAATGGTTTTCATGTCCTATGTTCCACTCAAAAGGAGTCTACAGGCATGGTTTTCATATCATATTGTGACTCCCTAAAAATCCACTATCTTTCTTTATATAAAACACTTTACCTTTTCATTGATTCTATTCTAGTGGTCAGACAGTCCAATATTCCTAACAATATATCATGCCAAATTCAGGAGATCAACAGCTGTATTTCACTGAAATTCATCAAAGTTTTACCTCTGTCTCCCTCAAAATGTTGAGTTCACTGGTATCCAGGAAAAATTTGTCTTTCCACATGCCAGTCTTCCCTCTTTGTCACAACCATATTTAGACCTTATATCCCTGCCAGGGCTTCTTAACTCAGAACTCTCTTTTGCCTGCCTTTGTGTCCTCTCCAGCACCCGAGTTCACCTTGGCTTAAGTTATAATAGACCCGAATATTCTGTAGGGGAAAGAGCATCTATTGGGGAGGCTCTTAGCAGGTTTTATTTCTAAGTCCTTTAAATCACTCCTCAGGCAATCAAAATGCCCTAACACACACTACTAGATGAGGAGTAGCACTAACCCAGAACATCCTAGCAGCTACATAACTTTATTGCCATTTCACATCTTTCACTGAAACCTAAACCACATGCCATGCTTCTTATGTGAAATGTGAAGCAGGTGCAGAGGATACAGAAATGCCTTTTGATTCTGACGAGCCAACACAACTGAACACAGAAGCATTAAACAAAAACCCAGCAAACAAGACTAAGCCTTACAATAGCTTATCTATTTTAAGGCCTATCCCATATATCAAAATGCCACAACTATTGCAATTTTTCTACTGTATATATTCTCCAGTTCTCTCCATTGATTACCAAAAAAATATGATGATATTCTATCATAGCAACAAGGTACCAAACACAAAATTATTAAAATTATATATAATTTTAAAAAGAAAACATTAATTGGACATATATTTTACAAGGACTGATTTTGAGAATAAAATCTCTTTGGTGTATCCTCTCCAGAACACTGTAAAACAAAATGATTTCTCCAGTATTTGTGCATGTTACCTTACATTCATTTTTAAATCATCTAGAAGTATATAGAAAAGAGACTGATACAGAATGGAACTGCAGTAGCCAAAGCAACTGTTGACCAATGGAGAAAAATTCAGAAGTAAGAATGGGAAAACTTTCTTTGACCATTTTTTTTTTTGAAGGTCTGACTTCTAAGAGATCCTTGACTTGGTTTCCATTTTTGTGCAACCAGTTGATTCCTGCAATAATTTGTACCCACAAATGCTACCATTTAAACATCTAAATTCCCTTTCTCAGTTTGACATTCTTATGGTAGCATTTACTTCAACAAAATGGAAAACATTTCAAAATCAGGCCTTTTATATCTATGGTTTCTCGAGGGACATGGTTTTCTGATTCATGAAGTAGATTGGAAGCCAGGACACCAACGTTCCAGTCCGGCCTCTGACTGTGACTCATTGTGTGACTTTGGTCATTCCACCTAACCTCTCTGTATCCCAGTTTCCACGTTTGTTAAAATGGAGATATGAAATTCACAGGAGACAAGAGAGGGTTAATCATTTGAGGCCTGATTCTACTACTTTTACTCAAGTGGAGGAGCTCTTTACGCTCAGAATAGTCCCACTGATTTGAGTGTGGCTGCACAGAATTATTTTTTTTACCTGGGTAGTTGTTACACTGCAAAAACATCCTCTTCATATTGTCGGCCCCTATCCTTCAGGTGTGAGGGCAGAAATCAATCCTATGCCATATATTCAGTCAGTCACTTGTTTTACATTTTCTGCACTTCTTGTGGATAGCTCTGTGTCATAAGACAATGTTTCCTGAGATCACACAGCTTCTTCAGAGTAACTCTTTTGTGATAATTTAAGGGTTGTCAATAACTTTCACCTTTTTAAATTTTAATGAATTGTGGCTTAAAATATCACCATGAGGTAGGTATTATTATCCCCGGTTCAGAAAGGGAGAAACTGAGATTTAGAGCGTTTACATGACTTAACCTAGTTCGTACAACATGTCTCTGGGACAAGGTGGGTGAGGTAATATATTTTATTGGACCAGCTTCTAGTGGTGAGAGAAGTTTTTGAGCCACACCAGTCTTCTTCAGGTCAGGGAGAGGTACTCAGAGTCAAAAGCTTGTCTCTCTCACCAATAGAAATTAGTCCAATAAGAGATATTACCTCACCCACCTTGTCTCTCTAATAGCCCTGAACCAACACGGCTACAACTACACAGCATACAACATGTCTGTGACAGAGCCTGGAATAGAATCCACAGAACCTGACACCCAGTTCTGTGCTCTAGCCACTTGGCCATACTCCATCATTTATCTTCCCCCTTTTCTCTTATCCACTTCATTCCTTCTTAACTCCCACCATCCAGAAGCAGTCCAGGAATGCACTACTGCTTAAAGTAACCTGTTCACAGTTTCAAGGGGGCGAGTGCCTTTGCAGTAACTAGTTAATTATCTGAAAGTGTCTTAATACCATATGCCTATACACCAACCCTTCTGAGACAGAGATTATTGCTATCCTTGTGTATTGCCTTACATTTTCCTGATGATATAGCTTTGCAGGTGCTAGGAGATAGCTAATATATTTAATGATCCGTTAGTTGCTATATGTAATACAGAAATATTCCTTGATTTGACCTCTCCCTCCCCGCCCCCCATGTTGTAGCGCTATTAGTCTGATTTGTGTGTGTGTCCTGTTTCATCTCATGTCAGGAAAAGATTATTTCAAAGGCAATTTCAAAAATTGCTCCACAGAGTCCACATTTTTGTGACAAAAAAAGTCCTCCATGCACAATGAAATATACTGTTAGAGCTGACAACTCTTTATAGAGCGGTGAGATTGTGAATGAGAAGCAGGGTTGTAAGAGAAGTCTTTGAATTTGCAAAACAGAAACCCAAGAAAGCATACCAGCTGAGTATACGTTGACACAGAAGGAATAACTAGGAGTACAGTACTGCAAAAGAAGTAGAAAAGAAAAGAAAGGAAATAGATTCTGTAGCTATACAACATTATGGATAATGTAAGCTGACACTGAAATGCTCACAAAGTTAGTTTTTAAAACCCGGATCCTGGAGCCCCCAATCTGCTTTTATTAGAAAGAGAAAAAAACCTTGAAATAGATAAAATGGTTTAACAATCATTGAAACACCAGTGAACATGACCTGCCTGCAAGTGCACAGATAACCTGGAAATATATGTAGACACACAATGCAGCAGTCAATCTCCATTTCAAATGAGAAAAACAAAGCACTGTAGGTTTGTTTTGTTGTTTAATCTTGATATTTATAGGAAGATATCAGTGTTTTACCATTTCAGGGCTTTACACCATTATGTTGCATCAATTTGACTCCAGACTCATTCAGTGCCTGACTTCAGCTTCAAAAACAGTAAACATTCTGTGCAAAAACTGCATACTAGCTCAGAGTGGGTTTCCCAACTGAAATTACATGAACTAGCTGAAATCAAACATCCTCTTGACTGTTAATCAGACATGAGTGTAACAGCAATGTGTGAGAGTGGGCATTCTGAAGTAAAGGAAAAGGCAATAAGCTACCTGAGGTGACATATTTCTAGGCTGTACTGCCATTTCCTGGATGAGCCTGGCAATCCAATCCCCATTAAACAGCTTCACTGAGAAAGTAACTAAGGCTCTGGGCATGGGTGAGTGGAGACTTAAGAGGCAACAGCCATTTAGGCAAAGAGAGGTAGTCATGGCAGAACTCAGGAAAATTGACAATTAGATATAATAATATCTAACTAGACCACGAATACCAAGAGAGGACACCGTGGAGTTAAATACTTTATAGTCTTCCCCTGCATCTCACTCTCAGCATGGTACAGAATGTACCTCCATGCAGCTCCTCAAGAGAAGAAACACCTATTAAATACTCCTTCCGTGACTTAATGTGTTAGTGATTGAGTATGAAGACCTACAGGTTATTCAATACACATAAGTAATGTCAGGGGTGCAGCAGGGTCTAATAGATAGGGCACAGGACAAGGAGTCAGGAGACCAGGGTTCTGTTCCTAATTCTAACCTCGACCTCTTATGATACTTTTGGAAAGTCACTTCACCTCCATTTCCCATTTCCCCTTCCCTCTTCCCCTTTGTCTGTCTTGCCAAGGCAGGGACTGTGTGTCTCACTATGTATTTGTATAGTTCTTAATACTTTGTATTCCAAAGGCCCCAACGTAGTCTAGGGACCCAAATATATAAACATAATTGGAGAAAAATTCAGAGGTAAAGGAAATGATTGCAGTGTGACATGTTCCAAAAAGGACTTTCCTTCTAATCAATCTCTGCATGGCAGCTCTGTGATTGTAGGAGAATATTGGTAGTACATTCTAAATGTGAGGAGTCCGGTGGCACCTTAAAGACTAACAGATTTATTTGGGCATAAGCTTTCGTGGGTAAAAAACCCCTACTTCTTCAGATGAATGGAATGAAAATTACAGATAGAGGCATAAATATACTGGCACATGAGGAGAAGGGAGTTACCTTACAAGTGGAGAACCAGTGCTGATGAGGCCAATTCAGTCAGGGTGGATGTGGTCCACTCCCAATAATTAATGAGGAGGTGTCAATGCCAAGAGAGGGAAAATTGTTGTTGTAGTGAGCCAGCCACTCCCAGTCCCTATTCAAGCCCAAATTAATTAATGGTGTTAAGTTTGCAAATGAAGTGTAGCTCTGCAGTTTCTCTTTGAAGTCTGTTTTTGAAGTTGTTTTTTGTTGAAGGATGGCTACTTTTAAATATGTTATGGAATGTCCAGGGAGATTGAAGTGTTCTCCTACTGGCTTTTGTATGTTACCATTCCTGATGTCTGATTTGTGTCCATTTATTCTTTTCCGTAGAGACTGTCCACTTTGGCCAATATACATGGCAGAGGGGCATTGCTAGCACATGATGGCATATATCACATTAGTAGATATGCAAGTGAATGAGCCCCTAATGGTGTGGCTGATGTGGTTGGGTCCTCTGATGGTGTCGCTAGGGTAGATATGGGGACAGAGTAGGTAATAGAGTTTGTTACAGGGATAGGTTCCCGGGTTAGTGTTTCTGTGGTCTGGTGTGTGGTTGCTGGTGAGTATTTGCTTCAGGTTGTCTGTAAGCGAGGACTAGCCGGCCTCCCAAGGTCTGTGAGAGTGAGGGATCTTTTTCCAGGATAGGCTGTAGATAGTTGATGATGTTCTGGAGAGGTTTTAGCTGGGGGCTGTACGTGATGGCCAGTGGTGTTCTGTTATTTTCCTTGTTGGGCCTCTCCTATAGTAAGTGACTTCTGGGTACCCATCTCGCTCTGTCAGTCTGTTTCCTCACTTCCCCAGGTAGGTTTGTAGTTTTAAGAATGCTTGATAAGGAATGCTTGTTTTGGGGGATACAGACTAACATGGCTGCCCCTCTGATTCTAAATGTGGTTTGCTGCATTAAAGTTTGTAAATATAAATGCATTAATGAAGAAATCTAAATGAATTATATGGTTGGAATCACAGGTCTGCCTTGCACAGTGTAAAGCAAACTGGTTGGCCTTGAACCAACATCCCTTTCCCAATATTCCTTAGATAACAGCACATACACTTCAACAATAATCCTATCACATCGCATGCACTTCACTCTTCCCTCCCTTTCTCTGTCTCTCTTACCCTCCACTCCTCCCTCTCTTGTTTTTTGTGCCTCTGGTTCCCATCTATTGTCATATTTTGAAATACCAGAAGTGAGCAGAGCACTGAAAAGTGAGTGATTTGTCAAAAACGAGGTCCCTGCCTCAGAGAACTTACTGTCTACATGCATATGGAAAACAACATAGTGAAATACCCAACATCTTCAAGAGACAGGTGGCTGTTGTAAGTGAAAAGTGTCACAGAAGAGAGGTTATTTCAGAATACTCTCTCTTCCCCTCTTCCTCCTCTAATATCTTTCTCTTGTTTTTGCAATTCTGCTTTTTCTAACCACCCCACCTTCCAAGCATTACCATAGCTTTCCACAGTTATAAATTATAACTACAACATGGCTCCACTAGATCTTTCCAAAAGGGTAGCCTGAGTTGCACTCCAGCACAATCCTTCAGACTCTAACTGCCATGAGGAGGCCAAAGACGTAGGGGAGCTCTGCCAAAGGTTGTGGCAAAGCAAAGAAGAAAAGGCATTTAGACCAAGCTCATTAGCTGTTAAGGTTGGAAGTTGTTTAGACAGTGATTTTCCTGAGGCTGCAGAAGCCTTTTAATTAATAAAATAAAATAATCATAAAGTCAAACCCAAACTATTAAGTGGAACTTGGAGTTTCTTGTGAAAAGGAAGTGGCTCAGCGTTGGGTAAAAGGCTTGTGAAAACTGTCACTGTGCCAGCTCTTCAGTGGGAGAAAGGAGGGCCTGAAGCCATGGACGAGAGGAAGTTCAGCCCGCACGTGTTTAAAAAAATCTGAGAACAATTGTAGCATTTCATTAGGATATGCTTCAATGTACACTACAGATAGACTCCAGAAATACAAGACTTACATTTTGATCGTTTATCAGAAAACCAAGTTAGAAGAAAGAGCATATTATGACACTGATCGTTATAAAGCCCCATAGCATATGCCAGACTGCATTAGGCCCTGATATTACAAGCTGTTCTGTGCAAGTGGACTTGAGAGCGACAGACACCGCATTGAAAAAGTGACCCAAATGGAATTTTTCATGGATGCAAATGTCTCCCTGTACAGACCGAGTTGCAGGAATGGAGCCTAAGACAGTGCACTCAGTAACTTGGAGATGTTTTACTTCAGTATCAATATAGAAGTTTTCAATGTTCATTAGAAAATGGGTACGGAACAGCTACAAATAATATTACTCCTATATTTATTACTGACACACTGCAGATGGCCACATATATTTCATTTCTTGAAATTTCTAACAATATATAAAAAGTCACCTTTCCCAGGCTCTAGCTATCTTTGACATTCTTTAAAAACTTAGGTCAAGATTCTTAAATGTGACTAGTGATTCTAAATGCCTCAATGTTGGGATGCGCAACCTAAGACACCTTACAGGGGTCTGACTGGGAGAGGGTGGGTGCTTGGCACTTTGAGAGAATCAGGCAGTTTTAAAACATTTCAGGTTGGGCCCCACAAATTGAGCGCCCCCCCCCCCCCCCCAAAAAAAAATTTACTAGGCATATTTGAATCTTGGCCACAAATCATAATGTAAAGACAAACCCAGCAACAAACTCACCATTGACTAACAATAACCAGCAAACTATTTCTGCAGCAAGAATAAAGACCCTCTCCTACCCTCCGAGTATAACCCCGGGCAACAAACCACTCGAGATAAGACCTAGCACCTACTCCATCCCTACCAGCCAATGGTAACCAATACAAAAAATATCAAATCCACCAATACACCTGTCCTAACAGAAAGATCCACCCCCATCAAACTCTTCCCTACTCTATAACAAGAAAAATAGATAGGCATTGAAAGTGTCTTGAAAGTCAAATGTAAGCTATTTCACACATGGGGGGTGGGGGGAGAAGGAAGGTTACAATGACTGATCATAATTGTGTCAGTAAGGCATGGGGACAGGAATCTCTCAAATAAGCATGTGCCAAATTATATAGGGAAAAGCAACGCCTTAAATTCCACCTGGTAACCAACAGGCTGACAGTGCAGATCCGAGAGCCCTGGTGTTCTGTGCTCCCTCTGAGATACATCTTTGATTTTAGTCCCAAAGGGACCTACAGTGCTTACACTGTTGGATATTTGATATAGGGGATTCAGTAAATCAATATGGTATGGCTAATCACAAGCAACAACAACTAGCTCTTGTACAGCGCTTTTCATCTGTAGATTTCAACATGGGTTACAAAGGTGGTAAATAGCTTTATCCCCATTTAACAAAAGGAGAGACAAAGACACAAAGGGGTGAAGTGACTTGCCCAAAATCAAAGAGGAAGATGTGAGAAGAAAGAATTCCCTCCAAGAAATGGAGACCGAGCAAAGTTTTAAGCCAAATATTTTCTCCCTCATAATTCTCCAATACCTTAATGCCATTTCAGTATTTGAACTTTTACTGACTTTATTCTGTTTTTCTGCCTGCTGTGGCTCCTATAACAAATGTATTAGCAACTTGATAGGGAGGAACTGGCCGAAGCCAGACCAGTCTACCAGTCTAGTAAAAAAGAAGATAAAATCTGTGTTTTGAGGAAAAGTAGTGCTACTCTCTGCCCCTCATCCAGCCCCCTCTGTTAGCCATTGCATCGACTCACAATAGGAATGGCAACGGAGGCTGGCATTGACCTGCTGTTGCTGAAGAAAAGGGAGCAGCAACTGTAGGCGTGAGTTATAAAAATGAAAAATGGGAGAGCAGATAAAAAAAGAGAAATCTTTTCTTTTGCTTTATAGTGCAAGATTCGCTTGTTTCCATATAATATCCAACAGCTACTAACCAGATCTACTTAGTGCCCACTCTCTGTAGGCTCTCAAGGATTACAGAACTAATACCCAGACTCTAAACCAGCTAAAACATGTTAGCAACTAAGGGTCTGATTCTTCTATCAGTTACACCAGTGTAAATCAGGAGTAACTCCATTTAAATCAATTAGTAATAAATTATTAATAATACACCTGTGTAAAACGGCTGTAGATGAGGGGAGAATCAGACCATGCCATTTGCTACTATCTGGAATTAAGTAAATTAATGCCCAATTTTAGGATGAACATTGCTTATCAAACAGCTGTCGTAGCTAACATCCTCAATTATATAAACTATCTAACCGGAACGGTGGTAGAGGGTGGGGGGCAACCATGCTGCAACATTGTGCCTTCTTTAATTGAAAACTGTATCATCATAGGATCCAGATTCTTCAGATGCTGATGGCCATTTATAATACTTACTTCTGTGAGTATTGCCATTGACTTAATTGACTACTCTCAGTAGCAAGCACTACACCTAGCTGTCAATGTTGCAGGATCAGGCCCTTAGACTGTACGATTCTTTTTCAAGACCGACCAGTGAAGATTGATCTAACTTCACTTATAATGGAAAGTAGCTGCAGACCATTCTAAATTCTGTCTCTCTAATTAATTTTCACTAACTACAAAGCTGATGTACCAACAAAATTACTTTATTTCTTGAAAACTGTCAATGGTAATTACATACATTTTACAATTGTCCATCACTCCAGCCAGTTTTTGGATTTCTTTCTAGACTCTTTACAATACAAATCTAAATTTGAGGAACTGTATGCCATCTGCATCAGGGAGTGACTTAAATACAAAGAGATCTTTATTGTTTAAAGATTCCTTCAGTGAGATTTTTAATGTTTTTAAACAGTGAAGGAATAAAGTGTTGACTCAAACAATGAACTGGGATTCTACTGAACTGATATTTATGAGAGCTCCAAATCAATTATTTTTTCCAAACGATTTGAATAAAAGACAATTAAAATATAAAATGCAAAGCTTTCTTTAAAAAAGTTTATACAACGTTCACGGATGGCTACACAGGAAACATTTTTTCTCTTGCACATTCTAAGCCACGTCGTCCTGTTCTAGTGGAGCCTTTGCCACATTATGGCTGCGGCTCCAATATGTTATAGTTTCTGGACAACATTGTCAGTTCTCCTCTTTGCAGAGCTTCAACATTCTGTTTTGCTGAAAGAACTTTATGGTACCATATTTAGAAAATGAAATATCAGTTGGTACGTACCTTTGACAAAAACATTGTTGTCCAGAAGGGCAAAGCCAAATGCCAAGAGTTCAAGCCACAAAAACATGGTCATAACTGGAAATCAGGCGTATCCTTATGAAACAGCATGTGTCTCTCTCTGGAAAGCAAAATAATTGTTATCTTTCTATAAAAGTATTTCTCGGCAAAACTTGAATCAAAAGCAGAATAACTGTGCACATACATTGCAGTGCCTGCTTATCAGTCAGGGAGCAGTTTCCTCTGTCACCCAAAGACTAACCACTCGCGATCTCACTATATAACTAAGTGATGTCAGAGACAATCTTACCTACTTCTTTAAAACACCACTTTTTTTTCTTTTCAGTTTCCAGGAAGTCAAGAGGGTTTTTCTTAAGTTGCTGCAGTAATGTGTAACTTCCTTAATTCAACCGAATAGATCATTTTTAACCATTTCTGCAGAAGAACTGAAGAAGAGTTGAAAAGAATTTCATGTTTCAAAAGATGGGACAGTAAGTAAAGACCTTAGTACTTCTAATATTAGCTTTTCTGTAACTTAGCTCTGTTCCAGTGCCTGGTCATTCATGGTATAGCTTTCAAGCTATACCAGGCAAGAAAAAATATCCTTCTGAGGACATAATGAATCCACATATTAAATTGACAATACAGCCATAATAAAAATACCTAGTTCTTATTGAAGTGATTATCGGTTAAATGAATAACATTTGAACATTGATCTAAAAAGTACTTTTGTTAACAGTCTCTCTGCAAAAATGCAATTCCTAACATGACAGTACTCAATACCAAGTAGCTATGGATGGCCTATATTCTGTTTCTTGTGCTGTTCTGTACCTAGGAAGTCAGCATGCTGTAGTTCTCTAAGGCTTTCATACCACTATCTACAATGTGCTGAATCTGAATTTTGGCATAGTCAGTTCCACAAAAAGTTGAGACATCCCTATGATGGAATATTTAGTCCCTTTCTAGTATTTACCAGGGGGCAGCACAATCCTGGAGGACTTTGGTCTCTCCTGCTGAGTAGGTAAAGGACTGCAGATGTCTTCCCTCATTGCAGTCACTGCAACGGAACCCAATAGCTCACTACGGTCCTGTTGGATGGTAAAGAGCAGAAGAGAGGTTAAAAGGGGGGAAAACGCTGAGGTTGCCTCTTTCATTTGGGGGTTTGAACCAACTACCATCAGTTTAGTGGTCAACATTAAGATAGCCAACATTTACCAGCAGCACCATGAGTTCGGAAGATTGCTAAAAAAAGGGAAGAAAGCCTCATTCATTTATGTAAAAGAATGGAAGATGTGGAGTTTGTGCACTCTCTGATGTCATTTAGACAGATTTTTGTTCCAGCAGTTACCAAGGTAACCCATAACACAGTTTTCAGAGTAACAGCCGTGTTAGTCTATATTTGCAAAAAGAAAAGGAGGACTTGTGGCACCTTAGAGACTAACAAATTTATCTGAGCATAAGCTTTCGCGAGCTACAGCTCACTTCATTGGATTAAGCTTTCGTGAGCTACAGCTCACTTCATCGGATGTGAAGTGAAAGCTCAAATAAATTTGTTAGTCTCTAAGGTGCCACAAGTACTCCTTTTCTTTTTCCATAACATAGTGTAATACATGTAAATTTGCGTACATCATCCCCAGTACGGAAAATCACAAAATGCTCCAAAGTGAATCAGTTAAGGAGAACAGGAAGGTCTAAAGATGAGCTTTGAAGAGACAAAGGACTCAATGATGCAGAGGAAAGGGAGAGAGAATTCACCATCGATGACAAAGGTCTGAAATTGTGGATATTAGCAGGTTAGAGACAGAGAGCAGGACAGGGATAAAGGAACACGGTGAAGGGAAAGTGTACTAGATCCGTGGTGAATTTGAAAAAAAAATCAGGAGGGCAGTTTTGAAGTGAATTCTGAGATTAACATGAAAACAATGAAGATGATGGAGGATGGGGTTGATTTTAATTCTATTTCCAGCCCTGCCATAAACTTCTTGGGAGATCTTGGGCTCTGTGCCTCAATTTTCCCATATGCAAAATGGAAATAAGACTACTATCACTTGTCTAATCCACAGGGATGTTGTGAAGTTTAATAAATTAATTAATGGCTGTAAAGTGCTTTGAGATCTTCAGCTGGAAAGTGCTATAGAAGTGCAAAGTATTGTTAATAATTATATTTTTCTGCTTCCTCAATCAAGAGAGTTATCTGGCTAAAGCAGAGATTAAGAATACTTGGTGTATTAAGAGCATATCAAATGAACGTGATGTATTAATAAAATTCCATTTCAGGCATGGCCACAAAGGAGTAAACTAGACTAAAGAGGAATTAAATCACATATAATTAGGGCTCCGTGTTTGTTATGGAAGTCGTGGAAGTCACAGATTCCGAGACCTTCCGCAAGCTCTGTGACTTCTGCATTGGCTAGTGTGGATGAGCCAAGGGCCACCCAAGCAGTTGGCACCAGTCGATGGTGGAGCAGCTCTGCAGCCAGCCACTGCTCAGGCGGTCCCTGGGGCCAGCCACACTGTCCGCTGCTCAGACAGTCCCTGGGCTGGCCGGAGCAGCCGCTGTCGGCAACCCCCGGCAGCGGTCCCCAGGTGGCTGGAGCAGCTGCTGCTCCGGCAGCCCTGAGCAGCGGCTGCTCCGGCAGCCCTGAGCAGCGGCTGCTCCAACGGGCCCTGGCAGCGGTCCCCCAGCAGCTGGTGCTCTGACAGTCCCCGGCAGCTGGTGCTGCTGGCCCCTGCACCCCCAGCAGTGGCTCCCCAGGATTTAGTCATGGGTATTTGTAGTAAAAGTCATGGAAAGGTCATGGGTCATGAATTTTTGTTTATTGCCCGTGACCTGCCCATGACTTTTACTAAAAATACCCATGACTAAATCATAGCCTTACATATAATTAAAGACTAGAGCTGATCAAAATGTTTTAAATAATTTTATTTACTTGATAAGTGATCATTTTTTCTATTCGGATTTTTCATCATTTTATGGTGGGTTTTTTTCAATTAACTTGGAAAATGAAAAATTTAGACAGAAACACTGGGGGGGCAATTAAAGACTTTCTGTTTTTAGTCTTAATTTTCCTTCTTTGCCTCCTTTTAGAGAGAGGAAAAGGAAAAGAGAGAAAAGCATGGAAAAGCAAAAACCAGAATATTTCAAAACCCAAAAATTATTTCGAAATTTTCATACAAAATTTCCAATGAATGAAAAATCATCCCTTTTCTAAATCTGGAGAATAAAAGGGCTTAGAATTTTTCCAAATTTTGTATAAAATATTTTTCCATTATCTGTATTCAGGACACAAATTGAACACTTTCCAAAAAAAAAAAGAAAAAAAAAAGGAACCAGCCAAAGGGGAATAATTACCGCTGCTCAGTAATAAGTTTTACATAACAAAGACAAATAAAAGACTTTGCACATGTTTGTACCAGATTGTAACAGAAGATTAGATACACATAAGGCAACTCTTGTCTCTCTAATCAGAGTAAAATCATGAAGTCGTAAAAATTAAAGATAGGAAAGATTTATTAAACTGGCCATCCCCATGCCACGTAAGGATTGTTTTCTACAATGATCTGTCTAACACTTGGTCCCATATGATTTTAAAAGACTCAAATGGCTGGGTTTCCAGTTTTTCATTTGGGGGTTTACTCTACAATCTAATACATCTCAACTCTAGTAGATTTTTCCTGATTTTCAGCCAAAATTCTCTTTTGCTCAGTTTCATTCTTTTTGGTTACAACAAATAGTATCGTTATAAACAATTCTTATCCCTCTGCAGCATATACATCCTTCAAATGCTTGCAGACACTCAAATCATACTGCTCTACAAAACCATGTTCTGAAGTGTCCCTAGCCTCTGTTTACCAGAAGCTGGAAATGGGCGATCGCAGATTGGATCACTTGATGATTATCTGTTCTGTTCATTCCCTCTGAAGCACTTGGCATTGGCCACTGTCAGAAGACAGGATACTGGGCTAGATGGACCATTGGTCTGACCCAGTCTGGTTGTTCATCTATTCTCATATACACAGTAGATGCCATCTTATCATTGCCACATAGAGGTCATAGCACTACCATATTTACTGTGGGCCAGAAGGGTCATGAACTGGAGTAATGCTAAGCAAAGAGCAGCAACCTATGGTCAAAAGCAATAAAGAAAATGGATATACAGATTATCTTTACCAAAGTATTTTTGTCTTGGTTTCAATGTGACACAGTCCTGTATTTCATTGGGCTCACTGAATGTTCTTTTATCACTTGTTTCCAGAGCATTCTTCTCCGTACTTTAAGATTTATCGGTTTACTGAGTTTGGTACCAGTGCTTTAGGCAAACAATAGGGATTGTGGGTGATACTGTAAAAATTTGATCCTTTAGGTGAATCATGCCAAAGGGCAAGATACCTGTCCTAGTGCAGAATATGTGCATTAAGAGACTGTCATCTCACTTTGTGATTCCTTTGTACATGTAGCTTACAACTGCAATGCCTGCAATGTTTGCAGCTGTGTCACATTGTAGGTCTCTGTGTCCTGTTTACTGTACACTATGCCTTCTGCCTTTTATGCCATTACTGCTTTCCAAGTATTTCGCATTCAATATCTGCATTTCAGGCTATCTTCTTTCACTGTAACAGTTTGTATATTCTTAGGTTGAATCTCAGTTTTATTTTCTGTCCCTTTATTGCACCCTCCTCATTTTTTTTTTTTTTTGGTCATTTCACTGTCCTCTCTGATACTACTTTGGGAAATATTGCATACATCTATTAATTTAATTACTGTTTACCTCCAGCACCTTGGTCTGTCTCCTCCCCTGCTTGCTACCTACCCAGAGCTGGATGCATTGTCAGACGGAAGGCTATAAAATTGTAAATATTTATTATTATTATCATCCCTAAAACTAATCCATCTGTGCTGTCAAATATTAGTTTATTACCTCATTGGAAGATCAAATGAGTGAAGATGGGTAGACAGCTACTGTGCTGTGACTGTTACTTACTGAACTAACCATAGCAGTGTAGTGTAACTTTGTACTCCTCTGCAAAGGGGACAGAGAATAGTGCTCTTGGCTTACGCTCAGAGTTCCTAGATACAGGGACTGTCTTCTTGGTGGTTAGGTGTGCACGCACATGTGTCCACATGTATTCGTACAGTACCTAGCACACTGGGGCCCAAATCCCTGTCTGGGATCTGTAGGCGCAAATAAATAAATAAATACAGGCTGTGAAGAAGGAAGTCTTTACTTAACCAAAACCAGAGTGGATAGTTAGGAAAATAGTGGAAGCAAAATTATGAAAAAAGGCAGGAAATGTAAATGGAGTCTGTTGTATCTGAAGTTTTCTCCAGTATTAAAGGCTCCTTCTAATGATCAAAATCCTAATCAGCTAAATACTATGAAATATGTTTCAGACGTAATTAATATTGGTTTCTCTGCCACCACTGATACATGTTCAATTTACAGATTAGAGTGTCTTCCTTCCTTATTTGTTTCACCAGTAATACCAATTACAACTTTGCATAAACATTTACTTCTTTGGCTGTCTCAGACTGGCTTAGTTTATTTACTAGATGACCACTTGATGGCCCTTCCAGCTCTAAATATATATGATCCTAAAATAGTTTGTATGTAGCAGTTGAAGAATGGGGGATGGGGGAGAAGAGGGAGGAAGAAACAGCCTATGACATACAAGGCAGTCGAGCAGCGGAGCAGTTATTTCCTGTACCTGTTAGATGTGCTTCATCAGTCTCCATATTCAAGTTAGTTGATTCTCAGCAATAATAGTTAAATGTAGACTCAACAAGCTATTAACACCGTCTGCTTTTCTCTGGTACCTTTGTAGTAGCTTGATTGTTGTCCCTCTTCCTCCAAGGTTTCCAACACGCCATTTCTCCCTCCCATAACTGAGGTTTATTACACATTGCATGTTTTCCAGGTTTATGGAACATTTAAGAGGGCTGTATTTTGACGATGCAAATGCTGTGAGACATCAAATACTTCCACAAGGGAAAAGCGGAGGTACAAGTTGCAGACATCAAGGAGATGTGTCACTTGACAGCAACAGTATGAGATTCTAAAACACATTCAAAGGAAATTTAGAGAAAATATAGTTATGGATTTGAGGGAATTCCCTCTCAAATAAAAGAAAAGGGAAGACAGAGGCACATTCTTGGCAAAAGGTGACCTTTACAATTAGTGGCTGCCAAAATTGAGATGGTTTAGAGCCATTTGAATCAGATGCTAATTCAGACCTTGCCTAAGCTTCTCAAGTATAAAACTAAAGTTAGAAATCCTGTGAGAATAAGCACTGTCTTGAGATTAGTGGTGTGTCCAGAAAGGTCTTTCCAGTGATATTTGAACAGAGCCAACTTTAGTCCCAGTTCAAACTGCGAAGTGCAAAGCTAAGCAAAAATGAAAAATAGTTAAGAGAGTCAACTAATCACTTCAAACTATGATAAAGATATGGTTCAAGTGCTGAGTAATGGCTCAAGTCACTTCTTACTGAGGGTATGTCTACACTATAGCGGTACACCTATGGTGCTGTAGCTGTGCTGCCCTAGTATAGATGCTTCCTGCATTGATGGAAGGGGTTTTTCCATCAATGTGGTTAATCCACCTCTCTGGGAGGCAGTAGTTAGGTCAATGGAAGAATTGACCTAGCTGTGTCTACACCATGGGTTAGGTCAACCAAACACAGTGCCCAGGGCACAAAATTCTTCACAGCTCTGAGAAATGCAGCTAGGTCAATCAATTGTTTAAGTTTAGACCAGGTCTTAATCTGAACTGGTTCTCCCATTGCTCCTAGTAAAGAAGGATAATTACAGTTCTCTGTTCTGTTAATCAAAGAGCGGAAGTTTTAGATTAAAAATAGAATAAGTACAAGGAGCAAAGTGTTAAAAAGTAGAAGCCAGTGTGAAATGTAGATTGTGGCAGAGAGCCAAGAAACTAAAAGGTGATTTAAAGAGATGTATAAGAAGAAAGACAGACCAGAACCTGGGAAATGAAACACTTGGAAATGGAAGGGTTTGCTTCATGGATGTTTTTGTTTTATGTCTTGCTTCTGTTTCATTTTTTATTCTGTAATAAATGCTCAAAGAGCTCTGGCACAAATTAGTTGATTTCATTTTAGCTGTGTCAGAAAATACTCAAGAAACACATACCATCGGCTGTTACAAGCATACACAATTTCTGAATAGAAAAATAAAAGACAACAAAAAATAAAAGGATAAAAAAACTTAAAACCTATTATGTACAAACTGTTCAGATAGTACTATGCTCAGAACAATGTCTCATAAAGCCCATAAAGAGCTATTAAAATTGTACAACGCAGTGAACTTCCTTACTGCGTGTAAGACACACACACACAGGAAGTTTGCATAATGCTGGAAATCTAGTCTCTGCCAAGAGAGAATCTGGCTAGAGTTTAGTCAATTTCTTTTCTATTTGTTTAAAAAAATCAATTACAATTTAGTAATTTCATTTGCAATAGAATAAAAACAAACAGTCTTTCCTATCTCAAGGAGATCGTGCCCAGACTGAACTAACTGGCAAACCAATTGCAACTTGCAGAAGTCTGAGGTAATGTATGCCCCCTCTCCCCAGAGATCAGAGTGTGATATTTGCATATCCTCTTTCAGCCTCTTACAACACTTCCTGCTTTACCTAGTCAGTGAAAAATACTATACAAGGTGAAGCCCTACGCAATGATTATTTAGCAAGAGGCTCCGCCCCCGTAGTCATCACAAATAATTTTATATTATAATTTATGAAATTCTGTATTCAATCACAAATGTGTCATTAAAAACTGACTTTTGAGACACACACAACCTGTTGACTGAGTCTATCCAGTCTATGAATCAAAGCTGTGTCTCACCAGTTCACTGTAATCAGGCCTGTAAACTGCCTGGTATTAAATTGTTTTTTCCTGTCGTAGGCAAAGATACAGTGAAGTCAGACAGGTAACAGAATTAGTTCCTAGCTTGATCTCCAGACTTTGTGGAGCCAAATTACTCTCCACCAATCAGGAATGAGCAATGAAGGGTAGTGGCTGTGGGTTTGTTTTAATAGATTTTACCACATGGGCTGGAACTCCATAAGCCAGGAGTAGCGGGAGAGAATATTGTTTCACAAATACGATCCTGTAAAAAAAAGCTACAAATCTATTCTTCAATATTATTTCCCACAAAAGTGGGAATGTGTTTTAAGGATGTATGAACTTGTTGGAATAAAAAGAACATCCATCTCCATTACCTACATCACCCCATAGGATATGTTTACACTGCAATAAAACACTTGTGGCTGACTCAGGTCAGCTGACTTGGGCTCATGGGGCTCATGCTGCAGGTCTATAAAACTGCTGTGTAGTCATTTGGGCGGAGGCTGGAGCCCAGGCTCTGGGAACGCACTGCCTCACAGGATCCTAGAACCCGGGCTTGGGCTTGAGCTGGAACATCTACACTACAATGTTATATTCCAACAGTCTGAGTCCCACTAGCCCAAGTCAGCTGAACCCAGACAGCTGTGAGTGGTTTATTGCAATGTAGACATACCCACATGTACATATATGCTCTTTCTTCCATACCATCCTTGGATTCTTCATTCAACTGGCCGATAGGACACTAACATCTCATATTTCAAATCCCACTCGAGCCTGCAAGAAATGTATGCCCACACTGACAAGGTAGAAAACTTGCAATAAGTGTTTGCAAATTAATTCCATCTTCAGCCCCCAACTAAAACCTCTCCAGCGCATCATCAATGATCTACAACCTATCCTGAAGGACAACCCATCACTCTCACAGATCTTGGGAGACAGGCCAGTCCTCGCTTACAGACAGCCCCCCAACCTGGAGCAAATACTCACCAGCAACCACACAACAGAACCACTAACCCAGGAACCTATCCTTACAACAAACCCCGTTGCCAAGTCTGTCCACATATCTATTCAGGGGACACCATCATAGCACCTAATCACATCAGCCACATCATCAGGGGCTCGTTCACCTGCACATCTACCAATGTGATGTATGCCATCATGTGCCAGCAATGCCCCTCTGCCATGTACATTGGCCAAACCGGACAGTCTCTACACAAAAGAATAAATGGACACAAATCAGACATCAAGAATTATAACAATCAAAAACCAGTCAGAGACCACTTCAACCTCCCTGGACACTCAATTACAGACCTAAAAGTCGCAATCCTTCAACAAAAAAACTTCAAAAACAGACTCCAATGAGAAACTGCTGAATTGGAATTAATTTGCAAACTGGACACCATTAAATTAGGCTTGAATAAAGACTGGGAGTAGGTGGGTCATTACACAAAGTAAAACTATTTCCCTATGCTAATTTTTCCCCCTACTGTTACTCGCACCTTCTTGTCAACTGTTTGAAATGGGCCATCCTGATTATCACTACAAAAGTTTTTTTTTCTCCTGCTGATAATAGCCCACCTTAACTAATGAGTCTCATTAGAGTTGGTATGTCAACCCCCATCTTTTCATGTTCTCTGTGTGTGTGTGTATATATATATATATATATATATATCTTCCTATTGTATTTTCCACTGCATGCATCTGATGAAGTGGGTTTTAGCCCACGAAAGCTTATGCCCTAATAAATGTGTTAGTCTCTAAGGTGCCACAAGTACTCCTCGTTCTTTTTGCTGATACAGACTAACACAGCTACCACTCTGAAACCTTTGTAGATTGTCTTCTCAAATCATAATCTCTTAGGTGCAGGAATTGTGTTTCCTTATAGATGAGCACAGTACCACTTGCATTTGGTGTGCTACTTCAACACAAATATTCAAATAATAATGGCAGCATATAACAAACCTTCGTAAAATAGAACCCAAATCAAACTTTCTTTGAGGTTCAAAAATGTTCAGTTCACTTTTGTTTGCATGTGCAAGAGAAAGGGATGGGACTGAAAAAAGAAGTGCCGAAATAAGACAAGAGAAGCTGTTCTTTGCTGCTTCCCGAGGTAGACTGTGGTGTGTCTGGCCTGAATAGAAACAGGAAGCAATAGAAGTGTTTCAAGAAGGCCTGTTTCAAAAAGATGCCTAAGCCAAGTGCTGCAAACCCCAGGAGGTTCAAATTGTTAATATGCTTTGGATAAACATCCAAACACATGGAATATCTGAGCTGTTTGAAGCACAGCCACCAGCAATATCTTTCTTCTAGAGTTTTAGACATGCATTAAAAATGAAGCTAATTATTAAAAGAACAAAAATAGATTTTATCTTGCCTATCATCACATTATTTCTGTGACAGACTGTTCAAATCCTGTTTTATAAATCTTTTATACCACATCTCAAAAATGTCTATTGTTTGGTTATCAACGGGTAATAAATCACAGATATAAAGAAAACAGCTAGGTAGCCCTATTTAACATGCATCTAGTGAACATACATCCTGCTAGACTACTATACCGTAAACACTCTTTTTTTAAACTACAGACAACAATAGCCTGTACATAAAAAGAGAATTTTGTTTCATTTAATTTAGAGATATGTTTCGCATCCTTCCAGTTAGCTGCTACTCACACAAGGCAGACAGTATATTTTGCAAGGCTCAGAGTACACAGTTTATTTAAAGAGACCCTGTCAGGTTAAAAATACAAATTTTAAAACCAAATTTCTTTACCTGTGGTACTCAATGAATATTACAAAATGTTACTTTAATGTGCACTGTGAAAATACGCTAGTCATACCATTTCAAGTAAGTTTCACTTTCTGGTTCCTACACATTAATTAGCACAATATGCAGTAATAGGTTTGCAAAAGACTAAACTAAGGCCCTGGTTATATCCTTCCCAATGTTGTTTTTCTCACATTTCAGGTGAGAATCTCTAAGTTTGTGCTTCCAGGGTGAAATACTGGCCCTGTTGAAGTCAATGCAGATTTGCCATTGACTTCAATAGAGCTACAGTTTCACTTGCAGTGTTTCCATCAGATCATTCCCTTGGGGAGGTAGCCCTCCACCCATTCCTCAGAACAGGTATGGGGTTTGGACCAAAACAATTGTTGATCTCCTGGTGCTAGGCATGTGTTGGAAATTAATGACATTGCTGTTCTGTATTTTTCTCAGGATAACAGATGTATAGCCTGGGAGTCAGAAGCTGACCCATGTCCTCTGGAGATGTCTCTATGCCTTTGGAGTAGTTTGATGGAGGAATCAGTGGTCTTGAGAAATGGAGGACTTAATGGACCAGTTTCTCTAATTTCTTAAATTACAAATCACAAAACTTGTTGCCATCAAACCGACTCATACCTGGTAACCAAGTGGCTCAAACTGCTGTATCAGGAGCAAATACATATTACAATTATTATAACTGGTATCTCTCTCTGCATGCAAATGGCTGCATTTCCCATATCCCCTTGTGGAATGTCATAATGCACAAGTTGCCAGAGGGATGGACAAGGGTAACTGCCAATGGGAAAGACAGCAATAGCCAATGACTACCCAAATCTCATGGGTTCTGATCTTAGCAGGGTGCAACACATGGGCTCAGCACAACCTTTTCAGTGACTTGCCTCAGGTTCTTCTAGATTGATTCTAGAAGCTCTTGTTAAGATGCATCTGACCAGTTCTTGGTTTGCACTGTATTGAAGGGTGCATAGCACTAACCCTCGGGTTTTCTGTACCAACTAAACCTGCTCTGGGGCAATGGTGAGGCTGAAACTATGTGCAGAAGTGTGGAGTTGTGTACAGTTAAAGTGCTACAAGCACATCTCTCCCTCTGACCATCTGGCCCTGGGCTGCTGTTCCAGCATGTTGAGGGCTCCCAACTGATTAGACAGCAGTTGAGCAACATTTTAAAAGGGGAAAAACCTTCATGAGGGAGCATATGAAAGACTTTGGAACCATTCATTCAGTACTGAGGAGGTGGGTTTTGGTCCCAGTGCATTTGCATCATTGGCACTCCATCCACCAAAGGACACAACTGCACATTCCTCCCTCTCTCCACCCCTCTAAGCAACAAGTTAACAGGTAATGAGGGGTTAATTTAGTTTTCCTCTTTTAAGAAGTTGTGCTATAAGTTGTTCATTTATAGGCATTTCTGCAGCACTTGTTACCATAGTTTCTGAGCACCCCACAATATGAAAGATATATCACATTTCCTCTAGTATGTAGACCCCTCTACCCTTCTCCTCTTAAGCTGGTGTCACACAGTGATAGGAGCTGGTAGTTGATTCTTTCTTCCATGGGTGTCCTTATGGTATGGTTGACTGGAGCAATGCCTGTTTCTTAGCCCAATTTCCTTCAGACATTTGTGCATAATTGTGCACCTTTCCTAAGAGGAAACCTATACTGTGTGCGCTCTAGTGATCCAGGTGAGTATAGAAAGCCTGGTGGGGAACAGAGAAAGAAAACAGACTTTGAGGTAAGAAAGAACTACTCCATTCAGAGGCAAGGACCTTGAAATAGTCTCAAAATTCATTTGCAGCCAGAGCAATGTCCAGAGCACTGGTGTGATGTGTTCATGATGGTCAGCTCCGCTTGGGAGGCAGGCTGCTGCATTCTGTAGCATCTGTCACAGCCTGTTAGGTAAAGCTGATTGCAGTAATCCTGATGTAGACTTTGTTAGCAGGGCAGTAAGGGGCATAGGCACTGGCTCCGTGGGTTCTCTGGGGCTGAAGCACCCACGGGGAAAAATAAGTGGGTGCTCCACACCCATCAGCAGCCAAGCTCCCCCATCCTCACCTCCTTCTCCCGCCGAGCGTGCCGCATCCCCGCTCCTCCCGCTCCCTCCCAGCGCTTCCCGCCCCCCCTCCGCTGCCTAACAGCTGTTTGGCGGCGCTTCGGACAGGGGTTCTCAAACTGGGAGTCGGGACCCCTCAGGGGATCGCAAAGTTATTACATGGGGAGGTCGCAAGCTGTCAGCCTCCACCCCAAGCCGCGCTTTGCCTCCAGCATTTATAATGGTGTTAAATATATTAAAAAAGTATTTTTAATTTATTAGGGGGGTCGCACTCAGGGGCTTGCTATGTGAAAGGGGTCACCAGTACAAAAGTTTGAGAACTACTGGCTTAGGACTTTCTGGGAGGGAGGGGGAGGCGCGGGACACGGTGCGCTCAGGGGAGGAGGTGGAGAAGAGGCAGGGCAGGGGCGGGGACTTGGGGGAAGGGGGTGGAATGCGAGTGGGAAGGGGGCAAGGCTGAGGTGGGAAAAGGTATATGAATTATTTTGTATGAGGATGTCAAATAAAATACCATTAAATATCAGTAGAGTGAACTTCGGTAGCTCAATACTTGTTAACAATTTAGGGCCCAGCCCTTCATGAAATCCATGGAGATGGACCCCATGCCTACGCAGAACCAGTTGAAGGCAACAGAGGTCTCCCTGAATGGTTCTCAGTGCAGGACTAAAGCCTTAGATATTAGTGTTCATTGCCAGTGACACAATACTTAGAAAGAAATATTTTTTCTGTTTTGGAATCAGTACATTTCCCCAGGTTATGATCTAGCTACTTTACACATAGGTGTGTTATTACATAGTCATCCTGGATAGGGGGTTTACACGTTTCTCAGAACCAGGACACTGTACTGGATGGGGTTGGTCTGATTTAGTATAGCAATTCCTATGATGTTATGAACCATTAACTAACCACAAAACAATTGTCCTGAGGTATTAAACTTACTTGTTTGAAATTCTTATTTAGTCTTTCCACCTGTCCCATCTGTTTAATCATACATGCTGTTCTTTGATGAGATTTCATTTCATTCACTTTAGCCCGATTCTTCTATAGCATACCTCCTTTCACTGGAATCCCCTCATGAAGAAGAGACTCTTCCAATAGAATTCCTGACAAGGGAGATTTGTGACAGGGAATCTACAAATAATACTTTAAAAGAAAAAAAAACCCACTGTATTTAAGAGACATGGGATTCTTCAAGAGAATTCCTCCTTTGTAAGGCCCCACCCAGGAGATGTGAAGGCTTTTTGAGAAGTTATAGTAGTTATACACATTTTACAAGTCTTTCCATTTTATGAGGTATTACCCCAAACTCTGATGTACTGAACATAACATCCCAATTTTGTCTCCTTTTTTCAAACAAATGTGATATTCCTTCTTACATAAATTAAAACCATAGGACCCAGTCCTGCAGTCCTTACTCAGCCAAAGATTCATTTCCCAAGAGGACTATAGAATAAGGCCCATTATGGGCAGGTTGTGGCTGGCTCCTTTGCAGATGTTCAAGGAAGAGTGCACTAAAAGCTTTGCCCCTGCGCCCCCCCCCCATGCAAGTCAGCAGAGGTGCCCGACAGAACAGGAGCGTGAACACTGCATCTCCTGAAGGTGTGTAGTGGTGAATGCACTCCCCTGTGGTGGTGAATGCATGGGTGGGAGGTGCAATGGTTTCCTAGTGTTCCCACTAAAGTGGTATCGTCATCCATTTCCCACCCAACTCCACCTTACACACTTACAGGTAAATGCCACACAGCAGGTGTGTGTTTATTGGGTGATATTCATATGCAGAAGAATTCCCCTGGTTTCCCAACTCCTATGCACTGAGACTTAAAGTCCCACCTAGGCCTGGACCTCTGCATAGGGGAGCATATACCCATTGAGAGGAGTTTACAAGACAGACCAGTTAGCTCCAAATAGAAAGGAGATTATACTCAAAACTTGAGACAAATGAACAATAAAGACCTTTCATACTGTATTTGGACTCCTTTGAATTTCTTACACAGCTATTGCAGACTTTCACAGAAGTCTAGGATTTTGGTTTTTTTGTTTTTTTTAAAAAAGGACAATTTTTCAAGTGTACCTAACCAGAATAAAAAGCCCAAGCTTTTTGATTTTAATCGTAGCTCCCTCAGTCCACCACATCCTTTGGCACCATTAGCTGATGGCTCTCTGAGTTAGCTCTGTGTGGTCTCTTACTGTCACATGCTCTATAATGACATTCTGAACACATTTAAAACAGTACTTCAGAAAAAGAAAGAAGCAAGAGATAAAGGATGTAGATGAACAGCAGTTTCTGATTAGAGCATTCACAGAGATCACTATAGCTTTTGTTTTTATAAAAGCAACTAAGAACATATTTTTTGCTGTTTATATACAAATACTCCTGTCTTCTGCATCCAGTATTTTCTGTTTCTCGTTTTCCATGGGCATAGCCCAAGGACATTTTAGGGGGGTGCGGGGGGAAATAAAAAAGAAAAACTTTTGAAGTTATTATTCCAGCACTCAGTGGGACTCCTAGAACAGTTTCAGCAGGCCCAACAGCCAGAAACATGCACACACACACCCCTACAGTATGCTGCACAATTGCGCTTTTTCTGCTGGGGCCTCTTCCCTGATGTGTAACTGCCATTCAGGACTGAATAAAGAATATCTTGCTGAAAAACAAGTCAGAACAAATGAATTATATTTCCACATAATAGCTACAGTTTCTCCATGTTTTTCCTCTAGTAAGTCTCTTGCCATTACTGTAAGTACAAGTATTGTTCATTTTCCTTCTCAAAAAGCTTGATCTACATGCAGGAATATTTTACACTTTTTGTTAAGTAAAATTTTTTTTGCAATCTGTCATTGCTCTAGTACACATGCCAATTATGCCTACCAAATTAGATAAGATTACGTCTCTACGTCTAGTATTTATTTCCTTTAGGTTCCCTACCCTTAATATTATCATTAATTTGCACCATCATGACGCTTAGGAACGCCAGTCATGGACTAGGACCCTACTGTGCTAGGCACTGTACAATCATAGAACACAAAGACAGTCCCTGCCCCAAAGAGCTTACTACAGGAAATCTTCAAGATTTTCAAAAATTGGCTCCTAAAATTAGGCTTCTAAATCCTTATTCTAGGCACCAAATTAAGTGGCCTAATTTATTAATATTACTGAGCATAAGGCAGCTTCAACTGAAGTCAATGGAAGCTGCCAAGTGCTCCATTCTTCTGAAAACCAGGCTACCTATTTAGGCACCTAAGTTAGGGTTTAAGAGCCGAAACGTTAATCATCCATTTTTGAAAATTATGCCCAGTACCTTGACTTCTGCAAATACCAAGTTTCTTTATTGGCAAATATTTAGCTATCTAAGACAATTGGCCACCTGCACAGAAAACCAAAGAATATTTTCTATTTGCAAGGCATTAGGCATTCCCATTCCAAAAGCTTAGAGTGATTCTCTAATATGATTTTTAACAAATAAACAGCATGAACCTTCAAGTAAAGGGAAGTTGAAATGACCTTGTTTATGGTGGACACATGGACGATGAGCTCTGGGGATAACAAATCACTTACTGAAATCACTTACTGAAATCAGTTTATAGCTAGTAACCAGAGCTAGGGGATTTTCATATAGAACAGTAAGTGAAAACTTAGCACAAAATATGCAAAGAATTGTATGTGGCATTACAATTGTGTGGGGTACCTTAACTCTACACTTCCATCCTTTCAGATATTTTTAAAAAGCAACATGTAACAAGAACAGCCCACTCCAGAATGCCCTCTTCCAGCAGGCCATAGCACAAGTATGTATGCCTCACTTTCTCCTTTAGGGTCCCCACAAATTATTCAAACAGTCATTCTTAGTGCAAATAGCCCTTGTGGGATTCATTTATTACAAAAGAAAGCTCCATGCACATAAATGATTACAAGAGTCCTACAACCATAGTCCAGAATTCCCCAGCATAGTTCAAAAATACCCCAGCTCTCCAGCACAGCCCCGGCACCCCTTCCCAATACCCCAGCTCTCCAGCACAGTCTTCTCCTGTCATTATATCAGGACAGCCACCCAGGCCCTGCCAGCTGGAGTACAACCCCACTCTTCCCAGTGGCAACCCAACAACATTTCTGCTGGGAGCATTCCTCACTCCCCCAACCCTCTCACAATTCTTCTGCATCCAGCTCTCCATCTCTAGAAATGTCGATGGATAAACTGCTCCTCTGCTTCCCCGCCTTCAGCCTTCTCCAGCCCTTGGCTCCAGCTTTCCCGCTTAGATTCAGCAGGCAATTCCTTCTGCTCCTGCTGCTGCCTTCAGCCCTCTCCAGCCCTACAGCCCGGCTCTCTGACTTGGGGACATCAGCCAGCAAAATCATCTTGCTGCTGTCCTTCCTTCAGCGTTCTCCCAAGAAACACTTTCTGCTTCCTTCTGGGATCTTCTGCAGTCCCCTGGCAGCTCTCACCTGCCCTTCCTGAATGAACCAGTCTGTTCTGACTCACTGGGACCCTGTTTCCTTGCTTCCTTCAGGGATTTCCTCTCCCTGGGCCTCTCCCTGTCCCTTTACAGACCCTACGTGCTGCCTGGTCCTGGGAGCACCTGCTCTGGAACAACGGCACTGGACTTTCTCAAAAGTTACTGATACATATTTACAACCTTAACTGCAACTTAATGATATTTTGATCTGGGAATTAAAGTACTGTGTATTCAGCACTAGTTTCCAAAGTTCACACACTTACAGTATTGCTATTATTATATTTGTCTTTTGGTAGCATCTAGAGGCCACAGGCAGGGCCCCACTGAGCTACACACCATACACAGATAACAAAAAAGTTATCATCCCACCATTTACAGTCTTAGCATAAGACAACAGTTGGACACAATAAACAAACAAGAGGGAGAGGAGAGGACAAGGTTACAGTGAAAAGATCATGGTCCTTCTTATAAACAGCCACAACACACCAAGGAGAAAATCCAGCACCTCAAGTGCCTAGTCATCGTGGAATGTTTTGTAGACATCATGGCAGGGGTGAATTAAGGATAAGAACACTAAGAATATACTTAGGGCTTCTGGTTTCCAGGTTTTATTAATTTCATTTTTCAGGATTCCTTTTCAGCAATGTTTAGCAATGTCCAAAAATCCAAGGGGCAGGGGAAGGGTGTGGGCTGACTCTTTCTCCATACTGTAGTGAGTAATCCCTTTGTAATGCTCACTAGTGTACGTTAGCAGATTACTGTTTCAAACAACAGAACTTAAAGCACACGAGGGAACTGTTACCACACACCAGCAAGGTCCACAAGGACCAATTAATGCACAACACATTAGTGCGCTTTAGAAATCACACCTCCGTCATCTACGTTACTGTTCTGCGTAGACAAGCCCTTAGATACAAGTAACCATTTCCAGTGTTTATTGGAGAAACACCTCTTTTTAAAAAAATCAGGGGTGTTTTATTGGTGTTTATTGGTTAAAACCTAAAAACAGAAGCCCTAAATATACTCTACAAGTACCAGGTGTCTATTAAAATGAACTGTTAGGGCATGTAGGTCTTCCAATAGATGTTACTCCTAATGCTATCTTCTTCAACCTTCCCTCTGCTCAGTAAGCAAACTGTATTTGGAGTGTTTCTGTACAGGGCCTGTGATTTAATAAGATCATGAGCACACCATAGAACGGGAAACCATTAGCCTCTAGCTCAGAGGTGGGCAAACCATGGCCCGCGGGCCACATCCAGCCCGCGGGACCCTCCTGCCTGGCCCCTGATTTCCTGGCCCAAGAGGCTCACCCCTGGCCCCTCCCCCGCTGTTCCCCATCCCTCGTAGCCAGCACAATGCTCTGGGCAGCGGGGCTGCGAGCTCCTGGGGCAGCGCAGCTGCAGAGCCCGGCCTGACCCGGTGCTCGGTGCTGCGCAGGGCGTGGCTGGCTCCAGCCGGGCAGTGCAGCTGTAGCGCCACCAGCCACAGGTGCTCCAGGCAGCGCGGTAAAAGGGCAGGGAGCGAGGGGCGGGGGGGGGTTGGATAGAGGGCAGGGGAGTTCGGAGTGGTGGTCAAGGGGTGGGAGTGTGGATAGGGGTCGGGGCGGTCAGAGGGCGAGGAACAGGGTGGTTGAATGGGGGCAGGGGTCCCAGGGGGGCAGTCAGGAAGGAGGGGGGGTTGGATGGGGCGGTGGGGGGCAATGAGGGGCAGGGATTCCAGGGGCAGTCAGGGAGAAGGGGTGGTTGGATGGGGCTGGAGTCCCGGGGGTAGTCAGGAAGGAGGGCGGGGTGGATGGGGCAGCGGGGGGCAGTCAGGGGACAGGGAGAAGTGGGGGTGGATGGGGTAGGGGTCCCAGAGGGGCCATCAGGGAACAGTGGGGGTTGGATGGGGCAGGAGTCCGGGGAGGCCATCAGGGGGCCAGGCCATGGCCCCCTCCCCTAACTGGCTCTCCATACAATTTCCAAAACCCAATGCGGCCCTCAGGCCAAAAAGTTTGCCTGCCCCTGCTCTAGCTGATATATTAGTGGGGAACACATGCTTTAATACTTCTACGTGGACGTTGAATCTGCAATCTGAACGAGAGACTGTGGCCACAGTTCTGCATGGCGTGCAAAGGGGTGGGATGGGAGGAGCACAGGAAACTCTCCCTTTTATGCCCTCCAGGCAGAGGCCAGCCATAAGTGCAGTCACACCACTCACCTGACTACAATGCTTGCTCCCGACTTGTGCCCCCACAGCCGCTGGCCGATTTGAAGGCCAAAATGAAGGAGAGGGAGTTGGCAGGGCTGTAGCCCCACCCCTTCCAAACCGACCAGCAGAGGTGGCTGTCTGTGCACAGTACCCTTTTAAGGGTGCTGAAGTGGGTGTGCTCCCCCTGTGCAGTAGGGAGCTCCAGGAGGTATCATGGGGCAGTGCCTCCCAGAGTTCCCACTGCCCAGCACCCCTACAACATGAAACTACGCCAGACAGGCACAACTGCACTGTTAGCAGACAAAGATTACACAGGTAAAGAACGGAGTGGGATGCACTCCCAACATGCTCTTGTAGATGGTTTGTGAGAGTAACTCCAGAAAACAGGCAGCGTTATATTGTGAACACAGGTAGACTAGGTTCTGTTGTAAGCTGCTGATTATTTTAAGAGTCAGTCTACTGAAAAGGCAAACTCACTTCCTCGTCAAATAACCTACATGAAATTATTAAGATTTGTAAGTCTGAAAGTGGCATAGAATATCTATTGCACTACAGGTCTAAGGTCAGTTTCAGGTGGGCCTTTTGATTGTTGGTCACAAGGCTCTCAGAAACCGTCTGGGGCACTTCAAAACAGCCAAAATGCATCTAGAGGAAGTCAGAATTACTGTAAGTATTAGGCTTCTATATCTATTACCGCCAGCTCCCCTCCCACCCTTTCGTTCACATACCTACCAACACAGTTTTCTGTGCTGTTATTCCGGAGAGCAACACCACAGATTCTTGTTAGTTCCTCAATAACATCACAGCTCTGATGAACCAGGGTTTCATGTGCTGTAGCAGAATGGAATAGAACTGTGATAGCATCAGAGGAAATGCTGTCCTTTGATGACATTACAGCGAAATGAGTGACAGGGCATCACTACAGAAGGGAGGCAGTGCCCTCTCTGCTTGTGGGCAGATTCCAGAATCCCCCCAAAATGTAAGGATGGGTGTACTTGGAACTTTGTGGGGCTATCGAGGTTATATACAGGAAAGGCATACCAACCTGTTTCCATCCCAGCTAGCTTGATGAAATATAGCTTTTGTAGTGCTAATGAGGCCAATACACCATCAAATTAGGCCTGAATAAAGACTGGGAGTGGATGGGTCACTACAAGAACTAATTTCCCTCTACTGATACTCACACCTTCTTGTCAACTGTTTGAAATGGGCCCCTTTGATTGCATTGGCCTCATTAGCACTACAAAAATGATTTTTCCTCCCTTGGTATTCACCCCTTCTTGTCAACTGTTGAGAATAGGCCACTTCCACCTTAATTGAACTGGCTCATTAGCACTGACCCCCTACTTGGTACGGCAACTCCCATCTTTTCATGGGCTGCGTATTTATACCTGCCTACTGTATTTTCCACTCCATGCATCTGATGAAGTGGGTTTTAACCCACGAAAGCTTATGCCCAAATAAATTTGTTAGTCTCTAAGGTGCCACGAGGAGTCCTCGTTGTTTTTGCTGATACAGACTAACACGGCTACCACTCTGAAACCTATGCACACAAAGGACACTTCACCAGGAATCTAGACTTCCACATTAGTCTTGGATTGGATTCCAATTGTGCCGTATGGATTCATAAAAATAGGACTGGGACAATGGATTGGCATGCAGTGTTGTTGTAGCTGTATTGGTCACAGTATATTAGAGAGACAAGGTGGGTGAGGTAATATATTTTATAGGACCAACTTCTGTTGGTGAGAGAGACAAGCTTTCAAGCTACATGCAGCTCTTCCTCAGGACTGGAAAAGACTCAGAGTGTCATAGCTACATACAAGATTGAACAGATAATTTAGCATAAGTAGTTAGCACATATTCTAAGGGACTATTCAAGGTGAAGTGGCCCATTAACACTCCTGTTCTCATAGGACAAAAAGGAGGGTTAGTAGGTTGCAGATTGTTGTAATAAGCCATAAATCCAGTGTCTTTATTAAGACCATGATTTTTAGTGTCTGGCAAAGTTATGACTTTAAGCTCCAGGCTCGTCTTTTGAAAATCTTGTGCAGGTTTCCCTTGTGGAGGACTGATGGGTCACATACAGAGTGATCGCTTTGTGAAAAGTTTCAGAGTAGCAATCGTGTTAGTCTGTATCCGCAAAAAGAAAAGGAGGACTTGTGGCACTTTAGAGACTAACAAATTTATTTGAGCATAAGCTTTCGTAAGCTACAACTCACTTCATCGGATGCATGCAGTGGAAAATACAGTGGGGAGATTTTATATACACAGAGAACATGAAACAATGGGCATTATCATACACACTGTAACGAGAGGTTTCAGAGTAACAGCCGTGTTAGTCTGTATTCGCAAAAAGAAAAGGAGTACTTGTGGCACCTTAGAGACTAACCAATTTATTAGAGCATGAGCTTTCGTGAGCTACAGCTCACTTCATCGGATCAGAGTGATCACGAGATCACCGGATCACGAGAGTGAGCAGGTAAGGTGAGCTATTACCAGCAGGAGAGCGGGGGCTGGGGGGAACCTTTTGTAGTGATAATCAAGGTGGGTCATTTCCAGCAGTTGACAAGAACGTCTGAGGAACCGTGGGGAGGGGGGAGAAAATAAACATGGGAAAATAGTTTTACTTTGTGTAATGACCCATCCACTCCCAGTCTTTATTCAAGCCTAAGTTAATTGTATCCAATTTGCAAATTAATTCCAATTCAGCAGTCTTTTGTTGGAGTCTGTTTTTGAACAGTTCTTTTTTGTTGAAGAATTGCGACTTTTAGATCTGTAATTGAGTGACCAAAGAGATTGAAGTGTTCTCCGACTGGTTTTCGAATGTTATAATTCTTGATGTCTGATTTGTGTCCATTTATTCTTTTACGTAGAGACTGTCCAGTTTGGCCAATGTACATGGCAGAGGGGCATTGCTGGCACATGACGGCATATATCACATTGGTAAATGTGTAGGTGAACGAGCCTCTGATGGTGTGGCTGATGTGATTAGGCTCTATGATGGTGTCACCTAAATAGATATGTGGACACAGTTGGCAATGGGCTTTGTTGCAAGGATAGGTTCCTGGGTTAGTGTTTTTGTTGTGTGGTTGCTGGTGAGTATTTGCTTCAGGTTGGAGGGCTGTCTGTAAGTGAGGACTGGCCTGTCTCCCAAGATCTGTGAGAGTGATGGATCATCCTTCAGGATAGGTTGTAGAGCCTTGTACAGAGGAAGTATTTCAATAGATTTAATTTCATTTCAAGAGGATTTCAAGAGCCAGAACTGTGTAGCCTTTTATCAAGGGTTACGTTATCATAAACATAAAACTTCTTCTTTTAATATATCTTTTGAGTTTTTTCAAAGCAACCAATTTCCTTTGGAAATGCTTCCATTACAGCATATGCCATGCCCTGTGAGAAAGGGTTTAATCCATGCTGCTGCTGCTGCCGCCTATTGTGTCAAAAAAGAGCAATGCAAATATTCATGCTATTCAGAAACAGGAGCTACAGTGCAGAGAATGGCTTCCTGGTTGCATAGTAACTATCCAGACCTAACTGCATTTGCACGCACACATCACCAAAACCTTCTAATAATTTTTGGTATCATATTTCAAAGATTGATTAGGCAGTCTTTCATAACTGCCTGAATGGTTCTATTAATTTGTCACTGTTCTCAGTTCCTTTAAGGTACCTTAGGTTTGGGTTTATGTTAACCTGAGATCCTTTTTCATACTGCTCCATGTTAATGGAGTTCAGTTTAACATTCAAGGGCTGTTTTGCCCACCTCTTTGCTGCGGCCTTAAAATTTGATCATGAGAATGTTCTCCATTAAAAAGTCAACATTGCCAATGGAAATTATATCGTTCATGCAGAGCCAAACTGTACGCCTACATGTAGGGAGAAGGAAATCCCATGAGGTCCCCTCACAGAGCACTTTCCTCTTCATCTTTTGGGGTTGGCCCCTGCAGAAAAAAGCCAAGGCCTGGGCCACAAATCTCTGTGCAATGTCACTGTACCTCCACAACTTCAGACCCAGATCCCCACAGCATAGCTCAGTTGGAGCCATTCAGTCTCAGACATCCTTGACTGCAGCTGCCCAAGACCCCCTTTCAAAAGGGGGATCCCTACCACAGAGGGGAAAGCAAAGGGGACCTCTGACTGCATTAAACATTGAGGGCAATTCTCCATTGCGAGCATAGAGGGGAAGCCATGCACATCACCTTGGCTCCATCTCTGACCCACCCCTTCTCTCTTGAGCTACCTGCTTCAGTTTCCTACCCCATGTGGATCCCCATACCCAAAACCCCTCCAGGGGGTCCAGTCGAAGGAGGGGTTTCTGCTTTTTATATGTGGTGGGTGGGACATGCACTGAAAGGACCCTTTGAAGGTGAATCACAAGAGGACTATTTGGAGCACATTTATTTCCAGCCTAAACACAGGAGAAGATTGTGGCAATCCCAGATACCTCTGTACAGTGACCATGGGCTAATGCTGCCTTTCTAATTGCAGCTCCTGTACTACTGCAGGGTGGGGGCTGATATATTTTTTTCATCTGGAAAGTGCTACTTCTAACGTAGTGCTTCAAGAAAAACGATGCCCTTGTTTTAGCAAGTTCCCTACGTACTACTTGCCAGAGGTAGATTTGAGACAAGCATCAGATCATAGGGCTTTGTGCCAGTATGCATAAGAACACAAGGGCACTCCATCCAGCGGGTCCCTGGTAAACACGTATGCCTTGTGCCATTAGTAAAATTCTTCACTGTACCAGTCTAACACGGCAGTGATATTAAGCACAGACTTCCTGTTTTTTGGCATTTCTCACATTCCTAGCTTTTTTGGGAAAAAGGACCCTACCATATTATGTTTCAAAACATGACGCTAGAAGTCACTGCATGTTCAGTTTGCTGTACTGTAGCTGTGCAGAGTTTAGCTAAGCTCTGCAATGACTTCCTGTAATTGGAGCTAAGTGAAGCAATTTTCAAGAAAAGCGAAACTGATGATGAATTTGGGCTTTTTGCCCGGTGTATAAAAAGGCAACATAAAAAAAAAAAAAAAAACAGGTTCTCTGTAGCTTACTTTCATCAGTGAAACTAAACAAACGAAGCAAAAACAAACCTCTAAATGTTCCTGAAGGACATAGTGCAATGTGTGTTTGCTGCAGTAAATCCTGATGAGCTGGATTAAGTAATCACCCCAAGACAGGAACTGTCCAATTTGAAAAGAGGTGCTTGCTTTCACGTGTGAACCAAAAGAAACAGAACAGAAATACGGAGGATATGATGTAAAGAGATGAACAGACTAAAATTAGCTAGCATGCTTACTTGTTCTGAAGTGTTTTTAAGTTCTTTTCTTTGTTTTATTGAGAAGCCAACAGGGCACTGGGTGGTACGGAATTAGCACAGGGTAGAGGTGGGCAGCCATTATAAAACTAGAGATTCTCTCTGTTTCTGGTTTTGGGGACATCTTCCAAAATGCAGTTCTGTAAAAACTGGGAAACCAAGCATCAGCTAAACCTCAGGACTTAAAAGTTTCCTTTGGGTCATTTCTGCTCACCAATTGATCTGCGAATGGCATTTGAGGAGCTAACAAGGGGAAAGACTAACAGCCCAGGAAACTCTAACTGAGGTTTCAGAGTGGAGGCTGGCTCAGCTGAAATAACGAAGCCTTCAACAGCTCTTAGGGAGCTTGCACAGGAAGATCCTTATCATCCTGCTGCACAATGAGAGCACATGCCTGACTCTGGAGGGTCACATTTATATGTACTCGCTAATAAAATCCGAAGAGCGAAAACCCAATCACTGCCCATCCCAGGTTTTTTTCCCCCTCAGCCTTCCAACATATTTTTGCTTTGTGAAGACTATGCCGATTCCTCCCTTCGTCCCTGCAGCAGCATTGGATGCCCTCCTCTCCTCCCACTGCTTCACTCCCTTTTCCTTTGAACACTAGGAAGAATGGAAAGGTGATACGTCTCATCACCTACTGTCCATTTTCAGTTGTCTTACAAGTGGGTGCTGCTCAAAATTTGCAAAATGTAAATGAAATGCATGAACCACAAGCAAAGCTTTTGTCAGAGGATGGGAAATTAATTCACTGTCTTTTGAGCCCCCTGGCAAGAAGCACATGAACAGAACAGTATGTAAGAGTTCAACTGGGCTGCAAACACAAAGCTGGATTATTTTCTCTACCGTGCTATTGTTGATCTCAGCAGAGCTATTTATAGCGTGCACTGCAATTTCCCCATGTACTTTGGATTTTGCAACAGAAAATGGAAAAAACAAGTTTTATCGTCAGCATAGTTTAGTGTGATCTTCAATTCAGCATGAACCTTACAATAGAAAGTTTTTTTTCTAGGCAGAGGAATGAAGCAAAGCCAGGCACTTAGGAGGTGCGCCTGAAGGAAGGATTTTGCTGTTTATGGGGAACGGGTGTGTAAAGACCAACCTTCACTGTCCGTCATGATCCCGCTGTCTCCACCTACCCTTCCCACCTTCTAGAGGTCTAACTGAGACATAAACTGTAGATACATAACACGCAACGTGTAGGTTACTGTTTCGCAATACGACAGAGTTTCCCATACAGTAGGCTGTGGTTCACTGTCCAGAGAGCACTTCCAGTCAGTCTGTAGAGAACAGAAGGGTCACAGGCTGTTGGCCCTTCTCCTTGTTTCCACATGTCCAACTGAATTTTTAAAAATGCTTAATTACATTAAATAATTTATGAACATTATTTTCCATGCTGGTAATTGTTGTAGTTGCCACAGGGCTGTCATATGAATGTGAACAGGAGGGAGAAAGGGTCCACTTGACAGAAAGAAGGGGAGAGAAGTTCCACAAGTCAATCTCACCATTAATATGTGATCCACCCCAGCAATAAGGGCCAGATTAAGTCAATAGGTGTCTTTCTATTAACTCAAATAGGAATTGTATCAGGCCCTAAGTGATGAGGAACAGTTCAATTAGAAAGTAAAAGAGTTCTTTAGGGCTACGTGTAATAATTGTACGATCAGTTCCAAGGTCACTAAAGAATCTATTGCAGTTGACATTAGTCCCAAGTTTACAGGTAGAAACCAACAAAATCTAATGTACATTTTCTTCAAATGAATGTAAATTTACTGCATGGCTGTGAATTAGTTGTTGGCCTACAGAGTTTAAAGGATGTTTTCTGATTGTTTTCTTGCCCTTGAGTAAAATTTCAGTTAGTGTGAGATTTAGTGATGAGGTTACAGCCTTCCTTATTGCAACGTAGGACTATTAAGAAATAAAAAAAAAAAAGAAAAAAAAATCCCAGAGTCAAACAGGATGTGGTAGGAGTGAGAAAAAAGAAGAGGTGTTCTAGGTGGAAAAGGGTAGGAAATAAGACAGAAGAGAAGGACTGTGCTAGAAAAGAAGAAGTATTAGTCAAAAGGAAACTTCAAGAATAGGAAGCCATTAAAAAACAAATACTTCGCTGCTAAGTAATTCAAAGGAAAATTTAAAATGAAAATTTCAAGACTACTGCAAAACTCTCAATAACTAGGATTGCACAAATCTGATTTACCCTGTGACTATGGAAAAAAATGCGAGCTTTCTTCATTGTCTGTCCGGTTGAGGAATGTGGATGATGTTAGGGTAGATTTTCAAAGGCACTAATAGGAATTAGGCATCCAACTCCTACTGACTTTTCCTGGGAGTTGGGTAGCAAACTATCCTTTAGGTCTTTGAAAATCTCCCTATTGTCTTTATTTGCCAGTATAAGCTCACATAACACAAAGCCAGAATTACAGTATATACGATTATATCATGGACTGTATGAAATCAATAGGTCATGTAAAATTTTCTTTAGATATGCAGAAGATATATAAAAAGGCTAACCTGCTGCAATCTGTCCACTACAAATGATCTGAAATGCACATTTTCAATAGGACGGCAACCCAGCTAAACCTGCAAGCATAATTTTTCAGATCCAGTTCTTGCAGGCATAAAAGCTCAGATTTGTGCAGGCAAACGGCAAATAATGCACATGCAAATAATGCAGTCAGCCATCAAACTACTCAGTTTCCAGACATAAATCTAGTTGCACGTACAATTTACACCTGAAAATTTTTGAAGGTAAAAAACTATGGAAACGTGACTAGTGGGCAGTTAGAGAAGTGTTTTTGGAATTTGCAATATATTACACATGCATATGTAAGAATTTTACATGGGTATATTTAAGAAATTGTATTATCTTCTCAACTCTTCATTTCTGAACATGTAAACTCTAAGGGTAAAATTCTGGCCCCACTGATGTCAATGGAAAAACTCTCATCGACTTCAGTGGGGGCAGGATTTCACCCTTAGGATTTTTTAACTAATACTCTCTAACTTGCAGACATAGCACAGGCTTTTCCTCTATTAACATTAGTTAACCCATTTTATTATGAGAGAAAATTAAATTCATGCTTTTGCTAAAAGCATCATGGTTGCCAATGCCTGTTTTAAAATTATGCACAAGGTCCCCCTGACATTAACTGCTGATAGAAGCAGCAGAAATTTGCAGCATCCTTACTCAATATGATAGATCTTAACCCATTTGAAGTAGCTCTTTTTTTGTTAGAACAATATTCATGGTGGCCTCGTTGTGGTATAACGAGGCATGCAGGTGTGCACGGCACTTTTCCTTGCTTAGACCTTTTTAAACAACATAACAAAAAGTGCACACGCACACACACAAATTCATCCCAGCTGTCCTCTTTGACACGCCGCTGATTTTAGCGCTTCATCATTGTATCAAGGCTGGTGCTTTGAAGCAGAGCCTGAACAAAGTGTGCCACTTGGTAGTCATGGTAGCTGGGTTTTTTTTAAAAATAAGCTTTTTCACAGTGTATAAAAAGGTGATTTTTTTTTAAGATGCATGTGCTCTATATGAGTTTCTCCTCCACTCCATCACAGTTGGTTAACAAAAACATAGGACAAAAGCCTGAAAGCACAGTCCCTATCCCCCACCCCCAGCACGTGTAGTCTTTAAAACCCAGCTTTGTACTCACCATAGCTGGGCTCTGTCAGTCGTCCTGTGTTCACTGCTGGACAACCACCTCAGCCTTTCCTGCTGGGGTACAACCCCGCTCGTCCCAGCAGGAACTCTCACGGCCTCTCTGCTGAAAGCATCCTTGCCAGGGGAGCATCCCTCACTGTTCTGGGCCCTCTCATGATTCCTCTGTGACCCACTTCTCGGTAAGGAGACCTCAGCAAATAAGCTGCTCCACTGCTCACCCTTCCATCAGCCCTCTCTGGCCCTGGGCTCTGCCTTGCTGGTTTATTGCCAAAACGTATCTCCTGCCGCTGCCACTGCTGCCTTCGGTCCTGGCTCTCTGGCGTGGAGATGTCAGCCAACAAACCTCTCTTGCGGCTCTCTTGCCTTTAGCCCTCTCCCAGGAACCACTTTCTCCCTCTGGGAGCTCTCATCTCCTGTTCCTCCTGACTGAACCAGTCTGCTCTGCCGCTCTGGGTCTCTTTCTCACCATGTCTCCCATACCCCCACCCCCCCATGTGCAGCCCACCCTCTTAAATGGTGCAAACAAGGAGCCCCTGGACTGGAACAGGAGCGCTGAGCCCAGTGGCATTTAGTGGGTCAGCTGCCCAGAGCACTATAAAAGGATGCTACAGCCCTGCCTTTACTGCTCAGTGAGTTTAAAGGGCAGCTGTACTAAAAGGTTGTCGTTTTCAGGTTTGAAAAGCTCAGTATGAGTTATAGGCCAAGCCAATTGTTTTTGAAAATAAAATAGTCGTTAGCCATCTGTAGTGTAACATACACCCTGACCTCCTGGGTGCAGACAGATACCGCTGAACACATCAGCAGTACAGCCTGTGTCTACACTGGAAATGTCTAAGTCAGTGTCTGTTGCTGCTGGTTAACCTGAAGATGAGCAGCGGGGCATTCGCTGCAAGATCTTTTATTCCTCCACATTAACTCTTCATAATGGCTGTCTGAGGGTGGGGAAGTGTTAGAATTGGATCCAGCTACTTTCGTTGTCACTAGGAAGAGCCAAGCACACCTGCAGTAAGTCCTGGAGGCCAAGAGAGATGGATGAAAAGGACTCAGGCAGCTACATGGAGAGAGGAGTCTCTTTTTAAATGTAAACTCCCCCTCTGACCACAAATTAACCTCTTAATCCTGACAACAGCTTCTCTTTCTCAGCTCCATTCACAGGACAGAGGCTGGAACCCTCTCTGAGTTGAAATGGGTGACCATGGCTGCTACACATAAAAGTTTCTCATTGAATCTACTCATTAAGTTTTTGTTGTTCTTGTTAAAACATGCTTTATTTTAATGAATTTTCAGTGAAATAGAGTGCACAGAAGCACCCACTCTAAATAATCTGAATTTGTCATCACCATCAGGTAATCTTTGGAATTTTCAGTGCAGGCAGTTCTGGAGATCACATGTTTGGTAGGCTTTACCCTCAACTGAAGTGTAAAGCCAGGCATTATTGGTCTTCCCACAGAGCTTTACAAAATGTGACTGAGGATCTATGCAGAAGAATTGCGAATATATTACAATTGTAAGCTCAGAAATTCACACTGTATTAATTGTAAGTTATATGCATTATAGTTTAAATTATAAATTGTAATTATGGGTCAGCCAAAACTTGAATTTCTTGAACTATTTGAAATTTGCACATCAAATGAAGACATCTGGAAACAATTATGAACAACATGGCAGAATTTTGTAATTTGTTTGTGGATGGATTTTCAAATGGGAACAATGAAATTTATCAAATACATTATTTATTGTGAAATTTTCAGTCATCACTAAGAGCTAATGCAGTTAGATCACTTTTAAATTCAATGAAAAGTAAGAGAAAACCCTGAGAAATGTATTTAAAATCTAGGGTGGGGGAGAGAATCACTGACATTTTTGTTTGAGCCCAGGGCACAATATGGTAATTTAGCCTTGTAGCAGCGCTGTAACATTTCTTACAAGTACACCCAAAAAAAATTGCCCAGGATTAACCTTTGATTTAAGAGAGCAACCTAACAACACTCCCTCATCTTGTTTAATTGAAAAAGTAATTATTTCAAATTTTAAAAACAAATTTCATTTACCCACAGAGACTAACACTGCTCATTTTTACCTTCTGTTTTTCTGTCCAGTAAGAACATTTGGGGCATGACTAGTGGAACAGCGTACTGTATGAACCTCAAATGTGTATGCGCTTTGTCAAGTTGATCATCGCTTTGTTTTTTTATCTGAACAAGATACAGTCAACTTTAAAAATATGCAGCTATATCTTCTACAAATAGTCTGATGAGTGTTGTCTTGAACAGCTATAACAGGTTTGTGATTTCAACAGCTGAGATGGGCTGTCATCTCATGTGGTATCTGGGAGAGGGAGAAGTAATATGGGTAGTATGTACTTCCCCGGGTAAGATTCAGTGTGCAGAGCCACTCTACACTATTGCAGTGACAAAAGGAAACAACCTCCTTTTCACTCTCCCCAGGCTCCTGCCATTTGGAGCCCAGTGGAAGAGAGAAATAGGACAAGAGGTTTCTCTCTTTCCATTTTCCCTCAAGCATGCAGCCACTTGGAAAAGAGAGCTTCATAGCAACAATAAGCAGTTTTTCATAAGGGCCAGAAAACAGCCTTGCAGCATGCAAGCAGTACAGAGCAGCTGCCCTAGGGAGCTCCAGAGAAGAAAGGGCCTTGGAGCAAGAGCTAACAGCAGAAATAACCAGCTACATTAATTCAGCTAAATAAACCAACTGAATCACAATGTCGAATGATCCCTAGCCCTTACACAGGTGAATGGAGGGAGCACGGAAGGATTGGTTATTCAAATATCTTTTCAAATACTTTACAGTGCTTGACTGTAAATATTCCAAATTTGAGCTGTGTTACTTGCTTGTGACTGATGAAACAGGGAACAGAAACAATGGCACAAGATCTAAGAAGATTAGCATGCATGAAGTACTGGCACTCACGGGTGTGACTACCATTTTGCTTGTTAAATGGAGTCAAACCCAGGACCCCCAAAGTTATGAGCATAAGCCTCTAGCTCGAGCTACAGGGCTGAATCGCCGCAGTGGTAACTGCAGCAGACTCAGTTTCTATGCATCAGACACAACCGGGGATGCAGCAAGGCATACACTGAACAGTGGGTTACACATGCTTGCTTAAACTTTAATGTCTGCAATTCTTGTGCCTGGAACTTTGAAATTCATTTTCTGACAGTAAAACTCAAATTTCCAGGGAACGCAAACACAAAGAGAGGCACGAGCACAGTTCTATTTACTGGCCCAGGTCTACTTTGTTGGCCCTATTATTCTGACATAGTACCCATGGAAACTGCTATTAAAAGAAAACTTCAGTAAATCAAAATCTTTTTTTGTTCCTGATCCCACCAACAAGAGTTTAACAACTAAATTCTCCTTCAGCAGGGGGTTTATTTTAAAATAAGCATCCTAAAACTGTAAGTTTGGAGTGTCATTCCCTTATTTTCAAAGTGCTTTAATCAAGTCATTGTAGGTACTGTGTGACCTAGAGAAGGAGAGAATCTCTAAAACCAGTCAGCGTCGTTTTCCAGATTGTACCCTTTGTTGTTCTTTCACAACAGTAATCCGCCCAAAGTAGGCTGGACTGGTGCAAATTGGATGGGTCTTGTACTGAATGTTGCCACAACAAAACACACAATGAAGAGATAGACGATGGTATATAATTCCCCCTTCACTCCCAGTTATTACAAAGGCACACCAGACCCAAAAATCAGCATGACCAGCCAGTCTCAGGGAATCCAGCAACTTTTACAGGCAGAAAAACGTGCAAAAGACAAACTAGAAGAAGCCAAAAAGAGTAAGTATCTGGCCTGCGTTTATTGTATTTTCCCACTGAATACTCATTAGATAAAAACCACTGTATTTATTTTTAAATGTTGGGTTCTTTTTCCTGGCCAGTGCAACTGAGCCGCCCTGGAAGGTATTGCCATTTGCTGCTGGTTTAGCTCAGATGCAAATTACTATCCCCCAGAGCAAATGGGAAGCAGACAGGGTACTGTACCTGACAGCGCCACTATCTAGCCCTAAATGAAGTCAAAGTGAGTTTTGCAAGAGTTAGGGATACAAAGTTAGGCCCTTAGTTATGATAACTTAAAGCTTGTGGCTGCTTACTTTTGATTTGGAGGAACTTTAAAAAAAAAAATTAGTCAGCCAAAAGGAATATTTCCAAATCAGAAATCTGGATAATTGATAAGCATAATTATATACATGTACTTAAACTGTGCCCATACTTAATCAGGACCTGAGATGCCAGGTGCACTTACTCTGCTGTGCATGAACATACATTCCTACTGTCATCACCTCAACCACTGCCACACCACATGGGATACTCGCAGAGCCTTTTTAGCTTAAAACACCTTCCAAACCCCTTGGAGCCAGAAACTGACATCAGAATGCTAAGTGCTTCTGGCAGTGCTGAGGCACGGGGATGAGAGTTAGAGTCCGGAAATACAGAAACCCAGCTATTGTTTTGTCAAAGTTACAAAACATATTTATTGATCAAGTACCTGCTTCATCTATATTATTTTTAAGCAAATTATGTTTGTCTCCTCTTTAAGAATTATTGGTGATGAGGAAACAACTAGAACCTGTCCCTGTCATGAACTATTTTATTATTTAGTATCAGAAACAGGGCAAAAGGTAAGACCTTTCTCTAAAAAGGACAAATTTGAAGTACCAGATTCACTCACAATCTAAAGAACTGGGACAGATTTTTGTCTGTATGCTAAATATTGCAATCTGTGCCTATTAGTGTAAATGACAAAACTCTAAATGACTTAAGTGCAAGTAAGGTCAGGCCTTAGCAAGATTCCCATTTGGGATTTCTAAGATCTAGTTTACAGAAAGTTTGTGTACCGGTATGGTCATTCTCGTTAGGGGGATGCTTTTTTTACTGTGATAATTATAGTGGGACTGGTGCTTAAAACAGGCATATTGTATTCTCCTTGCCTTACAGGAATAGCTATAGTAGTGTAGGTATAGTCTACAGTAGAAAAGGTTGCTCTATGAGTGTAGCAATACCACAAAAACTTCCTAGTATAGACAGTTTTTACCAGCAAAAATATGCTTTTGGCAACACAGTTTAGAGCAGGTCCTCAAACAAAATAAGGTACACCAGCAATTGGATTTTTATGCCAATATAGCTGCGTCTACACTAGGGCTTTTGCTGGTATAACAGTGGTCTATCGATGGTATTTTCAGAATTCTTCTATGAACCATAATTTAAAGCATTATAGTTTTTTATTCACTGTCTGAATGTCCGTGTTTCACAGCAGTAATTTAACACAGACCAGATATACTAGTTTAAATCCAGAATAATTTCAACAACTTCAAAAGAATCACTCTGGATTTAGACCTATGTAAATGACAGCAGAATTTGACTCATGATTGGAAATAAATAAAATAGAATGTAAACAAAAAAAACCAAATATATCTGAAACAGTCATTTAAAAATACTAATGTATCTGTTATAATTATCACTTAACAGGTAACCTGTGCACATAGTAATTTGTAAAGCAAGTCAAGCATATTCTGTTTCAATTCAGAAAACACCAACTTTGAGCCAATTTGTACCAGTTAACATCAGAAGATCCTGCTCACAGGTTGGCAATCAGCAAATCTCAGTTGCAAAGCAAAACAGTGAACTTGTCCTACCTGTTCTAATGCAACCCTTTTTATGTTAACTGTAAATATGACCTACATTGAAAAACAGCTGTTGTGCAACTTCTCCAGTGGATTTTGCAAAGGGGATAAACAAATGTCCTCTGGAGCCTAGAATGAGACTACCAACTCATTTCATACATTGCAGAAACAACCTTTGAACCCAAATCTCCCTTTAAAATTCTGCCACCTTGCCTCCCCTATTTTCATTAATAATTACCCAGCTCTCAAAAATAAACATGCATTGTCAGAGCAGGGATGTCAGTCCAGCAAGGCTCCTTTTGGACAAAACAAGAGAGAAAAGAAACACTAATAGAAATATGTTTTTAAAACAAATGATGTATCTGGCCTTTTCTTGGTTAATATCTGGTATATAATGTAATATAAAAACTGCATATACCGATCCACTAACATATATTAAATTTGTATAAAGTGCGGCATATCCTCCTCAAAATGAGTATTCCAAATACCTACATAAGACAATTTAATGACAGGTTTCAGAGTAATAGCCGTGTTAGTCTGTATTCGCAAAAAGAAAAGGAATACTTGTGGCACCTTAGAGACTAACCAATTTATTTGAGCATAAGCTTTCGTGAGCTACAGCTTCATCCGATGAAGTGAGCTGTAGCTCACGAAAGCTTATGCTCAAATAAATTGGTTAGTCTCTAAGGTGCCACAAGTACTCCTTTTCTTTAGACAATTTAATGTGGTCTTGAAACTAAAATGTTCTAATCTTTTTTAAGAATGCCATTTTAGTGCTTGGCAAATTACCATCATGTCATCCATATGTAGACACTTACCAGAGAATCCTCAATTATGTATTTGAAATTCCAAAGCATATTTGAGCAAGGCAGCTTTAGTTTAACGGAAAGTGATACATACATTTTTTTTTTTGACTAAAGTAAAATGTGGCATTTGCAGAAATGACCGATTTACCATGATTTAGTTTTTATGCATGACTTTACAAACCTGCAGCAGTCCTAAAATCTCACCAATACTTTACTAATCAAGTCTAGTATATTACTATTAAAGAACTACTGCTCCAAGAGTACATTTTTATTCCTGGCACCTTAGAGTCTAACCAATTTATTTGAGCATAAGCTTTCATCCGATGAAGTGAGCTGTAGCTCACAAAAGCTCATGCTCAAATAAATTGGTTAGTCTCTAAGGTGCCACAAGCACTCCTTTTCTTTTTGCGAATACAGACTAACACGGCTGTCACTCTGAAACCTGTCATTTTTATTCCTGGCGCTATTTAACAATACTTTCCAGCTGAATAGAGGAGATGACAACTAATAAAGGGCTACCGAATCACAAAAGGTGAAACTGCAGCCTGGCCAGCATGATGGCAGTGTAGAGGGGTAAGAGAGCCCTCCCCACACTCTCCCAGCACCACCTTGCAGGGGTTCGGAGCATCACAGAAGGCGAAGCACCTTCAGCAGAACTGCTATGTCCTTTCCCATACAGGTGGGGAGAGGGGATGGGGAGCAGGCAGAGCCAGTGCTGTTCTGCTGCCTGTGCTCCCCTTCCCCAATAAATGTGCCTTTTCAATGAAATTCTCTTGGTGGAAGATCTGATTATTGTTGCTGAAGTTGGTGGCCATGGTTTTTGGTCAAAACTCGAAGTCAGCATAATTATACATTTACACACACACACACCATCTCAAATTTATTTATTGATTATTTTTGCCCCTCCCAAAATGAATATAGCAATCTCTCTTTGTCATCAGAATGGCCTTCCTGCCTTCAGATATTTCTAGCAGACACTTCTCAATATCCTTGGCTGAATTTCGGTTTTGTGCCATCACCAAACATGCAGTACCAGATCCCCTGACTTGAACAGAGCTATACTGATTTACACAGGCAGAGAATCTGACCCATAAAGTCATCTGTATCCCTGAACAACAGGCCTAACTTTGAAAAGCAAGACTTGTGCAGATAGGGTAGCAGACAAGAGGTTAGTGTTAGACAAACTGATTCATTAATTTTGGCGTGCCTCTAGTAAAACAGCAGGTTTAGATATATTAATACTTAATGTAATCAGGTGCAGCAGTCTATGCCCTATTACATACATAGGCAGCAATGTCCACTAGCAGCAATTCACCCGTAGCTCTTCCAAAACAAAGTCACTGGTGTGCCATGACCAATGGTATCATGGAGAAACTAAATGGCTGCCACTGTTAAGTGACAACCAGTGTGTGGCAGCAGATATGGTATATCTTACTTACTAGAACACAGTAAAAAAATTTCTGGTTTTTTTTCTTCATCAGATTAATTACCAAAACCAGAGAAATCCAATTTTGTAATGTGTCTTAGTTTATTTAATATGGGGTCAGGAGGGATTGTTCGTGATCAAATGGGTAACAAATGTACTAGAGATGGGCCCCAGCTGGAATCCCAAATTTGAAACTCCCCCAGACTTAAGGGTAGCTTAGTTAGTTCTCGAGAACCAAACCCAGATTGTGGATGATGTACATCAGCACAGCTCCCATCAAAGTCAATTGGAGCTCCATGGGTTTACATGTGCTGAGAATCTGACACCCTCATTTAATTATTAAGGGGTAGCGCTATAAAGCTTTAACTGGAAACCCAGATCTGAAGACCTTCAAATTTAGAGGGGTTGTATTTCAAAATAAAGACCCAACCCCAGCTCCAAATTCTGTTGCTTAGGCCAATCTCAAGTATTTACATGAGTCATTCAATCTATGCTTACTGCTTCTAGATATTTGGAGCAGTAACAGAACCTGATGTAGCAAAGTCTGATTCAAGAAATAGAAGAAAAAGAATATACTTTAATCTTAAATGGGTAAAAAAATGTCCATCCTCTGCCCTTCTCTACAACTCTTAGTGATCTCCAGTGACATGTGGACTCTGACAAATCTAATTAAGTAAACATAAAAACATTCCACAAGATGAGCTGATGTTCAGTAAATCCACCAGGTTCTACACTGTGTATTACTCCTTCTGTATAAAGGGCTTTATATAATCATACCTGATCCCTCCTTGAATCCCACAATAAGCACATTCAGTGAGTCAAGTAGCCCATAAATCAATACGAGGCTTTTAGGAATTTACTGCTTCTAAATCTATTCACTGAAATGCTGGTAGTGACTTGGGACTGGCCTGCTCACTGAGCAGATAATTTACCCCTGAATCAGTCATTTTTACTTAGAATTTTCTTGAGTTACAGACCCATTAAAAGCACTTTTTCTGGCAAACTTCAGATTCATTTTTGAGCTATGCCTAGGAGAGTTACATTACTGTATGTTACATCTGATATGGCTTCATATGTACAAAACAACTGAAACCAATCCACAGTAGCATGATGTACTACAGAAGAAATGAACAATTGCCTCAATCTGATGCTGCTGTCTGAACTAAATCATGTACCAAAAGTGGATAGTTAGGGCCTGAAAGTGTTCTTACTTACACCAGTTTTACAACAGGTTTCAGAGTAACAGCCGTGTTAGTCTGTATTTGCAAAAAGAAAAGGAGTACTTGTGGCACCTTAGAGACTAACCAATTTATTTGAGCATAAGCTTTCGTGAGCTACAGTATGCATCCGATGAACTGAGCTGTAGCTCACGAAAGCTTATGCTCAAATAAATTGGTTAGTCTCTAAGGTGCCACAAGTACTCCTTTTCAGTTTTACAACACTGATTTCACTAGAGTTACTCCTGATTTACACTGGTGCAACTGACATCAGAATCAGGCCTTCAGTGTCTAGCAGACTCTGAGAAATGGCATTTGAGGACTACATGCAGGGGAATTTTAGTAGGATAGATTCAAAATGTGACATCTCTTGGCAAGTTTCACTGCAAGAGCAGATTAAAGCTGATCAAAATGCTTAATAATGTATAAAGGCCTGGCATATTTAAGGATAGTGTGGGAGGGGTTGTGGGATTGGCTGGTTTTATCTTAGAAATATAAGGAACATCAACTCTTAGCTCTCCGCTTTTGCTGAAGAACTTATCTGGGGGTTTCAGAAAAGGATTTTTTTTTTTAACTCTCACACTTTAAATGAAGGGGGGTGCATGTGATGAGCCTTTTTCTCCAAAGCATTAATAAGTGTAAAGTTGTGAATAGGTGTTAACCAAAAAAGAAGCTCTTTTAAATAGACTAAGACTTGCTTTCTTAAATGCCCAACGTTCACTCTCATGGTTCTTGGGTGTGTGTGAACAAATGATTTTTGGGATCACTGACTGAAACAAAAATTGAAAATAAATTGGTTCAAGTCAACCCAAAACAAATATTTCTGGCAAACTGAAAAAGTAAAAAAATATCATTTTTGCTCAGCCTGAAACAAAATACTTAATTTGAGTGGCTTTTACCTATTTTAAATAAAGCTGAAGTAAAATTTCAAATAAAAATCTAAACTTTTGTTCTGAAAACATCAGCATGAAATGTTTAAATTTTTAGGATTTTTTTTTGACCAAAACAATCCAGCAAATTTTATGCAAATTCACAAAATGTTTTGGTTGACCAGAATCTACAATTTTTGGCCAAAAAAAAAAAAAGTTTCATCTGAAAAATGTCATCATGCTCTGCTTGTGATATCATCATTTCATTCATTTATATGTCATCATAGAGTCTTCCAGGCATGACAAGACCTAATATAAAAACAAAAAAACACAAAAGTGACAAACCCATTTCTTTTTCCCCCTTGTGGATCAGTTTTAAATCTAGCATTTATAGCTCCCTCCAGGAGTGCTGGAACAATTTTTATAGTAGGGGTGCTGAGAACCATTGAACCAAACTGTAAACCTTGTATAAATAGAAACCACTTCAAGCCAGGGGGTATGGCAGCACCACCAGCACCCCTAGTTCCAGCAACTATGGTTCCCTCAGCTGAAAAGTGCTGGTTTCCCAGACAGCAGTTTGTGGAGAATTTGTAGGATCCTGTAGGGATTAGGGGGATTTTGACAAAATCCTATGAAACAAATACACATATAGATATCAAATTCCAACAGTTATCACAAATTCACCACTTGTTTCATGTTCCAATTCCATAAGCAACATGTTTCTATTAATTCTTTCTCTCTCCTCCTACACAGAGCATCCTGTCAGATCCAGGAGTTACATAGATCATATCCAACACTGCACTGATTTTACACGCTGTGAGTACTCATTGACATCAGTGTGACTGTTCACAGTGTGTAAAGTTAAGCATGTACATAAGTCATTTCAGAATCAGGGCCTTAGTCTTTATTACAGCCTAAGGGTCACTTAGCATAATACAGTAAAAGCTGGGTTATCCGACACTTTATCAACCAGAAAGCGCTATTAACTGGCATTTCTGATATCTCCCATCTAGTAACTGGGACTAGTATACTGCCCAGGAGGTTATGCAATTGTACGTTCTGCACTCTACTTTCATGCAAAAGAGGCAGAAGACAAGTAAGCAAGCTGACGTCAGGGATTTATTCAAAACAGCAGCTTCCAGGTTGTGTCATAGGGTCATTACAGATTCAGCCCAATCTCCTACACCTTCTACATCTACAAATGATAATTGATGTTGATAATGATGACCCTGAGGCACTGCAAGATCCTGAAGTGTCTTCTGAATCATCAAAGATTAAATTATATTCAGTATAGTTTTAATGTTAAGTGTATTTTTAGTGATCTGGGTGTATGCCATGCGCTTCCCATAGTGATATATAGTTTCATAAGATAACCTACTGTATAGAAAACTTTACCTGTATAAACGTAAGTGCTTCAAGAAATCAACCACTCTGCAGTGCAGTACTGGAATGATGAGTCCTTGTATACTATTTTATTCTTGATTCATTTTATTGTATTCTAATTCTTTGAAAATTGGTATTCCATTGGTAAGTATAACTCTTAGCTAACCGCACACTCCTGCCCCTGCCCCCCGCCCCCCCCATTCCTAACATGCCGGATAACAAAGATTTTTCTGTAATAAATAAATAAATTAATATTGATTTTGCCATCACTTTCATGTTTCCACACATTAGAAAACAAAAGCTGCTTTGATGTCCTCTGTGTCTTAATCACCCACCTGTGCATTTTACAAGTGTTAGGATGAAAGTGGGGCGGGCAATAAAATGTAAATGTTGCAACTTAGCTTGTTAGTGGCTGAGCTGTATCTTCAAAGTGCCTTGGAAATTTGCCAGCATTAAATAGAATCCAGTTGGTGTGGACTGAAGGGTTCCTGGCAGCGAATCAATACAGCAAATCTTATAGAATAATGTCTCTTCCAATCAGTGACAACTCAAACCTGTTCTCTGATTGCTACTGTTGCCAATTAAGCAAAGATAAGCATTTTATTTGAACATGAAGCAGTGATAAGAAATGGTCATTTATGTTGTGATAAAGAAAATCAGTTGAAAATGCCGTATGCTCTATTGTTGACAACCCTACCCATTTTTTATGATTGTTGTGTACTTGTAGACAAGAAGGGCCTGATACCATAGGTTGGGCGCTTTCGTGACTTAGGACCACAAGTTCTATTGGCTTTCAGTGGAACCTGTGTTCCCTAAATCATTTAGGCACTCCTGAAAATCTTACTAGTAATCTGCAAGCAATCAAACTCTCAAGTACTTTACTGGGGATTCAGTACATGGAATACTATGCTGTGTAGAATAAGTACTGTGTGGAGACAACCATCTCTTCAGGCACAATGCTAATTTCAAAGTAACCCTATGTTTCCTCTCTCTGTCCAGGAAAGGGAAAGAGACTGAAGCAAGCCAAAGAAGAAGCCATAGCAGAGATAGACCACTACAGGTTACAGAGGGAGAGGGAATTCAGGCACAAACAATCTAATGTAAGTAAGAAGCTTACATACATATTTCACAATGTCCATGGAAGTCAATAGAGAAGGGGAGGACATGATTCAATAAGCTTTGTATTAAGTCCTTACTGTAGATCCTTTATATACGGTACACTATCAGCTGTCCAACAATTCATAATGAATTTACTTATTCACTGAAAATATTAGCAATGGGGCTGGACTTCAAAGTTCAGCTCTTTTCACAAACTTCAGGGACTTTTGGATCTGGGGCTTTGGATCCAAACCTTACTAAAATTCAGGACTGTTCAGATGCTGGGGATCATTCAGGCCCATCTCTTGGGAAATATATATAATGCACATATTTTTTGAAAAGTACCTTCAGTTTCTCTTTTTTAATGCCAGGCAGATTTTCTGTTAACATCAGAGCAGAAGCTGGAGTAAGGTACAATTCTGGTTGCTAACTAATATACAAAGAGTTCAGCTGCAGTGACTCAAAGCTTATCGATGTCAACAGTTATCTTTCCACTGACTTCAGAAGGCTTTGGGTCAGGCCCTATGAAAAGCTATTGCGTTTATTTATTTATAGTGTCGGACAAAATTTTACAGGCAAAACGTTTTTTCAGTGAAAAATGCAGATTCAACAACACCACAACGTTTTACAAGTTTGTGTTTATGTCATCAAAATTTGGTTGCAAAAAAACCAAAACAAAAAACAGAATTCTGATCAAATGTGAACTTTTTGTTTTGGAAAATTTTTGGTTTGAAATGACTTTTCACTGCAAAATTTCCTTAATTTGTTTATATACATAAAAATCCAAAATGATCTTTCTTTCAACTTTTTGATTCACCAACAAGTGGAAAAATATTCATTTTTGGTCCAAGCCAAACAATTTTTTTAAACTGTCCGTGAAATGCAAAATCTATTATTTATCTAGTTCTGATCATTTAATCTTAGCTTCCAACTATGCACACAGCAACATCTGTTCAAAACTGATTTTTTTTTCCATTACATCTTTCAGAGTAAAACAGTAATCTGGCTGGCATTTTTTCACCTGAATTTCTGAAATTTAGTAAATTTTAGATATTCCATCATTTTTCAATTTTCTTTGCTGTTTTCATGAAGGGGTATCACAAACTATTCTCTTTGCTTTACTGGACTTCCTTTTTGTCTGATTCCGTGTAAAGCTACAACAGCTGAATGGGGTGGGGAGGAGAAGAGGAAGTCAAATTTATCAGCTTGTCACTTCAGCCAGAGTGTCAGCTCCAAGAGATAATCTCACAGTAAAGCAGGAAGACTTGTCCTGCACATACTATTTCAGATTTTTACTGACAATTGAAAAAAAGGTAAAATATCTTTCAGATGTGTTCACCTTTACATTCAAGCCAGAAAGAGAGAAATTGTCGTCTGATGTCTGAAACAGCGAAGGAGACAGAAATTTCTCTGTGCCTTACTTTGAGCAAAGGAGAAAGAAATTTCTCTGTGCATTATTTTGAGCACAATCTTCTCATTACACCCACAATTACCACACTGAGCTAATATTGTAGATTGTGGATTGAAGCAGTTTACACAAGACTACAAGAGCACATACAGCTCTTCCAATGCCAGCATGTTGTAAACGATCATTACAACCCTCCTTCACTTTCCCTGACCCCTTTATGTCGGACATTTGTCTGTCCCAGAAGAATGACAACATTATTAACCCAAGCCTGGAGGGCAGTAAGGAGGGCAGTGCCAGAGCAGTGGTCCCTAACTAGTTCATGTGCTGGCTCATGTGTTCCTATGAAAACATTTATAATTCCACAGTTATTACAGCCACATTTAAAGTTCCCCATTGTACTTAGCATCTTGACTGTGGCTCATTAGAGACATGTTGGACTAAATTCTGTGCGGACTCACACCCCAACCACAACGTATCAGACCATAATACACAATAACAATAAACAACAATTGGTGTTGAATAAGAGTGATAATTGCTAATATCCACTTTAGCAGCGTGCAAAATTTGAGCACAGATCTGGATCCAAAATTTGCCAAACGGCTCTATCTTTATAACAGACTAAATCAACTCTCTCCCCAGGATTCTAACTTTGGGGTGTATAAAATCCATTTCTGAATGTTGAGAGTCTCTCTCATAGTGAAATAACGCTATGGCCCTTCCACATGAGGATCTCCAAGAGCTCGATAAACATGAATGAATTAAGCCTAAGAAATGGAGTGTAAATAAGTGCATAATTTACCTGGTTAATTTAAACTACAATGAACGGGTTACACAACATCCTTAAGGTATGGCACCTACCTATGGAGATACAAGGCCTGATGCTGATCTCATTCATACCAGATGTAAGATTAGGAGCAACACTATGGAAGTCATTGGTCTGACACTGCGGTAAAATCCTCAAAGTCAAAACAGATCATAACTTAAATACAACATCAAATGAAGTTCAATAATATGAAGGGTTTGAAATCAGTAGCAGAAAACAAGAACATGAAAAAATCCAGGCAGAAATTCAATCGTTAATTAACTTACAATACTGTATGTTTTTCCTATGGTGTGAATTAAGGGGGAAGGGTCCCTGGTGTGGAGGAGGCTCCACCCAAGTGCGTAGTAACACTCTTGAGCATTTTCCATAGGGTTGATTTGGAGACAACATCTAGCTACCCTGAATCTGCATAAAGTTCTCTCTATGGAGATGGCTCGCTATGTGGAAGGAGTCAGATCTTTCCCAAGTAAAGGCCCTCAGGGTTTGGCCCAAAGTTAAGATACATATAATGCTAATTATTATCCTCAGAAAAATAATTATTACAGATAATGATAATCCCTTCCCAGCATTTAAAATTTTGTTTGTTTCCTTTTATTTCTCTCAAACTAGCAAAAGTTTTAATTCTATATTATAGACCAATTGTTTACTCGATGCTACTTAGAAAATGAATATCATTTCAATGGAAATCCTTCTAAAGGATAATCTTTATTCATTCACTTTGTCATCTTTGAAGGCAAAAATTGGGCTAAAGTCACAAGGAAAATGAATTTGGTGATATTAGGTGAGCAGCAAGAGACCACTGATTTGGTCGCCTTCATGTACCCTCTCTACACACACATAACATGCATCTTTGGAAAGCTTATTATGTCTACTTTAAGATGAAGTATACTGTGGACCTGTCAAATGGAGCTGTTACCACAGAAATGAGAACAAACAATGACACTATCAACACGTTAAAATGACTACTTTGAAATATTTGCATTAGTTTCTGGTAGTTTAATGACTCTCTGTACTATTTCAAGACATGAAATCGGATTTTTTTGTGACCTCAAATCATCACAATAGCAATCTAAAGGGTAAAACAAAATGTAATAATAAATTTGTTAAGAGCACTCAAGGCCTCAAATGCAAAAAAATCACAAGCCACGTAGAACACAGCTGAATTGCTTACCTGCAGCATTTGATTTGCAGTACAAGCTGCATACACATCAGAATCAACAAGAAGCTCTAGCAATCCTGCATCTCCCCAGAATTTCCCAATACATGCTATAAAACAGCACAAGGTACAAATCATAGAATCATAGAATATCAGGGTTGGAAGGGACCTCAGGAGGTCATCTAGTCCAACCCCCTGCTCAAAGCAGGACCAATCCCCAATTAAATCATCCCAGCCAGGGCTTTGTCAAGCCTGACCTTAAAAACTTCTAAGGAAGGAGATTCCACCACCTCCCTAGGCAACGCATTCCAGTGTTTCACCACCCTCCTAGTGAAAAAGTTTTTCCTAATATCCAACCTAAACCTCCCCCACTGCAACTTGAGACCATTACTCCTTGTCCTGTCCTCTTCTACCACTGAGAATAGTCTAGAGCCATCCTCTCTGGAACTCTCTCTCAGGTAGTTGAAAGCAGCTATCAAATCCCCCCTCATTCTTCTCTTCTGCAGACTAAACAATCCCAGTTCTCTCAGCCTCTCCTCATAACTCATGTGTTCCAGACCCCTAATCATTTTGCTGTTCATATTGGTACCAAGTTCATTTGAGACAGTCCATTTCACTTGCCGAGCAACAGCATACAGCTGCTGATTCTTGGTGTCAAGGACATGATGCTGTCCTACAGCGGCTGACATTTCAGCACTGTAGGACAGACTCTGGCCTTGGCAGCTGTCTTGTATCCACAATAGGTGCATATGCAACTACTGTGTAGGTGCTTTACTTTGTTGCAAGCTATCAATATCATTTGGTATTGGCAGGACATCACGAGGTAATAGTCTTAAAGACACCAGGAGAAATCTTGGACAGAGTTCATTGGTAAGATACCAAAGTTTATTTTCTCAAGTACTTTTTCATGGCAAGTCAGTTCTGGACGTGTTCTAGTTTTTCAAATGCTGCATACTGCATCAGAGACTCTAATTACTCGGGGAGACTAAGTGACTTTTCTTTCCCATGGTTCAGGGAATTTCTCATGATGCTGGACTATCTGCAGTTTGTTCTTGAAATAGCACACTAGCCACGGAATGGAAGGTATTCTTTCCATCAGTGGTCTCTGTGTTGATGTCTATACTATCATCTCCATCATGAATGAGATTTCTACCAGCATGAAGTGGTTCAATTCCGTTTGGAATGAGCACACCTCACTGGAGTCTTTCTACTTCGGCTGTTGCCGCGTTAGTCATGAATCACCTTAGCTCATCATAATTGATGCAGAATCCCTGATGATGTTGTATGTCAATTAAATTGCATGACCCAAACTCAGGTGTAGCTGCGTAGCAAAGCTTATGTGTAATAGTGTGATAATTTTGGACCTGTTAAATACTATGCACTGCACAACTGGGAAGCAACTCCTCTGACTGTCTTCTGAGGTATGACACTCATTGCTGTCTGAGTTATATGCCTCTTTATCTAGCAACCAAAGGACAAACTCCTGCACTAATTAGGGTACAAAAGCAGCTAAGCTCTGTAAACTGCAATCACCTGGCATTGGATAATATGCGGAGGCTTTCATTTTGGCTATTTCAGACTGAAGTAGCATTATGCAAAACCACTTGTTCATTTGAAAGCTGTTCATCAGGCTCACTCATCAGAAGAACATCTATAAAACATTTGGATGAGTTAAGTTCCTGCTTCAGATGACTAGCAGCTTAGATACCATCAGCTAATGTCATTGCACTGAAGAGAATGATGGTAGACTTGCCTTGTCCATGTTGTGCATGGAATGAATTTGCAAAACCTCATTGTTGTTTCTGATCTTGCCTGTAATTTGGGACTGGAATAGCTTGCAGCTTCTACATCTGAGAGAAGTAGAGCTTTATAGCTTTTTAGCAGCTTGGACAGGAGAAGAGCCTTCTTGTTTCACATAAGATCATTGTCTATCTCTTCAATCAGCTGATAAAATGCAGTGTCATAAGTGTCATAAGTGTAACTAGATGGTTTTGCTTTAAGATTTATTTTACATAAATACGAAGAAAGGCATGTTGAGTGATACAGTGCATCCTTAGCAATCAAGTCTTCCACACATAGTCTGTGCAACATGTCATCATCTCCTCTTTCAAGTGCTGTCTCCCTTACATTGGTTGCTCTCTAAAATGTTTCTAATTTACAACATTTCTTATTTTTCTTGTGTGTTTCTCTCAAGTAAACAATGCACCAGGATCAAACACTGGAGGATGTGCTTGCTCTGGTGACTATGAAAGCATGTGAACATGATGCTCTCTGCTCAGATTCAGAGTCTGTTTTCTTTCCTGGGTTCAATACATCCCTGACATGTGCCAAATTTGACTTGCTTGTGTTTTTCCAAAAGCAGCCCCGGTGATAGAATATTGGTGGCACATCACCTAAACTAGATAACTCATCCAGTCGCCACCAATACAATTCATCTCTCCTGGCTTCGGCTGCCAGCACCACAGAATTCTGTGCAGCTCTGGTGGCTTCTGACAGTTTTGCGTTCTTTTGATTTTTTTGACAAACAACTCATTTTTCAATGTTTGTGGGGAATCTTTTTCTCTTTAACGTAAGCTTTACGGGACTTGTATCCTCCACAACTTCATATATTTTCCTGTGAAGGTAAAATTCCCATGGTATATTGTGAGCATTATCACAACCACCACCACCATTTTTCATTTTGTAGACATATACAAATTTGTGCTAAATTAGATACAGTTTAGACCTATGGTACTATCAAAATTGCCATTTCCATTTAGTGAGCACTTGATTGAAGCCCAGCATGAAGCTGTGTATTGTCATCTCTAACAGGAATACTGATCTGTGCAAAATTAAATTTAAAAGCTAGATTCTAGAATATTTCAGTGGCTTGTACTACATGCATAGGCAATTACAAATTAAAACCTCCTACCAGGCAAACTATTTGCTACATTGTATGTACAAAAGCTTATAAATGGAGGCACATTATATTAGGAATTCACATGCATTTAAATCTACCCACTATGCAGTATAAACCATTGGCACATAATCTGCTACTACTGGTGCCCAACCTTCAGCAAGAGTCTGATCTGGTCAGCAAATTTCAATTGAAAATATAGGAAACTATAATCACGTGTGAGACCCTGACAATTCAGAATATGCAATGCAAAAACATTTCATGTAAGTATGTTGCAATATGTTGATATTTGCCCTTTTTATCACATGCTAAACAGCGTCATCATTTCTGAAAAGAAAAACAAACTTGGCCATGCAAAACTAATATATATTTTTTAATACATTGTCATTTGGTAGCTTGGACCAATAAACACCACATTGAGGTGTTGAAATTAATGTAAACAGTATTTGTGGAACTGTGCAAAAAAATGACAATCATTTTGGGTACCATTGTTTCACTTTGCCTTAAGGCTTACAGTACCCCTTGATAGCTCTACATCAGACCTCATCTAAACACACACAAAATAAATTTTCCAATGATACATGATGAGGGTGTGCCAACATTAAACTCCAAAAATATGGCCTTTTTTGGAGAATTGCTGCTCACCTATATGCTCCCTTGTATCTTGTGACCATTGGACCACAACACAATTTGCCTCAACAAGTAGCCTCTGCTCAAGAGAACCACAAGATTGAAACAGTAGTAAGGGTGTGCCTTGGAACCACAAAACCTAAAATTCATACTATGTATTGCTCCTTTATCACACTCACAGGATGTTCTCTTTAGCTATGGGTAGCTACTGTATATTGCACTATTTTTAGAATTATCTGCAGCAACAGACCAGAGAAAAACTGCAACTCTTATGGAAAAGCCCTATAGAATTGAATATTGATGACTACAACTGGATTCTATAGAGATCTAAGAGGCTATCATTCTCTATTCATTTCTTTTCTCAGGTTTTGTGAGCCATCCTACAGCAGGGAAGATTATGTTCGATTAAACTCTTTAGGACTTTTCTATAAGGGAAGCACACTCACAGGAAGTTGGGGCAGTGGAGGGATAAGTCACAGATTTGGAATGTGTGCATCTGTTTACAACATAACCTTGCTAAAATGTTCCGCTAGTCTAGAAAGAAGGGAAGATACAATTACATCCAAAGCGAATGTCCTGATATTTATTGTGCCAGAAGCTGTCTGGTATTTGGCCAGATAAGAAAATGTAATATTAAAAGGCCTCAAATGAGGCCTATTGAGGGTTATACATCAGTAACCATGGAAGATGTTTCAGTGCTTTTGAAACACAAAGGCTTCATTTTTATTTATTTATTTATTAGGAAGCATTCCCATCTTCCACACTTCAAAAGCCATGGTTTGCATTAATTTTATGAGCTCAAACAAACCTATCAGTGATAGAATGTAGTGGATTAATCAATAAAATGAAAATATTCAAAAATGTTAAAGAGAAAAAACTCTTCATAAACATTGTACGCAACAGTGACATTGGAAACCTGCACTACATGGGGACATTTCAACGCTAACAAGTATCCAAAGCGTTCCCATTAATCCTGTTTATTATGTTTACGGTTTAATGTACTTTAAACCTTACTTTTACAGAGCACTGTGAAAGGTTTGCATAATGTTTATGTTCGGGGATAGAAAGACATTCTTAGAGGCTGCCCTGGCTACAGTAAACACGGCTGTGATGTAAGCCTTTATTTTGCTCATAGGGTTTCTCTTGTTTTGCCTTTGTAGATAATGGGATCCCAAGGTAACCTCTCCACTAAAATAGAAGAGCAAACAACAGAAAAAATCCGAGACATCACCAGTAGCTTCCACAAGTATATGGAAAACATAATGAAACAACTTTTGAACATTGTATATGACATCAAGCCTGAAATCCACCCAAACTACAGAGACACAGTTTAAATCCCATTGATGTGTGCATGTATCAACAGAAGGCACACTGTTTTCCTAGTAACCCAAATCATCATCTCCTTTATGGGATTGTCTGTACGTGAAAGAGAAACACTAAGCCCAAAGCACACAGCCATACACAAAAATTTTTATGTGACAAAATTCTACAAGGTTTCCCAAGAATTTGGTGGAATGGATTTGTTTTTCCTATTGATAGCTATTACCCTGTCATTTAAATAGTAGAAAGTTGACAACAGCAGAACAAGTGATTATTTGACACTGACAGCTTTTTAGTGGGTGTCTTTATTTCTTTTCTTATATAAAGTGTTCTGTACTACTTGGGGTATTGCGTGAAATTGTTTGTCCCAATCCTTAGTACATTTAAAATGATCAGATATGTAATAATGTTTCATTTTACTTAAAATTAAAGAACTTCTTTCTTGTTTTGAGCAAATGGACTGTGTTGGTTATGGATATTATAGTAGTAGGCTGTTTCAGTTTCCTGTATGCATTTGCAATGACCTGTCTAGAGTAATGACCCTTAAATCACAATTCAGACAAGTTGGGTGACCAACACGACTAGAACAACGCTACATGCAATAACATAGTTCATATTTCCACAGTGGTGGCTCTTCGTAATTTGTAAAATGTAAATGCACAATATAGTTCTGGCTGATTTTCCATATTTACCTGCCCATGCCACTTTCAAAGAATTGTCCTACTGTTAAATTGCACCATATACCCTACAGGCTTTGCTTTAGGTCTGAAAATCGATATAAATGATTTATACTAATAATGAAATAGCTTTAGCTCAAGATACATAACAGAATATCTGTCATGAAGCAAAAAAAATTAGGTAGGGCTGTTTTCTGCAATCCTTACATTGAATAGTACCTAAATCCATGAGGAGTTTCACTGAAGTCAAATTACTTAGGGCCAGATCCTGTTGCTTTTACATTGGGCCAGATTCTCCCATCTTTACTCACCTTGAGTAGTACGTGAGTCCTCAAATAGCTCCATTGATTTTTGTGGAGTAGAATACTACTCAAGGTGAGAATAGCAGAATCTGCCCCATCCTGATCCAGCCCCTTAGAAGTCATTGGAAAAACTCCCATTAACTTCAATGGGATTTTGATCAGGCCCTATGTCATGAGCTCAGCTGAAGGCTTGTTTTCATTAGAAAATTATGTCAAGTTAGATCATAACCTTAAGGAGTTGCAATAACTAGCAAAACAATTACCATGACTTTTTTTAGTCTATGTAGACTGAAACAAGTTGTGTTCCACTTCATGCCAGTGGGTCATAGGCAAATCCTTGTTCCAGTTAGGTTTACCCAGATGACATGGCGTTAAACACAGCTTGTCTCTGTGCAGAGAGACTGCACTGCCATAGTAAACTGTGTCAGTTAACATGAGTCCTCAAGGTTGTATCCTAATTCTATATAATCATCTAGTGAAAACAAGTGTTGATTATTACATTTTCTGTGGTTGCTTAGACTCTGTGTATACAAGCATACTTCAGACATGAAAATTTATGTCTGTTCTGAATTCCAGACTAAGAGAATACTGAGTATCAAGGAAAATATTTTTTGGGTGGCTTCTTCGCAGTTGCTAACAGAGCACTTATTCTGATGTTTCAAAATGAAAAGATACACTGATTTGCTAGTGGAATGAAGATATGGTGTGAGTTAAAACAATTCAGGGAGAATGGTGTAAGAATTTCTTGTAATGGTTGCAACTTAAAAGTGTGGAATAATTGTTTTCAGAAAGCTTTAAAGCTTTTCAGACAGAGGAGTATCTTCTGATTTCAGTTAATCTGGTGTAATGCCGAAATAAGTACAGTGATTTTAGTGGAGGTACTCCAAATGTGCACAGGATTAACTGAACCTGGTGTACAATGTAGAGGATAACTAACTTAATTGTTTCAGAGTAGCGGCCGTGTTAGTCTGTATCCGCAAAAAGAAAAGAAGTACTTGTTGCACCTTAGAGACTAACCTATACCAGAAACCTACTGGCCGCTATGCTTACCTACATGCCTCCAGCTTTCATCCAGACCACACCAAACAATCCATTGTCTACAGCCAAGCTCTACGATACAACCTCATTTGCTCCAACCCCTCAGACAGAGACAAACACCTACAAGATATCTATCGAGCGTTCTTACAACTATAATACCCTCCTGCTCAAGTGAAGAAACAGATTGACAGAGCCAGAAGAGTACCCAGAAGTTACCTACTACAGGACAGGCCCAACAAAGAAAATAATGGAAAGCCACTAGCCATCACCTTCAGCCCCCAACTAAAACCTCTCCAACGCATCATCAAGGATCTACAACCTATCCTGAAGGACGACCCAACACTTCAATCTCTTTGGTCACTCAATTACAGACCTAAAAGTGGCAATTCTTCAACAAAAAAACTTCAAAAACAGACTCCAACGAGAGACTGCTGAATTGGAATTAATTTGAAAACTGGACACAATTAACATAGGCTTGAATAAAGACTGGGAGTGGATGTGTCATTACAAAAAGTAAAAATATTTCCCCATGTTTATTCCCCCCCACACACACACACGCTGTTCCTCAGACGTTCTTGTCAACTGCTGGAAATGGCCCACCTTGATTCTCACTACAAAAGGTTTTTTTTCCCCCCCGCTCTCCTGCTGGTAATAGCTCACCTTACCTGATCACTCTTGTTACAGTGTGTATGGTAACACCCATTGTTTCATGTTCTTTGTGTATAGAAAATCTCCCCACTATATTTTCTACTGCATGCATCCGATGAAGTGAGCTGTAGCTCACGAAAGCTTATGCTCAAATAAATTGGTTAGTCTCTAAGGTGCCACAAGTCCTCCTTTTCTTTTTGCGAATACAGACTAACACGGCTGCTACTCTGAAACCTGACACATTGTTTCTCTGCTTCACCACAGAGCTCCACCTCTTCCTCTTTGGCTTCTAAATAAATGTTTAAAGACAGTGCATAGATCTTGTGGAAGTGATATGTGAATCAGTGTGAGGATGGATTGAATACTACAGAATATAGCAGCAGGTAAGGATTGAATACTACAGAATATATCATGAAACGCTTGATATTAAAAAGCACAAAAATCCAGCTTTTAATGATTACTTTTCTAGAGCTCAGCAGATGAGGTATTTGCCTTGCAGAGAAAGGAGTGGTAAGGAAAAAATATGCACCAATAGGTTTCCCACCTGTTATTGGAAAGTTGGTGTACTAATATGATGCAATTTGGTGTATTGCTGAGCTGCATTGTATTAAAAAAAAATGTGCCCACTAAACGACAGCAGTATGTGAAGTGATGCAGTGTTGTTTAGCAGAGCAGGGAGTAAGAGTAAATAAACCAGGGCTCTGCTCCAGTTTCTGCCATTGACTCAGTGTGTAGCCTTGGACAAATCATTTGAACTGTGTGTCACAGTTTACCTATCTGTTAAATGGGAATAATACTCCTCCCTCATAGTAAAGCATTCCACGATGCTCTAAAAAAATAGTGGGCCCAATACTTCAAGTTGCTAAACCAGAGGATACTCGTGAGGGGTTCATCTCTCACTGGCCCCTCCATTATTATCAATGATGATGACATTATCTTCATAATGACATCATTAACAAGAATGTAATGTTGCAAACATTTATCATCTTTCTAATCACTAGATCTTCAGCTGATGTGCACTGGTGTAGCAGCATTTCTGCATTGCCAACTAGTGCAATTTTGTCACAAGTCCGCAACGTAAGATGCTTTTTGAAACATCACAGCTCCTAGATTCATACAATTAGAGGGATATCTCTGGGTTCATTTTGTTTAAAGTAAGTTTCTAGTCCTCGTGGTTGCAGAGAAAAGCCTGAAAATGTGACCTGAAGGGTCAGAAACAAGAAGGGAAATAGAAAGAAACCAACTATGGTTTTGTATGTTTGGTTGGTTGGTTGGTAGGTAATCTCGTGCTTTTTAGGGACCTGGCTCATGATTTGTGAACATTTAGGGTGGGCAAACCTGCACTGTCTTTAATAAATCTCTGTAAATTTACACCAACTGAGAATCTGATCCTTCGTGTCTTTCCAAAATATTGCATAGCATAGATAGAATAGTACCAATTAGAATAGCAGTTACAAAGTGATGGCAGTTAGGCACAAGTGATCAGTGAGAATACAAATTGAGCAAAACAAGTACCAAATCAATTAGCATACCAATTACCAGACACCAAGCCAACTAGAATTCCACTTTCAAACCCAATTACCAATTACAATGCCAACTGCCTATTTATAAAATGATAAAATATATAATTTAAATAACATTTTAAAAATATAAAAATAGCATTTAAAAACTAATATAAAATATTGACATAAAAACAAAAATGTTTTGATTGACCCCAAAAAAATTAGTTTCATAGGAAATTTTCAAAATTTTGAATTTTTGTTCCTGTTCAGAATGATGTTTTTTATGTCAGAGTTTCTCATAGAACAGCTCTAGTGATATATCTGCTGCACTCATAATGTTCTAGTCTGCTTCATGACATCCCTTCCCCCTGCCCCAAGCCAGTTCCATCAAGGAGGACAGTTACTCTCCCCAACACACTGCACATTTAGTAATATGGCAGAAATTCATAGAAGCATAGAGTTGTAGGACTGGAAGGGACCTCGAGAGGTCATCTAGTCCAGTCCCCTGCACTCATGGCAGGACTATGTTTTGTCTACACCATCCCTGACAGGTGTTTGTCCAACCTGCTCTTAAAAATCCCCAGTGATGGAGATTCCACAACCTCCCTAGGCAACTTATTTCCAGTACTTAACCACCATGACAGTTAGGAAGTTTTTCAAAATGTCCAACCTAAACCTCCCTTGTTGCAGCTTAAACCCAGATCTCACAATAACATTGATTATTGTTGTTTAGAATTTGAACACAAATGCAGACCACAGGATGGGCACTTAGGGGGATGTTTGCAAAGGCACAAAGGCAGGAAGGTGTCTAACTCTCCTTGACTTTCTCTGAGAATTGGGTACCTAACTGCCATTGGAACCTATAAAAGTGCCCCCTCTTATAATTATAAATGAAATCAATGGCTAAATAAATCTCAGGCAATTCTCTAGGAAGTTTCCCTTGTGCCAATCTCACATCTCCTCCTGGCACTTTGTGTTACAACAGGTTTCAGAGTAGCAGCCATGTTAGTCTGTATTCGCAAAATACAACAGGTTTTCAAAACATGTACAACTGTGTAGGAACCAAAATTTCCATTTCATGGGAAATTTCATGATTTTGAAATTTGTTTTAATTCCAAATCTTGCTTCCACTGAAATCAATCACAAACCATTTGTTGATTTCAGTGGGAGTAGGACTGGGTCCACAGTAGGACAGCTGCCATCATATAGCCTAATGAATTGGTTAAATCCTCCAAAGGCTTGCAATCTAAAGTTATAAAAATGCCTCTGCTGCCTCAAAAGGAAGAGCTGCACTATAAAAGATGATGACTTAAAACCAAACTCAGTTCCCCAGAAAAAGAGAATTAAGAGAAACAGTCAAAAGCTAGGAAGGAAGTGCAACAGCTGGTTTGAGAAACTCCTGGCACAAACAGGTTTCAGAGTAACAGCTGTGTTAGTCTGTATTCGCAAAAAGAAAAGGAGTACTTGTGGCACCTTAGAGACTAACCAATTTATTTGAGCATAAGCTTTCGTGAGCTACAGCTCACTTCATCTCACTGGCTGTGAGACCTGGGAGTCCTTAGCTACTATGGATGGGGGTAGAGCAGTCAAATGGACCACTGGTGCACAGTAGCTGGTGTACTAGTGGCTTTTGCCAAGGACACTGGGACAAACCCCTCATTTTACAGAAAGTGCCATGGACCTTTTGGGAAAAATTATCAAAGGGGCCTCAGCATGACCAGAGACCTGTGTACATGGTTTTCAAGCTCTGATTTCTGTGTTCTTGAATGTATAAGTGTGAGTGCTTAAAAAGTGAAGGTGCAAATTTACACTTGCACAAACAGGCCTTGCTCAGAAAAACTGGCCTTTATTAAACACACAAAGCAGAAAGAACCTTGGTTTCTAATGACTGATCCAAAAGACCACTGCATAGTGGGACTGCATGGAACTTAACATCTACCTTGGAAGTATGAGATTTCAAACTGTGCATCCTGAGATCAGACGTGAATCCAACCCTGAATCTTAGGCCTCTCGGCCATCCTTTCCAACATTTCAAAAATAACTGCCAAAGACACAAAATAAGTACATTTCCAGGGCACCAAAAGGTAAACCATAGCAGAAAGGTAACCCCCGTTTTTTGGGACTTTTTCCTATATAGGCGCCTATTACCCCCCATCTCCTAAAGGACGAGGTTTAGTAAATGAAGGAATATTCTGCAAACCTAAGTATAATGCATTTTATACAAAGCTGGCCTAGAGCTCCATTCAACAGCTGTTTAAAAAAAGACATTTCTGTTTTTCTGCTGCTCTTTCAAATTATTTAAAGGCAGAAGCAAACTCATGAGACGGTCAGCAATCAATCTTTTTTTCTTTTTTTTAACTCTTCAGAGGTACCATTGCTTTTGTTTTTGTGTGTCCGTCCCACCTTTCCATCTAAACAAATGTGACCAAACTCCCACTCACTCCCTCAAACACATCCACCTACCCCTACCTTTCTCTCAGTGAAAAGGAAGACTATTCCTGGAGTGCTGTCTGGAAGAAACCACGCACAGATAGTACTTCTGCATGGGTCAAGCAGAGTCTGCAGACTATCATGCAAGCACTGCCCCACATCCCATGTGTCTCCACAAACACTGGAGATTACACTTCAGCCATATGTTATAGTTGGGGTCTGGTTATGCACACACCCCTTACAGGCACACACTTTTTGACATAATACTGAGCTGAAAAGCTCATGAGAACAATCTGGGAGATTACTTGATTTTCTACATCCAGACATGGGTAGAAATATCGTGAGGTGGTACGTGCTACAGTGAGAAAATAAGTGTTTTACTTTCCTCACTGCCTTATGATCTCATAAATGACAGCTTTGTCTTTTTTCTGCTTCCCAACCCTTTTGGATTTGCATGACAGAGAGAATGGGCTTTATCTAGCAGTAACCCATCTGAAGCTGGAAGACGGGAAAGAGATGACGGAGGGCTAGACTTAAGAAGATGCCATAGTGGAAGTCAGACCACAGATCCTCCTTCCCTACAAGAAGATAAAAAATAGGGCTGGTCAAAAAAATTCTGTCAACACTGTTTGGGGGTTTGAGTAAAATGAAAATGTTTTTTCCAGGGAAAACTTCAGTAATTCATCAAAATCTTGAAAACTGAAATATTTTTATTCAAAATGGTGGGAATTGTAATGCAGATGCCTTTTGCTTCCATCCTCCCCCAAGCTTCAGCATTTCTGGCCAGACTAAAACTCCCATGATTCAGCCAGGGTCTCATATAATGTACCTCCCCCCTTCACCAATAGGGGAGAAAGTGGTGCATCCTGGAAGGTATAGTTTGACAAGCGAGCTAGGCCCTTAGAGATCAATGGCAGCATAAGGTACCTGAACTACAATTCCCATGAGGCATGGCAGCATCAGTTTGAATTGAAACACCACTTTTTGGACAAAACATTTTGCCCAAAAGTCAAATTTTTCTGTGGGGGAAAAAAATGCTGCTTTCCAACCAACTGAAAGAAAGAAAGAAAGAAAGAAAGAAAGAAAGAAAGAACGAACGATTTCTGGGACCTGAGTAAGGCTGGGATGGCTCAGGAGCACGCTGCAGGTGACGCACACTGGGCTCTCCATTGAAGTTTGGGTTCTGTAAAACCCTCTGTACAAATAATCATTGGAGCAAGGACTTGAATTTGGGTCTCTTATATCCCAGGTGAATGCTCTAACAACCTGCCTAGAGAGTCATTCTCACTCTGGTGCCGTGACTGTTCAAATATTTTATACAAAATGGAAAAGCTTCAGCAGGAGAGACTGAGAGCAACCAACCTCGGAATACTGTATAGCCCACTGGTGAGGGCATTCACCTCAGAGGGAAGAGAGATGCTCCTGAGCAAGGATTCAAACCTACCTCTCCCACATCCCAAATGAGTGTCCTAGCCCCCGGGCTAGTGAATATAAGGGGTGACAGCAGTGCCACCACAAACCGAACCATTTATTTCCTTTGTTTTTATTTTTTTCTTAAGGGTTACAAAATCCCAGAAACAAAATGTTTCATTTGATCCAAAACAAATTTTTGGTAAGTTTTTAGATTTGCTGAAAATTAAAAAAAAAAAAATGGTTTGAACCACTCTCCAAACCCAAACTAGCAAACTGAAAAATCAAAGTTATTTGCCCAGCTCAAATGTTCTCCCCAGCCTTCCACACTCAGAAAGGGGGGAGCCATATCTTGAGCTAACCAGAGCTTTCAAGTGTCATTAGCAGCTAGTCCCAGTTCTAGTCGATTGCAATACCCAAGCACAGTCATACTCTGGTTAAGTAGCAAATAGGAATATTATGCAAAATTTTATACACTCATAGGGTACATACACACACAATCCAGTAGTGCTTTTACTAATTCTGTGCATATACAAAAGTCAAGCAACTGCCGCTTATAGAATACGTGAGTGTCATATTTTACTGCCATTTTCATGGTGGTCTGTCCTTTTTACATTGATTATCCCTCATTTTATGGTAGCAAAAGTCACTTCAAACTTTGAATCTTCCCTGAGGAATGTTAACACTTATTACGAGTACATGACCCAACCAGTATTATTATAAAACACCTGGAAAATGGTACATTGGAGTATTATTTAATATACTCTAGGGCACTTACAGGGCATGACTGCATGTGGAATTTCATGCTGACTTGCAAGCTTATTATCTCTCTGAAAGTACTAGGTGCTTTTATGAAGGATGTGCTGAGACTAAATTACCTGATCGATGCAGATTTCTGCAAGTCCCTGTTCCCCCAAATATTTGATTTACCCATGGTAAATGCAGACTTCTCCAAGAGGCTACTGTGTTTTCATTTCACTCCTGGAAATATGGAAATTATTGCTTAGTACTCTGCTCCACAAACTGTTAACCTGACTAAAACAAAGCTCTCCAATGAAATGAAAAATCATGTAGATTACAAAAGGGAGATGATTCCACTAATTGATATTAAATGGACATAGCTTTAACAAGCTATTCAATTCAAATTCACTGGTAAATCTATACAGTTATCATTCAACAATACATGAAAACAAAAGCAAAATATGTATAGCAAATTCAGCAGAACTTAACTTACTACTTATCACGAGTTAAACATTTTTCTATGTACATATAATATATGTATAAATTATAATATATAAATGTATATTATATGCCTCTTGAAAAGCCTAGATATTACATAGATATTATATAGGTAGGTAGACAGAAAACTAACAAAAGAGAGACAATGTAAATTTTGTTCAACAATGCTGCGCACATGCGTTCGCTGAGTAAACACTTTTCTTTCCTCTGTTGTTTTGCAGTCTCCTGTTTTGCTGTGTCTTTTATTGCATCATGTATGAAATTAGATTGCAATTCTTTGAGGAACAGACCATTTTTGCATTACGGACTCAGTTCTGCAAAGTGCTGAGCATTCTGGCTGGAACTGGGTGGCAAACAATTGTTATGTTGCATGAGAGTTTAAGATTTCAAACATTTTCCCTTCCAAAATCTGGACAAAAAGTCAAAGTTTCGAAAATTTCTTCAAAAGGATGATCCAAAAAAAAAAATGGATTGGATCAATTGAAATATGCTATTGTGTTGACTATTTTAAAAGTCGAATAAAATTTTAATTACAAATCAATACAGGGTGAGTTAAAGGCATTTTTACTCTGAGGGCTATGTTTTGATGTGTTTAACCCACAGCATTATTTTAAAGTAGATTTGCATGTGAGGAAATAATGTGCATGTTACCAATGATGCTTTTTATCAGAGGCAACTAAATTTTCACCCTACAGGGAATGTCAGTGTGAAATTGCCAGACCAGCAGCAATAACCATGGCTCAAATCCGATGCTTTAACCCACCCAAAGCTGCTGTTTTGCCAGAACAGACAGAGATCTGTGTGAATGGAGACAGGCTGATGAAGCTGGGAGGCTCAGAACTGCACCCAAGCTTGTTTCTTATTAGAGAATGGACATATGCTAATGTCCACAAAAGAGCAATTACATGATAATCCTGAGTGTCTGCTTTTGCTAGTGCAACCCACTTCCTCAAGGATTTCCTTTTCGGACAGTTGGCCTGATTCTGATACCCAGTGTAAGTGTAATACGTGGCACCCTGAGTGGTCCCACTGATAAGGTGGTGAATCTGTCCCAATGTAAATTTGCTGTAAGGGAATTCCCTACACAACTCCTATGGGTTTCTTGGGAATAGCCCTTAAATTTTTTTTCTGGTTATGTGGGAGAGTCATTAAGAGACAAAACTTCTTGGGCCAGATTCTAAAATGTTTAAATTAGTGTCTCAACTGAAGTCAATGGAGCTACACCATTTACACCTGCTGAGAATTTGGCCCCTCTTCTGTTCGCATTTTAACCTTGCACCCTACTATCCCTCTGTTAGTCACTATGCTGAGCTAGTTAGTCTGTTGTATCCAGCATTTGGTATCAGATACAACTGACATGGAGGGAGGAGCAAGTAGAGGAATAAGGAACAGGGAACCAGATTACAAAAACTGAGAATAATCACAGTTTGGGGGGGTTTGGTGGGTTTTTTGGAGATCATGCATGCTGCATGAAAAGCTGTTTGTAAGTTTCAAGACTTCCTTGGGCTGCAATCTGTGAACAGTTATATTTTCCTCTAACACACAATGCCAGCTATGGAACTGAGTGGGATATTTCAAATTGGAGAATTTCAAAGGGACTTTACTTGACATACCCCAAAAATAAACACGCTACAAACTGAATAATAAATCAGCAAACTGCTCCCTTTTTAGTTACTTGCAAATATTTTCTAAACTTTTGTTTTTAGATGTTTAGCATTGCACCTGAAAAAAGTGTGGTCATGTTTTTTCAGGTTTCAATGAATACATTTTAGATCTCATAATTTAAAACTTGTACTACTCCCAACCCAGCCTATCAGTACCTATGCATTGTGCAGCACATTGCTGCCCTCACAAAATCACAGGGGACTGTCTGGTACTTCCTATGATCAGTAACTCCATTCATTATTAGTAGCATTTATTTGGTGCCCATCACCAAGGTACTTGGAGCCTCAAAAGGCACAAGCTAAGACATTCAAGGTCTCAGTACGAAAGTGCAGATTGCATGTTCCATATAGATTTTAGCATTAAGATTTGATGCTCTAGCATCTGTTGGAACTAGGAATGATTTTAAAATGTATGGGAGCAACTCCCCAGGGAGATAAAGGTGTGGATATAACAAATAGAGATGGTCATGTTGAGAGGTGTTGATATTTGTCACACCTTTAATTAATCTAGCATTTTAATATCACTATAGTACAATGCTTTGCAAAACGTAGTACACTTGTTTGAGACTGGACTAGTATAACCTTTATCTTTTACTGCATGAGAACAGCATTCATTTATATCTTTAGACATACTCTTCAGTGGCTAATAAAGGTGTTATATTCACAAGGAAATGTGGTCTTGTATGAAGCCGTGTGAAAAACCCACTGCCAAACACTATGGTCAGTCACTTTAGAGCACTACATGGTTAGTTTTCTTTATGACCAGAAAATATACTCTTTGTGCTGCTTTAGAAAAGGAGATATATGTTTCTTCATCATTTATCAATCTTGAGGTAGTTTGTCTCACCCAAACATTGAGAGACAGCTCAGTATTCCAGGAAATCTTGCAAAATTTCTCTGTTGCATTTAAAATGGCAAAAAGCAAGGTTAGATGCATGCTAGTTACAGTAATGTGTCATTAAAAGTCAAAGTACTGAAAACAAGCAGCAGGTTGGTTTAAATTTGAACATGCAAGTATCAAGTTTAATGAGTCTCTTTGTTCTCTCTGGGCCCTATGACCTGTTCTAGCCCTTTTTCTTTCTGCCTTGTAAACTTCAGGTCCATGGAAGGTGAAGATCAGTTTGATGGCGTGTGCAATATAAACAAGCATGTCTGCGTTTATGTTATATTGCCTCCCTTCCGTTTTGCTGGCCTGAGAGTGGAGTCTTGCAGAGTTCTAAGAGCAATAAAGTTCAAAAGTCAACCAATCTGGCACTGAAGTAGGTTGTTATGACGGCTTGTGCAGAGAAGATCTCTGTGTGTGCACAAGCATTCACTCACTTTTTTAGACAGCTACTGAAGTTCAGACCTGAGCCTGAGTTTGGCATACCTGGGAACTGGAAGAGTATTCTGAGTATGACGTGCAAAGGAACACAATGGGGAAATTTCCTCCAGTGCAGAAGCTCATGCATAGCTCTACACACCATTAGAGAAATGACTTAAGTAAGTAATGCAGGGGACAGTGTGCAGACCTCTGACCTGGAGCTACTTTCAAAAAGCAAGAAAAATGATGTTTAATGTCATTAGACACCCAAATACTATTGAAAGCCCATAGAATGTGGGCTTTTGTGAAAAACCTATCAAAGATATGTGTATGACCCTCATTAGTACAGTATCTGAACACCTTGTAATATTTAATGTATTTATTCTCACAACACTTCTGTGAGGCAGGGCAGTGCCATTTTACAGATGGGGAACTGAGGCACTGAGAGCTAAATGACTTGCCCAAGGTCAGACAAGAAGTCTGTGGTAGAGAAGGCACTTATCTCCCAATTCCTGAGCCTAACCACTAGACCATCTCTTCCTCACCAAAATCCCAGCCTATATTTTAAGTGGCAACCATAAAAATGTGGATGCTAGTCAAGTATCTACCATTAATATTAAAAACATAATTCTAATATTTGAACAAGTTCCATTTTGAAAGACTAGAAGCCTTATTTGATTCATTTATAATTTGCTAGTCAGAGGAAGTACGGTAGAACCTCAGAGTACCGGACACCGAGTTACAAACTGACCGGTCAACCATACCACATTTGGAACTGGAAGTGCACAATCAGGCAGCAGCAGAGACACACACAAAAGAAGAGGGGGGGGGTGGGGGCGGGAAGCAAATACAGTACAGTACTGTGTTAAACATAAACTGGGGGAAAAAAGAAAAAAAGGGAAAGTTTAAAAAAGGATTTGACAAGGTCAGGAAACTGTTTCCGTGCTTGTTTCATTTAAATTAAGAGACTTAAAAGCAGCATGTTTCTTCTGCATAGTAAAGTTTCAAAGCTGTATTAAGTCAATGTTCAGTTGTAAACTTTTGAAAGAACAAAGATAACGTTTTGTTCAGCATTACAAACAACCTCCATTCCTGAGGTGTTCGTAACTCTGAGGTTCTACTGAAGAATCCATTTACACAAGCCAGAAAACTTTAGTAAAGATTATGGCTGTCAAGCGTGATTAATCACGTGATTAATCGCACCGTTAAACAATAATAGAATACTATTTATTTAAATATTTTTGGATGTTTTCTACATTTTCAAATATATTGATTTCAATTACATCACAGAATACAAAGTGTGCAGAGCTCACTTTATATTTATTTTTATTACAAGTATTTGCACTGTATAAAAACAAAAGAAATAGTATTTTGCAATTCACCTAATACAAGTACTGTACTGCAATCTCTTTATCATGAAAGTTGAACTTACAAATGTAGAATTATGTACAAAATAAACTGCATTCAAAAATAAAATGATGTAAGATTTTAGAGCCTGCAAGTCCACTCAGTCCTACTTCTTGTTCAGCCAGTCGCTCAGACAAACAAGTTTGTTTACATTTGCAGGAGATAATGCTGCCTGCTTCTTGTTTACAATGCACCTGAAAGTGAGAACAGGCGTTCTCATGGCACTGTCATAGCCAGCGTTGCAAGATATTTACATGCCAGATGTGCTAAAGATTCATATGCCCCTTCATGCTTCAAACACCATTCCAGGAGACATGCGTCCATGCTGATGACGGGTTCTACTCGATAACAATCCAAAGCAGTGTGGACCGACGCATGTTCATTTTTATTATCTGAGTCAGATGCCACCAGCAGAAGGTTGATTTTCTTTTTTGGTGGTTCAGGTTCTGTAGTTTCTGCATCAGAGTGTTGCTCTTTTAAGACTTCTGAAAGCATGCTCCAGACCCCGTCCCAATCAGATTTTGGAAAGCACTTCAGATTCTTAAATCTTGGATCGAGTGCAGTAGCTATCTTTAGAAATCTCACATTGGTACCTTCTTTGTGTTTTGTCAAATCTGCAGTGAAAAAGTGTTCTTAAAATGAACCACATGTGCTGGGTCATCATCTGAGACTGCTGTAACTTGAAATATATGGCAGAATGCGGGTAAAACAGAGCAGGGGACATACAATTCTCCCCCACGGAGTAGAGTCACAAATTTAATTAATGCATTATTTTTTTAACAATGATCATCAGCATGGAAGCATGTCCTCTGGAATGGTGGCCGAAAAACAAAGGGGCAAACGAATTTTTAGCATATCTGGCATGTAAATACCTTGCAATGCCAGCTACAAAAGTAGGAGTATTGCCAGCAGATAGAGGGAAGTGATTATTCCCCTCTATTTTGCACTGGTGAGGCCACATCTGGAGTACTGCATCCAGTTTTGGGCCCCCCACTACAGAAAGGATGTGGACAAATTGGAGCGAGTCCAACGGAGGGCAACGAAAATGATTAGGGGGCTAGGGCACATGATTTATGAGGAGAGGCTGAAGGAACTGGGATTATTTAGCCTGTGGAAGAGAAGAGTGAGGCGGGATTTGATAGCAGCCTTCAACTACCTGATGGGGGGTTCCAAAGAGGATGGAGCTAAGTTGTTCTCCATGGTTGCAGTCTCAAGTTGCAGTGGGGGAGGTCTAGGTTGGATATTAGGAAAACTATTTCACTAGAAGGGTGGTGAAGCACTGGAATGAGTTACCTAGGGAGGTGGTGGAATCTCCATCCTTAGAGGTTTTTAAGGCCTAGCTTGACAAAGCTCTGGCCAGGATGATTTAGTTGGGGTTGGTCCTGCTTTGAGCAGGGGGTTGGACTAGATGACCTCCTGAGGTCTCTTCCAACCCTAATCTTCTATGATTCTAAGAAGAGGACAGCATTATCTCCTGTAAATGTAAACAAACTTGTTTGTCTTAGCAATTGGCTGAACAAGGAGGAGGACTGAGTGGACTTGTAGGCTCTGAAGTTTGACACTGTTTTGTTTTTGTACACTTTTATTTCAGTTACAACACAGAATACAATATATATGGAAACGTAGAAAAACATCCAAAATATTTAATAAATTTCAATTGGTATTCTATTGTTTAACAGTGGGATTAAAACGACGATTAATCGTGATTAATTTTTTTGAGTTAATCACGTGAGTTAACTGCGATTAATTGACATCTCTACTAAAGATCAATTTGGATGAATGCTTTAAAACTAATAAATTATTTGATTAAGTTTGCTTTTACTCTTCTATTTGCAAATCTGTCTAAAATAGGCTACAAAAATCTCAGTTTACTCATCATTTGAAATCATTCACAGAATAATTTTGCAAAACTTTCTCAGTTAGTAGCTTCTTTGCCTGTCAGTGTTTTGTTATGTCAAGTATTCACATCTGAAGTTATTATTACATGTGTATTGATATAGCACTTATGTTCCATAGAGGGGTCAGGGCCCTATTCATAGGCTGGAAGGGACAACTGTGCTCACTGAGCCTGATATCCTGCATAACATGCCGTAGAGCTTTCCCCAAAATAATTCCTGGTTGAACTACAGCATATTTTTTACACAAAATATCTAATTTTAAACATTGCCAGTGATGGAGAGTCCAACACAAACCTTGGAAAGTTGTTCTAGTGGTTAATTACTCTCACTGTGAAACATTTACACCTTATTTCCAGTCTGTGTTTGCCTAGCTTCAATTGCCAACAATGGGATTTTGTTGCATCTTTGTCTGCTAGATTGAAGAGCCTATTATCAAATACTTGTTCCCCATGTAGGTACAGTATTTATAACCTGTGATCAAGCCACCCCATTGGATTAGGCACTGTGCAAACATGCAATGGCAAAGTGATCCCTCCACCACTCTGGTTTTCCCATGTAGATCACATGGTCTGTTTGTAGCTGAGTGTAGCATTTAGAATTAGTTTTCCAGAGCAAATACTCACAATTACAAATCTCAGAGTAACAGCCGTGTTAGTCTGTATTCGCAAAAAGAAAAGGAGTACCTGTTGCACCTTAGAGACTAACCAATTTATTTGAGCATGAGCTTTCGTGAGCTCCGATGAAGTGAGCTGTAGCTCACGAAAGCTCATGCTCAAATAAATTGGTTAGTCTCTAAGGTGCCACAGGTACTCCTTTTCTAATTACAAATTTGAAATTCATTTTCTTCAAATATTTTGCAATATTTGCTCAAAATCTGCCATTTCTGTGAACACACTGAAGTAAATTTGTTTGCATATTTGAATAAAATGTTCACTAAACCTGAGGTAAGGTTAAGTCATATTCTGGACTACTCCATCAAGTAAACTTTTTGAATAATCCATTAGTGGACATTTCTTATCTGTTCCTCTTACAGATAAAACTCTCAGAGGCAACCCTAATGAATTCTAGATACTCCCCTGTGCCTAACTTTTCATCTTATTTTTGCTTCTTCTCCAGTAAGAGCTATACTTTAACCTGTGGTGGGTAGATAAGTATACATGAGTATACACCCTATAATCCATCTTTCTGGCAGAAGGCAAGAGTATGTCTTATTAAATGAGAATGCTGCCCCCTACTGAGTTAAAAAGGTACACAATAGTTGAGAAAAAAATCCCATCAGGATTGTGTCTAGAGTCATTAACTGAAGAAGTGTCATGTACCTTCCATCTTCAGTTAAGACTACTGACCCCAAACTCCTGAACCTTCTCTACATAAACAAGTAATTTCTGGTTGCTAACTCACAGTGCACCTCAAATAAATTCTCACAGAATAGCTGGCTTTTAGACAGGTTTCTCAGTCACCTATCATTAAGGGGTTGTACAAAATTGAATGTAACTGGATCATGAGGAGAGGGTACCACAAAGTCATTTCCCAATAAAGCTATAATCTACCTTGCATAATTCTAGCACGTCTATTTCTAAACAAGTCACTTCACTGCTGTTGGACAGATTCTTTTAGTAGATCTACAGAAAAAGAGGAACCTATTTCCACAGGCTACTGCCATTGCTGGCTAATCCCATTACTATAACAACATCAAGAGTAATTAGGCAGTGACAATTATGGCTAAGCCTCTATTTTTGACCTCACATTTCTTTATTGGACCCACTATTTCAAGGACAAATGATCCAACTGACCTCCAGTTGTAACCTTCATCAGATATTCCTGAATTCTGCAGCTCTGCTATTCTAATCTTTCCTTGTCTTTTATTCAGTGTCCACTCTTACAAATTTCCCACTTATCTCCATACTTGCAGTATTCCATAGCATAAACACCAATACATGGAACACTGCAACTATTAAGGTAGCATTATTAATTTAGGGAAAAGTTGATCTGCTATTATGAGCAACCACTTTACTTAAAGAGGGCAAGGAAGAGGCTGTGTTTAAAACATGTCTGCAGAGGTTATTTCAGGTTGCCAATATGGATAGAATAACCAGTTAAATTACATTCTGCATATTCTTTTATGAACTGTTTCTGGTGGAGAGCTAATTCATTCCAGCCGGACCTCTCAACCACTCTGCTTTAGCACACTGAATTTTATTTAAGTTACTCTGCTATCCCCCTCCCCACTCCTGTTTACTCCACATTTTCTATGGCCTAACATTCATGGGAATGTCTGGTTCCTTCCTCACACAGAGTCATTTGGGAGTCAAGATTCAAATGAAAGCCATACCAAAACACATTCTTCTGTCTTCTAGAGGGGCTTCCTGGTTCTCAGACTGGAGCTGCTGCCCATCTGCCCAGGAAGGAGAAGGAGAACAGATTTGTTAGAAACAAGGAGGTGTTTTAGAGTATGCCACGATGTTTGGAGGAAGGAGGAGGCCAGGATCTGAAGACCTGAGCAACTGTGGTTGGGAAGAGAATAGTAATGCAGGATTCCTTTCTGATAACATTTTCCAGATAAATTAGATAGATATATGTGTGTGTGTGTGTGTGTGTGTGTGTGATTCAATATGACTGTTTTTCAAAAGTGGAAATTCACAAAAGCATTTTCTCAAACTTATCCATTTTTTAGACATCATCAATGGAAACTATTTTTGTATCACCATTTAGTCAGAGTAAAAGGTTTCCCCAACACCCAAATTTAGAAATTTTTAAAAAGGATATTGATTTTAAAAAGAAAAAAAAAGATGATTTTTAGAATAATGACTTGCTGTGGTCTGACTTTTACTCTCTGGAGCGCTCTACTATAAATTTGGGGCCAGGTTTCAAAAGAACTCAGCACTCATTTAGGCACCTAAAGACGTGGCCAGATATTCAAAAGTGCTCAGTGTGAGTGCTGGGTCCTGAGCTGTTTTGAAATCACGGTAATTGGTATTTAGGAGATTATGAGCTATTATTTAATCACATAATGAGTCTCTGCATTCTCCTCTTGTCTGCTCCCCCAATGCCTTCAGAGAAAGATTTTATTCTAGACCAGGAACAATAATTCTGTTGTTAAACACTAGATGGCACCATGAACTCATCAAATCACATAAATTTACACCACTTGCTGGTTTCTAACCAAAGAAAGAAAAAAGGGAGAATAAAAAAGAAATTATACACTAATTTGGCATCTATAAATCAGGAGATGAATTTATATCATGAAACATTAATTTTACACGAAGAAAAAAGTCAACTCTGGAATAAACTGTGTTGCACACTGAAGCACAAAACAGCAGTTATGCTAAAGTGTGCTTGACCTTGCCCCTGCCTCTGCCCCAGGTGACCTGTATTGTCTCCTGACCTGTGAGGTTTCAAATAAAATCCTATTTCTCTCTGTCTCATTGCTCCAGAATAATAAATTTATTAGAGAAGATTTCATCCCCTTCGACTGGAGTTAGAATATCCGGGGGATATCCCTCCAGGAGCTCAGCATGGAAAGTTGGCGGGTGGACCAAAACAGGGCTGGAACTGTGGCAGCAGAGTGATGATTAAGTGACAGTGATGTAGCCTGGCATGCCCTCTGACATTTGTTCCACAAATGAACTGAGTCCAATCCTGGTACTTCAGCACTTATGTAACATCAGCAGGGTCTACGCACCCATCCAGTTATGGGTACTCAACTTCAGTCTGTTCCTTGGTGGCCACATTTAGGGCTACATCTTGTGCTGCCTGGCCACAATAAGAGGGTATGGAGGGGTTCTTCCCCTGTGCATGCAGCAAAGCAGAATCTCTGCCTTATGTCCAGGAGCACACTAGGAAACTGACCTGCCTTCCTCACTTGCCAGTGCTCGGTGTCCCTAAAGGAGCACGTTGTGCCTGCTGGAATAGAAGTTAGTGCTGGTTCGTGCATAGATTGCAATCTGCAGCATGTACTTTCTGTGAGACATACACTGTTCTTTCTAAGGAGCAGTTCAGCGCATCTGGCTGCTCCTTCATCCCCTGGCCCAACCAGAGCGATGCCAGCCCATGCTGGCAGGATAGCTTTTTTGCTGAACATATAACTGGCACCCACTCTGCTCCTCCTCAACTCACACAAGCCTCAGCAGGATGCTGTCCACTCAGTGCTTAGTGCAAACAGAATTCACGTTTCCATAAATGTGCCAAACAGTAAGCAAGATGTGCTCACCCACAATAAAAAAAAAAGTGCCGCCTTTGAAATGGGATAGCAATGCTTTTACATACGCACAGTAGGTGTGTGAATCTTGTCTGTCCATCTGTTATCTGAAGGTTTCTGCCTCTGCTTACTGATAGAATTTTTCCTTGAGTCTTCATCAGCGGCACAAATCACATCAGTGACCTTTATAGGCTAACTAAATCCCTTTACTTTTCCAGTATTCTCATATCATATAATTATTATAACATGTTATCTAGTTATAGTTTTAACCCTATGGACTTCTAGCTGGATTTAAGTTCCTCTCAGTGGCTTTTAAAACCTACAGTAGCAGTAAGCTCTGAGATAAAATATGGTTCACATTGTAGAATTGCTTATATTTTCCCATGTAACAGAGGCTTCATTAAAGTTTCAATCACTATTAACTGAACATTTGCTAGCTACAATCACCAAGACCTCCACGCGTGGTCCAATCTACATGCAGAAATGAGAACTCTGACTTTAAAACGTTTGGCCAGGAAACATAAATGAAACAGGAAACAGACCAGCCAACTGTGCAGCACACAGTGCCATCTAGTCACTGCCCTAAGTCAGGTTCACGTGGCTGGTTGTGACTTTATTCCCTGCCCATTTCCCTCCCAGGTTTCTGAGACTGCACAGTAGACTCAATAGAACCATCACCAAACCCGCTGATTGAGGCATGACCACCAGGTAAGTATGAACAATACCGGTTTTGTTTTTTCACTCCATCAGGAGTTCCATGGGACTCATTTACAAGGACGCAGAAGGGATCTCATGCTTGCTTGAGAGAAAAGCATTCTGTATCACTTCTCCACAGAGCAGGACACCAGGGTGCTTCATTAGGATACTATAGCCCTTTGGAGGCAGAACACTTGAGGTAAGTGACAGTGCAGAAGCAAGGAGTCAAATCAGCACTGTGTGGTGGCTCATGTACTCGAGACTTCTATGTCACACTTGCTAAAGGAGCCAGAGCCAGGCCCTGGGGAGGCTGCTTCTTTTACAGATAAACAGAGGGCAAACCTGTAAAATCTTGTGGCAAAGCTCTTTTAAAGAGCACAAATTACACAGCTTTGTGACAAGGCTGCATGCTCGCTTTCTCTCTTACGGTTTTCTATACTACCCAAGTTTGAGGACCTGCTTCTTTGTGTGGAGAGGAGTTGGACTCGATGACCTCATGAAGTCTCTTCCAACCCTAATCTTCTATGATGCTATGAATTCCAGCACCAACTATGCATCAAAACATAGGAAAGTATGCAAGGGATGTGCTGAGTGAGCCACCAGGAGGCTACAGCAATGGTGGAAGAGACTAGTGCAACTTTGGCAGCATAGCTGGGCATTGATAGGAGCACAATGAAATCTAATAAAGACAGCAAAAGTCTGGTGCTGTAAGCATGGCACTACCAGGTACTGGGTAGATCAGCTGCCCCTTCCTAGATAAACAAAAAAAAAAGGCTGAGACAAGGGCACCAGAACCTTTGTAGAAGTGGATGGGCTAAGGGCAAAGTGCCCCCTCCTTCTCCACAGCTGGCTCTGGCAGTGAGCCCGCTGCCCTCTCTTCTCGTGCCACAGCAGCCCCTGGTGGGTAAAAGGTGTAATTGCAGCACCTCCCTGGCAGAATCTATTATTCTGCAGGGAAAAAAAAAATCTGTGGGGCACATGAATTCTGTGCTTATATTTCTTTTGTTAAAAGGTGGAGGGCATGTCCCTCCCACTTTTAAAAGTGGGGGGCCATAGCTCCCTGGCCCTCCCAGTACTGCTGGCAGCCGCTGAGATGCAATCACAGCCCACATGCACTTTGCTGAAGCCATCCAGCCTTATTCATCAGATCCTCTAGCTTTTGGCTCAGAAGCCAGACTCCTGGCTCAGAGAAACTAAGTGACAATTTCAAAACCAAGGTTACACAGAGTCTCTGGCAAAGCTGGGAACTGAACCCAGAGCTTCTTAATATTGTATTAACCCACAAGACTTCAGGTTCCTTTCTGTAAAATGGGAGTGGTAATAACAGTTCCCTAACCCTCATAGTTGTTATGAGGGTAAATGCATTAGTGTATATGAGGTGCATTGTTACGACAGTAATGGGTCCCCATAACTGGAGTCAGAAATGTCTGTAATCAAAGACCATATATTCCTTAATAAGAAGCCTCCAAAACATAAGTACCTGATGAATCCAAATATTAGCTTATTGGACCTTACCTTCAAGACCAACAGCCTTAGGTGGTAACAACTTCCAAATGGGCTGGACTAGATTCAGTCCAGTGCTATAGAAGAAGGATGTTTTGATGATTAAGGCATTGAACTAGGACTGTGGACACGTGGGTTCAATTCTCAGCTCTGTCACATTTTCTCATCCTTTTGCTGTCTTGTGTATCACATGGGGGACAGGCGGACAGGGTTTGTACATACATATACAGAATCTAGGCCAACGTTTGTGCAGTGCCTAACACAATGGGGCCCTGATCCTGGCTGGTGCCTCTGAGGCCGACTGTAATACAAATAAATAATTGATGTGAAAATGTTCATAATCCATTACCCATTCTCTCACCCAGCTAGTCTCCAACCCTTAGCAAACACTGAAGTCTACTACGTAAATGAGGAATAGCCACCTGCTTGATAATCAGTCTAAAAATCTAACAGCCTGTTATTCCTGCCCAAGTGAAACAAAAAACAAAACAAAACAAAACATAAAGGCTCACCACTACTCACCACTGTGGAGAGGTGAAAGTGGCAAGCAACAACATCAGTTAGTTTACTTACTTTATTTACATTTGTACCATCTGTTACTGATGTATTTTTTCTACTCCTATTCAGTGTGGATTCTTCCTTGCGAGACAAGTTCTCATGTATTTTTCCCATGTACCTGGAGTTAAGTTCTTTTTTTTTTTTTTTAAGACAAAATTATTTGTTAAAGAAGAGAGAGAGAAGCATTCCCCCCCACTCCAACCTTCTCCCCCTCCTATTACTTAGGCACATAGAGGGGAAGAACAGCATATCATCGCCTGTGATGGGATATTAGATGGGGTGGGATCTGAGTTACCCAGGAAAGAATTTTCTGTAGTATCTGGCTGGTGAATCTTGCCCATATGCTCAGGGTTTAGCTGATTGCCATATTGGGGGAAGGAATTTTCCTCCAGGGCAGATTGGAAGAGGCCCTGGAGGTTTCTCGCCTTCCTCTGTAGCATGGCGCACGGGTCACTTGCTGGAGGATTCTCTGCTCCTTGAAGTCTTTAAACCACGATTTGAGGACTTCAATAGCTCAGACATAGGTGAGAGGTTTTTCGCAGGAGTGGGTGGGTGAAATTCTGTGGCCTGTGTTGTGCAGGAGGTCGGACTAGATGATCATAATGGTCCCTTCTGACCTTAGTATCTATGAATCTATCTATTAAGGCTGTCCAGCCAGTGAGATGTGGCAAGAGAAGTAAAAGGCCTAGATTCAGCCCTCAATAAGAGAATAAACATATGTGATATTTCTGGTGTTCAGTTGACATACGTCATTAGATAGCATTTAGACAGATCCTCTATGATCTGCAGCAACTGATGTAGCTAAGGTTGATATGCTACTTTCACTATAACACACATACACACAGAGAGAGAGAGAGAGAGAGAGAGAGTCCAGTTGTTTATAACTACTGCTGAGTGAGTAATTTGCAAAGAACAATTTTATTTGACATAGTTACTCTTCTGTGTGTGAATTTTTCACAAGCAGCTCATGCCTCTCTCTGATTCATTTGCTTTTCTAAATGATTCTTCAGCAACTAATTTTTGGTCTTTAGATTGTTTCCCAGGAGCTCACTGTGAATATATGTCTCAGTTTCCCACTCTAAGACTGGGATGTTAACACTTTCTCCCTGTCACCAGAAGTTCCTTCCCCAGGGTACCCTCAGGGCTCTAAGTGTGGCCTTCACACTCACCAAGGCCAGTGCTCTGCAATATCCAGGTGGTTTTTCTGCTCCAGTTCCAGACTTAGAAGGCTCAGCCCTCTGGCTGGGCCCCAGAGCATCTACCCTTTCCAGGTTGTCAATTAACAGGAAGAAGGGGAAATAACACAAGGCTGGGTTGAGGCTCTCTTTCTTCAGAGGATGCTCATCAGACTGTGGCCCTAAACTGAGTTCACAAGTAAATAGAAAGGAACAGACCCATCTCAATGTGTGTCAACATCTGGCTCTCCCTTCCAAATGGGATGGGCCATCAGGCAGCAGCCATTCCAGGAGCTCCTGCCTTTAATCAGCCCTCTCTCCAGGAGAGGAGGACCGAAGGTTAGCTCTCTTGCCTGTTCTGCCTTCAACTGAGCTGTGTTTCTCCCTTCTAAGTGTCTCTCTCCAATTCTGACATCTCTCACAGGAGTATCAGGGCAATCACCCAACCCATATTAGTTCATTAATCCCATGTTACCTAGTGTGGGATTTACATAACCCATCAAACTCCATATAGTACTTCACAGGCTTACTAAACCCATGGTCCTCTTAGCTGAGGACCTAATTTATCGGTACTCATTAGCTGAGTTGGAGATGTGTGTAAAAAAGAATCCGCCTCCAAACAGATATGTGGCACAGCGGCTGGCCTGCTGCCATAAGCAAGTCTAACACTGGGCCTATCCCCCACAAAAGCAAATGAGCCTTTTCACCAGGTGTGTTTTAAAGAGGCAGTGCAAAGCATACCACATTAGCATAAACTAAGGGTATATGATCAACAAGAGTATGACCAGTTTGTTATTCTGTTTAGAAAGCTGTCACAGGACAGGCATCCTGATTAGAACTCCATTTTCACATTCTCCGGAGTTCAGATAAAAAGTCTGCCTAGGTCTGCTGTGAGACCCTTATTCATTCCACAGAGGAAGAAGGTCCTAAAGGAAAACTACCTCCATACAGCTTAGCCTTTCGGTATGAAAGTTCACAATGTACGAAGCAATTCACACTAAGAATAAACTGTGAAATGCGTTTTTTAAAAAGTGTTCTATTACCACTGGAATTTCTCAGTCTGGTACTGGAGGTAGCCATCTTTCTCTGACAGAAAGCTCCTTGTGCCACTAGCAATGTGAGAGCTCGGGGGAAGAGTCTGTGAATTGGTTTCCAAGCCTGCTTTAAGAAAAGTTTAACAATCGGAAAAGAAATTCCAATATTTAAATCAAATAGCTAACATTTAAATATTAAAGGCCAGACTGTATCTGGCCTGCACTAGTATTGAGAAGAGGATGCAAACTTCCCCCTGCTGGGCTTGGACGCAAGTGCAAGAACCGAGGGCCTGATAAAGTGGATAATGAACTACACCAGGCTTAGCTTTAAAGAGCCCAGTCCTCCAGCTGCCCTGCATGGTCAGTGTCCTGCCCCCACTGTCCTGCATGGAGCCCCACTGAAGTCCATGACTCTGCACAGGCACTGAGGCCTGCACCATGCAGGACAACTTGCAGGATGGGGATCTAATTCAGTTGTTAGCAGTGATCAGGCGTCTGCCTGACATGTTCACATCCACTCCATCTCAAAAAGCGTCCTACAACAAAGACAGCATCCGCTGTGCAGGAAATCGTAACTTTTTACTGATTTGTTTGTCAATAATAGAGAAAAGATTCTCAGCATTTCTATTAAACAGAAATTTTTAAAATTTAAAAGAGTTTATTGTTCACTTTGGGGTGGAAGGCAAACTGGATTTTAAGGCTCTTGCCACATCCACAGCAGGTGTCAAACAGCACAGCTACACTGAAGCAAGTGCAGCTATGCTGATTTACCCCAGCTGAGAATCTGGGCCTTAAACAGCTTCTCAATTTCAAATTGAGATTTGCAGACCAGCACATTATGAATCAGACTATTTAGGTGTAAGAATATTGGACATTGCAAAGTAGTGAGGTTTAAAAAGCACTTAGTGTGCATTCATAGTAAATATTTTTTATTTTAAAATAGGTCATGCATTTTGTATGATGGATTTAAAAAGCAAAAATACAATACACATACAATAATGCATGCTATAAAGCATAGTCACACATTGTTTTGAATACACATACAGGTACCATGGGTCACTTAATCTCATCAAAAATCCACATTTAAATATTATGGGCAAATGTCTGCTGTCAGATCGTGAGTTCAGTTAGCAATGGGGAAAGCTTTTAGAGTTCAAGGTTCTGAAAACCTCTCCAACTGTTGCTTTTTTAATTGCCAATCTATCTGATTTTGCAAATTTTTCCTTGTAATTTAAATCCATTCCCCCTTGCTTCACCCACGTTGATTCAGTGCTTTGAAATACATTTAACCAGTTAAAGGGAAACCTGTGCTAACAACATATGTCTAAAGTGCTCATCTATAAGGGGAAATTTACTGTCATAACTATACGACTGGAGTCACACTGGTGCAACTCCCTGCGTGGATGATCTTGTTCCAGAATAAGAATGCCTTTTTTTGGTTTAATTTATATGGCTTTGCAAGTAGTATAATTATTCCAGTTTAGCTATGCTGATAAATGTCCCTGAAAACAGAGAAACCTCCTTCTCCTGAAAAGAAAAAGGCTAGCACAAGTGAATGGGCTATATATGGTATTTCATTAGCATTTTTCTTTCACCACATCTGTTTCTCTGTTTACATTCTACATGTTTGGGAAGCAGCACTGTCCAGTGGATAGGGCACTTGTCCAAAAGAACTAGCTTCCCTTCCTGTCCATTGCTTTGACTTGCTGTGTGAAATTGAGCAAGTCACTAAACTGCCTTATGCCTCAGTTTCCCCACCCATAAAATGGTGATAATACCCACCTTTGGAAAGCAACTTTTCTTTGAGATCAATAGAAGCAAAGTATTATGGATTTTATTATTAAATACTAGTTTGATAAGTTTCATTAGTTTTTCCTCCACCTTTGATCCATCTTTCACTTTGTTTGAAGTTAGATAAAATAAGTTCACGCATTCCCAACCCCAATATTCTAGCTCTCCTCCCTTCCCCCACCACCGCCCTAAATGTGTAGAACTCCCACTGCACCATTTATCTGTTGCCAGTAGTTACAGCAGTTCTACATACATAGGAACAGCAGAATATCAGAGTTGAGATCCATTGTGTGGATCTAATCAATATCATTTCCCATGGACAGATGAGGAAGGAAGAAGAAAAGTGTTTAAATATTAGCATCTGAATCCGAGCACGGAGGAGACAAGAATGCTTCATGGACAATTTAGATACAACTCTTAATTTTGCAGAGGGTGCATAAATTCCATGGTGACTGATACCTTCCACATCCCTAAAATAGAGCTGGGAGCAAAATTACACCCTGATATATTAATGGAATACAACAGGTCAATTTTAAAAGCCCTTAAAGTACATTTACAGACAGATCATTATTGATCTGACCTCAAAGACAAACAGTGTATGTACTTTTCAGTCTGATGTATTAGATTAAAAATAATCTCTACATTTAACACTGTGATAAGCTAAAAGAAAGTAAGCAACTCAAAAGATCTACTGAAACTATTGTAGGAGTTTCATTACAAAAGCAAGACAGTTCCACTGTGAAGTTGAAAATCCAGTCATGCATTCTGCTTTCACTCCTCCACTGTACCCTGAGAGGGTAATGGACTTCCAAATATGGGGGTTCATGGATTTGACTATTCCTGGACACCAGCCTTAGTGCCAAGCTTCCTTACTTTTGGGGGTGATGGTTAAGTCAGACCCACACCATCATCATCACTTTAACATAGGTTTTGTTTGTTTGATTGATTAGCCAACAGGCTGGAGTTGGTTACAATTTTTTTTTTAAAGTGCCCATAGCCACATATTGACATCACACGCATCTGCCTGAGGCACCAGAAGGTACTCTGCTGCTGAAAGGAGCAGCAAAATGAATGGCCAAGTATCTCCATGGTAACAGCAGTGCATGCCAGGAAATTGAGCCATGAAGGGACAGAATTGCATTATGCCAGAAATAAGTCTCCATAACAACAATGGAGCGATGATGAGGAAAAGGAAGTATCAAGCCATGACTGCACTGGGCCATACAGGAAAGGTGGTTGCTCAGATAGGATGCTACTTGTCTACTTCAATTTTAAAGGCTATTTGAATTAGACACAATGCGTAATTGGTTACACACAATAAATTTATCACACACACACAGAACATACTAGGTATTTTACAATGTACACAGAACATACTAGGTACTATGCCATAGAGAGCATACATACATAGAGAGTCTAAATACACAAGGACAGCTAATTAGGCCAGTGTGGTTTCTAAACAAGGCACCTTAGTACCCAGAGAGCAAGAAGAAAAATGAGTCAGTGCCATAAACCATAATCACAGATTCAGGGATTTCATTTCAGAGACAATTTGAGATTATATGCTGGAGTATCAGGCAATATTACTAAATACTGCTTGGGCTATGCTGCCTTTTCTCTTTGCTGATAGCTTGAGACAACAGAAAAGGTAGGCAGTTTAAAAAGAAAAACGTAGGTCTCTCTGAAAGTGGGTTTATCCATCTAATGGACACACACTCGTATCTGTCCACCACCTTATGGTCAGATAACTGAGGTACCCAAAAAACAACTACTGAAACAGGGCCATCTACTATGTGCGTGGGTGTTTAAAGAGAAAGATAAAACACCTTGGTAAGGTGATAACAGGCAATTCTTGAAATGCTCTTTGCTATTCTTGTGGCATAGCATTGCCACTTATTAAGATTTCACCTGCATCATGGTCTTTCAGGTACTTTAGATGACAGGTCACCTTTTTTAATATCTCTATATGCACAATTTGTAAAGATTACTGAAATACACAAAGAAGTGAGCTGGAGCACCTTGAGATGAGTGAAGGCAGCGCATTGACCTGGGAAAACTCTCCACATCTCTGACAAGAACTCAGTAACAACCAAAACAGGAAACGTCTCCAGAGAATGCATCCCAGCTTTTAACACTGGACTCAGCATGAGCAGTGACAGGACTTTGGGATGCTAGGCTGCAAATCCTTATTTCTGAACACTGATGTCACTGGGTGAAATCCTAACCTCATTGGCAAAATTCCCATTTATTTTATTGACTTCAGAAGGAGCCAGAACTTCACCCACTGATAATGTGTGAGCAAGTTAGCACTATGTGCAGGAGTAAGGGCGTATAGATCATAGAATACCACGGTTGGAAGGGACCTCAGGAAATCATCTAGTCCAACCCCCTGCTCAAAGCAGGACGAATCCCCAATTTTTGCCCCAGATCCCAAATGGGCCCCTCAAGGATTGAACTCACAACCCTGGGTTTAGCAGGCCAAAGCTCAAACCACTGAGCTATCCCTCCCCCCCCCTGCTCAAAGCAGGACGAATCCCCAATTTTTGCCCCAGATCCCAAATGGGCCCCTCAAGGATTGAACTCACAACCCTGGGTTTAGCAGGCCAAAGCTCAAACCACTGAGCTATCCCTCCCCCCCCCTGCTCAAAGCAGGACGAATCCCCAATTTTTGCCCCAGATCCCAAATGGGCCCCTCAAGGATTGAACTCACAACCCTGGGTTTAGCAGGCCAAAGCTCAAACCACTGAGCTATCCCTCCCCCTTCCCCCCCCCCCCCCCCCCCAAACAAGCAAACCAAGATGCTAGTTCTTCGTTTGTACTGGGTAAGATTCCCATGCTATGTAGTGAAGTTACCCTTGGACATGATGATCAAAATACTGCATGTTCACACTTTGAGCTGGAGATGTAAATTCCAGTTCAAGGAGACACACCTGCATTAGCTGTGATTGAGCTAGTACTCTAAAAGGAGAGTGTAGCTGTGGCAAACACAAACAGCAGGAGGGGCTAGCTGCCCCAAATACATACCAGTCTCAGACAGTAGGCGCATACTTGGACTGGCTAGCCCCTCTCTCTGCTTGCATTGCTGCAACTACAGTGTACTTTTAGAGCACTAGCTCGACTGCAGCTAGAGCAGGTACACCTTCTCGAGCTGGAATTTGTACCTCCAGTTCAAATGTAGCAATACCCTTAGCGTTTTAACCCAAGCAGCTCTCAGTAAACGGAGACGCTAACTTAGCGGTTCTCTCTCTCTCTCTCTTTCACAGTATATTAATAGCTCATTATGGATGGTTAAGAATTGCTGCAGGCATTCAATTTAGCTAACTGAATAACCCTTCCACACTTTTGCAAGTACAAAACTCTTATTACCACTGATTACTTGTGTAATACCTGCAATACAATCAGTGAGCTCAACTATTCCCTACCTGTTCATCTAATATAATTTCATATTAGTAGTCTTTATTTTTACAGCAGGATTTTAAGCATGATTCTGGGATGTATTGTATCTTTGACCCTAAAGATCTTACAATTTAATGGCCAGATCCTGCAAAGGTTTACACACATTTAATTTTACAAATGCAAGTTGTCTCAAAATCAGTAAGACTACTTGCATGTATAAAGTTAAATATGTGTGTAACTCTTTGTGGGACTGGGTATTAATTTGAGACCTGAAACAATGAGTCAAGGTAAAGACTCCTGAGATGACTCAGATGAAAGAACAGACATAGCTAAGAGTATGAAAAGTCATTTGTGATTTTGGGTGCTTCACTTCTGGAGCACCCAACTTGAGACTTCTTTTAAAAGGGACTTGATTTTCAAAAAGTTCTGAGCTCCCACTATGTGAAAATCAGGCCATTTTAAAGTAACTCCAGAAAGGAAGGAATATCTAGTGGTTAAACACTAGCCTGGGCCTTGAAAGTCCCAAGTTCAATTCTAGCTGCACCAGACATCGCATGTGACCATCGATGAGTTATGTGCCTCAGTTTTCCATCTGTAAGATGGGGATAATAGTACTTCCCTAACTCACAGGGATGTTGTGAAGCTAAATGCATCCAAAAGATTGTGAGAGGCCCAGATAATGGGAGCCAAATGAGTACCTAAGACAGATCATCTGAGAAATTCATGCTCCTTTTTTATTTATTTTACTTTCTTGGCCAAATACAATATATCAGAACACAAGCAGTGATCTAGCAATGGTGGTATGCACTGAGAATCAGGGAATATATTTTAGGGCCCATTTCTGCAAAGTACTGTCATGAGTACCATGGAAATGAATAGAAGAGGAGTTCACTGTGCATCTTTGAGGAATAGGCTGTTAGGGAAGTTGCTAAGCGCCAAGCTTTTCGGTGTGGGCACTTGTTTCTAGGATATATTTTGGTAAACAACTTTGAAGTCAACACTAAAAATTTCAGTCTGAGTGCTTTTTTTCTCTTTTATCCAGTGTACCTTCATGACTGTACTAGTCCATTTAAATGGCAAGGCAGGCAAACAGCCTCCTTCTGCAGCCTCTCTCCACAGCTCAATTACCATTGCTTTAGCAGTGATAATTAGCATTCCTCAGAGCTAGATCTCTTTGAGTGACAGGTAACCATGGAGAGTCACAATCCTGTAGGTGATCACCAAGAGTCTGACTTTTCTTTTTAATTAAAAATTAGAACTGCCTTAAACAAAGATAACCTAATTCACTGATATATGCTATTATCCCAGGGTTGCTAAGCTGGTAAGAATAACATTAGCATTTAAAAAATGAAACAATTTCTAAATGAATAGACTACACTAGGGTGATATGAGGGAGAGCAGGTTTATTGTCTGTAGTGAGAGAATATATCTATAATGATGGTACAAAAAGACTAAATGGTATATATTTCTCCAGGGCGTTGGTATGGAGACAAAAACAGGGCTTTTTCCTTGATATGTGAATGGACCACTCCAATTTATTTTAGTTTTTTAATAAAGCTTTTTAAAAAAGATTACAAAGGATGTTATTCAACTAGAAATCCACTAGACCAGTCATCGTGCTAGAATAAAAATAATTATATTGGGATATAATATCCCATCTGATTTTAGCTGGTATGTGATTCAAGGACAAGAAATGTAATGGGCCAGATCAACATTTGGATCTTAATATTGCTGCTTGAGTCCATCCCTGAAAATGGAGCCACACTATCAACTGGTGTGAATGATGTATATCAATTGAAGACAATTTACACCATCTGATAATCTGGCTCTGTTTGCAGGGATGGGCTCAGGCAGCAAAATTCAGATCCAAATGTTGAACTCAGGGTATGCCAACTAGAGTTTTGGTGCTTGCCCAGCTTGGTATCCATTCCATCAGCACACAAGTGGTGAGCTTGTTCTTGGCAAGAGCTGACCAAAGAAAATTATATATAGTCTTGGAAAATATTTACAAACTCCGGTTGAATCATGTTATGAATATTGTGTGTCACACAATAATGGCACTGGATCACAAGGCAAGAATTATTCTAATGAGGCAGTGACAGACTACTCCCCTTATATTCACACCCTACACACTATTGTAATAATCTTTGTACAAAGTATATCTTGTCAGGTATCATTTAAAAACTCGTAATTTGCTGGTCATTATTGTCCTGGTGAAATATGTGACAACATTGTATGTAAAAAGAAAAGGAGTACTTGTGGCACCTTAGAGATTAACAAATTTATTTGAGCATAAGCTTTCGTGAGCTACAGCTCACGTCATCGGATGCATTCAGTGGAAAATACAGTGGGGAGATTTATATACATAGGGAACATGAAACAATGGGTGTTACCATACACACTGTAATGACAGTGATCACGTAAGGTGAGCTATTACCAGCAGGAGAGCTGGGGGGAAACCTTTTGTAGTGATGTACATTGGTCAAACTGGACAGTCTCTATGTAAAAGAATAAATGGACACAAATCAGACGTCAAGAATTATAACATTCATAAACCAGTCGGAGAACACTTCAATCTCTTTGGTCACTCAGTTACAGACCTAAAAGTGGCAATTCTTCAACAAAAAAACAGACTCCAACAAGACACTGCTGAATTGGAATTAATTTGCAGACTGGATATAATTAACATAGGCTTGAATAAAGACTGGGAGTGGATGTGTCATTACACAAAGTAAAACTATTTCCCCATGTTTATTTCCCCCCTAACCCCCACTGTTCCTCAGACGTTCTTGTCAACTGCTGGAAATGGCCCACCTTGATTATCACTACAAAAGGTTCCCCCCAGCCCCCGCTCTCCTGCTGGTAATAGCTCACCTTACCTGATCACTCTCGTTACAGTGTGTATGGTAATGCCCATTGTTTCATGTTCTCTGTGTATATAAAATCTCCCCACTGTATTTTCCACTGAATGCATCCGATGAAGTGAGCTGTAGCTCACGAAAGCTTATGCTCAAATAAATTTGTTAGTCTCTCAGGTGCCACAAGTACTCCTTTTCTTTTTGTGAATACAGACTAATACAGCTGCTACTCTGAAACCTGTCATTGTATGTAAAGTTATAAGATATTATTGTTATTATCACATGTTCCAAACCCCACAGCCCTGCCCAAACAGAATTTGCAAGCAGGTCTCTCCTAACAAAGATATGGGTGCTCTGCTTCGTTTGCATCTAAGCAGTAAACAGGTGGGAAGGGAAACAAAGAAAGCTGAAACAGGTGAGAAAAAAACAGCAGGGAATATCCTTCCACATAGACACTTTTTCTCCTCGTGCTCAGCTGGAAACGTTTTTCCAGAGGGGGACTGAAAGTATAAAAAGGAAGGACAAACACCCCCTAGCACCCCTCTCTCTCCTTCTGCCCATCTCCTTCACCACACCTGATGCAACAAAGGAAGCACTTGTTGGACTCTGGGGGAGAGGTCATGAACCACAGGATTTGGTCAATAAGACTGCTGAAAGCATGCGATGAGAAATTTTTCTTGAGTCTGATAGATTGTTAAGTTAGGTAATAGTAAATGTCTTATCTTTATTTTTCTTGCCACCATTTCTGACTTTTATGCCTCATTATTTGTACTCACTAAAAATCTCTCTTTGTAGTTAATAAACTTGTTTTACTGTTTTATCTAATGCCATGTGTTTAAATGGAAGTGTCTGAATAACTATTTGAGATAATAAACTGGCATATTGTTCTCTTTAAGGAATAATAGACTTAAAATATTTTGTATTGTCCAGGAGAGGGGTGGACATACATTTCTGGGGGGAAATGTGGTAGTGAGCATGTGTTGGGGTTAACCCTGCACCATAACCAGGCTGGTGAGAGCCAAAATGTAATGCAGGTGTGGCTGGCAGGCTGCAGTTACACACAGACACTCAGGGTGTAGCTTGCACGCTGGAAGGCTGTGAGCAGTCCAGGTGGGAGCTACTTCAGTGAGGCATTGTAAGGCACCCAAGGTTGCAGGGCAGAGATGATAGCTGCTCATTAGTCTGGATTGTACTCTGGTATGTTGGAGAGGGTCAGGAATTTCCTGTTAATAGGGGACAGCATTGAAAAAAAGTTATTGGCAGGTAAAATTAGTGTGCTAAACACCAAAAATTCACTTCTCCAGCATTTTCAAAGAATTCCTATACATAGTGCTTTATACCACAAGAACAATATCAGCATCCTCAAGCAATATAGTCCTCCCTAATGTGAATACAACCATACCAGTATGAAAGTGCTTATCCTGGTATAAATTATTCCCATACAGAAAGGGAAATAAGCTATACTGGTATAAAATACCTTTAGCACTGGCCTCCACACTAGGGGCTGTACTGGTATATCTATTTCAGTAAAATAGTTGTATCTGTACAAGAACTGTATGGACTTGCTTACGCTGTTGAATATCAGGAATACTGCTCTAACAGGTCAGATAGCAAAGTAACTCGATTTCTTAATGGTGACTATTCCATTTATTAACGAGATTTTGAAGCATTAATAAAGAAATCAAAATGGGTAGCTAGAGTTCGTAAGATGAGCAATAGCTAGCATTGTTTTATCACAAGGGCTTTAATGAAGTGCCATGATCAAAAGACCCAAATTAATGGCAAATAGTTTTAAGACATGAAGTGACACTGCTTGGTATCCCAAATTACTTTTGTTTTTTCCATGTTAGTTTAAAGGACTAGATCTGAGTTTGTGCTATGGTTACATTGAACAGATCCAAACACAGCAGTTCCCACACTACGGGCAGACATTTTAAATCCAACTTAATGCCCCAGATATTTTACCTTCCAAGAGTGAGAAATTTCATAACTTCACAAGAATCAAGAATAGGTCTTGTATCACTGCAATATTGTGGCTGAGCTCCTGCTTTCCATTAGCCTCTCATGCAGCTCAGGATTTAAGGAATGCCCAATCCTGCAAGCCTTTATCAATGTGAGGTGTTTAAAAGTTCCAGTGAAGTTAATGACCCTCATCCTTTAGTGAGGGTTTGCTGGATCAAGTTCGAATTTGACTACATTCAAGGTTCTTGAAAAAACAGGTTTGATTCTTTGTCACTCTCCCACACACAAATGACCCAAATGTCAAAAGTCTTGGCTTTTCTCCCCCTGAATCCATGACTCTGGACAAATATAATCTATATGAGTATTCACTCATGTACTGCAAATGCTGTGAATTTTTTCTCAAACAGGAAAGCAAATGCTAAAATAAGGGATGTCTGGAATTAAACTCCATGTAGATTGACACAGAACAAACAGGTTTTGAGACCACAGGACACAGTGTACCAGTTTTAAAGCAGACTATAGGTAATATCTAATGTTTCTGGTTTCTGGTATAAAAATCCCTGCTTTTACTACTCAAGCAAAAAATCTCCACTAGCTGTGGCTTGGCTGTACTGGTGAAACAAGCCACACAGTATGCCACAAATCCTAACTGCACCCCCAGAGGAAGATCTTCTGGGCAATGGAACTGGTGCAGCTGCCCTATACAAGAGGGAACACAATTGGTTTTGGCCACCCCCTAAAAGTGTGGGAAACCCAGTGCCCTGCAGGCTCCCTGGACAGCAATATACAGAATTGTTTTAGAAGCAAGAGATGGCTTAGGAAGGGATGGGTACAGAAATTCTAGACTGCGCTGATCCTCAAGTCTTTCCCTCCCAACTATGGAGAAAGTATTAAGGCTGTTAACACTCGCCATTAGGCTGGAGTAACCTCTATGGAGCAGCTCCACTCCCACTCCATCTCCTCTGGGAAAGAAATTTCCTTGCCCGTGGATCTCCCCAGTACCCACTCAGATAGAAAATGGCTTTGGACCTAAGAGAACATGGAACCACAAATACTCCTGTCCCTACCTGAATCAAATCAAGTTCATACAAAGGACAACCAGAGACAGAATGTCTGCATAGTCCCATCAGCATCTTCTTGTAAAGACAACAGTCAAATAATTCTTCCAAAGAATTAAACCTCTTAATAATGGATTGTTTTTAATTAATTAAATTAAATGCAAAGACATCTACAGCTTTGCCATGCTGTTTACAATTATATCACAGCGGGGGGCAAATCCTGCTTGCTTTTTCTCACATAAGTAATCCCCTTGACTTCAAGCAGAATTCAGCCCTTGAGCTTTCAGTCTCCTACCTGAAGATCATTCAACATCTTTCTTCAAGAATGCCTCCATTTAGGATGTTGTTTAAGTGGACAATATCCTGATCTGACAAAGTTTACAATCCATTCAGCCATGTCAAAATCACATTGCATTGTACTCTGGCAGAGCCTTGGAAATGCATTAGTGCATACCCATTTATAATCAGTAGAATTAAGTAAACCAAGATTTCTGTTTTCTATAGCATGGATGAAAGAATTGATGCTAGATTTGGGGGAATGCCCATGTCTTGCTGGTTCCTCAGAGAATCAGAATTCTGTTCCTCTGCTACAGAAACCGAGAAACTCCTCTCTCCCTGTACATATGTAATTCCCACGTATGTGAATGTAGTTAATGCACAGTACAAGTGCAAGAACTGCAATGGAGATCCACACTGTGGATTGAAGAAAAGAGCTTTGTCCTGAGCTGGAGAAAGCCAACAGCAAATCATCTTTTCTCTTTCTCTAATGTATTTTTAAAAATATGAGAGTCCTTACTTTATTCTAATTCCAGACAGGAATTGGAATTAGTTTAGAATCCTCTTCTCTGCATGTGAACAGCAAACTACTAATAAGCAGGAAGGCATAAGGAACCAGGTAACCCGCAGACACAACAAAACATTTGGCCATGTTCTTCTCACTTGCCTTATACAGGCCTTAGACACAGAATCTCTCCTTACTTGAAACTGATAATGTCTGCTGTGAGCTGCTTATGGCCACTCTAAGTTATCAGTTCTAGTGCCTAGGAGGTTTCCCAAACAAATAACTGACTGGAATACAACTACTTCCAAATTGAAGCAGGGCTACTCATGGTTCATGCAGTCCTTTGCCTCCCATGTGCCCCTTACCACAGGCCAATCTGCAGTAGTCGTTTTAAGGGTACAGCAAACTTCCTCCTCTGTGTGTACAGTATCTATATAAACACATACAAAATCCAGGATATGCACACACGCACACAAATAAATCATGGGTTGGATCGCAGTTTCACTTGTTCCTAGAACAGTCATCATCTCAGCTACATTTTGATGTGGATTCTGAAAGCTTGACTAGACTTCTCATGGATGCCTTGAAAGCATCTTGTAAAGACATTGCCAAGTTCCTTACAGAAACAGGAACAGACATTGGATCTCTCTCCGTACCAAGTACTGATCCCTATAAAGTCTGATGGTTTACTTCAGTTAAGTACTCCAGGCATTCTGGAAGCTTATGAGAACATCTTGAGTCTACAAAACTGAGCTGAAGCTCCAGAAGAAACAGACTGATAAGATTTCTGATAGTTCCTTCTATTCAGCCAGAAATTGTTCTTATAGTTTCTCATGGTATCGTGGCATTTATGTTTCCAGTCCCAATCAGAATAAAGAAGTTTAAAGATGCATGATGACAAAGTTGTAATGGGAAACTACAGTTGTCCCAATTTATCAGAGTCTAGAAAAAAGTTCAGCTCTAGTTAGATGACAGCATTCTGAGAATTTTCAAGATGATCCTTGTATTAGAGAACTAACTCACCTACCCTTCTGGAAAAGTCTTTTAGAATGTAATAGATAATACTGCCTTTCTATTTATTCTTTTAACCATTCTCCATAAGTCTTCAACTAGAGTTTGTTGGCCAAATTCTGCCCTCACAGTTGTGCATTCCTAGTGAAACTGACGGAGTTGCATGGTTGCCCCAGAAGGCAAAATCAGGCCCTACTTGTCAGAATGCAAAAACTCAAAGAAAATTCACTACTGTTTTCAATTGTTCTGATTGCCAGTTCATAGTTTTATCACCTCTTGATTCAGATTGGAAGGAGCAAAGTCATTTAGTGTCTAAACAATGAAATCATTATATAATTTGTTACTACACCAGCTCGGGGTTGACATGATGCATTATTTAGTACTACTTAGACGCAAAGCATGTGCTATCCCTGTTACCTACCGTGCATACCTACAAAGGTGACTTAACATGATGCAGTCACTTGAATTGCCACAAGGATGCTCTGCAAGCAAATTCCAAGAACACCAAGCACATTTTGAACTCCTCGTTTTAACTAATGGGGAAAGAAAAAAAAATCAGCAAAGTCTTTTCTCCTTATTTTTAATGAGCAGCATAGAGGAGACTATAATTAGTCTTTTTTAGCACGAATCATTTAATCTACTTGCAACCTGAGGCACTTTAGTTTCTCCTGTGACCATCTATGTACCACAGACTATAATGTCAGCACCCTACTGACAGTTTCTCCCGGTTTTATTCAGTATGAGAACACACCATTCTGCTGTCATTTTGAAAACGGTGTTCATATATATCACAATGATCCCTTGGCTAAAGTATTAAACATCATCTAATAGATCATGAATAGGGTACCTTAGCCCAGAATCACTAGCTATTTTAATCTCCTCCAAGGCAGTAAACAGGGAACCCAAAATGTTACGATCCTGTCACAACCCAGTAATGGGTAGGGGATGGGAGCTTTAACAATTTTATATTTGTTTGCATTTACCAGCAAAAGAAAGAAAGAAGCAGTGCAACTGTGCTTTTTTGCCCACAACAGATACTTCACGTAGTGACAAACATGCTGAGAGACTGGTCTGTCATTTACTTCAAGGAAATCCAACATGAGGTAAATGCATGAATGATGCAGACAACTATTTTACAGGAGTAAAATTTGAATTTTTTTTCAATTCTTTTTAACCTTTAGATGATTTTCTCCCCCACAAAAACATTGCCACCATTTTTTGATCAGCCTGGTATTTTCCATTTTTAATTTAGGAACCGCATCCACCAACAATAGTTAAAGATGAACACTTGGGAAATCCTAGAATAGGGATATGTCCTCTAGATGTAGGCTCTTTTCCACTCTCCAAGCATGACCACATTTCTTTTGAAGGATCTCGTATGGATCACAAGTTGTCAGGAGTGTGTGTACACCAGGTCTACTGTGAAATATACAAAACCACATTTCAGACCCTTTGATTATATTCTGTCTCTCCCTGTCTGGATAACTTTTCAGAAGCTGACAGAGCCTTTACAATTTAATTGGTGTTGATACCTTTTGAAGCAATGCCTTGAGGCACTGAGGCTCATTGTCTACTTTTTTCTGTTTTTCTCCAGCTGCCTCCACTTGGCTTCCTTGCAGCCTGTGGTGCTATGTTGGCCCCTGCATTTCTCATTCATGAGAGTACTTGTACTGGGTCCTATTACAAGAGCCCTTGTTAAATACCCAGCAGGCAGCACTGAAAAGATATTTTGACTATCTGGGATTTGAAGGCCTCTAGCAATAATGGAAAATAAACTCTGAACACAAAAGTATACCAGTAGTAGTGAGTGTTGATGTAACCAAGGATTCATGCCAGGGACCTCAGAACCAAGGTACTTACTGTCTATGCAGTGGTTATTATGCCCTGGGTAATTAGACTGTGTCTCTCACTTTGCTTTCTTAGAATTTGCCAACTATCATTTTCCATGTCACTTTTCACCTTATGTAGCCTTCATCCCCCTCCTTTTAGACCCTCTAATACTGCTTGATAATCTGTGTGGAATATATAGCCAAAGCCCCACTCCAGGGAAGAAACTTTAGACTGATATTTCCAAAGCCACTGAGGGAACTTGGACAGCCAATTCTGGCTAAGTGTCCAGATGCCTTAGGTGACTTTGGAGGCATCTCAAGGCTGAGAATTTCAGTTTCAGTCCTGAAAAACATCCCTTTCTTATGCTTAACTGCCACATTAGTGAACTTAAAGAGTTGTGTTGGCAATGAAATATTTTTCTCCCTACCCGCAGATCCAATTCCTGAAAAGGTCATGGTTTTAATGGTAACTTGAACCCCTAAGCTGTCCATGAAGAGCCAATGTAGCTGTAGCAGCGTTGGTCCCAGGATATTAGAGAGATAAGGTGAGTGACCTAATATCTTTCATTGGCCTAACTTCTGTCAGTGAGAGACAAGCTACAATCTACTCCACCTTGCATTTTGCTGTGACACTCAGAATACCTTTCCCAGACCTGAAGAAGAGCTCTGTGTGGCTCAAAAGCTTGTCTCTATCTCACCAACAGAAGTTGGTGCAATAAAAAATACTATTTCACCACCTTATCTCATGAAGATGCAAGAAAGAGAAAACATTTACAGCATAATTTCAGCAGCAGGTAGGGTCATTCAGTCCTGGGCTCTGCCCTGTCCACACAACACTAACTAAAGGTATATATCTAGGAGCAGAGAAATACTACCACCATGTGAACCATCTTTAACTTCAATAGCAGCTTTTAATGAGGATGTCATTGTGCTTGACCAATATTAGTTAATCAAGCCTCACAGAAGTCCTGTAATTTAGGTGAAGGAGGATTGCTTCACCCACTACTACACTGCAGCTAGCTCTGGAGAGGAACACAGCAGTATTTTAACAACTCAGTATCTTACACCACAGTAAGGCAGCAAGTCAACAGCAGCATACCCAATTAAATTAAGAGGGGAATTTTAATGAGGCAAACTATCATTTCCAAATTCAAATCTGGCCAGAACCTTAAGGGTGATAATACCCTTTACACTTAAGAGCAGAATAAGATCTCTGACTGTCACAACATAAGCTTATCTAAAAATCAAAACAAAACATGTACCCTCTACCACAGTACTGGAGCATTGGCTTGATACTGACTCAGAAGAAAGAACGCCTCCCACTGAAACACCCATTCATTATGCAGGAAGTCAAGATACCACATTTATCTTCATGTGATGTTCGCATTTTTCACTTGCTCACTTTTTCTTTTCTTTTATTTAGTATTCTTTTCTTAATTGTGACCACATGGAGTTCCATGACTTTACCGGCATGTGAATTTTTCGAAAGAGACCTTCAAATCAGAGGACTTGATGGAACTTCATAGACATTGAATAGCCCCTGGCACTTTTCATAAGAGTCAGTGTTTGCCCTGCTTTCCTTGACCAAAAACACAGACAAAAACACTACTTCCACCCGATCGTGGAGATGGGGTTTTTTGGTTTTGGTTTGCTGGTGACAACAGCCTATTGTTTGTTGCATTAATCAGTGATGCTGATGTACTTGGTTGAAAAGTGCTTTGGGAAGCTTCAGAATGCAAGGCATTATATAAATATATGCTATTATTATTTCATTCCTTTCAACACACACACACAGTTCACTCTCTCTTTCATTCCCATGGCATTTGCTCTATAGATGAGAGCAAATCAAAACCCTGCATCTAAACACTCCTGAACATTACAGAAGTTAGGATCTGGATCCAGTTCAGATCCTTGTCATTCAGGACTCTCTCTAACTTGCACTAGCATTTTTTAGCCACTTGGAAATGTCACTAATGGACAGGAGGCTGCAACCAGTCTCTCCACCCACCCTCTATCATAGGCTAAAAGGTAGCTGCCTTTCTAACGCACTTATTTGAACCAATACAACATACTGTATAATTTCACAATGCCAAAATTAATTGCAACAAGAATGCTAAGACTGGAGCAAAAGCAACTTCCTGAACTGTGACATAAAGCTACAGTTTGAGTAATTGTAAGAACCTTATACCGCTTGTCCTCTGGGAAAGCTTTTTACATCCATTACATCCCTCTGACGTGGTAAATAAGCCTTTCTGGAAGCACTTCAAAGGCAAAGTGAAACAAAAATTTTGGCACTCAGCTGGCACTCCTGGAAGTAAGTGGTGTTTCTGGAGATGCCAATTTAGCTTGGTGATGGACAGGCAGAGTGTTTCACAGGGAACCATACCAATGATGACAGGTGGGCTAGTTAGATGAGCTAAATGAAAATTATGCCAAAAGTAAATTCCATCTGAAACAGGCTTAATGCAGCTTCTATGAGCTTAACTAGGGATAGTTTCCCTTTTGGCTGACACAGGAAAGCTGCTGTCTATGGAATATAAGGATCCCAGTTATAGTATTAGTTTGAGTAATTTGCTGCACAGACACAAACAAAGTCCAGTGCAGTCACTGGAGGGGGGTGGGGAGAGCGGCTATGTTAATTGATTAGTATTACATATGCTCGGGTGTCTGCTCACTGCTGGGCCAGACTCAACAGGAAAAAATCCTACAACTGTTCAAATGAAATGTTGGTAAAGGTTGGAGCAGAACCTTGCTGTCCTTCCATTCTCAGCCTTTCCTAGTTACGCATTGGGTATGTCTACACTGCAAAAAAGGTGGGTCCCAAGTCAACCCAGGTTAACTAACTCAGGTTAAATCAGCAGAGTACATGGCGACTCAGCTATTAACTCAGGTTTGCAGCTCAAGTTCAAACTCACAGGGCAGCCAGTGATGGAACTTGAGCTGCTACCCCAGTTAAAAGCCAGTTTCTGTGTCTCAACTGCTACTTTAACCCAAGTTAGCTAATGCAGGTTAGCTAACCTGAGTTAAGAACACACTTTTTTGCAGTGTAGACACACCAAAAAAGAATTTGAAGAGACATAGTAGACACAAAAACTAACACCGAAAAAATTTTAAGTACATCTGAAGTAGGAAGCTTGCCATTTAGTCGGGCCAATGGATGATCAAGGTGCTAAAGGAGCACTCATGGAAGACAAGGCCACGGTGGAGAATCTAAGTGAATTCCTTGCATCCACCTTCACTGCAGAGGATGTGAGGGAGATTCCACACTTGAGCCATACCTTTTAGGTGACAAATCTGATGAACTGTCCGAGACTGAGGTGTCAATAGAGGTAGTTTTGGGAAAAAATGATAAATAAAACTATAATAAGTCACCAGAACCAGATGCTATTCACCCAAGAGTCCTGAGGAAACTCAAATATGAAACTGCATAACTATTAACTGTAGTATATAACCTACCACTGAAATCAGCCTCTGTATCAGATGACTGGCAGATAGCTAATGTGACACTGATTTTTATAAAAGGCTTCAGAGGTGATCCTGGCAACTACAGGCCAGTAAGCCCAACTTCAGTACCAGGCAAACTGGTTGAAAATTTAGGAAAGAACAGAATCATCAGACACATAGATGAACACAATACGTTGGGGAAGATTCAACCTGGCTTTTGTAAAAGAGAGCCACACCCCACCAATCTATTAGAATTATTTGAGGGGTCAACAAGAGTGATCCAGTAAATATATTGTACTTGGACTTTCAGAGAGCCTTTGACAAGGTCCCACACCTTAAGTAAAGTAAACAGTCATGGGATAAGAGGGAAGATCCTCTCATGGATCAATAACTAATTAAAAGATAGGAAAGAAAGAGTAGGAATAAAGGGTCAGTTTTCACAGTGGAGGACCCCCAAGGAGCTGTTCTGGGATCTGTGCTGTTCGACATATTCATAAATGATCTGGAAAAGGGTTAAACAGAGAGGTGGCAAAGTTTGAAGGTGATGCAAGATTACTTAAGATAGGTAAGCCCAAAGTTGACTGTGAAGAGTTACAGAGGGATCTCACAAAACTGGGTGACTAGGTAACACAATGGTAGATGAATTTCAATGTTAATAAATGCAAAGTAATGCACTTTGGAAAACATGATACTAACTATACATACAAAATTATTGGGTTTATATTAGCTTTTACCACTCAAGAATGTGATCTTGGCGTCACTGTGGATAGTTCTCTGAAAACATCTGCTCAATGTGCAACAGCAATCAAAAAAGCTAACAGAATCTTAGGAACCATTAGGAAAGGGACAGATAAGACAGAAAATATCATGATGCCACAATATAAATCCATGGTACTCCCACACCTTGAATACTGTGTGTAGTCACTATATATGAATGAATTGGAAAATGTACGGAGAAGGGCAACAAAAATTAATTAGGGATATGGAACAGCTTCCAGATGAGGAGTGATTAAAAAGACTGGGACTCTTCAGCTTGGAAAAGGGACTAAGGGGAGTTATGACACAGGTCTATAAAACCATGAATGGTGTGGAAAAGTGAACAGCGAAGTATTCGTTACTCCTTCACATTACACAAGAACCAGGGGTCACCCAATGAAAATACTAGGCAGCAGGTTTAAAACAAACATAAGGAAGTACTTCTTACACAGCACAGAGTCAACCTGTGGAACTCACCGCCAGGGGAGGTTGCAAAGGCTAAAAGTATAACTGGGTTCAAAAAAGAATTAGATAATTTCCTGGAGGATAGGTCCATCAATGGCTATTAGCCAAGATGGCCAGGGACTCAATCGCTTGCAAATGCAACTTCACTCACAGTGGGCCAGATTGTGAACCCCTTCCTCTCATTTGGTAATACCTTTCTTCATGAATAGCCTCAGTGACATCAATAGGCTTACTTTTTGAGTAAGATATTTATTGTGCACAAGGGACTCACAATCTGGCTCCATATTTTTTGTGCATAGAAGTAGCGGAATAACCACACATCAAATAGTATGTGTGTGGGATTGGCATGTGAACCACATGATTGTATAAGCAGAAAATATAGATGACATGTTTCAAACATGTGGTCTCTGTCTCTCTCAGCCTACAGAAGTCCACCACATGGATACGTATTATTACAATCTGATGTCCCAGAAAGAATTACCTCTTTCTAACTGGATATGCTGGCAGATAATTTACTTTCTTTTTCTGCTAATTCTCATCCCCTCCATGAAGATGGGCATACCTTGTAACCTGGCAAGTTATCTTAGCTCTTGCTATCTCAACAAAAAAACCACTGGCCTGTTAACTTTTTTTAAGTTATTGAGGAAAAGGGGAGTGGGCCCTTGGTGGCGTTCAAGGATGTGAGTTGTTTTCCTGAATCGATTGCCAGCATTGACACTACATCATTCTTCAATGAGCCTCCTTTGATGAATGGTACCCCACCAATGGTAACTGGAGCAGCATAGGTGGCTACATGCCCTGCTAACTGGATGATGAATCAAGAGACCCAAGAGGAACTGAGTGTGTGGGAACGAGACTGGTAAATGTTTTCATCCTTCTTCTTTATGATTTTCCTTTCTCTATTTATAGATGACATTTTAGAGACTGAGCTTTGTTTCAAACTATTAGCCCAAGGCAGTGGGCTGGGGAAGTGAGACTTCACAGAGAGCGAACACAAAAGAAGTGTGAGCAATTGGCACTACAAGTGATATTAGTGTTTTGTTGCTGAAGGAATTTCAGTTTGGATTGCAGTTCAGACAGTTGTCTTGATGTAGTAAAATGAAAATCAGCATCCAATATGCCTAGAGACAAACCATAGAACTGTCCAAAAAAAAAATTATTTTTATCTTCCAGAAACTTGTGTTTGAAATGAAAAGTCCCCATCCACCCACTAAACACGCACGTGCGTGCACACACACACACAAAAGAGCTTTTCAATAAGTGCTGTACTGTGCTTTGGTATTTTTCCTCACAGACAAGGCACTGCCAGAAAAGCCCACCAAGGTTAGAGAACTCTGCAACAAATCCAATTGCTTGAATGTGATCTGGCAGACATCATGCACATCACTACATTAGAAAACATGCCTTCAAGCAGGCCCCCTTTCCCCGGGGGGGGGCAAAGGGGACAATTGCCCAGGGACCCGGGAGATTTAAAAGGGCCCAGGGGCCCCGGCCACCAACACTACAGTGGTGGTGGTGGTGGTGGCAGCCGGGAGTCGCGGGCCTTTTTAAGTCATCCAGGCAGGCCACAGGGCTCCTACGGGGGCACATGACCATTCCGGGCCATGCGCTTTGGGGGGCCCTGTGGGACGGCACAGTTGGTCCCAGAAGTAACTGCATCCTGGAAGTGATGAATCATCATTTCTGCTCTGGGCACCGTACCCCCCAGGGACAGCCCTGGCAACCGGAATTGCTCTCACTAGACCTGCCTTCAAGCAATAACTATATTTATGGCAATATCTAGGAATCCCTCCAGCACCACCTAATCACTGGTGTAAATTTTGGAGAGTAACGCCACTGAAATCAAGTTACTCCAGACTTACACCAGCGTAAAAGAACAGAATTCAGCATTCAGTATAAAGTGATGTACAAAGTGTGGCCTACGTTTGAGCGATTATGGGATCAGCCAATTTGTTCAGATATTACGAAGCTAGAAGCTCAGCTGCTGTGAACTGATGGACATCTATTGTTTTCAATGCACTGGGCTCCAATGGAGACATAGCAGCTGAGGATCTGGCCCTCTGATTGCCATTAGAGCTGGACAAAATTTTTTGATACATAATTTACTCACTGAAAATGCAGCTTTGGTTGACTCAAAACTAATAATGAATTTGACAAAAATAATTTCGGCTTTTCATAAGACCAGGGGCGGGGCAGTAGTACATTGACCTGGGATGTGGGAAACCCAGGTTTGAATCCCTACTCTGGAACAGACAAAATTTTTCATTAACCAAATTCTGAAATTTTAGATTTGGTTCAACCCAAACTAATCTTTTCTTTTTTTAACTGCCACTGAACCAAAAAATCAGTTATTTGCCAAGTTGTAATTGCCAGATCTGCCCTTGTGTATTGGACAGTATTTCCATAAGGTCACTCTCATCCTCAAGAGGAAATATTTCTGAACCCCTCGTATGATCATGCCCAGGCTGAGCTGGGACTGAGACAACTATTTGCCAACTGCTCTTTGCAATTGTTCTCCTATGGAAGGTGTGTTCCCCCTCCTGTTTCAATCTAATTTAATCACTGGATAAAGGGAAGAAATTTTGCATTGGCTTCCTAGAGATAGAGAAAAACATGCATACTGAGCCTTTCAAAGAGGCCTAAGAGAGAAAGGCAACAAATGGAATCTCTGTGGGATTGGGGCTCCCAACTCCTAGCCACTATGCTTAGGATAAGCTTGATGACTGGCATATTGGAAACATGTTAGCTACAATCAATGGAAAAATTAGGGAACAAAATTAACTGGCTGAGTTGTCATGTGGTGGCCCTAAATTTGACCAGAAGTACAAATGTTATCCATAGATTATTAAAAACTCATCTTGGAAATTTAGGCAGAAATTCCTTTCACTTTTGGGAGGAGCCAGGTTGTTTTCCACTGAACAAGATGTTGAGTTTCTTCCACTCCTAGTCAGAGACAAACTGAAGTGTCTAGTAGCAAAACCTTGGAGTGTAAACAGTTGAAATGTAGAATTCCCAGCTGTAATGGAGTCAGGCCCCCAACCGAAAGGAAACGTAGTTCCCCTTATTAAAGTAAATTAATCAGTGAACAGTATGTGAGACAGGAAGGGGAGTTCCTCTTGTTAAATGTTTACCATTAAAGCCCTGAAGGGACTCTGAAGGTAAGTAAAATCCTGGGGGGAATTAGGGAACACATGCGTTACAATCCATTAGTTCCTGCACTTAGGTATATGGAGTGCCTGCAGTATTTGGCAGAAAACTTTGCGCTGTAGAGAGATTATTTTATATGGAAGCTTTTTCTTTGGTTAGGTTCCTAACCTGTTCATCTACCCTTCTGTGAAAGACGGATATTTAATAAATACTAGTAAGAAAGCTTAATACATTTACACCAAGATTTTCAAAAATAGGAGCCCACATTTAGGCATCTAAATAAGTAGCCTGATTTTCAGAAATGTCGAGTACCAAATAGCTCCATCTGAAGTCAGTAGGATTTTGGATGCTCAGCATGTCTGAAAATCAGGCCAATTATTAAGATGCCTAAATATGGATTTGGGAACATAACTTTGGGCTTTTATTTTTAAAAATATTTTCTTCTTTACAGCATTTTACAGCTAATTTTTAGAGCTGTGTCATGTATATTTTAAGTATATTTTAAAGTCCACCTTTTATTATTAGGCTACAATAAGTGAGAATAACTTTCAAATAGTACAAATACACAAAAAGAAACTCAGCAATTCTATCTACTTAGATATGAAGGAACTTGAAACAAAGTCATGTCACCTTAAAAGAAACAGGGAGGGTACAGTAAGTTCCTCAAAAGCTTTGGAGGAGACACTGGCGGGCCTATTTTTGACTGATGTGCTCCTCTCATAGATGAGATCCAGGCTGCATAGTCACTGAACTTGGGATTGTTTGACAGAGAAAATTCACCAGGCCCAGCCATATTAGTAACATATCCCACTGTCCCCCACAGTGATGAAAATCATTAAAACAACAAATCTGTATGGGTATCTTGCACATAATTAGAGTGTTCTGCCATTTCCCTCCATGCCTAAAGCCTAAGGCAAAGAGCTCATTGATTCTGTTCCCTCAATGACACTGCACATGTTCTGCTGTTATGGCTCTGGTCTAAGTTCAGCATATGTATTACCCAGTAGAGAAGAATGCACAGCAGAAGTAGAACAGGAGATAGGAGGCACAGTTATTGATCAATGTAGCAGAGGAGCACTAGCAAACTGCCCAGGTTTACCACTCAGGCCAGAGGCAGCAAGGGAATAACCTACCTGGTGTATGACCCAAGAGAAATGTTAAGCTTTGTTTACTTTTTAAAGGAAATGAATAGAATGAGAGAGAAAGAAAAGGCACATGAGGAAGCAGGATAGAAGGACATAGTAAGAATGAATAATGCAGTTATATTTTAAGTTGTTATGGCAACCATGGAAGATTCCAGAAGCACTTTCACCCCAAATTCTCACAAACTTCAAGGCCACAACTTGTCAGGAAAACATTTGCTTTGTACAGAGTTCAGGCACACCTTATCTGTGCACAGCCAGTGCACCTATTAATAGAAGCACTAGTTCTCAGACCAAGGTCAAGCAAGGATCTCCTAGATATGTCTACACTGCAGCTGGTAGTGTTCTTCCCAGCTCGAGTAGACAGACACATGTTGGCTCTGCTCGAGCTAGAGTGCTAAAAATAGCAGTGTAACCAGGGGTAGCATGGGCAGCAGCTTGCCTGGCACTGGTGAGTAGCCTAAGTCACTGTTGTGCCACCCCCGGGCTACACTGCTATTTCTAGTGCACTAGTTCAAGCAGAGCTAGCATATGAAGTACAGTCCCAGCTGCAGTGTAGACACACCCTTAATACGTATAACTTTGGTCAAGAAAATAAGGTGCTCCCTTAATTCCATGGGATTGTCTGCAATCTCCTGGACTTAAGCCATTAGGGTGTCTTTCCAGAAAGCACATTCCAGAGATGGATGGGTTCCATTGTTATCACAGATGAATCAAGACACAGCTGGGGAAAGCAAGACTAGGACTTTCAAATAGTTCCTCGGCCCAGAAAGTCTCTTGGCTGCCCCTTCAGGATGGCTAGCTTGCCAGATTGTCAAATTGTCCTCTTGATATGTTTGGAGAGAATGAATCATATCCTGAAGAAGTGGGGGTTTTTACCCACAAAAGCTTATGCCCAAATAAATCTGTTAGTCTTTAAGGTGCCACTGGACTCCTCGTTGATCCTGAGTTTGTGCACTTGGCCCACACAATACCAAGAAACTCTGCTAAGAAGGGCTTGCTGGTGACCCGGGGTTTTTAGGAGCTAAAGAGGAAGAAGAGTATATTCTGTTAGCATGTCTTCAATTTTTGCTTATTTTAGAGGTACCTTGCAGAATATCTGTAGCACACCCATGCAGCCACTGGGCAAGTCAGACTCAAGTCATTCTGGCAGCAACAATAAACTGGATGTATTTGAAATTCAGGAATAAAGCACTGGGCCTAATTCCATTGTGACGACATTTTTTTCCAACTTAATGATGATTTCCATGAGTGAGTTTGGGGGATCAGGCTGGATTTGCATCTCCATTAGCTGCCTGGTCATTTGTGCTGGAAGCCACTGCTTATGACTCAGGCTTTATTTGGCTTTGCTGACAGAATGGATGGCTCAAGTAATGGGCTGGAAATGAGGACTGGCATTTCACCTCTAGCTCATCATTTCAAGTTCCGCCCAAATCGGTAATGACCAAACGTTGTCACTATCTGAGGGCTGTTTGTTGGGCCGTATGAAATGAGTTAAATGGAGCTAATCCAGTGCTCAGTGCATTCATAGCACACAAACCTCGGACACTACATGTCATAGTTGTTGGCACTCTCAGCCTAGAGGCCAAACATTGGAGAATTGACTAATCTTACCCTCTTAGAGTTCATGTGTCAAGGGCAGGGTTGAAGCACAGCAGAAAAGAAACACAGGGAATCTAGCATTGCTGCTGCTTGTGCTGTACCTATTCTGTAAACAAACAGAAAACTTCAGATGTCAGCGCTGTCAATCTGGTGTTGTTTTACAAGCACTCAAGGCCTGATGTTCAGAGGTGCTAAGCACACACAGCTCCCATTGACATGAATCAATGTACCTCTAAAATCAGGCCCTAAACGTGACTGAAGAAGAAACACACATTTTACATAGATGTGTGAGCATATAATTATTTATACACATGCAAGTTTTATCTGTGTAACTTTGCAAAGTTAAGGCAACAAAATGGAACATTAGTCATCGTTGATGAAAGGAAACGAAAAGGGCAGAATTAAAAGGCCTCCACCTGCTTCTAATTTGAACCCCCAACACAAGGGAAATGTTAAAACTCGGAAAGGTATATATGTTTCTTTGAAAGAATAGCCCTGTGTCTGGGAGGGGAAAAAGGAGGCTTTTACTTACCTCCTGTGGTATCAAAGAAGCCATTAAAAACCAATAAAATATTATGAACCTTTTTCGCTTTGTGAAAAAGTGCAATTAATATCCTTCAACAGATGATTATTGATTTTTATAAAGCAATGTACAGGCTCCTAAAGTCATGATTATTCAACCCTCTGTCTGCCAAAAAGGAAGAGAGTTTTCAGGAGTGAAAGCTGCACGCTCATTCACCCATCAGCATAGTCAGAATTTACAGACTTCTACTGATTGCTTGTTTTCCAGGATATTTTTTGGTGTTGGTAGTGTTCCAGCACAGGATTAACCCTTTAGCTCTCATCCGAGACAGAATTTTTTGTGGCCTGTTCCTGAAGTATTTCATCTGTCAGATATTCATCCACTGTTCACTGTTAGCAGGTTGGATACTCAGCAGAGTAGACTTCGTGTCAGAAAATCAGCAGCTGCTCGTATATCACATTGGTCATTAGTGGAGGATCATTCTGGACCTTTGCCCACAGCACCTTGCTATGGCAGAAGAAGGGCTATAAAACCCTAGGCCCTGTCAGCCGTTGTCATTTAGGTGAGAATTTATCAGGTCTCAGAGTGCCCTCTGACTGGATTATTATGAATAATGAATGAAACTGTATGCCACACTGAGGCATTAATAAGACTGGGATGACTGGGAGAAATTCAGTACAACCTGATGGCTGGAACTTTCTGGATTAGCAAATACACAGCTGGTGGGCTCACTAGATTCAGTGCTAGACACAGTGACTAAAATGAGGTCCTCATTTAATTATTAAGTAAGGCTGTAGTGTTTTTAGTTCAGCCTATGAGTGGTATTACTGAACTACTGACGCAAGGGCTTTCAGCTAAAGGATTTATACCCTTAAACCAAATTAATTCAACTGAAAACTCTTATTCTTTTTTTTTTTAAAACTTTTAAAGAGCTGAATAAGGAGCAAAAAATATAAAATGCTTGTAAATGTTAAGCTTCTTGTTTGTTTTTTAATCTCACTTTAAAAAAGAAAAGGAACTAGCTTGCAGTTCAACCTTTAAAATATAAATAAAAAAAACTATGTCTAATCAGTTGTTGACATGGTAGATAGATTAGTTAGCATTGCTGGTTTTCTTCCTTAGTTTTTGAACCTCATTCAGTATGTATCCCAGTGGAGTGCAAGCTGAAAAAGGGAGAAGGATAGGGGTAACAAAGCGGGGCACCATTGACCCAAGTACAGAGACAATGTAGATGCATAACAGAAAATGTTTCCAGAAAACCCTGGTGTACAGGTTACGGCTCTCTCTCTCAAGGGCCTAAGTTGCATGTAGGGTGACCAGATGTCCTGATTTTATAGGGACAGTCCCAATTTTTGGGTCTTTTTCTTATATATGCTCTTATTACCCCCCACCTCCTGTCCCGATTTTTCACATTTGCTGTCTGGTCACCCTGGTTGCAAGACTGACAGATACTCAAAACTCTCACTCACCTTGGTACCAGCATTACTAAGAGAGTGTTTTTGGAGGAATGGCCCCATTTTTCTAGTCTCCCCCACATCTACTGCCTTTTTCAACCTTCCATATAGAAATAGATTTATTAGGCCCCAAGCAGAAACAAACCAAAAAATGCTTTGTGTTCTCTCCACTTTTGATTGATTTCCCTTCTATCTCGGGCTTCTTCCTCCAAATCACTTTTCCTCTTTTTATTTAATTTACAGTGAAGGGGTCTAAATTAGCTGTTACCACTCAAGAAAGAGATCTTGGAGTCATTGTGGATAGTTATCTGAAATCATACACTCAATGTGCAGCGGCAGTCAAAAAAGCGAATAGGATGTTAGGAATCATTTAAAAAGGGATAGAGAATAAGATGGAGAATATCTTATTGCCCTTATATAAATCCATGGTACGCCCACACCTTGAATACTGAGTGCAGATGTGGTCGCCCCATCTCCGAAAAGATATATTGGAAGTGGAAAAGGTTCAGAAAAGGGCAATAAAAATGATTAGGGTTATGGAACAGCTTCTGTATGAGGAGAGATTAATAGAACTGGGACTTTTCAGATTGGAAAAGAGGCGACTAAGGGGGGATATGACAGAGGTTTATAAAATCATGAGTGGTATAGAGAAAGTAATTAAGGAAGCGTTATTTACTCCTTCTCATAATACAATAGCAAGGGGCCACCAAATGAAATTAATAGGTAGCAGGTTTATAATAAACACAAGAAAGTATTTTTTCATGCAATGCACTGTCAACCTCTGGAACTCCTTGCCAGAGGGTTTTATGAAGACCAGTACTATAAAGGGGTTCAAAAGGGAGCTAGATAGATTTATGGAAAATAGGTCCATCAATGGCTATTAGCCAGGATGGGCAGGAATGGTGTCCCTAGACTCTCTTTGCCAGAAGCTGAGATTGGGTGACAGGACATGGATCACTTGATGATAACCTGTCTGTTCCTTCCCTTTGGGGGACCTACCATTGGCCACTGTCAGAGGACAGGATGCTGGGCTTGATGGACTTTTGGTCTGACCCAGTATGGCTGTTCTTATTTTCTTATGTTAATTTGACACAATCCTTGTAATACTTCCTTGCTAGAGAGCTAATGTAGGGCTCGATCATATTATCTGCTATGGCCCGTAGTAAGGGATGGTGCACAGACAATCGGCACCACTGGGAGGAACTGGAGGCAGTGTGTCTCAGAAACAGTTCGTCCTGAGGTTCCCCAGTTGCTCTGAGGAGAAGGGAGTAATTCATGACACCCTTTGCATGGTACATAATACTCCAGCCCATCCCCACTGGGTGGAGTATGGCAGGGTGGAAGAACAGTTTTACCTACACTCATGCCCACTCCCCCATTCAGCTGCACTTAAGGTAAAGCAGTTGCTGCACAACCCCTTTGCCTCCCTAAGGACTGGAGCAGCAACTTGGGTAGTCCTCCAATGGGGGCGGGAGGGCAGCGGGAGGAAGGGAAGATTCTTACTCTCTCCTATTCTCCTTTACAGTCCTGCAAGGACTTACCACAATGTAGCCCATAATATTTACTCAGCACCTTTGTGGACTGAAACTGGATTTCCTGTTCTTAGCATGTGAAGGTCCAAGAGTTGTGATATTGGAGGTGGGTCTCTCCAAGACATCATCTGAGCACGTGCAGCCTTTTTTTTTTTAACCTGAGGACATCACCACAACCCCTCTGTCTGGACTGAACACACCTGTGTTCTTCTCTGAGGGCGTTACCACAAGCCCTCAGTAGATCTGACCTAAGCCACACATTGGCTTATCCTGGGGCAACAGCACATTTCCCAGCCCCGCGTACACATACAGCTAACCTTACATGGGGCAACCAATTCCCCCAACACCATTCTGCGTCTGATCTTGTTGCATAAGCAAAAGTTTGCATGGTATGAGCCCAGAGGGACAGACGGCCCCACAGTCAGTCCTCCTCCGATACCCCAATAGAGATTTCAAAAGGTCTCTTACCTCTGAGTTGGCACCTGGGGTTCGAAGGGGAATGGTCCATAGTAGCTGTCGCTGCCTCAGCCAGGCATAGCCATCCGTGTCACGGCACCAAATATTGTGGAAGAAAATGAACTCCACTCTCAGGTTGGAAGCAACAAAATCAGAGACAGCTTTATGCAAGGGAAGAATAAAGCTGGCAGAGAGCATCTCTGCCTCAGTTTCTCCAAAGTACAAGCAAGACCACACAAGCATTTATACCTCTTTGTGACGTGCATTAATTAAAAACATCTACATTTTATTTAGGCTATTTACTATCTATTCCAGTATTTTCTCACTTGCTCTTCTCAAAACATCGTTATCTCAAGGCTAGGTCACACTGACTATTCTGCTGTTTCCCACTTGCTTCTGACGTGAGCCCTGCTTCTACAGGTCTTGCAATATTAGGCCAAGACTTAGCTCAACAGTTGTTCTGTCTCTGACACTTAAATGGCTGCACCTAAACCCTCTCTTTCTTTCCCTGCTTCCACAGTGCTGACCATTTTATAACTTGTCTATGGTGCAGAAGCAGGGAGATTTTCACCGTCTTTGTGTCTACTCAGAAAGGAGACCAGAGATGTGCTTCCAGCCAGCCCCCAGAACAACCAAAGAACGGCTTGTAAAATGTCTGCATGTCTCCCATTGGTCAGATGGTGGGGAATATAAAGGCAGCTACTGGACTGGCTGGAATGTTCTTGGTAGACTTGAAAATATGTGCCACTCTAATCTGTTTGGTGCCTGATCCAAATGCTGTTGAAGACTATGGAGAGAATCCCGTTAACTTCAAAGGGAGCCATTGGTACACACAATCCAGATTTCCAGCATTTCCATTATTAGTCACAAATATTAATTAACATTATCAAAACTAATAGGATAAGTAAAAAGTAAGGCTATGTGTCTGTCACAGAGGTCACGGATTCTGTGACTTTCCATGACCTCTGCAGCGGCTGGTGCTGGCTCAGGGACTGCCTGGCTGGGTTCCCGGCCAATGGGAGCTGCAGAGCCGGCACTTGTGGCAGGAGCCATACGTGGAGCCCCCCGGCCATCCCTCCCCTAGGAGCTGCAGAGCTGAGTAGGGAGCCTGCGAGCCCCATCAATCCTCCCCCACCAGCACCAGTGGGGGTCCCAGGCCACCCCCGCAGCAACTGCGGCACCCCTGAACCGCCCCTACCCCAGAGTACCCATGGACCCCCGGCCCAAGTTTTAGTTAGGGGTATATAGTAAAAATCATGAACAGGTCATGAGCCGTGAATTTTTGTTTACTGCCCATGACCTGTCTATGACTTTTACTAAAAATACCTGTGACTAAAACTTAGTCTTAGTAATAACTAATATACAATGTATGTTAAAGTTATATTGTAACTTTGCCTTAATAATAAGTTCCAAAACAACAACAACAAAACTAATAGGATACCACTTGATTAAACTGGAGAAGAAATTAAATTTAGTCGTGATATATAAGAGCATTGGATATAAGAGTCAGGGAAATCGGGAGCCGCTGATCTATTCCTGTTTACAGATTAATGTGTTCCTAAAATTCACAGTATATCTCCTTCCTTACATTTACATCATGCTGACCTTCCACTCACTTCACTGCCTCCCTACTGACTTTTTACTCAAATTTAAGATTTCAGTCCATATTTCATATAGATCAGGGAGTTGGACCTAACCTACCGAAGAGACCACCTCATTCTCAAGGATTCTGAATCTCCTTTAAGAGCTCCCTTTTTGTTTACTATGGATTTATTGACCCAAGAGTAAACCTTGCATGTGAGAGAAAGAACTTTCTAGTTGGAAAGCAGCATGACCCCAGATTCACCACATGAAAGACTTCACTTGGCTTCTTCTGAAATCTCAATCCTGCATTACCTTGGGGATTGTGCCTCAACAATCCTCTGATAGAACAGTCATCTCCCAGTCCTCCTTTGGTCTCTTTCACATGTTCCACCAGAACTGAACACAGTGCCTGCACCCAGTGTGCTCCACTTTCAGTAACCCTGGAGCGCAAACACCAGGAGAATTATTATTTCTCTGTATATAGGTATTTTAAACCCCTTAAGCTATCAAAACTCATCCTTAACTAAAGAGCTTTCTCCTTGGTTTTCCATGCAATGTTTATGTCTGCATAGAACTATGTGAATGCTCAGTTGGCCTCTGGCAGCTAAATTCTAAGATTATCAGTAAACAAAAGTTCCTACAGGTAGCAGAGACAGTATAGAGGTGACTACATCTGTATTGTCTGTTCAAACACAAAAGGGATGTCCTCCAAAGGTTGGTGCATCTATAGATTTATTATAAGCTACATTTCATATTGTTGTCCTCATTGTTATTAATTTTCTTCATGTTCCTGCCATGCTAACCTTGCTTGGTTTAAATTGTTCAAAGGAAAGTTATGCATAAGAGACCATTCAGCACTGAATTAGAGGGTCTGTCATGCATATCACTATTCCTGTGATTTATAATATATGATCTCTGCATGAAAGGCTGTAAATAAATAAGCGCAATATGAAAAAAGGCAAAACAGGTTGTCATGAGTACATACTGTATACAAAAATAAATATAAGCATGGTATATTTTTACCTAACAATAATCATAACAGTAAAGTATGGAGAATGAATGCATGAGACTGAGTAATTACATAAATTAGGTCCTGCCTATAGACCGAACAGACCTAATGTGCTTACACTTTTCTCAAAGTTTTCTAAAAAGTAAAATAAATATCTATATTGTTTATCTGGTAAATCAATACGTTATTTGGTGCCTGCACATTATAGCGATAGACATCTTAGAAACACTTTAGCTATGTCCTTATATTCAAAGTGCTCAATGGCCTAGGACCGCAATATCTGAATGATCATCTAAAGCACTAAGATGAGGACTGCAGCTGAGAACCACTCCTCAGGTACAATAGAACTTTCTAGCATAAAGCTCATCTTCACAGGAGACAGAGCTTTTGTAGGGAGCTAATCTGAGACGATGCAACTGACTCCCACAGGACTATCACAAACCACACCTCCTTCTGCTTCAAGTGCAAGGCGCAATTCCTTGACCTTGCCTTCTCTGACAAACAAACAGCAGCATGTACATAAAAACACAAAACACTACACTGCACATACACTACTACTCCTGAGGAGAGGATGAGAGAAATAATGAGCCATGTGCAGCAGGTGTTAGTCACTTTACTTAATTCATGATTGGAAGCTCAGACACTACACTGATGAGGCAGTATAAGAACACATACAGATAAGACAGAATGATACTTTAGCTTTTAAAAGAAGTGGGTGTAAACACAGGGCATATTATGCATTGCACTTTCTTTACATGTATGCTATAGGAACTCCTGTTAAATCTTTGAATATGTCAAGCAAGCAAGCAAGCAAACACATGCAATCCCTGGTCTCATCGTAATATGTAAATATTAAAAACACTAATGATGGCTATGATTATCAAATTACAGAGTCCATTGGATACGTACATAGTATAACCATGCAAAGCTCAAAGCTACTGACTGAGCTATATTAAAACATCTCTTTGCAAAAGAGACCAAGATTAACCTGGTTCCAGGGAGAGTTTAGTCAAAATCACCAAAATAGACCACAGAAAGACATCAAGGCTTGCACTCAGGCTCAGTAACTACTCTCAAACTGTGGAGAGCAGGTTTTATTGTAGATGAAGGAAGAAAATATAATCTCCTTTTAGCTGTAGAACAGGCATAGCTCTGGTTTCCATTTTGTTTTCCTTTTCTTGTCATCATCTTTGTCACTTTGTTGCTTCCTTCTTTCAAATTTTTTTAGTACCCTTTTACTAATAAAAAAATATTTTCTGCTTCTTTCATTTGCGCAATGTTGACTGAGGTCCTGTAACAATGGTGGCACTCTGTGGAATCTGAGGCACTATCAGCTCCATCCAGCTCCTGCTGAAATCACTGGAAGTCTTTCCATAGACCTTAACAGAATTGGGACAAGGTGTAAAATGTGGATCTCCTCTGTAATTTATCTGAGATATTTAAACCTTTGTATTTCTACCCTTTGACTGAGAATTCCTCACATTTTGGATCCTATTTTGTTTGTTTGTTAATACTTGTATTAGCAATGATGAGAAGTTTTAGAGAAAAAAGGCTGCTCAGCTAAACATGGCCCAAGATTTCCCTCTGTTTGTAACAATGATACAGCTCCATCAGAAGTAGCAGCAGGGAGGATACTAGAATAGACAGGGCTCCAGGCGGCCAACGGCGATTTAAGTAGGATGTCTGGGATTTTCAAAGGACCCTAAGGGAGTATGAATTTCAACAGGAATTGGGTAACTAATTATTTTAGGCTCCTTTGAAAATCGCAGACCAGGTCATCCAGCTCTGCTCTGAGCAGGCCTGCCCAAAGCCGTGTTTAAAACACTGAGTAGCGCTCCCACCGTTGCTATCCCTGACAGAGCTTGCCCCTGTGCACCCCAGAGCTCTGGGAGCCATGGAACCTATTTCAGTCACAATGAGCTTTGGAGATTCTTCCACTGGGATAATGCACTACCACACTGCCCCAACATAGGGATGGCCCTGATAGGCACAATATCAGCCTCCTGCTGCAAAGAGTCAAACAGATGGCAGCTATGGCATATTAACTCATACTATCCAAATGACTTGAGCAAGTCTAGAACTCTTCATACAAACCCACACATGCTAGACTTCTTTTCTTCCTCCTTCTCTCACTTCTAATCTGTGATTAATCTGATTCAGGTATAATTGTTCCCACTACAACATACTTTCTAAGGGCTCATTCCCGCAAACTGTTGAGTATGCTGAACATCTTTTTAAGCCAACAGGAGTTGAAGGCACGCATAGGACTGCGCCCTTTATTCCCTAAAAAATAAACTACTGTACTCAGCAATAGCTCCCACACAGGGTTAGATGTTAACCTGCTTCATTGTGAGGAAATGTGTTGGCTAGGGCACCAAAGTCATTCTCTGTATTTCTGAGCTTGTTAAAAGACAAGAATAAAAGTGGCACTTTGGATGCCAAGGTTCTGCCTACAGCATATTTATATGACCAAGTCACACATTCCTGAAAAACATCATTCTTTACACAGTGACAAAAGAAATCTGAGAGAAATCTATCCAGTACTGGCAAGCTGAAGGCTCACAATGTAATAAGTAATGCTGACTATGAGCAAACTTATGTGGATCAGGAAAAAAAGTGGTTATTGTTTTTTCTAACATCTGACATTTCAGATCCACCTGCTGGAGGCATCCATCTTGCTGGAAAGGAACATCATTTTTGACATTTACAGTGTGAGAAACCAGTGAAAAATGTTTAAAAGCATCCATCCTGTTTTAATAAAGCTGAACTGCATTCTGCTTTATTTTGAATCACTGCTTTGTAATCTGACGATTTGACCATGCAATGATTCCAGCACATTCAAAGCACACATTGCTTTGTGAAATAGAAACCAACATTACAATCCATCAGAAAATTGTGTAAAATGTTAACATCTTGCGGGCGCACAATTTCTACACTGTCAGTGTCAGCTAAGAAATGTCCACTGTGGTTTAAAACTTTTTCAGTGGCAATGAATGAACCAGAAAGTGTTCCATTTGGCTACAAATACAGGGTAAAATTCACTCTTGTGCAGAATGCCAACCCAAGTCCCACTTAAGTCTTGTTTTGAAGGCTCAAGTAGCAGAAAGGCATTGGGCAGATTCTCTGCACACGCTGAATTTCTCCCATAGTGAACAGTCTTAACCTCTTTGGCGTGACGCTCTCGGGGGATCAGCACCTTTGAAAAAACTCACATTGTGATGGAAACACCTCAAAACGAGCAGAGTTTAAGTTCACAACAAACCGGGCATTTCAAAAGTAGATGTTCATCCAAAAATTATCAGAACCACTCTGACCTTTGGAATGGCAATGTGGGAGGATGATGGGTGAAATTGGCCGTATGTCCCACCACCAGTTCCAAAAACGAAGAAAATGGTTTCCATGATAGACCCTGTGACACACCCAATAGAGTCTTCTCCCCCAGCTTCCAACAATAGTACCCGGTGACAGGTCTTTCTGGAAGGGAGAACAGGCAGTTTACTACTTCCTCCAGCAATGCATTCTCCTTTTCAGTGAGAGACTAAGCAGCTTCTTCCCCCAGAGGTGAGCTTTTCTGATCTACTTCTCTGGCTTGGGGCAAAAGGAGTCATAAGCACTTGGGGCAAAAGGAGTCATAAGCACCAACTGAACTTCCCATTTAAAATGTATTTGAAACTTCTGCTGCAGAATGTATAATGAGGAGCAATCTGATCCTAAGGGAAAGAGGCCATTTCAGCACATTTTGGCTCCAGTTCTAGGGAAGGCTGAAAATTTGGAGTGGTTCTATTTTGACCAGCTGGAGCCTATTCAGTGTTTTTCCCCCAGTTCTATTCTTAATTTCTAGTATTTCTAAGTTTTGATTAGGCTGAAAACAGCATCTCATCCTGGTATTTTTGGGTTCTGTTTCTGCCAATACTTAAGGGCGTGCAGAATTGTGCTAATTGTATCATTGGGCTCAGTTCAGTTAGAACTTTGGGTGAAGGCTCCAGCTGGTCATACGCCATCCCTCATTTCAAAATACGTTTCACAGTTCATTCAGGGGGACAATACTTAACTTTTGAACTTTCAGGCTGTGTATCTGAGCAACATTGGGTGAATGTACTTTTAACTATAGCTGGGCTAATGAACACAGCTAAGCATACAAACCCAGCTAGCAATGGGGAAGAAGATGGTAGCCTTGATGCAGTTCTGTTAAGTGAGAAATCATGACTAATGCCATCAACCCAGCGACCAAACATTGATCAACATCTCCTAGTCTTCAGAGCAACAACTCAAGTCATCATAATGGCCCTCTTTAGGGCCAAGTAACACATCTGGAACAAGGATCCTCCAGCTTAACATTGAGGAACTTTCCCTGGTGAAGTGCAAGTATCGCAATGCATAACATTGGCATCCTTATGCTCTAAGAAACCCACGTCTCCAATGACCATTAGGCTAGCCGCTACCCTATCCATAGTTACAACCTTACGGCTAGCCATTACCATCCGAAATACGGTCTGACCATATACTTGAACATCATCATCACTGATTTTGATGTTTTCTCCCCAGCTGAAAAAGAAGCCACCTACACCACTACCATCAGGATAGGGGTGCTGCACATTGCCAACATATATAGCGCCCCTAATTCAAAATGGCCAAAGCCAGTGCTTCCAAGTGCATCAATCCCAGCCCTATTCATTGGTGATCTTAACAGCCATCACACTATGTGGGGCTATGAAGTAAATGAAGTCAGTGGTGAATACCTCACAGACCGGACATCTGCAGAAGATCTGTAACTGGTCTTTGATCCCAAATAGCGAGAAATTTTCCACTCTGCTCACTGGCAACATGATTAAAACTCAGACCTCACCATTGTTTCCAAAGATCAAAGCAGGAGTATGCTTCATGCATTCTGCAAAATACTTCCCAACTGCCAACACTGGTCCATAAAAGTCCCCGTGATTCTGTCAAAACAAATCCCACAGTGTAACCTGGCTAGAGCCGACAGGTTGCTATAGGGAAGCTGTCAAAAAAGTGATAATCTGAATCCCCACAACATCAGAATGTTATCACCAGTTTGTTGGCTTCCTTACTGCTGCTGCCAAGAAAAGTATACCCCAGGGCTTCCAGGAAGAATACACTCACTACTGGACAAAAGAGATCCAGGACCCTGCTCCGGCAGTACAACCAGTTGGGCAGTCCACAGGTTGCGAAGGCCTGTTAGAGTCTCTAGACTCAGTTTCTAGTTGCAGTGCCTTACTACAATGTCTCGGAGTCACTAATCGGATGGAATACCGGACCTCAAAAGTCCATCCCAACTCCATAACTTCCAAATAGATGGAGAGCACAAAAGGACTGCTAGACAAAAACACCAAGCAAGAGACCGATTGTCAACTACATCAGAAAATGACCTCAATCCCTCCAAAAGACCCCACTGCCATCAGTACAGATGAAGTGAAAGAGGGTTTAGCCGCAACAAAGAAAGGGAAAGCAGCTGGCAGAGATGGTATCCCCCCAGAACTTCTTCATCAACAAGACCCCAGGGGACTCCAATCGCTGGCGAAACTGTACACCAAAACCATGGAATCTGGATACCATCCTAAAAGCCTGGAGGGCCAGGAAAGCCGACCAATGACCCAAGCCGATATCATTCCTGTTCACCACCTACAAACTCCTGGAACATATCGTTCTCCAGAGAATCAGCCCTCTCATCGAGTCAGTGATCCCCAAAGAACAGATGGGATTCAGGCCTAAAAACAGTTGTTGCAACCAAGTTTGGGCCCTTGTAACATACATCGAGTCCAGAATCCAAAGGAAATTTAAGACTGGTGCAGCATTTGTGGACCTGTCATCAACCTACAATACAGTCTGGATTAAAGGCCTGATGCTGAATCTTGCAAGAATCATCCCCTGCTGCAAAACACTACGCCTGCGATGGATGATGCTGAGCAATAGGAGGCTATGTTCCTCAACAGAGGACTTCTACAAGGCTCAGTTCTCACGCCGAAGCATTTCAACGTTTACATGAGCAACATTCCTCCAACAAAGTCATGCAAATTTGCATATGGGGATGATCTAACCCCGGCAACACAAGCAGCCACCTTCAGTGACAATAATTCCACCTTGAACAGGGACCTAAACAACATGGAGGAATATTTCTGGAAATAGAGGCTCAAGCCAAATCCTCACAGAACTACAGTCACTGCATTCCATCTTGATAACAGGAATGCTTAGCGCACTCTGAAAGTGATCTTCTGCCGCAACACTGTGCAACATGACCCCACTCTGACCTATCTTGGAGTGAAGCTCAATTGCATGCTAACCTTCCATGACCAGCTGAAGAAGGTAGCTGCCAAGATAAAGACAAGGGTCAATCTGGTCTCCAGAAACTGGCAGGCACAAGCTAAGGAGTATCAACACAGCGCACATCAGTGATGGCCTTCATGAACTCCATAGCAGAGTACTGTGCACCTGTATGGACCAGAAGTAGCCATACTCGACCTGTCGATGTCCAGTTGAACACTGCAATGCGGTGTCTCTCTGGAACTGTCAAGTCAACCACAACACCTTGGCTGACAGTGCTGTGGCACATTTCTCCCCCATCCATTCACTGTGATGCTGCAACCCTCTGGGAATTCCAGAGAATCATGTAAAATAAATGTCTTCCCATCCACCAGGACTTTAACAATGTCCCTCACCACCACTTGAAGTCACGTAAGCCAATTTGGACCCACGCGTTAACTGTCAACAATGCAACTTCAATCCTGATGAAGCTTGGAAAGCCAAACTGAGTTCACAAGAAGTCACAAATAAACATACTCGTGAAAGACCTGACACAGAAGATCCCTGGCTTCCATTGCCCAAAAAGCTCATGGGCAACTCTAAACTATATCCGCACAAACCATGGCAGATGCAGATACTTGCTGCACAAATGGAAAGTTAAAAACTCTCCAGTGGGCAACTGTGGTCACTCGGAACGGACCACAGAACATATAACTCAATAGCCAATTCATAAATATGAAGGAGACACCACAGCAATACATTCTGCTACATCAGACGCAATTATCTGGCTTAACCATCTAAACGTAAAATTATAGTAGTAGTTCTATATTTACAGAAGCCATAAGAAGATGACAACTGAAGAAGAAGCAATAATGGATTAATGATCCCTTTATTTTAAGAGTCAATGCATGCAATGAAAGTTAACTGGGATCCCATAGTCAATTAAAATAATAATCATAACTGAAAGACATTTTGTGGATGTTTCAACTTTCTCCAAAGCCTTTTATCTGTGGTAATTTAGCTGAAGATTTCATGCTAAATGCTGGTCTTGCAACTTGTAAGTAAGACGATTGTTTCCATTTAAAACCTTTATTCACTTTATTATAATCCAGTGCAACATGCTATTTTAACAGTCTCTGGATTGTTAACATATATATCTAATCCTCCCTTTAAATTATATTTTTTCAAAGTTTATAACCATTTAAATAGTTTTAAATTTCCTAAAACATGGCATGGGGTGGCTGAGATAGATAGAGGAGAAAACGTCCTAACCCGCCAATATTTCATATGTACTAATTCAGGGTTGTGTTCTAGATAATTTTTTTTTTTAACTCTAAATTTATTTCCAGCTACTTTTATTTTTCTTGAGAGACCTTTGAAACACTATATTGCTACTTTTCATGTTTTTTATTTGCCCTCTGGAACAATAAAAGCTCAAAGGTTCATAAATATGCATTCTGTAAATGTATTATGCTGACAAAGTGTTGCTCAGATAGCTGCTTTTGCCTTTAGGGAATGAATAAGTTTACAGCATGCTTAAACAACAATGTAAGGGGAAAGAGAGAGAGGGAGAGAGCTGTGTCAGCGTGTGGGCTGAAAATGGAACAAAAGAGTTACGTTGAATGCACAGAGAAAATAGAAAAAGCTAGATACAACACCAGAGCCAATGTTGGGTGGTGGTGGTGATTCACTAATTATGCTTTTCTTGCGGGAAAGGTTTACAAATTACTCCTGAAAAAGACTGCAGTCAAGTCATCATAAAATATAGAACTTTATTTTCCAATTTCAGCAGGCATTCAGGAGAAGTCTTTTGTTCCAACCAGGGCACAAGGTTCCTGGCAGGGTTCTGTCCTCATTAATTCTAATCCCTCTGGACAGTGATCTACTTCTGCTTCACTCATCTCTAGCAAGTTGGAAATGTAGGGTGCTGACTAGCAATATGTGAGCTTTTGGTAGGAAGAAAGCACTTCGGAAGTTTAAAAAAAAATAAAGAAAACATTTAAACACAAGTCTCTGACATGCTGCGTTAATAAATGTCGATGCGACAGTACATTTTAACATCCAGCCCCCTGATAAACTTTGTTATGCACTGCAACAGAAAGACTGAAAACTCAAGGCTAGCCAAAGCAATAGAGGTGGAGAGTAAATATATAGCTGAAGAAAAGCTTCTTAATAAGCCTTCTTCTAGATTTTTAGATATCAAGTGTTTCTTAAATGGCAGAAATTCAGATTCAGCTTTTATGCATAAAGAAAAAATCCATACCACAAATGAAAATGTGACATTCTATATCTACATATTAGCCCAGAGAAGTGAACATTTTTTGATGATGCTTCTCAATTTCTCAGCTGTCAAGACAAAAAATACAGCTAAGACACCCTCCCATCCCCAGCTGACTGAATCTACACAGATGGACTAAGAAAAATGACATTTCCATTCTCTGAAGGATGAAGGCACCAATAAGAAGTTACTATCCTTGTCTTCATATAAACATGATTGGTTAAGTATTGCAAAGGCTGGTGTAGTTGGCAGCTTGTGTAGCCTCTACAATCCATAGGTCTCTATTCTCTTGTAAGCACAAATTATAAGTAATAAACAAGATCTGCAGGAGATCTATGGAGAACCAAATTTAGTAAAATCCCTCCAAAATATAGCAAATTTAGTAAAATCCCAATGACTTCAGTGAGCAGTGCATGTAGTTAGGATTATGGAAGGTAGATCAGCTAAGGAGGTCTAAGAAGGACAGCCTTATGGTGGCCAACTAGGACAAGATGGAGGGATACTACTCAGCAAGACCTAAGAGCTCTTAACATTAATTACCATCAATGGGAAAAATATTCCCTTGTGAGAAAAAGGTGAGCAGCAAAGACTTCCAGGGTTTATGGAGCCAAGGAAGAAGTAAGAGTTGCGAAGTAGCCAGCCAGTTGTTACTTTATTTTCTTCATGGTCTTCAAGCTATTGGCTTCATGTCTCCCAAGTGTCTCCCAAACCCTCTCTCATCTTGGATGTCAAACCTTCAATTTTTGTTCCATCTTCTTGGCAGGTGTCCATGTTTTGAAATCATATGCCACTGGTGTCAATACACTGGTGCCAAAGCCCTTCTCCTTAGCCTGAGAAGCTTATTGTTCCATAATACAAGTTGGTCTTTCAAAGGCACTGCGTCTAGCCTGAATTTTCTTCACTTCATACTCACAGTTCATGATACCACATATTTTTACCCTAGGAACAGTGTCTGAAGCTTCCACATGCTGATTTCTTTCTAATATTTCCAATTTTACTTTGATTTTTTTCTCTTTTCTTTTTTACTCTTTCTGAAGGGAGTCAATTCCCCTCTGAAGACATAGAAGAAACTCTAAACACTGAAAGCAACAACAAATACTTCAAAAACAAAATTATCAATAGACTAAGGAAACCCCTTCTTGACATTTCTGTTTGGACTGTATTATATTGTATTATTCCTCTTTATAAAACAGATCACAGAGTGAAATCTCCACTAAGAATCATTTTCTTTAAGTGACTACCATGAAATAATGCCATGTAGTTTCCAGTGCAATTTTGCTGATCTTTAAATTTAAAAGGAGTACTTGTGGCACCTTAGAGACTAACCAATTTATTTGAGCATAAGCTTTTGTGAGCTACAGCTCACTTCATCGGATGCATACTGTGGAAACTGCAGAAGACATTATATACACAGAGACCATGAAACAATACCTCCTCCCACCCCACTCTCCTGCTGGTAATAGCTTATCTAAAGTGATCACTCTCCTTACAATGTGTATGATAATCAAGATGGGCCATTACCAGCACAAATCCAGGTTTTCTCACCCTCCGCCCCCCCCCCCGCCCCCCACACACACACAAACTCACTCTCCTGCTGGTAATAGCCCATCCAAAGTGACCACTCTCTTTACAATGTGTATGATTATCAAGGTGGGCCATTTCCAGCACAAATCCAGGTTCTCTCACACCCCCCCTTTTTTTCAAAAACCACACACACAAACTCACTCTCCTGCTGGCCAGTCCTTGCCTACAGACAGCCCCCCAACCTGAAGCAAATACTCACCAGCAACCACATACCACGCAACAGAACCACTAACCCAGGAACCTATCCTTGCAACAAAGCCCGTTGCCAACTGTGCCCACATATCTATTCAGGGGACACCATCACAGGGCCTAATAACATCAGCCACGCTATCAGAGGCTCGTTCACCTGCACATCCACCAATGTGATATATGCCATCATGTGCCAGCAATGCCCCTCTGCCATGTACATTGGTCAAACTGGACAGTCTCTACGTAAAAGAATAAATGGACACAAATCAGATGTCAAGAATTATAACATTCATAAACCAGTCGGAGAACACTTCAGTCTCTCTGGTCACGCAATCACAGACATGAAGGTCGCTATCTTACAACAAAAAAACTTCAAATCCAGACTCCAGCGAGAAACTGCTGAATTGGAATTCATTTGCAAATTGGATACTATTAATTTAGGCTTAAATAGAGACTGGGAGTGGCTAAGTCATTATGCAAGGTAGCCTATTTCCCCTTGTTTTTTCCTACCCCACCCCCCTCAGACGTTCTGGTTAAACTTGGATTTGTGCTGGAAATGGCCCACCTTGATTATCATACACATTGTAAGGAGAGTGGTCAGTTTGGATGAGCTATTACCAGCAGGAGAGTGAGTTTGTGTGTGTGTGTGGGGAGGGGGGGGTTGGGAGAGGTGAGAAAACCTGGATTTGTGCTGGAAATGGCCCACCTTGATTATCATACACATTGTAAAGAGAGTGGTCACTTTGGATGGGCTATTACCAGCAGGAGAGTGAGTTTGGGGGGGGAGGAGAGGAGGAGGGTGAGAAAACCTGGATTTGTGTTGGTAATGGCCCAACTTGATTATCATACACATTGTAAGGAGAGTGATCACTTTAGATAAGCTATTACCAGCAGGAGAGTGGGGTGGGAGGAGGTATTGTTTCATGGTCTCTGTATATAGATCTTCTGCAGTTTCCACAGTATGCATCCGATGAAGTGAGCTGTAGCTCACGAAAGCTTATGCTCAAATAAATTGGTTAGTCTCTAAGGTGCCACAAGTACTCCTTTTCTTTTTGCGAATACAGACTAACAAGGCTGTTACTCTGAAACCTTTACATTTAAAGGATCCTTTCACTAGGTGCCCTATATTTTGCTCTTTTCTGGATAATAATGTAAGGCAGGTCTTTGCAAAGTATATCACGAAAAATATATGGACAAGGGAGGTGTCTCTCAGAATATACTTCATGTTAGGAGATTACAATAACTCACTTTCCAAATTCAGGGCCAGATCCTCACCCTGTGTAAATCTGTCTTGCTGCATGGTATTCAGTGTCTGAGCTGAGTATGTTTGAAAGTAAACTTCAGTATTTGTGGAGTGGACCAGATTGACAGTACAGGGGACTAAAGCCTTCTGGTTACTCACAGAACCTGTAGAGAAGACATAGTATCAGTACACGCTTTCCACACACCACCAATATACCCCCATGCTGCTCTAGAGGTCCAGTTCAAGAGGTAGGAGGATATAAATTTCCCATTTAAGCCCTGGCCTCTTTGCTAAAACAGATAAATATGGTGTCAACAAGCATCAAATATATTCTTAGTTGCTATAACACTGGCACATGTCAACTAGAAATCAGCCTGTGGCATCACACAGAGCTGGCTGTTGCTGCTAATAGGCATTCTGATGTATGCTCATTTGCAGAACAAGCTGCTGTAGTGCAGTAGACCAGCCTCCTCCCTGATGAGGGAGCTATTGCATCAGTCAAAGTTCTAGTGAAATATTTACCTCCTCGAGCTCTTCAAGTCAAGGGGCCCAGAGAGGACTCAGGGCAATATCTGTTTCCACAGAAAATCACACACCGCTTCCCACTGCTCACTCTGTTCTGCTCTGCCCTGCACTATGACCTGTGGTGCCCCATCAGTAGGCTGGACCATAATCCTTAACTCACACTCTTTGTGATGCAGGCCCAGAGCACAGAGACCACAGCCTTCAGGGAGCTCATCTGAATGAACGTCCACAGAAGAGAGGCTGACTGAACCACTGAAGGATCCAAGAGCTACTCAGCTACCTAGCAAGATAAAAGATTAATCAGGAAGTAAATAGAGGCCAAGGACCCACAGTGCAGAGAGGAGGGAGGAAAATGGGAATTACTAACAGAAAGAGGAGAGATAAGCCCCACAAACTCCAAAACTGTTGTTGGTTACACCTTGGTTCGGAACAAAATCTGCCAAGCAGCCATTCATAGAGTTGGTCAAAACATTTCAATCAAACATTTGTTGATGAGAAATGGCTTTTCAAATTAAATGAACATTTTCTCACCAAATTCACTTGAAATGTTTTGGTTTGTCAATGAAAACTAAAAGCTGATTTTTTTAAATGATCCACCCTCTTATTCCTCTTGCTTTCCCCTCCCCTCCAGTCTGCTCCCCCTTTTTTTGAGTAGTAAAAAATGGGGGGAAGAAGTATACAGGAAGAAAAGGGGGAGAAAACAACGATAAAAATTAAAACCTTTTTTTCCCCCATGGGAATTATTGAAAAAAAATTGAAAAACCCGACCTAGTTAACAACATTCAGTTACTCCAACCAGGCCTGGATTCAAGTTGATGTTCTAGTGATGAAAGATGCCATGCCCCGTTCTCAGTTCCATGCTCACACAGAAATGTCTAACACCTTAGAGATAAGGTTGCTTGGGTGTTTTCCACCCAACAACAAAAGACTATACAGAATGAAAAAACATAAGCGAAGGCAACATAATACCATCTGAAAAGAACAGCCCACCAGTATCACAACACTCACTATCACGCTCAGATCTTTTCTCATAAGCCCACCTTCTGCTCAACAATGCACACATCAGAGAACGGAAAAATCATGTAACTTCAATGCTGACCTTCCATGCTACAGTTTACCTTTTAACAACAGCTATAATCACCACAGCTATACACCAAAGAATACAAAGTTGCCTGTGTGCTCAAAATACTTTACACATCAAAAACACATTGACACAATACAGAAAAAAAATTAAGATAAAGTTAAGATCATATATCAATATTTTGAGGAAAAAAATCCTACAAGAATGTTTTGATTATGAATAAAACAAGCATAAAAACCTCCAGGAAATTCTAGGTTAAGATTAAATTTAAAAGCAACCCAAACATCTGAAAGTTCCCCTCTCCAGACCCTTCCTTCTCAGCTCTCTCCCTGGGGTTTGCCTTCCCAGCCCTCATCCTTCCCCTCCTCCCCCAGTAGTTTCCATCCTGCTGCTGAGGACCATTCAGGCTGAAATAGTATAAGGCACTGTAAGGAAATTCAAATTACTTGGAATTTTTTTTTTTTTTTTTTAACTATGTGGGAGGTAAAACATTGTTAATCCAAATTCTCAGAAAAAAAAAATTCTTTGCACTCCCTGTTTCAAGAATTGCAGTTTTCAAACAAATTGATCCAATCAACAATCCCTGATCGGGTTGGGAATGTAAGCCTAGACCTAGACTTCACTAGGGAGAGGCTGCTGCCTCCACTTTTTACAGTACATGGTAACTGCTGGCCAGAGTGTTCAATCTGAAAATACTTAATGGAAGAGAAAGATACAGGAGCTCCTGGAAGGGAGGGGAGAAAAGAACGAAGTATAGAAGTCAAGGGTAAATGTATGGTGTAAGTTTCTGATACACAGACAGATAAAGATTGGAGATATAGACACACGCACACAGAGCATCTCTCCTATAGATCTAGTTTAATAAAGCACAATTGGCTATCATTTTTTGCTTTTTTATCTATTGTTAGGTTTTTCAACTATTTAAGTGTTCCTCAATCAAAAGAACAATTCTATACAGCCCTTGACATCAAAGGAGAGCTTTTCTAAAGCTATTACAGTATCAAAGTAATATTCTGTGCAGAATCTAAGGTGAACCACTGGAACAATCCTTCTGGGATAGAGATGAAAAACATTGCATGTATGTTGCCCAATCCAATCAATCAAAAGGGCCATAAAAATATTGGGCCAGACTTACTTGATACATGTATTCACTACTACTATTCTTCTCTTTCATTTTCTGTTTGTCTGCTGAGCTACTAATCTTACTAATGTCTGAAAGTTCTTGGTATGTGTAAAAGCAACAGAGCTGATTAGAGTCACAGGAGGAAATGACCACTGATGGGCTGCAAATCCATAAACCTTTTATATAATGGAGTTGTGCCAGAGCTGACAAGTGTCACAGCAAAATAACAGAACTGTAATAGCACTGACCAAGGGAAGACTGCCTGATAAAGGCACATGGAAAGGTTCACTATTAACAGAATTTCATTGTCAACGTCAGTTAATGGAGTTTTCACTTCTGAGTATTGTACATGTATTTCAAAATACAGATAAGTAAAGGCTTTTTGGTGAAGCATTTTTGTGAACCCACCAGACATTTGTTTAGTTAACATCAGGGCTTAAATTCCGCCAGAGCTGTTCAGAGCAGAGCTCCAGTAAATATTTTCAACCCCCCTGGAGTTTTTATAGCACGTGGCGGGGGGGGGGGGGGAGGGAGAGTATGGGGGGTTCTGGGAAATGCTCTAAGAATTTAAGCTCTGGTATGAACTATGAACAAAATCCTAACCTGGGAGACTCATACTACCAAATCCACAGAATCTGAGAGCACTACAGCATTTATTACTGAGCTGAATCTTTTTGTTTGGGTGGTGGAGCTGAGGGCTTGGGGGGGGGGGGGTGAGAAATGCCAAATAGTGGGAACCTACCTATCTGAAAACAGTAGCTGTTAACTGATTTCTTGAATTTAACATCTGGTAACATTTTCATTTTTTGCTAACCTGTAAAAGGTTATTGTGTTTTTCACAGTGGGAAATTTTATCAGTAGGAAGAGACTACAAAATCAGTTTCTTACTGGGCCAAAGGATTTTCTGCTCCTTACATTGTAGCATAACACAGTTTGCGGGGAGTGCGCTACCTGCCAACAACTTTTTAAAGAAACAGTATATTTGGGCATTAACTTTCAGCAGGCGTAATGACTAAGGCTACGTTTTTGTCAAGGATATTTTTAGTAAAAGTCAGGAACAGGTCACAGGAAATAAACAAAAATTCATGGCAGCCTGTGACCTGTCCCTGACTTTCACTAAAAATATCCCTGACAAAAATGGTAGGTGGGTTCAGCACGTGCTGCTGCTGGGGCTCCTGTGTCCCCCACCAATGCAGTGCGTGGGAGCTCCAGAGTGCCCCTGCCCCTGGGCTGCTGAGGGGCCCCCAGCCTCTGGCCATGGCAGCAGCTATGGCTGGGCAGCTGCACGGGGTCCGCCTGCCCACCATGGCTGGGAAGCTGCAGGATCTGCCAGCCACCTGCCATGGCTGGGCAGCTACAGGGTCCCGCCCACCAGGTTGGGGGTTGGGAGCTGTGAGGGCAAGGCTGGCTGGGAGCTCCAGCCCCAGGGCAGAAAATGTCATGGAGGTCAATGGAAGTCACGGATTCCATGACTTCCATGACCTTGTGACATAATCATAGCCTTATTAATGACAGATAAATACACATATAAAGGGAAGAGGGGGTGTGTATGTGTATTACACACACTTATTAAAGTCTCAATTCTGGCCATCTCCTGCAGACTTAGGAGGTACACAGAAGAGGAACTACTCAATTGCCCAGCTGATACGATAAGCAGAGGCTGAGAGAAGAGCTCCCTTGGAGCCTAACCAGCCAACTTAGCTGTGCTACTTTGTGTGAGGGCGTCTACCTGTAGGGGCTGGCCCATGTATGGGGGGAGCATGTTGCATATTCAAAGGTGGATGATTTTTTTTAGCTTCAGTGGTAAAATGTTGTGCTTTTAGTGCTCAAATTCACATGTTCTGTCCCCACTGGTATCATGTGGTGGGTTTACTACAAAGAGGTAAGTCCTGTGGGGACTTGGGACAGATAGTTTGAAATAAATAATATGGTAAGTGCAGCGAGTGTCAATTTAGCAGGTCTGGTGAAGACACGCTAAATCGATGGGAGAGTACTCTCCCATCAATTTGTGTACTCCACCTCCCTGTGAACCATAAGGGAAATGGATGGGAGACGCTGTCACGTCAACACAGCACGGTGTAGCCACGGCGTTAAGTAGCTCCAACTACGTTGACTTCAGTTACGTTATTCACATAGTTGAAGTTGCGTAACTTAGATCGATTTACCACGGCAGTGTAGACCAGCCCTTGTTCACAAATAGCTCGGTTAGGTCAGTGATAGACATTCTGCTTTGAGCCCCATTTCAGCAAGCATGGGCTTAACTTTAAACACAAGTAGTCCTGTTGTGGTCAAGTATGAGACGTCTATATGGAGTCTTGGAGTCCTATATGAAGACCAGGGGTCTAAACAGGTGCTTAAAGACAGGCACAAGCTGAAGTGCTTTGCTGAATTGTAGGCTTGATGATGAAGATCCTGGTTTAATCGTAACAGGTTGCTACGTATAGTAAAGGGAACCAGTAAAGGAAGATGAGTAGAGGAGGAACAACAAAAGCAATGATATGTCAAAAGATATAGTACAACATAATAACTAACATGCATAAAAAGCAATATATTTAATAGCTCAAAAACTCTGTAGTTGGAGATGGAATTTAAATGAACAAAAGCCTGCCCTGAGAAAAAGTAATTTTGGCTCAGTTTTTCAGTAACTCATGTATTCTCTCATTTTCTAGGCTTTACATGAATTTAGGATGACAAGCCATGCCCAGTTACTTTGGCATGTCCCATTACATCAAGTAAGTCTGCCTGCCAGTGCCTATGGCCCATCCAGTTTGAGAAATCAAAAAGATGTGGTTTACTATAAACCATAGCTAAAGAAACAAGGGTTGTAGCAGAAAGTCAAACAGCTTATTTTGTGTCAGAAAAATGTCCAAGAGACATTAGTCCAAAAAGGTACGTGAACATGGATTATGCAGGTACCTAGCATGCTACCTGTGGGTAGATTCAAAATGCAAACATTTTAATGCTTGCATGATATTATCAACCACAGCTACCTGAAAAGACAGGGATATCTATTTCAAAACAAACATGAATCTATTTAAAGCTGTTCTTCTGACTACCTTCCTTTATAGGTCAGTGAGCTTGGGATGAAAGAGAAGCAGAAGAGGAGACTGGAAGTTTTAATACAAAAAATGTCACTGGAGAATACCTAAACATGCAATTATCTTTGTTGGCAACAGTATAAAGAAATGCCATGAAAAAAATCACTACTTGGATCAGCATGTGTTCTTTAAGTTTAAGTGGCATATCAAAGAGAATTGTATAGGTTAAAGGATTACATAGTCATACAATCCTTTGCTTTTATACAATCCGTAACTCTCAATCAGCCAAACTGTCTCTTTAAATTGGTGATTGCAGTATGTCTGCTTTGCTTTACTCATCTTTGATATAAACAGTACAAGGAGAGTAAATATTGTTACCCCTTTTTCGACCCAAGTGGCTAGCCAAAATTCAGGGTCCTGTGATTCTATTTGGAGGAGAAATTGATGACAGAATCAGTTACTTCTTTGATGCAATCCTGTTTGTTTACAAAGAATGTACAAAATCCTGTTTCCTTGACCACAGGAGGACTCAAACAACATGAGACAGTTTCTTTGTTCACAGTATCAAGCCTTTTTCAGCCCACCCTATACCCAAAAGCGCTATCAGGTTTTTTTTTTCCAGTCATGCCACCAGTGCTTCTGGGTCTGTCTGGTACTACCTTGCTTCCAGGGCTGGCTCTAGGTTTTTTGCTGGCCCAAGCACAGGTGGGGCTGGGGCTTGCAGGGGGTGCTGAAGGGGAGGGAGTGATGTCACCTTCTCCCAGCGCCGGCAGGGACTTTACCCCCTCCCCCGCCCAGCCACGCAGAGAAGCCCCGAGAGAAGGGGTGGCACAAGGCAGCGCAGCAGCCAGTGCGCAGATGAGGCGGCACAGTCCCGGCTCCCCTGCAGGACTAGCCCTCTCCTCCCCAGGTAGCAGTTGGGCCCTGGCAGCTCAGCATCCCGGGGCTGGGGCTTCCCCTTCCTGCTGCGGCCGGGGGCACGGCCCCTTCACCCTGTCTAAGTGGTGCAGTTCCAAGAGTGCAACTGCCCCCAAAAAAGGATGGCCAGAATGCCGCCCTGGAAATGTGCTGCTCCAAGCACATGCTTGCTTTGCGGGTGCCTAGAGCCGGTCCTACTTGCTTCTTTCTCTATCCCCTTCTCATACTCACACCCCTCTATGCCCACTAGTATGAACATACAAATGGGGCCAAATGAAAGTTGTACAGGTAACCTTAATTCTGGTATTTCGTAACTTTTGAGTGCTTGACCTTGTGATCTTAATGTTCTTTTAAAAGAGTTTTGTGTATGTAGTTTCCTAGGTTTTTATAAAAAGCAAACTGACAACACAGAATCAGGTGGCATCATATTGACACTCCGTGGATAATCAGCAGCTTTCGAACTTTTAGAACCACTGCACAGCCCTCTGCCACTTGGACTAATGGAGTAACCCATAGTAGTGGTAGATTGTCATCCTCTGTGTAGACCAGCACTACCAGGGGATGGAGGACACTGTCAGTGGGTTTGAAAGATATGTGCTAACAGCAGAGGAACAGTGATACTCAGGAATCTTAGGCTCCATTACAGGCTCTGGAGTTAAGTGGACACAAACTCATCTACTACCATTCCCACCAAGCACAACTTCTCCTGCCCCATCCCCGTCAACCTGTCTCTGGCCCAATACAGTCTCTTCCCCACCCCTGGCTCCCTGTCCCAGTCCTGTTCTCACATAGCCAGTCCCAGTCACCGCTCACCTAGATCTCTTCCAAGTCCCAGTTCCCCCTATTGGTTTCTCATCTGATCCATTTTTCCTCAACCATGGCTTCCAGTCACCTGACATTGCCCATCTCCCCTGGCCTCCCAATTGCAATCTCCCTTCCAGGCTCCTCATCAAACCTGAGGTATACACCCTAACTCAGGGGTGGCCAAACTGTGGCTCCAGAGCTACATGTGGCTCTTCAGAAGTTAATACGCGGCTCCTTGTATAGGGACCAACTCCGGGGCTGGAGCTACAGGTGCCAACTTTCCAATGGGCCAGGGGGTGCTCACTGCTCAACTCCTGGCTCTGTCACAGGCCCCGCCCCCTCCCCTGAGCCTGCCATGCCCTCACTCCTCCCCCTTCCCCTCAGAGCCTGCTGCACGCCATGAAACAGCTGATTAGGAGGTGTGGGGAGGGAGGGGAAGGCGCTGATCAGCGGGGCTGCTGGTGGGCAGGAGGCATTGGGAGCTGGGGGAGGAGCTAATGGGGGGCAGCTAATGTATTACTGTGTCTCTTTGGCAATGTACACTGGTAAATTCTGGCTCCTTCTCAGGCTCAGGTTGGCCGCCCCTGCCCTAGCTTGTTGTCCCAATTTCTTTGCCCAGCCAAGTCTCCTGCCTTAGTTTCCAACCCACACCCAGTCTCCACCCCTGGCTTCCAGACCAAGTCTCCCTCCCTCACCCCCCAATTGCAGTCTCCTTGCCCAGCCAGTCCCAGTCTCCCACAACCCCAACTCCTATTCCCAGTGTCCCTCCCCTGTCTCCATGTCCCAATCTACTCCTGCCACCTTCCTCACTGGTGCCACTCTTGTTTCTTCTGCATTTGAACCAGGTAGCTTTCTCCTCCAAGATGCCTGGGCCCAGAAGCAGGCTCACTGAGAACACAAGAGCCAGAGTTTTTCTGCTGCCATTTAGACGTTTAGACCCAGCCTGGCCCACAACAGCCCAGAACTGAAATATCAGGGAAAGTCCTGTTCAGCCCTAGGTTGGAGCAGACTTAATGCAGATGGAATCATCAGGAAATGTAACTGCTAAAATCTAGGATGTTGTTACTAAACATGTTCAAACTGCCATTTTCCCCCAAAGGTTTACAACTTGGCTAAAATTGGGCAGATTTTCATGGGGATGGCAAAAGGCACTTCCCTGACACAAAAGCCATCTCCCCCACCCCTGAAATTTCAAGTCCCTGCTCCAAAGTTTTAGGGCTCTAGAGGTTTTCAAAGAAAATGTGATCAGACTATTTTTTTTAATCATGGGTAAAACAATGTAATTTTCCCTACACTTGTTTTTGGAAACATCTGAATGGTTTTGGCTGCTATCTTCCAAAATAATTCAGCCTGAGGCAGAGCCTTGGTATGGAAAATTTCAGCCCGCACTGTTCAATTATGGCAAAGTTATGAGCAATAGGGCCTTATAACAGGAAGTGCCAGGCAAACTTGCTGCCAGGCCTGCCTATAAAGTTTGCTTATCATTGTACTGCTGTTTGGAAGTCTAGAAGTAGGCTCTGCATGCAGCTGTGAAGGTGCTTAGCTTCATGGAATTCTGTACATTCATAGTTTCTGCAATCAAATGTCTTGACTGAGAAGAATGTCTGCTATGAAATTCCTGACATGCTCACAATACTATATGGGAAACTGAGATGGGATTTGACACTTTAGGGCTAGAGTATGGCCACTGCAATGAGGATGTACATGGGGGAGAAGGGTTGAAGGATTCCTCCTTCCCTCTGCCACCCTACTTTCCTACTCAAACTGAGCACAAAGATTGTGATTCTAGACCAGGCTTTCCAAAAGTGATTTGCGATTTCTGGATGTTCAAATTGAGACACCTTAAATGAGCTTGATTTTCAGAGGGGAGATGCACAGCACTCCTGAACAATCAGGACCCTTTAAGGTGTCTGAACTTGGGCATCCAAAATAAGGAGTCACTTCTGAAAATCTTGGCCCTGGTGTCCACAGTAGCACTGTCCTCTTCAAAGGAGGTGGGCAGGGATGGATCCATGGCCCCTAGGTATGGGGATAGTGAATGTCATACCCTGCATACAAGGGTAGAGAAGAAGCTGTACCTCTTGGAACTGTGTGCCTGGCTGAAGCAGAATGCCTCTCAGATCTTCCGCAGGGCAGTGAAACTCCACACTGCCCTTAATGCAGACCTGGGGCTGAAACTGTGGGGCAATGATTACGTTTGGTAGTGGTGGGTGTGGCAGAGTAGGGAAACAACTTCCTCTCCACACAAGACAAAGTTCCACTCCAAAATATTTCAGATATTGGGAGGTTAGGGAGGGAGACAGGGGGAGGAGAGACTTTTGTAGCATTTAATTTTGAAGAACTTTTAATGTGATTTACACTTAAGAACCTCCTGTCTAGACCCTACACAGTCAAAGAAAAAACTAAATCATTCTGAAGAAGTCATGCAGAAATTACATCACAAAAGGGAAATGGGATTCAGTCACGGGAAACTATGATATATGCCTTCAAGGCTAGTTACTGTAAGTAGTTACAAAATCCCCTATCTACCAACTAATGCTCTGTCTACTCTCCATCTTAACTCATTGTAGCAACAACTGTTACGGGGCTTATTCCTCCACCCACTTACTTCCCTGGTCCTTCTCGCATAAACAGAGAGCAACAATACCTGAAGTCCAAAGGTGCAAACAATTCGATGTTTATTGGGGTGAACTTCCAGCAAGCATGATTCCAGTTTCCTTCCTTAGTATCCTCCTTCCCAGCTCTGACACCACAGAGCCTTATACCTGTGTCCCTGTTCCCATTCCTGCCCTTAGCAAAACATGATTCCAATTTCCTTACCCCCATTCCCTGTTCCCATCTCCGCCACCCACACACCCACCCCCTCCCACCCACTTCCTGATTGACTGCAGACTATATAGTAAAACTGGAGTTCTGCTTTGCTATACCTTAACCAATCATGTTCCTGAAATTTAACTAACCAATCCTAACATATTGTAACATGATTATGTAACCAATTATATCCCACCACCTTAATTAGTCTACAGCCAGCAAAATTAATTATACAGCAGACAGGAACAATCACAGAACCAGACAGAGATTATACAGACAAACAATAGCGAAGTAGAACTATAATGACAAAACAATACAGAAGTGAGGATTTCACATCTCAGCTAGTGATAAGTGAGTTCTTGCTAGACAGGATGCTATCAAACTAAGTTTCCTTTTACATCTTCTAGGCACTTCCCTTTCTCTGGAGGTGATAGGCATTATCAGGACAGGATTGTGTTCCTAACAGCCCAATAGCACCTTATTTCAATGTGACTAGTTTGGAATGTGAGGAGGGGACCGGTCGCTTCCCAGCTTATGGCTGCCTCTGCTGCTTAGCCAAAGGCCTTAGCCTAAGAACAGGGCCTCAGACTGTCACAGTACGAGAAGGCCCTTACACCAGCAGACAGTGATTTTGATTCTTTTATATCTCTGTAACTAGCCAAGTGATAAGAATACACCTAAATTCTTAGAGTATAGGCCTTTACAGACAGGCCTGAATATCTATATCCTAATAACAACCATGTTGGAAACCTAAGTAACCTATAGAACTCTTTTAAAACTCATTTTGGAATCCACGGTAGACATGTGCTTTGTTTTCCCCATATAGCAACAGCAGAATATATTTTTCAGTCCAAATGCTTTATTTCAGATGAAGGAAAACATATGACTAAAGCACAAAAATAAAGTCTCTTGACAGGGGGAGCACCATGGTGCATGTGGAATATGACCTCAATGGCTGCAGCTGTCCCTTAGCAGGCATGGAGTCTCCTCTGTATTTGAATAGACCACTTTCAGAAAACAGAAGGATGCCATCTCTTCTCAGTTAAATAATGACATCACAGCGCTGAACTATGGTACAGCTTGGTTGTGCACGCTCTTATTCACATCAGGAGCCATTAGTGAAAACACTATACACCGATACGTGCCTCATCACAGTAGTATCTGAGCCTTCCCCAAGTATTTAAACAGAGAAGCGAACAATAGATTCACCCAATGTCATCACTGCCATCTCTATGCTCAGTATTCCAACTTTAAAATGGGGAAAGTAAACCTTTTCCCCTTCCTTTGTCTGCCTTGTAGGTTTAGACTGTGAACACTTTGGGATAGGAGCTGTCTTTTTGTATGTGTTTGTACGGCACCCAGCAGAACAGAGTTCTGGTCTATGGCTGGTGTCGTAGTTGTTGTCAAGTTGCTATTGTAAAGTAAGAAAAGATATTGGAGACTTTTTAAGTTACAGGAACCACTTTACTAGTTGCTGAGGACAGTACAGATCAGTGTTGCTGGCTTGCTTGCCTGGCTCCAAGTAACAAATCAACGTGCTTCTGCTAAGGCTCACGACATAATAATTTCCCCTATATAACACTGTGGGTAACTTTGGTTCCTACTATTATAACTGAGGCTCCTAGGTACTACCACAATATAAATATCAATAAGGCACTGCCATTATATGAATAACAACTCTCTCTCCTTTTTTCCTTCCCAGCCATTAGGGGAAATAGCTTTATTGCTTCATAGGGTATTTTAATGTTTACATATGTAAGTAAATGGATGTGGGGGGAACAGAAGAAAACACTGAGGAAAAGCTCAGTCAAAGACATGACTGTTGCAGTTAGTTCTGAATGCAGTGAGCTCCATGGGCATTCTTAGCTCGTGCAGAGGTTAGCTCCACAGTCAAGAGCCAGCTCCTGTGAAAGTTCTCTCTCTCATCCAAAGAAGCCTCTCACTGTTGGTCAATAACATCATTGTTACAGTGGAATGCAGCTGTCATGGGAGCTTACAGTTGGAGAACAAGAGGCAATCTCACGGATACCTAAGGCCAGTCCTATGGGGGACCTGGAATACCAGGACAAAGGCACTGAGCTGGAGACAGTGCAGGGAACAGACCAACAGAATGATGTCTGGTGATGACGTGGGCTACTAAGCAGATGGATTGCTCCATTTTGTACCAAATGGACCTTTTCCAGAGGGTGTCTTCATGGCTAGACATCCTTACGCAGTAAGACAGACCCCTTGGCCGTACACAGTTACAAGCCATAATGTGGACAGATCTAGATGGCAATGGCCTGCAGATCCTGTAGCACGACCACCACCCTAGAATACAAGAAGGTAAGTAGTATTGTGCTCAGAGGTACTTGCATTTACAAACTGGCTATGCCATCTCTAAGTAATATACATGATACAGAATAACCTGAGATAAGAGCAGTGACATGTCAGGGATTACCTTTATAAACACCCATAATCTGATACTATGGCCTATATATTTTTTAAATAAAATACAATACCACAAAGACCATTAATATGCTGTTTCTTATAAAATAATTATTTTAAATGTGTTTTCAAATGACACACATATATGATTGTGATATGCCTTTTGCAGGTGCAATCATTCTAAAGTACACACAAATTATTTTAAAGGAATAATTCATCTCCAAGGACACTTTCATGGATTAAATGTCAAGAATGAAATATTGAATTTCAACCTTGGTTAGACCTGAAAGAGTGAATGTAAAGACAATAACTAAGAGTTCTGAAAAATGCAATTAATTTTACTGCAGTCCCACAGCCTAGACATTTTACACTAACTGTTTAATAAAAAGAAGTGTTGTTACATCATAATCATCTAAAATATTATGTAAAGTTGTAACAATATGCTATCACTTAAAATTTATGGGACTACTAATTGAATTACAAATTCTGAGTTTAAAGGAGGCAGTTCAGTGCATTTTAGGACTATCGTATGGAGACTTCTTGTATTTAACATTAGACTGCAGTGGGAATTAGATCAACAATCATTTGTGGTTATTAATGTCTAGTTCTTACTCTGGTAAGAGTCTTCTTTCAGCCCCAAGAAGATAGATAAAAATAAGGGAGAAAATGAAGGGCCAAATTCTGACTTTAACTGGGTTATATAGAATGTGGATTTTACACCTGTAAGGTGCTTTCCTGAAGGCAAGTCACTGTCAAGGCGTTCCATGTACACTGATGGCTGTGGGTATCAAGAGGCAAAAAGACCTAGTCCAACATGTAAAACAATACAGTGAAGTTTGTTTACTAGATTATGAATGCAACTGGGTAGAGAACTTACCTTCATCTGTGTTTGTACAGTACCTAGAACAATGGGGCCTCAATTCAGAGTGGGGCCTTTGGGTACTGTAATATAATTAAGTAATTATATCATGTCTTCTCTAAAAACACATACAAAAGAGCAACATTACTGTTAGTGGCAGAAAATCTGCCGAGTCCCTGTAGCTGATAGCATTAGAAATACTCTGAGATGCTCCTCAACACAGAAGATTATTATTATTATTCTTTGTGCACTCCTGGGGCAGCTCTGAGGCAGATGTTGTCAGTGCTGAAACTAAAGATGGGTTCACTCATCTAGGGCTGAAGACAGTAAAAAGACGAGAAGACTGTGGTCTGTATGAAGAGTGGTACATTAGGTACCAAAGAGCCCTCAAGGAGATGAAGCTAATGTTGCATGTTTCTATCCATATGGGCCTGTGATTGGCAAGAAAATGAAATCACAGTTTATAATAAAATATTTAGGATCTTAAAGGATATTGTTTAAAAATCTTTGCAGTTTTTTTTTAACCTTTCAATAGGGAATTAATGTTATAGCTCAAACTAATCTTTTTGTAGCACAATCCAGTTTTAAAAGACAAATGCCTTTCAAGTAGCACATTCTTGTGCTGCCACATGTTCTTGAGGTTTATTGTATCATACTGAAGGACCAAATATTGTAGCAGATGAATGCCATAACAAAGAGATGGACTAGTTACATGATCTTTTAGCCCTCATCAGGTTGGAATTTGATTTACAGTGATAGTGGCTGAGCTGACAATTGTAATCAAACTGCACACTGCTTCTCAAAACTCCAGGCAAATGGGTCATTTCTTCTGATTGGTTTTCCCCAGGGAGAAGTAAATGGTAGTGGGAGGAAATATAGTGGCCAAGTACACCTGTGTTAGCTGTTGGATCAATGGCCAGTATCAGCAGGGCTCTGTTAATGAAGCTTACATCAGTTTCACAGGCTTGCTAACAGCCATAGTTATTACTGATGCCAATATAATCTATTGGCAAGGCCAAATAATTGCTTCACTTTGTGGCACAAGAGATTTATAAAGATATAAACCTAACGTTTTATGTACATAAGGCCAGTCTTTAGGTTTTTAACATGGAAGACATGTTCACATTCATAAAACACACGAGCACATGGGATAGTGAGATACAGTGATAGACAGTAACAAGTATATCTGGATAACTGCAGATCAATTTATAGATGTAGCTTTCTCTGTATGAACAAGCAGTATTTTGTAAGCTTAGTGCTACAATACATATATGAAATACATTTTTATTATTTTTCTAAAGGTAAAACAGCTTTGTCAAACTGACAGGAGAGAAAAAAATCACTGTTAAAGTTCTAATTTAATTCATCTAGATGTCTAGGCATGAGTTAAGAAGTGACAGAATTAACTGCATTTCCTTACTTTTATTGGACTGAGATTCAATGCTATTTTTTAAATTATCTGCAAAAATTTATTTTTTTTCCTTTATATTCATGTAATTTCTTGTACACAGATATAATAAGGGGGCAGCCAAGCTCTCCAAGAAAATAAGGGCAAGATGCTCAATTGGTGTGATTCAGCATAGTTCTACTGAGCCCAACGAAGTCACTGATGTCAGCTGATTAACACCAACTAAGGATCCAGCCAGTAGTGTTTTTCCATCTCAGACTCAAGATCCTCTATAAAGGTAGGAGAACACAAAGCTAAGATTACTCCATCACTATTTCTGAAACCACCTGGTTTTTTATGCCATCTCAGTCTGCATATCCGTTTAACCATTAGTGTGAAAACACTTACTTACGCTTTTGTTTCAGATTTCCTGGAGGGCAGAAGTAGCTTTTTCAGCTAAATTAAAGTTAGCAAAACAAGATTACTGTAAGTATCTATTGAAATTATTACATTTTTTGCTTCACTTCAGAACACCTTGGCCAAGGTTTTTAAAACTAGGGATGAAATTCTGTGCGGCATCTCTTAAAGGGGAAGCAAAAAAATTGTAGTCCGGGGCAGGGGAAGCTACAGTAACACTAAACCACTTTTGCATCCTCCAAATTTTGAGCTGTTCTATAGCCGCCATTGAAATTTGTACAGCCAAAAGGCCTTTCTATGCTATGGAGGTATGTCTTACAGTCTGCAGCAGTGCTCTCTCTACGGTGCTGCATTCTGTGGCCATGCCCTGCATAAGCCCACTACTTGAGGACTTGCAAGGGAATCTCATAAGTTTGCTTTAAGGCTGTCTATCACAGTTTCTGCATCGCAGGAACTGTCCCCTGGACAGATTCAGGGCCATTAGAGCCCCTTCATGCTGCTCCAGCTGGAGCAAGGATGAGAAATCCATAGTCAGGCACCTAAATAAGTGCCAATTTATCAACCTCTTCCCATAGTTCTGAAAACACACCTTGAAGTTTCCTCCTTCCTGGTGAGGAAGAGTTTCAAAAGGAGCAGTTTCAGCTGTTGTGTCAGACCATGGCAGGGAGGAATTACAATGTTGAAATAGATAACACAGTTGTGTTAAAAACAAAAGTAAACAAAGCACTATTGCTAAGAATAAATAATGAATAGCTTTGACATTAAAATTACCTTAAAAGGATCAGGCAGATTGATATAGAACAGGAGACAGCTGCTCTGTGGAATACCCCCCGACTTCCTCTGCATCAGCTTCACCAGGTCATAGCTACACTGCTCTTGAGTTGGAGCTTGGAAGCAACAGCCATGTGCAGCATGCTCCTTTCCACACCAGGCTGATACCTGTGTGGGAGTTAATGCTGCTCCAAGTATCGACTCTCCCAGGGGCCTCTGCTTCGGCTGCACAGACATGGGGTGAGGCTGCTAAGAAGAGCCATGTTGCCGCAATGCGGTGCCTGTAGACCCCTCTGGAAAAGACGTATACACCCAGTGGAGTCTCTAATATAGAGCTGGTCAAAAAATGCCATTTATTTTTTGTAGGAATTTTTTTTCCCCATTAAGCTGAGTTTGTTTGTTTTTTTTTTAACGAAAAAAACAACACTAATATTTTCAGGTTCTTTTTAAAAAGTTTTAAGTGAAAATTTTAGGGTTACCATTGAAAAAGCAAAATTTCACCAAAAATGAAGTTTTTCTATGACATTTTTCCTCATCAACAAAAAAGCCATTTTTTTAAAAAAAATAAAATGTTGATGAAAACATTTCAGCCAGCTCTGCTGTCGTATCCATGGGTTTGAAAGTAGAGCTCCTTGAGGGCTTTAGAAGGCAACTATGTAAGGTGAACTTCAGTTTGCTAGGTTCCCAGCTCTCACTGGCAGGTTTTTCCATTCAAACCACGTAGATTCAGCAAGTAACGATAGGCCATAGCATGTGTTCACAGCTGTAACATCAGAGGACTGTCATTTTTACCTTTTTGGTAAATTTATTGGTAACATTCAATTTTACACTCAGGTGGTACATGAACACACTCTACATGGCATATGTAAAACTCATACAGTTTACAATTAGGTTCGACCAACAATTGTTTCAGAAAATAATAAAATATCTGGGACACTTCATGAATATTGGTGCTTGTCTCACATCTTTTTACAATATTAGGAACATATAAATAAATCAGAAGTCAAAATAAGCAGCAACAAAACAAAAACCACCTCCCTAAAACAGGGAAATGCAGTGCTGTTGCCAATATCATTTTTATGATACCTGTAGTTCCAATGGACCAAAAGTACAACTGCAATGTTAGATTATCAGTGAAAACATGTACAGAAGAGTGTCCATACAGTTTATTTCAGGCAAATAGGGATTTTTCCCATTGTTTTAAAATTCCCACCTGCAAAATAATCACTGATTTTTGACAGATTAGCTATACCAAGACCGTATATCATCATTTTAATCAGCCAATAATTACATTTAGATTAGATCCCAGTGGTGTCTTGCCACAACACAAGTAGGAAAAGCATTTAATACAATAACCTCAAGATTCAACTAATTTTGGGCTTTGCTAGTAGCTCTAAAAATGCTGAGAAACAGGTTCTGTGCTGTGCTCACCGGATATGCAGCGCAGAAGACACAGGCCAGGAGATCACTGTCCTCTGGCAACCTCCCCTGGGATGCTCCTACAGTGGTTCCCAAACTGTGGGTTGCAACCCCAAATGGGATCATGCCATCAGTAGATGGGATTGCACCAATCCTTAGTGTGCATTTTAGCAGCATAACTTTGTGGAGGACACCATTTTGTAGAGCAAAATGGCTTGCTCCATATGGTGTGACCTCATACATACTGTGCATGCAAGTCATGCTGTGCAGAGGACACCATTTTTCCCTACAAAGTCACATCCTCCATGCAGTGACATGAGGTCATGCAGTGAGGATGCCATTTTGCTCTTCAAAATGGCAGCCTTGATGGTGTCTGGGGTCCCGGAAGGAAGTAATTCATAAAAATGGGGTTGTGCCAGCAGAAAGTTTGGGAACAGCTGCCCTACACTGTGTTGCGGCGGGGGGGGGAGGGGGAGAGGGCGGGGGGCGTGAGAGAGAATGCTGCAGGGACACTCTGCCACTGGTCTTGGTCCATTATCTGGGGGCTGTTTCTGTTCTCTCTGAGGCCCCTTTATGCCTCCAGAGTGGCAGACAGAATTTGCCTCAACCTTTCATTTCCTGATTTGAAACAGGATTGCTAATAGGCATATAGATGGAAGGCCTCTACAAACCAGTTAGACAGTTTTAGAAAAACTGATTCAGTATTGGCAGGTAATCTTATAAAAGCTCTTCCTGGTTGCAGACAAGTAAAAAACTGAAGGTATATGAAAACATTCTCTGGTCTAATAGTTAACTAATCTGCTGTAAGTAAATTTTCTGGTACAAATGCATACTACTGAGGGAAGGGGGAAATTTATTCATTGTATTTACACGTACCAAAATAAACAAAATCTGAAACTCAGCTCCATATTATGCCCTCAAAAAACAACCTCTCGGTTTTGGTGAAGAGCAACAACACATTCTGTGCCCGTTGCTCTCAGGCACTGCAGAATGCAGGAAAAGATGCGACTACTATTGAATAGTCAAAAGACAAGATATTATAATTATTAGAAGTGACATACAGCACCACAAGTTTACAGAGTGTTTTACACTCTCTGCCCTGAAGAGCTTTCACTCTAAGTTAGACAAGATAAATACAAGAGAAAAGAAGGGACAACAGTTCAGGTAAGTGAGAGGGCAGTGAATACTCAGGGAAACAGAAGAGGAAAGGGCAGGCTTTAAAAAGGAACTTGAAGGAAAGAGATCATTGGAGAAATGATTCTAGGCACAGGGAATTGCATAGTAGAAGGAGCAGGGATAACAGTGGGAAAAAGAAAACTGAAGCACTAACGGGCCCATCCTGCAAGATGCTGAAAATTCTGCCCTGATCGAACAAAGCACAGATGCACATTCTCATTTTAAGCACATGGGTAGTCCCACTGAAATCAAGACCCTAAAACAAGAGTAATATAGCAAGCAAGAGGGTGTGTAGGAGAAAATAAGGTGGAACAAAATCATAAGGCTACATAGGATAAAGATATTTAGAACAAAAAGCCTGAATTGGAAGCAGAAAGAACAGTAAGACAAAAAGATGCAAGGAGGATTTGGGGAGTTATAGCCTCGTACTCTTAAAATGCCACCAATCCTGCAGAAAGGGAGGTTTTTACAGGAACACAGTGGAATTCCCCCTTCAGAGCTGGAGAAAACATTATGGTTCCAGGACTGTACTTCAGCTACGGCATTTTGGATAGATTGGCGGTAGGAGAAAGGAACCAAATCACATATAAAGACATTACAATAATCCAGACAAGAGATGATGAAGGCCTGGACAGGATCTTCAAGTTTGGATAGTGACGGGAGAGTGGAGCATGATGTTACTGAAGAGGACAAGGTAATAGACTATTGGGCAGTGGGACAAGAGAAGAATCAAAGATGATAGCAAGGTTGTGGCCCTTGGAGACAGAAAGGGTAGTGCAGTTTTCAATAATGTTATGTAATATGACACGGTTAGGAGGAAAGAAATTCAATTTTGGAATGAACAAGTTTGAGATAGTGGCTGGACACCATAGAGATGTCAGGGAGTCTGCTTGAGATGCAGAACTGGAGAGAGATCGGGGAGAGTGGTAGATTTTTCGGTCTCCCACATTGAAATGGTAAGTCAAAATCATGAAAATGGATAAACGCGGGGTGTGTGTGGGGGAGCTAGAGACAAATATAAGATGCCCCCCAAAAAAAAGATTTAAGGAAGAAACTGAATATAGAAAAGAGTGGGAGAGCATTGGTGGTATAAGTCTCTATGGGAGGAGAAATAAAAGTGTCCAGAAAAGAATAAGGCAGAGCTAAGTGAAGAATGAATGAACTTGCAGTGGACAAAGTTAGTAAAGTCCTGACACGTTCTCCACAGGTGCTCAGAAGTGCAGAACCAGGAATGGAGGTAGTGAATGTGGGGAAGACAAAGTCTGGGGAGCATATGGGTAGACAGAGTGGTGCAAGAAAGCACGCAAGTATCCACATTTAGAAGAGAAGTTACAGATGAAAACAGACCACTAAGTCAACAGGAGGGAAGTCAAGGAGCGAAGGAGGTGGCTGAGAGCAGTAGAGATGTCAGAAAGGTTAACAGACTGGTGATTACAAAAGGGGTGAGTGACAAAGTAGAGGAGACACGAAGACAGAGATGCTGAAAGAGAGCAGGTAGTGATCAGAGAGAAGGAATTCAGAAATGAGATCATAAAGAGAACAGAATTTAGTAAAGACAAGGTCACAGGAGTGATTGAGACAGTGAGAAAGTCTGTCCAAAGCTAAAAATCAAAGAAAGTGGTTAGACAAAGGAAGTAACAGAGTGGAGTGAGACTGGTTATCAATATGAAAATAGAAATTTCCCAGGATGAGAGTAGAGAGTGAGGAGTCAGGAAGGAAGAGAGCTTAGCAAAATCATGGAGAAACCAGGATTAGCCAGGGATGCAATAGATATTGGCCACTTGGAAGGATTTGGGAGAGAAGAACTAGATGTAGTAGACTTCAAAACAAGCAGGGGTTAGAAGAGACAACAGGATGAAAGATGGAGTCTGGGGCCACCCATGTCTGTGTTTGGAGAAGGGTGAGAGGAGAAGCAAAGTCGTCAGCAGAAAGCCATGTCTCACTGAGACCAAGGAGATGGAAAGAGTGGCAGATAATGATCACAGTGATATTTTCGGAGATTGTGCCAGACTTCAAGAGGAAGCCGGAGATATGAAGCCAAGGGGAATGCAGGGAGTGGGGCGGGGGGTAGTAGAATAATATTTGCAATGGTACCTCAGGGGTGAGCAGAAAAGTAAGGGAACAGGCAAAAGGAAAGGACATGGCTCAGGGAATGGCCCAGATTGAGGCTTGGGAGATCCAAACTTATTGCATGTTCAAAAGCTATAATAAATAAAAAGTAAACCACTGTGAACAGCCAGTGTGCCGTTATGTTCCCCAGCCCCACTTTTTTTTGTTTTGTTTTGTTGTTTTTTAAATACAGGATCTCAGCTTTGCAGGGTGATTCTGGAAGAAAGGTTTGGGCAGCCACACATTTGGGGTCATTGACAAAGGAGTTTAGGAATATGAAACTTCCTTACTGATTAGATACAGGGATTACAAGTGGATCCTAGAATTGGCCTAGGATACTGATTGTTATACGAAATTTACAACTAATGGAGAGATCAGTGATCTAAAATCCACCACCCAGAAGCCTATCTCCCAAACTAGCACCAGTCCCCACATTTCAAGAATGTACAGTCCCCTCACTCTCAAGGAGTTCCATCTATTTAATTTATCACAGAGAACATTAAGGGGCCATTTAATCACTGTGTATAAGTACCTATATGGGGAACAGAATCTGATGATAGAGGGCTCTTTAATCTAGCAGACAAAGGTTTAACAAAATCCAGTGGGTGGAAGTTGAAACTAGACAAATTCAGACTAGAAATAAGGTGTAAAGTTTTAACTCAGCGAGTAATTAACCATTTGAACAATTTATCAAGGATCCTGGTGGATACTCCATCACTGGCCATTTTTAAATCAAGATTGGATGCTTTTCTGACAGATACACTCTAGAGCCTTCCTGAATTCACTTCCAGAGCCTGCTAACCCAGTTCTGTAAATCACAGCGCTTTCCACTCAGCACCAAATTCAGTCCCCTTGCTTTTTCTCGCCTTGTCCGTAATCCAACAATACTTTGTAGCAACTAAAGTGGAGATTGGGAGAATGGACGGTTGCTGCAGAAAACCACACTGGGTACAGGCAGTACCACGACCTCCCCCACTTTCAAGCAGCTACCAAGACTTTTACCTTTTAGGGCTATCTGTATTATGTACATTAATGAAACACAAGCCTTCTCAGACACTTACTTTTTTTTAATACATCTGCCATATTTTGTAAAATTCCTATCCATTAAAAAGAAACACTTAAATGATCAGACTACCAATCTTATTAATATCTGAACAACTGAACTGTACAGAAAAGAAATAAAGCACACTAATTTGCAATACAGAAGAGTGAAATATAAAGGTCTAATTGGTATGTTGAATAAACAGATGTCATTTGCATACACTGTACAGCAGTTACCATTTATTCAACCTGTGTGCACAAGCAGCCCATTGAAATCAATGGAACTCCATGAAGGCAGAAGGATCCACCCACATGCAGTAGCTTGCAGGATAGGGGCTTTAATGCCTTTTTATGATACATGTACTTATTTTTATGATTTTCAGATACACCCTCGTTTTAATTTAAAAATACTCTTTAAAAAGTATTACCTAAAAGCATTACATTTGTGCAATCATGAACATGCCTGCTGTAATATTTTCTGCACTTCTGATATATGTTATAAAGATTTTTAAAACTTTCTTTTGCACCATTAAATAACTCTCATCTATAATCAATTACTGGCAGTAATAGATTATTCACAAGATATGTATATTACTAGATGTTACCTATCTGTAACAGGAAAGGCTCCGAAAACTATCATGGAAGTGCTATGATTTTTACATTATATTTAATTTTTGTATGTTTTATATTAGAATATTGTACAGCAATGTAGTTTAAAGACCAAGAGCAGACTTCTCAGCAAGGGTGTTCAAAGAACAACAAAATACCGTATTTCACAAAGGAAGACAATAATATTACAGTACTATTGAAATATAAGGAAGAAAATAATTACACATTTTTGGTTATAATGTAATACTCATTTAAAAGGAAAAGCATTTAATGCAACCGGTAAAATAAATATCATGGTAAATGTTAACAATACCTACAGTATGTGGCAACTAGAATGGTGTTTTGTAATAGAAGCTATTTAAATGGTAAGGCATTCAAGAAATGATTGTAATAATTTTACCATATTTATAATTCTCATAAGCTGTCAGGCACTTTATTAAGGGATAGATTCTACAGTCTTTACTTACATGGTAGTTCTATGTATATACATTAAGTACTATTTAAGGTGAGTAAGTTGTAGAACCTGACCCTTAAACAGAGGTAAACTTCATTTACCCTTTGTAAACTTTAATATATGACACTAGGCTGTCCAGCATTTTCATCTTCATTGGGTAACTGTTTGCAACACCTAAGATTTAACTGCATCATCTCTATCCCATTATTTTAATGCTTTTGAAATAAGAATTACTTATTTTACTCAACGTAAAGTTAAATCATCAATTTTTTTTTTAAAAAAAGCCTTAGCATTTTTTAGGTGTATTTTCTAACTCAACTATTCTCATAATTTTCTTACCATACAGCCTTCCAGAAATATTTTTTGCCTAAAATAGTAGTTTCTTTAGGAAAAGTGATGTGCATATTTGACCTAAGTAGAGGTTAAAATAAATAGACTATCTTATAGAAATAACTTCGCTGTGTACAATTTTTTCAATCCTTGTAAATGTTGTTTATCAGAAACAGAACAGATTAAAATAATGACTTGAATAATTTTGCACAGTAACAGCTATTGCTGATGGTCGAGCAAATACTACTCGGTTCCCTGTTCTAGTACAAACAATTTCATTTAACTTCAAATCTTATGGAACATAATAGTCACCAAGAACTAGTAAATTAATTGATATATTCAATGGAAGATCAGCGTAAAGGTTGCCAGACAGAGATAGGCAAGACGTGGGCCCAATCCCGCCAACATTTACAGATGGCTATTTTTACTCATCATAGTAGTCTCAATGCAGCCCCAGAAGATTACATTCAATACACACACAACAGCTAGATGAAAAACCAAGGATTCATCCTACAACAAAGCAGTTTTGTCACTAAATCATAGCCCAGATTCTCAGCTGATTTAAATCAATACAGCTACACCAATTTCAAGCAGCTGAGGATCTGAACCAGATATATAAAAAAACCCTGCATTTTTAAAAACAAATAGTTTTCAATAGAATGTCATTTCTTAACATTTAAAAACTTTTCTATGTGTTGAAACTTGTCTATAAATCCACAGCTGGGTTCTTATTATTTATGAATTATGTCAAATGAAATGAAGTGTCCGACCAAAGAAACAGAACTATTGCTGCACAGTGTTCATTTCACTGTCTATGCAAACTTGTTTAATAAAGGAAATGTGGAAAAACAACAGATATAAATGTTGAATGAATAGTGAACTTAATGTATACAGATCCAATATTTACATGTAAGTACTGAATTTTTACTTTTTCCTGACGTTTTCTATCAAAAAAGATTTAAACTAACTACATCTCAACAATAAAGCTGGTATCAATACAATTCTCATTGTCAACCTCGTAGCAATGAACCACTTTGACAGCTTTATGTGTTTGTTTAAAAATATGGTCTTGAAATTCTGACAAATTAGAGCTCAATTTTCATCAGCATTTATAGGTACAATGTATTGGTGTGTACTTACTTTCACTTCCGAATAAAATAAATCATTCATGCATACACAGTGGCCAATATAAAGTGTAACCAACATATTTTGAACTTACTTTTGAACGCAGATAAAATATTGGTGAAATAATACCATTTTAAACGTATAATCAACAAATATACTGACTGCACAAATAAAGCAGCACTGATTTTTTTTTCTTTAAATACAAAAGTTAAAGTTATTTTTATAGCATATAAAACCATGTTTTCAGGGCCAATAAAATAAAAGATGGGTAGATAACAAAATCAGGTATTTTATGAAACATATGTTTGTATAATAGTGCACAACTGTATTTTGTGCAATAGGCATTGGATTAAAAAAGTATTTTTAAAAGGAATTAAAAATATAGTAGTATAAGGTCATCCAAAGGATTTAAAAACAAAATCTAGAAACACCACTACAAACAGAAATCCCTAGGGAGTTGTAACTTAAGGCCCTCATCCTTCAAACAGGCCTGTTCAGACAGTCATGTGCCTGTGCAGAAAAACCCGATTTACCACAACAGGAAGCTGCAAGGGTTTTAGGATCTGACTGTGCACAGACCCACTGAAGTCAACAAAGTGCTGCACAGGTATGTTGGTCAAGCCATACAAATCAAATTGCAGGTATGGGGTTTAACCTGGCCAAACCAAACCCTTAAAGCCAATTTTCAGGGTTCATTTAAGCCACAACAACACAAACAAAAGGGACAAGTTACAGAGATTTTTCAGTGTCTGACAATTTTGCCAAAAAACTTTTTTTTCACATTTAACAGTTGCCATTTCAGCAAAACAGCTAATCAGATGGTTTCCATCTTCATTTATCTTGAGAAGATAAACTGCGAACTACGAACAACTCAGTACAAAATACAAAAAATTCTCTTACAATTATTTCCCCAGTAGAACAAAAATTAAAATAAACTCATTACTTGTGTTGATTCATAACTTCCATAAGTTATAAAAAGTGAGAAAGATTCAAACATTTTGTTTCACGGTAATAAGCCTAATATCCATATTGTGCAAAACTGCAGTGCTATGATGTTTTAGAATTGAACTCCCAATTGAACGCAATTTTGTTATTAACAGGAAAATACATCTGAAATAACTATTTTTAAAGCTGTCAGGACCCACTATTTTCCATAGTATACTTTACATTTTAAATCTGTTTTTTTATTTACCATTAAACCTATATTTTTAACTACAAATTGGTAAAAAAAAAAAAAAAACCACACCTCAGGAAGCTTGTGTGTAAACTGGTTCACAATTTAAAGCACATCAGTCTGTTCCGAATAACTACATTTATGTAACAGATGAAAAAGGGGTGGGAAGATTTGCACAAAAATACTTGAAAATTTCTGGTTCTTTTCTTCATGATCTTTTGTCTATTTAGCTGCTTGCAGTGTGCGCATGCATACGTTTCGCTACATCATAGACATAGGCTATGTCTGGTCGCCTCTCTGGATCCGGGTTGATGCATATGTTAACTAATTGTCGCAGCTAGAAAAAAAGGAAAATAATAATGTGTAAGAAAGCCAATAAATAATACCAGTTGACAAGTGTTAGTAGTGCATTCTCAAGTTCCTAAATTAAGTAAGAGTGGCTGAAACTGTGGAAGTGTGGCAGGACTGCATTCAGATTTACTATATACACCAGGTAATCATTTCACTTTTATGACATTTTATTGTACTTCCTCAGGGAAAGTGAATACCAGATTTTAGGCCCCTATCCTGTGCACACATGAGTAACTTTATACATACATGTAGTCCTATTTTGAACTACTTGTATGAATTAAATAGTGTGACTTGTGTGTGTCGTCTGAGGCCTTATATTCTAAAATGCTGAAATTGAATCACGGTATTGACTAGATCTATACAGAAAGTTTGTCATGAAATGAACACTTCAAAGGCCTTTACATTAGGCTCTATTTTTTTTTCTTAGAGAATTAAGTGCACAACTTCCAGACAGAAACATACACAAGAATGCCTCTATCTGGGAGCACATACATCTCTATTATTAGATTACACGTTACATTCATGACAAGCCCCAGAGTCCACTGAGCCCCTCAGAGTCCGTAAATTTAGAAACAGATGGCCTGGGATACAAGAGAAAGGCTACTGGAACTTCAAGGTACTCCCTGTTGCTATTTGGAAGGTGGAAAATGGTTAGGATTCTTCTCCCCTCTACAATTCCTTTCAGTGACATTAGATGGTATCCAGTCAGTCTAGTGACCTTTCAGATAGAGCAAATTTGTCATCTATTTCAAATTTTGCATATTCTCCAAGGCAGTGTGCACTCTGGAACCTGTTTCCCTAGAGATTGCTTATTAGAATACTAGCCCTTACCAGCAATTACCAGATACAAAATTCCTGCTATACTTTTCTCCTAACAACTGTGTCAAACCCTCCTGAATCTCCTTACCACGGTCACAAATTTTTGATCCTCCCTGACGTTTTGTCAAATCCTCCAAGGCATCCTTACCATCAAAAGTACTTCTATATAATATATACAGGTACAGTTACTGTAAAACTATAGTTGTGATTACTGCACCAAATACAGCCTTCTGGAACCTCTGCCAGGCACCAAGAACAGTGGCTCCTTTACCCTCATGATTATTCAAAGGAATAATAAACTGCATATTCAAATATGCTTTCATACAGCAGTGGCACAATAAATGCATTGGCCACAAATCTTTTTAAAAACCCAAAGAGGATGTTAAATTATATGAACTAAATGCACAGGAGTCAGAAAATTCAAGCAATAACTTAACAATATTGCACTTAATGTTTACATTTTCTGAGTTCTGGACACTTAAATTTTCAAACTTAATGTCACATCTATGTACGGTAATTTTTTTTTCATTTGATGACACCTATACAGTATACAGAAAGTTAATTTCACTTTGACAAGGAGAATTTCAATATTTTGTTAAATGCAAAATACTTTGGGGTGATACATTTAAAGTTAGTGTTGAAAACGTAGTGGTCCATTTAAAGATTAGAGAGGATTTTTTTTTTTTTTTTTTTTTTTACAAAAATGTATTGCAGTAAATTTGGTAATAGACTCTTTTAAATATACAGACACTTCAACTATACTAATCATGGGAACTTAAAAGAAATTGTACCGCTTCTCGCAGCCAATATTCAGAGCTCTGTTCCATGAACAATTGGGCTAAATCATCAGGAATGCTGAGGTTCATAAAATATAAATTTATTTTTTAATCATAAAAAATTGCCTTTCTGCAATGCAAAAGATACAAGAAGAGAGTCTAAAATCCTACATGGAATAAATAGGAGGGACAGATCATGAGCAACAGGGCAGGCAGATCAGGAAATTAGCCAGACCAAATGCAGAGCAGCTCAGCCAACATCCAAGACCAACCGGAAGAAAACTGCAAAGGAATTGAGCCTCGGGCCCTGCAAAAAGAACCCTGTAAGTAAACCCCATTTGTATGAAAAATATAAGGATATCAAATGTAATCTCTTACAAAATATGGCCCTGATCCTGCAAAAATTTACAAATATGCTTAATTCACCCTGTGAGACATCAATAGGACTGCTCATAGTGCATCAAGTCATGTCTAAGTCCTTGAAGGATTGGGGCATATATAGCTATGAGTAGGGGAATGAAAAACATCATGTTCTTTTATTCTTTTTCATTTAATATATGTCAAGTAGACTCACTATAGGCAACATAACAGAAGTTTGTCTTCAAGGGAGATTTAAATATGAAAGTGTAGGGAGCCTTGCTCAGGAAGGTCACTCTATCCTTCTTTCGAACTGCTGACTATGCATGGAGGTGTTTATCTCAGAAGCTGACAAAAGGATGGTAAATTGTGCCCCTTCAGATTCACAACCCCTGCTTGACTATGTGATATTTTTATTAATTTCTTAAGCAAGCTGAACTTCTATCTACCTGAAAGTGCATATTTTAGCCCCAGAATTTTGGTACTGTTATAATGACATCTTCCTGTGAAATTACTACTGTTAATACACCACATATTATGTAATAGTACAAAGTTTCAGAAGTGGACATGGAGATTCACTCCTAAGGAGGACCAATATGGCAGCACTGATCAGCTATGTTTTTAGCCCTAACCATCCTTTATAGCCACAATTGTTTATAAGTATTTTCAAATATATGCGGAATGTGGTGTCCTGATTGTCCACCTTTTGCGATTTCATATCTCTGGATATATATATATACACATTCATACATATACATATATATTCATATATACATTTTTAGTTTATAAAAGAAGTGCCTTGTTTCTAGACAATGTTTGTAAGGAGGCTTCCTGAAAAGACCATGTCCCTTTTGTGCAAAGCTCCTTTGTATGTATTCCCCACATCCAAGCCAGAATACACCTGTGCTACTGCAGTTTGGTTCGGAGAAATGCGAACCTTCAGAAATGTGATGGTAGCCCTGGGCCACCAACAAGTCAGTACATGTAGGAGTTATCTGTCCATTCAATATAGTGCACGTGTCCAGGTGCCTTGAGATCAGTGATAAACTGTGGGCCCACTGAGACTGCCTTATATGAAGCCATATTATAGATACCACAAAAAAAAAACAACACACTTTGGGTCAAGAATCTGTATCTACAGCTCGATCCTTGCTCATAATTGCCGGATCTGACAAATCTTTTCTGACAGATCAAGAACGTGCAAGAACCTGTCCTGGGCCAGAAAAGCTCAGAGTTGAGCTGTGTCTACTAGGGTTCATCGGTACTTTAAGAACAAACTGGGACTGTGGAGTCACCAGGGTTCATGACAAGTGCCCAACATCATGATGGTGGCACACACTGATTCTTGGAGTTCTTGCTCAGTGTCATCCTTGAATAACCAATCATGTGGAAAAAGTAAAATATTTATTCTCATCCTACACAGGAAAAATGCTATGACCATGAAGCATTTTGTAAACACAGGAACATAAGAATTGTTATACCAATCTTTTGTGAAAGGAAAGGAGACAGAGTTGTCGCTAGACTGCCTGACGCAGGATTCTGGCTTCTTTTCCCACTGCCAGGAGTATCTATTTCAATAATTAAGGGAAGCCTCTGTCAAGCCCTCTGGTTCTCATAAAACTAAGGATGAACAGCAGAGATTGACTAAACCCTAGGATTTTAATGTCAGAAGGCTATACTGAAGGGATAGCAATGTTGTCCTGTCAGGCACTGGATGGCCATCAGGCTCTGTGCTGAAGGCAGTTCATGGTTGTGACTGAGCTGAAGGGACCTCCTGTTGCATCTCCCCCCTGCATCCTTCTTTGGCTGATTATGCTGCTTAGCTTCCTCTGTGCACTTAGCACAGTGACTGCCTTTAGCCTGGAGCTTAGCCTGACAGGGAGCAGTAGCAAATATTTTCTTAAGCTTTAACAGGTTTGTCAGCCACCAAATAAATAAATGTCCCTCAAGTCAGAAAAAAAAAGACTAAAACCTATGACAGGGAAGACCTTTGCACTGAAAACCTGAAATTTTGGTAAAGACTCCAGTTTTAAATTGGAAAAAATTGTTCTCGTTCAGAGCAGGAGAAATTCTTGCTGCCTACTCTGTCAGTGCAGGCAGGCAAACTAGCAGAGAATACTGCAACTCTGGATCTGCTGGCTTTTTTTCAGCTTAAATACTGTTTGGGCATCACTGAGGAGTGTATGGAATCCTTATCAGTTAGGATTGCTGGTCATGTACTCTTGACAAATCACAGAGGGACCTAAACCAGGATATAAAGTTCTTTGCCACTCCCCAACACACAAAGCAAGGCTTTGTGCTAGATGCTGTGGCCATGATTTTAACAACGGTTAGTGATTCTGGTTGTCCAACTGGAGGCACCATGAAGGAAACTCACTTTCACAATAGACCCCACTGTCTGAAAAATCAGACATTTTTAAGGTATTCCAACAGTTGGAAACCCCAAAATTGTGATACCCAAAGTTACTAGCCACTTGAAAATCTTGGTTTGTGATTCTACTTCTGGTGAACTATGTCACAACTTCTACTGCAGTTTTATTGGTCAGCACTTTACAGCTATGAGAAATGTGGACAAAGATACAAAATTGAAAATCTACCAACATGTGTATCTTTGGATAACTTTCTATGAAGCTATGGTCTCAGAAAACAGATGCTGTTCATTAAAATAAAAATCAGCCCTGCAATAAATTACTTCAATTTTAAATGCGAATTTTATCTCAGAACTAATTAAAATTAGTGTACAGAAAATGTATTTTAACATTTCTTACATTTTTGAACTAGTGTTTATACTCCTGTTTGAGAGTATGCACAAACAGGGGCATAAAGAATTTATTCCTTTATCAAATTAATTTTTACAGAACATCAGGCATTCAAGTGGGCTTCAGAAGTTCAGTAATCTCTAAACTTTACTGCTCAGCTGAGTGCACTTCCAACCTGGATAAAGGTCTGAGGTCTAAATTTTCTAGTGCAGAAGAAACGGACATCACTATAATCTGACATATAATACTTAGTCCGTTTGTTTCTTCTTCAGCAGTTCCAAGTCTGCACAGTATTTTCATTCATGACAAAAGCTACATTTTTAAGAAAAAAATAATTTACTAACATGGCAATTTTTCAAAGGTTTTTATACTAGACAAGATTCTTTATGTCACAATAGATCAAAGTAACATTATTACAGTCTCTTAATACTTTATATGTATTTCACTCCTTTTGTTAAGTAATTATTTCCTATATTTATAAAGGGTATTGTAGCTCTTGCTCTTTTAGTTTGTCACAAAACACTAGTACTCCAAATGATTTTAAAAACAACTGATTTATCCCGTGTGCGTGAGCACATCTATTTTGTAATGAGGAAAACATAACATGTTTTGCTTTGTATCGCTTTTCAAACTGGAAACTATACAGAGTAAGTAAAAGGTGGAATCTATTTCCCTTTCCCACTCTAAGACCTTCTATCTGGGCCAGACTTTGATATTTGCCCCTTGGCTGAGAATCCGCATATCCAACTTCACACTTAGCTGCAGTGAAGTAGCCCTGCAGGCAGGCCAACTTCAACGAACCACTAGTGGTATCATCATTAAAATCCTGCTGAAGGTCACCATGGTAACCGCCTGCTGAGGCTTCACTGCTGCATTCGGCATCTCCTAATCAGCTACCATGTGAAATGCAAATTCAGACAGTCTGAAAATTAGTCAAGAAGAATAGAGGATGAGGATGCCGATATGTGAAATATTCATGCGCTTCACAGAAAAAGGAAGACAGCATGAATGACACAACAAAGAACGGCCCCTGACATTTTTGCTATCATTTTGCATTACTGTTCACACCCTACTGTATTTCTAGATCTCCAGTTCTGAAGTTGGTTATATGAACTGCCATATTTGTGTCCTAAAAAAAATAATAATTAAAAATAGCCAATGTAAAACAATTAATTGGAAAGCCAGAGACGTACTGCATAAACTACATAACAGATAGATCACCATTACATCCTTCATAAAGGCATTCTAATTATCTTTTTTAAGTCCAATTTTATTCACAGAGGAAAAAAATTGTCCCCATAAATAAGACAAAACAAAAAGAAACCGGACAGCAATCTTTTATTAATAGTCCCTGTCTTTGAAAACAATAGATTCAAGGTGCAGAATTACAACTTCCATTCCTTAAGCAAAGTAGCACAAAGCTTTATGTTTATTAAAAATATTTCAGATGTAGTGTTTATATGCATTTTCAACACAATTTTAATTCATGGAGACTGAATAAAATTAAAACAAGTTGCTAATACCTCTTCTCTGGTTTGCAGCTTTTATCACTTTGCTCCATTTGTTTCGAAGTGGGAAAGTATTTCAATACTGAATTTCAGTACGTTAACAAATACACATTTTTCTCATGTGAGATCATGATGGTTTAGAAAAAATATGTGAATTTATTTTGCCCTCTCCTTTTGCTTTCCTTTTATTTTACGACCTTTTAAAAAAAACAAAACAAAACAAAATCTGGTGCACTGATGCTAGTGAAAAACTATTAGCATTGGTTTGAGCCAGCCATTGTGGGGGAATATTCTTGGTATGCTTCTCCAACCCTAACTTGAAAACCCCCGGTTACTATAGGCATTGGCCACTCTCTTTTGAAGAGTGTCAACTTGTGCGGTAAAATTTGTAATAGGGATAATTTTGGATCAGGTGGGGACCAAAACTCATTTTTACTAGCAACTTAATCCATGTTTATTGTCATCTAAATCTGCTAGTTCACCAATTTATTCTGCCACATAACCCCTATAACTGTGCTTTTAGAAACATATAATATAGATATAAGGTTCAATCCCATTACAGCATGCAGCACGTATCATGTATTCTGGAAAAGTCAACTGTCTCGATGGTACTTGTGAGTAATTTTTTTTTTTTAATTCATTACATAATATAGAGAATGACTGACCCTTTGTGAACAGGTCAAAGAAATTAAGGAGGAAATAATGTGGTCCTTTGAACCATTAAACCCAATCATTTTTAAAAGAATGCCAGAAACGTCATTATAGACGTTAACATTTAGGCAGGTCTAACACGGGTAAATACATGGGACAGATCCTTAGATGGGATAAACCAGCAAATCTCCATTGATTCTACTAGAATTATGACAGTTTGCATAAGCTGAAGATCTGGCTCATGGAAAGGAAAATTACTTACTTCTTCTGAATAGTGATCTGAAGGAAGAGGTGGATAGTCACACTGTTCTATCTTCTTGCACAGAGAGTACAAGTTCATTTTGTCACCATAAAAGGGACTCTGCAGTGCAGCCATCTGTATAAAAAAAGTACATAGTTAAATGTACACTGATTTTTTTAAAAGGAACATTTTGCTCGAAAATCTATTTTAATGGTAAGATTTCATACCAACTTCTGATTGACTGCTCTGCTTATAGCACTAATGCAATACTTCTAAAACTGTTAATATAAACCGGTGTGCTTACTTAACGGACCAATTTATGGTGCAATACTGTAATAATTGGTTTATACTCCATAATCTAGTGTAAGTAATATTGAGTTACTTGCCACAGTTTATGCTGTTAAGATATAAGGTCTCCCATGTCCCCAATGTAAAAGACAAAATAAAACAATTACATTTCTTTCACAAGACCCGTTGAAAACAAACAATTACATATCCTATTTAATTGGAAAAAATATATGGGCTAAAGCAACAATTAAATAGTGGATAGCAGTAGCAGCTTTGGAACACCACTTAGATACCTTATTACAGTTAAAAATTAAGAAAATGCTATAGAATATTATTTCATATACAACACATTGAAAAAAGACAGCAATCTTGAAAAAAAAAAGTAGTCTGAATTCTATGCAGAATGCCATATTCTAGTCAAAAAGCAGCTTGCAATGTATTAGAGATATATCCTTTAGCAGTAGCTCAAAGATTTTAAAAATCCTCAAGCTGCGGGCATCAGTGCAATTTTCAAGTGCAACCAAGAAACATAAGCACCTTTTGGGGAGAACACTATTAAAGAAATGAGCAACTTAAAAATGTCATTAGTGAACCTAACATTTATTTCAAGACAGTACTGTAACTTGACATTTAAAGCGCAGACAAATACTGTGGTTTGCGGGTTTACTAACTTAAAAATTCATTTAAAATCTTTGCATTCTGTTCAAAATCTTCTAAATCTTTGAACCGTAGCAGCACGAATGCTGTTCTGAGCACAATGCTGCCCCAAAGTCAGTCACCCTTTTCTACATGTGCTAATAAGTTTGATTTTGGAAGGACAATGTGTACATTCCCCAGACGTGCAGAGTGTGTGTGAAACACGCTAGTCCATGCTGTGCTACTCAGTGAGCTTCAGCAGGGACAGGACAAGCTGAAAATGGCTCTCATCCGTCTTATGGTCCTCCAGATATAACTTTAACTCTTTCATGGCCTAAGCACTGTTGATTACTGATATTATGGGGAACGAACATGAAAAGAAATATGAGAAAAAATTAATCTGATATACTTTCATTATATTTTATATAAAAGCTAATCTAGTTTTGTATATTAATTTCATATAAACCTGAAATAAAAATACTGTTTTTAACACTTCCAAGACAAATGTAAGACTGCACCCAAGAAAAATAATTCTAGAAATGTACTACTCTTATAATGGTAATTCCTGGATTTACATGACAACATATTTTATCTTTAAAATAATGTTAAAAATGCAGGCTTAAAGAACAAAAATCAACCATAGAATCCATACACATACAGAAATTCTAAATAAATGCACAGATACTCATTTTTGTATACTAGCTGTTCATTAAAAAGTACTTTTGTTTGAATGCTGCAGTGTTAAAAAAAATCCAAATGTCCCCTAAGGAGTTAAAACAGGAATACTATATTTTCATGCATCTCCTGCTTTGACAGATGAAAAATGTCAACTGTCCTGTTTTTATTTTCAAGCTTTTGCACTATTCATCTGGTTCATTAGTGCATCTCGCTGCTGCCCCTGACAGCTGCTCGCCCTCTCCTCCCAGCAGCTGAATTTTTCAGGCTAATTTGATCCTCCACACTGAGACGATCGCTAGAATGATTGACTTGCTCCCTGACCTCCAGGGTCTGACTTTCCTGATTAGTATTCTGGGGGTGGCTGAGGGACGAAAGCCCACTGTCTGTCTTCAGGGCTGGTGGCAGCTCTCTTTTTTTTTGAACTGTAAGCCACCAACCTACAACCCTGTAAGGATGCAATTGCTGCGCTGAACAATAAAAGGAAATGTGTAAAACCTACTTTTCCATGTAAAGGTCCATGTAGCAAAAGCACAGCATCTTGATTTTAATTAGTAAAGTCTACTTTGTTGCATATCAATTAAAACTGCAGTGGTAGTGTTTTTGAGGTTTCAGGAATATTTTAAAGTCTAATTTTCAGAGTCTAAAAAACCTTAGTAGCTATGCAGTATTAATATTTATAATTAAACAGTAAACCTATTAGTAGGATAGGATACAAAATAATATAATGCAATATTAACTAGAATCTAACTAATTTCCTACAATTTAAATATTAAAATCAAATCAAAACATAACTGAAAGGAGGTTTAATAGAATGTCAATTAGACCTTTATTGAGAGGTCATGAATGCCAGAATTTTCACGCAACTAAATTGGAGAAATTTCAAAAACTGTGTTAGCATTAACCATGAAATTAATACAATAAACACTTTAAAATGCAAATGATACACAAAACATCTATCACAGAGACAGAGGGAACGAGATTTAGTTACCTTTAAGACTGTATGGCTTTATTTTGATGAGTGATTTAATTAGCACATGCAACAAGCCTAAAAGTGGGTCAGCACCCCTTATAAAAGAAGGAAAACTGCAGAACTGAAAAGATAGCATGCAACAGTTATTAAACTCTTTTTAGGTCTCTGAGTCTCCTGTTTTATCTTGTAAAACCAACTAAATGGATTTGATTTGGGGAAATCTGCTTAGAGGGAAAACTGCATTGATACTCAAATTCGAGAAAGCCAATTATTAGTCCATAACTTGAAAGAATCTCAAGACCTTCCGCCATTCTCCTCCCCTCCCCACACCATACACACCCCTTCAAAAACAATGAACAAAAATAATTATTTACATGTTCTAACATGCGTTTACAATGCCTAATATTTCAATGATACATGCAAAGGACCAGCAAAAAAGCAATGTCTATCATGTTGCAGAATTAACAATAAAGTAAATAAAGCCTCAAAAGCCTAACAATTAGAAATATATTTTGAAGATTTTTTGATATAGTGCAATTATATAATACATTTGAATATAGGAAATAATATAACTGTTCTGTTCTCTAAAGGTCATATTTAAGTACCATCCAGGTAAAACTTTTCAAGCTACTGAAAATAATTTATTGCCATATGGAAATTCTAAAAATCATCTGAGGAAAAATATTCAAGTAGGTATTTATTTGGTCATAAAAGATGGCGATACAGATGCTGTTTCTGTAAGACATGCTCTGCTGTCTATTCTATTAAGTTCTTCTAAAATTACTTCGAAGTAATTACTTCAAAGTAGCCCCCCAAAAAATAAATACTCCAAATTCACACACTGTATTTAATGTACTGTACACAAGACCAAAATGACAAGCTCAGAAAATAATTCTTGTGAACTGCAAGTCATGCTTCCTCCTATCTGATAATTTTAGATTTTTTTCTAGATTATAAATTAACTGTAAAAACACATGAAATATTTTATGCACTAACTGCTTACTGAATGTTTCATTTATTGTTTCCATGTAAACATAGTCCCAAATTTAAAAAAAAACAAACCAACAATTAATGACATCAAAATCAAGCCATTCTCCTCAAGGCCCTCATCCTGAAATGAGATTAATGTTTCTATTTGTTCTTGTGTGAATCCCATCCATTTCAAAAATGGAACAATGTAAGAGCACAGATATCGGTGCTAGGGGATCCCTGTGCAAAATCAAGTCCCAGATTAGGGCCAATCCTGCAAACATTTGCTACCAGATGTAGTACTTACTACTGTGAATAGTCCCCATCACTGACAGTAACAACTGCGTGCAGAACTGCAAGTTCTTTGGGGCAGAAATATAATTTGCATATATAAAGATATCCACATTTATGGCACTGTTTTAATATGAGTGAGTGAGTGAGTGAGTGAGTGAGTGTGTGTGATGCTTAATATAAAAAAACTGAAGGCAATTCACCCTTATGTGCTATTGGCTGTTAGGGCTGCCTGAAACCACCCACCTTATTAGCTGGCGCTGATCTTCCTGGAAAATGTTACGTGAGTTTTGCTGACTCAGGGTATGCGTACACAATAGTTAGACATCCGCAGGTGGCTCATGCCAGCTGACTCAAGAGGGGCTGCTTAACTGCAGTGTAGATGTTCCGGCTGAGGTAGCAGCCTGAACTCTGGGACCCTCCCACCTCACAGGGTCATAAAGCCCAGGCTCCAGCTCAAGCCCAAACATCAACTCTGCAAATAAACAGTGTGCAGCCCAAACCCTGCAAACCCGAGTCAGCTGGCATGGGCCAGCCGCGGGTTTTTAATTGAAGTGCAGACATACCCTCAATGGAGCAGATGACTTATTACCTCACCTGGATATATAGAGAGACAATTTAAGTGTAGGTAAAGGAATCCAAAGGGAGAAACCCTAGATGCCACTATGCCTAGAAAGAAGTATTCAGCTGAACTTTGTTCTTTTATTGTTCATTTCTTTATCAATAAAGCTGAACTCCAAGAAGGGGGTGACTTTGGACTTCAAATAGATATCACTGTGTTACATAGCGGGAAAGGTACCTGTTCAAAATATTATTTAACACAAGTTTATATTCTGTAGATCTGTAAAAAGATAGCTACATCCTCATATTTTGTAGTGTAATTTAGGGGCCAATCTTGCATGCCTTTCTTAAGGCAAAACTCATTAATTTTGTAGGAAGTTTGCCATACGTCTACTTTTTCATTGCTTAATGTTAGATACAGGTATGTATACATAAAACTAATTTATGTCTATATTGTAGAGATTAACAAATGTATCAGAGTTCCATAATTGCAAGCAAAGAAAACTGAAGATAAGCCAATCTTTTTTTAACTGCTGCTTCAAAAGCTATGCTCATAAAAATTAAACCAAGAAGTGATGAATATGTGTGCCCTGTAGTCTCATTTTTTTTATTGTTAGTCAGATTTCAGATAACCGCAAACAAATGAAACTTGAGTTAAAAAATATACTTTAATTGTTTTTCATTAACCACATACTTTCAATCAGTTCTATTACATATGCTGAATGCATATATGCATTGTTTTCATAGTTATATTTTGTTAAAGCCAGTTAAAACATTTAGAGAAATTTAGAAAAAAAATGCGCTTCACATTAGACATTCAAGACTATGATCCTTACCGAACTAAGCCTAAAATCTTCAACAAATTACTATCAATGTCTTTAGAAAATTCACTGAAAAGCAAGTCTTGATCAGGTCAATCATAACATTTTGAAATTACTGAAAAGCTCACATAGCTAAATATAAAAATAATGCCATCTATACTTATATTTGGCTTAAAAGCAGCTTCTCACTAAATGGCTATCTCGTTAAGAAGCAAAATATAGAGATGAATCCTAGAACAGATACTGATACATCTAATAATCCAAAAGCACATCAATGTATTAAGCTTACTGGATTTATCAATGTTACCTCATATAGCAGACAGCCTAGAGACCAGATGTCAGATTTGAAGTTGTATCCATTTTCATGTATTCTCTCCGGAGACATGTAATAAGGCGTACCCACTGCAATAAACACAGAAGTATTTTTAAATGAAAAATATTGCTATCCTGAAATCTATACCATTGTAAATACTGTAATATTTAGGGTGCAAAAGTATTCTTATCTTATATATAGATCATGCATGATAATAAATATAAAGTCATGCATAACAATAAAATACAATTTTTTTAATGTGAAGATGCATATGTAGCAGTTGAAATCACACATACAAACATACATGTATAAACATATTAGCTCTGAAAATGTTACTATTTTAATGAAGATGTTTTATTTTGAATTATCACTAATTTTTCTGTAATCGAAAAAAAACAGTAAAACACTTTTAAAGTGGTTTTTGTTTTTTGTTTGAAGCAATCAAAAAAATTCCAAACTGAACTCTCTGAAAAGAGATTTAGAAGAATTCTCTAAAACTTTAAATCTTCAATAAATTATTTCTTCTTTTTAAAAATATTTTAAAGCTCAGTGTTGACTGATGGGTATTAACCAAAAACAAAGTTGCAAAAAAATAAAGCCAGTGGAAATTTTTGGTTTATCAACTTATTCCCAACTTTATTCTCAACTCCGCTGCAATTTTTTTTTTTTTTTTTTTGGAACAACAGTAAATTAATAAATTCAAATTTTGACAACTGAAGACAAAGACATTTACTCATTTTTTTATCTAATTTTGTTGGGAATGGCCAAGTAGTTATTCTTGGTAAGCAATGTGTACTGAATAGGAATGAGCTGAATCTAATAAATATTGAATTTACTTTAAGCTAAATATCTTATAAATTAGAAGAATATTTAGATCAGTACATTAACTAATAAATGGCAACATTAGTTTTTTAAAAACTAAAAGATTACAACCCCATTCCGTTTTATTGAGTCTAAATCCTTAAAAAAAATAATTCTCATTTACTTTTGCCTTTCAGAACTAGAGGTTGAGATAAATTCTCTATATGAATTTTGGCAGCAGAGCAAATATCACAAGTTAGGATAACCAAGATTTGCCTTTATATTTAAAAGGCAAGATGTTTCGCTTCTATAGAAAAAGCCATTTGATCCATATTTTTGTTTAATTATTCCCAAAAGTGTGCTTTTTTGTTTTGTTGTTCTCATCATAATGTACTACGTTTTTTGTAAGGGATGAGGACTCACCAATGTATTATCACACTTTTCAGTAACAGAGTAAGATATTTCTAGGATTTCCAAGGGTGAAAATTCTAATTCTCAAAATTAGAGATATTAGTACCATACCATCACAGTCAGCCCATGCCTGCTGGTAATTTATAGTTTTGTCTAGGATGGAAATTTAACTTAGGGAACCGCACTGGTAACTACACTCTAGATCAATGGAGGCTCAGAACAAAATCTTTTCTTGGATATGCAGAGACATGTGGGTCCTATATTGTATCACAAGGAGGATTTGGTCCTGCAAATGTTTAAAAAGAGACATCCTCACTTTCCGGAAAAGGAGGGCATCAGCTCAAACTCCACAAATTATCTCTCAGCATTGGCCTGAGTGCAGAATCATCACAATTGTGAATCAAGAGTTTAAAGAAAGGTGGGTTGGGGTAGAAAAGAGCATCTCAAAATGACAGATTACTGAGAGAAAACCGTCTATCCTCTCAGGATGTTTATATTTACTCACAACCAAGGACGGTCAAGAAGGGATGGTCTCTTTCCTATGAATGGGAGGGTTGATGGTGGGGGGAAGTTTTACAAACACTAAATTCAATAACACAGCCAGAAGAATAAGTAGAAGGGAAAAGAATGGTTTATTTAAACTTTTAGACTGTTATTCCACCCTAACTTCCCAAGAACAATATTTTTACAGTACGTAAGTTTAATGATGGTATTCTGACAACCTAAGTACTGCATATGACATAATGCCATCTATACTTACAGATGGCTTATGCGTTTGACATTGTTTTTTATTCCAACATACCATGTAAATTTGCCAATTTAAAAAAAGCGGTGAGAAAAGGAAACTAAAACTTGTAATTACACAACAATTTGGCTTGATATACCACAGCACATTTCATACTTTTATTATCCTTTTTGTACAACTGTTAAATTGTATCTGAACTCAAGATTTCCAGAGAAAACAATGCCTTCAAAACTTTCACTCTTTGCACCTCTTAATAAACATCATGATTTAGTGTTCTGATGCACTTTCTGTTGGCACAATTCATTTAACATTGAAAAACAAGTTTAATAGTAATCTGGCTCTTAACAGGTTACAGATCTACAGCTTTTGTTGCTCTAAAACATAAAACAAGTAACTGGCAGTGAGAAATGTGCCAGAAAGAGGCTTCACAGAATCCGCAGGGGGCAGCTGAAAACACTGAGGTTTGAAGGTTCATAGTTTACCAAAAGCAAAGGTAATTTTAACCAGTAGCTCTGGGAAATCTGCTGATACATTAGTGGTTTGATATGAGTGTGAAAGATTGATGATAGGGAAAAAGAAGAACAAATGCTAGCATTTTACAGAGTTTAGCCTAGTATAACACTTTAACTGCAATACAAACTGAAGCCTCCAATGACCAAGAAGTGAAACAAAGCCAAGATATTATTATAGTATAAATTCTTCCTCACTGAATTCTCAGAAACCACCTAAAGATGTCGAAAATAGTTATATCCCTTTAAAATCAGCTTGTAGCATGATACAAACAGAAAACAGATACATTATTTTGATACTTTAAACACTAAAGGCATTACAGCATATTCTAAAACATAAGAATACTGAGATTCTTCTAGTGTACTGCTAGTAAACAAATAACAGATTTAATTAAAACATGTTATTTTCCTAAATCATTGTTTTTGTATTTAAAAGATGTTTTCATCATGAATAACACTACGAAGAAACATTATTTTCTTCACCAACAGAAAGAGGGAGTGGGATGCTAGAAAAGAAAGATCTAATACGTAAAGTAGATTAATATTTGAAAAATTATAAAATCCGTAAGTTTACTGCTCTATTTAGTTAACGCAGCTTTAAAATTGGGAAATTCTTTTTAGTAAGGTCTATTACTATTAAATAATAATGGAATGGCTGATATTGGACTGAATTAATGAAGAATTAAGAGGGTAATATAATGCCCATGAACATGGATTTCTGGGAAACAGATTTGTCAAACTAACTCGATATTTATTTTTGATAAGATCGTCAGTTTGGCTGATAAAGGTAATAGATTTCTATAAGGAATTTGACTTCATTCCACACTACATTCTGACACACACAAAAGATTAAAATCTCAATAACTGAAAGATCTCAAAACATAACTATAAACAGAGAATCATCATTAAGTGGGTGTGTTTCTTCTGGCATCCCACAATATCAGATCTTGACCCTATGCTATTTAACATTTTTGTCAATGAACTAGAAGCTAACAAAATTATTACTGATAATGTTTGTAGAGGACATAAAGACTGGGGTAGTGGTAAATAGTGACGACGACAGGTCACTGGCACAGAGCAATCTGGATCACTTGCAAAGCTGGGCTCAACTAAACAATATAGATTTAAACACAGCCAAATGTAAAGTCATACATCTAGGAACAAAGACTATAGGTCATGCTTAGGATGAGGGATTCTATCCTGGGAAGCAGTACCTGAAAACAATTTGAGGGTTATGGTGGCTAATCAGCTGAGCTTGAGCTCCAAACCTCTGTCCAAAAGGGCTAAAGAAATTCTTGGATGCATAAATGGGAATTTTGAGTAGGAGTACACAGGTTATTTTATCTCTGTATTTGATTCTGGTGCAATCGCTACTGAATAGTGTGTCCAGTTCTGCTGTGCACAACTCATAAAGGATGTTGTAAAACCGAAAAGGCTTCAGAGAAGAGCCATGAGAATAATTAGAGGATTGGAAAACGTGTATTATAACAACAGACTCAGGGAACTCAATCTATTTAGCTTATTAAAAGAGAAGATTAAGGAGTGACAATTAAAGTCCATAAATACATACATGGGGAACAGAAATCTGGTAAGAGGGCACTTCAATTTAGCAGACAGAAGTATAACAAGATCTAATGACTGGAAGTTGAAGCTAGACAAATTCAGACTGGGAAAAAAGCATCATTTTTAAAAAATGAGGGAAATTAACAAATGGAACAATTTCTATATACTCTATTCAGCTGGCTGAACCTGAACCTGAGTAAGACAGAGATAATGCTGGAGGGAAGAGGACAGTATTTTAAAATTTTGCAGCCACGGTTCCGTCTCCTTTGGTTGAAGAGACACACCCACAACTGGTCAATTCAGACCATGGTTTAGGACTTTTTTTTTTTTTAGGACTTTTTTTTTCTGTGTGAGAGCTCAGATTCCTCGCGGACACTGAGCTCTCACACAGCAGCATCTGTAATTAACACTTTCCATCATCTCTAGTTGGCTGTAAGACTCCATCCCACCAGATGATGACCTTGCCTCAGTTATTCACTCCACCTCTCAATTGGACTACAGCAACATGATATGCCTGTGCAACTTACAAAACTAACTAGAACAGAAAGCAGCAGTGTTTCTCCTCTGCAACAAAGGCAACCATACGCACGTCAAATGCGTCCTTCACTCCATACAATGGCTTCCCAAAGTATTTCAAATCAAGTTCAAGGTTGCAGTTATTATCACAGCACTTATGAGCCCTAGCCATGGACCAGTACCCCACTGTGCTAAGCGCTGTACAAACAGAACAAAAAGATGGTCCCTCCCACAAGGAGCTTACAATCTAAGTATAAGACAAGAGGCAGCAGATGGCTAGAGACAGACAGATGGAGGAGTACCAGGAAACAATGATATAATGTTAGTCACCATGATAGACAGAGCTTTCAGCACACCAGAGGCTTAATCATTATCAAGACTTTTGTAGGCATCATGGCAAAGGAGCACTTAAGGAAGGATTTGTAGGAGGATAACAAGGTAGCTTTGAGGATGTTAACTAGGAGATTCTCCCAAGTATCAGAGCAGTAAGAGAGAAAGCACAATGAATCCTGTTTGAAAATTTAACAAGACAGTGATGGAGGCTGCATCATGGGCCAGTTGGAGGCAGGAGTTGATATCTCAGTAACAAGTAAGAGATGGTAGGTCAGGTGAGGACAAGCCAGGAGGGCTCTGAAAGAGATGATAATTAGCTTATGTTTCATGTGATACAGAAGGTGGAGCTAATGAAGGAATGCAAAAAGAGGGGTGACAAAGTTACAGGTTAGAAAAAGGATCTTTGCAGTTGTATTCTGTATGGATATAAGCAGGGCAAGATTGTTTGGTCAAGGCCAAAGAGAAGGATACTGCAGTAATCGAGATGCAAGATAATGAGATCCTGGATGAAAGAATTTTAGCTGCGTGGATGGTAGGAAAGACTGTTTATCTTAGAGATTCAGACAAAATCTGTAAGTTTAGACATAGCCTGGATGTGAGGATGTACAGAGAGGTGTTGAAGCTGACAACTAAGTTATGGGCCTGAGTGACAGGTGGGAAGGTGGTACTGTCCAAAGTGATCAAGAAAAGAGGTAGTAGGGAGGGTTGGTTGGGAGGTAGGCGAGATTAAAAGCTTTCTTTTAGTCATATATAGCTTGAGCTGACAGCTAGACTTCCACAAGACGTGAGAGACAGGCTGAGATTTTAGTTTGGACAGAAGGAGAGAGGTCTGGGTAGAGACGGTAGTTGAATTTATATTTGCAGATGAGATTACCCAGAGATAAGATGTAGAGGGAGAAGAGAAGACCAAGAATAGAGCCCTGTAGAGCCCTGACAGAAAGCTGGGGGAGAGGAGAAGGAGAAGGATCCTGCAAAGGATATGCTGAAGGAGCAATTAGAGAGGTAGGAGAAACACCAGGAAACGACAGGGTCAGAGAAGCCAAGAGAGGCCAATATTTCAAGAGAAGAGCACAAGTGAAAGAGTCAAAGGTGGCTGACAGGTCAAGGAAAATAAGGATGGAGTGGTGGTTCTAAGATTTGGCTACGAAGAGGATGAGAGAACAAAACATGTGACAGGTGTTAGTCACTTTCCTTAATAAATACACTACTAGAAGATGGTCAGATGCTACAGTGATGAGTGTGGTATAAGAATCTACGGAGAACAAAATAGCATAGACTAGGTATACTAGAACCCCATGATCCCTCCTGGACTTTATGAATCTTTTGGATTGGTTGGCATTTGTGCTCTCAAAATAGCATTGAGTCTTTTGCCTTAGTTGAACATGTGTACTCTGTAGATCAAAGAATAGCATCACATTTTTTATTTTATTTTGCTAAACATTTAAAGTAGTTCAAAATTGCTCCTCCTCAGAATGAGGTGAATTCAAAGCACTGCCAGTCACTAGCCTCATCCATAAACTGAGATAGTTAGTTCTGCCAAATTATGGGCTAGTTTGAAGTATCATATGCATGCATGCCATCTGGCCCTGCCCACATCAGAAAGGGATGTGTGCATGCCTTCACTGCAGCATTGTCTTCCCAACTCCTGGACCCACAGAGGATCCATCACAGGGCCAGAGAGCAATGTGTAAGGAGGAGGAACAGGGTCAAGGGTAGCTGCATTATCTTGTCTATGGCCCATGTTCATTTTGTATAACCATCCAGATGTAGGTTGGAACCCTGACAGCATAGCTCCATTGGCACTATGATGCCATGGGGATGAAAGTCAGGGGGTGCTCAAGCCAATGTGGCATCACTAGAAAATGCAGACGGCCCTGTGCTTTCAGTGCATCTAGAGCGTTTTGCAGGGTTTGGGGGCCTTTCTGACCTTCCTCCCTGCCCCCAGAAAGCGCTCTCTGGCCATGTATGTGGAGGTTGTGAGATATTCCGCTGCCTAGCAGGAACAAAGCAGCAACCTAGCAAAGTTTCACTGAAGAAGTGAAGTGCTCTATTGCTTTTCTATTGAATTCTAACCTACATTCCTGAACTCTACGGCTACCACTAACACCATTAGTAGATTTAACTTAGAAGTGTAGGCAAAGGGAATAGTCACATATATAAATCTGATTTGGAACTACAACATGACTACAGGCTGGCACCCGTAGAGCCATGTACTGGCATGCTGAGAATGAAAACTCAGGCTGATCCTTGCTTCTAATAAAGGCCATAAGGTGTGCTATGGAGGAAAGGCATTTAGCTCTGGAAAGGTTGGTGGAAAGAAAAAAATGAGGGAAGTGTATCTTATATTGTTCTGAAATACCCTTCTAACCAACCCAGGTGCAGTGCATTCTAACTTCAGCGGGTATTATGACCAGCCTTCTACCAAAAGGGAGATTGACTCAGTGGTTTTGTTTGTTTTAAAAAGGAAGAATCTCAAAAGTTAAATACACACACAACAGAAACCCCTACTTGTTTGATAAGGCTACACAATTAATAATGCCATTATCTAAGCCTAGCCAGACCACTTTAACTATTGAAATTTGCTTTAAAATCCTTACATTTATTTTGACGTTTGAATAGGTTTTTTTTTTTAAGTTGCAATTAAAAGCAATACCATTTAAATTTAGAAGTTATATATAGTTAAGGAGAATTTTAGTATATTTCTTTATATATGTGAAAACCTGAATATACTCTGCTGGTGTAGTTAAAAAAAAATCTCTAGATGAAGACATAGATTGGTGATTGGACAAAGTTTTTAGTTCACTAATCTTTGTGTGTGTAGGAGGGTTGGAGCGGGAAATAGCCAAAAGAAAGGCCACTTTCAAGAAAGGGTAGTTTGGGGAAACTAGTAACAGAAGTACCAAGAGAAATGAAATTCAGAAATAACAAAAGAGTATTGTATTAAGGATATTAGGAAAGTGATTATGATAAATCAGTGCTTAGTAGATGTTATAAAGTTGATATCAGTGTTTACAATGTACGGTCTTACTTTTATGAGTTTATAAATCAGCCACAAAATTTTCTCCCCCAGGCTGAGTTTAAATTATGGAAAGAAAAAAGAAGCAACTCCCTACCCTGCAACAAAACCCAGCACCCCAGTTGAAAAAACACCTTTTTTGCTCTCTTCTCCCTTTCCTGCTGATTCTTAGGTTTCTAAAAGAGGACTTGAAGATTTTTTTTTTTTTTAACCACCTAGCTCAGTTTCCAAGCACCTTGCAACCACTCCCCCATGGTGAACCTAAAAAAAAAAAAAGAGTTGAAACAACTGTTTGTCTTTCCTACCTTTTTGATTTATAACTCAAAGGAATAGGCCAGCTCTTCTCCCTCCATCACTGACTTTTGCCTCCTCTGCATGCTCCCTTTTTACTGAACATTGTAGATCAGGACTTTTTGGCTCCCACAAATAGAGTACAAGAATGTTGGTTCCCACTACAGCCTGTTCACATTGCTGTTTTATGTACTGTATTTTATTTACAGACATTAGCAGGGCCTAAGCCAGGACAAGTAACGTGGAAGAATGCTGCAATATTGCCTCAACTGGCCACTGGCATATTATAGCAGGCAAACAACAATATTTTTAAATAAAATAGTATATTACCTAATCTTGACTTGGAGTTTTTTAAATTATATCCAAAGTCAAGAGAGAGGAAGCCTGGTAAAAAGAAGATGCCCCACTATTTTTGTTTTTTATATGGGGTGACATGGACTCACTTAATCTCAGTTTTTCCCCTGTAATTATTGTTGGTGTTAATATGTGGCAGTTTCTGCTTATAGCAGGAATCTATAATAAAAAGGAAAAACTGGAATGTGTAGATGAGTGTCCCAAAGGTTTCCTGGATGACAGGGACTTGGCTGATTATACTGCCAAAATTATAGAGTGTAAAGTCTGCTTTCTGAAATGAGAGTTTATAATACACTTGTTTTGGCTCTTTAAAATCCAGCAATTACCTAAAGCTCCCTGAGCTCTTGGATACTATTAATCTGAATAAATTTTTTGTCATGGGTCTTATAGCCTTGGCCGTTCTCTTGAGTGGTTTTAAGGCTGCTGCAATGCCCTTTGAAGTCAATGGCAAGGGGTCTATTGAATTCAGTGAATAGTGCATTAGGCCATTAATGAGATAAACACAAGTTCTTTTTCTGACTTGCTCCAGAACATGAACTACAACTAGATATCCTACTAAGCAATCCTGCAAAATTCCATTGGGTATCCTAGAACAACCTCTACCTTCACAGTCAATGAGAAATAATCTGCTTTCTTGGGATTAGGCAGTCATGAGCAGACAGATATTTTTACAGTATAGGTTTAAAAAGTTTTAAAGCAATTCTCAGTTTAGATGGCCAACAACATCTAAGTGGAGATTCCCATTCATTTTGTATAATGTTGTTTAAGATTTGATTAACTGAGATTCTGAAGGATTTTGAACCCCTAATTTATTAAGATTTTGGATTTGTAACATGCACCCCTCCACACACAGCTTCAAGCACATATATATAATTTAACCAATATATTTAACTTCCTTTTCCCCCCAGAGTAAACAGAACCATCCCCTAATACAATCTATCAATTAGTTATCTGTTCCCACAACAACTTCCCTTTCTAAATATAGATTACCTACTGAGAACTATTCCTCTTTACGGTACTTATATTTAGATTTAACCATTTGTAGACTATCCCTCAACACTTTAAAAACAGAGAATCTCTGTGTCTCCCTTGGTATCATTTTCTCAAGAAGTCTATTCCATTTCTTTAGATTTTAAATAATCTCCTCAAATGATACCCAAAAGATGTGAATTTTCTGCAAATGCTTTTGGTATGGTGAATATAATGCTACTCTTTATGACTGATCCAATTCCCATACAAAAAAGAATTGGGTGTTTTTAGATGTTCTTTTGTACTCTTAGAACTCAAAAAATATTCTCCCACATTCTTTTTTTTTTTTTAAAAGAATGTTTGCTATTCAAAATTCTAAATCCTGATCTGCCCATCCCATTCTCCCTGGACACTACAAATTGGAGGCTGGGGTGCAGGTCATCATGCTAAATAAAAACCCTATTATGTCTTCACAGGGAATAAGTATCAAAACATGATATACTTTAATTTGTAAATTATATTTAAGAAAGGTAATTTTTTTTTGCTATTTTGCATTGTGTTTACAGGAACCAGATTAGGTAACAGAATATCTGTGCTCCATATGCAGCTCTCCCAAATTGGCTAAATACTATGTAACCATATTTTGTCAAGTGACAATGTATCAGTCTAATTTTGGTATCTAATCTTTTTAAACAGGAAGATGTACTTATCTGGCTTTAAAATGTCATGATATTTGTTTTTGTTCTGTTAGAATATGAGCAAAATCTAATTTAGCAATATCGAACCTTTTACATTTCATATCTCCTCAAAGTGCATGTCACCAACAAATGTTCCACATTCCATTTATAAATTCATTTTGCATACCCGATTATAGTATTTTTTCCTCAGCTGATTAAAGGGTCAGCACAGTCTTTAACCCTGTTGAAATTCATTCTTTAGTCTTACTTTTTATTACACTTCGATAAAATGCTCTGTTTACAATAGGTACCGATTTGTTCTAAACAGACATCTTTTATTAAGTAGTCCGAGGGCAAAGCAACAGGAAACTGAGTGTGAAACAGGTATCATTACAGCTTAATACGGTTTGACCAGGGGACTAACAACTTTATTAAAAAAAAAAACAACAAAACAAAATCAGTTGGGTTAACACAATATAAAGAAATTAAGTCTACATGAATAAAATTTTATCTTATCTTGCAACAAAATCATTTTGCATGATATTCTTACCTAAAGAATGTGCAGCTGTAGTTTTGGAACTGAAAAATCGTCCAAGTCCAAGGTCTCCAAGCTTTACTACTCCTGTAGCTGTAATGAACACATTAGCTGGCTTTATATCTATGAAGAGAAAAACATTTTGCAGTGTTATCAATGAACCCTACTGCACCATCAATAATACATGTAATGAGTCTTGTAATTTTGTATAATGTTAATCAAATCAAATGACAGTATGTTTAGAAAATCTTTTAAGCATTTAATAAAATGTGAATTCGGGATTTTAAAAATTCTAATTAACTTTTGTGGCTATAACTCAAGTTACTTTTACTGGTTGGGCTGATTTCACTATAGAAACAAAAACTGAGCAATGAAAAACAACAAATAAAAAAAGCAACACATAAAACAGTTTTAGCTCTAAAACTACAAAATATGCACATGCTGATAATACCTATTGTTACATAAACTATTTAAGTCTTAACCCTGCCCTTTGGAGACAACAGCAGCATTTTAAAAAGGTACCTGACACTAGTCTCCTAAATAAGTTTGACCTGCTTTTTTTTTTTAATTGTCAAGTACCCTCAGCTGTCGCTGAGATCAAGAACAACAGCTCAACAGTTCAAAAGCAGAACTTTTGAAAATCAGGTCAAGTTTATGTATGAACATAACAATAGGCACCCTTCTTTAAAAAAATCCTGATCTGCATGATTTTAACTTTTGTTGGAAACATGGAAAATGCTACTATTCAATACACTACCATTTAACTTACTTAAGGTTCCCTATAACGCATGCTTACCATGTGAGAACTTTCACCTCCTCCTTTCCACACACTTACTTTTTCAGGCTTTTGGCCTTTCATCCATGCATGTGTGTTTAATAGGATCACAAGAACAGCAATTTGCAGGGGTGGCTGGTAACTAGGGACTGATGGGTCCAAGTGTGGTTTATCTATTGAAGGGTGCATGGGAGGACTTAGACAGAGGTGAAGTTCAGAAGGGCTAGTGGTGGGAAGACAGACTGGGGTGGGAGCTAGTGATGTGACGGCATTGAGCCAGGGGCTGAATAGGAGGGGGATGCAGGGCCACATGTGGACAAGGGGAGGTGGGTGGGTGAGTGGGGGTGCAGGGCCACATGGATTCAGGGGGGAGTAGGGTGCAGGGACAGGGAAGGAGGGGTGGCTGAGTGGGGGTGCAGGACATGGAAAGGACAGGAGTGCAGGGACACATGGGGACAGGTGCAGATGTTCCTGACTGAATGGGAGAGGCTAGGGGTCAGCATGGGGAAGGCTCCCCAACTCCCTAACAATTCCTCCCCCAACCAACAAAACCCCTGTTCCATACTTCTCCCACCCATACCCAACAGCCCTCCAGGTTCACTCCCAGGCTCCTTCCCATCAATTACTTCCCTCTCAGCTCCTCTATTACCCCTGACTCCCCAAAGACTTTGCACTGCTTCTGAGGGGTGTGTGAAATACATTTCTGGATTGTAGTTTAAATGAATTATTACTCAAAGTTCAGTATTAGTATGCCTAGTAAGGAATCTATTTGTCAAAAAACATTTCCTGAATCTTTTTTGTTGTCTCTATTGCTATAGACATACTTGCTGACAGGTATTTTGAAATAAATTTCCAAAATAATTGAAACTGGAGTGATTATATTGTGTTGTTTTGACAAATAAAATATGCAGAATTTTAAAATATTGTGGGCAGAATTTTTAATTTTTTGGTGCAGAATTCCCCCGGAGTATCATATATCTTTTAAAAAGAAATCCTTTCTATTTTTAAAGTTACTTATAAAATACTGCAATAACACACACATTGTGTTAGCTACTTGTCGAAATTGACTCTTTTAATATGTTATTTGGTATCATTTGCATTGAACCTCCCAAGTTCTCTCATATATTTAATACTTGTTAAAGATGCAATATCTATGATCCTATGTTACCTCTATGCATGACACGACGAGAATGCATATGTTCCAATGCACTGCACAGCTGAACAAAGTACTTCCAAACTGTCCTTTCAGGAATCAACCTCTTCTGTTTCTTAAAATGCTTTATAAAAGAAAACAGAGAAGTATTGAAAACCTATTACAGAATTAACTGAGAAAACAGGTAAACTCTTAATTAAAAGCTATTAAGACAGAGCTCACTTAATTTGAGCAAAAGTTTCTAGGGCTATTTCCAAATATGGAAGTTCAACTTCTCCCTGAAATAGTAACATATAATACACCAGCACAGGATGTGCTGACATTAATCAACAAATACAACACTATACTGAACGTTAAGCTGTTTAAAATAAATCCACAGTCCTAAGAAAAGTTCATATAATGTTTATTTAACAAAGTTACATTTTTCAGAGGAAAAAAAGCCTCAGTGGAGGGAAATGGGGGTGGAATGTTGTAGTACAGAATCAATCTGCCATATAATGGATAAAAGCCAGCAGTAAGGAAAAGTTACTAAAGGAATTCTCAAAATAAAGAAGTTTTCACCACCAAAATTAATTTCTATAGGCTTTTATTCTCATGAGCCTAGAACGAAGAAAACAAATACCAACATACACATTCATAAGCTGTCAAAATTATGTAACTCAATTTTAGAAGCCATAGAGTATGTAAAATTGGGAACACAGGAATTGTGTAGGTCTAAGAATTTAAAATACTTCAGTCAGTCAATTTGCCTCTCCTGTTCAACTTTTTTCCAGTTAAACGGCTACACCAGGTAAAATTCAACAATGTTCATCTCTTTCAAATACTGTATTCAAGGATGGCAAATAGCTGCCGAGTTCTCCATAACTGCATATTGAGAACCCATAATAGCCAATTCTAGAACATGAAAGTTTGACAATTTTAAAAACTTTGCTGCCAGAGGTGGGTAGGCTTAAATGAAAACTTCCCCAGAAGTCTGCTGTTTGTCTATCTATACTTGAGACATATATTACATACTTAGTTTGATAAGAAGGGCAAGCAAATTAGAAAAATCTTTTAAGGGATCCTAACAATCATTCAGTAATCAGATCCTCTACTATTAAAAACAAAACCTTACAAATTATGTCAATAAAATACATATAGTATCCGCATTACACTTGACAGAAAGATCATGTACAGATCAGTTATCAGTGCTGTAAGGAAGCAGCGATATTTTGTTTAGTGTCTTTAAAAAAAAAAAAGGCAGAAAAACTGACTCTGTAGATAGGCTGCATCCTAACGCAACAACATAATGTCAGAGAGACCGGTATTATTAAAATAGCAATAGCAAAATATACTGGAAATAAAGGAAATCATAAAATTTCACCAAAAATAGTAAGTTTAGTTCAAGACTATGTCAATATAAGTTTTTATTCAAACGAGCCAATGCTTTAAAATCAGTTCTTTAACTATAACTTTCATTCAGATTTGGATTCAATCCAAACAAACACTGTGTATCTGTTCTCCCCAGAGCTGAATTTGCATATCAGAGGATTGTTTGATGTCAACGGGAAGATGGAGACCAGGTTTCTTTTCATTTATAAACAAATACACAATACTATGTAAGTATACGTACATGAAAGCATACTTCCTTGATTCAAAATGAATTCTGAAAATTATCATATAACTATGTACAATAAAAAAAATCTTCAAAATGTTCTTAAATAAACTGAACTTTAAGTACAAGCAAGGATGAAAAATTCACAAAACAAAGTATGCAGTTTTTTTGCATCTTATCCATAAAAAACCCTTTAAAAGTATAATACACGTCTGTAAAAAAATAATTTTCTTTTAACATTTCATTCATTTGCCAGCTACACTGTTGTAGCACACTGTACACAAAATTCTAAAGAAATAGCTTAAGAATTCCAGTGATTCAAGCATTCCACATTCATATAAATATGTGAAAGTGAATTGCTTTTGGGGTATTCTGACCTAACTAAAGTATGTTACTTTTGCATGACATTAACATACTCCTTTCTGAGGTCATCACTAATATTAAGTTGTTATAAATGTGAACTTTGATTTATTACTCATGTGAAAAGGATGGCATAAACAAATCTATCTGTTCTTTAAGCAAGCATTTTATTTAATAAAGGAACAAAATGTTATTTTCACTTGCTTACACTTAAAAATACTTCAAGTCTTTTAAAATAAATCTTCATAATATTTTGAGGGGTTATCACCTTGTTTTTTTAATTTCTGGCATATTTTTAATGTTTCCTTGGTCTGCCATGAACCAAGAAACAAACAACGAATGAAAGCTTGCGATATTAAAGCAAACTGATTTCACAGACACCAATTTCCAAAAAATAGCCTGCTTTTATGGAACAGTTTTATTAAGAGCTTTGGTTTCTGCTGAGAGGAAAAAACAAAACAAAAATGAAAAACTTTTGCTCACAGCTTTACCTTTTCACACGTCTATTCTGTGTTGATGAAACACTATCCAGTTTCTTATGTGTATCTTACACTGTATGGCATCTTTTTAAGCATATTTAAGGAAAAAGAAGAGGCACAATAGCCCTGTTTTAATGTTTGGTGTTCCTTCTAGTCCTTCTTCCTTTTTTTTTTGAACACTCTATAATGTGAAAATGCAGTTGTTCTGATGGTGGCACTGTTGGCCATCTCCTAAGGAAATGCCAAGGTACAAAGGACATGGACAAGAAAAATACCTCAGAATTGATTTCAGGTTGTGTCCGCACCCACTGCCTCTTTGGGAAAGCAGTATTTTAAAAGTTATTCTGTGTAGAAGTTGGACCCCAGTGTGGATTGATTGAGACAGAAAAAATCATTTTTGCTTTTACTGCAGGACTGGACTTTGTTGCAAACCAGAAAGTTTTCAGATAGCCTGATATCAAAGTAACTGGGAGCTCAAAGTGACATGCTGTATAGCCATTGAATCCAAGCAGCACTTATTAGGGGCATGGAGGCCACATGGAGGGCACAACTGGTAGCCAAGTGGCAGTAATGTGTTCTCAGGATGTCTTCTTGTGCCTATTTCCAGTTTTTTTTCCCAATCATTCCATACCACCACCACTTCCTCCTCAAAAATCAAAGGGAATTTACTGCCCCAAAACATCAACAAATAAGAGTTGAGGTTGACTGGGAATGCCTTGTACCCCTACAGAATGTTAGCTTGAAAAAACAAACAAACAAGCAAACAAATAAATGTACTTATACTTAAATCTCCAAAAGGCATGAAATACCTAGTAAAGGTACAAAACCAGCCCTGTTTCACAACCTTAATTCTGCCCTTTTCAACCCATCCCTGACAGACATTGTAGCACTGTCTCCTTCCAGATGATATGGAACAATAGTACAACAGGAGAAACTGTCAGAGCATGTCCTCATTAAGGCAAATTTGAACACCAGGTTGCTATGCCTGGCCTATCCTCAACCACTGCACCTATTCTGCACAAATCACTCCAAAGTTGTTAGATGTTACCATCCCTTGACCTCTGTCCTAAGGATTTCCTCTGGAATATTACCTGTACCCTGTAATGTATGGTCATACATGCTATTGGACTATTGCTACCTTTTGGGGAATCTGCCTGTATAATTTATGAATTCTGTACGAGGTTATGAACTCTCTGTATGTATCTTTACCAAGGTGAAAAATCCATTTTGCACGTGAGGTTAGTTGTCCTTCCAACTCCAGGCTGGAATTAAATTCTAACAGGGGTAGGGACAAAGCAAAGTCTAACACCAGCGAGTAATTTAACTTAAATGCAAGACTACTATAATGTAATAGCGGCTAACAATAGATTGGCTCCCAACCAGAACTGATTGATCGCAGGAGAAGTTGCCTGGGCTACAAAGTCTCATGCTAGTAGTCTGTGATGATCTGACTGAGGGACTGGAAGGTTATAAAAATGGCAAAAGCTACTTTATTGGCTCTGTTCTTTGGGATCATTTTTCTTCAGGTCAAGAAGAAGGCAAAGCAACCCAGCATGTAGGGGGCCTGATGAGGCAGGGTACCCTGACTACCTTCCTGAACACAGATGGTTCCCCAAGGGAATGGTGAGCTAGTGAGGGGCTAAAGCATTGTGTTCAGGATGTTTGTGGTATTCTAAATGACCTTTACTCTCTCGTGTGGCATGTGAGTAAGTAAGAGCAATGATGTCAGTGCAAAGTATGTATGTGTGTTATATGCTTCACAACTTGCTACAGGTCTCCCGAGAGAGTTGGAACAGGAAACCATCAGGCTCACAACTGGAGCTCTCGGTGAGGGCATGTTTAAGCAAACAGGGAAGTCTGAGAGGTCAACGCTGAACACAGGCTAGGCCTCAGGAGGGGATGCCAGACAGAGGGTCTGTGCCCAGTGACTGTGTGGCAGGCCCTAAAAACTGGGATAATGGCTGTGCTCCACTCAGGAGACTTAAGCACCTGGGGACCCATGGGCTGGGTTCCCTCAAAGCGTCTAGGCAAGTGAGGGCCCAAGAGGGAACACTTGATTGGGACATCTGACGATGGTTTCAAATCCCCACAGCAATAATAGATCATGCTCTTCTACTTGTACAAATGACATAACTCAGCACAGAAATGGGGGATTCAGGACCCGTTTGGCTGCAGACGTAACTCTCTTCATATCACAGTGTGAGTTATGGCAATCGGCTACAAGTAATCCTTGTATCAGCCACAGTTGGAGTATAAGCAGATGAATGAGAATACAATGGGACAACACACCACATGAAGTGGCATCATTTAGTCATTCCTCATGTCTGCTTATTAAAGGACAGCCTAGCTGAAACACACTTACAGTATAGCTCCTGTGGATCTAGCCACCCCCAGGGGCAGAGTTAAGGTTGTTGTGCAGACCTGATGCGTACCCTAACAATCTCCTGGTTTTCAGATGTTTAAGTAAGTGCATTTGATATTCTGTAAGGGTTGGAGACATCACTGGTCTTCCCAACTTGGTGTTAATTAAGTTCTAGGGCAGTGAATAATATTGACTGGTGGGTTTTGAAGTGGCTTACAAAGCCCTTCAGATCAAGTGATAAGTGGCATTCAGCCATTCCAGTCTGACAGCAATTCCATGAATGCTGGAAATAAACATGCCCACCTCACAGAAACCCTGACTGCCATCAGTTGTGTCATCTGCAAGCTTTATTAATGGATTTCTATTTCTTTTAAGGCCATTGATAAAAATATTAAATATCACTAGACCAAGAACTGACCCTTGCAAGGTTCCATTAGAAACCTTGCACTCACTGAAGATTCCCATTAACAATTAAGTTTTGTGATGTTAGCCAGCCAGTTGTTAAGTTTTAAGGAATGTGGCAGACTATGCATTACTGGAAGTCTTTAAAATGAGACGGATATCTTTCTGAACAAAACATGACTTAGTTTAACCACAATTTATTGGGCTCAGTGAAGGAGTCACTAGATGAAATTCTCTGACCTGTCTTATGTAAGACTGTCACTTCTAGTCTTTATATTTATGAATCTATAAAAAAGGAAAATGAGATTTGTGACATTGTGTTCCTGCTGCCTCCCTGCCTCCCCCCACATTATCTCTAGAGTCCCTGCAATAAGGTTTCCACTGAAACTGCACTCGGCTTGGCCTTCTCCTGGCTAAGTCTAAGGACCTATTCTCTATACTCACCTTTCTTGATCTATCTACCACTTTTGACATGGTCATTCCCAGCTTCTCGCTCCCCTCCTGTTCCATTATCTCCTCCTTGGGTTTTCTTGACCCTTAGTCCCCCCTAGTTCACCTCGACCTGTTCCCACTTTGGGAGAGCGCCTCTGGGCTCTGCCCTTGAACCCCTTATCTCCCTAGACTTTATTCCTGAAGGGATAGAGTGGACTTTTTGCAGGACTGAAAGATGCAAATTGCTCTCGGCAAAAACTCCTGGCCAGAACACAAACTTCTGAGTAACTGACTTCATGATCCAACTTCCTTTTTCCTGTAGCCCCAACCCCAGCTTCACAAATTTCTGGAACAGTCATAGGGCCCTTTTCAGCACCAAAAAACTAGCTGTGGCAGCAGGCTCCCCCTGCTGAAGAGTTGCCAGACTTGACTGTTCCCCCTTGCTACTGGAAAAACACCAGGCAGAGCTACAGGTGATTCTGGGATAAGGACCCTGGTACCACCATTCTCCATTTTCCTACGGAGAGTGGAAGGGAGCAGACCTAGGGAGAACCAAAGGAAGGATTTTAAAAAAAAGAGTGGGATGAAATACTGATGAGCTAAGGAAATCTTAGCAACATGTGTTTTCTAAAGAAGTGAGTAAATATGATGTGGGCAACAGGGAGGAAAAGAAGAGATTGCAGTAGTCAAGACAGGAGATAGAGGGCTGTGTGGCCAAAAAGGAAAAATAAGATTTTAGAAGTGTTTTGGAAGAAGAAGAACTGGCACGATTTGGGCACTATTTTTAGTGTGCAGGGCATGGGAGAGGGAGTCATCAGAAATTAATCCTTGTATTATAGACCTGGGTGTTAAGATCAGAGTCCCACGTTGTCTGCAGATGCTCCACTGTAGGTTTTCTGTATTTTTAAAAATTATATTATTGTATTACCATGTACCACATTCTAATTTTGATATTTTAACAGATTTGCCTGGGTCTCATCAGTTCTGGAATTCAAATTGCCTACCGTTGGCACTGGAATCAGTTTTTCTGACCAACATCCCTGGATTTCCTATCCAAAACAAAAACCAGAATTTTCATCCAAACCTAAAGTCACTTCTCCTAGCAGCGCGGATCTCAGCAGTATTTGCTAAACAAAACAAAACAAACAAAGGTTGCTCATACTGTAGTTCAACATTTAAAGAGTCTCAATTGACCTAATACTACAACTAACACAACAAAAGAGACTCTTCTGCATATACTGGACACCTGAGAATATCTGCTGTTGCTAATAAACTGAACATATACAAGAGAAACAGCTACTTTATTATACATGATTTGACAAAGTATCTATTAATTTTCTTTCAATTACTTACATTTTAGTCATTTTTCCAGCATCTAAAACTAACTTTTATAGAGGTATTTCCATAACAAAAAAAAATCAATAATATTACATTATATATTTCTTTGTACTTTATGAAACATCAGTAAAAGTTGTTTGTATACTCAGTTACTGAAATACAGTACTTTTTCCCCCCAAGTCAGGAGAGAGTGCCTCTGATATGAAATACTTCGGTCCTACAAGGAAAGGAGTACTCAAGCCACATCGGATGAAGTGATCTGTAGCTCACGAAAGCTTATGCTCAAATAAATTGGTTAGTCTCTAAGGTGCCACAAGTACTCCTTTTCTTTTTGAGAATACAGACTAACACGGCTGCTACTCTGAAACCTGCCATTATAAGAGAGAATTATTTAAAATGCTTTGATGTTTTCCACTTTTTAACATATACAGATTCTTCTATATGCATACTGTATAAAAATACTTCAGTAAAAGGAAAAAGTTTATGCCCCTTTTTTTCTTATATTTGGCACTAACTCTTCTCTCACTACTTCTCTTGCTAATGACTCATGGTTCTTCATTACTTTCAAAAGTCTATATAATCTATGAGGGCCACTCCATTTTCTTCTTCTCAAAGCCTTGAGACAGCCACACTTTAGTTTTCTGAATTTAACTAGGATTCCTGGAAGTTTCTGACTGAACCTCATTTTAGTTACCGTAGATTTTCCAACTGGACTAATCACTTTTCCAGTATCAGTCTCATTTACTATCTTTCCCTGCAGATCAGTCCGTCCATAATCACTCAGCTCCACTGATGCTTTAAATCACTCTTGAAAGCAAAAACTTTTTATGTTAGAGATGGATATCGTCCATTGAAAATAGAAAGTTTCATCTTAGAGCCAAGGAGGTGAAATTTCAAAGCATTGCATCATTTTAGTTCTCTGTGCAGAAAGACTCAGCTGAGCCAAGGCTCCTTAAAATATATAGCAGTATGTCCAAGTTCAACAGTTCTTGTTTACATACAACTTTTCTTTCCAATAAACCCCCTTGAGGAAATTGGTACATCATCAAGTGGAGGGAAAGTTTTGTTATAAATTATAGATGATCCTTAATAAAACCAGTGGCAAAGTACAGTAAATACAGCAGGCTCCCACCCTAACCCTATCATATTTAGCTTAATAAAAAATCCAAGAAACCTTCCTTCCCCGTTCTCAAAGTGTTTAGTTATACAGCACAGAATTACTACTGAAAGTGAAGTTTTTTCACTTCACTAAGTGATAAACATTATAGAAGAGCAAGCAATAGTTCTCTGCTCAAATTATTTTGCATAGAGCATTTTGAACATGGAAAGCATTAAGAACTATTTTTCTACTCCTTAAAGGTGATATTCAGGAAGCGAATTAAAGTTCTAGGATCTGGGGGCAGCGATGGGGACAGATGCCCCCAACAGGTTTGGACAAAATTAAGTTTCATTCCAAACAGTTTCTAACATTTCTAGATATAAAGATGACCTCCTAAAGAGGAATGAAGCAGCTGGCCTTTTTGAGTCTAAAAGCAAGCAAGTTTAAACAATAATTTTAAGAGTTATGCTTTGCCACACCCACATGTCTGGGCTATTGACACTAAACTATTTAACTACTGATTATTTTAGCAAAGTGCTAGTACGATTATTCATGGTTACTGGACGCAGTGGTGGACATAGATGATGGCAGATTCCTTCTCTCCCCCACAAAGACACAGCCAAGGCTGCAGGGAAAATCTACTCCCTTCTCCTCAGCATGCATACACACCTTTAACAGGTTTCAGAGTAGCAGCCGTGTTAATCTGTATTCTCAAAAAGAAAAGGAGTACTTGTGGCACCTTAGAGACTAACCAATTTATTTGAGCATAAGCTTTCGTGACCTACAGGGAACCCCACTCCCCTGAGCCCACCTCACCTCAGTGACCCACTGCCAGTCCTCATCTAGGCCCTTTACTCAGGGGCAAACTGCAGTCTGCAAAGGCCACTCATCATTGGCTAGAGGATTGGACCTGCTGCCTTTCCCTGCAGCCCCAGTACCTCCTTAGGTCTTCCTGTCAGGCCTCAGCCTGGGAGGTCACTAGGCTTGAGCTCCCCAACTCAGCCTGCCCCTTCCCCAGCACTGCTCTGTTGAAGGTACCTTGTGTTCCCAGGAAGCCCAGTCCTTCCCACCCCAAGACTAGAGTGAGACTACCTACCTCCTAGCTCACAGCCCTCTTTATATCAGCCCTACCGGGCTTGGACTGGCTGCTACCTGCCTTCCCCTGATTGGCTCCTTGGGGCAGCCCTTTCCCAGAGCTGGTTTTAACCCCTTTCTCTCCAGAGCATAGTACTTGCCCCGCTACAAGAGCCCTCCCAAAATGTGACCTATCTAGCCCTTTGTGGTGTAGTGTGGGAAAACTTGACTGTCCACCAAACTTGACTGTCCAGAGGACAAAGGAAGTTGGCTTGTGGGACTGTGGAATACTTTTGGTGGACTCCCAGTGCACAAGTCCAGTGGGAATGTATCTACACTGCAACGCAACAGGACTTGAACTGTGGGTAGGGTTACCACCTGGCTGGTATTTGACTAGCCTCGCCCGGTTTTTTTTTATGGATCTGCCATTTGCCAGAAAAATAATTTAATATGCGGGGGTGGGGGGGGTTAACAGGGATCTAAAGATCTGCTTTATCATCACAAGAAATAGACGCAATTGATTTTCTCTATGATAAAATTCCAAAATGTTCACATTGAAGTGTATACTTAAAATACAGAATCACTGCAATTTGGGGGAAAATAATCTCAATGAAGACAGACATAAAAAAAGCAGCTTGGAAAAACACAACCAAAGAAAGAAAATTATGTAACCAATCTTATCTATATGTATTACCTCTCTAGGTACTATAAGTGGCTGTTGAAGGTTGTGGGCTGTGGAATTGCTTTGAGGTTGGGGGGTTGGAGGGGTGTGTGTGTGTGTCTGTGTCTGTGTCTGTGTCTGTGTCTGTGTCTGTGTCTGTGTCTGTGTCTGTGTCTGTGTCTGTGTCTGTGTGTGTAGCAGGGCTTGCATTTCAAAGGTGGTAACCCTAACCATAGGTCCTGGTTTGACTCAGGCACAGACCCTCCACTCTGTGGGATCCTGCATCCAAGCACTGGGTTGGCGTGATTTGTGTATAGATAGTAGGGTGGTTAGGCTTGAGTCTGAGTTTGAACCCTGGACTGCAGTATAGACATTCCCTGGGACTCACTCAAATTAAGAGGGTAAAACAATATGAGCTTGTTTCATCGGGCAGTTTTACTAGTTTTGGCCTACAGTACCTCCTCACTTAAAGTCATCCCGGTTAACGTTGTTTTGTTGTTACACTGCCGATCAATTAGAGAACATGCTCGTTTAAAGTTGCGCAATGCTACCTTATAACATTGTTTGGCAGCCACCTGCTTTGTCCACTGCTTGCAAAAAGAGGAGCCTGTTGGAGCTAGCTGGCGGCGGCTTGGAACCAGGGTGGACCAGCAGCCTCCCCATCAGCTCCCCACTCCCCTAAGTTTCCTGTGAGGCAGCCACCTAGCAGGCTATCACCTGCCTGCAGTTCAGCTGTCCCTCCCCCCACTGCCATGTGCTTCTCCTGCCCTCTGCCATGGAGCTGCTCCCGGGAGCCTCCTGCTTGTTGTGCTGGGGGAAGAGGGAAACGGGGGGGCTAATGTCAGGGTGTCCCCCTCCCCCTGCTCCTCCTGCCCCTCGCTTACCCCATCTCCATAGAGTAGGGGGGGATACGACAGGGCTCAAGACAGAGGGAGCTTGATGGCAGCAGCTGCTGTCTCAACATATTGATCTACTTAAAAAGGCAATGCACTTAGAGTGCGGTCAGCGTGCTTAAAGGGGCAATGTGCATCTCTCTCACACACACAGGGTGTGTCTCGCTGTCTCCTCTTCCTCCATTTGTGCTGCCTTGTAGAGAATAGGGCTACATTAACAATGTGTTAACACTTGAGGGCTCAGCCAAGTGCTAGTTCATCATTTAGCAGTAAGGCATTCCCTGGGAAATATCCCATCCTCTTCCACGCTCTGACTTCACCACCTCACCAGAGCTTCACAATCATCATTGCTGTGTACAGTATTAAACTGTTTGTTTAAAACTTATACTGTGTGTGTGTGTGTGTCTCTCTCTCTCTATATATATATAGATATATCACCGTCTGAATAAGGGGACATGCAGCATGTGGGCATGCAAGGGGAATAGTTCAAATGTGACTCTATAGGCGGAGGATACATGGAGTGAAGGACTGATGGGGAATAGGAGAGAGGAGCAAGAAATTGAAGTGAAGACGAATGAGAGAACACTGGAGAAGACAGAGATACTATGGAGAATTAATAAGGAGGGCAAGTGACAGAATATAGGAAAGGAAGGACAAACATTATTAAAAACCAATAGGGGATAAAGAGGGAACTAATAAATAGTATAGGAAAAACTACACTAAGAGAAGATGATGTAAAAGATGGAGGGAAAAAAGTGAGTTATATTGTAAAAGAAAACAAATGCTGCGTGAAGAACTGAAGCAAGGCAAACGTAGCAAGTTAAGGTTTGCAGTTTTGATGTACATGTGTGGGTCTCAGGATTTTAGAGTGACAAGGTAGATGAGGTAATATATTTTGCTGGACCAACTTTACTGGCAAGAGAGACAAGGTTTTGAATTTATGCGGTGCTCTTCTTCAGGTGCAGGAAAAGTACTCAGGGAGTCACAGCTAAATACAAGGTGGAACACAACATAAAGCACTGTGAGCACTGGAGAGTTAAAAAAAATTGTCCATGCCATGGGACAAAACTTCACAAATCTGGCTGGTGAGTCTTGCCCACATGCTCAGGGTTCAGCTGATCACCACATTTGGGGTCAGGAAGGAATTTTAAACCACGATTTGAGGACTTCAATAGTTCAGACATAGGTTAGAGGTTTGTTACAGGAGCGGTTGGGTGAGATTCTGTGGCCTGCGTTGTGCAGGAGATCAGACTAGACGATCATAATGGTCCCTTCTGACCGTCAAGTCTATGATTCTATCTTAAAAACCAAACACACCATGAACTGAAAATAAGTGCATAGAACCAAGTCAAAGTAACCATATTCCAGAGTCCCTAGTGCCCCATCCGCCAAAATGTGGCCACTCTAACCCATGGTGCACTGTGGGAAAAAATTACGGCCCACCCTGCACATTATCAGGAAGCTCGCTTTGCAAAAGGCTTGCTCAGTTCACTCTTCATTGAAAACCCAGAAGGCTTTCTGATAGTGTGCTTGCAGATCAGTGATCAGAACAGAATGGGTTAACGCTGACCTGAGCTGGTGCTGTTTGCCAAGGGAGGGGCAGCTTTTGTTTTCAACAGAGTGGATTGCAGATTGTTGGGATACAGAGGACTAAAGAAGATGCCCAACGAAACTATGCAATACTTCTGGGTGACTCCCATGACCTGAGTCAAGTGGGACTGTGGCTACAATGCAAAGCAATAGGTGCTGGACTCGAGCTTGGACCCCACAATCCTGCAGCGTTCTGGGACCCTGGGTTTGAGCTCTGAATTAGCCCAATTATATTGTAGACACAAAGATGATAAGCCTTGAACCTGAGTTTGAATCCTGGACTTACTGGGTTACAGGTTTACATACACTGCAGTATAGACATTCTGGGTAAGCCTAGAGTTTGAACTCAGGCTCAAACCTAACTCCCCTTCCATCCACACAAAAACCGTGCCAACCCAGGGTCCCAGAAACCACGAGTGCAGGTCTGAGCCTGAGTCAAGCCGGGACCCACAGTTCAATCCCTATTGCTTTGCAGTGTAGATGCAGCCCCACTGGACTTATGCTCTTAAGAGTTGATCAAAAGTATTCCACAAACCCATGGGATAACTTCCTTTGTCCTCTGGACAGTCAAGTTTTCCCACACCGCACCACAAAGGGCTAGAGTGATTACATTTTGGAAAGGCACTAGGAAGTCTGGGATATGGGTGGTCGGACTTGGGCCCACATAATGCAGTGTAGACTCTGGAGTCCCAAGATGGGATCCAGGATTCAACAATTCTTAACCTGGGGTTATAAAGGAGTGTAGACGCTCAAGCCCTAGGTTAACAAACCCAGGGTCTTGCTAACTTGAGTTTTACTGACTCTGGGCTTATATTGCAGTGGAAAGACACCCAGAAAGAGTGGTAGCAGCAAAGAGGAGTGAACTGCCACTAGATTTCTCTGTCCAATAATGGTGCATGAGGGCAAGGGGATAAATGGCCAGCACATTAAGACCTCTTTCCTAAGACAAAGGTTTACTTCCTTGGGCTGCAATGGTAGCGGGTGTCCCAGCCAGTCACCTTCCCCAATCCGAGAGAAACTTCCAAACTCGTACAAGCACAAGGCAGCCTAGGTTTTGCAGAGACACTTCTTTAATGCTTCTATAAGAGTGTGCAAAGAAAGTCAGCAGAGCATAAGGAACTCAAAAGCCAGCTGGGACCCAAGAGAACTTGGAAACAAGCCAACTCAGTATACAAGCGGAAATATGAAAAATATCTATTTCAGAAAAATACTTTCTATGAAAATTAAAGATAGAGAGCATTATTTTTCTATTATAAAAGGAAAAAGTAACACATAAAAGGATATTACCAGTAGCTTAAAGAATCTTTATGTCAAAAATGGCTTGTGTGGTTCATAGCCCCATGTTTTCCATTCATAAAAAAACTTAATAAAAATATATTAAGTTTTGTTCTATAATTAATATCTCCTATGGTACAGTCTCCTAATATTTTCAAGAGGCAAATACTGTTTAAAAAAATAACTAGACACAAAAAGCTCAGAGTAAAAGGGGACATACGCTATACATAAAAAAACCCTCCCTATATTAAGACAGACTGTACAAAAGCATGCTACTTTTTGAAGTCTTTAACATTTCTCCGAGACATCACTTGAGGTTGGTGCCCAATCACTTTGAACTAGAAAACATGGGCAGCATAGTATACCATAATCCAAAGACTCACAACCCTTAGGACTGTTGGCATGGCTTGTACGTTTATTGTTTTATCAGGTCAGGTAGAGACCAGCAAAATTCACAGTAATTTTCAAGGCTTTCATTTACAGTAGACCTTCAAATTTAAAAATGGAGAAAATCTGAAGTCTTGGAGAAAATTATAAATTGAGAATATGAAGTTGAACTATATTCTAAGGATCTTTGACGTCTAATGATGCTAAACAAAGAAATGTAAATATTATGACTAAAGGAAATTATTCATACCCTAATCTCTTACAAATTTATTCAAGAATACTTCTACAGAAAAATAAATATCCTTAATTAGCTACTATAATTAAGATTTAAAACCCCAATATTATACTGATTATTTTGAACTGGAAAAAAAGGTCAGAATAGGATTACAACTGGAACTCTGGAAAGAATACCAAATGTCCAGATGATAACTTGGACTTGGGCACATTTTCTGAGAGGAAACATATGTCACTAAAATTATTTCAGTTATTCAGCAGAAAATTTCAATTTTCAAGGGCAAAGAATTCATTTCTTTCCAAATGCAGAAAGCCCACTGAGAGAGACTTCCAAGTTCACCTGGAACCTAATTTTGTTCATCTTATATAAGCTTTTAAAACATTTGCCTCATTTTACATGGATGATATACTGGTTTTCAGTAGTATCTATAAAACTGATATTGCATTTTAAAATTGGAAAAACATACACACAAGTCTTTTTTTAAAGTAAGAAAGTGCATATGTGATATTTTTATATAGTCAGGATTATTTTTCCTATTTTAAGAGGTTTGCTAACATATCTGTGCTTTATACTGAGAATGGATGCTTTGATGTTTATTTATGATGTATGGTGATTTACTTTTTTATGGCCTGTTTGACACATGTATTTGAAGTTTGCATTTTTAATGTGTTACAACAATTTAAATGAAATAGCTTTAAAGTGAGTATTGGCTTAGTAAGTATCTTAATGATTTTCTAATTATTTTAATTTTTTTCTTACAGCAATTTTTTCACAACAGATATTTAATTTATCTTGCACAGTAGAAATATAGCTGTCTTACTTAGAACAATGCTTCCTCAGCTCTCATCCCCTAATGCCCCTACTCTACTTGCGCTACATTGATGACATCATCATCTGGACCCATGGTAAAGAAGCCCTTGAGGAATTCCACAATGATTTCAACTATTTCCATTCCACCATCAACCTCAGCGTGGACCAGTCCACACAAGAGATCCACTTCCTGGACACTACGGTGCTAATAAGCAATGGTAACATAAACACCACCCTATACCGGAAACCTTCTGACTGCTATTCCTACCTACATGCCTCCAGCTTTCACCCAGATCACATCACACGATCCATTGTCTACAGCCAAGCTCTACGATACAACCGCATTTGCTCCAACCCCTCAGACAGAGACAAACACCTATAACATCTCTATCAAGCATTCTTACAACTACAATACCCACCTGATGAAGTGAAGAAACAGACTGACAGAGCCAGAAGAGTACCCAGAAGTCACCTACTACAGGACAGGTCCAACAAAGAAAATAACAGAACGTCATTAGCCGTCACCTTCAGCCCCCAACTAAAACCTCTCCAACGCATCATCAGGGATCTACAACCTATCCTGAAGGACGACCCATCACTCTCACAGATCTTGGGAGACAGGCCAGTCCTTGCTTACATACAGCCCCCCAACCTGCAGCAAATACTCACCAGCAACCACACAACAGAACCACTAACCCAGGAACCTATCCTTGCAACACAGCCCGTTGCCAACTGTGTCCACATATCTATTCAGGGGACACCATCATAGGGCCTAATCACATCAGCCACACTATCAGAGGCTCGTTCACCTGCACATCTGCCAATGTGATATATGCCATCATGTGCCAGCAATGCCCCTCTGCCATGTACATTGGTCAAACTGGACAGTCTCTACGTAAAAGAATAAATGGACACAAATCAGACATCAAGAATTATGACATTCAAAAACCAGTTGGAGAACACTTCAATCTCTTTCGTCGCTCGATTACAGACTCATCCAGCTTGGTCTACAACTCCTGCCTGTGAATTTTTTCCCCTTTCTTGGGATGCAGGCTTCCGATAGCTTCTGCAGCTTTGATTTAAAATAATCCCAGGCCTCCTCTACCTTTAGATCTATAAATTCTTCAGTCCAATCCACTTCCCTAACTAATTTCCTTAATTTTTGAAAGTCAGCCCTTTTAAAATCAAAAACCCTAGTTGCAGATTTATTTTTGTTAATCCTTCCGTTCAGTTTGAAGTGAATTAGCTCATGATCACTTGAGCCAAGACTATCCCCTACAACCATTTCTTCTATGAGGTCCTCACTACTCACCAAAACCAAATCTAAAATGGCATCCCCTATTATGGTGCCCTATTAAGGGCTCCTCTTTGCCTTTGAATAAAACTGACAGTAGCATGATACCATTCATATTGGAGGCCATGGTACGATTTCTCCTTCCCAGAACTCATTACTACATTCCCTCCTCCCCACCCCCACCCCCCAGAAGTGAGAAGACAAACACACTCACACAGAAGCTTTGTCAGTTTTTCCCTTCTGTTACATATCACTTATTTTTCAGACTATTTTAGAAGTATTTCCTTCAAAATACTACAGAACTCACCCCAAAACACATTCCTGAAAACAAACTAATACCAGCTGAACAGCAGACTATCAAGTAATTTCTCCCACAAGCAGTACGAAGTCTGAGTGAATCGTGACACCTCATAAATATTTAATGATTGCCTGATAGGCTGTCATTAACATCAAACAGCAATCTAGGTTTGCTAAATTAAACATGATTCCTATGTTAAGAGGACATCACAAACTGCCTCCAAGATCTAGATACTAAGAAATGCCCACCAACTTGGACAAGGTGTAATGAGGCCAATTGCACTGAGGGAGACAGACACATATTGGGTTAAAAAAAAGCTTCAATGGGTCATAAGACCAGACATGCCATAAGGCAATCTGTCATAGAATACTCATATTAAGAAGTGTGTCAAATCGGAACATTCAAAAGAAAAGACAAACGTTCCTTTATGTTGTATGAAGTGTAAACGTACAGAATTAATAATTCATGGGACAGAAAAAAATATATCAGATTGTGATATAAATATTAACAGGACACTGTCAACTTGTTTAGACTACAATTTTGACTGTCCAATCTTAAAAATGTCAGTCTAGTAAGGAACAGTCTTCAAAGCACAGAAGTCAATTAAAAAATACATTAATATGAAAAAATTAAAATTCTCTGTTCTTGTAGGACCTACACAAAACAATGCTTTTCTGCTTTGTGTTCTGCTGGAGCAGAGCGAGCGCTAATTAACTAGCATATTTGATTCCTAGAGTTGTGCTGTGTTGACAGCAATCATATTGGAGTACACATAAAAAAGCAAACCAAAATGACATGTTAAATCCAAGATCCAGAGGTGGGGGTAACAGGATAGGAATGTAAGAATAATCAACATTTGACAAATTGAAAGGTAAAAATGTCACGTTGCCATGGAGTGATTTGTGTAAATTGCAGAATTACTCTTGGGGGAAAAAATCTAGACTAGGGCTAGCTGCAGAACTATAAAACACACTTTATAAAATAAAGTATTGAACAAATACTATACAACTAGGTATATAACTGGTCAAATATTGCACAAAAAAGGTACATTACATATTTTTTCAACCCATAAACCATAAAATTCATCAAGTACTACATTTGTTTAATACAATTTGACTAGTTTAAATCAAATCATTTTGAGTATCTAAAGCAGTGTTTAACCATCTTTGGCAAATGATAGCAATTATTTTAAATAAGCAGTTGGAGACCCAAAGGTTATAAAAATATACTTTTCTGACTCGTGTCCAGCTTCTCTGCTTCTTATCTTATTAAATAAAACATTTGAAGACAACTTGCAACAGTCATTGTGCCAAACCACCAAGAAAATGGTCAAAATATGCACAATTTTAATTTAAAGCATGTATTTACAGATGAACTGGAAACATGAAATGCGTGAAAACAGAATTTTACAGAGAAAACAATGAACATCTATTATGTTGGCAAATAGTAGACAGGCAGTGCAATGGCAATACCTTGCTCTCACCCTCCATTCATTTTGATATTCAAAGTCATCCAATAGCCTCACTTCTTTTGGAGCCCCGGTTCAGCAAAACGCTTAAGCGCCTATTTACCTGCTTAGGTGCTTTGCTGAATTGGTTGAAATAGGTGTTTCTTTCCCTAACCACTAACTTTTTGTAAGTGATTTTGATGAAACGTATGCAGAAGACTTGAAAATAGTGTTGGAATAAAATGACACTTTCTTTCACTGATTATCCGTTGATACAACATCATGATAACCAAAAATGGCCGAAACCTAAATAAAAGTGACCTCATTTTCAGATGTGCGCACTATCTACCACTCCCATTTACTTCAACAAAATTTGTTGGTACTTGGTATTTGTTGGTACATGACACTTCTGCAAATTACACATTTTAGATCATGTATACAATACAAACTGTAGTCAATGTCAATTACATGGGCATGCAGCCACCAACATTTGTGTATCACTTGGGCATGTGCATACTGCTTGTGTCAGCGCTGTGTGTACACAGTGGGAGTGCTTATGTTGATGCAAAGTGTGGTACACCATGGGTAGGTATCCCAGTGAACCACCCTCCCGGTGCAATGTCTTTTGGGAAATTTCAGTGTGTTGTGGAACCAAAATGATTTGCCCAGGGATGTCTGGTTGCTAGGAGTCAAGTTCCAGCATGCAACTTGCCCCATCCCATAATATCATCCATATCCTATAATTTTCATGCTTTTAAAAAAAAAAATTAAATGACACAAACCTGCACACCACTTTTCTGTATCTGCCATCTTGGACAGAAGCATGGAGCCTGCAGAGGTCTTCACTATTCTCCTGAATGTTGCAAATATGGAACACATGATTCTCCTTGTATTTGCAAATCTGCAGCAAGCAGCGCACCAATGGGGGACATGAGGATTTCTTTGAGGACCATTTGCCGAGGAACACAGCAAAAAACAATTCTAGGTTGTTGGTGGCATTCATGGTGCAACTACAGATGGTGGAATGTTGCTCCTGGACTTTAGAAATGAGCACTGACTGGTGGGATTATATTGTAATGCAGGTCTGGGATGACAAGCTGCAGAATTTTTAGATTGAAAAAGCCACATTCCTGGACCAGCATGCCAAGCTCACCCAGCCCTCCAGAACACGAACAAAAAAATGAGCACCAAACTGAACATGGAGAAACTACTAGCGACTGCATGTTGGAAGCCTGCAACACTGGATTCCTACTGGTCAGTAGGAAATAATTTTGAAGTTGGAAAATCCACAATGGGAGCAGTTGCCATGCAAGTGTGTAGGGCAATTAATCGTCTGCTGCTACACAGGACTTTGACTTTAGGCCCCGTGAAGGACACAGAGGATGGTTTTGCAGCAGTGCCAACTGCTATGGGATGATAGACGGCATGCATATCTCTATTTTGACACCAGTGCACCTTGCCATAGAGGACATCCACAGAAAAGATTACTTTTCTATGGTGCATCACAAGGAAGACTTCACCAGTAATGATTTCGAGGACCCAGCCTACCCTTTGCTTGCCTGGCTCATGTAGTCATACACTGGCCACTTCGACAACACCAAGGAAAGATTCAACTACTGCCTCAGCAGGTGCAGAATGACTGTTGAATATGCTTTTGGGGAAACGGAAGGGATGCTGGCAGTGTTTACTCATTAGATTGGATCTCCATGAGAAAAATATCCCAATGGTTGTAGCTACCTATTGTGCCCTGCATAATATCTTTGAGGCAAAAGAGGAGAAGCTGCCATCAGGGCAGAAGGCAGAGGTGCAGCTGACTTTGAACAGCCAAACACAAAGACTATTACAAGATCCCAGCGTGGAGCTACATGGTTGAGGGAAGCTCTGAAAGAGCATTTTAATATTTAGCCACAGCAGTGGTCTGTGCTGGAGTGTTGTTTGGGAGAAAGACTGCAGAGTATCTCCAGGAAAGTTTAATCAAGACCTCTCAAGAGAATAAAAGGGACATCCCTATGCACATATAGTATTCCACACGTCCCCTCTTCCCCTGCCTAACCTAATGGGGAATGAAAAGCAGGTGCCAATTCTACCAGTTCATTATACCTCTACCACTTTTTGTACGAGTGAAACAATGAAAAGTCAATACCTTTGTATTGTTAACTTGGGGTGAGATGGGCACCATCTTTAAATTTAAAGATTGTAAGGAAAAATGCATGCACAGATACATCCAAGCCTTCACCAGGTTCCTCTTCACTCAGCTGGTAGGACTGGCTACACTGTGACAGTTCTCTACCGCATTTCTCTCACACTCTTTCCTCTTCCTTCTTGCTGTTCACAGCAAGGGTCTCTGTCTCCTCCAAGGTATCCACAGTGGTCTGCAAGTACTAGTGGATTCTCCGACAAATATAGCATGCAATTCCTTGTAAAAGCAGCAGATCTGTGGTGAAGCACCAGATCTATTGTTGTACTCCCTAACCTTGCAGTATCTTTGGGTGAAGTTCCCTTCCTTTGATACAGCACTGCTGCAGATCCCTCTTCTACCCCTTTGCCTGCATGCCCAGTGCAATCTGCTCGTTGAGGTCAACATTTCTACAGCTGGTCTGTAGTCTCTTCTCCACACAGGCCCAGGAGATCCAATACTTCCTGTCTAGTCCAGGCAGGAGCACAGCTAGTACATGGATTCAGCATAGCCGCCTGGGGAGTTGAACACAACAAGGATGAGCTGAGCTGATAGGTGTGCTCGCGAATGTGGGCAATCAGGAAAAGGCACGCTAAAAACATGCAGAGGATTTTAAAGGAGGGGGTGACTTTCGGTCTCTCTGACCCCTCAGCAGTGGATTTTAAAATTGAGAGAGAGAATGGGGCATTATGAAACATCTGCCAGAGGACTGTTATGATTGACACAGGTCATGCAGCATCTTCACCCACACTGTGTCAAGCTCAGTAGGTCAACCAAGTCTCTATGTTGTTCGGGGAGGTGGAAGAGAATGGAACTGGATCAAGTAACCTGTAGATATCACTTCCAGGATCCATTTGTGCAAGGTAATGAGCTCTCACGAAGATAGAAAATAGGACAGATGTCCCCATAAGGATTATGGGGGGGATACGTGCATCATAGCATCAGGAGCAGGAGAGATATCATGACTCTCATCCAGAGGGTCAAAATGGTCATTTCCAAAGTGTCACTTACTAGGAGGTTGCAGTAGAAGATGGTCCTTTCCTTGTGAACCTAGGTTTCTTCCTGGGGGTTCAGTTGTTTCTGTGAGCTGATATTGTACCAGGCAAGACTGCTGAGCCATCTGTGATATACTGTACTTTCTCTTTGCCATAGGTGTATAGATGGCAAGAGATGGTAACGTTGCCCTGTAGTCCTTAAGAGAGTAAAGGGACTTGTCCATGGCACTCCTGAATAACTTGGGTCCCTCAAAAAGAAGGTCTTCTATGGTGTTTTATACCTCCGGAAGCAGACCAGAGGACTGTAGCCAAGAAGCCTGGCTGTGATAGCCATGGAGACAGCAGCTGTGTCAGCAACATCTAGTGAGGCCTGGAGAGATGCCTTTGTGATTATCTGGCTTTGCCTGCCTTAGCAGAGCTTGAAATTGTTCCCTCTTTGGGAAAAGTTCTTTGGATGGGATGCAGTACTTTTAATCCACCCATTTACTTGTAGGTGGTATAGAAATAGGGGTTTGCCAGAACATACAGGGGCCATCAGATCACCACTGACAGGCAAGGTGATTTGCCCTGAAAAAATATGTGAACAATGTTCAACAAGGAGCGCTGGGGCTCCTGTATCTCTTCCAACAGAATATGCAGGGTTTCAACTATGTATGTTTCATAAGATCCTGAAAGGCCTTGAAATCATTGTAAGATGGTGGGGGAGACATGACAGCCTTGTCCAGTGAGGAGGCGACTATGGGAAAGTGATGTTTCTTCTTCTGCAGGTGGCTCTTGCTGCTGTGTAAGATATTGCTGTGTGGAAGGACCCAAGGCCATCAGTTGTTCTCGCAAGCTGGGACCCTGTATAACTGGACACCATAAGGGACTCGGGTTTCCAAAAAGCCCACTGTTGTGGAGCATAAGGGAAGGGGGCAAGACTCCACATTTGTCCTTACCAGGGATGTCAAATACATCTCCTACTAGGAGTTTCATCACCAGGGTGTAACCTCTACTAATGGAGGTCAAAAGGGCAACCCTGTAGAGACACTTTCAAACCAGATGCAGTGTCATCTGTGTCTACTGGAGTGGCAAACAGTGTCAGTACTGGTGGTCAAGTTAGCACTGGGATCTGGAACGGGTCCTGTAATTGCAGAAGTACCAGAGGTCAAAAAGGATGGTGAATCGGTAGCATTTAGAAATGGGTCTATGTACCCTCAGAGTTTGTGAGGGACTGGAGGCTGTGGCAGTGATGGATGGTGAGACACCCTTCACTATCATTTTCAACAGGAAGCAGGCACCTGGAGGTGAGACAGTACCAGCGAGTAATGTGTCTTGGTACCTCTCTGCTACAGTGATTCAGGCTTCTCCAGGATCCAAAGATCTTCATGAGTTAAAAGACTGCAGAGTACCAGCGAAACTGGGTAGGAAACATCAGGAGTCAGAATGTCCAGTGACACTGGAGAGAACACTGAAGTAGGATCAATGCATCTTATGTCTGTTTGCTGGAGGCAGTACTGATGACTATTTCAGTTTGACTCTCGAGTTCTTGTGTCTCAGAGGAACAGAGCCCAGTGCCAATGCAGGTCTGCTTTAGATAGCTTGCCAGACAGTTTCTTGGTACACAGCATGGATTTCTTAGCTGCTGCTGTCTTGGTATTGCAAGGGATGGGACTGCAGGTTTAGATGGTTCCAAACGGCCCCCAGGGTCTTTTCTTACGGTCGCTGTAGAGATGGTTGCTGGAGCGCTCTGTGGATCGTACGTATGGTGGGCGGGGGGAGACTCCGATACTGTGGGTCTCAGCTAGCACTCCATTGATAAGAGTTTGAGCCTGTCCTCCTCAATTTCTTAGATATGCTCTTAAAATCTAAGTAGATCTTACATTTGGAGGGAATGTGAGACCCCCCTGAGGCACCAAAGGCAGTTTGAAAGTTCTTTGCTGCATGAGAAAGACCTATGGCAGGTTTGGCAGGGTTTGAAGCCTGGAGTCTTCGATATACCCGAGACCTGCACTTGAGGCTGTGAATCATGGACTGTGAAAAACAAAGGTCCAAACAGTGCAGAAAAACAGAAGGGAAAGGGAGCCCCTCCTCCCCTTTTAAAAGCACAAACTGTGCTAAAAACAAATAAACATACTAAGAAAATAAAGAAAATTTTGACTAAGATGTAGCAAGCCATGAGGCTAGCTACCAGACACTGGAAAACTCCATCTCAAGCTGCAGGAGGTTCAGAAGGTACTGGAGTGTCGGCCGGTCCCTCCTTAAATGCCCTTGTATCAGAACTCAAGAGTGCCTAATGCGCAAGCTTGTGCCCACAGACACTGCTGATAAAAACAGTGCATGATGGCATATACATTCTGACATGGAGCATCCACAGGACCACTGTTCGAAGAAATGTCATACATGCTACTCACTTAGCCAATTTGAAGGAACTGCTAAACTAAAATCTGTCCCCAGATTATTTGAACAGCATCCTCTCAAATGACACAAGCAGTTTTAGCTTTACTGCTTCACTGGAAAAACCTAGTTATAGACTGGAAAGCCATAATATGCAGACAGAGACAGATACAGGCACACAGATATAGACACTTTTTTTGAAGACAAAATCATTGATTATAAAAATTGCAGAACTGATAAATAAGGCTGTGTGTGTGTCATGGAGGTCACAGATTCCACAACTTTCCGTGATCTCCATGACTTCTGCAGCAGCCCGTACGGCTGGCCCAGGAGCTGCCTGAGCAGCTCGGGCAGCCCCTGGATCAGTCACAATGGTGGCTGATGGGGCAGTCTTGGGGGCCCCCACCCAGCCCCCCACCCCCCCAGCAGCAGGTATTTGGATGGGGGGAGCTCAGGGCTTGGGTTGGGGCCGCTGCTTACCTGCTGGGGGGGAAGAGAGGGGGCTCCTGTCCCTCAGCTCCCCTACCTCCACATGCTGCCTCTGCTGGCAGCCAGGCACCACCCCCAAAGCTCCCATTGGCTGCAGTTCCCAGCCAATGGGAGTTGCAGAACTTGGGCTGGGGCGGAACAAAGTCAGCATGTGCAGCTAGGTTGCTGGGGCCACCACTTCCCAGGAGCCTGGTAAGGAGCCTGGCCCAGCCCCACTAAACCCACCACTCACCCAGCACCCATGCTCCCCCCAGGCCACCGCTCCCCCCGCCCAGCACCTGCGCCCCCACCCCAGTACCCGTGGTGCTTCCCCGGGCCCACGACTCGCCCCCCTCCCCAGCCTCAGTTTTAGTCAGGGATATGTTTAGTAAAAGCCATGGACAGGTCACAGCCCGTGAATTTTTGTTTACTGCCCTGTGATCTGTCCATGACTTTTACTAAAAATACCCATGACTAAAATGTAGCCTTACTGATAAATGTTCCAGTCCCAAGAGCCAACCATAAAATCAGCAACTATAAGCAGATTTCTGAAATCTCACGGACTCTTCTATGGGCCCTAATTACTTGTTTAACACAATGTACAGAAGAGCTGAAGCAACTGACCTAACCTCAAATATACCACAGTTAGCTACTGCAGCATAATAAAAGCATTTCCAAACAAATTTGCTTCATTAAGTGGAGGGGCGGTGTGGGAGAATGACTTTGCAAGTTTCTTGTTTGAGTCTCTGAGCACCTGCTCTTAAACAATTAAGGCTTGCATTTCAAATAAAGCGAACACAATATTTGTAATTTAAGAACCAAAGACCCAGTTTATGAAACAAAAGCTGAGCCATTAGAATGAAAAGCGAATAAAAACATAGTACATTGCTCCAAATAGATTATTAGAGGCTATTAAAATAAAATTCATACCTTTATCATTCTAGAGAGGTCTCCAGCATCTGCTAATTCCAACACTATGTTTAGCTCATTGTCTTCAATGAAGGAGGCATAGTATTTAATTACATTTGGATGATTCAGTTGCTAAGAAAAGATAAATAGATGTTTCATTCTACAGCATGTCCTCATCTTAAATCACTGACAAATGAAGTATTCTTTCTTAACAAGGAAAAACTAATACGCTACAGAATACTTTAGCATGTTATGAAAAGTATGTGCTAACATTAATTATGTACATAATGTAAACATTTCCAGTTTAAGAATTTCCGAACCCATTTAAAATCCATCAAGTCTCAAACTATTATAATTTTGAAGTAATAAAAGAAATGTAAATAAATATAAGTTTATTTAGAATAATATAAAACCCCATAATAATTCTGGAGGCTGTTAAGCATCGAATTGAATTCAAGTGATAACTAATAAGATAAAATACCATAAAATGACTAAAAAGGTCTCCAAGAATTAGGTACGATTTATTTTTTAAAGTTAGTCTTCTATAAGTAAATAAATATACATGTTAAGCTGTAAGTTAATACATATATGAATTGATAACAGAGTGCATGTTTATGTTTTGCAACAAACATTTGCTCACTCGCTCTCTTTTTTTAAAGTCAGAGCTAACTTAACAACCTTAAAGCTAATTGCATCTTTCAGGAAACTGTACTTATTTAAATATCAAAATGAAGCAAAAAATATCAGCAGGCTTCAGGTGCCAGCAGAAGCAGCCAGGTAAGTGTGAGAAATGTGTTGAAGCAGGTTAAAAGTTGAGTGGAACAGACAGTTTAACTTGTTGATGTTCAACTAGGATAATTCAGATCTGTATATAAGAAGTTAAAAATATATGGTATTTATAGGTGCCTATATATGATTTCCTATCTTGCAAGAACATGCCGGTCATGGCCAAACTCAATGTATTCCAAAAACTAAAATTAATCCAAACTGTTGTGTTTCTTGGAAGTCACTAGCCCAGCTGTCACTGTCACATGGTTAGTTTGCACTTCTGTTAGGTCTATCTCAAGTGCACCCTTTCAAATGACAGGCCCTGTGCCTTCCCGCCTCTCAGAGTGGAATCCCAAGATTTTCTCACTCACAGACCCAGTTCTAGACTGAAAAATCCCCTTTTTACCAATAGCATTTCCACAGCAGATCCAACTGGATTTGGCACTTGCAATAGGTGTCCCTTCATGAGCTGTTACCAGCAGGTAAATGCAGTGACTAAAAACAGCTTCGTCAAAATCTTTATTTATTCATAGGAACACAGCATCCAGAGACAAGGGTTAAAATAACAAAGGGCCTACACATGTATCTTACCTAAAGTTTAGGCATCCCTGCTTCTTGAGCCCGGAGTCCCATCTGCCTCCCGGCAGACACTGCCTCCCCCTTCAGCTCAAAGAATTTATCTACTCAAGAGTATTTTATTCCATGTTCCCCATCTGAAAGCCACCATCCTTCCCCTCAAAATAAGTCTGGGGTGCTGCGTTCATCTTGGTCAGAGACTGGATTCAAAGGCATTGACACATGTATTGCCAGTGATTGGGTTATCTAAAGCCATTGTCTGCCTTTCTATGAATGGTCAAGGAACTTTGGCAGGAATTAACACTAAGGGTTATGTCTTCACTACCAACAAAGCAACACTTTAACATGGCTGTACAGTCATGGCACCACCGCTGAGAGAGAGCTCTCCTAGTGCTATTTAAAAAAAAAAAACCCACCCCCACGAGGGGAGTAGCTCCCAGTGCTGGTGCACGGTCTACCATGCCACTTTACAGTGCTGAAACTTGCATTGCTCAGGAGTGTGTTTTTTCATATCCCTGAGGGAAAAATTTTCAGCGCTGTAAAGTGGTAGTGTAGACAAGGCCTTAGAACTCACATAATAAACAGCAAAACAAGACTATGTAAAGAGAGATACACACTATATTCATAAAAAATAGAGATATCTCCCACATTCTTCACACAAACTTAGTCAATTCTGGTTTTGTAATGACTGAAAATTGCATGTCCTTGCTGCTAGTGTGGTGACGTATAAGGTAAGGTTTGTTTGTTTTTAAAGTAGGTATGTTCTTTAAGGGCACAGAACTAGGTGTTTGTCTCATGCACCCTTAATTCTATCCCCTTGTGTGTAAGCATTACAATAGTCTTGCCCAACATCACAGAAGTCTGTGGCAAAGCTAGGAACAGAACCCAGCTTCTCCGGGTCCAAGTCTAGTACCTTGAACACAAGAGAACATAAGAATGGCCATGCTGGGTCAAACCAAAATTTTCACATATTACATTCCTCTGCCTCATTCACTGTCCACCCACTTTACTAAATGAAGGAGACTTGTAGAACAAAGAGTTTGTGATTGTGTAGTTAATAACTATCAAAACACACAGGCACAAGGGGCAACATTCTGGGAACCTCAATTCTGACATTTTCTGATTTTTAAGTGCTTGGACTTTGCAAACTTAGTTCTTATATGTTCCTACAGTCTAATGTTATTTTAATAGTGTTTTGTAAGTAAATTTCCTTTTATTTTTTGAAAGCAAACTAAAATAAAAACATCCATTATGGATTATCAGTAGGGCTAGAATCCAGGACCTTTTCTGTACAGCCCAAACCACTACATAAGTAGGAACAGTAGTAAGCTCTTCTCTTCTATGTGGATCATCTCTAGAATTCCTTCTAGAGATGAAGGATGGTTCAATGGTTAGATGGATCTGGGTTCCATTTCCTGCTCTGCCACAGATTTCCTGTCTGACCTTGGTAAATCCACCTCTTTATGCCTCTGCTCCCTATCTGTACGATGCGGATGTTAACACTCCTTTGAGACATGGAAGTCCTGTGAGGATAAAAACACTGAAGACTGTGAGGCACTCAGATATTACACTGATCGGAATAATACACCTAGACAGATAGCCTAGTGGTTGAAGACGACACAGTCACATATATAAGATTGCCCCACTACTTTCAGAATGAATGTGCCAAAGTGAATGAGAATTTACTTTGGCCCCCAAAGGAGTCCACATTCTGGAAGCTGAAAAATTAATATTTGCTCCCCCTACTCCATCCTGATCTGTGACCTTCAGGAGGTGCAGTGCAGAATCTGACTCAAATTCCATTGCCAGCTCTGACAGAGGAAACCTTATACATCTTTCAGTTACTGCAACTATAAAAACAATGAAAAAATATACTTTCCTGCCTACTAAGATAGGAGTATTAGGCTTTGATCAATAATAAAGCATGTGAAGTGCATAGAATGCAGAGAAACAGCAGTGACCAGAATTCACGGCACTCAGAATTCCTTCCTGGCACCTGACATTGCTACTGCATCAACTCCACCATCTAGGGCTCTAACTCTGTTCCTGGTAGTACATTTGGTGCAGTTGTCATGTTTGAGATCTTAGTGGGGGATGAAGCATGCTCAGTACAGATGGAATGTTTTTAGATTTTAGGCAGATAAGCTCTAAACAAGCTCTACTGAGCATGTGCACGTGACTATTTGCAGAAGCTTACAACTTGCCCAAATATGTGTAAATTTTAATGAGGACAGCATATAGTCCTAGGGACAGAGAAGTGCTATCTCCTTTCCAAATGTCAAGTCCCTCCACCAAAGTATGGATACATTAGAGATCTTCAAAGAAGCAACTGGAAAAAAAATTAACATAGGCAAAGCATACGTATTTCCCCCAACTTCATTCCTGGAAACAGCTGAAGCCTTTTTGCTGAAACCCTTGGACTGCGCAGGAAGAAGGGAAGGAGAGACAGGATACTGAAGAAAATCAGAGGCAGAGAGCAAATTTCAACCTGCATGGTTGAAGTCTGGCCAATTTATGGGAAACTGAAAGTAAGGACTTGTACTGGAAAGTGTACAAACTTAACCAGGCATTGCTACTAGCTCCATCTATATTATGGGGAAGTGGCTGCTCAGCTGGAGCAAATTAGACACTCTACAAAATGTACAATTTGAGGTAATTTACCAAGCATACCTTTAACTCCAATGTTCTTTTGATGACCAGAAAGTTCTCCATTAACCTGTGTGAATTCTGCTACTGCCCAGAACGCAGAATACAGAACCTCATTTCAAGGCAGGGACATCAAAATGTAGACTGTGGCATGTGAGTTTTTTCCTAGCCCATCTGTCACTTTTCCCCCTCCATCACACTTTCATCTGGTGACTACTCTCAATCATTCTACCTCTGAATGGAAGGGTACAACTGGCTTTAAACCTACATCAGTGCCCCTCTATGAGCTGGATGGCAAAACACACTGTAGGGACAACTCATTTCCTTGCAAGGAACTAAGGCCTACACTAAAAAATTAGGTTGTCCCTGCTATGTCGCTCAGTGTTGTGAAAAATCCACATCCCTAAGCAACTGAGTTAAGATGATCTAACCCCCAGTGTAGACAGCACTAGATTGGCAGAAGAATTCTTCAATCAATCTAGCTACTGCCTCGCCTCTCAGGGAGGTGGATTACCTATGCTGAGCGGAGAACCCCTCCCATCAGCATATATAATGTCTACATCTGAAGCACTTACTTCTGAGGAAATTCCGCGCCAAAGAATTATGCATACAATATTTTAAAATTCTGCAAATTTTATTTGTCAATAAATAAATGTGGCTCCAGCATGGCATTGGGGAGCACAGGCCAGTGGCAGCACTGAGGTGGGAGATCACCCTGAAGCCCCCACCTCCCCCAGTACAGAGACTCGGCAATTAGTTTGCATCTGACCCTGACACAGTGCAAGAGCTGGGCCTGCCCCAGAAACACCCCAGGGCCCTGCTCCTCTTCGCTAGGTGTCCGTGGGCAGGATCAGCCCAGCAGGATCCAAGTGTGGGGGGACCAGGTGTGGGGTGAGGTTTCTGTGTGGGACAATCTGGATGCGGGCAGCTCAGTGGGAGATCTGAATGCACAGGGGCTTGTTGTGGGGTTCCAGGTGCAGGAGCAATGAGACTCTACAAAGGATCCAGGTTAAGGAGGTTGGGGCTCAGGAGGCGGGGTCTAGGTGTGGGGAGATGGGGCTCAGCAGGGGGATCTGGGTGTGTGGGGCTCAGTGGGGGGATCCAGGTGCAGCTGGTTGGGGATCAGTGGGGTGGGCGGGGTCATCGGAGGTGTGCAGATGTAGTTGGGAAGGGCTTTTCAGGATGAGGGTTTAATAGGCCTGCTTAACGGGGGAGCTCCAGCTACATACCAGGCTCCCGCTTCCCCCTGCGATTCCCATATCCCCTTTTCTTCTCCATCCCCCTCCCCAAACTCCCACATTCCCCTCCCCCTTCCTTCCCCACTGCCTCTTCCTCCCACCCCTTCGCCCCCCCCACTTACCCAGCCCCACCGCGGGCACTCACTGTTGCACAGAGTAGAAAACAGGAAGGCTTCCAGTGCAGAGAAGGGGAGCACAACTGGCACTAGGACCTAGGAGGCAATGTCCAGCTGCAGAGTCAGCTGAGCAGAGATACAGCCTCCTTCGGGCATTGTTTGGAGGGGGCAACCCCCCCCCCCCCAAAATGTGCCCATGGTCGTGTGCATTTCCCCCTCCATGCGGCTTCCCTGGTGTTATCTGTGCCCGGGGGGGGCGGGACAGCATTTTCTGTGGACGTGCAGTCCTGCAGAATCCCCCCAGGAGTAAAGCACTGTAGCGATGCCATTGTAGTGTTTCAAATGTAGACAAGCCCTAAGCAAATCTATTTCACAACATGATCAGCTTCCAGTAACCCTGGAAGTTATAGTGATAAATTTATTCTGGTGAATCTCCCTTATATGACAATGTGCTAAACGTCTGCCATCATGCCAGATTAGAAAGTTACTCACTTTGTGTAATACAATGGTTCTTTAAGATGGGTCCCCCTGTGGGTGCTTCACTGTACATACCCTTGCATCCCTGCACCGCTGATCAGAGAACTTTGGTAGCAGTATCCACTGGGCCCGCACATGCGCTGTTCCCCCCTCCTCATCTGGCTCAAGGCTAACTAGCCTTGCACAGGGGAAACCCCCCTCAGTTCCTTCTCTACTGCAGAGCCCCTTATGGAGAACTCTGAAGTAGAGGGGAGGGAGCACCCATAGGGGGACACATCTCGAAGAATCATTGTTACTGAACAAGGCGAGTCACTTTCTCTTCTTCTTCGAGTAGTGTCCCTACGGGTGCTCCACTGTAGGTGACTCCTGAGCAGGTGACCCAATGGGAAGCTGGGATTTCAGAGTCGATTCTGTCATAGATGACAAGACTAAGGAGCCAAATCGAGCATCGGAAGCAGAATCTCCAGTGATGGCATAGTGTTCTGCAAAGGAATGCACAGACGCCCAGGTAGTTGGCTCTACAGTTTTCCAGGTTAGGGAAATCCTTGAAGAAGGAGACCGAGGAGGAAACCGATCTCATGGAGTGTGTGTGGATTCCAGATGGAGGTACTATATTGTGAACATGATAGTGTTTGATGGAGTTTGAGACCCACTTAGTGTCTGGGCCGATAGTGCTGCACCTTTAGACCTATCCACAATGGAAAGGAAAAGCCTAGATTTCTTAAAAGCCAAACAGCAGGCCGAGGTTCTCCTAACGTCCAGTGCATGTAGAATAGCTTCCCTATCATCACAGAGAGGCTTGGGCTAAAAGTTGGGAGGTGAATGAGGTGGTTCTTGTGAAAGGCTGAAGTCACCTTGGGGATGAACTTTCGGTGTGTCCTGAGCATGATCTTGTCAGGAAAAAATACTGTAAAAGGAGGTTGTGCCATAAGAGCCACTATCTCCCCTATCTTCCTCACGGAGGTAATGGCAACCAGAAACGCTGTCTTCGTTGACAGGTGGGTAAGTGAACAATTGCCCATAGGTTGGAAGGGCAGTCTGGTCAGGCCCTTTAATATTAAATTCAGGTGTCACGGTGGGGTAGGATGTCTGGGTTTGGAAAAAGATTTGCTACACTCTTGACGAACCTCTTTGTAGCTGGGTGCGAGAAAACTGAGTACCCCCCTGTTCACTGATGAAAAGTTACTATGGCCAGCAAGCATACCTTGAGCGAACTATGGGACAGTCCAGACTTCAGTAGGTAGTCTAAGACTACTGGTAGAGTAGCAGATGTCGCAGTAATTTGTCTGGAATGACACCAAACCTGAAACCTGGTTCGCGTTCAAACCTGATAAGTTCAATGGGTAGCCAATTTCCTACTGTGTAGTAACACTTCCTGTACCTCCTGAGAGCAGGATTTCTCTATATGTTGGAACCATGAAGGAACTAGGCCTTGAGCTGAAGAATCCACAGGTTGGGATGGAGAGCACGTCCTTTGTTCTGTGAGAGGAGGTAAGGAATGAGTTGAAGAGGGATTGGCAGATATGTCACTAGCTGTGGCAGGTAAGGGTACCACATCTGTTTTGGCCAGGTGGGAGCAATCAGTATGATATTTGCGCTCTCTTTTTATTTTTAACAGGACTTTCACCAACAGAGGAAATGGAGGAAAAGCATATAGAAGCCCTTGTCCCATGAAAGGAGGAGAGCATCCCTTCAGGAGTTCTGTCCAAGGCCAGATAAGTGGCAAACAGGTCTATAGTCAGTGTCCCCAACTGTCTGAATATGTCCTGGAGTATTACTGAGTTCATCTCCTATTCGCGGTTGTGTGGGAACTTGCAGCTGAGACTGTCCACTGTCGTGTTTGCACTCCTGGTAGGTAGGCCGCTGATATTGTAACATTGTGGGAAATGCACCAGTTCCATAGCTTAAGTGCTTCTGCACAAAGGGCGGGCATTTTGGCGCCCCCCTCCCAGAGGATTTACGTAGTGCATGCATGCTATGCTGCTTGTCATGATCCTTGTGTGTGTACCTCTGATCAGTGGAAGGAAGTTAGCACATTCATTCCTGAGTGTTCTGAATCTGAGGAGATTGATATGAAGACACACCTCTGTGGGTGACCACTTGCCTTGTGTAGTGAGGTTGTTGAGATGTGCTCCCCACCCTATGACGGATGCATGGGAGGTGAGGAGTAGTGATGGGAGAAGATGTGTGAACGGGATCCCCGTGCAAACATTTGCTGGTTCCTTCCACCAGTTCAAGGATTGTTTGACCTTGGTGGGTAATGACAGGGGTTTGTCTAGGTTGTTTCTCTTCAGCCTGTGAACAGAGCTGAACCATGACTGGAGACATGACATGCAAAGTCTATCAGCTTATATACATAGCATGCATGTATACCCTGCATCAGGGTAGTCCCCAGATAAAGTGAAAGTACTAACTAAAGTTGTTGGGTTTTGGGGGGTTGGTTTTTTTTAAGAGAAGAAAAACCAAAGGAAACTTTAAACTAACAGATAAAAGAAAGATCAGTAACTACTTAAGTTCAAACAACAGGTTAACAATCCGATGAAGGGACAGCTAATAGCACCGTCTCTACCCGGGGCAGTTGACAAGGAACGGAGGGAGGTTCGCCTGCGCAACACTAGTTAGTCTCGAACCAGACCATGAGGCGGGGACAGCACGTGTGGGCTAAACAAACACTGCTACCAAAGTTCTCTGACCAGCAGTGCAGGGACACAAGTGCACCTATGGTGGAGCACCCATAGGGACCCTACTCGAAGAAGAACTATATTTTAGTTACTTGAAAGAGTAATTTAAATTCAACCCACGTTAAAAAAAAAATCAGTGCTTTATTGAACATGATATAAAATGTTTATTCAGTATCTTAGTACGGTGTTTCCTTCAAATGTTTGAACATAAAAGCTTGCAGTTTAAGGCCTTCTGCCTCTGAATACTTGCCTTCTTGTAAGGAAAGGGGTCAACAAACATGTGGACAAGGGGGATACAGTGGACATAGCGTACTTAGATTTCCAGAAAGCCTTTGACAAGGTCCCTCACCAAAGGCTCTTATGTAAATTAAGTTGTCATGGGATAAGAGGGAAGATCCTTTCATGGACTGAGAACTGGTTACAAGACAGGGAACAAAGGGTAGGAAAAAATGCTAAATTTTCAGAATGGAGACGGGTGTTCCCCAAGGGTCAGTCCTAGGCGAATCCTATTCAACTTATACATAAATGATCTGGAGAAAGGGGTAAACAGTGAGGTGGCAAAGTTTGCAGATGATACTAAACTGCTCAAGACAGTTAAGACCAAAGCAGACTGAAGAACTTCAAAAAGATCTCACAAAACTAAGTGATTGGGCAACAAAATGGAAAATGAAATTTAATGTGGATAAATGTAAAGTAATGCACATTGGAAAGAATAACCCCAATTATACATACAATATGATGGGGGCTAATTTAGCAACAACTAATCAGGAAAGAGATCTTGGAGTCATCGTGGATAGTTCTCCGAAGACATCCACGCAGTGTGCAGCGGCAGTCAAAAAAGCAAATAGGATGTTCGGAATCATTAAAAAGAGGATAGAGAATAAGACGGACAATATCTTATTGCCCTTATATAAATCTATGGTACGCCCACATCTTGAATACTGCGTACAGATGTGGTCCCCACATCTCAAAAAAGATATACTGGCATTAGAAAAGGTTCAGAGAAGGGCAACTAAAATGATTCGGGGTTTGGAACGGTTTCCATATGAGGAGAGATTAAAGAGGCTAGGACTTTTCAGCTTGGAAAAGAGGAGACTAAGGGGGGATATGATAGAGGTATATAAAATCATGAGCGGTGTGGAGAAAGTGAATAAGGAAAAGTTACTTACTTGTTCCCATAATATAAGAACTAGGGGCCACCAAACGAAGTTAATGTGCAGCAGGTTTAAAACGAATGAAAGGAAGTTCTTCTTCACATAGCGCACAGTCAGACTGTGGAACTCCTTGCCTGAGGAGGTTGTGAAGGCTAGGACTATTACAGGGTTTAAAAGAGAACTGGATAAATTCATGGAGGTTAAGTCCTTTAATGGCTATTAGCCAGGATGAGTAAGGAATGGTGTCCCTAGCCTCTGTTTGTCACAGGGTGGAGATGGATGGCAGGAGAGAGATCACTTGATCATTACCTGTTTGTTAGGTTCACTCCCTCTGGGGCACCTGGCATTGACCACTGTCGGTAGACAGGATACTAGTCTGGATGGACTTTTGGTTTGACCCAGTATGGCCATTCTTATGTTCTTAAAGTTTATTTTTTCAAGAAATCAAAAATGAAATTAAGTGGAAATCTTTAAGTATTACATTTAAAAGCCTCACGTACAAGACAGAGGACACTTCATCACCATCTACTGTCAGAGTGAAAGAAAAATCAATAAATTATAACTAAACCTATGAAATTCTTTAACAAGTCTTTACCTTAAGAAGATCTATTTCTTTGATGCAGTCAGCCCGGGCTTTGGCATCCATTAAATCAAATATCTGCACAAAAAACCACAAAACATTTTTTCTAAAAACAGCAAACACTGTCAATCATCAATTATTATTTTATAGTGTCACCAAAAGCATGCTAAGCACTTGATGGGAAAACATAGCATTGCAATAAGAACTAACTATTATCCTTAGTACAAGTTTTAGTACTGAAACAGATGTACTATTCTTTCAGATTCTACTTCTTACAAAACAAAAGCAACTATCATTAGTATATTTTTTCAGTATTTTTCAAGCTTTCTTAAAAAAATACAAACTGAGTATTCTATACTGAGTCATGTTCTTCTGGTAGCAAATATGAAATAGTATTTGAAATGTTTATTAATAATATTTTCAAAAGCACATTTCCACAGTCCCGAATTAGTATTTAAGAGCATAAAACAACCCAACTGCCAAACAGCACATGACCTAAACAAATGAGAGCCACTGAATGATAGTCCACCACAAAAAGCTTCAGTATAATTAGCTCCTAAATACCTTATGCCCTCTCAAACAACTCTCCTTTCTATCTTACCTCTGCTCTCTTCATTTTCCCTGTAGATTGCTGACCGTCAGCATCACCTAATGGCTCCTCAACCTCCCACACTCTTCTGTTGGTATCCCTTCAGGTTCCAAATTTGGTACCTTTCTCTCTCCCATCTGTACTCTTACACTTGACAGCAGCATCACTCCCAAGAATTTCATTACCACTTCTATTTATTTATTGACATCTGCACACCTATTCCCAACCTCTTCACTTGAAGTCCACTCTGACACTCCAACTTCCTCTTATTGTCCTGCCATCTCAAGTTCATTGTCTCAGGTACTGAACTAAGCCTCCCTTCTTGATCCTAACTGACAACTACCCTATTTTTAGAGCCCTGCAAATCCACGGGTATCTGCTTTATATCTGTGGACCATTTCTGCGGATAGCAGCGTAGATGCGGATACAAATTTTGTATCCACGCAGGGCTCTGACCATAAGGGGCGGGCAGGCAGCTGTGAGGAACTGCGGCATGGATTCTCCATCTGCCCTGGGCAGGAGGCCTGGGGGGCAGGGTCACTAGGCGGGGGGCTGCTTGAGCCCCCCACCCAGGGCAGGTGGAGAGTCCTCCTGGCTCTTACTGTGGCTGCGCTGTGACTCCGAGCCGCCCCCTACTGGAGCCAGATTGGGGAGAGACGTGCTGGCAGCTGTGGGGAGCCTGGGTCCCTCCACCTGCCCTGGGGGCAGGGACACTGAGTGGGGGGCTGGGACATTTGGCAGAGGGACTGAGGGGGCAGGGACACTGGGTGGGGGCTGCTCGGGCCCCCTGCCTCAGGCAGGTGGAGGATCCGCTGCGAATCCCCGTGACCTGGCTCCGGCCAGGGAGGGGATCAGCTCAGAGCCACAGTAAGAGCAGGGGGGGAACTGTGGGGAGCCAAGGCGGATCCTCCACCAGCCCTGGGCAGGGGGCCCGAGCAGCCCCTGGGCAATTCCACAGGTCTCCCCACAGCCAGGCCAGCATAGAGCCCAGCCAAGGAGCAGTGAGGAGCCGTGGAGGACCCTCCTCCTGCCTGCAGTGAGGCGAGGACTGAGAGCATCCCCAGCCATGTCCCTGCCCCCAAGCCTCCCCACCAGGCCAAGAGCATGTAGAGGGTCCACGACTCCACGCAGGCTCCCCACAGCTACCCGTGACTCTCCCCGACTGGGCTCTGGGCTTGTAACCTCAGTCCACCCCCCAACGTAGAGCCCTGAAAATCCGCGGATATCCACAGATAATTTTTGAGGATAGTGGATCGGATGCAGATACACATTTGTGTATCCGCACAAGGCTCTACATATTTTTCTTGTCTCACGATCATAACTTCACTATCATGACTTTTCTTTCACCCTCACCCGCCAGTCACACTCCCACATTTTCCTCATTAATATAAACAAAATCTGCCCTTTCCTCACTAACCTCACTGCTAAGACATTTGTTTCTGGTCTCTAATCTCTGACCTTGACCTCTATAGCCTCTTACCCTGACACCCCTGCTTTTCACCTCTTTTCCACTCTCCCATCTGCTCAAAATACCACTGTAAAGTCTTGTCCTGGCCTCCTCCCATGCCAGCCACATCATTCCTTTTACTGTCTTCCTGACTCTTATGATTTAGGTTCTTTGTCCTCATCTTACAACGTCTAACCTTTTGCTCTCATTTCCTCCAAATATGTGTTTGACCCTACTGCTTCCTTTGATTTTCTCTTACTCTGCTTTGCATGATGTAGATGTTCAACTGGAACAGTCTTCTTCGTTTGTTTGCCAAACACACACTCTCCCTCCTCAGATGTCCAGCCTCAAACTAACTAAATCCCAACACTATATTTCTTCCAGGAATCCTTCCTACCTCCTAGTCACCACTAACTCCTGACACCAGCCCTTTTCTGAAAAATTGTCCTGTTAAGATTGTAAGCTATTCAGGACAGGGAACATGATTCACAATAGCCTTGTGTATGCATTATGTTTGTTTATGTAAGAACATAAGAATGGCCATACTAGGTCAGACCAACACTTTCTCCCTGTTGACAATAAAGGGTCAGTCACTACAACTGTATTCTATCAATACAAGATAGAATTCTTCAAAGCATCTGGGCAGACATTTCAAAACGTCCCGACGAGACCATAGCTCAGGCCAGGTCTACACTAGAAACATCTGCCAGTACAGTAATATTGGTTAGGGGTGTAATTTCTTCTATTTATTATGACATTTCTATATGGCAAAAGCCCTAGTGCAGATGCAGTTGTTATGACAATGGAGCTGCTCTATAACTATTTATTAATAGTCTATATTGAACTGGTTACTGTAATACCATATTGGTGTACCTTAATAGAGGGGCTTTAAGGATGGTTAAGATACAATATGATTAAAGAAAGAAAAAGGATTGGGAAACCAAAGTTCAAAGGCACTATAAGCAGTTTTAAAAGATTCCCTGGAGAGGGGATGGGAGAGGAGGGGAGAGAAAAAGAAGAGCTGTACATGAGTAGTTGTTCAGGGAGAGCAGACAGATACCCAGCACCTGCTGTGGTATCTGAAGATGTTAAGGCCTACCTAGCTCACCATCAGGGGATCACATGCCTTTAGGTAAGACAGGCATGCATGTAGATTTATGCAAATCTTTCTCTAAATGCTTTGCTTCTACTGTTAAAATAAACAATACTTGGGTTTTTAAGAAGGCTGTCAGGTCACAAATTCCTGAAGGGTCACTGCATCAGACCTGCTGGATGAAAATGATTGATACTCAGGGCATTGTAGCAGACATAGCTACTGCTGCTCCTTGGGGGTGGTTGTTTTATGTCGACAGGAGAGCTCTCTCCCATCAGCATAGATCGGCTACACGAGAGATCTTACAACAGCGCAGCTGCATCAGTACAGCTGTACCACTGTAAGGTCTCTAGTGTAGACATAGTCTGAGGTTATATTATTTTTCAAATTAGACAGATCTCAGGACTATACCTAATCATTTTCCTTTCTTAAGAAGGTGCAAGTAACAGCTCAGCAATCTGGGATTTTTGGTTTAGCAAAACAAACATTCCAAAATATGAGGTTTGCAAGCCATCTCGAGATTTGAAGTCACTCTAGGGATTTTGTCCTATCAGATTCAAAACTGGTTGGTTAGATTCTGTTTTAGAACCAGTAAATGAGATTTCTGATCTGACACTGAACAGTCACCTCATACTGTAATAAGCCTCTTCAAAAAGTCCAGAGCCTGCTCAAGAAAAGTTTGTATTCTTTTTGTCAGATCTGAAGGAGACTATTAGTATTACAAACCTGAACAAAAAAGAAATTATTTCACCAATGGAAGAAGACACAGCACTATAGGACAGCCTACACAGAAAAAAACAAAACTACACAAAGGGAGATTTTAAACCCTTAAGAACATCCTTTCGGGTGGCTGTCCAAACTGCATATGCCACTTTGTAATTATTAATGATTGCCTTACTATAAAATGCCCATTAATACACCACTATGAATAAGGTTGTGTCACTATTTTGATTATAATTATAAATATTACAGCTTAGTAGCTTTATGACAAATCAATCAACTCCATCTTCAGCTAATATTAATCAGCGAATAAGTCTGAAAGGTTAGATCACATTGCACATATATGAAATACTTTAATTATGTTGTTCCCAGTTGCTGATTTCGAGGTCTATGATATTCACAAGATTTACACAGAGTCATTATGTCTGCTGTGGAAAACACAAGTGGAATTGATATTAAACAGTTTTAAGCTTGAATGACAGGTTGCCTAATATCTATTATTTTCACAAAGAGGATCATAACTAAAAGTCTCCTTAAAATGAACTCTCACTCTACAATTAGTCAATACGAAGAGTCAAGAAGGCCTTTAAAAAAAGTTTTAACAGAAGCCCTTGCCACGACATTAAGTAAACGCATATAAACGCATTAAATTAGCTTTCTGTTCCTCATAACCTTTATGGGGTAGATAGATCATAACTACAATTATTTCAAAATTCTGAAAAGCTTAAACAGAAAGATGTTTCAAGTGATATCAATAAGGACTAATTGATGAGCTGAAGATCATTAGAATGGGTTACTGTAATAAGTTACTATAAAGTAAAGATCAAGAATTGCCCACTGTATAGTTGCATAATTTGAATATACACTAAAGAAAACACAAAACCACCATTCTGCTTAAATCCCTTGTACGTAGGCTTGTGTTCACAGAGTCTTTAGAAACTCTCATACAAATACATCAGAAGACTTTTACATACATTTAACAACCAGATGGTATACACAAAACCATTGTTTCCAAAGCCAGAACTTATTTAATCAGTTACCAACTAATTAGCATTCTAAATTCAACTTTTGAGGTAAAAGGAACGAGTGTGTTAGCTTTGAACGATAGTACTTTCAGGACACATGAAGTAGGAGTTACTCGGTGCTTCTTTCTCAACAGTCCATTATTTTTCGCAGATCTCTTCACCTTTTATCTTTCTAACATCAGAGATGTTTAAATAAGTATGCAACCCATAAACAAATACATTTTTATTTTTTAATAAAAAGGTTTAAAATAAAAATGGCTTGATAAGGATATTTCATTATACAATGGACCACCAATATAACTATGGCAAGATAAACCTATGATAACCACATACAGTAAACAAAATAATGAGTTAAATGAAAAGTTATTATAAGATATGACAATCAACGGTGAAAACGGGCAACACAGTGTTTTTGTAACCAGACCACTGCAATGCTGTGGTAACAATGTTCTATAAAATGTGAAACTACAAGATTAATTAGCTCTAATTCAAGCCTCAAGTGGCAATCCACTGACAATGCACAATGAATAATTAATATGAGTACTAGATAAAAGGATTTCTTTTTTGATCCTCTAACACAGGGTCTCAAGTGTTGGAATGAAAGGGGGAAAGCACAGAACAATGTAAGGCACAACTGTGATGCATTCTCTAGAAGGAATTTTGAGGAAGTATGCAACCCTATATACTGTACTGACTCCTGAGCAGCCTTGAGTTGACTATAAATACCATACTGTATGAGCAACTCATAGATCCTTAAACAAGAAGTTACTGTTGCTAGGCAGTTATGAATCCTTCATGTTACATTCTTAAGATAAAAACAGCCAAGAAAGAAAAGATGGGCTTTATTTAGTAAGAACCAGTTTGACATTTCGTATTGTCACAATAACATAATGCAAAAGAAATGTATTTCTTATTAGGAAATATCTTCCCGAGTTTTTTTTAGTCGAAGTTGATAGCCAACTGATTCAAGGTAGTAACACATTCGTAAAGACTATTCTAGAAATTCCTCAAACATTTGTTTCAAGCTACAAAGTTTGTAGTTTATCCCAAGCTGATATGTAGGGTTATGTCCTCATGGCCCCGCCCCGAAAAAGGGGTGTGTTTTTATCAAAAGCACCAATGCATGTTTAGTTATCTTGCTGTAAAACCCCAGAGGAAACTAGGTTGGGTAAGTTTTACCATGATGTAAGTAGGAAAAGTCAACTATGGGTGTGGAACACATAGTGTTGACCTCTAACTACACTGGGACAAAAGCTATCTATTACCTGTCTCCACTAAAACTTTATAGCAATATTACTAATGTGTATTAGTTATCTCTCTGAAAAAATACACCTTTCGGGGCAGTGATGACATAGCTGTTTTTGTACTCTAGGCTAACGTTTGTGTCCTGAAACAAGCATTTGAGGACTGTCCAAACTAGACTTTACAAATGTACTATCTCAATGGCAATCAATTAACCAAAGTACATCTTTAGTGTAGACATTCCCCTAGCATGGCTGAACAATATCCTCCCCCAATTAAAAGAAGGCAACATTTAAAACAGAATCTTGGCCATGTAATCATGCAGGACACAGATTTATGAACATTACAGTACAGCCACAATTTTATGAACATCAATGTTACAAATGACCAGTTACATGTACAATTTTTCCTGACTGGAAGGTGTGGGGAGGGGGGGGAGAATATCAAATAAAAGCAATGTCAATGAAAAACTAGTTGATATCCCTCCACATTCTGGTATCTTCAACACATTGGACATCGCTTTGCAGTGGTTTGAAAGACAAGAAGCAAGCAATGCAGCACACCATACTGCAACTTATGCACCACAGCTACTGCAATTTCGAGATGTTCAGTTTTATGAACTGGTTGATTTTATGAACTCAATCCTCAACCAGTTCATAAAACAGGGGATCTACTGTATAATACTGGTTCACTAACTACTGGAGGTGTAGCGTGTTGATGAGGTACACAAACTTTAACCTAAAAGAAGGATTCAAGCTCACCATGTTGCATTTATGTTTGTGAAATTACAGCCAAGAAAAAAAGAAAATAACTCCTCCTTGCAGGCATCTATAACAAAACAAAGCAAAAATTTTAAAGATGATTCTTCTTAGTTCCTGTTGCCTATAGGTAACATGAATTCAGAAACAGTGATTTCTGTCACTACCTGCTGGTGTCTCTTTCAATTTCATCTTATTCACCCTTGGATACTTCCGAAGTTGAGTTCTACAACACACTGTTTTGTGTACATATAATATAATGTTTATCAATATTTGAACTTCTTCAACCAATTAACATTTTAAATAGGAGAAAGGTGCTTTTCGAAAAAAATTAAAGTGATCAAAACTGGCATTTGCAGAATGAAGTGGGAGTCAACATCTCAATACTGTAAAAATATGATAGGTGAGCAGTGTGATATGGGTATACTAACTCCACACTGGGTAACACAGAGTTAACAAGTTAATGTGGACTCATGTGGCTCCATCCCCATGCACCTGTGACAGATGTCAACATTGGAAGGAAGAGCTTCAGAGGGAGAAACCTGAATCAGTTGATGGCAGACCAGAGAGGAGAGCAGAACTCAGTGTTCAGCTCCTGGAGAGTGGGCTGACTGAAGGCAGGAACTCCCCAGATGACAGCTGCCTGACAGCCCCTCTCTGAGGGAGAAGGCGGCCAGATGCTGACTCAGTTGGAGAGGGGATCACTCCTCTTTATTACTTACGAACTCAGTTTAGGGCTACAAACTGACAAGCACCCTCTGAAGGAAGATTTGGGATGATTCATTTGTATTAACTGCCCTTGTTTCTGTTCACTGAGTACCCCAAAAGAGGAGAGACTTTAAAGCAACCTGCAGGAGGACCAAGTTGCAGGAAGAGGCAGACCACCGCAGTGCCATAGTGACCATTGACGGGTGGCACTAGACAGGGAGAGAGCTGCTACATCAGACAGGGATGTGCTCTAGTGGTGAATCAACACCTTCACAGGCAGTGATAGGCCATGAAGGAACTTAAAAATGAAGACAAACAATTTGTGTTTGATATGGGGGAGATGGGTGAGCCAGTGGAAGAATGATACTGTGGAAGCAACAAGCCAGGAATATAAGTTTGGAGCACAACAGTATTTGTCAAATTCTGAGAGGAGGGTGTTGCAGTATCTGACATGACAAGAGGAGGACCTGAAAAAGAGAAATTTAGCTGTGTCAATAGAGAGGAAAGGCTGGATCTTAGAGATTGTATGTGGGATGAAAGACGCATGATTCAGATACTGTGTGGATACAGGGATGTAGAGAGAGGTCCAAATCAAAGATGATACTCTGGTTATAGGCCTGAGTGACAAGGACGAGAGTGGTCCACAATGACTGAGAAAGATGGAAGGGGGAAGCACTTGGGGGGAAGATAAGAGGTCTATTTTGGCCACATTGAGTTTAAGTTGATGGCCGGACATCTCCATGGTCTTTGTTATAGTAACATATAGTAGTTTTGGATGTTATCTATCCAAGTCAAAAGGGCTCTTATAAAGCAAGGCGTATACTGCAGTGGCCCATAGAGTTCCAGTTCACATTTCATAATCCTGCTGGAATTCAGACTCCTTTTCTATGTCAACAGAGTCTCAATATTGCACATTCCACTTGGACAAGTGCCTTGCCTAGATCCAGCCTTCATATGAAAGTTATTTCCCCTTTTCACAAATCACAAGAGATAGTCCTTCCTGACATACATTAAGTCAATAACACCCGAATGAAAAAATGGCATATTCTAGATACCCACAAGGTAATCAAAACAAGGTATCAGAATAAAGCCATTCAGGAGATCTACAGCTCTTTACCCATTATTGTTACAAACAATCAGACAAACCATCAAAAGTTTATCAAATAGGTCTACAAAAAAGGCTTTAGTGCTACAATATCAGTAACTGTACATGGACTAAAAAGTGTTTTCTTCATGGGATTAAAACGCTTCTTTTGGCCAATGAGTAGGGTGACCAGACAACAAGTGTGAAAAATCGGGACAGGGTGTGGGGGGTAATAGGAGAAGACCCAAAAGAGAACGACCCAAAAATCGGTACTGTCCCTATAAAAATCAGGACTTCTGGTCACCCTAGCAATGAGGAAGCCTGCAAGATTGGTTTCATGCTCCATCTACACAAATATTCTTCAAGACCTGCAATAAGATGTGCAAACCATGTAAGACACCACCTTTGGCACAAGAGTGCCACTTATGATGGCGCCTCTGTATACCACAAAAATCCTATTGTGGGAATGGCAATAAGCCTGGTTATGGTGGAGACAGAAATTTATTATCAAATTATTTTTATTCAAGCACCAAGACTTATCCTTCCACATCTGCCTCAACTGACCTGCATTTCAAGTTATAGTTGACCTTTTGATTTCTTATGCACTGTAAATGGAACTTTCAGCAAGAGTTAATGTAATGTTTTAAGACTGTTGATCTAAGTTCCTAAAACGTGTTTCAGCTTTTGAAGCAGTGTATCTGGCAGTTTTCCCAGAAGAGGGAACCAAATCTTTTGATAACTGCCATCTCTAATCCTGACTTCTGGTGCTGTAGAGCAGAGAAAATCCCATAGCTGGAATAACAAGCATGGATATGATGGAGAAACGAACAAGGCATGCGTTAGCACAACTACAAAACTTATTAACACCCAGAAATGCTAGAAGAGGCCCATGAAATCTAAACAGAGATGAACTTGCAATATAAAAAAATAATTAGGGAACAGAAAATCAAAGATGTAATCTCAATGTGCCTACAAATATGCAAGCCTTGCACTTGCACATCCAACAGATGTACACAAACTGTCACCAAGCTAACAAAATAACAAGTACGGTATGCTGAAGAATAAAATAAATGATATAATTAGTTCACAACCAACACACACAATAAGAATTTAAATGAATTCAGGTATCTTCACTTGAAAAAACATAACACACCTTACCAAATACAGAATAAAGGCTTTTCAATTGGGCTGTTTTGAGATTATACAGTTTAGAAGAAAAGCAAGGGTTTTCCAATTAAAAAGTCACAGTTGTGGTTAAAAATAATGAAAGTCAACAGATCCAATGAAAGGCCTCATGATATCTCAATTAACCTTCAACTTTACATCACAAAAAGTATTTTATGATGCTCCCTCATACTCACACCCAGTCACTGTTTCTTATATAATATCCTCTAAACTTGCTACCTCAATTGTTCGCTATGTTAAGTTTTAGAGTGAACTTTGACGACACCTTTTTTCTGTCCTATTTCAGTGGTCCAATCAGCTCATTGTAAATGTAGCCTATACTACAGGTCCTCTCTGCATAGCCATACACATTATGGAGGCACTAGTTGTGGGTCTTCAAACATACACAAACACCATACAATTCAGTCAATTTCAAAGTGCATTTTAGGCTATGTCTACCCTATGCAGCTTACAGTGACACAGCTGTACCACTAAAGCCTTGCCACTGTAAGGCATGCAGTGTAGCCACTCTTTGTCAGCAGGAGAGAGCGCTCTCTCCTGCTGACAAAATAAAACCACCCCCGAGGGGCAGTAGCTTTGTTGGTGGGAAAGCGCCTCCTGGCAACAAAGCGCTGTCCACACCAGCACTTTTTGTCATTAAAACTTGTGTCCATCGGGGTGTATTTTTTCTCCGACAAAAGTTTTAAATGACAAAAGTGCAGTATAGACATAGCCTTAGACATATGTTTAGTCATTTTCTCCCCTCAATAGTTATAATTACTGAACTTGGTAATGAGAATTCATATGTACAAGAAAAAGGTTAGAAATACATTATTATCCTTTGGGCTAAAGATAATACATTGCTATGGTTTTGAGCTCTACTTTGTTTTGTATTCATTTAAAACCAGGTCATTCTCAGCCCTTTTATCTGAAAGTTTTCAAGGTAATTCACAAGCAAAGGCTCCATTCCATCTCTTACATACAATCACTGTCACATGTTTCCCCACTCCACTGTTCTTAATGAACCATTAACAAACTATTATATATACAAATTTGGAAACAGATCTCAAACAAATATCAACATAGCTGAAGTGTGCCACCTTCAAAATGTAACGATCACTTAAGTTCTAATAACTCAATTACAGATGCCTCTACTTTAATGTATTTACTTTTGGGGTATATTCTTTGCCCTAGGCATGCTACAAGTAACTTTCAAACTACATAAAAGCTGTATGCATCCGATGAAGTGAGCTGTAGCTCACGAAAGCTTATGCTCAAATAAATTGGTTAGTCTCTAAGGTGCCACAAGTACTCCTTTTCTTTTTGCGAATACAGACTAACACGGCTGTTACTCTGAAACCAGTAAAAGCTGTGTTATCCAACACTTTATCAACCAGAAAGCTCC